>NC_064931.1:554348080-556971543 GCF_023897955.1 Schistocerca gregaria
ACACTAGATCGCGTGTTACAGACTTCCACCCCTGTCTTCCAATGAGGGACGCTCTTTGACAGCACTGAAGTCACAAATGGTAGTGGTTTGGGCTCAGTGGCAGTGTGTCTAGCTCTGAATTATCCATGAAGTAACCAATTTGTAACAGTTCATTGTGTCACTGTGGTGCCAAATGCTGCTCAAATTGCTGCTGCATATGCAGTATGATGTAGCAGCAATCACGTACAGTGGCTACATTCCTGCACAGTCTTTCTGCAATATCGCAGAAGGAACATACGGCTCCTCATTGTCCTATTAAACAACCTTGTTGAGACTCGGTGAGGTGTTTGTACACTTTAAAGGCATCCCATAACTGCCCCCACTCCCCACCCTGGTCCAATCTCAAAGATAGCTAACACTCATGATCATTACAGTGTGTATTTAAAGCAAACCTGATTTGTATCCTCAAATCAGGTGGCACTACTGGAGCCACTCTTGTGCAGCTGGTGTGAAACTTGACTAGACGTCACCTTTCAGACATACAAACATGCATGCCAACTTTTGTTTGTGTGGCACAACTCTTTCTTTCACATAACTGAAGCTGTCGAGTTTTAATCACAGTCAGTTTGATGTAACATGGTAAGATAGATATGTCAAAGCAGTTTTTAGTATTCCCGTAGGGAAGTGGGGTAGATGCCGTATGAACTACACTTGAACTTGACAGTCAACAAATTGTAACTAAGGTTACTGGTGTTAGAATACTGCAACTATTTTGATGTACTTGTAAATTTTGAGTTTTAATGTGTATTGGTTGAACCCACTAATAAGTATGTTATGTGACACAGAAACCAGACAGCCTGTGCAAACTGTATGAGATGGATGAGAACCACGAAAGACGCATGTGGCTTGACAAACTGCTGCAGTTCATGGAGGAGCGTGGAACACCTATCTCAGCATGTCCCACCATCTCCAAGAATCCTCTCGATCTCTATCGGTTGTATGCTTACGTCAAGGAAAGAGGGGGCTTCATGGAGGTATGCAAGGTGCAGTGTTTAGTTCCATGGTAGTTCCATAGACATACTAACTAGATGTACTGTAAATAGATTTTCCTACTAACATATTTTTTAAGAATATTTTGTGATTGGAATTTAATGTGTTTCAATAAATAATAGAGCCATTGTGCAAGTGTTAAGTTTTTTTCTGTGCGTTTGACAAGGAAAGAGAAATAACTGTTCCTTAAAAGAGGGTCAGTCAAAAAGAAATGCTTCTTGTGTGTGTGGTGTGTGTGTGTGTGTGTGTGTGTGTGTGTGTGTCAAAAATTTCAAATGCAAGTACATAGATTTGAAAGCACACATTGACAATTAATCTAAGACTTCTGAATATAATCTGTCCATTTCCATGGGTTTGGTCCATCTTTTTAACAAGGGCATGTAATCTGGATTGGTAAAATGCACAGTCCTGCTTCTGAAACTGTTGACACACTGATGTTTTCATGGCCTCCTCATCTTCAAAGTGAATCCCACGAAGAGCTACTGTTAATGGCCCGAACAAATGGAATCGTAATGGTGCCAGGCCAGGGCTATATGAGGGATGAGGCAAGACTTCCTACCCAGTTTTCACAATCTCTTTAGTGATGTAATGACTGATGTGTGGTCTTGCATTGTCATTCAGAACAGCAGCATCCACCATAGCTTACGTTGTGCAAACTCACTGAAAATGTGCTTTAAGCTATTTGAGGGTTCTGACATAGTTGACAGAATTAATTGTGCATCTCTGCTCCAAAAAATCAACAATAATATTGCCCCCCCCCCCCCCCCCCCCCACCGCATTCCAGAATACTGTAGCTATAATGTTAGCTGCCAGGCACGAAGTTTTGAACTTTTTCTTCTTCAGTGAGTTCCTTTGATGCCATTCCATTGACTACCTCTTTGAGTATGGTTCAGAAAAATAATCCATGTTTGGTCTCCAATCACAAATTTTCCCAAAACTCCTCTCCCTCCAAACAGAAGGGCTCCAAGAGTTGGCAGGAAATTGTTTTTCTTGCCCTTTTATTCTGCTTGGTTAACCATTTGTCAGGTGCAGTTCTGAGACTCCTGTGTTCAGGCACAATGAGCGTAACAGGCAGAGATTTTGAAATCAGCTATTATTTCATATTTTCAACTTTAGTAACCTAAATGTGGTAGGTGGCTTTCATGGGAATGTGTAGTAACAGAACATATGAAAATGGATGCTGAAAAACATTTTATTAAACACAGAAGAAACAGAATATAAATGACCAAAATTTTGAATCCACCACTGACCAGTTACAGTTTTCAGCACATAAATTTTATCTAACAGTAAATTTATGAAAAAAAACTACCATTTTAAGTCACTGTTTTGATGCTGGTGCCTTTCAACTTCTCTCACAATTACCAGAGGAAATACATTGGTGCACAGATAAGCAAAGTTGGCAGACTATATTTGTGGCAGTTTTTACATTCATTGTTTGACATCCTTTTGGGACACATTTCTGTAGTGCAGGTGATGTGTCTACGTATATTGGGATGTGGGAGAGGTGGCGATTTCTGTGACTTTTTTGTGAATAAATCTTTGGAGTCAGCTTCGCAAGCTGGAGGGGATTCTAATCTTCTTCATACTTCCTTTGTGTAGCTCTCCAAGCGCAAGTTGATGTGCCAGAGATTTTAGGTACACTCTTCTCTGCAGTTTCTCCAATTGACTTTCAAGGTACATAACCTGGAAGTTGAGACAACCCACATTCAACATTGTGAATAAAAAACGATCACTGGCCAGTGCTTTGTGTTTCTGCTCATACAATAAGTAACACACATTTGATATGCACTATCAATGCCACCGTCTGTTGAATTCTAGAAAGTGACTCTCTCTGGGTTTTTTTTTTTCCCCACCTCTCCATATTCAGGATCAGTGACATCGTCATTGTGAAGCAAATGTACAAGAATCTAATGTTTTGTTATGGCGCAGTGTGTAAGAAACGAAAACCTTCCCATCATTAAAGCCAAACATACTGCTGTATTGTGTGTTCCCTTTTATGTTAAGAAAATCTGGTGGCAGTTGTCTTTTATTTTTTCAGACAGTTCCAACATACGACAGCTTTTTTGTCTTCAAATAGTCAAAAGATGAGAATCTGAATACCAGTTATCAGCAGTGATATTCTGACTAGATCCAAATATGGGCTTAACCATTCTCTTGACAACTCCAGTAGGTTTGTTGCTGACACAGAAAGCACTTCCAGACTGTTCTATTTCCTCTTAATCTGAAACATCCATTTCCTGTACTTTTATTGTAACCAGTTTTATGATAATTTGCAGTCTAATGTCTGCAATGAAGAAATCCTGTTTTTTATGTAGTGGTTAGTAATAAGATCAAAAATGAGTTTTGACATATCTGACTTGTTCTGCACCAAAATATTCCCCATCTTGTTCATCGCAGATATTGAAATTTATGAACTCGTAACAAAACAAAACAATGCTTTACATTTTCTCTCTGTTTTTGTAGTTCATTAAACAGAGTAAGTAATTTGAAGACTGGTTACACTTCGTTAATCTTCAGCTTCACATACTGTGCTGGATAACCATTAGTTAAGAATTAATACAGTTCAGAATGAAGATAAAGAGGAGTAGCTGTTTGTCGTTTTAAGCCCTTCTTCAGTTGCTTCTTAATTGCTGAGCAGTATTTGCTCCTTTTTTTATCTCAGATATTGAGATAGTAGGATTTTGTGGTCATTTGTGTGTGTGTGTGTGTGGGGGGGGGGGGGTGTCTGTGTGCAAGTTGATTTCCATAGCAGTTAGTTTTTTACTGTGTGAAATTTGACCAGTGCACATCATCTTTCTATTTCATGTGTGTTCCAATAATAAGTGAAAGTTAATGTTGACCACCTCCTGAATTTTATGAATTACTTTGGAAATTACTTCCATTACTTTGGAAATACAGATTACAAAGGAATAAGGCTCTCACCTAAACCACTGAAGGTGGTGAATTACCTTCAGTTCGAGATTATTGTGTATGTAGTAAATGTTGAAGCTGAACTTTGAAATTTATTAAAAATGAGTGTACATTAAACAGTAATGTAGTTACGATTTGCTGTAAAATTTGATGTCATAAATAGATAGTTGCTAGTGTGTTCTATTATTTGTTAATATCTTTGAGCTCAGATCTGTCAGTAGCATAAAAATATTTAAATAACAGTTACCTCAAAGTGAAATTTTTAATTGTTAACCTGTAGCATATGAAAACTCATTACTTATAATGATTCTTCGCTAGCAAACTACCCCTGGTTTAGGTCTAAGTATCTATGGTCAGACAACTTGTCTGGCACACTGTAATGAATTATCTACACAAACCTTCCTCATTAATCGACCTATCTATTAGTGAAATCTGTATCAGTATCTGTACACTATTTCCTGAGATTATCCTTCACATTCAGACAGAAAAACATGACAGGTGACTTTAATTCATAGTATGTATAGTTTATAACAGCTATTTGTGTTTCAGCAAACACAGTTTTCTCATGTGTGTTTGATTACAAACTTAAATTCACAGGTCACAAAAAACAAAACCTGGAAAGACATTGCAGGGCTTTTAGGCATCGGAGCATCTTCAAGTGCTGCATATACACTTCGGAAGCATTACACGAAAAACCTTTTGGCCTTCGAATGTCACTTTGACCGTGGAGGTATAGACCCACAACCAATTATAAATCAAGTGGAATCTACTTCGAAGAAGAAGATGACCAAGACATCATCAGTTCCATCTCCAGGTAGGCCATAACACTGTACTGTTGAAATCCTTACAGAAAATTTTAATTTTATGTACTTAATTGATTTGATTTGTGCCTCAACACAGCTGCTCTGAAGTGATTATTACTGATATTGCCTCTACATTGCTTTTGGCCCTTAAACTACGTAGAATATTGTGATCACATGCCATCTGACGCAAAAAAGTGGACAGAGGAATTGCAACTTCTACTCTTCTCTCTTTCAGAAAAGCTTGCAGAATCTTATAACTTATGTACGCATATCCTGTTCATAACATGTTTTGTGTTAAAGTGAGAAGTTGTTGAAAAAGGGCCAAAATGGCTTATTTTGAAGTGAATCTGTAATAGATATATTATCACAGTGAAGTGGGCAATGGACATATTTCCATTGTAAGATAATGGCAACAAGTGACAGTAGCATCATCCACGCTTTTGGTGCTGGTGGTGTGAAGAAAGGATTTTTATTAGTTGTTGATAATAGTGTTGGTATGTGCTGATGCATGAGATAAGTATTATATAAGGGAATAAATTTTAACTCTTTTGCATTGCTAAAAAGCACAGTTAAAAATACACATTTATATGTTGTTGAGGCTGTGTACTGTCAGTACTTACTGATGGTACACATTGTACAATATACGAGTCAAATCATATAACAAAATTGAAGATACTAGTCAGTGAGAAGCCATTAGTGTGTTTAAATCACTGGAGTTAAATTCCGTGAGGTAATGTATGATCCAGTCACATCAATGCAACCACGTGTGAGAAGCATGAACAACCACCTTTTGCAGTGTGGGTGGGCAGAGAGAGACTCAGTGAGGTTCTGGAAGGAACCAACAGGGATGAAGAGCCATGCCAACTCCAGTGCCATGGCCAGCTGCACTGGGTTTCTAGGCTGTGGACGCATTACGCAGACAGGCCGATTGAGATAGTCCCACGGAGTCTCTATTGGATTTAACTGGTGAATTTGGTGGCCAGGGTTGTGTGGTAAATGCATCCTGGCACTCTCCAAAGCATGCAGCTACACTCAGAGTTCTATGACATGTTGCATTGTCATGCTGGTAGAGGACTGTGCTGAGGAAAAAAACAAACTGTGTATTGGGGTGGACATGGTTCCTAAGGGTATTTGCATAGTTGTGGTGATCCATTGTACCATCCAGAATGACAAGATCATCGAGGGAATGCCACAAAAATGTATCCCAGACAATAACGCTCCCTCCTCTGCCCTGGGCCCTTCACTTTCAGATGTTTCACGCCATCCGTGCCAACTACCATCTGTATGATGAAGCATAAAACATGATTCATCAGAAAAGGCCACCTGTCACCATTCAGTAGACATCCAGTAGTAGCATTGGTGTGCAAATTACAGCCTACTGTGAAGTCGCATACACAGCAAAGTATACTGAAAGGTTGTTGAGACACTGTTGGTAAACCCTTGGTTCATCAGAGCAGTCAGTTGCTCAGCAGTTGCACATCTATTCAATCCTACACTTTCTGCAACCATTGTTCACCTCTGTCATCTATGGCCCGTGGTGAACCACAGTTGCCTTGGTGCCGGTTTTGAATAGCACCATTTTGCTATGCGTGGTATACTTTAACCACGGTGACATGTGAACAATTTACAAACTTAGCCATTTCATAATGCTTCCACCATTGGCCCAAAAACCAATAAACATGCTCTTTTGGGAGTCAGATAAATTGCTCCATTTTCAAATTAGGACAATGACTGCACGGTTTCCCATGTGCCCCCTGACACGCCTTATGTATCCTCTGCTGTCTGTGAGTGGTTACTGTATGTTGACATCGAACATAGGTGGTGGTCACATCACTGTGACTGGACTTGTGCATATTCAGTGTAAGGATTTTTAAATTTATCCTTCACAGAATAATTTAATTTCCTTTGAGTGAACATCAAATGTAGCACACATGTTCATCTAAATTGCTCAAAAAAGAAAAAAAAAAGAGTTTTACATCATCCACATATCTGTGATCGTGTCCCCTCTTAGATTCGAGGGGAACAGGGAGTGAAAGAATTAACATTATGAAAATAAAAATGGTAAATATTGTGAAATAAAATAACAACAAAATAAAGGCAATCTGTTTATAAACATACCTTTTAGCTTTGCCGCCACAACTTACTTCTGCCGTCGAATATATGTAGCACTACACAGGCATGCTTTGTAGGCAAAAAGATAAATACTGGTGTCAAAACCTCTTCGCTGGTAAATAAATTAAATTTAAAAAAAAAAGGGGGGTGGAAGACGAGCTATTTTCTCCACCCTGAGTTGGAGCACTGCATTTTCATACATTATCCAACGAAGTAAATACAAATTCCGTATTGTTCATCTTCGAATGTAGCAGCATTTCAATGTGCTACGAAAATCTGACTTTCAAGACTGTTTGGGATGTTTGTCAATATGGCCAACTCTACGTTCTGAATTTTTTCCTATCTGTGAGAAGAGACGATTACTAATGGGAACTTTTATAAATTGTGAATCACATGCAGTATTCTCGTCACCATAAGAATAATATGCATATAAACATTTTGCTATGTATTGTTTCATGTTTGCTGCTATCTCATTTGAATCCTGTCTGCCTAATAAACTACGAAACTAGAATGAGACAACAGCAAATGTGGAAGAATATACATGTCATGTCATGTTTATATTTGTATTATTCTTATGCTTAATAGTGATACAGTCAGAAATGAAGCATGGCAATTGACTAGATTTTTAAATCTAAGATTACTCTAATTTCTGTGTAGAATGTAATGTACTAAAGAGGTGCCTGCAAAGATTTTCAAATGGAAAAGAAAAACTCTCGTTCAGAACATTTTCTATCATACGCAGTCTAATATGTGGTTCTTGTTGATCATTATCAAAGAAAGCTACAGTGTAAGTAACAAAAAATAGCAGTTTCTTGCCATTGTTTCGCTAATGAGATGATTCCTCTCTTTAAAAAAAAAAAAAAAAAAAAAAAAAAGCGGCGGTAGCATGCACAAAAGCAAGCCATGCCGCGAGCGGCGACAGGCCATAAACACACACTATCAGAATGCGACAAACAATGCATGACACAGTACAGTAATGCATTTTCAGCTTAGAGTGATGTAAACGCCTATAACAAAGAAAACTGTGCTTATCAGCTCAAAGAAAAATAAGCAATCAATTCAAACCAGACGAAGCACGTGGAAAAGGAAGGGTACCCATATAAATACGGACGGAGCACCTGATGCATAGCAATGGCTACCTGGTAAAGCTTAACTGCTAAACTTACGACTCGAACCAAACTATACTGTAGCTGTATCGTCATTCATTCGACCTAAATTGTGTCTCATATTACAATGGACCAACTTTGTTTCGATTTGGAGATGCGGCCTATAATTTTTCTCTCCCCTTGAATTTCGAGCCTCAAATTTCAGGTGCGGCTTAGATTCGGGAATTTTTTTTTTTTTTTTCCTTGATTTCGAGTCTTATTTTTCAGGTGCGGCTTAGATTCGAGTGCTTAGATTCGAGTGCTTAGATTCGAGTGCTTAGATTCGAGTGCTTAGATTCAAGTGCTTAGATTCGAGTGCTTAGATTCGAGTAAATACGGTATTGCCACCTGGAATAACTCTGGAAGAATGACAGTAGCTGAAAATTTTGTGGGACAAATGTTGCTTGGGACAACGGGGGCCATGATATGGCATTGATTTTTTGTTGCTAGGTGGGGTGCTTCAGAGAGATGAAGGTCAACTTTGTTTCTTTAAATGGGACGCTATAGATTGGTACTTATTTTCTGATAGTGGCTATCGAGACGAATCCAATGATGTGTAACACTATGGCCTTTGAAGTTCAACAAAGGTCAAAAAGGTGGCATGAACATCGATTTACAGAAGGTGTTTGAAGTGATGACCATTTGTATCAGTGCAGTGCTGCAATCTTATCATCAGGGATTTGGTGGTATTCCTTATCACTTTGGCACTGGTTGAAACACAAGCTCTGACAATTCTCTCTTGTATATCGTGCAAATAATAAATATTCGCCGAATATGCGTATCCATCTAATGTACCATTGACATGTAAACACCATTCGACGGTTTCACAATAAATCACTAACAGAAACTGTAAGACTAGTAATGTCGAATCAAGCAAATATGAATGATGTATTCCTTTGAAGAACAAATTGATGTGCTTCTCATTTACTGAGAGTGCCAACGAAATTCAGTGAGAGCTAGATACTTATACACTGAAAGATATCCTCCATGTACCCACGCTACATGTCATACATTTAAATGTGTGTATAATAAATTGAGAACCAGCAAAGCAAAGTTACTAACAAGGAAATGGAAATTGGTACTCTTGCCACTGTGGTTCGAGATCCTTGTGTTAGTTCGCATCAAATCGCAAGGGAATCAGGCATGAGTCAGAGTAGTGTTGATCGTGTTCTGCATCACCATAAATATCATTCTTACCATATCAGTCTCCACCAACAATTAACTGGTACGGATTGTATGCGTGACATTGAATTCTGCCAATGGGCTCAATTTCAGATTCAGAGTGAGGACACATTTATGAATTTTATTTTATTTAATGACAAGGTCTCATTCACGAACTGTGGAAATGTTAAATTGTATAACATGCATTATTGGGCAACTGAAAACCCATGTTGGCTGCAGCAAGTTGCACACCAAAAACCGTGGTCGGTGAATGTATGATGTGGGATTCTAGAGGCCAGAATTACAGGCACCTATTTCATCAAAGGAAATCTTAACGGTAGGAAGTACACCACATTCGTGCAAGGAACATTAGGTCTGTTGTTGGAAGAAATACCTTTAGGAACAAAGAACAGTATGTGGTATCGACACTATGGGTGTCCGACACATTTTTCGCTGATAGCTGGAAATAATCCCCAAATCATTGGATTGGACACGGAGGAGATGTGTCGTAGTAGCCTCGTTTGCCGCACTTGACGCCTCTGGATTTATTCTTGTGGGGATTCGTAAAAGACATAGTTTATAAAGACATTCCAACTACACTGAAGATATGCGAGAGAGAATTGTCAGAGCATGTGCTTCAATAAGTGCCAAAGTATTAAGGAATACCACTAAATCCATGATAAGAAGATTGCAGCACTGCATTGATACCAATGGTCATCACTTACAACATCTTCTGTAAATGGACGTTCATGCCCCCTTTGTGACCTTTGTTGACCTTCAAAGACCTTACTATTACACATCATTGGATTCGTCTTGATAGCCACTGTCAGAAAATAAGTACCAAACTATAGCATCCCATTTGAAAAAACAAAGTTGACTTTCATATATCTGAAGTGACCCCACATAGCAACAAAAAACCAACGTCATATTATGGTTCCTGTTTTTCCCATGCAGCTTTTGTCCCACAAACTTTTCAGCTTCTATCATACTTTTGGAGTTATTTTACGTGGTAATAGTTAGTGACTCACCCTCTATATGAGCCATAGTGTATATGTTAGACACATTAGCTAGTACTGTTAACTGTCAATGACAACTACAAGGCATATCTCTCTCTCCTGTCTCATGACAGATGTACAAATGACATTACTGTGATGTATGTTAGCAGGTGGGCATCTTCCCACTTAGACATCCTGCCTTGCCTTAAGATGATAAAGAGCACACAGTTTACTTTTGAAATGACTCTTTGAGACATATCAACAAGCTAAATAGTGTACATTATAATAAATAGAAACAGAAATTTTGTCCCACAAACATAATTTTTGTTATTCTTGTGTTTAAAGTGAAATGGATATTTTATTTTTTGCCCCAATCTCAAAATACACACATCAAAAAAAGTTTTGCATCACCTCGGTTCTGGAACCTGTGTAGAAAATTGGAATAGATATCAACATAAACATCATTTCCGCTTCTTCTTCTTCTTCTTCTTCTTCTTCTTCTTCTTCTTCTTTTTTTTTTTTTTTTTGTTCATGAAAACCACACATTGTGTGTTGTACCACCATACAGTGAAACCTTCAGAGGTGGTGGTCCAGATTGCTGTATACACCGGTACCTCTAATATGCAGTAGCACATCCTGTTGCAATGGTGCATGCCTGTATTCATCTTGGCATACTATCCACAAGTTCAGGAAGGCACTGCTGGTCCAGATTGTCCCACTCCTCCAATGGCGATTCAGCGTAGATCCCACAGAGTGGCTGGTGGGTCACGTTATCCATAAACAGCCCCTTTCAATATATCCCAGGTATGTTCCATAGGATTCATGTCTGGAGAAAATGCTGGCAACTGTTGTCGAGCGATGCTGTTATTCTGAAGGAAGTCATTCCCAAGATGACAAGGGGGTGTGAATTGTCATCCATGAAGATGAATGCCTCGCCAATATGGTTGCACTGTCGATCAGAGGATGTCATTCACATATTGTATAGGCGTTACAGCACCTTCCATGACCACCAGCAGCGTACGTTGGCCGCACATAATGCCACCCCAAAACATCAGGGAACCTCCACCTTGCTGCACTCACTGGACAGTGTGTCTAAGGTGTTCAGCATGACTGGGTTGCCTCCAGACACTTCTCTGACGATTGTCTGGTTGAAGGCATATGCAACACTCATGGGTGAAGATAACGTGATACCAATCCTGAGAGGTCCATTCGGCATGTTGTTGGGCCCATCTGTACCGGGTGTTGTGATTGCAAAGATGGACCTCGCCATGGACGTCAGGAGTGAAGTTGCGCACTGTTTGAGTCATAACATGAAGTCTTGTGGCTGCATGAAAAGCATTGTGCATCATGGTGGCATTACTGTTATGGTTCCTCTGAGCCATATTCCATAGACAGCGGTCATCCACTGCAGTAGTAGCTCTTGTGTGGTCTGTGCGTGGCATGTCATCAACAGTTCCTGTCTCTCTGTATCTCCTCCATGTTCATACAACATCGCTTTGGTTCACTCTTTGACTCCTGGACACTTCTCTTGTTGAGAGCCCTTCCTGGCATAAAGTAACAATGCAGATGCGATCGAATCATGGTATTGGCCGTCAAGGCATGGTTGAACTACAGAAAACATGAGCTGTGTACCTCCTTCCTGGTTGGATGACTGAAATTGTTCAGCTGTCTGACACCTTCCATCTAATGGGCGGTGTCCGTGCATGGTTGTTTACATCTTTGGGCGTGTTTAGTGGCATCTCTGAACAGTTAAAGGGACTGTGTCTATGATATTCAATATCCCCATTCAACATCTGTCTTCAGGAGTTCTGGCAAGTAGGGTGATGTAAAACTTTTTTTGATGTGTGTACCAGTAAATGATTGATGATACATTTCGGAAGTTAGTATCAGTTGATGCATTTGACTTCTGTAGGCATTGGTTGTCTCATTCTTTCTCTACAAATAACACATTCTGCAAACTCTTGTGAAATGACAAGATAAACCATATGCTTCCCTTCATTATTCTGTTATTTTAGTTACTTCTGATGTGATAGTAAATCTATAAAGATTTTAAAGAAAATTGAGAGATTGATTGGGCAGTAATTTAGCAGAGTTGAGAGTAGGTCAGTATTTATAATGTTCAATGATAGCATACGGAAAGTTGGTTTTAATCATTGGCAGAGTGGTTCATTGACAGGTTTATCACTCACAGTGATGTAATACAGTGTAAGAACAGTGGTCATAAAAAGCTCTTAACATACAGGGTCCAGAGGTGAGTGTTGTGCCTTTTCAATGATCATGGGTTCAAATTTAACATGGGTTGGTGCTGTGAGTGAGTGGTGGTCCATCTCAATCAGTTTCAAAGAAAACTATATGAAGGGAAGTATGTGCAAAGAATGTTTGGAGTTCTGTAACTCATGAGAGGCCATTGCTCAGAGCGGTACATAAAGCTGCACTACTTCAATGGACCAAACACACACAAAAAATGGAAATGATTGTATGGTGGCAGTGGCCAGGAGTTCCCAGTCAGGAAGTTCTGCCGCCAGGTGCAGGTCTTATTAAGTTTGACTCAACATTGGGTAACCTGCGTGTTGAGAATGGGGATGAAATGATGATGGCAGCAGGACACCCAGTCGCTGAGGGGAGAAAATTTTCCGCCCCAGTCGGGAATCGAACCCGGGGCCCTGAGTGTGGCAATCCAATGCACTGACCATTCAGCTAATGGGGGCGGACAACACACACAAACTGGACATTAGCAGGATGGAGGTGAGTAGTGTGGTCTGTCGAGTTGCGATTTGACCTCTTTTATACAGTGCAAGGCATTGGGGGCAGTGACACCCTGATGAGGCAGTGTGTGGAGGCAAGAGGTAGTTCTGTGATGTTTTGGGGGTATTTTTTCATACCATTACTTGGAATCCCCCATTCGGGTTACTGTGAACATGAGCTGGGATGTTGATTTCAACACTGTGAGTGACTAAATGTCACCCTTTCTTCTTCGTCATGATGAGAATGCCGTGGACACTCCCCTCTTTCAACACAATAACAGCTGTGTTTTGGGTTTCGTGCATATGTTCTTGGTTTGATGAAGACTTGGGGCCTTACTGTATTTCAGTTGCCGTGCTAAATCATCTGATGGTAATCCCATAGAAACTGTGTGGGAAGGTTTGGAATAATGGGTGAAATGACAGTCAGCCTCCCCACATTTTAATAGCTACACAGGATCTAACCATAACTAAGTGGCTTCAGTTAGGTATGTCACACCTGCAGAAACTTACAGGTTCTCTTCCTTGCAAAACTGGAGTGATTGTGAAAGCTAGAAACATTGTTGTGCAGTATTAGCATCGAACTGTTTTGGGGGGTGACTAATTTTTTCCCCAGTACGCTAATGTAACATAAAGATGTGCCACATTCTCTTCATGCCATCATTTTCATCATCTGCCAGTGCCATTATCAATTGTGTAATTAAATCATTTTTAAGTATGCAGCACTTGACAAGAAAAAAGTGAGAGATCATCCATATAAGTGTTAAAAGGAATCCATGAAACTTCGGTTACACTATAAGTCAGTTAGCTCTAAAGGCCATAATTGAACTAAATACCTAAGAATTACAATAACGAACAACTTAAATTGTAAGAAAATACATAGGAAATGTTGTGGGGAAGACAAACCAAAGGCTGTGTTTTATTGGCAGAAAACTTAGAAGATGCAGTAGATCTAGTAAAGAGACTGTCTGCACTGCATTTGTCCATCCTCTTCTGGAGTACTGCTACACGGTGTCGGATCGTTACATGGTTCGATTAATGGAGCACATTGAGAAAGTTCAAAGAAGGGCAGCAAATTTTGTAGTATCGAGAAATATGGGAGAGAGTCATGGACATGATACAGGATTGGGGTGGACATCATTAAAACAAAGGTGTTTTTCTCTGTCACAGTATCTTCTCACGAAATTTCAATCACCAACTTTCTCCTCCGAATGTGAAACTATTTTGTTGACACTGCCCTACATAGGGAGAAACGATCATGATCATCATAATAAAATAAGGGAAATCAGAGCTTGTACGGAAAGGTATAGTTGTTGGTTTTTTCCGCGCATTGTTTTAGAATGGAATAACAGTAAATAATAGAGATATTATTCCTCTACTTGCAATGATTCATCAACATGAAATTGAAAGCCTCAGTGGTGTTCTTTTAGTTTTGGAAAAGATTAAAATTAGATGGGACCAAGTCAGAACTGTGTGGACAACGATCGACCGACAGTGATCGCCCTAAGCATTGGATTACAGCAGATGTCAGTGTGCTCGTGTGTGATCTGGCATTGTCATGCTAAAAAAGAGGTTGGACGAACTTTTCAAATTCAAAACTCGATTACAGCATTCAGTTTCTCACACACCGACATAGTTACATTACATACCGCCATGCTGTACACTACAATTCGGAGCCCTCTAGTGGCAGAGGGTTGCAAATATGTAGACACAAAGAATAAAAGTGTAGAATGGTAACAACATTAATTTTATTAAAAAAGTCATTGAAGTGTTTTAATGTAAAAAAAAATAAAATATTGCAGGCGTACTTTTCAGTAAGCCCTTGTACAACATTGCTCCAAATATGTTATAAAGTTTCCTCCAGAATTATAATTCTGAACAGAATGGAAGAGAACAGGTTTTGTATAGTGGAGCAAGTCCTGCCACATAACAAACAGATTTTTATTCATTAGCTCAGCACGTGCAGACAGTCCCAGTATTTGATGAACATCTTAATATGCAGGTCCTGGTCTGAATGCCTTGTAGAATGTTGTGTCCACTGTGACTGCTAAATATGCAGCAGTACCCGTGTTGTATACATACTAATGCTGATCATCGGAATCTGTGTTAGCACTGAGTGATAAGATTCATACATTGGATCCACTTTATGTTGGGGCTGCTGATATTCAAGTCTACAATCCAAACTTCTTGATTTGGTGCTGTTTGAGTTACCATTGTCTTCTTTCCCTAAGCTCCTTAAACAAGGCCATAGCTGAATCCTTTCCCCATCTGCTCCTCAACACCTCCCATTTTTTCAGCAAGTTCATGTTGATGATTAATTTAATTGTCCTCTTTGACAGGTCTCTATGTACATGTGCATGCGTCAGTGATAATTCCAAGACGAAACATTGTTAGTTATTTTGCTGTGCTGATGATTTGGTGTGAAATTTCTGAAAAATGTACTTCCCTGTGTAACATCTTCGACATTTTCACATACTGACTGAATGTATGTTCCTATAATTTACACACAGTTTTTTTCTGTTCCTTGCTGAGAAAAGGTAATACTTTACTTTAATATGAAATCTTTTTGGGAGACTATTAAGCAGATTGTTATAGAAAGCAATTTGACATTTCTGTAGCTTGTGAATACTTGGAACAATTACTGATTCAGATTTTGACAATTGTACTTTACTTGTTGAAGCATTTGTGTGTGATAAAGGATTCTTTCAATTACAGGCTCATCAAATTCACAGGATTCATTCCCAGCAGCTGGTTCAAGTGGAGCATCCATGGATGGATATAGTTATGGTTACCCACCAGGAAGCACACCTGATTACAGTTCTCCACCAATGCAAAGGCCTTCCTCCCAAACAAATGCCCCTTCGCCCCACCCGGGTAAGTCTTAAACCTCTATAAGATTTGATAGAAAATATTTTGATATCACAGTTAAGAGACTATTTCCTATATCTTCTGAGGAGTCCAGTTTGCACTGCTTTTGTACAATTTCCAGAGGCAAAAATCTGAAATTCTGATAAATTCTTAATGCACAATCTTCAGTTTTTAATAAACTCTGTATCAAAATATTATGTCACATGTAGATATCTGCTTCAGATTGCTGGATAAATATTTCTCCCCTGCTGAGGTAGACCAGCAAGTTCTGGCAGGAATTGTTGCTTTTATATTTGTTATTTTAGGTGTGTGACCACTCTTTGGTGCCATTGATGGGGGAGAAAGATAGGGTTATCATAATGTGAAAGTAAAGTGCTCCTCATGGGTAGGCATTTATTGATACTTTATTTTGTATTACATCTGTGCCTCATTTTGAGCTTAATTTTTAAAATATAGTATAATGTAAGAGATTGCTTTGCATTTTTGTGTTTATAATTTGCTTTGTTAGTAGCTATGGAGGCCATGAGAAAACACACTTTTAAGTTTGATCTTCCTTCTCTGCTTTTATCTGTAAAACTCATAACTTGATTTTGACTGCAACCTGTTGGGGGAATTTGTGACAGCAGTTGCTTATTCTGCTAGGTGTGGGGGTGCCGACGCAAGGTGCGGGGGATAACATTAGCGTTTCCAACCCTTTTGACGACGTGGCGACTGGGCAGAGGCCCAATCCTTACTGCCCTTCTGGAGGCCCCTCTCGTCCCCAAGGTAACCCTCCCTAGATGTTCTTGCTCGCATGCTTCAGTGTGAGTTTTCCTTTTGCTTTCTGTTTATTACTTTTTTTTCCATTTCACACGTCAGCATGAACTGACACTTTAATCTTCTAAGAAAACTAATTTCCTTGTTGATTTGCCTATATATGTTAGCTTGAGTGGCAAAAATTCATAAAGGGAATTGTGTTGTTTCCTAAAACATGGGAGGGAATGGGTGGCTAACTGTAGAATGGTTTCTGTGTGATTCTGTCCAGTGTTGTTGCTTGCTTGCTGGTTTACCTCTTTTTGTACTGTTTCTTCCCATAGATTTATTTCTTTGCACTTTTTTGAAAATTTTTTAATATGTTGAGCTGTTGTTGTTGTATTGAGTAATGATGTTTTAACTCCATGCATTTTGTATTTGTTTTTCTTCACTAATTTGTATTTAAGTCTGTATACCCAGTCTGTGTGAAGTAAAGTAATTGTTGCATTGTTTGTTATTGATATTCAGTAAGTTGCTCATCTCAGTAATTATTTTAATTTGCAATATATAGAGTATCCAAATTACACTGATTACAATTTACTGCAAATATAGTACAGTTTTGGAATGGTACTCTGGTTAATATTAATTTTTGCAGGAATTCAGCAAGGCTATCAAGGCCAGTCCGGGTACTCTCAGTACCCGGATCAGTATCCCCATAGTCGTGGACAACCAACGAATATGGGGCAGGAATTCAATCAGCAGTACTCTCCCAGCAGCTCATATCCACCTGCTCGGCCTATGTATCCTCCCTACGCTTCTGAGGCTGAAAGGTGGGCTTTGAGTTCCTCAGTATATAAACCCATGTGCATGTATTTCATCATGGAGTGATCTGATATTGACTTCTTGTAATGTGTTGTCAGGATATGTATTGTTCACTGCCATGCATTTGTGACTAATTTTTGCTTCAGAAGAATAGAAAAGAGAAGTACCACAGATCTCTGAAAGGTAAACATCCCTTAGTTGGAAACAACAAAGTATATGAGAGGACAGTGTAGTGAAGCAGCAGTCATGAAACAACAGTAAGGGGGGGGGGGGGGGGGTAGAATGGTAATAAAATTGCCTCATATTTGGAGGAGAGAAAGGTCAAATATTTTTGTTTGTGTGTATTTATTACTCTGGAGAACAGCCAAAGTGGTTCTTCCTGGAAAATGTTTATATTTGGATAAAGAGACTGCAGGTAATGTGTAATATTAATGAATGAACCTTGTGCAAGCTCCTCTGCAGCGGTGTAGTCATTCTCACCGGAGGATTACAAGTGTACTATTTGTGCTCTGTTCCTCTGCCATTTTCGCAGGGGAATGAAAAAAGTCTGCACTGTTTGGTCTATGCCGAGGTAAAGCTGATGTTAAAATATTTCCACATAATCAGAATTTGAATTGTTGCTGTAAGACGCTGCTTATATTTTACGAGGAACTTCTCCACTACAGATTTTTGCTTACAACATTCAGACTGTAATGTAACAACTGTAATATGAAGAGCAATCAAAGGAGCTGTCTCTGTTTACTGCACTATAGTATTGTTTGATGTTCTTTTATTTCTGTATTGGGGGGAGGGGGGGGGGGGGGAGAACTAGTGTGCAGATGGCATGAATTTTGCATGAGAGTTCAGACTGACTGACATGCACCATGTAACACAGGTTAAAAAATGTATTTTATTTATGGTGCCGCAACATTAATTTTGTATAGACTCCCACTAGAAATAAAAATGTTGTGACAAGCGTTACATTGCAGACATGGATTGAAAAATACCAATACTACTCTCACGGTTCACGTTCAGAATGTGGTGCTCAATGTGTGCATTCATATCAGCTATGTTTGTTATCAGAGCACTAAACACACTATCTTTCAGGTTACCCCACAGCCAGAAGTCACATAGATAAAGATAAAATTATCTGAACATCCAGGCTGTAGGGAAATGAGAGCTGACAATTCTAGCATTTCCAAAGTGCCTCTGCAGCAAGTGCATCACTGACTGTGCAATATGCAGAGGAGCACCACCTTGCATTCAGTGTTTAACTGTGATGGCACAGGTAACAGGCCCTGCAGGACCCATCTCCTCAGAAAATATGGTCTTATAATATCATCAACCTGCACCATGCAGTTAGTGTCGCAGAATGAAGCAGTAATGGTTGATGTGTGAGCAGATTTCCCGTCGACCATATTCTGCAATTCTGTGTATTGTCGTGTCCTTGTAGTTGGAAATGGGTTTTGTCTGTGTGCAGAATGTTCTATGGCCATTCATTGTCCACTTTCATGCAAGTAAGAACACTAGAGAAAACCTTTTTGTTATATTGGTAAGTCAGCATGAAGCAACTCCTGAAGATTGGTAAAATTGTGGATAGCAATGCAGGATGTTTTGTAAAAATTTATTCACCATGCTCGCATTCATGTCCAAAGTTTGGGCAATTCCCTATGCACTGCATGTTTACACACCACCTCGTGACCTCTCCTGCAATGCTGTGGTCACTTCTACTGATATTTGTTGTTTTTCTCTCTGTGCCACACTTCTCTACAGAAGAAACTGTCTTTTTGAATTTTATAATAATTTTCTCCAGAACCTTGGCAAAAATTGGGCCAATGCCTATTTGTATACCCTTTAGCACCTGGAACTTTCTGCAAAGCAGCTGACACACCAAGCGAGGTGGCACAATGGCTAGCACACTGGACTCTCATTTGGGAGGACAACGGTTCAATCCCGCATCTGGCCATCCAGATTTAGGTTTTCTGTGATTTCCCCAAATCGCTCCAGGCAAATGCCGGGATGTTTCCTTTGAAAGGACATGGCCAACTTCCTTCCCCATCCTTCCCTAATCCAATGAGACCGATGACCTCGCTGTCTGGTCTCCTCCCCCAAACAACCCAACCCAACCCAGCTGGCACACATCACTGTTCTTGTAGAAGAGCTTTACCAGTATCATGCAATACTGCTTTGAGACATGCATGCCGAGCATCTCAGGTGCAAAATTAGGAACAGCTGTTACCCTGTGTCTTTTATTTTGCTTATTCTGCCACTTACAGTCCCATCTAGTCATAATTTTTTATTCATAACGTTTTCCCCTTGTTCGATAATAATCTGTACAAATTTGACCTCATTCTGAGCAGTGGTTAGGTTTTGACTTAGTTTTGAAACTGGTACTTCAATCATAATCACCCTGCATATACTCTTTGAGGTTTCTGAATTAATACATACATTTATAGCAAACTAAGAAAACAGTCGGCACCATTTTGATGATGATTTGTGAAAATGCTGAAATTGTCTGTATGTATGGGAAAATCCAAACCTAATGACAACTCTGCAATCAGTTGCATGAAACCAAGTTGCATTCTGAAGGGTACTTTCATTTATATGCTTCAGTTGTTAAAGATAGCAGTGTGAATCCCAGTGAATTGAGCAAAATGGTCACACTACTGGCCACATTTATAGGTAGTCGAAAGCACATGCATGGGTATGCACAAGATATTTGTGCATGTTTGTGCATAGGCCCACACAGATCTTTTTAAATCACATGCACATGAAATCCTACACAAGATAAAATAAAAGAACTTTTGTTAACTAGACAATTGTCATTGGGTCATAATTATATTTCTGCAAGGCTTTAAACAAAAATTGAAATCGCCAGTGGATTTCATTTCCAAGTATCACAGTTTTGAAGAAAAATGCTGTTGGTTGTTTTCCATTTCATGTCCAAATATAATTGTCACATGTAAACATTTTGACTTAGTTGACAGAAAAGGTCTCACAATGTCAAGTTGATAGTGTCATCTCTGCAGAAACAGCAGGTATCACCAGTGATCAGGACTTCTTTGAAGTTGTCACCAAAACGTTATTTACGGTCCATGTGGCTTATTCAACAACCATTCTCCATGCACATCTAATGGGAAATGAATGAGTTGATACCCAGGAGCATTACTTGCTGAGACTGACTATCAGCGGCAGTGTCGGATATCCACTGTAACACAACACTCCACTGAAGATGGCTGCAAATCCATCACTTAAAAAGTATGAAACAATGATGCTGAACTCTGTAATTGTTGGGCTTTTCTGTACACGCCACTACTCTCAAAAACATATAAAGCACTCATCAGTGTCGAGTATTGCAATTCAGTGAAGCTGATAAAGTACATTTGCAAATATCTCAATGGAGGAAATGATATGGCAGTTTTTGGAGCAGTAAATGCAACAGCACCTATAAATGGAATCAACCAGTATCAACTGGAATGGTACATTAGTAGGAATGAAATAGTATGTTGCATTTTATCATTTCCAATCCATGAACAATGTCGAATAGTTACTGATTTGACATTGCACCATGAAAATTGACAGTGTGTCTACTTCACAATGGAAAATGCATGTGCAAGAGCATTGTCATGATTGCCAACAATGTTAACTGTGTTTTTCTCAATGTGTGAGGATGTTACATGCATAAGACAGTAATCTGAAGTGCCAACATGTTATTCACGGAATGCATCAGCAAACAAGTTTAAACAATACAAACAGTGCAAAGCAGTTTCAGGATATCCCAATTTAGGTTTGATTGACATCTTAGGCCATCAGTACACCATTCACCAAACAATGCAGCATGCTGTTACTTGCAATTACTGTCAATTAGTCTACATGGCCCCACAACCTTCCAAAAACTGGGAATAGCAATTGGTCAAGTATGTGTGTGTTTCAAGTGTGCAATGCTTGCCAGGAACTAAATTTGGGAAAATCCACCAGTTATCCCATGTAAAACAGCCATTGATGACATTAACTCATGTCTCAAATCATCAGTTTTCTTACAACATTTACAGACATTGATTTCTGAAGACCAATTAACATGTGCAATTACGACATGAAGCGTCTGCTGGACATTTGCAAATCAGAATGTTTAATCAGCAATCGATGAATTTGCACAACTTTATGCATTGTCAACAAATTTCTATACAAATCACAGCAGCTACAGATGAACTGATTCACTAAGTTCTACCAAATATCATACAGAATCACAAAAATCACTAGTTGCTCATGCCAGTGCTACATTAACAGACAATACCAATTATGTCAGTGCCATCAATTCCTGCATCTAAAATGAAACACCAGGTAGAGTGACAACATATCAGTCCATTGATACTGTAATGAAGCAAGAAAAAGCTCTTAATTATTCAACTCGATTTGCCAGGCATGCCACGACACATTTCAACATTGAAAATTGGCATGCCTATCATTCTTCTGTGGAACATAAATCCACCACTACTTTGCAACAGCACCAGGGTTGCAGTGAAAGAGATGTTGAACAATATCATCAAAGCTTCAATTTGAAGTGGAAAATTTACACGAGAAGATGCACTGTTGCCACACATCCCAATGATTCTCTAATGGACATGCCATTCAAACTGAAATGTTTGTAGTTTGAGTTGTGACTTGCATTTTCTGTGACCATCAAGAAAGTACAGGGAAAATTGCTATGAGTGTATGGACTAAATTTGGGAAATTCGTGCTTCTTATGCATACAGCTGTGTGTGACATGCCCACACTTCTGAAAACCTTATGATTTATTTGTTCATACATCAGACGCAAAAGGCAGAGATCCAGCACCCAGTTCTAAGGATCAGTGCATAGTCGATTGCAGAGTGAAAATTCATTCTGAAAGTAACTGGCTTGTTTTATATAATATTCCATTTGTTTTGTTGTGAAAAATTGTCATGGATTTGGTACTCACTGTTTTTGCTTGTATTCATTTGATTGACCTGAGGGCTTTAAATAAGTAAATTCATTATTAGTTGCTTTGCTTTAGGGTATTTTGAGTCTGCAAGTTACCAAGTTCAGATAGCAGAAATAATTTCAGTGGGACAGTTATTCTGTGTATAGTTATTTAGTTTTGCTCTGCACTTAAGTACTTGTTTATGTGACATGTTTATGTGTATGCTACAGTTGCTGATCAACCCTGTGTTCACCTGTGTCACCTTTTAGTTACAGATTATCATGCCTGCAATCTTCGACCTTCCTCAAAGAACTTCTTGCAATTTCTGCCATCTCCCTCATGTTTCTGTTAACAAACATATTAAATCATTTTGTGGGTGTTATACGTATGATGTAATAATTAATGGCTCGGGACCTTAAAATTCTTTTTATTGGAACTTAAAAGCCTTACAGTGGAACATTTGCTGTGGGCACTTTAACATTCAAATTCTGAGCTGGTCACTTGGACACTTGCAGGCAACAGATTAGTTTTGGTGATATTTACAACCTCTGCTTCAGTTAAGTTTAGCTGTGTTTTTACCTTGGACCTGTATTCACATGTATCTCAATTCCAAAGAAAACTCTTACATTTCCCTTTCCATTATTGTACATATACTGACAAAAAGAGACCATAGTGTCTGTTTTATTAGGGAACTATCTTTTGTGTCATATGGTGTGCGACTGTTTTTCATCCTTGAATTGTGTCCTTACACTCTGACTAGAGTTGTCAGAATTTGTCATTAAAGTGACAGTGAATGAGAATTTTACTACAGACCTCTTCTTGCACTCCACAAAATTGACAGCTCAACTGTCCAGACTCGTGTATCTTAGAAACTGACATTTAGAGATACTCAATCAGTGGAAGGAACCAGTGTTGACATGCCTAAATAAAAATGGGTCCTTCTTGAAGGCAACTATCATTAAGTGAACATGCTGGTTCAGTGCACAATTTCTAACAAAAAGTCTCATTACTTTTGTGTTGAACCATGCACATGACATTTTGTGGTGGAGCACATGGACAAGTTCGTAGTAAACTCGTAGTCCACTGCCACTGTATTGATCATTTTTGATGAAACTTGTTGCAACTTAAGGAGATAGTTAAGGACAATACATTGTGACAAGTAGATCATTATTAACACTTTCAAGATTGGTCTCTGAGGTCTATCTCAGACTATCCACACTATCATTTTTAGAGGATTTCTGAAAACTTGCTTCTTTGGAACAATAAAATAAATACGTTGAATTATTCCATAAAAATCTAGACATTTGTTTATTGAAATATATGTAAAGATGTATTGTATTCTATCTTAGCAAATGAAAACATGGATTATCTGTATTAAAATACCATGTTTATGTCATCTGAAAAAAGAAACACATAATACACATTACATGTATTTTGTCTGCGTGTGATACATTTTGAAACAGTTTAGCATCTAGAGAGCTGCACAACTCAGACAACATACCACAAGAAAGTGTCTCTCCAGGGAGATTTACACCTCCGTTGTCTGATTACTTTGTTACACTTTATGAAATCAAGGTTTGGATTCACCTTCTTTTGGGATAAAACTGACTGCTAGTCCCAGAAGAAAATTTGCTAACTTGTATATTTTCCTTTCAACATTGATTCCTGGTTTCCTAATAACGGATAAAAAGTACTAGCAGCACTGATCATAAAAAGGTGAAAGAATAATTTTTCCCAACATTTCAGCTGTTTTCTTTTGAATGGCTAATGTACTGTCATCTGGTCTGATCTATCAACACCTTTCTTGTAAATGTTATAGTGTAGCAAACTGTTGAATCTGCTGGAAATAGCACAACTACACAAGTGGACGGTGTGTGACAGGTTAGCAGGTTCAATGTGTCTCCTGTATTGGTCGCGTTTTACATAAAACAGGCGTTCCTTTCTACTTGGAATTATTTCAGCTCTTTTTCAGTTTTCGTTTGAAAGTGCATTGCGGAAACTTGCTGTTTACCATACAAATAACAACTGTTGTTACATCTTTAGTTTTACAGAAACATTGAAGCTGCTGGCACAATATAAAAGGAAAAACATACAGAGTGAATATGAAAATGTAAAGTTTCATCTGCAAGTAATATTTGAGCATAGTAGCATACTGATTATGTGCTTGCTTTCTGAGTGACTCATAGCAGCAGACCCAGTTATTATCTGTATATATTAGTTACTGAATATGTAAATGAGCCATTTATTGGTAAATGAATGTAAGTGTATGGTATGTACTTACGTGGGGGATGGCTGGATGTAATTTATACATTACTGCTGGCATACCAATTTTCACTTTGTTTATGCAGCTTTATTATTATCACATGGATGGCTGATACATTTCTGTACAGATGCAATTTGGAGTTTATATTCATTTTTGTAACTTGACTTGCACACACTTACAGTTGATGATATCTGTATCTTATCACATGATAATTAAAACACACAACAGTGTAAAGGTTTTTCTCCTTTTTATGTCAGTCTGTTGGCTTCTTTAATAATGGCCATCTAGAGGCTGACATCCGCTTTTTGTGAAAGGTCCTCAGGGGCTCAGGATTTGTTTCCTGGGCACAGGCTTGGTGACCCTAGGGTTCCTGAGCTGGGGACTGGTAAGTGTCACCAGTTGCCTGCCATCATAAGCTCTGGGCATGCTGCAGCAACCACTGTGCAGCATGATGGTGGAATGTTGTGTGTCATGGGATGGGGAACATGGCTTTACCACCCGGATCACATGGATGGTACAAACTGCTGTTAGAAACCCCTCAGTCTCAAGGTGTGCTGTGCGCTGATGAGGTGGAACAGTCACTTGCGGGCAACTTCTGAAGAACCTGGTGTGTCTCAGTTGTATAAGGCTTACTTTGTTATGTGGGGCTTTGTCTAGGTGAACTTTTATTCACCTAGCTGTTCATGGGACCAAAATGGATCCTTCAAAATTTTCCCGTCCTCCTCTCAGTGGAAAAGGTGGACTGCTGGAAGGTACCCAATCTAACAAAAGGGCTCATGTAGCCAGTCCTTCTCATTCATTCTAAAAGTATTGTCTTGAGTAATAGAACACATGCTGATTATCAGAAAGTGGTTTTAATAGTGAGAAGAAAAGAGTGTAGTTTTGAGGTGATTTCCCCATCCTATATCCCAAAGGGTTTTGAGGGGATCTGTGGCTCTTTAAAAACAGTAAAGTGCTTGTGCAATGCGACATTGTTAGTGTAAACTTCTAGTTCCCAGCCATCAGCTAACCTCCAAAATGGTAGCTGCTTCGGGGAGTGTGCAATAGACACTGAACTGTGCAACACGTTGAACTACAGCAAAGGTGTTGTGACTTGCAGGGATCTCGTTCACATTCCCAAGGAGGTATTGTGATGTGAGTGGGCTCCAGAAGGCATAGTCGATGTGAAAAACATTGTAAAGAGGGTAGATGGGATCTTGTAAATTCAGTTTCCTTTATCTTGATATTCAAATTCCTTTATCTTGATATTCAATAGTATGGAAGTCCCTGAGTACATTAAGGCAGATTTCTTTCATCTAAACATGCGGCCTTTGTCACCAATCCAATGCCGTTTCAAATGCCAGCACTTTGGACATACTACTTGGGAGTCCTGGAGAAGCCACTTCAGGAAAATGTGGTAAGGCTGCCCATGAAGAGTCGCTTTTACATCTCCTTTGAAGTGTATGAACTGCTCTGGGGCTCACTGTGTCTGGAGTCAGGAATGTAGTATATACCTTGAAGAACAAAAGGTGCGAAAGCATAAGACACTGTAATGCATTCCATATAATGAGGCCAAAAAAATAATAAAACTATGCTGCCCACCAATATTCACTACTTGTACCTTTCTTTGTTTCAGTTCTTAAACAGCTGATGTTATCAAACAGAGGTTGCTACTGTCAGCACTAGTACCTGCATTGGTCAATGTACTTGTGCTACTGCAGTTATTTTGAAGCCTGTCCCTCCCTCCAAAACTTCAGAAAAAGTGTGGTTGCTGACAATGCAGAAATCCTGCCCCTCCAAAGACTCAGTCTGGTCCACTGTCCAGTACTGCCACTACCACTTCCACAGTTGCCTCCTCAGACCAAAAAATCAAAGTTGAAGGCAAAGAATTGTCCACTGGTGGGGATAGGAAGTACACAGTCTGACGGTATTGATGTCATCCTTTCAGACACCTGTTTTGACTCTTCTTTGGAGGCTATGGACCTTGATTGTGAGACAGGGACAACCGTCTCAACCAAAGACTGAGCTCCACCCATTGTGGGCTCCCCTCCCAGGCTGAAAGTTAGGGTGAAAGTGTTACCTCATGATAGATGGCTCCCATCTAAAAGTGGAACATTAATGGGTTCGTGTAATGTTATAAAATGTGATACCTGCAGTCGTCCTTTATATGTTATATATTATACAGTTACCAGTTTTGGTGACTCAATATACGATCTTCAGGCCTTAACTGATGCCAACGGGGTTAACTCCAATCGTATACACAATCCCATCAGTGGCAGACATCTCTGAACTGGTTTCCATAGACTATAGCATTGATGTTGTGTCTCCAACCCAGAAATGCCAACGTAGCTTCTGAGGTGTTCCATTTTATTACATAAGTGGATGACCGAAGTCTCTCCAACCTTCAGTCAGAAGGATGGACATACGAAAACTTAATGTGTTCAGGACACACATGGAGGAACCTAAATTCCTTACAAAGGCACACTCC
Source organism: Schistocerca gregaria (assembly GCF_023897955.1). Lineage (NCBI taxonomy): Eukaryota > Metazoa > Arthropoda > Insecta > Orthoptera > Acrididae > Schistocerca > Schistocerca gregaria. The sequence continues at coordinate 554,375,050 of NC_064931.1, forward strand.
CTGTGCTTGTGTTACCTTAAACACATTTCAAGGCCACTGGTGTTCCTGTACTACTGGGCTGTACCCTCACCTGACTTATGAAAGAGCTAAGATTGGGGTTACTGTGTTTGTCAGTAACACACATCAATCCTATGAATCCTCTGCTCTCTCCTTGGTTACCGATCTAGAAGCAGTAGCTGTTGCTCTTCACATGGGTGATAAGATCACTGTCTTGCTTCCTGTATCTACCTCTACAGGATGTGACTTTGAGGCTCATTTGTCTTATTGCACAACTCCCCTGACTGTTTCTGCTACAGATTAATTTCAATGCCCATAATGTATTATAGGGCTTGAACTATACTTGTCCCAGGGGTCGAATCTTGGAGAACCTCATGATATATCAGGAGCTGTGCTTCCTCAACACAGGCAGTCTCACTCTTCTATCGGCTGCTACTGGCTTGTCCTCAGACAATGACCTCTTTTTTTCTGCTCTCCAGTCGTTGCAGTCTCAACACAGTGGGAAGCAACTGATGACCTTTGTTCCAGTGACCACTTCTCAGCGTGGATTCACCCACTGGAAACGGATTGCTTGAACAGAAATCACCGAAATGGATGGACAGCAGGGCTAATTGAACACTGTTCAGTCAGCTGGTTGTGTTTGAACACCCTGGCAGTGTCCAGAAATGGGTGGACCACACATCAGACGAGTGATCCTGCTGACTTTCTGTTCCAAAGTCTTCAGGTCATCTTAAGAGGCAGCTTGTATGCTGGTAGGTTGATGAGTGTTGTTCAGCAGTCTGGGTGTGGCATGCTGTTCTTCGATGGTTTAAATGCCTCACAACAGCAAGCAACTTCACAGCCTTCCAGGTTGCAGGAGCCAAAGCTCAACACGTAATTAAGGAGAGCAAGGAAATGTCATGGCAAATGTTCCTGGACTCCATCAACTGTTCCACATATTCTACAGAGGTATGGACAGCCATCGGGAGGATTTTCTGGGGCACAGTTGTTTACCAATAGCAGCAGTGCTGAAATGAGGGTGTTTCCAAACAATGCCTGGTGTCATCACTCAGACAATGGCAGAGCATTTTACAGCTACTACTACCAATTCTAGCTGGGATCCAGTGATCTACCGTTACTGTGTGACTGCAGAGAGGGACAAGATGGACTTAGATTCCACAATTTTGAGGCTTTCAACTGGCCTCTTGCCATGTGGGACCTGGAATTAGCACTGCCTGAAACTCAAGATACTGCACCCGGTCATAACCAGATCTGGTGCTGCATGCTTCGACATTTTCCTGCAGCATCAAAGGAAATCCTCTTCGAATGTTTCAATCTTATATGGCAGATAGGAAACTTTCCTAACTCCTAGAGAGAAGCAATTCTGCTACCTCTCCTCAAACTAGGAAAAGACCACACATGTACCAGTAGTTATCGTAGTGTCGCCTTAATGAGCTGTATAGGAAAGAGCCTGGAGTAAATGGTTAACTGTCATCAGGTCTGATTGTTAGAGACCAGGTAATTCCTTAATCACGCTTGGTGTGAATTCCAGATTTCAGTCCACTGTTGACAACCTAGCCGTACTAGAGACGGCTATTCAGCAGGCTTGCTTACAGTACATCACCGTCTCGATATCTTCTTTGATATAAGTAAGATGTATGATACTACTTGGAGAAAGTATTGTCATGCAGCTCCATCAATGAGGTGTTTGTAGCCATTTCCAGATCTCCATGCAGTCTTTACTGTCTAAGTGCTTTTTTTTAGATCCCAAGTTGGTGACATACTGTTGGATCATTTTGTGTAGGACAATGGTATTCCTAAGGACAGTGTTTCAAGTGTTACTCTCTTTGCTGTACTTTAAACAGAATCATGTCCATGGTAAGGAGTCCTGTATGTACTCCTTATTTGTGGATGATTTTGCTATTAATTTGTTACTCCTCCAGTGTTGCAGTAGTGCCCTGTCAGTTGTAACTAGCTGGCCCTTGTGGCCAAATGGTTCTAGGTGCTGCACTCTGGAACTACGCGATCACTACGATTGCAGGTTCAAATCCTGCCTCTGGCATGGATGTGTGTGATGTCTTTAGGTTAGTTAGGTTTAAGCAGTTCTAAGTTCTAGGGGACTGATGACCTCAGATGTTAAGTCCCATAGTGCTCAGAGCCATTTGAACCATTTTTCAGTTGCAACTTACAGTGTGGAGGTTAGAGGAGTGGTCTGCACTGAGAGGTTTTCAGGTTTCTGCAGAAAAATGTGTATGCGTTTTCGTTTTAGTCATTATCATTGTATTTTTAATTTACCTGACTTGCATATGGCAGACACCATTTTACATTTGAAAGACTCAGTGAGGTTTCTGGGCCTCATTTTTGACTCCAAACTGCTATGGTTACCACACCTGAGAGAGCTGAAACCCAGAAAGCACTCAATATCATAAAGTGCATTAGCTACAGGTGTTGGGGAGCAGACAGGGCACATTTGTTTAGTATTATAGGGCTTTTGTGTGTTCACACTTTGACTGTGGATGCACAGTGTACAGCTCAGTGAGGCCTTCTTATCTGAATATCATTGATGCTATCCATCATGAGGGTATTAGAGTGGCCACAGGTGCTTGCAGGACCAGCCTCATACTCCAAATTCACTTGCATACAATACTGTTGCTCATCCACCTTTGGAACACCTTTTCTCTAATAATCTATGAGCAACAGTGGCATTTGCAACCTGCGTGCAGTGTGTGCTGGAGTCACTTGATATGGAAAATGTAGAACCTCAAATCCAGGATTTTAACTACCTGCCACTGTCATCGTTGCATAGTCCCAGGGCAATTTTAGAATTAGTGCAGTGCAGGAGAGATTTCACTCCTGCATATGTTTCAATACTATATTTCCTGCAATTTTAATTGAGCACCACAGCTCTACAGGTGTCTTTCTGGATGGATTGAAACAGGGTCCCCATTGTTTGCTCTGTTGTTTTCCCTGATAGTGTCTGCAAGGTTTAACTGCCTTGAGACTCTACTGTCTTCGATGCGGAACTGTACACGATCTTGTGGGCACTGGAGCAGATGAGGTGTGCTTAGTTTGCTAAGTTCCTTGTTTGTTCAGATTCTCTGAATGCTCTGGACTCTACAGTGCCCGTATCCAGCAGATAAAGTAGGCTAAAATATCCAGGACATCCTCCATCAATTACAATGGCTGGGTGGGCAAGGTGGTGTCCTGCTGGGTACCAGGACACATGGGTATTGAGGGGATCGAAAGGGCGGATGTAGCAGTCAAGGAGGCATGGAGCGATCTTCAGTTATTTCAGTGTGCTATCCCCCTGCATGCCATCACCTCCCCTGTTGAAGCAGAGTTGTGTGTCAATGGGAAGATGATTGGGTGGGTGGAAGTGATTGGTAATAAGTTTGGTGTACCTGCTTTGGCCGCAAAGACGGGATGAAGTTCTGCTTACTTGTCTTCACGTAGGCCAGTCCTCTGATGCACGGCTTCTTGCTCTGCCGAGAGGATCCTCCAGTGTGTGCTGCCTGTAGCCTACAGATGACTGTGAAACCACATTTTACTAGATTGTTTTATTTTTAGACCAGAGGGTGGCAGCAGCAGATGTCCCTTTTGTTTTTAAGTGACATTGAAAGGAATGTGTTTTAGAATTTTAAGATTTTGTGATATCTCCAACTTGTTTCCAAAAATTTTAGGATGATGTTCCTAATCTGTTAACAGGATGACTGGGTCACTCATATTTTTTGTAAGTGGTCGACCAGTCACTTTTCCCTGTGCCTTTCCTTTAGCTCTTAGTTGGCTCCATGTGAGTGGCATGGGAGTGAGTGAATGAGTGTCATTTTATAGGTTTCCTTCACACTGTGAGACAACAATTTTAGACATTTTAATCATATTTGTTTCTTTCAGTGTATGTAAGGGCACTGATAGCCTCAACACTAAGCACCTCTAAGCTCCAAAAAGAAAAAAGAAAAAGAAAACACACACACACACACACACACACACACACACACACACACACACACACACACACACACACACCTACCTTTGAGTGAAAGTAAAATCAAGAGAATATTAAATTTTAATTTGGGTCTATTGCATATTGTCTTTGCCTTAGCAAGAACATTTGTTCTATCAGAGAATAGGCTGGCAGTAGTCTAAAATTGAGCAACTGCTCGGAATGTGATAATCTATATTGAGGTAACAGTTGGTGGCATTGTAATTAGGAAAATAATGTGTTGCAATTAGTCTTTTATTATTTTCAGGAGTTATGGACAAGGTAGTGGGACGCAGCAGTCGGCTGGTGGTCAAGATCCCTTTGGACACAACCGGTACGGGGGCCCAAGCCAGCCACCTGGCTATCCTTCACGTACTGGCTATCCTGCTCCACCTACGGGACCACCAGCACAGCAACCCACAGGGTATCCACCACAGCAAGACTATTACCGTCAAGATCCGGTAATTATAGTCATTTGTATAAAAGTAAATCATACTTCTTCATTAAAATGTGAAAGAAATAACAATGCTGATATTCATTTACATTTTCTGGATCAATGTGATGTATTTTTGAATACCTACAGCTGTAAAGAAGATGACAGACGATAAATATGGAAATGGAATGGGATGTTTCTTTTCAAATACATCATCCCTCCATTTACTGTAAGCTTTTTATGGCAACCATGTGTAACCCATATTTGGGTACCTGTGGTACACTAATCACTGTGTCATGTTAGTCAGTGAGTATAACTGTAGGAAGCAACGCAATATTAAGTATTTTGTTACATCACATAAGGTTTTACAGCTCTAAAAACTCTTGTAACATTGAAGTTTCCTGTGTAAAACACAAATGCTACGCCACAGAAATTGTAAATGTATGAGTGTGTCATACCATTTCTTAAGTATGTGTGTAATTATGTTCTATGTTGAGTGTGATATCTAAATTATATGGTTTCCCTTTTCATCCATACATAATTCTACCATTTGTGTTACTGTGCCTTGTAACTTTCTCATCGGGGACATAGACAATTAAGGGATATATGTTCTTTCTTGAGTAGTTCTATTTAAGCCATGTAAATATTGTTACAGCCTTTATTGCAGTTACTGAAAATTTTTAACTTCCAAACAGTCTTACCGCAAGTTCAACAGTCCTCAATTTTTCTGGTCTCTAAAAGGTTTACTACAATGTTTGTCTAGATGTACGTGATGCCCAAAACTTTTAATTTTGTGACTTCCAAGAGTTCCATCCACATTTTCTTAATAAGTGTTTCAAGATTGGTTAATTTAGACACGAGTATAACCCATTATAAAATACGTGTAGCTACAGTTTAATAACAGCCTCGGTTGGTTTCATAGGACAGCATTGTAACAGAAACAGTTTCAGTTTTTATTAGCTGTCTTTCTTTTATATTCTGTGATATGATTTGCTCCCTCGTTTGTCACATTCTTTAGACTGATATCCTGTGTGTCAAACTACTGATTTTGCGTTTGAGTGCCTCATTGCCAAATCAGTATTGTATGTTAAAATTGTATCTAATTGTGCTTCATTAAGTTTTCACTAAGCACAGATCATGAAGTGAATTCACATTTCAACCAAGAGGAAGGTGGATCTTCATGACTGTAATCACTTGGTGCACGTATGAAACTGTGCGTCTTCTGTAATTTGTTTTTCTTGTCATTATAAATATTGTATTTTTTGGGCCTGATTGTGCCAATACCACACCATGCAATACTGTTCACATCTGTTTGTATGGTATGCTACATACTGTGCATGGCTTTTTATCAATAGAGTTCATGTAGTGTTACATTACTCATTGCATATTCAAACATTTCTTATCAAAACATCAGTGATACATGGCATACACTTTTCTCGAAGTGTTAGCTTCCCTTTGAAGTTCTCATTTGAGATTTTCCAGCCCCTTTCAGATGTAATGGTAATACTGGCAGGTTTCTTTAACATTTTACGGAACAAAGTTGAATGGTACAAAGAGAGCAAATCAAAAGAAGGTTGTAGAGGAGCAGTGATGATGTCTACCAAAATACTGACTTTGCCTGTAGCATTCCAAAACTCTGAGCACACCCATTACTTATTCAAGACTCTTACAAGTAAATGTCAATGATACATTGAAGCTACTTAAGCTAAATTAGTGCCCAGCCTGAGAGGTCTACATTTTTAAAAACTCAGAGAGGAGATTAAAAAAAAATCTATGTTTCATGAAATTGCTTATAATACAGTGTCGGATAGACTGTTGGCAGAAGATTTTAAAATTGGAGAGAAAATAAGACAGTAGTTGGGAATGTATTATCATTCTCATCATTCTCCGCCCCCCCCCCCCCTCCTCCTCTCTCTGCCCTCCATGTGCAGGTGGAACTAAATACAACATGTCAACAGAAAATTTCTGGTGTCCATTGAAAGGTAATTTTCTAATTATGTTGGTTAAAATAATTTCTCTGTAGTAAGCTCTTTGAATGTCACACATTTACATTATCATTACAGGTAAACTTACTGTAAGAATGAAGAAGAATAGTGTGTGTACTTGTCATTGAACAGATAACTTTCCACACAGTGTGTCTCAACATAGTTGAAATTTTATTATAAAAAATGTGTATTTGCAGTTGAAGATGTTGAAAAATGCCATGTATCTGTGTCACTTTGAAGTGTAGTGGAACATTCAAGAAAAAGTACTTAGACTGCAATTATAATATGAAACATAATTTTTGAATCTCTTTGTAATATCAGCTATCAAACTATTCCCTTTGTCAGATGTAGGCAACAAATTCTCCTCCTCCCCACCCACACTGCCACTGCCCCCTCTGGGCATTCACTGATAGTATGTAACAGTCTTCTTTCAAAGTGCTTGTCTTCCACTCACCACCACCATTGTGTAGTGAGTAGCTATCTATCATAACTATTTATTTGTTATCATCTCATCCTAGGTTTTCCGTTATTTAAATAAACAGTGTAATGTACTCTGCCTTAAGGAGGACAATATGCCTGTAACACTTCCACCCTCGAGATTAATAATACAGTACTCTCAGCTGAAACCAACAATATTATTATCTAGTTAGGCTTCATTATGTGCAACAACCTCAGTTGAAATGTAAAAATTAACAGTCTTAATATTCTAAAACAAAGTTCTTGAGATTTGATCATTGAATTCATGTGATTCCTCCTTTGAAATTGTTGCAGATAACAACACTTCAAAACAATTTTATGATTTCTTGAATACCAATTTGAATTTCTTCCCAATATGAATTTATAGCACATTCTGGGACACACAAAGCATACTTGTTATTTTTCTGTCAACCAGTTTTAAGCTAAAAGCCCACCCCTACCTAATTCTGAACAGAGTTTGAAAATTTCAAGTCATCATAAACAAATGTGTATTTTAATTTTTTTTATTTTATACATACTTTGTCTGTACATTATGTATAATTGGGGGCCATTTATATCCTTTTAGCTTCCTCATAGTTATTATTCAGGTAGAGGAGAGATCACATTCTCACTTATACAAAAATGTTATGATTCTGATGTACTGTTTCTAATAAGGGGAAATGTTCACTCATAACATTCTATTTGCAACATTTTACATCCAAGTGAGGAGCCATACTTGATGTTTTGGATACAGTCATTCCTGTTGTACTGGATAATTAGCAGAGTATGAAGTTTACTACAGACTTGTTTCATTCAACTCTGATATGAAAATGGGAAAGATAAATGACCACACCAATAAACAAAATTATTCTAATTTTATCTTCAGCTCATTTATAGTTTTCAAATGGTTAAGGAGGTGTCAGTTTGACATTGTAATGGTTTCTTAATTACTTTTCAGTTTCTCCAACTTTAGCCCTAACTTCCAGTAGTGCCCCTGTCTCCATGGAAGTGTAGTGTCCCTTTGAGGTGCCTTGAGCATAGGCTTGTTATATTACTGTGTACCAGCCTGGTTTGTCCTATACACTCTTGTTACTGCATCATGTTTGTCCTTAGTAATTCTTCCCAATACATATGAAACATCATATCGTTTAAAGATTCAGTGTGAAAATGTACAGCACAATTTCAGTCCATTACCAAGAATAATTAGTACAGTTAACAGCAAGGAGCTCGTGAACAGTAATGTTTAAACACTTTTTTAAATGTTATTCATGAAGAAACAGAAGTGATAGTTTTGTTACAGTTTGTTTTATTTGATATTTGTTTGTGAAAAATAGTTACAATTGAAAGTAAATACTGCCAACAGGTATATTCTGGTCAACAAGCAGCTACTGCAACTGGCCCAGGTGGTCAGATGTATCCTGGAAGCCCTCATAGTAAATCAATGCCGCCTCCAGCTCCACAGACCCCTAGAAGGCATCCAGATTTTGCAAAAGACCCACAGCAGTCTCCCTATCCACCATATAGTCAACAAAGGCCTTCTATATACGGTAAGTGGTAAGCACTGTAATTTGAAGGGTTCTTAAATGTTTAAAGATACAGGAAAAAGAAGCTAAGTCACATAGTTCTTGATGCTGTTAGGGGTCTCTTTCCAGCTTATGAGAACAATATGAACTTTCTCCCTCTGTTTAGCTATTTTCTGTGATATTCCTAATGTTTTAAAGTGACAGTAAAGTTTCATCATTTGATATTGTTGACCTATCATCATCTTGGTTTTTCCCTTTACTTTGTGGTGTAGCAGTTTTTTTTCTTTTTTAATTATGTGTTTCCAGGATTTTTTGTGCCATGTATATTAGGCTTAATTTTTGATAACCACAGTTTGTAAGTTGTATTGATTCAACCCAGACATCTTCTATTTGTTGTATGTAATGAAAATAATTTATTAGTTACAAATGAGAAACTGTAGAGAGGCAATACTTGATTTCAAAAATTTAACTCTTTAACATAAAGCCAGAGTTAGTTTTTATTATTCTGACAAAAAATCCCAAGTGTATCCCAGCAACTTAAGAACAGACCTCTGAAAAAAGTCAAGCCTTGCTTACATCCGTTTCAGCATGGGTAGTTAAGTGTTGGGCCACTAGGGGGCATCCAGTCCCGTATTTGTAGCCTAGATATTGTGTTCTGGTTCAGGTGTTTGCCAGTGGATATCACCTTTACTGTTTGCAGCTTTGGGTACTTCAAAATGGATCCTAAGTTTGGCATTGAATTTAGCACCCCAGAAAGTGAGGTAGTATGTGATGTTATTTCATTGGAGACTGAAAGTGATAAAAATTCAACAGATGACTGACAAGTACTCACCAGTGGTGTGAGATATACTGTACTGTGACTAGCTCCACCAATATTTCCATTCAAAGGAACACACTGTGAAACACATGATTTGATTTCATGTCTACACACAAACTACAAAATGACTTTATGATTCAGGATACTTCAGTGAAAGTCCAGTGCACAAGTATATTCTGGATTTTATTAACAGTGATCTTCAAAAATTTGTAACTCACAGTTACTTCAAAAGCTATTTTCATTAATAATAAAATATCTTTTTGGAACATTTTTTTAGAACAGTTTGTGAAGAAAAGTAAATATATCAAGGGACTAATTTTCCAATTTTGGAAATATGAAATACTATACGTTACAGTTACACTAGTTATTTATTGCCCCATTAATGGAACTACATAGAAAGTAAATAGAATTGAGTAACACGGGTAATTACAGCACTTGGTAATGATTTTTTCTGGTTCTGTATAGAAGGGTAAAAAGGATGGGTGTGAAATACCTTGCAGAAAGCTGAGCATCTATCATCTCTGACTTATGCTTAGAACCATGTAGATATATGTTTTGTGTTCGTGTGTCCCTGTGCCACCATTAACAATTTGTTGAAGGCCTCATGTATTGTTAAGTGTGGAATTTAAGAGGAAACCTTTCCAAAATGTCTTGGCATCCAGCTTCTCAGAGCTCTAAAAAACATTCCAAGTAAATAACTATTGACCATTTCTTGCTTGCTTGATGAATTCTGCTGTAGCATTGGTCTATTGCTGCTCTTACTTCATGTTAATGATGTGCCATTTTATTTGCATTGGGAAGCAGAATTAATTCTGTTTGCAGATAATACAAGCATTTTTGTGAAGTTGAGCAATGAACCATCAACAAAGAAAATGGTAAATGATGTTTCTGTGAAAGTTACTGAATGGTTTTGCACAAATGGGCTTGCTGTAAACTTTCAAAAAATGCATTTAACCCGCTCTTGTACTGTTGAGAACATCCTCCCTTCTATTAACTGAGTACGCCAACAGTAAATAATAAACTGGGATGGAAATTGCAAAGTGTTAGGTGGGAATGTGATGAAAACATAAACTGGAAAAACCATACTGTAGACCTGCTAACATGTTTAAGTTTTGCTACTTTTGTCATAATAGTAATTGCCAACTTTGTGAATGTAGAAGTCAGCAAGCTAAAATATTTTGCTTGTTAATTGATGTCATATGGGACAATACTCTGGGATAACTTCTCGCCTCGGCAAAAAGTGCATGTGGCCCATTATAAATTAAATAGAGTTATGTATGGAGTGTGCACATGTAAAACTTGCAGATATCTCTTTAAGCAGCTGGAAATATTAACCACAGCTTCACAGCACATTTATTCACTTAGGAAACTTATAATCAGTAATCAGTCCACATTTTACAGTTCTGTTGATCTTCACAAATATAACACTAAAATGAAAAATTACCCTTTAATGAATCTAACTTCGGCACAGAAAGAGATGAAATATGCAACTGTACAGCTCTTTAAAAGTCTACGTACGGGAATAAAATGTTTAACAAATAGCAGAAGTGTTTCCAAAAGTAGATTAAAGAGCTTTCTTCTTAATAACTCCCTATACACCATAGAGCAATTCTTGAGTAGAGATAATTAGTCATTAAAAAATGCAGAAGAAGATCTGGAAGACCTGTAAATGGCAAACACGCAGCCATTATTTTCAATTTTTTATTTAGTTGTAGATAAAAATGATATGTTTGTTGCCACATTCCACATCATAATATTTATCATGAATTTTATGTGTGGAGCAATTAACAAACTTTATGGAACAAGCAACAAACCAACTGATAGCTTTAGTGTGCATGAGCTTATTGTAGTCTTTCACTACCTACATGCACGGCAATGAGGTTAAGTTGTTAAGCAGCTGAAACATACGAATTTTGTATTTCACACTAACGTAAAATGGCAGATTAAGAAATGTTGACTTTTAAAGACCTCCAGTAGACTGCCACCTATGTTTTCAAATTTCAAAGTGTAGTAGTCCTTATCCTAGACCATTCCTTCAGTTGCAAATGCCTCATACTCTTTTAGAGTAATTTTAGTTTAAATTACAGTTTGTAGCACTTACCACATTTAGAGTGCCCTATGACTAATAGAAAGGATTTATCACTGAAATGCAAATTAACCATTTTGCTGTTGTGAGCATGTACATACGTCCTGCCAGGCTGTTCCCCAGGTGTTGTGGAAGTGTGTATGTGCACCGCTTCGGATTTCCTACAATGCTGTGGACGTATGATTGTGTCCTGAACCACTCCAGGCATGTTACTTCCTTATTTTGCAGAATAGAAAAGTTTTGAGTATTTATCACACACCGGCCGGGGTGGCCGAGCGGTTCTAGGCGCTACATTCTGGAACCGAGCAACCACTACGGTCGCAGGTTTCAATCCTGTCTCGGGAATGGATGTGTGTGATGTCCTTAGGTTAGTTAGGTTTAACTAGTTCTAAGTTCTAGGGGACTGATGACCTTAGAAGTTAAGTGCCATAGTGCTCAGAGCCATTTGAATCATTTATCACACAATGTATGTGTCTCAATACAAGCTATCATTTGGAGAAAATGTCATTTTAGTATCTTGAATTGTTTATGAGATATAATGTTTGTTATGACCACATGATTCATGATGCGCAGTGTCTTGAATGAGCACATTCCGCATGATCATATTTGAGACATAAAACTCAATAACTAGAAAACGAAATGAGATATCATTTTACTCTCAGTTTTAAATAAAATTTCGATATCTTATTGACATTTCATTTACTGCAATGTGTGAACTAAAATCAACCATGTGCAAAGTTTATGCGATGTGTTTTTACCTCTGCAAAATCTTTAAAAATTGACACACTGATTTCCTTAATTTGATGCAGCACAGTAACTATGGCATATAATGAAAAGAAATCCAGGCCTTTATCGAGTGAGGATATGAGGCTATAAGATGCACAAAAATCAAAGTTCTTCACATAATAGTTTTCTCAAAAATAGATGATAAGTGCTTAATAGCAGCCAGCATGTTTGTATGGACAGAACTGGCCACATCGTTGTCTGTTGGATAAAATCCAATAACTTGAGAATGAATGATATATTCTTATGCTCTCAATTGTAACAAACATTTTGGTATATTACCCACATTTCATAAACTGCAGTGTAGGAGCTAAAATCAGCTATATGCAAAGTTTATGCAGTGCATTTCTACCTTTGTGAACTCTTAAAAATTTTTGTGGAATGTTGTTTGTAATTTGGTGCAGCGCAGTTAGTGAGGTGATAACGTGGGGTTGGGGGAGGGGGAGGGGGGGGGCGAAGCATCAGGTAAGATATACAAAAATAAGTGTTTCTCACTTAATAGTTTTTGAAAAATTGAATGATAAAGATTTCATATCAACCAGAACACTGTGTCTCTGCACAGGCACCAACATCTGGAGAGCAGTAAAGCCATAACAAAAGCCACCTCAACACAGAATGCAAAGAGCACCTGTGTAGCAATGAAAGGGTTAAGTAACCTTCCACAATAGTTCACTGAGACTAGTTATGCTAACAAATGTGTCTTCAGGTTGAGTTTAATGTAGGTTCATTTGGGAAACAAACACATGGTACATTAGTTTGCCTTTGATATAAAGATTGTGTACCAGTTGTCTTCAAAACTAATGCCTAGAAATTACATTTTACTGTTGCACTTACGTAGATAGAGTTGTATCATTTGAGCGTTTCTGACTGTCCTTCAGCAATACCCTCATCTTAGGAGAGAAATTATGCTTAATAAGTCTGACTTCATAATGAATATAATTTCTGGCATCATTTTATATACTACCTATGACATGTTCTTCATGAACTATTTTTCAGTACAACTATCAGTTTGTCTCAATATTTTTCAAACCATTGCCTACAAATCTTGATATGGATTCCAGCAACAACAACAAAAAAACAGACCCTAAGAGATGAGATTTGATCAAGGTATAATTGATGTTTGGTACATGTCACCACTACCTCATCTGTAGGAGCAAGAAATACCATCTCTTACAGCAGAAAAGACTGTATTTATCATAGTGTTTAAAACACACACATAATCAGTGCTATTATTTCAGCATCACATAAAATGAATTTTACGTTACTTCCCTGTGCAAGAAGTTTAGTTAGCAATACTGAATTCAATATATAAGTAATGTAGAATAGAGTGTCATCAATATTTGTGTTTCATTGCCACAACTTGAATTGAATTTACTCCGTTAACTTCAAATGATATTATTCCACACAATTTTGTCATTTACTTTGTGATTTTTCTTAAAGATAAACAGTTATTCATTTTGAACGAAATTTGTAAAATTTTGTGATTTTGCACTTTGCAGAGAATAGGTACCTTTAATGATGAGTCATTACTTGGGACTGCAATAATTCACATTTTCTGAAAAATCCAACATAAATGCGAATTCTGCCTCAAAATGCGAAATTAATTAATAGATGAGCTATTTGTTAGCGAAAGTTTGAAATGGCTGTATTTTCTGCATAGAATATCGAAATTGTAAGCAGTCACTGGCATTATACACCATATGACGAAACCCAATTTGGATAGATAATGTGCACAAGGACCTATGTGCAAAATAAAGTGTACAAATACAAGGATATATCAATACAGTCAATGATCTGGTGTGATGTCAATTGTGGATGATTGAGTGGTCTGTTTAAGACACACTCGCGTAAGGCAATGTACTGCTAGAGGTCCGGCCTGTATCATTAACAATACTCTGCAACTTCAACAAGCAATTTTGTGATAGCTACGCCGAATGCTTTGTGTTGTGTGTTATTCATTGTTTTCTTTTCTTATTTTGAAATAAGTGAAGCGCCTAATCCTGCTCCATCACAGATTTCAATTATGACTCTTACAACACCTGAAGAGATTGGCAATCCCTGTGACAGTGTGTCAATTCTGCTGTAGGCTGCTGCCCAACAAAATGGAGGTAGGGTTTGTTTCCCCACACTGCTCCTTCCCCTGTGGCAGACAAAATTCTAGTCTGTTTACACTTGCTGCCGTCTGTGACTATAGCCTGTAATGCCCTCTGTGCTATAGTGATTGGAAAACAAAATCTTTAACATTTTTTGACGGTGCGGAAATTATTCTTCTAATGTTAAAACCAAGTTAACATATGATCGATTTACTTTACGCTAAGTGTCTTGTCAGTTCTATCTGTAGTGTTGTCAAGCATGGGTTGTAGGGCTATGAATGCCCACAAAAGGTTGAAATTAATAGTCTGCAGATTTTTTAGTCTTCAGATTGGGCAAGAAAAGACAAATAATGTCCAGAAACACCTTAGTTTGAGTAATTCAGTGAACTGGTGAGAAAATGCTGGTGCTTTGCAACAGAACAGTCTTTTTTGAAAGCATATATACAGCCAAATGAAGAAAACAAAAGCCATTTCAGTAGAAAATGTTGTTGAAGTGTTTTCAAAAACAAACATGCCAGTCAAAAGTCCCCAATCAGCACTCTTTTTAACATTTGATTTCAAAGAACTAATAATTTGTCTATTTTCACTCATGTAGTGTGTCAACCTTTTAAATTTGTTTGTCTAGTCATTTACAAACAACGAAACTGGACACGAATTTTGCCAAAAATAGGTGCTACATTTTCCAGTCCCTAGTCATTACACATGCTTGTCCAACACCTTTTGCTGTGTCTAATGTCCTATTCCGCTTCCTGCTACTTGCTGTTTTCTGTGTATGTTCCTCTGTACCAACAACTCTTATTGATACCTTAACCAAGGAGGCAAATTGGTGTCTGTGCATGTGACTAGGTGAGTGACTGGGTAAATGTTCATGCATGCATGCCTGAAGGAAAAGACACTGTGGTGACTACAGCTGTTATGAAATACATTAAATGTATTTGCAGCTGCAAATATGGACAGCCATTGCTGTTTAATGGAGTGACAACAGTGAAAATTTGTGCCAGACCAGGACTCGAACCTGGATTTCCCGATTACCACAAGCGGTCACCTTATCATTGTATGCATGTCCAAAGGAGCAGTGCATTGTAATTCTGAATAACACAGGTACTGAAATATAATATTTATCTACTGACACCGGGCAAAGTGACTTTTGCCTAAAATGTCTCCCCTGTACGGGAATATACATATGAATGTAAGAGTGCAGGTTGTAGACACACGGTTGGAAACATGTGGAAGTTTGGGTCTGGCCTTGAGTCGTGCTTATATAGGTTAATGGTAAGGCGACTGCTCACGATAAGCTGGAAATCTGGTTCGAGTCCTGGTTCGACACAAATTTTCTCTGTTGTCATTCCGTTCTACTGCTGATGGTTGTCCATATTCACAACTGTGAATACATTTAATGTATCCAGTTAAATTATAGCTGCCCAATAACTGATTGGTTGAATTAGTTCACAGATTGTAGGAAGTCGGTGACATTACCATCATTAAAAGTTCTGTATTTAGTAAAGCACTGTAATGTTCAAACCCATCTTAAGCTTGAGCACAGATTTTTCATGTGCTGTTTTGTCTGTGGTGCCTCTTTACATCCCAAAATCTACAGCCTGAGTAATTTCTGGGGGAAAAGCCCCTTTTCAAACTTAATAGAGCATATCGTAATCATGATCTAGAAGAAAAGGCAATATCCACTTTTGGCATGCAAACTTGGCAGTGGTTTGGAAGGAGATGCACTTCAGTGGCTGTAAGGTTTTTAGTGCCCTTTCTTCACAAATTAGGTTTGGCAGATGGCAAGGGGAGCTCTTGCTTAAAGAAATTTAAGTCAGTTCCTGTTGTGAGTGTCATTTTAGACCATAGAGTGTTTATGATCCTGTCTATTTATTGTTGTAAATGTATTTATTTTTATATTATATATGTACTGTAATATTCACATTTTCTGTAATATTTATTTAACTGCAAAATTTGTTTTTCAGTGTTAGAACCTGAGCTTTAGATATTAAAAATGAATATTAGTACTACTTTTATAATACCATAACACATCAGTAAAATTGATATGTTTAATACCCTGTGATATATCTACAACACGGCTCTCCAGAACACCAAATATATAAATAAATTGTACAGCTCATGGTTCATTGTGGTTTTGTAAGTGTTTTCAGATGTATTGTATCAATGAAATGTATTTACAATTTTCCATTTCAGTACTTATAAATGAGGATTAGTGTTTTATGGAATGTTACAAAAATGTTTTCTTGTGTTTGGGATGACTGAATGAATTGGCAACTGAAAAAGTGTTGATCTGTGTAGGTTCGTCAAATTTGATTTGTTGGACAGTAATATGTTAACAGGAAGTGCAAGAATGTATCAAAAAAATTAGTGCCTTGGAGACTTTTAGTTACTTAGTTTTTGACTTTGTGTTGGTTTTCTAAAGATTTAAACCTGTAATCAGTTTCAGATTAATAAAGTTAACAGTGAGCATTTAAGAGAGCTATGTTCTGCAATTCTGTTTTTATAAGTACCTCAGATCCAGACACTTTGTTGTTCCATTCGAAATACATTGCAGCAGGATTAATAACGAGCCTCTTAGGTTAAACTCTCATATTCTTAGTTGTATGTAGTTATTGGAGGGATTCACATTAGAGTGAGATGTTCTAGTATGCTAATTTGATGAGACATAAATGCATCTGATGAGATTGATTTAAATGTGGTGTAATTAAAATAGAAAATTTGTTGTATTGTAGGCTGGAGTAGTGGTAACACTCAGTATCGGGCACAGTACCCTCCACAAGGACCTGTCCCACAAGGGCCTCCACAGTGGAACCAAAATGCTCAACGAGCTGGTGGTCCTGTGCCTGGTCAGCCAGCTAACAGCCAGTGGGACCAGCACCGCTACCAAGCTAGTGGACAGTCACCGTATCAGCCTCCACAACAGGTATTGTGTTACAGTTTGAATTACGATGTTCTCTGTCACTTTTGCCCATATAGGGTTGGTTGTTTATGGTTGAAGACATCCGTAACCATAATTTTTGTGTGAACTGTGTATTTCTTACTCTTTTTGAGATTGAAACTGTTAGTGAAACTGTCAGAGATGTTACTATAAATAATTTTATTCAGAGTCTTATTTACTCCTTTCTTTCTTTCTTCCTTAAGGCACAGCAGCAGTGGGTTCCAAGTATGCAGACTCCTGGTATTAATCAAAACTCACTTCTAAGGCCACCGATGGTTAGCCCACGTGCTCCGTTCCGACCGGAAGGAAAGCCATATTCGATGCAGCAACTACCGGGTTCAAAGGTTCGCTACTTCTAATTTTTTCTCACTCAATGTGGATTTTCTACACACAGCATGAGTCTACTTATGGTGTTGCTTTTGGTACCATGTCGAGATACTGAAAGACATTTAGAGAAGCCTTTGTTTCGTGTGCTAGCAACTTGAGGACAGCCTGTGTTATCCAAAAAATTAAGAGGCTTGTACATTACAATATGTCAAAGTCTTTGCTTCGTATTGAAAAATACACACATTCAGTGTTTTGTAGACACTGTTCCAAACCATTGTGTTAAACTCGGGTCATGTCGTGAAATGATTTTGCAGCAAATTGTGAAGTTGATGTACTTTTATTTCATTAAATGAAGTGCCCATAATAAAGAGTATGTGCATTTGGTCTTACATCCCACATGGCTCGTTTTGTATGTTCTATTAATAAATAGTCATAAATTGATTCCAAAGCACACATTTGAAGTCGGCATTTAACAAATATTAACACACTGTCGAGGGCGTGTGTGTCTATGGTCGGCATATCAGGTAAACACACAAAGCTTTCATGTTTGTACTGCGTTATGACCAATAAATAAACCTGTTACAAATATTTAATAGGGTGCCCTCAGCCTCGTGAACACTAATGGGGAACTTTGTTATGGCATAGTGGTAGCTCTAATTAAGAAACCTGACACTAGCTGCTGACAAGGTCATGTGCTGCCTGTGAGTCTTTGTAATACTACTGCACAGTGCTGATTGAGTGGATTTTCAGAAGGTGGTGCCCCGCAGCTCTAATGTATTTGAAAAATGTCATATTACCACCTTGAGGTGCTGGTAAAATTCTGTATTTACCCAGCTAGTTTGTCATCCCACATAATCACGTTCATAAAAGTACTCACATCCTAAGATTAGGTGAAATATAAAATAATCATCATCAGATGATAAAATGGTGGAATATTCACTGTTATTACACCATAATATAAATTACATTTTCAGTCTATAAAAACTGTGCTATGTAGTGTACTCATTCATGTTATAACCGTAACCAACATTAAAACTTTGAACAGATTAGTACTGCACATCTGGTATGTGATATGAATCTGTTCACAGCATTAATGAGGATCAGCTGCTGCTAGGACCATAAGGTAAACTGCAGATACAGAGATTTCAAAGCTCATATAAGGTTTGTGAATCTGAGATTTCATTTAAAACAGTAGGCCCTGATCTCCCACTCCAAACACACATACTTTCTAGTTCCTTCAGGAAACAGGTTAATATGAGTAAAATTAAAGAAAAGTAATAATAAATCATATTTTCTTAAAGTGTTTATTAATGATTCTGTCAACAGTTGTGGTATTTATGTTAGGCAGCTAGTTTCAAACCTTACAGGTTCATTTTAAAGTCTGGCGTACTGAGGCTGCACTGACAGTGCCCGATATTAATAATAAACATCAAAGAGGCAACATAAGCTGTATAAATGTTTCCAGAAAAAATGCTACAATCCACACATGCCTCTTACTAAGTCAAAATCAGACTCGTGCATTGCCCCTTTGATGTTTATTATTATTGTTCAGGCACTGTCAGTGCAGCCTCAGTAGGCCAGGCATGAAAAAGAACCTATAACATTTGAAACTAATTGCCTAATATAAATACAGCAGCTGCTGACAGAATCATTAATAAATGCTTTAAGAAACTCAATAAAGTTACTGTTTCCCTGGCAACAAAATGTTGAAACTGGAAAAAAAGGTCATCTTGATTAAGGCACTACTTAGTATCTGTGTTAGAAATCAGTATGCATGTTGACAGTAAGTATTGAGTATTTTTTTATGGGACTACATACACTTCTGAAAAAAAGCAACAGCCTCAAGGACAGTCGTTTTACTGACCATTGAGGTGACAGATTGTTCATCATTCAGATCAAACGAAGCACGCATCACAGTAAATGGTGCCCAGTCGCATCAATACACAGTGTATTCCCCTCTGGTGGTGAGGCAGGTGTGTTTTCTCACATGCAAACTATCATAAAGGTGTCAAATGGCATCCTGCAATAGATTGTCCCAAGCATCTTGTGCCTTTTATAGTAATTTGGTCGTGGCTCTTGCAGGCCCCCAGAGAACAAGGATGTTCCCACTTCATCATGTCCCATACATGTTCAGCAGCCAATAGATCAGTTGATCTTGCTGTCCAGGGCAGTTTCTGTACATCACAAAGAGCTTGTGTTGCAGCAGCTGTATGAGGACGTGCATTATCCCATTGAAAAAGCATATCCCTTTCTATAAAGAAATGGCAGTAGTGTGGGGATAATAGCCTGTGCAAGGCAACGGGCACTGTTTTCTTTGGTTACTTTAACCTGCAGAAACACCAAATATGACCATGAGCTGTAATTGATCTCCCCCTCACCCCCCCCCCCCAATGAGACCTGGGATGTTACCAGTGTGTTCAGGGCAAATACACTCTGGAGTAAGCAGCTCACCAGGTCTACACCATACACGTGTACATCCATCACTAGTGATGCTTGGCAGTGTTGTGGTATCAGTAATAGTCTGGACAGAGGCACACATGATCTTATCCCTGCTGCAAGCAGATGATTCCCAGTGCTCCATGATGACACAACAGGTGCAACATACGCACAGATTTTGAGATTTTGGCCCTGGATGATAATCGATCAGACACCAATGCTCGCACAGTGCACCTATCTCGTCGTGCATCTGTACTGTGAGGATGTCCAGAGCCTGGTATATAGGTATGGGAATGTTCCACAAACCTTTGTTGAAAGCAGCATCACGGCACTGATACATTGTGTCCAACATGTGCAGCGATCCGTCAATACGTCCGCCCAGCTTCCCCCAGGACCCCAATGTGACCCCATTCAAAGGGCTGAATCTGTTCAACAGGAGTGCTGACTCATCAGTAGGGTGTGGTTGCACCCTAAAATGATTATGGCAAACTTGGCATATTTACTGCCTGCTGAGTCAAAACAGAGGGTGCAGAGTGCCATCTGATCACTGATGACTGTGACAAATAAAGCAATAACACAACCACCCCTCAGTATATGCACGTACTATATGGTGGTGCCATTAAACCCAGTCCTTTGAGGATAATTTTTGATATTCATTGAGTTTGTTCATGTTCAGTTTTTATTCAGGTATACACAGATACTTCTTTTCCATTCTCTCTCTTAAATATGAGCACATTAATTTACAAAAATGTGGCTCTGATCCTATGATGGGCATCCTTAATGTGGAACAGAAGTGACAGTGATTTGGTTCAGTTAATAATAGTGCAAAGTCCAATTTATTTATTGATTCTCTTGTAGAAAAGACTGAATTAAAAGAATAAAGGACATAAATTATCATCTTCAGCTAAGAATTGTCGTTTTAAAAAATCTTGTACACTTGTGCTCCACTTTGAATGCTTATGTTCTGCAGCTTCTCAATCTTTGTTAAAAGCCACCTACAATGTTCATATTAAATATGAAAATAGATTTGCTTCCATCATGTATGCTACCTACTAAAATAACAGAATTTTCCTATTGGATAATATATTGCATTACACAACTTACTTCTTCCTACTTCATATCACTTTACCCCAACATTACTATGTACCACACTAAACTAATAAATTTTGTGGTCTGATAGGTGGAGAATGATGATGAGAAATAGTGAACTCAGCTTGTGGAAGAATAACTCTTTCGAGTCATGAATATTAAAAAAATCATTGATGGAATTATTGAATCCCTACTGGCATTGTGGTGTTGAAGCTTCACTACAGACTCAGAATGAAAAGAGTTCATCTATAGATTCCTGAATGTTAAATGAGAATACCATCAACAGGCACCAAATGTAATTACGTGGAATGATTGTGTTGGTAATGAAACAATTGCAGTCACCAACTGTTTCGGTACACATTATACAAGTAGAATTGGAGAGGCTGTATTGTTAATCAGGCAGAACCATTGGAGACTGTCAGAATTTTCAGATACCTGCCTGGACTGTACATCCCCACAAAATATGATACATGCCATAAAAATAAGAACCTGGCTAACCACTAGTAAGATCAGTAGTCAGAAGTTCATAACTTACCCTCCACTATTCAAATAGTCTGTGAAATAACTTAATGCTGTAGTTATATAGATTTCAAAAGTCGTGTGTCTCTTCATTTACTGTTATCCTTGTAGCAGCTCCACATGACCACACCACTTTCTCAGACAGTTATAAGGAACAAGCCCCCCTCCCCCGCCCCTTCCCCAGCTTTACAGTCAGAATAATTCTTCTCCTTTGTCTGTTATCCGTTCTTGTGTAGAATTTGAATCATGAATGCTTTTTATGCACTTTTTAAAAGTTATATTGCGTATATTCATTTTTTCTCACTTCATCCTAAGTCAGCTCTCATATTTTTTTGGTGGAATATACAGCATGTTGAAATGTTATGACTCATTATGGCATATCGTTCTAACCAATTACACTGTATTAAAGTACCGCAGGTTGCCACTTATACATAATGGCTGAGGTTACATATACTTGCCATATCCTTTTTAATGTTGAAACTGGAATGCTATATGCAAGTTACTTGTACTTCGTGCAGAGATGCCACAGTGCCACCATACTAGCAGAACAGCTTGCCTCTAGCTGTTATTTAGTAATGACTGGGTAAAACAGAGGAACAAATTGCCAATCATTCCCAAAACACGATTCACTTCATTCCACAGAGAAGCATGACTAATAAATTTTGCAAGGTAACTTAGAGGCTATTATAATACAGTATTTGTTACAGTGTTTAATTTTTTTGCCTCATCCCTTTTCAACTTACTTAATGATTGAGCAGTAAGTTATGTACACTTTAGATGACAACAAGATAGGGGTTTTATTAGTTTCTTTAGAGGCATTTTCTCTCCTTCTGAGCATTTCATACAGGTAGATGATCTTGCATTACTCTTAATGTACCAATTTCTTTAATTCTCAATGTATGGGCCACTGACTCAAAGGCTTGCAATTTTTTAAGTATTAAGTCTGTTCTTCAACAAAGCATGATAATCTTGGTGAGTATAAATTTTGCACATGTTTAAAGTTTTTGAATTTGATTTTCTCCCATAGCCCATTTCATAGTATAAAGTAAAACTTATAAAAAAATCCAAATTGAAGTTGAAAAAATTACATATGTTAAGTTTTATCAGTTTTGCTGACCATGTTTTGTACCTATATTTTCTACTGGTGTCTTATTTCAGGCGCAGCCACCTGGGATGAATAATGCGCAGGTCTACCAACAACAGAGTGCCCCAAAGCGAGAGATCGTTTTCCCTCCAGAAAGTGTGGAAGCAACATTGCCTGTTTTGTATAAACGCAAGCGGATGACACGAGGGGATGTAGCACCTGTAGAAGCGTGGAGGCTTATGATGAGTCTGCGCTCTGGCCTACTGGCAGAGAGTGCTTGGGCTCTGGATATTCTCAACATCCTTTTGTTTGATGATACCACAGTTGCATATTTTGGACTAGCCCATATGCCAGGACTCCTTGATGTGCTGTTGGAGCATTTCAGACGCAGTTTAGCTGACATGTTTGACTCGCCTCTTCCAGATTCTGGGAAGAAGTGGTTCCAGGCACCAAAGGTGGAAACACCGGAAGTGGACCTAGGGCAAGTTAGAGTGCCAGTTGATCCTGCAGATCACATCACATTAATGAAATCGACACCAAATTATACTCTTGTGACTAGAAAGGGTGAGGTAGTTCGAATTGTGAACAAAGATAATGAGATTTTTGTTGTGGATGATCGGAAGAGCTGGGACATTGAAGGTGACTTGGCAGAAAACGATGATGTGGTTCAAGACCCGTGGCAGTTGACCTCTTCAGACATCAGTTCGACGAAGTATATTGTGTCATGTTTCCAAGGAGAGTTCGGTAATGTTCCATTTGCGAGACTGCTCGATGACAGTAAGACTGTAGGTGCCGAAGAGGAAGAAGATTGTCGGACAAAAGTAAGTGAAGAAGAATCGTATCCCATTGAAAACTTGAGTGTAACTCCTCCTATAGTGCTAAAAGTGGAATGTAGTGATGACAACGGTGTTATTGATAGTTCGAGCAGTGCATCTAATGTGATACTTAATGAGGAACATTTGAGTAAAGACAGCTCCTTCGTAGATGTGCAGGATAGTGATGAAGTGAAACGGACTAAAACTATTTTGAGTGATGTGTTTTCGCGGATAAAAAAGGAAAATACGGAAGAAAATTCATTGCTGCCTGAACACTGCGTAGACCCCTTAGAGCCACCTAAAGAAACTGTAGAAGTGAAAAAGGAAGCAAACTGTGTCGAAAGTGAGAGCAGTAGTAATAATGAAAGGGAGTTGCCGCATTCTCCAAGTGTACCAAAGGATATTGAAACAAAGAGTGATAATGCTGTATCAGAAACTAGTGACACAAATAATTTTAGCAGCAGTAACATAAAAACAGAACATACAAACAACGACAATAGTTCTAATAGCAATGAGAGTAGTATATTCAATATAAGCAAAGGTGATAACTGTAACAGCACAACACCGAATGAATCCAGTTGTGATTATAAGATCAAAGAAGGTGTTGAAAGTGAAATTATTGCCAGTGAAGAAAACAGTGAAGGTAATGAAAGTTCTGGAAATGCTGTTGAAGGAACTAGCCTTAATAATTGCGAATGTTTAGAAAGCAATGAAAGTAGTAATGGCAACAACAGTTGTGACGAAACTGTAAAAGAACACGAAGAAACAGAAACAGAAATGGAACAAGATGTGTTCCTCGAAGGTTCTGAACATGAAGGAAAAGACATAAAAATGGAAGATGACTATGGTGACGAAGTTGAAGAAAAGTCAAAAGTAACAGATGTGAGACCAGAGATAAAGGGAGAAAACAGGGGCGGCATACAAATAAGGGATCCTGCGGGAACGTTGAAAAGAAGGCGTATGTCAGATTATGAAGACGAATGTTACGCGAGAGATGAAGCGAGCCTTTACCTTGTTACTGATACACAGGATGCAAAGGCAAGGCGTTGTGTTTGTCTTTCAAATATTTTGAGGAATCTGACATTTGTCCCGGGCAATGAAGCAGAGTTTGCCAAAAATGTTACATTCCTTGGTTTGTTGGGGAAGCTTTTACTCTTACACCACGAACATCCTCCTCGTGCACAGAAACAGCGCAATTATGACCGTGAAGAAGATGCTGACTTTGCAGATTCTTGTAGCAGTTTACAAGGTGAGGCGGAATGGTGGTGGGACTTCTTGCACCATGTGCGCGAAAATGTGTTGGTGACAGCGGCTAATATTGCCGGTCATATGGACCTCGGTCAACATCCTGAGGAAGTGTCGCGGCCCGTAATTGATGGACTTCTTCACTGGGCAGTCTGTCCAGCTGCTCATGGTCAGGACCCATTTCCAGGATCTTCAGGCTCGTTGTCACCCCAGCGCCTCGCACTGGAAGCTCTGTGCAAATTGTGTGTAACGGACTCTAATGTAGATCTGGTTGTAGCTACGCCACCCTACTCCCGTTTGGAACGTCTGTGTGCTGTGCTGACACGACTTCTGTGCCGTTCAGAAGAGCAAGTGCTACGAGAGTTTGCAGTGAATATGCTGCACTACCTGGCCGCGGCGGACAGTGGTGTGGCACGTACTGTTGCACTGCAGAGCCCGTGTGTGTCCTTGCTAGTAGCATTCATCGAGCAGGCGGAAGCTACTGCATTGGGGGTAGCCAATCAACACGGTATCGGTGCACTTAGAGACAATCCAGATGCTATGGGAACCAGTCTGGATATGCTGAGGCGTGCGGCTGGTACATTACTCCATCTGGCACGACATCCTGAAAACCGGCCGCTCTTCCTGCAGCAAGAACAGCGTCTGTTATCCCTCGTCATGAGCCAGATCCTCGATCAGCAAGTGGCAGCTGTAATCTCCAGTGTTCTTTTCCAGTGCTCACGGCCCTCTTCGTAGCATGCACAGCAGTTGTAGACAACTAAGTGGTGAAACTGGCACGGATGTTTCCTTCTCTTGTGATTTTTGCTGGAACATATTGTGAGAGGTGACTTTTGAGTCTGAATGTAATGAGGACTGAGTTTCCGGTTCGTCAGTCCTTTATTCCTTTCTTTTATGCCTTGCCGAAATGGTGTTAGTTAAATGTACAGTTAGTTATGAGTGAAGTGGAAGTACATGTTTGTTTACAGGAGGAAGTCGGCTGATGTTGATATTATGTACAAACAGTCAGACTGTCTTTGATTAGATTTAATAGATATAAATAAATAAATACAAATATATATATATATAATCTATATGTATATGTATATATATGTATACTTATACATATAACTATACATGAAATATAGATACAGTAAATACCAAACAGTTACGTAGTCTTGCAGCGAAACGGTTGCTACAGCAGTAACACGAGTGGGGCAGTAACTGAGAATTACCAGATGAGACTGATGGTGCCACTTCCAGCATTCACCAATATCTGTTACGAGTCGGAAATTTATTTTGTATTTATCATCAGATGTGGTTGGATGTGAATGAATGTGGAAGTTCTGTTATCTAGAGCTATGTGTCGACTGTCTTATTAGTGTAGGGCCATTGCTACAAATGCTGTTGAGGGACAGTGGAATAATATTAAATACCAGAATACACATTAAGTAATCATGCATATAGTTAAGTAAACTGAATTAGATTCTTTAGAATACAACACAAAATTGAGTCTAAGAAACATGACTTGGAGTGCAGGAAGTTAAGGTGCCACCACTGCCGTGTTACTTGTGGAACAGGTGAAAGTAAGTGTGTCTAATTATTTACTTCGATGTGTGGAAGTGACGTGGGGTGTAACATAATTGAGAAAAGATTGTTATAAACATTTTCTTTCTAAACACGCCCTTGAAATCTGTTCATTGATACCCATTGGATAAAAAATGTATAGCCCATTTTATCCTACTGATGGCTGATTTTCATCCCTCATACTAAGACCTCTTGTGGTCATGCTAAGTACCTTTCCCTTTCCTTACTTTCATATTGGTATTACTGTGCAAATGCTTTATATATGTCTGAACAAGTCAGAAATAAATGTACATAAGGAGTACTAAGGCAATTGTTATCATTCCTCCTTGGTGTGCCTGTTAGGTGGATGGCTAGTAAATGTAGTAGACTGAGGGACCTATCACATTATTTATAATTTATTTTTTTTACACTGTTATCTACATGTTAAAGTGTGCTTCAAAATTTCTTTTGCTTACTTGTAAGCTCCCTTTTCTACAAATAATTGAGATACATAGTATCCATTTTTGGTGGTATCATTGTATTTTCTATTCATTCTGTTTGTTTCTCACTGGCTACAAAATTAGATTGTCTTGAGTGTACTTACTCTCCACAATTTCTTCTCTCTGATTAGTTGTACTTGGTTTCTAATACTTCAGTTTGCTCAGTATTAAAAGCAGAAGCAGAATGTGCTGTATTGATTCAAAAAATAAAAACTGAAGTATTAAAATGACCCTTAGTAAGTATTTTCTACATTTTTGAGAGTATTGTTTCCTTCTGTGCATCTTGTCTTAACTGTTTCCTTTGTCTGATGCTTCTCCCATGTCTCCTTTATGCATGTGTTGCATCTGTTGAATATTTCAGAATGAGTGGTGGTTTGACACACTTTTAAGATGAAAATTGTTAGCACAAAATTTGTACATTATTTATTTAATGTTTTCATTAGTTAATGTATCTGTGGTCTCGTGTTCATTTTATTAGTTGTATGTATGTGTATATATTGGACGTTTTTCTGGAAGGCTTCCTCTATACAATTGCAGAACTTCATAGAGACATCTTCCGTGTGATGTGTTGAGAGTAAACAGTGGAAAAGTTATATGCTTGTCATTTTAAGTTGCTGTGATTTTTTTTTGTCATCCTACTACCCTTATAATCTCCTCCACATGATTAAGTATTTTGTCATTTGTATACTTTTTTAAAAAATGAAGAAAAGGAAGAAACATGTTTGATATGAGATACTCAAGTTCTTGACAAGGTTGTTGTCAAAAATATTTGCTACAAATTTTATATTTACGGCTTCTGATATACTCATAATTGTTGTCTCGGTAGTAATTCCCTGGCACCTTGTATTAAAAGGCTATGCTATTATTTTGTTAAAATGGTTTCTGCATCGCTGCTCCTGTATCAAATTGTTGGCTGACAACTGTTGCATCTCATGTGAGAGCAAGACATTTATAGTTTTATTTTAATTGAATTTACATAAACGCAACAGTGTTCTGTGCATGGCATTCTTCTCGATTTGTTGCAGATAAATAAAAGTTCTGTTTTGCTATGTTTATGCTTTGGCTGTGGAAAGTTTGCTGTTGCAGAAATTTAGTGTGTTACAGAGGGTGAAGTTCTATGTTTTTTGCATATACACCATCTGATCGAAAGTATCTGGATACCTGTTAGTGAACATTAATATGGGATGTGTCCACCCTTCACCTTTATGTCTTGAACTCCACTGGGAACACCTACAGTGAGGTGTCAGACTGTCTGTGGAGAGGACCGGCAGCATGTTCTACCTCAAGAGTAAAAACCAGAGGATGTAGTGGTGTTGGATGCTGAGGTCTTGTGTGAATTTGATATTCTGACTCACCCTAAAGGTGTACAGGTGGGTCCAGGTCAGGACTCTTGGGTAAGCAAGTCCATTTCAGATGAGTTATTGTCCTCAGACCATTGCCTCATGGGTGCTGCTTTATGACAGTGCACAGTCATGCTGGTGCAAGTGATAATTCTCTCTGAACTGTTCCTCTGTTGTGGATAATACACAATGCTGTAAATTATCCTTCCACACCTAGCATTTCCTTAACCGCAATAAGGAACCATACTCTAAACACATAAGTCTCCCTTACCTTAGCACCACCTCCTGTGTAATTCATTGTTGGCACTACACGTGACCGTAGGTAATGTTCTCCAGCCATTAGCCAAACCTTAACTCTTCCGTCAGTTTGCCACAGGGCATAGTGTGATTCATCACTCCATATCACTCATTTACAGTCATCCACTGTCCTGTGGCATGGCCAGCCGCAGTGGTCTCGCGGTTCTAGGCGCGCAGTCCGGAACCGTGCGACTGCTACGGTCGCAGGTTCGAATCCTGCCTCGGACATGGATTTGTGTGATGTCCTTAGGTTAGTTAGGCTTCAGTAGTTCTAAGTTCTAGGGGACTGACGACCACAGCAGTTGCGTCCCATAGTGCTCAGAGCCATCCTGTGGCACGGCTCTCTGCACCACCTCCAGTGTCACTTTGTACTGACTACAAAAACATGGGGCTTCTAGGGAGCTGCTCATCATTGTACCACATTCTTTTTAACTCCTTATGCACAGTCATTGTGCTAGCTGGGCTACTGGTGGCACTTCGGAACTCATTAGTGATTCCTTCTGCTGATTTCATGTGTTTTGTTTTACAACGACCCTTCATAATGCTTGTTGGTCCCTATCCATCACTACACGAGTTCTGCGTGGTCTTTGGTTAGCTGTGGTCATTCCTTTCCATTTCCTCTTCGTGACCACATCACTAATAGTCAACATGGACAGTTATAGAAGGGTTGAAATGTCCTCAATGGATTTGTTACTCAGATGACATCCAGTGACTAGTCCATGTTCAAAGTCAATGAGTTTCCATTCTGTTGTTACTGCTTCTTCACTGACAGTATTCTTCATCTCCTCTTATATTAGCGGGTCTGACTCTAGAGATATCTAGTTGCCAGTTCCGCATTATACAGGGATGTTCAGATATTTTGATCAGATAGTGTATGTAGTAGTAGTCATGGTGCATTGAGAGGTGAAGCTTGTCTACAAAAACCTGGAATACCTTCTACAATGTGCTAAAAGAACACAGTTGGAGGAGAGCGGGTATTTGTTTCTCCATATGCGTCCTTCAGTGTTCTGCATTTAGAGTTTTCAGCTCTTTTACACTATAAACAATATTCAGTTCAACAATATAGTGATGGATATGGCCTATTTCTACAAAACATTCTCCTTTCACAAATTAAAAATTGCAATAAATGAAAGACAACTTCAAGATCACTTCATGTAAAGCAGTTGTAATATTGTGCCATGAAGGAAATAATCAAACTGCTGTAACTGAAATGCTCACTCTTGTGAGTGTGCCCCCCCTTCCACACACACACACACACACACACACACACACACATTTTAAAGCAAGCACTGTGACCTGTGCTTGATCTCTTACAGCACCAAATGTGGCTTTTTACGAAGTTTCTTGCATCTGGTGTTGACGACAACAATGCTATATGGAGTGGATACAAAAAATATTGTATTATTGTTAGGAATAGATATATTTCTTACCATTGTAATAGTCTAAAATAGCTCCAGAAAGACAATCTTCTGTTAACACTGGAGACAAGAAGCCACATAAGAGGGCACGTGAAGATGCTGTAAGAGCCAAAGCAGTTGAAGGTAATATCATAGTGTATAATTTAAAATGAAGGCAGAATTTAAATCTACATACAACAAAACAGTTTTATTGTTGTAACATTTGACTGAAGGCAATTGATAATGTATAGGATAATGCTTCCTGCCACCCTCCACCCCATTCTGCATAATTTCTATTTTCTTTGAGCCTGTCATTGCCAACTGGTAAATGCGTGATATTTGATGCATTTTTCCAGTTCGCCAATGTTATTGTACAGTTTTATAAGATTTCAACCAGTATTTTGTCAGTGAAGATAATTGTCTTCTCTACTAGCAGATGTACGTTAATTTCATGCTGGCACAATTTTTATCAACTTCAACACGCTATCCCCTTCTATGCATTATTTTTTGTTTTCTGATTAATATTACATATCATTATAAGGAACTCAACTAATTGTTATTTTGGTCCACTTCTTGAATAACATGGTCAGTGATATTTTAATTAGATGCCACACCACTTCGACAGTTTTTTGATTGATGATAAAAGTTACTACTTGCCGACTGCATAATCCCGATAGAACTCGAGCTACACTGTCACATTTAAAGGTAGCCTTTGCATTTGAAATTATTTTTTAAATATATGGCTTTAGTGGTTTTTAAATCAAAATTTCCTGCAATTTATTGAGTAATTGAGCTAGTGAAAATGGAGAGGGAGTGAGAAAAAGGGGTGGGAGGGGGGGAAGAGGGGCAATTAGGAAGCATTACTGTCTGTTGCGGTAAGTAACTGAATGTATGTGCTATGCTCTTTTTTTGTACATGAAAAGCTATGTAAAAAGTTTTCTTTGCAATTATTTTACTTGATATTCATAATGCTAGTAATTTTCTTTAAATACTACTAGACAGTGGATGTTTAGAAGAGTACGCTACTGCTTGCCAATGGCTGGGCTTTAACTATTTTGACCCTGTTGTGTGGAGGGAAGAAAGATAAGTGGGCTGGTGTAGTGGCAATAACTTCTTTTTTTCTGAAACAATAATTCTGTTTGGCAATGCAGATTCTTCATAGAACTGTGATCTTATCTATTACTGCTTGGGACAGATGTATCTCTGACCAGTGTGGTAATGTAAAATAGCTCCAGAAACACAGTCTGTATTTTTGTTGATACCAGGCATAATTCAGACATGGTGTATTCAGAAAGTAACTTTGCAGTTACATATATACACAGAAAATGATGATTAGAGATGTCTATATGAGTCTTTGTGATTACACTCTTAATTATATTGGAAAACCCTTTATACAGACAAGTGAGGGGGCTGGTTTATTGAGGTGATGCATTTCTCAAAACTCTCTTCCAGAAGATGCACAGAATTTTTAACTGTGTATACAGAGCCATCTTGTTGAAACAATGAGTACTTGATTTTGTCTTCATTTAGCTGGTCAATGGAACTGTGGATCATTAAACAATAACATTTACTGTTAGCGGATTCTTTAAAAAAAAATAAAGGTCCAAATATGAGCTGCCTGGGTACTGCTACCCACACTCCAATTATTTGATCGAGCAATTGTGTTTCAAGCACAGCACGAGGATTTTCCATTGATCATAATTGTGATTTTGTGTGTTAGTGTGACGAGAGGTGAAATGAGGCCTCTTCAGTACAGAAAGTGACAGCAAGAATTTGGTGTTATTCCTCTCAATAAAAGATGATCTTCAGTAACAGATTTGCTTTTCATGATATGCATCCTTCAGTTTTTGTATTGCTGCCATTTTATACATGAACAATTTCACTGTTTGCCTAATTGCTTTATATGAGGTTGCAAGCCTCTCTCTGGAAATTTCTCGATAAGTCAACGAACTGTATTATGGTGAAGTGCAGCTCTTTCCAAAAACTGTTCTGCGAATGCCTCCTGCACTAAATCTGTGTATTTATTGCCTTGTTGAAATGTGTTCAGTGGAAAAAATAAGTTCCTCAGTTGAAAGCACTGTAATTTTCAAACTTACAGAACATCTAAGCACTTAACATTGCATTCAATAGTTTTTGTAAACTGACCCAAACTGTTAAACGTTCCACATCAGTAGAACAAATTAATAAATAGTCATATATCTATGGAAAAAACATCTGCCAACTTGTGTTCTTCCAACTTGCTTTCTGCCAACTTGCATTCTGCCAATTTTGTTTCGAACATATAGTGTAATCTTGGCCCATAGTCCAATATGTAGCGAATTTCTAAATAAACTATGTTTTGGTTATTCTCCTGTAGCAAGACAAATCTGGGCTTAGAAGACATTATTTGACAACTACAGGAGGCATGAAGAAAGCTAAGGCCCCTCTTTGTTAAAGATTTTATTAGATGATGAAACTCATGTGATTGCCAGTTGTGAAACACCTATTACTGCTGACAAATAAATTCAATTACAGTGTTCATTATGGTGCATAATCTATGATCATTTGCACAAGCAACCTGAAATGACTTAAAAAAGCTGCTAAAATATCTCAACTGCTAGTATGCACGAGTAGTCACTATTGCATGGTTTTCATGAACATGGTTGATATTACCACCACCAATAAACCTACAAGCTATCTATAATTTCTCTGTGGGTGTAAGATAGCTACTACTTGTATTTTCCTGTTGAAATCTACTGTTTTGGCTGAGTACCTGTAATAAATGCAGAGGTACAGTATCCTCTTATTAGATGACCGGTGTTAAAAATCAGATGGTTGGTGCATACTGGGAATACTGAATGGAAACAGTAGAACAAGTAATGTCTTTGCTTTTTATTCAGTAGTAAATCATCACCCCAATTTTTCCATTACTCAGGATGGACATCTTTCCCAGGCAACACAAGTTTTTAGTAAATTATGTAATATCAGTGGTCACTGGAAATTTATATATGTGAACTGAAAAAAGTTTGATATCAAAGTGTGTGAAATAATTTGTGGGCACTTAAAAGCTACAGCACAAATAAGTGTGTATCTGAATAACTTTACATGTGGTGACTTTGTGTGCTACAAAAGAAAGTAAAAATGAATACCTTATGCGTGCAGAAATGTGTTTGCTTAACATTGTGACGAGGAGATAACTCTCAGAATGTGTTGTTGTTGTTGTCGTCGTCTGTGGTGGTGGTGGTGGTGGTGGTGGTGGTGGTGGTGGTGGTGGTGGTACCATTGTCCGTTTATGTTGAAGAACTGTATCAGATTAAGGTTCATTGTTTTGAATAAACTGAAGTAATATTAATGTAAATGTGAAACTGCCAAGGTAAGATCAAGATCAGTTTATTGTTAGACTGACCTTATCTCATGGCATTATTTTAGAATTGCTCATGTAAAGTGAAAAGGAATTTTCCATCCACACTAAAAACTCTGGTGTGTCAGTGATTTAAGGGTCAGACAATATAACCAAAGGTCTGGGGTTTAATTGTCAGTTGGTCCTAGGAATTTTTTCCTGTCACTTCTTGCTTCTTTCACCTCTGGCAATAATATCAAAAATTGCCAAGCTGCACCATTGTTTGGAGTGCTCACCAAACTGTACCTCACCCCCTCCCCTCTGTTTCTAAATCTACAAGTCATGTCAAAATGTGGAGGAAAGCAAGGGCGTGCTATGTGCAATAGGACTACACCTAGTAAAGCACTGTGGTGTTCAAACCAGCTTTTGGCTGATGACGAGTCTACCTTTTTAGCACAAACTCCAGCTTAGAAAATGGTTTTTAGAAATCTGTGATCAGTTGCAATGTGTACTACTACTACTACTACTACTACTACTACTACTACTACTGTTACTACTCTATTACTAATACTTGAAAGGAAAATCATTTGTATAATCTGAATGTTGTAACTGGAGTGGGGAGGGGGTCCATATCGGAATCCAGCCACCATTGTGCTTACTGACTACAGTGTCAGCAGGGCATTAAATCATAAGAGAAAGGAAGGACAAGAGAGAGTGCTATTGTGCTCATTGATTTCCTTTTTTTTTTCTTTTGACTGCACATTGGAATTTGCTATGGCTGCATTTAAGTCCAGAATGTTGCATGTGGAGTGATAAATATGACGCAACCTATGCAAGGTAATACTGTTTATCTGCTCAACACTATGATGATATTATCAATATCTTGAAGCAACATGCTGTCAGGATTAAGAAAAAATGATATTTCACTACTGTATGAACTGCTTCACAAATGTAGAGTGCATAGCCACATATTAAGATCATTTATACATAGTCTAGTCACATTAATGTGACCACGGCCCACGTCTAAAATCATTGTGTGGTAACCATTCACAAACAATATGTGGTAGCACTAGCAGTGGAGGGTATATAAAGCATTTTGGAGGGATGCGAAAAACAGTGCAGTCGTTGTCGTAATACAGGAACAGAGCAATTTATCCACCATCCCAAAGAGGATGATCATTGGTGTTCAGGGCAAGGGTAGAAGAAATGGCTATGTTTATAAACTGTTCAAGTGTAACCATTGTTAAAGTATACTGTGCATGCCAAAATGTCACTATTCGAATCTGGCACAGAGGCAACTGGCATGTGCCACAGGCCATAGATGACAGGGGTGAATGGTGGCTGCAGAGATGTGTAGAGGGGTTTAGATGTGCAACTGTTGAGCAACTGGCCACTCACATGAACTAAGGGGCTACCAACAGTCTGCGCAATGACTACTGAGCAAGCGTTGCTGTGTACGGATTTCCACAGCAGGTGCCTGCTTCGTGCACGTGTGTTGACTGCTGTTAATTGGCAACAAAGGCTGAAATTTGCATGGCAATACTGCAACTGGATATCCACTGAGTGGTTACAGGTGGCCTGTTCAGGTGAATTACATTTCATGCTTCATCGGATAGATGGCTGTTGGTAGGGACAGTGTGAAATGTCTGAAAGCAAAAGGTCCGTGCCAAAGGACGGAGCGTTGTGGTCTGGGGAATGTTTTTGTGGTATTCCTTGGTGATCTTGTCATTCTAGAAGGCAAAATGGGTCAACACAAGTGTGCATCTATCCTTGGAGACCATGTCCACACCTGCACATTGTTTGCTTCCTCAGCTCGATGTCGACGGAGTGAGGTGGCGCAGTGCTAGCACACTGGACTCACATCCAGGAGGACAACGGTTCAATCCCGTCTCCAGCCATCCTGATTTAGGTTTTCCGTGATTTCCTTAAATCGTTTCAGGCAAATACTGGGATGGTTCCTTTGAAAGGGGACAGCCAATTTCCTTCCCAATCCTTCCCTAACCCGAGCTTGTGCTCCGTCTCTAATGACGGGACGTTAAACACTAACACAACCTAACCCCAGCACGATGTTATCTACCAGCAGGATAAAGCTACATGTCAGACAGCTCGCAGTGTATGTGTGTGGTTCAGAGAGCACCAGGATGGGTTTACTGTACTCCCCTGCCCACCAAACTCACGAGAGCTAAACCCATTCTAGAATCTGTGGGACCATGTCAATCAGGTTGTATGTGCCATGGAGCCTCAGCCTAGAAACCTAGTGCAGCTGGCCATGGGACTGGAGTCAGCATGGCTCATCATCCCTGTCATTACCTTCCAGGACCTCTTTGACTCCCTTCCTGAACATCTCACAGTGGTCCGTGCTGCAAAAATTGGTTATTCAATCTTTAGACAGGTGGTCACATTAATGTGACTGGACAGTGTGTTAACAGCCCGTATACAGACTGTCTCCCCATAGTTAGCAAACACCTAACAAGCAAATTGTTTAGAGCTAAGATTCCAGTGGGAGTTCACATAATCTGTTGTGTAAGCTGAGAAGTCCATGAATGATACAACACATTGAACAAGTGGTAACTATATATTATTGTGTTGTGTGCAAGATTTACTGAATCTTATAAGAGACAGACAAAATGAGAAATTGTAATGAATAACTGTGGACGTGTGAGTGGCAGATTTGTTATAAAAGTGATATCATTGAAAAGTGGACAGATAGTGCTAAAATTGCAAGTGAAAGCCAAAGCCCCAAGCTGCTATAATTAAAATGAGATTTCTGATGTTTAGCGGAGTAACAGTGAGATAGTAAATGGGATGTGTTACAGCAGGAGTTCTATTTACAGCAAATATGCTAAGTACTTAGGTATAATAACTGATAAAACACTGTCATTCAAGGAGAGTCCTAAAGATACAGCTTTCTCTTAAATAATCATTGAATGGCGTCTCACAAAAAATTACACATTACAGAAGTGCTGTTGCTCAGCCAGTACTTACCATAATCTACAGATTTGAAGGAGTGGTCCATATGAATTGAGTAGATGTGCAACTGATTGACAACATACTGATGAGTACACAGTCTGATTGTGCAGGAGAAGGTACATTGAAATTCCTGCTCAGTCATTCAGTTTCTTTCCTATGCTCACTTCAACAAGTCCAATAACCTTATTCAACTTGGTACTGCTGCTCCTGTTAAGATGTTGCAAAAATGTTAAAACTGATCTTGTGTGTGCCCCCTTTCTGTACACATCATCACTTTTATCTCCATGTCTCACGATGCAAAGGTAGAACCTGTTTTCGCCATGCATATGAGATGTTTTGAAAGAAATTTCTGGAACTTTCAGTTAATATAGTTACGAGCACAACCACTGTGTAAGGTCTTCATAAGTGAATGCATCTGCTGTGGCTAATCAATTGATAGCTGCTTTACCTGTCCCACTTGTAATATATCTATGATTTAAACTGACAAGAAACTACAAGGAGGAAGATAAGAGGATGTTAATATTTGGTAATGATGTGTTTGGCATATAGAAGACAGTGAAATCTATAAAATTGCATTTGTATTATGTTGCTACACTATTATTATTATTTATTTTAAAATTCAGGTTATATGTAATTTGTCCATATATGGGTAAAGTGAAATACGATGTCTTCATAAAGATTTTTGTTTGACAACATATTCCTAATTGAAATTCATCAAAATTTGGTGTATGATCCTTCATTTTTGATGGGTAAGAATTGAGTGACTGAATTCAAATATGGATGTACATTCCTTGAAGGTAACTCATGTGAAGGTTGCGTCAAAAGTTGAAAACGATATAGTATTGGAAAATTATTAAAGAATTGAAAGGATATGGCCTCAGTTAAAACTTCTAGTTTAAGGGACCACGGTCAAAGAATTTATCAGGTGGATATATACATTATATTTAGACATTGTGTTACAACAATTACATGCAGTACAGCATTGAACTTTATAATGAAATTGATGGGTTTGCCATGGGCCCCCATCTTCGTCCATTTGTTGCCAACTTCTTTTTGGAGGTATTTTACCATGTACATCATACAGAATAGATCAACTAAGTGGTACTGCTATATGAATGATAACTTCATAGGGTGCAGCCAAAGCAAGAGGAGTTGGAGGTCTTCTGGTACATCTCAATAGCATCAACCCAAAAATGCAATTTACAGTAGAGAAAGTGAGCAATGGGAACTTAATTGTCTAGATGCATTAAGAATCAAATAGGTAGATGGTAACTTAGGGCCATAAATTGTACAGGAAAGTGAAAACACAGATTGATACTTCCATAAGCAATGTAGCCCTCATCCAAGACAAAAATTGATGGATGGAGCTGGTAAAATATGTGAGCAGGTTTATTTACAAGAATAACTGTCCAGTTACTTCTTTTGGAAAAAAAAAATTCCAATAAGGATGTGGAACAAGCATTACACCCAAAAAGTAAAAGAAATGTGTTCCAGTATGTATCAGGAACAATGGCTGCCCACAGGAAAAGTTTTCCTGTCTGTTATTAACGAAGTTTTCAATCGAATAAGTAAATATTTGGCCAAGAACTCGGTTCAAATGATTTGTAAGTCCAACAGGAAAAATAAAAGAATGCTTAATAATAGTCCAAGATGTCTGTCACTAATGAGTGCTGGTGTGTATAAAATTCTGTGTAGTTGTGGCCAAGTACACAAAGAAGTACTACTATTCAGCTGAACTATCGTTTTGGACAAAGTGTTAAATCAGTTGGAGTGGGAATGCTTTTAGAATGCAGGCCATGAAGTAAAATTTAATGATAGCAACATTTTAGCTAATATAACACATTATGGTGTATATTTTAATAGAGAGGTGATTTAAATTTATGGACACCATGATAACATTACGAGAAAAGAGGAGGTAGCTACACAAAATATGGATGCAAACTTTGTGACGAAAGTAATCAACATTATTTTTAAACAAGAATGATGCTACCAGCTAAGGATAATACCATAGTCAGTTCTTCCAACAGCTCATACAATTGTCAACATAATTCTAGTTTTATAAAGCATACGATTCCAGCTTATGATGAAATCCTTCAACGTTTCAGTTTTATGAAAGCAATCTGTTGTTAGTTCAGTGCGACATTGAATTTTATAATGAAATTTATAGGTTTGCCATGGGTACCCATCTTTGTCCATTTGTTGCCAACCTCTTTTTGGAGATATTTTACCATGTACATCATACAGAATAAATCACATTCCAGAAACATTATGTATTTTCTTGTCTGTCAACACTTGCTGTTTATGTCGGTTAACTAAGTTTTATATACATGTGTTCTCTAAGCACAGTTCGCAAACCTATAAATTTTCAGGACCTTAACAACAGTGGACCTACAACACTGAAATAAAAATTTCGGTAACAAAGCATTGGCCTAACATTCTGAAAGAGAAAGTAAATTGTGTTCTTAGCTGGTATTTTTGCTGGCCAAGTCACCCAAAATATGATGAACATGTCACTAGAGTAAACATAAAGCTGGCAGGTAAGTGGGACAGGCAAGGAGGGGCCGGAGGGGAGCTGCACTTGCTGAAGTTAATGTGTGGACATGAACTGGGTGGTGGGGACATGATGAAGGGGAAATCATTATGTGGAGTATGCAAGCACAGAGTGTTACCTGAAATAGAGGGCAAGATGATTACGTTACAGGTGTGGAGGAAGTGTCATAAGGATAACTCCCATCTGAGTAGTTCAGAGAAGCTGGTGGTGGTGGAAAGGATCCAGATGGCTGGGGTTTTGAAGTAGCCACTGAAATTGCGCATGTTGTGCTCAGCTGCATGCTGTGTCACAGGGTGGTCAACTTCGTTCTTGGCAATAGTTTGGCAGTGGTCATTCATCTTGGTGGGCAGTTTGTTGATAGTCATACGAACATATTTTGAGGTGACCAAAGTAATGAGGTACCTCCGAACATCATGTCAGGCCACCTTTTACCTAGCTTAATGCATGGACTCAGCAGGTTGTTAGGAGCCCCTGTAGAAATTCTGAGCCATGCTGCTTCTTTAACCGTACATAATTGTGCAGGTGTTCTCTGTGCATGAACTGACCAGTTGATTATGTTCCATAAAGGTTTCATGAGATTAATATCAGGCGAACTGGGTGGCCAAATCATTCACCTGAAATGACCAGAACGTTCTTCAAACCAGTCATGAACAACTGTGTCCCATTGACAGATCACATTGTCATCCAGAAAAATTCCATTGTTGTTTTAGAATATGAAGTCTGTGAATAGCTGAAAATGGTCCCCAAGTAGCTGAACTTAACCATTTCCAGTCAATGATCAGTTCATTTGGACCAGAGGACCCAGTCCATTCCATGGAAACACAGCCCTTCCATTATGGAGCTACCACCAGCATGCATTGTGCCTTGTTGACAACTTGAGTCCATAGCTTCATGGAGTCTGTACCACACTTGAACAATAGCATCAGCTCTTACCAACCGAAATCAAGACTCGTCTGTCGAGGGCACACTTTCCCAGTCATCTAGGGTCCAACCACTATGGTCACAAACCCAGTAGAGGTGCAGCAGATGATGTTACGCTGTTAGCAAAGGCAATCACGTTAGTCGTGTGCTGCCATACCCATTAATGCCAAATTTCACCACACTATCCTAATGGATATGTTCATCACATTCCCACATTGAGTTCTGCTGGTATTACACGTAATGTTGCTTGTCTGTTAGCACTGACAACTATACGCAATTGACACTGCCCTCAGGTCATAAAATGAAGGCTCTCGGCCACTGTGTTGTCCACGGTGAAAGGTAATGCCTGAAATTCGGTATTTGTGGCACACTCATGAAGCCATGGATATAGGAATATTAAATTCCCTAATGATTTCCGAAATGGGATATCCCATGTGTCTAGCTCCAATTACCATTCTGTGTTCAGAGTCTGTTAATTCCCATCCTGCGACCATAATCATACTGTAACTGTTTCACATAAATCATCTGGGTACAAATGACAACCCAACCAATGCACATAAATAATGAGGAGGTATTGAATAGGATTGGAGAGAAGAGAAATTTGTGGCACAACTTGATTAGAAGAAGGGATCGGTTGGTAGGGCATATTCTGAGGCATCAAGGGATTTCCAATTTAGCATTGGAGGTCAATTTGGAGTGTAAAAATCATAGAGGGAGACCAAGAGATGAATACACTAAACAGATTCAGAAGGATGTAGGTTGCAGTTGGTATTGGGAGATGAAGAATCCTGCACAGGATAGAGTTGCATGAAGAGCTGCATCAAACCAGTCTCTGTACTGAAGACCACAACAATAACAACCACCACCAATGCACTCCCTTTTATACTGTGTGCGTGTGATAGTACTGCCATCTGTATATGTGCATATTGCTAATCCATGACTCTCTTTGTGACTTCAGCATAAAAAGCTGTGCAGTGTTTGCAACAGAGTTGGTATATGACATTGCTGATTTCACAGGTGACCTGACACCTGTTATGTTGGTTAAGCATGTGACAGGACTGGAGTAGGAGATGCTGGGTGGGTGGATGGGCAGGTCTTGCACATTGGTCGGGGTTGAGAGTGGCAGAAGGACAGATGAGATGTTGTGAATGTTGGGTGGGGGATGGAACACCACTTTAGTGGGGATGGGAAGAATCTTGGGTAGGATGCACTTCATTTCAAGGCAGGACGAGAGGTAGTCAGAGCATTAGCGAAGGATATGGTTCAGCTGTTTCAGCCCAGGGTGATATTGTGTGAAGAGGAAGCCCCCCCCCCCCCCCCCTTTATAGCTGTTTCTTGGGGTGGTGGGGGGAGATTTTTTTTTTTTGTGGGGGGGGGGGGTGTTGTAAGGATGTCATGGGAAATCTGGGTGTGGACTAGGTTTGCAGTGTATTGACTGTGAAAACCTTCATCATGTAACTGGCACAGATGTGTGTGCATGCGCCTATGTACTGTATGTTGGCAAAGGATTTATACCGAATGCTAGGAAGTTTACTTTCTCTTTTGTATGTTTCTGTCAATGACTCAACAATTCTGCTATTTTGTGGGTGGTCTCCCTTACTCCTAAAGTATGTAAGTTGTGCCAGAACTTTCCATATCTGAGGACTATTTTGATGAAATTCAGCAAGTGCCATTTACAAAATTTTACAGGAGAGGTATTTTTTGTTTTACTTAACGTCACTGATTCAGAAAATTACAAAACTGTACCATAGCTATTCATTCTAGACATTTAAAATCAATGAGCTCTTATGTACATTGCATTTTGTAGACAGTATCAGAATAAGAACTTAACAATAGATTTGTAAATTTGTGTTTTTCGGGGTAAGTTAACATGTGAACAGAAGTTTCCACAGTAACGAAATCTGTTTCTCACATCCTAAACTATTGGTAATTATCAAAATAAGACATCAATTTCTTCACATCAAAAGCTTTATTACTGCTCCCATGTGATCACTGATGGAAGTTGAGGTGCTTCAAACATTATTGAAACACTTCTCTCCCCAGGTTTCTGCACCTCAACGTCTATTTCTGAAGTAAAGTAAGTATTCTGAAGAGGCATTGTGTCCTGGTTTTAGGTCTTATTACATAATGCACTACTCTTGTTTTAGGCACCATAAAAGACAATTTCACTTTCATTACATGTTTGGAGATTGATTTCATGTTGTGACTATAGCGGTCTTATCCCAAACTCTGACCTCCCCACACTTCCCCCAAATGTCATGATATTCTTGGACAAAGTGATTGTTTCATGTTTTATTAGGCCTTTTTCAATAAGACCAAAAACCCCATCATGAGGCAAATAGCTATGCCCATTTATTGGGAAGTAAACTGAATTCCTCCAAATATCTTTGAGCTTTTAGTGTAACTGATAAGCATTGCCATGATTGTATAATTTCTGTTTAGAATTGAAAAATAGCCCAAGACTTAAGATTTTGTACACCTCCTTTAATTAGCTATTTTGTTTAAGGTAATTAAGCGATCTTATCTGCAGATGCAATTTCATTTGTGTGCCCCCCCCCCCCCCCCCCCACCTTTCCCATCCCATCCTGAGTCACTCTCAACCCATGTGCAGTTAACTACATTGTGTGCTTTCTTTTGTGAATACTTTAAGATTGTACAGTTAAGAAGCCAAACTAGTTTGGAGTAAAATACTTCTCCAACAGACAGTTCAGGTAAGGGTTGATTCTGCTGGCAGTTGAAACAGGCTGTCACAGTGTTATTTTTGATTTTCATTTAAAATATCAGAAAATATTTTTGCCCCTATTTTGTGCAACATATAATCTGTTCTTATATTATTTTTTAATTCCAAATCTTGAGCTGATGTACAACAAGAACTGCGCAAAAGTTGAGAAACTATCACTATGAGGATTTCTGAAGCCTAAGTTGAAATATTTGCAGAATACCTTTTCGTACTTTGAAAGAGAGCAGCCCAACAAACCTTGTATAATGTGAGAACTACAGTACCCATCATGCATTTTTTTAAAGATTTAACTCTGGTGGAAGATACAACTGCCTAATTTTATTTCTGGAGTAATGATAAGATCTGCATTTATGCTTTAAATATGTCATTCTTAATTAACTCGGTGCACTATTTGTCTCTTTCCTGCTTTCCTGCAGCTTGTGAGCTTGTCCATCTCGATTATCCTGAGTTTGTACACTGCTCAGTTTATATATTTTGCTAATAGGCCTGAGTGTCTCCTACAGACATTTTGTTTAGGCTATAAATAAAATCACTCTTACCTGTCAGTTTATTGACTGTTGAGGCACATATATGAATGCTTTGGCCTTCTTCTTCTCTTATATAATATGAGACTGAGGCAGATCTTTGTTTATTTGTATCGTCTTCCTTCCCTTTGCGTTGTTTAGATGAGTCCATTCATGTGTTGTAGTAACAAATTATCCAGTTAAACTTTGGTCTTATATGTGTACAGGCACTCTCTAAAATGAATATGATCACTGAAACGTGAACATCTTTCTTTGCATGTTGTTTCCTTTGTTGTTTCAATGTGGTTACAATCTAAATTCAGATGCTCATTTGAAGGTGCAGTCATGCTCTTCTTGCTCTTTGGCATTGTTGACTCCTGCTGTGTGTTCCACTTTTCATCTCCTGAATTGTTTCAGAATATTCTGAATCTTCTAACACCTTACTAATGATGATCTGACGTGTGTTGTACAACAGCTGCTTATATTACAGTAAAAGACTGGCTGAATATGAAAGAGAAATATGCAGAACAATATGCATTTTTGTCCAACAATTGCTTAGCAAACATTTGCTTTATGTTGTGGAATTGCCTGACAACAAAAGCATGGAAGTGTACAGGCTATTAAATATAACTTTTAAATTTTATGTTCTAAGTTTCAACTGTACAGTAAAAAATAATGATTCATTGGGTTTTTTGGAATCTTGAAAAATGGAGATGTCGAGTTTCTTGAAAATTGCTGTATTCAGGCGCTTTTTACAATGTAAAACACTCAGTTTTGTCATATTTTCTATTATACATTGTGTGAGGCTCATTTTTAAAGTACCGGAATGTTGAAAACAATGTTAAAATGGTTCTCATTGGTACTTTAGCTTATTTGAGAGGGCTTCACATTGTCACAAAGTTTGATGACTTTTGCACTTTACAAGAATTCATTGTCATTGCTGTGGTG
The DNA here is from genome assembly GCF_023897955.1 of Schistocerca gregaria. NCBI lineage: Eukaryota > Metazoa > Arthropoda > Insecta > Orthoptera > Acrididae > Schistocerca > Schistocerca gregaria. Next base: position 554,418,662 of record NC_064931.1, read on the forward strand.
CAATTTCTTCCTGTGTACACATTCACATTCACATTTGTGCACTACAGAGCCCAAAGGTTAGTTCCACCTGATTTGGGTGGTGTGTGTCGTGTGTATATTCACTTGTAGTCCGACTTCCATTATTATATCTAGGTACTCTATCATTAGTGATATTTCAACCCGAAATGCAAATATTAGGGGCTGTTGAGTGTTTCGTGATTCACAGGTTGAGGTTTTTAGATTTTGGATGCTGTTCTGCCCAAATCAGCAGCAGTTTGTTCCAGCTGCACCACCTTTCTCGGATTCAGATCTCAGTGTGAAGTGATTTGTGGTATTAAAACAGGTAGTTGCTATGGAAACAATCTAACTGTATTTCAGAAAGGTCCTCTCCCATACTTTATCCCATTTTGTTATAGCGTAAGAAGGTTTAATCTGCTGAAAAGTAACAATTATTCCAGTAGAATTGAATCTACTAACAGTCTGTGTCTCCCATTCAAGCATAGCGGGTTTCAAGTCATCGTCTAGATATCCTGACTTAAGTTTTCTGTTTTTACTGTAATTCATTCAAGTGAAGTTTCAGGATCATTGCATCAATAAAGCCATTGTTTATATCCTTCATCTGTCTGGCCATTTTAATATTTCTCTGCAACTGGTCAGTGAGGTGATTAAGTAATGTGTAAATTGGATTTTATGATAAAATTTGGAGTGGGAGCAAAGGGTGTTTGGAGGGGGGGGGGGGGGGGCTGGGGGGAGTGAGGAAATTGGAGGCTGCCCAAATGAAATGCAGTAATCAGTTGATCAGAAGCAGCACACACAGGGTTTACTGAATGATTCCAATACAAGTATCACACAGAGAAGCACACATGTAAATATTTGGCAGCTCAATTGTTCTTCATGTTACTTCATTTGAGAATATTAGTATATTTTTTAGTGGAAAGCTGAACTATTTTTATACATCTCAAAATCCAAATTGATAGTAAGTAATTTTTAAAGCAGAATTATCATACTGATTACTCATGAACATTCTAGTTATATTGAAATAATAATAAATGTTTAGTGAGTTTTCTCTCATGCTAATTTTGTTCTAGTCTTACATAGACCAGTCAGGTGGCTGTTTACTGAAAATTATTTTTCTGCACTAGACATAATCTACTCATCTGTGGCAGGGCAAGAAAGCTTATTTTCTTTGTGCATCTGACAGTTCTTTGAAGTTGGCCCTCTTTTTGAATGACTGTATAAAAAAGCACCCCATTATTATTATTATTATTATTATTATTATTATTATTATTATTTAGGAAGACACTAAAACTAAAGAAAAATTCTTATTACTTGGAATAAAATGTATTTTGTAATGCTTTTAATTCCTGTCATTTTAGCTATTTAAAAAAGTTCACACTCTCTCTACCTAAACAAACTGCATGACTGTTGATTACCTTTAAAGGTGACAAGCATTGGTAAAAGGGACCAGCTTTTCAACTTTTTCATCTACATTTGAGCTTATGGTATCAAATAAAATTGATTTGTTATGTGAAGTAGGAGGGGAGAGCCTCAGCCTGCTGTAGGTCACAGTAGGTTACAGCAGACTTACAAAAAAGGAACTAAGTGTAGGTTGGTGTAAGCCAGATGGGGAGACAAACTAGGAACTGGATGACAGGTCACAGATATTGTGAAGCCAAGTGCTAGGCTTAGCCAGGTGATAGAGGATATACAGAATTTATACAAAGATTTTAGCAGAGAGGGTCATATTACTGTAGTATGTATACTGAGGAACAGCTTGGCTAAGGACAGAAATTAGGGCATTAGGGGTGACCTGGATGAAATTAGGAGCAGCAACTACACACACAAATGTGAGTCTTCTGGAGCTTCTACAGTGCCATGACCAGCCTTGAATTAACTCTGTTGTGCGTGTTGTGAACAATTGAAAGGGCTGCTGCTGACTAAAATGGTATCTCATATGAATGCAGTGCCTGTTGCTACAATTGGGAGATGAGGATGTAAAAGACATGGCCTACATATGAGTAGCGGAAGTGAAGTTGGCTGAGTTTTTTGTAGAAAATGTATGGGGAGGCCACCATCAGACAGTGCAAGGGAGAGTATATGGAAAAACAGTTCAAGGTAAAATTCGCAGCAATATTTGAAACAGCAACCAGCATAGAATTCAATCAAATCAATGCATCACCAACTTCTCCTTCTGAAATTAAGAAAATTATACATTCACTCAAAAATAAAAACTTATTTGGATTTCATGGTATTTCCAATAGAGTACTAAAGATTTGTTCCCATATCATACATCCAATATTACCTGAAATATGTAATGCATGACTGTTGCAAGACATTTTTCCTGAGAAACTGAAATATCCACTGCTGCCATTTTCCAAAATTTCTATGAAGGTGGTGTATTCGAGACTAGTATCCCACCTGAGCAACAATAATATCTTCAGCAAATCACAGTTTGGATTATAGAAGAGTTGCTCTTCTGAGAATCCCATTCCGTGTCCACTTACCAAATTTTACAAGCATTAAATAATAAAACAGTACCAGTTGGTATTTTCTGTGACTTATCTAATGCATTTGATTGCAGAATCACAATATTCTTCTAGATAAAAATGGATAGCATCATACCTAACTAAAAGCATGCAAAAGTTGTACTTGGTAACTCAACTGATGTAGTTGAGAGACCTTATTCTGACTGGCGAGAAATCACCTATGATGGTCGCCAAGGCTTAATGTTAGGCCTGATATTGTTACTCGCGTATCTAAATGATGTTTCATGTAGTATACATCAAGCAGAATTTGTTCTTTTAGCAGATGACAATGATATTGCTATTAATCCAAGCATACATACAGCAAGATAAGAAGTAGTAAACAATGTTGTTGAAAGGGCCATTGACTGGTTTTCTGTTAATGGTCTTGCCCTCAATTTTAGAAGACACAACATATTCAGTTCTGCACATCTATGGACATTATACCAATGATATGTATAACACATGCTGAGGAAACACAAATAGGGTGGAAATTCAAAATTCTTAGATGTCCATATTGATGAGAATTTGAAGTAGAAAAAGCACATTTGAGAACTCCTAAAACTAAGTTACTTCAGGCACATTTAGTTAGTTAGTTTTATGTTCCATGAGTCATATTGCATTCACAGCACAACTTAATTTTTAAATATGGCTATATGCTGAACAGTTGTAAACTGCTTTTTTAATTATTTATAAACATCTACAAATGTGAGTTACTAATTCCTCCCAACACCTTTTACATATTACGGTAATAGAAATTATTCTACAGAAAAAGAAAACTTGCCAAGGATAAACTTTTTTAGTTTGTTTTCAAATTTTACTTTTCTGTCTGTCAGACATTTTGTATCACTAGGTAAGTTACCAAAAATTTTTGTTGCAGCATTGTGCGCACCTTTATTTGCCAAAGACAACCTTAATGTGGAGTGATGAATGCCAGTTTTCCTTCTGGTATTTTAATTATGTACATATTGTTCATTTTGAACTACAGTGGATTATTTACAACAAATTTCATGAGATAGTAAATGTACTGTGAACAGCAGTCAGAGTTCCCAACCCTTTCGATGGATGTCTACAAGATGATCATGGGTGTGTGACACATATTACTCTTACAGCTTGTTTTAGAACAATAAAGACTTTTTACTTAAAGATGACTTTCCCCAGAAGATTGTTCCATATGATATTACTGAATGAAGATATGCAGAATGTCAACTTACATATTTGTCTCTCCGTAAGATCTGCAGGGATTCTAAGTACAAACTAAGTTGTTTTGGTGTTCCAAAATGTGCTTTTTCTTGTTTGAATTCTCATCAATATGAACACCTAAGAATTTTGAAGTTTCTACCTTATTTATTATTACCTCAACACACGTTACACTTGTCAGTGGTGTAGTACCCCTAGACCTGCAGAACTTAATATGTTATGTCTTTTTAAAATTGGGGCTGAGACCATTTGCAGAAAACCAGTCAATGATACTTTTATGAACATTGTTTACTATTTTTTTCTGTTTCTGTGTGTATGCTTGGACTGCATCTGCAAAAGAACTAATCCTGCTTCTTGTATATCAGACGGAAGATTGTTTACCTATATGAGGAACACTAGTGGGCCTAAGGCTGAGCCTTGGGGAGCCCCATGCATGATTTCTCCTCAGTCAGAGTAATGTACGTGGACTACATGGGTTGACCTACTAAGTAAAACTTAATGCATGTGTTTTGTCAGATATGACATTATCCATTTGTTGCTTATACCATCATCCCCATAAAACATCAGTTTATCTAAGAGAATATTGTTATTAACATAGACAAATGCCTTAGATAGTTTGGAGAAAATACCAACTGATACTGTTTTATTATTTAATGCTTGTAAAATTTGGTGAGTGAACATGTTAATGGCATTTTCAGTGAAGCAGATCTTCTAAAATCCAAATTCATATTTGCTGTGGATATTATTGTCTATTAGCTAAGATACTATTCTGGAATACACCACCTTCTCCAAAATTTTGGAAAATGGCAGCAGTGGACCACGTCATTAACTACTGACATCTGTTTTATCACCTTTCGTACAGAGAGGCTTGTCAATGGAATATTTCAGTTTCTGTAGAAAAGTGCCTTTCAATAGTCATGCATTACATATTTCAGATAAGATGGGGCTTATGATAAGGGAACAAATCTTCAGCACTATTGTAATGACCATTAAATCCAAATGAATTTTTAATTTTGAGTGAATGTATAATTTTCTTAATTTCAGAAGGAGAAGTTGGTGATACATCCATTTGATAGAATTCTATGTGGGTTGCTTTTTCAAATCCTGCTGTGAATTTTCCCTTGAACTGTTTGTCCCTGTACTTTCTACTGTATTTAATAAGTTAGTATTAAACATATTTTCTACCTGTGACTCACCATTTATAGTATTTCCATTTACTTCAGTAGTGATGATGCACAATTCTGTGACTGGTTATCCTGTCTTGTTTCACTACATTCGATACAGCCTTAACTCTGTTGTCAGAATTACCAATTTCCGACATAATGTGCTTGTTCCTTGAATTTTTAATAACTTTTCTTAGTAATTTTTAGTAGTTTTTGTATTGTGCAAATATTGAATGAAATCTCTTTGTTCTTGCCAATGGGTGCATTTCCCTTTTCGTTTCACAAGATACTTTAATTCCTCTTGTCATCCACAATTTTTGACATGGCTGTTTAATGTTCTTTCTGGCTATGTGGAAAGCTATTTTCAAATAATTATATGACTTTAATTTGGAATTGATTAAATTGTATGTCAGCATTTGGTTCATTATAAATTACATTCCAAGTCATCTCTTGTAAATCATTCTTAAAAACATTTAGTCTGGAGTCATGAATTATTCCAACTGATTTTCACTGAATATCGATGCTGTAAGGCACTATCTTATTCATCCTAGCTAACTGTGCGTCATTATCTAAAAGAGCATTTGTTAAGATGTACACAGTTATTTTCTTGCTTTAAAGAAAATATTATCAGTTAGGTCAAACTGTCTTCTGCTTCTTGTGCTGGATTGTTAGTTACTGAGAGAAAATTTTAGGCTCCACGTAAGGTTTCCAGATCATTTTTCCTTTCAGAATCCTTTATAAAATCTACACTGAAGTCACCTGAGACTATTAACTGCTTGCTGCTGTCTTATAGCATAGTAAGGAATCCAGATTCCTCATAAACAGTTAGAAATTTCCCAATAGGGATTTATATACAGTTGCAGTTAAAAGTGAACTATTTTTCAGTATTAATTCACAAGCACACACTTCTTTGTGCTGATCACCACAAAATCTTCTTATCTCATTGTTTCTGAATTTGTGTTATGTTTTATCATATGTAACAAATCAATCTTTTTCTAAATTAATTCTGCATGAGGAAGCTGATAGTGTAATGTTTTATATGTGACTTACATAAGCCTGTGGTCATTCTAAATGTTTAGGAGAGACGAATCAATAAGTCAAGATATTTTTTTATATTTTCATTCAATAATGTCATATGGAATAGCCTTCTGGGGTAACTCATCATTAAGAAAGGAAGTCTGCATTGCAAAAAAATGTGCTTTAGGAATAGTGTGTGGTGCTCACTCATGATCATCTTGTGGACATCTGTTTAAGGAGTGGCATGTACTGCCTACCACTTCACCGTGTATTTATTCCCTCATGCAGTTCATTATAAATAGTCCACTGCAGTTTAAAGGGAATGATATTGTACATAATTATAATACCAGAAGGAAAAATTTCCTTCATTACTCCCATTTAAGGTTGTCTTCAGCACAAAAAGGTGTGTACAATGCTGCAACTAAAATATTTGATCACTTACCCAGTGATTTAAAACATCTGACTGATGGCAAAAGAAAATTTGAAAACAAAATAAGGAAGTTTCTCCTTGACAACACCTGTTCTGTAAAAAATTTCTGTTAATGTAATGTGTAAAAGGTGGTGGGTAGGTATTACTAACTCACATCTGTAGATGTTTAAAAAGGTAATAAAAAGTTTAAAAAGAGTTCAGCATGTAGTCATATTTACAAATTAATTTGTGATGGGAATGTGAAATACCACATTCCTTATCACTACAAGTTTATAATGCAAATGATCCTCGGAACATGAAACTAATGCACTTTACTTGTAATAAACCTTTCCATCGACATGTGACAATTCGCTCATGTAAAAAAACAAAAATATCAGATTACAATATTATGAAAAGGATAGTTGCTACTCACCATATAGTGGAGATGCTGCTTCACTCTATGGTGAGTAGCAACTATCCTTTAATAATATTGTTACATTCCATCCTGGAATTTCCATTGCTAAAACATCAAGTTAATTTTATACATTGTTCTTTATTCTGGAACTGGAGGTCCTAGCCTTGTGGAATAAAATATTTAGTATTAGATTTCTAACATACTTTTGTGCAAATATGTTACACTTATGTCAAACAATAAATAGTAGTTCCACACAAATTTATTGGAGTTCCCTCGCGTCATCCTCAGCTGGAAAAATTGTGTGGCACCTTTGACTGGAGGTACAAGTCCATTACCAGTTCTATGTTTGAAACGTCAGGGCTTCATACAAGAATGTTTCTTTGCGTATAAGTCTTCTTATAGTGCATATCTAGTATTCGCAACTTCCAGATTCCCCCACAAATTTTCCAGGTAACAGTTATCCTTGTATTAACATTCAATATCTTTGGTTCTTCAGGTGTCTGTGATATTTATAACAAATAACCTACTACAAACAAGCCCATCATGTTGCATAATTTTATTTTGCCCTTACAGATTCTGGCCTCTACCCATCTGCAGGTATTTTTATTACTAGATTACAACTCCCACTCCCCCTCCCCATCCCCCTGGCGCCTCCCCCTCCCCTCCCCCTTGCGCCTCCCCCTCCCCTCCCCCTTGCGCCTCCCCCTCCCCTCCCCCTTGCGCCTCCCCCTCCCCTCCCCCTTGCGCCTCCCCCTCCCCTCCCCCTCCCCCTTGCGCCTCCCACTCCCCTCACCCTTGCCCCTCCCCCTCCCCCTCCCCCTTCCCTCCCCCTCCCCCTTGCGCCTCCCCCTCCCCCTTGCGCCTCCCCCTCCCCTCCCCCTCCCCTCCCCCCTCCCCCTTGCGCCTCCCCCTCCCCTCCCCCCTCCCCCTTGCGCCTCCCCTCCCGTCCCCCCTCCCCCTTGCGCCTCCCCTCCCGTCCCCACTCCCCCTTGCACCGCCCCTCCCCTCCCCCTCCCCCTTGCGCCACCCCTCCCCTCCCCCTCCCCCTTGCGCCTCCCCTCCCCTCTCCCCGCCCCCTTGCGCCTCCCCTCCCCTCCCCACCCCTCCCCTCCCCCTTGCGCCTCCCATTAGTTTTGATAGTGTTTTTGAATTGTGTTGTACAGTACTGTCAACTCTACGTATGTATCGTGGTCTTTTACCTTCTTCCAGATGTGGATTCAGTCATATGTTTACTGTTACTACTCTGTCTGTATGTACAAATGGTTTAGTAGATTTACATTTCCTCTCTTCCATTGCTTGTTAGCAATGGAAGCCTACTACTGGGCAAGTGAAATTCTGGATATGATATTTTGCTATGGTCTAGCAAATGGACATAGTCTGTGAGCCCACACTGAAAAATATTCACAGTGCAGAGTGCCCTCTGATAAGCTGTGTGGTAGACTTTTTAGCGTCTGAGGGACACACGTACCCTTGCACCTTGGTAGACTGGCAGTGGAAGGCCCCACACAGTCTGCACATCTGACATGGTGGGATGTGTGTTACCTTTGGTGGAAGAAACATCTGGGAGCTGTGTGCGATGATCAGCAACAGCAGAAAGTGTGTGTCATTCTCTTATCTGGCAGGTGGTTCATGATCAACTGCTGTACGTGTATCATCTAAAGTGTGTTCAGCCCTAAGGCCACAAGATCATCATGGCAGATGGCAGTTCTGTCAATGGCTGTTGCAGAAGTGTGCTGCAGACCACTGTTAACATCCATGATTTTATTTACTGACGAGACATGGTTGTCGGGAGATGGTGTTGTGAATTTCCACAACCAGCATGTATGAGTAGATGTAAGTTCCCACGCAGTTAAAGAAAGAAGGCACCAACACTGATTCTCTATCAACATATGACCAGGTGTACTTGGCAAAAGATTAATAGGACCATACATGCTACCACAATGGTTAACTGGGTGCATTGTCTGGACTTTCCATTAATGTATTGTGTACCTTGCTAGAGGCTGCACCATTTTAGCGATGAATACAGATGTGGGTCATGCATGATTGTGCACCAGGACTGCTGGATTGATCAGGGGGCCCCATACCTTGGTATGCTCATTCCTCAGACCTCAGTCCCCTAGCCTTTTGGTTATGGGGACACCTGAAGGAATTGATCTACACTACACCAATCAATGATGTGCAGACACTACAGGGTTGTCTCTTCTATATGTGCATGCATGTACAACAGCAACCAGATATACTTGAAAGGGTGCATTATTCCCTACGTTGGAGGGCAGAGGGGTGCATTGTCATGAATGGATGCCACATTGACCACCACCTGTAAACATGTGTTTATTGCAGAAAGTATGCATTTCAGGACCCATGTTTACTGGAGTTATTTTTCTTGTTTTGAAGCCGGCTGGAGTGGCCGAGTGGTTCTAGGCGCTACAGTCTGGAACCGCGTGACTGCTATGGTTGAGGTTCGAATCCTGCCTCAGGCATGGATGTGTGTGATGTCCTTAGGTTATTTAGGTTTAAGTAGTTCTAAGTTCTAGGGAACTGATGACCTCAGATGTTAAGTCCCATAGTGTTCAGAGCCATTTGTACAATTTTTTTCTTGTTTTGATGCATACTACCACTTCTCACAGTGTTTAATACTGTTTTTGAACACCCTGTATAATAAAATTTTTCACCCACAAATACAAAAATTAATACAAAACTTGATGCTGCATCACAGCTCCACCTCCACGCACTGTTACTTTAGCAGCCAGAAAGTCTGCCACAGCAACACTAGCAATTTGTCCTTTGACAAACTGAAACTTCAAGAATCATACCTTGCCAAGAGATAACATTGCGGTGTGGAATTTCACACAAGCAGTCCTAAAGAAACAGGGACACACTGTATAGAAAGCACAGCTGGAGTATGGTATGGAGGATAGCTGAATTGTTATATTATTCTGAAATATCAGGTATGCGACAATTCCTTAGATATCTTTTTATTACTTACCAGTCTGGACAGATCTAGGCTGTTGTCATGGGACCTTTTAACACATTAACAGAAGTTCATGATCTTTACAAACTTGCAAGTCACCCAGTGACATTGTGTCTCTTAGAATAAAAGATAGCAAGGAACGTCAGCTCATCAAACATAAACCAGCACAAATATAAAACATGCATCATGTTGTGCTGATGTATTTTAGCAGACATTCACTTAACAATACAATGTCGACCGGGCTAGTAATGTTAATGTGTTACAAGATCCAATGATAACAGCACAGATCTGTCAAAACTGGTAATCAATAAAAAAGATTTAAAAGTGATCTTGGCATACCTGATATTTCAGACTAATATAATGATTCAGAGTGCTGCCTGCAGTTGGTACAATGTCAAACATATTTAACTGAAAGAAATATGCAGTAAAATAAACAGAAATAACACTTTTACTCAAAGACAATAACTACATTGAAGTCAATGCTATTCAAGATGCTCCCCTGGATGTAACAAGAAAAGATGGAACATGATTCTTAACAGAATGTGTGATCACCATAGACAGCAATGCACGCTCTGCAGTGTGTTCCCATGCTGACCACAAGGTTGTTAAAAGGTTATCACTGTAGGACATTTCATTCATCCACCAGTGCAGTTGACAAATGCTGGATGGTAGTTGGTGCATGTGGACGTGCTGCAATGTGTGTCTCCGATGCATCATATATGCACTTGATGGGAATGGGCAGGCCATTTGATTCACCGAATATCCTCTCATTCAGAGAGCAGCTCCACAGGCACAGTTTGATGTGGTTGTTAACTGTCATCCATAAAAATGAAGTTAGGGCTGAACAGTTGCATGTGGGGAGAGTGTCCAAAAACTAAATTGTGTTTATTGCATCTGTGATTGGGAGTCCTCATTTGAGGAGTCTGGCCACTTGGTGCAAGTTTTTTTTTTTTTTTTTTTTTTTTTTTTTTTTTTTTTTTTTTTTTAAATCGGATGCCACTTTGGTGACTCATGCATCAATGATAATGATGAAATGCTGATGATGGTAGCATACACATCCTGTCCTGAGTGAACAAGACCTTGAGCCGCTGACGTAAGCGTACAAAGCCACAATAATGTTGACTGGTGAATGTACTGTGCCCAACGGTTTGGAGTTCTGCATTGTGCTGCCTTCATACACCATAACACATGGACTGCCAAAATGATCATGTTTGACTATGTTCTTGGGTGCATTACATCTTCCCACCTCTCTCCACATGAGGATACATTCAGCATTGTCGAACATGATCATTTTGGTGGTCGATTTGGTGATTTATTTCAAAAATCATAATTTTTACTGCAAAGAAGAGATCCAAGTGAAGTTTCACCCACTAAAACATGCTCCTACTGGCTAACTTGTAACAAAGTTTACAAAATGTAAAACTCATTGGAATAGTTATTTGAAAGCATAAAGTGGTTAAAGTATAGGAGATGATGGAAATTAGAATGAGAAATGTGCTTTCTGAGTTTTATTGAGATATTTTCAGATATGTTATAAAACACCACTGTTAAAAATGTCCAGAATAAGGATGGAACAGGACACTCTTCAGTGTCAACATGTAGCAAAATTTTGTGAAATTTGGTTGTCTCAATTATTTATTCCTGCAATTGTGAGAAATTTTGATATAATAAACAATAAAAATTGACAGATAGATAATGGTGCATGTGGCTACAATTTTGTAGGCCTTTCTTTGTTTGAGCAATTAGTAATAATGACAGGAGTATCACAGTACATTTATTCCATAGTAAATCTGCAATCAACAATCTTTTCAAATCTGAATATAATACTGAAACAAATAAGGTATTGTAAAGAAACTTCCTTTTCCTGTTTTTCTATGGGGTCATCATTGCTATAAAGGCTGAAACAATGTTAGTGACATTTGTTACCTGGATGGAGTCTGGGTACCCCATCTCTCTGCATCTAGTGCAAATCTCATTTTCAAGTGTGAGAACATTTTCAAGTGTGAGAACATTTTCAAGTGTGAGAACATTTTCAAAATGTTTACGTAGCATGTATCTGATGTGGGTACCAGCCCAGTATTTGCCTAGGTGGATACTGGGAACTGCCCAAAAACTGTATCCAGGTTGGCTGGCTTGCCACAAGGTGGATTCGATCTTCAGCAGACTCATCTTCCCGAACCCTGCAAAAGATATTTTAATGCCCTCAGCTACCCGAGTGGGTCAAGTGCTCTAAAGGAACATGGTCTTGACTGTTATCTAACTTTGTGACAGTAAGAAGTGCCTTGTACAGCTATTAAAGTCTTATCAAAAATGTGTGGTAAATAACAAAGATATTTTTAAAAGCAAGTGAAAATTGTTTCTACCTGACAATTGTTACTGTGTGCTGAGTGAGTTCTTGAGTAGAAGTAGGTAAAATAGTAGTTATATCTTTGTAAATATCCAGCTTTATGCCACAAACATATGTATGGCAAAAATGTATTACCACTGTACAATTGACACCTCCCAGCTCATAATTCTTGTGATTATCAATCACAAAGCTAACCACCCCTCCCACTCTTTCACACAGCTTTGTTTTATAATCTCCGTATATGCAGCATTAATGTTGCAGTCTGCCTGTTTGACTCTTTCATTCTCTGGGTATTAACAATTAATGCTTCCCATATAATGTTGCTTAGAGGTTTTTGCTGTGTCAAGTAATTTCCATATTGATGCTGGTACTTTATATATCATATATTTTATCACAAAAAGGATTATGTCTTACCAGTTTAACAATTTTCTTATGCAGCAGTCTATTGGAATTATGAAGTTCAGCTTCTTTTACATGAGCACTGATGTGTGTTCAGGTTATGGCAGGCTGTTGTCAGGCAGGAATAATTATTAATATTTTGTATGTAACATAACTATCATTTTAAATGGTGGTTATACCATACAGTCTTTGATACTCTTTTATGTCGTGCATATAATCAAGAAAATTCATTTTTGGCTTGAGCATTTTGAAGACAATTTTACAAATTCACAAACTATGTCACAATTGTACACTGCACTTTGGAAGAAGTTGGCTATGCTATGTTCTCCTTAAATTCATGCACCAACAGACTGCTGTCGACAGCGGAGACAGATTAGGTTTGCTAAGAGCTTTGAAAGTTGTCTAAACATGTTCATGACTGCCTTTCTGATGCTTTGATTCTTACCGAGGTACAAAATCCGTAAACAGTAAATATGTGGAAAAAAACCTTAGTTTAGATCAATCACAGATGAATGATGTAACTGACTTTTCTTTCCAGCTTAGCATAAGGTGATTGAATGGAAGGAGGAAGGTGTACGTTTACAGAAATAAATACAAAATCAACAATGAGTGGAGATTTATTATATTGTGGATTCTGCACACTTTCATGTTAAATGGCAAGGAGAAAGGTTATGAATTCATAAATTTCAGTTATGGTACACTCTTCTTACCTGGTTTCTGATGCTGCTTAGTGTCCCTTTACTCACTTAAAGTTTTCATGTGTCAGAAATAACAAGTTAACTATCCTGCGAAGGGAATGGTGTGACATACAATAAATTTATATGTTGAAAACCATAATGGAATATTTTCCTATACCTGTACTTGTAAACTTTATTCCTGTTATGTTGATGGTGAATGTAGAAGGGATTGGTGAACCCATTATGGAAAAACAGTCAGTATCAGATTAGTCAAACCTGATCCATTGTGCAGAACTGAGATTTTCTTTGATAATCAGAGTGATCCTCATGTTGTGAGTACTTAAGCTATTAAAATTCTTTTTTGGGGTTAGTGTGAGGTCACTTAAACATGCTCTCAGTTTGGTTGTCATGGTCATCAGTCTGATGATGGGTGTGATACAGTTTCACCACCCTACTCTATTCTGTCTGAGCCTCTTTACCTCTGCATAACTACTGTAACCTATGTCCATTTAATTAATTTATTTAACTGCTGAAAGTGAAAGGAAACAGGAGGAACATGTATTGTAATCTGCAATCAAAATGTCAACTTAGTTGGTGTTAATCCACCTCATTTTAGTGAGCTACACTAGAATAAACCACATCACTTGTGTGAACTTAGCATCCCTAAAACACTTCTTGTGTTTTTGAATAGAATAATTAAAATACAACAAGGGTACCTTCATTATACTCATTTGTATAAACTAGGAAAAATTTGCAGCACCATCACTAAGGGTGCTGATATTTATCATCTCTCGAACTGCGAGTGCCGAACAGGGAACATTAGGGTTTAATTTCTTGTGCAGGATAAAGTCTTCACGCAAACTTAACTATGTCCTTTTCACAGGAAGCATCCTAGTATTCATCTTAACTGATTTAGGAACACTTAAATCTATAAGGCCAGAAGGGAGTTTCAGACCCACTGATTTGAAATGCAAGTCCAGTGTCTGTGGGTTTGAATCAATGTGATAATGAGGAACGTAGGGGTGGGATGTAAATGCTTATCACATTACTATTATTCCTTAACTTAAACATGCTCTGTGGATGGTTGTTGTCATCATCACTCTGAAGATTGGTTTGATGCAGTTTCACCACCCTTCTCTATTCTGTGCAAGCCTCTTTCTGTCTGTGTAACTTCTGTAAATTATGTTCGTTTGAATCTTCGTACTTCACTCTCACCTTGGTATCTTTCTGCAATTTGCTCCCCTATCCTCCTTCCTACCAGCTCCAAAATTCCTTCTTTTAGTCTAGTTGTGCCACAAATTTGTTTTTCTTGCAATTCAGTTCAATACCTCCTAATTAGTTATTTGAAGTAAGTAAGTATGGTTTAATGTCCTATTTACTGCTCGATTATTAGACACTGTACAAAGCTTGGACTGAGGAAGAATAGGGAAGGAAATCAGCTGTGCCCTTTCAAAATAACCATCCTGGCATTTGCTTTAAACGATCAAGGGAAATCAAGGAAAACTTCAATGTGTATGGTCTGATGGGGTTTGATCTGTCATCCTCCCAAATGCAAGTTCTTTGTGCTAACTGATGTATCACTTTTCTCAGTTTAGTCATTCAGTATACCCATATAATTTGAGCATTCTTCTGTAGCACCACATTTCAGAAGCTTCTCTTCTCTTCTCTTCTCTTCTCTTCTCTTCTCTTCTCTTCTCTTGTCTGAATGTTTATTCTCCTCATTTCACTTCCACACATGGTTATACTTCATACAAATACCTTCAGAAAAAAGATTCATATATTTCAGTTTATATTCAGTGTTAACAATTCATCTTTTTTCTTAGAAATGCTTTTCTTACTATTGCCAATGTCTGCATTAAATACTCTCTACTTCAGCCATCATCAGTTACTATGCTAACAAATTAGCAAAACTCATCTGGTGCTGTTAGTGTCTCATTTCTTAATCTAATTCCCTGAATATCATGTGGTTTAATAAGAGTACATTCCATTACTCATGTCTGACTTTTGTGGTTGTTCATTTTATAACCTCTTTTCAAGACTATTTTGTTTAACTAATCTTTAAAGTAATTTCCTGTCTTTATCAGAATTACAGTTTCATTGGTAACTCTCAAAGTTTTATTTCTTCTCCCTGAACTTTAATTATTTTTCACAAAAAATCCATTGTAGATGGTAAGTATGTAGCCATATTTACATGCCAGTGTATTATATGAGTATAAAGTGACTGACTTCACATCTCACTCAATATACAGTTTGAATAACATAAGGGATAAGTTACATTGCTGTCTTACTCCCATCTGAACTACTGCTTCCATTCCTCACTTTGTATTCGGTTTACTTGCTTCAGCAAAACTGCTGTGTATAGTAGACCTAAACTCTGTTTTACAGGGGTACTTAACATGGCTCATAGTAAAAAGGGCAATTAATCATTAATTTGTTGCCCACATTATAAAGAAAGCAAAACAATATTTAAAATGATCAGTGTGTTGTAAAAGTGAATAGGTATGTTGATGAAACATGCATTACCACATAACTTCTGTAACATTTGCTACACTTTAGTCTATTACAAAGATGCAGTACTCTGTCTGGGTGTTGTGGACAGTTTACTTGCTTCCTGGAAACAAAATTATCTAATAATAATAATAATAATAATAATAATAATAATAATAATAATAATATAGTACTTTCTGTGCTTTATTACAGTATGTGATCTGCAAGGTGTAATAACACACATCATATCAAGAAAGACAGTTGGGCCATGCACCCTGTAGATACATGAATTCTATGAACAGTAATCAGACAAAAGTGTGTTTTTTTAATAAAAGAAAGATAAACAAGGATCCTTCTGAAACTGTCTTCTATGTATAACTGCATGTGTATTAAGATGGTTGTATACATGTCATTAAGATAACTATAATAAACCTACTGTGTAGACACATCCATTAAGAATCTTCCTAATGAAAGCCTTCATCACAGTTACACTAAGACAGTCTTCAAACACTGCTGAAAAATGAAATATTCATTCCAAAAGACCATGTTTTGCTTAGTTTGAAATGTAACCTCCCCCTCCTTTTAATAATACACACTGTATTGATGTGGAAATGGTGAAAACTGGATTTTGTTCTAATTATTTAGTTCAAGTGAAATATTTTTAAAATATATAGTTTTGTGCATGTCATAGTAGTTTATCAACATTTGTATTTCAAAAGTGGCTATAGTAACATTTCCAAGATGAACACAACAACTCAGTTATGTTCCTTAGAGGATTACTTTGAATGAAATTAACTAATATCTGGAAGACATTTCTGTGTGTTAACTGATCCACTGCCATGAGGGAACTGGTGGAATGAAGATCTTAATTATATTTTACCTGACACTTTATTATGTGTTGAAGTAATATAATTGTACTGATTATCATTATACACAGCTTCCTCGAATATGAGATGTCAGTGATAAATGCACAGAGTTTAAAATGTAAATTGAAATGCTTGCTTCTAACACACTTCTCTTACTCTGTACAGGACTGCTCCAGAGTAGTTTTAGATTGTTTGTGTTACAGATTATTTATATCTACATCTACATCGTTACTCTGCAATTCACACTTAAGTGCCTGGCAGAGAGTTCATCGAACCATTTTCTCTCCCATTCCACTCTCGAAAGGCGCATGGGAAAAAGGAACACCCAAATCTTTCCATTCAAGATCTGATTTCTCTTATTTTATTATGATGATCATTTCTCCTTACATAGGTGGGTGTCAACAAAATATTTTTGCACTCAGAAGAGCAAGATGGTGATTGAAATTTTGTAAATAGATCTCGCCGCAGAGTAAACCGCCTTCATTTCAGTGACTGCCACCCCAATTCACATATCATATCAGTGACACTCTCACCCCTATTGCGCAATAACACAAAATGAACTGACCTTCCTTGCACTCTTTTGATGTCCTCCACCAATCCTACCTGGATCCCATACAGCGCAGCAATATTCCACCAGAGGATGGAAAAGTGTAATGTAGGCTGTCTCTTCAGTGGGTCTGTCGCATCTTCTAAGTGTTCTGTCAACGAAGCACAGTCTTTGTTTCACCTTCCCCACAATATTTAAATTGCTTGTAATTGTAATTCCTAGGTATTTAGTGGAATTGACAGCCCTTAGATTTGTGTGATTTATCGTATACCCAAAATTTATCGGATTTCCTTTAGTACCCATGTGGATGACCTCACACTTTTCTTTGTTTAGTGCCAATTGCCACTTTTTGCACCATACAGAAATTCTTTCTAGATCATTTTGTAATTGGAATTGATCGTCTGATGATTTTACTAGACGGTAAATTACAGCGTGATCTGCAAACAGTGTAACGGGGGTGCTCAGATTATCACCTAGATCATTTATGTAAATCAGGACCAGCAGAGGGCCTATGACACTACCTTGCGAAACACCAGATATCACTTCTATTCTACTTGATGATTCACCGTCTATCACTATGAACTGCAACCTCTCTGAGAGGAAATCAAAAATCCAGTCACACAACTGAGACGATAATCCATATGCATACAATTTGATTACTAGTCGCTTGTGAGGAACGGTGTCAAAAGCCCTCTGGAAATGTAGGGATATGGAATCACTCTAGGATCCCTTGTCGACAGCACTCATTACTTTTTGGGAATAAAGAGCTAGCTGTGTTGCACAAGAATGATATTTTCTGAATCTGTGTTGGTTATGTATCAGTAAGTCATTTTCTTCAAGGTGATTCATAATGGTTGACTAAAGTATATACTCCAAAACCCTACTGCAAATTGAGGTCGGTAATATGGGTCTCTAATTCAATGGATTACTCCTATTTCCTTTCTTGAATATTGGTGTGACCTGTGCCACTTTCCGACCGTTAGGAACAGACCTTTCATCAAGTGAGTTTTATATGATTACTAAGGAAGGCGCTATTGTGTCTGCACACTCTGAAAGGAACCTGATTGGTATACCATCTGGACCAGAAGATCTGCCTTTCTTAAGTGATTTGAGTTTGTTTCACAACACCTAAGATATCTACTTTTCTGTCACTCGTGCTAACAGCTGTTCTGGTTTTGAATACTAGAATATTTATTACCTCTTCTTTGGGAAGGAATTATGGAAAACTGTATTTAGTAGCTCCGCTTTAGTGGCAGCATCATCGGTAACATTTCCATCGCTATCATGCAGTGACGGTATTGACTGTTTTTTGCCACTGGTGTACCTTACAAACGACCAGAATCTCTCTTGGTTTTTTACTATATTTTGAGACTGTGTTTCATTGTGAAAACTATTAAAAGCATCTCACATTGACGTCCACACTAAATTTCAAGATTCTGTAAATCTTAGCCAGTCTTGGGGATTTTGGATTCTTCTGGATTTGGCATGCTTTTTTTTTGCTTCTGCAACAGTGTTTTGAGGTGTTTTGTGTACCATGGTGAATCAGTCCCATCTCTTATTAACTTATGCGGTATGAATCTATCTACTGCTGTTGATAGTGTATCTTTGAATTTGAGCCATATCTGGTCTACACTTACATAATTAGCTTGGAAGCAATAGACACACTTTCTTACGAATGCATCAAGTGAATCTTTAACTGCTGTTTTAAATAGATATATTTTGCATTTATTTTTAGTGGTTTCAGTTGATATTGTTTTGAGCCTCGCTACAATGACCTTGTGTTCACTAATCCCTGTATCCATCGTGACACACTCTATTAGATGAGGATTATTTGTGGCTAAGAGGTTAAATGTGTTTTTGCAACCATTTACAATTCGTGTGGGCTCATAAAGTAATTGTTCAAAGTAATTATCAGAGAAAGCATTTAGTACAATTTCAGAAGATGTTTTCTGTCTTTCTCCGGCTTTGAACATGTATTTTCACCAACAAATTGATGGTGGATTGAAGTCTCCACCAATTACAACTGTACGAGTGTGCTACTTATTTGTAATGAGATTGAAGATTTCTTCGAACCGTTCAGCTATTATATCATCTGAGCCAGAGGTTTGGTAGAAGGCACCAATTATTATTTTGGTATGGCTGTTGAGTATAACCTCTACCTATAGTAATTTGCAGGAACTATCTGTTTCAACTTCACTACAAGATAAACTACTACCAACAAACACAAACACACCACCACCTACTTCATTTAATCTATCCTTTCTGAACATGGTTTGTGTCCCTGTAAACATTTCGGCAGAATTTATCTCCAGCTTTAGCCAGCTTTCTGTTTCTATAATGATATCAGCTTCAGTGCTTTCTATCAGTGCTTGAAGCTCTGGTACTTTTCCAACACAGCTACAACAATTTACAACTACAATACCGACTGTGCTTGGTCGATTCTCGTTGTTTCTTTGCCCTGTACCCTTTGAGACTGGTGCCCTTCTTGATCTTTCCCAAAACTGCCCTACCTAAAAAACTGATTAATCCACACGACACAGCCTCTGCTACCCATTTAGCCGCCTCCTGACCTATTTAGTGGAATGCGAACACCCCCCCCCCCCCCCCGCCCTATGGCTCAAGTCGAGGAATCTGCAGCCTACACGGTTGCAGAACTGTCTGAGCCTCTGATTCAGACCCTCCACTCGGCTCTGTACCAAAGGTCCGCAATTGTTCCTGTCGATGAAGCTGCAGATTGTGAGCTCTGCCTTCATCTCACCAGCAAGACTGGCAGTCTTCACCAACTCAGATAGCTGCCAGAAATCAGAGAGAATCTCTTCCGATCCGTAGGACAAAAAGTCATTAGTGCCGACATGAGCCACCACCTGCAGTTGGCTGCACACTGTACCCTTCAATGCATCTGGAAGTATGCTTTCCACATCTTGGATCTCCCCCCGGTATGCACACGGAGTGCACATTGTCTTTCTTCCCGTCATTAGCTGCCATATCCTTAAGGGGCTCCATCACTCACCTAACATTGGAGCTCCCAATGTCAAGCAATCCCACCCTCTACACTTGTTCAGACCTCTCAGGATGACCGGCCACTGCTGCAACAGGCTGGAAGTACTTTCGGCAGTGGGCAGTACCTCAAACCTGTTACAGAGACATTAGGGTACAGCCTTGCGGCCAGCACCAACTTTCACCTTCTGCCCAGGGATTCACGAACCTGCCATGGTTCGCCAAGCACTGTCAGGCAAGTGTCGACCAACAGGGACGTCCGAATCCTAGGGCGCAGTGGCATCAGAGATCCCAGGCGATGCTACAGGTTCCAGAGGCGCCAAAGCGCATGCCTTGGGTGTCCCAATGTCACCATTGCCCAGGGCAACAACCTGGAGCCTGTCGACCACGGCCAACACAGCTTCCAGTTGTTTACTGGTGGTG
This sequence comes from Schistocerca gregaria, assembly GCF_023897955.1. NCBI lineage: Eukaryota > Metazoa > Arthropoda > Insecta > Orthoptera > Acrididae > Schistocerca > Schistocerca gregaria. The sequence goes on from NC_064931.1 coordinate 554,439,081, forward strand.
GCAAATTCCCCCTGAATCTGTACACAACAGGTGCAGTCCCTATCCATCCCTAACAAATTTTTTTCCTCTCTTTTATCTCACAAGCCATCAAAAGGAACAGATGACTGACGACTATGTGAATTTACACTATACGTGTACTAAAACGCGATGCTTCAACTCTCAAATACTACAATATGCCTGAAATTTGTAAATTAAACTATGCAAGTACCCAAAAACATGCAAAGAAATTAAGAATTAAACTATAAAACAAATAAGTGAGCTAAGAGTGCGACTTGCTACTGGCTGCTGCTTATCCAATGGCGGCAGGGAGTATTTTATCACAAACTTCTTGTTTTCATACATTATTTTTAATTTTTAAAAAATTCCCATCAGACTTATGTGTTTACAAAGCTCACAAGGATGAATAGGATCTGATGGGGAAAACTGAAGTTCAGTGCAAATATTCCAGAGTTTGAAACTGTGAAAATACTTCATGTTTCTCATTCCTTCAACATATTTGAATTACTTTCCATGCAGCTTCTCTTTTATCAGTCAAAATATGTGAAGAATAAATAGAGTCAAGGTCAAGCAAATAGAGTACATATGAATTACACTCAATTTTCACTTTCTTTACAGCATTTCCATATGTAATATTGACTGCTGTTGCTCCGCTGCATTTGTGCCATTTCATGATAACCCTAGCTCCACACCAATTGAAGTTTAGCTTTTAGGCTTGATGATAACTGAATGTAAAATGTTTTGGTTTTTGGTTAGGAGCTATTGCATTATTCCTTTCTTATTCTCTTGGTTTCAGATCGACTAGTATACACATAAATGCAATTGCTTGTGGCAATTATTTTGTCAAGGACTTGATGCTTGTGGTTTAGAATTGGGATTCTTCTCCACAGGTGTAATCAATTTCACAGCCAGTCAGGACTAATTTGGTTCTCATCTCATGGGCTCTTAATAGCGTCTGACAAAGAAAAATAGCATTGGTAGCTCTTTCCTCCACATTTATGATATATGAATCACCGAATTCATGCATTAGGCCTAAAATGCTCATTATTTTGGACTCTTTCAGCACAAAATTAAATATGATGTTGCATAAAAATTTATCCCAATGCTCTAATTTGTGAAATTGTTTGTTTGGAAAATTGTGGCATTGTTATTGATTCAACAGGTTTACTTAACTGAAACATACTTGATGGTGACTGATTAACAATGTACATTGTTAGTCCTCAAAGATGCTGTTATGCTTGATGTACTGGTACAAGATTTTTAGAATAAGTTTGCACTGCTGGAAACTAAAATTGCAACACCAGCCAGAATAACACACAATGAAATTTTACTTACTGTGCATATACAGTACAGTAGGAGAAATATATAAGTAAATCTGTAGCTGACTTTGGGATACAGAGAGTGCAAAATTTATTACACAGAGCTGTCACTCCTGGCTGCAATTACAGCTGTAATTCAGCTGATCATCGAGTCAAACAGAGCTTGGAGTAAGTGCTGCTTCATTTTTATGCCAGAGTTCGTCGATGATTTTGGTTGGTGAGTGGACATTTGCTGGTCTCTCAGCAACTGGAGACAAGTCGTTTTTTGTGTGTAAGAGATCTGGGAGCATGCTGTTTAATGCAACGGTCAAACATCCTAGTGTTTAGAGATAGATCAGGCAGGACAGGATACACACATTCTTGCAGTATCGTATTGAAAGATGTCATCATACCAACTAACTGTCCAGATGACCAGCTATTCAGACTAGAAATAGGTGGTAGTGTTGTGTACACAGTGGCATCTCATCACACCAGGTGCTGGGGCTGTATAATAATGACATATGCAATCTAGTACTGTTCATTCTCCTTGGAGCCACACCAACATAGATACATCTGTCCCGATGCTGTATGCAGAACTGGAACTTGTCTGAAAAGATAATGTGCTGCCACTCCTGTGTCCATTGCTGTAGGTTGGCATATTACTAGTGGTGTGCTTCTCTCTGCTGCTAAGTGAAGGGAAGCTGTAACAATAGTCAATGTGTTGACTGTCTGCTGTTGATGCATGTTATTGTGCAAAGAAGTTTGTTTGTTGACTTCAGGTATTTGATGTTGCTGGATGGTCCTACATGGCTGACTGAACAATATGTCTGTTTTTCTTGGTTGCTAGTCACATGGTGCCAATGAGATCCTGCATGGAATTGAGAATGACCCCCATGAACCCACCAATTCTATATTCACATCAGTTGTGGGATTCCAATCAACACGAGCAGCACTACTACAGAAGAATAAACTGAAGCCCTACAGACTGTGATTCTGCCACTACTGAATTCTGATGTATGCTGTCAGACAACTCTCCTCGTTATACAAGGCATAACACAATTGTCTCACAGACAAACAACATTAAAATGCAATTTCTGAAAAAGAAATGAAATCTTTCCTTATATATGTAGATTGCATTGAGTGAGTGAGTGAGTGAGGAGTAACAGTGGTTAAAATACTGGACTTAGTCATGAGGACGATGATTCAAATCCTTATCCATCTACCTAGAATGAAGTTTTCTGTGATTTCCCTAAACCACTTGAGCCACATGCCTTGATGGTCCCTTTGAAAGGGCACGGGTGATTTCCTTCCCCATCCTAATGAAAACAATCTGAGCTTGTGCTTTGTCTCTAATGATCTTGTTGTTGAAGGGACATTAAACCCTAATCCTCCTTCCTTCCTTTCTTTTCGTACCTACTGTATGTAGCTGCACTGAAATGTTAATCATTTGCATACCGAAGCATGTAGTATATTTGAAGTTAGTATGACATTTGTTGGATGTTATTTCCATGGTGTTGCAATTTTAATACACTGTAGTCTAGTTATTAATTTAAATATGGAACTGAGAAGAATTTGAAGTAGGAAGATTAAGTGTTTGCAATAATCCAGAGGATATGACTGGGAAACATCATGACAGAAATACTCATGTAATTCTGAGTAATGGAAATTGTCAAATTAGGAAACAGTTAAAAGCATGCTAGACATTGACAAAGAAAGAACTAAAAGTATTAAAATTGAAGGTGGATATGAAATCTATTGAATTCACATAATATAAGCAACAATAGAACAAGAGAAGCAGTAACAATGCAGGCTAAATTGTTTCTGAACTGGGCACCCCACACAGATGTGTGGGAAATTTCCATACAAATATGAGATGATAATTGTTGCAAACAGAAAATTACATAAGATTTTTAACCAATTTGAGAATGCTATACTTACTTCAGTAATAGCTGATGTCAAAATTAATTTTGCATGACATGAATTTCATGTAAGTTACAAAAGAAAGGCAGTACTGCCTAGATTGTCACAATATTTCATTAACAGTCCAATAGTGGAAATAAATGGAACAACTCTGTCTGCCACTGAAATATTGATAACCCAGAAAGAAGCAAAATCATTAGGAGAATCAATAACATTGTAACTTTCACCATCAGTAGAGAAGGGAGAACTGGATGGGGATGGGAGAGTTAATGGTTTCAGTCTAAGCATTTTTCACCAGTAAACTTAAAAGAGAGAGAGAGATACTATTAAGTACTATAAACATACCTTACACTTTTCTGGAAGCAGAGGAAGCAGTGGAAGTTGGATGATTTTGGGCCAGTATAGATTGTTTCGGCACATTGGAAAACTTAGCTAGGAACAGTAGACTGTGCTGTAGAAATATAGCACTGCATATGTAGTATTGAATTCAGTGTTGTTCTTGCCTTGCAAGAATGAGTTGGGGCATGTTTCCTACACACCTCTTCTATTCCAGATTGTTTCTCTCCTAGATTAGGTTAAATTAGATTTACTTTCATTCTAAGTTATTCATAGTGAGGAAGTCCTCCAGGATGTAGAACATATCAGAAAAACAATAACACACGACAGATATTTACAACTAAAACAAATAAGGTGATGTGCCTTCCACAGGTCCCAAGTGGAATGATCATAATTTTTTTTTAATGAACACTATATGAAAAGATCATTTTACAACACTCGTTTACTAAGATGGCATTAATGCACTGAATTTAAAATAAAAAAAGGTTTTTTTTATTTATAAGGTAATAAACATATAATAGAACTACAATACTTATTTACAATGAACACATTACTGCACTGAAATGGTGGAGAAGTTAGACCAGTTGGTTCTACTGGAAAATTTATCAATGGAGTAGGAGGAGTTGGCCACCAAAAAATCCTTATCACTTCTATTAAACTTTATTTCATTGGTTATTGAGCTTTTTATGGCTGCTGGCAAGTTATTGAAAATGTGTGTTTCTGAATAATGCACACCTATTTGTACAAGAGTAAGTGACTTTAAATCCTTGTGAAGATTATTCTTATTTCTAGTATTGATTCCATGAATTGAGCTGTTGGTTTGAAAAAATGATATGTTTTTAATGACAAATTTCATTAACGAATAAATATATTGGGAAGCAGTAGTTAGTATCACTAGTTCCCTATACAGGCCTGTGCACGATGTTCTTGAGTTCACACCACATATAACTCCTATTGCACGTTTTTGTGCCCACAAAACTTTTGCTTGGCTTGATGAATTACCCCCAAAAAAAATCCCATATGACATTATGGACTGAAAGTAAGCGTAGTATGCTCTTTCATTTTTATATCTCCTGTGTCTGACAGAATTCACACTGCTAACAGAGATTTATTTAGACGCTTGAGCAGTTCTGTGGTGTGCTCCTCCCAGTTGAATTTATTATCAAGGTGTAATCCCAAGAATTTAACACTGTCCACTTTTTCTATCTGCTTGTCATCGTATGTCAGGCACATACTTGTGGGACACCCCTTACAAGTTCTGAACTGCGTGTAGTGTGTTCTTTCAAAGTTTAGTGACAAAGAATTGGCTAGGAACCAGTGATTAATGTCCACAAATATATTTTTAGCCGATCTTTCTAAGACTGCACTTGATTTGCTATTTATTGCCATCAAAACAAACTTGGCATCTGGTAGATGATGATCCCTTGCTTACAGTCTCAGCATCCTCTGGAAGTGCCAAGTTATACTGAGTGTTTAGTAGTTATGACTAAATATGCGAGGGGAATTCGTATCATAGTGACAGAACACAAGGTCCGAAAGTGATAAATGTAAAATAATGTAATACTGAACAATGATCATCTAGTGGCTAGATTCTAATTAGTCCGTTTACAAATATACAAATGTTTTATTTCACCTTTGAGCATATTCACATGCAATCAGTGTCAACAAAGTTAACATAATAATAATAATAATATAAACTTGGAGAAATATCATCAGTTATAAGAAAATAATCCAATATAGCTACAATACATATTTAAGTAAATACCAATAACAACAGAGAGAGTCCTTACAGAGTAATTACAAGATAAATGATCTACATAGTTAAGTGAATGACAAAGATCCTAAGTAATCAAACAGATTTATGAAACAGTAATAAAACAGTTACACAGTGTACCATATGTAAAGTTTGTAGTTAATTTATTGTTCATTCTTATAAGAAATGTAGGTCATTTGATACACACTCAAGGAAATCTTGAGCAGAGTAAATTATGTTACTTATCATCCATCACAAAATAATAGTTTTAAATTTATTTGCTGGCACTTTGTAGGGATTTTCAGATAATTTGTTGAAGTGAAGAGAACCACGATATTTGTAACTGTTATGAGTCTTTGCAAGCATTACATACTGCACATTAATTGTACGTTCACTTCTTGTGTTATGGTCATGAACTGTCCTCAGGTTTAATTAAAAATTATTCACATTGGCTGATGATTTCAATCATGGAAGAAGAAATGTTTTGAAAACACCTAAAAATGTGAGTGAACATAAAAGTGTTTTGGTCATATCCATACACTCTTCACTTGATGGTAAAAAATTCATGATAATTAGGAGTAAGTGTTCTGGGTACTGATGGGTGGTCATATCATAAAATTGTAACCAATTACTATTTTATCTGTACTTAAAGTAATGAAGATTTTTGCAAAAGCCATATATCTGAATTCTGCAGAAGGAAAAAAACATTTTTTAATGTAAAAGAATATTAAGTAGCTATTAATTATAGAAGGTTATTTCGCAAACTAGGAAAACTATCAGTTAAAGCATTTGTGTGCATAATGTATGTAATGTGTTTTTATATAAGAATGTTTCTGCATATAAACTGTTGAAGTGGGGATTGAAAATTAATAATAAAGAAATGGAGTAAGTGGAAGCAGTATAAAAATATGTGTGCAAGTTGTAAGCAAATTTAATCATACTGCCTTGATAGGGGAGGAAGCAAACTGATGGCATTACTAAGAAATAATTTGTTCCGGCATTTTGGGGCACAAACATTTTTATTTATTTATGTTTTGGGTCATTTCATGTCAAAGTGACCAATATTAAAACATGTCTCCATTCGACCATCTCCAAATCTAATGAAATTTGGTGTGAATGTTCTATATGTCCTTTGATGGTTATTTACCAAATTTCAGTCCAGTATCTTTAGTGGTTTAATTTTTATGGTCCTTTAAAGGGAGCCTACTCATCTTCACACCACGTATGAAGGTGCAAATGTGCCAAGTCTGCTTGCTTTTTTTAAAAGTTCTAGAAAACATTTGGTTATTTGCTCTAATATACATGGAGAACTTCTTATGCTGAATCACACCATGGCAAAAATTAGGGATTTAGCCACACCTAAATATTGATAAAAGCCTCTAAAGTGTCTAAAAAATTCGCTGCACTATTCTGAGAGCCAAGATTTGACTGACCACTGCTACTTTTCATTTGAACCAATCAAACCAAAACTTCAGATGGTCATTTCTACCTATCATGTCTATATGTGGATCAAATTTAATTAACATTGGATGCCTAGATGAAAAGATATGCATCTGCAGAGTTGGCCAAAATTTTCTACATGCAAATTTTAGGGTATTTTTGGGGGACAGTATCACAACTGTGTCTTGTTCAATCCTTTTTTTTGACACAGCTGGAAAGAGCATGCTTTAAGCTTTCAAATCTATATTGTTTAATTTCTGGATCTTGCATATTGATGAATCAGAATACCTATCAAAAGTAGGGAAAATGGATTATTAGTAAATGCAAAAAATTAATACAATTTGAAGTTGTAAGTAAAAAAAGTGTAATTGTAGTGTCTTTTAATGGTATAAGATTTGCCTTTGGTTTAGGGAGTGTAACTATGCTAATAAGAAGTGTTTTTACATTATTTTACAGTAGAGAATATAAGTATAATAAAACTTCAGAAAATGCTCTTAAGATTATAAAATCAAGATGATCACAATGGAATGATACACTGCTTTAGAATGTTTTAACCCTTCAATCCATGGTGATGCATATATGCATTGTCACTCAGTTTCACTTGGGATTATAAAGCAGCAATAGTTTTTTTAAGGCTCTATCCTCACTGTGGTGGTACATTGCTGAATCATCACTTTCAATTGTAGCTTCGAGTATTGCCACTTTTCATAATGTCAGTCTTCTGTGTAGTGTAATCTCTGGTGTTGACATTGTACAGAGTGCTTGAATACTCAGTAATCATTGTTGTAGCTGAAGGTAAGCACTCAACCAATATGTTTCAATACACTAATTTGTATGTTTTATATAGCTGTACAAACAAGTCAGAATCTGCTGTGCTTCAAACAAGGATGTTCACGAGCTTTCAAAATTGTTTGTTGTAGGTTAATAAACTATTGTATAAGAATCAACCAAGAGACCCTTGCACCCTGCTACTTCGGTGGATCAGATAGAGTTTATTGTCATAAGTCATCACCATTCTGTTATGACAAAAGTCAACTACAATCAGTTACGGAAATGTCACCAATAGACAACGAGCTTCTATGACATAGGCCTGGGCTTGATTTCACTGAAGGTGCCCAAATTAGTTCATACAATAATGCCTTGTTGATGATAAAATTTCAGTTCCTGCAGAAGACTTGTTGCAACCCATTTGGTAAAGAAAAACATCTAATGAAGAAGGCTTTAACACCAGCAACCATTGCAATGTCTGATAGGTTGAAGTTACTGACTAATGAAGTTTTTTAACCTGGTCAGAAAATTTGTACTAAATGTACACATGAAGTGGCCCAAAAACAATCATCCCACCAGGATAAGCAAGAACCACCATCCACTGAAGACATGGATGCTGTTGTTGCTTGCTTCACTGCTAATACTTCATTGTCATCAATTGGAGGGTCACCATTAAAGCTTAAAAGAATCAGCAAAAAGGATTCAATGGGATACATGAAGTGCAAAGTTCTGAAAGCCCAAGGCAGCATTACTAAGGTAATTGCCCCAGCTGCTGGTGTGAGCCAAGTAGATGTTGCTCAGATGCAAATGGAAGAGTGCCAAAAATGTACAGACATGGACATCTTAACTGAAGAACTGAAGATTAAGCTTCAGACTTCAGGCAATTGCAGTAAAGTTCAAATTTTGACTTGGCCCCAAACAAATGGACTGTTGAAAAAAGGCTAAAGAATTTACTGTTCAACTAAAATGGTGAAGAAGGCTAGGAAACTAAAGATGGAAGATGAGCTCTTCCCCTTTTCAGTTTTGCCAAAATCCCAGTGTTGAAGTAAAACAATATGTTCTCACCTTTCTAAAAATGAGTTTTATGTTTATGTCCATGTAAAAAGAATTGTGTTATAGTAGGAATAAATGGGCACAAGATTCACAAGTAGAAATGCCTGCTCCTTTGTAAGCTGAAAGAAATGTACATTGCTTATTGTAAGCAATATGGAAATCAATTGAGATCCTCTAAATTTTGTGAGCTAGGGCCGATATGGTGTACTTCAGTTGGTGATTCGGAATCACATTCAGTATGTGTATGTGCAATTCATCGAAATTTCAAATTAATGTTGGCTTCAGCAACATCCATCCAAGATGACTACAAGAATTTTATGAAAAATAAAAAAAACTATGCAGTTTGGAATCAAAAGAGTGTATGGTGCAACGTTGTGAGGAATGTTTAGGGTAAATACAACTAGAGGCTTTTCTTGAAGATGCTTTTAAAGACGATGACTCTGAAGAAACAATGGAATGCAAGGGATGGTCCGTACTGACAGACACACATTAGAGACATATCACAGAACTGATGAAGATTTCACAGAGGCATCGATTTTGAAAATTACCGGTTTAAGACACCATCACTTTGTGTCAGAACGACAAAGTTAATAATTTAAGCAGTTAAAAAGAACTCTTGCAGAAAATGAATTAATTATATTGATGGAGTTTGCTGAGAATTATTTATTCATTGTTCAAGATTTTGTACAAAGATTCCATTGGGAGAATAGCCAGGCCACATTACATCCATTTGCTCTCTAATTTGGTGGCAAAGAATATCAGAGTATTAGCATTTAGAGATCAGAAACAGTCTCTGTCATGATACTATTGCTTTACATGCCTTTCAGAAAAAGTTGAAAGCATATTTAAAGACAAAGGTTGAAAATATAAAGAACATTTATTATTTTAGTGATGGTTCAGCTGCTCAGTATAAGAAATCCAAAAATTTCATCAATTTATGTCTGCACTAAAAGAATTTTGGCATCACAGCCAAACGGAATTTTTTTGGGACCAGCCACAGTAAATCGCCTTGTGATGGCACTGGAGGAACAGTAAAAAGACTAGCAGCCCGTGCTGGTCTGCAGAGCCCCTTAGGTAACCAAATATTGGCTCTATAAGATTTGTTCAATCCATGGATAAAGTTTTTTTATGTACCAAAAGAAGAGATTGGGAGAAAAAAAATATCTGCCCGATCAAGAAACAAGGTTGCCATGGGACATACAATATCTGGAGCAAGAGAAAATCATCAATTTAACCAAATTAATTGCAATCTGTTGGGAGCAAGCAGAGTTTCAGGTGACACCATAGCATTCAAGTTCAAGACGTTGAAGCAGATGAAGAAATTCCAGCAATCTCAATTGCAAGTTTACAACCAGGACAATATATTGCATGTATGTATGACAATTTTTGGTGGGTTGGAAGCTTGTGTGAAGTTTCACATGAACAACAAGATGTCCTCATCAGATTTATGCACCCACACGGTTCTGCTCGTTCTCTCCACTGGCCAGCTGCTAAAGACACCTGCTGGTTTCCTGAGCTACATATTTTCATGACTTTAGAAGCACCATCATCATCATCATCATCATCATCATCATCATCATCATCATCATCAGGAAGACAATACAGTTATCCACAATCTGTCCTTAACAAAACTGTAGAATTGTTTAACCAGAAATAGAACTGACTCTTTAGTATTTTTTATTATTTTATTATTTTATAATAGTATTTTTAGTAAATCTGCTGTGTTGTGTATTATATTTGTTTTTATGGTATGTGTTAAATTAATGTTTGAAACTGATTTATAATCTGGAATAAAAAAATTAATTATGGTGCTTAATGAGCAAAATATTTCAGTTTTCTGTCTTCTCAAAGTGCTAAAGTAATAACTTTTGAAACGTATTCTTACTCACCAATATGCAAGATCCAGGAATTAAACAATATAACTCTGAAATCCTAAAGCATGTTCTTTCCACTCAAGACAAGAAAAAGGGATTGAACAAGACCCAGTTGAGTTATTTCCCCCAAAAAATACCCTACAATTTGCACATAGAAAGTTTTGGCCATCTTTGCAGATGCATATCTTTTCATTTAGGCACTAAATGTTAGTTAAAATTAATACATATATAAACATCACAGGTAAGAATAACTCTCTGAAGTTTTGGTATGATTGGTTCATATGACAAGCAGCAGTGGTTGGTCAATCCTTGGCCCTCAGAAAAGCGTGACAAATTTTTTAGCCACTTTAGAGGCTTGTATCCCTATTTAGGTGTGGCTAAATCTCTAAATTTTGCCATCGTGTGGTTCACATTAAAAGGTGTCTATGTATATTAAAGCAAATGACCAAATAGTTCTATAACTTCTAAAAATAAAAAAAATAAAATAAATAAATAAAAAAAAGGCGTAGCAAACTTAGCACATTTGCATCTTTGTATGTGGTGTGAAGATGAGTAGAAATTCAACCACTGACATTTGATATACAACTATCCAAGAACATATACAATATTCACACGAAATTTAATTAGACTTGTACTTGGTGGAGTGGGAATCCCTGTTCACCTTGATGTGGAATGTTTATTTCTTTGTAAGTTCTTCACAGTAGGACATCTCTCAGTCTACACTCATCTGTATTTGTTCCTTCCAAAGCACACAACATTTATGAGTGCAGTGTCTCTTTAGCCTCTGCAGGATTTTTTTTCTGTGTGTAGGAATACACCTGCAGTAAACTGCTCATCGTTTTCAACTGAGTTGATCGATTTCGATAAACTTTTCACAGCCAAAAGACCCAGTTTTAAGTTGATGAAAAAAAGTCATGCACTACTAGGCAATGACATAAAGCTCCTTTATCAGGGTATATACGTGGACAAGGGACAAAATCCCGGATTTTTCCCGCATTTTCCCGGTTAAAAAATACGCTTTTTCCCGGATTAAAATACGCTTTTTCCATGTTACGTGACAGTATTCTTTCCTACGGAACTTAGTCCTTTGATTGGTTAACGTTTTATACGTCATCGGCGCAGAACTTCCCGCCGCCATTTTAGTAAACGAAATCCAGCAGAAAAGATATCTTGGATGATGTGCAGCAACGTGTACACTACATATTTTCGCAATTACGAAAGTGTAAATTTGAACTGTCAGCAGCTCGTGGTATTGCGGTAACGTTCTCACTTCCCGCGCACGGGGTCCCGGGTTCGATTCCCGACTGGGTCAGGGATTTTTCTTGCCTCAAGTTGACTGGGTATTGTTCATCATTCATCCCTATTAAGGTCGGAGGAAGGCAATGGCAAACCAATTCCACTACGACCTCCGGGAGCCCCGCATCGTTCCCCACGCTCCTCGGGACCTCATCATCATCACCATCATGAAATTCGAATTCCACCAAAGAAAGCACTGAAATCGAGGTTGCGAAGTCTTATTGTAAGCCAGTCATAGCTAATGTCGCGTGATCTCACCAGCTGATATTTAGAGCATAGGACACGTGACGTAGTCAGCCAATATAAACATCACTGTTACGTGGCGCGAACACGCAAATAGGAAAAGTTGATGGTTTAGATTAATATGCATAGTGTAGCTACAAGAAAAGCGAAGCTTTCACATATATTGATCTCCAAGATTAGTAAGTTACAAGAGAATCTAAGCTTTCGCATGTAATATTGGTCTTTTTTTTTTTTAGTGTGTTATACTTTAAGAAACATCACACAAATGCCCAGTAAAATTTAAAATAATGACATAAATTTCTGGTCTTCTGGACCCGAGGTTCTTGTCAGTGGCCGGTCCTCAAAATGTAAACAAGAGTCAAACGCTCTGTGATTAAAAAAAATTCATCTTTCGTAAAAGGAAATTTACTTTGGAAGTAACGCTTTTGAAACCACTAACCGCAGTATTTTCCCGAGACCTGTTAGAAATACAGTAGGTTCGTTTCTGCAGTTGCCATGGTGTGCCATAAAACAGGCGTTAATACTCTTGCGCAGCTACGATAGCGTAGGAAGCCCGGATGTTCGTACGTATAATGCGTTAAGATATCTTACATTACGTCATAAAAGAAACAGGGTATCAAAAGTTCGTAAACCATACTAAAATGTATAATTCGGCTTGGAGTACACATTTGTATCTCCATATTCACAAAGAAGTAGGACCCAAACTCATATTATGCTTTCTAGTGTGGTTTTCGGGGGTATCTATTTTCTCAGAGTACCAGTACTGTACTATCTCATGTTTGGATCATTATTATGGCAAAATGCCATACTTGCCAGAAGACGAAAACGTACACTTGAAATTCAGTGAACTTGACTATATTGTGGAATGGAAAGCTTCGTTTCAAATGAATTGACTGCCTCAGCGGAAAACTTTAATAAAAGCCAAATTTCTCTAGCAAACCGACAAAAATAACTTCAGTGTTCTGCAAAGCAATTATTGCTTGACTGTCAAAAAGGAGGAAATGAAATAAAATCCGAAAATTGAAACTAGTAATATATTTCAGCCTTCCGTAATTATGTGAATGTATTTTAATTCATTTGATAACTCCCGGCCACAGAAATCAGTTTTGTTTTCATTTGTGAGGCATAGCAAAACGGGCCACGTGGAGACTAACCACCTCCCCACTACAACTCAGACTGCTCTGCGCATGCGCGAATCCGGAAGCTTGGGAGCACCACAAAAAGATTTTCGGTTAGCATCTGGCTTCAAGTAGCCGGAGAACCGGGAAAGACTGCTCTTGTGCGCATTCGCCCTCTGGCAACCTCTCAAACGAACCTATGTAGTTAGTTGTGACGTTACGCTCATCGGAAGCAGTTTGTTGTTACGAAGTATTACAGTCTTCGTTCTAAGGCCTTCGACACATTTTGCTGTTTGCAGACGCTTGTGTGTGCACGGTGTTTTGTTGTTGTAAAAGGCGCGTTTCCTTTGGTATTTTTCTCTCGTGTATGTTGTATTGCTGCAGTATTATTTTGCAGTAGCAGGATATAGTAATATTCTCTGTTAGAGTATCAATTATTACCAGTCAAAATTACAAAAAAAACCTTAATATTAAAACCATGAAAAATTACCGGTATTCCGAATAATTTCCGGATGAAATCAATTCTCGGGTATTCCCGGATTTCCCGGTTGTCCCGGGGCTAAAATGGCTCTGAGCACTATGGGACTTAACATCTGAGGGCATTAGTCCCCTAGAACTCAGAACTACTTAAACCTAACTAACCTAAGGACATCACACACACCCATGCCCGAGGCAGGATTCGAACCTGCGACCGTAGCGGTCGCGCGGTTCCAGACTGAAGCGCCTAGAACCGCTCGGCCACATCGGCCGGTATGTCCCGGGGCGTATACACTCTGTTTATGTTGTGAAAAAATAGTTATTTATTCATCTCATAACATAATTTGTTAATATTCTAATTAGAGTACATGAGACATACCAAGTTGAATAATCAACTTAATTAAACTACAGCTAAAGAGAACCAGAAGTATTGTGAAATTAATATATCTTTTTCTGAGAACAACAAAATCGTTCAAATGGCTCTGTGCACTATGGGACTTTACTTCTAAGGTCATCAGTCCCCTAGAACTTAGAACTACTTTAACCAAACTAACCTAAGGACATCACACACATCCATGCCCGAGACAGGATTCGAACCTGCGACCGTAGCGGTCGCGCGGTTCTAGACTGTAGCGCCTAGAACCGCTCGGCCACAACGGCCGGCTTTTCTGAGAACAAACAGTTATATGCACGTAAATAGTTAACTAGTATCGTGTGTGATCGAAATCCGACCATTCGTGTCGATGCCATAAAACTGTAAGTGCACATAGCATGGTGAATTACCATATGCAGAAGTCACTGGTCTATGATAAAAAGGTCATACATCTTAAAGTCATACGTTCCACATAAAAGTGTCTGAAATTTTAGTTTCAGAACTGACGATAGCTAATGCTCCATTGTAGCTACGAATATTACTGAAATAATTCTTTGATTTCTCTTTAATTGTTCGATCATTTGAAGTGAGTCCTTGATACAGCGCATTGAAAAATAAATTTTGTGTTGACAGCGGCAAATTAACTTTCCTCTTATCACAACACAAAATGAATCAGGCAAAATAACCTCACACGCATAATGGCAGAATGTTTTGCACTGTCTGCGCTATAAATTTATCAAACAGCCATGCGCCATTTTCCGCTGTTATAAATATAGTTCGAATTATTGTTATTCTGATAGATTATAATATTTCAGTAGCATCTACGGTTAATATTCTTACTAAATATCTGTTACTTTTATGTAATTAAAGCTTAAAAAGCCATTAAATATCAAGATCTGGTCGAGTGATCGAAAACGCTCTGTTATTGGCTGATGCTATGAGGACGTCACAGGCTATAAAAAGATCCTTGTGTTATTGGAGCGTTAGATGGAGTTACGAGGTTTTTACGTATTTTTACTGAAAACGGATTAGCTATGTAGTGGCGGAAAACGCAATTACAACTTTTAAGTAACAACATAAAGGAATTTTGTGAACGCTGGTAATGGAAGCCTTGCGAAAGTTGTTGCGTTTATGCTCCACCCATTTAGAACTGCTACATGTGCAACGATGTACATTGTTTTCCCCGCATCCTGCAACGACATTAAACTCGCTCAAAACTAAGGAATTGTATAACTTTGGCACATGGATACATATTTTATAAATAGATTATCGACTATCAGTCATGAACTACGACCCAAAGCGCAAATTATTCTTGGTAAAACTAATTTCCTGACTAGAATGCACTCAGCAGAGATTCTGTACCTGTCAGCCGTTCTGTCGCACAAGTGACAGCGCATTCGACTGCAGTATAAGAAGTTCGAATCCTTGCCAGCATGGTAGCTCAGCGTGTTCGATCAGAGGACTAGCTGCCTTCTGTAACAAAAAACTGAATGAAAGGATCAGCGGTGAAAGTGAAGGGATGTCATGGGACGTCCGACACAGACAAATACAATGAACAAAATGAGGTAAAAAGAAAAAGAATCCTGGGAGGATCATTTTTTTTTTTCAAAGCTTTACACGAAATACGAAAATAGCATTA
This sequence comes from Schistocerca gregaria, assembly GCF_023897955.1. Classification (NCBI taxonomy): domain Eukaryota; kingdom Metazoa; phylum Arthropoda; class Insecta; order Orthoptera; family Acrididae; genus Schistocerca; species Schistocerca gregaria. The sequence continues at coordinate 554,454,666 of NC_064931.1, forward strand.
TGAAGAACTGATTGTTGCAGTTGTTTCGAATGTGGGCTCTATTATAAACAGCTTCACGTTAATCTTAAGGTACGTTTACACTGGGATACATGTATCGCGACATGTATGAGCGACATGTCAATTTGACATGTCGCGATACATCACCTCATACAAAAATTCACGGAACTTGTATGCGGATCCTCGAGCTCATACATGTCGCGTATACATTTTGTATATCGCTTTTTGGCCATTTACGCGACATGTATGAGCGACATTTGAGAACTCGCGCATGCGCAGTACTATCATTTCCTGTCTTGTCGCCTGCCGCTTATTTTGACTATTAGCGCATGCGTAGTACCAGGCTCTTTGGCGGTTGTTTGAGTTTTGGAGGTGTCGTTTGTTGTGTAGGTATTTGTGTATTGTGTCGTGTACTGTGCCCGCGTATAACACTTTAAAATTTGCCATGACTTCTTGGTAAAAACAAAATACACTGCATTTTATAGAGGCAATGCGCAGGCATCCCTGTATATGGGATGTGAAACTAGGAGAATATAAGAACACTCAGAACAGGTACGACGAGTGGGAGGAAATTGCTAAGGCATTTAACGTGTCAAGGCAGGAATGTGAGGACAAGTGGCATAATTTAAAAAGCCAATATAGTCGCGAGTTAGCGAAAAGGAAGAGCAGCAAAGGAACTGGAAGTGCTACAAGCAATGTGTACCACTCTAAATGGTATGCTTTTGAAAATATTCAGTTCATAAGAGACAATTACAAACCACTCTCTCACAGGAGCACGCATGAAGTAGTACCAGTAAGTAAATATGTTATATTATTTTATTAATAATATATTTGGCAACAGCCGGCCGCGGTGGTCTCGCGGTTCTAGGCGCACAGTCCGGAACCGTGCGACTGCTACGGTCGCAGGTTCGAATCCTGCCTCGGGCATGGATGTGTGTGATGTCCTTAGGTTAGTTAGGTTTAAGTAGTTCTAAGTTCTAGGGGACTAATGACCACAGCAGTTGAGTCCCATAGTGCCCAGAGCCATTTTTTATTTGGCAACATTTTTTCGTGCTAATGCTTTACATAATGTGAATATTTACAATTATTTACAATTTCCCTGAAAAACATGATTCTCCATACTGCTATGGCTTGAAGTCCTGAATGCTGCAGAAGAATAGAGCATATTCCTTTATGTCATCATTTAACAATGATGTGGAACTTATTTTCCACACTGCCATGGGATAGAGCCCAGAATACTGCAGAAGTATTCAACATATTCTCTTCTGTTGTCATTCAGCAATGAAGTTCTTCGACCAGTTCTACGCAGTGGCTCCAGCACTGTAGGGGTGTCCCTCCAGGACCCAGGTATTACGTTGCCATCATCTCCCTCTCTGTCCTATGTTCCTGCTGGACAATACCTTTGAGATTTTCTGTTTTGAAGAAAATTATGTAAATAAACACTGGCTCGTGCCACCACTGTAGCCTTTTCCAGATTGAGAAGCATTTGCTTCCTCAGCACTCTGTAAACAGCACTTATTATCCCAAATACATTTCCTATTACTCTCCTTGCTCTGTCTGCTCTATAGTTAAAAATACGTTGCCAACTATTTTTTTCATGCAAACCTGGAAATGGCTTCACAATATCTTCCTCTAGGCCAAAGGCTTCGTCAGCGACGAAAATATATGGAACAGGCTTGCTCCTACCAGGAAGAGGAGTTGATGGTGCTATATTTAGATTTTTGATTTCTAACATTTTGTAAAATGTGGTGTCTTTAAGGACACCACCATCTGAAATCCTCCCCTGTGTGCCAACATCAGCGTAAATTATTCTATAATTAGCATCAGCAATTGCTAGCAAAACAATACTGAAGCGCTCTTTATAATTAAAATAAACTGTTCCACTGTTGGGTGGTGCCACAATGTCAATGTGCCTCCCATCTATAGCCCCCAGACACCTGAGGAAATTCCATTTTTCTTCATATTCTTTGGCAATTTTCAGCCATTCCTCTTCAGTAGCAGGAAGCTGGAAAGAAAATTGTTACTTTTTTAATTTAATTTACGCATGGACAAATTCTCAGTACATTAAGATACTTTGATTATAATGTATGTATAACATATAGCTCACTTTGCCTTAGAAATGTGTTATGTATTTTAAAGGTCATGGAAGCCCCAGCCACAGAAGGAGATGGTGAAGGAGAAGGAGAAGGAATCATTAGTTTCCCTTTCGATGGTAACAGAAATGGAGGAGGTGACATTTTCCACGCCCCCACAAGACATTGTGGAAGTGGAAACCACTCCAGTCATCTCTGTGCCTCCAGCTGAAAGTACACTCCTGGAAACTGAAATAAGAACACCGTGAATTCATTGTCCCAGGAAGGGGAAACTTTATTGACACATTCCTGGGGTCAGATACATCACATGATCACACTGACAGAACCACAGGCACATAGACACAGGCAACAGAGCATGCACAATGTCGGCACTAGTGCAGCGTATATCCACCTTTCGCAGCAATGCAGGCTGCTATTCTCCCATGGAGACGATCGTAGAGATTGCCATGCCATTTCCACCTGGCGCCTCAGTTGGACCAGCGTTCGTGCTGGACGTGCAGACCGCGTGAGACGACGCTTCATCCAGTCCCAAACATGCTCAATGGGGGACAGATCCGGAGATCTTGCTGGCCAGGTTAGTTGACTTACACCTTCTAGAGCACGTTGGGTGGCACGGGATACATGCGGACGTGCATTGTCCTGTTGGAACAGCAAGTTCCCTTGCCGGTCTAGGAATGGTAGAACGATGGGTTCGATGACGGTTTGGATGTACCGTGCACTATTCAGTGTCCCCTCGACGATCACCAGAGGTGTAGGGCCAGTGTAGGAGATCGCTCCCCACACCATGATGCCGGGTGTTGGCCCTGTGTGCCTCGGTCGTATGCAGTCCAGATTGTGGCGCTCACCTGCACGGCGCCAAACACGCATACGACCATCATTGGCACCAAGGCAAAAGCGACTCTCATCGCTGAAGACGACACGTCTCCATTCGTCCCTCCATTCACGCCTGTCGCGACACCACTGGAGGCGGGCTGCACGATGTTGGGGCGTGAGCGGAAGACGGCCTAACGGTGTGCGGGACCGTAGCCCAGCTTCATGGAGACGGTTGCGGATGGTCCTCGCCGATACACCAGGAGCAACAGTGTCCCTAATTTGCTGGGAAGAGGCGGTGCGGTCCCCTACGGGCACTGCGTAGAATCCTACGGTCTTGGCGTGCATCCGTGCGTCGCTGCGGTCCGGTCCCAGGTCGACGGGCACGTGCACCTTCCGCCGACCACTGGCGACAACATCGATGTACTGTGGAGACCTCACGCCCCATGTGTTGAGCAATTCGGCGGTACTTCCACCCGGCCTCCCGCATGCCCACTATACGCCCTCGCTCAAAGTCCGTCAACTGCACATACGGTTCACGTCCACGCTGTCGCGGCATGCTACCAGTGTTAAAGACTGCGATGGAGCTCCGTATGCCACGGCAAACTGGCTGACGCTGACGGCGGCGGTGCACAAATGCTGCGCAGCTAGCGCCATTCGACGGCCAACACCGCGGTTCCTGGTGTGTCCGCTGTGCCGTGAGTGTGTTCATTGCTTGTACAGCCCTCTCGCAGTGTCCGGAGCAAGTATGGTGGGTCTGACACACCGGTGTCAATGTGTTCTTTTTTCCATTTCCAGGAGTGTAGATCTGCAACCGTGTCACCCTGTACCACTCCAACTCCGAGTGGAAGTTCTGGATCAAGTGCACTGAAGAGAGCCAGGAGAGACCTGGATGAAGACCGAGAACGTCTTTTACAAACCTTAAGAAAAGTTGGCGACAATTTAGCAGGCAGAAAAAGGGATCAGTTTACCCACTTGGGTGACTTTGTCGCCAATAAGCTCAGATTTCTTTGTGAAAATGACCATACTAGAATTATGGCAAGACTTGAGAACGGAATATACAGATGTTTGCAGGAGGCAAACGATGAACTAATAGATGCAAATGCAACATAATTTATGGATCCTCTAAAAACATGTATAAATGTAGAAATATGCATGTCATGTACTGTCAAGTACTACTTAATAAAACTAAATACAAATTAATGTTGTTGGATGTCTTTACTGTGCAGAAAGTGTCCTCAGAAATTGTGACATTGTATTACTGAGTGAAGCATTTCAGTCGTTCCAAAGAACTAAAAGCTAACCCATTTCAGCAAAATTTGAGAAATTTATGGTGCAAAATGTATGTGCCTTAAAAATTTTAGTTCCTATTCCAGCAGCCTCACGTGGTTATGTTGACATCAACGAGGCGGTGCTGCTGTTCCTGGTTGACAGTTACTTGTATGTACCCTCGTCCGCTCGTTAAAAGCAATTGCCCTCGTGAAACGAAGATTTCATGACAAAACGTTTGCATTGTCGCGCGGTTGCTAATGCCAACTTCTCACACACGGTTGTCGGCATCAGCATCCGTTGTCAACATTATCACGCGAGGCCGCCGGAATAATAGCAAAAAACTGATATACGTGCCAGATACATACTCTGATATATATAAAACTTTTACCTTCACTTCTTGCACAATGACCTCGCAAACACGTAGAATAATGTTGCATATGGCACTGTTTGATATTCTATGCAGATACATTAACGCCGAAAAGGAATCCCCAGTGGCCAAAAAACGGAGTGTTACTGCCAACCGATCCTCTGGTGGAATCGCTTCCAGAAAGTTTGTGTTGGTTTTGGACACAATAGGAGCCACAAGAGATAACAAACCGCGGAAATCCTCCATACTCATCCTCACATAATTTCTAAAATATGCGCCATCCTGTAGCGTTAATTGCTGAACGAGCATTGAGTAAGCTCCGTGAGTAGCGTGTTTGCGAAGAAACTCTCTCTGCCACCGTCTGCGCTTCCTCAGCCTTTTCTTCCTATCATCTTCCAAAAGAGCAAGTGTACCAACACATAAAAATGTGAAATTTTCCAAATCGTCGTCGGAAGCCATCGCACAGTGATACAAATCAACCAGTGTAAACGCACGCTCATACATGTATGAGGCTGATACTTGTCAACTCATACAAGTCGCGATACATGTCGCAAAGTCGCAGATACATGTATCTCATACATGTGCCAATACAAATCGCAGTGTAAACGCATCTTTAGTCTGAGAAACCGGCAACACAGGATAAATGCATTTACTATCTGAACAAACAGTTCACTGTTTCTCGAAAGGATTGTTAGTAGTGATGGTATAACCATACGTCTACAGTACAACGAAGAGGTTATATGGAAATATATAAAAGCGTGTGCAACATTCAGGTGACACAAACGTAAGGGCTGTGATGTCTGTGAGCGTAAATTAACGTTAGCGTCTGAAGCAGATTTACCGTATTTCATCTTCATGTAAGATGATGAAACTGCAAAGCTTTGAACAATAAGGATGCAAACAGTGCGAAGATAAAAAAACATAGTTTCAATATAGTAAAAAATGTGTGGTCACGTTAACTAGAAATATCTTTTTTTAACGTGACGCATGTGAACAGTGATTGCAAATATAAGCGCATGTGAACAGCAAGGAAAAGAGTACTATCCTGTTTCTGATCGGCATGGTTAAGTTTTGTAATTGAGATTTGATTTTCGTATGAGAGGACTGTCGGGTAGTTAAACAAGTTAAAATGTTCTTTCAGGTTTCGCACCAGTGATCTATGGACATTGTCTTATAAAATTCGACGGTTTACCCCTCTAAGAAAAGAGCTAACGGATAATTGAGGTGTAGTTAGATAAAACGTCAGTTTTCAGTTGGAATTTAATTTCGTTGAATAACGACATCCTTCGTTGTAACGGTGGGAGAACATACCTCGGAGATGAGTTAATGTAAACTTCAAAATGCAACAATTTTTAATTAAGTTAGTAAACTTAAACGTCGACGTGTTGGAAATTTGCTGGTACAGGGCAACCACATATTACGCATCTTCTCATACTCGGGAACATTCAAAAACAATTTCCCACGAGTTTTTTTTAGATATATTTGTACAGTATGGTACAACACACAATTTGTAACCCATTTTCCAAAACAAGATATCACTGTGAATTGGCATTCTGACAGTAGGAGCAGCGAGCTAACTAGTGACATCACAGGGATCACATGACTCAAATGGAGCGTTGTAGAGAGCGTTCAAATTATTTGAATTTAATTTCCGTTTTTATAAAAGAATACTGAAATTGAAGAGGGAAAAAGTATGCTAGGAGCATAAAATGATATAATTAACCATTGAGACAATTTCCAGAAAAAAATCTGCAGTTATAACTCACAAAATTATTTGGAACTAAGGTCAGTGCACATTTAAATGTATCTTTCAAAACAACAATAGAATTTGGCAAACACGTTTGTGCCATTAGATGAACAATTTAATGTTTATTCTCTACTGGTTTTAATTGTCACAATCATCTTCAAGGATAAACACACTGTACACCAAAGGAGCAACCACACATCTGCGTCATATATGTATATAATGAGCCATACAAATGTAGAACACATTTATTAGTCATAATAGTCTGCCTTAACACAGCCCATACGAACACACTGTGCCATGGCAAACTTACAGCGGTACAGTGACAGAAACGGATGGCTGATCAATTGATGTACATGTGTTTCTCGTTGATGATGATTGTAACAACGGAAACCAGTAGAGAATAAACATGAAATGTACAACTGATGGCATAAATACGCTTTTTTCCAAATTATTTAACGTCTGTAGACAGTCACCTACGAAATTTTGTGTTAACAATAGACTTATCATTATCAGTATCCACATTATTCCTATTACTTTGTCTATGCGAAGACTGTCTCTTTCCAGCTCTTTGTCTTTCAGTCCGAACCTTTAATGTTCTTCTTCGAGACACAGTTATTCAAAACGAAGAAATTAAAAATTAGGAACTTACTTCGGATTTTGTGGTAACAGCAGCAAATGAACACCAAGTTAATTCCATTCACTCACTGAAAGAGTTAAGAGAAAAAACGACGCCAGTACACAACGTTGTGTACTGTTCGTGTTGCCCACAGAGCCTTAGTTTCTACGTTTTATTTTCCATTGCTGATAGCATCAATCCCCCATCTAGATGTTGTGGCAGTTTAATTATGGCATGCACAGAGGCATTAAAACTATCATTCTTTCTGTGCTCCATGTGTGAATGGATGGGGAGAAAGCCTAATAACTGGTATAATAGAATGTAATGTCTACCGTGCCTTTCACAGTGGTTTGCATAGTATAGATATAGACATAGATGTTGAGGGCACCACATTTGTCATGTGATAGAAATTGTATGATTATCTCTGGATGAAACCGTAATTCCCGATTAAAAGTAATCAATCATCATTCTGTTGGTACAGAGTTGACATTCATATTTTCTCTAAATTAACATCTTCTTCTTTGCTACTGAAATTATTAAGGTGCTTGTGAATCTCTATGGCCTCTTTGTACATGTGCACATGATAATACATTATCTTTGCTAAAATACTTGTATCACTGAATTTTATTTTGTGATTTTCATCTCAAAAAATATGTTCTGCTATGGCTGATTTGTCAATAAGTTTCAGATAGCATTCCCTTTTGTGTTCAACTAAATGGTTGTTAACACTTCTTTTTGTGGTTCCATTGCATACTTACCTATATTTATATGGAATTTTATACACCCCAGGTGTCTTAGTGTATGCCCTACATCTTCTGCTGATCTTAAGCATTCCTTTATCTTCTTGGTGGGCCCGAAGGTGCATTACGAATCCATTCTTGTCCAAAACTTTTCCACTCAATCCAAAAGTTTGTTAAGATATAGAAAAAAACTTTCCCATTAGGTGGCCATTGTTCGTCATTGTACATGACTTTCTCTCCTCTTGGTTGGAGTGCTCGGTACACCTCCTTCGTGAAAACTGACTGTAAGTGATTCAGTTCATCTTGTAAATAAACCATTTTACAAATTTCATTAACTCTGTCCATCAAAGTTTTAATGACGCCTTTATTGTCTTGGAAGATGATTGGAATCCTTATGGACATATGAATCAGTGTGAGTAGATTTCCTGTATGCCTTATGGCCCAAAGTCCCATCCACCCATTTGATCACAGATACATCCAGGAAATTAAGTTGCCCTTTTCTTTTTTTTCTAAATTAAATTTCTGGGTTTTACTTACTGAGATACACCAAGTAGACAGCTTACTCCTCTTCACTGTATGACCACACTAGAAATGTGTCATCCGTATAATGGTGCTGGTCTTTTACTGGCTGTCTGCAGTGTTCTTTGCTAGAAAATCTATATAAACAAATAGACAATATCTAAATTAAGATATCTGCCCAGCATTGCCCCATCAATATTCTCATAAAATTCATTTTCTGCAGTGGGAATAGGTTGTAGTGAGACAGTGTCTAAATAAAGCTACTGTACCAGTCAGAAAAATATCTATGTCTGAAATATCTTCATTCAAAAGAACCATCAAAAATAAAAACACCGTATCAAAGCTGGTAAGATGACCACCTGGGCCCATGTTCATGTCATCTAGTTTTTCAATAACATGTACTAAGTTCTTAATACAACTGTAAGTTCTGTCAGAGTGCAATTGCACAGGTGGCACTAGATATAACAGCACATCCTGCACGGATGACACCACTGCGCCCACAAAAGATCATTAATCTTCTTATGATAATCTTCAGTATTTATTACAGCTGTGGCATTCCCTTTGTCAATGGCAAGGACAGTGATGTTATTATCTACATTGATATCCCCAAGTGCCTTCTTTTTTGCTTGTAAATATTGTTACCATCGATGGCTCAGATTTAATAATATTCTAGTGGTTTACTCCATAATTTCATGTCATTTCACTGCCTCATCTTGGCCTTTCCGGTCACAAACAAGGTTGTCCTGCAGTACACCTTTGTGGTAACTCATCAAGTCAAGCTAAAGTTTTCTGAGTACAAAAAATGTATAATTATAATTATTGTCTAATGTGAAATCAAGATCATCCTACAGATGCCTATCTAGGAAACAATGTACACCAACTACTGCCTCCCAATATACTCACTCCTTAATAAAATTTCTAATTAAAAATTATATATCTCTTTTTCAAATGATGTACTTTGGAGTTAATATTACAAATATGAATAACCTTCATAAAGATATGCAGTCAACCACTTTGGTCAAGAAAGGTATGCATTATTCAGGAATGCACTTTTTTAATAACTTGCCAGCAGCCATATAAAGTTCATCTACTGATAAAGTTCAGTTTAAGAGAAGCCTAAAGAATTTATTGATGGCTAAGCCCTTCAGCTCCACTGATGAATTTCTTAGCAGAACAGATTGATGTGTACATGTTACAAAATAATATCAAATAATGTGAGTGTTACATACAATCAGACTTTTCTACAAATTCGGTGCAATAATGCAATCACTGTAAATAAGTGTTGTAAAATGACTTTTCTATCTGATGGTGCATTGCTATAACAGCCTACGAATTATCTTATTCACCTCAGTGTATTAGACATTTACACGTATAGTAACAAGTTTGTCATTACAGCGTGACAATATAACTGAACTATATTTAAAAAAGTAAATTAGTTACAAACTACAGCATGTCCATACTTTGTTCAACAGGTAAACATCACTATATATATTCAGATTTAGTTTATGACTTGTTCGCTATGCCTGACATCATTGATGATGATGTGGCGCAAATGAATTCTGCATGACCTGCTGAAGTGTCGGAACATTGATGCTGTTGATGACCTCCTGAATGGCTGTTTCAGCGCAACATTGGTTTTGGGGTTATTGCTGTTCACCTTGTCTTTAATATAGCCCACAAAAGAAGTCACACATGTACAGATCTGGAGAATATGGCAGCCAATCGAGGCCCATGCCAGTGGCCTCTGGGTACCTCAGAGCCAGAATGCAGTCCCCAAAGTGATCCTCCAGGACATCAAACACTCTCCTGCTTTGGTGCGGTCAAGCTCTGTCTTGCATGAACCACATCAGGGTCATTTTGGATAATGGAAATCAAATCATCGTCCAAAACCTTCACATACTGTTCGGTAGTCACTGTGCCATCAAGGAATATCACACCAATTATTCCGTGACTGGACATTGCACACCACACAGTCACCCATTGTGGGTGAAGAGACATCTTGATCATAAATTGCTGATTAACAGTCCCCCAAATGCGCCAATTTTGCTTATTGACGAACCCATACAAATGAGATGAGCTTCATCGCTAAATCAAACCATACAGTGCATGCTAATTCTCATCATGCCCCATAGCCAACCACGCAGTTTGAACTTCCTAATGCAAACCATTCAGAAGTTATGATGATTTTATTTATTATAGTTCAATAATCGTCACCCTGTACCATTTAAATGAATATATATTTAAGGCTTTTTAACTTATTTGACATCCAGTTTTTGTTTTCTGTCGTGTTCTACACCCTGGAGTAAAATTGCACGTGAAAAAAATACAAAACACAGTTGAGCCTAAACTTATGTCATCCTTGCATGATGTTGTATAGAACTGTATTGAATAATGTTTTATTTGCCGAAGAAGTCACAATGCTGTATAATTCATACATATGATTTTGGGCCACTCAGTTACACAATTTAACAAGCACAGAGCACAAGTGGTTGGTTTGTTTGATGGCTAGGTAGCCTCCAATATGGATGAATCATGAGGCTAGGTGACTGTAGTGCCAGGGGAATTGGATCTACTATTTTGGACTGCATTCATATCAACAGGTCAGCCATCTTTGTTTCTAACATCACTGAAGATGTCATAATTGCCATCTTGTATTCTGATCCATGCAGGTTAGTACTTGTGCAGGAATAATGATATCCTCCTCAGTAGTTTACTGTGTTGGAGAAGTGCTAGAAATTCATAGCAGAGCCTTCATCCTTGATGGGTAGGAAGCCTGGATGCTACAGGTAAGCAGTAGATAGAAATCTGCTGGAAATCTTAAATGTCATACATACAAGCCTCAATGCCACCCTCCATTTTTTTTAAAAAAGTTTGTGTAATGTTAAAAAACTCCATTATTTGGTATGTGTGGTAATTTGACTTAAATAGTTAGTCACATGATTTAACAACTTCAGCTCTTAAGAATTATTTTAATAAACAATGTGAATTTATTGTTACTATAAATGAACATTTTTTACAGTCGTGTGTCAATAGTCTTTTCTGTGGAAAACAAGATATATTACAACACAGTTTAAAATTTTCATATTAATTTGCTTTGAAGAATAAGGTATAGATGATAATTTATTTCAAATTGAACAAAATAATGCATAATATTCTAAAGAACTATGCCTCTGAATACTAAAAAAGGAAGAAAACAGACAAATCAAACTTTCTGGCTTTTGCTTATGCAAACTCTTTCACTTGATCCACATAATTTAAGTCCTCTGCAAGCTTGTGCTCAGTAGATATTGTTGGATGTTCACTGAAATGAGATTGGCTCATTGTTGAACTGAGATATGTTTTCATCAATTTCAGTTCTGAGAAACTTTTCGTTATTTATTTATTTCATTCGTGTTCTGTAGACCCAGTAGCGATAAATCGCTTCGGTGTAGAATGTGTCATTTAGATAAATTTGAGACATTTATTTATAATAATAGGTTGTACAATGAATGATATATTACATAGAAAAAAATGTTTACAAGAATTTTTTTTGTAAAAAGTCACAAATAGATCAAAATCAATTCACATATTCTCTTACATAAATTCGTCTAGTGAGTAAATGCTTTTACTTAGAAGATATTGTTTAAGTTGATCTTTAAAAGTAGGTGGATCATTAACTGACATTTTTATTGCCTGTGGGAGAGCGTTAAATATTTTTATGCAAGAGTAGTGTACTCCTTTTTGTACCATAGATAGATTCTTTTGTTCAAGATATAGATCATTTTTTACCCTAGTGTCATAGTTATGATACATGCTGTCCATTTCAAAAAGGGAATGGTTTTTACACAATAAACACATGAGAGAGAAATTGTATTGAGATACTGTTGTAAGTATTCTCAGCTCTTGGAAGAGTTTCCTGCAGGAATGTCTGTAATTGGCACCACACAGAATCCTAATGACTCTTTTCTAGGTTATGAGGATTTTGTTTGCCTTTGACTGGTTTCCCCAGAATAGAATTCCATAGGCCATCAGGGCATGAAAATAACCAAAATAGGCAGCTTTCTAAGTATTTAAGTCACTGAAGGATGCAATCGCATGAATAGCGTAAACTGCCGAGCTTCGTTTTTTATATAGGTAAGGAATGTGTAAGGACCAGTTGAGATTGCTATTAACAAGTAGACCCACGAACTTTGTTGACTCCACTCTTCCTAAATTCCCATCATTGTATTTAACATTAATCTCACCTTCGATATTTTGGCTTGTACGGAACTGAATCAATCGACTTTTTTCAAAATTTAGTGATGTCCATTAGAGGTAACCTGTTATAGGTCTCCTGAAAAATTGCATTTACAGTGATCTCAAGATTAGTATTTATTGAATTGTCTACCAGAATCGTCGTGTCATCAGCAAAGAAAGTAAATTTTAGCTTAGCCATTGTACACATTGGAAGGTCATTTATGAAAATAAGGAAAAGTAGAGGACCCAGAATAGAGCCCTGAGGAACTCCACGGTTTATTGTACCCCAAGAAGAGGTCACTGGTTCCCCATTAGTGTTGTTTACCATGACGTAGTGTTTCCGGTCCTTTAAATAAGAGGCAAGCCACATCCATGCTTCTGCAGTTAGCCCATAAATTTCTGCCTTTCTCAGAAAAATCTCATGGTTCACGCAATCGAACACCTTAGAAAGATCACCAAAAATTCCAGTTGGAGACATTTTATTATTCATTTATTCAAGAATTGCATTGGTGAAAGTATATATGGCATCTTCTGTTGAGATGTTTTCTGGAAACCGAGTTGACTTTTATTGAGAATATTGTATTTACTAATGTGTTCAAGAATCCTTCTGTGTACAAGTTCCTTGAGGATCTTGGAGAAACAAGTTAAGGGTGAAACAGAACGATAATTGGTTACTTCGTTTCTGTTACCCTTCTTGTACAATGGTTTCAACAACTGTCACCAGAAGTGTTTGGAGAATTCTTTGAGAACTGTTAATACTGAGACAAAAAATTATGTCTTTCTATAAAATTCAAAGTTTCTGTTGGACTTATTCTCGGTTTTGCCAACGCTGAAAGCACTTTAAATTCTTGTCTCAACTCCGGCACATCAATGTTGCTTGACTCATTGTCTTGTAAAACCACTGTGAGGTTTCTATGCTTTTTCTCTACGCTACCAGGAGGTGTATTCTTCGGTTTGCTGATGTAAATATGATCAAAATGATCACAATGAGAATTCAACTGAGTGAATCTCTCATCCAAAGATGTGGTAACTACATTCAAAAGATAGTAGTAGGATTAAATTGTGTAACATTTCACTATATTGTATCATTCTTTCCTTGACAGGTAAAGTGACTTGGTTTGTTGCTTAAAATGGTAAAAAAATTGTACCTCTAAATGTACAGTAGTTGCATGTGTAGAACTAAAAGTTTCAGTAATAGTAACGTTAGATCTTCTAGCTCTAATTCTGTGGCATGTTCTTTGGAATCTGTCAAGAAAGACACAAACTTTTCTTCTGCTTAGCAGTTCTCAAAATATACTTTCATACTTTCAAGTATTTGTACAGCCTCAGAAATATTTATGTGAGTACTCTGCAGGAGGGTCTTACTGACTACACTGATGTGAAGCAGTACACCATATCAGATTAATGGAGAAGTTAGAAAGGTATAATTTTTTATTTGATTCACAAGTCTCATAGCTTTGTGAGCAGTCATACCATTGAATTCTTCTGATATGTGAACAAATGTGACATAAACTCCTCCAGCCTGAAACTTCAGGGGAGTGAGTGCATCAATATAGCTTTCACACCTAGTATTGCTCATCAGCTTCAATGTCAAGTTAGAAAGATACTTCTTCAAGGAAGTCCAATAATGAATGGAGGAGGAGAAGAAATCGTATAAGATATTCACTGTCAAAAATATGGAAACAGCATATTGGGAAGACATAGCACAATCCTTTACCACAAGGATGAATGACTGACTGCTACATGGTACATAAAATGCTCTTTTGTTCAAATCTAAAATTCTTTTCTGGAGAGCAGAATACTTTCCATTCATGGTCACCCCACTGTCAGACCCTTGACCTTTCAAATTCTACAATGAAATTTTTTTATCTTCCAAGGACTTGAGTATGACCTGCATCAGAGTGGAGCTTGGAGAATTGGATATTGAAAAGAAACTCAGGAAATGCCCTAGAACTCGGGTGTCGTATACCCCTCTAAGTCATGTCTCCTTGATGAAGCATACCACTGTTGTCATAAGCTAAACATTTAAAATACCTGGTGTGCAATTCAGAGTGATACTGTAATACTTTGCAGACATCATCATTAATAAAATAATGACCCTTGTTTTACCTTTCTTTGTTCTATACAGGTGCTCTATCATCACAGCTCCAAACTTTTTCAAATAATTCAATGAGTTTAAAGAACTTTCCATTGTCATGCTGAAAAAGTGTATCAGTACTTCTTCTAAGGGCAGACATTGTTGGTCTAGGAAATTTATTATCATTATCAAATGCTGAAGAACATTTTTCCAATGTTTGCTTTCAATATTCAGTAGCGTTTTATGATGGGTGTCAACAGTTCATGAATTTTTCAGTCCTTTAGAAAACACAGTCACCTTTTTGTGTGAATTCATATGTTCAGTAGACTGCCCATGAGTTTTGAGATAAGAAGTAAGATGCCACCAGTTGCTTATACTGGTCCTTGCAAGTTTTACTGTAGATAACAAAAAGTTTGCACCAAAAGCAGAAGATAGCTCTTGGAGTTCACCAAGCATTTTCTGTCTGCTTTTCCTAGATTTGTTAAAGAATAGCTGTAATGTACAGGGTTGAAACGACGGTTGTCCGTTCTTCAGCTTCTTTAATATGCTCGGGGGACCAAATGCAATCATTAATAATTTCCAGCCATCTTCTGGAATCGGACTTCATTGTGTCTTCAAGTTTAGGATTGCCTTCAATCCCACCTGTGATGATGTCTGCTAAAGCTGACTTCCCCCTGTATTTTACAAGTCGTGTTATCTAATTTCATTTCTGCATGATGTGTCATTCTCGGAGCTTCCCTCATAAACCAGGTCTTCAGTCGACTGGAGGCCTGTAGAACATCTTGTGGATGGCCCACTCTCAACATTGCTGCTGTCTTCACTGGTCACAAGGATGTTCTTGCCAGCTTTGTGGTGCTGTCCTGAAGAACTACGTCTTTGTAGATTCAGTAGTTTTGCCAGTCTCTTTGGTCTATGGCTCAGCATACATCTTTCCATACTCGATGCTCCTGGATTGTTCTCTCTTTGGGCTGAAATATCTTTGTAATGCATCCTTTTACTTCTCATTGTCTCTTCTGTTGCACGTGTCTTGATCCAGCATGTAAAGAATGATTACGTAAAACTAACTGTTGATGTCAGTGCTGCTTTAAGATTTATCTTCATTTGGCTTTCATCATCTCCACTTTGCCCCTATTTTATACTAAAAAATTAAAGAAAAGTGGGAAGGATGGCCTCCGGTGGAAACTAAGGACTGATTCCGGAATTGGTCTGATTAAGCTGAAGAATCCTTTTCTTTTCCTACCATTTATTGAGATTATTTCCCATTTCATCATACCCATAGACTTTTATTTCTAACTTACTCATTAGACCCTAGGAATTTTATGTAGATTGGGTTTCTGGCAGCTCTTAGAAATCATTTTTTTCTGAATTAAAATTTCTTGAACTCACACATTAACAAATCTAATCAGAATATTATAGAACTTCATACCATGAATTATTAATGATGTAACAAGTCAAAATTTATTCAAGGAGTGAGCTGAAGTACAGTGAACATAATAAATAACTTCTTGGTACAACAATTTAAATTTAAAGTTCTGTTTAAACAACTAGGCTGTTCAATTTGATTTCAGCATATTTTTTGTTGGGGAAACAAAGTGCATACGCACAAAGCTCCATGGGTTCACGAGTAATTTCTATAAATATAAAAATTACGTTTCTCAATCAAATACTTTAGGAGGAATAACTACTTAAAGTTGTCATCCCAACAACCTGTACTCTTTATTGACTGCATGATATAAAATTTGATTTCTGATAACCAAAATATATAATATTATGATGTGAAAATCAACTTAAATCCCTCTCTCCAGTTGCCTTTTTGTCCACCCTGTGAAATATAGTCTTTTCCTCCTTATTCCTATGATATTTTTCTAAACTTCTCATGCAACAGCGGAGCAAGCATTTCAGACAAGTGGAGCCTGGTGAGAGGATCTGGCTTCGTGATTCAATAAGGCTCAATTTCATAAATTTTTATCACTTTCTTTGGAAGTTGCTGTTTCATATGTAGCATGTAGTGGAGACTATGTGATTCATAGTAGCATCTTCAGAGATACGGAAAAGAATTCTCGCAATGGGAAGCAAACTGGATGATGTTCTTTACTTTTTTGCTTAATAGTTCTGAAATTAAGAACTTAATAGAAGGTAAACAGAAAAATATTAACGAAGGGTGCCACAGTCACTAATTAGAAAGAACTATCACTGGACATATGTCATCCTTACCATGAATTATGAGGTAGGTCTTTCATGTCTGATTACTCGATAAAGGGTAACAAACTAGTCTTCACCATCATATCATTTCACTTTTCTTCCCTTTATTTTCATTCTTGCTATTGAGATAAGACATGCTTATTTGCATCCCTGCCATTTTTTCAAGTAATAGATCATAAGAAAACAACATTTTCCTTTCAGCAACATTGAAGGAAAAATGTTTTAACTTATGAGTAACATGCATGCACAATACTAATTGTACTGTACATTACATCAGTTTTAATTATATAATCCCAATTTATAACAAGTTTTTTTGTGTGGTTAGGGAAAGCAATGAATGTACATCAGATCAGTCTTGACTCTCTCTATTGTTGTGACTCGCCGATCCTTCAAAGTGCCGCCGCCCAGTTACGCCCCGCGCCACCTAAGTGGCCAGCCAGCCAGCGGCCGCTAGACTCGGACTCAGTTATCATTTGACTGTTAAAGTGTACACATGTCTTACTCTGTTTACCTGATCTCTGACTTTCACGTATGGAGTCCTCCTTGAAATGTATTTCTTCAACTTGAAGTTATAACACTTGGCGACGAGATATTGAATTTTCTTTTCCATCGTTGACCACATGTTTCCATGGCTACTTTAGAGTAACTACTGCAAGGTCTCATAGAACAGCAAACGCTTCTCACAAATGCGATTCGTGATTTCGTCGCGGCATCAAATGCGGGTCGTCTCTCGTCGTTGTCTCTACCTCCTTTTCTTCCTTACGACGAGACGGCGGAAGACTGGTCTGATTACGAAAAACGTCTTCGACAGCACTTCTTGGCATTTCATGTCGCGGACAAACAAACATGTAAGTCTCTGCTCCTTTCATGGATTTCACCTCAAATGTATCGGTTGTTATCGCAATTGGCTCCTTTGAAAGAGCCTGCGTCTTTGTCCTTTGCTGAAATGTGCTCATGTGGTAGCCTCTCGTGTTGCCTTTTATCGTTGTCAAAAACAACCGAATCAATCCTATCGCGCTTGGGCTGCTAAACTTCACGGCCTCAGTAGAAAGTGTCAATTTGTTACTGAAGTTCATAAAGAATCCTACGCCGATTCCTTGGTACGAGATGCTATTATCCGATCGGCGCCCGACAAAGATGTTAGGCAACGTGCCCTTCAGTTGGCAAATCCGACTCTAGATGAAGTCCTATCCATCACTCAGTCTTTTGAAATTTCTCGCGCCGCTGGAGCGCAAATAGAGGCATGGGGCGACGTCGAGGAAATACCTCTGTGCGATATTGACGAAGCGTGTGGCGTGTCCCCACCGACCGACGTGGCCAGAACGCTCCCAAGCGCAGTCTCGGCCAAACCGTAAACAAACCTCTAAGAAACTGCAGCAAAACACACGGCAACTTCCTTCATGTCCGCGGTGTTTTGCGAAACGTTCACGAGAAGATTGTCCTCAACGTTGGGCCATGTGTCAAAAATGCAAAAAAAAAAGGGACATATGTCATCCGTTTGAAAATCCGATCGCGATGTTCATGAACATGACGCTGATTCTGATTTTGTGTTGTCTGTCAATTCTACTTCTTCCCTTTCAGGGAAGTTATTCCTCACTGTCCAGCTACTTACTTGGTCGAGATGTTCGCATGCAGGTGGATACTGGTTCTGCTGCCACTATCATCAATTCTCAGACGTATCTTCAGTTGGGTTCTCCAATCCTGTCACCTGTCACTAGACAATTACGGACTTAAATAAACAGAAGATTTCTCTCTTGGGACAATTTGATGCTGAGATATCTTACAAATCCGTCGTTCGCACTGTTCCCATATTTGTGGTCGACCAGAGTAACGCGGAGAATCTTTTTGGTTTCGATGCCTTTCGTGTTTTTGGGTTCTCCATAGATGACTCTGTCAATATCGTGTCTGATGCTATTCCTTATGCTCAATTGGATTCCTTGTCGACGACATTTTCGTCCCTTTTTTTCTCCTGGATTAGGCTGTGCAAACGACTTTGAAGCTCATATCACGCTCAAACCCACTGCTCGGCCTAAGTTCTTTCGGGCTCGGCCCATTCCTGTGGCCCTTCGTGATCAGGTCAAACGGGAGCTGGATCGTCTCACTGCTGCAGGGGTCTTGCTTCCTGTCACTTCTAGTGAGTGGTCCTCTACTGTCGTTGTTGTTTCTAAGACAAATGGTGATATTCGTCTCCGTGACGATTTCAAAGCCACTGTAAATGCTCAATGCCTTATCGACACTTACCCTATGCCTCGACCTGAAGAATTGTTCACTAAGCTTGCTGGAGGCCAGTATTTTTCTAAACTTGACCTGTCGCAAGCTTATCATCAACTTCCTCTCGACGCTGCTTCCCGGCAGTTTCTGGTCCTTAACACTCCTTTCGGCCTCTGCAATACCAACGATTGCCATTCGGGGTTACCAGCACCCCTGCTCTATTTGCTTAACACGCCTTTCGGCCTCTGCAATACCAACGATTGCCATTCGGGGTTACCAGCACCCCTGCTCTATTTGCTTAACACGCCTTTCGGCCTCTGTCAATACCAACGATTGCCATTCGGGGTTACCAGCACCCCTGCTCTAGTTCAGCGATTCTTGGAACAACTATTGCTCACTGTCCCTGGGCGTATAAATTACCAGGACGAGACGACATTGTTGTCACTGGCTCCACCACTGACTAACATTTTCAAAATCTCCGCACACTTCTTCATGTCTTACAGACTGCTTGTCTTCAGTGTAATCTTAAGAAATCAAAATTTTTTCAGGCATCTATCACATACTTGGGGTTTCAATTCTCTCGAGATGGTATTCGTCTGCTTCAGGTAACTGTCGCTGCCATCGATGCCCTTCCTCGCCCTACATCTTTTAAGGAACTGCAGGCCTTCTTGGGGAAAATAGCATAATATCACAAGTTTTTACCATATGCTGCCTCGGTGGCTCAGCCGTTGCATCGCCTGTGGCATAAAAACGTGCCTTTTCACTGGTCCGCGTCATGCGATACGGCTTTCCAGAAATTGAAGACTATGCTGAAACAGGCCCCGTGCCTGGCTACTTATCGACCTGGCCAACATCTTGTTCTTGCCATGCACGCCTCTCAATACGGGGTCGGTGCAGTCCTTGCGCCCCGTTTTTCTGACGGTTCTGAACAACCCATTGCTTATGCCTCCAAATCGCTCACGGATGCCCAGCAAAAGTATTCTCAAATTGAAAAAGAAGCTTTGGCCATTATTTATGCTCTTCATAAGTTTGTTGTTTTTCTCTATGGATCCAAATTTCATCTTGTTACGGATCACAAAGAACTTGTTTCCTTGTTTCATCCAGCAACGTCACTTCCCGACAAGGCTGCACACCGCTTCCAGCATTGGGCTCTTTACTTGTCTCGTTTGAATTATGAGATTCATTTCTGGCCGACGGCTCAACATGTAAATGCTGATGCACTGTCTCGCCTTCCCATGGGTCCTGATCTGGCATTCGATAGGGACGAACTTTTGTGTTTCCACCTGGATGTTGCTGAGCAGCAGGTTGTGGACGGGTTCCCCATCACCGGGGACTGGCTTGCGGCTGCTGCGGGTTCTGACCCTACCCACTCCCCGGTTTTACGCTGTATTCAGAAGGGTTGGCCAGATTGTCCGTCTGCTAAGACTTCTGATCCATTGCGGAACTACTACGCTTTATATTACCGCCTCACGTCTAGGGATAGTGTTATCCTCCTTTCCACCAAAAATGCTTCGCCACGTGTTGTGGTACCTGCGTCTTTGAGTGCTTTGGTCTTGCGCCTCCTTCACCAAGGGCACTGGGGTGTTTCTCGCACAAAATCTCTGGCGCGTCGTCATGTCTTTCCTTGTCCCGGCATTGACTCTGAAATCACGCACAAGGTCGCTGCCTGCGGCCCTTGTGCGTCACAGGCCGCCGCCCCGAAGTCATCTTTGTCACTGTGGCCTTCGCCTGAGAAGCCCTGGGAGCGTATTCATGCTGACTTTGTGGGACCTTGTTTAGGTACTTATTGGCTTTTCGCTATTGAGGCCTACTCTAACTTTCCATTCATTGTCCGTTGCATGTCGCCTACCACCGCGGCAACCACCAATGCTCTATCTCGCATTTTCTCTTTGGAAGGCCTTCCCTCTACTCTTGTTACTGAAAATGATCCGCAATTTGCCTCTTCTGATTTTGCGGACTTTTGTGCCCGTCATGGCGTCATGCATGACACGGCCCCTCCGTTCCATCCGGAGTCAAACGGTGAGGCTGAACGACTGGTCCGCACATTTAAGGCTCAGATGAGGAAACTCCTGACTTCTTCTTCTGCTGCTGATGATGCGCTTCTCCAGTTTCTAGCTTCTTACCGTTTCACCCCCATGGGCGACCACAGCCCAGCTGAGCTCTTACATGGCTGACAGCCCAGCACACTACTTCATCTTCTGCGGCCTTCCACCTCACTGCCGCGGGTGCCTTCGCTTGGCCGGCTCACCACCGCCGACCTTGTATGGGTACGGGGATATGGCACGAGGCCAAAATGGAGTCCTGGCCGACGCCTGTATGAAATCCAGATGGACACGTGTGTTGCAGTGCGTCATTCAGACCAGCTTCGGCCTCGTGTGCTGGCAAGGCCTGTCCCGGATGCCGCTACACCACCTTTGGCTCTACCTGACGCTCGGGATACTGTAATCTCTCATTACTCACAATGCAGTCCTCTCACCATCATATCGGTGCCAGCACAAGAACTAACGCCACTAGGAGACGTGCCCACGCAGGAACCAGACGACCATCATCTGTCAGAGGAACTCTACTCGCCTCCTTTTCCTACGGACGCGGACACATCGCCCATATCTCCTGTTATAACAACCGGATTTGCCGCAATGGGCAGATTGGTGCACGGGGCCCCAGCAGATTCGACCCCCAAGTCTCCTGTCATCTCGACCCGTTATCATTGGGGACACTTCCGTCTGTACGGGAAGCCTCATCCTTGAGACTTTATGGCCAGTCAAACAACACCTATGAATGTTAGCAATCTACAGGCCACCTCCATCAAGACCTGTGCAAAAACTTCAAAGGGAGGAAAAGTGTTGTGACTCGCCTATCTTTCAAAGTGCCGCCGCGCAGTTACGCTCTTCCTCTACATGCGGCGCTGTCTGCCAGCCATGCAAACAGCAGCCGCGCCACCTAAGCGGCCAGCCAGCCAGCGGCCGCTAGACTCGGACTCAGTTATGATTTGACTGTTAAAGTGTACACACGTCTTACTCTGTTTACTTGATCTGTGACTTTCACGTATGGAGTCTTCCTTGAAATGTATTTGTTCAACTTGAAGTTATAACATCTATCAACTGCCAAAAAGTCATAAAGAACACAATAGCTACTGTGGTTCTTCTAAAAATAAAGACAACAACAAGCTGCCACAGAAACATAACAATGGCTGCTCTCAAAACAAAGCGAGGAAGAAATGGGTTCTCACGTAATTCTCCACTCTGTCTCTCTCTTGCCTTGTCCAACAGGAGTGGCAAACTTGCCACTGGGTCACTGCCCCATAGACATGCGATCCCCTGTGGCTGTGTGTTTTGCACATACCTTGCACTGGCCCTCCAAAGCGCTTATAAGTTATGTGAGGAATTGCTTATAAGCGCAGTGCTAGCCTGGACATTAGATCACATTCTATTTATAGAAAGGGTGGTTCGAGTTTCACCTACATTGATATCAAATTATCATGTCTACAGTCTACAGTGAAAATTAGTGTTAAGTTTATACTGCCACCTATCAAACAAGTGTGTGGGTCACTATGGTACACTTGCTAAGAATTTTATAGTTAGTTGGGAACATATTTCAATCTGAAATCCCCATGGCACTTACCATTTGAGTCTATTGAAACTGCTGCTAGCTGAGCTAAGCCTATCACACATCCCATAAAAAATGGGCCAGTCCCCTTTTCTGGCCGCGATGTCTGATCCCCATAATTTTTGTCAGGATGCACAAATGTCCCAAATATTAAAATTTTGCAAAGTTTCTGTTGTAGTATCTGTATGCTTCCATGCTTCCACACAACACAAAAATGGTCAACAATTGCCTCCCCTCCTTCCACCGCTTTCACACCTCCTAGATTCTGATTCCACTGAACAATGTTAATATTTACTTTCAAACAGCAACAATGAATGACTTAGCTGAGAAGTAAAATTATTGTTGAACAAATCTTTAAATTTAATCACGTGTTTTGTTTCTTTGTTTGAATATCAACGATTCTTACTTATTTTCTGTGCAGTCTTGTGCCAACCTCAGCTCAGTGCTGACAGTTGAGTGTTGAATTCTTTAACAAGTGAGTGTGTTCTTATTAAGTTTTGTGACTAATCATTTCAGTATTGTATTCACATTCCGTTTCAGAGAATCTTTCTCTACCGTACTGCAATACATTTCTTCAAATTATGCCTAAACGCAAAGTCATGTTTTCATATAAACTCAAGGAAAAGTAGGTACCAAAATAAATTGAGGTTTATTGCACACTTTCCACAACACATTCTCCTTGCACATGGTAGAATTTCAAACATTTTACAGCATGAGAAAACTAAGAAACATAAATTGGGTTCAATAGCTGCTGCTACATCATTAAAAATGAGCACCTTTGTACCCAGTAGAGCATTACATATGTTAACAGAATACTGTAATATTGAAATCTTACACTTTCGTTCTTAACTACTGCATTTTGTTTACTTTGTTAGTAACTATTACAAATTCATTCTGTCTCACGCAATGAAAAATTAAAATTGGCTGCGTAGAAGGAACATTTACCTACCACACTGTGCATCAGTCACAGGTATAGTTCCATGGACCGCACATTGAAAATGATTAAGAAACTGTATGATACCAAGTTTAGTTGTGCAAGGACAAAAACAGAATATATAGTTCATAATGTATTGGATCCATCGTGCAAAGAGCTTCTTGCTGGAGACCTTAAAGAAATTAATTTTATAAGCATTTCTGTTGATACCAGCAATTATGAATCAACTAAATTACTTCCTCTCATTGTCTGATATTTCAAACCTGAAGTGGGGTACATGTTAAGTTGTCAGATTTCTGTTTTGTTGAAAATGAAACATCAGCTGTCTTATCAGCATGTACAACATGTTCTACAGGCCAATAACTGGAAGTCAAAATTTGTGTGCCTCTCAGCTGATAAAATGAATAGTATGTTTGGTGGGGTTAAGAGAGGAGCTAAACAAAATGTTTCCAGCAAATCAAAAGTCAGTCTTAAAAAGCCTCCTATAGGGATTGGTTGCATGGCACATATAATTCACAACTCCACAGTAACAGCAGTAGCCCACTGGTGTAGAAAACAATGTATGTAAAATTTATAAGTATTTCAACATATACAGTGTTCTGGTGGAACGACTAAAGAATTCTGTGAAGTTGTGAATATTGAATATTAGCAAGTACTGAGTTACAGCAGAGCAAGGTGGTTAGCATTATTGCCTGCACTTGTAAGGATTGTGAAATTGTATCCTGCTTTAAAATCATTTTTCCTGTCAGAACCAGGGTGTTCTGCTACTTTGCAATCATTTTTCAGTAATAAGGAATCAGAATTATGGTTATGCTTTGTACACAGTCAGCTAAATATCTTTTGAACAAGCGTTCTAGAAACTGAAAGGCAGAATATTTGTGTTACGTAAGCACTGTATTGTTATGAGATACTAAAAACCAAGGTAAAAAATCTACATCTATATTTATACTCCGCAAGCCACCCAACGGTGTGTGGCGGAGGGCACTTTATGTGCCACTGTCATTACCTCCCTTTCCTGTTCCAGTCGCGTACGGTTCGGGGGAAGAAAGACTACCCGAAAGCCTCCGTGCGCGTTCGAATCTCTCTAATTTTACATTCGTGATCTCCTCGTGAGATATAAGTAGGGGGAAGCAATATATTCGATACCTTATCCAGAAACGCACCCTCTCGAAACCTGGACAGCAAGCTACACTGCGATGCAGAGCGCCTCTTTTGTTTGCTAAACATCTCCGTAACGCTATCACGCTTACCAAGTATGCCTGTGATGAAACTCGCCTATTTTCTTTGGACCTTCTCTATCTCCTCTGTCAACCTGACCTGGTACGGATCCCACACTGATGAGCAATACTAAAGTATAGGTCGAACGATTGTTTTGTAAGCCACCTCCTTTGTTGATGGACTACATTTTCTAAGGACTCTCCTAATGAATCTCAACCTGGCACCCTCCTAACCAACAACCAACAATTACTTTTAATATGATCATTCCACTTCAAATCGTTCCGTACGCATACTCA
The DNA here is from genome assembly GCF_023897955.1 of Schistocerca gregaria. NCBI lineage: Eukaryota > Metazoa > Arthropoda > Insecta > Orthoptera > Acrididae > Schistocerca > Schistocerca gregaria. The sequence goes on from NC_064931.1 coordinate 554,479,586, forward strand.
CAGATATTTTACTAAAGTAACTGCTACCAATGTTTGTTCTATCATATAATCATAGAATAAAGGATCCTTCTTTCTATGTATTCGCAATATGTTACATTTGTCTATGTTAAGGGTCAATTGCCACTCCCTGCACCAAGTGCCTATCCACTGCAGATCTTCTTGCATTTCGCTGCAATGTTCTAATGCTGCAGTTTCTCTGTACACTACAGCATCATCCGCGAAAAGCCGTATGGAACTTCCTACACTATCTACTAGGTCATTTATATATATTGTGAAAAGCAATAGTCCCATAACACACCCCTGTGGCACGCCAGAGGTTACTTTAACGTCTGTAGACGTCTCTTCATTGAGAACAACATGCTGTGTTCTGTCAGAGGAACTCTACTCGCCTCCTTTTCCTACATGCTGTGTTCTGTTTGCTAAAAGCTCTTCAATCTAGCCACACAGCTGGTCTAATATTCTGTAGGTTCTTACTTTATCAGGCGACAGTGTGGAACTGTATCGACCGCCTTCCGGAAGTCAAGGAAAATGCCATCTACCTGGGAGCCTGTATCTAGTATTTTCTGACTCGGATGAACAAATAAATCGAGTTTGAGTGTTGAATTCTTTAACAAGTGAGTGTGTTCTTATTAAGTTTTGTGACTAATCATTTCAGTATTGTATTCACATTCCGTTTCAGAGAATCTTTCTCTACCATACTGCAATACATTTCTTCAAATTATGCCTAAATGCAAAGTCATGTTTTCATATAAACTCAAGGAAAAGTAGGTACCAAAATAAATTGAGGTTTATTGCACACTTTCCACAACACATTCTCCTTGCACATGGTAGAATTTCAAACATTTTACAGCATGAGAAAACTAAGAAACATAAATTGGGTTCAATAGCTGCTGCTACATCATTAAAAATGAGCACCTTTGTACCCAGTAGAGCATTACATATGTTAACAGAATACTGTAATATTGAAATCTTACACTTTCGTTCTTAACTACTGCATTTTGTTTACTTTGTTAGTAACTATTACAAATTCATTCTGTCTCACGCAATGAAAAATTAAAATTGGCTGCGTAGAAGGAACATTTACCTACCACACTGTGCGTCAGTCACAGGTATAGTTCCATGGACCGCACATTGAAAATGATTGCTGCTTCTGGAATCCATGTTGATTCCTACAGAGTAGATTGTGGGTTTCCAGAAATGACATGATACGCGAGCTAAAAACATGTTCTAAAATTCTACAACAGATATATGTCAGAGATATAGGCCTATAGTTTTGCGCATCTACTCGATGACCTTTCCTGGAAACTCGAACTACCGGTGCTATTTTCCAATCATTTGGAACCTTCCGTTCCTCTAGAGACTTGCGGTACCTGGCTGTTAGAAGGGGAGATAATAATTTTTTGTCCAAGTTACATCCATCTTACTGAAATTGTATGAGTATGACCGAGCAACTCAAGATAGATTTTATTCATCTGCAAATATCTTCTACTGTGTAGCATATGACTATCTAGTTCCATGGAGTCGGAAATTTCCATATAACACTGACTTATGTTGGTCTACTTTGAAATCAGGACTAAAATGGTCAGATGTGGAGGCCAGTATTTCAACAGTACAAAACATGGGTAATGCAATCCTTGATTGTTCACTCTTGTTTGATGAACTTTGCATGGCTAAAACAATTACAGTAGAAAAATTATGTGAATGGAATGCTAACACTGTAGCAATACAGGATAGGTGGATGGAAATTTTCGATCTATTTAAGGAGAAAAACATTCCAATAACAATCCTCCCTAAGGTTAAAGAATTTATCATTTGCCTTCCAGGCTGAAATGCACTCAGATAACGTATTTTTTCAAAATTGAATAAGTTCTGGTCATGTAAAAAGACCAATGTTTTGGAATCTACGATCGTGAATTTTTTAATGCTACAATGTAATTTCACTTTGCCATGCACAGAAATGTATAACAGAGAGATGAGTCTCAGAAACATTTGTGAAAATATTCACTCCATCGCAAAATATGTAGATAAGCAAACATAAATGCCTGCATGAGATGTGCACTATACACAAAATATTTGTAAAAATGTTAAGTGGTTTTAAATGTGATAGTGGTATTTCTTTTAACTACTTATTACTAGTTTTATATAAATAACAATGGCTTTTTATTATCTTTGAAATGCAATTTCCTTACATGAATAGCGATGGTAAAAGTCATCATTATCATATTCCAGTCACAAAAAGCAATTGTTGATCAATTTTAGTTCCAGTTAAATAGGATCAATAAGTTGTTTTAGTGGATGTCTAGGTCATCTTTGTCTCAGAGGTTGATACTGGAGTATTTTTGTCGGTGTCCCGTATATTTCAAAAAAATATATGGTAGGCTGAGCCAAAGTGGTCCACACATCTGTATGCACTATTATAGTACTTTTTCTTGCACAAGAATCTTTACAAATGGGTTACGTGTGATGTTAAAAACTTTGATGCTGCTTCTGCTATGCCTCAAACCTTAGAAAGATAGGTGTGTATAGTCTGCAAGCCTAAATACAAAACATTGTGGAGAATATCTTAAATTACTGCTAATTGGCCCCTTTTGCTATTTTACTTGCTTATGGAGCAGTGGAAGAATGAATATGTACCACTGACAAGTACCTTTAAGCGTTCAAATGGGGTGAACAGATGTGACTTTTACTCTGCAGTATGGGTCGTTAAGGAGATACTACCTATGGTCGACATATCTGAACTGCTGTTCTATTATGTCAAGTATTTGTTGTTCTTGACATGTAGAGAGATAGACAGAGGAGGGGGAGGGGTTTGGACCCTTTTGCTACTCCATGTGCTTATGGAGCAATGGAAGAACAAATACATGCTTCTGTTGAGTACCTTCAAGCATTCAATTGTTGTGAGTCTACATGATTTGTACTCTTTAGTATGGGTTGCTATGGAGAGACTCAGTCTGTGGTGGACATAGCTTAAACTACTCTTTGATTATGTTTACTTATTTATCTATGTATTAAGCTTTGTTCCTGTGACATCTTGTACAGATATAGGACAGGTCAATAAATGATACACAGTTAAAAATTACACACACACACACACACAAACGCGCTCACGCGCGCGCGCGCGGTGGTCCATTGATCATGACCGGGTCAAATATCTCACGAAATAAGCGTCAAACGAAAAAACTACAAAGAACGAAACTTGTCAAGCTTGAAGGAGGAAACCAGATGGCGCTGTGGTTGGCGTGCTAGATGGCAGGGGCAAACGGATTTCAACTGCGTCTTTTTTTAAAAAAAATAGGAACCCCTATTTTTTATTACATATTCGTGTAGTACGTAAAGAAATGTGGGTGTTTTAGCTGGACCACTTTTTTCACGTTGTGATAGATGGTGCTGTAATATTCACAAACATATGGCTCACAATTTTAGATGAACAGTTGGTAACAGGTATGTTTTTTAAATTAAAATACAGAACGTAGGTGCGTTTGAACATTTTACTTCGGTTGTTCCAATGTGACACATGTACCTTTGTGAACTTATCATTTCTGAGAACACATGCTGTTACAGCGTGATTACCTGTAAATACCACATTAGTGGAATAAATGCTCTAAATGATGTCCTCCAACCTCAATGCATTTGGCAATACATGTAACAACATTCCTCGCAACAGTGAATAGTTCGCCTTCTGTAATGTTAGCATGTGCTTTGACAATGTGCTGATGCATGTTGTCAGGCATTGTCAGTGCAACACGATGGCAAATATCCCTCAACTTTCCCCACAGACAGAAATCCGGGAACGTCATATCTGGTGAACATGCGAGCGATGGTATGGTGCTTCGACGACCAATCCACCTGTCATGAAATATGCCATTCAATACCGCTTCAACCGCACGCGAGTTTCGTGCCTGACATCCATCATGTTGGAAGTACATCGCCATTGTGTCATGAAGCGAAACATCTTGGAGTAACATTGGTAGAACATTACGTAGGAAATCAGCATACATTGCACCATTTAGATTTACATCGATAAAATGGGGGCCAATTATCCTTCCTCCCATAATGCCGTACCATACATTAACCCGCCATGGCCACTGATGTTCCACTTGTCTCACTCATCGTGGATTTTCCATTGCCCAATAGTGCATATTATGCCGGTTTATGTTACCGCTGTTCGTGAATGACGCTTTGTTGCTAAATAGAATGCGTGCAAAAAATCTGTCATCGTCCCGTAATTTCTCTTTTGCCCGGTGGCAGAACTGTGCACAACCTTCCAAGTCGTCTCCATCGTCATGCAATTCCTGGTGCATAGAAATATGGTACAGGTGCAATCGATGTTGATGTAGCATTCTCAACACCGACGTTTTTGACATTCCAGATTCTAGCACAGTTTGTTTGCTACTGATGTGCGCATTAGCTGCGACAGCAGCTAAAACACCCTCTTGGGCATCATCATTTGTTGCAGGTCATGGTTGACGTTTCAATTGTGGCTAAAGACTTCCTCTTTCCTTAAATAACATAACTATCTGGCGAACGGCCCGGACACTTGGATGATGTCATCCTGGCTACCGAGCAGCTTGCATATCACGCGCCCGTTAGGCATTTTGATCACAATAGCCGTACATCAACATGATATCGACCTTTTCCACAATTGGTAAACGGTCCATTTTAACACAGGTAATGTATCATGAAGCAAATACCGGTAGTGTCCGCACTGGCGGAATGTTATGTGATACCATGTACTGATACGTTTCTGACTATTACAGCGCCATCTGTCACAAAGCAAAAACGTGGTCCAACTAAAACATTCATATTTATTTACGTACTTCATGAATATGTAAAAAAAATGCACTCACTCTGTCTTCTGCCCGCGAGCGGCCTACGGGCACCATCCGACCGCCGTGTCATCCTCATTGGAGGATGCGGATAGGTGGGGCGTGGGGTTAGCACACCGCACTCCTGGTCGTTATGATGGTATCTTCACCGAAGCCACTACTATTCAGTCGAGTAGCTCCTCAATTGGCATCACGAGGCTGAGTACACCCTGAAAAATGGCAACAGCGCATGGCGGCTGGATGGTCACCCACCCAAGTGCCGGCCACGCACAACAGCGCTTAACTTCGGTGATCTCACATGAACCGGTGTATCCACTGCAGCAAGGCCGTTGCCACAATAAAACATGGGAGTTCCTATTAAAAAAAAAAAAAACGCGGATTATATCCATTTGACCTATGGCAGCGCCATCTAGCGGGCCAACCATAGCGCCATCTGGTTTCCCCCTTCAAGCTAGACGAGTTTCATTCTTTGTAGTTTTTCCGTTTGATGCTTATTTCGTGAGATATTTGGCCCAGTCACTATCAATGGACCATCCTGTATATAAGATCAATACAATGCTGTTGACTACAAATATCTACATTCAAAAAACGTTAAATGTACAACTGTAACATACACTCCTGGAAATGGAAAAAAGAACACATTGACACCGGTGTGTCAGACCCACCATACTTGCTCTGGACACTGCGAGAGGGCTGTACAAGCAATGTTCACACGCACGGCACAGCGGACACACCAGGAACCGCGGTGTTGGCCGTCGAATGGCGCTAGCTGCGCAGCATTTGTGCACCGCTGCCGTCAGTGTCAGCCAGTTTTCCGTGGCATACGGAGCTCCATCGCAGTCTTTAACACTGGTAGCATGCCGCGACAGCGTGGACGTGAACCGTATGTGCAGCTGACGGACTTTGATCGAGGGCGTATAGTGGGCATGCGGGAGGCCGGCTGGACGTACCGCCGAATTGCTCAACACGTGGGGCGTGAGGTCTCCACAGTACATCGATGTTGTCGCCATTGGTCGGCGGAAGGTGCACGTGCCCGTCGAACTGGGACCGGACCGCAGCGACGCACGGATGCACGCCAAGACTGTAGGATCCTACGCAGTGCCGTAGGGGACCGCACCGCCATTTCCCAGCAAATTAGGGACACTGTTGCTCCTGGGGTATGGGCGAGGACCATTCGCAACCGTCTCCATGAAGCTGGGCTACGGTCCCGCACACCGTTAGGCCGTCTTCCGCTCACGCCCCAACATCGTGCAGCCCGCCTCCAGTGGTGTCGCGACAGGCGTGAATGGAGGGACGAATGGAGACGTGTCGTCTTCAGCGATGAGAGTCGCTTCTGCCTTGATGCCAATGATGGTCGTATGCGTGTTTGGCGCCGTACAGGTGAGCGCCACAATCAGGACTGCATACGACCGGGGCACACAGGGCCAACACCCGGCATCATGGTGTGGGGAGCGATCTTCTACACTGGCTGTACACCTCTGGTGATCGTCGAGGGGACACTGAATAGTGCACGGTACATCCAAACCGTCATCGAACCCATCGTTCTACCATTCCTAGACCGGCAAGGGAACTTGCTGTTCCAACAGGACAATGCACGTCCGCATGTATCCCGTGCCACCCAACGTGCTCTAGAAGGTGTAAGTCAACTACCCTGGCCAGCAAGATCTCCGGATCTGTCCCCCATTTAGCATGTTTGGGACTGGATGAAGCGTCGTCTCACGCGGTCTGCACGTCCAGCACGAACGCTGGTCCAACTGAGGCGCCAGGTGGAAATGGCATGGCAAGCCGTTCCACAGGACTACATCCAGCATCTCTACAATCGTCTCCATGGGAGAATAGCAGCCTGCATTGCTGCGAAAGGTGGATATACACTGTACTAGTGCCGACATTGTGCATGCTCTGTTGCCTGTATCTATGTGCCTGTGGTTCTGTCAATGTGATCATGTGATGTATCTGACCCCAGGAATGTGTCAATAAAGTTTCCCCTTCTTGGGACAATGAATTCACGGTGTTCTTATTTCAATTTCCAGGAGTGTATTAATACACAAATAATTTCCATAAATTGCTTATTAATTGAACATTATAAAATTCTGTTTCATTCTGAGTGGTATTCATTTACAGAGTAGAAACTGTGGTCCATCGTAAATGACTTCAGCTTTTTTTTGAACAATCTGTCTTGCTTTACCAACTTGATGTTGTTAGGAATGTGGTTATACGATTGTGTGCCTCTATGAAGGACACTCTTCTGGTAGGCTGATGTTCTGGCATAGGAGACATGAATGTAATTGCCATTTCTTCTTGTGTAATTATGCACAGAGCTGTTCAGCTGATAGGCATTGGAGGTTCTTAAGTTTTCTTTTACAAAGACTATTCTTTCAAATATATATACAGGCATGCAAGGGTCAGTATCTTTAGAGAAGGAAAAAGAGAGTGACATGATCCTTGGCTCTTCATGTTGCAGATGATTCTGATAGCTCGCTTCTGGGTTTTGAAAACAAATAGACTACAGGGTGCATATTATTCCGTATCTGATTGCTGACTGGAAATGTGCGTGATGTGCCTGTATTACTATTTCTCTATTACAGCTTGTGCTTAGTATCTGTAGCATGCAACAGATTGATGATAGCTTGGTTGTAAGAGCTGTAATGTGTGTGTTCCACTTGACTCTGCAGATATATTCCAAGGAACTTAACATCACCATTAATTTTCAATCTTGTTGTTTATTTTCAATGAGTGTTCGCTTTGTTGTTTATAGTGGGACATATGAAAGTTCATGGGCACCATTTTCCCAGTGTTAATTATAAGTTTATTTTTGTCAAACCAATGTGTTAACTCCAGCAATGATGCATCTGTAGTCAATTGAAGCTCTTTTTGGTCTGACCCTGTAATCGAAATAATGGTATCATCTGCAAATAAAGTTTTCTGTTTGGCATGGACAATGTCATTCAGGTCATCAATATACAAAAGAAAAAGGACAGGACCTAATGTTGATCCTTGTGGCACACCATATTTAATGGTAGTTTTTTCTGAAGTGTATGTTGTTCTTCTTGAAATGTTTTCAGTTATTGTGTCTTGTCTGAGAACAACTTTTAATTGCTAGCTAGTAAGATATGATCTAATCCATTATTTGGAACACCTCTAATTCCCTTTCTTTCCAACTTACGTAGTAGGATACCATGATCTAAAATGACAAATGCTTTGGATAGGTCCAAGAATATTCCAGTAGCTATTTACTTTTTATCTACAGGTTTTAATATGGTGTACAAATATTCATAGAGTGTTGTGGTTGTGGATCTAGATTGCTTGAAGCCATGTTGATGATTTGACAGCAATGAGTTTTTGTAAACAAACTCTAGCAACCTATTATAAAAGAGCTTCTCAAAGAACTTTGAGAAGCCACTGACCTGTGCTACAGGTCTGTAATTGTTAACATTGTCTGTGGCTCCATTTTTGTGAAAGGGTGTTACTTTTGCAATCTTTAGAAAATCTAGAAAGGTACCTTTGGAAAAGGATTGATTAACAATATGCTTCAGAGGTTCTACAATATGATATCTTGTTTGGTTTATAATACAATCTGGGGTCTCATCAAAACCACATAAAGTTTCCTCAACGAGCTCATTGCCAGTATGAGCTCACTTTGTGTGACCTGCTTGGGTAACATAGATGCCATCAGAGGTTTACAGTTCTCAATGTAGTGCATATTAGTATTCTGAAAGTTCATTTGCAGCTTTGCCAAAGTACTCATTAAAGATATTAGCTACAGAGGCAGCATCTTGTACTTGTTTGTTTTCCAGCTTTAAGTTAATATTTTTTGCCACTGGTTTTGTGTGTGTTTCAAATCTGATGATGTTTCATGCGGCCTGTGTTTGTTGGTTTTTGATTTGCAGATATATTCATCGTTTCCCCTTTTCTTTGCCTCTTTAATAACTTTGTGGTAGATCTTACTGTATTCTTTGATATAATTTTGCATTTATAATGATATATTGTTTTCTTTTTATACAAATGTAGAAATCTTAGTAATCCAACTTTTGTTTCTGGTTGATTTTAATTTAGGTTGCTTTAGTGGGAAGACTATGTCAAAATAGTACTTATATGATCCATGAAAGTTATGAAACATTCTATTTATATCTGTTTCATTAAACACTTCAGCCCATGTTTCTCGGCTTATTATGTTGCCAAAGTTTGCCATAATGCCATCACTGAAATCCCTGCACATCTTAACTGCTTCACTACTGTAGTGAGAAAAGGAGTCTTGAATAAAAATTTGGTCTGGTGCAGTTTTACTATGCCTAGTGATTTATGTTGGTGTATTTACTGTGGGGAATAACTTGAAACTCTTTGTCATGTATAGTAATTCATTTTTGTAGTTTGAGGGTTTCAAAAAGTCTATGTTGAAGTCTCCCCAAAAAAATTTTTTTTTTTAGTTCTACAATATTTAACATGATTTCAAATTTACACAGGAATTCTTCTATGTCAGCTTCAGGGAATCTGTATATAATTATAATAACTAGATGAATGTCAGTAAGTTCAATAGCCAACATTTCAAACACTTTTTCTTTATTCAGTTCAGAATATGTTTGGATTGCTTTATACCTCAAATTCTGCTTTGCAAAGATAGCTCTCCCTCCATGTTTATAATAAGACTTGCAAAATGAAATGACTAGGGAAAAATGAGGGATTTTTAGTGTTTCTATTTGTGGCTCTTCTAGCCAATGTTATGTTATGCAGATAACATCAACATTTCGGTCAGAATATAGTATTGTTTCTTGTTCTTGCAATTTGTTAGTCTGAGACTGAACATTATGATACATTACATGAAATGGCAGAATGTTGGATTCAATTTGCTTACTGCACCTACTGCTTTTAGTCATTTCTGATGAACCATTCATCTCCAATAAAGCCCTGACCCTGTTTATCTTGTGTTGTTCTTCGCCCTGTTTTCTACTAAAAATCATTCAGGTGAAAAGGTGGTACCATCAAATGGCGATACTTTGACCAAAATTTTCAATTTAAGTGTGATATCAGAACACACAAACAGTTTCCTGAAACTGAATATTGTATATTGGGGGCTAGCCACCTAGCTACTGATTAATTTACCTAATAATTTTTTTGTGTCTCTGGTCAAAGTTGTCCCATGGTTGGGGGTTCACTGGGGAGCTTCTGTAAAGTTTGGAAGGTAGGAGACGAGATACTGGGAGAAGTAAAGCTGTGAGGACGGGCCGTGAGTTGTGCTTGGGTAGCTCAGTTGGTAGAGCACTTGCCCACGAAAGGCAAAGGTCCCGAGTTTGAGTCTCGGTCCAGCACACAGTTTTAATCTGCCAGGAAGTTTCAGCTCAAGAGATCTGAGCTGGATTATGATGTTATAGTGCCTGTTCCAGTATTCCAGGTCAGCCAGCATGACAATGCACCATTTTTAATTTTCTTTAAATTTATATTTTGGACCACAGCCCTCCTTCCATAGGAAACCCACCAAGATGTTTTAAATAGCCCAAAAGATCTCAGACGGATTGTGATGTAATACAGCCAGTGGCAGTATTCCAGTCCTTGGATTCTGATGTTGTAGAGCTCGTCCCAGTATAGCCTGGCTGCCATCTTGCATTTTTGAATTAGGATAATGTCCTACTTCAACAGGAAAGATGCTAGCACAGTTGGGCTATGTTTTGAATTGCCCATCAAAATTTGAATTTCCTACCAAAATTTGAACTTTTGACCACTTTATGCATGAGGCAATTGACCTTTGTCAGGCCAGGGAGGGGTGGGGATGGGAACATCTCATGACCCATCAAGTGCATCATCGATGACATCATCAGCAGCATACTTTGTGTACTACCTCTACTTGTTAACCTACTCATTACTTCTATCAAGTTTTCCCATAGTGTAAGAAAAAAATGGTGGGCCCCACACTTGCCACCACAGAAGCATCTTGATGAACTTCTTGGGTTATAATTTCTGTAAAGGTTTTTATGATTTGTAGAATATTATTGTCTATTAACACTCACAATTCACTCAAGTAACACCCTCTGTCTATCACCATCTGTCTATAAGTTTCTTAGCATTACATGTTGGCCCTATAGTTTCCAGCCTGTTATGATGCACTGATCTTCCAGGTGCATGACATGGTGCAGTCAAGTCCACACTTTTCCACTGGTTGCAGTCTCCTCACTCTAGCTTCCAGATGCTGAGGTGAATGTGATTATTTCCGTTTTCTTCCCTGACTGTGAGTAGGGGTTTGAGGCACCACAGGAACTGAATCTATAAGAACTGGATTATTTGTGTGCTGTTTTACAGGTTGTGAATATTCATCTTGCACCTCGTATGATTCACCATGTTCTGTTTCATGAAGCTGATATTCTGTGTCATCTTTGACATGTTTATCATCCAACTCATCAGAATCATAAATATATCCTCCTGCAGACTCTTCTTCTGGTAAACTATTCAAGTAATTCAGTAATTCTCTACACATGTGGAAACACCAATGAGCCACAATAATGAGGAGCCCTGAACTTCTACAGAGCACAGCAATATACTGACAGAGAACAGCAAGAGACACATGTTTGCACTTCCACTACATCAAGTAAAATGGAAAGAAACAGAGGAATGCTCAGAAGAATGAAATAAAATAAGCTAAGCAGATGTAAAAATCCATTTTTGCACACTGCAGAAAAAATACTCTGCAGACAACATAACTGGGTGCCATTTTTTGATGAAAATGTTTATAGTTCATCCACTTTTTGTAATAGATTTTTGTCTTTTACGGAAACTATAAACCACCAAATTACATTAAAATAAAGACATACGCTATTTATTGAATGTTAAACAATGCTCACCAGTCACAATGACTGGTACAAACCTTCTAATGATAAAGAGATATCGATATTCTAGCTCTCTCTCTCTCTCTTTCTCTCTCTCTCTCTCTCTCTCTCTCTCTCTCTCTCTCTCTCTCTCTCTCTCTCTCTCTCTCTCTCTCACACACACACACACACACACACACACACACAGCTTTCTGTGCAGCTATCATTGAGTGATCTCAGTATGGAGTGATGTAGAGAATTATCAAGAAAACACAGCAGTAAATTTGCTATGTTCAGAGCCATAGCCCTTGTTATTGTTGCTGGGAGCTGAAAAGTCAGTCCCAAGATGTCACATTTTGTATCATTCAACAGCGTCCCACTGTTCTATAGCTCTGAGCACTCTGTTCCCCTTGAACATGCCTGCTCATAGCAAGTGCTGATAACTCTAATTAGGTTATACACAGTTTGTGCCCAGTAGGGTCCTGTGTTTTGGAAATATGCTTGTGTTGTGAGGATACCTGTGGGCATCTTCTTGCTCCTGTTCCCTTGAGAAACAGCTCTATCTTGTACATCTCTGTGACAGTTTGAACCATTGTATCAAAATCACTGCACACCACCCCATTCCAATAATACAATTTCTCTAATGCTGTACCATGTACCAACTGTGTGGGTTACTTTCTCTCCCAACGTTCAATCTAAATCTACAACCTGAAATCATTAGTAGCTATACCTCACTTACACTATATTTATACAGCAAACTAAGCAAACACCTTGTCCCACCATTGCAAAACAATAGAAATCCCCAAATTACTATACAAACAAAACACTAGAATCAATTCAGACAACCCAAAAGATATTTTCTACTTATCTGTTAAAATATCACAAGAATGAAATTCATCTACTAATTGTAACCACCAAATTAACATCTCAGTCAAAATACATACAAATTAAAACAAAACTCATTCATCATGTGCACATAATCCATTCAGATACTCTTATTATCATGGTACAAATTTGCCCACCACCTTAGCCCCTCTTAGCAGAGCCGTTCCTGCACACTTCATTCCATACCTTCTGTAAAGGTCTTGTGGAATTCCATACCTATTCTCCATTTCTCCCTACTTTAGCCTTCACTACCTCAAATAGTGAAGGCATTTTCTGGCCATATACTACCTCACAGTGTGACAGACTTGTACTCTCAGAAACCTTAGAAGAGCCTAAGATCTCCGTATCAGTCATTGCAAATGATTTAGTAGCCTCTGTTAATCTTTGCAGTGGAATATGCTGATGGCTTAATTCAACCCACTGTGCACATGATACATGTACTGTCTTACATCTTCTTTAAGTGTACACTGCCAGTATTGTTTCGCTATATGCTGCTCCATGGTTCTTCGACACCCCATGGCTGGCTAACAAATGATCATGTACCTGTCTCAACACTTCCTTCCACAGCGTGGCTGGAATCACAAGATGGGGTCCATGTTTTCTTTTCTTACATAACACTCCACCATGCTGAGTGAACTGTAGCTGCATAACTTGCAGTCTTCATCAGCTCTTGTGCTTTCTATCACTCTGCAGCTGTGTGACCCACTCACCATAATACACAAACCTTGACACTGAGGCTGTCTGCGTTCCCTAGTGTTCTGTCTGGTCCATGGATTACCTCAAAATTGAACTCGCTAAGCTTCAGTACCCAGTGCATCAATCTGATTGATGGATCCTTCAAACTTAATATCCATGCAAACACCATATGACCTGTTATTACTTTTAGTATACTACGATGTGAGTAACATCAAAAGTATGTTATGCCACATATGAGGCTTAAGCATTTCCTTTTTTGTTTTAGAGTAAATTCTTTACAATGTGTTCAATCAATGTGAGGAATTGGCAACTGCATGCTCTGCTCTGTCCACTTCCTGACTCAATAAACAGCTAAGCAAATTATTCCTTGCATAATATGACAATACAAATTCATTTTAATAGTTTGAAAAAATCAATGCTGCACAAGATCTAAACAATTCTTTTAATTTACTGACTGCATCCCTGCACTCTGATGTACAATGACACATCACTCCTTTTCTCATTTGGTGAGTAAGTGGCCATGCTACCTCTGTAAATTTCACATTGAACTTTCTATAACAATTCAGTAACCAAAAACGACTATAGCTCTTCCTCAGAACACAGTGCAGGAAAATTTTGCATGGCCCTTACCAACTAGCATCAGTTCAGATCTCTTCATGATTAATCACATGTTTCAATACTCAGTCTTAGACATGTTGTTCGCAACTGTCAGACACCTTCATTAACAGTAGCACTTTTTCTTCCATATCCTGAGCAAGGTCAGCTATGTCATCCAAATGTACCATACACGTCCTTGCTTTCAAACCTTGATAAAATCCACGTGGCAAATGCTGAAATGTGGCTGCCACATTCTTTAATCCAAATGGCATATACCAGTATTGGTAGTCACCCACAGGAACAATAAATGCATTTTTGGCTGGTCTTCCAGTATTGCTTCTAGCTGGTGATAGCCACTCTTTAAGTCCATTGTGAAGTCTATCCAAAGTTATCCATAGTTTCTGTTATATTTGAGATCAGATAAGCATCTGTAATCATGGGATTACTGAGATATCTGTAACTAAAACAAAACTGATATGATTTTGAGCTATCCATACTCTTTTTTTTTGGGGGGGGGGGGGGGTTGATCACTGCAGGTACTCCACCGGATTGATACTTTCCTCAATAATGCCCGTAACTGCTGATTAATGAATTCTTCAGTAGTTGGGTTAGGCCAGTTTCAGGATAGTCTGCATTTTTGCTAGATTTACCCCTCATCTATGTCATCGTTAATGATGCCATGCAACTCTGACAGATTTTGTTCCCTCCCCAATCCTTCTGACATAGGTAAACTGCCATATGTGCAAAATCGTGCAAAAATTAAAAGGTGATGGGAAAGTCAAAAGAGCCAAATTTTGCTACACAGTTTTCCCCCAATCCTTTGACATAACTGTGGAAGTAGGACAGTTCTCCTAAGTGTAAAATGATGGAGAAAAAAAGATTGGGAATCGTCCATTTGGATCTGTCTGAGACAATACAAAATGGTTTCACAATAATTTATCCATGTCTTTCAGGAGATGACTTTGTGTTTTAGATTGCTCTTATGCCTGATGTGCTTCATTGAGTTCTTGGATTCACTTCCAAAGTGCTTCTTTTTTCACTCAATTTTCTGTGATGATCTCTCCAAGGTACTTAAATTTGTATACTTTGTTATCTTTGTATTTTATACAAATTTGTGGTGCATCACCAATTGTACTGGTCATTACTTAAGTTTTCTATAACATATTTTTAAGCTAATATGTTCTGCAATTTCTTGTACTTTATCAATTTTGGTCCTAGTAATGTGTATGTCATTTACATTTGTACTCCACTAGGCACAACACAGTGTGTGACACCATCATTTTCTTTGGATTTGGTTCATTTTGATTTATGTACAGGTTTGGGTGTTAGCACAGTGCATTTGTATATGAACTGCATGGCTGGCTCAATAACATAACATATATGCATGAAGTTCAATAAGACATGTAAACTACATATTTTGGGGGTACTCATCCATTTCACATAAACATTTCTGGTATTTATGATGCTAATACATCATTTATCTCATATCTCTTATATTGTATACCATAGATTGGTTAGGAACAACAATTTAAAAAAAGTTTAGAATATGCAACAATGAAAAATAATTAAGTTAAAAAATAATGTATGGAGAGGGATAAGGAAAAAATATATTATGCATTCTAAAGCTCCTTGGACACATTCTGATACCAGAAAACTGCCCATATAAAGTACATAGGACTAACACTGACAGCCAAAAGCTACAATAAGAATTCTTTCTTCTTAATGAGAATTGTTCGTTGAATGAGATTGAGGCAAAACAATTTTCATATCTTTGTTCGATTCTATAGAACACATCACAGTAAAACTTAACAAATAGTTCAGACACAATTAGTAAATATTTTGTTTCAAAAAATGAGCAAATCAGTAATAATGGTTAGTTAGTATGATAAAGATTAGGTTAAGAATACCATACATGGATAATCTTTATTTCAGTCCGAACATGCTAGAAAATTATATCACATGTCATTTTACACTTCATAAAAAATAATCGTCACTTCAAGGTTTCTAGCAAGATCCAAATTCTTCCATCCAAACTTCATATTTTGCAATGTCTCCTGCTGATACACTTTTTTTACATCTTGTTAATGCTTCATCAAAATCCTGCATAGTTACTGGTAGATCAACATCTTCTTTCTTGATTTTCTTAATTTCTTCTGGACTCCTGCCACATATTTTATGCCTCATTGCCATAAGGGCAGCATCCCTGAGAAGAGTACACAAAACATGAATAATTACACAAAGGTTTAATTTACTGCTTCAGGATCAAGTGGGGTGGTTTTTTTAGTAACATTTCATGCATTTTATACTGAGCTCTGAAATCTATAACACATTAGAATCCCTAACTCAGTACCACAACATAGGTGACCTTCTGCCATTTGTGTTTTAATCCTCAGCATCAATTTGCATCTGAGTCAATACTCGAATGTTTGGTACAGCTAAACTGAGCAAGCATTATTTTCTCTGATCTTGCCCACTTCAAGTTTCTATACCATTCTGACAACAGCAATGATTGTCACTGCAAAGCACAACAGATATTTAGTACTGGTTCATAAGCATCATGTGTCAGAAATATCAAGTGCTACAGTCTGATGTGACACCAGTTACTGTTTATTATCACTTATTGTGTTCACTAGAGGCTGTGGGGTGGACAGTGATATATTACAACTGTCCAACTGTACCATTTATTGCTATTTCATTGCATGATATACACCGCAATTTTTCGCCATTTTAATTCCAATGTTTACTGAGCACACAGCTTGCTGAAAAGCTATGATCTCTATCCATTGGCCTGCAATGTCATCTAAGTTGTAACCCATTGAGAATACTTATTATGTGATGAGGAAAAATTCCTTTCACAGTAGATAGAAACTGAAATTGCCAGAGAAATAGTGGAACGTGTTCTTATTTATTTATTCTGATACACATTCCATTTATCCATTATTGTGTGATCACACATGCTTGTGGAATGACTTGAAACTGTTAACTCATTTTGTATGTTTACGTCATTACAGAGTTTAAAATGTAAATTTCAGATATTACCTAAACACAGCCTTTGATTTATAAAATACAGTAACCATCTTTATACCTTACAGGACACAATGTGCTTTATAAGATCTAATTGAAGAAGAAAGAGACAATAAAACAGCAAAGCACAGATAGATATGGAAAATACTCTTACCTGAGTGTATTAAAGAATTTGTCTAGAGAACAAACTTTTTCAAGATGAAACTACTTCAGCTTACTTTTAAATATTCAGTTACTGCCTTGTAGGGATTTAATATGACTTGGAGATGAGTTCAAAATTTTTGTGCTAGTGCATTTTACACATTTTTGCACTAGAGAAAATTCTTCAATTTGCATTGTATGCCACATTTCCTTCTTGTATTATGACGGTGGCAGTACTCATTCATTTATTTCATATTGAGAAGTATTCTGAAGCATGAATGGCATGATCAAAAAGAGATTTTGAGAGGTAGTAGTTAATATCTCTACTTGCTTCAAAGTTTAGGACATGAAATTCTTAGAGGCACTCCACACACCACTCTGACAATCTTTCTCTGGATGATAAAGACTTTTTTCAGTATCAGTGAACTGCCCCCCAAGATGAGTGACTGGAAGTAACCAAAATAAGCAGATTTTGAGACGTTGATGTCTCAAAGTTGGGAGATTATCCTTTTCAAGATTTGAAGGATGTGATGTTCACAGTTAAACCTATTATTCATTAGTATGCCTAATTATTTCAAACAGTATGCCTACTGTATCTGATGGCTCTCAAGTGCAGTGTTAATTTCTTATGGGCTTTCCTGATTAGAATGGAGGTAAATACAATTGGTTTTGATAAGGTTTATTGTCAGGGAATTTACTGTGAGCCAGTTCATAACATCTGCAAGTAATAACATGGCATTAAACTCTAAGCCTGTGGATGTTTTATAGTGTATCACAATGCTCCAAGAAATAGCAGGCGACTGAGGACAGAGTCTTGTAGGGCTCCATAATTTACCATTCCCCATTTGGACTCCAGCCCTCTTAACTACATGTTGATTCCATCTGAGATTATTTTCTCTTGTCTGTCATGTAGGTAGGATTTTAGCCTGTGGCTCAATTGTCCTCTGATTCCATACTGGCATCCGTAATTCATGCTTTATACTGTGCAGAATTTTTCCTCTTTGAAAGTTAAACAAGGCTGCTTGTTGTCTGTCGGACTTATTAACTCTAATTTTTTAGATGATATATGAGAGAATGATGGTTTCATGAAGTAGCTTAAATCATAACTGTGTGCAGTGATTTATTCATATAATTGTCTAATGTGTTACAGAGATAAGTGTGACCTGTTGTTATTTATGAAATGAAATTACTGTATGAACCATCAGCAGTTGGGTCACTGTTACATAAGCTGCCATGCAGCATGATTGACAGTAGTACAGAATATTCAAAGTCTTTCAGTTAATACTATTACTAATATGTTTAACTACTTCATTTAGTATTGTATTAGTGACAGTCTACATTTATAAGCAAGAATATACTGATCATTCATGTAATTTTCTGTGAGTCAACCACTGGCATAAAAACATGATCATAACAGGGATATTACAAATTGCCATCTGTAATGCTGAGGTAAACACAGATGTATGCCACTCATAACATAGTATTGTGATCACTGGCCTGTTTATTTATGTTTCATGATGCGTGTGTTGTTCGGGTGATCTCCAAGATGCCAGTATGTTCTGGTGTATCATTTAACATAATGAAACAAGAAGCTTGATTTATTAGAGAAGATAACACATTTCTCTTACACTATTTTCTAAGGTGAATCCTGTAATGCTGAATGACATAATATGCATTGGTGTCAATGGATAAATTAGCACACACACATGGGTGCTGAGAGATATGAGCAATCATGAATGATGAATTGTGTGCTGTCAAGCACTTTTATCTCCTCCAGCACTGTGTTTCATTTTTCAAGCCATGTCGCATCTGTGATATTCACTGGAAAATCATGTTTGTCAAGTTGCTTCGGTTATCAGCTTCCCTCATTTAAATGGAAGAAAGATGGTCATAATATTCTGCCTTATTAGTGTACTTTGATTTTCAACAAATTGTATTTTACTTACCTACATACATTACTTATGTCTGATCCTGTGTAGCCCTTAAGGCTGTCAGCAACTTTGTTAGTATCTAGAGAGGGATCAACATTTACTCCTTCCAGGCATAGTTTCACCAAGGCAGATCTTGTTTCATCTGAAACAACAGGAAACATCCTGACATCAGTAATGACAATCTGTGTCAAAAAGGGTCCATTACACAAATTTTGTGAAAGAGAAATTGTAAAGGAAGAAACTGCCACATACAAATAATATAGGATTTATTCTGTGTAATGAAGGTGAATTAATTCTCATCAGTAACACAGACTGTGTGGATACACCAAACTCTTTACGACATCCACTGTCTTTAAGTCAGCTTATGGAATGTGCTCAAATCATTGCAGTGGGTTTAAGATACATAACATAGTCTTCACATGTCCAGTAGAACAAACTCTGCATATACTCTGTGTCGTGTAATTTGTTTTTAAAATTATTTTATATGCATTACATCCTCAAGATCATTACATGAATCTTGGAAGAGAGCCTAAAGCTGGATAATTTACTCCTTCCTGTGCGTTGAGTGGTTTGTACAAATGTTAGAAAATGTCATTTTTCACTGTTGTATTATATTTATGAAAGATAGTGCTGTTTCTGTTTCAACTGCTATTGATTAATGCCAACAAACTTCCTTTCATTGTCATTTCCTGTTGCATTTTTCACTATGAATGTACTATTTTTTGCTCCACTAAAATTTTTCTTTTTTGCGATAATGGAGGATGTCCGTGAAGAACTGAGACACGTACTCCAACTCCCAGTATTGGTGTGGTGTACACGTGGTATTATTGTACCGAAATACGTGATTTAGGGGCTTTTAGCTTCTACTGATGGGCGGAAGAATTTTACTGCCTTGGACAATGCAAGCAACTCACGATCCTAAGCACTCCATGTGTTTTGCCACTCTGAAAGCTTCCATGAGAAGAAACTTAGCATCTGCCAGCTGCTGCCAATGCGTTGTTGAAGCACTGCACCTATAGCTGTCTGGCTAGCATTCATGACCATGGCCAGTTGAGCACTGTGCACCAGGTGAGAGAGCAGTGTCGCTTCTGCAAGGCTTCGTTTGGAGTTAATAAAGCCTCTCTCCATTGCATGGACCCAGTTAACAAGAGCCTCTCCCTTCAAGGTAGGAAAAAATGGTTCAAATGGCTCTGAGCACTATGGGACTTAACATCTGTGGTCATCAGTCCCCTAGAACTTAGAACTACTTAAACCTATTCAACTTAAGGACATCACATACATCCATGCCCGAGGCAGGATCCGAACCTGCGACCTTAGCGGTCACGCGGTTCCAGACTGAAGCGCCTAGAACCGCATGGCCAGACTGGCCGGCTTCCAGGTAGGACCACGCAGCACCACAGTCAGAGGTCCCAGCAATGTGGTGGCATTAGGCAGATGGCACCGATAAAAATTTATCATGTCAAGATACTGGCATAAGCCTTTGTGCGTCTGTGGGTGCGGCTTGTTCAACATTCCCTGCACCTTAGCCAGTAGTGGCTCGGAGTAAATGCCCTTGAAATTCAATTTCTGTGGCCCCAAACATAATTTTTGAAGGATTAATGACTATGCCAGCCTCACTCAGCCACTGGAAGATGGTCGTTACGTGGCAGTAATGGCATTCAGATGACTTCAAATAGTCGAGGATGTCAGTGCTGTACATAAAATACCACAAATATGCCTCGTAAAGTGCCATCCAGTAAATGCTGCTATGTTTGGGCAGTATTCTGTAGACCGAACGACAAGTATAAGCTTTCAAAAAGAATGAAGGGCATTATAATTACTGTTTTCTGAATGTCTTCAGGTGCCACAGGGATCTGCATGAACACCTTCGTGCAGTTAATTTTGCTAAGTATAACAGAGCCCACCAAGGCGTCGCTACAATTCTACAGGTGTGGTTTGAGGTATCGGTCTGGCACCGTCTGTGCATTCAATGTAGGTAGTCTCCTCATGGGACCACAAATTATCCTTCTTTGGCACAAAGTGCAAGGCAGAGTACCATTGGCTGCATGATGGACGAACAAAGCACTGTCACAACATGGCCTCGAACTCAGCCTTTACTGCAGCAAGTCACTCAGGTGCAAGTCGATGTGGACAGCATGAGGTTGGTGGTCCACATGTAGTAATAATGTGGTGGACTGCTGAATGTTCAACATGCCTCAGTGCACAAGGGAGGCAAGTGCGTTCTGGAAATTTGTCCAGTATGTGTGCATATGGTCTGGGTAACTTCACTATTCAACACTGAACGAGGCAGCCAGCTGTTACTGTCCCACTATTTTCAAATTTGTTGTCAAATCAGCAGGGCACTTGTAATGTCAGCTAATATGTTGTTGTGACCAAGGAAATTCGCACCCAGGATTCGTCTGTTGACATCAGCCACATCAAACAAACAGGGAAAGGTGCGACACAGTCCAGGATACAAAGTTCTGTGACAAGTGCTGTACATTTTTATTGTTGAGTTGTTTGCCACCATAAGAGATTGTCTAGGCCTTCCGGCAAGCTGTTAGCATAAATCAAGGGGAAAGTGACAGATTG
This sequence comes from Schistocerca gregaria, assembly GCF_023897955.1. Lineage (NCBI taxonomy): Eukaryota > Metazoa > Arthropoda > Insecta > Orthoptera > Acrididae > Schistocerca > Schistocerca gregaria. The sequence continues at coordinate 554,501,048 of NC_064931.1, forward strand.
GAACCCATGCAGATGAGGTACTTCACGCTGCTAGGCCATTTCATTATGAGGAGATGCCTGGATATTGCACTGCAGCTGGGTGAACCTAGGCACATTTGCAGTTGGTATTTGGGTGCAGGCACGGAGGCCGACACTTTGAAGCTTTGTAGCTAAAGCAGGAATGATACCAGCAGTGCCCACTCAGCTGATGCTCTAATGTTGTCGGCTTACCACCAGAATGGCTGGTACACGATGCTGGTGGTGGGAGCCAGATCGGCGGTATTGAAATCTGTGCCACTATGGGGACTGCTGCTCTCTGTTTGTGAGTGTGCCAACCGGTCGACCTGTGTGCTGCCACCTCTGCGGCCAGGTCTCGAACTGGGCAGGGATGGTTGGCATCTTTACCGTTAACTACAGGAGACACGTATCACCACAAAGTCAAATTTGCAGGCACGGCGACAGCATTGTAGGCTGCTACAGCGGTGATATTGGGTGTTGTTGCCGGTGCGTCACACACCCTACCAGCCGAGTCCATGACAGTGTCCAGCTGCATTTCTGTTTGTGCAGCAATGGCTGCTTGCACTTGTGCTGGAAGGCTGCGCATCCAGACAGCACACAATAGCAAGTCTAGGACCGTGTCGGACTGTGCGAGGCTCTGCAAATGGCGCAGGAACTGAGATGGCCTCCTGTCATTGCACTCCTGTTGGCGCAGCAACTGATTCAGCCGTTGTTCCCGCAATGATGAAATTCACCTTATTAACTGCTCCGTTAGTCGCTTATATGAAGACTATGTCGGCGTGGTGCTGATATCCCACACTTTGGCTGCATAGTCTTGATCTAGCTGGCTCATGACATATTCAAATTTGGCACGGTCACAGGTGATGTTGTTGCACAGGAAAACCGCCTCCACTTGGCTGAACCACATGATTGGGCCACGGGGCCAAATGGATGGCAGCCTAACCAAAACAGACATCCTGTGCTATCTGCCACTCCCGTAAACTTGTTCTCCAGTCTCTGGTTGCGCACTAGCAGCTCATGTATTATCTGTTGTACACTGTCTATTGTTTTTTGCAGTTCTTCCAAAGCTGTAACCTTGGTTTAGCGCCTAGTTCACGACGGTTTGTTCGTGAACTCACTCTTCATACGCGAGGACGAAAGTGTTGATCACTTGTGGTTCTGCATCACTCATACTGATGAAAGTTCATCACCACTTATTTAGCGTAGCGATCATGTTGGGGCCACCAGTGAAGCGGGAACGTGTGGGTATCGCCGCTTACATGCCAATTGTAGAGTGATCCGACTTTACTGACACACCCACGCACTTTGTTCGTCGTTGTGGTAACAGGAATTGATAAGTAACTTTCCAAAAATTATTTTGCCAAATGAGTAAATGAACAAGTGACAAAAATGAAATTGGTTCGCAATGCCCACTAAACGCCGATCGCGATAATTGTCTTTGAATAACAGTTCCTCTCGAACACCGACTCCAGACGTTGTACCCTCCTAGGTGACGAGCGTGTCGTCCGATTGTGTGAGGGCAGGAGTATAGTGGAAGCATGTCCGGAACAAAACGAACCTTTTTCTCGTGATCCTGGGGGTGTTGTGTGTTTCGCAGACATGATGAAGCAAAGGTGAATACCAAGGGAGAGTGAAAAACAAAGATCCGTATGAGTCTGTGGGGAGCTCGCGTTTGCTCGACCCTCCTCGTCCGCGGAATGAAATTACAGAATCTCGATATTCGCGTCTGTACTGAACGACAGCTCAGCTCGCACTGCCGTTGCTTCTTCTGCTGACTCGCGTGCGTGTGTGCCACTTGGGACGGACGTGACAGCTCTGGTCCTTTCACGCATTTTTCCGCCACCGCTTCCACAGACGCACCTGGAGCAATATTAGTTTCTGTTTTATTCACAGTGTTTAGTTTCATTTTTGTTTCCACGTATTTCTTCGAAGAAGTGAATTGTACCTTTGTATTTTACTTTCCAGACTAGTGTTTACTATCTTAAGTTATTTTGTATAAATCTTAGTGCATTATCTTTGTGGGAGCCAACATTCTAGTGTAGTTTCCCCCTCATAAGCACTACAGTTATGTGGTTCAATTTGGATCTCGTGAACACTGGAGACAGTTCTCGCATAGTCACTGTCTGGTAATCTCAGCAGAGGGATGTGTGTGTGTGTGGGAGGGGGGGGGGGGGGGGGTTGAAATTCATATTAGGGGGACTTCCGGTAACATCATCTCGATTCTCTGCTATGACAGCACGTCGCAGGTGTCGCCACCGGCGCCAACCTTGTGTAAATGCTCTGAAAAGCTAATCATTTGCATATCACAGCATCTTCTTCCTGTCGGTTAAATTTCGCGTCTGTAGCACGTCATCTTCGTGGTGTAGCAGTTTTAATGGCTCTGAGCACTATGCGACTTAACATCTGTGGTCATCAGTCGCCTAGAACTTAGAACTAATTAAACCTAACTAACCTGAGGACATCACACACGTCCATGCCCGAGGCAGGATTCGAACCTGCGACCGTAGCAGTCGCGCGGTTCCGGACTGAGCGCCGAGAACCGCGAGACCACCGCGGCCGGATAGCAATTTTAATGGCCAGTAGTGTAATAACGGACTTGAAACCTGTGGCTGGCTGTGAGCCAGCTGTATAAGTTGTATAATCCAATGGGTTAATGGGGACCTCCATTTAGGAGCTTTTGACAGAAATGGATTCAATTTTATTACATCTTTTCACTCATTGTGTATATATTTCTGCATTGAACTGTGTTGCTTCTTGCCACTGAAAATGTTTTGTAATATCAGTGACAGAGTTCGTAGTTATCGTGCCAGATATTATAATTAGAAAAAATATTCTACATCGAAGTGCATATTTGTATATCGGATTGTGGGCTGTAGTGTGAAGACATTTTCACTGATCTGAATACTACTGCATTTAGCAAACTCTAGTTATACAGGATTCAGTAGTAGATCAACTTATGGAAGCGTGTGTGTGTGTGTGTTATTTGCTTTCAAATTTTCGCTGGTGTGGAAGGATGAGATGATTGTAGTGCATTGATTTCTGCTAAAATGTATTGTCAGGAGTCCCTGTTAAGGGTGTCCGTTACTGTGACTACAAAAGATACTTAGTGGCAAGAAGCAACACTATGAAAAGCAGAAATACATACTCATTTCATGACAAGATGTAATAAAGCTGCCGGCCGCGGTGGTCTCGCGGTTCTAGGCGCGCAGTCCGGAACCGTGCGACTGCTACGGTCGCAGGTTCGAATCCTGCCTCGGGCATGGATGTGTGTGATGTCCTTAGGTTAGTTAGGTTTAAGTAGTTCTAAGTTCTAGGGGACTAATGACCACAGCAGTTGAGTCCCATAGTGCTCAGAGCCATTTGAACCATTTGTAATAAAGCTGACTACCAGTTATGTCAAAAGCTGGTAACATGGAGTATTCCATTAAAACTATAAAAATGGATGCAATTCAAAGTAAAGCAGAATACGAGGAATTAACTTGTAATACCTTTAAAATGAGCCGTGCACACACAGCAGGGCCGACGCAAGGCACATGCAAAACGTGCGGCCACATGGGGCGGCACTTTCTGAGGGGCGGCAAATCTGTCGCCCCCACCCCCTTTTTTATTTTAGGACAAACTCAACATTCGTGCCCAAGAGGGGATTCGAAACCAAATCTCGTAGGGAGCGGCTTCGGGAACTGTGGCATGGCGCCTGGACTAACTGCTGGCCGCCCCTGTTAAACAGGGGCAGGGAGGAGAACTAATTTCTTCCTCGCCACTGTGGCAGCACCGTCGTGTTTACGCCGGAAGAACAGAGAGGGGGAAGCAGTCTGGCGCACACTCCAGTATTCTTGTGAGTGGAGGGCTGCAAGCCTCCAACGCACCGTGTGTTTACTCACAACTAATTTTGCAGAAGACGAAATCTAACTTGGAAAATGCGAATGCAATGTTCGATACTGCGGTTACATGTTAAGCCTGAAGCAATTTTGCTAAGCCCTTCAGTGGCAGTTTCCGAGTGTTTTATTCTTCCCACATTATGGAAAAAGATGGTTGAACATTACTGCAGTCAAACATGTCCAACACCTACAATGGCTAGAAGTATTCTGAATGGGTAAATACGGTGCGAGTAATTACAAGGGATAAAGACATTGCTAATAAGCGTGGAATAAGTTGGGTTTTGACGTATTTTTGAAAATTTTTGCTATCCGTTTCTGAGTGATAGTGGGGCATTTTTGAGACATGAAACACCTGTCTCCGACTGCATGAACAACAATTAAACTCTGACCGGCACTTTTGTTTGACGATACTACTCGCACACTATCACTTTGCCAACATTTATTTACTGTATAATGCGTGTGAATCCATATTTCATATTAGTAAACTACTGGTCGCTTTTGTTCTGATGAAAACCTGAGAAAGTATGGTCTTTTAGCAACAATGCCCTCTCGTCCGCACAAAACAAAATGTTAATTTTGACACGTTCTAAAACGAAAATCCATAGACAGAACATTGCATCTAAGGGTTTCCTTGTTAGCTTTGAAGCTCATTTCTATTTGACAAAAATTGTGCAGTTTTCGCAAAGTTCGTATTTCTTTCTGTTGTTCGTAATGACATAGAAATTGCTGCCTTATAATACATTTATCCATATCATCGGTCACAAACTTATTATGAGCTTCTTGCTTCTTGGCGCTAGTTTAACTGTAGTCTCGCTGTACCTCGTCACGTGACCTAGTTCCTGGCAATGCCGCGTCACCATTTCCCCTTTCCAGGCAATAGGTATTGTTGCGTTGTCTACAACGAAACCTACAGAAGTCGTTTCGCTAGTTGGCCGAGAGAGTCAAGATTGGTCACAAGCACTTTCATTGCATTTCGTAAGAACACAAGAATCGGTGCGCCCGAATTTCTTGCAACTTGGGACTTAATAGATAAGTGCTTGTCATATAACGTACAATTAGTATTGTGCAAGCACGTTACTCATAAGTTAGAACTTTTCTCCTCCAAGTTCGCAGAATAGGAAAATTTATTTTTCTTATGATCTGTTACTTCAAAAATTGGCAAGTCGGCAAATAAGCACGCATCGTCCCAATAGCTAGAATGAAAATAAAGCTAAGCAAAGTGAAGTTATACAGCGATGACTAATTTGTTACCCCTTATTCCATAATCAGACACGAAAGAAGTGACACATGGAAATTACGATAGATGTCGAGTGTCAATTCTTTGAAATGAACAACCGCAGTGCAGTGAGTTAATATATTTCGACTAGCATTAGTACCCATCGATGCCCGGGAGTGTATTTATTGCATTATTATGTTACTCCATCTCATTCTTCCTCTCTCCATTGTCTTCCGCCCCACTCTTTGACCGTTTCACCTACGTCTGTAGTGAAATTCGGCCTGAAATTCAATTTCACGTACTCAAATCTTATGACTTCATCTCCTTAACAGTGTATCCTACAGTAATATAATTTTCCCTTTACGTGCAGTGGAAATCAGGAAATTGTCTGCGAAGTGTGTTGCAAATAAAGTTAGTACACTGACATCAACAGTTAGTTTCACGCAATCGTTATTTACAGGCTGGATCGAAACATGTCCGACTGTAGAAAAAGACTGTCTGGCAGTGAACATAGGAAAAGACGGGCGCTGAAGGAAGATGACGATAAGAAGCAAAATGATGCATTACACCGATATTTCAAGACAAAGAGATAACGACCTAGCAGTGGCGAGGATGGAAAAATAGATCCTGAAAGTACAGAAATTAGTGGAGCTAATGCAGCTACATCTTTATCTTCAGGACATGACCAGAAAGTTGACGAACACAGTACTGCGACCACCGCATACAATAGCAATGCTGACGATGGGCCATCCACAACATGTTCAAAAGGCCTCGTCTGGACTCAAGACCTGCTTTGTGACGAAAGTTCAGAGATTGAAACATCAGGCAGAACTGAAATTAGGGGACCCGATTCTGAAATACCGGAGGAACATCAGCTAAGGAACTCACCACCGGAGAAGGGATTGAAGGCGAGCCTAAACTGGAAGACACAATTGACTCAGATCCCTGAAGATGGCCGGAAATTATTACCGACTGCATTCGAACTACTTTGGTCATGCGAGGTCCTCCAGATCGCATTAAGGAAACTGAAGAATGTCCTAAAAACGAGGACAATCGGCGTTTCAGCCCTGTTCACTACAGCTATTCTTTGAAGAATTTAGAAGAAGCAGACTGACATTGGTTGGTGTACTCAAACAGCAAGGGTGCTGTGTTCTGCTTTTGTTGCAAACTTTTTTCGTCATCTACAGTAAAAATTGCAAAGAACGGTGTAAGCGACTGGCGGCACCTTGCTTCGTATCTCGAAAGTCACGGGAAGTCTACCGAGCATTTGAATTCTCATAAAAAGTGGATCGTGCTTTCCAAGGGACCGAAAACGTCACGAACTGTCGACGCCCATCATCAAAGGCTTCTGAATACTGAAAGCGAACATTGGAAAAATGTTATTGAGCGCTTAATAGCAATAATTCATTTTATGGATCGGCAATGTCTACCTTCGAGAGGAAGCAGAGATACACTCTTTCAGCCTGACAACGGAAACTTCTTGAAAGCCGTTGAATTATTCGGAAAGTTCGACACTGTGATGATGGAGCACCTGCACAGAACAAAGCAAGGTGAGAACAAGGGTCATCATTATCTTGGAAAAGAAACACAGAATGAAATAATTCATCTTATTGGATCATCTATAACCAACAACATTCTATTAATGATGAAATCTACAAAGTATTACTGTATAATTCTGGACTGCACACCAAATATTTCAAAAGTTGAGCAGATGAGAGTTGTGGTACGTTTCGTCCAGGAGACAAGACTCGACGGGGTATACGATGTCCTGACAGCCTGGAGACAAAGTGTAGAAAGCTCGCAGCGATTTTGCAAGGTCATGAGTCAAGCGACATTGATGTACTGGAGTTGAGGGACGAACGAAAAGTGTTTTCAACATTGTTGAAACCTGGAATAGGTCCAAAAGAGACTCTGAAGTTTATAGGAATACATAATTTTTGCCCTAATGGTAACATTGCTCTGAAAAGTTTTCTAACAGTCGGAGTAACAGTTGCGAGTGGAGAGAGGAATTTCTCAAAACCGAAATTAATAAAGACATACCACCGATCAACGATGAGCCAAACTCGTTTGAATGATCTTGCAACAATATCGATTGAGCACGAACTTGCAGAGGACTTAAAATACACAGATCGTGTAAAAGAGTTTGCACAAGCAAAAGCCAGGAAGGTTCGATATGTCTAGCGTTTTTTAAAATTTTTATATTATGATCAGTGTCTTGGTCATTTACTGTGTTGTTTTTTATTTTGTTCAACATTAAATAGTTATTGTAAATATTTTTGTTCAAACCAAATTATCGTTAAATTTTAAATATATTTTGTTTTCCGCTGAATACATTATCTGTTCACAACCATTGAAAAATGTTTATTTACGTTAATTGTAAGTTCTTGCAACGCGGAATTAGCTGAGTGGTCTAGGCGCTGCAGACATGGACTGTGCGGCTGGCCCCGGCGGAGGTTCGAGCCCTCCCTCTGGTATGGGTGTGTGTGTTTGTCCTTAGGATAATTTAGGTTAAGTAGTGTGTAAGCTTAGGGACTGATGACCTTAGCAGTTAAGTACCATAAGATTTCACACACATTTGAACATTTTTGTAAATTCACAAGCCTTATTAAAATTAGCTAGATTTCTTCAATGTGGTTTGATTCCATTTTTGAGCTGTTGCCCAGCGACTGTTTTGTACAAATCTGTAGAGAATGTCACCAATCAGTCTCAATTTTTCTTTTTATTTTCCAGATCTACATAGATTTCGGGCACAGTGTGGCTATTCTCAGTGCTTTGAGTTATGTTTACACCTATACAGCCATTCTGAACGTCAACATGAGGATTTAGATGTAAGCACATATTAAAAGCTTTGAGACTGGCTACTCAGTGGCGGAAACCTTGGTAGATCTGAAAAGTAAAAACAAAAATTGCGATTGATTGCTGACTTTTTCTACAGATTTATTTAAATAAAATTCCACAAACGTTTTGTAAAAAAAAACGGGTGGAGGGGCGGGGGGGGGGGGGGCAATTTAGCAGCTCGCACGGGGCGGCACTTGGGCTTGCGCCGGCCCTGACACACAGGTTAGTAAGCAGGAACAAATTTACATGAGTACTTACTACACTATGCAATGAAACAGTTTCTATTTTAGTCCTACATGAATCAAAAACAAACATGAAATCAATTACTCCACATAATATTATGGATGAATGCAAAAATAAAGAAGAATATAAGCACATATTCTCTTGAATAAATTGTCCAAATTTTCTGAAACTGTATTCGTTTGTTTGTCTGTAGATGCACAGAACATCTACCGATTTCTGTCATATTCAGAATTCTTTTTCATTTTATATTAGAGTGTATTTGCAAAGTGGACGAGTGTCAAGGATTCTAGAACTAAGAATGCTTTCCCCTACTGCCTGGACCAGAATATAGTACGCAAGACAAACATTATGCACCATTCTGTTTTTGGCTACAGACTAGCCATGAGTATTCCTTTAGCCAATCCAATTGAAACTCTTTCTTGTCTACCCTCTGTCCACTCTGGATATTCATAATTCGACGTGGTTCTGAGGACTGTGTCAGATGTTCATACTTTTCCTCATCACTAAGTGATTTTCAGGTCAGGTAATGTATGTACTAGCCACTCCCTCTAGCACTGGGTCGGGCTCTGTTAATAGCAGCCAACAACAAACTACGGCTTGTTTACCAAGTAGAGAATCGTGCACCATGAAATCAACAACTTACCAACAACTAAACTAACTCTGCGGAGCTGCTCTACAGGGTTATTTAAAAATAGTCAATAATCCTTTTAAGGGGTTAAAATAATACTCGTCAGCTCCGAAATCCCGAAAAAAATCAGCTGCACAAAAGTTACACATCTGCTAACCTACTTGACCAAAATGTATGAAACAGCTGATGTTTTGCGCGATTTGGAAGTAGGTCCGATAGTAAAAGTTGTTCTTATAGATGTGTACTTTAACCTGTAAAAGATTATTTACCGATTTTAGGTAAATAATAGAGTATAAAACTATGAAATTCAGAGCAGTTGCAGGCGTGCGAAGAAAGCTAGTTTAAAAAGAATTACAAACCGAAGAAACCCGATGATTTATGTTGTATTACATTATTTACGCCGGCCTTTGTGACCGAGCGGTTCTAGGCGCTACAGTCTGCAACCGCGCGACCGCTACGGTCACAGGTTGGAATCCTGCCTCGGGCATGGATGTGTGCGATTTCCTTAGCTTAGTCAGGTTTAAGTAGTTCTAAGTTCTAGGGGACTGATGACCACAGCAGTTAAGTCCCATAGTGCTCAGAGCCATTTGAACCATTTGGAACATTATTTACATTAAGTATGACTTCACGCGGTCCCTTGTAGGGCAGGCAGGGAGGAACGAATGCTCAGACTCGTGGCCACAGTCAGCCACATCACACCTATCGAAAGATCAACCAACTCAACCGAGTAAAAAGTCACAAACCCGACTAATCGCGTTTGTATGAATTTTATATAAAACATACAAAATAATCAGAAGGATGTACCTGATGAACTTTTGTGTCGACAATAAGAAGTAGCTGACACTGTTTTCGGGTAATATTGGTTCATTTTCGCGCGATTTGGCCTCTTCTTCTTCTCTTTAAAAAAAAAGAAGAAGGAAAGCACTTATTGTTTACTGCACACTACTCTCTCAAGTACCACGCGGGACCCCGTCGCGGGTGAGCGTGCGGCGGTAGCACTTGGCCGTCGCTGTTGTGCATCGCCAATGAGTAGCGTGCGAATTAAAGACTCGTTATGTCGTTATCAGGAGAAAGAAAACTGGCGTTCTACGAATCGGAGCGTGGAATGTCAGATCCTTTAATCGGGCAGGTAGGTTAGAAAATTTAAAAAGGGAAATGGATAGGTTAAATTTAGATATAGTGGGAATTAGTGAAGTTCGGTGGCAGGAGGAACAAGACTTCTGGTCAGGTGACTGCAGGGTTATAAATACAAAATCAAATAGAGGTAATGCAGGAGTAGGTTTAATAATGAATAGGAAAATAGGAATGCGGGTAAGCTACTACAAACAGCATAGTGAACGCATTATTGTGGCCAAGATAGATACGAAGCCCACGCCTACTACAGTAGTACAAGTTTATATGCCAACTAGCTCTGCAGATGAGGAAGAAATTCAAGAAATGTATGATCAGATAAAAGAAATTATTCAGATGGTGAAGGGAGATGAAAATTTAATAGTAATGGGTGACTGGAATTCGGTAGTAGGAAAAGGGAGAGAAGGAAACGTAGTAGGTGAATATGGACTGGGGCAAAGAAATGAAAGAGGAAGCCGCCTGGTAGAATTTTGCACAGAGCACAACTTAATCATAGGTAACACTTGGTTCAAGAATCATAAAAGAAGGCTGTATACATGGAAGAAGCCTGGATATACTAAAAGGTATCAGATAGATTATATAATGGTAAGACAGAGATTTGGGAACCAGGTTTTAAATTGTAAGACATTTCCAGGGGCAGATGTGGACTCTGACCACAATCTATTGGTTATGACCTATAGATTAAAACTAAAGAAACTGCAAAAAGGCGGGAATTTAAGAAGATGGGACATGGATAAACTAAAAGAACCAGAGGTTGTACAGAGTTTCAGGGAGAGCATAACGGAGGAATTGACAGGAATGGGGGAAAGAAATACAGTACAAGAAGAATGGGTAGCTTTGAGGGATGAAGTAGTGAAGGCACCAGAGGATCAAGTAGGTAAAAAGATGAGGGCTAGTAGAAATCCTTGGGTAACAGAAGAAATATTGAATTTAATTGATGAAAGGAGAAAATATAAAAATGCAATAAATGTAGCAGGCAAAATGGAATACAAACGTCTCAAAAATGAGATCGACAGGAAGTGCAGAATGGCTAAGCAGGGATGGCTAGAGGACAAATGTAAGGATGTAGAGGCTTATCTCACTAGGGGTAAGATACACTCCTGGAAATTGAAATAAGAACACCGTGAATTCATTGTCCCAGGAAGGGGAAACTTTATTGACACATTCCTGGGGTCAGATACATCACATGATCACACTGACAGAACCACAGGCACATAGACACAGGCAACAGAGCATGCACAATGTCGGCACTAGTACAGTGTATATCCACCTTTCGCAGCAATGCAGGCTGCTATTCTCCCATGGAGACGATCGTAGAGATGCTGGATGTAGTCCTGTGGAACGACTTGCCATGCCATTTCCACCTGGCGCCTCAGTTGGACCAGCGTTCGTGCTGGACGTGCAGACCGCGCTAGACGACGCTTCATCCAGTCCCAAACATGCTCAATGGGGGACAGATCCGGAGATCTTGCTGGCCAGGGTAGTTGACTTACACCTTCTAGAGCACGTTGGGTGGCACGGGATACATGCGGACGTGCATTGTCCTGTTGGAACAGCAAGTTCCCTTGCCGGTCTAGGAATGGTAGAACGATGGGTTCGATGACGGTTTGGATATACCGTGCACTATTCAGTGTCCCCTCGACGATCACCAGAGGTGTACAGCCAGTGTAGGAGATCGCTCCCCACACCATGATGCCAGGTGTTGGCCCTGTGTGCCACGGTCGTATGCAGTCCTGATTGTGGCGCTCACCTGTACGGCGCCAAACACGCATACGACCATCATTGGCACCAAGGCAGAAGTGACTCTCATCGCTGAAGACGACACGTCTCCATTCGTCCCTCCATTCACGCCTGTCGCGACACCTCTGGAGGCGGGCTGCACGATGTTGGGGCGTGAGCGGAAGACGGCCTAACGGTGTGCGGGACCGTAGCCCAGCTTCATGGAGACGGTTGCGAATGGTCCTCGCCGATACCCCAGGAGCAACAGTGTCCCTAATTTGCTGGGAAGTGGCGGTGCGGTCCCCTACGGCACTGCGTAGGATCCTACGATCTTGGCGTGCATCCGTGCGTCGCTGCGGTCGGGTTCCAGGTCGACGGGCACGTGCACCTTCCGCCGACCAATGGCGACAACATCGATGTACTGTGGAGACCTCACGCCCCACGTGTTGAGCAATTCGGCGGTACGTCCACCCGGCCTCCCGCATGCCCACTATACGCCCTCGCTCAAAGTCCGTCAACTGCACATACGGTTCACGTCCACGCTGTCGCGGCATGCTACCAGTGTTAAAGACTGTGATGGAGCTCCGTATGCCACGGCAAACTGGCTGACACTGACGTCGGCGGTGCACAAATGCTGCGCAGCTAGCGCCATTCGACGGCCAACACCGCGGTTCATGGTGTGTCCACTGTGCCGTGCGTGTGATCATTGTTTGTACAGCCCTCTCGCAGTGTCCGGAGCAAGTATGGTGGGTCTGACACACCGGTGTCAATGTGTTCTTTTTTCCATTTCCAGGAGTGTAAATACTGCCTACAGGAAAATTAAAGAGACCTTTGGAGATAAGAGAACCACTTGTATGAACATCAAGAGCTCAGATGGAAACACAATTTTAAGCAAAGAAGGGAAAGCAGAAAGATGGAAGTAGTATATAGAGGGTCTATACAAGGGTGATGTACTTGAGGACAATATTATGGAAATGGAAGAGGATGTAGATGAAGACGAAATGGGAGATACGATACTGCGTGTTGAGTCTGACAGAGCACTGAAAGACCTGAGTCGAAACAAGGCCCCCGGAGTAGACAACATTCCATTGGAACTACTGACGGCCTTGGGAGAGCCAGTCCTGACAAAACTCTACCATCTGGTGAGCAAGATGTATGAGACAGGCGAAATACTCTCAGACTTCAAGAAGAATATAATAATTCCAATCCCAAAGAAAGCAGGTGTTGACAGATGTGAAAATTACCGAACCATCAGTTTAATACGTCACAGCTGCAAAATACTAACACGAATTCTTTACAGACGAATGGAAAAACTAGTAGAAGCTGACCTCGGGGAAGATCAGTTTGGATTCCGTAGAAATGTTGGAAACACGTGAGGCAATACTGACTCTACGACTTATCTTAGAAGCTAGATTAAGGAAGGGCAAACCTACGTTTCTATCATTTGTAGACTTAGAGAAAGCTTTTGACAATGTTGACTGGAATACTCTCTTTCAAATTCTGAAGGTGGCAGGGGTAAAATATAGGGAGTGAAAGGCTATTTACAATTTGTACAGAAACCAGTTGGCAGTTATAAGAGTCAAGGGACATGAAAAGGAAGCAGTGGTTGGGAAGGGAGTGAGACAGGGTTGTAGTCTCTCCCCGATGTTATTCAATCTGTATATTGAGCAAGCAGTAAAGGAAACAAAAGAAAAATTTGGAGTAGGTATTAAAATCCATGGAGAAGAAATAAAAACTTTGACGTTCGCCGATGACATTGTAATTCTGTCAGAGACAGCAAAGGACTTGGAAGAGCAGTTGAACGGAATGGATAGTAACTTGAAAGGAGGATATAAGATGAACATCAACAAAAGCAAAACGAGGATAATGGAATGTAGTCGAATTACGTCAGGTGATGCTGAGGGAGTTAGATTAGGAAATGAGACACTTAAAGTAGTAAAGGAGTTTTGCTATTTGGGGAGCAAAATAACAGATGATGGTCGAAGTAGAGAGGATATAAAATGTAGACTGGCAATGGCAAGGAAAGCGTTCCTGAAGAAGAGAAATTTGTTAACATCGAGTATAAATTTAAGTGTCACGAAGTCATTTCTGAAAGTATTTGTATGGAGTGTAGCCATGTATGGAAGTGAAACATGGACGATAAATAGTTTAGACAAGCAGAGAATAGAAGCTTTCGAAATGTGGTGCTACAGAAGAATGCTGAAGATTAGATGGGTAGATCACATAACTAATTGAATAGGATTGGGGAGAAGAGAAGTTTGTGGCACAACTTGACCAGAAGAAGGGATCGGTTGGTAAGACATGTTCTGAGGCATCAAGGGATCAGCAATTTAGTATTGGAGGGCAGCGTAGAGGGTAAAAATCGTAGAGGGAGACCAAGAGATGACTACACTAAGCAGATTCAGAAGGATGGGGGTTGCAGTGGGTTCTGGGAGATGAAGAAGCTGGCACAGGATAGAGTAGCATGGAGAGCTGCATCAAACCAGTCTCAGGACTGAAGACCACAACAACAACAATATGTAAACAGCTTCTTAAGTAATTTAAGAGTTGAAAACATATTATACCTGCTTAAAATCGATTACGTTAGGTTAAGTAATGAAAATTGTACTAATAAAGTAGGACAATACGAAGTTTAATTTGAGATTTGTCAGGGTTAGATCCAGATGCTTTTTTTATGGGGGGGGGGGGACCTTGAGCCCCTTAATCCTCCCCCCCCCCCTACATCCGCAACCTTTGCCACACTTTTTCCCATGTTTTATTCTGTGTGGAATTCTCATCTAGCAGCAAGCACACGATTCGGAGCAGGCGATGCACAGTGGCCTTCCTTTCTTACAGCTCAACCTAGTGCGCGGAGCCATAGGTCAGGTCGAGCGTGACTGTATGGTTACTATAGCAACTAAGATGTCACCTTCTTGAGTTTTTCTGTGGAGGCGGCATGCAGTGATGTAGATGGGAATTTTATTCCCAGCTGCTTCCAGCTCAAGGCTGTAAAGCAGAGTTTGTTGTGTGTGGAGCACTCATAATGCATTTGGTGCTATATGTATTAAATCTGAACCCCGCTGATGATGCAGTATGTATTTTATTATTTTGTATGGCAGTGAGAAAGATTCCCACAGGAAGGATGTTAGAAATGCTTAATGAGGCTAAGGACATTTTCCCGGCTACTTATAGGCCTAAATCGTTCTCCTTCTTTCCGTCCATCTCTTCTACTACGGCATCTACGGAATCACGCTTTCCTTGTCTGAAGCGTATAAAAAAGTACACGAGAAATGCATTTTCAGAAGAAACACTTTCTTATTTAGCGACTATTTCAATTCAGAAGTAACTTCTACTGCAGTTAATATAAACACAGACATCACCGACAAGTTTGCACCCTTAAAGGATCCAAGAATTGATTTGGAGTACAACAAAGAAATAAATTCAATTATTTAGATAAGCTTGTATGAATCTAGGTATAGTTTTCTTTCCTGTTAGCTCTTCACCTAACTTCCCAGTCACGACCCGCCACTGTTGTACAAGAGGCCTAAGCTTTAGACATGTACATGCCGAGCAAAGTCGTGAAGGATGGAAAAGTCCAGTCAAAGCTCGACAACCACGTCTGAATTTTGATAAGACACAGTACATACAGTTCCGAACAGTGAATGGTATGACGCCAATAATAAATATAGACCTTAATCAGAAGCATATAGCTAAGGTAGAATATTCCAAATTTTTAGGTGTGTCCACTGATGAGAGATAACATTGGAAGAAACACATTGATGATCTGCTGAAACGTTTGAGTTCAGCTTCTGATGCAATAAGGTTATTGCAAATTTTGGTGATTAACATCTTAGTAAATTAGCTTACTACGCCTATTTTCACTCATTCCTTTCATATGGCATCATATTTTGGGGTAATTCATTACTAAAGAATAAAGTATTTATTGCACAAAAGCGTGTAATCAGAATAATAGGTGGAGTCCACCTAAGATCATCCTGCAGACATTTATTTAAGGATCTAGGGAACAACCAAACCCAATTCGAAAGTAATAGCAGTGTGCATAGCTACAATACTAGGAGAATGGATGATCTTCACTATTCAAGATTAAATCTAACTTTGGCACAGAAAGGGGTGAATTATACTGCAACTAAAGTCTTTGGTCACTTACCAAATAGTACCAAAAGTCTGACAGATGACCAACAAGTATTTAAGAAGAAATTAAAAGAATTTCTGAATGACAACTCCTTCTACTCCATAGAGGAATTTTTAAATATAAATTAAGAAAAAAAATTATCGAAATAATAAAAATTAAAAAAAAATAAAAAAAACACAAAAAATATAAAAGTTGTTATATTAACTTAAGTATGTTGTTAAATTAACTTAATTATGTCATGTATTGGAATATTTGACTCGTTCCACATCATTACGAAATATCGTATTCATGATCCATGGAACTAGTATTAATCTAATCTATTCTGTTACGAAAGCAAAGAGAGTTTGACTGCAAATTTAAAACCAGCTAATGCCTCACACACAAACAAAAACTAGACGAAGCCAAAATCAGTACAGGAGGGCCATGCGTGAAGAGTTCAAAGAATCTGAAAGTAAAATACTGTTGACCGATTTGACAGAAAATCCTAAGAAGTTTTGTTCACACACACTGTGAGCGTAATGAGAATAAAACGGAGGATGACACAGAAAAGGCGGAAATGACTTTTTCTAAAATTGTTTCACAGAGGAAAAGAGCACTTTAGTTCCTCCTTTAAATCGTTGCACAAAATGAGGGTGTCCAAATAAGTGACCATGGGATAACCATGGGATAGAAAAGCAACTGGAATTATTGAACAGAAGAAAGACCAATGGACCTAAAGTAATACCAATTCGATACTACATAAATGATGCAAACGAACTAGCCCCTCTTCTAGCAGTCTACCGTAGGACTCTGAAGAAGCAAAGCGTTCCTAATGATTGAAAAAAAAAGCACAAGTCACTCCTGTTTTCAAGAAAGGTCGTCGAAGAAATACACAGAACTATAGGCCTATATATCTGACGTCGGTCTGTTGTAGAATTTATGCTCGCGTATTATGACATCTCTGGAGACCAACAATCTCCTCTGTAGGAATGAACACGGTTTACGAAAACAGCTATCATGTGAAACTCAGCTCGCTCTGTTCGTCCACGAGACCCAGAAAGTAGTAGATCGAGGTGCACAAGTGATGCCGCGTTCCTTGACTTCCTGAAGGAGTTAAATAGAATTCCGTACTGCCGCCTAGTGAACAAAATATGATCATACGGAATATCAAAGCAATTGCGTGACTGTAGTGACTAGTTTCTAGGAAACAGAACACATCATGCCATTCTCAATGACGAGAAATCTACAGACATAAAAGTAACTTTGGGCGTAATGCAAGTTAGTGTTATAGGACCATTACTTCTCACAATATATATAAACGACCTAGTAGATAACGTCGGAAGTTCTGTTAGGTTGATCGTGGATGATGCTGTTATAGACAGATAAGTCGTAAAGCTAGAAAACTGTAGCAAAATTGCAGGAAGAACTGCAGAGGATCGGCGCTAGACCGTGAACATAAACAAATGTAACATATTTCGAATACATAGAAAGACCCATTATTGTATGATTACACAATTGCAGAACAATCACTGGAAAACGATATGCATAGGGAGCAATCTGTAGTGGAACTACTGCATACAGCTACTGTTGGGAACGACAGATGCCAGACAGACCCATTAGAGGAATTATTAGGAAATGTAGTCCATCGATAAAGAAGTTGACTTACAAAACACTCGTTTGACCAACACTTCAATTAATCTATATCTGTACTTTGCTAACCACTGCGAAGAACACGCATTGTCATTAGTCTGAGATGTGTAACAAACAGGACTAATAGAGGAAACAGAAAAGATCCAAAGAAAAGCAGATCATTTAGCTACACGTTCATTTAGTAAGCATGAATGTGTCAGAGATGCTTAGCCAACAGTCACAGGGACTGCGAGAGACTAATTTTGGATCACAGTGTAGTTTACTGTTAAGATTCCAAAAGTGCATGTTCCTCGAAGACTCAACCAATATAGTGCTTCGTCCTATGTTAAGCTCATGAAAAGACCATGAAGATAAAATCAGAAAGATTTGAGCCAACGTGGAGGCTTACCAGCAAATGTTCTTCCTACGAACCATTTGTGACAGCAAGAGAAAAAGAGGGAAGTGTCACTGGTACACGAAGTACCCTCCACCAAATATGATGAGGGTGCTTGCAGAATATAGTGCAGATGTCGACAATAACCCCTCGGGTTACTTGGTGCCCTTATGACAGCTGGGTCATTTAATGGCACTCATATACTGTTCCAGTAGCAGGGGTTGATGTACGGTCTGCTGCTCAGACAGCTCCACATGCTAACTCGTTAAGGACTATGCACATCTGTGTTGGCACTCCTGCTGCATCGAGCTGTGTCACCTGTCAAACCACCACATGTCTAGCCACACCTGTCTTTCGTGTCTCACTATCCTATCCAAACTGTGAATAACGTAAAAGACAAATGACTTGGATCATCTCCATCTGCTTCCCAGTCTCTCTTAGTTGGTGCTCATATTTCATGTGCATGTCGTAACAATGAAAAAATTGGGATTAAGGAAGCAGACAAGTGTGTTCTGAGTCTTTCTTCTCTCACTAAATTTACAAATTTGGCAGGACAGGGTCTGAGTAGTAACTGTAGAAAATATTCTTTACCAGGGGATAAAACTCTCTGAAGAAATACTGAGCCATACTGCCCTACGGCTGTCCATATTTGCGAAAGTGTTGCCAATGCAGGATTTTGTGCACGAACTGATCTCTTGACTGTATCCTATAAAAATTCAATGGGATTCATGTCAAGTGATCTGGGTGGTCAAATCATTCACCTGAATTGTCCAGAATGTTCTTCAAGCCAATCACAAAAAATTTGGCCCAGTACCATGGTGCATTGTCAGCCACAAAAATTCCATCATTGTTTGGGAATTTAAAGTCCATGAATGGCTGCAAATGGTCTCTAACTAGCCGCACTTAGCCATTTTCAGTCGATGATTGGTTTAGTTGGACTAGAGAACCCAGCCCATTCCATGTAAGGACAGTCCACACTATTATGGAACCACCACCAACTTGCGCAGCACCTTCTTGACAACTTGGATCCATGGTTCATGGGGTCTGCACCACATTCAAACGCTACTATCGGCTCTTGCCGGCTGCAATCGGGACTCATCGGACCAGGCCATGGTCTTCCTGTCTGAAATCTGGAACATTGATTTCTGTGGTTATTTCACATAGTGTTGCTCATCTGTTATCACTGACAACCCTATGCAAACGTCACTGCCCTCAGTCATTAAGTGGAAGCCATCAGCCACTGTGTTGCCCGTGGTAAGAGGGGTTGCCTGAAATTTGGTATTGTCAGCACACTCGTGACACTGTAAATCTCGGAATGTTGGATTCCATAACAATTTCCAAAATGGAATCTCCAATGCTTCTAGCTCCAACCACCATTCCACGTTAAGAGCCTGTTAATTTCTGTTATGTGATCATAATCACATCAGAAACATTTTCACATCAATTAGCATAGCACAAATGACAGCTCTGCGAATGCACTGCCCTTTCGTACTTTGTGTATGCATTACTACTACCATCTGTACATGTGTGTTGCTATCCACTGACTTTTGCCACCTCAGTGTAATAGTCCTATCTTGACAACAATCATTTATGAATAATGCATTGTTATGACATAAAATTTCATGAATGATCACGTGATATTGTTGTATACACTGGAAAACACTTAGTTTCAGCAGAGCACAATGCTGGTGAACTTATGTTCTTGTGTTGTAATTATAGTGTATTTCTTAGTTTCATTGTGCACTAATTTGCCCACTATGAATATCATGGTAGAAAACATTTATTGGGAGGTAGTAGTGAGTATCCAAACTTTCCGGGAAAGGTTACAAAGTGGGTTATAGGTGGCAAACTGTACGTAATTTGGCCAAAAAAAGGGCTGCAAAACAACTTGAGTAAAGCCAGACAGTATGTTGAAAAGTTTGATGCAGTTGTGGACATTCCCACAGAGATGCAAATCTGTAAACAAGAATGTGTACTATATATATTAGGCGTAAGAAATTCTCTCATCCTGTGTTAAGAACGAACGTTTTTCGTGTTCCACTAATGAGCAAGTACAGTGTTCGAAGTGCAGGCAGCCCAAAAAAGTCGAAAAAAAATTCAGTGTCAGAGGAAACTGCTCAGAAAAATCTATTGACCAAAAAACTGCCAATGGAAACTCATTACCACCATGTACAGTACTATTAGAAGTAAAAATTGTATTAGTGCAACAAATGATGAAATAAAATGCAGTGCAGAAAACCAGACAGTGAATAAGAAAGAAGAAACATACATATTATCAATGAGTCATGGTAGGGGACTAGGCACAGTCCTACCTGATATTAAGTGAGAAAGCCTGGAGCTTAATTACAAGAAGTGCTGAAAAACCGTGAAACTGCAGTAAAAAGTGATGTAAACTGTGTCATAATCAGAGAAGGAAATGATGTACATAAAAACAAAAGCAGCCTTATCGAAGGAGCGCTGATAACACCATTCATAATTCTTATAACACACTACCATCATCTGAAAATAATATTGCTTATATAAGTAGAGCATCCCCATAAAATGATCCCATAACTCATTATTGAATGAAAATGTTCAGAAAAAACTAGGTTTTTCATTTTTAAATTACGTATGGCAGTAGGAATGGAAACATAGCTGAACTAATGCACTAAAATAAATTCAGTTGTGATCCAAAACAGTGAACACTTTCTATTTCTTGTACTTCATTGTTTCAGTAGACTATTTCTGTAACTTGTAGAGTTATATGAGATGTACTGAACTGAATGTACTCAACATAGCACAAATTTCATTGCATTGCATTGGATTTGTGTTAAAACAGCTGCTGATGTTTTCTAATCTTTCAACAGCTGCCTTTTCAATTAGGAAATTGATATTACCTTTTATTTCTACACTTACATCATCTACAGAAAATAATAAAATTTGTAGTTTTTTAAACTGCAAATGAAGGATTGATTATGTACTAGTAGATCAGAAACAACAGAGGACCCATACTTGAACCTTACAGTACACCATGTCTGATTGGTTCTAATTCTAAATGGCTATTGTTAAGTGACTTACAGGCAACAGGTACACATTGCTGTCTTCCATTAACATAAGATAAAAATGAGGAACCTGCTGTATCTACTACTTCATAATATTTAAACATTTCCTTGAGAATACTATGGTTCCCTTAGCTAAGTCACAAAATTTCCCAATGGTTGTAGCTTCTGTTTTTGATTCTAGTATATTGTATACCAAGGAAAAGACTGAACATTATTTTCAGTTAATCCTATGCTGAAATGAGTGCACATCTGCTGAACTCCTTGGCATACATTTTGAGACTAAATTTACTTCGAATAATCACACAGACTGTATATCTATAATTCTGTCAGTTGTTATTTATTTGTTGGGGAAACAATGCACATATGTTTTTAAACAACTATTGCTTAGTTCCTATTATGATATCTTCCACTTTCATTTAAAATAAGGTATTGATTTTAGGGTAATTCTCCCTGAGGAAGAGAAAAAAGAAGAGAGAAAAACTGAGAGAGAGAGACCAGGAGGGAGGGGGGGGGGGGGGGGGGGGGAGAGCATCTGTTTGAACAAGACCAACAGGTCCACATCTGGAATTTCCATGACTATACCTTATAGGCCATATTCCACACAGTTAAATATATTAACAACTTATTTCTCTTCATATGTAGTTACCTCTTGCATATAAAAGTAAATTATAGAAGGAATAGCCTAAGGCAACCTGTACACCAAGATAATTCTTGTCAAACATTAAAAATAGAAATACATACAACTCAACTAAATAAAATAGAGTTTACTTACAAATGTCTAGGCATAAAGCATTTTGATAAATTAGCTTCACAAGCATATCAGCTTTCAGAAAATTCTTCGAAAATAGAACCCAAAATTGACTGACAAGAAAAGCTACCTGCACACTTGAAGAATTTGAAAACTGTACAGAAGATGATCTTAATTACTAATGAAGTCAGAAGAGTAAATGCACCTTCTTTTGAAGAATTACAAATTTGTTTTTGCAGAGAGGTCTTTTATTTATAGAAGTGCATTTCTTTATTTCATTGTGTATTGTTTAGTGTATAATATGTATTACTATAAAGCAGTTATTATGTTTCTGTAACATATCAATTCACAATATGAAAATAGTTTTCTTAAATTTGTCATGATGGCATCTTTTGCATGCAGATGCTTGAACAAACAAAAGTGTTTACAACTTATATGATCTTATAATTTTTTTTGAAAATACTGGCAGTAATAAGACAGATTGGTAATTTGTTACAGTGTCTTGCCTCCTTTTTTGTGAAGTTGCCGAAAAAAGAATGCTTGTCTCTCTAGGAAAAGATTTGTTGCATAAGTAAGCCAATATATTACTAATTGTAAGTTCAGCTGTACAACATTTCATTATTTTACTTTTGATTTCTTCATAACCACTTGACCATTTATTTGTAAGAGAATTAATAAAATTTGGAAACTTATTTTAGAAATGTAGGAGGATGCTGAATTTTATGTAACTTGTTTTGGAAAGTATTCTAAGGAAATAGTCAAACCTAATCTATCTGTTATTGACCAAATAAATTTATTAGAATTCCTCACTTTTTAAAGAAATTTCTCCATTTTCTGGATTCCTTTCTCCTGTCTCATTTTTTTTTTTTTGTAGGTTCCAAACAGTTCTTATCTTGTTCTTTAATGAGATTATTTTTTATTGATAATACATACCATTTGGCACTCAGATGACTTTACTTGGGCTTTTACAGAATGGTTTGAAATGGGCTTTAATCCTATCATCATCCATGTCCCTTGATGACTAGCAGAGTTTTCTCATAGTTCTGCATGATATTGTGATTCCATATGTAACACAAGGTTCAGATGCATTTTATCTGCCTCCATATTTTAATTTCTTAGAAAAGCAGTTTCTATTAGTAGCCTATTACAATGTTACAGAATACATTATGTTTTTCATTAATACCAGGAGTGTTGTACATATATCTCCAGTTTTTATTTGACAATTTCTTTTCCATTTATTACCCTTGTATTTTCCAATTATTTTTATTTATGTGGTGCACTCTGATATTAAACATCAGCAATTGACTATAATATTCTGAGAGGCCATTAACTATGGGAATTTCGATAGCACTTTGTAATCTCAATGCATCTACAAAAATGTGGTCAGTAGCAATAGTGCTCATTCCCATAACTCTTGTTGCAAATTGGATTAAGGAACTGGATCACATAAAATGGCAAGGAACTTAAGTAAAGCTCTAGAACAGGTGTTCTCTGCAAAATTATACTTCCACATAATATTACCTTATTTTGCTTGGAAGTCAAGAAGTTTAATAATGCATCAATATTTCATAAATAATTAAAAATTAACAGATGGAGTCCTGTATGTTATTATTATTATTACCTTTCCAAGAAAATCTACTGCTGCAGACTAAGTTTTAAAACACTGATCACTGTGAAATACATGGGTATCAGTGTTTTTATAGTTTCATGCCTTCTTAATGTAACTGGCATCTCCTCCTTTCTCCATACTTGACCTGCAATTATTTCTGTCCACATTCAGAATTCCTGTATCAATGGTCAAAGGATGTTAAGAAACTCATATTACATCTACATGTTCTGTGTCAACCTGTTCAAGAGCCTTCATGAGGAACACTTTCTAATCACTCACAGTCCTGAAACCCTTAGTTAGTTCTGATTTACTGATGACATTTTTATGATTTAGAGACCCACTGAAGACATCCCACTGTCATTCATTCAAAATCTTAACACCAATCTACCATCTGTTTTATATTGTCCTTCTTGGCCCCTAGAGCCACCTTTTGGGGTGTTAACCTTCACTCCACTGATGACCACTTTCAGACTATTTACACTAAACCCATCACTTACCAGAAGTACATCCACTCTGCCCTGCTACCCATATTACATAAAAAAGGTCTCACCTCCCTCCCCTATACAGATTGGCAATCAGTGGATACCAAATTTTCAGTGACAAGCAGTCCTTTTCCTAGGGTACTGAGGATCTTACTGAAGCCTCAACAGAGTATATCAACCCTTCCAACCTTGTCTTAAACAGAACTCCTCTACCCCTAATCAGTTGTCCACCAAAATTATGCAGTATCTTTGTGTGTCCTTATGGCCATCTTGTTTTCATCCCTTGACCCCTGGGTGACATTCCTGTATAAGACCCAGATGCAAGGCCTGTCCTATACATCTGCCAACCGTTCCTAGACCAATTCTATCACTGGCATCACTCATCACAACTAGAGCCACACATGGAAGCAGTCACACCATATAACTATGTTGAAAGTACTATGGATCATTGTATGTAGATATGAGCACTAAACTATCCACTCACATGAACAGAAATTGACATACCGTGACTGAAAGTTAGCATGCTATGCAAGTGGTTGTCCTGAACATTTGTGTTACAAGCCATGCTACTTGGATTCTTGCCAACAGCCTTAAGTTTTTCCGAGTGCTGTGGGTGGGAAATCTCCCTTCTACATATCGTTCATTCCAGTTAAGACTTCAATATTTGCTAACCCTTGCGCCACACTTGTCCTCCTTCTCTTCTCCCTTCATGTTATGAACTAATTTCACTCATTGTTCCCATAACATGCTCTTACTTTTCCTGTTTCCTCCATGTACTACTCCATCTTTACTCATAACTTTGAACCTTTCCATATCTCCTTTATGTATCTCCTTCCATATCTCCTTTATGTATCTCCTACTTTGTATTGTTATCCCAGTACTCTCCCATTTTCCTCTCTGTTTTTATCCTGGCACACCTATCTGTAAGTTTAACCTGCAAAACAGTTACACGTTCTACCCCAGCACTATCCTTCATACCCCCCACCCCACCTACAGTACCATTCATCCATCTCCTCACTCCATATCTATCTCTGTTCCCCCACCACTTATTCCATTTGACATCATCGTTGACCTCATTTAGAGAAACAGCATTGCATGCTGAGTTGAGCATGTGCATTTGTTAGTCCTAATAAAGGACATTCTCCAAAAATAAAGCATTTTTGTCTTTTATAAGCAACTACCTGCTGTTCAGCATTGCTTCTATTTGGTGCGCAGTGTTCTATCCTACATACATACTATCTCTCTTCCTGGATTTTCAGTTATTGATATTGCATATACATGCACAGTTGTACATTATACAGGGTGTTTCATAAATGACCGGTATATCTGAAACGGCAATACAAACTAAACGAGCAGCGATAGAAATACACCGTTTGTTGCAATATGCTTGGGACAACAGTACATTTTCAGGAAGACAAACTTTCGAAATTAAAGTAGTTACAATTGTCAACAACAGATGGCGCTGCGGTCTGAGAAACTCTATAGTACGATATTTTCCACATATCCACCATGCGTAGCAATAATATAGCGTAGTCTCTGAATGAAATTACCCGAAACCTTTGACAACGTGTCTGGCGGAATGGCTTCACATGCAGATGAGATGTACTGCTTCAGCTGTTCAATTGTTTCTGAATTCTGGCGGTACACCTGGTCTTTCAAGTGTCCCCACAGATAAAGTCACTGGGGTTCATGTCTGGCGAATAGGGAGGCCAATCCACGCCGCCTCCTGTATGTTTCGGATAGCCCAAAGTAATCACACGATCATCGAAATATTCATTCAGGAAATTAAAGACGTCTGCCGTGCGATGTGGCCGGGCACCATCTTGCATAAACCACAAGGTGTTCGCAGTGTTGTCTAAGGCAGTTTGTACCGCCACAAATTCACAAAGAATGTCCAGATAGCGTGATGCAGTAATCGTTTCGGATCTGAAAAATGGGCCAATGATTCCTTTGGAAGAAATTGCGGCCCAGACCAGTACTTCTTGAAGATGCAGGGATGATGGGACTGCAACAAGGGGCTTTTCGGTTCCCCATATGCGCCAGTTCTGTTTATTGACGAAGCCGTCCAGGTAAAAACAAGCTTCGTCAGTAAACCAAATGCTGCCCACGTGCATATCGCCGTCATCAATCCTGTGCACTATATTGTTAACGAATGTCTCTCCTGCAGCAATGGTAGCGGCACTGAGGGGTTGCCGCGTTTGAATTTTGTATGGATAGAGGTGTAAACTTTGGCGCATAAGACGATACGTGGACTTTGGCGTCATTTGGACCGCAGCTGCAACATGGCGAACGGAAACCCGAGGCCGCTGTTGGATCACCTGCTGCACTAGCTGTGCATTGCCTTCTGTGGTTGCCGTACGCGGTCACCCTACCTTTCCAGCACGTTCATCCGTCACATTCCCAGTCCGTTGAAATTTTTCAAACAGATCCTTTATTGTATCGCTTTTCGGTCCTTTGGTTACATTAAACCTCCGCTGAAAACTTCGTCTTGTTGCAACAACACTGTGTTCTAGGTGGTGGAATTCCAACACTAGAAAAATCCTCTGTTCTAAGGAATAAATCATGTTGTCCACAGCACACTTTGACGTTGTGAACAACACACACTTACAGCAGAAAGACGACGTACAGAATGGCGCACCCACAGACTGCGTTGTCTTCTATATCTTTCACATCTCTTGCAGCGCCATCTGTTGTTGAAAATTGTAACTACTGTAAATTCAAAAGTTTGTCCGCCTGAAAATGTACTGTTGTCCCAAGCATATTGCAACAAACGGTGTATTTCTATCGCTGCTCGTTTAGTTTTTATTGCCGTTTCAAATATACCGGTCATTTTTGAAACACCCTGTATGTAGCTCTGAGTGTATATTTGTATTGATTTTAGGAATATAATAAGCAGAAAGTTAATATTTTTCTATCAAGTGATGCTAGAGTATGTGTAACAATACTGTGTGTCATAGCTCAATGATTTGGGTTTAAGTACATCCCTGTGAATCAAATACACAGCTGCATGAATATCATTATTATGATGAGTTATGAATGCAGATT
This sequence comes from Schistocerca gregaria, assembly GCF_023897955.1. NCBI lineage: Eukaryota > Metazoa > Arthropoda > Insecta > Orthoptera > Acrididae > Schistocerca > Schistocerca gregaria. Next base: position 554,527,757 of record NC_064931.1, read on the forward strand.
TACCATTTGGAAGAGGAACATATATCCTTTTCTCAAATCTTCGGCGAAATGCCTCATCAATGTTCCATGGATGGTTGGTTGCTGCTAGTACCATTATCACCTTGTTATCTGAACTGAAAAATTTTTGAAAGCACTTTTGTTATTTCTGTATGATGGAGGAATTACACACACACACACACACACACACACACACACACACACACACACACCCTAAGAAATGCTCATAGACTTCGTGCATGTGCACACACATGAAAAGACAAATGGTCAGATATGATATTTACTATACTATGGCTTTCAGACCTAATTTAAAGATAGTTATGTATTCATATGTGATCTTCAGCTGTACCCTGATCAGAAGATTTATATTTGTTATCATTGGAAGAATTATATGCAACGTAAAAGTGACCTTTTTGTGAGCTTGGAGGCTTTATTTAATATATGTGCAATGTAACTTGGCATTTTACATGGGGGATGCAGGAAGCAGGGGCGTAGGTACAATCCTCTCCATTACTCCTAGCACAGTGTAAAAGGTTACAGTGCACATGTAGTAGTGACAGTTCTTCTTGTTACTTTGATCACATGGTCAAAGAGAATTACATGTAGCAAAGTATGCTACATTTGCATCACTGTGTAACAAAGCTTCTTATGCTCCAATACTGATTTAGAGATGGCTGTAGATCACACTTGAAATCAATAATTGTATAAACACAATCAGTGATTACTGTCTGGTATAATGAAAGACAGAAAAAGAACTATTTTTTTTACAAGCATTCTCCTACAATTATCTTTTATTTCACAAAACATGCACACTGTTTACTTATTGGTTTTAACCTATATTTATTAATACATAAACTGTTTCCATAGAAACATTGAAGTTAAAAAAATGAAATCAGTTAATTAACTCAGTTCCTGCAAAATCATTTTTCTATTGTGACAACAGAAAAATTGTAACAGATTAGTACTTGAACCTGGATTTAAATTAGACCCATAAATAATAATACAGTAGTAACTTTATTAATGAATCTGTTTCATAGTTTTGAATGTTTCCATGGATGTTAACGGCCTTTGGTTGGTGGTATAGACACAATGTCCATTACCCCTGTGATGCTTCTACCACGTATGCCTTGGTAGAATCTATTGTTGTAATGTTCAGAAGAAACACAAGGGGAATGTCAATCATACTGAAGCTTTGGGTCACTCTTGGAGACATAACTGGATAGGCTTGCATAACCACAGTAACCAGATGTGTCTCAAAATTCTGATAAATATTGTCTATTCAACTCTTCTATGGTATAAGTGAAATTGTCCAAAAAATATATGTCTACACACACACTCTGTCAACTACTGTGACATGCATGACAGAGGGTACTTCTCACAGTATCACAAACTACAGTTTCTTCCCAGTTAATTTGCATATGCAGTGTGGGAAGAATGACTTTGTGTACATCGCAATTAAACTAATTTTGTACTTGCAGTTGGTATGTGAGTGAATTTTTTAGGAATCTGTAGTATATTCCTAGATTCCATATATAATAATACTTCTTGAAACTTTGTCAATAGGCTTTCACAGGATACTTGGTGTCTATTTTGAAACATCTGCCAATTCAAGTTTTTCAGTATTTTCGATGGTCTCCTTCAAGTCAAACAAACACGTGACCATTTGTATAAATTCAATATCCCCCATTAGTCCTGTTTGGTATGGTTTCCACAAACTTCAACAAATATTCTGATGTGGAACACACAAGTGTTTTCGAAGTCACCTTTGTAAACTGACAGCATTTTACCTAGGCCTATAAGTTTTATGGCCAGTTACATTATTACAACACATTATTACACCCACATAACAGGATGAATTGACTGACTCCAACTGTGACTGCTGATTATGCCATTGCTGTTTCTGTTTTGTGAATATTTCTTGTTACGGTATTTATTTTGTTTGCTTCAGCTGTAAAATTAATACCGTATTTTGAGTACAGGTACTTTGTTGTTAATGATTTTATCCTTTTAGAAGCGCTAGAAACCTGTCGCTTATTGTAATAATAAAGGAAGAATCGTTCGCAATTCTTTTCACAGCTTTAAATGTTTTTTTAGTCATAATATATTGTTCAGTTCTTGTAAAGGTTTTCTTTGCAGGTAACTGGTTTTTGCATAATTTAGCGCCCTCTGTCGATGGAGTTCGTCGAATTTACTTCTTAAACCTTTAACTTCATCAATGAGCATACTGATAAAAAATGTAAGTACAATCTTTGTTATTAAAATGTAGTCCTAGCTCATCTTCCATGCACAACCATATCTTCCGTTTCGAATTCACATTTGCACAAGAAAAATGAAGCAGTTTTATATTTGATGCTCACAATTCCTTTAAAGGAATGATTTCCACAGTAGCAAAGGCCTGAAACTCTTCATCTTAACATCGCATTTTGTTCGTAAGATGAAGCTTCTGTTCTCTCGAATTTCTCTGATTCTACATGTCCCTTTTCCATAATTTTTGATATTATAGTCACTAAATATGTTGATTTTTTTTGCACATGCAACACGTATTTGCTGACAGTTTACTTTTGTTTGTCGAGCAGTTCGACTGATTGTTGGCGCTTAACACCAAGTTGGGGAGATGTTCTGCAGCTCAGAATTTTCATTTATTAAATGCGAAATCTTATGTCTCATAAAGCCCACATTTTTTTCTAAATTTGTAATGCATTCTTTCAATTTGACTATCATAATCCCCATAAATAGGCTACCTGTTTTTATGGCTGAATTAAACTTTTACTTGCTTGGTAGAATAGAATAGAAACTTTATTTTCTCATAACATGTCATATACAATCAGATGATTGGGACATAGGTGACTCATCAGTTTAAAGCTATTTTCTAATTGTAAGTATACAGAATAATTACAGATATTTTGTAATTTTCAGTACCACAAAATGATTTAAAATAATCATGTTGAAAATAAAGTAAAATTAAGAATAAGTATTTACTTAAAGTACTTTTTTAGCATGACAGAATAAAATGTAACATCATGCACAGTTATTTGTGAGTTCTTTAAACTATACAGAGACTTTGTATGTTTACAAACTTTACCATTAATTTTACTGCAATAACCAGTAGTCTCCAACTATCTCCTCATAGAGGAATGCACTACAAACATCCAGCTGATAGATGGGAAAGTTATTCTCATTACAATTAACCAGAAAAAATTTCAATGAAACCAGTTTTGCTACCGCACTGTATACCTCCAAATAAGACGAGCTTTGCAAATAGTCTAAGATTATTTACAACACATACGCCAGGAAAGCTTGAAGAGTCACAAGACAAGCTTTGTTGGAAACCTTTTGCTACAAGAAAAGGTTTCTAAGAAACAACATTACCTTTTTCATCCCTTTTTTGCCTAAAAACCCACTTTGTGTCAATAACATCACAATCATTTGGCTTACATACATAATCTCATGTGATGTTTTCTTCTAGGGCTTGCAGTTCTCTTGCTTTACATTTTCCAATTTTTAGCTTCACTACAAGACATTGCTTCAGCATAGGTGCTGGGGTCTTTGCCAATCACTGCTGTCAACAGGTCTGACTCATAATCCTCCAATTAATTTGGGTGTTGAATTTTCCTCCTGGATCTAAGATTGTATGTGTTCTTGTCCTCTGCATCCTCTAAAAATTTTCTGTTTTCACTGTCTTCACTGATTTCTTGTTCTGCTCTAGGATGACTTTTATTTTCTTCCACAACATCAGTCCTCATTTCTTCTTTCTGTTCCTCTAAATCTGAAGCTTCATGTATGTCCTTTTCATCACAATGAATAGTATCCAACTATTTTACATGAACATCAGCTTTCTTCTCCCTTTTGGATACTGCTGGCAGCAAAAAATAATGTCTTGCTGCATCTCGGTTCTAGTTGTGGGAGGTATAAATATTCTGTAGCCCTTCACATCATTATCATAACCCAAAAATAAATCTATCTTGTTTTTGGGGTGTAGTTTCAGTCACTTTTCCTTGGGTATGGGGACAGACATATGAGTCACAAATATTTTCAAATCTGCTAAGGGCAATTCTCTGCCATAAAAAGCTTCAAAAGGAGTTTTAGTTTCTATGGGGCTTGGACCAGCTCGATTTAATAAATAAGCCACCATGTTAACTGCTTCAGCCCAGGAATGTTTGGGCATTCCTGAAATCATTGAATGAGCAGCTTTAACCAAGGTGTGCAGTTCCCTTTTAGCTCTTCCATTTTGCTGTGGAGTGTACACAACACATCTTTGATGGGTTATGCCATTTTCACTCAAAAATGTACATAAGTCAGTATTCATAAACTCCGATCCATTATGACCCCTTAGAACTTTAATTTTCTGACCCTTTTTCTCTCTTAGTGTTTGCATAAAATTCCTAATCAAACATTTAACTTCATTCTCCTGTTTCATAAAAAATACTTTGTGTTAACCACAGTTGTCATCCTTCAAATGCAAAAAATATCTTGCTCCTCCAAGCAGCCGGCTTCAGTGGCCGAGCGGTTCTAGGTGCTTCAGTCCGGAACCAAGTGACTTCTACGGTCGCAGCTATAATCCTGCCTCGGGCATGGATGTGTGTGATGTCCTTAGGTTAGTTAGGTTTAAATAGTTCTAAGTTCTAGGGGACTGTTGCCCTCAGATGTTAAGTTGAATAGTACTCAGAGCCATTTGAACCAGCTCCTCCAAGCTAATGCATCTCCATGGGTCCACAGACATCTGCACAAATCAGTTCAAGTGAGGCATTAGCTCCAGAGGAACTGATAGGGAAAGCAAGTGATGTTGTTTACATGCTAAACATTCTTCACAATTGTTTTCAATGAAGCTCACTCTTTTATATGATAAAAACTCTTTCACTTGTGTAATGCTCTGATGGTACAATTATTTATGCAAGACACTCAAGTTTTCAATATATATAGACAAATTGACATTTTATTACTGTCAACCACAGTGTGTGTTTCATCCACATGCATAAAAGAAACCATTGACAGTTGTGACTGTGCTCCGTTTAGTGAAAACAACGTACGATACATTTTGTTGACATGTTTGAATAATGTACAAACTTCACCTTTACCCTTCAAGAATTCGTATTGTTTCTTGTTTGAAACTAAACACATACCTTTGTGCAACACAGTTCTTACAGAAAACAGATTTAATTTCAGTTCAGGAACAAAAAGCATTCCACTAAGTACCGTTTTGATAAATTTAACTCTGACCCATATAGTACCATGCTCAATCACATAAAGAAGTTTACCATCACCCACAGTAACTTTCGTTGAGCTTTGCACACTGTCCAGTTTTGTAAATAGTTCTCAGTTTGTTGCACTTATGCTCGCTAGCACCTCATCCAATAATTTTCTAGGTCAACTCCTTGATTCATACACATAAAGGCATTTACATTCTGAGCCTTTTTGCCTTCCTTGGATTTCAACAGCCTGCAATCTGACTTCAAATGACCTCTTTTCTTACAATAATTGCAACTTCTTATTTCTCTATTAGCTTTACTTTTACTGTGCTTTGCATAGCAGCTCGTTTTACCACAAGCATAAAAGGTAATTTTTTGTTGCCTGCTTACACTGACCAAAGCTACCTTTGGCTGATCACACTGATTATTTCTCTCTTTCTCAATGAGCAATCTTGAAATTAAGTCATTAAGCATTTCCTTCTCAAAGGATATGGTCCCCAATGTTGAACAGAAATGTTTGTATCACCCTGACAATGACATTACCACTTTTGTTATGATCATTTTATCTGAAAGTGGTTCTCCCACTTGCTTCAATATTGTGTTAATTTTTTTGTATTTTTGACACAATGGTAACCACTGCGTCATCATCAAACTGGAGCAAGAAACACTTTTGCTGAAGTAGGTAAATACTGTGGACTCTTTTTCATACACAGTCTCAGTTTTGTCCACATGCCAGCTGATGAGTGAGTGGTGCTACCTCCATCCATGTCACAATAAGCTCCTGTGGTTTTGTGTCCTTTTCCAGCCATGTTTTTACTTCAGCTTCTATCTCCTGTGGTGACTTAGTAACAATGCTATTGGCAGTATATAAAAGGTCTTTTCCTCTTAATATCACTTCCATTTGGAATTTCTAGACCACCTAATTGTCCCCTGCAGACAACATTAAATGAAACTGATGTGTAGATTGTTCCATTGTGCCACACCAACACTATGCTGGTGACATCAAAAGTTTTGCTGTTACGCATGACACCAGGAAATATCTCTCGGACACTACACTGAAAAAGAGGCTTATGCACCTAGAACCATAACCTGTGATCAGGAACAGTAAATGAATCATGAAAATAAACCTGTTTGTGCAGAGTTTACAGTAATGTGTAACAGCTTACAACTAATGGCAGACTACAATACAAACACAGAATAAACAGCAAGTGCCGAAGCATTTCAAAATGATAGATAACACAAATCAAAGATAAACAGTGTTGCTTCTTTAAGACATCATTAACATTGTACCATTAACAATTCTTCTGTGGATCTGACAAATCTGTGACCATTCATACTGTCCTTACACCAAGGACAGCACAGATTGTCACAGATTTATTAGACCCATGGAAGAGCATTATAGAACTGCTGCATAGCTTGAGTGTATTGTCAGCAACCTCCTTTGTAAACAGATTATATATTCTTAGTATACTATCAATGAGGCAAAGTCTGCGACTCACTTTATATACAACTATGCTTAGGCAATTTCTCCATGTAATATAACTACAAATTGTTACAACCTTGTATTTGTACAAGTTGACTGATTCTAGTTGTGACTGATTGTTATTAAAGTTGATGGATATGAATTTCTTCATTTTGAGAAATGCACAGTTTCATATTTCTGAAAATTTAAAGCAAGATGTGAATCCTTACACCACTTTTAAATCATATTAAGATTTATCTCAACAACTGTGCAATTTTTTTTTCAGGCAGTTCTTCATTACACAAAAATGCATCATCTGTGAAAAGTTTGAGTTTAAAAAATGGCTCTGAGCACTATGGGACTTAACATCTGAGGTCATCAGTCCTATAGAGTTAGAACTACTTAAACCTAGCCGGCTGCAGTGGCTGAGTGGTTCTAGGTGCTTCAGTCCGGAACCGCGCGACTGCTATGGTTGCAGGTTCGAATCCTGCCTCGGGCATGGATGTGTGTGATGTCCTTAGGTTAGTTAGGTTTAAGTAGTTCTAAGTTCTAGGGGACTGATGAGCTCAGATGTTAAGTCCCATAGTGCTCAGAGCCATTTGAACCATTTGAACTTAAACCTGACTAACCTAAGGACATCACACATCCATGCCCGTGGCAGGATTCGAACCTGTGACTGTAGCAGCCGCGCGGTTCTAGACTGAAGTGCCTACAACTGCTCAGCCACAACGGTTGGTGTTTGAGGTTATTATGAGTATTGTCTGATAGGTTATTAATATGCAACATGAACAGCAAGCATTCCAAGAAACCTACCTATGGGTTGCCTGTGCTTTCTGCCAACTACTGGACACAGTTTTTTTGTTTGAGGGATCTATGGTATATAATAGTTTTATGAGGGGCACTAACTTTGCCAAAAATTCTGTATAGAATCCAATAGGAATTCTATCAGGTCATGAAACTTCATTCAGTCCTAGCGGTCTAAATTTCTTCTCAATAGTAGTGACCCTAATATCTATATCCCAAATCTTGGCAGTGGTGCAAGCATTAAATTGGGGTACTACTCCTGTGACTTCCATTAAAAAAAAATGGAGTTCAGCATTTCTGCTTTTTAGGAGTGCTATTAACCCTGGTGCCGTTGCAAGTGCTTCAGCAATTGATGCTGATAACTAGGACTTTTATACTTTTTTGAGTAGATAGGGGGAAGGGGGCAATGGGAGCCCATTAATTTTGACCTTACACTGATGCTTTTACAGCTATCATTACCCAGACTGCATGAAGAGTCATGTAATATAAAAAAAATCTTTTGTGCAACCCACAAACCATCAACAGTCTTGCTAACAGCTTCTGATGTGTAGTGCACACCTGACACATCTAGACAGACCCTAGATTTCTCTACTCTGTGGTGCAATTCTAAGGAGTTATAGCCTAACTTGTCACAGAGCCTCCAAAGCCAAAGTGGTTCAAGCCACCTTCTCAACTGAGAACCAGGGGAAATGCTGCAGAATGTATGTTTGTGAAAATGGCTGTTCTTTTCAGCCCTTCCTTCCAGTCATGCAAGGATTCAAGTATGATTTTGAAGCTTGTCTGACAGGCACTGTTTGTTCAAATATGCCCCACAATACACAGTTATCTGTTCCCTCAATGGGTGTTGGAACAGCCTCCTCAGAATGTTGAATGGGCATACATGTGGAGTGCGTGTGGTGATCCTTCCCATACCTTGCTGCAATTTTCCTAAGGGTACAAGTAGTCCTGTATGTTATAAGTGTCAGTGCTTAATAGACCCCACACTCTTTTAAATTTTCTCCCCTTAATGTGGACACAGCACATTCCCAAGTAAGTGAAGTGAGTCTTACTGGCTCAGTTTCAGTTTCAGTGAAAGACAGCACCTTGAATTCATTGGTTGTGGGTGGGGTGGGTGGCTGTAAAATCCTGAGTTCTCTCTGGTCCCTGTCTCCTCTGTACAGAGTCCTGAGACCTACCACACATCCACAGTGGTGAGTAGTCATAGATCCTGTACTTGCTGTAGAGGAAAAAGGGGAGGATTGTATTCGAGGTACCATTGGTATCTCTGGTACACATTTCTCTGTAGCCCTCTAAGTACACCTGTTTGGTGCAGCTCAAGTCATCTAACAGTTGTCAGGTGTGTTTCCAGCTGTTTACAAACAGTAAGTAACTCATTGCAGGCCTGAGAACAACATTCACAGATGAGCATATTGTGACTCATGGAATGTTTCACAGAAGAGTAAACTTATAACTTTAAATGAAGCTTGATGATTTGTGTTAAATTTTTGGATTTGTTATGCTACAAGTATTGCAAGTGTCCATTAAGAACTGAATCAATTAACACCCAAGGAAGACGTTTCTATTATTACAAAAGGAAAACCTGGGATAAAATCTGCTGATTTCCTGAAAGAATTTGTTTTCTGTGGTTACACTCACTAGGAAACTCACCTAACTAACTAAAAAATAGTGGACACGTGCAGTGCACAGTCTGTTATTTTTCAGAGTGTTTTCACACTTGTTCTTATTTTGAGTTTTAAACACCAGTGGAATAGTTTGGCCTTTTCTGTGACAGAATGAAGCACTTTTTGTTTAAAAAAAATCTTGTCAGACATTCATTAATTTATAGAGTAGCAGTTGTAGTGACCAAGAGTTCATAACAGCTGGGACACCCAAAAATCCAATACACTACCTGGGAAACTTGAAAGTATCAAGAAATAGGCACCCTCAATCATGTCATCTGAGAGTTTATCAGTTAAAAAAGGTCTCAGATGAGGACAGGAATCTTAGTGCCAAAAAAGTATGCTGAGGAATGATAATCTGTGACACAATAATAAACAGTTACATTTTCTCTCTCTCTCTCTCTCTCTCTCTCTCTCTCTCTCTCTCTCTCTCTGTTTGTGTGTGTGTGTGTGTGTGTGTGTGTGTGTGTGCGTGCATGTTTCAAAACTTTTTATTGTATTTTATGTGCAAAATGTTCACACTGTCAGTTCATTTGGAATTCACAACAATGGCTTATGGACTACATATGTTTTGCAATCTCTGTTTCATTAATCTTCCAGTGTGCCTGTACCCTAACCTTTTTTTTTCTCAGACTCTACTCAAACACTAATTGCAGTGTCAACCAACTTATATACTCATTCACACAGGCAACACTTGTCCATATAACTTAATTAATGGATGTTTCTTTACCATTTAAAATAAATATGATGTTCATACCTGTTAGAATTAAGACCATCCATTTGAATCAACAGTTCTGCCTTAAATCTTCGGGAAGCTTCATGTTCTGAATCTGTACCACGTTGCGAACACAGTGAATCTATTTCATCAATAAAAATAGTGCTTGGGGCATAAAAGTGAGCCTGAAATATAATGTATATTATTAAGGAAATATCTTATGCATTGCAACAAATTAAAATGTGCAAGTTGAAAAACTGGTATGAGTAAGACCCAGAAAACAAAACCACTTTGAAAAATTAATATAAGTATTCAATCACTATTCCAATCATATCACCTTTTTTCTACATGAACATTATATTTTGAAATGTACATTGTGTATTTGTAATGTAACAGTGTGAGCTGTTAGCCTAGAATATACAGTATATTATAAGAAATGAGTTGATTGGCATATATTTTAGATAAACTTGTTCTACCAATATTGAAACATATAGGCAACAAATTAGCTTTATGTGATCATATGAACTGAATTATTTGTTACAAAGTACACGCCACAGCATATGCAGTGGATCTGCTGAAACACTGCTTTTCAGAGACACTTTAATGGGGCATTATGATGTTGAGATGCTTGAGTCAAAGTTACTCTCAACTATTTTTAAATAATTAATATTTTTGATATTTGTATCCAGTCTGACAGGACAGTAGCACTGAGGATTTTCCTAGCTATGGGTATCAGAGTCTAGGTGTACAATTAATACCCTCTTTAGTTTCTTAATATTCAATCTGGATTTGCCATAATTGATTATCTATGTTTCTAGTTTCACACTATGCTCGACCTTTTTTTTAAAAGTTGTTGGCTACCCTCTCTACCACTTTTGACTTAAATCTTATCCATTGGTTCCATTATTTATTTATTTCTTATCCTGTCACAATATGACTTTTTTGACTTGGGAACCTGGTTGGGTCTCCTGCATATCGCATATCTCTTAAATTGACCCTTTTCTTTCAGCCCTTTCTTCTATTTTAGTCAATAAAGGAACATCTGATTCCAAAGGCTACTCTATCTTTATCATCTGCTGTTCTTGTGTTTTTCTGATGGAACCTCGTAAGTGTCAATTTTCCATTTCAGTTTAGAATTTCCATTGCCATAGACTGTTTTCAGTTGCACCGTTTGAAAAAATTATGTATATTCACACTAATATTAGATGAACTGAGAAAAAAGAGTATCAACTTATTTTACAAATTCCAAGGATTTTAGCAAAGAGAAGGCAAGGGAGGAAAATGCACTGAAACCTGTAAAATGATGTGTGAGAAGGATGATGCACTGAAAGAATCAGCTCAGAGGACATAAAAAAGTCACAGTGTAGCAACAAGCATATCAATTCTGAAGAAATTAATGAAATGCTATTAAAAACAAAATAGTGTACAATGTAAATGCCTTGAGGTTGTTCTCAGAATGAAACATTAAACCTGAAGTAAACTTTAAGCAACAATAAAAATTCCCAGTGGGTTGAAGCTATGTCAGACTGAGACCTGAGAATAGATCTTTGCCTGCCTTCCACACAAGTCACATAATTTTAACCTGTCAGAAATATTTCTCTGCAATAAATGTTATACTACAGAGTAATAATTTAGTTTTGCAGCACTGTGATCTAGATTGTTCCAGCTTGAATGCAAATGGAGTAGAGAGTATTAAAATGTACTATTAGAATCTGCACAGTTTCAGTTTTTTTAACTCAACTGTCCTGTTCTTGAGATTAATAGCAAATTATACCAAACCAGCTCCAAAAAGACATACTGTGCTGCATGGTTTGTTTGTAGAAATATGCTCTATAATCTCCTCAGGCTCTGTAACACTAACAGTGCTGTCTTCCTTACTACATGTGTTGAAGACAGGATTCTTCATTATAATGTCAAATGTAAATATATGTAGTGTTAATGGCAGTCTACTTTTATGACAGTGATAGAACTAATTTGTTCTTTATATAATTACGACAACTGCAACTGAGCATTTACCCATATACAAAAGAGGGCACTACGTTTCAAAAATCTGCTTACTTCTAAAAAATAAATTATTATCCATGAACTGGAAAAAAGGAAAGTTACTTTATTTAGACCATTATGGTCTATGATATGCACATTTCTATTGCTCTCTGAAAAACGCTCAAGTTTTGTACTGATTCTGCCTTATCTCACTAACATAAACATAACTGATAAATACACAAACTGCAAGCTTTACTTTTCATGCATGTCACACGCTTACTTTCGAAATTTAGTGTACCAAAGCAACCCAGGCCACTTTTGTTCCTATATTTTCTTTCTTTTGCTGCATACACTGCCATTATCTTCAAATGTCTGAAATACAACTTTTCAACTGTTTCTATAACTTCATTGTTAATTTGTACAATTTCTGTCCTGTGTACTGATTACAAATCATTTGCAGGCAAACAATACAATGTCATCAGCAAAATGAAGATTGTTCAGTTACATTCCATTAACAAATATTTTTCTGCATATGTACCTGAAAACATCACCTAGGGCTGCTGTGAATAGCATTGGTGATACAAAACTCTGTACATGCTTCTTTTCTCAATTTTAAAATTCCCATTATCCTGGTTAAATCTAATGATAGTCATTGCAGTGGTTTACACATTCATCAGCATAACAACATAGGTTGAACCAATGTATTGTCTGTCAAGGACTGTCAGAAGAGAATTTACTGAATTTAAATTTAAAGCTTTCTCAAAATCTATGAATCCTAGGCAAAGTGCAACTACTTTCATGACTTATAAATGGTTGATTGTGCTATATTCACTTCTAAAACCAGATTGCTACTTTGACTGATTAAAAGTGATTTTATGCAGTTAGTGAAAACTTAGTGAATTTCCATTATTGTGTAAGTGTACCATTTCAAATAATAGTCGCACAAGCTTTTCTGAGTCTCCACGGTATTTTGAGGTAAGTGTTGCTGAAGAAATATTGAAGAATGTTGAACCACACTCAGTTGCCACTGCCTTAGCCAACATAGTCTTTCCTGTTCCTGGAGGTCCCACCATAAGAATGCCTTTCCATGGTCTTCTTATTCCACAGAAGAAATCAGGCATCAGCATTGGGAGTACCATGGCTTCCTGAAACACAGAGTGCTTTTTCAGACTATGTGAATGTCAATATGCCACCCAGTAATTGATGATTATGTAGAACATTCATTTTGGAAGTTCTCTATTTTCAGAAAGAACTGAGTTTGCAAATTAATAGTAAACTAGATTTAACGGCAATGTATGTTCTGGAAATAGAAATAATTTCACTTGACTGAGCCATGTCCTTTCAGTTTCTTGGAAAGATAATTTGTAACATTCTCGTTGTGACTTTTTTTGGCTTTAAAATTAATTTAGTTACGCCAACTTTCTCACTGTATGTCCTACTCAGTTAAGTAACTAAAAATATGACTCAATTAAAACAAGTAAGTAAAACAAGTTTCTTAATAGCACAGGTTTACAGAGCCAGTTTTTCTACAACAGAATATTTGCATCTGTATGAGGTCAGATATATATGCTGATGGGAAACTGACTGCCGCCACATTGGAGTAATAGAACTTTTGTTGTTTCACTGAATGGAGTGTTACAGTATGGTACATGACTCAGATGTAGTCAGACCATGCACTGGCTGTACACAGAACAGCTGTACACAGAAAGGCAACATGTTTGACTGACAAGTGACACAAGTCAGATGCCAGGGACAACTTCATCCCTGAGGCTATACAGGTACTGTAGCTTCCATTGGCCACCATTTCCTGTATATACAGTGAATACATGGCTCCAGGTAATACTGAACCTACAGTTATCAAAATTTAGCTGGTCGGGATTTTAATCACTGGGCTGAGAATTTAACCTTAGACAGACAAACCATAGTCCTCCAGACCACTTGCAATTTTTGTACACAACATTTGGGGAACAATACCACAAGACCTATCACATCACCATAAGGTACGAAAACCACCATCACACAATAAACAATTTGCAAACCACACCTCACAAACCAGAGCAATTAGCATAAGGGCAAAAACCATGCTTATGGATGCTCAACAAATGGTAAAAGGCCACTAAGGCAGATGAGTTACAGTACAGAATTGCATATTTCAAAATTTTATTTATTATTTATTTATTTATCCCAATGATCCCGATGATCACATTTGTGATATAGGATTTGTCAAGGTACATTTTAACAACTATATGATATCTTTACAAAATTGGTATCTGTCCTGAATTCATATTAATCTATCTTATGTTTAATATAATATACAACTAATAAGTGTTTTTATAACATAATTTCTTATGGACTGATGTAATTTCATTTGTCACATTAACTTAAACATATATTGTTATACAGTTGCACAGAGATATTCACTTATGCTGTAATAACATTTGTCAAGCATGTGATTCTTTATAACAGTTTTAAATCTATCCTCATTTTCCAGCTCTTTGATATGTGTTGGTAGTGCATTAAAAAGTTCGATGCCTTGATTACATATATGTTTCTGACATCAGGTCCTTGTTACAGCTTGTATGTGGAGATCTTTACATTTCTGTGTATCGTAATTATGGAAGTCTGTATTGGTTTTCATTTTGTGCTGATTTCTTTTGATCACCAACAGACATTTCAGAATGTATAATGATGGAATTGTTAAAATTTTCAATAGTTTAAAAAGGGGCCTACAATGTGTTTGAGGTGGGCTGTGGGACATTATCCAAATAGCACGTTTTTGTAATTTGAAATCTCATTTAGACGACAATTTGTTTTTCCCCAAAATACTATCCCATAGGATGCAATGGACTGAAAACAGCCAAAATATACTAATCTGGTACAGTCATTACTACAAACTCTTGAAATTATTCTAAGCACAAAACATGCTGAATTTAATTTTAGTGCTAAGCTCACCACATGGTCCTTCCAGTTAATCTTCTCATCAATGTGCATACCCAGGAATTTTGCACACTGTACTCTTTCAAGTTGTTTGCCCTCCATGGTGGGATTTAGGTAGTCCTGTTTACTTATTTTTCCATATTGCACATAATTAGTTTTTTTTTGCATTCAGTGTTTGCTTCATATGACTAACTATTAAACTAGTATCATCAGCAACTAACATGATTCAAGCTTTTCTCTCTTACACCTGAATATCATTAATGCAAATGAGGCACACTTCCTTGAGTACTCCTACTGTGACCTCCGTTGGATCAGATCTTAGTTTAATTTTTTGATTAATATTTGGTGCTGTAATTTCAACCACCTGCATCCTCTTTTCCAGATAAGACTCTAACCACTTTTTTTACTGGTCCTCTGATACCTATAGCTTCAAGCTTTTCCAAAAGTATGCTGTGGTCAACAGTGTCTAAGGCTTTTGACAAATCTACATTTATCCCAACAACACTTTTTCCCTCTTCTAATTTAGTGATTATTTCTTTTGTGTATTCCAGTACAGGTGTGTGTGTTCCTATAACTATCAAGATGAAGTCTAATAAGTGGTATTCTCTTCATGTGATGAAGACAGTTTTCCCTAACATGTATGAATCTGTCAGTGTAAGATGATAGATAATGTTTAAATAAACAGCAATGCTGTTACAAATATGTTAATATAGGATACGATGTCCTTTGATTTTTCTGATACCCCAAGCTGCTTGCTTGGCAGGTAAAGGAAATTTCCTACATATTGCTGTAAACACTGATAAATGTTTAGTCACTGCCAAAGAGTTTCAGAGGAATGTCATGTGCAACAATAATTACACACTAAATGTTTAATTTTTTCTCTGTTGCTATTGCCATATTATTGAAAAACACGAAAATTTAATTTATGCTGACTGGTCTAAGCTATTTGACATATCATGTTTTTACATGTCACCTAGAAAGCAACAGCAGGTTTCTATATTTAGTATTGAATGAGTTATCAAGAATGATGTATGGATCACATTAACATTATATTCAGTTGACAAAAAGTGGGTTTCAGTATATATTTTACAGTCCGATCAGCCTGAAGTAAATACATGCATAACTGTGAGTACCATAAAATGTCTGTTTTCCCTAACTTACTATTACTCTGTGAAGAAATGAGATCTATCTATCTGTTGAGAGAAGGTCCCTCTCCCAGGTGAAGCACCATACATTATTTTGTGAGATTATGGGGCAACTATTTACAAGTCCGAGCTGCAAGAGATGGCTGTCATGTGTGTGTGAAGTGTGGTTGCTTTTGTGAAAGAATGTGTGTGAGTTTTCTTTTCTAAAGAAGGCTTTGGCCAAAATGTAAATGTGTAACAGTCTTTTCATTGTGCCTGTCTCCAGCTCAACATGTCATCTTTATGGTGAGTAGCAATCTATCCTTTTCTTATACAGATGATATTTCAACCTGGTGTTTCTGTTGTTTTATACATAAATGGAATATTTAGTAGCATCTCATGAATGATTTCAGTTCAGTAACCTATTTTTCGTTATGAATTATGGGAATATCCTGCATGTGAGAAAAAAATAGGGATTTTTAAAACCAGTATGCTTAGAATACTATTAGAAATTCCTATGTGCCTTACCTGTGATTAACATATATGTATTCCTGAAGAAAAAATTTATGTTTAAATTGATATGATTCCTAAAGTAACAAGTACAGAAAATTCTCTCAGGAGCCATGTATTAACTAGATTATGAAACCGTCAGACTCCAATGTGTTCAGTACCCATACCATCTGTATCTTCCAACAAAAGGCTAGATCTTCTGCACAGACGCAAAATGTTCTACATAAATGGATAATGTCCATATAGAACACATTATATTCCTACATTATCCTTTGTCTGAACTTCAACAACATTATGTAATCTGCTAAGCTCCTTCTGCTTTCACACCACTGCCTCTGTCACACTACTCTTCTTTTTTCTGTCTATTACTATTCCAGTCCTCCCTAACATTGGTTCTATAGACATATTTTTCTGAATACCTCTAAATTTTATGTGTGTAACTCACTTTTTACATTAGTATTTATTTAATTTGATATTTATTTAAATATTATGTTTTTATTTTGTTCCGGTATCCAAAGAAATACACTCCTGGAAATTGAAATAAGAACACCGTGAATTCATTGTCCCAAGAAGGGGAAACTTTATTGACACATTCCTGGGGTCAGATACTTCACATGATCACACTGACAGAACCACAGGCACATAGACACAGGCAACAGAGCATGCACAATGTTGGCACTAGTACAGTGTATATCCACCTTTCGCAGCAATGCAGGCTGCTATTCTCCCATGGACACGATCGTAGAGATGCTGGATGTAGTCCTGTGGAACAGCTTGCCATGCCATTTCCACCTGGCGCCTCAGTTGGACCAGCGTTCGTGCTGGACGTGCAGACCGCGTGAGACGACGCTTCATCCAGTCCCAAACATGCTCAATGGGGGACAGATCCGGAGATCTTGCTGGCCAGGGTAGTTGACTTACACCTTCTAGAGCACGTTGGGTGGCACGGGATACATGCAGACGTGCATTGTCCTGTTGGAACAGCAAGTTCCCTTGCCGGTCTAGGAATGGTAGAACGATGGGTTCGATGACGGTTTGGATGTACCGTGCGCTATTCAGTGTCCCCTCGACGATCACCAGAGGTGTACGGCCAGTGTAGGAGATCGCTCCCCACACCATGATGCCGGGTGTTGGCCCTGTGTGCCTCGGTCGTATGCAGTCCTGATTGTAGCGCTCACCTGCACGGCGCCAAACACGCATACGACCATCATTGGCACCAAGGCAGAAGCGACTCTCATCGCTGAAGACGACACGTCTCCATTCGTCCCTCCATTCACGCCTGTCGCGACACCACTGGAGGCGGGCTGCACGATGTTGGGGCGTGAGCGGAAGACGGCCTAACGGTGTGCGGGACCGTAGCCCAGCTTCATGGAGACGGTTGCGAATGGTCCTCGCCGATACCCCAGGAGTAACAGTGTCCCTAATTTGCTGGGAAGTGGCGGTGCGGTCCCCTACGGCACTGCGTAGGATCCTACGGTCTTGGCGTGCATCCGTGCGTCGCTGCGGTCCGGTCCCAGGTCGACGGGCACGTGCACCTTCCGCCGACCACTGGCGACAACATCGAAGTACTGTGGAGACCTCACGTCCCATGTGTTGAGCAATTCGGCGATACGTCCACCCGGCCTCCCGCATGCTCACTATACGCCCTCGCTCAAAGTCCGTCAACTGCACATACGGTTCACGTCCACACTGTCGCGGCATGCTACCAGTGTTAAAGACCGCGATGGAGCTCCGTATGCCACGGCAAACTGGCTGACACTGACGGCGGCGGTGCACAAATGCTGCGCAGCTAGCGCCATTCGACGGCCAACACCACGGTTCCTGGTGTGTCCGCTGTGCCGTGCGTGTGATCATTGCTTGTACAGCCCTCTCGCAGTGTCCGGAGCAAGTATGGTGGGTCTGACACACCGGTGTCAATGTGTTCTTTTTTCCATTTCCAGGAGTGTATATACGCAACCTCAAAATTATGTTTATCTTCCTGATAACCTGTTTGTTTGAGGAAACAATATGTCTTACTGCTCAGCAAGTGGAAATCTCCATTTTTTGTGTGCTTTACTGTCACTCAATACTATTTCTTAAAGATGAATTGTGGCTGTCTCTACATAATTGCACATAATGATGAGAAACACTCATTGTCTCACTACTTAATGATGATTACATGAAGCAGTAGTGGAAGTCTAATTATGTTATGTAATTAATTATGGAGACAGGAAATGGCGTATCCCATTTCTGTGAAATACTACAGATAAAATTCAGCATATACAAGAGATTAAAAATGTGTACGGCTCTGGCAAGGCTGCATTGGCAAAGCATATACATGAAATTCAGAGATGAACACTGTAGCCCCCAATAGCATGTCTGGTCCATGTGAAAGTCTTTCAGAAGATTTATAACACAGAATGTTAAATTTTGAATGTTCTTTTTGTGGAAAGGTGTTAAGGAAACTTTTGAACACCTGTGTGTTAAGGAATTTGGTTTTACTTTGTTGTATTTGTACCTGTCAGGGAAAATCTACATGAGCAAGATAAGAAGCAGTAGGACACACATAGATCTCATCATACTTCCTCTACATATAGAATGCAGGAGGAAGAGAATGGTGGTCATGTTTAGCAGTATCTAACAGCCACTAACCAGTGGTATGAAGAGTGCAGATGTCAATCAATATTCAGAGCACCCTACGGGAGGGTATTTGCTCTCATGTCTGATGTAATGGTTTAGTATTAAACTGTTCTTTTTATTAAGCAGCAGGCATAAAACATAATTTCTGGTACCACACATCCAGAGTATATTTTAAATACAAGAAGTTATTCAAGCAGAAAAGAAACATTTCTCATGTACAACTTCTTCTGGTTTTTTAATACTTTCATCATATTTCACTGAAATTTTTGATTATTCTTGAGTTGTGTTAGTAATAACATTTAACTCAACAAAATATCACTGTCTAAAATAAGTGTGTAACTGAATGTTGTTCATCACCTGAAGTATTGCCTTTGCTTCGCTCAGCCCAGCGACACGGTTCCACTGCACATTAGGATTTCTATGAATGATATCCTTTTCAAGTGTCTCTACAAGATGCTGTTCATACTGAGCAGCCTGGAACACTTTTGGTTGGGTTTCATGAGAATCACTGTCTTGTGAAGGTGTTGCAGATGGTAATGAAGGCGGTCCCTCATTGCTCCGTCTTACAGGTCCTTGTGTTTTCACACTCACTGCTGCTCCAGGATGTGACCGCTTTGTCAGGCATGGAGTGCGGTCCATTGAATGAGACTTCCTGGATCGGCTACGATGAAAGAAGTCAGAAGTCTTAATGAAAAATGTACTTGATGAAATTGTAATGACGTTTTGTTAAATGCGTAATGAATTTAAATATTGTCTAATATAATACTATGACAACTAGCTCAAAACTGAAGTTATGGTATGATTTTTTGTTTATAAGAATAAATTATGGAGCACATTTATGGTTCAGACTTTCAGAAAATATTGATGGTAATTCTTTCCTATCTTTCCACATTTTCAGTCATTGCAAAATTTGTGGGAATCAAAATTCAGACACATCTTAACCACATTTTCATTAATGAATAGCTTTCTAAACCATCTTATAAGAGGTGATATACTGTGTGAGGGTCAATTTAAACATATGTCAATGTAACAAACTCTTAGACATTGAAGAACCAACAAACACAGTGAAAACATGAAAGCATGTGACAGTATGGCTTCATGAACTGCCAGAAATGGAGGAGATGCATTGCAGTTTAAGAATCGCTAAATAAGAAATGGTGCTGTCCCTTAACTAAAAGTGGCTCATGTCAAAAGTGTGACTGTGGTGTTATGCTCCTTCAGAACTACTTTTAGTATATATATATATATATATATATATATATATATATATATATATATATATATATATATATATATATATATATAAAAATCCAAACTTAGTGACATTAAACCTATACTATAAAATATAAAATGTACCATACAGATGTGAGTTACTGTATATAACAATAGGATATAATAATCTATGGTTGTGCTTAACAAATTTGTAAGCTTCCAATACATTGTTTTACTTAAACAGTGAGCATCATTTTCTCAGATTTGTAATGCTAAAGATGACAAGTAAAGGAAGTAAAATAGCGCTGTGACAATTTGTTGAATCACTTGAGCAACTGCATCTTGGGAATGTGGAAACATTTATTTATACTTATTATGAATGATCTTAAAAAGGGTAAGCTGTGAACTTTTAAGAAATTCTACACAAAGTGGATAATTTTAAGAAATATATGGATAAAAAAATTACTATGATAGATATTATTCCAAAACATTGTGATTATTTTCTTTAAGAATTACAAATTTGTTAACTTAGGCATTCTCAAGAAAAGTTGTTTTTATATAAAAGCAGCCCAACAGCATTTTATGCAAAGAAGAGTAGTGTATTTGCTTGTGTGGCACGCAGAGCAGATGGAGAGGGTGGCAACAGTTACTTGAGTGGCTCCTTTAATGATACTGCAGCTGTTTTGTGCTAACAAATAGGTGAGCTACAAGAAACATTTCTGAAAATGGTAAGGTTTTGGCTTTTATCTCCGCATTTGCTCTGCAGCATTATTTAAAATTGTTTCTGCAATAGTAGTTTTCTGTGTACCTTTTATGTAGCTCTCAGAGATGAGTTGTCCATCAAGACAATGTTTGACAACAAGGAACTGTTTTCTGGACTTCCCAAAAAGATAATGGCTATACAGGTCACAAGTATCTCATTCTTGTGTATTTCCATGTGTCAGAAACGTGTATATACACTGTCTGACAAAAATTGTGAAGCACCCAGTAGGGGAGGAGGGAACAAAATCAAACTTCAAGGGTTGAGAGGGTATGTGATATTATTTCAGTGCTCACAAGATTGCAGCAAATTTACGAAGTAGTTGGCAGTAAAGTGGACCCACCAGTCAGTATGACATTGCACTCTCTTTTGCCTGGCTTTATGTACTGATTCAATTGTCAAGGGCCATTGTACCCTCTCCTATGGCAAGTCATTCCTTGGTATCCTGGATACTGGCAGTGTGACAAAGTTGATGTCTGAGCTGGTCCTCGGCATTTTCTATCGACAACGGATCTTGATGTTGCTGGAACAGGAATACCTCAACATCACACAGAGAGTGCACAGAGGCACTTGACATGTGTGGATGAGAATTATTCTGTTGGAAAGCAGCACCACAATACTGTAGTAGGAGTGATAATAGACGAGAATGCACGATGTTGTTATGTACCATTATGCGATCACAGTTCTGTAGCCAGTACCAGCTATGATACCCAATGGCTCTACACACCATGATGCCAAGATTAATACCACTATGCCTCTCCAAAACATTGGAAGACTGGGACATCTTCCCATGTCACTATCATACTTGTCGACGATGATCATCTAGCCTAGTGTAGACTCATGATCCATCACAGAATACAATGTGACATCTTTCATCAGCAGTCTAGGTTCCCTGTTCGTGGCACCTCACCAAACACTGCTGTTTGTGTTGTGGTTTCAATGGCAGCCTACATATGGGAAAGTAGTTCCCTAGTCTGGATGCTGCTAATCTCTACTGAATGATGCAGGATGATACATAACGTTGTAGGGAATACATTACTTTTTCTTCGATGGCAGGCACAGATGTGGAGGGGTCACAGTGTGCTTGGTGCACTAATGAACTATGGTGGCTGTTCTACCTGTCACAGAGAATTGCAACTATAATCTTTTACACAAACACTGGTGTTTTATATGTTTGACAGCTAACCATGTCTTCTGGGTGCTTCACTGTTGCGTCAGACTACTAAGAAACCAACATTTAATTCATCTGTAAAATTATTTCTGTAACAAATAAATAACACTGCATAATATATTATATTTTTATCAAATATCAGAATATCTTTTAAAGTACCTTGTATATTGCAAACAGAGCACATACAA
The DNA here is from genome assembly GCF_023897955.1 of Schistocerca gregaria. Classification (NCBI taxonomy): domain Eukaryota; kingdom Metazoa; phylum Arthropoda; class Insecta; order Orthoptera; family Acrididae; genus Schistocerca; species Schistocerca gregaria. Next base: position 554,550,083 of record NC_064931.1, read on the forward strand.
TATTTTGGTTTTATTGATCAATAATTCTGTCCACAAAGGATTTAGCTCATAGGGAAAGATATTAGTTATCCTCATAAAAGAGCACTATGGCCACTTTGGAGTGCTGTAGATGACATAGAACTAGTAGCAGGCACTCATGTGACCCTCCACCAGTGACAAATAATTTCAGTCAAGTGATGTCAGTTGTACAAATCAGTGCGGTAAGCTAGGTTGAGAAGGAGAGGTGACAGAATGGAAAAGGAAATATTGTATTTGGATGTGCACATAACCACACTGTTGAGGGAAGTTGCCCAGTTTGTTTGTGTATCAATGTAGAATGTCAAATGCGTTTATAGGGAATAGTGTACCATTCACAGCAAAGTAACAGCAAATTAAATGTGGTCATGATAAGGTCTTAACTAACAAGGACCAAAGATGAGTGGCATGCCTTGTCAGTGATGATCAGTTTCAAACTTGCCAGGAAATTATATTGTCAGTGAATGCAGTTTCATCTCAGTAAGTTGTGAAAGGAGTGCAGTGGACATTTTGAGCAGGGTGGTACCTCACGAAAGGCCATTACTCACAAATGCACATAAATCTACATGTCTTTAATGAGCCAAACAACACAGAAGGCTGTAGGCACATAGTGTGGCCTGATGAGTCATAGTTTTTCCTCTTTTCAAATGATGCAAGGTGCTGAGTGCATTGGTGGCTCAATGAGGCATTTAAACTATAATGTGCTGAGGGTGTAGTTCAGGATGGAGATGGTTCTGTGATCTTCTAGGGATGTTTTCTTGTACGATGGGTTGAGCCCATTCATTCAGGCTATGGATGTATATTTCAACATTCTTGGCAAACAGTTATCTTCCTTTCTTTTATACATTCGTGGTACTGTGTCATGGGCACTACCAACTTTCATGATGACAACAGCTATGTTCACAGGTCTGCAAGCATATGTTCCTGGTTTGATGGGTGCACAGGCACCATATCAAGCCTCAGCTGAAAGCAGACCAGAAAAAGTCAAACAAAAATTATCACATCACACAAATATACCACACTGATTGAAAGAAACCAGAAAATTAGTAGAAGGTAACACAAACCTAGATGTTGGAATCAAATTAAATAGGTACATTTTTCTACCAAAACCTGTGACAAGGGCCAGTCCAATGATCATTTTTCCACACAACTGACAAAATGTCATTTGCCACCCCCCCCCCTTTCCACACAAGAAATATTCTGTGCCCCCTTTTCCTTGAGCTCTTCATAAAACCTGTCAAAATAAACCTAAATATAGTGAATGTGGAAATGGATTGTTTTTCCTACTAATTATGATACACTCTGTGTGCAAATTTTTCACCAGAGGCACCTCTAGTGTGGCCCTTGGACCTTAAACAGGGCCTGTCTGTGACAATGGAGAGATTATGACTCAAGAACCATTCAGCTGTCCCAGATGTGACAGAAATCTATGTAATGGGGAGAGTAAATGATTTTGAACAAACTTACATAGTAGTATGGAAAAGGCAACACCAAATACTAGTACTGGACTAAGTTTTATTAGTGTTCTATGCCCCTTAGAAAATTGGACATATGTAAATCAGTTAGTTTCAATTTCTACATGAGGCCACATACTGTCATGCAGTTATGAGACTAAAAATAGTAGAAATGCAAAGCTATTACAAATTCTTAATACACAGAGATCTATCTAACAGACTTTGAAGTTAGTGGTGCAAATACAGTTGTTGCTTACGTCTATAGCTATGCAAGAAATCAATATTTCTATGTGGGTAGTTCAACACTGATTTATATTGGAACTAGCTGTAATGGGAAGGTGGAACTAATGACTTATTCTTATATCATTACTGACAGTAATAAATAGGTAATTTTTTCTTTATTTGATTGCAATTTGTAAATGACACACAGGGCACAATTTCACAAAATAGTTAATTTTGTATTCTGGTTGTATTTTATCAGAATTAATTGTTCAAAATATTGTCACAGAAGAAGCCGAGTAGCACAGTCGCCGTAGTGTAGTGGATATGATATTAGATTGTTGCATGGAGGGTTATGAGTTCAAAACTCACCTGAACTGAAACTTTGCCATTCTAGAAGTATCCACAAATGGCAAGAATCATTGTAGTGGAATATTCTGTAGCTGTATATATTCCGTATGTGTCCTGACCAGAGGCAGTTCACTCCGAGCTCTTGTATGTGCAAGTGCTGAATAAACCTTTGTTAACTAAAATTAGTGTTCATCATTCATCTACATACACTTTCCTCTACGTGATATTATTCTGGTGGAGGCGCTGAGAATTGGAACTTGTGATATCGCACATTATCAATGACACAGTGGCTCCCATCAGGCCACAACAGAGCTGCCGTTTACGTGATGAGAAACCCGAGTTTGAGCAATATTCTACAGATCACAATCTTTCAGAAACAGAAGAAGAAGAGGACGTCATGATGACAGCAACTGTCTGCCACCACATGAGACATCCTTTCGGGTTCTCTGGTGATGAGGGTCAAGATCCAAACAAGTGGCTGAAGGTATATGAGCATATAGCCAAATGTAACAAATGGGATGACACTCTGTGTTTGGCTAACGTATTTCTTCTACTTGGAGGATACTGCCAAGCAATGGTATGAGAACAATGAGGAGAAGTTCACAAGCTGTGAAGTATTCCAGGCACAACTGCGCAAGTATTTCGGCGACACACAACGACAGAAGTGCAAGGCTGAAGATAAATTAAAGTGCAGCACAGCGTCCAGTTCCCTGTCATGGCGCGACAGCACCGTATCCTTTTCAACAACATCGGCTCCCTTCCTGCCAACAAAAACCTCTCCTGCACACCCTTGCCACCCACTGCGTGGGTGCCTTCCTCCTCAATGAAACTTTCCTCCAGCCCCACCACACCATCCACACGTCGCCCTACCTCCTTCATCGCTCCAATAATCCCCTCCAGATTGCGCGTGGCAGAGTTGCCATTGGTCACCACCGCCAGATCCCAGTTCGGCTCCAACCTCTCCTTCCCGACCCCAAGGAACACCTGATCCTTAGTCTCTTCTTCACTGGCCTTACCGTCACCTGTGCCACCATCTATGTCCGCCCTAACGTCCCTATTCCCTTCGACTTCCTCTCCCGCATTGACCGTACCTTCTCCTCCTACGTGATTGCCACCGACCTCAACATCCATAGTCGTTCCGCCGCCCAGTTACGGTGGTGGCATCAGTTCCTCTCCTCCCTTCAAGGCGACCTCATCCCCAAGCACACCCGTCCTGAATCCAACTCCATTCCCGATGTTATCCTTTCCTCCCCTAACCTCCTTGGCTGCATAACGGTGGATGTCCTTGTGCCTATTGGTAGCGACCATCTCCCTGTCCTCCTCACCTTTACAGACAGTCGTCGCCCCCACCCCGACCCTTGTAATGACCCTCCCCCAAAGTACATCAATGACTATTCCCGTGCCAACTGGAATGCCTACCGGGATACCCTCTCCACCCAGGTCGATAGCCACCCCTTCACCTACCACCACCCTGACGATGTAACCCATGCCACATCCTTTCTCCAGCAGACCTTGTCTGAGGCCATGGAGGCCCACGTCCCTACTGTCGCCATCCACCCCCACCACCTACCTTACCCCCACAGGCCGTCCTCCTCCTCCGTGAATCCCGCCATCTCTACCGTGCCTTCCTCCACACGCATGACGCGGACACACTCCGACGCCACTGGCATCTCCAGTGACACATTCGAAATTTGCTTGCAGCTAAGAAACGCCGGGACTGGCGACAGACATGCACCTGTTTAAATGGTACCCTATAAACTCGTCCAAGTTCTGGTCAGCCTTCCGTTGCCTTACCGGAACTAAACCCTCCCCCTACTATCCTCTTCTCCATGATGATCACCCCTTCCCTGACACTCTTAGTAAGGCCAATCACTTTGCCTCATACCTCTCCAATGTCTTTTCCATCCCTGATGATCCCCAGTTTGATTACTCCCTCTTCCCGGATGTCCACGATCGAACTGACACTTCAGTCCCTCCCCTCGCATCTGGTTTCCAGTACTTGGACAACATTGCACACACGGAACTCAATGCCCCTATCACTACACAGGATCTCATTGCTACACTCCGCACTAAACGCAACACCGCTCCTGGTCACGATCATGTCACCTACCGTCACCTCGTGAAGCTCCTGTCTCTTTCCTCTCCACCCTGGCCAGGCTCTAAAATGTAGTACTGTCCACCGGTTACTACCCCGACCTGTGGAAAACCTCCCGTATCCTGATGTTCCTTAAATCTGGTAAACCGCCGTCCGCCGTCTCCTCCTACCGTCCCATCAGCTTACCTCGGTCTTCAGCAAGGTCCTGGAATCTATCCTCAGTTGCTGCATCCATCAGCATCTCCGCCAGCACTGTCTCCTTCCCGTTACCCACTGTGGCTTTCGGCCGTCCTTCTCTTCCGACGACCTTCTCCTTCACCTCACTCATCTCCTTTCCGGACAGCTTAATTCCCGTGGCTCCGCAATCTTCCTCTCCCTGTACCTCAAACGTGCTTATGACCACGTATGGCATTCCGGTCTCCTCTTCAAGCTCCAAACCTTCGCCCTTCCCATTAACTACGTCCGTCTGATCGGCTCCTTTCTCTCCCACCGTCCTTCCTACGTCACCATCCATAACACGGATTCCTACACATTTTCTCCCTCCGCCGGTGTGCCCCATGGTTCCGTCCTCTCTCCCCTTCTGTACCTTTTATATACGGCGGACATACCGCCGCCGTCACCCCCCGTCCACCTTCTCCAGTTTGCCGATGACACCGCCTTCCTAGCCCTTGCCCCACCCTGCAGCGCTCCCAACACCTTCTCCAATCCCATCTTGACCTGTTCACCGCTTGGTGCAACCAGTGGTTGCTCAAGGTCAGTCCCTCCAAAACCCAGGCAATCATTGTAGGCAAAACCACCTCTTCCTTCCGCCTCTTTGATTTCTATCTCACCATCTATGGCCGTCCTATCGTCCTGACCCCCACCCTTAAGTATCTTGGCGTCACCCTCAATCGTCGACTCTCCTGGACCCCCCATCTCCGGACAATCCAAGCCAAGGCACGCTCCCGACTCTGTCTCCTCAAGCTCCTTTCCGGCCATACTGTGGGGTCTGGACCCCTCCACTATACTCCACACCTATAAATCCCTCATCCGCCCTATCCTTTGATACACCCATCCGGCCTGGATCTCCGCCCCCCCCCCCCCTACCTTTTATAAATCCCTTCAAATCCTTGAACACCATGCTCTCCGCCTCGCCTATCGCATCCGTCTCTCCTCCCCCACGCAGATCCTGTACGATCTCATTCCGTTCCCCCACCTCCTCCTTTTCCTTGAAAGGATATGGATCCTGTACACCTCCCGCAAACTCGATCCTCCTCACCCGCTTGTCTCGCCCATCCTCTCCCGCCCCCGCCCACTGCCGCGCCTGTATTCTCACGTCCCACCCGGTCTCCATCTCTCCACCCTCCTTACCCTCTCCCAAGGTGGCTTCCGCCAGCTCCCTCTCCCTGATGATGCCCTCCTCCCCTCCATCTACCCCTCCTACGAACTTTGATCCTCCCACCCTTTTCCTGTTTTTGCTCCTTTGGGCACCCTCCCACCCTTCTCTCCCTCTTCCCTCCCTCCTCCATTTCTCCCCACTCCTCCCCCAGGCATCCCCTCCCCTATCTCTCCCCTCCTCCCCCATCTCCTCAGCCATTGGCATCTTTGTTCTCCCCTCTCCCCCACCCCACCCTTCTTCCCCTCTTGGCAGGTCCCCGGACTCGCACACGCTAAGTGGACATTCGCACGCCGGAGATCATCGCCATCAGTGTCTCGTGCATGCCGTCGTGTTTAATGTTCAGTGTTCACCGTCACGCTCCATCGTTCACCTGTGCCATCACCATCTTCAGTGTTAGTGCGTCGTGACAACAGTTTGTAGTGTGGATTATCGTCGAGTGTGAACGGCTCTGTGTTTGTCTTTATGTGTCTACTGTTTTATTACCCACCGTTATGTCACATCTGTGTATTCTTTCTGTTGTTTATTTCTCTACTCTATGACTGAAGAGTGGCGTACCATGCTGCTGACAGCCTGCCTGTTTGTACGGGTTTGAAAATAACAATAAAGAAAAAAAAAACAGCGTCCAGGAGAAACTACAGCATCTTACATTCAAGACGTCTTGGAGCTGTGTAAAATAGTGGATCCTCGAATGAAGGAGGAAGATAATGTTGCACACCTCATGAAGGATGTTGCTGAGGACATGTATCAAGCCCTACTCTTGAATGTGGTTTCGAAAGTAGGCGACTTCATAAAATGGTGCCAGTATATCGAGACAATGCAACAAAAAAGAATTACACGCAAGACATTTGAATGGCTTCCAAACGTCGCATCGATGTCTGTGATGGAGGAAGAATCTGATTTCACAAGCGTCCTTCGTCAGATAGTGAGAGAGGAAGTTCATCAGGCACTAGGATTGCACGGCGAACAAAAAATCGAGGGGCTTCAAGAGGTCATAAGGGAGGAAGTGGAACAGACATTGAACCCAATCTCTCGTCCTTCATTTCTCTTTAAAACAGTAAAAAAAGTCGAGACCAAGGTGAAGGTACATTCCTACAGTGCCACATGAGGAACCTGTTTGGACACCAAGGAAGACTGATGTCTGGAGGACCCAGGATAACCAACCAGTATGTTTCCACTGCGGACGACCGGGACATGTGGTGCGCTATTTCGAGAAAGGCGGCGGTTATTTGATGACGCCCGCGCCAGAAGACAGCAGACCGATCTTAGCCGACGCCAGCTCCGGGACGACGAAGATGAACAAGAAGATGTGGGTGCAGGACGACATAGGTCACCATCGCCGCATGCTAGCCGCTGGAAAGGACGCTCCCCAACACGCCGATCAAGGTCTCCATCGCTGTTAAGAAGCTCCAGCCGATCACCTAGCCGCCGCAACCTGGAGAACTAAAGGGTGCGACCTTCCTTGGAGGTGAGGCTGCCGAAGGGAAAAATCCACCGCCGTCGATCACTAGAAAAAGGTAGGAAACTACGTCAATATCTTCATGGATGGCCAACCAGCCCAAGATCTTCTGGACTCTGGAGCATCATATTCAGTCATTTCGGAGAAGTACCGTCGCCAATTGCACAAAACCGTATTCGTCAACATCAAAACATCTCTGCTGAAGATGGCTAATGGGAAATATGTAAAACCTACAGGAAGATGTGTCATTCGTGTGGGTATAAGTGGCCATACACAGCCATTAGAATTCGTTGTCTTACAAGAGTCTAGTCATGACGTCATTCTCGGATGGAACTTTTAGAAAGCGTCTCAAGCAATTATAGATTGTGGTCATTCGAAGATTATGCTAGACGAGATGAGATACTGTGGACAGGAAGATGCGCATCCGAGTGTGTGGAGACTGTGTGTGCTGGATGAAGTGATCATTCCTGCAGTCAGCGCTAGAAAGGTAACTGTCATGTTGATGAGAGAGCACCTACAGACATGCATCAACCCATTGATCTTGTAGTGGAATGTAAGAGAAGCATACCACTGAAGAATAACTTGGTCTTCCTAGCCTCTGGCACCTCGTTTACGAATGAATTCCGTGAATTGTGAATAGTTAACTGTCGCAGAGAACCTCAGATCCTTCCAAGACGCATGTGCATAGCAAACGCTGAGCCGTTAATTGAAGAACAGCTGAGCGTCATAGAAACCTCCCATGCCGAGTCTGTGGGCGAAATTAGCGCTACCACTACGAGACAAGATATTCTAGCTCGACTATCACCAGATCTCACTAAGGAACAACAGAAGAAGCTACTTGGCATTCTTCAAGAGTTCTCTGAATGCTTCAATCCACAGGTGAAGAGCAGATTAGACAAATCGATGGTGAAGCACCGGATTAGCACTGGAGACCATCAACCAATAAGCCAGTTAGCATACTGTGTGTCAGCAACGGATCGTCGAATAATTCGCGACGAGGTAGAGAAAATGAAGAAGAATGACATCATTCAGCCTTCGCAGAGCCCATGCTCGTCACCAGTGGTTCTCGTCAGGAAGAAGGATGGCAGTTGGCGCTTTTGTGTTGATTACAGAAAGCTTAACAAGATAACTAAAAAGGACATTTACCCTTTTCCACGAATTGATGATACACTAGATTGTCTGAAAAGGGCTAAGTTATTCTCAACCATGGACATGTATTTGAGATACTGGCAAATCGAAGTAGATGAGGCTGATCGTGAGGAAACTGCATTTATCACCCCTGAGGGCCTGTATGAGTTTAAGGTAATGCCGTTTGATTTGTGTAATACACCAGCATCTTTTGAACGAATGATGGATAATCTTCTAAGGCACCTAGAGTGGACAATGTGCCTTTGTTATTTAGATGACAATACAGTGTTCTCAGAGACATTTGATGAACACATAAAAAGACTGAGGGCCATTCTTAAGGGTCTCCAACAAGCTGGACTAAGCCAACAAGCCAGACTGAAATTTAATCCATTAAAGTGTCTCTTTGGAGCAAGAGAAATGAAAATACTTGGACACCTTGTATCAAACAAAGGTGTGCGGTCAGATCCAGAAAAGGTGAGAGCTATAACGGAATTTCCTATTCTTAAAAGTATTAGAGATGTGAGAAGCTTCCTTGGATTGTGTTCTTATTACCGTCGTTTATCAAAGACTTTTGTATCAACGCCAGGCCAAAGATTCTTTCGATGTGCTGCGAAAAGCTCTGACGACGGACCCTGTACTTGGTCTGTATGATGAGAGAGCACCTACAGAACTACATACAGATGCCAGTGGGTATGGGATCGGTGCTGTTCTGATGCAGATTTCGGATAGAAAAGAGAACGTTATAGCCTATGATTCTAGGACACTTACAAAAGCCGAGAGAAACTACTCAACTACAGAAAGAGTATGTCTTGCTGTGATCCGGGGCATGTGCAGATTTCGACAGTATCTCTGTGGAAGGCCATTCACAGTTGTTACAGACCATCATCCGCCTTGTTGGTTGGCAGGTCTTAAGGATCCAACAGGGCGACTCGTCAGGTGGGCACTACGTCTTCAAGAGTATGACTTTACCATAGTGTACAAAAGTGTGAGAAAACACTAAGATGCTGACTGTCTCTCAAGAAACATTGTGCAAGACCATCAAGTCTTTGTTGAAGATAGTGACTGTCTCGCTGCACTCCAGGATCTCTCTGCTCAGCAGAAGAAGGACTCCAAGATATCTCAAATTATGCTTGCCTTAAATCGGTCAGAGGATGTGAAGGACAATTTTAGGTAGTTAATGGATTACTTTGCAAGAAAAACTTTGATCCGTTTGGAAAGAGGTGGCTATCAGTGATTCCTAAACAGATGCGCTTAGATGTTCTACAGAAATTCCGTGACACACCTGAGGCCGGACATTTAGGATTTATTAAGTAAGACATACGATACGATCCGCAAGAGATTTTTCTGGCCAGGTTTATTTAGGAGTGTCCGTCACTACGTGTCGCACTGTCGAGAGTGCCAGAGGAAAAAGGCAGTTCCTCAGAAACCCCCTGGCCGACTCATACCAATTCCACCAGTCGAAACGCCTTTCCAGCGTATTGGGATTGACATCCTTGGACGATTTCCGACGACTGCTATTGACATTAGATGGATTATTGTTTGCACTGGTTATCTGACGCGCTATGCCATTACAAAAGCCGTGAAAACAGCCGAAGCATTCGAGGTAGCCAAATTCATCGTAGAAGACATTGTATTAAAACACAGTGCCCCAAGGTCGTTAATTACGAATGGAGATAAAGTTTTTCAATCGAATCTTGTGACCGAGATAAACCGTCGGTGCACTATTACTCACCACATGACGACTGCCTACCATCCACAAACTAGTGGGCTTACTGAACTCGTTAATAAGACCTTGGCCGACATGCTATCAGTGTTCGTCAATGTTAAGCAGAGCAACTGGGTCATACTGTAACTCGTTCTCTGGAAGGTCCTCTGCAGGTGAAGTGCAACATAACTCTGATCGAGAGCATCATGCATTATCATCTCGCTCCTCAGAACTTTTCACTTACAGAGGGTTAAAGTTACTTTTCTTCAACGTAACATCATAGAAGCGGAAATTTTGACGGGAAATGACACAGGCGAGTGAGTGTTCATACCCTGAATCTCACTTATTCCTGTCAATTCACGATTTCGCTTTAAACATGTACAATTCGTCGTAAGCTTGTGTTATGCCATGACCATAAACAAAGTACTAGGTCAGACGCTGTGTTTTGTGGGTATTGGCCTTATTGTCAGCTGGTTTTTCATCGCCAGCTCTATGTGACTCTCTCCTGTCTTAGTCAAGCAAACAACCTCTACGTTCATGTCTCGTATCATATTACTTCAAACAGTGAATAAATCGAAGCCTTGCCGCGCGTAGTGGCCGCGCGGTTTGAGGCGCCATGTCACAGATTGCGCGTCCCCTCCCGTCGGAGGTTCGAGTCCTCCCTCGAGCATGGGTGTGTATGTGTTGTTCTTAGCATAAGTTAGTTTAAGTAGTGTGTAAGTCTAGTGACCGATCACCTCAGAATTTTGGTCCCTTAGGAATTCACACACATTTGAACATTGAATCCTTATGAGACAAAAATGAATTCCACACGTACGAAGTATTGGGCACAGATGTAAATGAATACCCAAGAAATGTTGGGTTTCTCAGCTAGTATTACATAAAGGTCCTCACGGTTTTCGACTTAAACTATAATATCCACTTTAATACCATATACATATGAGGTAAAATATTTCATTCACCTTTCATTGCCAGTCTTCAAATTACACGTTGTATGGACGTTTTCAACTGTGATTCAGTTTCAATACATTAGAAAATCTTTAGAAGTAGTATGGCCACGTCTGAATTCAGTCGTTTACTACTTAACTCTTGAAAATGAAGAAACTCAGTCCTTATAAGCCTTCATCAATCTTGGACGAATTGCCACTACCGATTTTGAAAATAGTAGGAAAGATTAACCCTATAATATTTATGGTGAACCAGTATTCCATTTCAACAACTTTTGCAAAACTTGTACGACTGCTATAAAAAGCTGAATAAAGAACTATTCTGCATATCGAGTTCATTTTCAACTTACACGCATTAACATAAGAAATACAAAATGTCGCTGATATCTAAGTCATATTTGTGGTAGGACGAGAAAATTTCACCTGTGACCACAGAGTAGAATGTCAGTACACACAGCTGTATTTTAGCTCTGTTTAATGTAGTATAGCCTAGATCCTAGAGCAGTGCAATAGAATTACAAGAAAATACCAATCCAGGAAACATTACTCGCGCGCTGATTGCATTTGGTGTCCATGGACGTACCGTGTTTGAGGTGTTATTGCAGGTAAAGCTGGCTGCAAATCTGGATCCCGTCTGCGAAGTGAGGCTACCCACTGGTCGGCTGGCATTCTATTGAACCCAGATGGCGCTTCACTTTTCTGTGTAGAGGTGTTTGAAGTATGACCTGTTTGAAGTCAGAGTACACCAACAAAGGACTTGTAACGAATTGTTACATAAACATATAAAAGAGTTATGTTCTATGCAAGTCAGAAAATTACAGTACTTTCATTTAAACAATGTTCCTGTTTCTTTATTTATTACATACTAGGTACGTTCAGTAAGTAAAGCAACTTACTTTTTTTCTGAAAGCAGTTTGGTTTTATTCGGGATTCGAAACCACTCTTTTGGCTCAAAACCCTATTTTTTACCTAATCTCCTTTCAATGCGATAATATTACGCCACCCTACTGGTAGGGTCTGTATACTCTGTATGCTCCAATGGTACTACTCCATCACTGACTGAGGGTATCTTTCCAGACAGCTTAAAATATGCCATTGTCAGGCCTCTCTACAAAAGAGGGGAAACCACAGATGTCAATAATTACCAGCCAGTATCCTTGCTTACAGCATTTTCAAAAATCTTTGAGAAAGTAATGAACTCAAGAGTGGTCAGCCATCTCAACAGTAATGGGATACTTAGTAAATCACAGTTCGGATTTCAGAAACGCTGTTCCACTGAGACTGCAATATACAATTTCCCTGTCCACATAATAAAGACTTAAATAGTAAAATGTCACCAGTAGGAATATTCTGTGACTTATCCAAAGCATTTGATTGTGTGAACCATGATATTATGTTGGAGAAATTACAATTCTATGGTATGAACGGAACTGCAGACGAGTGGTTTAAGTCATATCTACAGAACAGGAAGCAAAAAGTCTCTTTATATGCTTCAAGTAATTCAAAGGAGTTTGCCACTTCATCTAACTGGGGTGAAATTACATTAGGTGTTCCACAAGGTTCGATCATGGGTCCCCTCCTGTTCTTGATATATGTGAATGACCTCCCTTCTTATGTGAAACAAGATGCTGAACTGACACTGTTTGCTGATGATACAAGCATAATTATTAATCCAGTAAGAGAAAGTCTGATAGAGATTGATACAAATAAGGTCTTTGGAAAAGTTATTAATTGGTTTTCTGTGAATGGGTTTGCTCTGAACTTTGAGAAAACACAGTATATCCAATTTTCTGTTGCAAAAAAGTATAATTCCTTCAATAAACATAACACATCAAAAGAAATCAGTAGCGAGGCTAGAGCATACTAAGTTTCTGGGTGTACATATAGATGAAAATCTTAATTCGAAAAGCCATATTTTGGACCTCCTAAAGCGACTAGGTTCAGCAACTTTTGCAATCAGAATAATTGCCAATTTTGAGGATGTAGAAATTAGTAAGCTACTTTGCATACTTCCACTCTCTGATGTCATGCGAATTAATATTCTGGGGCAACTCAACACTTAGGCAAAAAGTATTCACTGCTAAAAGAAAGTAGTTAGAATAATATGTGGGGTTCACAGTCGCACATCTTGCAGGAATCTGTTTAAAAGGTTAGGAATTCTTACAACTGCTTCACAGTACATTTACTCAGCAATGAAATTTTTTCTCAACAACATGGACCAGTTTAAAATCAACAGCGACATTCATGATTACAATACCAGAAAAAAGAAAGACCGACACTATCCTTTACTTAACCTATCTTTGGCACAGAAAGGGGTAAAATGTGCTGCTTTAAAACTTTTTGATAAATTACCAGAGGAAATAAAATGTCTGACAGACAGTAGTAATAGTTTCAAAAACAAATTGAAATCATACCTCCTTGACAACTCCTTCTATACCATAGATGAATACTTGAATATGAGTAAAGAAATCTGGGGATATAATATATGCAATTTGTGCCATTTAAGAGAATGGGATAGATAATAGAAATATTTAGGTTTAACACTATAATGTAAAAAAAAAAAGAAAAAAATGTTTCCTATGCGCATTTCTAAAGCATTTGACCCGTTCCACATAATAACGGTTATCCGTGCTATTGATCAGTGGTACACGTAACTAACTGGTGTGCGTTAGGACCAACGTCTTGCTGTATCAATAACCTCCACATGATCCACTTATTGCTTCCTGTGGAGTGCATCCTTCATTGAGCCATAAATGGAAGTTCTTTATGGTCTTCGATTGGGTGACGAGAAACACAGCGGGCACAAACCTCTGAGTACCCCAAATGGTGGACTACTGTGTCAGCACTACCAACAGAGACGTTCAGTTGAGTAGCAAGGTATTTGATGTGATCCGTCGATAACATCGAATGAGAATGTCTGCGTGTTCTCACAATGTAGGAGTCACAGATGTGTGCGGCCGGCCGGTATGCGGGAGATGGGACAGGTTTGCGATGATGAAAGACGTCAAGCCTAACAAGTCACCGTACCTTAGTCGCTGGCAGGTCTCCTTAGGCATACTGCAACAACCTGTGAGCATCTGCAATGCTCTGGTTTTCCGCCAAAAGAAACTCAGTGACAGATTCCTGCTTGGAACGCGACTCAGTTACCGATACAGTTTAGAAGGTTGCGTACAGGGGCGCCATCTATCGGAACCTCATGAACTAAAGGGACTGAAGCGGGGTTATTCCACAATGTCCCACAACAAATTCCAAATTTTATCAGCTGAAATTGGCCGAAAAAAAGTGTCGTACTGCTTATCTAACGCCCCTCGTATGTTACAACTTATTAAAGTAAATAAAGAAAGAGAACGATAATCCTCTTAGAATGAGCTTTTCTGTCTCACTACAACGGATTAGCTAGAGCCAAATAAGGGAGACGAATGAAACAAAAATTGCCATAATTAAAAATTTGTACTCATTTCTCTGTCACCTGTAGTACCTTAAATGCATCCTTATACTGAGCTGAAAATGAACATTTCTGTCAAAATATGTTCAGATTCGATTTTTTCCCACTGTTGTATTTTCTGACATGCTTTGCAAAAGAAAACGACAGCCTTCCAGTTTTCCAAGAAATGGATTTGTATGTGACAGTCGTGTGGTAACTTATATGATAAGTAACTTTCTATATTTGAAGCTATCCAGAGCAAAGTACTAGAATAGCACGTCAGAAACAAGATGTAGGCATTTTCAGCACGTTAGTCCAATAAAAACATGCACAATGGAGTGACAGCACTAGGTGACTTTCGTAAAATTACCTAGAAACAGTATCAACGTGCCTGGATATGAAACGAGCAGCAGCACACGGCATGGTATGACGGCTGTGGCTGTTAATCCTATAAAGCCAGCTGCACTGTGACGTGAAGTGAGCTTCGGAAACAGCACGTTTGACATTGCTAACACCAGTGGAAGGAAGGTAGCATCATTCAATAGGTAATGCGTTTCTAGGAGAGTAACTGCTTTCCCAAGTACTCGTACTGCGAAAACCAAGGAAAGGAGACTGTGAACACAGTTTTGTAGAGAAATAGCAGAGAACTGCAGTTTTAGGGACTAAGACACACTCCCTGAAAAGAAAGCAACAGTAACGAAAAGAAGGCACAGAGCAGTAGCCTGAGAGAGAACAAAAAGCAAGGTTTAGAGTATGACGACCCACTGACGTTAAAGCCATTAGAGACAGCGCAGTAAATCATTAAGAAAAGAATGGGGGTGAGAAATGATCGTGGCCTACTTGAGAACCCTGTCTCGGCATTTACGTAAAGGGAAACCAGCTAAAACTTAGACCAGGATGGCCGGAAAGGGGCTTGAGTTAAGGTTATTCACTGCGCCACATTACCCATTCAACATGCATTGAAAGCAAAGATCAACAGCTTCCTGTTACTCGTTACGGTTTTCCATGACTAAGAAATATGTAGAGGGAGCAATGCAACTAAGAAGTGTCACAAAGAGTGGTAGAGTACTAATTTCCGAGAAGTAGTTTTGAGTCCGCAGCTCGTGGTCGTGAGGTAGCGTTCTCGCTTCCCGCGCCCGCGTTCCCGGGTTCGATTCCCGGCGGGGTTAGGGATTTTCTCTGCCTCGTGATGACTGGGTGTTGTGTGATTTCCTTAAGTTAGTTCGGTTTAAGTAGTTCTAAGTCCTAGGGGACTGATGACCATAGCTATTCAGTCCCATAGTGCTCAGAGCCATTTGAACCATTTTTTAGTACTTTTGATCCTTGCAGTGGTGCAGTGAGTGGGTGAAATTCATTGTGTTGCAATAACTCACAAGCTTGACAATGTTTGAAGCGGTGATGAGACACAGAGGTACGTATGTGCACTGATAAGCCAAAACATTAAGACCATTTGTTTATTAGCGTGTTGGTCCACCTGTAGATCGCAGTACACCGCGGACTCAGAGTGTCACAGTTCGACATGACTTGGTAGGTATCTTGATGGATGTATCGACAGATGTCTGTCTACAGGTAACACAGTTCCTACAAACAACGGATTGGTGGTTCTTGGGCGTGGAGCTGATGCTCGACTACATACCAAATATTTTCCATCAGGTTGAGATCAAGCAAATTTGCCGGTCAAGTTACGTTGCTACAAGAACAGTTACAGAGCTCGAAGATATCGTCGCCGTCAGTGAAGACATCAAACAAGAAGCATTACAGGTTTTCCATAACAATGTTGACGCACACCATTCCTTCCAGCGTGTGCTCGATTACTATCACAGATCCCGTGGAATCCCAGATGAATGTCCCCCATAGGATAACACATCCTCCAGCGGCCTGCAAGCATGGCCCATTGCTTGCTTCGTGCATACTAGGTGCCACAAGATAGTATGATTCATCCGACCAGTCGGCAAGTTTCCAATGATCCACGGTCTAATTTCGAAGATAACTTGCCCGCAGTAATCATAAATGACGATGTTGTTGGATCAACATGGGAAGACGTAGGAGTCGTCTACTGCAGAACCCCATGTTCAGCAATGTGCGCACAGCAGTGTGCTCCGAAGGACTTGAGCCTGCATCATCACCGTACTCTGTAGTCTGCCACAGATCGTCGGCTATCGTGACGTATAGAGCGAGCACGCCTCCAGCCATCATGTTCCATGATGTGGCGTAGACTGCCGACACTGCATCATCTACTCGTGGCTTCACCATTCTTCAACCACTTTTCATATTTGCTAATAACAGTACCATACAACCAAGGGGCTAGCTCCGTTGTTTCCAAGATGCTCGTTTCCAGGCGACTTTCCATAACAATTTGCCTTTTCTCAAAATCACTTACGTCACTGCATTTCTCCATTGCGATTCATATTGTCGCTAGAATAATTCTCCATTCGTCTCTGCTCTAATTATGCAGGGTTATTCGTAAGTAAACACGGGGTTTCAGAAGACATACAGAAAATATACACATATGAGTGGAGAGAGCATTTTCCCAAGATTTACATTCACATTACAGATGCGCAATATGGGCATAGTTTGTGACAAGGCAAACGTCAATGCGTGCAGTGCATTGAAGTTGCTGCTGCCGCTGCTACTTGGGAAGGTGCAATGGCAGCAGTCCTCCCTGGAGACCTGTTCAGTGGGTTGCGTATCTGCAGGCGTAAACAAATTAGATACAACAATACGGAGTGGATGGTTTACGAGTATCTACACTGACGGAGAAAAACCGCAACACCAAGGAGCTGTGCTACATACACTACTGGCAATTAAAATTGCTACACCACGAAGATGCCGTGCTACAGACGCGAAATTTGTCCGACAGGAAGAAGATGCTGTGGTATGCAAATGGTTAGCTTTTCAGAGCATTCACACAAGGCTGGCGGCGGTGGCGACACCTACAACGTGCTGACATGAGGAAAGTTTCCAACCGACTTCTCATACACAAAACTGCAGCTGACCGGCGTTGCCTGGTGAAACATTGTTGTGATGCCTCGTGTAAGAAGGAGAAATGCGTACCATCACGTTTGCGACTATGATAAAGGTCGGATTGTAGCCTATCGCGATTGCGGTTTATCGTATCGCGACATTGCTGCTCGCGTTGGTCGAGATCCAATGACTGTTAGCAGAATATGGAATCGGTGGGTTCAGGAGGATAATACGAAACGTCGTGCTGGATCCCAACGGCCTTGTATCACTAGCAGTCGAGATGACAGGCATCTTATCTGCATGGCTATAACGGATCGTGCAGCCACGTCTCGATCCCTGAGTCAACAGACGGGGATGTTTCCAAGACAACAACCATCTGCACGAACAGTTCGACGACGTTTGCAGCAGCATGGACTATCAGAACGGAGACCATGGCTTCGGTTACCCTCGACGCTTCATCACAAACAGAGACAGGAGTGCCTGCGATGGTGTACTCAACGACGAACCTGGGTGCACGAATGGCAAAATGTCATTTATTCGGATGAATCCAGGTTCTGTTTACAGCATCATGATGGTCGCATTCGTGTTTGGCGATATCGTGGTGAACGCACATTGGAAGCGTGTTTTCGTCATCGCCATACTGGCGTACCACCCGGCGTGATGGTATGGGGTGCCATTGGTTACACGTCTCGGTCACCTCTTGTTCGCATTGACGGCACTTTGAACAGTGGACGTTACATTTCAGATGTCTTACGGCCCTTGGCTCTACGCTTCATTCGATCCCTGCGAAACCTTACATTTCAGCAGGATAATGCACGACCGCATGTTGCAGGTCCTGTACGGGCCTTTATGGATACAGAAAATGTTCGACTTCTGCCCTGGCCAGCACATTCTCCAGATCTCTCACCAATTGAAAGCGTCTGGTCAATGGTGGCCGAGCAACTGGCTCGTCACAATACGCCAGTCACTACTCTTGATGAACTGTGGTATCGTGTTGAAGCTGCATGGGCAGCTGTACCTGTACACGCTATCTAAGCTCTGTTTGACTCAATGCCCAGGCGTATCAAGGCCGTTATTACGGACAGAGGTGGTTGTTCTGGGTACTGATGTCTCAGGTTCTATGTACCCTAATTGCGTGAAAATGTAACCACATGTCAGTTCTAGTATAACATATCTGTCCAATGAATACCCGTTTATCATCTGCATTTCTTCTTGGTGTACCAATTTTAATGGCCAGTAGTGTAAAAGTAAGTTGGTAGGCCTGTTGCTCGACGCGCTGAACCTATACCTGGAGTTGTGGTCTCGGGTGCGATTTCGTATGACAGCGAGCACTCTTGTTGTTATCCCACGCACCCAGAATGCAAAACTGTACGGCAATGTACGTTAATTATATTTTGGTGTTACGATTGTTTCCCTCATTTTATGTTCTGATTTGCCTATCCCCTGACACTGCACTCTGCACTCTGCAACTACTCCACGGCATGTTTACTAACCGAAAGTTGGATAGATGCTCTGAATGCGTCATTTTATTGTGATTCTTTTAGATGTACGGAGGTTCTAGGGAAATAACTCTGTATACTTTCCTTACTGCGTCACATAAATGCGTCATTCTACATCTGCATCTACACTTCGCAAACCACGGTGAAGTGCATTGCAGAGGGCACGTCTCCTTCTACTAGCTATTAGCGCTTTTCCCCTTTCCATCCATTGTGGAGCAAGAGAAGAACGATTGCTCAAATGCCTGTGTACATGATGTAACAAGTCTAATACTGTCTTCGCAATCTGTATGGGAGTGATAAGTAGGGGGTTGTAACATATTCCTCGATTCATCACTGTAAGTTGGTTCTAGAAACTTTCCAAATAGGTTTTCACAGGATAGTTTGCGTCCATCGTCAAACGTCTGCCAGTTCAGTCTCCTTTGTGGATTGAATGCATTTCCCTAGTATGCTGCTAGCGAAGAGCGCAGCGCGCTGCCTGCTTTACCTAGCCTGTGTGATCGGTCCATTTCATTTCATACCCCTATACACTGTTACATCCAGGTGTTTGCATGAGATGACCGATTCCAACTGTGACTATTTTATATGATAGTAATAGAAAACTAAGTTTTTTTTTCCTTTTTTTGAAGTGCACAATGTTTCATTTCGCACATTTTAAAAGCTTATCAATATCTCAATTAGAAGTGCAATGTATCTAATTTTCTTTCTTAACAATTATTTCTTAGTACAACCTAGCCTGCAACACCCTTACAAGTTTTCAGACTGTTTCTCACCACCCTGTAGAACAACAAACTTGTTTATGCATCCTCGATTCCTTCTCACGCAGCGAGTTTCCAGGTGACGAAAGGAAAGGATCCTACGTGGTTGCCGCCATCGAACTGTGAGTAAATCAGGTACAGAATGGAAAATTAAGTAAGTGTCTAGTATATAATGCATTCAATATGATCTGCCCTCTGATTAAATACATTTTCATTATCATATATCAGTCACAATGGAATGCATTTTAGTAAATGTGCAATTAATTACTTGCGAAAGACAGCACATTTTGTTTAAACATGGCTTACCTTTTTCAACAGCATTAAGTAAATGGGACATTCGAGTAGCTTTAATGGCTACATTAAAGTCAATAGAAAGGAACCACGATGGTACTATTTGACTTTTAGTATATTTTTCTTTGGGTTGTAGCAAACAAAGGAAGCGATGAGAAACAAAGGGTAGATGCGAGAAACAAACCGGCATTCAGAGTATCCATCATATTCACCCAACAAAATACTGTCATCCAAAATCTTTTCAAGAGAAACCCAAATAATGATGTATAAAACTATAATCAGACCAATATTACTCCATGGGGCAGAAACATGGGAAACAGATAAGAATACAGAGAGAAGATTAAATGTTTAAAAAAAAACATGTGAAAAATATTTGGACCAATTTTTGAGGCAGGAGAATGGCAAAGAAGAGAGACCAGGGAGCTCAAAGAAATAAATAATTAACCAAATGTTGTTGCGGAAACCAAGACAAGGAGACTGAGATGAGCCGCTCACGTCCATTGAGGAGAGGAGGGATAAAGATTGAGAGACGTATTAGAGAAGAAACTCGAAAGACGTTGACCCTTAGGTGAATAGAAAGTGCCCAAGGATCTTCAGGAGCAGGGGAAAAAGCTGCCAAGGACAGAACGCTGTGGAGGAGGCTACTTGATGAGGTCAATAGCCGACTGTAGTTTGTCGGGCCAAGAAAGTAAGAGTACAGTAAGAAAGTGTGACGTCATTTTGTAGACTGAATGTACTGACCTAATAACGATATTGTATTCACGGCATGTTTAGAAGGCTGAGTAATAAGAGTAGCTTCTTTTAAGTGAAATATATACGAATTTTAGAGTCAGATCAATTACGGAATTGAGAGTGCTCCAAGTGGTATAATTCAACGCATAGATTCTAACGTGGTCTTAAACAATATACAGTGCTTGGCGGAAGAGCAATGGGAACATCGCGCAATAAAAGCCACATAATAATAACGATGTCCGAATAGGGAATAAAATCCAGGCACTAGTAAACTTTGTCGATGATAAGCCGTGGTTTCATCAGTATGTCTGATAACAAAGGAAAAAAAAACGAACGCCGTTCGAACATGCATTAAAGGCTCAACGTCACCAACCGGCCGCCGTGTCATCCTCAGACCTTCTGAGTTAAATAAGATTGAAGTTATCCAATCAGGACGCTGCAATTGCAAATTCAAGAGGCCCGCCAGATACAATTTGTGTCAGTTATTCTCATGCCATAGATGATATCGCACGAGGCTGTAGAGCCTTTGGCTCGGGTTCTATTCTTTCTACTATCCCTTGCCCAATTTTTGTATCTCTCTCCTTTTTGGTTTTGGAAAACCAAAGGAAGAACATGTTTGGCGACACTGTCTGTTGCGAGCCGCTTGAATTTGCACGCTCAACGTCCTGACTGGCTAACCCCAACGCTAATTAACTTGGATACGTCGCAACGTATCGAATGTTTTCCAGCATAACCTACCCTACAACACCCTTCCAAGCTTTCCAGACTATTTCTCACCACCCTGTGCCGTTGTATGACAAGGTGTAAAATACAAAATTCATTTCATAATCCAGAGAATTATATCGTCAGTCCTCAAAACTGCATGCAATGATGGTTTCCTTGATGTCTTCGTTCCATGGTTTTACTAGATTTTCTCCAAGTAAGATGGCAACGGAAATATGGCGAAATGTTTGTTCATAGCTAGAGTAGTAAGCACATCGCCACGGTTCTTATTTTAAGGCTTCTTACAGCTTCATTAAGTCGCATATATGTTTTAATACCAGCAAAGACGTAGTCACCATTTATGGTCATAGTACGTTTGCTCATTAATGCCTTAACTTCGTTAAAATACGGACTTGCTCACACAAACAGACGTCAGTGCACCATCCACTAGAATTAGACATAACCTCCCCTCAGCACGACTCGTCCGGTTTTGTTCTCCTTTCGCGGCAAGGCCGGAAAACAGTTGTGTAAAAGACGACCCGTCACTGACTAAAACATCCACCTTCCCTAACTGGCTACCGTTTATTCCTTCCAGTATACATTCTTTAAACGTGCATGGTTCTTTTCCATACAACAACATTATATCATTCTTATTTACTTTTCTCTTTCCTAATTTTTATGGTTTGATATAACCGAAAACCTTTTTTTTTAAACTTTTAAAAAAACCTGCATTCTGATTTCGCAAATTACCAAGAGTTCGGCGCCGGCCGCGGTGGTCTCGCGGTTCTAGGCGCGCAGTCCGGAACCGTGCGACTGCTACGGTCGCAGGTTCGAATCCTGCCTCGGGCATGGATGTGTGTGATGTCCTTAGGTTAGTTAGGTTTAAGTAGTTCTAAGTTCTAGGGGACTAATGACCACAGCAGTTGAGTCCCATAGTGCTCAGAGCCATTTGAACCATTTGAACCAAGAGTTCGGCGTTATTCCCTTATATCTCCACCACACTGAACGATCTCTAAACAATGTTTTTAGCTATGATATCATCTTTACAACAAATTTCTCGAGAATTTATTTTTGTTTCTTACTAATGTTATAATGTTGCCATTGATGCACCACCTTCTGTTGCTCATTACATTGTGCACGTTTAATGTCACTATTTTTTTCAGACAGTTCCTTTCTCTATAACATTCGTGATTTCCTGTCAAAAAGGCCACAGTTGGTAGTAGTAGACGGAAAGTCATCGAGGAAAACAGAAGTATATCGGCCGTTTCCGAAGGAAGTTTTATAGGCCCTCTATTGGTCCTGATCTATATTAACGACATAGGAGACAATCTGAGTAGCCCTATTAGATTGTTTGCGGATGGTGCTCTCATTTATCGTATTGTAAAGTCATCAGATGACCAAAACAAATTTCAACATGATATAGATAAAATATCTGCATGGTGCGAAAAGTTGCAATTGACGCTGAATAAAGATAAGTGTGAAGATATTCGCATGAGTACTAAAAGAAATCCGCTAAATTTCGATTACGCGATAAGTCACACAAATCTTAAGGCTGTAAATTCAACTAAATACTTAGGGATTACAATTGCAAATAACCTAAACTGTAACGATCACATAGATAATGTTGTGGGTAGAGCAAACCAAAGACTGCGATTTACTGGCAGAACCCTTACAAGGTGCAACAGGTCTTCTAAAGAGACTCCTTACACCACGCTTGTTCGTCCTATCCTGGAGTGTTGCTGTGCGGTGTGGTATCCGCATCAGATGGAACTGACGGATGGCATCGAAAAAGTTCAAAGAAGGGCGGCTCGTTTTGTACTATCGCGAAATAGGGGAGATAGTGCCACAGACATGTTACGTGAATTGGAGTGGCAATCATTAAAACAAAAGTGTTTTTCGTTGCGACGGGATCTTCTCATGAAATTTCAATCATCAGTTTTCTCCTCCGATTCCGAAAACATTCTGTTGACACCCAGCTACACAGGGAGAAATTATCATCACAATGAAATAAGAGAAATCAGGGCTTGCACAGAAAAATTTAAGTGCTCGTTTTTCCCCTGAGCCGTTCGAGAGTGAAACGCTAGAGAGACAGCTTGAAGGTGGTTCATTGAACCCTCTTCCAGGCACTTTATTGTGAATAGCAGAATAATAACTTAGATGTAGACGTAGTTGTACGCTTATTATAAAAAGTTCGAGGGTATTGAGTATCAAGCAAAATTAGTGACTGGATTGAGGATGTTTTGGAGGGAGCACGCAGCAGTTATCTTGGAAGCAAAGTGATCAACAGGTGTAGAAGTAACTTCGGCTGTACTCTAGGAAAGTGTGTTGGGATCCTTGTTATTTATATTGATTATTAATAGTACTGCGGATAATATTATCAGTAACCCCGCGTTGTTGTTGTTGTTGTCTTCAGTCCTGAGACTGGTTTGATGCAGCTCTCCATGCTACTCTATCCTGTGCAAGCTGCTTCATCTCCCAGTACCTACTGCAACCTACATCCTTCTGAATCTGCTTAGTGTACTCATCTCTCGGTCTCCCTCTACGATATTTACCCTCCACGCTGCCCTCCAATGCTAAATTTATGATCCCTTGATGCCTCAAAACATGTCCTACCAACCGATCCCTTCTTCTAGTCAAGTTGTGCCACAAACTTCTCTTCTCTCCAATCCTATTCAATACCTCCTCGTTAGTTACGTGCTCTATCCACCTTATCTTCAGTATTCTTCTGTAGCACCACATTTCGAAAGCTTCTATTCTCTTCTTGTCCAAACTAGTTATCGTCCATGTTTCACTTCCATACATGGCTACACTCCAAACAAATACTTTCAGAAACGACTTCCTGATACATAAATCTATATTCGAAGTTAACAAATTTCTCTTCTTCAGAAACGCTTTCCTTGCCATTGCCAGTCTACATTTTATATCCTCTCTACTTCGACCATCATCAGTTATTTTACTTCCTAAATAGCAAAACTCCTTTACTACTTTAAGTGTCTCATTTCCTAATCTAATTCCCTCAGCATCACCCGATTTAATTTGACTACATTCCATTATCCTCGTTTTGCTTTTGTTAATGTTCATCTTATATCCTCCTTTCAAGACACTGTCCATTCCGTTCAACTGCTCTTCCAAGTCCTTTGCCGTCTCTGACAGAATTACAATGTCATCGGCGAACCTCAAAGTTTTTACTTCCTCTCCATGAATTTTAATACCAACTCCGAATTTTTCTTTTGTTTCCTTTACTTCTTGCTCAATATACAGATTGAATAACATCGGGGAGAGGCTACAACCCTGTCTCACTCCTTTCCCAACCACTGCTTCCCTTTCATGCCCCTCGACTCTTATTACTGCCATCTGGTTTCTGTACAAATTATAAATAGCCTTTCGCTCCCTGTATTTTACCCCTGCCACCTTTAGAATTTGAAAAAGAGTATTCCAGTCAACATTGTCAAAAGCTTTCTCTAAGTCTACAAATGCTAGAAACGTAGGTTTGCCTTTTCTTAATCTTTCTTCTAAGATAAGTCGTAAGGTCAGTATTGCCTCACGTGTTCCAACATTTCGACGGAATCCAAACTGATCCTCCCCGAGGTCTGCATCTACCAGTTTTTCCATTCGTCTGTAAAGAATTCGCGTTAGTATTTTGCAGCCGTGGCTTATTAAACTGATAGTTCGGTAATTTTCACATCTGTCAGCACCTGCTTTCTTTGGGATTGGAATTATTATATTCTTCTTGAAGTCTGAGGGTATTTCGCCTGTCTCATACATCTTGCTCACCAGCTGGTAGAGTTTTGTCAGGAATGGTTCTCCCAAGGCCGTCAGTAGTTCTAATGGAATGTTGTCTACTCCGGGGGCCTTGTTTCGACTCAGGTCTTTCAGTGCTCTGTCAAACTCTTGACGCAGTATCGTATCTCCCATTTCATCTTCATCTACATCCTCTTCCATTTCCATAATATTGTCCTCAAGTACATCGCCCTTGTATAAACCTTCTATATACTCCTTCCACCTTTCTGCCTTCCCTTCTTTGCTTAGAACTGGGCTGCCATCTGAGCTCTTGATATTCATACACGTGGTTCTCTTCTCTCCAAAGGTCTCTTTAATTTTCCTGTAGGCAGTATCTATCTTACCCCTAGTGAGATAAGCTTCTACATCCTTACATTTGTCCTCTAGCCATCCCTGTTTAGCCATTTTGCACTTCCTGTCGATCTCATTTTTGAGACGTTTGTATTCCTTTTTGCCTGCTTCATTTACTGCATTTTTATATTTTCTCCTTTCATCAATTAAATTCAATATTTCTTCTGTTACCCAAGGATTTCTAGCAGCCCTCGTCTTTGTACCTACTTTATCCTCTGCTGCCTTCACTACTACATCCCTCAGAGCTACCCATTCTTCTTCTACTGTATTTTTTTTCCCTGTTCCTGTCAATTGTTCCCTTATGCTCTCCCTGAAACTCTGCACAACCTCTGGTTTAGTCAGTTTATCCAGGTCTCATCTCCTTAATTTCCCACATTTTTGCAGTTTCTTCAGTTTTAATCTACAGGTCATAACCAATAGATTGTGGTCAGAGTCCACATCTGCCCCTGGAAATGTCTTACAACTTAAAACCTGGTTCCTAAATCTCTGTCTTACCATTATATAATCTATCTGATACCTTTTAGTATCTCCAGGGTTCTTCCACGTATACAACCTTCTTTCATGATTCTTAAACCAAGTGTTAGCTATGATTAAGTTGTGCTCTGTGCAAAATTCTACTAGGCGGCTTCCTCTTTCATTTCTTAGCCCCAATTCATATTCACCTACTATGTTTCCTTCTCTCCCTTTTCCTACACTCGAATTCCAGTCACCCATTACTATTACATTTTCGTCTCCCTTCACTATCTGAATAATTTCTTTTATTTCAGCGTACATTTCTTCAATTTCTTCATCATCTGCAGAGCTAGTTGGCATATAAATTTGTACTACTGTAGTAGGTGTGGGCTTCGTATCTATCTTGGCCACAATAATGCGTTCACTATGCTGTTTGTAGTAGCTTACCCGCATTCCTATTTTCCTATTCATTATTAAACCTACTCCTGCATTACCCCTATTTGATTTTGTGTTTATAACCCTGTAGTCACCTGACCAGAAGTCTTGTTCCTCCTGCCACCGAACTTCACTAATTCCCACTATATCTAACTTTAACCTATCCATTTCCCTTTTTAAATTTTCTAACCTACCTGCCCGATTAAGGGATCTGACATTCCACGCTCCGATCCGTAGAACGCCAGTTTTCTTTTTCCTGATAACGACATCCTCCTGAGTAGTCCCCGCCCGGAGATCCGAATGGGGGACTATTTTACCTCCGGAATATTTTACCCAAGAGGATGCCATCATCATTTAATCATACAGTAAAGCTGCATGTCCTCGGGAAAAATTACGGCTGTAGTTTCCCCTTGCTTTCAGCCGTTCGCAGTACCAGCACAGCAAGGCCGTTTTGGTTAATGTTGCAAGGCCAGATCAGTCAATCATCCAGACTGTTGCCCCTGCAACTATTGAAAAGGCTGCTGCCCCTCTTCAGGAACCACACGTTTGTCTGGCCTCTCAACAGATACCCCTCCGTTGTGGTTGCACCTACGGTACGGCCATCTGTATCGCTGAGGCACGCAAGCCTCCCCACCAACGGCAAGGTCCATGGTTCATGGGGGGGAAACCCCGCGTATGATCAGTTATATAATGACACTTCTAATGTTATAATGAAGTATTCTTCACTGGCGTACATTTTAAACTACCGTATAAACTGTTCATCCCGAAGGAGTAGATGAATTTATATCAAACTAGATTCAACACCTGAATATTCCGAAGCACCCCTGTACGCGCATCGTCCGCCCCTTTGCACACCTACAAAAGGTCGTCGCGTTGTGTGTATCTGCCAACAATAGCTCTCATGTGATCGTTAGATTCTCGGTTGGTGTTACATAGCAACGCCGTGACCTCGATAACTGCATCAGTTCTTGGATACGTCAGTTATAAGGCATCTCTACAACCACTTCTGGTAGTATGTAGTCTGAGGACTGAGCTTTGTGCCAGACCAGGAAGACAGTCTATTCGTATTCGGTAGGAGCTATTTTCAAATCTCCGTCTGGCTACCCTGATTTAGGTTTCCATGCCGTTCCCAAGCAAATTAGAGTGAAAGCCTGGGTAGCTCCTTTCCTTCCTCGACATTCATCTGAGCTAACTTACCGTCTCTAACAACTTTGTCGCCAATATTTTACGCTCTAATCTTCTCTTCAGTAGTCTGGCGTGACGCAGATGGTGGCTACTTCGACCTTATGGAGCGGAAGCAAATTTGAATACTCGCTTTAAGATACAATGTGTTGATTTCTATGAGAAATCTGAAATACAAGAAAACCAAAGTGTCCTCTATCCGTATACCTTAGCATAGGCCACACTAACCCTGCGTACATGTCGGTGCTTGTGTACCCGCGCCGGCATCGCGCTTGGTTGCGTATGCTACAACAACGCTCTCAAATGGAAGCTTTTTGATCGCCCCGTATCAGCTTTACAAGGTAGCCCCAAACTGTGGGCGAACTAACCTTGATAATCAGTAATGTAATTTCATTATTTTTTGTTTAAGAGTCATGCAACAAGGAGGAAAACGAAAAGGAAAGACAAGTGAAAATCACCAACAATGAAAATTCGGAAGAGATAGCGCGAAAATTTAGCTTTCTTAGCATTCGGGACAACACATACTCTATTTGTAGATAAATAAAAATCTAATCAATGACGATTTTTGCTGAATGTATGTACGAGGGTCATTCAATAAGTAATGAAACACATTTTTTTCTGAAAGAATCTTAGATATCTACATCCACATCTACATCTAAATGGTTACTCTTCACACTAAAGTGCCTGGCAGAGGATTCATCGAACCATTTTCATACTACTTCTCTACCATTCCACCCTCGAATGGCGCGTGGGAAAAAGGAACACCCAAATCTTTCCGTTCGAGCTCTGATTTCTCTTATTTCATTATGATGATCATTTCTCTCTACGCAGGTGGGTGTCAACAAAATATTTTCGCATTCGGAAGACAAAGTTGGTGATTGAAATTTCGTAAATAGATCTGGCCGCAAAGCAAACCATCTTTGTTTCAGTGACTGTCACCCCAACTCGCGTATCATATCAGTTACACACTCACCCCTATTGCGCGATAACACGAAACGAGCTGCCCTATTTTTGCACTTTTTCGATGTCCTCCGTCAATCCTACCTGGTAAGGATCCCATACCGCGCAGCAATATTCCAGCAGACGACGGACAAGTGTAATGTAGGCTGTCTCTTTAGTGGGTTTGTCGCATCTTCTAAGTGTTCTGCCAACAAAGCGCAGTGTTTGTTTCACCTTCCCCACAATATTATCTATGTTGTCTTTCCAATTTAAGTTGCTCGTAATTGTAATTCCTAGGTACTTAGTCGAATTGACTGCCCTAGGATTTGTGCGATTTATCGTATACCCAAAACGTATCGGATTTCTTTTAGTACCCATGTGGATGACCTCGCACTTTTCTTTGTTTAGCACTAATTGTCACTTTTCGCACCATACAGAAATTGTCTCTAGATCATTTTGTAATTAGAATTGATCGTCTGATGATTTTACTTGACGGTAAATTACAGCGTCAGCTGCAAACAATCTAAGGGGGCTGCTCAGATTATCACCTATATGATTTATATAAATCAGGAACAGCAGATGGCCTATGACACTACCTTGCGGAACGCCAGTTATCACTTCTGTTCTACTCGATGATTTACCTTCTATCACTACGCACGGTGACCTCTCTGAGAGGAAATCACGAATCCAGTCACACAACTGAGACGATACTCCATATGCACGCAAGTTGATTAATAGTCGCTTGTGAGGAACGGTATCAAAGGTCTTCTGGAAATCTAGGAATATGGAATCGATCTGAGATCCCTTGTCGACAGCATTCATTACTTTATGGGAATAAAGAGCTAGCTGTGGTACACAAGAACGATATTTTCTGAATCCGTGTTGGTTATGTATCAGTAAGGCATTTTCTTCAAGGTGAGTCATAATGGTCGACTAAAGTATATGCTCCAAAATCCTACTGCAAATTGAGGTCAGTGATATGGGTCTGCAATTCAATGGGTTACTCCTATTTCCTTTCTTGAATATTGGTGTGACCTTTGCTACTTTCCAGTCTTTAGGAGCAGACATTATATTTAAGATGCCAATGCACTATATTGCTCCCTACTCTTTTGGGTACAGAACCCTATTTTTCAATACAATCTCCGTTCAGTGCGACAGCCTTACATTAGCTTACTGAGAGGGCCTGTACGCCCGCGTGGTACCCCTCTACTGGTCGACGTCGGATCTAATGTCTTGTTGCACCCATAGCCTCCTCAACACCCCGCACTGCTTCCTGCGGAGTGTATCCTTCATTGGGTCAAACAGATGGTAGTCGGATGGTGCGGGTTGTAGGGTATATGAGGAAGAACAGACCAATGAAGTTTTATGAGCTCCTTTCGGGTGCACAGACTTACGTGAGGCCTTGCGTTGTCATGGAGCAGAAGTTCGTTTGCATTTTTGTGACGACGAACACGCTGAAGTTGTTTCTTCAATTTTCTGAGGGTAGCACAATACAATTCAGAGTTGATCATTGCACCATGAGGGAGGATATCAAACAAAATAACCACTTCAGTCACCATGACTTTACCGGCTGACGGTGCCGCTTTGAACTTTTTGTTCGGAGGAGAGGTGGTGTTGCGCCGCTCAGTGGATTACCGTTTTCCTTCCGATTGGAAGTGATGAGCCTACGTTTCATCTCCTGTGACGACGTTCGACAAAAACTTGTCACGATCAGCCTCCTAACGCGCACGCAATTCCACACGGATGGTCCTTCGTTGCTCTTTATGGTCCTCTGTTAGGCGGCGAGGAATCCAGTGGCGCACTCCTCTGAGTAGCCCAAATGGTGGACGACTGTGTCAGCACTACTAACAGAGACGTCCAGTTGAGCAGCGAGGAGTCCTGTCAGTCACCTCTAGTGAGAATGTCCGCACGTTCCAACAGTGCACGACACAGCTGTGTGTGGTCGGCCGGTACGCGGGAGATCAGACAGGTGTGAGCGATTTTGTTGCGGTGATGGCAGACGCCTCGCCCAACGACTCACAGTGCTTTTGCTCACTGCTAGGGTTCAAGCGTCTATGAATATCTGCGATGCTCTGGTCTATCACCAAAATAAAGTCAAAACAGTTCTCTGCCTGGAACGCACTTCCGTTTTAGACGCCTGTTGGAAGACTACGTACAGCGCCGCCAATAATTGGAACTTCATGAAACTACAGGGGCTGAAGCGTGAACATTCCACAATGTCCCGCAACAAAATCCGACCTCTTTCAACTGAAATTCGCCAAGAAAAAAATATATTACATCACTTACTGAACGCCCCTCGTATCACTATGAACCAGCAGTCCACTGTGGGAGCAACGTTTCATGAGGAACACGTCTTGGAGGGAAGTTCACACGCTATATGGACAGGTGAGTGGGTTCGAGGCCTCTGCATCCTGGATTCCTAGAAAACTGGAATGACCTTTCGACATGTTGTACCGTGCATGGGTATTGCAGATGGGGGCCGGCCGTAGCGGTTCTCGGCGCCACAGACCGGAACTGCGCGACCGCTACGGTGGCAGGTTCGAATCCTACCTCGGGCATGGTTGTGTGTGATGTCCTTAGGTTAGTTAGGTTGAAGTAGTTCTAAGTTCTAGGGGACTATGACCTCAGAAGTTAAGTCCCATAGTGTTCAGAGCCATTTTTGAACCTTGCAGATGGGCCTATTTGACGATGCTGGAAGCAATGGTTCAGAAAAAACGAGCGCCATACATCGGAAAGCAGAAGCAGAGATAAGCGAAGAAGTGTGCCTCAGGATGTGAGTGGGTTGTGTACCACCTCTTCTTTTAATATTTAGGCGACAGCGGGAGTAGTAATGAATGGTTTCGCGTCTAGCTCTGCACTGCACTGCAAATCTCTGGTTACATCTACCAGGAGTGAGACAGGCTAAGCAGCAAAGCTACTGTTCCTGTTTATACCTCAAGAACTATTTCTGGCCTCACGGGTAGGATTGGCCTGTGTGAGCGGCCGCGCGGGTGCGGACGCTTCGTCAAAAGCGACATCGGGGCTGCGGAAGAAACTACTCCCGCAGCAGATCAGGCCAACGCGTGGTCGGCCTGTGGTGGTGTCCCAGTCCACGAATAAGACGACTGTCAGAGTGTTCGGCAGAAGCATAGAACACCCTAGCGGACTGCCTGAAGCGATCCCGCACCAGCGGGACGCCTGCTTCCTCACGAAGGAGCCTCGTCGAGTAACGAGGAGTCTTGTGGGGAGCGAGCCTTAGCGCCCGATCCTGGACGCGCTATGAGCATCGCAACGTGCGACGGGGCTGCATTCCCCCACACTATGGCGGCGTACTCGAGTACTGGCCGGACAAGGGCCAAGTACACAGTCAGGCCGTGCCGAGGTGGGAGGGTGGATGCGGGGTTCAGCAGCGGGTAGAGCGGCCGGAAACGCCCAATCGCTCGCCTCCTGATGTCACTGATGTGCGGCATCCAGGTGAGATGCCCGTCCAACGTCACACCGAGGTATTTGCCTGATGGTGACCACGGGATGGGGCCTCCCGAGATCTTGACAGGCGTCAGGGCAGGAGGCAGTCGTCTCCGAGTGAAGACGACCGCCTGGCTCTTGGTGGCGTTAAATTTGAGTCTCCACTTGGTGGACCACGCCCCCAGGACGTCGCACGCTAGTTGGAGTCGGCGGCACATCGCGACCACGTTCATGCTGCGGGCGAACAGCGCAGTGTCGTCGGCATAAAGAGCCACCTCCACGCGCGCCACCTGCGGTGCGTCAGCGGTGTACAAGGAGTACAGCAGGGGGCCGGGAACTGACCCCTGCGGTACCCCCGCACGAGTCGGCCTGTCGGTGGAGGTGCCTCCGGCGGCCCGGGCGTGGAAGGTGCGGCCCGCGAGGTAGGACCGCAGCAGAAGGGCGTGTGACGTCGGGACCCCATGCACAAGGAGTTTGTACACGAGGCCCTCGTGCCACACGCAGTCGAACGCCTTGGAGACGTCGAGGAGCACCGCCCCAAGGTACTCCCCTCTTCCACCAGGCGTAGTAGCTGTTGCGTGGTCGAGTGGCCCCGCCGGAAGCCGAACTGCTCCTCCGGAAGGAGCCCTTCGGCAGTGACGTGGGGCCACAGCCGCTCGACGTAGAGTCTGTCAAAGATCTTGGAGAGAGACGGGAGCCGGCTGATCGGCCGGTAGTGCTCGGCCCGACGCGGATCCTTGCCGGCGTTGGGGATAGCCACCACTTTCGCGTGTTTCCACGCGGAAGAGAAGATCCCGGATTGGAGAACGCAGTTGAAGGTGTCCACCAGCGGTTGATGGAGTTCCGGGGGCAGTAACTTCAAGAGGCGGTTCGTGACACCATCGGAGCCACCCGCTTTCCTGGGGTTGTGGCGGCGTAATAACTAGGAATATATATAACGAGGAATTACTCTGAACAGGCTTATGTCTGGGCGGAGATGACCAGTGGATCCCTATGTGGAGGCATCCAGGTCTACGGAAAGTGACGAGACAGATCGTCAAGTAGCACACTTTCGAAGAACCAGGTCCGGGGTGTGGCACACGACTAGCTACCATGCCAGCCACCTTGGCTATTCATTCAAGGATCTTAACCATTTGCTGAAGACATCTTGCAACCTGTAACTTAACAAAATTTGGGCTTACTATTTTCGGTTATGTTTTTCCAGACAACAACCAAATGTACACATCTGCGATATCAGATGGTTCAAATGGCTCTGAGGACTATGGGAGTTAACATCTATGGTCATCAGCCCCCTAGAACTTAGAACTACTTAAACCTAACTAACCTAAGGACAACACACAACACCCAGCCATCACGAGGCAGAGAAAATCCCTGACCCCGCCGGGAATCGAACCCGGGCGCGGGAAGCGAGACGCTACCGCACGGCCACGAGATGCAGGCGCGATATCAGAGAAGTTGCTGCAAGTCAGAGACAACATACCACGAGCAGCACGTCATCTGGTCTCGGACAAGAGAAAATGCATGAAATAAAACGGGATGCGTACTACAGGACGCAAGTCCTCCGTGAAACGGACCGCCATTAATGACAAAATATCCTCCAGAAGCTGATCGCATATGTGATTCTGGTACTTGATGAGTGAAGTAGTCCACTACCTCTTTTATTGAATGAAACACACAAAAACATATACAGCTAATTAATTACGCTTTTTAGTATAAATAGCAATAGGTTATCACCGAGTGTCCAACAGTTCGGGCACATAGAAGGACAAAACTGTTGGGTTCAACTCGAAGTCTAGACAAGATATGTACTAGTCCATAATCCAGATATCGCCGTAATACTTCGCTGAGGTAAGTAAGGTAAGTAGTCAGCAGCACAGTACACACGAGAGTGGAAGACGTATTGTTGAGATAAAACTCACAGAAATTCCATGTGGCATAATTCCCGTTTGACTTCAGACTGGGCTATCTGTCGATTATTATAATTCTCTCAGTTCATGACGTAAAAATGTTTTGTCGCTCTACCTGTGTCGTCTTCAATAATTGATGTTGCAGGACAACCGTATTATGATCGGAGATTAACTAATGAATCACAGAAGCTGCAGCCAGCAAATTATCTTGTGAATTGCGAGGAATGTGTGTCGGTTCGTCAGGCGCCATGACAATAATACCAGTGTGGAGCTCAACAAACCGACAAAATTTCATGCTACTCGTGTTCGGAGTATTACCGCCCTACTCTTCATATTTCGTTTGAGGTCCCAGCTGCTATCATACGTCCCCCCTAGGAGACGCTGAAGATCCGTTTTTCTAGGAGGGGTAAGAGGAGGGTTTGTTGGTCACTATGATGTGGACTGTGGTGTGTCCAAAAGCGATTCCGTCATCAATATGGGGAGTCTGGGGAGGACTGAGCATCTTAAAGCAGCGTCGATATTTTCATCAGGATGGCCTCGCCGCCACCTCAACAGCCATCGCGGTCGACCCGATGCAGTGCGTGATTATGGATGGTCACTCTTGTCAGCGTCGGTCAGGCGCGGCTCAGAAAGGCACGCCATACCAATTCCGTTGCGACGAAGCAAATGCTCCAGTTGATGCTTCTTGTCAGAAACGCTAGCGGATATCCATTTTAGGGTATGGAATGTCCTCTGTCTAACCTGAGTCATCAATGAAGAACGTTATGATAGTGTCAGCCACAATGACGACCTAGGAAAACTCGTCAGTGAGGACACGTAGTTTCGTGATGGTTTGCGTCGGAACTTGGTCATGTTGAACTCTTTAAACAAATCTTTGATTTATTTCAGGGTTCCTGCGATTTCTGAGGGTATCTGCAGCTGGTAGTGGGTCCCGGAGTTGTGTCGTTTTGAGAACGGTGGGGTGGGGAAGCAGTTTCGGCGTTAAGTCCGCTGCTGACTAGTTCTGGCCGCTGCTCGTGACTGGTGACGGTTCATTAAAGCGGGAAACTGTTAGGGGGATGAGGTGTACATAGTGTTGCAGTGGTGAGTGTGTCCTGGAGTGAGCTGCGGTACCAGTATGAAGTCAACTTTCCAATATTTTGACGTAATTTGGCACTGGCGATAATGTGCTGGATATGTTTCGCCACATGGCACGCACGTTTGCTGGGTTATTCCTCAGTGTGGTACATTCTCGAGACAGGTGATTCGCAGCGCACTTTACGCACGCCGGTTTCACATGACACTGCTGTTCGTCATGATAAAATACCCCAGAGCGTTAGCACTGCGTGGGACCTTCAGATTCCGCGTAGTTCATAACTGTCACCTTAAAATGGTGCAATAAGTCGATAGATCGAAAAGATCTTGTGGTTGTTGGGTTAGGTCGCCAGGAACAGAAGCTGCCTAATACTGCCTTCACTTGGACGTGCAGGGGTGGACACTTGGTCATGGCTTTCACGCTGTCTACGGTGAAGTTCTTGGGAAGCGCTGCCACTACGGCTCTATTTTCAGATCTCTGTGTCACGGGCGACCACCTGAATCTTGTATTTCTGTCCGGTAGGATATATGTAGAATTAGAAACATTGTTTCCCAAAACCATGGAGAAGGAATATATTGTCTTTCAATGTGTCTGCCGGAAACCGAAACGTTTTAGGTTTGAACACTGTCTTCAGCTTATCAATGAGACCAGGGGTTAGCTCACTGAGTTCCACGTAGTTGCTGGTCGCGCATACGACAGGTGTCTGTAGCCTCCCAATGGCCGTCTTTTATCATATCTCTTCGTTAATTCACTCCACAACAAGCAGTGATAACTAGTTGCTGGTCGGGACGTTGTCAGTCATCTGAGGAGTGTCCTATGCGCCCACGTTGTCGTCGGAGTCTGTTGAGTCAGACTCTTATATTCCCCGGGTGCCAACATATCGATTTCACTCCACCCTCTCTTACTGAATAATTTCGCACGCTTTGTGCTTAATGTGGTCTCTAGTCCTGTAAGGAACGCGGCAAACAAAGTTTCTGTAGCGTTCAGCTAGTGATTCAGCATGGACGCTAAGCAGGTACGAGACCAATGATTTATCACCTGTTATCCTTAGAGCTACTTTAAGGTAAGTTTTATGTGTTTAATACAAGCATTGTTCATTCTTTCTCACGTGTTATTCGAGAGAACAATGATCGTATTCGGAGAAGACGGCATAGAGTGCATGGAACAAACACCGTATTTAAAAAAGAAAATAGCGATAGCTCAAGGAAAAAAGGTATTTTGTCATCCTGCCACTGAATCGTCTGCAAAGAAAGAGAGCGGCAATGACGTATTGAAAAAAAACATGCATCTATAATTGTTTGTAGTCCATATTTGAAAAAAGAAAATCATGACTGACAGTAGAAAAAGTTTTTTGTGAAAAAATATTACATTTCTTTCCAAAGACTGGAGTCTGTGTCTATCATTAACCCCCGTCACTGTTCCATGGGACCTGTGATCTTGAAATGTAAATCACTTAAATATGTTACCTAGACAAACATATTCTCGACATCTCATTAATCTACATTAATTATTTTTGGGTGCTGCGATTTTTTTCGTCAGTGTATAACTGAATTAGGATTTTTTGCTACAAACCAATTTATTCCACAGGTATTGAGAAAAAGAACCAATGTGTCAAACAGATTTAAATCATTACATATTAAGGAAATTACTCTAAGTTAATACGTTACGTGTACGAAAAAGGAAATTGGAAATAGATAAACCAGCAGTCAATAAACGAAAATCGCAGCATATGGCACAAACAATTGCAATGGAGGAAGAATATGAACTGCCACAGGAAAAAGAGGAGGCCACTGCAGATTTGAAAGCAAGGCTTTAAACACAGCTATGGAAAAATTTGCTGTTTGCTATGTTAAAGAATACACAAAAAATCTATTCCAATTTGGATCTGCTAAAAAAAAGTGTGGTTAAATTTTATTTGAATGCGATGGATTTGATATTGTGCATCTAGCAACACAGAAGTTGTTCATGGAGTTTTGTGTGTGTGTGTGTGTGTGTGTGGGGGGGGGGGGGGGGGTTATTGGCGCTCAGTGTCGAGGTTATCAGCGACCATACTAAGATAAATTGAAATGAACGTGTTTAAAACGTAATAAACGCGACAAAACAAATAAAAAAGGCAAACCAGTGGAGTTTGAACCTGACGGAATAACTACATTTAATGGTAGTTCATTTGAAAACGTTGTAAACTTACAGTTCTACAAAAAAATTCCACGAGAACGTGGGAAAGAAGAGTACATCAAAAAATACGTAGAGTGCTTTAACAATATTTACTTGCAC
Organism: Schistocerca gregaria; assembly: GCF_023897955.1. Taxonomy (NCBI): domain Eukaryota; kingdom Metazoa; phylum Arthropoda; class Insecta; order Orthoptera; family Acrididae; genus Schistocerca; species Schistocerca gregaria. Next base: position 554,587,038 of record NC_064931.1, read on the forward strand.
GTCTATATGAGCAGGCATTAATAAAGACTGAAAGACATCGGAAATTAATTCGAAATAAATTCACTGATTGCAAATATCTTGGCATTAGCTGTGTTAGGTATGGACTTACTACCTGTTAGTGAGAGATGAAAACTTGTGCCAGACAAGGACTCGAATCTGCTTATCGCGAAAAGTCGCCAAACTTCCATGTGTCCGCTATCTATATCCCTATGACATTGTCCTGTACATTCATCACTTAATGCTTACAGCTTTACTCTGTATTCCCGCACCGGTGAGACGACTGTGAGGAATCGAGATCCTTGCGATCACAGCGGCATGTAATATTGTCTGTGTCTGGATGAACAGACGTTAATGACGACTTAAATTAATTAGAAAGCATGGCATCAGCTGTGACTCATAGACCGACCCAGTCTTCCAGGGTATAGGGAGGCAGACAGTGCGGCATATGGAAGTTTAGGTCAGTCCGGGAAGTGTGTATTGATAGCTGAAGCTGTTAAGGCGGCCGCTCGTCATCATTGCTCCAGCATAAATTCTCTTACAGGAAAATAATTACATACATATTACAATTCGGGATCAGATTACTGGTTGGAAAAAGAATGAGAAGATTCTGATGTAGATTAAATTGTAATTTAAAGATTAAGCTGGAAATTATCAAAATTACGCCAAAGAAGATGAAGGAAGAAATGTTTCTTGTATGTAAATACGTATGCGACAATTAATGAAGATATTGTACAATAATTTTTTTTTTCATGTTCAATACAATATCAAGAACGAGTTGGTTTCTTTGACACCGATTTGAGATTCGGATTCTCCCACCAAAGCTGTGTACCTACAAAGTATTTGCAAGAACACTCCTTCTTCATCTTCACCATTATCATCTTCTTCCAAATCACTTTTCAGGAAAACGTTTCTCAATACAATCCTAGCTGTCAAAGTAACCCCTTGCACACAATAAAAATGCATATTACATCCACACGAACTTCCTGTCGCATTATACTGTCCACCATGTCACTGAATGCTGATCAATTAACTGGCATATTCTGTCTATGGCAAAATATAAAGCCTCATATACCTTTCTCAAGTCAAATTAAATAAAATTTAATCATATACAACGTTGGGCGGCATGCACGCGATAGTTTAGTTGGCGTCACGGTTGTTCTAAATAAATTCCAATGGTAGACATTACAAGAGGGGCATTGTGAATCACAGAGAGGTTTACTGTAGAAAATCCGACAGAGTATGTTTTGGGCAAAATTAGGCAACGTATTATTTCCTCCCACATGCCTCTCGTGGGATGTTCACATAGAGGAAAGCAGAGGAATTAGAGGTAATACGGAGGTTTATCAACAATCATTCTTTTCTTGCACCATTCGCAAATGGGACGGGGATGGGGGTTAAGTGATAGGGGTAACAGAAGTTCCGTTTCTGAATCGAAATGGAAGTAATGGATTCGTTCCTAAAATAACTGTGTTCCAAAGTCTGTTACGATTTTATTTTTTAAATGTCGCGCATGTTTCGACCTCAATGCATGTTTGATGCATTCCATGCTGTCTTCTTAAAATAAAACCATTCCACTCTTGAACAGCACGCGAGAAAAAAATTAACAGTGCATGATGGAATTGCTCTGCATCTCATGATTGCTTACTGTTATGGTAATATATAATTGTTTAACATGTGTTGCACATTATGTGTGTTGAGTAATGATAAATTTTAATAGAATTACACATGGCAGCGATCAAAGCTGGAGTCACTCTGGTTGCACGCAGTGCGTGGCAACGATGTCTTCGGCAGAAGCACTTTTTCAGCATTACTCGCTCATCGTTTCGTCGTAATGATTAGGAAAGCAGGTTACCAGGTTTGGCTGTAGGAGTTGGCTGTGCATTTAGCGTCTGTGATCCAGGGATCGGGGGAGATGATGGGGGCAGATATAATGCACAACTGTTGCAGGGAGTGGGGAGGGGTGGGGCGCTTCATTCAGGCTACCACCAGCAGCAGCTACCCTCGCGATGTGTTTCCACCATGGCGCTCTTAGCTGCCTAATATACATCTGCTGCGGGTTTTTCACACAATCAGTGATAGTTAAATATCACCGCTTGCATGTCCAAGGAAGTAGTGGTAACTGTTAAATCTAGAACCAGGGGACTATCAGTGTAATACTGCTAGATTTATGTCGAAGGGACTCGGAGAAACATTGCGAAATGTTTTAAATAGATTATGCAATATGCAAAATATGTTTCTCGGATTATTTAAAATTTCCTGCTTTTTTCACAGTACTGACGTGTTTTTAACGTAACACTGATACACATATGACTGGAGGGGCCTAGAAACATTCCTAAGTAAACAGTCCGTGTCATATTGAAGGTATCCCACTCGTATTTTTTTAATTTTCCGCTGTTATTACGTTCGTTGATGTCCATTTTGACGTCAAAATGCCAGACTTTTTTGGACAGCGGTTTTTGAATCTGGCAGCCATATTGGGTAAGAAATTATAGTGATAAGGATGATACATTATAGGAGCAAGGAATACAGTAGTTCTAATAAGGTAATAAATTATAGCAACAGGCATAATAAACTGTGCAATAAATTAGATCCCAAGTACACACCAACATTTGCACTCCAACCCATAGGATAACACGCCAGATTCACAAGTTAGATCTCCAATAAACACAGGAGAACAGCACAAGCAACCTATAGGGAAAAGGGGAAGGCGGAGGGGGAGGGGGAATAAGAGGGGGCAGATAGTAATGATAGGTCATAATAATTGCCCCAGGACCCTCTCAGTCAAGTTTGATTGTGATGTCATAGTGTCAGCCGTACTTATCCGCCATATTGAGTCACAAATTATCCCAATTGGGTAATAAATGTCAGCGATAAGGTAATAAACTGTTGTGAACAGGATAATTAATTGAGTAATATATTAGATTATAAATAAACACCATCAATTGCCCTTCAACCCAAAAGATACACTCCAGGGTAATAAATTAGGTCCGAAATAAACGATGGATAACAGCCCAAGTGGCATAGAGGATTGGTGGTGGGGGTTTGGAGCAGGGAAGGAGGAAGGAGTGAACTAAGGACGGTAGGTCACAAATCTTTGGCCACAGACCCTCTTAGCCACCGTAACTGAGGCAGAGTCGCCAACTTCAAAAGTGGTGGGGTTTGCTGCTAGTGAACCTGGTTGCTCTTTCGTTAGCACCTGCAAGCAGGTTTCCAGAGCAGAGCCAGTCCGTCAGGCGGGTAACCAGGTAGTGCCACGGGCTGTGGTATGCTGGTTTCCAACACTAAAACCCCATTTCACACCAGCGACTTTCTCACTAAAAACGACTACTCATTGTTGGTGCGCATTCTGTGCTTGCGTGTAAAGCCAGCTGTGCAGCCAGCCAAGTAGGGAGCGGATCAGTGACGTCAGTGACCAGCTGGCTGTGCCTAGTGAGGAGCTATGAAATCTCGAGTATGTTGCAGACTTTGCATGCGCAGAACAGATTATGTCGTCGTCTGCTAACATCTCAAGTTAAGGGAGGTAGACCAGGCTGACGCTCGATTTTGGAACCTATATACACGTTTCTTTTCTTTTTCAACGAACTAACAAACAAATTAACAAACTGACTTTAGACCTTTATTGTACACCCTTAAGATTGTTTTCTGTCTTTTTAAGTAACAAATTTGCACCCAGAGGTCGCTACACGACATCGACGAAAAATCTTCGCGGAGTGCGAAGGCATCTGGTGGGAGCTCCGAATGCCACAATTTTCGATCTAGAACAAAATTTCAAAGCCTGCTTTGAAACTGATGATATTGTCTAACGTAGTACGTACGGATATTGAAAAAAGTTGTTTTAACAAAATGGCGGCACTCTGAAGTACAAGTGAATGTTTCGGGAAAAGAATCTTATAAAAATGCTGGCGCCCGGTAGCGTCCCAGTTGGGTTTGATCTGATTCAGATAAGCCGAATTTTCTGACCAAGACATCAACGTGAGTTCGCTGTTATGCTCCTCAAACCATTGCAGCACGATTCTGGCCTTCTGACACGTACTGTTAACCTGCTGCAAGTTGCCATCGCTGTTGAGGAAGACATCAAGTATAAGGGGTTACAGGTGGTCCCTAATAATGTTCACGCAGTCCCGAAGTGTCACGGTGCCTTTGACTACTACCGCAGGTCCCATGGAAGCCCAGGCGAATCATCCCCATGCCATAATACCACTCAGACTGGCCTGCGTCCGTGGCGCGCTGCATGTTTGGAGCAGCAGATCGCCTGGATGACGGTGTATCTGGACACGACCATCGACCTGGTTTATCAATAAATGGGATTCATCCGACGAGGCGACACGACCCGCTGCCCAGTCTCGATGATCCCGTAATCATACCCGTCGACGTTGTTGGGTGAACGTGCGAGCACGTAGGGGTTCTCTGCTGCGGGACATCACTGTGTGCTCCAAAACACTTGTGCCTCTGTACTCTGTACTTAGATCTGCCACAGATCGCCGCCTATCCTGCTTTATAGAGCGGGCAAGCCTCCGATCCCTATGTTCTGTGATGAGGTATGGACGTTCAGCCATTTACGTTGTTATTTACGCATTGTACAGGCTTTTTCTTTGTCCACATATTGTGAAACTTATTGTAATCTACTCGTGGTTTCATCATTCTTCAGCCACTTTCCATAGATGTTCATGATCCGACGGAGGTTCGAATCCTCGGGCATGGGTGTGTGTATTTGTCATTAGGATAATTTAGGTTAAGTAGTGTGTAAGCTTAGGGACTGATGACCTTAGCAGTTAAGTCCCATAAGATTTCACACACATTTGAATATTTTTTGAACATAGATGGTCACGTCAGCAGGAAGCGAAAAGCCGACCAGCTTCGCCGTTTACCAGATACTCGCTCATAGGCACTGGGCCCAAACAATTTGATTTTTGTCAAAATCGCTTAAGTCGGCGGATTTCCGCATTTGCGCTACTAATCGTCGCTATAATGATTCCCAATCGTCACTGCTCTGCTCATATACACTATGTGATCAACGGTATCCGGATACCCCCAAAAACATACGTTTTTCATATTAGATGCATTGTGCTGCCACCTACTGCCAGGTACTCCATATGAGCTACCTCAGTAGCCACTAGACATCGTGAGAGCGTAGAATGGGGAGCTCTGCGGACCTTGCGGACTTCGAACGTGGTCAGGTGATTGGGTGTTAGTTGTGACATACGTCTGTACGCGAGATTTCCACACTCCTAAACATTTCTGGGTCCACTGTTTCCGATGGGATAGTCAAGTGGAAACGTTAAGGGACAGGTACAGCACAAAACCGTGAAATTGGATGGTCACCTCACTGTCACCGTCCAGGTGCCAAACTGCACAGCAGACAGCTCTGACAACACATGCATTTTAGGGCTGCCGTGTAAACGAAAACGGTCACTCGTGACGGACGAGACAGAGCACAGGAATAAAACGTCCGAGTTGCTGCAGTAGACTCACTTGCCACGAGTACTCAACTGAGACAAGAAGTAGCCCGCGTAAAATGGGCTTAAGATGGAACAAGAAGGTTGCATCACAGTGGCAGTGGACGAAAGTAGGTCGGTAAGATCGGAGCCAGCTACTCTTGGCCCTGCAAATTGTGCAAATGGAACTACACTCGTCAGGAAGTCGCCACAGACGAAAATAACACAACTGACAATGTACAAAAACGCAACAGGCAAATAAAGCATGACAATCGCGCTCGAAAAATGTTACACAGCGTGGCAAACAAGCCCTACGGCAGCAAGAAAGTGAGGCCTCACAGCACACAGTCTTTGTACCACAGATGATCGGTATGCATGTCCGGCACTCCTTGTGAAGCCAAGCCAAGACCGCTGAAACGGGCAGTGGCGCTGCGGTGGTCGTGAGCAGTGCACCCGTGCCGACTAACGCTTATCCGCTGCGAACTCTGGCCGCCGGGGCTCTAGATGAACCGGCGCGGTGTTTGAATCTATCGCGCGATCGAAAAAAGCAGTGAGCGTGTTTCAAAGCGGTCGACACGCTGACTAACACAAAAATGGGCTAGTGGGAGATTAGCAGTCGAAAGTGCACAATTATTGGTACCTACCCGTTTATGTACTATAGTCGTGAGATTACGATGGAATCTCAAATACCACGTTCATATTCAGTTATGCAATGCAGTATAAGGAGCAGTTGTATGAAAATGAGGCAGATGGATAAAAGTAAGTAAAGTGTTCATTATTTCAGAAGTAATCGCCATAACTGTTGACACTTACCCGTCCGCACGTCTCGTATAAATGTATTCGCTTGGCGCCGGCAGCGCTAATTCGGATTACTTGGCTTATCGCCGGCCGCTTGTCACCTTTCCGTTAATGACAAGCTTCAAACACATTGACTTTTGCGAGCTTTAGTTTTTCCGGGAATCCTCCATTTTGCCGTATCGTTGCACAAACTCGAATTTTCTTTTCAAGTAACTTCTCTGCAAGTTCTACATTGTTATAATAATTATCCATGTAGAGATAATGCCACTTTCTATAAGAAGGTGTCAATTGTTACATCATTGTTTCTGCTAAAGGTTGTCCAGCGCCGGAATATATCTGGAATGAGGAAATGTATCCCTTACTCGAATCACACAGCATCCGAATGAGTATGTCATATTTGGTAATTTTCGACGGATTATAAACTTTAAAATTTAACTGTCCAGGCCACGGTTTCATTCCTTCATCAAAAATGGTTCAAATGGCTCTGAGCACTATGGGGCTTAACTTCTGAGGTCATCAGTCCCCTAGAACTTAGAACTACTTAAACCTAACTAACCTAAGGACATCACACACATCCATGCCCGACGTAGGATTCGAACCTGCGTTCGCAGCGGTCGCGCGGTTCCGGACTGTAGCGCCTAGAAACGCTCGACCACTCCGGCCGGCATTCCTTCATCAACTGAGATATTTTGAGTTGGATTAAACGTTTCTTTAAACTTTTTGGAAAAATAATCAGTTACGAATTGCACTTTGAAAAGCCGGTCGGCATTATCCGGTTTATTGATGTTGTCGGAAAAATGTAAAAATGATAATATTTGTCTGAATCGGTTGCGGGACACCGTTTTGCGAAATATCAGTGTGTCTATCAACGAAGTTCCGGTCCCGTAACTTCGACAAATTTGGCATTTTTTTTATCCAGTTTCCTTCTATAGAATTTTTTACTGTAATACTTGTTGGTTCCGTTGCTAATATATTCAAATAGATTGTTCCCAATATATAATTCTATTATATGCATGATGCTCTGTGTATCTTTGGGAAATATGCGTGGACCCGGAGAGCCTTCAAACTTGTTATTGGTCCTCAGTAAATGATAGTCTGTCTTTTTCGTCTGATTCATCCGAATCAGATGGCAACCGTAGCGTTCGCCCAATTCTTCTTGGACATATTTCACTATCTTCTGCCGATTTTGCTTCACTTTCACTTTTTTAATATCAAATGTCTTCTTCCCAATCACCCAAGTCGTCCGGAACGTCAGACAAGACGTCCGCGCATTCATCGTAAATAATCGTATCGTCTCTTTCGTCTGCCACGATGAAAGTGCACAAGTACTTGTAAAAACAAAAATCTTGTTGACGTGTGTAACTTATTGTTACCTAAACAAAACACCAACAGAATAAAAAAAATACTAAAGTGCTGTCACCGGCCACTGCGCGATACTATGCTCACGACACCACTGTGGTGTCGCCGGCCGTTGACCGCTATTTCGCGCTCGACATCACTGTGGTGTCGCCGGTCAGCAGAGTGTTAATACATTAATACATTTATCCCTCTACGAGGCAAGGCGGTCACTACCTTCCGGGAAAAGTGTTTGCAGTTGCCTACAAAACGATGATTGTACCCAGCTGTGCACCTCTTCGCGCGAAGCAAATCAGCCGTAAAAATCACTCATGAGTCTCAGTCCAGTTAGCACAATGACTGCGTAAGGAGTCGAAAAGAATGGAGTACTCTGATGGAATAAGTCCTATTAAGTCACAGATTTCTGTAGTCAATGCAAAGAGACGGTTGAGATGATGTAAAGTGGGTTATTGGAAACGAGTGATTTTGAGTGACGAATCACGCTACAACCATCGACAATCCGATAGAGAGGTTTTAGTTTGTTGAGTGCCTATAGAATGTTGCTTGCCAGCATATATAGTGCCTACCGTGAAATACGGTTACAGATGACCGTATGGGTGTATTTTTCGTGGTTAGGGTGTGGTTTCCTTACTGCACTTAAGAAAACGCTGTACTGCGTACAGTAGGGGAACACTTCGGAGACAATTCTGGTTTATATCAGCGTGACAATGCTCCCTGTCGTAAAGCAGCATCAGTGAGACAATGGTTTGTGGCCAACAACGTTCCTAAAACGGAGTGGCCTGTTTAGAGTGCCAGCCTGAACGCAAAGGAAAACCTTTAGCGAGAGTCAGAAAGTCAACTTTGCTCCAGACGCCAGCATCCAACATCACTACCATCTCTGGTTTCGGCTCTCGAGGAGGAATGCCATTCCTCCACAGCTATTGAGACACGTCATTGAACGTGTCCCCACAAGAACTGAAGTCGTTATAAAGGCGAAGGAAGCAAGCACCCCTTATTAACTTCCACTAATAGGTGTCTGGATACTTTTGATCATATAGTGTATGTAAACATTGTACGGACCTGTTGACAAACCGCCACAGCCACAAAGTGGGGGTAGGCGGTTTGCGGGCGGCTGACCTGTGGCGGGTGACTTGTTCCTGTGCAGGCGGGCGCGGGGGCGGTGAGCGGGCTGCGGGTGCTGCGTGGAGGCTGTCCGGCGCTGTGGCTGCGGGGGCGGCGCGTGCGGCTGCCAGCGCGTCGTCGTCATCTTGGTGAAGGCGAACGGCTCCAGCAGCGTCATCGCGTCCATCATCCGCGTCACCTGGTGCAGCGCCGAGTGCGACGACCTCGGGCTGCAACACCGCAACCAGTCGCCGGAATGCGTACTGCCGATCTCTGCCTACCACAAGTTAGCATTGCCAGAGGGAACGTTTGCTGTATGCTCGGACAACGAATGCACAATAAAAATCTAGACCAGTTACATTAGTTATACGACTTAAAATCTCCCGTAACAGAAGTAATATCGTATGGGAAAGACGTGGAATCTGTTGTTTCTTGACGAGACCAGCAGTTGCGGTAATAAGTAACACCTATAAAAGACAGAGTTATTTATATCGAGATAATAAAGACAAATGGTGAGCCAATTCACACAGGTACAAAATGGAACTGTTGCTTTGAAGTAAAAATACCCCACTTCTAGTATGGTCATTTTCACAAAGAAATCTGAGCTTATTGGCGACAAAGTCACCCAAGTGGGTAAACTGATCCCTTTTTCTGCCTGCTAAATTGTCGCCAACTTTTCTTAAGGTTTGTAAAAGACGTTCTCGGTCTTCATCCAGGTCTCTCCTGGCTCTCTTCAGTGCACTTGATCCAGAACTTCCACTCGGAGTTGGAGTGGTACAGGGTGACACGGTTGCAGATCTACACTCCTGGAAATGGAAAAAAGAACACATTGACACCGGTGTGTCAGACCCACCATACTTGCTCCGGACACTGCGAGAGGGCTGTACAAGCAATGATCACACGCAAGGCACAGCGGACACACCAGGAACCGCGGTGTTGGCCGTCGAATGGCGCTAGCTGCGCAGCATTTGTGCACCGCCGCCGTCAGTGTCAGCCAGTTTGCCGTGGCATACGGAGCTCCATCGCAGTCTTTAACACTGGTAGCATGCCGCGACAGCCTGGACGTGAACCGTATGTGCAGTTGACGGACTTTGAGCGAGAGCGTATAGTGGGCATGCGGGAGGCCGGGTGGACGTACCGCCGAATTGCTCAACACGTGGGGCGTGAGGTCTCCACAGTACATCGATGTTGTCGCCAGTGGTCGGCGGAAGGTGCACGTGCCCGTCGACCTGGGACCGGACCGCAGCGACGCACGGATGCACGCCAAGACCGTGGGATCTTACGCAGTGCCGTAGGGGACCGCACCGCCACTTCCCACCAAATTAGGGACACTGTTGCTCCTGGGGTATCGGCGAGGACCATTCGCAACCGTCTCCATGAAGCTGGGCTACGGTCCCGCACACCGTTAGGCCGTCTTCCGCTCACGCCCCAACATCGTGCAGCCCGTCTCCAGTGGTGTCGCGACAGGCATGAATGGAGGGACGAATGGAAACGTGTCGTCTTCAGCGATGAGAGTCGCTTCTGCCTTGGTGCCAATGATGGTCGTAGGCGTGTTTTGCGCCGTGCAGGTGAGCGCCACAATCAGGACTGCATACGACCGAGGCACACAGGGCCAACACCCGGCATCATGGTGTGGGGAGCGATCTCCTACACTGGCCGTACACCTCTGGTGATCGTCGAGGGGACACTGAATAGTGCACGGTACATCCAAACCGTCATCGAACCCATCGTTCTACCATTCCTAGACCGGCAAGGGAACTTGCTGTTCCAACAGGACAATGCACGTCCGTATGTATCCCGTGCCGCCCAACGTGCTCTAGAAGGTGTAAGTCAACTACCCTGGCCAGCAAGATCTGCGGATCTGTCCCCCATTGAGCATGTTTGGGACTGGATGAAGCGTCGTCTCACGCGGTCTGCGCGTCCAGCACGAACGCTGGTCCAACTGAGGCGCCAGGTGGAAATGGCATGGCAAGCCGTTCCACAGGACTACATCCAGCATCTCTACGATCGTCTCCATGGGAGAATAGCAGCCTGCATTGCTGCGAAAGGTGGATATACACTGTACTAGTGCCGACATTGTGCATGCTCTGTTGCCTGTGTCTATGTGCCTGTGGTTCTGTCAGTGTGATCTTGTGATGTATCTGACCCCAGGAATGTGTCAATAAAGTTTCCCCTTCCTGGGACAATGAATTCAGGGTGTTCTTATTTCAATTTCCAGGAGTGTATATACACATGCTTGAAATTACATGGGGTTTTCTTGAAACCAAAGAAGTTCAGAAAATTACCAACACATGGTGTTTCACATAATAAACACATAAAAAAATCCTTTACCTCGGTTCCGAGAGTTCCGGAACCTGTACAGAAAATTGGTATAGAGATAAACATAAACATCATTTCCGTTTTTTTTATTGCTCTCGAAAACAACACATTGCATATTGTACCACCATCAGCGAGACATTCAGAGGTGGTGGCCCACATTCCTGTACACACCAGTACCTCTAATACCCAGTAGCACGTCCTATTGCACTGATGCACGCCTGTATTCGTCGTGGCATACTATCCACAAGTTCATCAAGGTACTGTTAGTCCAGATTGTCCCACTCTTCAACGGCGATTCGTAGTAGATGCCTCAGAGTGGTTGGTGGGTCACGTCGCCCGTAAACAGCCCTTTTCAATCTCTCTCAGGTACGTTCGATAGGGGTCATTTCTGGAGAACTTGCCGGCCACTCTAGTCGAGCGATGTCGTTATCCTGAAGGAAGTCATTCACAAGATGTGCGCGACGGGGGCGTCCATGAAGATGAATACCTCGCTAATATGCTGCCGATATGGTTGCACTACTGGTCGGAGGATGACATACACGTATCGTACAGCCGTTACGGCGCCTTCCATGACCACCAGCGGCGTACGTCGGCCCCACATACTGCCACCCCAAAACAGAAGGGAAACTCCACCTTGCTGCACTCGCTGGACAGTGTGTCTAAGGCGTTCAGCGTGACCGAGTTGCCTCCAAACACGTCTCCGATGATTGTCTGGTTGAAGGCATATGCGACACTCATCGGTGAAGAGAACGTGATGCCAATCCTGAGTGGTCCATTCGGCATGTTGTTGGGCCCATCTGTACCGCGCTGCATGGTGTCGTGCTGCATCATGCAGCCTATTGCGCACAGTTTGAGTCGTAACACGACGTCCTGTTGCTGCACGAACAGTATTATTCAACATGGTGGCGTTGCTGTCAGGGTTCATCCGAGCCACAATCCTTGGGTAGCGGTCATCCACTGCAGTAGTAGCCCTTGGGCGGCCTGAGCGAGGCATGTCATCGACAGTTCCTTTCCCTCTGTATCTCCTCCATGTCCAAACAACATCGCTTTGGCTCACTGAGAGATGCTTGGACACTTCCCTTGTTGAGAGCCCTTCCTGACACAAAGTAACATGCGGACGCGAACGAACCGCGGTATTGAGGGTCTAGGCATGGTTGAAATACAGACAACAATAGCCGTGTACCTCCTTCCTGGTGGAATGGGGTTGGGTTGGGTTGTTTTGGGGAAGGAGACCAGATAGCGAGGTCATCGGTCTCATTGGATTTGGGAAGGACGGGGAAGGAAGCTGGCTGTGCCCTTTCAAAGGAACCATCTCAGCATTTGCCTGGAGCAATATAGGGAAATCACGGAAAACCTAAATCAGGATGGCCGGACGCGGGATTGAACCGTCGTCCTCCCGAATGCGAGTCCAGTGTCTAACCACTGCGCCACCTCGCTGGATCCTGGTGGAATGACTGGAACTGATCGGCTGTCGGACCCCCTCCGTCTAATAGGCGCTGCTCATGCATGGTTGCTTATATTTTTGGGCGGGTTTAGTGACAGTCAATGAGACTGAGTGTGTGATACAATACCCACAGTTAACGTCTATCTTCAGGACTTCTGGGAATAGGGATGATGCAAAACATTTTTTGATCTGTGTACAAAAATAAAAATTAGCATAAAATTGATTTTTTGGAAAGACTTTTTTTTTTTTTTTTTTTTTTTTTTTTAGCACATGCTCAACTTATCGGCTGTCATTCATCAACAGTACCTGTAGGGCAGCGACAATGTTGTGAACAGCACTGTACAGTAGGTATGGTGATAAACTGCCGTCAGATGTTGTCTTTTAGCTTTCCTAATGAAATCGGATGATCGTGGTAGACTTGCGAGTGCAGATGACCCCACAATCAATAATGAGACGGATTAAGGGCTGTGGACTTGGGAGGTCAAGCATGACGGACGTGACAACGCAGCATTCGATCCTCACCAAGTGATGTACACAAGGCGTCTTTCACAAGCATACCAATGAGGAGTGGAGCGCCCTACTGAATAAAGGTAGTACCTTCCAGCACGTGTTTATAAACCTTCTCTCATTACAGATCATTTTATACACGATTCTCATGCGGCGTTACTGACGTTTTACTGTCCAGCATCGTCTGTAACCATGTTTGCACTCGTTTTTGGCTTCAGTGAAACACTATGTAATTTCAGGCACGTGTATCAATTTTTACCTCTCTGCCTACATTACTACCTGAATTAGCGCGTTTTAAAATGTTAACAACCTTTTGGGTCACCCTGTATATTAAACGGAGTTGCACAAATGCACCGTATAGCACTGACCTAGTTTGTTAGACCTCACTACATTACGTGAAAACCGGCAGGATCGATAACAAGCGTCAAGTGCATTTGGAATCATGGGAAGCGAGTGCGCGTTCTTTAAATATTCGTGATTGCATCGTTGTTACAACTGTAACGCTATCAGTACGCTGCATTGAACTCCAGGCAGCAGTAACTGAACATTTAAGTAGTAACTAACTTCTAGCACAAATTTTTTCGGATACTATAAACACGATGGAGGGAGGATATGAGAGCAGGTGAAAAATTAATTATTTAAATATTCTACCTAATGTGTCGACGCTGGAACTGCTATAATTCCGCCGCGCGGGATTAACCGAGCGGTCTGGGGGCTCCGCAATCTTGGACTGTGCGGCTGGTCCCAGCGGAGGCTCGAGTCCTCCCTCGGGCATGGGTGTTGTGTTGTCCTTAGGATAATTTAGGTTAAGTAGTGTGTAAGCTTAGGGACTGATGAACTTAGCAGTTAAGTCCCTTAAGATTTCCCACACATTTGAACATTTTTTGCTATAATTGCGACAAAGAAGTAAGCATGTATTTGAACTAACCGTGATTACCCTTAAATTAGAAGCCTATTGTCGCTTACTGTCTGTCATCATTCGCTCATACTTTTAAATATTTGCTGGCATCTAGGTTACATTTGATAGGAGGCTAAAAATGGCTCTGAGCACTATGGGACTTAACATCTGAGGTCGTCAATCCCCTAGAATTTAGAATTATTTAAACCTAACTAACCTAAGGACATCACACACATCCATGGCCCAGGCAGGATTCGAACCTGCGACCGTAGCGGTCGCGCGATTCCAGACTGAAGCGCCTAGAACCGCTCGGCCAGATAGGAGGCTAAAATTAACTACGCTACCACCAACAAAATTTGGTAAATGAAACACAAAATAGCGTAAACGTAGATTCAATTATGTTCAAAACAACTGCAAATCTCTTTCGCCCCACTTCTGGAGATTCCGTGGCGTAGCGCGTAGTGTCAGGGGACTCGAAAAAGATACACGCGTCGTCCCAGGCTAAGATAATTACGCAACACGGCGGCGCACTCTGAGAAGAGAGCACATGTTCTTGGTCTGCTGCAGAGGCAGTGCTGCGCTGTGCATCACAGTGTGGGAGCGGCACTTGGAAACGAACTCCAGCGCGTAAGTGAGCGCCAGAATTTCACGGTGAAAACGTGTACAATTTAGATATACAATTCTTGTAGGTGAAACGTCTAAATGATACACAGGTTCACCGTGAAATTCTGGCGCTATTTAAACTGAATGCGATGTCACGTTCAGCCGTAGTGAAACAGAGCTAGTAATTTGACAACGGCGCACAGACATGGGTGATGCTGAACGGGAAGGAAGACCATCGATATTGGCCGCAGACGGTAATTTTCAGTCAATCGAGAAAGTGATTCACAGCAATTGCTAATTTACCGACGATGAGGACTTTCACACAGTGGTTCTCGAATGACTGCCTCAGCAAGGAGTGGATGGTCGAGGCACTGAACGATTGGTAGAACATCCGATCCTTGTTTTACAAAGAGTTGGTGACTACGTCGAAAACAAGTGTCACGTATGTGTGCCATTTTAAAGAGTAGTACAGCATTCTATAAAAGTTTCTTGGCCTGCCATAATAACGTATAACTTACATTCTGAAGTCCCCTCGTATCATTTGGACCGAGCAAGATGGGGCAGTGATTAGCACAATGGACTCGCATTCGAGAGGACTACAGTTCAAATCCCCGTCCGCTCACCCAGATTTAGGTGTTTACTGACATCCCTAAACATCTCCGGCAAAATGCCGAGCTAGTTCCGTTGAAATGTCCACGGCCGATTTCCTTCATCATCCTTTCGTATTCCGAGCTTGTGCTCTATCTCATGCCGCCGTCCCTAGTTTTCGGTGCTACTAAGCGGAATTGCCGCAGCTGTTGCAAGCAGGCAGCGACCGGAGCGAACCAAAACACCATTGCATGAGACGCAGCAGTAACACCAGCTGGTTTCCACATTGCGTGTCAGAGGGCAGTGCTCGCAGTGCTGACGGCGAAGCAGGATGGCAGGGCGACCACGGGAGTCGCAGGCCAGTTGCCCGCCTTCTGGCAGCAAACCTGTTTTGGGGTACGTGTTTAGAAGCAATGCCTCGCCACTAGTGGACACCAAACCTGTGTACAGACCCATCATTTCCTGTAGAGATATTCGGAGTCTCGCAGCACCTACTACGGCTGTAGTTCGACATCAGGTCCACTATTATTCCTCATGCATGTAAACAATCTTCCGTGTAATACACAACAAGCAGAGTTAGTTAATTCTACAGATGATACTAGTATTGTAATGAGTCCAAGCATATATACAGCAAGAGAAGAAACGGTAAACGAGGTTCTTAAAAGTGTCATTGATTGGTTTTCTACGAATGGTCTCACCCTCAATTTTAAAAACACGCAGCATATTTAGTTTGACACTTCTAGTTGCACTATACCACCGGTAAGTGTAACACATAGTGAGGAACTAAAAACTGGGGTGGAAAAGCCAAAATTATTAGATGTCCATACTGACGAGAATGTAAACTGGAGAAAGCATATTTAGGAACTCTTGAAACAACTTAGGTCAGCCACGTTTGTACTTGGAATCATTGCAAATCTGGGGGAGAGACAAATCAGTAATTTGACATACTTTGCATACTTACATCCTATAATGTCATATGGAATAATGTTCTGTGGTAATTCATCTATAAGAAAGGAAGTTTTTATTGCTCAATGACGCGTCGTAAGAACACTGACTGGTGTTCATCCACGATCACTTTTTAGATTCTGACTTCTGCTTCACAGTATATTTATTCCCTCATGAAGTTTGTTGTAAACAATTCACTGCAGTTCAAAAGGAATAATGATGCACATAATTACTATACTAGAAGGGAAAATTACATTGATTACTTCACATTAACATCTACATCTACATCTGGATCGACATGGATACTCTGCAAATCACATTTAAGTGCCTGGTAGAGGGTTCAACGAACCACCTTCACAATTCTCCTTTATTCCAATCTCGTACAGCGCGCGGAAAGAATGAACACCTATATCTTTCCGTACGAGCTTGATTTCCCTTATTTTATCGTGGTGATCGTTCCGCCCTATGTAGGTAGGTGTCAACAAAATATTTTCGCATTCGGAGGAGAAAGTTGGTGATTGGAATTTGGTGAGAAGATTTCGTCGCAACGAAAAACGCCTTTCTTTTAATGATTTCCAGCCCAAATCTTGTATCATTTCTGTGACACTCTCTCCCATATTTCGCGATTAAGTTTGTCTGTAGCACAAAAAAGGGCCACTAAAATTTTTGATAACTTCCCCAATTATATAAAATGTCTGACGGTAACAAAGCAAAGTTTGAAAACAAGGTGAAAAAGTTTGTCCTTGACCACTGCTTCTATTCCATAGAAGAAACATACTGTCGACCGCTAGTGCTGACACCTGGAGTCTGTGAGTGGTTACTGCACTTTGACGTTGAGCACAAACAGTAGTCACGTTAATCTGAGTAGATCGTGTGTTATTAAATATACAGACGAGAGTTAGCAATTCCCACCCACGACGTTCTACATATTACAATAACACAAATTATTCTGTGGAATAGAAGCATTGGTCAAGGAGGAACTTTTTCAGCTTGTTTTCAAACTTTACTTTGCTACTGCCAGACATTTTATATCATTGGAGATGTTATCAAAAATTTTAGTTGCGACATTGTGGCCCTTTTTTGTGCTGAAGACAAGCTTAATGTGAAGTAACGAATGTCATTTTCATCGACCAGATGAACTAACGGGCTACCAACAGTGTCTGCTCAACGACTGCTCAGTGCAAGCTGCTGCATACGGGCACCCGCAACAGACGCCTGGTCAGTGCTGCTGTTCATCGGCGACGAAGGCTGGAATTTTCACGCCAATAACGCAGATGGACGTCCGCTGAGTTGCGACATGTGGCCTTTTCAGATTCATTACGTTTTACGCTCCATCGGATAGATGGCCGTTGGCATGTAGGGTGTGAAACGTCTGAAACCAAAGGATACAGGCAGGAGGAGGCAACGTTATGGTCTGGAGAATCCTTGAGGACCATGTCCACCCCTCCAAGCTGTTCGATTTTCCTCGACACGATGGCAACTAACAGCAGGACAATACGAGGTGTCTCATAGCTCTCAGAGTTCGTGCACGGTTCTAAGAACAACAGGATGAGTTTACCGTGCTTCCATGGCTACCAAACTTCCAGGATTTAAACCCAATCGAGAATGTGTGAGACCACATCAATCGGACTGTTCGCGCCATCGATTCTCAAGCGAGAAACCTTGCGTATTTGGCTGCACCAGTGGAGTCGGCATCGCTCCACATCCCTGTCGATACCGTCCAGAAATTCATTGACACTCTTCCTACACGTCTAGCTGCAACAGGTGGCTACTCAGGCTTTTGACAGGTAGTCAGATTAATGAGACTGCACATTGTAAAAACAATAAAAAAAACTTATAAATCCTCGGCAAGTAGTCATATTTAGAAAATAATTTGAATGTGAATTTAAAGTAACTCGTTCCACATCATTACGATTTGTCGTGTAGATAATCGATGGAACGTGAAACTAACTAACTATCTCGACATCTATACCTACATCCTTACTCTTCAAACCACTTTGAGATGCATAACAGAGGGTAAGTCCGACTGTACCAGTTATAAGGTCATTTTCCTGTTCGATTCACTTGTGGAGCCCGGGAAGAATAATTATTTGAACACCTCTGTGAGCGCTGTAAGTAGGCTAATCTTGTCCTCGCGATCTACACGGGAGCGGTAAGGAGAGCGTTGTAATATATTCCTGGATTAGCCACTTAAAGTTGATACTAACACCTTTACAAATAGGTTTTCACGGGATAGCTTGCACCTATCTTCAAGCGTATTCCACTTCAGTTCTTCCCAGTTCATTTCTTTCAGCCTCCTCGTGGAACATTCCCATGAATGAAACAAACCTGTGGCCATTCGCACTGCACTTTTTTGTGATGATTCAGTACCGCTCATCAGACGTATTGGGTATGGTTCCCACATACTTGAGCAATATTCTACGATGTATGACCCAAGTGCTTTGCATGCAATCTCCTTCGTAGTCTAATTGCATTTCCCCAGAACTCAACCAATGAATCGCGATCTGCCATTTGCTTTACCTACGACTACGACTATATGCTCGCTCCATTTCACACCCCTACACATTGTTACAGCCAGGTGTCACAAAACTCAGAGAAATTCTGGTGATATGTAAAGGTTGTCAGTGGCACTAAAGTTAGTGTCTAGATATTCATGGATGAAACAAGAACTGATACCGATGGTAGCAAAGCAAAAGCAGAAATGGTAAACGCTTTGAAAAGTTCCTTTATGAAAGAAAACCAAGTAGTACTGCCACAAATTAATTTACGCCTCACTGCAGAGATAAGTGATGTAGATAAGAAATAAAAGTTTCAATTCACGATAAAAGTCCCGTCACATTCTATTCAGAATTTGCGTTTAAGTTAGCTTCTCTCTTGACGATAGTGTATCGTAAATTCCTCGATCAAGAACTGTGTTCAGTAGCTGGAAGCGCCAAAGAAACTGGTATAGGCATTCGTATCCAAATACAGAGATATGTAAACAGGCAGAATAAGGCGCTACGGTCGGCAACGATTATATAAGACAAGTGTCTGGCGCAGTTGTTAGATTGGTTACTACTGCTACAATGGCAGGTTATCAAGATTTAAGTGCATTTGAATGTGGTGTTACAGTCTGCGCACGAGCGATGCGACACAGCATCTCCGAGGTAGCGCTAAAGTGGGGATTTCCCCGTACGACCATTTCACGAGTGTACCGTGAAATCAGGAATCCGGTAAAACATCAAATCTCCGACATCGCTGCGGACGGAAAAAGATCGTGCAAGAAAGGGACCAATGACGGCTGAAGAGAATCGTTCAACATGGAAGAAGTGCAACCCTTCCATAGATTCCTAGCAGATGTCAATGCTGGCCCATCAACAAGTGTGAGCGTGCGAACCGTTCAACGAGACATTATCAATAGGGGCTTTCGGAGTCGAAGGCCCACTTGTGTACCCTCGATGGCTGCACGACACAAAGTTTTACGCCTCACCCGGGGCCCGCCAACACCGACATTGGACTGTTGATAACTGGAAACATGTTGCCTGGTCGGACGAGTCTCGTTTCAAATTGTATCGAGTGGATGGACGTGTACGGGCGTGGAGACAACCTCATGAATCCATGGACCCTGTATGTCAGCAGGGGACTGTTCAAGCTGGTGGAGGCTGTGTAATGGTGTGGGGTGCGTGCAGTTGGGGTGATATGGGGCCCCTGAAGCGTCTAGATACGAATCTGACACATGACACGTACGTAAGCATCCCGTCTGATTACCTGCATCCATTCGTGTCCATTGTGAACTCCGGCGGACTTGAGTAATTCCAACAGGGCAATGCGACACCTCACACGTCCAGAATTGCTACAGAGTGGCTCCAGGAACACACTTCTGAGTTTAAACTCTTCCGCTGGCCACCAAACTCTGCAGACATGAACATTATTGAACATATCTGGGATGCCTTGCAACTTGCTTTTCAGAAAAGATCTCCACCCCGTCGTACTCTTACATTTTTATGGACAGCCCTGCAGTTATGATGGTGTCAGTTCCCTCCATCACTACTTCAGACATTAGTCGACTCCATTCCACGTCGCATTGCAGCACTTCTGCGTGCTCTCGGAGGCTCTACACGTTATTAGGTAGGTGTATCAGTTCCTTCGGCTCTTCAGTGTATAAGAAGGGTAAGAGACGTATTCACAAAACAAAGAACGTTTAGAAAATATTACAAATTCGAACATAACGATGTATGTCGAACAGAGTGACCCCCTCCATGTCAACCAGCATGGAATCCCAAAGCAGCGTTCATGTGAAACCGAACTCCCCTTTTTATCAGATTTTAACCGGAAGGCTACGGAGCATAGCAGTCACGTAGACGCAGTATTACTTGAATTAGGAAAATCAGATGACTCAGTAACAAATCAGCGCTTATTAACGAAAGTACGATTATATTAAGTTCAACCCAAATTTGTGACTGGATTGAAGATCGCTTGGTAGGGAGGATGCAGCGTAGCATCTTAGACGTTGCGGAATCAGCACCACTCCAGTCCTGCAAACAACGGCCGCTACAGGAAGGGAGCATCAAAGCATTTCTTGACTTGAGAATAATTCTACCCGGCCTATCCCTTCGGAATCCGCCCTGGCTGGGCATGAACAGAATTGGATCCCGTGGCCGCTCAGTTGTCCCCGTTGTGGAGTTGGAAGATCCAGGAACAATCACCGGACAAGGCACTTCGCTGTGAAAACCACCAACTCTGGCTGCACGGAAGCACAGGCCAACGGACACCTACTGGATTACAAACTGTGACCTGCATCTTGGATATAAGAACTTCTGGTCGCGACTCCGAGCGCAGTTATAATTGCGAGATTTTGGTCAACAATAGTGGAGCTTGATAATTCTTTTTTTCGTTTGTTTTTGATGGTAATCACCAATTACTGTATGGTTTATGACTCGAATGAATAAATAACAATTACAATTAGTAAACCCATACAAATATCTGGCTGTAACAATTTGTAGCTGTATAGAGAGGAATGATCACACAGGCTCAGCTGAACATTCAGTTTTCGAAGGAAATTGCTTACAAATCATTGGTGGGACCCATCCTAGAATATTGGGACACAATTCTGATATGATTCACACGGGATATGGGTCGTATACAGAATGTGAACAGAAAAGCATTTGATATTTTGAGGAGTAGTAGTATGGGCTAACGGTTATTACCCAGGGATTACATACAGTAAGCATTGGTTAGCGTTGTTGCTGCAAACCGTATACACAATTCTGGGTAGTGTTCAGCACATCTATTAGTTCTGATGGAACCAGTTTGTGTTTTTATAAATTTGTGAAGTGTTTTTATATCGTAGTTAAATCTTTGCAATTGCCAGCATAATTAAAGCCTATTATTCCACAGATCAAAGGACAGAAATTATCTTCCGTTATGATCTGGGAAACGACAGCAACTGTGCAGCCAGTGTCCTATGTGCTGAAAAATATCCAGAAAGCAGGATACCATCTGCACAATTATTCACCCATCTCTCCCACAGACTAACAGACTAACAAACTTATCAAAACACACACTGGTTCCATTAAAACTAATGAATGCGCATGTACTTACCCAGAACTTATACAGTAACAACAGTAACAGATATGTACTACAAGTTGAATCCATGGGAAATAAAACAGAAATGTGTCTGCATTTGTATACTGCAGTTCTATAGGTCGTTCGTAACAGCAGAAAGCTTGCAGTAGATGTGATTCACAGTAGCGAAGATCAACTAATGCTCATAGCTCTTACGGTATGCATTTTAGAGCCCACATTTACTGGAGCTTCTACTTGTTTTGGTCCATGCTGCCATCTCCCAAAATATGGAATACCATTTTTTTAACATTCTGTAGTAAGAAGGGTGGCAGATGCACACTGGTTTGTTGACCCACATTAAAGCGTCGTGGAGACTCTGGAAAACCTGAAATGGCAGACGCCTGAAGATGGACGTGTGGGGAGACCCCAACAAACACGATCTTTTAGCAGAGTTCTCGCACAGAGGAGTGGAATGTCAGCGACCGCCAGCCGTGGTGGCCGAACGGTTCTAGGTGCTTCAGTCTGTAACCGCGTCACCGCTACGGTCGCAGGTTCGAATTCTGCCTCTGGCATGAATGTGTGTGATGTCCTTAGGTTAGTTAGGTGTAAGTAGTTCTAAGGGACTGATGACCTCATATTTTAAGTCCCATAGTGCTCAGAGCCATCTGAACCATTTTTGTAAGCGACTGTGACTGGAAGTTCCTTCTACAACACGTTACGAGGTGTACGAATTGTATTGTATCGTGTGCGAATGAAAGCTTTATATCCATGTATAGTGTCCCATGTATTACTGGTACGTTTTCCAATCCTATACAAGGGAAGCTACCTACGTTGGTGACCCCGACAATCGTGAACGCCGCAGTAACTCCGAAATTTCGACTTGAGTCGCCTTATCGCGTATTAACATGGAAGCAGTTAGACATCAAGAGTGTTTCGCAGACGTTCCACGCGCCTCTCCTGCTCTGTTTTCATCAGGATCTGCTGCTGATCAGTGTCCGCATTGTCTTCAACAGCAGACAGTATAGAAAACCGACCAGGATGCTGGAGCAAATGTTGTTACGCAAGACACGGTGAGTGTGATACAATAATGGCAGTCGACGGAGCCATTATTAATGAACTTGCACCCTGAACCTCTTCCTGCAAGTTTCAGTGATACTTTCCGTTTGGTGTCCGTGTGGGCGGATATCGTGCCAACCACGTCTACCAAACCTACCGCGCCGTGATCTACGTCTTTCGAGACAACAACTTCGCACTGTTGTGCAATGTCGACGCCATGTTTGGTGCTACAACCATGTCGCGGATTCCGTCAGCGGTCCCGGCCGTACCTTACTGTTCGACTGCCATGGTACGTCTGTCACTATACAGCACAACGCCGATCTACACCTCAGCCTAAACTTACGCTTTTCCGTGCGGAACAAGCGACAGCTTATTGCGGTTTGCGATGGCAGAGTGCGTCTTTTCTTCACTGGGCATTGTGGATGACAATTCGAAGTTTTTTATGCTGATCTGCCGTCTTGGCGAACATGTTAAAGTAATTAGTGACATCATAGTTTCCCCTATTACCAACAAAAAGTACGACACAGTGAAGGCAGCCTTGCTACAATAGGTTGCTCGCAACCCAGAGCAACATGTGCCCCAAGCGATCTATGATGAACAACTCGCTGGGATGTCTCCTTCTCAATTGTGGCACCACCTACGTTCCTTGGTGGATTACCCTTTGATATTGGACCCTACATTTCCGCCTCGACCACAGCTAGCCATGATCATCCATGAGGAGGAACCACTGGACAAGAAAGCTGACAGATTGTTAATGGTTATGCAGCACACGCAGCACATCAATATGAGCGAGCTCTTCCCCACCACACTGTCGGCCATCACACGCCCCAAAGAAACCCGACGCCGCCCTACTCCACTCGAAGCTCACGTCACAGATCTCCCGGGCACCAGAGTGCAGAATGCACACACTGTGTCAGTTATTTCCGCCGCCCCGCGGCCACACCGCTGCTAGTGCCACTTGCAATTTGGTGCCACTGCTAGCAGCCGCTGCTCTTTCCCAAATGACAAACGTGGCTATAGATGGCGCTCTGGCACGTGCCACAACACCAAGTCGTTTCTCTTCCATGACGCTGATATCCGCTGAAGGATGTCTGTGCATTTGTGATCAGTCGCCGCACGGATTAGCCGAGCGGTCTGGGGCGCTGCAGTTATGGACTGTGCGGCTGGTCCCGGCGGAGGTTCGAGTCCTCTCTCGGGCATGGGTGGGTGTGTTTGTCCTTAGGATAATTTAGGTTAAGTAGTGTGTAAGCTTAGGGACTGATGACCTTAGCAGTTAAGTCCCATAAGATTTCACACACATTTGAATATTTTTTGTGATCAGTCCACAAACACATACTTTCTTACTGACACGTGTTCAGGTGCGTGCATCGTACCCCAACAGATATTCAAACCACACAAAGAAGTCCTTGGATTGCAGCTTCACACGGCTAAGGACACTAGCATCTGCATGTACGTCACTGCGGATTATGTCATACAACTCATCGACGAGATACGCTGCTCTCGGAGTTTTTACATCACTGATGTTGCTGAACCTGTGCTGAGGATCGACCTTCTCCACAGATTTCGTCTCTCTCCCAATCTGAGACGCTGCCTCATTCCAGCATGTAGCACCCCAGTCTGTCCCGGGGCTTTTTGTTCCGGCTCTACCATGAGCCATGACCAACGCTCTCGAACAGCCGTGACCTAAGTCTTCAATTCTTCGCAAGTGTGTTGTGACGTTGGAAGCTATCAGTCCAGTCCAGGAATTTCTCCTAGCGACTCGCAATGACTCGCAGCTGCTCTACTACGACAATGACAATCCACATCGACAGATGTGCGCATGTGTGCGGGAAGCTCGGACGCCTATCACTTGCTCCAGCTACCTCAGACAACGCGACAATGCTCTTGGCGTCTGGCCACTCTCCCTTGCCGTGGCCTGATGAAGCCATCCCGCAAGATCCGCCATGACAACACAAGCCACAGGTCAGTACAGTGCTTTCCGCGTCATCCCTCCCAATTCAGCAAACACATTCCCATATCCAGCATGACGCAACATGGGTTAGGCATTGTATGACACGCTGCATCAATACGACCCTGAGCCTGCTCATCCTTTCATCACAAAGTGTGGCGCCTCACACCTGCTCTCCTCCTTGCAGATAAGGTAAAGGTGGACACCTGGGTGTCTTTTGGCCTTTGCACAGAGCTTGAGCCTCAGCCATAAAACTGATTACTAAAAAAAATGGTTTCTCCTGACTCTGTCCCTTTCCACCCTGACAGAAAATTTCTTGAAGCTTTATCAGGCATTTACCAACTTCCGTATATTATGACCTGTCAGGTAAAAATACTGAAAAAAATTCATGTGGTGATAGCCTGTTCAAGAAGTCACTAACGTTATCATGCTACTCAAAAGACAAACATGTATGAAATCCAACTGGAACCTCATGCATGTGTTTAGACACCTTACATACGGTAAATGAAACGTTCTTAGTCTAAAATAAACAGGAATTGCCTTAAACTGACGATAGTTAGGATTCGTATCGGTGTCGCATGGCCTTGTCTTCTAGCTCAAATTTCGAATGATTTGTGCGCTCTGATGGTAACAATACGGAAAAAAACAGCTGCTAAACGGAAACCGGGAACTGACACAATTTTTGCAGTCTGGAGTGACGCAGTAAAGTGATGTAGCTGAGCCACGACAAATTTAAAACCGAACCCACACGATTGTGGGTGACTACAGGACTTATCACTCCCTCACAATTCATGACAGCTACCTTGTGTCAAACTTTCAGGACTTCATGCATTCGCTCGCGGGGTAACCATTTTTAGTGTGATTGGTTACGGCAAGGACTATTATTTAAATCATCATGAACATTGACGATGTCCCCAAGGTGGCTATTATTACGCTTTTTGGCCTGTTCGAGTTCCTTGTCATGGCCCTATGCACTGAAGAATGCGGCTCAAATGCGGCAACGATTTAGTGATGGGGTTTTCTTCAAGTACAATTGCTGTTACCCTACCTAAATGATATCTTAATTTTTCTCCACCCACTCTCAAAGCCACGAACAACACCTTGAACTCATTCTCGTGGCCCTTCATGATGTGGGGGTGACCATCGACGAGGGAAAATCGCAATTGCAGAAGCTGGAGGCAACATATTTCTCTCACACCCTTAATGGTAATGAGGTCAAACCAACACCAGACCGTGCTGAACATGTTCACCGGCTGCAGTGCCTCGAAGCTATCACTACCTTCACCAGTTCCCTCGCAGCCTCAATTTCCACTGCTGACACTTACCACACGTTTCGGAGGTTCAAGCACCCCTGAGAAATGCCCTTGCAGGCTCACACACAGAGGGGAAACTGAAACTCGTATGTACTACGGAGATGCAAATGGCATTCGATCACTCCAAGTACTGTCTCGCTACGGCTGTTTGCTTGGCACACCCTACACTGAATACTCAGGTAACCATCACCATGGACGTGAGTAATTTGGCCACTGGGGCAGTCCTGCAGCAAATGGTAGTAGGTGACATGCAATCCCTCCATTCCTTTTCCATGAAACTCACAGCCTCTCAAACGAAATGGTTTAAATTCGCACGTCAGTTACTTGCTGCATACGAGGCTGTGCACTACTGTGGGAAAACTTCAAACGTCGTCACGTCGTCACGTCGTTATCTACACTGACCATCTATGTCACTTGTCAGCAACTATCAATCTACGCCCGCATCTCGTGGTCGTGCGGTAGCGTTCTCGCTTCCCACGCCCGAGTTCCCGGGTTCGATTCCCGGCGGGGTCTGGGATTTTCTCTGCCTCGTGATGGCTGGGTGTTGTGTGATGTCCTTAGGTTAGTTAGGTTTAAGTAGTTCTAAGTTCTAGGGGACTGATGACCATAGATGTTAAGTCCCATAGTGCTCAGAGCCATTTGAACCATCAATCTACGACATTTTGTCATCTCAGTTTTATTGCCTGGTACTCCAGTGATATCTGTCATCTGTGCAGTGTGGAAAACATCATCACCTATAACTTACCAAGTGTGTACACGATTTCACTCTCGATTACAGCAGAATGGTTGAGGAACAAGAGCAGAACCCGAAAATTTCTGTCTTACGCAATGACAATTTCACCAGTCTCAGAATTGAACACCGAGCAATTCCTGATTTGGATGATAGCGTCCTCTGTGATATGTCCTAGAACATGTTTCGATCACTCATCACCACATCAATGCGATGGTAAATCTTCGATCATCTCCACAAGCTCGCTCATCCAGGAGTTCGATCGGTGATCCAGCTTGTCACTAAGCACTTTGTTTGGCCAGGAGTCAGGCACAATTGCTTTGTGTGGACGTGTCCATGCCCTGAGTGCCAACACAGTAAGGTTGCCTGCCACACACAAACACCTCTTGATAACTTCGAGATGCCACACGGGTTTTTCTGTCACACATACTTGGACCTCGTTGGACCCCTCCTGGCCGATACAGGACTTTTTGTTAAAGCTAGTAATGTGGCTCTCCATATTTGATCGTATTCCGCTCTGAGTGGAAGTTGTGCTGGCTACAGACATCACACTGGAATCCAATGCCTGAGCCTTCATGGCAGCTTCTATATCCTGTTTTGGTTTCCTGGACACCATCACCGCTGATCAGGGTCACCAGTTCTAATCTTTGCCTGTTCAGCATCATTTGTCACTTCTGTGGCATCTCTCACCATCGTACCATGGTATACCATCACTAGAGCAATGGTCTCGTGAAAGATGGCTCTGTACAATGAAGACCAATGGGGTTACAGGATTGAGGCTCTTCTGTGGGTGCTACTCGGCGTCCGTACAGCGATCAGAGACGACTTACACACCTCGCTAAAGGAAATACTCTTCGTGAGACTCTCACGGTGCTATTGGAATTCGTTCTACTATCTCCTACACCTGACTCCACGGAACTCCTTACACTAGCGCAGCATGTCAAAAATCACATCCATAATTTGCTAGTGCCCCCCCCCCCCCCTATCTGCACACTCAGACCACATGCAGCTCGCAGGCTGTGCATGCGTCATGTTCTGCGATGACAATTAACTGGCCTTACAGTTGATCTATACTGAGCCACTTCGGGTTTTGAAATGGGGTAGTCACATCGTCGATATTTACATAAACGGTACTTCTATGACGATGTCCATCAACAGGCTGAAATCTGCGTGGATCCTCTCCACCGTGGTTGATCCAACTGCTCTTCAGGACGACTTTGTTTGTGACTACTCGCCCCAGCAGGCTCGCGACTTGGCGAACCAGCGGCTATTACAGGCGACGTCCGCGACTTTCGAAGTCGTTGTCAAACTGGCCGATGCGATACCTTTTGTTGAAGCTAGTCATGTGGCTCTGAAATCACCGTGCATGAAAGTCGCTCCCATCTCACCTGTACCTTTCACCTACCGTCAATTCTGGATTTTGCTGCTGTGTCTTCTCGGATTTCTCGATCAGCGCGCTAACTAACTTACGGCGCCTCTCGCCACCCACGGCTACGCCAGTGCTACCGGCGGCGCCCACACGCGGTCCACCACCTTCGAGGGCAGGTGTAGAATCGCCTCCAGCCCCTAGTACCTCACGTACGGCCGACCTCATCATTCCGAGCACGGCTCGCGCCGTGCCATCTGTATTGTATAGTCAGGTGAAAGCCACAGACGAGTACCGGCGGCGCTCACCACTCGACGACAACTTCACAGCACACCCTCCGCCGCTCCGCACTCCGGTGGCGGGTTGTCGGGGGAGGGGGAAGCCTCTGTGGGGACACGGCCATCAATAGGGTCGCATACCAGCAGTCTCGCACGGAGGAGTGAACTGTCTGCTGCTGTGACTGGTTGTCCGCTCTAGAAAATGTTACCAGGTGTACGCATTGCGCTGTGTCGTGTGCAAACAAAAGCTGTATATTTGTATATCGTGTGTAGTGTATTACTAGTACCTTCCCCTACCCTACACAAGGGAAACTACTTACAGACGTACACTGTCCTCCAAAAGCCTACTTGCAAAATTTCGAGAAACAACATTACATTAGGAATATACACTGACGGAAAAAATCGTAACACCAAAAAATAAGAAATGCAGAGTAATGAAGTTTCGGGAACACGTTTGTCCAGGTAACATATTTAATTGATATCAAGATCACAGGTTAACGTAAGCGCGAGATAAACCATTGAAAATGTGAAATGCTGGTACATTAATAAACGGTGTAACCGCCAGAATGTTAAATGAAAGCATGCCAGCACGCAAACGGGCATGTATTGTGTTGCACAGGTGCCGGGTGTCAGTTTGTGGCATGGGGTACCATGACTGTTGTATCTGTTTGGTCATATCAGGGATGGTTAATCCTGTTTGCGGATGACGCTGGAGTTGTCGTCGGCGAATGACGTCTCATATGACGTTGGTTGGACAGAGATCTGGTGATCGAGAAAGGCAAGGCAACATGTCGACAATCTTTGACCCTTTCAGACCCGAATTTTTTTCTAGAGGAAGGAAAATTTTTGTGTATGTGATAATGGTCTTAGCTGAGGTTTTATTGATTCTAGATGCAAGATTTATACAAAAATATGTACCCGTTTTCTAAACATACTTTGTACCCTTGGCTTCACTTTATGGACAAAAATAAATAATTACTAAATATTCTCTACAGTAATAAATAGTAAAATGAATATTGGATAATTACCATACAAAATAACAATAACAATATTCAATTACACAGTGAAATATAGCGAACCATCCACATCCATGTGTTCTAATGGTCAGAAGCTGCTGTGCACTGCTACAATGACTTGCTGATATTTTCATAGTGGTGCCCAACAGTTGGCAGCACCTTTGCATGATGAAAAGGTTGAGTATTCAGGAATGTGTACCTCAGGTTTCCACTGGGAAAAAATACTTCTGTTGCAACTAAGGCAGAGTTAAAGTTAGTGTGCATAGTTGTAGCCAGAGGGCCTGAAAGGGTTAAAGCATGTTGCGTTACAACAGGGCCGTCCGGAACACGGTCTTTCTGCGACCATACATTCTCGTGACCACCGCTGCCAGCAATCATGTGCATTGGCTGCAGTATCGCACAAGGAATATCCAGCTTGTCGCAGCCCTGTTACGCGACCTTGTTCAAACTGATTGAGGTGCGAATAATGGCGTCTTAGTCGCCTTAAAAGAATTCTTGACTAAGATCAACTCACCACGTCCAGTCTGAGTGGTAACTGGCGCTCAATACCGCTGTGTGTATTTGAAGGAAACCTTATCGGCATCCCCACAGTGGTGCTATTAGCGCCACTCTTATGCGACTAGCGCGAAATCTGTATGGACATCGTCTTCCAAACGTACACGTCTACCAACATCCGGTTACGTCACACGACACCTTCTTGGTATTGCGATTTTTTTCCGTCAGTGTACTTCAGCCCCTTCGTATCGCTCCCATGGGGATTGATTTCTATGTTAATCTTCTTATTCATGGTCATATCTCCGTTTTAGATCGCCGACCTTTCAATAATACCGGATGATCAAAAAGTGAGTATAAATTTGAAAACTGAATAAATCACCCAATAATGTAGATAGAGAGCTACAAATTGACACGTATGCTTGGAATGACATGGGGTTTTATTAGAACCAAAAGTTCAAAAAATGTCCGACAGATGGTGCTTCATCTGATCAGAATAGCAATAATTAGCATAACAAAGTAAGACAAAACAAAGATGATGTTCTTTACAGGAAATGCTCAATATGTCCACCATCATTCCTCAACAATAGCTGTAGTCGAGGAATAATGTTGTGAACAGCACTGTAAAGCATGTCCGGAGTTATGGTGAGGCATTGGCGTCGGATGTTGTCTTTCAGCATCCCTAGAGATGTCGGTCGATCACGATACACTTGCGACTTCAGGTAACCCCAAAGCCAATAACCGCACGGACTGAGTTCTGGGGACCCGGGAGGCCAAGCATGACAAAAGTGGCGGCTGAGCACACGATCATCACCAAACGACGCACGCAAGAGATCTTTCACGCGTCTAGCAATATGGGGTGGAGAGCCATTCTGCATTTTGGTTCTAATAAAACCCCATGTCATTCCAAGAATGTGTGTCAATTTGTACCTCTCTATCTACATTATTCCGTGATTTATTCAGTTTTCAAATTTATACTGACTTTTTTATCTCCCGGTATATAGTGCATTTACCAAGGGTTGCATTTATAGTTGTGGTATTTGGACATTCTTCACACTGATCATCTTCAAGAGAAGTAAGTTCATGTTGAATTTAGATGTTATTTTCTCATTTGCTGAAAGTGAAGGAGCAGATGTCAACTGTAAACAATAAAATTCCCTAGATAGTACCGGGTTATTTTGGTGTAAGGGAACTGCCATCTCTAGTGGCTCGTTACAAAGTAATAACTACATTTTGATTTGTAGGTTTGTTACCACAACTACTTCTGTTAATTAAATTTTCCTCTGTCGCTTTGTTACCACAATTATTTTTGTTTCTGTGAAAATAACAATGAAGGATTTGATTTCTTGTCGGGCGAATTTTCTCTGGTGTTTTGGCAGATGTTTCCAATTTTGTTTTTGCAGCGTGGAACTGGAGTCAGCCCAAACAAATGCTGCTCATCAGGTCTTTCAGGCGACGCCCAGCGTCGATGGAAAGCGCCGGTTTGTTTCTCCCTTACAAATAAAATGATTTTTAAAGTGTAATTTTTCGTGCCTTTTCGACAGAGCGGTATCAAATTAGACTAGTGTGATGCTCGTTTCAACGATACGTATTAACGCAACAACAAAAACGGAGATTAATCAATATTCCAGCAACGATAGCACCGCTGTGGACAGCGCTGATGCTGCCGCCATGCATAAGGGCGGTTCTCAGTCGCTGTTGGTGTACCAATTATTCTTCGTGTTTTACTGTTCCTGTTAATAAGTATCGGTGAAACGAATATCTTACTGAACTAATCTAGTAGCGCTCTATCGAATGGGGACGTTAATTTCCGATTCAAAAATCATTTTGTTTGAAACGGGAAATAAACCGACGTATTCCGTCGACGCTGGGCGTCGCGAAGACGCGATGAGCAGCATTCGTTTGGGCTGACACCAGCTACACGTTGCAAAAACGATGTTTTAGTTATCTGCCAAAACATCAGAGAAAATGCGTCTGTAGACTCGCCCTGTGAAGTACTGTCATGTGCTTGGCGTCGTTGCGAGAAAAGCTCAGCAAAACGTCGTTGTGCCGCTCTTCCATTGTATTCAGAGAAACCACACATGAAGTGCGTATCGGTAAACCCTTCATCAGTAAACCTATCCGCACTGCTAGGTGTCACTGATAATGTACAACCAAAATAACCAGAAGAACAAACCAGAGAATGAACCGAGCAGTACTGAATGCGAATTGAAGACGAAGATTAAAGTGAGCATTATTGTCGTCAACAGCAAGTATAGTGAGTGGACAGAACAAGTTTGTTTTTAAACAAGGCACGCAGAGCATACCATCGGTATTTTTACTGCTGTGCACAGATTTACAATGCAATACGAATATAAAAGATAAGTGGGGTTAAGAATAAAACGAAATGCTATTACTCTGTAACGAGACACCGGCGGTACTGTCCCTTACACGAAAATACTCAGAAAATATCCTTTTAAACCTCTGAAATGTTGTCGGTGGAATTCCGGCTCATCCTTCATAACCAAAACTTTGCGGCTGCTCAGATGGTCATTTGACTGATACCCAACATGTACCAGCGTAACAATAACACAGTTTCATTGTTTGTCACAATTCAATATCAGTATAACAGGGGATCATCGAGGAGTCGACCAACCAGTTCGTGGATTCTGATTATACGAGGGCTATTTGGAAAGTGAGGAACGGTGGGTCGCGAAATGGAAACCACTGTGAAAATCCGTCCAGGCTTTCCACAGACGTTTTTGGCAGTGTCTCTAGTATGCCCGTCTATCGCATCA
Organism: Schistocerca gregaria; assembly: GCF_023897955.1. NCBI lineage: Eukaryota > Metazoa > Arthropoda > Insecta > Orthoptera > Acrididae > Schistocerca > Schistocerca gregaria. The sequence continues at coordinate 554,619,552 of NC_064931.1, forward strand.
AGACGCTCTTTTCAGTTGTGAGCGCACTGTGAGCGAGTGAATGTGCCTAGAACAACGTCTCCCGCCAAGTAGGAGGGCCCGCTGAGAGGCTTCGCCTTAACGAATGCAGCCCATCTAACACAACTGCCACGCACTTCCTTCTTCATGGTAATTCTCAGCCACACTCTGCAGGTGCAGTGAAGACGCTCCGCGCTATCGTTATGTCCGCAGGTTCGAATCCTGCCTCGGGCATGGATGTGTGTGATGCCCTTACGTTAGTTAGGTTTAAGTAGTTCTAAGTTCTAGGGGACTGATGACCTCAGATGTTAAGTCCCATAGCGCTCAGGGCCATAAAACTATTTTTGAAGACGCTCCTACAGCCTTTTCGGTGGGAAGTGTTCGATGACCCACAACACAGCCCTAACTGGCTCGTCCTGAGTATCATCCCAGTTCACATGAAACGCAGGATACGGAGACAACACTTGGGCTCAGGCTATGCGCTATATACCAGCATACAGAATTATTGGAGAGCACAGGCGGCTTCCTTCTATGACGATGGTGTTAGAAATTTGGTATAACGTTCCGATAAGTGTCCAAGTCGGAGCGGCGACTATATAGAGAAGTACCTGGAAGATGTAGCTAAATGAGCAAAAAGAAAACAGTTTTGATTTTGTAAGTAGGCAGTTTAGGTTTTTATATTGGTAACGCCACGTAGCGCTCTGTATGAAAATCACTGACTGTGCTGCGTGCAGTCTATGGCTGGTTTGCATTGTTGTTTGCCTTTGTAGTGGTGGGCATCTGGATGTGAACAGCGCATAGCGTTGCGCAGTTGGAGGTGAGCCGCCAGCAGTGGTGGATGTGGGGAGAGAAATGGCGGACTTTTGAAATTTGTAAGACTGGATGTCACGAACTGCTATATGTATTATGACTTTTGATGACTGTTAAGGTAAATACATTGCTAACTATGCCTATCAGTAGTTAGTGCCTGCCATAGTTTGAATCTCTTATTTAGCTGGCAGTAGTGGCGCTCGCTGTATTGCAGTAGTTCGAGTAACCAAGATTTTTGTGAGGTAAGTGATTTGTGAAACGTATAGATCAATCTTAATCAGAGCCATTCATTTGTAGGGATTTTTGAAAGTCAGATTGCGTTGCGCTAAAAATATTGTGTGTCAGTTTAGGCACTGTCTTATATAATTTTTTTAAGGGGACGTTTCATAATTTTCACTGTGGTTTCCATTTCGCGACCGATCGTTCCTTACTTTCCGAAAAACACTCGTACAATGACATGCTATAGCGATATGCACATATACAGTTGGTGGTAGTATAGCGTAGACAAGGTATAAAAGGGCAGAACATTAACAGGGATGGCATTTGTACTCAGGTGATTCATATGACATTGTGTCCTATATGATTAGGACTGCAGGACGGGAATTAACAGACTCTGAACGCGGAATGGTAGTTGGAGCTAGACGCATGGAACATTCCATTTCGGAATAGTTAGGGAATTCAATGTTCCGAGATCTACAGTGTAAGAGCGTGCCGAGAGTACTAAATTTCAGGCATTACCTCTCATCAACGCAGTGGCCGACGGCCTTCACATAACGACTGAGAGGTGCGGCGTTTGCGTAGCGTTGCCAGTGATAACAGACAAGCAACACTGTGTCGAATAACCGGAGAAGTCAAAGTGAGACCTATGACGAACGTATTCGTTTGGAGACTGAGGCGAAATTTGGCCTCAATGGGTTATGGCAGCAGAGAATGGATCGAAAGCCTTTGATAACACCATAACATCGCCTGCAGCGCCTCTTCTGGGCGCGTGACCATACCGGTTGGACCCCAGACGACTGGAAAACCGTGGCCTAATCAGATGAATCCCAATTTCAGCTGATAAGAGCTGGTGGTAGGGTTCGAGGGTGGTGCAGGGCCCACGAAGCCATGGACCCATGTTGTCAATAAGTCACTGTGCAAGCTCGTGGTGGCTCAGTAACGTTGTGGGTTGTGTTTACATGAAATGGACTGGGTCATCTGGTCCAACTGAAGTGAAGATTGACAGGAAATGGTTATTATCGGCTAGTTGGAGACCATTTGAAGCCATTCATGGACCTCATGTTACGGATGATAATGCGACCTTTTACCGGGCTGCAGTTGTTCGCAACTGGTTTGAAGAACATCCTGGACAATTCGAACGAATGATCTGGCCACACATATCACCCGACATAAATCCCTTCGAACATTTATGGGACATTATCGATAGGTCAATTCGTGCACAAAGTCCTGAACCGGCAACACATTCACGTTTATGAAAGGCTATTGAGGCTGCATGGCTCAATTTTTCTGAAGGGAACTTCCAACGACTTGTTGAGTCCATGTCACGTTGAGATGCTGCAATATGCCGGACAAAGGAGCTCCGACACGACATTAGATGTCCCATGATTTTTCCCACCTTAGAGTACGTGGTCAGAAACCTTCTGAAGAGTCAGTAATGGTGGTGCAGGGGAGGCTGTGCTGAGAAATAATTGTTAAGAAAAATATTCGATACGTTACGCCGTTTTCGAGTTACTTAAGAATGCAGTTAGCCAGTCAGGTTGTCGCCCAAACAAATTCGAGCAGCCTGTCAGAGGAATTGCTGCTAAGCATATACTTTATTTTGTTTCCTCAAAAAATGGTTCAAATGGTTCTGAGCACTATGGGACTTAACATCTGAGGTCATCAGTCCCCTAGAACTTAGAACTAACCTAAGGACTAACCTAAGGACATCACACACATCCATGCCCGAGGCAGGATTCGAACCTGTGACCGTAGCGGACGCGCGGTTCCAGACTGAAGCGCCTAGAACCGCTCGGTTGCAGCGGCCGGCTTGGTTTCCTCAAACCGCAAAACTTTAGCTTTTGCTCAATTTCTACAAGTAGTAACTCACGGATCCACAGATGTCTGTGCATTATCGCATTTTAGCGCGTACGAGTGCTTGAATCTGCGCGCCCAATAACCTGAATGGCTAACTTCAGTGCGAAATAGAAATAACGCGGAAACAGCGCAGATTGTCGAATTTTTTTGCTAATAAGTGTTTCTCAGCACAATCTTCCCTGCAACACGCTGAAAAGCTTTTGAGACTATTTGTGACCACCCTGTATAACGTGTTGGATCGACTATTATGGCCGAAATTCTGTACTTATACCTTTACCCAATGAACTGAGTAACTTTATGGGTTCGATGTGTTCACTGTACTTGGTTTTATGCACTTCTTTTAATTTCAGATACAGTCATATAATTTGATAACAATCACATAACCGGTTTCGTCCTCGCATTGACCATCTTCGGTATCAGTAAAATAAAAGTTTATATTTGGCGAACAAAACGCTAACACATGCAAGAAAACCCCAACTGGTGGCTAGCTCTTCCTACTCTTTCCGCCAGAAGCGCAAATTCTCTAATGGCAAAGCAAAACCTGGCTAATCTGACTTTGAAAACTGTGTACGAGCTTTGCAATAAAAAATCAAAGAAGGGATGAGCCACATATTTATACATATTTCCGACTAAATAACTGATTCGTCTCCACTTTCCTTTTCATTCAGACAAAACTCCTACAATGGTACTTCCTGGTAGATTAAAATTGTGTGTCAGACCGGGACTCAAACCAGGGGCCCTTGCCTTTCGCGGACAAATGCTCTGCCAACTGAGCACGACTCACGACTCGTCCTTACAGCTCACATATCCACCAAAGGTAAAGTTCCCAGATTCGAGTCCCGGGCTGACACATACTTTTAATCCACCAGGAAGTTTCATATGAGCGCACTCTCCTCTGCAGAGTGAGAAATTAAATGTGAAAACTCTTACCCTGTTTTTAAAATCAGTTTGTCTGGTTTTGCTGTGTCCTTAAGGAACTTGAGCATCCAGGGAAATGTTTTTGGTGCGTCTCCAGACACATCTTCACTACTGGACAGGGCTATGTTTAGAAGCTGGACTCATTGCTGAACACAATTCTACTCCATTCATTGACATTCCAGCGCTTGAGGCCAGCGAAGACGTGTCTGGAGATGCTCTGGACAGCGGTGGGATACCAACCTGACTGTCACCCGCCATACGGGTGATAGTCTGGGGTGCCATTTCATATCACCGTAGGACCCTTTCGTTGTCTACTGCGGCACCCTTACAACACGGCGTTTCGTCGACGATATTCGACCCTCCGTTTTGTTGCCCATCGTGGAAACCTATCCTGGGCTTACATTTCAGCAAGATAATGCCCACTTGCACACGGCTAGAGTGATTATTGTTGGTCTTCGTGCTTGACAAGCCTTATTTTAGTCATCAAGATCGCCAGATCTCTCCCCAATTGAGATCGTTTGGAGGATAGTAGGCACGGCCCTCCAACTATCTCGAGATTTTGACGATCTAAGGCACCACTTGGACAGAATTTGGCATGATATCCCTCCAGGCGGACATCCATCATTCCTGCCAACAAATGTCAAGCCGAGTAACTGCTTGCATAAGGGCCAAGGGTGGACCAACGCGTTATTGAGTTGCTCAATTTGCGAATCCCTTTCTCTTGAATAAATCAGTCAACTCTTGTGAAATTCTAATAATTTGTTTGTCTGTACATGTATATCACGCATACCGATTTGCATCCTTAGAGGATGGTTCTTCGTGGCGCGTTGATTTTGTATCTTAGAGTGTATGATCGAACCGGTTGTGGCTGTTGTTATGGTTGGTACATATGAGACTGCATCAAAAATAAAAAGTCACACGATTGGCATGATGTCTTGTTTTTTTTAATATTTAGTTTCGCTCTTCAGGTGAAGTTTCATGTCGTTTCGTATAAAATATCGATCCAAGAACTTGACGGCTTATAACGGCGTCCATGCAATAGTTTTTCTTCCGCTCTAGGTTGAGCAAACAATTTTGAAGCACGTATAGTCACAAACTTCATTTTCCCAAGCGCGTCCCTTTCTCCTCTTCTTGAGATTTGCAGTTAAGGACGATCTGGGTAGAATTGGATTTCATCACTGAAATTTATATGTAAATGAAACGAATCAAAATGATGTGGCTGTGAGTATTTTCCGAAAATTAATCTGACCCATGTTTATCCATCAACATTCTGCTTGTCCTGTAGAGTCATAAAGGACAACCATTCGCAATTCTCAGCGTTCCAGGTTTCACTGATTCGTCTAGCACCACATGTACGACATGTGCTCGTGTAAATTATCTCGACGCAGTCATTGTCAGCATAAAGCCAAGAGCACTTTCAAAATCAGTTCATAATCTTTATGCATTGCGGATTTGTAGATACCTCTGTGACTGTGGATCACAGTTTTAAATATTAACATAGTTACTGCAACCAGTCACTTTTTTCTTTCTAGAACGAAATTTTCACTCTGTGGCTAGATCGGAACTCGAAATCGGAACCTTTGCCTTTCACGGGCAAGTGCTCTACAACTTTTTTGTTGTTCATTTTCAAAACAAAAGACGGAATTCTACCTCACTGTAATATCTAGAACCAATTCACTGACTGCCTAAATAGTCAATATGGAGAAGTTTTAGTCGTACCTGGGAGAAATCGACTATTACACGTATACCAACCTATGGGTTACTCGTATCAACTGCTAATAAAAAGAAACTAAGTATATTCGCTAAACAATTTTCTTAGCTCAAGCGTAAACTATAGTCGTCCCTTGGCTTACAAATTCGCAGCAGGAAACTCATTGTTGTTGGCAGTTCATTCCTTCCAGTACAGCACCGTTGCAATCAATGGAGTTAGTTTCTAAGACAGTTTCCTCCTCGCAAAAGAATTACTCACAAATAAGAAAACAGTTCCTCCTAACAGTTGACACTGTGAAAATTCAGCATCTGCCGTAAGTCACAAAATACTCCTTGCTACATGCCAGACAAAACTGCACAGATATTACAAATTTTGGCTCTATACCTAGGGTTCTACTATAAAATTTACTATAAGTCCGGTAACATGATCTAGGGATTCATATTCGAGAACTACTATGTCTCAAACTCAATGAAATCTGACAGGAAACTGTACAAATTTTCCCATTATGCGACAGCAAACCACCCAGGTCATGAAGAATGATGCAGTTTTGTGCAAGGTAGTCATATCACTGGACCACCCATATTCCTGCCATAACCTGGAAATTCTTCTCCATGCACCGTAATCATACTGCTGGACATAGAATACCATCCAGTGCTACAAGTTCCTCCATTGCTAATTAGGAACCACTGGAGAATGATTTAAATGAATGCACTATGCGAATGCCATTCAAGTTGAGCATATAGTGTGGGTTGTACACGATACTTTTCTATCCCTTCCCAGGCTTGCCCAGGGCTCATCTTGGACATAATGCGGCTCTCGTTTATGTTCTGTTGAATTACCCTTTATTTGGCAAAATATTTTCTGGAACAGAAGAAGCTAAGATCAAGGTCTTCAGTTAAAAATTAGCAGCTACAGACCTTTCATGATCTACATTTGCCAAAACAGGCAACTAGTTTTCATTTGTACTTTTATTTTTTATTTGTACCGCTGATATATAATCCAGCACCTGTTCAGCTCAGTATTCCACCCACAATCGAAAGTCGTGTTTCAAGGAATGGTAGGTGCCTTCTAGTCACAAACAATGTATGTCATCGAAGGACAGTTTTATTTCTTACTCAGAACATATACATTCACACCATGAGTGGGAGGTCAGAAAGAGGACGTTTACAGGAATCAGAGGCGGGTTCTGCTGCAACTGTTTTTGTCGGTCTACAACGCTCAGCCGAATCGCAGCCGCGGTGGCCGCAGTCTTCGCTGGAAGCTGGCTCCCCAGTACCAAAATCGATATGCCCTCGGGTGGCCTTGGCTGCCGCCGGCTCTCGGCCCGCCGCTGTCTCCATGGACAACGCGGCAGTGAAAGTGGGTCGCCTCGCGAAATGCCTGGCGGTTATAATTACACTCACGGAGGTCCAGTGTGAGCTGTAATTATCGTCTGGTAGCGGAACTTGGTAGATTTGACATGCGTTAATGAGGAACTAATTTACGCTGGAAAAAAATTAGTTCCAGTTTTGGCCACCAGGTACAAATATGGCGCTGTGCACTGTTTATATGACGGTACGGCATCCAGGATATTATTTTAAAAACCGTAACGTGTGTGAACGGTATGGCTACCGAAAAGAGAGACCGTATACTGCTAGTGAAACTGTTTTCTGTGAATGGCAGCAATTACAGTGCTGTATTGAGAGAGTATTGCCGACTGAAAGGTCTGAAGAGAGGCCTGATGTCATTAAATGGTTTGAAGAAGATGATAATGAAATTAGAAAACATGGTGATCTTGGCAGTGCGTACCAATATGTACTCTATATATTTGTATATTGGTAAAAGTATATATATATATATATATATATATATATATATATGTGTGTGTGTGTGTGTGTGTGTGTGTGTGTGTGTGTGTGTGAATATATTGTTAACCCTTGATTTATCTTCTTTTATTGGGGAAAGGCGATGCGATTACAGTGAGTAATGCAGGATTTAGTGGATCTGAAGAGCAAACTACAAAACGGGAAACATTTAATGTGACGTTTTACGCTCCATTATAGCTCCGTAACGTGGCCAGAGGAAAGGACTGGCTGGAAAACAGGTAAAAATGAGACAAACTGGACTAGACTGTTGGTGGACGTTTCATTTTGCTGACCTGCTTTCACCCACGCATCTGTGTAATACACTGATGGAAAAAAAACTCAACACCCAAAAGGAGTTGTATGATGGCCGGCCGCTGTGGCCTAATTGTTCTCGGCGCTTCAGTCCAGAACCGCGTGGCCTCTACGGTCGCAGATTCGAATCCTGCCTCGGGAATGGATGTGTACTATGTCCTTAGGTTAGTTAGGTTTAAGTAGTTCTAAGTCTAGGGGACTGATGACCTCAGATGTCAAGTCCCATTGTCCTTAGAGCCATTTTTGAGTTGCGTGACATATACAGGAGGTTGCACATCAGGTTTGCTCTAAATACTCGCTGTAACGGTCGTGAGCGTAAGTTTTCTTTGAGTTTGGGCGTGCTGAGGTGATGTTAGTCAAGAACGCCTTGAAGCCGAAAAAGACGATATTATCAACACCCCACTGATTTTGAACTAGGTGGTGTTATACAGCTACGAGATGCTGCGCGTTCCTTCTGCGATATTCCAGAAGGCCTTGGCAGGAATTTAATCACTATAGATGACTGCTGGTGATGGTGGCCACGTGGAATTACCAAGGGGAGTGACCATCATGTTTGGCATTTGGTTCTGGCACATCGTACTGCATCTGCAGCAGCAATCTGAGCAGTAGTTGGCACAACAGTAACACAACCAACTGCTACAAATCGGTTAGTTCAAGAGCGGCACCACATGAACACAACAGACTATTGTAGCATGCATTCCACTGACCCCAAACCATCGCCGTTTGCAGCTCCAATGGTGTCAAGCGAGAGCTCACTGGAGGACAGGGTGGAGGTCTGTCACGATTTCTGATAAAAGCACGTTCCGCTTCGGTTCCAGTGATGGCCGTGTGTTGGCTAGAAAGAGACCAGTTGAGGGCCTGGAAACAAGCTATCTGCGTGCTGGACACACTGCACCTACAGCTGGAGTTACGGTGTGGGGTACGATTTCGCATGACGGTTCGAGCGCTCTCGTGGTTGTCCTACGCACACTGAGTGCAAATTTGTACGTCAGTCTGGTAGTACGACCTGTTGTGCTGCCATTCATGAATAGCATTCCAGTGGGTGTTTCCTTACAGGTTAACGCCCGCCCACATACCGCTGTTGTAACCTAGCACGCTGTAGAAAAAGTCGCCATGGTGCCTTGGCCTGCTCGATCATCAGATCTATTTCCAATCGAGCACATATGGGACATCATCGGGTGACAACTCCAGCGCTATCCACAAACAGCATTAACCGTCCCTGTACTGGCCGACCAAGTGCAACAGGCATCGAATTTCATGGAAAAAACTGACGTCCGGCACCTGTACGGCACCATGCATGCAAGTTTGCATGCTTGCATTCAACATTCTGGCAATTACACCAGTTATTAATTTACCAGAATTTTAATTTTGCAATGGTTTATCTCGCGCTTACATTAACCTGTGGTCTTGCAGTGTTAATCACTTACATGTGTTACCTAGACATATTTATTCCCGTAATTTCATTACAGTACATTAATAATCTGCTGGTGTTGCGTTGTTTTGAACGTCAGTCTATGTTGTTAGGCGAATTGATTTTTTTTCCTAATCTCTGTCTTTGAGTGCATTCACCTTTCATTGTGTTAGATGTCGAATGTATTATTTTCTGAAATGTTCAAGGAACACAAAAAGCAGATTATTAATGTAATGAGTGATACTAACGGCAAAAATACTCAGCGCGTGTGCTAGCAAGCATTTCACCTTGTTGAAAGAATTTGCCGCAATTACCAGTCTGAATGTCTTTCCGAAGTCAAATAAAAAATGTTCAAATGTGTGTGAAATCTTATGGGACTTAACAGCTAAGGTCATCAGTCCCTAAGCTTACAAACTACTTAACCTGGATTATCCTAAGGACAAACACACACACCCATGCCCGAGGGAGGACTCGAACCTCCGCCGGGATCAGCCGCACAGTCCATGACTGCAGCGCCTCACCGCTCGGCTAATCCAGCGCGGCCTTTCCGAAGTGATGAGATATATTTACGACCACTATATTACACTGGGAGGATCATACATGAAGGTTTAAAGTGATCACTTATCGGTTTTCATGATATTACAAGAAAGAAGCTCTCTCGTTTCTAGAAGTCGTTTATAGCGAACAAAACACAAAAGCAGAGTAGAAGACCAAGGGCGCCCATATGATGGTTTGTAGAGAAGAAAGGGCTAGACCTGGGAGCACGAAGTATTTTTCATATTTTGGAAGAATAATAGCGATTCGTAAATAGCCATAAAAAGATACATTTCCCACCCTGTTAAAAACCTTAGTAATACCAACTTTTAAAATCATTGTTTTGAAGAAAAACACCTGAATTCATTATATTTCTATACAGAATGGGGAGATAGGGGTGGCGATCCTTCCCGCCTTGCCCCCGTACCCTCGATATGGGTGCCCTTCTAGAAGACTAACTCTAGGTTCCAGTTGCAGAGCAATTGCTATTGGTACTACTGTTTCTTAATTTATAAATTCTTCGCCCACGAGAAACACTCATTATTCAAATAATGTTACGAAGGTATGAATCTGTATTGACCTCAGTGTGGAACTGTTACAGTATATAGTCACAAAAAAATTTCACATCAATATGGAAAAGCCAAATATGACTTTTCCAAATATTTCCACGAAAACTGGAGTTCTGAGAAATTCAAATTTATGTAAAAGAGTAAGAAAACTGGTGCAGAATGAGCTAGGAATTCATAATCGCAGAGGAAAAAGTTACAACTGCATAACACACTATCTGGAACAACTTTTCTTATTACGTGATGATATTGCAGTGTTGCTATTTAATTACGTGCAAAATTCGCTTTCTCCTCTCCCTCTTCGCCTCCCCCCCCTCCGCCCCCCTCTTCACCACCAGTATTCCCATACAAAAATAAAAAAGTTTCACTACACGCAATTACACATTTACGAATCCTGAATGTACTACCTGAAACAAAAGGAGTTGTTTTACACTCATATCACTAAAGTAAACTCTGAAAGGTCCTAATGAAGCATTTACGATCGTATTTAATTTCATTTATATCTTAAAAGACAATGTTAAGGAACTGTACCTGTTTTCTGAAAAATACTTTGATCAGAACAATAATGATTGTTAGTTAGTTCAATATTCCATAGATCAGCTGAACGATTCTAATTATATGGAACGAGTCTGTTTACAGGATATCTATACATGATTAGTGTTAACATTAATGGACCACGCGGGGTAGCCCCGCGGTCCACGGCGCCTTGTCACGGTCTGCGCGGCTGCCCCGCCGGAGGTTCGAATCATCCTTCGAGCATGTGTGTGTGTGTGTGTGTGTGTGTGTGTGTGTGTGTGTGTGTGTGTGTGTGTGTTTGTGTTGTCCTTAGCGTAAGTTAGTTTAAGTTGGATTAAGTTTTGAGTAAGCTGAGGGACCCATGACCACAGCAGTTTGGTCGCATAGAACTTACCACAAATTTCCATTTCCAACGTTAATGAACACATTATTACTTTTAGTTTTACTTATACAAGTACGCTTCATTTCTTTTTTTACTGACTATCAGTTTTTATGTAGAAATTCGTCAATGAACAGAGGAGTAGTCCAGGAGAAATAATTTTAAATTTGATTTAAAACGAAATTATAGCTTAAATTTTATTACGAAATCATCGCTGATTGTGAATCCTTTTACACGCACTGTTTTAGCTATAGATATACTACCTACCTTGACATATGAAAATTTGTGCGAAACCGGGACTCGAACCGGGATTTCCCACTTACCGCGAGAGGTCCCCTTATCCACTCCGGTTATTCATACATGCGCCCCTGACCAATCCAGGTCACCATATACCACACTGTTCGTATACCCTAATGCTCGCACATTATCTGTTGCTTTCAGTTGGGAGAACAAGACTACAAGGAATTGGTATCAATGTTATTATCGTCGATTTGGCCTTCAAGGCTTGTGATATTGATTTTAATTTGCATTGTATGTTCCTTCAGACATGTATGCTTGTCTGAAGAAACGAAGATTGTAACATGAAAATTGTAAAATTGTAAAAAAGCTATCCAGCCGCATGATTTTTGTTAAGCCTCAAGTTCACAAAGACCGATAATACTATTCTGTGTACTGGCACTCCTTCGGTCATATTGTTAATATCTGGCGTCATTTATCCTCAGTGGGTACTCCAGTTAGGCCTTATCACGCAGGTAAGAAAAACTCCGTCTTATGCAACTGAATCATAGTGAAAGGGTGCTCGGACTAACAAAAATTAAAGTAAGCTGAGTTGACAGAGTGTACGTTCATCGACGGCATGAGTGTGAAACTCAGTTCGTCCTTCTCTCAAGCGATATCCAGCGAATCATGGATGTAGGTCAACAAACAGATTCCATACTCCTAGATTTCCGGAAAGCGTTTGACACTGTGCCCCACGTAGACTGTTGGCAAAGTCCGAGCATACGGATTAGGTTCCCAGACTTGTCAGTGGCTCGAAGACTTCTTAAGTAATACAAACCAGCACGTTGTCCTCGATGGCGAGTGTTCACCAGCGACAAGGATATCGTCAGGAGGGCCACAGGGAAATGTGACAGGACCGCTCTTATTCTAGACATAAGTAAATGATCTGACGGACGGAGTGAGAAGCAGCTAGGTGATGACGCGGTGGTGTACGAGGTGTCGTCGTTGGGTGACTATAGGAGGATAAAGTATGACGTAGATACAATTCGTAGTTTGTGTGATGACAGGTAGCTTGCTCTAAATGGAGAAAAATGGAATTAATTCGGATGAGTAGGAAAAACAATCCTATGACGTTCGCATACAGCGTAAGTGGTGTGTTGCTTGACACAGTCACATCGATTAAATATAGAGGCGTAACGTTCCAAAACAATATGAAATGGAATGAGCACGTCAGGTTGGTAGCAGAAAAGCAGAATAGTCGACTTCGTTTTATTGGGAGAATTTTGGGATAGTGTAGCTCGTCTATAAAGCAGACGGTGTATGGAACGCCAGTATTGCTCGAGTGTCTGGGATCCCCACCAGGTCGGACTTAAGGAAGACATCGACGCAGTTCAATGGCGTGCTGCTAGATTCATTACCGACAGGTTCGATCAGCAAACAAGTATTACGGAGACGCTTCGAGAACTGAAATTAGGTAGGGAAGACGACGTTCTTTTTGCGAGGTACTATTGAGGAAACTTAGAGAACGCACAGTTGATTCTGACTGCAGAACGATTCTACTGCCACCAACGTACATTTCGCGCGAGGACCACGATCATAAGATACAAATTAGTGCTCGTACGGAGGCTTATAGACAGTCGTTTTTCCCTCGATCTATTTGCGAGTGGAACAGGAAAGAAAATTACTATTAGTGGTATGAGGTGCCCTCCACCATGCACCGCAAGGTTGCTTGAGGAACATGTACATAGATGTGGATGTCTACTGTCAAGCCTACTTGATAATGGCTGCAAACACTGGAACAAACTAAAGTGGTCGCTCCAGCATCTTGTACGCCAATCTCTTTACAGATGCATTTCGTTTCTCCAGAGCACTTCCAACAAATCTACATCTTCCACTCGCCTTTGTAACTCTGATTATGCGTTATCGTCCTATTTCACATAACTAAATGTTTATACTACGTGACGTGCGCAAGGCGTTTACCGCTAATCCCCTAACTGGGTAGTATAGGGTTGTTTCTCTTTGTTCTGTGCATTATCTTGCATTTATCGACGTTTAAGAGGACCTATCATTAATAAGTTGAAATTTGTTCAAGTCTTCGTTCATTTCTTTAAGATCGCCAAACGACGATACTTTTCTGTAGGCGACAGCATCGTAAAGCGAACAATCTTAGAGTACAGCTGAAACTACCCGATAAATCATTGATGTATATAGAGAGCAGCAGAGGTCCTTCTTGGGACACACCAGGTATCACTTTCGTTTGTGAGGAACATTCCTCGTCCAGTACAATAACGGACTGGGTTGTATAAATTAAACAGTCGTCGAGGCAACCACAAATCTGCGAGACTACGCAGTATCACCGTGTCTCGGCCTTAGTCAGTAGTCGACGATTTCATCAGTGTCGAACGGCTACCGGAAATCTAGAAACATAGAATCTACTGTTTGCAAAATTTCTTATATGAATAAATCAAGCTGTGTTTCACGCGGGTCGCTTTTCTTGAATCAGCGCTGAGTCTCTGAGAGCAGCTCGTTCTCCTGTAGGAACGTCATAATGTTTAGCCACTGTACATAACTGCTGGTGCTGGTGGTCCCGAGAATGTACGGTCGCCAGAAGACTGGGCTCTGGATGGCCACGTGGGATTACGAAGAGGAGAAAATGGCTCTGAGCACTATGGGACTGAACATCTGAGGCCATCAGTCCCATAGACTTAGAACTATTTAAAGCTAACTAACCTAAGGACATCACACACATCCATGCCCGAGGTAGGATTCGAACCTGCGACCGTAGCGGTAGCGCGGTTCCAGACTGTAGCGCCTAGAACCGCTCGGCCACCCCGGCGGGCCATCTGCTTATCGCTATAAACACTCCTCCTCCTAAGAAGCCTAATCTATCGTTCTGACATACGTTGCTCGAAAATTTCCCTACTCTGTACTCCAGATTTCCACGAACTCTCAGATCATATCGTAATGTGGGGGTGACTGCTTTCTACGAAAGACGTGAGCTCTGGAAGTTGGTTGCGAACAGTCTGGTAGTTGACACCTAATATTCAGAGATTCTCTCTCACCGGGTTTGCTATTTCCTGATGAAATGTTTTCACATCCGCAATGATCAATTTAAGAGAAAGAGACTGGTACTCGTCAGCAGTGCGCTGGCAATGGCACTTGTCAATGTGCTGGCCAGGGCAGCAGTCGAACATTTTCTGTACCCAGAAAGGTCGTGCATTATCCTGCTGAAATGTAGGGTTTCGCAGGAATCGAATGAAGGGTAGAGCCACGGGTCGTAACACATCTGAAATGTAGCGTCCACTGTTCAAAGTGTCGTCACTGCGAACATGAGGTGACCGAGACGTGTAACAAAAGGCATCCCATACCATCACGCCGGGTGATGGCGATGACGAATATACGCTTCGAATGTGCGTTCACCGCGATGTCGCCAAACACAGATGCGACCATCATGATGCTGTAAACAGAACCTGGATTCATCCGAAAGAATTACGTTTTGCCATTCGTGCACCCAGGTTCGTCGTTGAGTACAACATCGCAGGCGCTCCTGTCTGTGATGCAGCGTCAAGGATAACCGCAGCCATGGTCTCCGAGCTGATAGTCCATGCTGCTGCAAACGTCGTCGAACTGTTCGTGCAAATGGTTGTTGTCTTGCAAACGTCCCCATCTGTTGACTCAGGGATCGAGACGTGGCTGCACGATCCGTTACAGCCATGCGGATAAGATGCCTGTCATCTCGACTGCTAGTGATACGAGGCCGTTGGAATCCAGCACGGCGTTCCGTATTACCCTCCTGAACAATATTTCACCAGGAAACGCCGGTCAACTGCTCTTTGTGTATGAGAAATCGGTTGGAAAATTTCCTCATGTCAGCAAGTTGTAGGTGTCGCCACCGGTGCCAACCTTGTGTGAATGCTCTGAAAAGCTTATCATTTGCATATCACAGCATCTTCTTCCTGTCGGTTAAATTTGGCATATGTAGCACGTCATTTTCGTGGTGTAGTAATTTTAATGGCCAGTAGTGTACATGCAGATTATATTTCCATATAATAGCACTGGTGCACTCTGGAGAAGTGCCTACAATTTTCCATCACAGTTCTGCGACCCAATGTACACTAAGAATGTCCGTCTACAGTACGGAGTACAGTTATGTGACTACTAAAATATTTCTTGTCAGTTACGATTGCAGTCTAAATAAATATGCAGATTTTGATGTTTCGAGCAACATATCTGTATTACATGTGCCACAAAAGATATACCGTAAATTACTATGCTTTTAAAAACACCTTTTTCATAAACAGTATGCTTGTTCGATTCCTGTTACAATGCAGTTAGATATCTAATTATAGAAACCAGCATCGAATTTATGTTTTTTACCTACCTTGCCAACGAAATTGCGAAGGAAGCACTAAAATTATTTGAGTACTGTCTCTTTAGTAGATGCTTGAAAGGTATCCGCCTAGAAGTCGACGGAGTGTAATGCGACACATCAGGTTCTGGAAAGCTACGTGTTTGTCCCACACTCAATTGGTTCACATGGCTCTGAGCACTATGGGACTTAACATCAGAGGTCGTCAGTCCCCTAGAACTTAGAACTATTTAAACATAACCTAACATAAGGACAGCACACACAATCATACCCGAGGCAGTATTCGAACCTGCGACCGGAGCGGTCGCGTGGTTCCAGACTGAAGTGCCTAGAACCGCTCGGCCACACCGGCCGGCTGTGCCACACTCCACGTAAGAAGCACCGTTTTTCGAAACCAAAACGAAGTGTACTTTGAGCAATTACTGTTACTATTGGTGTGGTCTTCACTCCAAAGAATGGTCTGACGCAACTCTCCACGACAGTCTATCCAGTGCGAGTCTCTCCATCTCTGCGTGACTGCTGCAACATCAACCATTTTAAACTTTCTCACCGTAGGGATACCACTCCCAAACCCCCGCCCCCCCCCCCAAAAAAAACCCCAAATTAATGACTCCTTGAAGCCTTCAGATGGGTCCTATCAATCGACCCCATCTTTTAGTCTAGTAGTGTCATAAATTTATTTTCGCCGCCATTCAATCCAGTACCTCTCCATTAGGTATCCGATAGCAGTCGGTAATTAATTAATACGTACTGTCGTGCACGGATTTAATATGTGGCCTGGATTAACGATCGGTGGAACGATACACCGGCCAGTCGGCGCGTTGTTTCTCGCCAGTTTCTTACAACTCATTCGGTGTATACGGAGCTGTTACCGATCTTCAGTTGCAAAGGCACGTTAAAACTCGTAAACTCACAGAACAAGGTTTAGAGAATTCGCAGACAGATCAGCATAAACGGAAGAGAATTAAGTGACTATAGGCACCGAAGAAGACCAGCGTACTGCCTAAAGGCAACGTGCCATTGTATTATAAGACCGGAATAAAAGTGACTGAAGAAGGAAACATGTTGGAGTACATGAGACAAGACTGGTGGCAGGTATCGTCACCCACGCTAACTTATCTTGCTTCTCGCCGCAGTTTTTGTCAATACCGTAGTCGCAAGACTCTCCGGTCTCAGTGATGCAAATATAGCGCGGTACAATGACACCGCTGGATCAATAGACGCAACCAGGCAACGGTGAGGCGAGACAGATGTGTATCTTATTGGAAGCAAGTCAGCTGCTTTCCAGCCGGGTCACTAGTGAGAGGGTCAGGTACTCAACTCGCTGAGTGGCACGCTTTCCGACCAGCGCACGTATATTGCATCTTGCTGAAAGACGATAAGAAACTACTAAGTGAACGGTTACTTGGACGGCTGACAAACACGGAAATGGCAAGAATGATTGGTTACCTAGCACTAGAGTGAAATACGAGTGCTGGCAGCATCCGAGGTAGCAATTCACACAGAATTATGGCGCCAGGACAAGGTATAAAAATACAAGCCTTCCACAGTGCTTGTCATCGTGCTGTCAGTATAATGAAAAAAGCGCCACAAGAGTGATGAAGAGCTGTTGTGTGACGGCTGCAGAGACCATACGGTAGCAAGTGCCAGCCCAACCGGCGACAAGCCACCAGGGGTACCCACAAGGCGGTGCCAGCTCCCCTAGTAAGAATTCATTTAGTTCAAGAATATGACAAAGGGCCTGTAACCGCAGCCCCGAATTCTTATGATCTAAAATACCTGGAAAAGTAATACTAAAATGACCTGAAAACATCGATAAAATGACGTAAAAAGGATAGAAAACATATGTAAATTAAGTCATAAAATGAGAAGTTAATGAAAAACTTCATAGGAGGTTGGAGCTAAAATTAAAAAAAGAATAAATGATTAATTCAAAATCGCTAAATTTTTCTTTAAGAAATCTCATCATTTGATGTACGATAATTGCTGTATAACCATCTTAAACCTACTGAAATATTCTCTAGAAACATTGTTGCGCTTCAACTAGCACCATGCGCATTGCTCGTTCTTGCCAACATTGAAGCAATGAATTATTGTGTCATAATTTGAGTTTAAACACGTACAAGTAAAAAGATGATAGTTCTCTTTGTTTTGTTGGTATCGATACGGGTTAGATGAAGGTCGCAGGTGATCTTCTCAAGTGAAAAAGATATTTATGTTATATTTTAAATGAAACAGAGAACAAAAGCGAAATAGGAAAGTTAATAACTCAGTTGCAGTTTGACACAGCTTAGTAGCAGCCTAATACGAATTTTATCTTGTGTAATGTGGTTGAAGTTGTTCACATAGACTCTTATCTCTCTCTCTCTCTCTCTCTCTCTCTCTCTCTCTCTCTCTCTCTCTCTCTCTCTCTCTCACCTATCACATACAGACAGACACACACATACACACACAGAGAAAGAGAGAGAGAGAGAGAGAGAGAGAGAATCGAAGAGGATGAATTGGAGTAAAATGATTCAACGCGTAAAACGTCTGTTGAAATATAAGAACCTCTAGACAGTGGACAAAAGAGCATCAATCGTTCGCGGAATCCGTCGTTTTATTACAGGTGATCAAGATTTCAACTATAACAAAATCTTCTTTAGAGTATGTAACAATAGGTGACATTAGTCCACTAATGTCATCTGTTGTTATGTCCACTGAAGATGACTACGTAATAGTTGAAATCTACATCTGCTGTAATGAAACGACGGATTTCGCTTTCGATTACTGCTCTTTTCTCCATTATCTATATTCAACGATCGCTGCGCGTGACGGGATCATACGGATTCCAGTTCGACAAAAACCTCATCTGGTAGAGCAGTAAATTAGCTATTAAGGCAGTGGAAAGAAAACACAAGATAGGCTATAAGTTAGAACAATTCGAAGATACAAAACTCACGTATTACTGATTTATGAGAAACGAAACAGCATATTTTAGATGCTGTTCGCAAGAGAAATTTATAACATAAGTTAGCAATCTGAATTGTCATAGTTGAGCGCTAATACAGAGAGTGTAATACTATTTGCAAGAAATCAGAGATTTATATAAGCAGTCGTCTAGCCGGTCGAACAGACAGCGGTCAAAGAACTGTGACGTGGCGCGCTACATAGTTATCAGCATGGTTGGCTCTGGCGCTCTCTTCAAATACGTGCGGTTTAAAACACGATAGGCGAGGAGCAGTTTTCGTGCTTCAGTGTGAAAGCCGTGCCGCCTGACTCACTTGAAGAAGGGATCATCGAGGAACTCCCTCATGAGGGAGCCGAAGAACGCCATGTCGAGCCGTGCCAGTGCGAACGTCTGTTACCAACTGCGTGCGCACAAGGCAGCCGCAACCGCACCGCAGCCCAGGCACGAACCAGCCGCGCATGCGCACTCCTGTCTCTGGCGCCAACAATCGAGCGGCGCTCCAGCGAGACGCATCTTTCCGTTCACTGCCTTCGCACAATAGCGAGCAAAACCAGAAACAAAAGCTGCGAGGACAGCGCGAACGAACATAATACTCTCCCAGATACGAAACTCTGCCCGAAGCGGGCAGCAGAAGTCGAGGGGTTTGCGGTGTAGCGAGTAAAATGGCGACAGATGAAATAAGGCGGTATGCAGCGAGAGAAGCGGTCGAACGTTTCGCGAAGCTATTACTCAGCAACCAAACATTAATATTTTGAATGAATGTTTCATTCTGCTATGGAGAGTGCGCTTTTTGAAACTTTCTGACAGATTAAAGACGGACTGGCAGATTAAAAAGTGACTGGGAGAAGCGAAGATGTGTGCTTGGAATCCTCTGTAGGTAGGAGCACTGCCCGGGAAAGGCAAGGTTCGAGGTTCGAGCCTCAGTCCGGCACACACTTTTAATCTATAACTACAATAAAGAGAAGATTATGAATGTAACCACCACTGTTTAAGAGAATCGTACTACGCAAGAAACACTACTACGTTAGTACCGGTACACATTGTTCAGTGTGGTGTAGTAGTGTGTGTTACTGGCTGCAAAAACAGATCTTCTAACTGATCACTGCGACTTTACTGAGGTGGAAAGATCTGGAAACAGACCCACTAAGTTTCGTGAGGACAGATGAGTAACTCCTCCAATAAATAAGAAGTGAAATTAATGCCCAGGATATCGAAGTGACGTCCTACTCTTAGATTTGCAGCAGACTTGTAGCCATGCGATATAGGACAGCTATGCGAGAAGCGTACAATGAATTCCAAAGATGTTTTTTCAAAAAACCCTAAAAAGATTCAGTCCTAGGTGAAATCAGTTAATGCGACAAAGTTGTCTGCCTAAATGCTCGTTTACCACCATTATAATGGAGCGGAAGACGTCAAAATGAACCTCTGCAACTGTAATGCACTTACATGCTTGGGTTTTAATCCTACGCCGGCGTACCGGTACCGGTGCTTAACCGTAAGACATGACACTAACACTACTAATAACGCAAATCCTGCAGCGCACGATCTGAACATCATGCCTATAGGTTGGGTACTCACGCGGTAAATAGTTGCTCAAGTAACGAAAGTTTAATTATCACCATCGTGTATATATCAATGAGAACACTTAGTGACTTCCAACAAACTTTACTCATAATTTAAGCCTTTACGAGTCTTTTTCTCGCTGGCACCATCCACAAAATGATGAAAGATAAAAAGTTTATCTCTTTCTACATTTTCGCTCCTTATGCAATAACACTGTCACCTCAGCCGTGACCTTTTAATTTGTTAATCCCTTACCATTAACTCTACTTGCAACACATGTTGCTGACTGTATTTACATATACCATTGAAAGTACGTGCAAAAACATGTCGTTGTATGACACGTAGCTCAGGAGATATGAAGCTGTAAATACTGAGATGCGTGAAAAACTGCCGCATCGTGCTTGACGTTTTAATGTATTACATCTTTCCTACCAACTCTGTTCGCAACAGATTAAGCAACCGGCATCTACATATACCACTGGATGTAACTCGAAGATTATATCATTGTACGGTGCATCGTTGAAGAGATACGACATCATGAACAAAGAACTGCGTTAAAATTCACGAAATTGTTAGGTAAAAGTTACACAAGCGTCAGTTTTACATTTTGTAAGTGCTCGACTGAGCCGGTGGAGTAATAAGGGCAGTCAATGAAAACCAAAAGAGGTCGAATATGTGAAATAATTCGTGCAGCCGAAAATGTTTATACAGGGGTAGAAGGGAATGCGATGAACAACATGCTACGAATCCTGACTCGTGGGGGCTGAGTGTGGAAGTGAGGGTGCGTTTGAAGGTCACTTTTATACATCTTTCTTGAATAACTCGAAAACTACTCCCTCCAGCAATACCTTATCCAAGTACAAAATTTAACTACATTAAATTTTCTAAGAAAAGGTGGCATTCATTTTTGTGTAGGACTAATAGTTTGCCCATAGTGAACGAGAGAATACCAAAATCTCACGTGTGGTTTATGAAGGCTAGATATAATATTTCGGGTTGAATAAAACGACATCGGTAGGGTAACCTGAATCACCCTGTATGTGACACGAGCGTATGCAGGCAAAGTCACGAGAAAAAAAAATCGCCTCAGGCCCTTGGATCGAGGTCAACCAACATTGCTACACATATTACTTAGTATGTGGAAAGATATAATGTAGCGGTAAGAACCAGCAATCTGCTATTCGCGTGGGGGTGATAACGTGGAGTCAGAACCGGGGAGGAGGAGATGGAGAGAAAGAGAGGTGGCAGAAGGGGATGGACACAGATAGCGGGGAGGAGGAATTCAACAGGAGAGGGGGAAGGGTAAATGGACAGAAAATGATGAGGGGGAACTGGATAGAGAGAGAGGAGAGGAGGAGATGGACAGAGAAAGGAAACTGGAGGACTTGGATAGAGAGAGTGGGGAGAAGCAGATGGACAAAGAGAGGGGAAGGAGATGAACACAGAGAGGGGGAGGAAGAGATGGACAGAGAGAGAGGAAGGAGTAGATAGACTTGGAGAGGGTAAGGAGGGGGGGAGGAGGAGTCGAACAGAGAGAGGAAGGAAGAGGAGATGGTCTTAGAGGGGGTGAGAAGGCGATAGGAGAAGAGAAGATGTATTTAGGGGGGTGAGGAGGAGATGGACTTGGAGGGAAGGAGCAGATGGGCAGAAGGTGGAGGAGCAAATGGAGAAAGACAGGGGAAGAAAGAGATTGACAGAGAGAGGGTGAGGAGGTGCTGCACAGTGAGAGGGGGGGAGAAGGGGACGAGATGGACAGAGAGAGTGGGAAGGAGATTGATAGAGAGGGTGTGATGAGGTGCTGGATAAAGAGAAGTGGGAAGAGGAGATGGACAAAGAGAGGGGAGGAGAATATGGACTTACGGAGGGTAAGGGAGAGACAGAGGGGAAGGAGGAGATGGACTTTGAGTGGTGGGTGGAGGAGGTGGAGAGAGAGTGAGGGGGGAGGAAGAAATGGACAGCGAGGAGGGAGGCGGAGGCGTAGTTTGACAGTGAAAGGGGAAAAGGGGAGATGGACTAATAAAAGATTCGAATAAATACATATCTGGGCAATGCTGGTACTCAGATGGTGTGGATATATAAGAGGCAGTCAAATGAAAACGAGATGGGTGGAAGAAATGTAAGGAAACTGTTTATTGCTTCAAAAGTAATAGGCATAACTGTTAGTATATTTGTCGGCCGGTGTGGCCGAGCGGTTCTAGGCGCTTCAGTCTGGAATCGCGAAACCACTACGGTCGCAGGTTCGAATCCTGCCTCGGTCTTGGATGTGTGTGATGTCCTTAGGTTAGTTAGGTTTAAGTAGTTCTAAGTACTAGGGGACTGATGACCTCAGATGTTAAGTCCAATAGTGCTCAGAGCCATTTGACCCATTGTTAGTACATTTATCCCACTGTGAGATAAGTCGTTTAGAACCTTTATGGAAAAAGTTTGTGGTTGCCTATGGAACCATGTACGAGTACGTACGCAGACGTGCACCTCTTTGTCTGACGTATATCGACGGCCACGAATGTCTTTCTTCAGAACTCCAAAAGTACGGAAATCTCATCGGGAGGGATCGGGAAAATGTGAGGGATGTGTAAGATCCTCCCAGCGAAACTTCTGCAGGTTATTCGAAACAACATTGGCAACATGTGGACAAGTCCACTTATCTCATAGAGGGTAAATGCATTAACAGTTACGTCAAATATTTTTGAAATAATAAACAGTTTACTTACTTTTTTCTACGCGTCTGATTTTTGTTTGACTAACCCTTACAGAAAGGTGTACGTGGGCACTGCATTGTTCAAAGAACACATCCCTTTGATATTTTTGGAGCGGAATTTGCTGTTGTGGTGTGTACGTAACACAATTTGTTGAACACAAGACAAAATACACTTGAATCACTGAAAGAAGTGTACTGAATAGATTGCTGTAGAAGCATCGACAGAATACATGACGAAGTCCATCGAGAGTCAATGTCCACTTCTTAATCAGTTCCACAGCCATAGAAGGTGAAAAACTAAGTATGCCTACCAAAATACACAGCCTGATAAAAAAAAAGTGAATCACCAAGAAGACACGGTCAGATGTCAAAGTAACCTCGTACACGTACGCACCTTCGGCGGGTAAGTAAAAGATTATAGAGGTGCAATTCTCTGCGACCACCACCAGAGTGCATTACTGTTTTCGCGTTTGGTGTTGTTACCGGGTCCTGCAGGGTTTATAAGGGGCGTGAACAGCGTCAGATGTTGAGTGATGACTGTGACGGACATGGAGACGCTGCGTATTCGGGCGAGACAGCGTTATCAGGACCGAAGGAGTTTGAAAGAAGCTTCCGTTTGGCCGATTAGTCGGATCGTGTAATGTTCAGATTTTCGCTGCATTCGTATGTGTCACTGGTCCGACGCAGGACTGGATGGGAACGTGAGGACAGGCACATACGTGGCCCCGTTACGGATCACTACGTCTGACAAACGTAAGGGAAGATCGTTATATTTTGCACGAAAATATAATAACTCCTTCACATCAGCGTCTACCACGCGAGAACAAGTAATGGACGCACTGTAACATTCTGCGTGCTGCCGCGCCATTGGTCAAAAGCTAGCAGCATCCGGACTACGCAGTTGCCGTCCCCGAGTTGGATGCCGTTTATTCTACAACACAAATGGCTGAATCTGGAGGAGCCGTGATCGGGAAGCATGAGCTGCTAATGAATGACGCCGCACTGTGTCCACCGCTGAATCGAGGTTCTACACTATACCGGATGACCCTCATCGATGCGTACGGTGGCGACCTGAATAGAGGTCTCATCCTCCTAATGTTTCCGGGAGGTATAGTGATGTTATTCCTAGCGTCATGGTGCGGGAAGCCATCGTGTATGACTGCAGCTCACGGCTAAGAGTGAGTGAGGGAACTCTGGCGGCACAACGGTACGTCACGGACGTCTTACGTCCTCGTGTGTTCCTCCTCATTCGACAGTATCGTCGTACCACTTTTCAACAGGACGATGCTCATCCACATATGGTCCGTGTCTTTATGAAGTGTCTGCGCGATGTTATGGTACTCCAGTGGCCAGCAAGACCCCGAATCTGTGGGATCCGATCGGACGTCAACTCCTTCCCAGTCCCAGAGTCCATGATATCGAGGACCAGTTACGACAGTTGTGGGCCAGCTTGCCTCAGGAGAGGACACAACGGCTTTGTGACACTCTTCCCAACTGTATCTGTGCATGCATGCCGGCCTGCCCTCGCGGTCTAGGGCGCATTGTCCGCCCGTCGGAGGTTCGAGTTCTCCCTCGGGCCTGTGTGTGTGTGTTGTCCATAGTTTAAGTTACTTTAAGTAAGATTAATTAGTGTATAGGCTTAGGGACCGATGACCTCAGCAGTTTGGTCCCATAAGACCTTACCACAAATTTCAGTTTTTTTCATGAAGGCCAGAGCGGATGCAGCGTCATATTGGTAAGTGGGCTCATACTGTCAAGTTCTTTAAAAACGTGCCTCGATTTTTAATCCGCGAAATAACATCTCATACACACTCTACACGCCAAGTTTCATTCCGCTTCCTCTTCTCCTTCTTGCTGCTTCATTTTTCTTGTCGACATCCAGTATACATATCAAAGTAGGGCTTTCGTTGAGCGCTGTCGGAAAATGTGCAGAATTTTCTGACATACACAAGTAACTTTTAACGTTTATAACTACTGAATTATGACACTGTTTATCATGGAATTCTACACTTATTTGGTGACATTAAAAAGAACCTTAGAAATGGACTTCATAATGTGTGGAACTTAAAGACATAGTGGCAGAAGAATGGCGCCACAATTC
This sequence comes from Schistocerca gregaria, assembly GCF_023897955.1. Classification (NCBI taxonomy): domain Eukaryota; kingdom Metazoa; phylum Arthropoda; class Insecta; order Orthoptera; family Acrididae; genus Schistocerca; species Schistocerca gregaria. The sequence continues at coordinate 554,644,526 of NC_064931.1, forward strand.
ATTGTGGCGCCGTGAGGAGAAGAGAAACCACAGACACCTGCCATGCTGTGCCAAATGTGAGCAAACTAAAACGTAACTCAGGTGTGGTTTGTGTATTTTCCTTTGTGGTTTACGTACGTCGTTCTGTGCTTTGCAGCTGTAATAACCAGACAACATGCCCAGGAAGGTATTTAGACATTTACAACGTACACGACACTCGAAAAACTGGATGTGGTTTTCGTTTATGGCGGATGTCTGCAAACTTTTAGAACAGCGCTGAGGTGTTAAGTCGGACGATATGCTGATCGAGCCAGCCTTGACGGTCTATCTTCGTAAAAGTTACAAAAACGTGCGAAGGGGCTGAACGCGACAAAGGATAAAACACTCCAACAAATTATGACAGTAACTGACGAGAGAAGTGCAACTAACATTTTAGTAGCGCTAAAACTCAGTCCACATGCCACTACAAGACAGTTTGAGTGGGTGAAGGTTATCAGCCAAAGGAGTATTCTGCGAATTATACATTCCAACGCATTTCATCCTCTCCACATTGCCGGCCACGGTGGTGTCGCGGTTCTAAAGCGCGCAGTCCGGAACCGTGCGACTGCTACGGTCGCAGGTTCGAATCCTGCCTCGGGCATGGATGTGTGTCATGTCCTTAGGTTAGTTAGGTTTAAGTAGTTCTAAGTTCTAGGGGACTGATGACCACAGCAGTTGAGTCCCATAGTGCTCAGAGCCATTTGAGCCTCTCCATATTTCGCTCCATCGACACCTTCATGACAATGAATCGATTACGTTTCTCAGAAAATGTCTCTGATTACTGCAAAGTGATGTGGATGAAGCATCGTTTAAAAACTATGGGCAAGTCAGCTTTCGCGCTACACACGACATGTCATTTGAAAATCCACGGTTCCTGAGAGATTTGGATAACCAACGAACTTGGTCTGTCAACGTGTGGTACACGTGTTACAAGAATAGCATCATTGGTCTCTGAGACTGCAAATAACCAGAAGCGTCGGCAGTTCCTAACAAATATGTTGCCACAATTATTGGAAGACATCCCACTGGACTGTTGAGTGGTACTTAAGTAAATAAATTAGTGAAATCAAAGTGAACCAGAACTCCACATCCAAGGTATCACCATCCGATACACGACTTCGCTCGCAATAATTAAACGGGCCACCTCGCGATGTGCGTCTCCAGTCAGCTGGGCGAGACGGCGACACGAGATACACACAGCCACGCGTAATCAGACGCCGACGCTGCCGCAGCAGAAGGCTTCGCAAACGACACAGCTGCCGTTCTCCGAGCCAGAACATCGAGTAAGGAAACAGTTGTACGAAACTTGTAATAAAAGTTATCTTATGTAAAATGCTGTTTCATTCTACCTCATACCCGAGCCAAGGAAGAACCCACCCTGACCACATGTTGTTAAGAGGGAAAAATTAATTTATTTAGTATTTTCACGCTGACATAATGCTTAGAATCAAATGCCCTTTGCAGCAATGCTCATCCTGACAACTGACTAGCATCAAAAGAGAAAACCCAGTTACATTTATCCGTCTCTAATGACCACGTTGTCGATGGGACGTTAAACACTAACCACCACCACCACCAGTTACATTTAGTATCAGAATTGTTACATTTGGTGTCAGAGAAAAAACCCTTGGCTCAAAATGAGGTGTGAATGACAGTCACTACAGGTCCACAGTTAGTATTGTTTAATGTGTGAAAGGTTAGAGGTTCGCATAGCAGTCGCAATATTTTCTTTATTTAGAAGTGTATTCTCCCCCTATAATTTTAAGAGTTTTTCAAAAATATTTAAACATCTTTTTAATTCAGTGTAGTAAGATTGTGTAACTAATAGTTTTTTTGTAAAATGATGACACGAAATCGTACAAAGTCAGTCAGCACCACAGGCGGTTTCTACTGACGAAGCTATTCAGAGTTTAGTTAATCAGATAGCACAGCTTAAAAATGATAATAATACATTATTTAAACAGTTGAATGAGGTTAGGCAAACCCGTTCAATCCCTCCCACCCTAGATTCCTCAGCAGCAACCTTGGTAACTCCTTTTTCAGGTAAACCTGGCGAGGACATAACAGCCTTTTTTGATGATTTAGTAGCAGCTGCAAAGTTAGGATCATGGTCAGATGAACAGCTCCTACAATCGACAAAGTTAAGATTGCTAGGAGAGGCTAAAGCACACGTATTATAACATGAAGAATTACGGAATGCTCCAAGATTTGAGGAATTGAAGAAATGATTACTTAAACGTTTTCAAAAACAGAACAGCTGTAGATTTATAGGGAACAATTGAACACTATCACTCAGAGGCAAAACGAGTCGTTAGAAAGCTTTGTAGATAGGATTAGAAAAGTTAATATTAACACCTATCAGTTGACAACTAATAATGAAGCAAATAAAGTTATTTTACAAGAGGCAGAAAATAGAGCTCTGGATACATGTTTAAGTGGGTTACCTCCTGAAACGTCACGTCATGTCAGGGCAGAGTTCCCTAAAAATTTAGCAGAAGCTGTATCTGTGGCAACGGCTTTCGAAGAAATAGACATTGACACCAGATACAAGGAGAAGCGAAATGTATTTTAGCAGGAGTACGATGTTTTAGGTGCTATCGACAGGGACATATAGCAAAAAACTGCAGACAACCTCAATGCACTAATTGTCAAAGAATAGGTCACACATTCAAGGAATGCAGGTCTAAGAAAGTTTTTGGAAACAGAAATGAGTTAAACTCAAACGGGAATGTTGGAGCCACCGCCGGGCGTTCCCAATAAAATTTCATGCCATTAAGGCGAATGTGAAGGCGGAATGCTGGTTATCTGCTACCATACAGGATAAAGAGGCAAGGATACTAGTGGATACAGGCGCAAACGTATCAATAGTGAGTAATGAATGCATTGGAGAAAAGAAATATGACCCTCCAAGGTATAGATTGAGTGGGGTAGGAGGAGGTACAGTGAAGTCATTAGGATGTACATAATTGATTTTCTATATTCACGGTGTACAATTTCATGAAGATGTAGAAGTGGTAACAAAGGTAACTGACGGGTACGACTCGATCCTAGGACTGGATTTCCTGAATAAACATCACGCTAAAATCGACCTCAGTCAGCAAACTGTAGAACTTAGCGGAATAGTGTTTCAGCTAGGTGACACCGCTGCAAAGGGCCCGCTGCCGCAAGATTTCTCCAACCGGAAGGCGAAATCAACTATACTGCGTGCAATGTCCTTGAAGGTTGGTTCGCGGGATAAGATACCATTTGGCCCAGGAAAACTTTTCTGGATGACCGTTGACCCCGAGGTACCTACAGATACAAGATGTCTAATAGAGCCATTAGAGGAAAATGAGGAATTAGATGTATCACATTGTTTTGTACGTAGAAGTGTTGTACGGGTTCAAGACGTTGAGGGAGAAAGAAAAGTACCGGTACATATTGACAACTTCGGAGTAGAGGACAAAGAGTTGCATAAGGGAATATTAGTAGCTACAGTCAGTACTTTTGAAGAAGAAGATTTCATTTGGTCAGATATTGATGGTGGTCAGAAAGGAAATGATAGAGACACGATAGAAGCCGTTTTAGTTGAGTTCCAAGATTTATTTAATGCAGAAGGTCCACTGCCAGCAACAGATATCACACAACATAGGATCCCAACAGGAAATAGCCCCCCAGTTTATAGGAAGCCTTATAGAGTTCCGCATCACTTACTGCCAGTACTGGATGAATTTTTAGAACAGCATCTAAAAGATGGAATTACAGAATATTCTGATTCGCCTTATAATTCAAATATTGTAATTATTCGAAAAGAAGTCTCCCGACGGTACGAAACGATATAGATTTTGTTGTGACTACAGACACCTTAACAAACATACTATCTCAGATGTTTATCCTCTTCCAAACATTGCAGATATCATTGGCAGTTTGGGTAACAGTAAATACTTTTCAACAATCGATTTACGTAGCGGATATCATCAATTGGAAGTTTCACCTGAAGATAGGCATAAAACAGCATTTTCTACCCCTGGAGGCCAATGGCAATTTAAAAGAGTGCCTTTCGGTTTGAAAAATGCACCAGAAACTTTTAAAAGACTACTCGATGGAGTATTGCGAGGACTCAAAACTCAGGAATGTTGTGTATATCTAGCCGATATTATTGTATTCTCCAAAGACATTAATGAACATGCTGTGCGTCTGCGTAATGTTTTTCAGAGACTTGGGAAAGCTAAATTAACATTAAATATGGAAAAATGTAGTTTTTGCACTGACAGAGGTTATATACCTAGGGCATGTCATTAGTGAAAAAGGAATTAAAACAGATCCTCGATTAATTTCGGCAGTTAAGGACTTCCCAAAACCACAACGCGTTAAGGAAGTACAAAGTTTCATTGGTCTCGCATCATATTACCGAAAATTTGTTCAAAATTTTGCTGAAATTGCCCTACCCTTAACCCAATTATTGAAAAAGGGTGCAAAATTTCATTCGTCTGAAGATTGTGAATCAGAATTTCAAACCCTTAAAGATAAGTTAACACACAGTCCAGTATTAGCCTACCCAGATTATAATAAAGAATTTATTTTATCCTGTGACGCAAGTGGTCATTCAGTAGGAGTTGTTTTGAGTCAGAATATTAATGGCGCGGAACACCCCATAGCCTACGCTTCGAGACAACTAACAACGGCAGAAGGAAATTATTCCAAAGAATTGTTAAGTGTTATTTATGGCATCAAATACTTTAAATACTACTTGTATGGTAGGAAATTCAAGGTTATTACAGACCACGCACTTTTAAAATGGTTGCTTGGATTAAAGGATCCATCTAGTCGTCTCACCCGTTGGGCCCTATGTCTTTCCGAAATGGATTTCGGAGTTATCCATAAACCAGGCAAAAAAACACGAATGCAGATTGTCTAAGTCGGAAAATAGCACTTTTGGAAGCAACAGGCCGAGATACTGAGGACTGGAGAAAGGCACAAGATGAGGATACAGATTGCAAAAAATACGCAACTTAAAAACAATTTTGCTTTGAAGATGGTATATTATGCCGTAAAACAAAACTTGGACCGCGAATTGTTGTTCCCCAATGCCTTAGACAAGAAATAATGGCAGAAGCCCACGACATTATCCTTGGAGGACACGGTGGACAGCGAACAACCGAAAGACGTGTAGCAGAGCGATTTTGGTGGCAAACCAGAAAGCAGGATTTTGCGCAATACGCTCGTAATTGCATTGCGTGCGCACAACGAGCTGAACTTTCTCGTTCAAAAATACCCTTACAGAGGCTCCCCGAGGCTTCATGTCCATTTCAAATCTGTGGACTGGATCTCTACGGGCCATTTCATAAAACACCTGCTGGTAATGAGTATGTTCTTACAATTATAGATCACTTTTCACGCTATCTAGCTATGGTGAGTCTCCCAGATCAGCAAGCAAATACAGCTGCCCAAGCTTTAGTTAACAACTGGATTCTTAAATTTGGCGTACCTGAAGCTATTATCACAGATCAGGGATCTAATTTTATGTCTGAATTAATGAAACAGCTATGCCACTTACTAAAAATACGTAAATGACGCACAACTCCGTTACACCCTCAGTGCAACGGGCGCACAGAAAGAGTTCATCGGACAATTGGCAAGATGCTTAGTTATTATATTAACGAACAACATTCTAATTTGGATACGTATTTACCAATAATCGTGTCGGTATACAACGCCAAAACGCATGAAGCAACTGGCATGTCACCTTATGAAGTGGTCTATGGGAGAAAAATGCCGTCCCCTTTTGATGTAATCAGGCAGAAAAACGGAAAAGTCGGAGAAACAGTAAAATATTTCGGTCGAATGATGAAGGATGTATGGAAAAAGGTTCAAAAATCTAATACAAAGGCTTTGGAACGACAGGAAAGATTAGATAATGCCCAAGCTAAATAACCAAATTACAAAATCGATCAGTGGGTGATGCTGTCAACCCCATACATTGCGAAAGGAAAAACGAAGAAATTTGTAATAAACTACAGAGGTCCTTATCAAATTATTGAGATCACGTCACCAGTCAACATTAAACTGCAACTGCCCACCCGAACTACTATTGTCCATGCAAGTCGGTTAAAACCTTTTAAGGGCGCTCGAGATGTAGTTCCTTCAACAATAATGTCTGCTTTTCCGAAGGGTGGAGGAAGTTCCCGAAAAGGAAAAAGAGTGGCCACGCCAGCACAACATACGGACATGGCACCATACAATCTTCGACCAAGGGTGCGAATGTCCTAGTAGAATCTTAGTAGACTGTGGATAGTATACAAATGTAATTAATTAATAAATGATAATGGTTTATTTTTTAAGAAAAAAAGTGAACATAGAAACATGTTGATCTTGTGGTTAACAATGTATTCCTTCTTTTCTTTGTTTTTGTTTTTACTAGGTTGGTAGGCCCATAACCACGTTGTTTGCTTTTTTCAGAAATCGCCATGCAAAGCATTTCCTACACAAAACTTATCCTACCTCAATGACTCCCTTGACAGTTCCCTTCTGAAGTCATTAGATATGTTCATAAAGTCGCAGCAAGGTAAAATTGATGCCAATGTTATGTTGCAACATGTCTTAAAATTAAAAAGTGAACACAAAACTGAAATTATAATGCTAGGAACGGGTATATCTGGAAGCTTTGTGTTGGTGTTTCTGCTTTGTACAGTTTTCTTTTATTTAAGACGAAAAAATAAGACAAATAATAATATACCACTTCATCAAATCCCTGTTAATTGGATACCACACTCTTAACTGGTGTACTTCAGTGGTTACATTGGAGCATTAGTGTATTAATTTTGTTTATTGTACTTCAGTCTTTACTAAACAATTTCATGTTAAAATAAACAATACTGGAGAATAGATACTCTTGCATCAATATAGGGTAGATTAAACAGGTATTACTATGTAATTATCTAAGTGAAAAATCTATTCTTGTTTATTCTCTGTCATCAAGATTTGTTACACTTATTATAACCATTTATGTGTGAACTATGTGATTCATGGGCGTACAGTGCTTTAGTAAAGTGATAAATTATTTTCAACATACTTAATATGAAACGTGAGTAATCTTCTAAGTCGAGAGTTTTCATTACTTGTGTTAGTGTTTTGCCGTGTGAAGAGTGGAGGGATGTTGAGTGGTAAATTCGAGGGCGAAATTAGTGAAATCAAAGTGAACTAGAAATTAGAAAATAAATAAAAAACTTGGTTTCGTTTAGAGAGTTACATACTGGCAAACAGCGGGCAGAACAGCAGAGCAGAAGAGACGATGACCGTGAAGTCACAAGTTCCACATAAGCGGACGCTGTCTATTCAGCCGTCAGAGCATCGCCCGACCGGCTCACGTGTTTCTCAGTTGTCACATGTGATCAAAGGCCCTCGCCTACATTCCAAGAGCCAATGACCGACGTTAAGAAGATTCTTCGAGAAGCTTCTCAACGTGACAGAAAAGGCAATGACTGTGAAGTCGTTCACCTCTAGTAAACTGAAGTGAATAAATACGCGAGACGCAGTGGGACCGACAGCCGAAGGAAGAGAAGTGAAGAAGAGTAGCAGTAGTTTTCAGTCAGGTTCGGTGCTGAAGACCGTCGTGCAAGAAGAGACTACATCATACACAGACGCACCAAGTCCGCCGCTGTAATGGAATAGCAAGCAGCAGCCTCGGCGCCAGAAGACAGATGTTAGAAGGTATTTGAAGACTGATTTTTACATACCTGGGTGACTCGTGAGGACGGGAAGGAGACGGCCTCACATCAGTCACCTGTGAGCTGGGATGAAGACCTGAGAGCCGAAGACTGGCAAGCGGGAGTCCGTTGTTCGAGTCCGGGACACTGGTCTTCCCCTGCCGCGCCGCTCCGCTGGCCGACGCACAACACACGCGGCCGCTTAGAGAAGAGAAACACTGGGACGCCACATCCAAGGTATCACCATCCGATGCACGACTTTGCTCGCAATAATTAAACTGGCCACCTCGCGCTGCGCGTCTTCAGTCAGCTGGCGAGACGGCGACACGAGATACACACTGCCACGCGTAATCAGACGCCGCCGCTGCCGCAGCAGAAGGCTTCGCAAACGACACAGCTGCCGTTCTTCGAGCCAGAACGTCGAGTAAGGAAACAGTTGTACGAAACTTGTAATAAAAGTTGTCTTATGTAAAATGCTCTTTCATTCTACCTCATACCCGAGCCAAGGAATAACCCACCCTGCCCACATGTTAAGAGAGAAAAATTTATTTATTTAGTATTTTCACCCTGACATAATGCTTTAGAATTAAATGCCCTTTGCAGTAATGCTCATCTTGACAAATGACTAGCATCAAAAGAGAAAACCCAGTTACATTTAGTATCACAGAACAATTACAGGACATTAAGCAATCCATTTGGCACCTTCACGAAGTAAAACCCTCTCATTCCGCATAAATTGTTACAGACCTTCTAAACAGTAAGTTTGGGGATCGCTGATGAGTCATTTGGGAAACAAACCGCGACCTACAACCTGACCAGATTTTTATAAGTGAGGAAAACTAAAACAAGAGTTCTACAGGGAAACAATGACGACGTCCGAGGACATGTGTGCCGTGTAACACTGGCCTGTGCTTGGATAGGTCAGATGAAGTCCAGCTTGCGTTAATGTCTCTCAGGGATCACTTTATAGCACCTATTAATATTAAGATCAGCATTTTGGTCATTTGGTGCAACACATATAATTATAAAAAAAAACACCCAATTGGTACCGAATTACGTGGTTTCTTGTATTTGATACCATAGGGAAGAAGATTGTGGGATGTCTTCTGCTGGCATCGTGACAGTGATTTGTGGCGCTATCATTCTGTTACCATTTCATCATGTTCTACACATGTTACGTCACTGATGTCTTCTTCAAAGCTTCTTTCCAATGATACAGGGAAAATACGTAGTTCGATTTAAAAATCATTGTTCAGTTCGGCAGTTATAAATGTTAAAAATTAAGTGTGTAGGCTACGTCAGAAACTTTGCCACGCTGTCCGCTATGAACGCAGCCCGATGTATTTACTCGTTTTGGACATTTTTCGATATGTCTGTCTTAGCTGCCTTACCCTGTGCGCACAACAACTTTTTGTGTAAACAGCCTCACGTAGTCTCCAACTTCGCGATTTGCCGAGGAGTAGGATGGTGCCGTGAATAGATGTGTGGTCTTGTGCAGTTTACAAAAGATTCGAAAAGTCTGCGAGTCAATTGTGGACCGTCATCCTGTCAGTACGTTTGGGAAGGCCTTTGATAGCGAATACTTGGCAGTGACATCTGTAATTGTGGCGCTCATCCTGCATACATATAGCAACGGAGAAAGTGTAACAAATAATTATGTGTCTCATATGATTCAGAATGGCTGCCGATCTCCTAGTCCAGTCTGCGCAGCCAACCGACCATTACTGCGTCGAGGCTGACCGCTTCTCATTACACGACACTACCCATGTCCCCCAACTGCTAATTTCCCTACATGATCGGAGGCAGGATCCACTGTGTTCAGTTATGAGAGTGATCCCAGCAAGTGAAACTTAGCCGTTGCCCCATTTTCAGTAAAACGTGTTCCCCATAGGTCTGGCGCAACAATGGTACCAAGTTCTGGAACGGTCGCCGAGAGATTAACAATAGCCGCTCGTCTAATGGGGCAACATGGACGTCATGCTATACGGAAGCACGCCACTGGGCATGTCTATCCCCTCGAGCGATAAGCATGAGCACAGATAAACAATAGACACATATCGTCCTCCGTATGGAGCTGTTCGAATAGCGGACCTCGCAGAAATGAAGTGGTTGCACAGACCGTGCTCGTCGAAGTCGTCCTGGAAAATTTAGTGTTTCTATGTGTCCGGATGCTCGAAATAGCAGGCCGCTCTGTCAACATGTCAACTACAATACATTGACAGGACAGGAAAGCATGGCACCACGAAACTCCATTCCATTATCAAACTTTGTGGACATGATAATCACATAGCTGGTATCAGTTGACTAAACATCCATTCCATTTGGAACAAAATATCCATTGGTAACTTCACTATGAGGAGCGAACCCCGCAGTCACTAATAAATTCTTGTACTCATTCATTGTGGAAGTGAAGCAAGCTGCCTCTGAATCTTGAGGAACTTCTTACCATACTTGAACCCCATGCGGTATCAGATTGGCAGGCGGTGGCCTGTTTCAGGCCTTTCTCTTCACATTTTATGCTATTTGCATTTTGAATTGCAAACAAGACTCTCTTGCTTTACTGACCTCGTGATTCAGCTTTTACTTGTTGACCGTTTACTCGTATTCGACGCTGATTACATCATTGGTTAAGGGGTAGCTTGCAGCAACGTGGGTTACCCACCTCTTTGTACCTAACCCGTTATTCTGGTGATAGATTTTGTTTGCATTAAATGCATCTGGTGTTGACCAGGTCAACTCCTTTCGCTGGGACGAAAACAGGAGGAACTTTCGCACTGTCTGGAAGAGCCGCCGCTCACTCAGAGGGCAGCTTTCACTCAGGAGACAAATGGACGGTTGAGCGAGCGTCTCAGGGTCCTTCTGGCTCAACCTCCGCAGACATTGAGCCGTGGAATGGAACACTGGTGTCCTCTACAGCAGAACAGGAAACCACTGGTGGAAGGGGTGAGAACTCTGGTTGTTAGTAAACTTTGTGTGCAATTTCAGCTGTTCACTTCTCGTTATCTCGCTATGTGAGGTCTCCGGACACGGATCCCCAAGGAAAATATATAGCCACTCGTACATGTGCTAATTTCTAAGCTTTACCCTTCCCACTGGGACACTGTGCGACGCCCAACGAAGTTTCCAGAATTCCTGATAAACAAGTCTGGACCTGGGAAAGGGGCGACACTCGTTTCCCGTTTCTATGTGAACTCGTCGTTTATGTGTCTTGAATAATTATAAAAACATTGTTTGAATAAATATTATTTTACCATATTAAAGTCTATCATTCAGCAAGCATTAAAGTAAAGTATCGGACTGAAATGCGCAGGTCCTCCAGCCATAAGCGATAGGCGAGGTCGTTGACGTGCTCAGGAACTTCACAAATAACGTTTTCCGATGTGCACGCCATCTCGATTGATAAATCCAGCATCAGTCTAATGTGCATATCCACGGAGCACACCGAGCTTCTGGCATAAATTGGCGTCGCTGCCATTCCTTTTGCTTCAGGGATGCGAACATGATTTCTTTTGATCCACAGTCAGATATAATTTATTCTCACACTCAGATAACTAAATGGGTGGAACCAATGCTCAGGTAAGTAACGGACAACAGCACGCAACTGTCAGTGAATATGTTTAAATATTTAGGGGGTACTTTTCATGTTAGCTAATACTGCAGCGCTTTTCAAGTGTAAATCTTTTCCTACCAGCTTATGGTTGGCGTCCACATTATTTGTCTTGTTCTTTATGCGTGTCAGTATTTAAGTGAGTGAGTTTTTCTGTGCACTTCATGTTAAGAATAGGCAGATGCATCGAATTTTCTAGCGAATGAGGAGTAGGGGCCAGACGAGACAATTAGGCAATATGGAAACCGTGACAGCTTTGGTTCATGCGGAAGCAGGCGATACTGTAGATATGACAATAAATGGTGTTCAATCTCAAGGGGAAGATAGTAGTAACGTGAAAGATATCCTATCTGCTACAGCCGGCCGCGGTGGTCTCGCGGTTAAGGCGCTCAGTCCGGAACCGCGTGACTGCTACGGTCGCAGGTTCGAATCCTGCCTCGGACATGGATGTGTGTGATGTCCTTAGGTTAGTTAGGTTTAAGTAGTTCTAAGCTCTAGGGGACTGATGACCTAAGATGTTAAGTCCCATAGTGCTCAGAGCCATTTGAACCATCTATCTACTACAAATCAGGATCAGACAGCCACAATGGGTGATGATAGTGACGAGAGAGCAATAGCATAGAAAACACTCACGGCACGGAAATTGCAATGGAAACAGTTGGCGGTGACTATTTCATAAGCCGCAGGGGCAGCATGTGGAGGCTGACAGCAGGGAGAATAAGTCACAGAAAGAACGAGACAGGGAATATAAGGAGTTCATGGGGGCACGTACTATGAGGACTGAGGCTAGTTTAAGCCAGCTACTGAGACGATACAGAAACAAGTAATGTTGCTGTTGTCGTCTTCAGTCCTGAGACTGGTTTGATGCAGCTCTCCATGCTACTCTATCCTGTGTAAGCCTCTTCATCTCGCAGTACCTACTGCAACCTACATCCTTTTGAATCTGCTTAGTGTATTCATCTCTTGGTCTCCCTTTACGATTTTTACCCTCCACGCTGCCCTCCAATACTAAATTGGTGATCCCTTGATGCCTCAGAACATGTCCTACCAACCGATCCCTTCTTCTGGCCAAGTTGTGCCACAAACTTCTCTTCTCCCCAATCCTATTCAATACTTCATCATTAGTTATGTGATCTACCCATCTAATCTTCAGCATTCTTCTGTAGCACCACATTTAGAAAGCTTCTATTCTCTTCTTGTCCAAACTATTTATCGTTCATATTTCACTTCCATACATGGCTACACTCCATACAAATACTTTCAGAAAAGACTTCCTGACACTTAAATCTATACTCGATGTTAACAAATTTCTCTTCTTCAGAAACGCTTTCCTTGCCATTGCCAGTCTCCATTTTATATCCTCTCGACTTCGACCATCATCAGTTATTTTGCTCCCCAAATAGCAAAACTCCTTTACTACTTTAAGTGTCTCATTTCCTAATCTAATTCCCTCAGCATCACCCAACTTAATTCGACTACATTCCATTATCCTCGTTTTGCTTTTGTTGATGTTCATCTTATATCCTCGTTTCAAGACACTATCCATTCCATTCAACTGCTCTTCCAAGTCCTTTGCTGTCTTTTTATTTCTTCTCCATTGATTTTTATACCTACTCCGAATTTTTTTTTGTTTCCTTTACTGCTTGCTCAATATACAGATTGAATAACATCGGGGAGAGGCTAAAACCCTGTCTTACTACCTTCCCAACAACTGCTTCCCTTTCATGTCCCTCGACTCTTATAACTGCCATCTGGTTTCTGTACAAATTGTAAATAGCCTTTCGCTCCCTGTATTTTACCCCTGTAACCTTCAGAATTTGAAAGAGAGTATTCCAGTCAACATTGTCAAAAGCTTTCTCTAAGTCTACAAATGCTAGAAACGTAGGTTTGCCTTTCCTTAATCTTTCTTCAAAGATAAGTCGTAAGGTCAGTATTGCCTCTCGTGTTCCAGTATTTCTACGGAATTCAAACTGATCTTCCCCGAGGTCGGCTTCTAGTAGTTTTTCCATTCGTCTGTAAAGAATTCGTGTTAGTATTTTGCAGCTGTGGCTTATTAAACTGATAGTTCGGTAATTTTCACATCTGTCAACACCTGCTTTCTTTGGGATTGGAATTATTGTATTCTTCTTGAAGTCTGAGGGTATTTCGCCTGTCTCATACATCTTGCTCACCAGATTGTAGAATTTTGTCAATACTGGCTCTCCCAAGGCCGTCAGTAGTTCCAATGGAATGTTGTCTACTCCGGGGGCCTTGTTTCGACTCAGGTCTTTCAGTGCTCTGTCAAACTCTTCACGCAGTATTATATCTCCCATTTCATCTTCATCTGCATCCTATTCCATTTGCATAAAGAAGTAATATGAATACCAAAAGCACTGAGGAACACCAGAAAATCAACGAGGTTTTCCAGACGAAACAGACAGAAATTAATAAGGAAATCTCAGATGCACCAGAGATCCACGAGCAAACAGTTGTGAAAGTAGAATGACATTTTTACTCTACAGCGGAGTGTGCACTAATATGAAACTTCCTGGCAGATTAAAATTGTGTGCCGGACCGAGATTCGAACTCGTGACCTTTGCCTTTCGAGGGCAAGTGCTCTACCAACACAGTTTCATATCAGCGCACACTCCACTGTAGAGTGAAAATTTCATTCCAGAAACATCCCCCAGGCTGTGGCTAAGCCATGTCTCCGCAATATCCTTTCTTCCATGAGTGCTAGTTCTGCAAGGTTCGCAGGAGAGCTTCTGTGAACTTTGGAAGGTAGCAGACGAGGTACTGGCAGAATTAAAGCTGTGAGGAGGAGGCGTGAGTCGTGCTTGGGTAGCTCAGTTGGTAGAGCACTTGCCCGCGAAAGGCAAAGGTCCCGATTTCGAGTCTCGGTCGAGCACACAGTTTTAATCTTTCAGGAAGTCAGCAATTAGAACAGACAGTTTCTGAGACAGAACAGCGTCAGCGTGAACAAGAAGGTAAAATTGGAGATGCAGTACAGAGAAGTGAAATGGTGGAAGCGGCAGTACGCTCCATTCCGAGCAAAATAGAGCACGCAGTCAATGAGGCAGTAAAAAACAAAGAAGCAGGATCCGACAGGAGGTCCCATGTACCGGTTTTCGATACAGCTGAAGTGCGTGACCTGTTGAAGTTTAAAGAAGCGCGGGGATACATCAACACTTTCTGCAAGCAGCAGGAAGAAATAATGACCGAGGAACTCGGCAATCTGCGAATGAAAGTGTGACAAGCGTTAGGTGCAGTGAGTGGCGCAAGCGCAACCGAGTGCAGCATCCCGTCTGTACTTGCCGTGATGGTAGGCAATGGCCTAAATCGCTCACTAATAAGAGCCTACTATCACACACACCGAGTGTGCAAACTAAGAGCCTAGTCTGCCGTTCAACAATGATTCGAGTGCAATGGAAGGGGAAGGCTTCGACTTTAACTCCTGCCTGAAAATTCGCAAATTGCTGGTGTTTAGGGAAAATAATTCAAACCTTCATCCCAAAGCCTGGGCGGAATATTTTAATTATTCATTATAACCATCGTGGCCTGTTCGCTTTCAACTAGAATTAATTTTGCAATTTTCTCGAAGGTGAAGAGACGACGAAGATGCGTACAGTAGCAAAGAATTGCCACTCTGCCCGAGAGTATTGGGAGAAGTTTCTCGAGACTTGTTGGTCGCAGGAGGCTCAAGTAGTTGTTGAAGACCAAATCATGTCGGGCAAAAATTTAGGAAACTTGGGTATACGCAGCAACCTTAAATTTTTCGAGAAAATGTGTCAAAAGAACGAGTTTCTTAACACGACTTTTGAACTAACTGATTTTATACACTTCTGCTACGGCAAGTTGTCACACACTTATCAGTACACACTTGTAGAACGTTGTGGAGACAACGAGGAAACATCCAAGGCCCTATTACAAATACTTGAACACATTATTGGTGGAACAGGAATAATAACCCGGCTAACAGCACTGAACAACACGTTACAGTCCACACTGTTTCCACAAGGAACGTCGGGACGACCGGTTCCACTCACGGGCGAAACGGAAGTACCACGGTAATCACCGGGACAGAGGAAATTGGCGGAACGGTCGTGGCTGCAATAATGATTGTAATCGAGGGAATGAAAGCACACAGGACCACAACTACCAGAGGTGGTGTGCACAGACTGTGGAACAGAGAGCACCCGACCCGCGGCGCAGTCACCCGCAAATTGGTACAAACTGACAATGATTGGAATCGACCACGGGTACGGAGCCGACAAAGGAACCCGTGGTAGAATACAGCGGAGACGACTGCGGAGAAGTGGACGAGTTAGTTTAGAGTACGTAATTTGTAATTCCAGTTCACAGGAAGCTGGTACATTGTGTTTACCTACGAAATACGTAAGTTTATGCAGGGAAATATTTTTGGGGATCGTGTGTAATTTGTTTTATGACGTGTTTTTCTTTCCGGTTTTTGATTTGTGTGTCTTGTGAATCGCAATGAACAATAATTTATGTTTCTGTTTTCATTATGGTCTTGTAGTCTTCTTGTTTCACAATTTTGGTAAAGGCGAGTGCTGAGGGGAATGAATGCTGTTTCTTGACAATGTCCTCTACGCTACGCTGTCTAGCAAACGAATATGGTGAAATTTTTAGTGAAAGAGGTAGGAGGCATTTGAGACGGCGCACAGGTGGGTACGTTTTCGTATGTTCGACAATGAGAGAGGATATATCTTGGGGTCAGTATGCACATGAGATACATCCAAACTACAAGTACTGCAGCACGACACATGTTTCACTCTGCACAATAAGGGGGTAACAGAAAGAAAGCAGAATATGATTCTGTCAAGCTGCACTAGCAGGAGAGGATGAAGTAAATAGGTGCGTTTAATAGGGGAGCAAAATAGTAGTTGGATCACCGTCATAGATGATGCATATGGGAGTTTCTTTGTGTATCCACGTCGAAGGTGACGCCGACTACTATGAGGTGTCAGGGTTGATTTTGGTCCGCCTCAGAGTGTGCCTGGACCACTGAGGTCTTTGTGAAGGTTATGTTTATGTGCCGTCCACGTCGTTGTGCATTGGAACCACCAGTAGCTTTCAATAAGGTTAGGGACCCATTACGAGATTTGTTTTTCATTTGCGGCTATCTGATCCTACTGCCCCGGAAATTTTGGAAATTTGTGGTTAGGTCTTATGGGACCAAACTGCTGAGGTCATCGGTCCCTAAGCTTACGCACTACTTAATCTAACTTAAACTAACTTACGCTAAGGACAACACACACACACCCATGTCCGAGATAGGATTCGAACCTCCGACGGGGGGAGCCGCGCGTACCTTGACAAGGCGCCTGAGACCGAACGGCTACCCCGCGCGGCGCACTGCACTGGAGAAGCAATAAGAGTCCATTACTACTATTTGCAACAGACATTAGATACAACACCTAGCCATAAATTATACTATTAGTTAGGTGATAACATTGCCGTCAGCACACCTAAGCTTTTTTAAAAAGTGTTTTCTGTCAAGTTGTGTTTTAGGAGTTCGCTACAGGACGATATGCAGCCCCCCATTACTGGGGATAATCCTAGGTGACAGAAAGAAAGACCCGGGCAAAGCCATGACGTCCGTCCTATTGGCATGCGAGGGCATATTATTCACAACACAAGGAGACAACGAAGAACTACATACCAACAGAGATGGGTATCAAAAACATACAAATTTCCCTATTTCAGAACTTGTTGAATGTCTTCAATGATTTCGAATGCAGATATTTTTTCCCATTGATGTTTGTGCAATTCGGGGTAGTTATAGGTGTCAAACGTACCATTTCAGTGTTGTGATTCTTGAGTTTCTCCCGGTGTATTTGATAATCAAAATATCCACGGGCGTACTGCCGGTCTATAGTGTTCAACGGGCACAATATTTCGGCGATCAAACATGTCGCCATCATCAGGTGAACTGACGGACTGAGCGTATTATCAAATACGCCTGGAGAAACTCAAGGAGCTCAGTCCGTCAGTTGACCTGATGATGGCGACATGTTTGATCGCCGAAATATTGTGCCCGTTGGACACTATAGACCGGCAGTACACCCTTGGATATTTTCATTTCAGTGTTGTTACTTTTTTAGATATTGTGAAGTTTCACACGTGTTCTTTTTTAAGTTTTGTTCCAGATGCAGAGGAGAATGCGAGTACATGTTATTGATGGTCGACATTGCTCACAACGACAACAGTTGGAAAAAGTAATAGTAAAAAGTCGAGGTTGGCCGGTCAATTTAGCTCAGTAGTTGAGGGGAAATCCATAAGGCAACGCGTTTGAGATACATCAAGGGAGTATTATTTGAGGTTTTCCTTCCTTTGGTGCTTGTTTAGCAGTGATGCTTGCGAGTAGTGTTGTAAATACATTCCTTACTTCAAGATAAGTAGTAGATATTCCCGACACCTACATGCTTCAGTTACAGTGCAACTAACTTGGAGATGAGGGGATGAACAGTGGGATACTATTACCAAATGTGACTAATTACACAAATCCTACACTACACAACTAACCATGTGGATGCATGTATGGATGAGTGTATGAGAGTGATATTTTCTCCAGGTGTTTTCGTTTCTCTTCCTTTCACTTCTCTGTAAGTGTTTCGTTTAAGTTGTAAAGATTTCTTCGCTCATAGTTTCATAATTGTAAATCCTCTCACGTTCATTTTAACACATAATATTCTGTAAAGAATTTTCTTCGCTCATAGTTTCATAATTGTAAATCCTCTCACGTTCATTTTAACACATAATATTCTGTAAAGAATTTATGTCAGCCTCATTAATGACTGCAAACAATGGTGGCGGCAAACATTTTGTTTCGTTATCAAGTTGATTTCCTGGTAAACTCAAGGTATGTTTAACAATTTTTTCCTGTCAAAGTAAAGAATATGTCACTGAGATGGTATAGTTTATTTTTTACGAACTAAATATTATGATACAGTAATTATAAAGGTGATATTGTTTAATTTTCTTGTTTGTGAAGTTCATTGATAGGTTTATTTTCAGTAGTATGTACTCGTACGCTATATTTTTGTAAGACATCGGAGGCACGATGGTTAATTGATTTGTGTAGGTGTGTACAGGTAGAGGAAGTCGGCATGAGCACTGGCAGTCGTGAAAGGTGGTAGTATCAGCACGCTAGGCGAGGTATGTGGTTTGAAGAATGGAAGATCGACTTGCCTCCAATACGGCGCTGTCCGCCCGCTTCCACAGAGACTGCTGGGTTCTCCCGGCGCTGGCCCATGCAGCATGCCTTCACAATGGGCATCTCATATCATCACAATGAGAACCACCCACTCGGTGAATAAACGTGTTAAACTGTCGACAAGACACTTAAACTGCAGCCGTTCAGTACCACTGACGTTTCCTCAACAGGCATCGAACATCAACAACAGTGAGGTAACGGCGGTTGGCACGCCACACCATTTAAAAGTAGTTTGTCTCACAGATTCAGAAGCACATTCCGTGTTACTCGTCACGCACAATGGCCAAGCAGGTAACAAAGTTGGATTGTTTGTTTTCGTGAGAGAATTCCTCTCTGATGTCTGGTTTGCCACAAGCTCAACGATAACTTAATGCAAGTTGTTTTCTCCCAGAGAGATCTCACAGTAGTAATCACGTGTAGTGACGCACAACCACGCGCTTTGTTGACAGTTGACAGCCTGATATCAAACGTGCTACTCCTGCCCAATTTACACTGTTACTACACCATACAAATGTTCTCATACGCGAGCTGCCACACTCATTTCTGCCAAAGGAGATGAGTTTCGATGTTCCAGTTGACGTCGCCAGACGTTTCTCGCCAGATGTCCTCAGCCGCTCACACGATCCCACAAACTGTGTTCCTACAAAACGTCGAAATAAGCTAAGCGAAATGTGCGAGTGCAGTGATAGTTTAGCCACTAAATCGTGTGCCTATCTTCAAACACAGTTACGTAGGTTTTAGAGCTCAATATGCGACCTCATTGCGAGGTATTACAAGTCGTTTTTTAAATTGTTTTTCGTGTTGTTCGACGATGTTTTTTCAAAGTAATCACGTGCTATATTCTGGTCTTCAGTGCGAGGCTTTACAGGTTTTTGTTGTCTTTATTGTTTTTGTGCTGTTCCCCGATCTGTTGTTGAGAGAAATCATTACGAAGTTTTACAAGTTTTTACTCTCATTAACTGTTTTCGTACTGTTCTACGATCTGTTTTTCAAAGCATCCATGTGCTAAATCTTGGATCTCACTGTGAGGTATGCCAAATTTTTGTTTCTTTTTAACTGTTTCGTGCTGTTCCAAGAATTGTTTTCAAAGAGATCTTGTACTAATATTTGGCTATAGAATGTTGCGGTTTTGTGTTTTCATTAATCATTTTTACATATGTACATTTGTTACGACTTGAGTTTCTGTTATTGTTTGCTGCTATGTCACGGTTTCGTCACACTTAGCTGACATTTTAGTACAGTGACACATGTCACATCAAGTGTTCTTGCTTGCTATTTATAAATGAGCTGAGATTCATATGTCTCACGATCATTCCACGTTATTTAAGTCTTTTCGTATTCTGTACATTCATGTGGTTTTTGAGATAAACACCAATGTCTCAGTGCACCATGTATTCCGAATGTTCATATTTTGTTGTACACAACGTACGTATGTACTTCGCATGTACTTATAACCACCTTTTTACACATTGACAGTTGTGATAAATGATAAGATTTTTGTATATAGTTGCGTATTTCATGCCGCGGAGTGGAAGACTGGCGTCCTTTACAGTCGAACAGGAAGCCACTGATGGAAGGGGTGAGAACTGCCTGCTAATTAACTTTTTGGCGAATCCTCAGCTGTTCACTTGCAGTTATCTCACTATGTGAGTTCTCCAGACACGGATCCTTAAGGAAAATATATAGCCACTCGTGCATCTGCAAATTTCCAAACTTTACCTTCCCCATTGGGACACTGTGCGAGACCCAACTAAGTTTCCAGAATTTCTGACAAACAAGCCTGGACCTGGTAACGTTGCGGCACTCGTTTCCCCTTTCCATCTACACGTATCTTATTGGTAGATACAGCTTTAAATTTGTGGTGGGAGCTAGTGAACTGACTTCCACATCTGTCACTGGAAGAGCAGTTTGGCAATTTTTGGTATTGGCTATGAAGATTGTGCCGGGTGTCTTTGCAAGATCTAAAGGACGGCTATCAAAATTCAGAGAGGCATTCGATTCGGAGTCAAACATCTACTTGGTAACTCCACTTTGAACTCCACGCTCGTGCGTGTTTGACTTTGGCCTTCTGCCAAGTCTTCGAAGGGCCATTTTGATCTTAACGCACATCCGCGAGGAGTATTCAGGAAGATGGTGAGATCTGTGATTCGCAATGGCGTCACATCATCTCATCCTAGCAACAGTTAACAGCAGCAATATGGCACGCGGCGACTTTTCCGCAAATGCCTCGACGAAAGTCACTGTACGACAGCATTTGATTACGATATAGTGGGGAGAGAGGAGTCATTGTTGGTTTCTGTTCTTAGTCTTCCGAACTTGATCTACACGCTTCACGCACTGGATGTAACTTTTTCTGCAGTCTAATTCTTACTTCAAAGGGGATCTTTTCTATAAACACTCATGTCTGTTTCGTTATCGAGTTAATTCATTGTACTCCATTTTCGTGTAATTATATACACTCCTGGAAACTGAAATAAGAACACCGTGAATTCATTGTCCCAGGAAGGGGAAACTTTATTGACACATTCCTGGGGTCAGATACATCACATGATCACACTGACAGAACCACAGGCACATAAACACAGGCAACAGAGCATGCACAATGTCGGCACTAGTACAGTGTATATCCACCTTTCGCAACAATGCAGGCTGCTATTCTGCCATGGAGACGATCGTAGAGATGCTGGATGTAGTCCTATTGAACGGCTTGCCATGCCATTTTCACCTGGCGCCTCAGTTGGACCAGCGATTGTGCTGGACGTGCAGACCGCGTGAGACGACGCTTCATCCAGTCCCAAACATGCTCAATGGGGGACAGTTCCGGAGATCTTGCTGGCCAGGGTAGTTGACTTACACCTTCTAGAGCACGTTGGGTGGCACGGGATACACGCGGACGTGCGTTGTCCTGTTGGAACAGCAAGTTCCCTTGCCGGTCTAGGAATGGTAGAACGATGGGTTCGATGACGGTTTGGATGTACCGTGCACTATTCAGTGTCCCCTCGTCGATCACCAGAGGTGTACGGTCAGTGTAGGAGATCGCTCCCCACACCATGATGCCGGGTGTTGGCGCTGTGTGCCTCGGTCGTAAGCAGTCCTCATTGTGGCGCTCACCTGCACGGCGCCAAACACGCATACGACCATCATTGGTACCAAGGCAGAAGCGACTCTCATCGCTGAAGACGACACGTCTCCATTCGTCCCTCCATTCACGCCTGTCGCGACACCACTGGAGGCGGGCTGCACGATGTTGGAGCGTGAGCGGAAGACGGCCTAACGGTGTGCGGGACCGTAGCCCAGCTTCATGGAGACGGTTGCGAATGGTCCTTGCCGATACCCCAGGAGCAACAGTGTCCCTAATTTGGTGGGAAGTGGCGGTGCGGTCCCCTACGGCACTTCGTAGGATCCTACGGTCTTGGCGTGCATCCGTGCGTCGCTGCGGTCCGGTCCCAGGTCGACGGGCACGTGCACCTTCCGCCGACCACTGGCGACAACATCGATGTTCTGTGGAGACCTCACGCCCCACGTGTTGAGCAATTCGGCGGTACGTCCACCCGGCCTCCCGCATGCCCACTATACGCCCTCGCTCAAAGTCCGTCAACTGCACATACGGTTCACTTCCACGCTGTCGCGACATGCTACCAGTGTTAAAGACTGCGATGGAGCTCCGTATGCCACGGCAAACTGGCTGACACTGAAGGCGGCGGTGCACAAATGCTGCGCAGCTAGCGCCATTCGACGGCCAACACCGCGGTTCCTGGTGTGTCCGCTGTGCCGTGCGTGTGATCATTGCTTGTACAGCCCTCTCGCAGTGTCCGGAGTAAGTATAGTGGGTCTGACACACCGGTGTCAATGTGTTCTTTTTTCCATTTCCAGGAGTGTAATTCTGTAATCACAGTTGAAAACGTAATTCGTGTCTTTAATGTGTCTGGACACTATTTCAGTCGTAACCGTCCGGTATCATGCTGGTGGCGACCACAACAAACATTAATTTTCTTATCATTGTTCTATTTTAATTAAATAAAATTTTTTCTCACATTGTTTTATGACCTAGATGTTTGTGTGTCCTGTGTAATTTTACGTATTGCTTGAATAAGCATTATTTTACCAGAACAAACTCTATCGTTCAGAAACCATTAAAGAAAATTATCAGACTGAAATACTCAGGTCCTGCAACCATAAGCAATAGGCCAGGCTCTTGAAGAGATCAGGAACTTATCAAATAATAAATGATAATTAATTGAAACCCTCAGCTGCCAACAGGTGTTGTTGATATGCCTCGACGCGGACAGCTGAAAATGTGTGCCCCGACCGGGACTCGAACCCTGGATCTCCTGCTTACCTCGCAGATGCTCTTACCATCTGAGACACCGAGGACACAGATGAATAACGCGACTGCTGGGACTTATCCGTTGCACGCCTCCCGTGAGACCCATATTCCCAGCTGTCCACCATCTACGTACATAATGTTTCTAATAGACATTTGTTCATTCACTCATTACTTGCGCCCACTAAGGTGACGATTCCCGGACACCTTAGTGGGCGCGAGTAATGAGTGCATGGGCAACTATCTATTAGAAACATTACGTGGCCGGCCGGAGTGACCGAGCAGTTGTAGGAGCTACAGTCTGGAACCGCGTGACCGCTACGGTCGCAGGTTCGAATCCTGCCTTGGGCATGGACGTGTGTGATGTACTTAGGTTAGTTAGGTTTAAGTAGTTCTAAGTTCTAGGGGACTGATGACCTCAGAAGTTAAGTCCCATAGTGCTCAGAGCCATTTGAACCATTTTTTCACAGCATAAATCCAAACTGGTTCTCTCCTACTGATGCTTCGTCCCTGAGATGTTTTTCTATTATTTTCTTCCGAACTTTCACGGTGTGTGACATATTTTCAGTTCCCCTATAATTAGAACAGGCTTGTATATAATCTTCCTCCTTATGTAGGGACACCATCGTACTGACTCAGAGCCAGAAGTCAATATCTCAAATCTGTGAAAATGTCCCTCGACAAGCTTTAGGATGGATGGAAGAACGGAAGAAGAAACATCGGAAGCGGACGAAGTGATGCTGGAAACTAGATGAAGCACAAAACCTATCTTTGGAAATAGTCACGGTACCTTGACGCATCCTAAGTAAGAACGATAATGAAAAAAGGAAAAGAAAGAAACACACGCACACAGACATACAGTACGTACGTGTGATGTGTGTCCACTACAGTACATTCGACATCGTCCGTGCCAAATGAGCTATTGGGATGCCTCACTTCCAGTAGGCAGTTCCCAATACACTTCATATAAACACCAATTGTGATAGGATGGGGCATAGTTGCATACAACGTGGATTCCTACTCCTACGAAACGTGAGATATGTGAACTGCAGTCGCTACATCAAGTAGATTTTATAGGGTCCGATTTATTGTATCTCCTCCGGAAAACTCTTCATTCCATATTTCAACAGAACAATGACCGACCACATGCGGCAAAGAATGTGCAATACCTCTTCGAAGAATTTTCTGCTAACAGTGAGTTGTGTGCCCTAAAGAATCACTTGAAAGACTTCAATGACATACGTCCAGGGTATGGTTGATCAGTAGATCATTCATCACATTCCTCCAGCAACAACTGTTAATTTTGTGTGTTCTCGCTTGTAAAATGCATTGAGAGAAATTACGCTGGAAGATAACGAGTCAACATTTAAACATTAGAGACTCTGTTTGTAGCAAGTAGGAGCCGGCCGGATTGGCCGAGCGGTTCTAGGCGCTTCATTCTGGAACCGCGCGGCCGCTACGGTCGTGGTCAGCACTGGGCGCCTTGTTGGTGGTAGCTGCTGCCAACTCGGAAACCATCTCTGACTTATCGTCTCTATCGATAGTTACGCTGGATACCAAATTCGTCACCTCTACGAAAAACACACAGGAACAGACATGTTCCGGACAATGGTGACTTCGGCTGGGTGGTACGGGGGCTGACACATGGCTTCCTAGGGTACATTGTCGCCCTGTTCCATGTGCCCGTCTGCATGGGTGTCTGAGGTCCGCAATCCACCACATGGTGCGTGTCGGAGGACATCCTGCGCCACCCTTAGTCATTCCCTTTCCTGCTCAACATGCAAATACAGCGAGACAGAAACGTCTGTCCATATGCTTCCGTACGAGTCGTGAGTTAGTTTTTTTACCTTGTTTCCGCGGCCCTTTCGCGAGATGAATGTTGGTGACAGTATAATCGTTGTGCAGCCTGCCGCAAATTCCGTTTCTCTAAACTTTCTCAATAGTGTTGCGCGAAACGAACATCTTCTACTCACCAGGTAATCACATTTGAGTTCACGCAGCATCTCCGTAATATCAAATCTAACTGCACACCTCTAAATTGTTTCGACGCCGTGCGATAATCCGATCTGGCAGGTATTTCAAACACAGGAGCGGCAGTCAAGAATGGGTCACACAAGAGTTCTGTACGCCATCTTCTTCATAGTTGAATTAAATATACTTAGAAGTCTGGCAATAAAAAGAAGGGGGCTCTTCGCTTTCCCTACAACTGACCTTACGTTTTCGTTCAATTTCATGTCGCTTAGCAACGTTAGGCCTAAATATCTAGTGGATGTCACTGTATGAAGCAGTAATGTATTCGAACACTAGAGGACTGCTTTCCCTACTCATCTTCATTAACTTACTTTTCCCACGACTAGCACAAGTTGAAATTCACCACACAAAATATAAGTTTTATCTAAGTCTAGTACACTCACTCGAAGACGACACTTCCCCGTACACTACGGCGTATTCAGCAAACAGTCGTAGATTTCTGCTCACACTATCCGTCAGATGGGAGTAGTCGGGCCACAGGCTGGAAGATCCAGTAGGAAGGCAGTTCCCTAGGGTCTGCTCAGTAGCGTCCCTCTGTGGAAGTATATTTCTTATATTTCTTAAATTCCGTGTTTTTTTTTCTATTTAAGAGGCGTAATCTCGCGTACTGTAACTCTAAAGTTTAAATCAGACAGTCTGTAGGATGGCTGTTATTTATTTGTTTGTTTTGATGAACGGGTAACCGTTTGCTTGGGTTAAGTTCCAACTATTACCTGCTACACACGTGAGAGCGGCAAATTACGTATTTAGCTTTTTCTGTGATTTCTTAGTAATCTGGGACGGGCAAGATGTGTGCATGCTGTGTGCGGACGCAGAAGTTGGCGCGGTTCGTGACTAGCTAAAGGCGCTTTTCGATACGGTCAGCAGTTTTCAAGCTACTGCCTCGGGATATAGCGATGACGGAGTGTCTGGCACGTTGCATGGGACAACTCAGGTGTCGTTTGTTTCGCCCACAGGTTCTGCTGCCGTGGCATCTTCAGTGGACACGACGCGGGGGTGTTCGTCCTCACCGCAGGGTGAGTTGTAACGCTTTCACGTCGCTCGAGGCAGAGGGTCAGTGTGGAGGTTGGCCTTCTGAACAGGTGGCCACGCTTTCAGCAGGGTCCGAGCAGCCAAACTGGAGGAGTAGTCTGCCAGTTATCGGGAGTTCCAATGTTAGACGCGTTATGGACTTGGCTGAAAATCCTAAGAAATTTGGGTCTTATGTCAAAGTGGTAGGTGGATCAAAACAAAATGTCCAGACACTCTGTGACCAAAATGGTACTGAAACAGAGGACGACAGACTAAAGGCCGAAATACCAAATGTCTTCTTCCAAAGCTGTTTCACAGAGGAAGACTGCACTGTAGTTCCTTCTCTAGATTGTCGCACAGATGACAAAATGGTAGATATCAAAATAGATGACAGAGTGATAGAGAAACAATTAAAATCGCTCCAAAGAGGAAAGGCCGCTGGACCTGATGGGATACGAATTCGATTTTTCACAGAGTACGCGAAGGAACTTGCCCCCCTTCTTGCAGCGGTGTACCGTAGGTCTCCAGAAGAGCGTAGCGTCCCAAAGGATTGGAAAAGGGCACAGGTCATCCCCGTTTTCAAGAAGGGATGTCGAACAGATGTGCAGAACTATAGACCTCTATCTCTAACGTCGATCAGTTGTAGAATTTTGGAACACGTATTATGTTCGAGTATAATGACTTTTCTGGAGACTAGAAATCTAGTCTGTAGGAATCAGCATGGATTTCGAAAAAGACGGTCGTGTGAAACCCAGCTCGCGCTATTCGTCCACGAGACTCAGAGGGCCATAGACACGGGTTCACAAGTAGATGCCGTGTTTCTCGACTTCCGCAAGGCATTCGATACAGTTCCCCACAGTCATTTAATGAACAAAGTAAGAGCATATGGACTGTCTGACCAATTGTGTGATTGGATTGAGGAGTTCCTAGATAACAGAACGCAGCATGTCATTCTCAATGGAGAGAAGTCTTCTTAAGTAAGAGTGATTTCAGGTGTGCCGCAGGGGAGTGTCATAGGACCGTTGCTATTCACAATATACATAAATGACCTGGTGGATGACATCGGAAGTTCACTGAGGCTTTTTGCGGATGATGCTGTGGTGTAACGAGAGGTTGTAACAACAGAAAATTGTACTGAAATTCAGGAGGATCTGCAGCGAATTGACGCATGGTTTAGGGAATGGCAATTGAATCTCAATGTAGACAAGTGTAATGTGCTGCGAATACATAGAAAGATAGATCCCTTATCATTTAGCTACAAAATAGCTGGTCAGCAACTGGAAGAAGTTAATCCCATAAATTATCTGGGAGTAGGCATTAGGAGTGATTTAAAATGGAATGATCATATAAAGTTGATCGTCGGTAAAGCAGATGCCAGACTGAGATTCATTGGAAGAATCCTGAGGAAATGCAATCCGAAAACAAAGGAAGTAGGTTACAGTACGCTTGTTCGCCCACTGCTTGAATACTGCTCAGCAGTGTGGGATCCGTACCAGATAGGATTGATAGAAGAGATAGAGAAGATCCACCGGAGAGCAGCGCCTTTCATTACAGGATCATTTAGTAATCGCGAAAGCGTTACGGAGATGATAGATAAACTCCAGTGGAAGACTCTGCAGGAGAGACGCTCAGTAACTCGGTACGGGTTTTTGTTAAAGTTTCGAGAACATAGCTTCATCGAAGAGTCAAGCAGTATATTGCTCCCTCCTACGTATATCTTGCGAAGATACCATGAGGATAAAATCAGAGAGATTAGAGCCCACACAGAAGCATACTAACAATCCTTCTTTCCACGAACAATACGAGACTGGAATAGAAGGGAGAACCGATAGAGGTACTCAGGGTACCCACCGCCACACACCGTCAGGTGGCTTGTGGAGTATGGATGTAGATGTAGATGTAGATGGAGCCTGGGACGGAAAGAAAGCCAATGTGTTCTCGGTATGTCTGCCGGGGGGCTTCATACGAGATGTGGAAGAGGCCTTGCCTGCTGCTGTCGAGCGTGGAGGGTGCGGTCATGTGCAAGCTGTCGCTCACGTCGGCATCAGTGAGCCTGTCGCCAAGGTTGTGAGGCCATCGTCAGTTCATGCAGGCGACTGCGGAAGTCGTGGAGCCCGCTGGCCTTGCAGAGCTTAGAATATGCAGCATTGTTTCCAGAGTTGATCGGAGTCCTTCGGTTGGGAACCGAGTGGGCGAGATAAACCAGACGCTTCGTCGAGTCTGTGACAGTCTCGGCTGCAGGTTTCTGGACTTGCGTTATACAGTGGAGAGTTGGTTGCTAGGTCCGAGGTGCAACACACAAGGGAAGCAGCTACTGTGCTACCTTAACAAGCAATTTGGCCAAGAACTCGAAGAAATTCAGATCCTATGTAAAATCGCTAAGTGGGTCGAAGGCTTCTATCCAGGCCCTCATTCGCCAGTCTGGTGTGGCAGTAGAAGATGACAAAAGGAAAACCGAAATCAAATTTTGCATTTAAGAAATCGTTCACGCAGGAGAATCGTACAAATATACCGTCTTTTGATCGCACAGACTCCCGTATGGAAGACATAGCAACGGTCATCCCTGGCGTAGAGAAGCAATTGAAAGAGTTGAAAAAAAAATGAATCGTCAGGTCTGGATGGTATCCCAGTTCGGTTCTACAAAGAGTAGTCTAAGGCAATGGTCCCTTACGTAACTTCCATTTATCGCCAATCTCTCGCACAACGCAAAATCACACGCGATTGGAAAAAAGGCGAAGGTGATTCCTGTATATAACGAAGATACAAACAACAAAAAAGGTTTTGCATCACCCCGGTTCCCAGAACTCAAGATAGTCGTTGACTGTGGCTATTGTATCACACACACATTCTTTTTTAATGTACAGAGATGTCACTAAACCTGCCCAAAGAGGTAAAAACCCATGCACGAGCAGCGTCTACAAGACGAAGGGGGTCCGGCAGCCGATCAGTTCCAGTCATTCCACGAGGAAGGAGGTACACAGCTCGGCTTGTCTGTAGTTAAACCATGCCTATACGGTCAATACCGCGGTTCGATCGCGTCCGCATTGTTACTTTGTGCCAGGAGGGCTCTCAACAAAGGAAGTGTCCAGGCGTCTCGGAGTAAACCAAAGCGATGTTGTTCGGACATGGAGGAGGTACAGAGAGACAGGAACTGTCGATGACATGTCTCACTCAGGCCGCCCAAAGGCTACTACTGCAGTGGATGACCGCTACCTATGGATTATGGCTCGGAGGACGCCTAAAAGCAACGCCACCATGTTTTCGTGCAGCCACAGGCGTCGTGTTACGACTCAAACCGTGCGCAATAGGCTGCATGCATGCGCAGCTTCACTCCAGATGTCCATGGTGAGGTCCATCTTTGCAACCATGCCACATGCAGCGCGGTACAGATGGGCCCAACAACATGCCGAGTGGACCGCTCAGGACTGGCATCACGTTCTCTTCACTGATGAGTGTTGCTTATGCCTTCAACCAGACAATCGTCGGAGACGTGTTTGGAGGCAACCCAGTCAGACTGAACGTCTTGTACTCACTGTCTAGCGAGTGCAGGAAGGTGGAGGTTCCCTGCTGTTTTTGGGTGGCATTATGTGGAGCCGACGTACGCCGCTGGTGGTCACGGAAAGCGCTGTAACGGCTGTACGATACGTGAATGCCATCCTCCAACTGATAGTGCAACCATATCGGCATCATGGACGACAATTCGCGCCGCCATCGTGCACATCTTGTGAATGACTTCCTAACTATATCGCTCGACTAAAGTTGGCCAGCATGTTCTCCAGACATGAACCCTATCGAACATGCCTGGGACAGATTAAAAAGGGCTGTTTATGGACGACGTGACCCACCAACCACTCTGAGGGATCTACGCCGATTCGCCGTTGAGGAGTGGGACAATCTGGACAGACAGTGCCTTGATGAACCTGTGGATAGCATGCGACGACGAATATAGGCATGCATCTGTGCAAGAGAACGTGCTACAGGGTATTAGAGGTACCGATGTGTACAGCAACCTGGACCACCACCTCTGATGGTCTCACTGTACGGTTGTACAACATGCAATGTGTGGTTTTCACAAGCAATAAAAAGAGCGGCAATAATATTAATATTGATCTCTATTCCAGTTTTCTGTATAGGTTCCGGAACTCTCGGAACCGAGGTGATGCAAAACTTTTTTTGATGTGTGTAAAAAGAACAGACCCGCAAAATTACGGACCAATATCCGTAACATCGGTATGCTGCGGAACATATTCTCAGTTCGAATACAATAAACTTCATTGGGATGGAAAAGCGCCTGTCCACAAATCAGCACAGTTTTAGAAACATCGCTCGTGCAAAACTCAGCTTGTCCTTTTCTCACACGATATCCTGCGAACTATGGTTGAAGAGTGACAGGCAGATTCCATATCCTGAGATTCCCGAAAAGCGTTTGACACGGTGCCCCTCTACAGATCGTCAGCGAAGGCACGAGAAAATGGAATAGGTTCCCAGGTATGTGAGTGGCACGAAGATTCTTAAGTAATAGAACCCATTACGTTGTCCTCGACGTCGAGTGTTCATCAGAGACAAGAGTATTATCAGGAGTGCCACATGGAAGTGTGATCAGGCTGCTATTATTCTCTGTACACACAGATGTTTAGTTGAACAGGGTGAGCAGCTGTCTGCGGCTGCTTGTTGGTGATGCTGTGGTGTCGAGGAGGCGGTGTTCAAATGGTTCAAATGGTTCTGAGCACTAAGGGACTTAACATCTATGGTCATCCGTCTCCTAGAACTTAGAACTACTTAAACATAACTAACCTAAGGACATCACACAACACCCAGTCTTCACAAGGCAGAGAAAATCCCTGACCCCGCCAGGAATCGAACCCGGGAACCCGGGCGCGGGAAGCGAGAACGGTACCGCACGAAGGCGGTGTCTTCGTAGAGTGCCTGTCGGACTATACGAGATGACTTCGACAAAATTTCTAGTTGGACGATGAATGGCGGCTTGCTGTCAATGTAGTAAAATGTAAGTTGAATGCGAATGAGTAGGAAAAGAATCCCGTAATGTTTGAATACAGCATTAGTAGTGCGCCGCTTGAAAATGTCAGGTAGATTAAATATCTAGCGAAACACTGCAAAGCGACGTGGAATTGAACGAGCATGTAACGATCGTGGTAGGGAAGGCGAATAGTCGACTTCTGGTAAATTGAGGAAGTTTTAGAAAAGTGTGGTTCATCTGTAAAGGACCGCATATAAAACACTAGTGCTACCCATTCTTGAGTACTGCTCGAGTGTTTGGGGTTGCCTCCAAGGTCAGATTAAAGGGAGACATTGAAGCAATTCAGAGGAGGGATTCTAGATTTGTTACTGGTAG
This sequence comes from Schistocerca gregaria, assembly GCF_023897955.1. Taxonomy (NCBI): domain Eukaryota; kingdom Metazoa; phylum Arthropoda; class Insecta; order Orthoptera; family Acrididae; genus Schistocerca; species Schistocerca gregaria. The sequence goes on from NC_064931.1 coordinate 554,675,771, forward strand.
GTTCGATCAACACGCAAGTATTAAGGAGACACTTTGTAAACTCAAATGGGAATCCCTAAAGGGAAGGTGACGTTCTTTTCTAGGAACAATATCGAGAAAATGTAGCAAACTGTCATTTCAAGCTAATTGCAGAACAAATCTACTGTGGCCAACGTACATTTCGCATAAGGACCACTAACATAAGATAAGAGAAATTAGGGCTCGAACGGAGGCATACAGACAGTTGTTTTACCCTCACTCTATTTGAGAGTGGAAACGGAAATGATTAGTTGTGGTACAACGTACCTCACACCACTCAACGTACGGTGACTTGAAGAGTGTGTCTGAAGATGTATACTGAAGAGCCAAAGAAATTGGCACACCTACCTAATATCTTGTAGGGTCTCCGCTAGCACACTGAGGTGCTGCAACACGACTTGGCATCCACTCGACTAATGCCTGAAGTAGTGCTGGAGAGAATTGACACCATCAACCCTGCAGGGCTGGGAATACATCGATAACGGTACGAGGGGTGGACATTTCTTCTAAACATCACGTTGCAAGGCATCCCAGATATGCTCAATAAAGTTCATGTCTGGGGAGTTTGGTGGTCAGTGGAATTGTTGAAACTCAGAAGAGTGCTTCTGGAGAGACTCTGTAGCACTTCTGGTCGCATTGTCCTGCTGGAATTGTCCCAGTCCGTCAGAATGCACAATGGACATAAATGGATGCAGGTGATCATACAGGATGCTTAAATACATGTCACCTGTCAGAGTCGTATCTAGACGTATCAAGCGCCCCATGTCACTCCAACTGCACACGTCTAGAAGCCCGGTTGAAGGTGCAACTCATAAGGTGTACTGTCTGTAGTCTTTGTAAAGCTGCTGACCCGGCATCATACGTTACGTCTGATGTTTCGTATGATTGGTGAACGTGAGATGTTCCGTGGCGGTCCTTCGTCTCTTTTCAGTAGTGGCTGACAGCTTCACTTTGACTAAAGCTGTTCTGGTGGCGCCATAAGACGCCCTCCTGGATGGCTGGATGGCTTCAACGTACGTAATGTATCCATGGAAGACCTCCATCACAGCCAGTGTCCATGCCAGTGATCACTGCCAGAGTCCATCCCAGTGATCTGACAAAGCTGCAAGCCTGCGTTTAAATGCTGAGCATGGAACGAGAGGTTCTTGGACTGTGGGAGGAGTGGTCTGGAGGTGGGAAATGTATAGTCATGTTCTTGATTGCCCCCCATGAAGTATCTTTAGTGGTCTTATACCGTATATTAGCTTTGTCCAGTATGTGCAAAGGAATACGTCCTGTGTTGCTTCTGTTTGTGCCTCCTCCACTGATTGATCATCTCATTATTGAATGTTCACACTCTGCCAATATGATACATGCTTGAAAGTTTGGAAGATGGAAGAAAGGTACTGGTGGAAGCGAAGCTCTGAGGGCGGGTTGTGAGTCGTGCTTGGATAGCTCAGACGATGGAGTAGTTTCCCGCCTTAGACAAAGGTAACATATTTCTACACTCTAATCTTTGTTTGGCACAGAGTTTTAATCTGCCACGAAATCTCATCATATGTTGTTTACAAATTTACTTTTCATGTTTCAATAAAACGAAATATGAAAAAGAGATAAACTATTCAGGATACTCAAATTGTTATGTACAGCTTAGGAAATTTTCAAAATTGATCAGCGGAAGATCTGCACCACAAGATGAAAACATGTATTTGCGAATCAGTGGGATTTAGGAGAAAAAATAATTAATTAGTGTAAAAGTCCCTGCTGAGACCAACGGTTGAAGGACGTGGATGAGAAGCAGAAATTATCTTATAATAAGTGGCAAGATCAAGAATCCAAGTAGACAGAGAACAGTATAGAGAAAGAAGGAGAAAGGTGAACAACGAGATGATAATCTCAAAGAATAAATACTGGGAACATATTTGCGTGGAAGTTGATGTTTGTATTTGGATAACAAGAGTCAAAAAAACTTGAGAAGTCATTAAAGGACTTAGGATTAAGAATTAGGGTAACGCAGAAATAAGTATAATTAAAGACCAGGAACTGAAAAATTATCATCAGAAACTTTTGACTGTGAATAGGTCAGAATTTCATAAAGAAAATATTTAAGATGAAATTGAAGAAGGCAAGGTGGAAATTCTAACCCCAGTAAGGCAAAGTGTTAATGGTCCAGGAAATATTACCAATGAGCTACCAAAACCAGAGCCGGATATCTCGATGGGTATCCTTGCAGTTACAACGACAGATCTGTTAAGTATTGCACTATGAAGCACTAGTCTGATATTTATGAAATTTTGTAGAGATCTTCATCATAAAATGATCAAACTTTCAATCTACTCGGAACTGATGTCCCTAACCAATATTAGTATGAAGTGCGAAACCTGCTGGCAAGAGTATGGTATTAGTTGCTCTAATTGTGACATGGAAGCCAACTGCCTCCGAATGTCATCTTGACAAATTTATTGAGGAGTTTGAAAAACATGCTATGTCAGATTGCTTACTGCGGGCTAGTAAGGAAGTATAAGTCTTTCCATCGCATCCCAGTCGTGCTCTATGGGTGACAAATCAAGGTCAGCCATTGATCAGTGCGTTCCTCAACGGGTTTGTGGCATGAATTTTAATGTGAAGTCTTGCGTTATCCTGCTGGAATACGCCGTTTTGTACCTTCGCCATGAAGGGCATGTCAACAGAGCTTACAATTTTTACCACGTACTGGCGAGTGTCCATTCTCCCTTCAACAATTACCAAATCAGTCCTGTTGTCATATCTAATAACTCCACTGAACATGATTTCGGGAGTTGGAGAGGTGTGGACTATGGATTTTGAGAATCTGCTTCCTGTGACCTTTTACGAGGTTGTTCATGGAAACGTTGTCGTCTAACCGCCACAAATAGAAGCGAGAATCATAGCTGAACACCACAAAACGCCATTCGGTGTCCTAGTTGGTTCTGGCTCTACACCATGCGAGACTCTGTGGTGTGGTGTCATCGGTAAACAAAGCATAATATCTCTAAATCACAACCCAGCTTTCAGTAAACTCTTCCCGAAAGTTTGTGGTGTCACAGTCCTTGCAACTTCTGTCTGGGATTCATTTGTTCCCAAAGGTCAGTTCGCCAGAGGCAGTCGAGCAACCATACTATCTGCTCGTGGAGCTGTCGACTCGTATCTACACTTTTTGTTAGTGTTGTGCTGTGTCTACCTCATCACCATTCATTCTGCAGGTATTGGATTACAGCCAACTATCTATGCTATTTACGGGTATGATGCTCCCACATCCCTCATGTCAATGATTCAACCTTCCTTAAAGTACGCCATCTGGCGATGAGCACCACGGAGACGTCCTTTTGGTAAAAATGTGTTGTAATCTCCTCCTGAAATGTTCCAGTACCGTTAGAAACATCCAATAGTCATCATGTACTCAAACCATTCCTCATCTGTAGGAACAGCTTTTTCTGTACTGAATATAAGCTCGCATAAGGATACAATTTCAATCAGCATACCCCACAGATATGGAAATTCTGGAGTTTTATATGTTGTGGTATTCGGTAAAAGTATTCATGGTATAATAATTTTGATTTCCATCAGTGTATTTTTGCTAATTCCTTAACTCGCCTCTTGAATGGAGGATGACAGTTCTATCTTCATTGTTTAAGAAAGAAACCAGAAAAGATTGTTGAAATGACAGAAATATCTGTGTAATGTGTTCGGTGGCTATGGTCTGCTGGCGAGTTTTAAAAAACAGAACTGAGGCACATTTTAGAGTATCAGAATACCACAACGGGTTCAGTTTTGGTCTGTCATTTGCAGAAGATTTTTGCATACTTAAATAATGTATTTAAACAGGTGAACAGTCCACTTAACATACTTTTATCTAGAAAAGGTATATGACACTGTGGCAATAATTAAGCTGTATTTCAGCATGAGAGATAACTGTTCTTAATACCCTACATTAATGCAGTAATAGCTTTATATTGTAGATGCATGAGGTACGTAAGCCAGGGTAATGCTTTAGAGGGCTTCGACAGGATTGTTAACTAGCTCCTCCATTGTTTAAAATTAACTTGTAAGAAGTATTGAAGACACGGAAAAATTATTTTAGTGCTGTGAGAATGTCAATGAGTGATGATAAACTATACTTTCACATATTAATTGTCGAATATAGTGAAGACTCTAGCTATATGTTGGGGAAACTGTTTGAACGTAGGAGAAGTGGATTTTAAAAATCAACAACAAGGAAACTAAGTACATGACAGTGGGTAGAGACGAAGAACATTATTGCATTAAATGTTCCACTTCTTTTAAATATCTAGGTGTAACTATACCTTTGATTGCAAAGAGTACAGAAAACATTAAAAACAAGACTGGATAAAGCAAACGTGTAATTCGACACTTTACAATGTCCTTTGGATTAATAAGATCACAAATTAAACTGAAAAGTCTTTGACACAAAACAGAAGTAGAAAGCATACGTATAAAGGGGTCAGAAATTTGGAAAATAAGGAAGAGAAAAAAATCTTCTGCTGTCCATGGAAATGGATTAACGGAATCAAAGTGCTGGAATCTTAAGATTGGACTTAATCAGAACTCTGTATATCAGAAATATTATGGATCAAAAGGGAACATCATGGAAGCTATTGAATGAGAGAGGCTACGATGATATGGCTATTTAGAACGAATAGATGATAATAGATGGTCAAAGAAAGTGTAGAGAAAACTGTGAACTATGAAGTTTGAGGAGCGAGAAACGGCATTAGCTATAAACAACTCGCAAATATATGTGATTTATTTATAGTGTTTGAGTAATCTTTATTGTCTTACCTTTCTTGTTTATAAAATAATATAAATTCGTATTTTATGTGTTTAAACAAACAACTGGTTTTAGATGAAGCGTCAGCTATTCCCTGCATTATTCATTTACCTTTATTGATATCACGAACTGATGTTCGATATCTCAGCCGTCTGTTACGACGATAATGGAAATTGCAATATGGTTCTGAGTATTGAGTAAAGATGCCTTTACTTTGTGGTAGGTTATCATGAAGAGGTTGTGGCTAATACACTTTTACTACGACGGAAAGTTAAGCGTGTATAAGGATGGAGCTTATCTGATGTTTCTGTGGTTCATTTTGAATGTTGTTTGGCGTTTCCTGGCTTACATTCTTTAGGATGGGACAGCTCGCCTAGTTCAGGGAGGGTGCGTCGTCACCAGATATGTGTTCTGCTGGTGTTCAGAATGAGCCGTAGTTAGTCTATTTTAGTTCCTGATATCCTGTCGTTACAGCTGTTGCTGTAGACACGTTGTTATGGAATTGTTATAAGCACTCTCTATGTCCTGTAAAGCTCATTGTCCACAATCAATAGCGAATTTCTCCACGTATCGTTTGCATAATCATCAGCTATAATCATAAAACACTTATACGTGGGGTGATGTTCTGCTCTACGCTTACAACCAGCGTACTCTCTTTCCACCACTACTTAGATGAATGTACTGTTGTCGGCGCACGTATCTGTTGCTAAAGTGAACTAATTTATTCATTTTCTTCATATTAGTAATCACTCCACTCACATTTTGTCTTCAAAATTCCCTTGTTTGCCCTAAGTGAAGGAATTTCATTGCCACATTCCCATGAGTGTCATAGCAGCTATCCGTGATGGAAGGTTTCGCTGTGTTGTTTACACGGAATAAGGAATATGTCGTGTTCGCAGTATGCTCGTTTGCAGGTAGTCCACTGACCGACGTAAGGAGCTGAGGGTTCAGTTTCTTTTTTAATTTTTGTTTTTGTTATGCGGTAGATCCTCTTCCGCTGCTGACTGTAAAGCCAGTCATATGAAAAAAAAACCACAAAGTTTCCTTTCTTTGGTCAACAACTAGTTGTCTTCTCACACATATGGAGCTGGACATGCTAAAAGGCAAGGTGCTGTTGCACTATTTTTTCTGAAGGGAGCCTAGCGATCTCGCTCCCCCAGTGCCATGGTGCCGTCAAGCTTTATTACTTCGAATGCATAACAACAAATATCGGTTATCAGCGCACTCGCAGCTACTAGCCATCATTCGATTAGTATCTATATACCGAGTTTGTGCTTAAAAACTATTATCAGAGGTTTAGTTTCGTCTGTCTAATATGTGAATACTCGCGTCATGTGACCATACTGACTGTTACAGTAGTCTGCCCCACCTACATCAATGGACTCCACTCTATTCAAAACGAATCAGTCGTGGGCAATGTGCAGATATCGTAAGCACAGTGGAGCCCCACGAATATCTTTTGAAGGATGTACATGGAGGAACCACGTGTAACGATGCATTCATCTTTCACGAGTATCAGTCCTTCATGTTCAGAGAAGTGGGCACAGAGGATGTGGGGACCAGGGCAAAGATTTGCTTGCAGTGATTAGTATGTCGATGCTAAACAGCAGGAGTGGCTCTGTACGTAAATCAACGACCATAAACGTTCATGGCCTCATGAACTTGTGCCACTGGAATTCCCTAATGAATGCGTTCCAACGCCTTCTAACTCATTTATAACGCCTTCCTCGCTTATTCCAGACTGTAATGTTCTTTCGTATTAAGTCACTAAAAAGCAGAAGCGTAGATTAACCGACGTCTTGTCTTGCGAGCCATATGACTGATGAGTCATCATATAAACCTTGTCACTTTCACATAAACTGGATTTAGTGACAAGACGTAGAAAGATGCACAGTAACAGTAGTAATGTCAAGTGATGTCTTCGTTAGTGTTTGTAAATTAGAGTAAGAAAACAGATTCGATGTTGCAAAAACTAACGATTAATTCCAATAAGGAAGTTATTCTAAAGCAGGGTGCTTCCTGTAAGCATTTCTCTCGATGTATCGACAGTTGTGGAAAGGGTTGCCCATAATTTTAGTTACTAAACAAAAATTATGTTTAGTTTCTAGAGAACATGTCCCAGTAAGCGCAAGTAGTTGGGACCGTACGCCGTAATGACACAGTATTTGACTGTCCGTAGATTCAGCGAGTAAACAAACAAGCAGTTTGGGAATAAGGAAATGGCAGCAGCTGCTACCCGGAAGTGAGGTCAGCGTCCCTGGTAACAAGTGTTTGCACTGCCTATACACAAGGCGCGCCGACACTTTCGATCGGTCTTCCAGCCATAAGGCTCGCACTCAGCTAACAACTGCCCACACTACACGGGCAGCAGAAGCGTGCCTTCCTGCGGCGACCGACTAACAAATTTTATTTATGAAGTAGAAAGCGCTCCAGACGATGGAACACTGCGATGGTATACGCTGTAAGTGAAACTTGAAGCAACAGCAGTTTACTGATGATGTTTTTGCAGCTTAGCCCAATATTAAATTAAACCAAGGCACATTTCGATTAACACAGGTTGAAGATAACCGACCTACCCCATCCTCCTATCCTCCTATCCTTCTATCCTCCCATGTTCCCCCCCCCCCCCCCCCCCCCCCCCCCCCCTCGGCAGTCTGCTTCACTTTCGAAACGCAACCTTTTCCAGATTCTGTGAGACGGCTCACCACTCCTTCTGGGTGATTGGAAAGTCTTAGTATCTACGAAGTCTATGAAGGCTGTCTGAGTGCTCAGTGAGGGTACAGTAACTTAGACCAAGACTATTAATTAAACGATTGCAGGAGGGCGGCTCGTTCTAAGAAAAGAGATTTCTACAACACAGAGAAATGTTCTGCTTTCGTTTCGTACAACGAGCGTGATGGTATCAGTAAAGAAGTCAGAGCTCATCTTGTGCGGTATACGGAATAGCACTCTCGTGTTCTACACACGAATGGAGGTAAGCGAAAAGTTCGTGACGCTATTTCTGCTACGCAAACTCTGTGTCAGAGACATTACACTTATACATAGCTGCATGTTACAATAATTACGATTTGTGAGAAGACGAAAAGCAGAAGTAAGGATTAGCACCCTGTCGATAACCTGGTCATTGGAGACTCCAGCTACTTTCAAATGCAGTCGACCTACCTACACTGTCTTAGATTTGATACATATCCTACAGCATTAACCCTTTACGTGAACGCACATAACCATACAGTACCGAAAATCGGGATAAAGGCATGAAAATTTACAGGAAAATTAACAGTGTTACTTGGAACTGTTGTGCAGTAGTATGATATCCAGTATACCGACAAATGTTGTTAATAGTATCGTATTAGATGTCTAGTACAATACATAACAAGACAACGATTCAGGTGACGTTGGGTGGAAATCTGTACAAAGGTAATAGGCTCCGTGCGGTATTAATGTGTGCGTTCGTTCCTTTGTTACACTTAGGGATCAGATACCATTAGCGACAGTGCATTTTGTGTACATAAACCACAGCTGTGGGACGGCCGGTGTGGCCGAGCGGTTCTAGGCGCTTCAGTCTGAAACGCGAGCGCAACGGTCGCAGATTCGAATCCTGCCTCGGGCATGGATGTGTGTGATGTCCTTAGGTTGGTCAGGTTTAAGTAGTTCTAAGCTCTAGGGGACTGATGACCTCAGATGTTAGATCCCATAGTGCTCAGAGACATTTGAACCACAACTGTGATAGTACCACGCGGGAAACAGTCATGTGATGAAAAAGCAAAAATTGGTGAGTACAAGGAAATGGGGCTCCGTCAAATCACTACCAAGAAGTTGAACCGTTCAAGTACAGTAATTGATAATTTCGTTGGAGTGGGTCCACCTATGGATAGAACGGAAAAGATGGACAAAGCAGAAAATCATCTTAGGCATCGAAACGGTTACTTTTGCTCAAAGCAAGGGCTGCAAACTGTTATTCTTCTCAACCTGTTGCTGATTTATAGTGGCCAGTAGCTGCCAGGCGTGTACGACAAATTTCGCCAAATGCCAAACATACGGCATTCAAGAAACGTCTGCAGAAAGCTGCTTTAACACCCAAACGTAAACATGCTAGATTGGAGTTTGTTGAAAAACGTATACCATGGACTTCAGAATGGGATAACGTGATCTTCAGTGATGAGAAGAAGTTTAATTTAAATTGGCCGGATGGAATTCAATGTTACTAGCGTTATCTGAGAATAGAGCAACAGGTAAGAATAAGCAGATATTCTGGCGGTGGAAATGTTATGATTTGGGCAGTCTTCTGCGCTAAAAGCAACGCATTGCTTGGCTGAGCACTAGAATGAACTCTAATGTGTACTGAGATGCTAGAGACAGAAATGATTCGAGTGTATGAGGACCTAGTGGACGACAATGTTTCAGCAAGATAATGCATCATATACATCAAATGTATTCGTAATTGCGAATACCGACAACCATAAACTGTAGAATGGAATGACGACAGTGAAAATGTGTGCCGCACAGGGAATCGAACCCGGATTGCCAACTTTATCACGAACGGTGGCCTTATCATTAGGCTATCTGAGCACGACTCACAGCTAGACCCAAACTTCAATAAGTCTTCAACCATGCGTCTACAGTCTGCACTCGTACATCCATATGTATATTCCGGTATAGGCGAGACATTTTACTTGAAAGTCGCTTGCCCAGTGTCGGCTGATAAATACGATATTGCAGTGCCGGTGTAGTTCAGAATTACGGTGCAGTGTTCCTTTGGACATGCATGCATACTGATTTCCACTATTGTATTACTTTCTTAATCGGTCTTCTACTTCTGGTTACTGGTTCTATGACTTCATTTTTCATGTATACATGCTTCTTTAAGGTGTGTCGATTATACTTTATTTTAGTCTTACTGTACTTGATTTTTTGGTTTACTTTCAAACAACCTCTATCAAACTCCTTTACTAATAATTTACGTATAGTGTAATCTGCGAAACTAACATGCTTGGTTATATGGTCTGTAAACGATAATTGTTGTGTACCACAGCGGCGTAGAAGAAGCCACGAAGAACAATTTACTACGGGACACTTCTGGTCTATCAACTCGGAAAAGTTTGTCAAATGAGCCTGCAAAAACCACATAAACTACAGCGCATGCGCATAGCGCGAGATTTTCATATTCTCTTTTCTACGCGGAGACTATTAGACTTGAGAAAAAATGAATATGACATTTCATGTAGGAATATGACATTTCATGTGGTTTAATTTCGCACTGTGATACCATTTCGTTAGAGGCCGCGTTTTGCGAGTTATTCAAGAAAAACGTACAAAAGTGACCTGCAAACGCACCTCCATCCTCACACTCATCCCCAACCCATAAGGGATTTTAGTATGTTGTTCGTGGCACTCGTTCCTACACTTTACAAACATTTGTGACTACACGCATTATTTCCCATATTCGACCTTTCTTGTTCTTCATTGACTGGACTATTACGACACCGGTTTAGTGAGCTATTTTGTTAATATGTTTAATCTATACGTCGCCCGAGGGTAATGAAAAAAAAAGACTTTTGTAAAGGTTGCGTAAAAGATAAACAGGCAATTCGATACAAACTTAACCCTCACAAGCACAGTAGTTTCGTTGTCAGAAGTCCACGCAAATACAACTATTTAATTGTTGATTTTGTGCTGTTAAAATTTACAAAACTGTCATCTAAAACTTCCACAAACGTCAGTTTTACAATTTTAAGTGTACAACTAAGTGTGTGAGTAGCAAGGAGATGGTGGTGCTGGTTGAATTTTGCTATCAAATTGATATGCAAATGAATTAAATTGATCAATTAAATACCCTCGCCCGCCCCCCTCAACCACACCCACCGATAACTGCACCTCCCCCCCCCCCCCTACCCCTCACTCTTGGATGATGTCATGTGTTTTCCTCAGGCTGCACATGAGTCCCTGGCTCTTACCCTCTCCAACTCCCCCTTCCCCACCTACCCTATAGGCGGGAATTTCGACTTTTGGTGGGAATTTCTTTGTTCCAGGACTGCCCTCCCCCCACCTGGGAACTGGCGAAAACTTAAAAATGCTGGCGCCCTTTCTGGGACTCAAACACCGGTCCTCCTAGAAGGAAAGGTCAAGTGCAATCCCGTAACGCAATTATATTACAAGAGGCACCTGTAATTGCCAGTAGCCAATAGGAACGCATCATCCGATCTCATCAAGGATATAAGGCGGGATCAGCAGCACTGCAGCCTCAGTTTCAGTAAGTCAGCGACCATGGAGTGCCAGTTGAGATCATCCAGCGTCGCCCAGCCGCAGTAGTAATAGAATAGGGAGACGCCACAGATGAGTAAATACCCCCTGCTTAATGTCTGTGTTTACTGTCATGTGAAGACGATGCTTCTATCATCGCTTGCAACGGTTTTTCTTCTTTGCTCATCATTGGATGCAACGTCCTCCAGTGTGTCGGGACCTGCAGCAGCGACACGTCCCACCCCGTCGTGACCTGCAGCAGCGGCCAGCACCCTGGGATCCTGTCGCGCACCTGGTCAGCTTGATGGAGCAGGACAATCAGCTGGTATTGTCGGTTGAAGACACCCAGCCAGCCCCTGACTCGCTGTGGTGCTCCGGGGGTCCTAATCAGCATGACGAAGGTCGGTACTGGACCCCATCACAGAATATTCCAGTGATACTGCGTGGATAAAGTGAGGATGTAGTGGATGGGAAGATACCAATTAAGCTCAGTGCACCACTACTCTTCACTTCAGTGTATAATCTAATCGCTAGTGGTTCGAAGTGTTTACATATTGCTACATAGGCAACTGGCGCGTTTTGATAGAGATCGAGAATGCATCTAAACGAATTAAAAAGTACGGTTTATGGAAGTGGAATGGGACGAACAGTGTCGTGCAAAAGCCTACATCAAGCAGACGTTGACCACAGAGTAACATCCAAGCCATCTTCCTCCGGACATTCACTCTGCTGCTCTAACTCTATCCATTACAACAGTGTACAATGACTCTACACTCCGTGTGAAATCGGGTGACCCATCCATTTAGATACAGCACTCCACCGTGAAAAACTTGTTCAGTCTACAGATGGTGTTATCCACTGAGTTGGATAGACTGATCAGATGGTTGGCCTGTGTTGCATGAAGATGACTTCAAATAATGGTGCCAACAAAAACTAATGACTGCCAATCAGTTTGAGAGAAATACATGCTGCATTCTGTGCTTGCAAGAAGGCTTTATTTTCTGTAGTCTGAGTTGGTGTTAAGATAAAGAAAGAACCTGTTGATGTAGTGCATCCTCTGTATGATAACTGAATAAAAATGTCCACACGTCGAAAAAAGTTTTGCATCACCCAGGTTCCCAGAGCTGAAGATAGACGTTGACTAGGGATATTGTATCACACACTGTTTCTTTGACTGTTCAGAGATGTCACTAATCCCGCCCAAAGATGTACACAAAACCATGCATGAGCAGCGCCTATTAGACGGAGGGGGTCCGACAGCCGATCAGTTCCAGTCATTCCACTAGGAAGGAGGTACACAGCTCGTGTTGTCTGTAGTTCAACCGTGCCTAGATGGTCAATACCGCGGTTCGTTCGCATCCGCATTGTTACTTTGTGCGAGGAAGGGCTGTCAACAAGGGAAGTGTCCAGGCATCTCGGAGTGAACCAAAGCAATGTTGTTTGGGTGTAGAGGAGATACAGAGAGACGGGAACTGCTGATGACATGCCTCGCTCAGGACGCCCAAGGGCTACTACTGCAGTGCATGACTGCTACCTACGGATTACGGCTCGGAGGAACCCTGACAGCAACGCCACCATGTTGAATAATGCTTTTCGTGCAGCCACAGGACGTCGTGTTACGACTCAAACTGTGCGAAATAGGCTGAACAATGCGCAACTTCACTCCCGACGTCCATGGCGAGGTACATCTTTGCAACCACGACACCCTGCAGCGCGGTACAGATGTTTCCAACAACATGCCGAGTGGACCGCTCAGGACTGGCATCACGTTCTCTTCACTGAGGAGTGTTGCTTATGCCTTCAACCAGACAATCGTCGGAGACGTGTTTGGAAGCAAGTCGATCAGGCTGAACGCCTTAGACACGCTGACCAGTGAGTGCAGGAAGGTGGAGGTTCTCTGCTGTTTTGGGGTGGCATTATGTGGGGCCGACGTACGTTGCTGGTGGTCGTGGAAGGCGCCGTAACGGCTGTAGCTAATTCTTATGCATCTTTCACACCCATTATATACGTTTGTAAGGGAAGCGATTTGTGAAATAACAACAAGGACCTATGACAACGAATAACAATTTTTTATTCAGACATAAATATTCACAGCAGTAATACAGTTTTACGTTAACAAATCATGTTGGTTTTAACGTACACGATATACTATTGCTTTTAAATTCACAGTTCTTGTTGCTGTTTGAAATTTTTTTATTCATTGTCCTAGGTTTTACAAATAATAGTATTGGTTGAAAAAAATTTACTTTACAGTACAGTACTGATTGCAGCTATTGCCACAGGTATAGTTTCTCTTACACTAATACTATCACTAATGAAATTCCAGACAAACAGAAGACTTCATTTATACGTCGAAATGGGTGGCTCTCAATACTTTTCCACCTGAAGCAGGTGAAATAATTCAATAAAAATGAATCGGATGGTCCTAAAATGTTTACCCAAAACAGCTGCAGTAAAATCAACTGGGTGAAACTCACACTTAAAACTAGTATGACTTAGACAGCTAGCGGTAGATAAAACTTAAAAACTAATCTATCTATACATGCACTCACACAATGACACACGCACATGAAGTGCAAAGGAGAGAAATACATTAAACTATTTTTTTCTCCATTAAAATTCTTTTAACCTTTTGATGAGTTTAGTCCATTTTAATCTTTTTATATATATTGCACATTTTTAACTTTTTTATAATTTTTTCCTGCACATCCTGCTTGTTATTCATGCACAGATATTAGGCTAATTATTAAAAAAATAAACAGAACGTATTTACGCACAGGCAAACATATTTACGCATACATCCGCACTCAAACGCACTCACAGGCATACACACACATACAGTGTTTACAATATCATAAAAGAGCCACACTATTTGGCACAAACTCTCACTCAGCCAGTCTCTCTCTCTCTCTCTCTCTCTCTCTCTCTCTCTCTCTCTCTCAATCACACCGTCGGAGTCCCCCACCCCCTGTCGCACTTCAAGCAAATAATGTGAGCACGGGACGGTTTCGGTTCCGTCATCACAAATAGCTCTTTTATCATTAGGTGACAATCCGACTTCAGATTGCAGCACAGTATACACCTCATGGCCTCGTGATCTAATACTAGTTTGCTGTTCCAAATGCGGAGGTTGAGGCGGAGCACCGCGAACGCCACCACACAGGCTCTGCAAGTAGTTTTCGATCTAGTGGACACGTGATGCTGCACGTCATACGCCCTTAGTCCGCCTGTGGGTGTCACCATCTATTGTACCATACGCATATATTTTGGATCTTAGACCCACAAACTGCACAATCGCAATACATCTGCTTCATCTTTCATTAAGACGATAATCTTCTTGCTCTGAGGAACAATATCGTGAGGATTATCGACTGTCTATGAATTAATTACGGTGACACCTAATTACGTCATATGGATTGCAGTTCTTCACCCAGTAGATGAAGCTATCTGTATCCACACAAAGTAACTTTGGTGCCACGAGATGAGTTTTAGTAAACTCGCAATGGAAGCGGTACATGTGGAGTTTGGAGACGTCCAGTGTATACATACCAAAATAGATTGGTTTCGTAAACTCTACTGAAACCTCTGCATCAGCACAGCAACAAAGTTCTCATTGAAAATAGTGATCCGCTTAAAATTTGGTCTGGCCCCACGGCCTATCGGATTCGGTTTTAGTGAAAATGGAATTATTCATCAATTAAAAAAAAATCTTTTTCGTGATCACCAGTCCCACACGCCCTCTTTTGGGTATTTAATTCAATATACTCCTTCAATCAGGGGGAATGATTGAAGAGATAGACCGGGTGATTCTTTCTAGCTCCACCCTTAAGCTGAGGCACTGCTGGACATTATGACGATGAATTACGTACCTCTGCTTGTGTCCAACAGTGGTCATAAGTTTAGGGATAGTGCTTCTCGTGGAACTTGTTGCTCTGAACATAACGGCAAGTCACTTGTCATTTCATGCATACTAACAGGGTATACGAGGTCTACCTCCACCACTTACTCTATATCAGAATCAGATGCCAGACCCAATATTTTTCCACCTAACTCCTCTAATTCTTTTCCGGGCTCCCATTGAAAGCCGGCCGCTGTGGCCGAGCGGTTCTAGGCTCTTCGGTCTGGAACTGCGTGACTGCTACGGTCACAGGTTCGAATCCTGCCTCGGGCATGGATGTGTGTGAGTCCTTAGGGTAGTTAGGTTAAAGTAGTTAT
Organism: Schistocerca gregaria; assembly: GCF_023897955.1. Lineage (NCBI taxonomy): Eukaryota > Metazoa > Arthropoda > Insecta > Orthoptera > Acrididae > Schistocerca > Schistocerca gregaria. Next base: position 554,691,030 of record NC_064931.1, read on the forward strand.
AAGTTCTAGGGGACTGATTACCTCAGATGTTAAGTCCCATAGTGCTCGGAGCCATTTGAACCATTCCCATTGAAACCCACCAACCTGCAGTGGCTGCGCATAGCGTGCCTGTATAAGTTACTGATATGAAAATATAAAATATACCTTGAATCGAGGGATGCGTTGAAGCCCCCGCCCATATGTGGATTATTTGCCTTGGCATGTCTATTGACGCACTGGCAAAGGCCCCCAAGGATCCCGCGCAGAAACAAAAGAAGCATATCAGCATCAGTCGAAAGTTCGATGCTCCACTTCGTTTTCTTGAGCATAGCATCCCAGGATAATCCACGTGCCGTGTAATAAAAGGTGGGGTCCAGAGAGTGCGTGGCCGTACATACAGTCCTGAACTTCTCAAAAACATTCGCAAGCAAGTACATGTCGGTGTCCATGTACAGTCTTGCGTATTCACCCAAGTTGGGAATGTTGAATTCCCCCTAAACATTCACGGCATGCTCATAATCTCCAGTAGTTACGGCATGGCCTGTGAGAGTACTGGTAAATGCAGATATGTTGGGTAGCCAGGTTTCGTCGACTTTCGCCTTACCATCCAGATACTCATAAGGAAAAACTCCTTTCCTAGTCACAAGCTGAAACTCTTCCCCATCGGGGTATGCAGACTGGATGATATGCATATCCTCGTGAGCTAGAATTTCAACGAGTTTCAGGGGTAGCGCCAGCATAAAACGTAGCGTGTCAAGGAAACGGAGAGTAATTTTTTGGCGTAATTCGTTTGGAGAACGAAATTCATTTCTCAACACTCTTAGGTCGGACACTGACATGATTTTTCTCCCAGTCGAAATTGACCAATTTCTCAACAAGAAAGTGTGCGTTATACCTACTGAAATTATGGAAGAAGACGGGTATGTGCCTTGGTAACTGATACTTCAGATTGCATGTGTTGTAAGCTGCACTGCGGAACTACCCCATAATATGACAATGGTCCCTAAGGGGAATTTCAGCTTTTCTATCTAATGGCAGCCTACAAATATGACAGTTAACCGCATCATTGTGTAATTTTTTATCCTCCTCCGATTCGGTCATGGAGAAGCTAGTGCTGTAAAGTCTATCAACATCCCATGAGAGTTTTTCAAGCTCAGTGAACAGCCAGACTGCAGGATTATCCCTGACATAAGATTCATAGCTTTTAAGACTTGAATCATATGAACAACTAATTCGGTATACTGCCACATACGGTACGTGTTTGTGTGAAGGTGGTATGTGAGGCTAAGGAAATGTTTGATAAGTTCCTATGGGACCAAACTGCTGAGGTCATCGGTGTCTAAGTTTACACACTACTTAATCTAATTTAAACTAACTTACACTAAGGACAACACACACACCCATGCCAGAGGGAGGACTCAAACCTCCGACGGGGGGAGCCGCGCGAACCGTGACAAAGCTCCTCAGATCGCGCAGCTACCCCACGTGACTGGAGCTAAGGTTTTTCCCTTCACAGCAGGTGGTAGGGGCAAGGAGACATTCGAAGCCTGCGTTTACAACAAATGGACATCGTTCCTGGTGGTAAGAAATCCTGAATTTAATGAACTTTTTTTCTTTTTTGTAGGCATAAAAACATGTACCGGTTCCTTGGATTCACAGTCCTCCAGATGTCTTTTTTAATACTTTTTATCTGAAAAGGTATTTATACACCTGTAGCAAATGTATTTTTTATGTTCACGTTTCGACAATTGGCTGTAAAGGAGGAGGGACATGTCTTTGATCCATCTGTAATGCTGACTATCACCTTCAGAGAAGAGCAGCATGTTTACATGAAGATCATGCTCACCTGCATATTTCGAAAAATGGAGTGGTCCAACTACAGTATGCTTATCCAGCTCATCTAGCTGGCTTTCCTGCTTCTTCAGGCCATAAACGTGAACCAGTATTTGGTATTTTGTGCCTCAGATTTTAGTATGTCCTGAATCTTTACGAGGAATTCAATACCATCAACGCTATAACATCCACGAATGTTAAGCCTTATTCCGTATCGAGGTTTGTGCTCTGAATTCTCTTTAAGTTTTCTTTCACAACCCAGCATTGACCATGCAAAACAAGTGTTGTCCTTTTCATTTTGGACACTAATAGATGCCTTCTTATCAGCTATATCCGTAGGGAGTTTGATATAACTGGACCCTTCATTTAAGGGATCATAGACGTGAGCATGGACGTTGAAGTGTTGTATTAGGCTGAGCTTTAGCTGACTCTCTTACTTCCATCTCGGAAAACCGGGACAGTATAGCTTTCAACTTTGATTTACGATGCCTCTCGGTGATTGATGTACTCCACGATATAACGCCATTATCACCCCAGATGTAGTGCAGGCTTTTCTCCTCAGCAGTACCCTGCTGTTTCGGAGGGTGAGTCAAATCGCAGTAGAGTACTGCGTAACATTTCATGGCATTATATATCTGATCCTCTTGGGCTCTGAGGAGCTCTGCCTCCAGAGCCAGGAGGCATGTTTCTAGAAACCTGAGACTGGGCAGCGATACCAGCCCCCCCTCCCCCACCCCCCCCCCCCTCCGCCGGCAGGAGTCTTCATCCTCGTAAACGAGATACGCCCCTCAAAGGCCCTATCAACTGCCGAGTATTCTAAACGGGTCGTGACGCCGCTAATCTGGTGTCCTTCACTATCAGGACGAGATAGAGCACTACCAATTGCCACAGGCTCATTATCGTTAATACTAAAAATAGGAGATGACTGCATCCACCTGGTGGATGAGGGTGCTGGGGACGAGGCGTCTTCAGGGGGAGGGGTATGCGCCGAGGCGCACATACCTTTGACTGCCAGCGAAGGTGAACAGCCAGAGTCGGTGTAGGAGGAAGTGGGGGCGGTGAGCTCCTGTGGGAGCACCCAGACTGTGGAGAGGACGCTCGTTGATGCTGCTGCTCCATGTTGGAGCGCTCACCATCGCCAGCCTGGCCGGTGGGAGGTCGTTGCGCTGACTGAACCAACCACGGACGACAGTGCGGGGGCCGCCACTGCAGCAGCCGCGGCCACCGAGAGGTGGCAACATGCAGCAACAAGTGGCGCTTTGCAAGGCGGTGCGCGTCGCTCGGTTGCGTGTTTGATACCTGCCCCCACAACCATCACTCCAGGTGCACACGTCACAGCAAACTGTTGTCGTGGCACTGTTGGTGGCATCTCAGTAACATACACTACTGGCCATTAAAATTGCTACACCAAGAAGAAATGCAGATGATAAACGGGTATTCACTCGACAAATATATTATATTAGAACTGACATGAGATTACATTTTCACGTAATTTGGGTGCATAGATCCTGAGAAATCAGTACCCAGAACAACCATCTCTGGCCGTAATAACGACCTTGATACGCCTGGGCATTCAGTCAAACAGAGCTTGGATGGCGTGTACAGGTACAGCTGCCCACGCACCTTCAACGCGATACCACAGTTCATCAAGAGTAGTGACTGGCGTATTGTGATGAGCCAGTTGCTCGGCCACCATTGATAAGACGTTTTCAGTTGGTGAGAGATCTGGAGAATGTGCTGGCCAGGGCAGCAGTCGAACGTGTTCTGTATCCAGAGAGACCAGTACAGGACCTGCAACATGCGGTCGCGCATTATCCTGCTGAAATGTAGTGTTTCGCAGGGTTCGAATGAAGGGTAGAGCCACCGCTCGTAACACATCTGAAATGTAACGTCCACTGTTCGAAGTGCCGCCAATGAGAACAAGAGGTGACCGAGAAGTGTAACCAATGGCACCCCATACCATCACGCCGGGTGATATGCCAGTATGGCGATGACGAATAAACGCTTCAGATCCAGCACGGTGTTCCGTATTATCCTCCTGAACCCACCGATTCCACATTCTGCTAACAGTCATTGGATCTCGACCAACGAGAGCAGCAATGTCGCGATAAGATAATCGCAATTGCGATAGGCTACAATCCGACCTTTATCAAAGTCGGAAACGTGATGGTAAGCATTTCTTCTCCTTACACGAGGCTTCACAACGACGTTTCACCAGGCAACGCCGGTCAACTGCTGTTTGTGTATGAGAAATCGTTTGGAAACATTCCTCATGTCAGCACGTTGTAAGTGTCGCCACCGGCGCCAACCTTGTGTGAATGCTCTGAAAAGCTAATCACTTGCATATCACAGCATCTTCTTCCTGTCGGTTAAATTTCGCGTCTGCAGCATGTCAGCTTAGTGGTGTATCAATTTTAATGGCCAGTAGTGTATAAATAATGGAAAAATTTGAGTACAATGCTGGAGATTTTTAAATATATGCTGTAAACAAATAACAACAATTATGTGAATAAGCATCACAGAATATTAATTACATGTTGTATCAATGATGGTTGCATTATAACCACCTTTTACACTCTGGGTCCCAGAATTGAGCAGTTCAGTTGACCTTTCTGCTATTTCTCCCACCCATCTCCTGTTCCAGAAGGTAGAGATCAACTGCCTTTCAGCAGCTAGCATCTCAGGCTCCCACTCCGGTATTTCACCCTCGCCGGAATTGCTGTTGTTGTAGAGCCACCGATCCAGCTCACGGAAGTCGTCTACAACAAGATATTGATTAGAAGAAAGAGCAACAACACGAAATTTGTACTTAATTTGCCTACAGAGAGATATTAATAGCGAGATCAAAACAACACTTGTTACAATCTGAATATATCAAGAGCTGTTTTCTGAACATGTAAACTATCACACAGAATTTGGAGAAGTACTTGCATGCGGGTAGCACAAGTTCTTCAGCTTGCTGGTGACTTTCAGCTTCTACCTGCTGCTGCTCTAATGCTAGAACAACAGTAGAAATGTTGTAAGCACTTGCTATGATTTGAATACTTTAAGAGATGTTTTCTGAAAATGTAAATTGTCGCACATAGAATTTAGAGACGTACTTACATGATGGTAGCACAAGCTCTTCGGCTTGCTGGTGACTTTCAGCTTCCAGCTGACGTTCTAAATCTGGCAACATTTCGGGAATGAATGCTGCAGTAGCGAGAAAAAAGATCAATTATAATCACTTGTTACGAAAGTGTATCGCAATCTCAAAAAATTTGAATACTTTGCTGGGAAATTTTATAACTGTCACAATTTGAACCCATAATTTTTTTTATAAACACATACATGGCAATGGCCCCACGTTTGGCCATTTCCCACCAACACTACCGCGGGCATCACAGCTCACTGACCGTTTCATATTGCGGGAATCACATAAACACAACTAGGCACTGTAAAAGACTGATGATGATTTTGGTGAAGGTTTCGCTTTATATACCTTCAGACTCCACCCTCTATTTTGCAAAGGACCAATAGGAATTCAGAATGCCATACCAGCAAATTATATCTTGTCTTCATTTTTCTTCAAGCAGGCTTGGTGGAGAAGTTTGCGGAACAGGTCACAGCTGGGGGTGATTCTGTGACAAACATCTTTCGTTTGCAGGCATGTGGCTGGAAAACTGGACGCATCTGCTAGCTTTAGAAAAAGATCCTTTGTTCATTCTGAGACAGATGGATAGTCTGACATACTCGGCCCAGCTGCATTCCTCGAAATATATGTTGTTGTTTCCGTTAGGACACAGCTGTGGGAAGAAGACGCTAACCTTCGAAAACAAATCTATCGTCCATGGTAGATGTTCACTAAGCTGCGTCCTGGCTCTGTGGCTCTGACGGTGTTGTACAATCTAGCCATCTGCAGATTTCCAACTGCTGGCTGCCCCCCCCCCCCTCCCCCCATCCCCGTGCTTGGCGTGGAATGGAAGCCGAGTGGACCACTAGTTTGGGCGGGGCAGGCGGAGAAGTGGTCACTGTTCAAACCACCGGACACCGAGCCAAGCGTTGCACATGGCGCCTGAGAGTTAGCAGCACGCGTCGCATGGCGCCCTTCGATCTCAAGCTGCCGCAGCTGAGCAAGAGGCGGTAGGCGTGTCCGGTCAAAACCCGTGAAGTGAAGCTGCTGCAACAGTCACTATGAATACGGTCTGGCGGGGGACAGACTGAAGCTCCCAAATGTAGCGTGCTGCAGGAGGTGGTGAATGGGTGTAAGCTGGCACACCACTAGTGCACTCGTACCCAACAGTGCAACGCGTGTTAATGACTTTGTGATCACAGTATATAAAGCGGTGAAGCGATTGAACGTTAAACAAGAGATCGATGTCCTCTGGAATGCAAATTATGTCCTTCTCAGAGCAGAATTCATCGATTTCTCGTCCTCTGAATTTTTTTATTTCTACAACCTAAACAATTTCCGTTCATATTATGTCTTTTGAATTGACAATTGAACTGTACAGCGAAAATTCGGAATAGCCGCCAAAATTCGAAATTCCCGCCAATAGGGCAGGTGGGGGAGGGGTGAAGGTGCGGAGACCCACGTGCAGGCCGAGGAAAATCATCTGGGGAAGGGAGAGGGTTGGGTGGGCGTGGATGGGGGTAATTAAGCGATCAATTTAATTAATTTGGATATCAATTTGATATAAATTTGATATCAAAATTGCACCAGCAACGCTATCTCTCTACTACTTGTGTGGAGCAATGAGCTCAGTCACTGAAGCCCCAAAAATGTCGTATAGGGAAATAAATGGTGTAGTCGCAAATTTTTATGCAGTGGTAGAACGGAATGCCATGAACAAAATACTAAATATCCTGACCGGTGACGGGTGAATGTGGGATTGTGGGTGCGTCTGAAGTTCTCTTTTGAACGTTTTTCTTCAATAATTCGAAAAATTTGCGAAAACGTAGGGGAGAAATGACTATCTGTATACCTCCGAATGAGCTCTAATTTCTCTTATCTTCATGGTCATTAAGCGATTATGTGCGTTGGCGACAGTAGAATCGTTCTGCAGGCAGCTTCGAACGTCGATTCTCTAAATTTTCTCCGTGCTGTTCCGTAAAAAGAACGTCGTCTTCTTTTCAGTGATTCCCACTTGAGTTCACAAAGTCTCTACCTATCAGGAAAAATGTCTAGCAGCCCGCCTCCGGATTGCTTCGATGTAGCTAACCGTTCCAGCTACACGTTTTTAATTACAATATTCGGCATTGTAAATAATACTTTTAACGCCCTTCCTAATGGACTCTGAATTCTACAACTGCAAATTCTCCGTGTGTGGAACGCTTCTAAAATGTAGTGTACATGCCGTTTAGCTCTAACGATGTGTCGATGACCAAATATGGAGAGATTTCGTGCGTTCCTCGCTCTAGGATCTACCGTTAATCAGAATATCTGTGCAAGGCTCATCAAGATCAGAGCAACAAGCCCAAATATTCCAGTCGGTACGTAACATGGACGCGTTTTCTTGAAGTGGTCACGGTCCTTAAGTAAACTGCTCATCTGAGGGATTTAGGAGATAGTCGAGACAGCGTAACGCAGTAGTATACAATAAAGCCGTTTCTGTTCAACAAATCAACAGTTTTCTTCATTTCCATAGCTGCACTGTACAGCAGATATCATTAGTTTGGTCTGTTTATTTCCTTTCTACTTTTACGCATCTTTTTGTTGCAGCTTTGACATTGACATCATCAAGGACTAACTCATGCTATCATCTGTTGTATAAGCAAGTACAGTTCACTTATATGAATACATGGTGCCTGTTCTTTCGGACGTGTGCAAAAGAACAGATACCACACGAATCCGCAACTGTGATACACATTATGTATATTGAAGGTGGAGGGAGGAGAAAGGAAGGGGAACAAAAGGAATTATTGATGTCGGGTGCATCGGGACTTTATGCAGAATTAGGGGTGACGAGCGAAAATGTGTGCTGGAGCCGGCTTCGAACCTGGGATCTCCTGAGTACTATACAGTTGCGTTAACCAATGCGCCATGTGGACACAGGGTTTATCGACGCTGCACGGACTGTCTCGATACTCTTGTCGGCCGACACACACTCCGCGGTCCGCGCCCATGTCCTTCATCCGCCGCAGGAGGTAGAAAGTAATTGTGCATCCTCACTGAAGGTGGTTTATTTATTGCCCATTGAGGCCGAATAAATTATATGAATGCGTGGTGTCTATTTTTTGGACATGTCCGAAGGTTCCCAAGAGATTCGACTCTGTGTTATATTTTGATTGTCAACGACGATTCGCTAATACGGAGGATCATCATAGGTAAGTGATGTCTACAATAAGTTTTTGAAAGAAACCTAGACTGTTATACTGGATGGAGAATGATCAACAGAAGCGAAAGTAACATCGGCTGCACAGCACCACTGGGTGTGACCACTAATGCCTTAAATATTCATTACTGTCAGATAGGAGTCAGCAGGACTGTTTACTGACGACGCTGTTGTCTAGAAGAAAATAGATCTCCCGGTTATTACAAGGAAATGCTGAACAAGTCTGACAGTATTTTAACCTGCTGTTCTGTTTGGCAGCTGCCTGTAAGAAAAAAAAAGTAATAGTTTAAATGTGAGATGAAACGGAACTAACAGGTGAAATCATAAGTATGAAAGGTGAATGGGAGTCTTGGATTTGTTGGGAGGCATCTGGTTCAAATGGCTCTGAGCACTATGGGACTTAACATCTAAGGTCATCAGTCTCCTAGAACTTAGAACTACTTAAACTTAACTACCCTAAGGACATCACACACATCCATGCCCGAGGCAGGATTCGAACCTGCGACCGTAGCCGTCACGCGGTTCCACACTGAAGCGTCTAGAACCGCTCGGCCACACTGTCCAGCCGAGTCATCTGGGAAACAGCTGTTCGTCTGTTGAGAAAACCCCAAATAACATGCTAGTGAGTTCAGTTCAAGGTTACTACTATGGTGTTTGGAGTTGTTATAAAGTATGCAAAGCAGCAGACATGGAAACAATTCAGCGACTTGCTGCTTGGATCCTAGGAGGTCAGTACAGCCTATGTGAAGCTGTAACGGAATTTGCCAGGGAACTGTAATGGGAATCTTTGGGAAATAAGGGAAGTTGTTTTCGTTAAAGGTTAATGAGATAATATTGGGAAACATTCTGCTTCCTCTATCTTAAAAATAGCACAAGACAAAGAAAAAAGATAGGCTGGAGCTGGCACCAAGGCAGACAGTCTTTCTTCTGTCGCCGTATATGCAAATTCATTGGGTTGGAGGTCACTAACATTTTTGAGAAGTGCCCTCCATCCTGAACTGTATCAAAAGGACGAAGTAAGGTTAGCAGTTAAACGTCACGTAGAGGACGAGGTCATCAGAGGCTGAGCTCAAGCTCGGATTCACCGTAACTACAGGAAACCTAAATTCGGGTGGCCGGCCGGCGATTTGAACTCCGCTTCAGCCAGTGTTTCGACCGATGCACCACTTCATTTGGTACTCGTGTTCGCGCTTACACCCTGATTATCCTTTCCATTTAATTATTTCTTTGTCTTCTGGCGCCCAAGAAAAGAAATCACCATTAGTGTTCTTATACAGAACACCTTTGATATTCTTGGCGTCAATTTTGAGTCCATGTTTCGGACCGTTTAGAAATATTCATCGCTTAAAGAGTATTGTACAGCTGGCTTCACCCACATTTTTTTTAAAAATGTGAACCACCCACAGCTTCGATACCTTTATATTCACGTCCCAGATCTGTTCTGATAGCACTTATCGGTTCTATCCCGAGTTGTGCTTAGTACCTTTTTGTCCGTGTCAGCTCCGCACACTGGATTAGCTCATCACTTCCGCATTTAAAGTTTGGAACACGTAAAAAGAGGCTATAAAATAAGACTGCACTGTGTGCGGAATAGATGGCATGCAGATACTGGAAACTCTATGATTATTTTGAAACCGCCAAATTGATCGTAGCATCAAGTGTAAACTCTACAACAAAAGAAGGCTTTTGTTCTGTGGCTGCATTTCAGAGTTGTTTTCAGAGAACGTAAATTCTCAGTAGTGTAGCTACTGCACGCTGACCAGTCCCTGGTATTACTGCCCGCTGACCGATCCCCGGTATGGATAGGTCGATACGGCTCCTACAACAGACTGCAGTATTTGCGGCGGTAAGCACATCGCGACATAATTCGGCATCCGTCCCACAGTGAACAGAGCAGCCTAACCAACAAGCAGACTTCAGTTCTGTGCTCGAAGTAACGTGGAACACTATTTGCGGGTTAGTAGTGCCTCCTGACGTTTGCGTGTACGTCACTCGCCAATAATCACCGCCGATACTCGGAGTACACCAGCTGCTTGCAAATTGCGCTTCAGAGTCTAAGAACTAAACTGGTTAATGCTGTGAAGCACCTACGGAATCAAGACGGTCTGTTGTTTTATACCTCCTGACAGTGTTCTCAGTTACTGTCTCAAAACGCTGATAAGTTGCTCTATAAAGGGAAAGTCGTGGCAAAAATTACATTTTTATATCACTGATTGCACTGTACAACACATTTTAACTTTTTGTCTACCATCTACATAAAATTATGATTTTTCACATTTCGTGGTAATGTGGAGTTCCCTATTACATACCGTTCTACAAAAGTAGAGCTTTAACTATTTACGAAAAATATATAATTTTCAAACACTAGAAAGTCAAATATTTCACCCAAGAATAAGTTTAGAAGGCTATTTTTGGACATTTTCTTTTGCATTCGTGTTGTGCGGTGTCTCTAAGGAACAACAATACTCTTCCAACATGCTGCAGTTCCACAGACCCACAAACCGCTTTTTCATTACTGCAATGTCCTGATGAAGGCGTTCCCGGTATTCATCACTTGCAAAACCCCCAAATTCTGAGGGAAAAAGTGAAAACAGCAATCACATAGCTGTAACTTTGGTAACATACACTCCTGGAAATTGAAATAAGAACACCGTGAATTCATTGTCCCAGGAAGGGGAAACTTTATTGACACATTCCTGGGGTCAGATACATCACATGATCACACTGACAGAACCACAGGCACATAGACACAGGCAACAGAGCATGCACAATGTCGGCACTAGTACAGTGAATATCCACCTTTCGCAGCAATGCAGGCTGCTATTCTCCCATGGAGACGATCGTAGAGATGCTGGATGTAGTCCTGTGGAACGGCTTGCCATGCCATTTCCACCTGGTGCCTCAGTTGGACCAGCGTTCGTGCTGGACGTGCAGACCGCGTGAGACGACGCTTCATCCAGTCCCAAACGTGCTCAATGGGGGACAGATCCGGAGATCTTGCTGGCCAGGGTAGTTGACTTACACCTTCTAGAGCACGTTGGGTGGCACGGGATACATGCGGACGTGCATTGTCCTGTTGGAACAGCAAGTTCCCTTGCCGGTCTAGGAATGGTAGAACTATGGGTTCGATGACGGTTTGGATGTACCATGCACTATTCAGTGTCCCCTCGACGATCACCAGAGGTATACGGCCAGTGTAGGAGATCGCTCCCCACACCATGATGCCGGGTGTTGGCCCTGTGTGCCTCGGTCGTATGCAGTCCTGATTGTGGCGCTCACCTGCACGGCGCAAAACACGCATACGACCGTCATTGGCACCAAGGCAGAAGCGACTCTCATCGCTGAAGACGACACGTCTCCATTCGTCCCTCCATTCACGCCTGTCGCGACACCACTGGAGGCGGGCTGCACGATGTTGGGGCGTGAGCGGAAGACGGCCTAACGGTGTGCGGGACCGTAGCCCAGCTTCATGGAGACGGTTGCGAATGGTCCTCGCCGATACCCCAGGAGCAACAGTGTCCCTAATTTGCTGGGAAGTGGCGGTGCGGTCCCCTACGGCACTGCGTAGGATCCTACGGTCTTGGCGTGCATCCCTGCGTCGCTGCGGTCCGGTCCCAGGTCGACGGGTACGTGCACCTTCCGCCGACCACTGGCGAAAATCGATGTACTGTGGAGACCTCACGCCCCATGTATTGAGCAATCGGCGGTACGTCCTCCCGGCCTCCCGCATGCCCACTATACGCCCTCGCTCAAAGTCCGTCAACGGCACATACGGTTCACGTCCACGCTGTCGCGGCATGCTACCAGTGTTAAAGACTGCGATGGAACTCCGTATGCCACGGCAAACTGGCTGACACTGACGGCGGCGGTGCACAAATGCTGCGCAGCTAGCGCCATTGGACGGCCAACACCACGGTTCCTGGTGTGTCCGCTGTGCCGTGCGTGTGATCATTGCTTGTACAGCCCTCTCGCAGTGTCCGGAGCAAGTATGGTGGGTCTGACACACCGATGTCAATGTGTTCTTTTTTCCATTTCCAGGAGTGTATTACACTTCATACGTTGAAAACATCATACCATGTTACTCGCAATCTCTTTGTAGTCATCAGATTTGTCATTTCCAAGAAAGTGTGTACACCCTGACTTGAAGACATTCCATTCATCTTTCTCAGTCTCACTTAACAAGTCGATGAAACGTGTATTTTGCACAAGCCAGTCTCACTTAACAAGTCGATAAAACGTGTATTTTGCACAAGCTGTCGTATTTGGGAGTCAACACAAACTCCCTCTTTAATATTTGCACAGTTGATATCGGGAAACTTTGTCGTCAGGTATGCAAAAGCTTCCCTTTCTCTATTTTACAAATATCTTCATTAACCCCATTAATACGCACGAGTGAGAGGCATATGGCTCATACGACACACTCATTTTACCTGGAACGTAGACGTTTCGCATGTTCCATTCCTTAGTTTCGTGACATTCTTTCTAGTTGCGACTGTCCCACTCGCCCAGGAAGCCGCAGTACTTCGTGTAACCTGGTTGCATACCAGTCAATAGCCCTATTACTTTCAGATCTGCACACAGATTCTAGTTGTTAGTGAACTGAGGTCAACGGTAGACGGCACAAGAGACGCCGTGAGCTCAACCCTCTTCCTGTAAGCCGCCTAATAATGGTCCTTGTGGCCACTGAATCCCAAGTTACACAGTTGCACGACGTATCGATGATAATGATGAATTCGGGACTTTGAGTGCCACTCTGACGACTGTTCGGTCCTCATGTTCTGTCTTCTCTCTAGGTAGACCGCTTCCATCTTGACGCTGTGTTCTGCCTTGGTTCACCCATTCCTGTCAAAATCATCGAGTAGTGGCATCGCTCCCATTCAGATATCGAGTGATTTGATGATTACTCCAATTGGATTCTTTGAGCATGCATACACGTCCTCTATCAAATGCCGACATCTACGTATATTGTTCACACCTCTGTCCGCGAGGCATAATTGCTGTCCAGCTGAGTACACAGAATGAAATTCGCAAAGACTGTGTCCTCGTATCGACACGTCCCCTGTTTACTATCCTTTCTAGCTGTGTGGTGAAATCGCCTTGCAGCGCCACACAGTCATCCATCGGCCGCCAAAGTTAAAAGTTTTTTATTTTCCTTCGATAACTGTATGGACATCAATCTGTGGCCAATATGCGTAACTCCTTCGCGGTGCGTCCTTTATTCTCTTCCTTTTTTTTTTTTCTTTGAGTGTATCGTAGTGAACTACCCGGCGTGTGTTTTAAATAGCTATATTGGTTGAAGCAGCATCTCCCCAACTTATAGCGCAGTATGTGACTACAGTCATTACGCTACCGGAAGCATATCTACTCAGCGACCACAGTAATAATGCGCCGTCTTGTAGAGCACGCAGCATCTCTGAAAATGCTCCCACCGAACGTCACACGAGAACTGACGCCCAGAGTCTCCAAGATGCCGACCAATTAATGGAAGAACCTATGTCACACTACCGTATTTCAGCTAGTACTAAGTCTCCCGAAGCATTTATACAGCGGAAGAAGTAATCACTTCGTTAAGTTCTTCTTGTGTCCACCCCAAAATTAAAATTCGAATAAAAACAATTACAAGCCCTGTTGTCTGTCACGCATAGATATCCCCCAACAAATTTCTTAAAATAAAAACGGAGACTACAAGAAAACATTAAGTCTGTTACTGACACTACTTCACTGCACACCGGCAAACAAGGAAATGTAAATGTCGTGTGACTAGGGCCTCCCGTCTGTTAGACCGCTCGCCACGTGCAAGTCTTTCGTTTTTGACGCCACTTCGGCGACTTGTGCGTCGATGGGGATGAAATGATGATGATTAGGACAACACAAAACCCTGAGCGTATAAAATCTCCGACCCAGCCGGGAATCGAACCAGGGCCCTTAGGATTGACAGTCTGCCGCACTGACCACCATTAACTTAGCCTTTTTTTTTATTACAGAGGGCAGCTAACCCTCTGACCGAACACGCTGAGTTACCGTGCCGGCTGACCACTCAGCTACCAGGGGCGGACAGACAATGAAACGTGGTGCTTCAGAAGAATGCTGAAAATTAAGTGGGTAGATCGACTATATAATGAGGAGGCACTGAATAGATCTGCGGGAGGAAGAAATCTTACAGCCTGATTAAATGAAGGGATCGCTTGGTAGGATATATCTTGAGGCATCAAGGAATCGTAAATTTGGCAATGGAGAGAAATGTGGAGGATAAGAACTATAGAGGAAGACCAAATCAGATTCAGATGTATGTAGACTGTAGTAGATGCAGATGTTTGAACAGGATAAACTTGCGTGGAGAGCTGCTCAAACATTTCAGACCGAAGTCCACAACAACAAGAAGATCAATAACAACAATACCTACGGGCTGCAAAAAGGAAGTTCGCTAATATCTGCCGAAACAGCAGAGCCTCACGACAATTAATATAGAAAATCGGTGTACATATAATACTCTCACAACATTCACTCTACAAATAGTCGCCCGCCATTCGTAGCTTTTGCTTACGCACATGATCTGTTAGTCATTTCTTCTAAAGTGATACTCAGTTTGGGCATTTTTGCAGTTACTTTGTTTTTTAAATGCAACTGTTTTTTTCATCCAACTAAGCTTTGTTCCGATAGTAACGGAAGCTATGGTTCTTGGAAAATTAATGGTGGACTTAATTAGAAGAGGACAGAATGAATTTCCCCTACGATCAATTACGGTGTCTGCCCTAAGTGATAGCTCTGATTTCATTATGATGTTTTGCATTTGTAATTTTACTTAGACTGAAATAGAGAAAAAATTATTAAATTGAACATATCGAGCAAAACAAATACACACATTTTCACTATGAGCGTTTCAGTTCAGTGAAGAATATACGCCGTGTATTAGTTAACATATGTTAGCATACAGGCAGACGGTATTGAAGACGTAAAAAATGGAAACAGCAGTCTGCGTGTTATTTTCTCTTACATTATGAAACAGTAAGTGAAGATTTCATCGAGCCGTTGACAATATGGTCATTAGATATGGAGAACAAGCTGAGACTGAAGAAGGATAGAGAAAAAAATGATCATTTCCTTTAAAAAGAGAATCATTCCTGCATGCAGCATAATCAGGGGAACCACAGAAAACTGAAATCTGAAAAGTCGGAATGTAATCAGTTCGGCGCATTTCTTGTTGTTCCCGAAAAGAGGAGGCTATGTTTCACTGCCTGCCGTTCTATCATTTTCATAGTTGTCTATAAAAACGGAAGAACAAACTGCACAAAACCCGATCAAGAGAGATACACTGTCGATACGCTACGATTAAAAAAGAAAGGGGGACCTAATTTGATGTTTCAACAGTTCCACGTATATGCGGGAAAATGGGTCACGAAGTAGAGGATCGAAGTAATGCTTACTTAGTACTGACATACAGGGACTGGACAAAAATATGGAAATACCGCGAGAAATGCATGCTTCAACATAAAAGCTAGCCAAGCGTGCAGGTTGCGCTGTTGTATTTGACCACGAACGACACGTGTGCAATGTCCTCAATAGGCTTCAAGTGTCAGATGCGGTTAGTACAGTGTTCTGTGTAGTCGTGAATGCATTACCTCGGAGCTAAGTAAATTCGAAGACGGTTAAATTGTTGGTGCTCGTATGGTGGGTGCTTCCGTAACCAAGGGAATCGAAGTTTACGGTGTTTCAAGAGGCGCCGTATCGAAGATTTATACCGCACACAAGAAAAGCGAAAAAATAGATCCGATAAATCACAACGCGGACGAAATTGTGTCTTAAGTGATTGTGACAGATAGCCATTGAAGAGGATTGTGATGGAAAATAAGAGGAGGACAGCTGAAAAAGTCACAGCAGAACTGAATGTCACACCCACGAACCCTATCAGCACCACAACAACGCGAAGGGAGTTACCTAGCCAGGGAATTGTAGGGCGAGGTGGAATTCCAAAACCACTCGTCAGTTTTGCAAGTGCCCGTAACAGGCAAACGTGGTGTCGAAGTCATAAAACCTGGAGTATGGAGCAATAGAAGAAAGTAATTCGGCCAGATGTGTCTTGTTTCGCACTGTATCTAATTCCTGGGAGTGTTTACGTCCTAAGAGTCAAACATGGTGAGGATTCGGTAATGATTTAGGTAGGCATATCGTGGTACTCCATGAATCCCATGGTTACTCTGCAAGGTCGCATTACTGCCAACGATTATGTGACTATTCTGGATGATCAGGTCCATCCCATGGCACAATGTTTGTTCCGCAATGGTGTTACTGTGTTCCAAGACGACACGGCGCCCGTTCACACAGCTGAAGGGAGTGTCGCCCCTCCCCGCGCATCATAGTCACCAGACCTCAATATTATTGAGCCTTTGTGGTCTACGTAGGAGAGAAGGTTGCTTGAGCGCTATCCACCTCCATCATCTTTACCTGTACTTGCAACTATTTTGCAGGAAAACTGGTATAAAATTCCTTTGAAAATCATATAAGATATATGTTTCTAGACGAGGAGAAGCTGTTTTGAACGGAAACGGTCTTCCTAAACTGTATTAGGCATGGAAATATGTTCTGTTCCCACAGTTTTGTCTCCCAGCCCCACTCCCTCCTGTATATTTCATGTTGCGTAAAGAACGACGAGATGATGGAGATACTATTTTATTGTTTTGTAACTTGTCGACAGGAATGTGAAATTTTACGGAATGTGTGGTGACTAGCCAACATAGCTACTGCTATGAACTTTTCGGTAGGGCTTTCATGATATGATCCTGTTGCTCGAGCAGGAAGCTTGCAGTTCCTGCTGGCTACGGCACGTGAGTCTTCGAGGAGAATCTGTCTGTTGCTGAAGAACTTTTCAATAAGCAGTCTACGTTTAAACATTAAATAGAATTTTTCATTTATTATGGTTTGTAGCGGAGAGTACATCTCACCCTTATTCCGGACCGTAGTGACAACACACTTACTAAAGTTTTGCGTCCTATGTTCTCTCGATCAGTTTATGCTTAATTTTGAATTTGTTGGTGTTTCGGTATTCGAGAATATAAAACACACTTTGTATGCTCAGACATTATGGCCGAACGAGTTGGCCCTGGTTGAGACAGTAACCTCAATCTTCGGGAGAAGTGAGGTTAAGTGTCCTACTCGGCAATCCAGATTTAAATGTTCTGTCGTTTCCCTACAATGACGAAGGAGCATGCTGGAACAGTTCCCTTCAACAGGTCTCCGCATGGCTATGAGGATAGCATTTTGGCACAGACAGTGAGTTGCAGACCAGCATAGAGAACTGACGGAAAGCACAGGCGGCTGCCTTCTATGAGGAGGGTACTGGACTGTTGGTACAGCACTACGACAAATGTCGAAGTCATATCGGCGACTGTGTAGAGAAGTATCTGAAAGGTGTAGTTAAATTTTGCCAATAAAACATTTTCACTGTGGTCTACATTTCGCGACCGACCTGTCCTTCAAAAAATAAAAAAAGCCTAACGTATTTGTTCACACTTTCGTATACAGAGCTCAGATGAGCGAAGGATTCCTACCCAAGTAGCACTGAGACTCAACGCGGTACCGTAACGTCGACGGGGTTGTCTGCACAACAGGCGTACGGAACGGCATGAGACCATAGTTTCGGTCCGGCATACATGGCGTGCCGCAATGTTTTGATACGCGTGTCACATGTCTGTTATGCATAGATATCCCCTACTACACTTCTTAAAATAACAACGGAGACTACAAGAAAATATTAAGTCTGTTACTGACACTACTTCACTGCACGCCGGCAGACAAGGAAATGTAAATGTAAATGTCGTGTGACTAGGGCCTCCCGTCGGGTAGACCGTTCGCCAGGTGCTAGTCTTTCGGTTTGACGCAACTTCGGCGACTTGCGTGTCGATGGGGATGAAATGATGATGATAAGGACAACACAACACCCAGTCCCCGAGCGCAGAAAATCTCCGAAGCAGCCAGGAATTGAACCCGGGCCGTGGGGTATGACATTCCGTCGCGCTGACCACTCAGCTACCAGGGGCGGAGTATGCCTCAGATGATTATATTAGATTATATAAGATTCAGTTTTAGTTCCATAGACTCAAAAATGAGATGATTCTCGCGGGTATGGAACATGTATGAGCCCTAATTTCTCGTTTCTTATTTTCGTGGACCTTACGCGCAAATGTATGTTGGCTGCAGTAGAATCGTTCTGCATTCAGCTTCAAATGCCGTTTCTCTAAATCTCCTCAACAGTGTTTCTCGAAAAGAACGTGGCCTTCTCTCCAGGGTTTCTCATTTGAGTTCCCTAAGCATCTCAGTGACACTTGTGTTTTGTTCAAACCTACCGGTATATAATCTAGCAGCCCGCCTCTGAATTGTTTCGATGTCTTCCTTCAATCCGACCTGGTACGGATTCCAAACATTCGACCAGTACTCAAGAATAGATCGCACCAGCGTCCTATATGCTGTCTCCCTTATATGTTATTTATTTTTATTTACATGTCAAGTTCCGTAGGACCAAATTGAGGAGAAAATCTCCAAGGTCATGGAACTTGTCAGTACATGAACTTACAACATAAAAGTAATAACAGATAAAAATAAATGTTCATGAACCTGAAAGAAAATCAGTCCATAAGTTCAGCAAACGCTATCAGCATTACAACGAGAATCAGCTTAATTTTTCAAGGAACTCCTCGACAGAATATAAGGAGTTACCCACGAGGAAACTCTTCAGTTTCGATTTAAAAGCGTGTGGATTACTGCTAAGATTTTTGAATTCGAGTGGCAGCTTATTGAAAATGGATGCAGCAGTAGACTGCACACCTTTTTGCTCAAGAGTTAAGGAAGTCCGATCCAAATGGAGGTTTGATTTCTGCCGAGTATTAACCGAGTGAAAGCTGCTTATTGTTGGAAATAAACTAATATTAGTAACAAGAAACGACAGTAAGGAATATACATATTGAGAGGCCAATGTCAAAATACCCAGACTCGTGAACAGAAGTCGACAAGAGGTTCGTAAACTCACACCACTTATTGCCCGAACCGCCCGTTCCTGAGCCAAAAATATCCTTCTAGAATGGGAAGAGTTACCCCAAAACATAATACCATACGACATAAGTAAATGAAAATAAGCAAAGTAGACTAATTTACGTGTCGAAGTATCACTCACTTTCGATACCGTTCGAATAGTGAAAATGACAGTATTAAGTCTTTGAACAAGATCCTGAACGTAGGCTTTTCACGACAGCTTAGTATCTATCTGAACACGTAGGAATTTGAACTGTTCAGTTTCACTAATCGTATGCCCGTTCTGTGAGATTAAAACGTCGGGTTTTGTTGAATTGTGTGTTAGAAACTGTAAAAACTGAGTCTTACTGTGATTTAATGTTAGTTTATTTCCTACAAGCCATGAACTGAGGTCATGTACTGCACTACTTGAAACCGAGTCAATGTTGCATACAACATCCTTTACTACCAAGCTAGTGTCTTCAGCAAACAGAAATATTTTAGAGTTACCCATTATACTAGAGGGCATATCATTTATATAAATAAGGAACAGGAGCGGCCCCAGCACTGATCCCTGGGGCACCCCCCACTTGGCAGTACCCCACTCAGATCCCACATCACAGCCGTTATCAACATTGTGAATAATGACCTTTTGCTGCCTGTTGCTAAAGTAAGAGGTGAACCAGTTGTGAGCTACTCCCCTTATTCCGTAATGATCTAACTTCTGGAGCAATATTGTGTGGTCAACACGGTCAATTGCCCTAGTTAAATAAAAAAATACGCCAAGCGTTCGAAACTTTTTGTTTAGCCCATCCAGTGCCTCACAGAGAAAAGAGAATATAGCATTTTCAGTTGTCAAACGACTTCTAAAGCCGAACTGTACACTTGATAGCAAATTGTGTGATATAAAATGATCAATTAACCTTACATACACAGCCTTTTCGATAACTTTTCCAAACACTGATGGCATAGAAATAGGTCTAAAATTATCTACATTATCCCTTTCTCCCTTATTATAAAGCGGCTTTACTACTGAGTACTTTAATCGCTTAGGAATCTGACCATTCCTAAAGGAAAAATTACAAATATGGCTAAATACAGGGCTACCATGTGCAGCACTGTACTTTAATATTCTACTAGACACTCCATCATAACCATGAGAGTCCTTAGTCTTCAGTGATTTAATTATTGACGCAATCTTCCCCTTCAATCTCAGAAAGGCATCTGCCGAAAAAGCTATATGATTCCCCGTAGAAACTAAATTTTTATTTAATTCACCAGCAAAGCTCAGAAAACGATTGTTAAATACTGTACATATATTTGATTTATCAGTAACAGAAATATTTTTTCTATGAACTGACTTCGTATAATTAATCTTGTGCTGCTGATCAGACACTTTCTTCACAAATGACGATATGGGTTGAATTTTATCCTGTGAATTAGTTATTCTATTTGCATACCACATACTTTTTGCCTTGCTAATAACATTTTTAAGCACCTTACAATACTGTTTATAATGGGCCACCGTAGCTTGATTGTGACTACTTCTAACATTTTGATATAATTCCCGCTTTGTTCTACATAATACCCTTATCCCACTAGTCAGCCAACCGGGCTGTCCATTACTGCTAGTACACCGTTTAGAATGTTCTAATGGAAAGCAACTCTTAAAGAGCATGAGAAATGTGTTATGGAAAGCATTGTATTTATCATCTATATTATCGGCACTATAAACATCTTGCCACTCTTGTTCCTTGACAAGTTTTGAAAAACTCTCTATTGCTGTTGGATTAACTTTCCTACGTTGTTTGTAATTAAATACGACGTTGGTTTGAGTACAAAAACCTTTTAATGTTAAAATTTGTGCATCATGGTCTGAAAGGCCATTGACCCTTTTACTAACAGAATGCCCATCTAGTAATGAAGAATGAATAAAAATATTGTCTATGACTGTGCTACAATTCCCCTGCACCATAGTTGGGAAAAACACAGTTTGCATCAGATCTTATGAATTTAGGAGATCTACCAACATCCATTTCCTTGCACAATCAGGTACAAAATTAATATTGAAGTCACCACATATAACTACTTTCTGGTACTTCCTAAAACGTGAATCAAGAACCCTCTCTAGCTTAAGCAAAAATGCTCTGAAGTCGGAGTTAGGGGACCTATAAACAACAACAATTAGAAGTTTAGTTTCACTAAATTCAACTAATGCTGCACAACTTTCAAATATCTGTTCAGTGCAGTGTCGTGCTACGTCTATGTACTCAAATGAAATACCGTTTTTACGTACAGAGCCACTCCCCCACCCCGCAAGGAACTCCTTGAGAAACAGCCAGCTTATCTGTAGCCTGGTAAAGGAAGCCTCTGAATTATCAAATTATTTAAGTGGTGCTCTGATATACCAATTATTTAAGAGTTAACGTCTATTAGCAGTTCACTAACTTTATCTCTAATACCTCTTATATTTTGATGAAATATGCTAATTCCTTCTCTACTTGGAAACATTACATCCTCTGGAGGTGAGCCCTTAGTTAGAGGCACTTCCTTTAAGCAGGTATACCTATAATCTGACTTCAGTCTAAAAAAGATGCAGCTCTAACACCAACTACAACAGGAATTTTTCCATGAGTGATACCACCACCACCACCACCCACTACACTGTCACCTATAAGCTTAGCAAGCCCCCCCTTCCCATACCTATTAAGGTGCAGGCCATGCCTAGTGAAACACCATCTACTGATAGACCCAACTGGCACCACTGAGATGTGATCCATGCCCTCCGCCATCAGTGCCCTCCCCAGCCCCACATTAACGCGCCTAACAGCCGCATTAATGTGAGGCCGATCATGACGCTGAAACAGTTGCACGAAATGCACATTAGTGCCACCAGTTTGAGTAGCTATCTTAGCCAAGTCACCACTGACATCATATTCCCCGTCCCTATCGAGACTGTTCCCTGCTCCACCCACTATCACTACCTGATCCTCTTTCGTAAAATTCTTACATAACTCCACTATGCTTTCAGTCACTTGAGCCAACCCTGCACTAGGCTTCACAATGCTGGTGACCTGGTACTCACTCCCCAACACTTCCTGCAACTGCTGGCCCACACCTCTACCGTGGGAACTACCTAGCAGCAGAACCTTCTTTCTGCTAGACTTTGCAACTAACCTAGGCCTCCTAATTGCTGAGGACTGCTGCAAGTTCGCTACATCTACGGCTACACGAAGCTCCTCTCCACTCAACTCTGACAGTTGGTCGTATCTATTGCATGTATGCAAAGTAAAACTGTCTGAGAACCTCCTCTTCCTAGCTACTTTCTTGCCAACTGCCAGTTCCCATTCCCCACCACCCTTCACCCTCCTCAACCTATCTAGTTCCTCCTTTGCGCATTGTAACTGCACCTAAAGGGCACAGATCTTGCTCTCCTGCTCGTCTATTAACTTGTTTCTACTACAGATTGTACATTCCCAGGAGAGGATCTCCCTAAAATGACCACTGGCTTCCCCACTGCATTCCCCCCAATGAAAATCCCACACCGTAATCCAGTACTCACAAACCTACGACAGAGCCCACACTTTTCACTCATGGTAAAAATTTTACAGGTACTCAAATAAACTATAGGTCTACATTACCAAAGTTAGTTTTACCAGCAGAACTATTTAAGAACTAACAATAATGGTCTCGAAATCCTGTGCCTACGAAGAAAGCAGCTACTTGTATTAATACTACTACAACACATCCGATACCAATACCAGCAAGACTTCACAAAATTATTAGCTAAAACCAAAAAATTAAAACGACCACTGTAACACTAAGCGAATTTAAAACACTAAATGAAAATTTTACTGAAATATTTCACTAGAAAGAATAATAAACGTCAGTTGAAAACAAAAGCACAAAATTTATTAACGACTTCGACACACTGAAAACTATAAAACACAGCGAGCGAACGATTACGAAAGTTTATTAAGTCGTTATTTCGCCACAAACGGCACGCAACACCGATGAAATCTATTAAATTTAATAACTGTATTACAGAGCACAAATAAGTTTGTCAGTACTTAGCTTATATCCGCTACAGCTACAGTGCACGCCGCAAAATGTAAACACACTACTTTCTACAATTCTCCCAATAAACCGAAGTCGACCATTCGCCTTCCCTGTCACAGTTCTTACATGCTCGTTCAATTTCATATCGCTTTGAAATGTTACCCAAAGATATTTACACGACTCGACTGTGACAAACAGGACTCTAGTAATACTATATCCAAACATTGCAGGTTTGTTCTTCCTACTCATCCACATTAACTTATATTTCCACTTAGGGCTAGCTGCCACTCATCACATCTACTGGAAATTTTGTCTAACTCGTTGAGCAAACACATTAACGAAACGCCCAGACATGGAAGACATCCTGACAAGACTGCGAGCAAACAGACGACCAAAATTCAAATATATCTAATCATAGCGTACAGTAAGGCACAGCACAGCACCAGAAAAGAATACAGGGCCTTGCCCCCACCATGGAACCCTTACCTCACGATATATCAATTCCCCCACACTTGAGCCAAAGATAGAGCAACTAACCATATAACACACGCAACACACACACACACACACACGCATACACATACACATGTACAGCAGAATTAACTAGCCATAAAACTTAGCATAGATTGAAAGACTAAAAGTTTGTAACAGCTCACTTCTGCTACTAATGTTATTCCCCTATGATTACAGGAGGACTTAATGTAAACACGAGAGTAGCTTAAAGAAGCATCTAATTGTAAAACTCCGTCCGAACAGGCCTTGGAAGGCCAACGGTACCGACCGGCCACCGTGTCATCCTCAGACCACAGGCGTCACTGGATGCGGTTATGGAGGGTCAGCACACCGCTCTCCCGGCGGTGTGTCAGTGTACGAGACCGGAGCCGCTACTTCTCAATCAAGTAGCTCCTCAGTTTGCCTCACAAGGGCTGAGTGCACCCCGCTTGCCAACAGCGCTCGGCAGACCGAATGGTCACCCATCCATGTGCTAGCGCACTCCGACAGCGCTTAACTTACGTGATCTGACTGGAACCGGTGTTACCACTGCAGCAAGGCCTTAGGCCCTCTAATTGTAAACTGCACTCTAAGTTCAGCTGTATGTTATGCAAATTATCCTCATTTCCCACCAGTAGTGGACACTATAAAGCAATATAGCATTGTTAAGAAACAGTGGAAGTAGTACCCTAAAAGAACACCACCAACACAACCACACAAAAAACAAAGCAACAACACAAAAATACACCAAAACACACATCAGTCACCTAAAAACCAAACCTTCTATCTCAAACATACAACGTCACTAAACCAATTTGCAATAATCAAACATTTAGTGTAACAAACAAAGTCGAAAATGTATCATCTTAGAAATCTGCTAAATGCCACCACTAATCCTAGTGCTATAACGCATTCTAGTATGTATTTATTGAAAAATTACAGTGTATTATAGTTTAATGTATCTTTATTGTACCTCAATATGACTCAAAAATTTGGTATTGTAAAAACTGATTAATTGGACTCTAGCGTGCAATCTGAACAAATGAAGAAATGAATTGTACCTGCACAACAAAAGGCTGAAAATGACAGTGCAAGTTCTCCCTCCAGTTCCCCTCAGGAAAGGGAATGAAAAAAAGAGCGTCGACAGCAGAGGGAAGTGGAGAGTTAACTGGTGTGCAGCTGGAGAGTCAGTGGGCCGATTTCCGAGGACGACGTCTTGCCACACACTTTGACACAAAGTGATAGCTAGTCAAACATTGTGTCTAAAGTCGGTGTTCTTCAGACGACAGTTATACATTACTAAGTGATAAATGTTGTGAACTTTGACTTACAACTGATAAAGCATATGATGTGTGCTCCACAAAGCACTAAGGCTAGCCTCTTATTTGTTGGTTTTTATACCCTTCCTCTGTATGTTCAGTAAGGGACAAGATTTGGCAAGTGCAAGATTTTCCTTGTGAGAAACCGGCCTACTGGCGGGTAAGCTGTGGGTCAACGATGCCTACTATGCGGTTCAGTATCAGTCGTTCATAGAGTTTGTGTAAGCGACATAAGAGCGAATTCGGCAGATAATACACATAAATGAAACTGTACTGCTAGAAAGACTGTTAAGAGGGTCATTCTAAAAATAAAGAATGTTTTGAACTGACGAGTCGCGCAATTTATTCTCTCCCCTCGACCAACCACACCACGTGTCGCACACATTGCTACTCTTTGGATTACCCGTGCGATTTTCAAATGTGTCATAAAATTAACGGTCTCGCGAAGTGTGAGGTTCGTAGTGTAAAGTATTTCGAATTTTTAAAAAAAGCCCAATCTATAGAAATTTGCAGAAAGGTAACCGAAATTTATGGAAATGTGATGTATGAAATTTCAGTCCGAAAATGATCCGTCAAGCTTAATGGCGGACGATCGCATATTTATGACGGTGAGCGATAAGGTCGTTCTTTAGTTGCAACTTACTGAAGAAAGAAAGGAAATAAATTCCCGGGATGATTCCAGTGATTAGGAATATTTTGCAAGTAAAACCGTCTAGATCTCTAGGTCGTTTCGGCTACTACCATCATATGATCAAAACTTAGAATTTGTAAAATAAGTTCCAGTGTCAGTTTCAGTAAAATATGTGCCTAACCGTTTAGCATTGGTTTTGTCGAAACTGACACTGAAACTGGTTTACGAGGTCTAAGTAATGATTTGCTGATGGAAGTAGGCGAAACGATGCAATAGATAAAAATACATATTAAGCTATCTTGAAGGTTTTATCACACAATATGAGGAAATCAGTGATCGAGTAAACAATTCAAAAGAATTACGCTTTTGATAGTCTGGGCTTGTGCATTCTTGAAATTTCAAGATTAGTTTTTTATAAAATTATTCTTGGTGATTTGGGCTATAGAAAAATGAGTGCTAGGTGCGTCCTTGACTTCTCCCAGATGAACACAAGAAACAACGAATAAGGGCTGCAGTAACTTTTCTCACTCGATACGACAAGGCTGGCGAGAAGTTTTTGAACCTCTGTTACTACAGCGAGACGTGGGTGTTGCATAAAGGTCCAGAGAAACGCTCGAGTCAATCGAATATCATCTTTCACCACGATCAACAAAACGGAAAAGAAGCTAAGCATATTCTGAGCACCAGAAAGATTACTACCACAGTGTTTTGGGTTCGCAAGCGCATCCTATTCGTCGAATTTATGCCTAGAGGATAGACAATAAGTGCAGAGACCTGGTGTCAAACCCTTCACGGATTACAATTCAAAATAAACGGCGTCGATTGTTGTCCGAGGGCTTTGTGCTTCCTGACAACAACGCTCGCACGAATTCTGCTGCTTTGACGAGGGATTTACTATGGCAGTTGAAGTGGGAAGTTTTTGAACATCCGCCTTATAGTCCAGACACGGCCCCGAGTGGCTACCATCGTTTGCAAAACTGAAGGATTTTTTGAGCGGAAAGCAGCACGAAAATGATAATGGACTGAAAGAAGACTTTAGTGACTGGTTGAACAACTTCGCGGCAACTGTGTATACAGTTGGCATACGGAGCGATACAGCAGACGTTTAAATTTGGACACGCCGTGTAGAAAAGTATCTGAGATGTCAAAACGTGATGTAAAATAAGTTCTCCGTGGTTATCTCGAACAAAAGCGATATCGTTTAGCCTTAAATGGCCCCTGTTAGTATTTGAGGTGAGGGTGGTCGGCTACTCACTGGTGCGCGCGGCGCAGGGCCAGCGGCAGCAGCACCTCCAGCTCGAGCTGCAGGTCCGCAGGCGGCGGGCCGCCCATGCCGACTGCCTCAGCCACGCCACGCGCCGCACTCCTCGCGCCCGCTGCACGCCGCGCTTGCGCACGCGCTCGGCCCTGCTACCGGCGCCCACTTTCTGCGCCCCGTATTTCCTATTTCTAGCATCGCAGGATGTCCAGCTTCGTGTTCATTACACTGCAGTTCCTTCTCTAAATCCTCGCACAAACGAAAAAATGGCTGACACCGAAATAAGTGTCCAAGGAGTAGAAAAGCAACTGGAATCACTCAACCGAGGAAAGTCCACTGGACCTGACAGGATACCAATTCGATTCTACACAGAGTACGCGAAAGAACTTGCCCCGCCCCCTTGTAACAACCGTGTACCGCGAGTCTCTAGAGGAACGGAAGGTTCCAAATGCTTGGAAAAGAGCACAGATAGTCCCAGGCCTCAAGAACGGTCGTCGAGCAGATGCACAAAACTATAGACCTATATCTCTGACGTCGATTTGTTGTAGAATTTTAGAACATGTTTTCTGCTCACGTATCATGTCGTTTCTGGGAACCCAGAATCTACTCTGTAGAAATCAGCATGGATTACGGAAACAGCGATCGCGTGAGACCCAGCTCGCTTTATTTGTTCATGAGACCCAGAAAATATTAGATACAGGCTCCCAGGTAGATGCGATTTTCCTTGACTTGCAGAAGGCGTTCGATACAGTTCCGCACTGTCGCCTGATAAACAAAGTAAGAGCCTACGGAATATCAGACCAGCTGTGTGGCTGGGTTGAAGAGTTTTTAGCAAACAGAACACAGCATGTTCTCAATGGAGGGACGTCTACAGACGTTAAGGTAACCTCTGGCGTGAAGCAGGGCAATGTTATGGGACCATTGCTTTTCACAATATATGTAAATGACCTAGTAGATAGTGTCAGAAGTTCCATGCTGCTTTTCGCGGATGATGCTGTAGTATACAGAGAAGTTGCAGCATTAGAAAATTGTAGCGAAATGCAGGAAGATCTGCAGAAGATAGGCAGTTGATGCAGGGATTGGCAACTGACCCTTAACATAGACAAATGTAATGTATTGCGAATACGTAGAAAGAAGGATCCTTTATTGTATGATTATATGATAGCTGAACAAACACTGGTAGCAGTTACTTCTGTAAAATATCTGGGAGTATGCGTACGGAACGATTTGAAGGGGAATGATCATATAAAATTAATTGTTGGTAAGGCGGGTGCCAGGTTGAGATTCATTGGGAGTGTCCTTAGAAAATGTAGTCCATCAGCAAAGGAGGTGGCTTACAAAACACTCGTTCGACCTATATTTGAGTATTGCTCATCAGTGTGGGATCCGTACCAGATCGGGTTGATGGAGGAGACAGAGAGGATCCAAAGAAGAACGGCGCGTTTCGTCTCAGGGTTTTTTGGTAACCCTGATAGCGTTACGGAGATGTTTAGCAAACTCAAGTGGCAGACTCTGCAAGAGAGGCGCTCTGCATCGCGGTTAGCGTGCTGTCCAGGTTTCGAGACGGTGCGTTTCTGGATGATGTACGAATATATTGCTTCCCCCTACTTATACCTCCCGAGGAGATCACGAATGTAAAATTAGAGAGATTCGAGCGCGCACGGAGGCTTTCCGGCAGTCGTTCCTCCCGCGAACCATACGCGACTGGTTAACCTAAATTGTCCTAAGGACAAACACACACACCCATGCCCGAGGGAGGACTCGAACCTCCGCTGGAACCAGCCACACAGTCCATGGCTGCAGCGCCCTAGACCGCTCGGCTATTTCCGCGTGGCAAAAATTATTTCTACCATACCATTGTTCTGATTTGGGATTGTTTGATCATTAAGAATTTCCTGAAAAACGCATTTGTTAGGTCTTCAAATATTGCTAAAATACAGATCTGGATCTTTTAGCTGTCAAAGTGGAATAACCCTAGAATCAAAAAGATGAGCCATAACAACTTCGACGAAATCTACGTGGGAATACACTCAAGATAAGTGCCAAAATTAATGACTCTTTTTACAGTGACTTCATTATTTCCATTCTGACGATACCATCCACAGTCAATAACTTTGTTGTTACCCGATAAAGCGAACGTATGCTGTGTGAGCAACATTATTAATCTGTTTTCTAACCTACTTTGCAAGTAGTGGTATTGTTAGACCCTTCACTGAACGACTGAGAGCAGCGTGGTTTGCGTAGAGTTGTCGGTGTTACCAGACAAGCAACACTGCGTAAAATAACCACAGAAACCAATGTGGGACGTACGGCGACAGTGCTGATATGTGACGTTAACCGCCAATGGCAGCAGATGACTTACGCGAGTGCCTTTGCTAACATCACGAGATCGACTACAGTTGCCTCTGCTAGACCAGTGACCATACCGATTAGACCCTAGACGACAGTTAAACAGTAGCCTCGTCAGTTGAGTCCCGATTTCAGTTGGTAATAGCAGATGGTAGGATTCGAGTGTGTCGTAGACCCCACGAAACCATGGACCCAAGCTTTTGCATGACCATCCTTTTAGCAGTAAGTCTGTGGGACGACGGCCGTTTACTATCGTGACAAAAAATAAAACCACCTGCAGCCGTCCATATGATTTTATTTTATTTTGTCGATGCTTCATTGCGTCATCTTCAGGCTGTTTTGATGCGCTACAGGTTGATAAGATCCCCACGCATAACCCATCAGTTGCCAGCGTTACTGCCAAGTTGGCAGCAGCGACAAAATAAAATAAAAATCATAAGGACGGCTGTAGGTGTTTTCATTTTTTTGTCACGATGAACCCAAGTAATCAACAAGGTACTGTGCAAGCTGATGGTGACTCAGTATGATGTGGGCTGTCCTCTGGTCCAACTGAACCGATCATTGACTGGAAATGGTTACGTTAGGCTACTTGGAGACCATCTGCAGCCATTCGTGGACTTCATGTTCCCAAAGAATGATGGAATATTTATGGATGGCACTCTGCCATGTCAACGGGCCACAGTTGTTCGCGATTCATATGAAAAACATTCTGGACAGTTAGAGCGAATGATTTGACGAACCAGATCACCCGACATGAATCCCATCGAACATTTATGGGACATAATGGAGAGGACAGTTCATGCACAAAATCCTGCAACAGCAAAACTTTCGCAATAATGGACAGGCTATAAAGGCAGCAGGTCTCAATATTGCTGCAGGTGCTTGCAACGACTTGTTGAGTCAATTCCACTTCGAGTTTCTGCACTACATTGGGCAAAAGGAGGTCCGATACGACATTAGGAGGTATCACATGATTTCTGTGAGTGTACATATTTCTGCAAAGAAGAACTAGTCGACTATGGGCAATAGCAGGCGCCGAATTCAAGTTACGCGCCTTGTTGACAACATTGACAAATTGGGTCCATGGCTTCGTGGATGTCTGCGCCACACTCGAACCCTGTCATCACCTCTTATCAACTGAAATCTGGACTCATTTGACCAGGACAAGGTTTTCCGGTCATCTATGATCTAACTGGTATAGTCAGGAGCCCAGGAAATGCGCTGCAGGCGATGTCGTGCTGTTAGCAAAGGTATTCGCGCCACTCGTCTGCTGCCATAGCTCATTAACGCCAAATTTCACCCCACGGTCCTAATGCATACGTTCGTTGCATGTGCCGCACTGACTGCTGCGGTTATTTCACGCAGAGTTGCTTGTCTGTTAGCACTGGCAACTCTACGCAAACGCCGCTGCTCTCTAACGGTAAATGGAGGCCATCGGTCGCTGCGTTGTCCGTGGTGAGAAGTAATGCCTGAAATTTGGTATTTTCGGAACGCTCTTCTCACTATTGATGGCGGAATATTAAATTACCTGACGATTTCCTAAATGGAATGTCTCATGCGTCTAGTTGCAACCACCATTCCGCGTTCGGAGTCTGTTAATTCCCGTCGTGCGGCCATAGTCAAGCCGGAAACCTTTTCACACGGATCACATGAGTACAAATGCACCTTTGTAGCTTCAGTACGTGATACTATCATCATCTGTATAAGAGAATATCTCTATCTCATGACTTTTCACCACAGTGTAGGATAGCAAAAAGTGTACAATAAGGTGAAAGTTATTTTGAAATGATACAAGATCTTTTGGAAATTCATTGAAAGCCGAACACATCCTAATGGTTCATGCAAATGAGAACATGTCCCTATTTAAACTGTACTTTTTAGAGGAATATTTGCATTGTATAATTGATTTACAGATGTGGACTTCTTTTTGCTTGCAATAAGCTACTTTCATTCATATGTACGCCTGAAATATAGACTATGAAAACCTGAATTTAGTGGACATGTTCCTCTTTTTCATGTCAGCTGCTAATATGGGTGTATGCGAAATTAGGTCACAGAGCTGCCACCTGTAATGGGCGTCGAATCTGACTGAACCTACAGGACAGACACGGGTAGGCCACTCGTAGCTGCAAGAATTCTATGTCGGAGTTGTTAAGTTGCAATGGCTGCTGATTTGAAACATGCGAATGCCTCAGAAATCTGTGAATTGATGTTTTCAATGGGTAGTGCATCTCAACAATGTGCAGGTCAGGGCAACAGTCGAACACACTCTGTGGCGACGTGGATGAGGACAGCACGGTAAAAAGCGGTCTTGCGGTATATTGATGACAGATATCGTCACGCAGACCTCAGCCGGTGGCCGTAACATGCTAGAAACGTGCCGCCTGCAGTCCAAATTACCGGCTATGCGAACCAGATATGATCGTATTGTGTACCCGACGGTACCCCCTACCATCACGTCAATACTGGGTCCGTTTCTACATCTTACACGAGGCGTAACACGATCTTCTCACAAACAACAGATGCTGAAATGCGATTTATGAATGACTAATATTTGTTTATCTGCAGAATGTAGATGGCGTTACTGCAAAGTATCTTGTTGGTTCAAATAAAATGGCTCTAAGCACTATGGGACTTAACATCTGAGGTCATCAGTCCCCTAGAACGTAGAACTACGTAAACTTAACCAACCTAAGGACATCACACACATCCATGCCCAAGGTAGGATTCGAACCTGCGACCGTAGCAGCAGCGCCTAGAACCGCTCGGTCACAGAGGCCGGCATCTTGTTGGTTCCACTGAAATGCTAACCATTGGATTTCCAAGCATGCCAGTTTGACGTCTGTTGCAAAACGTCCTCGTGGTGCTGCAATTGTCAAGGTCAGTAGAGTAGAAACAAAGTTAAGGGTTTCACATCCCGTAGATGTTGGGGTTATTAAGGTCGCCTTTAGACAATAAGGGGAAAAAACATTGCTGTTGCCAATTAACTCCCTGCATTTGCTTCCAGTGATTTCGGAAACCACAGAAAATTGATATCAAATGACTGGAAGGGACTTTCAAGCACATTCTTTTAAAGACTGAGTCCTGTGCTTTAAGAATTGTACAGATTCACTCGGTATATCAACGGCTGAAATTGCTGAACAATTACGAATTGGAAAAAAAAACCAATGTTATCTCAAAGAAAATAACGACGTACAGCAGTCGACATCTCTTACGCAGGTTTCAAAAGCACGTCAGTGCACTAGGCGTGGAACTATATGAAGAATAGTACTCCTCAGACACCTTCGATATGTGACTGGTTCACCTAGTCGGTTATAGGGGCGAAGGATAAATTTTCAGGTTTAACTCGTAAGTCAATCCTACAGAAACTGGAGTTTTCCATACAGACAGAGCATTACCAGAGAAGAGTCATGCTAAGCTACGAGAATAAAAGAAAACTATAGCATGGAGATTGTCCTGACCAACGGACTCCCAACGTCAAAAAACATCATTTCGGTAGTCATTAACATGAACGACAAATTGTGCGTTTGTCTCGTCATCTTCGAATCATAAATCTTCTCTAATTTCCATTGATAAATTCTCCAGTAACACGTCGCATACAACTACGAAAATGTTCCTCTGTGGTGCGTGCTGTGAAGGACTTAGCAGGTGACCATGCACAATGCCAGCCCAGTTACTTATTGGAAATATGTGCTGGTACTGTATCCCAGAGTTCCACAATTGGAAATAAGGAATAATTAGAATAGTCCTTAAGAGTGATTCACACGTCGAGGTAATCCCACATGTGCTTGCTCTGGTCTTTTATTTTATACGTAGAAGAGTGATGCATTCCCACCCGTGCAAGATATTTTATAAAGAGCTGTAGCGTCAAGACCACGGACTCTGCGTTCCCACCAAAGATTCCTATCCCTGTAACGGGCCCCAGTCAACACACGACAAGCCTCCCTCGTAAGCTCTTCCGCAGCCTCGGAAGCTGCCTGTTCGATAGAACTAATAAAATCAACGACTGGCAAACTCTTAGGCGTCGGTGCGAAATTCAAACCATTTCCCGGCACAAGCAAAGCTGCGTCGTCAAACGTTTTCCCCATGAGATTGATCACAGAACGTCTGTCCTTAATTCTTACTGTGCTGTACCACTTAGATTATATGGCCTCCCTAATGTCCATAAAGAGGCTGTACCAGCTAGATTATATGGCCTCCCTAAAGTCCATAAAGAGGCTGTCCCGTTGAGGCCTATTGTTTCTAATGTTAATGCTCCGACATATCGTGTAGCTAAACATCTTGCTAATTTGTTGAGCCCACTAATAGGTAGGTGCGAACACCACATTAAGAACTCTGCAGATTTCTTACGTCGACTGCACGGATTGCGTTTGAATGACTCTGATATTTTAGTCAGTTTTGATGTGGTTTCTCTTTTCACTCACGTTCCTCTCTCTGATTCGTTGTAGCTAATTGAGGTTAAGTTTGGTGTCGAGTTAATAAATTTGTTTCGACATGTGCTGACTTCCACTTACTTTTTATTCAATGGTCAGTACTACGAACAGACTGATGGAGTTGCAATGGGAAGCCCGTTGTCACCTATTGCGGCCAATTTGTTTATGGAGGACTTTGAGGAACGTGCATTGGATTCAGCGACCTTGAAACCTGCGTGTTTTTTCAGATATGTAGACGATACTTTTCTTGTTTGGCCTCGTGGTAGTGAAAATTTAAATCGGGTTTTGGAACACCTGAATTCAATCCACCCGAATATTCAATTCACTATGGCGGTGGAAAAGAATGGATGCCTTCCCCTCCTTGAAGTGTTGATCAGAAGGAAGACTGATGGTACGTTGGGACATTCTGTTTATAGGAAGCCTACTCACACTGACTTGTATCTGCGAGCTGATAGTTGTCACCATCCAGCTCAGCGTGAAGGAGTACTTCGTACCTGGGATCACAGGGCCCACGTTATCTCAGACCCTGAAAGTTTGGCAGCTGAGCTATTACATCTCGCAGTCACCTTTCGTCAGAATGGTTATAGTGAGAGGCAGATCAAACGTGCGTTGCGCTTTCAGCCTTCTGTGCAACGGATGAGTGACGATAGCAACGAAGTGGCACCTAAGTCTACGGCCTTTTTGCCTTACACAGGAGGCATTTCCAACAGGACTGGCCTTATTTTGCGGAAATATGATGTGAAATGTGTTTTTCGACCACCTAAGATTAAGGCCCTTTTGGCGTCCGTAGAAGATGATCTTGGTTTGCGTAAGGCTGGCGTCTATCGTATTCCTTGTAGTTGTGGCATGTCATATATTGGTCAGACAATCAGGACTGTGGAAGACCGGTGTATTGAACATAAGCGTCACACACGCTTACAACAGCCGAACAAATCCGCTATTGCAGAACATTGCCTTGACACCGGTCATCCTATGGATTACAACAACACGGAGATTCTGGCTTGTACGTCCAGCTATTGGGATAGCGTTGTTAAGGACGCCAAAACAGAGATGGTTGATTTTGTTTAAATGCTGCTTGGAATCCGTCTCTGTCTCTCACCAAACAACAGAGGGACAGAATTAGTGCTACATCACCTGTTGATTAATAGTCACTATCTATATTTCTGATGTTTTTTATGTTTGGTTGTGTGTTGACTCTGCGGTTACTTGTTCTGTGTGTGGTATCTTCCTTGTTTCTCCTCTGTGAACCGAGTTATTAAATTCCTTACACACTACTTCCTCCTTGCAGTTGTGCCTTGAGAATGGCAGGGTGTGCTCCTGTCGAAATATCGGCGGTGGTTGCCGGCAGCAAACCCGTAAGTTATTTGAACATTAAATTCGCCGGGAAAAGTTAAGGTCTCACATCGTTATGACTGGTTACTCTGTAAGAATGCGATGATCTGAATATGAGCGACACTGCCCGAAACCGGTAATTTTGAGATAAAAAAAACAGCGGTTGACAGGCTGAAAATCATTTTCGATGAACTTCTCGGTGGGAACAATTATCTAAACTGCCTTCCTGAGTAGTAAGGGCAATACCTGTGTCGATAAGCTCATTGCAGTGGTATAAGAACGTGCAAAATTTGGAGGTGACGTAGTCAAAACAGTAGCGGGCGATGGCCGACCAAATATCTAGCGACTTATCCCCAAAAGACTTAAGAGTACGAAAATGGTATTTCTCATAGATATTTGTCTCACAAAATAAGTGTACTTTTTATCTCGTCTTTCACCGTTACTGACACTCACCACATACATACCAAGTGCCACGTGATATATAGGACATGCATGTGTATGAGACCTATTTTAATCTCAAAGCTGAGTCATACTTTCTCGATTCGAGAAACGTGAACAGAAAATGCAAATTTCGACCTTTTTATTAATGAACAGACGAGATCAAAACCCAGAAAGTCCTTTATGAACACTCGTCACAGTTCGGCTAATTTCGCGCCTGCAGCCCAGAACTTCTCAAACAGTTCTAGTTAAGGAGGAGGTGGAGGCTCGGAGTTGCCCTCAAAGTCATTGGAGACGTGCACTACTTAATTGGAGCCTGGAATGAGGCACCCTTGCAGGCCGTCCACGGCCCAAGGCATGCGGACTGCGTGCGGAAGCCACGATATAAATTAAAGCTGTGGCCGCCTTGGCGCCTTCGCCTTTCAGCAACGTCGGAAGCCCAAAGCGGGGCAAGGCCGAGCTTAATACATTCTGCGTGTCGCATGCATGCAATCCGCTGTTGGCCCACAAACGACTCGGAAACCAGCCAAAGTGGCACGCACGTTCATACCTGCTGAATCATAGAAGGCCCAACGTCATATTTGTTGTTTCGTTAGCGTAAATTCGAAGATAACACTTGTGCATTAGATTTTAATGGCAGGAGCTACAAAGACTGAGCACGTTTTGCCTGTGCCATCCTTTTTATTTAAAAACTGTAGGGTAATGTTCGATAGTTCAAAACTGAATCACGTGCTAGTTTCTTATGTATTAGAAGAGTTTAAGAAGTTGAAATCGTATATTTTCAAATCTTCATTTTGAATCGAAAGGTGTCTGTGGAAACATCTAAATTCTTATCATTTATATTCCTATTGGAGCCATAGCGTGGTATCCGGCTCCTTTCCTTGTCTCAATTAAATAGAAAACGTGATGTGTCCATCCTTTTTACAAAACCGCTGTCTCTACCTTTACGATCCTGTGCCAGCTGAAAGATTACATGATGTTATCGTTCCCGAATATATGTTACAGGATTTGTGGTTTGGCCTTAACGAATGCAAATCTCGCAATGTCTGAGAAATGAGACAAAGCCTACTACTTGAAATTACACTTGGATGTAACACACATGTAAATGAATTAATGAACATCTTTAATTGATTTCCATGCACCACGAACAAGTGAAATACTTTAACGTAACAGTATCCTTGTCACAGATTCAGCATATCTGTGTAAACGATTTTATTCGTCACTGGTTTGTGGCTACCACGTACAGTGGAACTTCTTGTATCAACAAAACGTATGTTTGTGCTCCAGTTCTTCAACATGTACGTAGACTGCATTGAACATGTGAAGGCGTCCTTCCAGGGATAGGTGAACAGTGTAGGATTGGTCACTGTATTATAGAGAAGTGCGCTTGATGGTGATTAAACTGACGTATGTTGCCTTATCGGAGTTGACACTATTCACAGACTGTATCTTTGCATTTATCCAGGAGAAAGAAATGAAGCGTTGTCCATCCTGGGAACTGGTCACCACACTCTGCCACACTGAAGCGCCGAAGGAACTGGTATATGTATGCGCATTTAAATACAGAGATATGTAAACAGGTAGAATACAGCACTGCAGTTGGCAACTCCTATATAAGACAAAAAGTGTCTGGCGCAGTTGTTAGATCAGTTACTGCTGCTACAATGGCAGGTTATCAAGATTTAAGTGAACTTCCTGGCAGATTAAAAATGTACGCTGCACCGAGACTCGAACTTGGGACCTTTGACTTTCGCAGGCAAGTGCTCTACCATCTATGCTACCGAAGCGCGACTCACGACCTCTCCCCACAGCTTAAATTCCGCCAGTGTCTCGTCTCCTATCTTCCAAACTTCACACAAGCTTTACTGAAGAGCTTTTGTAAAGTTTGGAAGGTAGGAGACGAGGTACTGGCATAAATGAAACTGTGGGGACGGGTCTTGATTCGTGCTTGGGTTGCTCAGATGGTAGAGCACTTGCCCGCGAGAGGCAAAGGTCCCGAGTTCAAGTCCCGGTCCCGAACACGGTTTTAATCTGCCAGGAAGTTTTATATCAGCGCACACTCCGCTGCAGGGTGAAAATTTAATTCAAGATGTAAGTGGGTTTGAACGTAGTGTTATAGTCGGCGCACAAGCGGTGGGATACAGCATCTCCGAGGTAGAGACGAAGTGGGGATTTTCCCGTACGACTATTGTACGAGTGTATCGTAAATATCAGGAATCCAGTAAAACATTAAATCTCTAACATTGCTGCGGCCGGAAAAAGGTCCTGCAAGAACGGGACCAACGATGACTTACGAGAATCGTTCAACGCGACAGAAATGGAACCCTTCCGCAAACTGTGCAAATTTCAATGTTGAGCCTTCACCAAGTGTCAGCATGTGAACCATTCACCGAAACATCATTGATACGGGCTTTCGGAGCCGAAGGCCCACTTGTGTACCCTTGATGACTGTACGAACACAAAGCTTTACTCCTCGCTTGGGCCCGTCAACACCGACATTGGACTGTTTATGACTGGAAACATGTTGCCTGGTCGAAAGAACCTTGTTTCAAATTGTACCTAGCGGATGGACGTGAACTGGTATGGAGACACACTCATGAATCCATGGACCATGCATGTCAGCAGGGGATTGTTCAAGCGGGAGGCTCTGTAATGGTGTAGGACGTGCGCAGTTGGAGTGGTATGGGACCCCTGATACGTCTAGATATGACTCAGACAGGTGACATGTACATAAGCATCCTGTCTGATCATCTGCACCCATTTAAGTCCATTGTGCATTCCGACTGACTTGGGCAGTTCCAGCAAGACAATCCTTTACTCCACACATCCAGAATTGCTACAGAGTGGCTCCAGGAACACTCTTATCAGTTTAAACGCTTCCGATGGCCACCAAACTCTCCAGACATGACCATGACTGAGCATATCTGGGTTGCCTTACAACGTGCTGTTTAGAAGAGTTCTCCACCCCCTCCTGCTCTTATGGATTTGTGGACAGCCCTGCTGGATTGATGGAGTCAATTCCCTCCAGCACTACTTGACACATTAGTCGAGTCCATGCCACGTCGTGTTGCGGCACTTCTGCCAGCTCGTGGGGGCCCTGCACGATATTAGACAGGTGTACCAGTTTGTTTGGCTCTTCAGTGTAAATAATGAGGAAATGTTTAATCCTAGCGTGGACTGGACAACAGTCACATTGGAACCTCATACGCCGTCTCGTGTCGAGTGATATCTCTTATATTAAAATGAGTACAACGTTTCCGAGGAAGTTGCTATATGCATCCATTTCAAATTCTTGAGCTGAAGAAAGGTCTCATTATGAAAGTTCGCACGCTGCCGCAGCTTAAATTTTTCCTTCGCGACTTGTGGTGCTGCGCTTATCGGATGTGGCGGAGATTGCCCATCGCACCTTTTGTAAATTGACATAATCGTAGTTAGTAAACATCGTTTAATCTTTAAAGAGAACTCTTTTCAATAAAGTTTGGTCACTTTTCAACCATTGAAGAACAAACCCGGAAAATCCCTAAGCCGAACCAGTTATTGACGGTCTTCCAGTGACTTGTGTAACGACAGGCGATACGGATGGCATTTACGTCGTTACAAGGATCGAAGGACATGCAACGAGTGATCACAAATTC
Source organism: Schistocerca gregaria (assembly GCF_023897955.1). Classification (NCBI taxonomy): domain Eukaryota; kingdom Metazoa; phylum Arthropoda; class Insecta; order Orthoptera; family Acrididae; genus Schistocerca; species Schistocerca gregaria. The sequence goes on from NC_064931.1 coordinate 554,730,103, forward strand.
CCTTACAATATGTTGTGTGTCACCTTGAGGTATCTGTCCGTTGCTGGCTGAACAAATTGTTATATGTTTGATGATCTTTCCTTGGCTCGAGTCACAGTCTTTATATACATTTTGAATGAAATCATTATCGCCCTATGACCGTAAGTTTTTATTATTTATTTCACTACCGCGGTTCGGCTGTAGAGCAATTTCCCAGTGCAACCTTGAAACAAAGTCAGTAAACATCAAACATTCATGAATGACATGTCCTCGTGGGAACTTTACAAAACGTTTGTGGACGTATAAACCAGTAGTCTCCTCATAAGCTATGAGTGAAAATTAAAAACAGAGATTACAGCTAACATTCCGCACGTCAGACATTTTAACGTACTGTGCATTTATTTACAACTTCTACAGAGCCCAGTTATAACAATAGAAGGACAGGAAACGGAAGCAACAGTTTAGAAGAGTGTGAACAGTCCGAACTCGAACTCGGTCTGCAATGACCTCGATGTCAATGGGACATTAAACTGTAATCTTCTTCATTTTCTTCCCTCCTTTTTTATAAGAGTGCAAAACAGTTATTCAATCTGTATATTAAACAAGCAGTAAAGGTAACCAAGGAAAAATTAGAAAAGAGACCGAAAGTTTAGGTAGAAGAAACAAAAACATTGAGATTTGCCGATGACATTGTAAATCCGTCAGATATGTCAAAGTACACGGATGATAGGTATAACGGAATAGATAGTCTTGAAAATAGGTTATAAGATGGAAATCAGCAAAAGAGAGACAAGAAGAACGTGGAATATAAGAGACAGAGGTGATACGGTAACACTTCAAGAAGGATCTAATAATCCAGCACCAATGAGTGCGTACTGACAACTGTGATTATTACTGAATCAATATTTTAATTAGCCAAAGTTGCAAAATATTAATGTGAGTTGTGTAAAGCACAATGGAAATATTAAAATTGTTATCTGTAAAACTGGAGGCTTGCAGCAAAGGGTAAGTATGGTCCGTCTGTACAACTAAATGAACATACTCCATGAATTTTGAAGCAACTAAAGAACGACGCAAAACGAAAAAAATAGCGATAAACATTAAATAAGTTACAGAAGTTATGTAAAAATTGTAATTTTAAAGTTTCCATAAATCATACAAGAACAATGGCCTTCAAAGGTAAATATACTGTTAGAATCAAAATTGTAATCAGTGACACTACATGAGAACAATTTTCAGGTTTTAATTACTTAATAATATATGTCAGTTATAACTATGAAAAGGACTTTAAAAACAAATTATCCATGTTCCGGCAAACATGTGGTACAATAAACAGAAGCATAGAACCTAAAAGCAGAAAAGACGCACGAATGAAGTTTTCAAAAAAATAATCGTGCTTGCTTTTCCCCATGGATCTGAAACATGGACGTTGACAAAAGCTCACTAAAACAAGATGCAGACTGCCGAAATGATGTTATTAAGAATAGTAAGAGGATGTACCTTTCAGACAAAATTTCAAATTGCAAAATAAGGAACAAACTAGGAATAAACTCTTTGGTAGAAAAAATTGTTAACTATAGAAATGATTGGAAAAAACATGTTGCTAGAATGCCGAAGAAGAGGATCCCAAGAAGGGTGTTGTACCGTTGGCTTAAGGGAACAAGGTATCCGGGAAGACCGAGGAAACGATGGTCAGGTATGTTCTGAAGCTGGAACAGGCAATGTTGCCTAATCCATGAAGTGCAGAAGAAGAAGAACAAGAACAAGAACAAGAACAAGAAGAATGGAACAACTGGTAAAAGCCGCCTGGGGAAGATCAGCATGGGTTACGTGGAAACAGAACACTGGGGCAGTACTGACCCTATGACTTTGATTGGAGAAGGAAATACCTACAGTTATCGCGTTTTCAAATTTAGAAACAACATTTCACAATATTAAATGTAATGCACTCTTTTAAATTATGAAGATACTAGGGATAAAATACCGAGAGTGAAAGTCTAGCTACAATTTGTACAGCAAACAGACTGCAGTTGTAAGCGTTGATAGGTTTGAAAGGGAGGCAGTAGTTGAGAAAGGTGTGAGACGGGATTGTGGTCTATCTTCGGTATAATAGAAGGTGAGGCAGCTAACACAGGCCACCCCAAATATATCCAAAATGAATAAGTATATCGAGATACAGTTTTCGACAAGTTACAGCGGACTGTATGGCAAATTTTCAGACGTTTGCAAGCAGTTTTTGACGTTTGTAGTTGCCGTATTACGAGACCGACTCTTTTTTTCCTGATGGAACTATCTACATTTTTCTGTGGAATTTGAAAGAAGCACCTAAGGCAACTTCAGCGAAATAAAATTTATTGGATTTGATCAAATGGTCTCAAGATAACAAAGCAGCAAACCACTGTCAGGAGAAGAGGTTCCACAAATGTCTGCCCTATTTTACCAAATGAAACAAACTCGTAACTCAGGTATGGTCCTCGTGTTTACCTGTGCGCTTGAAGCCCATAAGTCTGTCTCCTGCTGTTGCAGCAGTTAGTTATCTTGCTTGTAAGGCCAAACTATTACAGCAGCGATGGCGTCGTATGCTGAAGAGTATCCAGATCGTGCCAATCACTCACGATCTGTCTTCTGCAAACATTATAAAAACAAGTTCTAGAAACTGTAAGTCTGAAGAATAAAATACGCCATGGAAAAAAAATAAACAACTGATGAAACAAAATTGAACTAACATTTTAGCAGCAGTGGAACACAATTGAAATGTCACAAAGAGACATACCGGAGGTACGAGAGAGATGAACCAAACGACTGTTCTGCTAACACTACATTCGATCGCATTTCATCTTCGTCATATTTCACTGCGTCTAAATCTTCATGATAATGACTTCCAAAATTGGTTACGGTTGTCCAAATGACATCTACGAAAATTGCACAGTGATGCGTCTTATCTATGCCAAATTTTGTGTAAGGGAGAAGCATCCTTACAAATGATGGGCAAGTCAATCTTCGCAGTATCCACTACTCGTCAGTTGAAATTCCACGCTGACTCAAAGAAGCTGATAAAAACAACGCTCTTGGTCTATAACCGTTTGGTGCATATTTTTCAACACTCACAAGATTGGTCTCTGTTTCATTGCTTGGAATCTAAATACACTCAAGCATCTCGAGTTCCTAAGATATGCTGCTGCCTCAGTTATTGAAAGACGTTCCACTAAACATGAGGCGGTCAGTGTGGTATCAACATAACGGATGTCCCTCCCATTCCGCACATATAATGACAGACCCTCTCAAGAGAACACTTGGAGAGCAGTGGAACAGTCGTTCAGGAAACGCAAAATGGTTTACACAGTCAGTAGGCTTAACATTTATATATTTTTATTTGTAGCGGAAGTTAAAACAACAGACCCATTAGCAAACACCGAAAACTCCCGAAGGAATGAAACGTCATGAAACATGGGCCTGTGCTACCATCAATTCCAGGTGAAATTCAACTTGCTGTACTGTTTCTCCAAAATCATTTCATAGCGTGTTGAGTACTTGGTATGATAACCGTGATAATAAATACACTAACCGTAACTGAGTTACGTGTTTGCTTAGATGTGGTGTGTGTATTGTACGTGTAGGTAAACTGGGGACTTAGAAACAACGGAGAGGCTTCGTCCCCGCCGTAGCCCTCAGTGGTTTACAACGCACGACAGACCACAGCAGTCCACCCACGCCACCGCCGCCTCGCACCAATCCAGGTTCAAATGGCTCAAATGGCTCTGAGCACTATGGGACTCAACTGCTGTGGTCATTAGTCCCCTAGAACTTAGAACTACTTAAACCTAACTAACCTAAGGACATCACACACATCCGTGCCCGAGGCAGGATTCGAACCTGCGACCGTAGCAGTCGCACGGTTCCGGACTGCGCGCCTAGAACCGCGAGACCACCGCGGCCGGCTGTCAGCTTCCTGGTGTTATTGTGCGGTTCGGCCCCCAGTGGACCCTCCTGGGAACGTCTCATACCAGACGAGTTTAACCCCAAATGTTTGCGTGGTAGAGTACTTATGGTGTACGCGTGTATGGAGACAGTGTTTGCGCAGCAATCGCCGACATAGTGTAACTGAGGTGGAATAAGGGGAATCAGCCCGAATTCGCCGAGGTAGATGGAAAACCACCTTAAACCCATCCACAGGCTGGCCGCCGCACCGGACCTCGACACTAATCCGCCGGGAGGATTCGTGCCGGGGACCGGCACGCCTTTCCGATCGGGAAGCAGAGCGTTAGACCTCGCGGCTAGCCGAGCGGCCGTACATATGGTGTAATAGGGCTGACCTTTGTGGATCCTCTTCTGGCCGCCGGCCAGTGGTTTGCGGCGCTGTTTTTTGATGGTATTTGTTCAAGTCCCATTCATGTTATCACCCCGAAATTCTCTTATAAGCTTCTTTCAAACGTCATACAAAAATGTTTATAGTTTTACTAAAAAAAAGAAAACGGAGTCGTTGCCGTAATCCCGAGACTATAAGCGGTAGAAAATACTTGCGAACGTCAGGTAATTCGCCACGTTGTCTGATATAACTTGATGAAAACCGCATCGCTACATGTTTATTCGTTATGTATATATTTGGGGTGGCCTACCTTAGCTGCCTGTATATATCTATACGTTGAGTAAGCAGTAAAAAGAATCGAGGAGAAATTTGGAAAGAAAATTATAGTTATCGGCAAAGAAATAAAGTTTTTGAAATTTGCTGGTGATTTTGATATTTTATCAGATACAATGAAGGCCTTGGAAGATGAGTTGAACCGAATGTATATTATCCTGAAAAGAGGTTATAGGATGAACACTATCAAAATTAAAACATGGGTAATAGAGCGTATCGAACTAAATCACTCGATGATGAGGGAAATGAAGGAGGAAATGAGACACTAAAAGTAATATTTTTTTTTTATTTGGTCAGCGGATATACAATGAAGACTACCAACAGAAAGAAATGGTTTCCTTTAAAAAGAGAAATATGTTAACATAGAATTTAAATTTAATCGTTAGGAATCAGTACATATAAGCAGTGTATTTATGTGCAGAGTAGGCTTGGGTAGAAGTAGAATGTACACGTAAATCAATACAACCGATATAGAATAGGAGCATTTTTGCTACAGGAGAATGATGAAAGTTTAATGGGGAGATCGGAAAGCTTATGAAGAGACACTGAATCGGGGTGTAAACAAATTTAAACAGCGGTACAGCGCGACTAAAAGAAGGGATAGGTGGATAGGAAAATTCCTGAGGCAGTGGAATCGCTGATGTGGTAACGAAGGGAAAAGTGTGTATATGTATGTGTGTGTGAGTGTGTGTGGGCGGAGGGGAGGGGATTTGTAAATATCGAGTAGAGAGAGACGGAGGCTTGACTACACTAGGGAGGTTCCGAGAATTGTAGGTTGCAACAATTATGAAAAGATGAAGCGGCTGGTGCACAATAGACTTTCATGGAGAGCTGCATAAAATCGAACAAGTCTTCAGACTGAAGATAGTAAAATCAACACAGCAAATATAAGAGTGTCGGCAACCTAAGTACAGCAGTCCATCTTAACCATATCATTACTACGATACCAGTGTGAAGCTTATTCATACTGAGTACTGAATCACCATGACGGCTCTAGTTGGGCTTGAATTTGAGAGTTATCGAACTAAAGGACGAGTCAGGGTACGCAGCCAGAAAAGGAGTCGATATTAGAGTGACTCACTGCAGTGTTAGCGTCCCCGATCGAAGTCCGGAACCTGCTGTGCAATCCAGTTCCATCTGCTTGCTGGATTAAATGATAGTAGCACTATTCTGGATGGGAAAGGAAGGGCGTTTCGATTATACGAGAGCAGCCCGCTGGTGAAGACGACTTGATCACGAGGCCAGCAGGCTGCTGCCAGACTGTACCGAGCGAAGAGGAACACGTTCACAAACTGCTCTTCGTTTACGTTCGAACCTTTCCTTAAATAAGGCCACCTTAGCCATCTGTGCCCATCCCGAGCATGCGGTCCGTGTTCAACTATCTAGACGTCCAACGCACTTTAAACACTAATCCTCCCGGCTACGGCTGTGCGCTCTGTCGGTTGTGGTTCCAAATGTTGTATGCTTGTATACTGGTATATGTTTGAGGAACTGTGTTTTGTGAAGTTAGTTTACTATAGCTTTCATCTTTATGAATTTCGCTGCATTTGTGTATTTAGAACCATTTCCAATCATCTCATTGTCGATGGGAGGTTAAATTTTAATCTTCCTTTTTTGTACTTAGCAGTGCAAAAATTTCTAATACCCGTTACTTCGTATGCCTTCTTAAACACACTGCATTCATTTAATAAATTGCACAATCTTTTGGTGCCACTACCGGTCTGAAGTTATGTTTCATTTACATAAAATTTATAACAAGGATATTTTATTTAAAGACTGGAGATTATTTTCTGCACAGAACATTAGATATATTCGTTTCTTATAATAATTCCAATACTTGAGCCAATAGTTAATCTTTTGTTTTGCCTATAGCCTATATTCAATTGTTAAAGTTAATTATTTTTAATCAATCGAAGACTCTTTAATAGGTAGATGGATTCTACAGTTTCTTCTTTGACAGTTATGAAATGCTGTCATTGTCATTTCATCTGTCGATATTTACCGAGTTGTAAATGGACAGTACTTTCTTCTGAAGTACATAATTTGTTAAGAGACTAATTCATTGTTCGCTAATTCTCTTGCATTGTTATGGTTTGGCTTTACTGTTGGTCTGCCAGTCTGAGTTTTCTCTATGTATCTTTTATTGTCATCTAGGTCTGTGTCCTCTAGGTTTGTTGTTAATAATACATAATCATTACGTTTTTCCGTTGCTAACCTGTTCAATAGAGCATAAAATGTTCGTGGTGTGACGTTAAAATCCATCTTCAGTTTCAGTAGCTGTTGCGTTTTGATAAAGAAGCTTAATGTGAAACTGTGCAATATACTGGAATTTCATTTCATTTACTGCACAGATATTAGAAGAAAAAGGACGAAGGCGAAAATTTTAAAGTGTAAACAATTGCGAGAGCCTCATTTACAGTTGATTGTTTATCTAAGAAATGGAAGTTGTAGGGTTCTATGTCTATAATGCGCCCTCAGATGCCTAGTCTTGTATAGTAAAACTGCTTTTACAGTGCATTATGGGCTCTCATTCTATAGCAAACGCAAATCTTCGATCAGGAACTACAGTGAGGAAGTAGGGTCCAGCCATACAGGTATATTACGTTTTCTCTGGTTTCCATAAATTACTTCCTGCGAATACTGGAACGTTTCCTTAAATAAGAACTACAGGGTGGGCGGGAAGTATCATTAAACCGTTGTTAAGTTTTTAATATTGATGGAATAATATTGGAAATAGCGCAAACATACAGAACATTAAATAAGGAAGTGATTTTTTATGCCGGGTAGTATCGACGGTGGCCGCGAGAAGCTCTGCACTTAGCAAAAACAAAGATGGCCGATCACCTTACAGGTGAGGTGTGGAATTCGATCAGACTTGTGCAGAAAGGGTAGGGTACAGTAAAGGGATGGAATGCCACAATTCATCTGGAGACAATAAAGAAACTAATGACGACGGGTTCTAAAAGGAAGTAGCAAAAACAAGCCGTTAATCCATGTGTAGGTGTTCTGAGAATGTGGCGATTGTGCAGAACATGTTCAGTCGCAGCCTGGCGAAACCAACACCCCAGACAGAAGGCACACTGTGTGTCAGGTGTTGCATAAGGAATTAAACTTTCGAGCATAGAAACCTCATTACATGTAGCAGCTGACACTAGATGACTGTGATCGCAGGATGTAGTATGGGGAGTTGTGTTGGTTTGGTACGAAGATTGTCCTCACTTGTTTCACAACATCCTCTGGAGTGACAAGGCCGTATTCCATGTTGGACGTTTCGTCAATCGGCACAACTGCGATTACTGGGCGTCAAAGAATTATGAAGTTATGGTGGAGAATGTTCTGGCGTAACCACAAACTCTGGAACGAAGATACGGAACGAAGAGCAGAGAAGGCGGTGAGGAAACGGCAGCCAATGGTGCGCGGACTTGGACCGCGCTGCGCCAAGTGCGACACCTGGAAGAAGTGAATATAAGCACCATTCCTGCCAGCCTCGGCTGCTCAGATCGGCACCGGATCGCAAACGTTAGTTATCAGTGACGTGTGTCAACTTGCCTGAATAGTTCACATATCAAGGCTTCTAAATTATATTGCTTGTCGCCCTTCGTTTGCGCCTACTCCTTGTAAATCTCCAGAGTTAAGTATTGTCAATTGCTTTACAGAAATAAAACTACTAATGTTATTTGGTTGAATTGTTGTATAGCATTCCGAGAACGCTGCATCCCGTAGGCACCTTATTAGCGACGAGTGGGCAAGACCCCACAGATAAGATACATTCTCATCTAAAAGTGACCGTGTGTTGTGGAATAATGGTTAAAAATGTCATCCATCCATATCTCCTGCATGACACAGTGAACGTGGAACGCTGCCTCCAAATGTTTCAAAATTTTGTTAGCGTCATGGTCTATGGGTGTGAAAATACCGCTGACATTATCTTCATGCAAGACGGCGCCCCACCTCACTTTGCAAAAGTTGTGCGGAACTGGTTGGATGAGAAGTTACCAGGACGTTGCCTGGGAGACGTGCACCTCATGAACGGCCTGCAAGAAGTCCAGACCTGACACCCTGTGACTTTTTTTGGGGCCAGACAAAACGGGAGGTGCATCGGACGAAACCTCGCACATTAGACGAACAGGAAGCGTGGGTTTGGGAAGTTCTTATCAGCATCCCGACAACTCTCTCCAGAAAGCTTTGGCTTCCGTTCCAGCTCGTTTGAGGATATTGGTCGACGCCACAGGTGCTTATACCGAAAGTCAATGGACTTTTAACGTATGAAATCATATTCCCATATACATACTGTTTCAATTTCAAATAACTGTGCAAAAGTAAAAGATGTCAATTTCAATACCTAGTTGCTTCCCGCTCACCCTGTATTACTGTGTCCTGGTAGAACGTCAGTTCCCTCTCTTACACCGCCACGTCGAAGGAACGTTAAACTCGAACTATCTTTAGGAACAGTATGTTATTTTCTTGTAAGTTGGAGCTAAAGTGGCAAGCATGACCCTAAAACCGACGATTTTTGAATACGGGGGTACTATTTCTCACTTTCTGTACACACTGATGATGGAGGGGGGGGGGGGGACATCCAAAAATGCGAGATGGCAGTCGTGGGAAATTTAAAAATGCAAGATGGTATGGTCGGGAAACTCAAAAATTCAGGCTGGTTAGAGAATTTAAAAGGTTAAAAAAATGAACAAAAAGTTTAAAGGAAACGAAATGGTGGAACAAGCCAAGTAGTGCTCTGTAATCCCTCTCCTCCTCCTTCTCCCTCCTCTCCTCAGCCAATTATAGCCATAACTTTAGCAGGCATTAAAATGAAATAGCTAATCAACCCAGTACTTTAATCGTCATTGAAAGCGAAATAGGCAATCATTTTGTAGTTCCAGAGCAGCCACCTTGACTGTACACAAAGGTATCTGAAAGATCTGAATTTTTTAAGCTATTTTCCAAAGTATTCATCCAAAATTTACGTAACGGGTATAACTTGCATTGCTTCCATATCCAAATTATGCCAGAAAACACATACACACATTGTTTATGCTATGGACTTGTAGGTTAAGCAGCATTTGTGAAAATCCAACGTTCGGTCTGTGTACCATACTTGGTTTAATGTTGAATGGACCCTCAAATACCTTCAACATCTAATTTGTTCTATAATGCTCATCAAGTGTCAGAATGTTCTTTATACATCTGAAATACCTGCAAAAATACGTTGCCAACTGCGTCGTTTAGTTCTCTGGTGTAACTGTTTTTCTTGTAACCATTTTCGATTGCATTTTCCGTCATATCTGTTGTCCATTGTAACCATTTTCCAGTGTAGCTATTTACAGTGTAACTGCCCCAACACAAACATTTTCCGGTGTAACTGTTTCACAGTGTAATCTTTCCCAGTGCTACCGTTTTCTAGTGTGACCGTTTTCCAGCGTAATTATTTCCCAAGGTAACCATTTTCTAGTGTCACCATTTTCCAGTGTCACCATTTTCCAGTGTCACCATTTTCCAGTGTCACAATTTTCCAGTGTAAATGTTTCCAGTGTAAACCGTTCTTCAGTGTAATCGTTTTCCAGTATAATTGTTTTATTGTGTAACTGTTTTTCAGTGAAACTGTCTTCAAGTGAAACAGTTTCCAGTTGAATCATTTCCAATGTAACCATTTTCCATTGCAACTGGATCTATTCACAACCTGCTGAGTAATGTAAGGAAGGCCATACTAAGATTTGTATGTATGCATACCTAGGTTAATGGTTATCACTGTGTAAACTGACTAACATTGCCCCATCCTGTAATCTAACCATCGTTGCCCCAGAGTTAGAGTTGTAAGATTACGGTAGGCTACTAAGGACTACCAGAAAGCTCGCATCTCGTGGTCGTGCGGTAGCGTTCTCGTCTCCCACGCCCGGGTTCGATTCCCGGCGGGGTCAGGGATTTCCTCTGCCTATTGATGGCTGGGTGTTGTGTGACATCCTTAGGTTGGTTAGGTTTAAGTAGTTCTAAGTTCTAGGGGACTGATGACAATAGATGTTAAGTCCCATAGTGCTCAGAGCCATTTTGACTAACAGAAATAAGTTGGTTGGTTGGCTGATTTGGGAGAGGGGACCAAACAACGAGGCTATGGGTTCCATCGGATCAAGGAGGGAAGGGAAAGGAACTTGGCCGTGCCCTTTCAGGGGAACCATCCCGGCATTTGCCTGAAAACCCAGCTCAGGATGACCAGAAGCGGGTATGAACCGTCGCCCTCCCTAATGGGAGTCCAAGGTGCTAACCTTGCGCCACCTTGCTCAGTAAGAAATAAGTGTAGGCCATGGTAGTTTTCCTAGTAGCCTTGGTCAGTAAAGATCGTAACCGCGCTACTTGTATGTTAGATGTATTGCATACCCAATGGGCGTTACTTAATTTCGATCACTTCGTCTGTGTATGTGATCAGTATTTTAGCAGATTCCCCTTGAAAGTGGAAGGAGTTAACTGTCTAGAGACTGAGTGAGGATATATAAAGGGCTGTGTAATCCATGGAAGATTTTTGTTCTACATACTTATCCTCCTGACTATTACTTAAAAATAAACAGCATTTGTAGCAAAATCGAAACTGTCAATATCTAATTCAGATACTATACGAAAATTGTTGATTTTTAATGTGCAGAGGGATGTTGAAGTAGAAATAAGAAAGCAACATAGATTTATCATGCTAGGAAACTCAGTTTACGAGGTAACATTAAAAAAAAACTGGAAACTAAAACATCGCTTCAGCACATCGAGCTTGCAAAAACTTGTTTCTGTTGCTCAAAAACAACGTTCTCACTTATCAGTGATAACAGGAAACTTCTGCCTTTGATCGTGATCGAGGACTTTCCCGCTGAGTACTAAACCACAACAATAATTATATAGATATTCTTATGTTTGAACATGTGAACTGTACTTGCATCAAAAGTAATTGCTTCGGTTTCATAACAAAGCAGAAGCTACGTGATCAATTAATTTTTATTACTTATGAAATGCAATTTATATTTTCTAATAATAAAAAAATACACAAGGAACTAATAATGAGCTATGTGCGGTTCTGGCTATGTGCTAAAGAAACAAACAACAAAGAGAAGTCGTCGGCTCCAGTTTCTCTCGCATACATTCATTTATGTTTGTTTCTCTGCCACTGCTACCAATACTACCGACAGTCGGTCCATTTGCTACGTCATTTATTTAATATACCAAAACTACCGAACCGTAGTTTTGACAGAGTGCAGCGCTACCAAAATAGTATCAGTCATATGTCTGGCATAATGCTAGTTACCCATTGCACATGCACACTATCTGGAACGGGTGTTACAGTTTTAAGAACGAGTTGCTGTCATCCACAGCAGTATTGTTAGCTCCTAGTGTTACAACACAATTTTAAGATCCAGTTATGGCGTAGTGGGGTACATTACCCCTTTGCGATTGCATATAGGCAATGAATCACACCTTTTCTGTAACAGATGGTCTGGCGTCCACTAGCTTGCAGTTTCACTCGAGAAGTGTCACTACCGTACACGTGGCGATATAATGAGCCCGCTACTGTAAAACTGTATGAAACTTCTTCCAAATACCAAATGGAATAAAGTTTTATACTATATTTTCATACGTAGAGAGTTAACAGCAGAGCTGAGCTTTCATTATAATATTTGTCATAGTTTTAGAAATGCGAAAAGTAACTGAAAACGCAGAATTAAAGCTTGCATGAGTCAGTAACTTCTTGTCAAGTACGAAGAGTTAGCTAACCATTCGTTAAGAAGTATGACGGTATATACAGCTTTTCAGTAACAAGGAAAATCAGTTTTACATAAAGCAATATTTAATTTTCGTAGTATTTTTTATTTTATTAACATTATGATTTATGTAAAAAAAGGTAGTAGCATGTATCTTATTGTCTGAGTATATGAAAGAATGTGTGTATGGTGCATATGTAAGATCTGGTTATTTGTAATTGTGAATGAGTGCATTATGAGATTGTGGAAACATGTATCTGGATTTTATGAGTGAGTCGTATGCATTGAGGCAATTTCTGATTTGTAATACGCCTGTTTATGATATTGGGAAAACGAGAAACATACTACAATAATTCAGTTATGTAAAAAGCGATTAATTTGCTACTATTGGATATTCTGATACTAATTATTTAATAAATTGACCTAATGATTTGTTGATCACGAGACTATTGCAAGGTAGAAGACGCAAGATAGTGACGATACGAACTGCAAGATGATTGGTTATGATGGGCTCCAGTCAATCAGGAAAGAGTATCTTTGTGCACGTTTTGTATGGTGAGAGAGATTGCATACCGGAGAAACAGGATTCGGATCTCAGACAGTCGGACATGTTAGGACTGAGCTCTGAAAGATATTTTAATTTTGAGCGATCATGGTCTTAAAACAGATCGTTGAGTGTCAAAGTATCTATAGGCGAACGGTAAAGACAAATCTGCAAATTACAGATTTTCGGTGTGAATTGTGACCTTTTTCTTTAGTAACTTAAATCCGCTTACCGTTCTGTGCATGTCATAACCTAAAATTATTAGTTCAAAGTGATCAATATATAGAGTAATGAGGGAGCATTCAATCTAAAGACATGTTGTTGTTGTTGTCTTCAGTCCTGAGACTGGTTTGATGCAGCTCTCCATGCTACTCTATCCTGTGCAAGCTGCTTCATCTCCCAGTACCTACTGCAACCTACATCCTTCTGAATCTGCTTAGTGTACTCATCTCTCGGTCTCCCTCTACGATTTTTACCCTCCACGCTGCCCTCCAATGCTAAATTTGTGATCCCTTGATGCCTCAAAACATGTCCTACCAACCGATCCCTTCTTCTAGTCAAGTTGTGCCACAAACTTCTCTTCTCCCCAATCCTATTCAATACCTCCTCATTAGTTACGTGATCTATCCACCTTATCTTCAGTATTCTTCTGTAGCACCACATTTCGAAAGCTTCTATTCTCTTCTTGTCCAAACTAGTTATCGTCCATGTTTCACTTCCATATCTAAAGACAATGCGTGTGTAATTTTATGGTAACTGGTTAGGGTGTAAACCATAAACTGGCTATTCAAAATGATTGCGCTAACGTATGAACGTCATAATTTAAACTTCAAAACAAAAAGGAATTGGCAGTGGAATGCGTGTACAAGAAGTGAAAATTTATCAGAATTTTCATTCAATACTCGAAGTCTTTGTTTACTTTGATAAATAATTTTATCTTTTTTACAAAGATTGTAATTTTGTGATATCGAACTTTCATCTGTGATTTGTCTCACCATTACTTTGGTTATATTTCATCTCTGCGTCGTTGTACCACTATCTTTGGCCATCTTGTATTGAATGGAAGCTCGTATAACGAACTTCCTCTTAAGTGATATATTGCCCTAAAGCCCTCATGAAAATACCATCTTTCCATCCAATAATGGTGCTTGGTCGGTTAATTTGTCTTTGGCTATGTTGTGTGTTTTTACCTACCATATTTTGCAAAATTAATATTTTAGTTTTGGTATTATTTAGTAGCTGATTATGGGAAATACAGTCTGTAAAAGTCTTAAAAAGCACTGATACCATAATTACAATTGGTAATTCCTTGAAATTTATTTTTGTGCGTAACCTTGAGAAGGCCTGAACTATTTTTTTAAAAACAATAATTGTATGTTAGTATAATCGATTATACATTTATAATGTAGGACCCGATTTATTACATTTGGCTCCCCGAAAATGACGCTTTCTAAGGTGAAAAGTCACTAAAGAGCTTGTAAAAATGTCAGGTGATGTCAGTTAGTTTTATGAACCACCAGTAATATAGCCTCAGATCGTATTACCAACACCTTTAACGTAGTTTTCGTGGAGGTACCATTATAACACTTGACGTAACAAGTGTATGTATGTGTATGTGTGTGTGTATGTGAGTTGCCGACCTTTTTTTCGACAAGATATGGAAATAACATTGTGTTGTTTTCCAGACACTTCAGATACTCAATTAACACTGTTACACTTGACAAGCGTCATAAAACAATTTAGATGTGGATATATTTAATTTGAAGATCCATCATGCCTTACAAAAAGTGTATGTCTAAAAATAAATGTCATACCTGCTTTGGGTATCAGTTTTTACCTACGTGTGTTTTGTAACAATTTAAATGCGGAAATAGTATTGGGGCACTTATTTTTAAAGTACACATCCAAATTTTAAGCATTAGGGACAAAATGTGTGTGTGTGTGTGTGTTTGTGTTAGTGTGTGTTTTGCTGAAGTACTTAGATATGAAAATATCTCAAGTTACACATTTTATGTAATTTTTTGGATAAACACTTTAGAGCATAGCACAAAAAATTAAAACCATCAGATACTTTTGAGCACAGCTGCTGCTCTTGTGGTAGATTGTGGTTGGCTGTTTCGTTTTAATGACCAGCGACTGTGGTACTGATTAGTGACGGGAACTTGAACTGTGTCTCAAAGTCATCATAGCCGTACTACTCTACGAGATAAGGCGGAACTGCTTGGGTACGTCTAGAAGAAGGATATCTGGCCATCACAGCCGCTGGTACATGAACGTTCAAATGTAAGCCTAGATAAACTGAAGTAAGATTCCGTGTCAAAAATGGATTATTCGTGTGACTATACTTTTAAATGTTTCTGAATGGCACTGTTTACTGCAGATATACTTCATTAGTATGCTCGATAGAAATATGTAGTAATACTTTATGAGATTATGCACTGTCCATTGCCTCATACACAGCCTTACCTCAAGCCGTTCTTCACGGGTCCACATACGGCGGTGCATGATGATGCATGGTGTACCAGAACAATTCCCACTATTCAGTTCGTGGTTATTGCACGGAAGAAAAGATCTTCGATATCTCCCTGTCTGAGCCCTAATTATTTAAATAGGACCTCGTCGTATGTTGAAGCATGAGATACACTCCTATATTCGTACAGAAACATGAGCTCCAGCATATACCGAATACAGATTGGCAACTATTCTGGCTATTGCACTGAACGATAATCGGATTCGTATTCAGATTACCGCGGATATTACTGTCTATCTGCACTATATTACTTTTATTACTTCGAATCTTTGTATGAAGCACTAATTTTCCTTAATTCTTTCTGCATTTGATAACAATTTTCTGATCTTGTTCATAACTACGCTTTCTGTGAATAACCCCTGACAGCGATATACGTTACCTGACGGTTCATTACCATGTAGTATGAGCACTAACTCTCAACTTGTAGTAAACATGTGGTAATATGGACGATACTTTCGCTTCTGGTGGCGTTGTCTTGTTTTGAATAACGTACCAACTGAATTTAGTTTACAGTGCAGGTGCATAGTTATGCCGATATTACATAAGCAGGTATTTCGTTTATCAGAAGGGGTAATAGGTGAATCTCCTTTTAGCTCACTCCAAAATACTAGTTACATTCAGCACACATTGCTCTCACTGCAGACAGCAGAACCTACACGTACAGAAATTCTCGTCTGATAGAATAGGGGCTGCATTCAAGCGACACCTCAGCCAGGGCGCGTGTGCCAATGTGCGGGAGAGCGTTACAGTCCTGAAAATGAAATTTCGCACCACTACTGCAGGAAAATGGCGAACAGAGCCGTTGGCTATTTCGGTACAATGCTATTACCAAATGCCTGACGCTGCTGCGTTGACCATTAACACTCGGTCAGTTCATTACTGCATATTAGCAGTGTTTCAGTATGTTTCGGACAAGGTAAAGTTTTTCTCTCTCACGCCATAGCAGCTGGGGACCAGAATTAACCGTTACACTGATAGAAATATATCCTGACTCATAGCCGTTGGTCACATTCACAGCATTCAAAACAGCGTTCTTTTTTAACAATTGCCTTCTGGAGTCTGCTTCCTTCCATTCTCATTACTCTCTCAACAGTGGTGTAATACTGACCCAATGCAAGCGCAACCTGCTCTAACATATAAAAATGACTCAGGTAACGGGCTGTAACCATATTTCAACAGCATCGGACTACAAATGATTGCTTCGACCTTAGACGATCTCCTATCAGCGTGGCCTACAAACTAAATACGACGCACGATGGCGTGCTGCAATGTAATTCGTTCGAAGTTTTTATGTTTTTAAATAAAACAAGTTTTATTAGTGTTCTACATCTTTATTCTTCACTTCTACATGCTGAGCAGTCACCTCGGCGAAGAACACACTGAAAAACATACATTTATTTGTGTACATCCTTAGATTATATCCTATCAACTAGATACGATATTTTATCATTTTTACATGCCGTCTTTATCATTTATGATTAACAGCGTTTCTTTCATTAATACTTCCTGTCTTGCATGAAATCCAGTCTGTTAGTTTGGCTGTGTATTAAGGCGCATTTTCTACTCTTCCAAGCATAGAAACGGAGGACTGAACCGTCGGAATGCATAGGACAATTAAGGGAGGGAGGGGGGGGGGGGGGAGTGAATCGAAGAACAAAGACAAAGAGAGAGATGGTGGCAGAGAATCCCCGCCGTGTCTGTCTTTGCTTACGTGACTTGGGGCGCGCAGGTGGAACGAACTTTCACCACAAATTCGTGGGCTAGTGAAACTTCCCCGCAGATTAAAACTGTGTGCCCGACCGAGACTCGAACTCGGGACCTTTGCCTTTCGCGGGCAAGTGCTCCACCATCTGAGCCACCGAAGCACGACTCACGCCCGGTCCTCACAGCTTTACTTCTGCCAGTATCTCGTCTCCTACCTTCCAAACTTTACAGAAGCTCTCCTGCGAACCTTGCAGAACTAGCACTCCTGAAAGAAAGGATACTGCGGAGACATGGCTTAGCCACAGCCTGGGGGATGTTTCCAGAATGAGATATTCACTCTGCAGCGTAGCGTGCGCTGATTTGAAACTTCCTGGCAGATTAAAACTGTGTGCCGGACCGAGACTCGAACTCGCGACCTTTGCCTTTCGCGGGCAAAGGTCCCGAGTTCGAGTCTCGGTCAGGCACACAGTTTTAATCTGCCAGGAAGTTTCAAATCAGCTCACACTCCACTGCAGAGTGAAAATCTCATTCTCGTGGGCGAATGTTTTCATTGGTTGCTGGAATTTCGCGGTATAAGCTTCGAGTTCTTTCTAGAAAATCTGTCAGAACTGACGAGCAAGACATCCGTAGGACGCCCTTTTGACGCGAGCCAGTTGGGCCGTTGTGGTGCACCAGGAAGCTAAGCCCGTGAACGACCGAAATGTGCGGCAAAAAGTGCGTCCTCTTGTAGTTGTTAAGGACCGAACGACCGGCAGCTGAAGACGGGACGAGCTGAAGACTGGAGGTACTGGAGATGCTGTTGGTCGGTGGGGAAACACTGTGCAGCTGTACCACAAGGCAGTGACGGCGAGACTCAGTGCAACTGCTTGCTGGCGTGCTGCTGGTTGGGTGGCGATCAGAGTTTGTCCCTAGTCACCATTTTTGTGCCCAGATCTTTCCGAATTGCTGAAATCTTTGCCACATGTGTCCTAAGCTAATTTTTTTAATCCGCCATGTTTTAGGCTGACCAGTAAGTTCGTTATCTTGCTTCAATAACTGTAACTAATATTCATTTTTCTCTCGCTCTGCTCTTGTTTTGGGCAAATCTGTTAACGAAATTGTAAGTTCATCAACCCCGGGAGTCTCTGTGAATGAGTAATACTAACTTTCTCTCTTTTTCTTTGCCCTCAGCAACACTTACCTCTGTTGCAGCATGTTAGCTCATGCACAAGATTATAAAATCCTTTCCTTTGTTCCCATAGAATCAACCCCCATGCTGATCATTGTCATACTAAATTACTGTCAGGTCTTCATTTCGTAAAGAACAGTTGCATTAAAGAACATTGCTTGTTAAAAAGTTCAGATTTCCTTCATGCAAAAGTAACTGTTAATAAATTCAACGGTTTGAATTCAGAAAGAACATTGCTTGTTAAAAAGTTCAGATTTCCTTCAAGCAAAAGTAACTGTTAATAAATCCAACTGTTTGAATTCAGTCTTTTACTTCAAGCCCCCAGGCTATTTTCAGATACATCAGGCAACAGATTAAGAAACTTATGAGGTATACCTAAACATTGTTTATGTCTCCATAAGGCCATAACGTGCTGCTTGTTTCCGTTGTTTTAGGGTAAATGAATTGTTTTACTTGTTTTCAGGGCAGAAAATCCTCCTTCTTTAGTTAACCAGTCTGGCCATTGTACTTATGGGGTACGACACCATCATCAGTGTACGTGTTAAAGAAATAATAGGAACCAGTGACTAAGGATATTACTGTCACAGTTTTGCCTGTTTTCTGCCTGAGATACACTGGTTTACCATCAGACCACTTCATGCTGCCAAACTTTAAACACAACCGGCACCTTATAACATTTCTCCAAAAGAGAGACTAGTTTGTTGCTACCGTTAACAGAATGTTTCACTCTATTGACGCAGTCACAACCTCACCTCTTCGTGTCCCGCTTCATCACTATCAAAGTGAAGTCCTCCAAGGTGTTCCTTATGGGCAGCTGTAGGGCAAAAAAGCGAAAAAAAATCAATTTTTTTATTGCTTAATTTATTAGATTGATGTTTTAAGAGTGATATCTCGAAGTTTCATAATCGAAATCTGCATAGGCACGTAAGTGTGATTTGCAGAGTATCGATGTAGATGTAGATGTTGAAATATATTGTAAAAGATTTTCTTTGGCTATCTGCGCCTGCCGAACACCCTTTTTCCGTGCAGTCATCCACATCTTCTCTATATTAGACAGTTTTTGTGTTGATTTTTTGGTCACACAGTCCAAACGAATTTTAGATGTATCTAGAAAGCTGTGACAGAAGTGAAGGACAAGAAATTAGAAGAAGGAAAGTCACTGGGAGATGCTAACAGATTTTCAAAGAAAGAAATTCACAAATTACAAATATAGTCTGGAGAAAACATAACAGACAATGTACATAGTGTGGAAAGAATGCAGCAAACAGTGTGAGCAATATTCTTCCACAAACTTTCCACAGACGAAAATACTCAGAACTTTCTCTGTGACTTATTCTGGTGCAGATAGCTTCAGGCAGAAGCATGGGGAAAGTTATACACCCGTAAGCATGGTTTGCTACTTGCTGTTTTAAATGTTATAAAGTCATCTTTTACATACGTAGTCAACCCTGAAATGCTAAAAAACGTGTACATAAAAAAATACAAAATACGAATGAGAGCTATAATCACCTTATATGGATGCGTTGTCCAAAAACAGTATTTGTGTCCTTAAATTTTGTGAGATAGCTGAAAGTGATGCCCGTCTTGTGTTTAATAGTGGAAATGTTGGCAGGATTAAATGCCTGCAGAGGTTATTCTTCCACCCAGGTGCATTCGCACTGAAAATACACAGAAGCTGCGATGAAGCACGATTTGAGAAAGCCCAGGCAGCGAAAGTGAAGATGCAGAAGTTGGCTAGGCGAAGGAGGTAGGAGAAGACAAGACTCTAGGAAGACAAAGAAGAGAATGAAGAATATGGATATGGACGTCGTTAGTGACTAGAGGTATGGCAATATTGCTAAAAACTGAAATACAAACTTTAAATGAGATTCGCAGTAGAGTGTACCCCTTTTCTCGGGAACTATAAAAGCTAACAACCTGAAATTTGGCAACATTTTTAAAAATTACTTACTGAATTATCCTGTGCAGCACTTTATCTTGCGCCTGAGACAAGTTCTGCTTTACTGTATGAGGTAAACGGAGTAGTCTCGGTTACCAAAACTGAAAAATCAACGTGAAAGTAGCTATGAGCTTTAAAAAAAATCTGTTGAACACGTTTTAGAATACTTTTATGGTGATGTAAGGTGTAAAGATTCAACTTTAAGGCTTGATTACTTTATGAGAAAAGGCACAGTACATGTATACTGATAATTAAAAATTCAAATCCTTATTGAATAAATGTTTATGAACACTATTAAACAATAATTGCACAGAACAACATACAGTATGTCCCGTGCAATAGTCTCAAGTTTTAACATTTTGACTGTAGTATTGTAGGAGATAGCGATGTTTAAATGTCAGTATGCATTTTGGGCTATGTCTGCCCTTAAGTTTTAGAAACAGTTGAACACCGAATGGGGCCAAGTCGGAACTCGTATGTAGGATGATCGATGACAGAGGGCCCAAGGCGTCGGATTGTTGCAGATTTCACAGCGCTCGTGTGCGGTCTGGCGCTGCTGGAGAGTAACTATGTCAGGACGAACTCTTGGAATTCATGCTTTCAAAACTCGGTTACAGCAAGCTGTTTCTCACCCACCGACGTAGTTACGTTGTATACTGCGTGTTTCAAGCTACCATTCGGAACCCTCAAGCTACAAGCGGGTTGCAACTTAACGTCAGCGAAGCAGGAAAGACGACCGAGTGATATGCGCGACATGTGAAACCTCAACCAATCTTGAGAACAGAATAACAAATTCGGAAGCATTACTTTTCAGCAGACCCTCGTACCTTCTCTGATATATAAGCTCTGGTAGCACTGTTAAGTATACACCTTCTAGACGCCGCTTTATCTGGGCCCTGTTCTAGTAATTTCATGAAAACAAGTTGATGATACTCCTGAGGTCATCAGTCGCCTAGAACTCAGAACTAATTAAACCTAACTAGCCCAAGGACATCACACACATCATATTACTAGATTCTTTATAGAAATTTATTACTCGATTTTCATTTCGTAGTTATATTCAATTCACATGCAATGTAACTAGTATTTTATCCTCATTGGTCCTGAATATAGATTTTATGAATAGAAAGTTTACATCGGTGGTCAAATCATTGCTTTGGAACAGAATACGAGCAAAATATCACATCTAAAAATTAGTGTGAATATTCAAAATTGTAGGACATGATCAAAAAGAATACCATTTATGTTACGAAAAACTGAAATATTTGAAATAGTAAGAAAACTCTAAGTTAAAAGCCTAAAAGTCATGAAAACAATGCCACTAGAAGTATACGTTATTGTTAAATGCAGACCCAGAGCTACATCGAAAAAAAAATTCGTTACATTGTCGTGCGGAGCAAATCAGTTGTCACCGAGCACCAAGTATAATCATCAGATCACATATGGCGACACCAGAATCATGGTACTAACGCCGTATTTCTGGGGCAGCGAGATTAAGGAAACTGTCGAAATAAAGACGTTGGAACAACATAATAAACCGGGACGGATGCTATCCCGGTTTATTAGATTTTTCCAACGTCTTTATTTCGCAAGGCCTGGAACCCGGTACTCAATTTAATAACACATAATAACTATGTCATGCATCAGAGCTTTAAAACGCTAAGCGAATGTGTGTTTCACGGAATAACACTGAGAGGTCCGAAAAACAAATGAGCGGAAAATGAGCATCAAAAAGCGCACTGGGGTCTGGGATCCGAACTCGGCTGAGTCTCAGCGCAACGTCATCAATACTTCAGTCTGGTTGGATACCATGCAATGATATGCATAGTAACACAGCACGCAGCACCAGCAGAACACGACTGTGTCGTACGTCAAAGTATCGTCCATAGAAATGGAATGAGCAACTCAACTGAGCAATCGAAGGTACACAATTAGTCGAGTTTCTGTATATAGCACACGACATTTTTTCCCATGCATTAAGACCAATCTGCACAGAAACTTCCACATTGGGAAGGTTTTACAGCCGGAGACAATGTATCCCCAAACCACATCCGTGGTCAAAGACGTTAAGGCACCATTGTTCGTGGGCACTAAAATCCGATATAGCCTGTTTTAAAGTTGTTGGTGATATTGTCATCGGTAGCATTTCGCCTGAGAGGGAGATGATCAACAGAGTCAGTGACAATATTTTGGGTGAAATTCCAAATCTCTCTTCGAGTGATGGCGCATGATACAATTGATGATGATTCGTCCATTGGTTGGTGACGCCAAACTCGCGGTACCTTTAGTACAAATCGAAAGAAGTAGACTATGTGTCGGCAACCACTTTCCTCCTCTCACTTTTATCACCATCATCATCAGTAACGGCAAAAACAACAACATGAAACTAGACTATAAATGCGTAGACTTGCTGCAGTCAGCTACACGTGTCTGTATCAGTTAAAATACCTAACATTTGAGCTGCCCACGTGCTATCATTCAGTTGCTTGCACCAAACACTGATCTACATGAGTGAACACTGCCTGACTTACAGCAGCCACATGTCTATTTTCAATAGCACTCCGTACCCGCTACGTGTATCGAGGTGATTAAGGAAGACAAGCAATTTTTACAGACTCAGTCATCATGGCTGCACCCATCGCTGTAAAAACTGCAATTCGAGACGTTTCCAACATCGGCATATTGTTAATATTTAACTACCATTACAGGTTAGCTCATTGCGTATTACCTTATAAGCTATATTGACCCACGTTATAGTAATTAAAGTATTTGTTAGATGAATCAAGTTATGAGTTCCGTAGCCAGCAGTATTGCGTTGACCATAAAGTCTTTTGCTTGTTACCATCCTAAAACCGACGATGCCTTTCATCTTGTAATTGTAAGCATCAGCGGTTAGTAGCGACCCATTGTTTTTGATAATTAGTATGAACTGTACCTCCCACGTCACCGATGTTGTACTTCCTGACCACGATATTACTGCGTGGCCTCGCGTGGTCGTTATCGGAAACACCCGTTACCATAAACGAATACACTGGGGACTAAGGAAAACGCATCGAACTGCTAAAGATTTCAAGACATTTGCTCATACACTATCACGTGATTCAGCGTGCCCTCATGAAATATCATGATAGAAACTTACAATAAGCCGACCGAAGTGCACTCACTCCCAGATGCAATAATATTGTGATCGACTAATTCTTGCGTTCATTGTGTACACAGATCGATTTGCAATGACTAAGTCAAAACCGATAAGTATACGTCGCACGTTGTGGCCATTAGGCAATGTATTTTTGTGCATCTCAAGATTACTTTCTTATTTGCATGACTACACATATAGCACCCCAGCAAGAATAGTGATCCAGATCTAAAAACGACATTTTTAGTTTATATCTCTAAAAAACATGTGTTAAGTGTTCCAAGGAGCACGAAAAATATAATGGCATTTACTGTCAACAATACTTATTTGAAATTCAAACGAAGTTTGTACTGTTTCAATTAAGTTTTATAGAATTAACTCCTTAAGTCAAATTTTCTCAAGTATTACATTTTTGAATTGTACCACTGTTCTTGCCAGGTTGCAATTTGTGACAATGCAATTTACCTAACAGATTTGCGATGGCATCGAGAAATAACTAAATAAGAATGAAAAATCTTCCTATCATAGCACAAAAAGGGTGAATACGTTCTCGATAAAGTTAGGAGTATAAAAGAACTTATTTGGCAGATTCAAAGACATTAAATCAATAAATCTTGATATATTCGCGCCTTTTCATATGTTACTGGCTCTGAGCACTATGGGACTTAACTTCTAAGGTCATCAGTCCCATAGAACTTAGAACTACTTAAACCTAACTAACCTAAGGACATCACACACATCCACTTTGAAAGAGTGGAAAGAAACCTGACAAAAGCACTTAGAACACTGTCAAGCTACTACAATCGGAACCAACTCAGACCAAACCCTTCGAAGACACAAGTGTGTCCCTTTCATTTAAGGACCAGGGAAGATATTCGTGAGCTACATATTGCATGGTCAGGCATCCAACTCCAGCATCATCACGCACCTAAATACTTGGGAGTCACTCTCGATAGAACTCTGACATTCAAAACTCACTGCAAGAACACCAAAATGAAAATTTCCGCTCGAAACAACCTAATTCGCAAACTAGCGGGGACACAGTGGGGATCACATCCACAAACTATTCGCTGTTCTACAATGGCGCTGTGATTTCTGCTACTGAATATGCTTCTCCAGTCCGATACAGGTCATCTCATGCCAGACAAGTACACATTACTCTCAACGAAACCTGCAGGTTGATCACAGGTTGCTTAAGACCTACCCCAACTGATAAGCTCTACTGCCTAGCTGGAACAGCGCCACCATGGGTACGCAGAGCAGTGGCTGCCAACAAGGAGAGACTGAAAGTGGAACAGGACAGTGCCCATCCACTGCACGGACGTAATCCACCGCAGATCGCGAAAGAGCTTCCTGAGAACGGCCGAGAAGCTCACCATTTCACCAGAGAAGGCAAGGCTGGAGTTACGGAAGAAGTCGAAGCCTCCCCTGCAGACACCAGAAGATGGAGAACTACCACCTGGACACAACGAGAGTTGGCTGGTGTGGAAATCTTTAAACAGATTACGATCAACATTTGGACGATCCAGAGACAACCTGAAGAGACGGGGCTTCATAACAGAAGATACGTCCTGTGATTGTGGACAAGAACAAACCACAAGCCACATGCTCCAGTGCCTTTTGTGCCCTACATCCTGCACGAAGATTGATCTCCTGCAAGCCACTCCAAGCGCCTTGGAGGTTGCAAAGTACTGGGCACATGTAATACAATGATGTGTACGGCTACTGTAAATTTGTATGTTTCTGATACGAGAATTGAAAAAAAATCCATGCCCGAGGTAGGATTCGAACCTTCGACCATAGTGTTCGCGCGGTTCCAGACTGTAGCGCCTAGAACCGCTGGGCCACCCCTTTTTTTAAATTTTTTTTTAAAGTCTCGTTTTGTTCGTTTCATCTGCTGGGTGCGGACGCCGCAAGACACCCGTTTCATTTCGTCGTTGATCCATTAGCTCAGTTTTTTTTTTTTTTTTTTATTACAGAGGGCAGCTAACCCTCTGACCGAACACGCTGAGTTACCGTGCCGGCATCCTCGGCCGGCTCACATGTTACTATTTGTGCCCATGTCGTGTAATGTTATGCATCGTTCAAGTAAATTGAGATGATGCATGTTGTAATGTCGTATAACATAACACATTCCATCAAGTCATCCAACATGGCATTTTTCATGTCGTGCAATATGACAAAATGTGTCCCTAAAGTTTAGGATACATGAATCCCTACTCTGGAATAGTTCCTATTGTAGGTGCACTCCCACTCTCGGATACTTCCTATTGTAGGTGGATCCCACTCTCTAGAAGCATATAAATTTGTGTTTATTTGTTCTTATACCCCTCACCATGCATGTAACAGGAGGTGAGATTGGGGAAGAAATGGTCCCCTCGGGGTAAAAGTAGCTCCCACCCCATTTCCCCCAATTCAGAAATCAAAATATTGTTTTAGCGTCCCCCAGAAAAACATCTTTAGCTATTACATGACTCTTCTTCAGCCATAAGATGATATATGTTGTTTACTATGGCTGGCGAATCTTCTATATTTTGGTCAAAAATATCAAAATATTGTTTTAACATCCCCCAGAAAAAATCCATTCCAAGAAATTTTATCCCCCAGAAAAAGTTTTTAGCTATTCAATGTATGCTCTTCAGGCATATGTTGTTTACTAACGCAGGCGATTCTTTTTGGTATTGGGGACAGAATCAGGGACATCAGCCTATAAATTACAAGATGTAGGTATGCCAGCACCTCGCAGCTAAGAGAGCTAACTGTGCTGGGGAAATAGGATTAACTCGTAAAAAGGTGAGATTATGTCAAGCTGTTTTGATTTAATTGTCTTTGAATATGCCAGAAAAGTTAAAAAGCTAGTTGCCTTCTTTTACATCCTTAACTCTGCCCAAGGCATATTCGCCTTTTTTGTGCTGTCAGAGAAGCATTATTCATTCTGGTTACTCTACATAATTTTTACATTAGACCGCCATATTTTGGCAACCAATGTAGATTTTTGTTGATTCGGGTGGCGACTGATCCGGTATAGGTTTTCTTATTGTCTTTCGAACCATGTTGCTTATATCGTGTCAAAGGATAAAACTTTCCAAAACAACAGGACGATAATTAAGTACATGTATTTGTCCACCTTCTTACAAAACTGAAATCGATTCATACAAATTTGAAACATAGAAGTGGCACTTGGAAAAAATCACAAAAACGTGTTTTTTCCACGTAAAATCAGAATACAACAAAATTTTTGAAAGCCATTTTTCTGTTGTATCGTAAGAACCCATTTTTTTATTTATTTGATTCACTTCACACCGTTTCCGCACATTCAGCTCACATAAGAACGAATTTTACGTGCAACATTTGGCTCGAATTTAAACCATTGTATCTCGACACCGGATAAAGATTACGGGTAACAAGATTTCATTTTGACTTTGTACATTTATCTACCTTGGTGGAAAGTTGTAACCGATGCGTATCACTTTAAAGCATAGAAACGGCACGCTTCAAACTGCCCAGATAAAGGTGTTTTTTTTTCGTAAAATCCGGCGAGCGTAAAAAACCTCACAAAAATGTGGTTTTTCACGTAAATCGAATGGAGATAGATCTCGGAAAGTGAGTTTCCAATTTCAGTTTCATAATGCATTTTTTAATTTATCTGATGCACTTTAAACCGATCAAACCATTAAATTGAGGGAGGGACGAATTTTACGTGCTACATTTAGCCCGAATTTAAGCCATTGTATGTCGACAATGGGTAAAGATTACTGGATAAAAAAAATCCTTTTGACTTTATCCACTTATATACCGTCGTGCAAAATCTGACCCGATTCGTGGAAGTTTAAAATATACTCGTATAAATGGCGCGCTTCAGAAATCTCCCAGAAACACGTTTTTTTTCACGTGAAATCCAGACGAAGGTAGATTTTTTCAAAGGGTTAAAAACTGTTATAGATCAAGGTTAGAAACACCAGTGGACCAAATCTCAACCATCAATCTCGCTTTAGTCAGAAGTCATTTAAGGGTGACTGTTTCTGCACGTAAAATCCGAATGAGGGTGGTTGTTTTTGCACATAAAATCCGAACAGGCCACACACAAATGGTGGCATTAGCTGAGCCCAATTAAAATCTTTTGCAAAATGAATTAATCGATGCTCACAATTTGCCTGGCGCCACTTGCACTTCGTCTTTCAAACCTTGCTTAATACAATGTAACGATTGCTAATGCAGAGAGCAATAAATAGCTGATAGCCTGCTTTTCTCCTTACACCAGACCGAACTAATACATGCGACACATTGACACTTCCAGTCACACTTAGAACCGATGCATATAACGAAACATGTAAATAGATATAAATAAACGTCTGTGAGTGCTGTTGTACCGGTTATTATTAATGCGTAACGGCTAGCTACCATAAGTATATGTGTGGACCAGAAATGTAGATACGTTTTATATAAATGTTATTGACAACGTAAGTGAACAGAATGTGTATTTTTGCAGGTGTGCGTTAACACATTCGCGCCGTAAGGATTCCGACCGATCGTAACAATAAATATGAATTGCTGGCTGGGCCGGAAGTATGTACCAATATATCAGGAATTAAATGATTTTTAAAACTGACTAGTAACTGTGTAAAATAAGAAATAAACTACCTCAGTATGCAATTTTAATTTAAGTAGCTGACAGCTGATTGCAAAGATATGGTATGTTTCACAACAACTATGTTTTAAACTAGAAAGTTCCGGTAAACTAATATCGTCAATTATGACTTTAACGAATATGAATACTGTTTAGTCTGATGTTAAATAAATGGATTTGTTTGTCTATGAACCAGCAACACAAATGTTGGTGGGCTGTTAACAGATGAATTCAGAGATGTCACCTCAAGTACTTTCATACCTTGTGATGACAGGAGCTTAGCCTCTGGGTTTGACGCTCTGTATCGCTACGCTGGTGCTAAAATGGCAAAGGCGGTTTCGTCGATTTCCGAAATATTCACCAAACAGTCTAACATGACACCGAAAACATGTTGAAGACAAAATGTAATGTACAAGTGATATATGCGATGTGTTAAAACAAATGTTGGTGAAAGAACGCCGGAAATCGGCCAACAGGAGCATGGAGACTAATGAACACATCTCCAGGACCACACATATGGGCTAACAGCGCAGGAAATCGTAAGTAACGCCGAACGATAATTTCACATCGCGAAATTTGTGCTACAAAAGTTGATTCTAACCTAAAAAAACAAGAGAATAACACGAAAAAACGTAACATAGTAACATATTGTGACTACCACACAATACGTTTATTAAATGTATAGAAAGAAGCATATATTATAAGCTACTAAAAACGCGTCACAAATAAAATAAACAACGGCAATAAACAAACTGCTTTCAATTAATTGCATAAACGGGTCATACCTCCACGAAAAATATATTTGCTTCAGCTTCAAATGACCGACAAACTGAAGACTGAAGATGAGAACTGACTATCATCATGAAACTATTCTGAAACTTTTGCCGTTTTTACAATTCAGTGTTATTGAACGGAAGGTACAGGAAAGCGGTGATGGCGACAGGGGAATGGAAGTGGAGAACTGTCTGCTCTTCCCTTTTGCGTTTAACGACCCTTACTAATGTAATTTTTTTGTGACCGTCAGGTGGGCTCAAAAAAATGTTTAAAATAGCGCCCAGGCTAATGAAGGGCAAAAAAGCGGCAGTTGACGCTCTTAGCTACATTTATACAAACAGTTATGGACAAGTTGGTAGGGGCCTTGTAGCTTTCTTAACCTTACATTCGACTCATTTTCGAGTGGTTGACCTTACCCATTGTTAGCGGATTATACAGAAAACTTTAGAGACTGTAAATTGAGTACATAAACTAGCAAATCGGATCCTTGTGTGATTATTTTGATTTCAAGCGTAGAGGTCACTGTAGCCCTGTGATCAGGTGGCGATTCTGTAGTAAGCGGCCTTTTCATTTGCGTGTGCCGTGTGGAAAGCCAGTGCGGTGCATAGCTTATGCGTTTTTCGCGTGACTACTTCTCTGCTTTGACGCGAGGGTTTCCAAGAAGCCCGCGTCGATTCATTGCTAGCATCGTAACGCGCCTACTGCATTTTACCCCGAACTACATGCCACACGTCTCTCGCACAGATCTCATCCGATTTCACATTATGCACATCCGCATGTACGTGACGTAATGTATCTCAGTAGACGGCACAGAACTCATTATTTTCTGGCTTGTCTTTTTTTGTGCCAGGAACATTCTTTGTCCTTCAGGTGGTGGCAGATTATTTTAGGGCTGTACTACAGTGTGGATCTGAAGCAACGAGGACAGCCTGCGTTTTTGCCAGATCTCACGCCTCACTCGCCCCCTCCTAGACCCTCTACTCTCCCCGTCACATACCCCACTAAGCCAATTACCTTACATACAAAATGACGGGAAATTGTCCTACTCGTTGGGGATACGATGATAGCCTGAATGGCTACCAAGGAGAATTAACAGTAACGCAATCAAGCAGAATTAATTGATAGCGTTCTGCAAGGTGCGAACTGCAAGAACGCTGACAGAAGAATCCAGTCAAATGGAACACCCTGTCGAATGCAAGATGTACATGTAGAGCTTCGGTAGCTGTGCGAGTCATTGGGGAGGCCAAGGTAGCGGGTCCAAAATTGTGGCCTCTATGAAATCACAATCCAAGATGGCGGTCCCGAGATCTGTGTAAACAAATCCGGGTTCACACTCGTAACTAATCTGAAGACACAGCGTGTAGCATTCTGTAGTGGCGTCATGAACTACCGTTCACACAGAATGCTACAAATTCTAAGACGAAAATGCTGTCTCCTATGGCAAACCAATGAACAACTGTCATGTAAATATAATCTGCAGACATGTACCCTTCCAAAATTTTAGACTCTTATTGTATTTGTTGATTAAGGCATTTCACATAACTAAGTTTTGATTTAACATGTCTCTCACCACACATGGATGCTATTTCCTGTATACACTCCATAATTCAGACAGTGAATAGCTTCGCAAACCATGAATTTTGTGTGACTCCCTTTTTTGGTTACACATTAACTTTGTTTATTCATCCAAAATCGTTCACTATTGTGGGATACATAATTCGTTTGCAAATTTTTTGCACACACACACACACACACACACACACACACACACACACACACACACACACACACGGGGTGCGTGTGCACACACACACACACACACACACACACACACACACACACACACTGCTGCAGAAAATTTAACAGTAATGTTGTTCTTCTAGTCCCAGAAGCTGCGAAAGTGTACCTGCCAACCACTGTTTTGGCAGTGACCCATAGTAAAATGAAAACGCACTGAAAGTGAGTGGAGTACAGCAGCAATTACTCCAAAAAATTGCAGCAGAATGCTCATGTTTCGAAATACAGTCATCATAGAGCAGTGGTGGAAGCAAGTAGCGTTAAAAAGTGCTACTGAGCTGAACTTTTTGGGATGCCACTGTAAACTGGATGCCATTGTAGTATGCCATTAGCTGTGACATCACTTTAGTAGCGTGTGTGAATCTGGATTAAGACTAGGCAGTTGATCCATCAAGCTAATACGTTTCAGTATGTCACTCTTTGTTACTAAATATCACATGACCACCAGTGGGTTGAAATGCATTGATGTGGATAGCTGTATGTATGTATATTAAACACAGATCTATTATTTCTTTAAGCAGAAATTGAATACAGGGTGAATTTGCTGATGTTATTCTAAGATCTAGATAATTCCTTCAGAACGCTTGAACGTAATATAGGCCGAATTTAAGACTTTCAAAACAACATTAATTGGAAAACATTGTTGTGTGTCTAGGTTTTAACAATATCTTATGAAGTAATACTTTTTACAAAATTGTAACATGTTTTGTTTTGTCCCATCATTTCAACTGTTTCTTAGTGATTCCAGTAGTTTATAAAGACATGTGGTCATTGAGCTGAGTCAGTAAGGTAACGCACTCTTACATGAAGGTTTATACAAATATAGAGTAATCACATTACTATCCTCCCCCAGCTGGTTAGGCTATAATGAAAAGAAGAATTTTATTTCTATGAGGAAAAAAAACCACAAAGAGAATTCAAAAAAATTATTTTCTTTGTTCCTGTCTCAGAACCCTCACAGTGTAGTTCACTAGGAGGAGTTCCATCAATTGCACATTGTGCAGTTAAATCATAATGCTTATAAAGGTAATTTGTGAAAGCTGTGTGAAATAGCACTTACAAAGGCTATCAGTTCTTTAGGAAATAAATAATAGTCCATCATGCTCAAATTACAACACCCTTTGCTACTTTATGTAAACTTCATACGACCTCTTACACACCTGTTTAAATGTGAGCCATTCGAATTAGCAATAAACACTAACACTCTCTTTCTCATTGAATCCATAGTCTTCCAGCTGCAACATTGTGGCATACTCAGGAATAATTTGTTTCAGAACGATTAAGATGATAGGACTTACTAGATTTCATGAAAATACCAACTTTTAGCAGCCATCATTCTCCTTTAATGGTAAATGAATGGATGAGTTTGAAGTACTGAAGAATGCTTCAGTGCTCATCATCTGTAGTATACATTTGTTGCCATCACTTAAATTAACAACTAATATTATTGTTCTTTGTTTATCATATTTGATATCAAGTATCACAGATTTATTCATTTTCAGCAGTATCTGTGGCGAGAGTGTGAGGGATAGTGATGAAATGGGCTTCTATATGAGGGCATTTTTCTTGTATACCTGAAGCAGAGACATGAAGATTCTTAGGCAGAGGTGATATAGCTGTACTTTTGTGTTTTCAAGCTACATAAACTACTAGAATTATGTAGACATACTCTAGAACTCCAAAGGGGATAAGGGATAACACAAATTTTATTAGCGCTTTAAAACAAGACAATATGAATTTAAAACACATTTATCAAGCAAATGTAGGAACTGACATGATATTCAATTAATTTATAACCATTTTCGAAGATGGCTGAAAGCACATGCAATAAGAGTTTTTGGTTATTCATTAAACAAGAAAATTGAATGATGGGCTATATACACTCCTGGAAATGGAAAAAAGAACACATTGGCACCGGTGTGTCAGACTCACCAAACTTGCTCCGGACACTGCGAGAGGGCTGTACAAGCAATGATCACACGCACGGCACAGCGGACACACCAGGAACCGCGGTGTTGGCCGTCGAATGGCGCTAGCTGCGCAGCATTTGTGCATCGCCGCCGTCAGTGTCAGCCAGTTTGCCGCGGCATACGGAGCTCCATCGCAGTCTTTAACACTGGTAGCATGCCGCGACAGCGTGGACGTGAACCGTATGTGCAGTTGACGGACTTTGAGCGAGGGCGTATAGTGGGCATGCGGGAGGCCGGGTGGACGTACCGCCGAATTGCTCAACACGTGGAGCGTGAGGTCTCCACAGTACATCGACGTTGTCGCCAGTGGTCGGCGGAAGGTTCACGTGCCCGTCGACCTAGGACCGGACCGCAGCGACGCAGGGATGCACGCCAAGACCGTAGGATCCTACGCAGTGCCGTAGGGGACCGCACCGCCACTTCCCAGCAAATTAGGGACACTGTTGCTCCTGGGGTATCGACGAGGACCATTCGCAACCGTCTCCATGAAGCTGGGCTACGGTCCCACACACCGTTAGGCGGTCTTCCGCTCACGCCCCAACATCGTGCAGCCCGCCTCCAGTGGTGTCGCGACAGGCGTGAATGGAGGGACGAATGGAGACGTGTCGTCTTCAGCGATGAGAGTCGCTTCTGCCTTGGTGCCAATGATGGTCGTATGCGTGTTTGGCGCCGTGCAGGTGGGCGCCACAATCAGGACTGCATACGACCGAGGCACACAGGGCCAACACCCGGCATCATGGTGTGGGGAGCGATCTCCTACACTGGCCGTACACCTCTGGTGATCGTCGAGGGGACACTGGATAGAGCACGGTACATCCAAACCGTCATCGAACCCATCGTTCTACCATTCCTAGACCGGCAAGGGAACTTGCTGTTCCAACAGGACAATGCACGTCCGCATGTATCCCGTGCCACCCAACGTGCTCTAGAAGGTGTAAGTCAACTACCCTGGCCAGCAAGATCTCCGGATCTGTTCCCCATTGAGCATGTTTGGGACTGGATGAAGCGTCGTCCCACGCGGTCTGCACGTCCAGCACGAACGCTGGTCCAACTGAGGCGCCAGGTGGAAATGGCATGGCAAGCCGTTCCACAGGACTACATCCAGCATCTCTACGATCGTCACCATGGGAGAACAGCAGCCTGCATTGCTGCGAAAGGTGGATATACACCGTACTAGTACCGACATTGTGCATGCTCTGTTGCCTGTCTCTATGTGCCTGTGGTTCTGTCAGTGTGATCATGTGATGTATCTGACCCCAGGAATGTGTCAATAAAGTTTCCCCTTCCTGGGACAATGAATTCACGGTGTTCTTATTTCAATTTCCAGGAGTGTAATTGAAATTTCTGAGAGCTCTGTTTACATCCAAGTACAGGATGTAACGTGAATTTCTGGACGTTTTATTGAAATTTACACTGTTTTGCAGGTTATTGTTCTTGGAATGCCTGTGGACACAGTGCCCAAGTTCCTCACAAATATGACCCTTCAAAAACTACGCTATTTCGACATCAGTTAATGGTTTGATATCAAATTCTGTGCTTTTGAGCACGGTGTACATCGCCATGTTATAGTAAAACTGTAAGTAATTGCTTCATACATCACCATGTTACAGCAAAATTAAAGCAAATTGCTCTATACATCGCCATTTCACAGCAAAATTGTAACCAATTTCCCTACAAATCGCTCTGCTACAACAAAATTGTATCCAAGTTCCCTCATAAATTACCACTGCTCCGCAAAATATTAACAAATCACCTCTTACATCATGAATGCATGATTGATACTTTTGCTATGTTGACAGCCATTACCTCAGATTCCATTCTGGGGCAATGATGGTCAGTTAATATGCTGACTATCATTACCCAACATATGCATTTATGTTGATTCAGTGAAATGTGACATGCTTGGAGGTTGTGCCAATGCACGTTTTCATATGTCATCAAGTCCAATCATGAGATCATTTATGCTTACGCCTCCTAAATTCTTCACAAATCTTTAACTCGTGTGAGAGTCAGCTGATTAAGAAATACATACACATGTTGCCACAGTGTCACTTACATTGCACACATTTTAATATTTCTGGCTTAGTCAGCCATCGTATTAGGCTCCAAGAAGCTGTTCCCAGAGCAGTGGAGATGCAAAAAGTATATAGATGACGAAATGTGGTGTGAGGTACCTATGAAAGATGTTAGATTCGGTACCATTCCCGTGAGAAAGACCGCCTGCATAATGCTGCTGCTCTGTGATTGGCTGCTGTGTTCGGAACAAGGGCGCCAAAACGTTAAAGTATAGTTATTATTATTAGTTAAACTACTCATTGGAATGACTTCACTTTTTAATATAAATATCTCTCAACTGCTGACTATCAATCAGTCATTTTAGAATTATTAAAAACAATTTAAATCAAAAACAAAAGACTGACGAAATTGCAGACGAAGCACTTCGGAAGCGTTCGGGTCACGCCTTTTCTGGTATGGCGCGCGATGTGTTTCGGGCTGATCGTCACTCTGGATTAGGCAGTCGAGAAGAACAGACATGTTGTATGTCGTAGGATGTGTTTCCTATTTTTATTTAAGTTCCTGTTCGTCACTCTGGATTAGGCAGTCGAGAAGAACAGACATGTTATCTGTCGCAGGATGTGTTTGCCAGTATTCAGTATTACTCTGGTAGTCATGAGGCACAGACACATGCCACAAATAGTGTAAAGACACATTTTCGTAAACACTGTGTTTGATCATGTACTTTACTGTATCAGAAGGTGTTGTATTAATTTCATGTAGCCTTCTTGTGTGGCTCTGTTAAAATACGCGAGTGGCATCCCAAAGAAGTGATACATTATTTCAGAACAGAACCTCGCTAAAAGTCAATTTCAGCCTCAAGAAACAGAACCTACGACCTGCGTGCTGTTTTCGGCGATGGAGACATCAACTTGAAGACAGCAGGTTAGTGAACTATAACAGAACCTTCGTATTCTACACAGTGCAGTGGAAACAACTAGGCGCCTCACGTGTACTGCATGCACAGAACAAATGTGCTCAGTGACACGTCATCTGCAGTAATGCAGAATAGGTAAAGGAGGATGATCATTATTAACACCAACAACCAATTCTTCCTTTCTTGCCGTAACATGCAGCCAGCCTCCAACACCTCCCTCTCACTCCTCACCACATGTATGTGACATCAGAGGCAGGTATGCTGATCAGATGGCATTGTCTACCTCTGAATGTTTTTCGATAAATACACAGGCAATGTGGATATAAAAATAGCATTGCGGCACTTACCTTGCGAGTCCACAGTCACGTTTTAAGTGCCAGGTGAGATGTGGTAATAACATTGTGAAACATGACATCAACATGTGTGTGTTCTTGATGTATTATTTTACATATGTTTTATTTTACTCATGAATATAACATTATGACACTTGACATAAACATTATGTTGTGATTTATTTTTTTAAATACCTTTAAGATGTAGAAACACTGTGTTCCGGCTGTGGCACAAATTTTAACTAAGTTCTTCAGCTTCCATCATTATAGTACACATGTTTCCTTACTAGGCTTCTGCCTAGTAAGCAAGAAGATCTGTGTTCGAGTCCCGGCTGTGACACAAATTTTATTTCAGTTCTTCAGCTTCTATCATTGTCGTAGATAAAGATGAGACTTAAATGTCTCAGGGAAAATTTAATTATAAGACCGTTATGTACATACACAGGTACTTTGTACTTGAAAAAAATTGTTATACTTGGTATATATACCGAATGTGTGTCACTGATGTATTTTTTCGACAGATATTTTACATGTGGAATTAACAACTTAACACTTGACATAACCAGTATATAGATGTGTGTGTGTGTGTGTGTGTGTGTGTGTGTGTGTGTGTGCGTGTGTGTGTGTCTGTGTGAGCATGACTTTGCGTATTTTTGACGTTTCACCCCATATGTATCTTTCGATAAATAATACAAGTCCTTTGGTTGCTTCTAAAACGCCGCAAGTACATGCTGATTTGCTGTTTCATTTTAATGGCTGGTAAAATACTGCTGTGTGATTGGCTATTTCATTTTCATCGCTGATCTTCTGAATTTACCATCGCCGTGACATTATGTACAGGGATGTGGCTTGCGCTGACGACATGATTATTACGTTGCAAAATGAGGAACATGACTTGTAACACCATGAGTACGGTACTGGTCTGTGCAAGTAACGTCACATATCTAATCAAAGTGCACCTTGTTGCCTATATAGCCATATGAATCGCAGGTTAGTCTGACCTATTCATGGATAATCATCAATTGTGGTTGCACCTATGATACTGCTACTTGTACCGTTGAGACACACAATCTACACCACCTCACCAAGATGTGTGGTTCATGGAAGGAATACACATGCGGGCATATCAGCACCCAATTTTGCTTTGACATTGGTTTTGTATGTCTGCGTAGTAACTAAATAAATTTAATATTTTTGCTTTGTTATTAGACATAACTAAAAGTTGATAGCGCAATACACAACATTTAAAAGTACACAAGATTTAATAAAATTCTAAGAGATATGGGACTGCATGGAAAATGAATTAATGTTCTTAAAAAATTCTCATATTATCAGTAGTTCTCAGGTTTACTTGACTTGTGCTGTGTGACACACTTTCATAAAATGACTATATACATATTTCACGCCTGCAGGCGTTTATGAGAAACTAAACAGTCATGGGATTCTCAAGAACTGCTCGTCTCTCATTCCTCCCACGACTGGCAAACCTATTACTGAGATCTATCTCATTCTGGTTGGCGAACTTACCTTTATTTCTAGTAAAAAATGCTTCGTGCAAAATTTAGCTCTGAAAATCGATTTCCATCACCAAGTGCAATATTGTTTATGTTCGTTACGTTTTCTTAAACGCTTTTTCGGTAAAACTCGCTTTACCCTAACGTTATGCTCTCCTATTTCCATCTGTGCTGAGAATTGTAGGCCCGTAAACAAGTAGGACTTTCATTTCGAGAAAATGTCTGATTTAGTTGCCTGGCGAATCAGCTCCCGATTTCTTTGCAAAAGACTAATCCTTCATCTCCTGCGTTTCCCCTTCACAATCAAAACAAGATGAGATTTGCTTAGTTTTCTTCTCCAGATAACAGCATCCTGCACCTTCACGCAGCCTGATAACAATTTGACTCTCTCCCTGGAGCACATTAGTACAGAATCAGTACAAAACGAATTTGCGGACAACTCGAAGAGAATTCAATATTATGGACCTGTAAATTACCGTTATCTTAAAAGTTAATGTACTGCTTATCCCACTGATACCTGCCTCCGTAGCCGAGATTGCTAACGCTCGCCTGTGCGATGACGCTCGTCTCGGAGGTAGTCAGTTTGAATCCTGGTGGTGGAGAAAATATTTAAGTCCAGTTTTGGCTGGCCGGTGAGGAAGTTCGGGGTGTGGCGTTCCTGGTCACCAGACCTCACGAATATGTTTCATGGAGTGAGCGTATGCTACATTGGTAATGGTGATCCGTCTGTCAAATGGGGGTGTTAACGCTCGGTGGTCGGATTGACACTTAGGACACCATTCACTCACTGGGTGAAAAGGGGCCATTTTGTGCGACGGAAGAAAATCTTTTCCGATGAGGCAACTTAACAACTTCTCGAGATCTTCCAACCATCAGTGACATACACCTTCTTTCTTTCCACACGCTATGTCGTTTCAAACGAAACTGGGCAAATGACTCACACTTTTCCATGTGTTTCTGTGGATATGTAATTGTTAGAGGCAAGATTCAAAAGGGAGCAGATGAAGTGAATGTTACCAACATGACTACCTAGTTCAGCAAACCTACTATAGTTGTGTACGAGCTTGTTCATGTGTCCAAACTCCGCTGACCTACAATGGGAGATGTTCAATCACATATGTTCTTATGATGTTATCTTGCCAAAAGCAAAATCAGTATCTGAATTTTATCTCATTACATACATACATAAATGGTTGCTTTAAAGAGACTTGCCAGTATAAATAATGTAACTGATTTTCATACAATGTCTCAGAAAACCTAAAATTAATCTTAGTTTATAAAAACCATTAAAAACTTATTTCATTACTCTACAAAGAAATCTATCATCATTTAATAATTCCATGAGTGAAAAGTAA
Source organism: Schistocerca gregaria (assembly GCF_023897955.1). Taxonomy (NCBI): domain Eukaryota; kingdom Metazoa; phylum Arthropoda; class Insecta; order Orthoptera; family Acrididae; genus Schistocerca; species Schistocerca gregaria. The sequence goes on from NC_064931.1 coordinate 554,768,773, forward strand.
CATTTTCGCACTAAGATGGCGGGTAGTTTTATCTTCAGTAAACCTAGTTCCATATTACGAAAGTTTTTAACTTTTAATTTACTATAATTTTCGTAACCATGCATTGAGGAGTCTGACTGTTGAATTTTAGTCAGTGAGACGGTAACATGATATTATCTTTGTTTCTTGTGTCATAGACATGTTCAAAATGGTTTTCTAGAATTAATTCTGGATTGTTACAAATAAAGATAAATAATTCATTTATGGAAGTACGTGGAATAGTTCAAAATTTTAGATCCGTGAATGGAGGTTGGCATGAATCCCTAAGCTTAATATTACACATATTTCTGTTTATAATTTTTTGAAATAATTGCATTTCAGCAAAAGATTCCATGTCTTAAACAGATTCAAAATAGCTGTGGTAAACAACTTTCCTAGGATCCATGTAACTTGCGCAGGACAACATTCTAATTGGGAATGCAATGCTTATTTGCCAAGCTGCATATATAAGAAGGCCAGAATAACATTGTTTTTTTAGAAATATCACCAGGAAGCTGACAGCCGGCCTCGGTGGTCTCGTGGTTCTAGGCGCGCAGTCTGGAACCGTGCGACTGCTACGGTCGCAGGTTCGAATCCTGCCTTGGGCATGGATGTGTGTGATGTCCTTAGGTTAGTTAGGTTTAAGTAGTTCTAAGTTCTAGGGGACTAATGACCACAGCAGTTGAGTCCCATAGTGCTCAGAGCCATTTGAACCATTTTTGAAGCTGACAGAATCTGCTTCCCTATGTTCGTGATTTTTATTGGTTATTTGAAAGTTGGTTTTGATTGGTTTTAAACTGCATTGTTAGTTTCTCTATGTTTGATTTTAATCCATTTACGTCGAACCAATAATCTAAATAATTTTTAGTGTCAGCAATTTTGCGGAATTTTGTTCTGTGGTCTTACTTTGAATGGCTACAGATGTAATTATCTTAGAAAATATTACTGGAGATATCTGCGATCAAAATATAATCTTTGAAATTAATCATAACAGTCTAGATCGCAAGGCAGATTTATTAAAAGGTGATCAGTTTCGGTCGTCACATGATCATCTTCAGACCTACAGCCATTGTCCATCAATATGGCAGGAGGTCTGAAGATGAACATATGATGATCGAAATCTGTCACCTTGTAATAAAGGTGCCCTGCGATCTAGACTGTTATAATTAATTTCAACGCGTACAGATGTTCGCCTGCGAAACCCTTGTGGAATATTATAATTAGTGGTATAAGATTTATATAAACAAAAGTAGGATTGGATCTAAAATGAAAACTTGTAGGACTCCTTGTGAAATAATTTTCCATTCTGAGAAACAATTTCCTTTATCTGACGTTACAATTACCCTTTGATTTCTATCTCTTAAATGAGATTTGAACTATTTATAAGCTCTACTGTTTATTCTGTACCGTTGTAATTTATGAACATTAGAGAATGGTCTACACAGTCAAGAGCCTTCGTAAGGACACGGAAAATTCATGCGACTTTTGGGGATTTTTCCAGAGATATGCAGATACTTTCAATAAATTTATTTTGTACTGTTCTCTTTCTGAAAGCCAAACAGATTTAATGTGATGATGTTTGATTTTGTTATAAAATTTTTGATCTAGATTTCTAGAACTTTTTCCAGTATTTTTTAGAATATTGGGAGAAGTTTCCTATAACTTCCTTGGAGCCTTCCTTCAATAATGGCTTTACTACTGCATAGTTTAGAGCATATAGGAAGCATCTTGCTTCAAATGACTAGTATATTATGATATTATAATAGAAACTGTTTTCATTACTCTGGTGAGCATTTCATCCCATCCAGTCGAATTTTTTAAGGATAATACTACTTTTTCTACATTTTTTCAGATTCGCTCAGATTTAGTTAGAACTACCCTGTTATCCTGATTCAAACCTAAGGTTTGTCCATTATCTAGGTAACTACGCACATCAACATATGATTTTGATACATTTATAAAAAGATTATTGAAATATTCTAAAACTTCTGTAGGCTTTGCCATGGATTTATCACATATCTTAATTTTCGAGGTTTGTAGACTGTCGACTGTCAGAAAAATGTCTGTAGTAGACTGTAATAGAATTATAATTTAAATACAGCAACCAGCCACCAGTATGGTATATATTCTGGCTGATATTGTACCACACTTCCCGGTATTTTCACATTCGCTTTCATTTAAGAATGTCCGTATGCTCCATTTGTCAATTGTGTTCACTTGAGAAGTCTAATTAACATCGCACTTCCCATATCTACGTGCACCGTTAAGGTAATTTCTTCACGGTTTCAGAGTTCCTTCTCTGACTGAGTAGATTCAAGAGTAACGTTTCTAAAACAGTAAATTCGTATTACGCACACATCAAAGAAGGCCACAGAGAACGGATGACTGTGTGACGGTGGCTACTGCCAACCATTATCAAAGACGCCGAGAGATGGTAATCTAGTCCGAGGTCATGACTGGCCTCTTTCTTCAAAAGACCGTGCTAAAGCTAGACCGACCCGGTTCGTGCCATCGATATTTCAAGCAACGGCCTCGCTCCTTTATAGAGATGAAAAACTCCGGAGGTGAGGTGGAAGCCGTTGCAATCCATTATTCTTTTTCGAACTGTTTCAAATGCCTATATAGCTGCACTGGTTTCCAGATAAGAAATCTTCAACTCTTTGCGACATTAGGAAGTCAGTTCCTCGCGCCCCTTGTCATTAAGGATTTCATAAAAGGACCTGCCTAGATTGGTTTATTGGTTTTTACAGGTGTCTTCCAGATTTCAGTAGAGCAGTACAAGAACTAATGATAAATTTAAGGAGCAAATTCATTCATTCGTGATGTAGTTGTTTATGTTAATAAGAATTTTAACTTTCAGTGTTTTAGTAAAACCATTCTTTATTGTTATGATGTTGTTAAAGGCTAAAAAGGAGAAGTGAATTTTGCTCGTCATTGTTCCACAGAAGCTCCCAGTATGACTGTGTGTTGCTATGACATGCGACGCATCTGTAGTGTTGTAACGTTCTACAATCTGTGGTAGAGTTTCACCGTATATATTCACTAATTTGATTTTTATTGTAGTTACTCCGAGTAGATCGTAGTCATCCGTATTTAGAATTCTCTAAATAAGTTCAGGAGAAAGGTGGGATTTATTCCTTCATCATCATCATCATCATCATCAGTGTTCTGTCAAAAGGCAGGTTTTCACATGGTAGTTCTCCAGGCTGTCCAGTCTTCTGCCATCCTCTTCAGGTCCGCATAACTTCCTCTTCCCTTTATGTCGTCTATCATCTTGTATCTCCTTCTTCCTCTCAGTCTTCTCCCACAAACCAATCCTTCCAAAGCATCTGCTAGCAAGCACTCCCTTCTCAATGAATGTTCCAACCAGTCATTTTTCCTTTCTCTTACAACCTTCAGCAGACATCTTCTCTCACCAACCCTTTCCAATACTCTTTCATTACTCACTCTTTCCATCCAGCTTATTCTCTCCATTCTCCTCCACATCCACATCTCAAACGCTTCTAACCTTATTTCATCCTCTCGTCTCAGCGTTCATGTTTCTGCCCCATATAGTGCCACACTCCAGACAAAACATTTGCCAAGCCTTTTCCTGAGACCATTATGTAATTTGCCACATAAGAGTCTCCTCTTTCTGTTGAATGCCTCCTTCGCTATGGCGATTCGAGTTTACACCTCCTGGTGACATCTCAAGTCTTCAGTTATTGTGCTTCCTAGATATTTAAATACACTTACTTGGCTAATGGTAGATTGTCCTATTAATGCCTATTCAGCATGGGCACGAACAACTCTGCTCTTCGTTTTCATCCAACTGAGGAAGTCCTCCGGCTATAATGACCTCGGTGGTGTCAGCAGTAAACAACGCACGACAGCTCGAGATTTCAACATGGCTGCCAGTACTCTGTTCCCAACGGTTCGTGGTGACACTCCGCCTGTAACATCTGGCCTTATTTCAGCTGTTGTTATTGGTCAATTCGTCAGAGCCGGCCGAACAAATTTACGATCTTCTGGTGATGTGGTCCTTCTGGGAAGACGCTAGCATACTCTTCTTGGCCCGCTGTTGTCCCGAGTTCATCTCGTGATCACCCACTCAGCATTCATTGCACGACAGCCAACTGTCTTTATGATCCGTCGGTATGTTGCTTCAATGTCCGCAGTGATCCGACTTTTTACAAAGTCCGAGACAAGGCGATAAACTGTAATTGTAAGGAGGACCGTATTACGATCTTCCTGGGTTGAACAATATTTCGGCATTCTTTCAGTCAGCTTCCGCTGCGGTGCCAATATGATCATAAGCGACTGAGTAAACGATTTCACTATGCTTACGCATTTCCTGTAAGAGCAAAACTTCTTAGAGTTTTCAGTCCTATCGGTTAGCAAAAATTTAATTTGAAATTCAGTGAACGCTTGTCTCAAAATTCTTTTTACGCTCAGCTTTTATTTGTCAGCCAGGCTTGGAATATCCTTAAATCTGTGATGAAGCTCTCTTTGCTTCTGTACCAAGTATACGGCCATTAAACCAAGGTGGGTCTTTCCCATACCGTAAAACCTTGCTCGGCAAGGCAAATTGATTAACGTTTTTAAATTTATCCATTTATGCTCCACATCTTCGTCCTCATATCTGAATATTTAATGTCGACTAACCCGATACTCTGCAGTTTGTATCCTGCCACTCTTATCAAGTAAAAATATATTCCTGCCTTTCCTGAGGTCCCCTGGAATATTCACGGTTACTGATGGTACCACAACCTTATGGTCATTGATGTCTTCCTTTGCGTTAGCTGTTCGAACAGTTCAGCTCCGTTTATTGTTAGAAGCTCTAGGACGTAACCCACACGAGCTGGTTATTTAACTATACGCTCGAAGTAATTTTCCGACAAGACATTCAGCTTAATTTTACAGAAATCCCTGGCACCAGTTTTAATCGCATGATCCTCCAATTCTATAGCTGGCAAATTGGAGTCATGTCCTATTACAAAAACATGATCAGGTGACTTATTCACGATATTCTGCAAGTTCTCTCTGAATCGCCTTGCCACTATAGCTCCTGACGCAGGTCGTCTATCACAGCATCCGATTATCATTTTTTACTCACATTTGATGCTTAACTTCACCCAGATAAATTCACTTTCAAAATCCGTGATACCCGCACTATGTATTTTCTGATTCTATGATTGTTGAACGACAGTAAGTATATCGTCACCTTTGGCACATAACGTATTCTCGCGATATACAGCGTGTCCCGGAAATGTTGCTTCGAACTTCGAGGGACTGTAGAGGATGTCCTGAGAAACAAATCGACGATAGGAACCAGTATCCAGAAATGTCATCCAACGACGATACAGAGCGTCGAAGTTTTAAGTGCCGATGCCTGACACTTGTTATTCAGTGATCGCGACTAACTGCCACGACCGCTAGAGGAAAAGGTAGAGTTGGCTGCTGCGTAGGTCCCCTATGAATGCTATGCTCTGTTCCCTCGATGGAAGACAGTTTCTGACACGGGTTTCCATCTGCAGTTCATTTTTCTCCTCTATATCGAAAGACAATGGTGATTTTGGAGGGTTCGCCGGCCGGTGTGGCCGAGCGGTTCTAGGCGCTTCAGTCTGCAACCGCGCGACCGCTACGGTCGCAGGTTCGAATCCTGCCTCGGGCATGGATGTGTGTGATGTCCTTAGGTTAGTTAGGTTTAAGTATTTCTAAGTTGTAGGGGACTGGTGACCTCAGCAGTTAAGTCCCATAGTGCTCAGAGCCAATTTGGAGGGTTCAGGAAGGAAAATAAACTGCGAATGAAAACTTGTGTCCGAACCGATCAATCAGCAAGGCAACGGAGCATCTCATTAATAGGAGGCAAGTGCGACTGCTACGGTCACAGGTTCGAATCCTGCCTCGGGCATGGATGTGTGTGATGTCCTTAGGTTAGTTAGGTTTAAGTAGTTCTAAGTTCTAGGGGACTAATGACCACAGCAGTTGAGTCCCATAGTGCTCAGAGCCATTTTTTTAGTAGGAGGCAAGGCCTTTCTACCTAGCAGCTAGCTCCACCTTTTCCACGAGCGACCGCGACAATTAGTCGGGATCACTGAATAACAAACAACATTGCGAGACGTTCCGCCTACGGACCGCCAGGGTGGCCTGGGAGCAGGTGCCGGCGCCTACAAGTTCGACGCTCTGTAGCGTCGTAGGTTGACGTTCAGGACACGGGTACCTATCCTCGATATATCCTTAAGACATCATCTACAATCCCACGAAGTTTGTCGCAATATTTCTGAGACACCCTATGTATTCCAATTTAGCTGCTATTCGCTTCCGGTTCCAACCAACTTTCTGTTCCTGATGCTATCTGTAAATTATTATCTTTAACAAGCGATATTAACTGTGGGACCTTACTGTGGGACCCTACCCTGAATACTCCTGCAGGTTGATAATTTCACATTAAACTATTAGATTTCCGATCTGCGAGGACGAATGTTCTTTGAGAGTAATGTGGCTGGTCTGTCTTTGATTTCAACAGCCAGTTTCGTAACTGATCCTAAGGAGTGGTTCTTCTGCTCAAAAAGCCTCCCATGTCCATGATAAATGTAATTTGCTATCTTAGTAGATGCTTCCTTTGTATAGTACATGGACGACCTACTAAGGAGGACCCTATCATACTCCAACCGGTGGTGCAGGCCGAGATATAGTAACAGAATGCAGAATCGTCTGATCCTTCGATTTAGGGCTTCCACTCGGTTCTAAACCAAAGAAACGCGATCTACTCTGGGTTATATGTTACAAATAGTGAGCCGAGATTGCACCTCGCATATGGGAGTAGCTGCCCTCGCCAGTTCAGGAAAGCAGGCAAAGGAACCGATGATGCCCACAGAACAAAAGCGGCAAGTGTCATTCGTGCCGACATGAGCCACTGTTTGCAGCCGGTTTTGCAAAGTGTGTTCAACAGCCCCGAAAAACATTCTGCACCTCTTTCATGAGACCTCCCGGCATACATATGGAATGCAAATTGTCCTTACTTCCCGATATGTCTCTAAGGCACTCCATTAATCTCCTCCTTGGAGCTCCCAAAGACTATCATAGCCACCTTCTGCTCTGGTCCAGACTTGGCAGGAAAATCGACAACTGGTCTGTCATACGAGGCGTCCAATGCTAGCTAAGAGGCGTTAAACCTGAGTAGCACCTCGTACCTGTTGCTAGGGCGTAAAAGGGCAGCCGTGCGGCCGGCTGCCACTTTCGCTTTACAGGCCCCCTCCCCCCTTCCCCTCCCCCGAGATATGGAACCCACGCCCACCAGTCACCCTCGAATGAATTCAGATTGGTCAGATGTTGCACATCAAAAGAAGTAGTGACAACTGGGTTTTCAGGATTATAACGACACCAAAGGTTTCACAATTTCACCACAGGTACGACAATACCGTTGCAGGTTAGAGGATCGCCCAAAGACTTTCAACCGTAGTCAGCGCAGCTTCTAGTTGCTTCCAGACAACGGCCAATTCTCCTTGTTTCCATACACAACAAGCATGGTCCCTATCCATTTCGTACTGTTTAAAAACGGTATAAAATCACAAAAATATACAGAGTAATCAGGACTATTTGAGACAGAACAAACAGACTCTAGCAAGAGACAAAATTACCCGACAGCGGACCTACTAAAGTTGTGATGCACACAAAACATAAACTAGAAAAATAAAAACTAGCATTAAAATCTCCTCTAAAAAGTCCTCAGTGTCTGCTAAAGAAGGCGAAATCTGTTGATTCCTAAAATAGAAATAAATACCACTACTGTAAACAGATGTATAAACAGTTTCTGTTCATTAGACAGTCAGGTCAAGCAAAACTAATGCACTAAAAATACGCATGCACTTAGAAAAGGCAATTAAATACTAGTCAACCCAGATAATGTCCAGTTCTTGACAAAAGCACACGAGGGAAATCCTAAACTAAACTCTGTCTTCAAACAAAAACTGCTGCTGTTGCTGCGAGCACCTGCTCTCCCCAACTTGGCGCTACTTTCTAGAGAGAAACAGTTAAAATGAAACTCTTTAGACAGTTACATTAATAACCAAACTTCTGCAACCACTGCATATGGTTATGACAGGAACGGGGTTCGCGAATTTCAAATGTGGTGGCGTACTATTCGAAAATTAGGCTGGATTTCTGTATTTAATTGTTGTCATTCCTAACCTTTTCCGATGAATACAGGGTGTTACAAAAAGGTACGGCCAAACTTTCAGGAAACATTCCTCACACACAAAGAAATAAAATATGTTATGTGGACATGTGTCCGGAAACGCTTACTTTCCATGTTAGAGCTCATTTTATTACTTCTCTTCAAATCACATTAATCATGGAATGGAAACACACACCAACAGAACATACCAGCGTGACTTCAAACACTTTGTTACAGGAAATGCTCAAAATGTCCTCCGTTAGCGAAGATACATGCATCCACCCTCCGTCGCATGGAATCCCTGATGCGCTGATGCAGCCCTGGAGAATGGCGTATTGTATCACAGCCGTCCACAATACGAGCACGAAGAGTCTCTACATTTGGTACCGGGGTTGCGTAGACAAGAGCTTTCAAATGCCCCCATAAATGAAAGTCAAGGGGATTGAGGTCAGGAGAGCGTGGAGGCCATAGAATTGGTCCGCCTCTACCAATCCATCGGTCATCGAATCTATTGTCGAGAAGCGTACTAACACTTCGACTGAAATGTGCAGGAGCTCCATCGTGCATGAACCACATGTTGTGTAGTTCTTGTAAAGGCACATGTTCTAGCAGCACAAGTAGAGTATCCTGTATGAAATCATGGCGGTGAATCGAGGAAGTACAGTACATATTGTCGAAACTAAATACGGAAATGGTAGAGATTGAATTTCGCGAACGTCAAGGTATCGCGGGCGTGGCAATTAGAGAGGACATGAAGGGTGGGCTTCACAGGGTGTACAGTGTAGCTGCCTATGTAGCAGGTTCGTTGCAGCAATTTATGGTTCACCTAAAATCTCACAGTAAAGAGAGAATCATACTAATAATTGTGTGCGAACGCAATGCCTGTCTCGCTTAACTTCCGCAGCATGTTTCGCGCGAACAATAGATATTGATTGATCTTAGTATCGGCGTTTCGTTCGCAATGCCGGAAGTGTCGGAATGCGTGCTTGCACAGCGCGGGCTGACGACGGACATTAGGAGAGGAAGCGGAAGTGTTCCTTCACAACTAATGTCCAACGATTTGTGTGTGTGTGTGTGTAGAGAAAAAGAAGGAGAAAGAGAAAGAGAGAGAGAGGGAGAGAGAGAGTAGAGGAGAATAAACATGCAGTGAAGTGAGACTTTTCACTCAGTTATCTCACTTAACCTTAATGACGAATAGTCGTAATACATGTCTGTCACACAACTTGTCACCCATAGTATACATACGTTCGTAACGTTTTCCCATAAGTTTAATAAACAGAACATATACACATAACAGAGGCTTTAGTAATCAATAATATGTTCTCCTTCAATATTTACAATAGTCTGCCAACGCTGGAGTAACTTTTGTATTTCACGGCTGGAGGAATCACGAGTTTTGAGGCGAAGAACTCGTCGGACCATGTTCGGAGAGGATTTTCATGAGGAAGGGAAGTTCCTTGAAGGTCGTTCGATGGAAAGAGGAGAAGATGAAAATCTGAGAGCGTAAGATCAGGTGAATAAGGAGTGTGGGAATGACGTATGGTATTTTTTACCAGTCTAGCAGAATGCGGGCGTGCGTTATCGTGAAGCAGCAGCACTCCACGCAGTCTTCTCGGTCGTTGTTCTTGGTTTTCGTCTCCCAGACGTCTCAGTTGTGGACAATAAATGTAAGCACTGATAATTACACCTCAGGAAAGCAATTCGTAATACACCACACCGTCGCTATTCCACCAGATGCATAAAATTATCTTTCGTGGGTGCGCGCTATTTTTCTCGTCACCAGTAACGATACAGGATAGGAATGGTCGGTGTCGTTCACGAGCTAATGGATGGGATAGGAATGGTCAGTGTCGTTCACGAGCTAATGGATGTTGATCAAGAGAGATGTACTTTCGGCTACCAGCTGATTTTTGTAACTTTGGCTTAGAGCATACGGTCCCCGTACACTCAATTTTAGAGCCTACCCCACTCCATGCAAATGTCGGACGATGGCGCAATGACCACAGTTCATCACATTTGCCAGATATCGAATACACTGAGGTGGATAATTGTGGATTAATGTGTTTAAACTACCTTCATCAAACACTGAAGGTATTACTGAACGTGAAGTCACTAATGTCAAAACGATCCTCGTTAAAACTATTCTCTTGCCTTGTTCTGCCCATACACGGCACAAAAGTTTCTGTCTGCCTACGGTGCTGTTATCCCTCTACTGAATTCAAACAGAAGAATATGTCGTAAATGTTTCGATTTCTCCACTTGGCACTCCATTTTCTAAGGTCACAGCTGTACTCTTTATCTCCAAATGAAAAATGACTATATATAATTCAAATACCAACAGAGAACTACAGCCGGCCGGGGTGGCCGAGCGGTTCTAGGCGCTACACTCTGGAAACGCGCGACCGCTACGGTCGCAGGTTCGAATCCTGCCTAGGGCATGGATGTGTGTGATGTCCTTAGGTTAGTTAGGTTTACGTAGTTCTAAGTTCAAGGGGACAGATGACATCAGAAATTAAGTCTCATAGTGCTCAGAGCCATTTGAACCATTTGAGAGAACTTCAAATAAAAATGACAATTGATATATAAACCCAAGCAACTCGAACGCCAACATGCAGAACAAAAACGCTACTAACTTATGCACCAACATAATAGATTCTCGTGGCAGTCACCTTTCAACATGTGACTCATAGCAGAATTAGTGAAATTGCCTGTACGGGAATAAATCATTTACTGGTCAAACCTGAAATATTATTAAGTTTTTGACCTAGACCTAGGGAGGCTTATGGCCTCATCAGCCACACTCGCCGCTAAGTCGAGGTGAGATGGCAGCTTTCGGTCCTGAATTAGGCTCGAGCCCCATAGCAGGAATTTCTTTTCTCAATTTGAAGTAGATAGTAGGATAAGAGATATGGTGCCGCTCAGTTAGTAAGCAACTCAGTGAGTGCCTGCACACCAGGTTAGGCCGGCCGGGGTGGCCGAGCGGTTCTAGGCGCTACAGTCTAGAACCGCGCGACCGCTACGGTCAGGTTCGAATCCTGCCTCGGGGATGGATGTGTGTGATGTCCTTAGGTTAGTTAGGTTTAAGTAGTTCTAAGTTCTAGGGGACTGATGACCTCAGAAGTTAAGTCCCATAGTGCTCAGAGCCATTTGAACCATTTGGACACCAGGTTAATCACCTTAGCCCTACGGCTACTGTTAATATGTGTGAATACAGAAAACTCTCGATGCTAACTTTGACTGGCGTCAGAAATGATTTTAAGCTGATGAGAATGCGTGAACGTCTCAAAGTTCGTCTATATTGCTCTACTCATCCGTAACAAGCGGAAACATCACTACTCTGAACATGCACCTACTTTGCAACGTTAATCACTTGAAAGAGCATGCACAGGCTATGGGGACTCACTAATCGTGATATTTTTTCCAGAACAAAACACAAAATTTACGTACCACTGCGCTCAGCTCGCACGACTATAGCAGCACAGGTACAGATAGTACAATCTTGGTATCACACTGCACAACAGCATTAAAGGGTCGCTTTTTCGAGACCCTGCAATTCCCACCCATTGCCACGCTTAAGTTTGATAACTGGCTCAAAGGTGCCGGGCTCGACGACGCTTCAAACAGCAAGGTTCCGGCACACGCGAAAGAAAGAACTTATGTGACGCGTAAAGTGAGTTAGTCATGTCCCATGGTCACCAAATTTCACCAAAATTCTACCCAGTCGCATTATGGACTTGTCACACGATCGGAAGATCGCACACCCCTTTACTCACATTTCACCCCTTGTTTTGATGCCTCTGCGGAGGAGATTAGAACCCCGACGCTCAGCTTTGCAATCACGCGGTTCTTTTATCAGTGACCGAGGAAAACGTTGCAGACAAACCTCCGCTCAGAATCGGCACGAAAAGGCCTCAGGGGGTGGCGTAAAGAACCTCAATGAAACCACGCCTTTCCTGAGTCGTTGATTCCGAAACATTTGGCGGTCGGAAACGACGATTCGCAGTGTGATGAGCGACAGGAAGACGTCCTTGACGACCTTTGACACTCCTGATTCTCTCGGGCGTTTCAACACTTCTCTAAGGACACAGTGAGGGTGCATCAAATGGTTCAAATGGCTCTGAGCACTATGGGACTTAACATCTGAGGTCATCAGTCCCCTAGACTTAGAACTACTTAAACCTAACTAACCTGAGGACATGACACACATCCATGCCAGAGGCAGGATTCGAATTTGCGACCGTAGCAGCAGCGTGGTTGCGGACTGAAGCGCCTAGAACCCCTCGGCCACAGCGGCTGGCTAGGCTGCATCCATATTAAAAGTATCTGACACCTTGGGAGCCCTGTGCCACCACAATTTTCGCTGTCGTGTACATGTTGAGCCCATTACGGATCGTTCAACACCACTCGACGAACTCTGAAAGTGATCCGAAGCAGCTAAGGGCGCTTATGATTTTCCAGTGCTCTTATTTTGTATCTTCCTATGGTGTGATCGTGGGAGATGCGACATTGACACATGTGTGAACAAAAGGGCAAAGGGTCGTTCTAAGACCTCTCCCAGTTCGGTGAAACCCTCGATGACACGAGCCCACATTTATTGAGAATTTTAAAAATGCACCTATACACAGTGTCGGCAGTGTGAACGGTTGTCAAGAACGTCTTCCCGCTCGTCCCACTGCGAACTGTCGTTTCTGACCGCGAAAAGTTTCGGAATCAGTTCCCTAGGAAAGGGGTGGTTTCATTGAGGTCCTTTTACCATACCATGAGGTATTATCGTGACGATTCTGAATGGAAGTGTGTCAGGAATGTCTTCCTTGGTCAATCATAGGAAACCCGCGTGATTTCAACGCTGTACCTCGTGGCTATAACCTTCGTCGCAGAGGCGTCAAAGTAAAGGCTGAAATGTCGGTAAAAGGTGGTGTGCGATCTTCCGATCGTGTGACACGTCCACAGTGGCGCTGGAAATAATTTTGGTGAAATTTGGTGACAGTTGGACATCATTAAGCCTCATCACACTGCACGTGAAATTCTGATCTGTGGCCTTTTTCTCACATGTGTCGACATATTACTGTCAAACCCGAGGGCGACGTCGCAGGGCGCCACACTTTTGCACCATTATAGAGGAAGTCTCTACGCAATTTTGAGTCAATTTTCAAATTTAAGCGTCGCAGTGGGTGGGAATTACGGGCTTTCGAAAAAGCGGTCCTTAAAACTGTTGCGCAGTGTGTAATCTCCGAACGACTTGAATTGCGTTCCGCCTGAGTTGCATGCAGCTCGCACAACGTTATTTCCTTTCATATCCTCTAATCTGTTTTCCGTACGGTCGATTGGCTGGCAATCAGTCGAGATGAAAACTGATGCCAAAATATTTCAAGTATCTGGAGACACACGATTGGACATGTATAGCCCTTAAATACTGTAAACTCAAATTTATTACAGTATGTGGTATTTCAAAATCGTTTGAGTTCCATTAGCATCTGAGACAACTTATATTCGTAGCTCTACCACATACAACACTGAGTAATCCTTTGCCAAGATTAATTTTTTTTGTAGATAAAGTATTATGCAAGAATATCTGGCCTTCATAAGTTCAATGATACCTGAAATGTTCACACTCTGTTAAAGGTTTTCGAACAACCTAATACTCGTCGTTCGCTTTTCGAGTAGCTTTGCGTAAACTGGGTAAAGAGTTTACCAGTTAGGAAAACCGGGATTAACATCGTCGAGGGCTCTATAGAAACCTCAACATCAACAGCGTGGCGTTAGGAATTTCACTGTGCTCATGATGGCACCTGGACCTTTGTGCAGTTCAAAAGTTCCCTATCGAATTTATTATCTAGGACAAAGTTGCATTAAACATCTGAGGCCTCCCATGAGTAGCTAGTTGCGCACATTTTAAAACTTTAAATGACGTGAAGAACGATTTTTTCGCCTCTGTAATGGCACAACCTAAGCCAACACGACTCCAGTCTGTAGCGAAATGACTCGAGGTTGAAATAATTTTAAGGTCGTACAAATGTAACATTTTCGTGGTTTCTGTAAACCGTTTAGAGCGAATGCTTGGATAATTCTTTGAATCAGCTACGACCGGTTTCCTTACCCATTATTGTCCAACCGTCTTTAATGACCGCAACGGGAAAAAAATGGAAATGGGACGAAACTACAGAGGTCATTGGTCCCTAAGTTTACAAACTACTTAATATAACTTAGGCAACTTAGCCTAAGGACAACACACACACACATGCCCGAGGGAGGACTCAACCTCCGACGGAGGGAGCCGCGCGGATAATGACCGCAACGTCGAAGTATATTAACCACTGATGTTCAGTTCAAATCATAGATGTTGGTATCAGGCAGATAAATTCTTTTGTTCTTATGTTGAAACATTCATCTAGGCAGTAGGCGTGGTAGTTAGTCAATGAAACGAAGATCCGAGTATGAGGCGCTGTAAGGACTATGAGTTTTATTGCTTCATTGTCGGATGTTTGAACTGTTACGTTTAAATTCTGTTTTCTCCTTTCTCTAGGAACAATAGGCAGCCTTTTCTCCGTTCTTGATGTCTAAGGAGCGCCAGATTATAACGATGGGGTGAAGATTCTGTTCCTTGATCGGTGGTTTTGTCTCATTGCACACATTTTGCCTGACAACTGCGTGACAATACGGCACGAACATACCGGGGATAATTGGAATTTATGGACACCCTGAAATGGATAATTGCAGTTAGTGGGAAAGGAAGATACATCACTAAATCGAGAAGAGGTTCTCCGGAAACTTCCCACTAACTGTTAGTAGACAAATAGCTTAGCATATCCCTACGTAATTAAAGTCTGGCCGTCCACTGGGGCACAGGAAACGTCTGTAACTGGAGAACGACTTCGGCAGTGTGGAACAACTACACCGAAGACTTGAATCGATAGGGACCTGTCGTCGTAGGAGGAACTTTCCTGTGTCAGTAGCATGTGGTAGCGAAAAGCTGAAATTTCTATTGCAGCCTGTTACTGAGGAAATTTGTTTGGCGAATAAGTTAAGTGGCATCAAGAACAGTGTAAGTAACGAGTTTGCAGCACCACACCTCATTGACAGGAGAACGTGCAATGGAAGAACCAACAAAAGTAAAGCACCTAAAAAGATCAAGGGCGGAAGAACACTAAGCGCCACAGTTCTGTTGTATTGTAGCATCGACGGAGCAAAACTGGCTTGCTTGCCGCTTCTTTCTCGAGATGATAACGTAGGTTATGTCTGCCACTGTCGCCTAGTCAACACACTGCTGCTAACAGCATTGCGTGTCTTCCTGTCAGGAGATCCGATAGGCTACGACGTAGTCAGACATGGTGGCCGCTGTTGAGATTCTAGCCGACGGTCAACCCTCTGACGCCGGTCCGCCATTACCGTCCTCTGCCAGCCTGACGCTTGTCCTACTGTAGCTCAGATTTTGTAATTCAATACTAAATGAGCCTCTACTGTTTGGTGTTGTTCTGGAAAAACGTCTTGAAAAATCTTCCTCTATCAGCAGCGACTAAATACTTACCACTGCGCAGTCACATTAATCTGCTGACATGTCACCAGGCTGAATAACAACCTTTTCGTGACGTGTTGGAAGAGTGTTAATGAGATTCTGGAAGGTACCAGCAGGGATGTGTAGCCATGCCAACTCAAGTGCAGCGGCCAGCTGCACTACGTTTCTCGGTTGACAATCCATGGCGCGAACAGCCCGATCGAGGTGGTCCCAAAGGTTATCGATTGGGGTTAAATGCGGGGAGTCTGTTGTTCAGGTGGGTACGGTAAACTCATCCTGCTGCTGTTCAAACCTCGCACGTACACTGCGAGCTGTGTGACATCTTGCATTATGCTGGTGCCGGATGCTGTGGTGCCGAGAAAAAAAAAAAAAAAACCTGTACGTAGAAGTGCACGTCATCGCTAAGGATAGATGCATACTTGTGTTGAACCATTGTGCCTTCCAGAATGAAGAGATAGTCCACGGATTAACACGAAAACATTCCCCAGAACATAACACTCCGTCTTCCGGCCTGGACACTTCCGACAATTGTTGCAGCGTGTTTGCTTTCAAATGTTTCACGCAGTAGAAACCAATAGCGATCTGTCCGATGGAGCGCAAAACGTAGTGCATCTGAGAAGACCACCTGTCGCCTCTCAACTGATGTCCACTTGCGGTACTGCTGTGTAACTTCCAGCCTTCTTTGACGATGAACACCAGTCAGCATGGGAGCAAGAACCAGGCGCCTGCTGTGGAGGCCTATACGCAGCAACATTCGCTGAACGGTCGTTGAGAAGACACTTTTGTTGGCCCCTTGGTTCATTTGGGCGGTCAGTTGCTCAACAATTGGGTGTCTGTTCACCCGCTCACGGATCCACAGCCGTTGTTCACCCCTGTCACCCTCGGCCTGTGTTGCACCACAGTGATGGTTTCGGATGGCGCAATATTGCTACGAGACTATCACATATATCATATATCAATGTCCAATAATCAGTCAGAGGTGGCAGTTGGTAAAACTGGCAGTGGTGACGGGAAGACGCGGAAAACAGTGCACTCGTTCCCGTAATGAGGAAACAGTGCGACTTATCTGGCGTCCAAAATGACATGATCGTTCTCTTTCAGGCTAAGGAAGGTGTAAGTAGGCTGTTTAGGTTTTCTTATTGGTAACGCCACATACTGCTCGGTATGAAAAAATCACTGGCTGTGCCGTGTGCAGTCTGTGTTTAGTCTGCATTGTTGTCTGCCATTGTAGTGTTGGGCAGCGGCAGCTGGATGCTAATAGCGCGTAGCGTTGGGCAGTTGGAGGTGAGCCGCCAGCAGTGGTGGACGTGGGGAGAGAGATGGCGGAGTTTTGAAATTTGTAAGAATTGGTGTCATGAACTGCTATATATATTATGACTAGTGAGGTAAATACATTGTTTGTTCTCTATTAAAATCTTTCATTTGCTAACTTTGCCTATCAGTAGTTAGTGACTTCCGTAGTTTGAATCTTTTAGTTAGCTGGCAGTAGTGGCGCTCGCTGTATTGCAGTAGTTCGAGTAACGAAGATTTTTGTGAGGTAAGTGATTTGTGAAACATATAGATTAATGTTAGTCAGGGCCATTCTTTCGTAGGGATTTTTGGAAGTCAGATTGCGTTGCGCTAAAGATATTGTGTGTCAGTTTAAGCATATTCGTGTATAATTGTTCAAAGAGGACGTTTCACATAGACCAGTCTTGTATACTTATTCTAAGGGGACGTTTCAAAGGAAACATTTCCGAAACAACTAAGTCTGTTACCCGTCCACATGCCACCGTGGATAAGGTACACTATCCAGTATAGATGGCACTATCCAAAACCAGTGCCAAGGGAACGGTTGTGCACCACGGGCCATAGACGTCAGTTGTGAACGGTGGCTGTGGAGACGCGTACGGGCGAACACACGTTGAACAATTGACCGTCCAGATGAACCAAGTGTCTACCAACAGTCTCTCCTCAGCGACTGTACAGCGAACGATGCTGCGTGTTGGCCGCCGCTGCAGGCACCTAGCTCACGCTGCTGTTCGTGGACGACGAAGGATGGAATTTGCACGCAAGTGCCGTAACCGGATGTCCACTGAGTGACAATAGGTGGCACATTCAGAAGACTGATGGTCGTTGGCGTGTGCAACGGGAAACGTCTGGAAGCAAACACGCTGCAACAATAGTCGGAAGGGTGCAGGCCGGAGGAGGGTGCGTTATACTCTGAGGAGTGTTTCTCGTGGCATTTTCTGGGCGATCTCGTCATTCTGGAAGGCACACTAGATCAATACAAGTATGCATCTATCCTTGGGGACCGTGTCCACCCCTAAATGCAGTTTATTTTTTCTCAGCACGATGCTATCCACCAGCAGGACACTGCAACGTGTCACACAGCTCGTAGTGTACTGTGTGGTTGGTAGAGCACCAGGATTAGTTCACGCTACTCTCCTGGCAATCGGACTTGCCGGATCTAAACCCTATCAAGACTATGCAGGACCAGCTCGAACGGGCTGTTCCCGTCATTGATTCCCAACCGAGAAGCCTACATCTACTTTTACATCTACATGGATACTCTGCAAATCACATTTAAGTGCCTGGCAGAGGGTTCATCCAACCACCTTCACAATTCTCTATTATTCCAATCTCGTATAGCGCGTGGAAAGAATGAACACCTATATCTTTCCGTACGAGCTCTGATTTCCCTTATTTTATCTTGGTGATCGTTCCTCCCTATGTAGGTTGGTCTCAACAACATATTTTCGCATTCGGAGGAGAGAGTTGGTGATTGGAATTTCGTGAGCAGATTCCGTCGCAACGAAAAACGCCTTTCTTGTAATGATGTCCAGCCCAAATCCTGTATCATTTCTGTGAACTCTCTCCCATATTTCGCGATAATACAAAACGTGCTACATTTCTTTGAAATTTTTCGATGTACTCCGTCAGTCCTACCTGGTAAGGATCCAACACCGCGCAGCAGTATTCTAAGAGAGGACGGACAAGCGTAGTGTAGGCAGTCTCCTTAGTAGGTCTGTTACATTTTCTACGTGTCCTGAAAATAAAACGTAGTCTTTGGTTAGCCTTCCCCACAACATTTTCTATGTGTTCCTTCCAATTTAAGTTATTCGTTATTGTAATAGCTAGATATTTAGTTGAATTTACGGCTTTTAGATTAGACTAATTTATTGTTTAACCGAAGTTTAACGCGTTCCTTTTAGCACTCATGTGGATGACCTCACACTTTTCGTTATTTGTCAACTGCCACTATTCGCACCATTCCGATCTTTCTTCTAAATCGTTCTGCAGTTTGTTTTGGTCTTCTGATGACTTTATTAGTCGAAAAATGACAGCGTCGTCTGCAAACAACCAAAGACGGCTGCTCAGATTGGCTCCAAAATCGTTTATATAGATAAGGGACATCAAAGGGCCTATAAGACTACCTTGGGGAACGCCAGAAATCACTTCTGTTTTACTCGATGACTTTCCGTCAATTACAACGAACTGTGACCTCTCTGACAGGAAATCACAGATCCAGTCACATAACTGAGACGATATTCCATAAGCACGCAATTTCACTATGAGCCGCTTGTGTGGTACAGTGTCAAAAGCCTTCCGGAAATCCAGAAATACAGAATCAATCTGAAATCCCTTGTCAATAGCACTCAACACTTGATGAGAAGAAATAGCTAGCTGTGTTTCACAGGAAATATGTTTTCTAAACCCATGTTGACTGTGTGTCAATAGACCGTTTTCTTCGAGGTAATTCATAATGCTCGAACACAATATATGTTCTAAAACCCTGCTGCATATCGACGTTAACAATATGGGCCTGTAATTTAGTGGATTACCCCTACTACCTTTCTCGAATATTGGTGTGACCTGTGCAACTTTCCAGTCTTTGGGTACGGATCTTTCGTTGAGCGATCGGTTGTATGTGATTGTTAAGTATGGAGCTAATGCATGCGCATACTCCGAAAGGAACCTGATTGGTTGCTTCACTACTCCGAGGATATTTACTTCTACGTTACTCATGTTGGCAGCTGTTCCCGATTCGAATTCTGGAATATTTACTTCATCTTCTTTTGTGAAGGTATTTCGGAAGACTGTGTTTAGTAACTCTGCTTTGGCAGCTCTGTCTTCTATAGTATTTCCAGTGCTATCGTGCAGAGAAGGCATTGATTGTTTCTTACCGCTAACATACTTCACATACGATCAGAATCTCCTTGGATTTTCTGCCAGGTTTCGAGACAAAGTTTCTTTGTGGAAACTATTATAGGCATCTCGCATTGAATGTCCGCGCATTGAAGCCTAACGCAACTTGCCGCGGCACTGGTGTTGGCATGGCTCCACATCCCTGTCGGTACCTTCCACAATCTCACTGACTCCTGTCCTCACGTGTCGCAGCCGTCCGTGCAGCAAAAGATGGTTGTTGACGCTTGTGATAAGTGGACACATTAATGTCAATGGAGAGTGTATTATCTTTCAGGTACGCGTTTTGGAGGATTAAGCCTCATTCGTGAAATGGGTTTATGTCGATTAATATGGCATATGTGTATTGTACTAGCGACCTTCAGACAACCTTTGGAACTGTCTTGCAGCGTAAGACACTTTCAGTCGGTTTAAGCTTTCCAATCATCCATTAATGCACCTCAAAACCGGAGAACCTGTCAGTGTTTCGATTAGTCGGGAAGTATGTGACAATCACTCGGAGTACTACAAAGAATTTCGCCCGCATCTCGTGGTCGTGCGGTAGCGTTCTCGCGTCCCACGCCCGCGTTCCCGGGTTCGATTCCCGGCGGGGTCAGGGATTTTCTCTGCCTCGTGATGGCTGGGTGTTGTGTGATGTCCTTAGGTTAGTTAGGTTTAAGTAGTTCTAAGTTCTAGGGGACTGATGACCATAGCTGTTAAGTCCCTTAGTGCTCAGAGCCATTTGAACCATTGCAAAGAATTTCCGTGAAATATCAAACAGTAACAACAAATGCAATCGACGATGATCAGCATTGGGATCCAAAGCAATAGCTGCGATGCGGGAACACCCGGGTGGCGGCCAGGTTTCACACCTGGTAGGGACGTCTCAGAAAATGTTAGGACCTTGAGTTTTCGGAAATCGACAACCAGCGAAGAGGTTTGCAGTGAAAATAATTTTGAATGGAGTTTCTGTCGCCAATGTAGAGGAAATTGAAATAAATTATAATTGTACTTTAATTAGGCATATAATTTTAGATCACAGACAAAATGCAATTTAACAAATAATGTGGATGTAGTGGCCTCGGACACAGAACATACGTGTTTTGCTGCATCTTAATTATCACCAGTCCATTGGAATATAAAGAAACCGGCTTCTCTAACGATAGAGAAATTCGTTTATTCTTAAACGAATCGACTCAGAATTTCTAATTTGTTAGTCAGAGAGAGTTATGGTGGATGTGTGAAAAAACTGACCTTTGACGCAGGATGAGCTTTGTACACAGTCCCATCCTAACTGACAATGAATTGGCAGAATGTGAATGTCCTACAACGTCCCTTTATTGCTAGATCAGATAAGAAAAGAAAGGTGATTGGAGTTCAAAAAATGTTCAAATGTGTGCGAAATCTTATGGGACTTAACTACTGAGGTCATCAGTCCCTAAGCTTACACACTACTTAACCTAAATTATCCGAAGGACAAACACACACCCCCATGCCCGAGGGAGGATTCAAACGACCGCCGGGATCAGCCGCACAGTCCATGACTGCAGCGCCTTAGACGATTGGAGTTCAAATACCGTCGACGATATAACCGTGACTTCTTCTAAGGCTCCAACCTGTCATTATCGTTAATCGATTTATCGAAACCACGAAGTAGTTAAGCAGAATGGCTGGACCAGGGTCTGAACCCCTCTGTCTCCGAACACGAGTCCAGCATTTAGTCACCGTGCCACCCCGTTCGGATGTCATTCTCCTCCGGCCGAGTATTAAATCGCAAGAAACCATGTACTGTGCTATGTTTAGTGCACAAAACGTATTACTAACGAATATACATTTCGCTGTTTCAGTTGCATGTCGTGTTATGAACAGATACGATATATTAAACCGACAATAAAGCCGTTTAGTTAAAGTGGATTCGGACCAAACACTACAATATGTGGCCTCTTTCAAGCCTATTAATAAGTTAACACAGATACCTAAAAATAAGCCAGCATCTCGTGGTCGTGCGGTAGCGTTCTCGCTTCCCACGCCCGGGTTCCCGGGTTCGATTCCCGGCGGGGTCAGGGATTTTCTCTGCCTCGTGATGGCTAGGTATTGTGTGATGTCCTTAGGTTAGTTACGTTTAAGTAGGTCTAAGTTCTACGGGACTGATGACCTAAGATGTTAAGTCCCATAGTGCCCAGGGCCATTTGAACCTAAAAATAACGCTGATTTCATCAGTGTAGAGATATTTTGCTACCCTCATTCCGTTTTTAACTCTTCCGCGTTACATCAGGTACCACTTCCACATCTGCATTGCCAGGAATCGGGTGGCACAGGCTTTCTTCGTTGCTTTTAAAGATTGTGTTCTTATGCTTAACTCAAAAAGGTACACTGATAAGCCAAAACATTATCACCACAGCCCACAGCCCACATCGACGTTGGATGCCGCCTGGTGAGATGCGGCAACAAAAGTATGTAAGCGAAGCATACACGGACGGGGGATCACCCTAGTGATGATATGGGCTGCAAATGAGGAAATCCATTGAGATAAGCGACTTTGACAAGGGACAGATTATTATTATGCAGAACCTATGAACGGGTATCTCGAAAACGGTGAAGCTGGTCCGAATGTTCACGTGCTACTCCCGCGTGCATCAACGGGAAGCGGTAGGAGGGCAGTGAAACTACCACTAAGCCCTAAATCGTTGGACGTCCACGACTCTTCACAGTGTGTGTTGTTCGGAGGCTTGTCTGCTCTGCGAAGTAGGACAGATGGCCATCTGCGGCATCTCTGCCGAAAGACCACAATTCTGGTGCACGTACAAGTGTTTCGGAGAACACCGTTCATCGTACATTGTTGAACATGGAGCTCCGCAGCAGACCTCCCCTACGTGTTCACATATTGATCCAACGACATCGTCAATGACGATTGCAGTGGGTATGGGACTATTGGGATTCGACCGCCGATCGATAGACACGTGTGGGCTCCTCGTGTGAATAACATTTCTGCTACACTACGTCGATGGTCGTCTCCTCAAAAGCCGTCGTCGAGATGAACGGCCGCTTGAAACGTGCAGCGCGCTACGCACGCAAGCTGGTGGGTGCAATATTATGCTGGAGACATTCTCTTGCGTTTGTATGGGATCTATTGTGGTAACTGACGACACGTTGACAGCTGCGAACCACCTATATCCCAGTATGCCTGATGTCTTCCCCGACGGCGATGTCATCTTTCAACAGTTTCGGACAATTATTTTTCGTGTTTCGGAGCCAGAACAGTGCCACAGTGGTTTGAGGAGGATTATAGTGAACTCACGTTGATGTCTAGGCGACCATATTCGCCTTATGTAAATCCTGTGGAATCAACCTAAGCCGCTATCGGGCGCCATCACCGCGTACGCAAATCAGCGGCCTTTTATTTAAGCGAATTATATGACCTGTGCGTATAGACATATAATGAGACATATCACTACAAACCTACCAACAAACTGTCGGATCTCTGATACTCGGAATCAGTGATGTATAGTTCCGGAGACGGACAAACAAGCTATTAAGCGGGTGGTCATAATGTTTTGGCTCAAAAGTGTATAGCTTATCCAGACTCACTCACTGTAACAAGTGTTCTGGTCTGATTTTGTTTCTCATCTCTTTTTGTGCCCACTATTTTTTAACCTGATATTCTTTCATCTTGAAGCGAGATACTAACATCACATGTTCTATTGGATCCTGCTCTTAATGTCTTGTGCAACAGTATAAAACAGCGAAGTTACAAACCGGACAGACGTTTTAATCGTGGATGCCATAGCAAATCCTACCAGAGTGTGGTCTGTAGTGCTGTTTCTTTTCTCTCGTTACTGCGGCAGTCGTGAAACATCCGCCTTTTACCCTGGATCTATCCTTAGTTTTTTTTCGTGGATGGATGTCATTTCAATCATCACAGCGCTGCGTTTGCATAATATGCGAGCGGAAGTAGTAAACACCATCTGGCTGTGAAACTTGTTACTTTAGTTTTATTCGTTTTAAATGTTAGTATATTTAATTTTACGGTCAGAGATTATGACTCAGCATGGTATATATCACAGGAGCGTGGGAATCTGCCTAATAACAACGATTAGCCATCCTTCTACAGAAGATGAACATTCATTAATATAGAATTACAATGAAATCCAAACCATTTTAACTGCTTACAGACGTTGATGAATATCAACGGGGATAGTTGAAGACAGGATCTGCAGCTTACATGGCAGACGCTCTATCCGACTGAACCTTTTTTTTTTTGCGCCAGACTCAGACTCGAACTTGGGACCTTTGCCTTTCGCTTGCAAGTGCTCTACCATTTTTTTTTAAATAACACCCCGAACAGAGAAAATCTCCAACCCGGCCGTGAATTAGCGATCGAGGACGCAGAGGATAATGCGACTGCAGGGACTTACCTCTGGCACGCTCCCCGTGAGACCCACATCTCCAACTAACTGCCCACACGTTGCATTTGTAGTGACCCTGCCCACTACATTCATTACTCGCAGCAGGAGCCCTACAAATGTGGTGTGTGGACAATAAGTTGGAAATGTGGGTCTCACGGGGAGCGTCCCTGCAGTCGCACTGTCATCTGCGTCCTCGAGAGCCCATTTGGATAGAGCGTCTGCCATATAAGCTGGAGAGCCTGGGTTCGAGTCTTGGTCGGAGCACAAGTTTTCAACTGTCCCCGTCGATATTTATCAACGCCTGTAAGCAGCTAAAATGGTTTGGATTTCATTGTAACTTTATTCTTCGACAGCTGCAAGATCACATGTCCGAAACAACAAATACAATGTTCGTATTCATTAATGTGGTGTGCAGCTTGGGCCAAGGTTTAAAAACCCTTACATGTCTCACCTTTGCGCTACACTATGCGAATAACAACAAGCTAGTACTAATAATATTTTTGTGTAAGGAAAATACGAACGCTAACATAATTAATTATAGACACAGCAAATAAAGTTAATTTCCTTGAAAAATTATTGCTAAAGTACAAATTTACTACAGGTTGTTTTCTCTATGTGCAGTTTCCCTTATGCTTCAAAGTTATGTCAACTTCATCCGCTTCAAACAGTGTGACAGAGAGAACGCCTTCGGCAGTGAGGAGTAGGAAGAGTACTATATTAGTGATAAACAATGATCACGCAACGATGAGAAATTCACAGACATATCCTCGCTAACAAACCAATGGAAACTAAAGTTAATGCATAATTTATTCACTCCCGGCCTCAGTTCCACCAATCAATTATGTATGGGTAACCTTTCGCAGCGATATCGGAAGAAACGAACACACAAAATATATTGCAGAAGACTGGTCGAGTCACAGGTGTAATGGCAGAATTCTGGAACCTGTAGCATATCAGAAGAGAACCACATAGAAAACTGTTATACTTCCTTCTACTTTTGTGTTTCAGATACGTCCTAGGTTGGGAAAATTGAAGAGATCAAAAAATAGTGAAATGTGTGATGACAAGTTTATCTGTATATCTGTATGTTTCAGAATATACTAGTGTGACAGGGAGACGGTCAGGGAGATTGCGGGGGAATAATTGCAAGAAATTGGGAATTTCTATTGTGCAAATCTAAGAATAATAGTATTGGAAACGTATACTTCTCGCACTCCTTTATTTTTTCACCGTCATGAGGACTAGATAAAAATGATAACGCTGCCATTAGGATACACAGAGATAGCAGTCTGAATATTACCGCAACTGGGAGAGGTATGTTTCACCCACCAATGAGGATACTGTGACAAGATACATCTAAATGTGGATAATAATCAGGAAAACTGGACTTTTCCAGAGAGCTCTTGAAACAGAGACTCTGAGACAAGTTACTTCGTATGTTTTATGCGTCATTTTTAGATTAGTGTTGTGGGCGAAAGTTAAGCGTGGCAACAGGTAAGAAATGTTGTGTCTTTGATTAAAAAAAAGCCTGAACATAGAAAAAAATTATTCACCTACGAAATCCATTTCGAAAATCACCATTATGTTTATACACACGAGGTTCACAGTTTAAAGGTATCTGTAGTACTCAAAAATCAAGATTTTTTATTTTACTTAATTATAATTATGTATTCAGATTTGCTTTCATGCTAATGTCTATAGAAGTAAGTTTAAAATAAGTCACCTTCACCTTGCTGTAAAGCTCTAAACTTATATATTTCAGTTTGTTACACAGGTTGAAAAGATATACACGCTGTTACACAGCGTGAGCCAGCTAA
The DNA here is from genome assembly GCF_023897955.1 of Schistocerca gregaria. Classification (NCBI taxonomy): domain Eukaryota; kingdom Metazoa; phylum Arthropoda; class Insecta; order Orthoptera; family Acrididae; genus Schistocerca; species Schistocerca gregaria. Next base: position 554,794,849 of record NC_064931.1, read on the forward strand.
GACAAGCCACAAAAATTATATGCAAGGCTGGTAAATACATCTAGATTTTCGCAAAGTTATAGCGGACAATATGAAAAAAATTCTGTTGTGCGGAACTAATTTTTAATACTTATGGGTATCGAATTATGATATCAACTATATATTTTCATAAATGGAGCTGTATAATTTTTCGTGGGGCATTGGAAAGGGCGATGGAAGAGAACTTCAAAGACATAATATGTGTGGAAGTTGATTAAATAGTGACAACTTAATAGCGTTACAAACCACTGTGTTGCCGCCAGGAGAGGAGGTCCCACAGAAGAATATTCTCGAGTACCACATATAAAGAAACATATAACTTTGCAATACGGCCTGTGTCTTTACCTGTGTGTCTGATGCCCATCAGTCTGTGTTCTGCTGTTGTAGGACTCAGACTACTTACTCTTATAGTACAGGATAGTCGAAAAAATAAATATGGTTTTCTTCACAACGTGCAGCACTAGTGCCTTGAAAATCCAAACTGGTTAAGAGAAGTATGTAAGCGAAACCTTCGTCTATCAACCTGCAGTGCCGGCTTTTCAAAAATCGCATCACTGGTCATTTTTCTATTGTTGGTAGTCTAAATAGCCACAAGTATATACATTTCCTTTCAGATATACAGTTTATCGGAAAACATTTCACTGGAAATAAGGCAACCCATGTGCTAGCAATGTGACGGATGTCCCACCCAAAAGCTCAGATAACACGCAGCTCCTCAACAGAATTTTTGGAGATCATTGGACTGATCCGGGAAACAGACAATGTCCTGTAAGCTCAGAAAACTTAACACTTCTGAAATTTTGCCTGTGCGGAAAATTAAAATAAAACGTCACCAAGAAAACACCGACCATTCCCGAAGACATGAAATTCAATACAAAATGGACCTAAGCACTGTGCAAGCCACCATCCCCTTCAAGTGTTACCGGGAATAGCTTACTCATAATTTAAAAATTATTTCTCGTTTTAGTTTTGCAGTCCGAAACCGGCACACTTTCCAATGCCCTACGTCCCAAAGTCAGCTTTTCTTTCAAGCCAGAAGCTCTTACTTCCATTAGGGCTGCTGAAAGGCCACGCTTTTAGGAGCGGCGTCCGTAGGCAACCAATTGGATGCGTGGGAAGAGAAGCAGATGCTGTCGACAGAGACACGGTCAGAACTGTCCAGGACGTCTTCGTCCTGGAATCTCATTGATTGGTGTAGAATTGTCTTCAGTGATGAGTCGCACTTCGAACTGAGGCCCGATGATCAGAGAAGACGTGTCTGGAGACGCCCAGGACAGTGATGGGATATCAACTTGACTGCCGCCCGCCGTACGGCCCAACAGCCAGGAGCGATGGGATCGGATGCCATTCCATTTTATATCAGGACCACTTTTGTTGCAACCAGCGGCATCTTACAACACAGCGGTACGTCAACGATGTTCTACGCCCTGTTTTGTTACCCTTCATGATAAGCCATCCTGGGCTTACATTTCAGAGCGAAATGACCGCCCCCAAACGGCGAGATTTTCTACTGCTTGTCTTCGAGCTTGCCAAACCCTACCTTAGCCAGTAAGGGTTTATCCCCATCAGAGAACATTTTAAGTATTGTGGGCAAGGCCCTCCAACCAGCTCGGGATTTTGACAATCTAACGTGCCAGCTGGACAGAACTTGGCACGATATCCTTCAGCAGGACGTCCAATGACTTTCTCAATCAATGCCAAGCCGCAAAACCAGTTGCACGAGAGTCAGAAGTGGATCACCGCGTACTGAATTACTCAACTTGTGAAGTTCTTTCTCTTGAATAAATCATCCAGTTTTTATGAAATTGTTCTCATTTGTTGGTGTGTACATGTTCATCACATCAACCGAGTTCCGTCCCATTCGGATAATTGGTTTGTGGCACATTCCTTTTTTGTCCTAGAGTGTATATTGAGCATACTGATCCCTCTCCTCTGTATTTTCCAATCATCTTTAAAGGACAGATTGGTAGACTGCCTCTTTTGTGTAAAGAGGCACTGGACCTGTGAGCGTCCTTCATACCATGAACAAATAGAAAAGGGTAAACACAACTGACACCATGATTCTGCGGAACAGAAGAGAGTTATGCCGACCGAAAAATGCCATAGATATAGTTGTGAATCTACTGTAGACTACCATAGACTATCACAACTAAGCGTAGACTAAGGTAGTTTTCCTAGCAGCTTCGCCCAGCTACGATGGTAAATCCATTACTTGTATGGTAGGTGTGTCGCATATCTATCGGGCGCTACATACACACGTTAAAAAAGTTTTGCATCACCTCAGTTCCCAGAACTCCTGAAGATAGACGTTGACTGTGAACATTGTATCACAGACACAGCCCATTTGACTGTTCAGAGATGTCACTAAACCCGCCCAAAGATCTAAACAACCATGCATGAGCAGCGCCTATTAGACGGAGGAGGTCCGACAGCCGATCAGCCGGCCGCTGTGACCGAGCGGTTCTAGGCGCTTCAGTCCTGAACCGCCCCGCTGCTGCGGTCGCAGGTTAGAATCCTGCCTGGGGCATGGATGTGTGTAATGTCCTTAGGTTAGTTAAGTTTCAGTAGTTCTAAGTCTAGGGGACTGATGACCTCAGATGTTAACTCCTGTAGTGCTTAGAGCCATTTGAACCATTTTGAAATGCCGATCAGTTCCAGTCATTCCACCAGGAAGGAGGTACATGTCTCGTGTTTTCTGTAGTTCAACCATGCCTAGACGGTCAATACAGCAGTTCGATCGCGTCCGCATTGTTACTTGGTGCCAGGAAGGGCTCTCTACAAGGGAAGTGTCCAGGCGTCTCGGAGTGAAGCAAAGAGATGTTGTTCGGACATGGAGGAGATACAGAGAGACAGGAACTGTCGATGACATGCCTCACTCAGGTCGCCCAAGGCCTACTACTGCAGTGGATGACCGCTACCTACGGATTATGACTCGGAGAAACCCTGACAGCAACGCCACCATGTTGAATAATGCTTTTCGTGCAGCCACAGGATGTCGTGTTACGACTCGAACTGTGTGCAATAGGCTGCATGATGCGTAACTTCACTCCCAACGTCCATGGAGAGGTCCATCTTTGCAACCACGACACCATGCATTGCGGTACAGATGGGCCCAACAATTTGTCGAATGGACCGCTCAGGATTGGCATTACGTTCTCTTCACTGATGAGTATCACATATGCCTTCAACCACACAATCGTCGGAGACGTGTTTGGAGGCAACCCGGGCGGGTTGAACGCCTTAGACACACTGTCCAGCGAGTGTAGCAAGGTGAAGGTTCCCTTCTGGTTTGGGGTGGCATTATGTGGGGCTTCATGTGGTCATGGAAGGCACCGTAACGGCTGTACGATACTTGAATGCCATTCTCCGCGAGATAGTGCAACAATATCGGCAGCACATTGGCGATGCATTCGTTTTCATGGACGACAATTTGCGGACCCATGGTGCACATCTTGTGAATGGCTTCCTTCAGTATAAAAACATCATGTTCTCCAGACATGAACCCTATCGAACATGCCTGAGATAGGTTAAAATGGGCTTTTTATGGACGAAGTGACCCACCAACCACTCTGAGGGATCTGCGCCGAATTTCTCCTGAGGAGTGGGACAATCTGGACCAACAGTGCCTCGATGAACTTGTGGATAGTATGCCACAATGAATACAGACAGCATCAGTGTAAGAGGGCGTGCTACTGGGTATTAGAGGTACCGGTGTGTACAGCAATCTGGATCACCACCTCTGTAGGTCTCTCTGTATGGTGGTAAAACATGCAATGTGTGGTTTCCATGAGCAATGAAAAGGGCGGAAATGATGTTTATGTTGATCTCTATTCCAATTTTGTGTACAGGTTCCGGAACTCTCGGAACCGAGGTGATGCAAAACTTTTTTTGATGTGTGTATAAGAAATACGTGCTGAAGAGGTACTAATCGGCTTTGTCAAAAATTTAAATCAGTGCCACCGAAAATGGTACGAAACAACCTGGACGTTTTCAAATTGCTGGAGAATATTGTCAAACTATAACAGAATGTGTCCACGTAAATATCTGTGGCTAGAAAAACTATTACATGGAAACTAAGCTATCATTCACTAAAATATTTTTACTGGAAATTGCAGTCTCATAGTAGTTTCTTTCAAACTTCTGTGTTAACCGCAAAAGATAACGCACACAATGAGAAACACTCTGCTGACCTGATGGATTTTGTAACTGACAGGAGTACAATGGATTGCTCTACTTGTTGTTAATAACGGTTATCTTGAGATATTTCTCGTAACCAATTTTCCTGCCTATGTAATCCGGACTGCAATTTACAACAAAACTTTATTGTGTATAGAACAATTAAATATTCGGTTTTAGGCATTTAAATTGAATTCTAATAATGATCTTACAATAATAGATAGAACTCTGAAAAAAGGGTTATCAACTAGAATGGGGTAGCAATTACAGCTTGCATGCGGGGAAGGCATTACTGCTCTCTGTATGAGCGATTTTTTTTTTTAGAGATGTTGAGTAAGTTTCCCATCGTCCGTCAACGGATGAGTTTGGTGGGCATAATAGAAAACCCACTTGAGAATAAGCGCACCAACGTCAAGAAACGTAGGAAAACATTTTCACTTAGCAAGAGGGACAGGTTATACATTGAACGGTAGGTGAGTAGTCAAAACACTCATCTCTGAAGACGGAGACGTGGGGAACAAATAGATAAAATTCAAAGCCATTGAGCAGTTCACCTTGACAAGCATCTCCTGGACAAGGATGTGGGGGGATGAAAATAATGCACCGTCTTCCAATAGTAGAGTGAAAGAAATGTTCATCACTGATCTGAAGGAAGTCAGAGCCTAGATTGCAAACAAAAACTAAAGTAAATGGAAAGCAATGCAAGAAGAATACAATGAATTCGAAACTAAAATTTTGTCGGCCGATCTGACAAAACATCTTAAGATCTGGTTCAAAATAGTTCAAATGGCTCTGAGCACTATGGGACTTAACATCTGAGGTCATCAGTCCCGTAGAACTTAGATCTACTTAAACCTAACTAAGCTAAGGACATCACACACATCCATGCCCGAGGCAGGATTCGAACCTGCGACAGTAGCGGTCGCGCGGTTCCAGACTGAAGCGCCTAGAACCGCTCGGTCAACCGGCCGGCTAAGATCTGGTCTTACGTGATGTCATTAAGAGGATAAAAATCATCTATTCAGAGTCCGTACTGGCATTGAAACGGAGGAGCTAAAATACTTAATTCGGTTTTCAGAAATTCTTTCGCCGGGGAAGATCATACGTGGTTTTGTCACATTAATGTGACCAGTGCCTATGTTAGACGACAATGTGCAATAACCGCTCACAGACGGCAGGGGTCAGCACTAGCAGTGAAGTGTATATTAGGCGTGGGGGGGGGGGGGGGAGGGATGCGAAAAAAGTGCAGGTGTAGTCGAAAAAGAAGGAAGGAATATTGGGTTTAACGTCCCGTCGGTATCGAGATCATTAGAGACGGAGCACAAGCTCGGATTGTGTCGAGGGTGGGGAAGGAAATAGACTGTGTCTTTTCAAAAGAACCATTCCGGCATTTGCCTGGAGCGATTTAGGGAAATCACAGAAAAACTAAATCTGGATGGCCGGACGAGGGTTCAAACCGTCGTCCTCCCGAATGCGACGACCACTGCATCACCTCGCTCGGTACTCGTAGTCGTAATGCGGAAACGAAGCGACTTATCTGACTTCCAAAAGGGCACCATCACTGGCTGTCAGGTCAACAGTGGAAGCATTTCTGAAACGCGTAAGCTTATAAGCTGTTCGCGTGCCGCCATGGTTAAACTATACCATGCATGGCAAAATGGCGCTATCCAAATCCGGCGCTGAGGAAACTACAACGGGCCATGAGGCCATAGATGACACGGGTGAATGAATGAGTACAGGCGAATAGTCGTGCAACTGTTGAGCAGGTGACCGCCCAGATGAACCGAGGGGCTATCAACAGTGTCTCCCCAATAACCATTCAGCGAATTTTGCTGTGTATGGGCCTCCGCATCAGGCAGCTGGTTCCTGCACCCATGCTGACTGCTGTTCATCGGCGACGACGGCTGGAATTTGACGTCCACTGAGTGGCGGACAGGTGACCCTCTCAGATGAATCATGCATTATGATCCATCGGACAGATGGCCGTTGGCGTGTACAAAGTGAAGTATCTGAAAGCAAACACAGGGTAACAGTAGTAGGAAAGGTCCAAGGCCGAGGGTATTTCGTGGGTGACCTCGTCATTATAGAAGGTACAGTTTTCAATACAAGAACGCTTCTATCTTTGGGGTACATATCCACTCCAACATGCGTTTTGTTTTTCGTTGACACCAACAGGGCACTGCAACATGTCACACAGCTCGCAGTGTACGTGCATTCTTCGAAGAGCACCGGGGTGGGTTTACCGTACTCTCCTGGTCATCAGACTCCCGGATTTAAACCCAGCGAGAATCTGTGGGACCACCTTTATGGGTCCCCAATTGAGGAACCTAGCGCAGCTGGCGACGGCACTGAAGTCGATAGGGCTCCACATCCGTGTCGGAACTTTCCAGAACCTCACTGACTCTCTTCCTGCACATCTCCCAGTGGTCCGTGCTGCCAAAGGTGGTTATTCAGGTTTGTGGCAGGTAGTCACATTAATGTGATTTTACAGCGTATATGGCATCTACTTTCTATCATTGCACAGACGCCGAAATAAGTGTTACCTAAAACTGCCCGATGCATTGGAAAGGCGACTATAATGCCGTAATAGTGGAAAGGTGTCTGGACCGGATGAGATGCTTGATATCTTACATAGACAATGTGAAAGACGTTGCTCCTCTGTCAGGAGTAGTTTATAGTAGGCCGCTGCGTCAACAAAGGGCATCTCACCCGATTTGAAAAAAAGCGAGAGTCATTCCCACTTTCGAGAAAGTTCGTCGGACAAATACACATAATTATAAGGCTATATCGCTGACATAAATCTCTTGAAAAATTTTATGCTTTATGCTCACACACTATGACTTTTTGGAGAACGAAAATATACTTTATGGGAAACAACATGAATACCGCAATCAGAGATCTTGTGAAATTCAGCTCGCTCTGTTCGTCCATGACATCCAGATCGCTGTAGACATGTCTGCTCCGGTTGACGCCATCCTTGACTTCAGGAAGACAACCAATATAGCTCCGCACTGACGTTAAGTGAATAAAAGATTAGCTTATCGAGAATCGCGACAGATTTGAGAATCTATTCAGGACTTCCTTGGGGACAGGACTCAACACACTGCACTTATCGCAACAAAATATACCGACGTTAAGATAATTTCGGGGAATGCCCGAAGGTCAGTTACTGTTTACAATTGAGGCCATCCAGTTACGTTAATGTGACCAACTGTCAAAAGCTTGAATAGTCACCCTTTGTAGCGTGGCCGCGCAGGAAGAGAGTCAATAAGATTCTGGAAGGTACCGATAGGGATGTGGGACCAAGTTGTGTCCAGTGCCGCCGCCAGGGGTGCATGGTTTCTCGGTCGAGGATCCATGTAGCGGATAGCCCGATCGAGGTACTCCCAGCCCGATTGTGGTGGTCTCATAGATTCTGCACTGAGTTTAAATCTGGGGATTTGGTGGTCAGGGGAATCCTGTAAACTCATCCAGGTGCTCTTCGAACCACGCATGTACATTGCGAGCCGTGTGACACGTTGCACTGATCTGCTATTGTATGCCATCGTGCCGAGGAAGAAACAGTATTGCGTGTGGGGGAGGACACGGTCTGAAAGGATAGATGTATGCTTTTATCGATCAATTGTTCCTTCCAGAATGACGATATCACCCAGGGAATGCCATGAAAACATTCCCCAGACCATAATCTTCCTAATCCGGCGTGGACACTTTAGACGATTGTTACAGGACCGTATACGTCAACGTCCATCCGTCCGATGGAGCACAAAACGTGATTCATCCGAAAAGGCCACCTGTCGCCACTCAGTGGACGTCCGGTTGCGGCACTGGCGTGCACATTGCAGCCATCGTCGCCGATGAACAGCTGTCAGCATGGATACATGTACCAGGCGACAGCAACGGCCTACACACAGCAACGTTCTCTGAACGGTCGTTGAGGAGACACTGTTGGCAGCTCCTTTGTTCGTCTGGGCGGTCAGTTGTTCAAGAGTTCCACATCTATCCGCCCGAACATATCTCTACAGTTGTCGTGCACCACAGTTGCCTCGGCTCCGAGTTTGGATAACCCCATTTTGCCATTCACGGTGTACTTTAACTAAGGCAGCACGCGAACAGCTTACGAGCTTAGCCGTTTCGGAAATGTTTCTACCCATGGCCCGACATTCAATGATGGTGCCCTTTTGGACGTCACATGAACCGATCCGCTTCCACGTTACGACAAAGGTTGCACTGTTTTCCGCGTCCCCTGAACCACCTTTATATATCCTCCACTACTAGTCCTGAACCGTGCCGTCCATGAGTTGTTATTGCACGTAGACGTGGAATGTAGGCGGTGGTCACATTAATGTGATTGGTCCGTGTATATTGATAATCTAATGGACAACTTTGGAGGCTCCGTGAGGCTGTTCGTGGGCGATACTATTGTTCATAGGATAGCTGAAAGCTTAGATCACTACGAAACATCGAGGTTTACTCAGGGAATTCGTAGTTGCCTCTCGATATAAATAAACTTTAAATATTGTGCATAAATAGGTAAGGAGATATACTACTGTTCGAATACGCTATTGGCGACAAATCGCTGGAAACAGTAAATACAGTAAAATACTTTGGAGTGTCCATCCGAAGCGATCAGCATAAACCAAACAGTAGGTAAAACAGATGCTAGGCTGCGATTCATCGGGGGAATCTTAAGAAAATGTAATTTATCCGCGAAGGAAGTGGCTTACAAAACACTTGCAAGTCTAATTCTTGAGTGGTGATCATCAGACTGGGACTCTTGCTAAGATGAATTAATATAAGAGATAAAGAAAGTCATTGAGCAGCGTCGCGCTTCGACACGGGTTCGTTTAGTCAACACGCGAGCGTGACGGAGCTGTTCAACAAATTCCAGTGGCAGAGGCTACATGATAAGCATTGTGCGTCACGCAGAGGTTTACTCTTGAAATTCCGAAAGCGTTCGCTCCGAGAGGAGTCGGGCAACGTACAGCTACCACTCACATATGATTGAATAAATGACCACGCCGAGAAAGAGAGAGAAATTAGACCTCATAAGGAGGTTTACCAGCATTCATTTTTGCCGCATACTGTTCACGTCTGTAACATGGAAGACAGGAAAAGACAGTGGTACCAGACGTGTCCTCTATCACACGTCGTCAGGTGGCAGGAGGAGTATACATGTACATGTAGTCACCCTAGAACGGTAAACGTGTAATGGAGAATGTGACGATAACTATCAAAAAGTTGCACACAAGGGTCTTTAAAATATATTTAAATGGCTACACGCTGACAACTTACTGTCTTATAATGGATCTATGCTCTAGGGTACAGATGAGTTTTTTAGGAAATTTGCAAACTGAATTAGAAAATACTTTTTCCTGTCTGATATTTTATTCCATGAGTAGACAAACTGTTTTGTAGCTGTGTATTTCTCTCATTTCCGCGTCACATTGATAGGACAGAGTTTTGTACCTTGCTTCAGACTTTCTCCTCCAACTAGCTCTGTATAGGTGTTTATTCTGTTTCCTTATTCCATTTTGAGAGAGTAGCATCCACTTTATCTATGCTGCAGACTTTTTTTGAAAATAAAAGATTTACTCGGAGAAATTAAGGCTTTTCGAAATGTGAGAAACTGTTCCAAAAGGAACACTCGAGAAAATTTTGTCAACATAGTGTTTAACAGTCGACGCTATCCATTATTACCCTACTACACACCAATAATAAATAAGTGAAATCAAATTAGGGAGAAGAATTATCAAACAGCAGTTACAACTTAAAAGCATTTTGAAATAGAAGCTGTTGGAAACTAAGACAAGTGACGATTTTCAATACAGGTGAAACTGTTATGCATTAAAGGAATTCTGTTCATTTGTAAATTTCACGTGTTCCGTGGTAGATGACTTTCTACCGTTCCAAGGTATAAGTTGGTGCACGACCGATTAAGTATGGCTTAAGCGTCCAAATGTTAGGTAAGTAGTTTTAAAAATGTACAGTGTGTTAAGTACCATAAAAACCTGTAAATGAATAATTAACAATCTCCTTTATATACCTTTAATATATTATACAGCACTTAAAGATCTAGAACTCGTAATATTTATAAACGCTGTACAAAATACAGACTCATGTCTCAAAACAACAAAAATATTAGAAAATGTCGGAAACTGCTTTTGGTGGTTTTTAGTGCGCATTCCCTCGTGCAATTTCAAAATCAGTCACTAGATTGAAGGCAGACCCGGAAACATTTTGTATTCCTAGTTACACTATCCTCCAGGTATAACACACTTCCCCACTCACTGAATGGGAGTACAGATCATATACATTTTTAGTATTTTATTTATCAGTGTCTCTATTACTCTGAAACCCATATTGATAACAAATTTTATCTGTGAATGAATTAAGTCTTAGATTGTGGTCAATTATTCAAACTGCTTAAATAAATGCACATGCATGTACCCCTCGGGTAATTATGTTTATTTCTTTTACTCAATGACTACATTTTGTGTAAATGGAGGGTTACCCCAAGAATTTACCCTCATGCGTATATTATCATCTGAAATGGGTCCAGATCGCTATAGCAAAAAACAAACGTTTGTGTAACGATAAAATCGACTGTTTCCTAGGGATTTTTCACAGCACTCCTAAACAACGTCAATACGTGGTGGAACGTCCGTATGCTCGTATGCAGACTTGAATTTGTCCTGGCATACCACTGATGAAATCATTAAACCACTCCAGGTCCAAATTGCTCCACTCTTCAATGGTGATTATGAGGAACCCATGCAGGGTACGTGGTCGTCGTCAATGTCCAACAACAGCTTGTTTCTATCGATTCCACACGTGTTCGATTGGGTTCATCTCCGGGGAACAAGCACAACACTCAATTCTGATGATCCTACACTACTGGCCATTAAAATGGCTACACCAAGAAGAAATGCAGATGATAAACGGGTATTCATTGGACAAATATATTATACTAGAACTGGCATGTGATCACATTTTCACGCAATTTGGGTGCTTAGATCCTGAGAAATCAGTACCCAGAACAACATCCTCTGGCCGTAATAACGGCCTTGATACGCCTGGGCATTGAGTCAAACAGAGCTTGGATGGCATGTACAGGTACAGCTGCCCATGCGGCTTCAACACGATACCACAGTTCATCAAGAGTAGTGACTGGCGTATTGAGGCGAGCCTGTTGCTCGTCCACCATTGACCAGACGTTTTCAATTGGTGAGAGATCTGGAGAATGTGCTGGTCAGGGTAGCAGTCGAACATTTTCTGTATACAGAAAGGCCCGTTCAGGACCTGTAACATGCGGTCGTGCATTATCCTGCTGAAATGTGGGGTTTCGCACGGATCGAATTAGGAGTAGAACTACCGGTCGTAACACATCTGAAATGTAACGTCCACTGTTCAAAGTGCCGTCAGTGCGAACAAGAGGTGACCGAGACGTGTAACCAATGACACCCCATACCATCACGCCGGATGATACGCCAGTATGTCGATGACGAATACACGCTTCCAATGCGCGTTCACCGCGATGTCACCAACCACGGATGCGACCATCGTGATGCTGTATACAGAACATGGATGCATCCGAAAAAATGACGTTTTGCCATTCGTGCACCCAGGTTCGTCGCTGAGGCGCTCCTGTCTGTGATGCAGCGTCAAGGGTAACCACAGCCATGATCTCTGAGCTTATCGTCCATGCTGCTGCATACGTCGTCAGTCTGTTCGTGCAGTTGGTTGTTGTCTTGCAAACATCTTCATCTGTTGATTCAGGGATCGAGACGTGGCTGCACGATCCGTTACAGCCATGTGGATAAGATGACAGTCATATCGACTTCTAGTGATACGAGGCTGTTGGGATCCAGCACGGCGTTCCGTATTAACCTCCTGAACCCACCGATTCCATATTCTGCTAACAGTCATTGGATCTCGACCAACGCGAGCAGCAATGTCGCGATACGATAAACCGCAATCGCGATAGGCTACAATTCAAGCTTTATCAAAGTCGGAAACGTGATGGTACGCATTTCTCCTTCTTACACGAAGCATCGCAACAACGTTTCACCTGGCAACGCCGGTCAACTGGTGTTTGTGTATGAGAAATTGGCTGGTAACTATCCTCATGTCAGCATTTTGTAGGTGTCGCCACCGGCGCCAGCTTGTGTGAATGCTCTGAAAAGCTAATCATTTACATATCACAGCATCTTCTTCCTGTCAGTTAAATGTCGCGTCTGCAGCACCTCATCTTCGTGTTGTAGCAATTTTAATGGCCAGTAACGTAGAATACTGAAGGAACGTGTTTAAGAGAACAGTACGATGAACACGCGAGGTATCATCCTACAAGATGAAATTGCAACCATGATTCCAATACTGGTTGCAGAATCTCTACCCTGTATCGTAGAGCAGTGAGACTGCATTAAATAACCACGAGATGTGTATGGTGGCCTTATGTAATGCCACCCCAGGACTTCACATCACCACCACCTTGTTGCACGTGTGGGAAACACTGTTGAATGCCTTAGACATTACTGGGTTGTCTTCAAACACGTTGTCTGCGTTTATCGTGGTACATACAGATACGAGTTTTTCCCGTAAGTAACACCCGACACCAATACTGGGGAGTCTAATCTGCATGATTTCTTGCCCATCTGTGGCGGAGTCCATGGTTTGTAGTGTACTACGTGGTTCTCTCCATGGTCATCGGCAATGGATATTCGCATCATGAATTCGTTTCCTAACAGTTTGTTGAGATACCTGACGTCCTGCAGACTCTTCGAATGTCGAATTTAATTCACGGTTACTTTGACAGAAATGTCTCAGTTTTCCATAAATTCCCCTGTCGAACGTGGACGGCCTATGTGGTGTACGTCCTAACCGTCAATTGGAACCTATCGCTTGTCTGCACCACATCACTTTGACTCCGGTGCATACTCGAGCAACTTCGCCGGTTGGCAAACGTTGTTTGCGGAACGTGATGATGAGGACACGATGATTGGTCGCGATTGTTCTCCATGGCATGATGGATGTTCACTCTATCGTTTCACAGACATCTCTAATGCGTCCCTACAGGTTCTTTGCTTACAGCTGAAATGCTGCAATGTATTCAAGAGCGGCGTTCTACTCGTAGGCAGCGCTCATGGTAACTTTGTGTTCCTTTAAAATGAACTTCAAGTATGACCTTCCGATCAGTACAGGAATAGTCACAAATACAACACAGCTGCACTAGATATCAGTGTGATGCTAAACTTTTGTTGCTGTTTGTATAACAGACGCCCCCGTATGAAAAGTGTCGCTTTCTTAAACGAGACAAATGGCTCAGATGGTTCAAATGGCTCTGAGCACTATGGGACTTAGCATCTGAGGTCACCAGTCCTCTAGAACTTAGAACTACTTAAACCTAGCTAACCTAAGGACATCACACACATCCATGCCAGAGGCAGGATTCGAACCTGCGACCGTAGCAGTCGTGCTGTTCCGGATTGAAGCGCCTAGAACAGCTCTGCCACCGCGGCCGGCTTAAACGAGACACAGCAGAGTCTGTCCTGTGCCTCTTCCACATCAGTAACCCACTGAAAGAATTGTAAGCTTAACTTCATGTTCGTGTCAGCCACGCCCTCGGATCTTATGTCCATTTGTCCCTCTGGAGAACCACTATAACGTTTCAACAGCTCTGAGCTATCGAAACACTATTGTCCCTGCTCCGTCACCAGTCGTCCCAGTCATCGACAATCTCATCCGTGGAGACCTTTGTTCTCTGCAGTCGACATTATATTGTGACTCCAGAAAATTGTTAAGCATCTTTGTCTTTCAGACAATCAGTGCTATAGCCATGGCTTGACTGGCTTTTGCCTCAGTCTCAAACATTCTCATTAGAGCTTTTCCATCTTTTACTAATTACCGCCTAAGTCGGTTACTGCCATCTGGAATCTTCTCTCGAACTATTATTATCCGTCCCAAAGGTCAATAAAGTTCCCCTAACGCAATGAGAAGGACTACTACTTCACAGGCCATACCAGTAAAATCCTGAAAGTCATTCTCATCACTGTAAATGTACTTGAAACAGGTAAGGCTAAATCGGGGAACTCCCAAGCACATCTGCTAACTATTGAAAAGAAAAGGAGCGTGCCAGGTAAGCGCTGTCAGGTAATGTCTTTTAGGAACCGAGCACATACCCTCGCTAGTCTCAGAATATGGACATTCTACCCAAATGGTCGCAGTCTTTTGTTTCTTCCTTTGTGTTCGCTCCTGAATATAATGTTTCAGTATGAATCTAGAAGAATATGAAGAGGAATGAGGACACAAAAACCTAGTAGAAGCAAATGACAGACCTAGTAGAAGCAGATGACAGACAGACAGAGATTCGTTGGAAGGTTCGAAAGGTAGCTCCCAAAATATTCAGTTGTCCGATTCTTGAGTACCTGTATTCAGTCTAGAACCATTTCCTGGCAGAAGTAATGGAGCAGCTAGAGGAGAACTAAGCTAGAGGGTTCCTTGAATAAACGCTAGAAAGTCAAGGACATGCTAATCAAAATCCAGCGGCAGACACTACACAAGTGATGCATCAGACGGAGACTTGTCAATGATGGTTCTTCTCACACTCTATTTACGCAAGAAACTGGAAGAAAGGGGAGGGGGGATGTTACATGAAGAGACCTGCTCTACATGTGGTAAAAAGGATTGTAGAGTTTAAATGCAGATTTAGAATGTAACCTAAGAAAATTATCTCTCGAGAGCTCCCTAAGCAAATTATTTTTCTTTATACGGTAATAGACCCCACGCACCTTTTATGCTTTTTGCTAACAGATTTGCTAATCACAACGTCTGTTAACTTTAGTTTTAAACATCCCAGCGAAAAGAAACCATGTGTTGAGTTAAATAATGTATGAGATTTCCTTTGATTTGGGGAACCGGATTCAGGACAGAATGCTAACCGATGACTCTCTTCATAACGAGCGGTAACGCAGTCAATGTTGAAACTGTATTTATGAAAACCCGAATTGCACTCCACATATGGTATTTCCCATTCGAATTTTAATTGTTTTCTAAATATCATTTCAACCGGATAAAGCTAACAACCGTTCCTTTTGTACTGTTTTACTGCACCAGTTGTAACGTCTGCATACACCGGTGTAGCTTATCTCCGACTGCATACATTCTAATCAATCTCCGACTGCTTACATTCTAATCAATCTCCGACTGCTTACATTCTAATCAATCTCCGACTGCTTACATTCTAATCAACAACGTATCTTCTTAGGCCTGAATGTGAGTACCAATATACCTACTTATCAAAGAAAATTCCTTTATTTAGCCAGTAATTTATTATCAGCTGACAGGGCTTTATATCATATCTTAGTGGTTTTCGATAAATAAACGTCCGGTTTATTACTGTTAATCGGATACTTTTTCTGTGCAATTATTATCGAAAATACTTGATTAAAATGGCAGATTTTATTCCGCTGCAAACGACAGCTGTTATTTCTTCTATAGATCCCAACATCACTTTTTACTTCTTTGTACAACATATATACATTAGTGCAATAAATTAGCAAATTACATCTGGATCACTATTTTTCATTAATAATTGTCAATTTCGACACGATCAACAGGTCATCTTTAAATATCGCGACGCAAGATATAGTTTGTGAACGGTGGTATGAATAACATGCAATTCGTGCCAATGGTGACAAACTGCACCTTGCGACGCCAGGTCTGAAAATAATCTACTGGGCAGATCGAAGCCTGTAGTTATTAATAAAAGAAGCAGCGATCCAGACGCTGTTTGCTCATTCATTGAAACAACTGAGATCACGATTCCTGCAATATTGCTTCAATTATGGAATACTTCAGTATTCTTTTTCTTGTTGCCACCAATAAACCACAAATATTGATCACTTTCCTGTTATCCTTCTTATCTTTCTTCAAACTCTGCGCGCTTTTACACTGAAGCTCCAAAGAACCTAGTATGGGAATGCGCATACAAATAAAGAGATACGTAAACAGATAGAATTCGGCGCTGTGGTCGGCAATGCCTATAAAGGCAACAAGAGTCTGGAGCACTTGTTAGATCGGTTACTGCTGCTACAATGGGGTGTTGCAGTCTGCGCACGCGCAATGGGACACAGCATCTGGGAGGTAGCGATAAAGTCGGGCTTTTCCCTTACAGCCATTTCACGAGTGTACCGTGAATATTAGGAATCCGCTAAAACATAAAATCTCCGACAGCGCTGCGGCTAGAAAAAGATCTTGCAAGAATGGTACTAACGACTACTGAAGAGAATCGTTCAACGAAACAGACGAGACCCTTCCGCAACCTGCTGCAGATTTCAATGCTGGGCCATCAACAGGTGTCAGCGTGCGAACCATTCAACGAAACATCATAGATATGGGCTTTCGAAGCCAAAGGCCCACTCGTGTACCCTTCATGACTGCACGACGCAAAGCTTTATGCCTAGCCTGGGCACGTCGACACCGACATAGTACTGTTGATGACTGGAAACATGTTGCCTACTCGGACGAGCCTCGTATCAAATTGAACGGGTGTGGAGACAACTTCATGAATCTATGGACCCTGCATGTCAGCAAGGGTACTGTTCAGGCTGGAGGTCCTGTAATGGTGTGGGGCGTGTGCAATTGGAGTGATATGGGACCATTAATACGTTTAGATACGACTGTGGCAAGTGACACGTACGTAAGCATCCTGTCTGATCACCTGCATGCATTCATGTCCACTGTGCATTCTGACGGACTTGGGAAATTCCAGCAGGACAAAGTGATACCCCACACGTCCAGAACACTCTTCTGAGTTAAACACTTCCGCTGGCCACCAAACTCCCCAGACTTGAACGTTGTTGAGCGTATCTGGAATGCCTTGCAACGTGCTGTTCAGAAGAGATGTCCTCCCCCTCGTACTCTTGCAGATTTATGGACAGCCCTGCAGGATTCATGGATTCATGGTGTCAGTTCTCTCCAGCACTTCTTCAGACATTAGTCCAGTCCATGCCACGTCGTGTTGTGGCACTTCTGTGTGCTCACGGGGGCCCTGCACGATATTAAGCAGTTGTACCAGTTTGTTTGGCACTTCAGTGTGTATTACCTACACGCTACATATTTCTCTTTCTCAAAAAACTCCAATGTACCTTGAAACTGACTGTGCCTTGTTCATCTTTACAGTCTGCCCCACGTTGTTGGTTTGCTTTTTTTTTTTAGTATACGCAGTATGGCAGGCCCTTTCTGTTTTCTCTGCCACTCTTTAAATAACGGCACAAAGTTCACTTCCTCCTCCTTCACCGGTTCTTCGTTGTTCATATTCTGATTAACTATTACCTTCATCTCCCTCATCTTTGAACACACCGTTTCTGTCCGTTATATGAAACACAAATTTTAATATTAGTTCTTTCATATCATATGCAAACCTCATCAGCTCTGTTATTTTTTAGAAAAAGCTTTCTTATCTTTCAACAAATAAATCGGATTTAATTAAATGTCCATTAGCGGCATCTCCTTCACCAGTCGTCTTGTGTTTGCAAACTTTAATGTTGTATTTGTTTACCTGACAGCAGGCTCCTCGCTCATAATTCAAGCTACAAACAGATGGTTCAAAATGGCTCTGAGTACTATGGGAGTCAACATCTAAGGTCATCAGTCCCCTAGACTTAGAACTACTTAAATCTAACTACCCTAAAGACATCACACACATCCATGCCCGAGGCAGGATTCGAACCTGCGACCTTAGCAGAAGCGAGGTTCCGGACTGAAGCGCCTAGAACCGCTCGGCCACAGCGGTCGGCTGCAAATAGATCTCCCGCACCCACACTTCGCCACCTGACATGCAGCAAGACCATAAATTGTTGTGAAAGCTTTCCAAAGAAACGGACCATTTTCATAAGACAGCTTATCTCGTTGGCTTTTCCTTCTTAAAAAATATTATTTTATTGGCTACCTGAACGTGCCTATACTGCCATCTCAACAGTAGAAAAGAAGTTCGACAGAGTATTCATTAGGGTAAAACCGTACCGTGGTACAAAGTTACATAGGTTTATTCATGTCATGTGGCGCCATGCAGACTATTCTCGTGTCAGTTACGAGGGTACGAAGATAACGACAAGTCACTCTCCAAGCGGGGAAAAAAAAAACATGCGACTCAGCGAAGAACCGAAGCGGGGCCTGCTCGGTTTGCAATCTGCCTCGCTGGCAACGCACCTACCGAGGTAGACGTATAACTCGTTCTTTGCTGCCGTCCTTGCCGTTTGTTACACTGGGTACTGCGGGTATTTACTCTATACACTTTCCACTGGGCCGGCCAAAGTCGCGTCTCCATCGCGTAGACGTCAGTAGGCTGTATCGCCGACCTCTCCACGGCAGTTGTCCTCCTCTCGATGCGGCCCATATCTTCTTTCGTTGCTATTTTCGCAACAACTACGTAGCATTACTGCACTGCCAGTTCCATTAGTCATCGTCAGTCTCCACTGAGGAACCAAAACATTAAGGACCCCTCCTTAATAGCATATTGGTTCACCTTTGGAAGGCAATACACCAGCGCTTCTGCGTGACATGGATTCGAAAAACGCTTGCCTGGTACGTTTCAGGGGTACGTGGCATCAGATGTCTACACACGTGCCTAAATTACGGACCGGTGGTTTCTGAGCCCGAATCTGGCGCGCAGTAGCGTCCGAGATGTATTCAATGGGATTCAGATCAGCCAAATTTGAACCACTTTAGTGCGAGACGGTTAACCTGCTGAAAAATGCGTTGCCCTCGGGGTAGATACCAAGCACGAAGGGGTGCAGGTGGGTTACAACAATGTGCGCGTTGTCCACAGCTGCACCCACCTTCCTTCGTCCGTGGCACTGTGCAACTTTCGAATACTGCATATTCAGATACGACCATCGACCTGGTGTAACAAGAGACGTTGTTCATCCGACCAGGCGACACGTTTCCACCGATACACAGTCCAGTGTCAGTGATCCCTTGTCCACTGCAATCGTAATTGACGATGTCGTAGGTTCAGCACAGGAATTCATAGTGGTCCTCTGCTGCAGAGCCCCGTGTTCAACAACGTGCGCTGAACATTGAGCTCCAAAACACTTTTACCTGCACCAGAATTGTACGTTGTTGTCAGATCTGCCACAGATCTGCTTTGTAAAACGGGCAAGCCTCGACCCCCACGTTCTGTGATGAGGCCTGGACGTCCAACATCATGTCGCTCACACCTGGTTTCGTTGTCCTTAATCTGCTCAGACGTAATAATCTACCAATTGTTAAAAGCGCTTATGTCAGTATATTTTTTCCACCTATGGCCCTTCCTCGCTAGAGTCATTCCTCGTTCGCTTCTGCTCTGTTTATACGTGGTCAGTCACATTAGTGTGACCGTAGCCTATGTCCGACGTCAACGTGCAATAAGCACTCACAGACGACAGGTGGCAGCCTAGCAGCGGACGGTATATAAGACTTGTCGAGGGGACATGGAGAAACAGTGCAGTCGTTGTTGTAATGCGGAAATGGATTGATTTATCTGACTTCCAAAAGGGTATGATCATTGGCTTTTTGGCCACGAGTGGAAGCATTTCCGAAACAGTTAAGTCTGGAAACTGTTCGCGTGCCGCCTTGGTTAAAGTATTCCGTGCAGGCCAAAGTCGCGCTATCCCAACCCGGCGACGAGGCACCCTTGGTGCACCATGGCATTAGAAGGCAGGGATGAACGACGGCTGCAACTGGTTCAAATGGCTCTGGGGCTTAACTTCTGAAGTCATTAGTCCCCTAGAGCTTAGAACTACTTAAACCTAACTAACCTAAGGACATCACACACATCCATGCTCGAGGCAGGATTCGAACCTGCGACGGTAGCGGTCGCGCGGTTCCAGACTGTAGCGCCTAGAACCGCTCGGCCTCCCTGGCTCAGACGAACCAAGGGGTACCAACAGTGTTTTTTGAATGGCCATTCAGCGGACGTTGCTACGTATGGATCTCCCCAGCAGGCGCCTGGTTCAGGCACCCATGCTGACTGTTGTTCATCGGAGACGAAGGCTGGAATTTGCACGCCAGGACCTCAACTGGACGTCCACTGAATGGCGATACGCGGTCTTTTCGGATGAATCACGTATTATGCTCCATTGGCCAGATGACCGTTTACATATACAGTGTAGAGCATCTGAAAGCGGACACACTGCAACAATCGTCGGAAAGGTCCAGACCGGAGAAAATGGCATTGTTGATCTAGTCATTCCGGAAGGCACAATGGATCAACGCAAATATGCATCTGTCTTTGGGGACCGTGGCCATCCTTATGTGCAGCTTGTTTCCCCTCGGCATGATGGCATCTACCAGCAGGACAATGCAACGCGTCACGCAGGCAGCAGTGTACATGCGTAGTCCGAAGATCGCCAGGATGAGTTTACCGTATCCTCCTGGCCATTAAGACTCCCAGGATTCAAACCCAATCGAGAATAAGTCGCCTCGATCGGACTGTTCGTCTCATGGATCAAAAATTGGTTCAGATGGCTCTGAGCACTATGGGACTTAACATTTATGGGCATCAGTCCCCTAGAACTTAGAACTACTTAAACCTAACTAACCTAAGGACATCACACAACGCCCAGTCATCACGAGGCAGAGAAAATCCCTGACCCCGCCAGGAATCGAACCCGGGAACCCGGGGGCGGGAAGCGAGAACGCTACCGCACGACCACGAGCTGCGGACTCGCATGGATCCTCAACTTAGAAACCTAGCACAGCTGGCCACGGCATAGGATTTGGCATTGCTGCTGATTCCTTTCGGTACCTTTCAGAACCTCGTTGACTCTCTTATTACACTTCACTGAACGGTGTATATATATATGGGGGAAACATGATTTACGTATGCATCCGAATCACACATTGTCTCATGCCAGCTTCCTTCCTAGTCTCACAATGATTCACCTAGTCCTGTTGAGGATAGCATATCAACAGAATATCCTCATTATGGTATCGCTGTGTAAAGTGGATGTAGTTAGCACCCTGTTTTACAACACATATAAGGCGATGTTGTCTTTAATCACATTTATTATGCGTTCAGTGCTACTAAAACACATGCTACACTTCCCTAATTATATGAACAACGATTTATAACAAATTATTCTGGGTTATCCATAAATATATAAATGTTTTCATAAGATGACTGCGCGGAATCCATGAGACATACAGGAAATAGACACCTATCACTCCATAGAGTACTTCTGATTCAAAATGGCTCTGAGCACTATGGGACTTAACATCTGAGGTCATCAGTCAGAGTACTTCTCCAAATTCTTAACTCACATTGCAAGTGGTCAGTATCGGCAGCATTTGAGAGGCGGTAAACGTCAGTACGTGAGTGCAATCCACCGAACTCGCTGTTGCAACGGCCGGGAAGTCGCTCTAGCAGCAGCCTGCTTTAGAGATCTGTTGATTGGGTCGGCTATTCACAGGCGCGAACTAGTTCTGTGCAACATTATGGAGCGGATGACTTGTCTACGTGTTCTAATACACCTTCCCCCCAGTGCGACTACGCCACGGAACATAACACGACTAGATGCTATATCCACTGATAGGTGTCTATATTCAGTACGTATCGTTGTTTTCCTATTGTCGTCTTCTGATGATGATGATGATGATGATGATGATGATGATGATGTGTGGTTTGTGGGGCGCTCAACAGCGCGGTTATCAGCGTCCGTACAAATTCCCAACCTTTGCACAGTCCAAACTCGCCACGTCCATGAATGATGATGAAATGATGAGGACAACACGAACACCCAGTCATCTCGAGGAGTCGTCTTCTGAAACCCTTGAGGTACTTATGATGACCCTGTACATAATCTATTCGTCGCAACCTCAAATGTGAGTTAAGAATCTGAAAATTCATGCATCAACAGCCGCGATCTGCCTTCTTCATAATGTTCGTAAATACTTTGAAAAATATACCTTACAAAAGTAAACCGAAAGAGAGGGTTTCCAGTTGTCCATGTTCACGGTTAGAAGTGAAACGAAGTGAGTTGAGTGCACAATCTTCGTACATTCCCTCTGTGCACTGCAGTCGCCGGTGCTGGGTAGACAAACGCTCTCACGTTGACGCAGCCCCTCTCTTCAGCGCACGCTGAAGCATCCTACAACCTCCCACTCATCTTCTCTGACTGATCCATCTTCCGGTGCGCTAAAACTGAATCCAGAATATATTTAATTTCCCCGCTAAATGAACCAATAAACTACAAATAACCGTTGTGATATGGGACCTAACGTAGTATGTCGACTTTCATAACAAGTAAGTTGAAGACTGAGATTTTTCGACTTCTTAAAACTGTACGCCGGACCGAGACTCGAACCCGGGCCCTTTACGGAATAGAAGTTGTGAAGGTGGGTCGGGAATCGGGCGTCGATAGCCCAAGACCACTGCCCCCGAAAGGTATGTTCGCAGCTCGTGGTCGTGCGGTAGCGTTTTTGCTTCCCACGCCCAGGTTCCCGGGTTCGATTCCCGGCGGGGTCAGGGATTTTGTCTGCCTCGTGATGACTGGGTGTTGTGTGATGTCCTTAGGTTAGTTAGGTTTAAGTAGTTCTAAGTTCTAGGGGACTGATGACCATAGCTGTTAAGTCCCATAGTGCTCAGAGCCATTTGATTTGAACCGCGAAAGGTACCCTTACAGTTTCGAGAATTTGTCCGTAATACATTTTTATCTGTTAGAAGTTTTCAAAGCAACGAATACTCCACTGCTGAGTGAAAGTTCAATCTGGCATTTGATAAAAGTTCAATCTTTTCTAATGAAAAGAAAACAAGGCAAGTGCGATTGGGGGTTCCTGTCTGAGGGTTACGTACAACCTTAATTATGTATATGTATAGTTCATACACAGTTTTTTATGAGTGAGTTTGCGAGCATCAAAATATGTGACATAAATTGCAATATATTTTTATTGGATTGTCTTCTAAGCTTAATGTTTTTCCATCACCGAGTTAATATTGACCTTAGTAATTGACATAAATTTCACCTTGATACCTCTACCGATTCCTGAGAAAAAGTGCTATGAACAGACGGACAAGAAACGGCAAGTTTGCATGAATCACAATAAGTGACGTAAATGGCTGTACCTTTTGATTACATTGACTTAGAAGCTTAAATTTCATGCACCGCCAAGGAACCATAGACTTTAGTATTTCATATGAATTTCAACTTGACACTTTTACCCGTTTTTGAAAAAAAAAAAGGGTTTTAACATACGGACAGACAGATCCTATAAAGTTTCCGTTACACCGATGGCAGAACGGAGCCATAAAATGTAGATCGTAACGTAAGTTGGAAAGGAATACCCATGTAGCAGAAAATCGGTGACTGAGGCATCAGAAGGATAAATGAGCACTGTAGCTTTGGGGTTTCGACTTATTCATTGAAGGAAAGGAACGCGTTAGAAATGTAGCGGTTAAACCTTGATGGCACTCTTTCTGATAATTGTACTATGGGAAACCTGGGAAGCGAAGACACGTGTTAAGAGAGAAAGTATGTACTGTGTGGAAGAGCAAACCCAGTTCCACGTTCTGTAATACATGCCCGTATCGAGGCTGCCAACTCCTACTTGTCTTCGTGATTTGACAGATACAACAGATACATAGTTGTTGACCACTCAAATACCACTTTCTGATGTATTAAAACTGAGCTCCGTACTAGAATATAAACCTGGGCCCTTGCCTTTCGTGAGCAAGTACCTTTGAGCAGAACAACTTCTGCATGCCACTGGTGCCGGCTTTGAGCTTCAGTCTCCCAGTACCTCTCTCCTACATTTCCTCAATGCGAGAAGGTTTTATCGCATAACTTGCTGGTATAAAATCCAAAGGAAAATAGATCTGGCTTATCCGCATCTTGGGAGTTCGTTACAGACTTAAATATTTACTTTGCAGTGGGAAGGAATCCATCGAACAGAAGGAAATTGTGTACCATGCCCGGTTTCGCTCAATAACCTTTGCACATCGCGGAAGATAAAGAAATAAAGAGAGAGCTGCTGGCAGTTTGGACAGAGTAGGTGGTCCTCACAACGCTCAGTTTGCTCTCTTGTTTGACACACAGATTTACTCTGCCAAGCAGGGTTAATACGTTATCAGTTCTATAGGAAACAGAAAAACGCTTCTTAATCAGCGAGAAAAATTATGGAAAGAATTTACCATTACGATTGATTCTGTCTATTTGCGGAGCCTGTGGAACTCATAAAGATGATGGCAAAAACTGGTCACAAAAATCATCGGTGAAAAGGAAAGAAATGTGGGAGGAGCCAGAGTGGTTAATATACTGGACACTTATTTGAGAGTAACGTGGAAATCCTCTACCGACCAATCAGATTTAAGTTTTCCATGGTTTCTCTAAATTGTTTCATGTAAATACCAGGACTGTTGCTTTAAAAAGTACACGACTGGTTTCCCTTAATTGCCTTTGTCCAATCTTATTTAATTATTAACTACACCGTGTGTTCAAGAATGTAATACAAACCTCTAGTAATTACGTCGTGCGCTCCGTCGTTATTTTTAAAAATACAAAGCGTGTTTCGCTCTTGCCAGAGTAATGGGAAATATTATCAAAATATACAGGTTAATTCCTACGGCAAAGTAGAAACAGCAACCAGGCGCTCTTAATGAAACTCTTCATTAAGAAAAAATTAGCGCCATTACCAGTTTCGAACCGACAGGTTGATCATCAGCCAGCTGTTTACTTTTAGAGTTACATTTAGGTTTTAGTGGGCATATGATGTATACCTGCGGCGTTTTACACACACTCGCTCACGCACACACACACACACACCCACACACACACTCACACACACACACACACACACACACACACACACACACACACACAGGCGCGCGCGCACCATCACATGAATATTTATAGAAACAAACGCTATCTTTTCTTAACAAATTAATAAACAGCATTATTAACAGTGGCTGGTTGATATTTTTACTTTGTTATAGAAATCGGCTTGTTGCCTTTTTTTTCATTGCTTCTGTCTCAACACGTAAATTTTCAACAAAATAGCAATCAGAACATAGTTTAACAAATGCTGAATGAATTTAGAATATATTCAAGCTTTTGCAAATACATCACGAGCAACTGAACTGAGTTAGTGAGTTGAGCAGTACATTTCGTGACTAAAGTGTCATTAGATCTTGTACTGACCATCAGCTTAACAGTAGGATGAAGGATAGGGAAAACGCGCGACGTCACCGCATTTGTTCGCGCAATGTTGTTGAATGAATAGGATACCCCCTCCCTTTCCACTGGTTACCTAATTTGAATGCTGTTAAGCAGATCTGGGATGCATCACAGAGAGAGAGAGAGAGAGAGAGGTGAGCGCGCCTTGGACCCAACTACTACCAGCCTCCGTGACAGAACGGCGTCAGTTGAAGGCTCATGCAATGGCTTGTTCAGAACGAGTTCGGCGTTTCGTGGAATCCTGTCCACGACACGTTAGTGTTTCATCATTTCGAAAAAGTGTTCTGCGTGCAGCTAAGCAGGTGTCTCTTACTCAAATGCTTATGATTGTGCGAACATAATTAAAAGGAAGATTTTAACGTAAGATGATCGGAAGAATAGAGCCTTTGCGTTCCCAATGGAATGAGTATTAAGCCAGGGTGTTTGAGTCTTCATGTGAACGAGAGATTCAGTGAATACTGTATTCAAAATTTTACTAATCAGAAACAGTTAATAATTCGCTGGCAACCGTTTACGTTACATACTTTAAGTCTGTCAGCACACCGTTTCGACAAACAGTTCAAATGGCTCTGAGCACTATGGGACTTAACTTCTGCGGTCATCAGTCCCCTAGAACTTAAAACTGCTTAAACCTAACTAACCTATGGACATCACACACATCCATGCCCAAGGCAGGATTCGAACCTGCGACCGTAGCGGTCGTGCGGTTCCAGACTCTAGCGCCTAGAACCGCTCGGCCACCTCGGCCGGCGACAGATAGTGCCAGGACGGTCTACATGTCGTTTGGCACAGACGTAATGGTTCAACACTATTGCTTTCGTAACCCAAAGACACAAACTGATAGGGAGTAGTGCAGTATTCAGTTATCAGGCATAATTTTCAGCTACTCCAGAGGAATTACGTTGCGGCTATGGCGCAGATTTTAGTGGCAGCAGGAGTCGTCGAAGTGAAGTACGATTCGCCTTTCATGGTCATACTGTTGCAGAGAATCCATTTAGGGGAAGAGCGGATGCATGAAGTTGCTTACAATATCCACGTTTACACTTCGAAAGCTACCTTACAGCGCGAAGTGGAGGGTAACTCGAGGAACGAGATCATTTCTTACTTTTTCTGTGAATGACTTCTTGTTAGCCTATGTATGGCATCGAATATCTATGAGTTTAGTGTGATGATCATTCAGCAAGATATACGAGAGCCATTCCATAAGTCATGGCAGCTATGGTTCATACAGCGAATTGAGAATTCCACGATGTGCATTGAACCGGTACGGCAGTGTGTATCTGAAATCCAACACAAAATAGGGTTCCAGTACAAGTGGTCACGTTAAAGGTTGACATGAAACACACGCATTGAAACTCTGTGTCCATTTGTATTCGTGCACAAATGGAGCAAAACTGATGCCACACGTTCGCACGATATACAGCAGTTGGCATGACTTATTAAAAAAATGGTTCAAATGGCTCTGAGCACTATGGGACTTAACTTCTGAGGTCATCAGTCCCCTAGAACTTAGAACTACTTAAACCTAACTAACCTAAGGACAGCACACACATCCATGCCCGAGGCAGGATTCGAACCTGCGACCGTAGCAGTCGCGCGGTTCCGGACTGAGCGCCTAGAACCGCGAGACCACCGCGGCCGGCCCCTGACTTATTAAACGACGCTCGTGTGCGAAAGGGAAATTAATATATTGCCGGCCTCTTCTTGGAAAGTATGGTCTCGAAATGTTAGCGTTAAACTTCTCCGTGAGACGCAGTGTCTTTCTTGTAGCGTCTGACATTGGAACTGAATGAAAATCTCCATAACGCTCTAGCGGTTACTAAGCGTAATACGAAGAAACGTAGCACTTTTCTTCAGGGAGTCTAATGATTCAACAACATGATGCATATGTGCACGGTTCTGCTACAACAACAAAAAACCGGTTTGAAGATAAAAATATGAGTGACTTGCCCTGGCCTGCAAGTAGCCTGGATCCCAATCCTGTGGAACACCTTTGGGGAGGCGGCCGCTGTGGGAGCGGTTATAGGCGCTTCAGTTCCAAAACGCGCTGCTGCTACGGTCGCAGGTTCGAATCCTGCCTCGGGCATGGATGTGTGTGATGTCCTTAGCTTAGTTAGGTTTAAGTAGTTCTAAGTCTAGGGGACTGATGACCTCAGATGTTAAGTCCCATAATGCTTAGAGCCATTTTGAACCTTTGGGGAATACTTGCAAGGTGTGTTTATCACAATGGAAGGCAGCGTCAGGCCGTAAGTGAGCTGAAAAGAGCGATATGAGAAGAGTTGTCGACAATTTCATTGCAAGATCTACATATCCTAACAAAATCTACGCTGAAGAGAGTTTTTGAGGTTATTAGGAAGAACGGAGGTTGGACAAAGTACTAATAAGCAATAAAACAACAGGACAGTGAGTACCTTTATAGCAATTTCTAGCCAGGAAATGCAAAGACCTGATTTTGCCATTCGTGTTACGAAAGAATCTATGTTATTACGTCATGACTGTTAATGGCCTATAAATATCTACTAATTTCATAATAAGTTAGATACACGTATATTTTAGACATAGTATATTACTTCCGTAGGAGCCCTGCCATTACACTCATTTCCACTACAGTAGTATGCAACAGCGCTCACTGACGGCTCTCACAAAATAATAGCTTAATCTGAAGCAGCACGGTCTCGGCTGTGGTGCGGTGGGCTGTAGGCGCGGACTCACCAGATGGCGGGGAAGATGAGGAGGCGCTCCCTGGCGCACATGGCTGCTGCCGTCCGCTGGCCGCGACTGCCGCCCACCCTCGAGGCGACGCTGGTATCGACCCGAGGACTGCTTATCAGGCGGCCGGCGCACACGCCACGGCCCCGGGCCTTGGCCCCCTTGCCTCATAACTCCGTCTAAATTTTCATTGCCTACTTTACTTCGCTGCACAGATTACTTTCACGCGCTCTCTAGGAACGCTCGCGTCACCGCACGAGACCCTTCACGCAACGCCGTTGGCAATTTTTCTCGAAATATGTTATGCAAATGTGTGGCTGCGGGGAACTACACAGAACGAGACGAAGTGGTGAGTCGCTGTTGGTAGTAGTATTGTCCCCCTTTTGTACGTACAAAGAGTCCACTTATCTACAAAAGAACTGCAGGTGTGTGGAACGAGTCGAGTAGACAAATGTAAAACGAATTCGATTGTGTGGAAATCTATGTAAGACGTGAGCCACTGCGGCACTCTTGTACTGGTTCTTAAACACGTCACTGTCCTGCTTTCCAGATGAATTAATTTAAATGGCGTGATACGAATAGACGTAACGTGGATGAAATCCGTGAAGATGCAATGACAGGGAATAGAAGTAAAGTAACTCTCAAAAATACAGACCTTCAATGTAATGAATACGTCATGACTAATGAAAATTTCCGCCACACGGCGAATCGAATACGGATTTCTTACTTTTCACCAGCTATGGCCTTAACCACTATGGTTTTGTAAGCACACTTCCACGTGTGACGCAGACTTGGTTTTACTGCCGATACTTACGGGAAGATATAGATAGTACTCCATTCCGGAATAGGTCTGCCACAGGAATAGATATAGTGGAGGTCTGTGGCTTACCCAGTCTCAAGAAGTGTTGTGGTAGGATGAGCCGAGGTCCTCCATAATATGTGGAGTGGAAATCAAAAATGGGCTAGGGGCCAAAAGACTGATTCCGAGTTATTCAGTTTTTTTATTTTCACAAAAATATTTTAATGAAAAAACCTCAACAGTATTTTTCATATATTGTCTACAGAAAGAGTCAAGCAACTATAGCAAATTTTTTTAAAGTGACCTTCCTTTTATCAACGAAAATAAATATTTTATTCTGAAAAGCGCCGTACGTGCTAAATGTCATATAGGTCGACGGCAAAAATCTCAACCATTTATCAGTTGTTAATAATAAACATTTTACAGTTAGATTTCGCAAATACACTATCCTCCGATTAAATTATTTTTAATTCTTCTTTTAATTTTATAGAGCACAAAGCTGTTGGAAAAATATTGTTTTAGCTACTTTCAAATACTGCAGCGTCCGTTGCAGGTCCTTTTTTTCAGCTGAATATTGTTTTTACATTGCTGTGACGGTAAAACAAAGTCCTTCATTATGTCAATGGTAATCCCTTTCTTGTTTCACATCGGCCAGGCTGCATTCGAACAGTGTCAACGGCAGCATGAATACGCTGCTCCAATGTCTCCACATCTGGAATGGGGTCTGCATACACCATACTTTTGAGATGGCCCCATAACCAGAAATCGCACGGTTTGAGATCCAGTGAACGAGAAGTTCCTGCAACTGGACTCTCCTTCCCCCCCTTCCGATCCATCAAGCAGGAAAGATACGATTGAGATGGGGCCGGATGTTAACGGCGATGTGGGCTGGAGCATCATCATAACACATAACCCTTCGAATCATCAATGACACTTCTTTCAACAAGAGAGACAAAAAAATCACCCGCAAGAAATGCAGATGGTTCCGATCTGTTAGGCGAGGTGGAAGGGAGACTGATCCCAAAATATCGTCGCCAATTATCCCGGCCTACACATTCCAGCTGCACCGATGCTGATGATTCGCTGTCACCATACTATGGGGGCTCTGCATACTGTCCCACAGATGAATGTCATGAAAGTTGAAGATACTACTCCGCGTAAAGGCGGTCTCATCTGTGAATAGGATGCATGACTGAAATTCCGGAATCGTGGTTGCCTGGTGAGGAAGCCAGTGACAAAACAGCTCACTGTGCGGAAAATCTATCGCTAGTAAGCCCTGCACACTCTGTACGTGATAAGGGTGGTAACAATTGTCATGGGTAATGTTCCATGTGGTCGTCTGGCTTACGCTGTACTGGCGGGCCAACTGCCTGTTACTGACACGGCGGTCACCTTCCGCAGTTTTCCTGTAAGTCTGGCGTCCGGACATTTCGGGTACATTCTTCATGATCTCCGGCTTCCTGAATCGACCCAGTCTCAGGCAAATTGCGAAACACTGTTGCAAACATTGAATGCTGTGGGTGTTAAGGGCGGGGATAGGACTCCTGATACAACTTTGTTGCCTGCCGCCCGTTGCCATTTGCTTTCCGTAAGTAAACACCGGAATGTTTTCGATTAGAATACGGAACAATTGTGCACAATGCTGTACCGCATCCATTACAAGGTGAATCAGCAAAAGAAGTGAATCGAACACACCATTACCAATTACTAAGGTAGGAGAGGGCGCTAGGGCATGACGCATGAGGAACAGTAGCACCCTATAGAAGGAAACCATGCATACTGTAAGTGTGGCTGCATGGTACAGCGCGTACAAGACCGCAGGCTCTGTAACGAAGTATGATTGAATAAATGGCCTCTAGTATGGAAACCACACATTTCCGGACATAAGTTCCGTATCTTCTCATCGACCAATCCTTTGAGTTTGTACACGATGAAAAAAATCACCCTGTATGCACTGCTGGAAATGATCGTAGCGCTTAGCCCGCTTTTCAGGTTGTTCACAACAACATTTATCGTGGTTTTTCGGCTCTAACTATATATTTAAAAAAAGATTTTCACTCTAGATAGCCGTAACGTCATAGTCACAAAGTATTCCTTACGTTCTGATTTTCGCCTGTTACTGTTTACATGTAATCTGTGATCGTACATGGGCGAGAAATAACTCTTATGCCATACAGTACACATTTGAGACGGCTTCAGAATCTAGCTTTACAAAAACTACTAACATTGTCTGCAGTGAATTAATGGAGTCATGAACATCTATACATATGGCTATAAGGCTGTTTAAAAATGTGTCACGCATTGCTACAGGAGGTAGTATTTGTCAAAAGTAAAAGAAATCTTGGTATAATTATGTGTCTGGAAACCAATACCTGTTGATATATGGACCGTTTTACTTGTGATGAAGAATGTGTGGTAAAAGAAAGGATTCACAAGAGATAAATTTCCGCCAGACGCACGTCTGGTTAGATGCAAATCCTCCAGAAATCTTGGAGGTGAAGCGTAAGGATACCTTCAGCATCAATGTATAGATAGGAATTATGGGTGACAGACTCATAGGACCATTCAGTTTACCACACAGATTAAGAGGTCTTGTGTATCATCGAATTCCGTGCAATGAAATACCAGTGCTATGATGAACTTGACCATTTCAGAAAGACAACAACGAGGACAACCCCATTTTCCGTGTATCGTGCGGTATTACCTCATCGCAACGTGATGGATTAATCGATGAGGTCCGGTAGCATGTCCCCCTGTTCACCGGACCTACTTCAAAAATGGTTCAAATGGCTCTGAGCACCATGAAACTTAACGTCTGAGGCCGTCAGTCCCCTAGAACTTAGAACTACTTAAACCTAACTAGCCTGACATCACACACATCCATGCCCGAGGCAGGATTCGTAGCGTTCGCGCGGTGCCAGACTGAAGCGCCGAGAACCGCTCGGCCAAGCAGGCCTGCCAGACCTATTTCATTTTAGTTTCTGGCTATGAGGATTCACTGCGAAGGTGAGCTGAAGAATGAGTCAGGATGTGTGGTAACCACATTCAGCGCTGCCTATAATGTCTACTTTTACGTGAAAGACTAATGGGAATGAGAGAACAGATTGCGACCAATCTCAACAGATACTGATTGGTTTCCGATCGTTTTATGATAGGAACTTCTCTCCTAGTTTTGAACAATACTATCTCCTGTAGAAATATGTGACACTGTTTTAAACACTCTGTATAAATACAACGTTACCCGGCGGGATGAATCGGCTCAAAATCAATTAGACTGTAGGGAGATCAGGTGAACGGATGTTACAAGTCTGCCAAATGAACGTATGTCACAATTCTGGGAAGTTAGAGGACAGGTCCAAAGGAGATAGTGTACAAGGTTCTTGCGTGACGAGCCCAAGACGGGCCAGACCAGATGTTAAGGCCACACTGCTGTACGCGACGCATTGGACACTTTGTGTCAAGAAAGCACAAGCACTGGGCTTGTTGCCAAGTGACCCAGTGTGAACGGTTTTCTGTGTAGCAGCAGATAGACGGTCCACATTGTAGCGGATCTCACGCCGGTCCAATGCTTAACAAGCCGCAAGCAACCGTACTACCCGTAACTACATCCCGCCGTGGGATAGGGAAAGCGTCCCACCTCCCCCCCCCCCCCCCCCCCCCCCCTGTGTACCACAGCTCACTGTTCGTTACAGGTGCGCAGATTAGCATGGGAACGGATACTAGAAATTTAGCAAAACGTCGCTTGGATCGACGAGCAGCAGTACACGCTGACGACAGTGTACTAGTACGTCAAAAATCACTAAAGACGATCCTCTGCGCCACCTGTTCACCATTCTGGATAACCATTACGTGAGATGAAATGTGGCCGCCTGCACGTTGGCTGTCACCTCCTACAGGATCCATCTGTCAGGCAGTGTTTGTTGTCATAGTAACATACCACATCATCGCTCCAGAAATGTATCTTGTTGTTCGAGGAACACATCTTCAGCACGAAAGTTGTTGTGCTCCTTCCTCCTGCCTCCTGCCTTTATATCCGTTACTGATAGAATGGGATTGTCAGGATCAGTAAATAATTCCCTTGAATATCTGAAACTAGCCTTTACAAATAGCTTCAGGTACATGAATATGTCACTCACTTCACCCAAAGAAATAACTTCCATAATAAAATCTTTGAAAACAAAGCATTCTAGTGGTTACGATGAAATATCAACAAAGTTAATTAAGGCTTGTTCCGGTGAGTTTAGTACAATTCTAAGTTACTTGTGTAACCAGTCAATTATAACTGGGACATTTCCTGACTGGCTGAAATATGCAGATGTTAAGCCTCTATTCAAGAAAGCGTATAAAGAGATGCCATCAAACTACAGACCGGTTTCACTTTTGCCAGCATTCTCAAAAATTTTAGAAAAAGTAATGTACAGGCAGCTTCTCAACCATCTTACCACAAATAACATATTATCAAGAACACAGTTTGTATTTCTGAAGGGTTCTGATATCAAAAAGGCTATTTACACCTACAGTGAAAATGTATGTAATTCATTAAATAACAAGTTACAAGCAGCAGGTATTTTCTGTGATTCGTCAAAGGCATTCGATTGTGTAAACCACAACATCCTTTTAAATAAATTAGAATTCTATGGTGTCACAGGCAGTGCTGCAAAATGGTTCAAGTCATACCTCGCTAACAGGAAACAAAGGGTGTCAGTGCAAGGGACTAGTGAATTAAGTCATCAGTCATCATCAGAATGGGAAGAAATTAGATGTGGTGTCCCACAAGGATCCATCTTAGGGCCATTGCTTTTTCTTGTGTACATTAATGATCTCTCATCAGTTACACTGCCTGAAACAGAGTTCGTTTTGTTTGCAGATGACACAAGTATTGCAATAAATAGTATGTCGAGTGTAGTTTTAGAAAGATCTGCTAATGATATTTTAATGGATATTAATAAATGGTTTAAAGCCAACTCATTTACATTAAACTTTGAAAAGTCTCACTACATGCAATTCAAAACCTGTAAGAGGTTTCCACCCAGCATATGCATAAAGTATGAAGAAGAGCAGATAGAAGAGGTTGACAGTCTTAAATTCCTGGGATTACAACTTGATAATAAATTCAGTTGGGTGGAGCACACCACAGAACTGCAGAAACGCCTTAACAAATCTGTATTTGCAATTCGAGTGTTAGCAGACATAGGCGACATAAAAGTGAAAAAGCTTGAATACTTTGCCTACTTTCATTCCATAATGTCATATGGTATAATATTTTGGGGTAACTCTTAAAGTCAAACAAAGGTTTTCAGAGTCCAAAAACCTTGTAATACGTATTACTTGTGGAGTAAACTCACGGACGTCTTGTAGAAACCTCTTCAAAGAACTGGGTATACTAACTACTGCCTCTCAGTATATTTGTTCCTTAATGAAATTTGTCCTAAATAATATATCTCTTTTTCCAACAAACAGCTCAGTTCATACATACAATACCAGGGACAAAAATGATCTGCACAAGGACTTAAAAACACTTACTTTAGTTCAAAAAGGGGTCCACTACTCAGCGAACATAAAAAATTTAGTTACAAATAAAGATCAGTTTAAAAGGAGAATGAAAGACTTACTAGTGGCCAACTCCTTCTACTCCATTGACGAATTTTTTAATAGAAACAAATGATGTGTTATATATATTTATACTATTAGTATTGTTATTCCAGCTCTTAAAAAAAAGTGACATGTTCCACATCCACGAGGATCTCCTCAACACGGATCTATGGAACGAAAAGCTAATCTAATCTGTCCATAATCCATATGACGCGAGTCGTATTGAGCACATCACGAACGCCATCGAGCGAGCTGGGCGCATCTTGACGCAGATCTGATTAATCTCTGTGATTTGCGTGCCGTCTTGGATCGGGATGCCTTCTTACCGTTGTCGGCGTGTGGTGTAGTCCATGGCACGACGCGCAGCCGTCATCGTCCCCGAAGTCGCCGTGGTGAAAGGGTGTGACACAGGCGTGTCTCCGGTTCAACGCCGTAGCGGTGTGCTGAAGCTTTTAGAGTGAAGATGGTGGCAACCGTGGACGCGGTTACCAGCTCAACTACAGTCTAGCTGTGTGACATCAATTAAGTATAGGTACTCAAATGCTCCACACAGACGTGCCTGCCTTGTTAACCTGTTTTAGATCATTTTCTGATACTCTTATTTCAGTTTTGTGCTAGTACCGAGAAAATTATTTGTCTTAATGTACATCTTGTGTCGGGGTATGCGGCGAGTAGACCGTCCTCATTTTTGTTTCTTCCTAGGATCACCACGGGTGAACCGACAGTGTCACATACTTCAAGTGCCTTGACTAGGCCTTATTAGCACCAAGGAATACTGGCTTCAAATGGTTCAAATGGCTCTGAGCACTATGGGACTTAACATCTGAGGTCATCAGTCCCCTAGAACTTGGAACTACTTAAACCTAACTAACCTAAGGACACCACACACATCCATGCCCGAGGCAGGATGCGAACCTGCGACTGTAGCGGTCGCGCGGTTCCAGACTGAAGCGCCTAGAACCGCTCCGCCACACCGGCCGGCCAAGGAATACTCTGGCATCTTCTTTCTGTAGAATACAGACATAATAATATGCTGTAGAATTTCTTGAGGAAAGTATTTCCGTAGGGAACAATTATACCTGACGGTAGCTACCGGTGTAAATAGTTCTGCGGCGAAATACATGTAATTAATCACCTTAGAAGTAAGCTCAAAGTTCATATAAAATGGTTGCCGATTCGGTATACAATTTATTTTGTGTGTTTTCAGAAACGTTCTCTCCTTTAAGCTCCATTTGGTAGACTTCTAAGGTGTAAATCACTTTTTGAAAATGCATAAGAAATTTTCCACAAACGTAAGATCAACGCATACTGTTAGCCAGTTACTAAGTGATAATCATATACTGTGTTGTCGTTACTGTTGTAATGGGTACACGCACAGCAAAATGTCAGACGTACAAAGAAGGTGATGTAGCTAAGCTGTTCACCTCAGATATTTCATGAAGCGTTTAAGATATTCCGATATTGTTTTCACCTAAATTAATTGTGTGAATTCCACACTAAACGACGTATAATCTCTTTTCATAGTTACGTTAATTACAAATTTTTCGGTATCAACGTCACTTTTTAAAACGGGACCATAGTAATTTCTGATGCTAGCAGCGTATTTCTAAAAAGAAGGCAAATAAAAATGTAGTTCTCTCTTGAAATACAATTTGTAGCTTCGAATAATTTGTAGTATTTAGAACTTACGATTTAGCTATTTCGAACATGAAACCAATTGCTGTCTGAAGCTGACGTTAGTGCTGTTACTCAGACCCGCCACGACAGGGTGAGGGGCGCTCCAGCTTGACGCAGGTAAGATAGTCTACTTACAAAAGCGCAGTAATGGAGAAATGTTTAATTTACAACTGATACTAATCACAATTGTCTACATGTGATCTGATCACACCAATAGAAAGGAGAAGAATGTGGCACCTACATCTACATGACTACTCTGCAATTCACACTTACGAGTAAGTACCAGACATAAGGTCCACCGACCAACCTTCAGACTATTTCCTACCTTCCCACTCTCGAACAGTGCGCAGGAAATACCAACTCTTACGTCTCTCCGCGCGAGAGTTGATTTACCTTATTTTATTATGACTGTCATTTCTTTTTATGCACGCTAGTGTCAACAAAATATTTTCGCATTTGGAGGAGTTAGTTGGTGCCGATATTTCGTGAAAATATATCGCCTCAGCGAAAAACTCCTATGTTCCAATGATTGACTCCCCAACTCTCGTTTTATATCCGTGACACTTTCTCCCCTGTTTCGCGATAATACAAAATGAGCTGCCTTCTTTGAACTTTTTCGATATCCTCCATCAATCCCATCTGGTACGGATCTCTTACCTCACAGCATCACTCCACAAGAGGACGGATAAGCATAGTGTAGGCAGTCTCTTTAGTAGACCAGTTGCATCTTCTAAGTATTTCGCTACTAAAATGCTGTCTTTAGTCTGCCTTTCCCACAACATTACTTCTGTCATCGTTCCAACTTAAGTTGGTCGTAACTGTAATTGCTAGGCATTTAGTTGAATTAACACTCTTTAAGTTTGCATGATTTATTGTATAATATAATTCAACGAATTTATTTTCGTACTGCTACGGTCGCAGGTACGAATCCTGCCTCGGTCATGGATGTGTGTGATGTCCTTAGGTTAGTTAGGTTTAAGTGGTTCTAAGTCCAGGGGAATTACATTATGAAATGAGACACTTAAAGTAGTAAAGAAGCTTTGCTATTTGGGGAGCAAAATAACTGATGATGGTCGAAGTAGAGACGATATGAAATGTAGACTGACAATGGCAAGGAAAGCGTTTCTGAAGAAGAGAAATTTGTTAACATCGAGTATAGATTTAAGTGTCAGGAAGTCGTTTCTGAAAGTATTTGTATGGAGTGTAGCCATGTATGGAAGTGAAACATGGAGGATAAATAGTTTAGACAAGAAGAGAACAGAAGCTTTCGAAATGAGGTGCCACAGAAGAATGCTGAAGGTTAGATGAGTAGATCACATAACTAATGAGGAGGTATTTAACAGAATTGGAGAGAAGAGAAATTTGTGGCACAACTTGACTAGAAGAAGGGATCGGTTGGTAGGACATGTTCTGAGGCATCAGGGAATCACCAATTTAGTATTGGAGGGCAGCGTGGAGGGTAAAAATCGTAGAGGGAGACCAAGAGATGAATACACTAAACAGATTCAGAAGGATGTAGGTTGCAGTAGATACTGGCAGATGAAGAAGATAGCACAGGATAGAGTAGCATGGAGAGCTGCATCAAACCAGTCTCTCGACTGAAGACCACAACAACAACAACAACAACAAAGTCTAGGGGACTGATGACCTCAGATGTTAAGTCCCATAGTGCTTAGAGCCATTTGAACCATTTATTTTCGTACTTAGATCGATGGTCTCCACTTTTCCTTATTCATATACCACTGTCACCTCCCACACCATACATATATCGTGTCCAAGTCACTTTGCAATTGGTTTTGATCTGACTTTACTAGGCGCTAAATGACGGCATCATTTGTAAACAATCTAAGATGGATGCTCATATGGCATCTTAAATTTTTTATACAGGTTAGAAATAGCAGAGAGTCTAAAACACTTCCTTGGGAAACGCCGGGCATCAATTCTGTTTTCCTCGATGATTTTCCTTCGATCACTAAGCACTGTGGCCTTCCTGCCAGGAAATCTTTAACCTAGACGCACAACTAATTCACAGGAGCGCAGTTGGTTTAGTAGGCTCTTGTGAGGAACAGTGTCTAAAGCCTTCTGGATATCTAGAAATATGGAATGAATCTGAGATCCCCAGTCGATACCACTCATTACTTCTTACAAATAAAGAGCTATTTGTGTTTCACAAAAACTATATTTTCTGAATGCTTGTCGGCTACGTGTCAGTAGACCGTTTTCTTCAAGATAATTCATAAGGTACGACCACGATTTCCGTTCCGAAATGCTACTGGAAATCGACGTCAGTCATATGGGTCTGTAATTCAACAGATTACTCTTGTTTCATTTCTTGAGTGTTGGTGTGAGCTGAGCAACTTTCCAGTCTTTAGGTAAGGATGTGTCATCGAGCGAACGGTTGTTTATGATTGCTGAGTATGGAGCTATTTTACCAGCATACCCTGAAAGGAAACTGACTGGCATACAATGTGGACTTAAGTTTTGAAGCTGCTTCGCTACACCGTGAACATCTACTTCTAAGTTACTCATGTTGTTTACTGTTTCTGATTCGAATTCTCGAATATTTACTTCATCTCCTTTGGTGGGAATTTCGGAAAACCGTGTTTAGTAACTCGTGTTAGTGGCACTGACATCAGTAACGTTACCACTGCTATTAGACAATAAAGGCTTGATTTGTCTTGCAGCTGGTGTACTTTACATAAGACCAGAATCTGTTTTGATTTCCTGCCAGACATCGAAACAGACTTTCGTTGCTCAACTATTAAAACCTTTCCCCATTTAAGTCCGTTCCAAATTTCGAGCTTTTGTAAGACATCGCCAGTCTTGGAGATTTTTCGTTCTTTTAAATTTGGTTTGCTTTTTTTATCCTTCTTCAACAGTATTTAGACCTCCAGAATATAATTTCCACTGGAGCCGAGAGTGCTCTGATATGAAACTTCCTGTCAGATTAAAATTGAGTGCCGGACCGACACTCGAACTCGGGATCTTTGCCTTTCGCCTTTCGCGGGCAAGTGTTCTACCGACAGAGCTACCCAAACACGGAACAGAGCTTCTCCCCACAGCTTTAATTCTCCCAGTCCCTCGTTTCCTATCTGGCAAGCTTCACAGAAGCTCTCCTGCGAAACTTACGGAACTAGTACTCCTAGAAGAAAGGATATTGCACATACATTGCTTAGCCATAGCCTGGGGGATGTTTCCAGAATGAAGTTTTCAGTCTGCAGCGGAGTGTTTGCTGATATTAAACTTCCAACAAGTGGCTCTGAGCACTATGTAACTTAACATCTGAGGTCATCAGTCCTCTAGAACTTAGAACTACTTAAACCTAACTAACGTAAGGACATCACACACATCCATGCCCGAGGCAGGATTGGAACCTGTGACTTTTCCAGGCAGTGTTCTGTATTGTTTACCTTGGGGAATCAGTTCCGTCTCTTATTAATTTATTTGGTGTAAATCCCTAAATTGGCTTCGATGCTATTTCTCTCATTTTAAGCCACGTCTGGTCTACTCTTACATAGTTAGTGTGGAAGGGGAGGAGACTGCTTCTTAGGTGCGCATCAAGCAAATTTGTATCTGCTGCTCTAAACAGATATATTTTGAGACTTCCTGGCAGATTAAAACTGTGTGCCGGACGGAGACTCGAACTCGGAACCTTTGCCTTTCGCGGGCAAGTGCTCTACCAACTGAGCTACCCAAGCACGACTCACGACTCGTCCCACAGCTTCAATTCTGTCAGTACCTCTTCTCCTACCTTCCAAACTTCACAGAAACTCTTCTGCAAACAGGTGGGGACGGGTCGTGAGTATTGCTTGGGTAGCTCAGTTGGTAGAGCACTTGCCCGCGAAAGGCTCGGTCCGGCACACAGTTTCAATCTGCCAGGAAGTTTCATATCAGCGCACACTCCGCTGCAGAGTGAAAATCTCATTCTGGATACATCCACCAGGCTGTGGCTAAGCCAAGTCTCCGCAATATCTGTGGTAGAAGTTATGCCATTGTTTCTGCCATTGGCTCGAAAGAAAGGTGCCCGTCATAACTGATATAATTTGTAAAATAGGGAACATATGTATGAAGATTGTTAATAACGGCTTAGGGTCTTGAGTTTAATGTCAGTATACGGATTTGTACTGCAAAATTACATCAGCAGCAACAACAGAAAGGAAATCACAAAAGAAATAAGTCATAAAAACGTCCTTAAAATTCCATTTATGACATCAAATATTCGAAATGCCTTCCGTCTAATGCACTAAGCACATTTACAGTTATCAGTGCACGGACTTCATCTTTGAGTCCACCCAAGAAATATCAGTCCAGTAGCGTCCAATCAGACAAACGTGCAGGGCAACTGCTACCGCCTTCACGACGCGCCCAGTGCTTTCCTATCCCCAGGCGAGTAGAGCGCTGAGTGTCCATTGTCCATGTACCACATACATCTCTGCATTTCAAGTGGTACTTCGTCTAGGAGAACAGGTAGCGCTTCGTTCAGAAAATGCGCTTATCTTTTACCCATTAAGGTTTTTTTGCGTTGAAGTGAGGACCGGTACTATGTAGTCTCCCATAATCCAAAACCAAACGTTCACACTCTAGTGCCTGCGACGTTCCACCTGCCTGTCAGTGAGAATTCTCAGCGACCAAATAGTGCATGTTTCTTACATTCAGCTTTCCGTGATTTGTAGAGGTAGTTTCACATGTAAAGATAATATTCTGAAGAAAAGTATCTTTTTGTCCTGATTTCGTATTTGAACAGTGTGACGGAATTGCATGTGTCTTCTGCTTCCGCTGTTTAATCTGCTGGTAAAGTTACAGATGATACGAAGGGAAGCTGTTTGTGCGCAAAATGCAAACAACGCTTAGCTAACTTATTCTAGAGGAACTGTCAGTTTCGTTGAAGTGGCATGCGGATTTAGTGCATCAGCTACCAGAACACCTGTTTCATTTGGCCTCCTCGTTACTGGGTTGCTGCTTACCCTCTATAGCCCTTGCACATAACAATTTTTTGCACATTCGCTGATTTGTCATTCTAGTGTGACACTGTCTATCGGAATACCTTTTTCGGTACTGTTCAACTGTTCACATGACGTTCCTTCTGCATTCTTCGAAAAGAAGCAGCGTATCTAATATATTTTGCTTTATGAAACGCATCTGTTTTTTCAAACTAACCAGCACGTGAACGACACAGCTATATTTCCTCTGTGTCCCTTTGGTGTCGCGGAGGTGCAACGTTTTCCTTCCTCCGACTTGACGTGTTATCTTATTTGAGTATGAAATCACGAACTTCCGCGTAAGACCGTGATCGGTTTCGTGTTAGAAACCGATAAGTTATAATATTGTAATTGTTCGAAAACTAGCATTCGGGTTTAGAAGAGTGAAACGCCGTTGAATCAGTATTAGAAATATGACACTAAAAGCAGAAATTACTACAGTTCTAGTTGAGAAAGCGAAGTTGTATCGATATCACTGCTCTTAAAATAAACCTTATGTCGTTTAGTGAGGACTTCCTGAGTGAAAACAGGATTACGACATCTTATATGGTTACGAAAATATTTGATGTCAACAGCTTAGCTGATTCACTCTGCAGCCTGGAAAGAACGAGGTTCTATATGAAGACGGTATCTGTTATTTCAGGTATCTCTGAAAGAACAGATACCATCTTCAAATAGATAAGGCTTACCGGCCAAAGATCTTCTTCAGCGTGGATGCACTCACATTGCTCAACAATTACGGGAATCGGTAGATTGACTGCCGCTATTAATGAGCATACTGGGCAGGGGTACTAAAAATGTAGTGTGTGGACAGTAAGTTGCAAATGTGGGTCTCACGGAGAGCGTGACAGAGGTAAGTCCCTGCAGTCGCACTATACTCTGTGTCCTCGATGGCTCAGTCGGATAGAGTGCCTGCCATGTAAGCAGAAGACTCCGGGTTTAAGTCCACGTCGGAGCACACATTTTCAGGTGTCTCCGTTGATGTTTATCGACGCCTGCAAGCAGCTAATGGTTTGGATTTCATTGTAATTTTTATGGAACGAGGTTCAGTGATTAACGTCACGACGATGACTAGGTCATTAGAGACAAAGCATAGCTCGGATTAGGCAAGGCTGCGAAAATGACCGTGGCGTGCGTGTCAAACCGCGTCAACACCATACGCACCGCACCGCGCGGAACGGCTCTGAGCGACGCAGAATGGGATAGAGTGTTCGATGTATACCTACTTCCTATGTTCGTTTTGCACCGTTTTAGGCTGAAGCTTTTCTGTACTTTCTCGAGACCATCTAACCTAAGAAACCCGCTAACCCGTTTTGTTCACTTCATGCCAGTTGACATTTGTTGCTCGCCGCCTTGATGGTTTTGTAGTTTTGATGCCCAGTATTGTATGTACTTGTTCTGGGTTTATTGTAACTTTTATGGGGAACAGTGTATAATAATTGACATGAATGTGTGACG
The DNA here is from genome assembly GCF_023897955.1 of Schistocerca gregaria. NCBI lineage: Eukaryota > Metazoa > Arthropoda > Insecta > Orthoptera > Acrididae > Schistocerca > Schistocerca gregaria. The sequence continues at coordinate 554,837,463 of NC_064931.1, forward strand.
GTGAAATCGTATAGTACGTTTAAGAGTTCGGTGGTGCCTACCAACTATTTTCTTAAATCTATTGGAGCTTTGATCGGTATTTGGAACTATAAGAATTCATATTTATTTAAATACTGTCGGCTTCTTGCTATATTATGATCATATATTGTCATCGTCATCCGTCGGACAGGATTAATGATTACCTGTACGTCTTTTACAACTTGTTATTGTGTCTGAATTTTGTATACAAGTCCTAAAAATAGCTTCATGTATCATGCTGTACATCTCCTATGCTTACTGAGCACTAAGTTTAAGAAAGTGTTGATGCCCGTCTCCAACAGTGGGCCTAATCTTGTCAAAGCTACTCATCGAAATTAATACTGAATAAAACAATTCTGCTACGTGACTCAGCCCCCATCGCTGTTGCAAAGCCAGTAGGGATTGTCGTAGTACTAATAATAGTAGCAATAATCGTCGTCACCATCATTGGCTGTCACCGCCGGTAAGGTCATCGTCATTCGAGTTTATCCCGCCAATGCCAACTGCTTCGTGGCGGTTCGTGTTCACTCCCAATGCTATCACAATTATCGATACCCATAGAGTAACGCTCTACCAAAGCTGAGGTTAGTTGTTTTCGTGCAGCACATAAGTAACGTAATAATGGTAGGATTACCGGTATTATTGATAGCATTTGTAGGGAAAGAAACATAAATGAATGTGTGACAGAGAAACTGGGAGCCGACGACTTCTCTTTGCTTTTTCTTTTTTTCTTTTGTACATAATTACACAGTTCAGTGTTAGTCCATTGTGAGTTTTATAACATTACAAAATATAAATTGCATTTTGAAAGTAATAAAAATTAGTCGTTCGCGTAATTTTGTGCTCTTATGTAGCTTAATTACTTACTTTTGATGCAAGCACAGTTTACACGCACAAACATAAAAAATCTGTATAATGATTGTTGTTATTTTGTACTTAGTAGCACTTCGTCATGATCAAAGGCAAAAGTTTCCTGTTATTATTGATAAATACGATAATTGTCTACGAATAACGGAAACATATTTTATATAAGCTCTGCCAAGTATCGAAGCGATGTCTGATACGTTTCTGGTTCGCACTTTTTTTAAATTTTACCTTTTTGTCGTTAAAATTGCGTTTTCATGTGCTACATGATAAAGCTGTATTATTTTTTTATTTTTAATGCAACATACTTCTGTTTCACGTTCCAAATCAACGATTTTCGAATAAAACTTGAATTCAACAGTGACAGTTTCAATTTTGCTATAAAAACTGTTTACTTTTAAGTAATAGATAGAGGGATAATTACGTAGAGTAGAAATGTTCTGTAGGATATGTGGCCCTTTATATATCCACACTCAGTTTCTAGACGGTTTACCGTTTCCGGTTTCTAGCAGAATCTAGTAAGAGACTGATAGCATATGCAAACAAAGGGATCGAAATGAGGTAACACCCGATATGTATGCAACACACCTAACATACAGATAACTCGGTTACGATCTTAACTGACAAAAGCAGGTAACTTAACGGCAGTTTTACAACTTGGATAATTGCACCGAATAACTAGTCCGCCAGCCCACGTGTAGAAGAAATATTTCACATATCGTGACTACAAACAGACCGGATCATTTCGAGAGTTTCACCAACGAGACAGGGTTTAGCAATTGTGACGATATTACAAGGTCAATGTCCTCCAAGGGGAAAAAAAAGACATCGAGGATGTTAGGAAAATATTTGTCTTTCATTGAAGTGACAGTCAGTAACAACCTACTTATATGACAAATTGAGAATACAGGACAACCGTGATGAAATCTGAAAGCTGCAGTGAAGATATACCAAGTAAATTAAAAGACAGCAAAGATCTGCCTTGGTTTAATGTTATATTCCGAGACAGTTGCGAAAACAAAGAGTATAACACTCTCACTTCAAAATAGACTGCCAGTAAACTGTTAGAGAAAACGTAGTAGCAACTCGTCCATTCTTAAGAAGAGCTATGCGTTAAACCGGCAATATTTTTCGTAGTCGGATCCTGACGAGAGATTTATCAGAAAATCCTTATAAATTCGGTCACTCATAAAATAAATTTATGGATTTAAATCTTCCATACATCCTCTCGTGGATCCGCCTAGTGCTTAAACTGAAGACATCAGAGGGAAAGTAGAAACATGAAATTCCTCATTTGAAAATGTGTTTATGAATGAGAGTACTACCATACCAGTGTCTGGCCGGCACAAAGCCTAAAGAATGAAAGATTCTGATGTAAGCACCTCTAGTATTGAAGAACAATAACATTGCTCAAAGCAAACAAGGTACCAGATCTAACTGAATTCCATTTACATTTTTCAACGAATACGCTGTGGAACGAGTCCCTCTCCTAGCTCATATTTATCGAGAATTTGTAACGTAGTGAACGGTCGCATGTGGCTGGAAAAGAGGGTATGCAACTCCTGTTACGGTAAAGGAACGTATGCACAGACCAATATCGCTGCCCTTCGACTTACACTGTTATTGCAAGACACATTTGTAGTTTTGTTTTCACCGAGGTATGTTTCAGCAATTTCTGTGCTGTCTTCTGGGGGTTTATTTGTTTATTTGACTTCTGCAGAACTGGTATATGTTAACCTCTAGATAAAGTTTTGGTATAAAATATTTAAATTTGTAGAATGAGTGATTATTGCAGAATATTTTAACTTGGTTTTGCACATAGTACAGAGTTCAGACATGTATCGCTGAGTTGAGGCATTCTATGTTGTTTATTTACGCTAGGTATAAAGGTTGTAGGTTTGTAGTAGTTTTGGAAATGAAGTAGATGTATGTATTTGTTTACATACCTTACATGAAATTGTTGGATGTTTTTGCTAATAGCTTTAGGTCTACTACGCAATCCACAGCTTGTCATTTGCAAACAGCAAAACGTTGTTTTATCTTTGTGTTTATTATGCGTTTCCGACCGAGAATCACTATGTATCGTGTTATTTAGCGCGTAACTTACAGTTTTTGAAGTTGTGGTGTGTTTACTTAGAAGAAATAAACGCGTTACCCCGACACAAACACAGGTCAGAAAATCCGTAATATGGATTATTTGAAGTAACCTCCGCCATGCAGTGGCTTATGGAGTGTACATATCTATATGTAGAGGCTTTAGTTTGTAACAGTCTTACCGGGTGGACACCTACAGATAGAAACGGAAGTTTCTACATCTGCAACCAACGATCGCCATTGCTTACACAGTGGATAAAGCTCCCACCATCACACTCACATAGTTGTCTTATACCGGACCTTCTTAACATTTCTTTCATTCTCCTAGTCTACAAATTTTTGTTACTTTGTAGTTGTCAACTTAATTTAAAATACGGTTTTCAGCTCTAAATCAACTATAGTGGTCAGAATCGTTGCGAACACTATAACCAGAACCAGCACCAGCGCTAACCACATCACCAGCACTGTCGTCAGCTACAGCACCACCAACACCACCATCATACCAAGGCACCACTAAGAGCTCTGTCACTAGCTCCACCTGCAGCTGTGTTCTCAGCACCATCCCTACCAGTAGTACCTACTCCACTGCCACAAATACCACTCTCGCCAGGTCACTGTCACTATTGTAGGCACATGGTAGTACAATGCTGTGCAGAACTTGAGGACGAAAGTAACTTTCGCATGATGTGTTACTGTCAAGTAACAAAACTTGATGAAACTTGGACCATACACAGAAAGAGCTGCTGCAGTACAGTACAGAAGGTAATTGTTAAGTTAAACGCAATGAGACAAACAGAAATGATAATTTTATTCGAAGACAATAATTATACTCAAGTCACCACGATTCATGATGGCTCCTGGATGTTACAAAAGGTGGGACATGGCTTTTAATCTGCTGTCTCATCACTACAGACGGCAGTGTATGGTCTGCAACGTGTTTCCACGCTGGCCACAAGGCTGGGAAGGATTTCCTGTGGTGGGAAATTCCATTCTTCTACCAGTTTGCCAACTGTTGGTAGGCCGTTGGTACATGTGGACTTGCTACAATACGTCCTCCCAAAATATCCCATACATGTTAGGTCAGATTTAAGTCGGAGGAACGGGCAGGCCAGTCCATTCGCCGAATAGCCTCTAATTCTACAAGCCTTTTCACCTGCGGTGTTCGGTGCGGTTGTGCATTGCAATTTACAAAAATGAAGTTAGGGCCGAATACACCCCTGAAAACATGCACATGGGGTAGGAGTACAGTGTCACATTAACGTTGACGTGTGCGTGTACAGTGTTCACAGGTATGGAGGTAAGTATTCTTATGCAACATTATGCTTCCCCACACCATATATGCCGGCCGCGGTGGTCTAGCGGTTCTAGGCGCTCAGTCCGGAACCGCGGGACCGCTTCGGTGGCAGGTTCGAATCCTGCCTCGGGCATGGATGTGTGTAATGTCTTTAGGTTAGTTAGGTTTAAGTAGTTCTAAGTTCTAGGGGACTGATGACCACAGATGTTAAGTCCCATAGTGCTCTGAGCCATTTGAACCATTTGAACCACACCATATGACCTAGACTAAAGTATCATATTCGACAATGGTCCTGGGTGCATTACGTTTTCGAAGTCTCGTCATGTAAAGGTATGTTCAGAATCACTAACCAGACTTCATCTGCCGTCATCTGAGAAGTACATGCGACCCCACTCTTCGTTGGTCAAGTCCTTGTGCTTTTGGCATCATCATAAACGCTGCCATCAATGTCTGGGTGTTAACAGAATCCAACACACTGGTCATTGGGCAAAGAGAGCAACCCCAAATGTATTGTGTAAATTGGTTTTGGAATGGGGACAAAGGAAAGGAAAGCAAAGGAAGTTATAAGATATAAGTTGCATAAAGACTTTATGTCTAATCAGAGCAATGAGTGAAAATGTGTGCCGGACCAGGACTCGAACACAGGATATGCTGTTGACTAAGCAACTGCGTTAACCACTGCACCACTTGGACACAGTCTTAATCGCAAATGCGTGGAATATCACGGCATGCTACTCGGCCGACCCACATTCCCACAAAGCGCAACCACTTTTCTGCAGGCCCCATCGCTGTCCTCCGTGCTCGCCTACTTTTGATTTCCGGTGGAGGAACAACGTAAATGTGCATCTGCACTCATGGTTGTGGTTTCATAGCCCATCGGGCCATATCAGTCATATGTGTGAGCATGGTGGGCATAGACGGGCACCGCGGGTAAGTGATGTCATTAGGTGGAATTGTGGGTCAGCTGAGGATCGTGGCGATACAGTCTGCGCATTTACGATTAACGCTGTGTCTGGGTGGCCCAGCTTTCGCAGTCGTACAGTGCGGACGTGCTGTTGTTTCCGCATGCGGAACGCGCACGCTCGCTGTTGTTTACTTTCAGCGACCATCACTTACGTGTTGCTTACGTTTACAAGAACCATGGCCAACCGTTTTCGAAAATCAACTCTACGATTCCCCTTCTGCAATGACTATACCCGACCAAAGACCTTGGAGGTAGAACGCTTCTTACGCGACGTAGCTAAGATCGCAGCTTCCCATATTTTGGGCATCCATTTGTACGGTGTACGTCAAAGTCGTCAATGACGCGGCGTCCGAAAGAATGCTTCGACACGTCAAACATCGACTACACTTTTGCCACGCCGACGGAAACGTCGGAGTGGTCACTGCCCACCACGCAGGCTTGGGAATGCGCTCTATACGAGTTTTCGAACTAACATTCGAGCTCCCGGTGGAAGACGTTATCGCGGCTCTCCGCCCCTATGGCACTGTACGTGGCCACACTGCCGAACGCTGGGCGTAATTCCTAACGTATCTCGATCTTAACGGTGTACGACAGATCACCATAGATCTCCATCGCCAAGAGCCATTTTACCTGCAAATCAGCGGGTACCGCACGTTCGTCATATACGACGGCCACCCCAAGACCTGTTCCGGGTGCGGCAGAGAAGACCACCTCAGGTCTGAGTGTCTTCAGCGACGAATGACCCAACGGCCAGCCGCTACGGCGGCGCCTCCGACTCCGACTACGGTTTTACCAACCACCTACGCATCGGCGCTCTCTTCTCTGCCGTCCGTCGGACCCTGTACCGGTGACCCTTCGAGCTGCTACGGACACCGCCGGAGTTGACGCGTCACGCCCACACGTTACTCCGGCGCCAGCGACGACTTCCGATCCCTTCCGGCCGAGGATATGGACGTCCCTTCACTTATCGTCTCCTCGACGGTCTTCCTCCCAGACCACCGCGACTCCCTCCCGTCTTCCGACACATACAACACGCAAACAACGTTCACCTAAAAAGGGCAAGAGGCGGCGCCGCACTGTCCAGTAACGAGATAGCTCACCTCCCCCTGATGCTCCAGAGGCCGTCCAGCCCGACGAGGCCTCGGAGTCCTGCACGCCGATAAGAATGACGACAACGCGACGCCGGCTCTGGCTGTGCCGGAGCCTACTCTGCCGGTCCGCCCAGGTGCACCTGAACCGATGGACTTGGCCGTAGCGACTGCCGCCGAGACGCTCTTCGCTCCTACGGACAAGGTGGAACGTAAGAACGCCACAAGGACAGCGCCCTCGATCGCTTGGAGTGACGACTTCGACGACGGCACAAACCACACGCTGGGAACGGAGTTACCGCTGACGGAGACCTCGTTACGCCGCCGTCAGTTGGTGCACGGCACGGCTCGCCACTGCTCGTCCTAAGCTGATGGAGTTCTCCTCCACAGCGAGGCACGACTCCAAAATTACAGAATAGCAACGATCAACACTAACAACATTAGCTCCCGCGTGAAAATTCAACTGGTGCGAGACGTGATATGGGTATCGGATGTCGACGACGTACTACTAATGGAAGTACACTTACCCACACTTTCGGACGTCGCGGGTGTAACACTTATCCTTCTCCTGGTGACCACCTGGGGCGTGGCGTAGCCATCTACGCCAGAGAAGGCATTCCGGTGGCATCTTTCGTCCGCCAAAGGCATGGAAGTCACCGTCATGGGGACGCGTATTGTCAACATTCACGCTCCGCCATGCTCCACCCGCAGACGCGACATAGCACACTTCTATTCAGAAGAAATCGCCCCTTTGTTTCTTGGGTGCTGTGACCATTACTTGCTTGGGATGATTTTAATTGTGTCCTGCACCCTAAGGATCAAATGCCCCACTACAACACCGGTCAAGAACTGTTCTACATCTACATCTACACTCCACAAGCCACCCAACGGTGTGTGGCGGAGGGCACTTTACGTGCCAGTGTCATTACCTCCCTTTCCTGTTCCAGTCGCGTATGGTTCGCGGGAAGAACGACTGTCTGAAAGCCTCCGTGCGCGCTCGAATCTCTCTAATTTTACATTCGTGATCTCCACGGGAGGTATAAGTAGGGGGAAGCAATATATTCGATACCTCATCCAGAAACGCACCCTCCCGAAACCTGGCGATCAAGCTACACCGCGATGCACAGCGTCTCTCTTGCAGGGTCTGCCACTTGAGTTTGTTAAACATCTCCGTAACGCTATCACGGTTACCAAATAACACTGTGACGAAACGCGCCGCTCTTCTTTGGATCTTCTCTATCTCCTCCGTCAACCCGATCTGGTACGGATCCCACACTGATGAGCAATACTCAAGTATAGGTCGAACGAGTGTTTTGTAAGCCACCTCCTTTGTTGATGGACTACATTTTCTAAGGACTCTCCCAATGAATCTCAACCTGGTACCCGCCTTACCAACAATTAATTTTATATGATCATTCCACTTCAAATCGTTCCGCACGCATAGTCCCAGATACTTTACAGAAGTAACTGCAACCAGTGTTTGTTCCGCTATCATATAATCATACAATAAAGGATCCTTCTTACTATGTATTCGCAATACATTACATTTGTCTATGTTAAGGGTCAGTTTCCACCCCCTGCACCAAGTGCCTATCCGCTGCAGATCTTCCTGCATTTCGCTGCAATTTTCTAATGCTGCAACGTCTCTGTATACTACAGCATCGTCTACGAAAAGCCGCATGGAACTTTCGACATTATCTACTAGGTCATTTATGTATATTGTGAAAAGCAATGGACCCATAACACTCCCCTGTGGCACGCCAGAAGTTACTTTAACGTCTGTAGACGTCTCTCCATTGATAACAACATGCTGTGTTCTGTTTGCTAAAAACTCTTCAATCCAGCCACACAGCTGGTCTGATATTCCGTAGGCTCTTACTTTGTTTATCAGGCGACAGTGCGGAACTGTATCGAACGCCTTCCGGAAGTCAAGAAAAATAGCATCTACCTGGGAGCCTGTATCTAATATTTTCTGGGTCTCATGAACAAATAAAGCTAGTTGGGTCTCACACGATCGCCTATTCCGGAATCCATGTTGATTCCTACAGAGTAGATTCTGGGTTTCCAAAAACGACATGATACTCGAGCAAAAAGTATGTTCTAAAATTCTACAACAGATCGACATCAGAGATGTAGGTCTATAGTTTAGCGCATCTGCTCGACGACCCTGTCGTCCGTTCTCTGTTCCTCCGCAACACTTCGGCCACCTGTACACGTCACTTACTAAGTACTGCCCAACCTTGGCTTGGCGGCTGGAATTGGCTAAACCTGCCATTCGACGTACCTTGATTCAGTATGGCAAAGAAGAAGCTGCGTGGCGCCGGCATACTACCGACTATTTCTACGCAGTTCTCCTCGACCTGGACGCACAGACGCCCACCCCAGAATCCCAGAGAGAACTCAGCATATTTAAGGCACAAATCGTATCGCTGACACGCCGTAGACATCAGGGGGCGATGGTGCGGACCCGACGTCAAGATTCGGCGCAACAGGAACACTCCACCATGCATCGTCTCACCTCCGATAGGAAACACCGACGAGAACGACTCGTCACCGAGATCTCCACCTATCGCGCCCATCACGTCACGTGTCAGGCCGAAATTATCAATGCCTCTGTAGATGACTTTCACACAACGTACCAGGAGGAGACTACCAACAATCGCGCTGACTAGTTTGTGTTACCACACAGAACTCGCACCCTCGCCAGCGACGAGGCGGATGAGCTGGGGGAGCCGGCTACTGCGACGGAGTCCGCGATGCAATCAAAAAAGGTGCTCTGTATAAGTCACTTGGCGTCGACGGATTGCCAATAGAATGTTATCCCGCTTTCCTTGCGCTAATGGCGTCTCGGTGGAACTGTTGACAATGGGGAACGCCGTACCGCCGTCCTTTGTCATGGAAGTTATTATACCCATCTATAAACTGACACCGGGAGTGACGACACCACATTACCGTCCCCTAACTCTGCTTAACGCAGACTATAAAATTTTGTAAGACTCCTGGGGACGCGTTGCCGCAAGATACGGCCCGGCATTCTATCCCCAGAACAGACAACTCCGGGTGGCTCAGGTAATATACAAACGGCCAGGGCAAAGGAGAATGTAGCTGCGTGCAGACTCAGCGCCGGGGCGGTTGTCATTGATTTTGACAGCGCATTCGACAGGGTGCGGCATCGTTTCCTGTTCTCAGTAATGAGACAAATGGGTTTTTCACCCGCATTTATCGATATCATCCGGTGCCCGTACGGCAGCGCCGAATCGCTGATTCAGAGCAATAGCGGTGTGGCGGTACCAGTGACCGTCCGGCGCTCCATAAGCCAGGGTTTGCCACTTTCGACACTACTCTGTGCCATAGCCCTGGAGTCACTCATCGCGAGTCTGACGACCCACCATCCTGGTCTCACTTTGCGACGGCCCACTTCTCGGTATCGTGCATATGCGGAGGACCACCTCCTCCTTGCCCGCTCCCGGGATGAAACAAAAATGGTTCTCGATTTTATATCATCGTACGGAACTACAGCGGGCAGTAGCACGAATGTGGCTAAATCCTCGGCGATGGCCACAGGATGTGGCCTCTCACACGACTACTTAGCACCTCTCCCGTGCGTACAGAAAATCCGATACCTTTGTGTCATCTTCACCTCCACGGTGCGCCGCTCCGCTGGCATCAATTTTCGGCGTACTCTCCAAATTACCGGCACGGCGGTGCGGCAAAATCTTCTCTGCCGACTCGATTCTTGCCATAAACTATTGGATACAGCCTCCAGACAGCACTCGGATACTTCCTTACGGCCGGTAAGCTCTTTAAGGTCCGTTATGAAATGCGCACCCTCCCCCCGAGAGCGTGCGGCCACGGCCATGTCAATGTGCGACTCCGAGCTGCGTCATTGTACATGTCCACCATGCACAAGCAGTGGAACGGGGACGTTTCCCTTACGCGCAGATTGTAAGATGTGTATATTTCTAATGTTTAATGTCAAATCACAATTAATGAAAGATGTTCATATTTTATTAATAGGATTAAGTAGGAATAATTAATATTTGTCATGTTGGAAATAATTGTGGTAGCAGGGAATGTCTGCACCAAAGTATTGTTGACAAGAGAGACCGCAAATTGATATAATTTTTAAAAGAGCGGGAAAGACCGCGCATTGATACATTTTGTAATAGTAGCAGGGATTGTTTGCACCAGAAAGCATTGTTGGCAGGAGAAACGGCACTTTAGCGTTCGTAGGAAGTCAGTAGTAAGCGAGAAGTGAAGCGAGTCGGTAGCATGTCTGAAGCGAGAGGTTGAGAGGAGCGGTGTGCCGGCCAGCCACTAGCTATGATTTACAAGAGATTATAAACGGATGTACAGAGACATCAGCTAACTAACTAACTAACTAATATTATTGAATTAATTTTTTTGAGAAATTCAACACTACTGAAGGTATGTTTGCGCATTGCTAGTTGTAAGATTATTGTAAAAAGTAAGTCCCATTTGAAAGTTTGTAAAATCATTTCATTCAGAATATAATTAACTTTTTCCAGCAATATTGCATTTCTAATTATAATCCATCCCAAAAACCATCAACGTAAAACTTTGCAAAATTTTATTGTTGCCAAGAAAAAGTTTAACTATGAATTACTTAATTTCAGTCAAATTAATTAAAGAATAACGTCAGCTTTGCTATTAAAGAATAACGTCAGCTTTGGTAATAAATACAGCCACTTGTTATGAAAGCCCACCAGCAGCTAATAGAGTATAGTAAAACACAGTAAGTATATTCATGTCGCAGTTTCATGTAGCAGTCAGATGGCAATCCAGTAACAGTAAAAAAGGTAAGGAACAGTTTTGGGTTATTGCAGATAACGACTGAGGGCCACGACGACGACACATTCTATGTTTCGTCGAAATAATCAGAAAATCACTTTTAATAAGCAGCAATTAAATTTGTATGCAAAGATAGAGAAAGAGAATAAATTTCAAAGGGAAGATTTCATTTGTTATTATTAAGCAAGAGATAGAAATCTTAAGGGAAGGTTTCATAGTTTATTGTAAAAGGGAATTTTATGAATAACATAAGTGGTACAGAGGAGACGGGAAGGTTTCAAGATTGGTGGAAACTCTTACGCCCGCGACCATATCGCCGCCGGTACCAGCTGCCACATCACGCACCATCTGATTTCATCGTCGACCTCAGTTATGCTCACACTCACTTACCGAGCAGGCGTCTTCCTCGAACCAAAGACTTCTACATCCCACTGCTTCGTTACGTATCCAGCAACAATGTCGAACTCAAACATCCACCGACTCGGTGGCCCACGGTTTGGCGTCACGTCCACCAGCGTTTCCTTCCCTCCAACGTCCGGGCCACATGGTACCATGTGGCATGTGGAAAATTCGACACAACTCAACGTCTTCACGCCATCTGACTAACGGACATTCCGCTTTGTTCAATTTTCCACTTCGTAGATGACGATGCCCACCACTCGACCTGTGCTGCCGCCAATGCCGTCTGGAAACCGGGTCGATAGTTCTTTGCCTGCTATCTCCGCGTTCCGCCGGATTCGATTCACCCATGGACTTCTATCCATCCTGAGGATACTTATTTCTGCGCCACCAATAATCACGCTATTGTATAGTTTAAGGGGTGAAAGATCATTTACCTGTATGATGATGGCGATACTTCACGCCTTGACTTCTGGCAGTACTTAGAAGCCGCCCACAATGAAGTCGAGTTGCGACCGCGCTACCGCGCCCTCTCCGCCAATTACCTTCGCGCGATCTTTATGTCACCCCCGCTCAGCTGGATGGTGCCACACGCGGACGATACTCTGCCCCCCCCCCCCCCCCCCCTCGCACCTTCCCAGCCCCCCACCCCGCCGCAGTCATCTGAGATTCTCCGCACTACATTTCTATATCGTAGCCCACAGTAGAGCAGACGCATGGACACGCGCCACTTGCTTTGATACACTATACCAGAGCACGCTGGTCATTCCCCCAACTGTACCGGCCCTCCTCCTCGGCTTCTGCCCTCCTTTCGGGCGCTTCTTCCCGGTAGTGGTGCCGGGGCACCGTGGTCAGGCCTCGCATGTTGACCCCCTCCCCACTCTGCCTCCACGCCCCATCTGCCGAGCAGGGGGATGCCTGCGAGTCTTATCATTCCGCCGCACCTTCTTCCCTCTTTGTCTACGGCCTTGTGGGGCGGCGAAGAAGTTGTCGAATGAGTTGTTTGAATGTTCATTTCACGTAACAGACTATTGCCGATGCAACATATGTGGGACGGCAAAGAAGTCGTTGTTTAATGTTGAATGAAAGTTGAACATTGCCACCTTAAATCACGCGAGCCTGGCAACTAATTTGGTGGCCAGTCAGAAAGCGAAGGGAAACTTACTGACCTTAGTTCCCAGTCTGCACGGCCACATTCCTGTAGAGCCCAGCTAAACGAAAAATATCCATAGTTCTTCACGGGATTAGGGCTGCTTCAATAAAATTTAAAGTTCCAAACAAGATTTTATTATCTTAAAGGCTCACACAAATTACTCGAAACTTCTGAAAATGCTAAAGACATTAAATATTGTTAATTCAGCCAATCGTTTAATAGTTCAGAGGCGACTTCTACAGCAAGTTCCTCCCGAATAGTTCATTACTCTAACTAACGGTGCTCTATTAATAGTTCGCAATAATGTTAAAAAAAAAGATTAATGCTCGCCTTAAAAGTGGAGTTAGTCACCACTTGCCACGCGGAATTATACTTCACACGGACGGCACAATAAAAGTTTGTTACCGAAGTCTAAACGATCCAGGACGGTGTACAGTCCTCGCGATTTTCAATGTCCGTTTACATTGCTAAGTACGCGCATGTCACAGCCCGCTATGACGTCACCCGAGGCGAGGCGCGATCGGACGTTAAGCTCGCGTAGACTAGGCGTTGGTCTAATGCGGAGTGAGCTTACTACTGCCTCTGCCGCTCTTTTTATATAGCTCCGGCGCGTACCGCCAAGAGAGCATCTGTTCTTTCGGTTCCTATGCAGATGCCTGCAGCGTCCAAATGATCGCTATCTCAGGCACATAATCTTAAATATCACATTTAATAATAGCTTTACAAACTTCTCAATTTTTGTATACATACATCTGAGCAGTACAGAAGCACGTAGAAAATCTCAGCCCGCTAAAATTAAAACTTTACTCTCTAGAATTTTTACAATGGAACTAACGGTAGATGGTTACCTCTGAACCATAGCTTTATCAAGACTTGTATCAGCTGTTAATTATGCTACAAGACTAAAACTTGGTGTAGCTTTGTTAATTGTCCTATCTGATCATTGGTCTTAAAGAATTTGTTTTATCATTAAAATTTAAAGTACTTAATCTATAATGCTTATGTACATTTTACTCACAAAAGTAGTTTTTACTAAATTACTAAAAAACTAGAAGAGGTAACTGATTGTGGTATTTCCATTATTATTATTAGGGTGAACTGAAGCATCCTACCAATTTTCAATATTGTAGCTCTATTATTTCGCGCCTCTGATTTTTCCGAAAAACGCGGATTCTGGAGTCAATTTTGGTTTTATGGTTTTGGAAACCAGCACCACTCATTAATGACTTCTTACTGCACCTTCTCACCAAATTTTGGCTTCCTAGCGTCATTATTTAGCGCCTCCTATTTTTCTTTCAAAACGTGAATTTTACGTAAACTACTAATTTTATAACATTAAGATTTGTTACCTGAAACATTATTACATAGAACTATACTTTAACAAAGTTTTACACACAAATCTTAATTTTTACTTTTATGTTAAATGTGGTGCAATACTATATGCAGGCGCGTTACGATGACGTGACGCTACTAGCAGTGAACTAGGGTAAGTCCCGTGCACTCGCTCGCCTCTGTATCTTATACATGATACAGCGCTTGCTTTGCTTCATCACCCCCTTTTTAATTTTCGTGAAAATCTATTTTTGAACAAAATTAAATTTCTAAAAGAACAAACAAGCGATGGATTACTTTAGTATACCTCTTTCAACTTAAGTTGCTTCTTCTTGGGAAATTCCTTATTACTACATACACAAAATAACCATACTCATATACACATAGAAAACCTAGTACAGAAGACATTCACAAATTATTTACATACATTTACATGGAAATATAAATTTTTCAATGGTTACAAAATAGTTTTTTTTTCTTTAAAATCAGTCTCTTCCTGAAAAAGAAAATACACACGACTTTTATCACAGCAACGCACTCACATTTTTCTTTTACTATAATACTCGGCACTGTGGTGGGTGTCCTATTGTAACACTCATTTAATTTCACTGATTGACAAAATTGTGGGAGGAAATTGTATTCACTGTGGTTTGCGTCTCTACTTCCAATCTCCCTACCGCTTGTTGTCAGTCATTCATGCAGCCTGCATGTCCCTGAGAAACAGACAATACAGTCTAAGTTTCTGTTTTCAACTTATATCTAAGGCAGGACAAAGTACATTTTATAGTTTATATTCTGGCACTATTTTACTAATTGTGAAGTTGTCAGAAAGACATTTAGCACTAAGTCGTATCTGATACAATAGCTCCTACTTTCTTCTTTCATAAATAATCTTTTAGGTTCCTAAATAGTGAAAATTCTTTTAGCAAATTAATATATTAAGATCTTGCTTCAACTTAGAAAATTGAGTAACCTTTTAGTTTTAATGTACTCTGGCTTAATTATCGTATGGATTAGTTCATCAAAGAAGTCATTTGCTGACCAGCACTTTGCTTTATTGTATGAATTACTAAAGAAATTAGTTATTTTCAGTATACCGATTCCAAATTTCTGCATTTTCCAATATTTGTGTGTTTCTGTTGTCTGTTTAACTATTTATTTGCCTCAAGCAAGATTTAGCGTTTTTCACCATTTCACGAGACGTGAGGGAATTATTCTTTAATCCTACATCATTTACTTCAATTTACTTACTTCACTTCTTCACCTTATTCATTTTCTCCCTTTTCTTCCAGATTCAAAATACTTCATTTCTCCACTTCTTTCTCCCTTTTCCTTTTGTCAGCCTATTGACGTCCTGTTTCTATATATTTGGTGCGATCCTCACACCACTTCCACACATCTCCATTTATTTAATTCTAAAACGCCATTGCTTGCCTCTATGAGCATTACCTTCTTACGCTGTTTTCCTTCAGACAACCTTATTTCTAGCAACATACTACCTTCTGCATAATCTCATGGATTATTCATATTCATACCGTACTTCGTATACTGCAAAGTGTCTCTCTTAGTTGTAGTTTCTAACCCTTTACAATTACATGAAATATTTTAATTTATTTATTTTAGCCATGTTTGCCTCTTATTGGTGCTCAGACTTTTGTTTTGCCATTCACTAGGTAGATCCTTACTAAGAATACTTAAAACCTAATAGCATATATACAACATGAAGACATATGTGATTCTTACCTGTTATGATAGACCAGAAGAAGGGAATGAAACTTGAAAAGGAAATAAAGTTTCACCCAGCTGGGACTGCACGGTACGCCAAACCGTGTATCCGCCAAAGAGTGGCAGACTCCCTACAGTAATTAATTACTGTTAATTTTAAATTCCTTTAGATCCACAATATTTCTTAAACCTAGTTCTCTCTTACTCTTTGGATATTCCAAACGATAGGCATTTGCATGAGGTTTACTTACTATTCTAAATGGTCCATGATATACATGCATAAACTTTTTAGTTTCTGCAGAAATTTTCTTTGATTTTTCTTTTGTTTTGACCAGCACTAGCTCACCAATTTTAAAACTAGTGGGGGAAGCCCTTGCATCATGTATTGGATAAGGCTTCTTAAAAAATACCTTCCCAGGCTTGATATTCAAATGGCATTCATAACCTTTAACTTCACCAGGTGCGTTTGAGAATACATTACTATGCTTAGTTAACACACTCTTTAACTCTGATCTTTGTTCGTCAGCAATTTGCTTTGTTGATTGTACCTTTTCCTCTATTTCCTTTAGGATGTGTCTCTCTTCAACCTTAGCACTTTCCTCATTCTCACTGAAAACCAAATTTTCCTGCAAGTATCCTTTATTCTTTATTACTCTAATAGGCAGTTCCCAAGTTTCATTACTACCGCCTATATGACTTCCTATAAAAGACTCTCTTATCACTTTAGAGTCAGGTAAAGTTAAAATTAAGTTGTTCTGATCAAAATTGATCTTTCCCTGGTACTTTGATAAGAAATCAGTACCAATCAACATATCAACACTTAAGCCTAGCACAATCAAACAAGGATGATCTATTACTACGTCATTTATACCAATGGGTATCAAAGCTTCGTGTTGAACTGGTCTAGAGACTTTTCCAGTAGCACCTATAATCTTTAAGCCACTTACTTTCATAACTGTTAACTTCTCTTTATTGGGTATGGTGTCAAAAAATGTTTGTGATAAAGCACTTGCTTCACTGCCACTGTCAAGCAGACAACGCACAGTGACTCCTGATATGTTTACTTTGATAACAGGGTGAGTTATTTTACATTGAACAGGTTGCTCACACACCTCGTCTAATAAATCTCGTTCTATGTTCTTCCAGCTAAAGTAATTCTGATCAGTTGCACTTACATTTACATTTACATCCTGGGGCTCATCATGCTCTATAATCTTAGCTGCTTTCTCTAATCTGTCCACTAACTTTAAATCGAAGCATCTGACGACTTTTTCTACTTTTGTTTGCTGCACATCAGCCAAACTATCCTCTACCTCTGAGCAACTGCGTCCCTGCGCAATATTGCTGTTCATAAGAATGTCGTCACCTTCAACCATTTGTGGCACGTTTACACAGCTACTAGATTCTTTCACCTCGTTACTATTTCTACCCCCTTCATTCATCATTTCCTCCTCTCTAAAGTTTTGCAGTACTGATTCTACTTCTGCTACTTCTACTTCAGCTTTTAGATTGCCATTTTCATCGAAGATGTAAGCTTTTACTTCATCATTATTCCCATCAGACTCAAACCCATTATCTATTTCTTCCCCATTATCTACCTTGAGTTCCTGTTCTTCCTTGACCCATTTTTCTAGTGTATCCAAAATACTATCCACTATTTTGTGAGAGTGGCTTAACACATCACTGGTATTATCTGTATTTATTTCGTCATCCATGTTGTCTGTCTGTGTATGTTGGCTGATTGTCTGTGTTTCCGTTACTGGCTGTGTTACTGTTACCGCCTGGTGAGCGCCAGTTTCCTCATAGACGGGATTTAGTTTCCCACACGCGGCCTGTTGTGTTCATCTGTGACACCACTAGATATAGTAGCATCATGACTCCCTTCTTGTCTTAATGGCATAGTATTTACTTCTCCACTTTCGTCATAGTAGTTGTTACGAAAGCGTGGTGAGTATCTACCCCCTCTTCCTCTGCCACGGCTTTGGTTTCGATAGTTTGTTTTGGTGTACCTAACTTCCATATTTCTAACGTTCACGTTTCCATTATTTTGTACGTGATTGTTAGAAGATTTGTTATTCTGCTGCACCTGCTCCTCAGCAGCAGCTACTCTTTCCACTCTTTCCAGATATTCAATAAATTTGTCTATATTATCTCTAGGGGCGGAAATGATCCTCTTCTGCCAGTACCACGGCAGCTTACCTTCTAAACCCATAATGATCATATCTGGCTTCATCTTTTCTGTCAAATGTGACAGTCTTGAAACCCACTTCCTAGCGAAATCCTTTACTGATTCACGCCCTGGGAAAAACTTCTTACCACTCCAGAATTCCCTTAACACATCATTTTGTTTGTTATGTGACCAGTATTCGTTGAGAAATGCAGACTTAAATTCAGATAAAGTTTTACATTTGATCATTACATCCGCTGACCATCGCAAAGCATCACCTGACAAATGACTTCTTATAAATGAAATTTTTTCTCTTTCTGACCAAGTGTTGGGGAGAACATCCTCAAAGTCATTCCAAAATTCAAGAGGGTGAATGTACTTATCAGGATCAAAGCGCAAAAACTGTCGACACCCTATAAAAGCGGCGTCAACTGAAGTCACATGCTGTACAGTAGAATGACTAGAATTAACAGAGGTTACTCTATTTTCTAGGTTAGCAATGTTAGTATTTAATTCCGCTACTTGTGACTCTACTGCTTCTATCCTGGCAGAACATCTTTGTTCCACTGCACCACGAATTTCGGTACAGGTTTCTTTTACTTTCTCAATGTTTTTCTGACAAGTATCTACTTTAATTTGTACCTCTTTAACTTTGTCAGAGCAAAGTTTGGACTCGTTGCTCAATCTTTCGGACAACCTCACTTCCAAAAGTTCATCTGCCTCTTGATAATTTTTTTGAATTTGATCTATTTCACATTTGAAAGTACTATGCATTTTAGTTAACTGTTGCCCTACTTTTACTTGAATGTCATGATGAATAGCATCTATCTTATAATTCAAACTATTCCATTTTGATTGCAGTTCTTCTTTTAGTTCTTTATTACTAGCCTCAATTTTATTTTCCAACCCTTTATTACTAACCTCAATTTTATTCTCCAACTCTTTATTACTATTTTCAATTTTAGCCTCAATTTTATTTTGGTTTGATTCGAGTTTGGCAAACAGTATTTGCATCCAATCCGGAGCTTCTACCTTGATACTTTGTATCTCTTGACTTGACTGAGCTGGAGATATATTGAGCTCAGTTTCACTACCTGACAAAGTTAGCAACTCTACTGGCTCCCTTTTGACTTCTATTTCACTTATTGATTGCATCCCTGCACTCTCATTTAAATTAAAGTCATAATTTACTGGTGACAAATTACGTTCTAGTTCAATATTTGAGGGATTAATGGAACCATCCTCATTAAACTCAATTCCTGATCCTGAGGATTCTTGGTCAGAGACCGGTTCCCTTCTGAAATGTACACTACTTTCCATATCTTTTAGTTTGTTAGCAGCAGTTAATAAATATTTTAAAAGTCTTTGACTTAACTTAAATGCTTGATTTCGACGAATGATGTCGTCGCGGTGTACCAGCAATCGTGATGCGACGCGTCGCGACGTATTGAAGGCAGCAGCAGCAGCTGTAGCGTCGAGTACCGCCACAGGAATCGCCTACTGCAATAGCTCCAGGGGGGGGGGGGGGGGGGGGCAGCAAGGCACCGTTGACCGCTCGGCGCAGCCGGCAGCTGTCTCGCAGATCAGCGCAGCTCCGCGATGACGCACCGTCATCCTTTAGTCTCAGCGCCGTCGGCAGCCGCGATCCAGCATCGTCGCCTTCCTCACCATCGTCACTAACCAACGTACAGCGGTAGACACTTATTGTTTATACACTACACCCGCCTTTACTGGTAACACTGTTCCCACACTAGTTCAATTCAGTGTCCTGTTATTGCCTACCGAGTTCGTTAATTTATACCAATCGCTTTCACACATCGAGCACTTTTATTTGCTTTTAATTCAGTTTTCCCGGCCGATAAGCACCATATGTGGGGCGGCGAAGAAGTTGTCGAATGAGTTGTTTGAATGTTCATTTCACGTAACAGACTATTGCCGATGCAACATATGTGGGACGGCAAAGAAGTCGTTGTTTAATGTTGAATGAAAGTTGAACATTGCCACCTTAAATCACGCGAGCCTGGCAACTAATTTGGTGGCCAGTCAGAAAGCGAAGGGAAACTTACTGACCTTAGTTCCCAGTCTGCACGGCCACATTCCTGTAGAGCCCAGCTAAACGAAAAATATCCATAGTTCTTCACGGGATTAGGGCTGCTTCAATAAAATTTAAAGTTCCAAACAAGATTTTATTATCTTAAAGGCTCACACAAATTACTCGAAACTTCTGAAAATGCTAAAGACATTAAATATTGTTAATTCAGCCAATCGTTTAATAGTTCAGAGGCGACTTCTACAGCAAGTTCCTCCCGAATAGTTCATTACTCTAACTAACGGTGCTCTATTAATAGTTCGCAATAATGTTAAAAAAAAAGATTAATGCTCGCCTTAAAAGTGGAGTTAGTCACCACTTGCCACGCGGAATTATACTTCACACGGACGGCACAATAAAAGTTTGTTACCGAAGTCTAAACGATCCAGGACGGTGTACAGTCCTCGCGATTTTCAATGTCCGTTTACATTGCTAAGTACGCGCATGTCACAGCCCGCTATGACGTCACCCGAGGCGAGGCGCGATCGGACGTTAAGCTCGCGTAGACTAGGCGTTGGTCTAATGCGGAGTGAGCTTACTACTGCCTCTGCCGCTCTTTTTATATAGCTCCGGCGCGTACCGCCAAGAGAGCATCTGTTCTTTCGGTTCCTATGCAGATGCCTGCAGCGTCCAAATGATCGCTATCTCAGGCACATAATCTTAAATATCACATTTAATAATAGCTTTACAAACTTCTCAATTTTTGTATACATACATCTGAGCAGTACAGAAGCACGTAGAAAATCTCAGCCCGCTAAAATTAAAACTTTACTCTCTAGAATTTTTACAATGGAACTAACGGTAGATGGTTACCTCTGAACCATAGCTTTATCAAGACTTGTATCAGCTGTTAATTATGCTACAAGACTAAAACTTGGTGTAGCTTTGTTAATTGTCCTATCTGATCATTGGTCTTAAAGAATTTGTTTTATCATTAAAATTTAAAGTACTTAATCTATAATGCTTATGTACATTTTACTCACAAAAGTAGTTTTTACTAAATTACTAAAAAACTAGAAGAGGTAACTGATTGTGGTATTTCCATTATTATTATTAGGGTGAACTGAAGCATCCTACCAATTTTCAATATTGTAGCTCTATTATTTCGCGCCTCTGATTTTTCCGAAAAACGCGGATTCTGGAGTCAATTTTGGTTTTATGGTTTTGGAAACCAGCACCACTCATTAATGACTTCTTACTGCACCTTCTCACCAAATTTTGGCTTCCTAGCGTCATTATTTAGCGCCTCCTATTTTTCTTTCAAAACGTGAATTTTATGTAAACTACTAATTTTATAACATTAAGATTTGTTACCTGAAACATTATTACATAGAACTATACTTTAACAAAGTTTTACACACAAATCTTAATTTTTACTTTTATGTTAAATGTGGTGCAATACTATATGCAGGCGCGTTACGATGACGTGACGCTACTAGCAGTGAACTAGGGTAAGTCCCGTGCACTCGCTCGCCTCTGTATCTTATACATGATACAGCGCTTGCTTTGCTTCAGCCTCACTCCTCTTAGCTTACTTCAGTATCGTTGGTATTATTTTTTCCACACCTTGTTAATAAAGACATTTGCTGGCCTTGTTCGAGTGTAATGTCCCATGTTGATTCCGCCGGAGGGATGGCCTTTCTTTTGTATTTATGCTTGTACAAATAAAGATATTTTGTTTATTTCAACCGTTTCCGGTAAAACAAAATCTAGAGGGGAGCGGTTCAGAGATGAGAAGAGGGAGGCATCATGACCAGGCCTCGGTTTTCGACCGCTTTCCACCCTGTCTCCAGCGGCTAAAAACTGACAACTCTAATCTTCACCTTCAGAAAAAGAAAGTGGTTAAGGCAGCTGCCCTACTAAGCAGGAGTCCCAGGCCCCAGTCTCAGTATGGCGCACATTTAAACTCGTTGCTGCTGATTCCTCATAATGATATCATGAATTCCTTCAATTTGCCTTTGTTTTCCGCCTTCCACCATCAGTTAATATATTATGTGTCACAGCTGCAGATTACAAGTGGTGTCTGTTCTTTACGACATGCCCGAAAGAAGAGAATCCATGCATTCATATAACTGAAAATTCCTGAATGAGCTATGAATCCACAATCATCAGTGCAGATGCAGTTACTTCCGACCTCCAGCGGAAATCTGAAATTAGTGAGCGTAGAGGATACGTACAGGGAACGCGGATAAATGGTGGCGCTATGTGGGAATCTGGGTTGGCCAAGGAGCATGTCGAAATAGTCCTCACGTTTGCTATTAACTCTGTGGTTCAGTGGTTAACACAACTGCTTAGCAAGCAGGATATCCGTGTTTGAGCCCTGGTCTGGCACACATTTTCACTCATCGCTGATGGTTCCACATTAAGTCGCACTGCAGCTGATATGTGCAGTTCCTTTTTCTTTCCTTTCTCCACCTTGCATCTTCAGTTTACATAATACAGCATGTGATCAAAAGTATCCGGACACCCCAAAAACATAGGTTTTTCATATTAGGTGCATTGTGCTGCCACCTATGCCAGGTACTCCATATCAGCGACCTCAGTAGTCATTAGACATTGTGAGAGAGTAGAATGGGGCGCTCCGCGAAACTCACGGACTTCAGAAGTGGTCAGGTGATTGGGTGTCATACGTCTGTACGCGAGATTTACACACTCAAAAACATCTCTAGGTCCACTGTTTCCGATGTGATAGTGAAGTGGAACGTGAAGAGACACGTAGAGCACAAAAGCGTACTGGCCGACCTCGTCTGTTGACTGACAGAGACCGCCGACAGCTGAAGACGGTCGTAATAGGCAGATATCTATCCAGACCATCACACATGAATCCCAAACTGCGTCAGGATCCACTGAAAGTACTATGACAGTTAGGAGGGAGGTGAGAAAACTTATTCATGACCGAACGGCTCCTCATAATCCACACATCTCGCCAGTATGTGCCAAACGATGCCTCGCTTGGTGTAAGGAGCGTAAACATTGGACGACTGAACAGTGGAAAAACGTTGTGTGGAGTGACGAATCACGGTACACAATGTGGCGATCCGATGGCAGGGTGTGGGTATGGCGAATGCCCGGTGGACGTTATCCTACCAGCGTGTGTACTGCCAACAGTAAAATGCGGAGTCGGTGGTGTTATGGTGTGCTCGTGTTTTTCATGGAGGGGGATTGCACCCTTTGTTGTTTTGCGTGGCACTATCACAGCACAGGCCTACACTGATGTTTTAAGCACCTTCTTGCTTCCCACTGTTGAAGAGCAATTCGGGGATGGTGATTGCATCTTTCAACACGATCGAGTACCTGTTCATAATGCACTGCCCGTGGAGGAGTGCTTACACGACTATAACATTCCTGTAATGGACTGGTCTTCACAGAGTGATGACCTGAATCCTATAGAACACCTTTGGGATGGTTCGGAAGGCCGACTTCGTTCCAGGCCTCACCGACCGACATAGATACCTCTCCTCAGTGCAGCACTCCGTGAAGAATGGGCTGCCATGTCCCATTAAACCTTCCAGCACCTGACTGAAAGTATGCCTGCGAGAGTGGAAGCTGTCAGCAAGGCTAAGGGTGAATCAACACCATATTGAATTCCAGCATTACCGATAGAGGGCGCCACGAACATGTACGAGGAGCGTTTGAAAAGTCCGTGCAAAAATAAAAACTACTTACATAGTCTCCATTTAGTCTTACACACTTCGTCCAACGCTGTTCTAGTTTGTTGATCCCTTCCGAATAATAGGAATTGTCCAAGTCTGCAAAATAGCTATTACTTGCTGCAAGCACCTCCTACTCTGAATAAAATCTTTGTCCCGCGAGCAATTTCGTCAAATTCGGGAACAAATAGTAGTCCGAGGGAGCCAAGTCTGGAGAATAGGGGGGATGTGAAACGAGTTTGAATGCTATTTTCATTAATTTTGCGACCACAACTGTTGAGGTGTGTGCTGGTGCATTGTCGTGATAGGGAAGGATCCAATTGCCGGCGTTTTTCTTGCAGTTTGATTTTCAAACGGTCCAGTAACGATGAATAATATGCAACTGTAATATTTTTACCCTTTTCCAGATAGTCGATGAGGATTATCCCTTGCGAATCTCAAAAGACAGCCGCCATAACTTTTCCGTCCGAAGGAATGGTCTTTGCCTTTTTTGGTACAGATTTTCCCTTGGTAACCCATTGTTTACATTGTTGTTTGGTCTCAGGAGTACAGTAATGGATCCACGTTTCACCCACAGTGACGAAACGACACTTACAGTATTGTGGATCTGCAAACCATCCTCACAACACTTCATACGCTTCCGTTTTTGGTCAAGCGTGAGCAATTGCGGAACCCATCTTGCGGATAGCTTTCTCATGTCCAAATGTTTATGCAAAATATTATGTACTCGTTCACTCGAGATGCCCACAGCACTAGAAATCTCACGCACCTTAACTCTTCTGTCATCCATCACCATATCATGGGTTTTATAAGTGATTTCTGGAGTCGTAGCCTCCACAGGGCGTCCAGAACGTTCAGCATCACTTGTGCGCATATGGCCACTCCGAAAATTTTGAAACCATTAATAAACTATTCTAATCGAAGGTGCAGAGTCACCGTAATGTTTATCAAGCTTCTCTTTAGTCTCCTGGGGCGTTTTGCCTTTCATAAAGTAATGATTAATCACCACACGAAATTCTTTTTCGTCCGTTTTTTGACAATCACACGATTTCATTGATTCACACGAATGCCAAACACAGTGAAATATACCAATATGGCTTAAACTTGGTTTGCGTTCTTTACAAAGATGCTACTGACCAAACATGACCTCGATATGTGCCGGTGATGCCACGTCTCGGACTTTGCATGGCCTTTTCAACCACCCCTCGTAAGTCATTTTTCAGTCCGGTCACATTGTGTATGTATCAGATTACTGATACCGCGTGGCGTCTATTCTTTCGGATATGTCCGAAAGAACAGATACCATGCATTCATGTAACTAATATGCCTCGATGGGCTGTGAATCCACAACCAGCAGTCCAGGTGCACGTGTACAGTCGTGGACAAAACGAGCGAGACGCCTCGCCTTTTCGTTATGCTGATCCGCACAGCTTTAAAGTCTGCTCCACAGCATAACAGGCGAGGCGACGAAGTGCTACCAACCTACTATGCACAGGCGTGAAATTGAAAAACCATCCGAACTTTGTCAGACTATTTTCAATCATGTTTAAGACTACATTAACGCTGATTAGTGTGTTAAACACAACACGTAAATATAAGATATAAATGAAAGAAGAAACGCTAATTAGTATGAACTGTATTAATAAAAATGAATTTCAGCTTATCGAGATAACTGTTTTAGTAAGACAAATTACTCCAGATCGTTACGAATTAGCAAAATATTACGCGCATTCGGCCGCGAAACGGCGAAACGTTCAGACCAGTCATACTGGATTACCGTTGCTGACCTACCATGAAAGTGTGGAAATTTAGCAATGCGTGAAGGTTCATAACGAAATTCAGGAAAAAAATCTTTCAGTGCCACACTTAAGTCAATTCAGTTATTGACAGAAGCGGAAAAAGTAGGCAGTAACAAGTATGAAAGTCTAAAAGAGTTTCATATTGACATCCACAGGGTACCGGCACAGAATAAAGATAGCAATAAAACGTATTGGGGACGCTAGAATGGGACTGATGACCATAGATGTTAAGTCCCATAGTGCTCAGAGCCATTTGAACAAGGTACGGAAGAGGACTCTAGAATTTCATAACATTGCTTTACTATCTACCTCCATCAAGATTAGAACCGAAAACAAACCAGACCTCTCTTGCACTATGCTAGCAGACAACCCAGACAGACAGCCCTCTATTATTACCCCAGACACGAATAAGCCGGCAATGGAAATTGCAAAACGATCTGCAGTTTCTGTTACATAGAGCTTTCTGGACTCAAAAACATGAATTTTCTACCTTTATGTCACCTTTATGTGACAATCATTAGGAATGTTTATCGAAATAACAAAATACTGTTGCTGTTGGTGTGGTCTTCAGTCCTGAGACTGGCTTTATGCAGCTCTCCATGCAAATCTATCCTGTGCAAGCTTCTTCATCTCTCAGTAACTACTGCAACCTACATCCTTCTCAATCTGCTCAGTGTATTCATGTCTTGGTCTTCCTCTACGATTTTTACCCTCCACGCTGCCCTCC
This sequence comes from Schistocerca gregaria, assembly GCF_023897955.1. Classification (NCBI taxonomy): domain Eukaryota; kingdom Metazoa; phylum Arthropoda; class Insecta; order Orthoptera; family Acrididae; genus Schistocerca; species Schistocerca gregaria. The sequence goes on from NC_064931.1 coordinate 554,863,638, forward strand.
AATACTAAATTGGTGATCCCCTGATGCCTCAGAACATGTCCTACCAACCGATCCCTTCTTCTAGTCATGTTGTGCCACAAATTTCTCTTCTCCCCAATCCTATTCAGTACCTCCCCATTAGTTATGTGATCTACCCATCTAATCTTCATCATTCTTCTGTAGCACCACATTTCAAAAGCTTCTACTCTCTTCTTGTCCAAACTATTTATCGTCCATGTTTCACTTCCATACCTGGCTACACTTCATACAAATACTTTCAAAAACGACTTCCTGACACTTAAATCTATACTAGACGTTAACAAATTTTTCTTCTTCAGAAACGCTTTCCTCGCCATTGCCAGTCTACATTTTATATCCTCTCTACTTCGAGCATCATTAGTTATTTTGCTCTCCAAATAGCAAAACTCCTTTACTACTTTAAGTGTCTCATTTCCTAATTTAATGCCCTTAGCATCACCCGACTTAATTCGACTACTGTTATTAGCGAGTAAATTTAGTAGGATAATTCTGCACCACCGCAGGAAATACACGGCGACAATAGCTGCCAAACGTATTCTACAATGTTTCGAATTCTCCATTAGACGTGCCACAGCCATAAAACGTTCAAAAATAGCCGAAGTGTTTCTCAAGCTCGCTACCAATGGGAATGCTCGCATTTCTAAAACGCGGTGGCATTAATACTGGGATCTGAATTACCACTTGTATAGGCAAATGGATTTTATTTGCATTCCTGTAAAAATGATTTGGATCGAAAGCGTAGCAACGATTAAAATGCTGATGTATCGACTGCAACTAGAACACTTCGAACAATGAGTAGGGGGAATTATTTAGGACTGGTACGGTCGCAGGTTCGAATCCTGCCTCGGGCATTGATGTGTGTGATGTCCTTAGGTTAGTTAGGTTTAAGTAGTTCTAAGTTCTAGGGGACTAATGACCACAGCAGTTGACTCCGGTAGTGCTCAGAGCCATTTGAACCAATTATTTATGCAGCCCTCATCTTCAGTTACTGTCGGAGCTATTTTCGTTGTTAGGATTTCGTCACCTAAATCGGTAGAAATGGAACCCTACTAGTCTCATTTTCTTGGCCGTCTATCTGTCTACCCAACCCTTAAAATCCTTTTACCTCGAGTACAGGTAGAAATAATTAGCGGAAATGTATCGCATTTCCTGCGGTTTACAGTCCCTTGGTGGTGTAGAAAAGTTAGCTTTTATGTCAACGCAATCTAAGGATACGGCCGTATATATAAACAAAATCTACGCGAAATGTCAAAAAATGGGTGGGGCAGAATTATCGTACTAAATTTACTCGCTAATAACAGTGTTTTCTTGTTTCGATATACATGCCGAATGATAGTCACATAAGCGGTGACATAAGCGTAGAAAATTCATGTTTTTCATTCCAGAAAGCTCTATGCAACTGAAATTGCAGAGCATTTTGTCATTTACATTGTGAAATTGCCAGCTTATTCATGTCTGGGGCAATAATACAAGTCTGTTTGCCTGGGATGTCTACTAGCGTAGTGACAGGTGTTTTGCTGCTGCAAGGGATGTCTCGTTTGTTTTCGGTTCTAATCTGGATGGATGTAGATAGATTATCAGTGAAGCAATTTTAAGAAATTTTCGCGTCCCCAGTACGTTTTATTGCTACCTTTATTCTGTATCGGCGCCCTGTGCATGTCAATATCAAATACTTGTAGAATTTCATACTTGTTACTACTTACTTTTTCCGATTCTGTCAATAATTGAATTGACTTAAGTGTGGCACTGAATGATTTTTCACTGAATTTCGTTATGAATCTTCAAGCATTGCTCAGTTGGCACACTGTCATGGTAGGTCAGCAACGGTAACCCAGTATGACTGATCTGAACGTTGATTCAGACCGTTTCGCGGCCGAATGCGCATAATATTTTGCTAAAACATTTAAGTTATCTCGATAAGCTGAAATTGATTTTTATTAGTACAGTTAATACTAATTCGCGTTTCTTCTTTCGTTTACATCTTATATTTATGTGTTGTGCTTAACACACTAATCAGCATTAATGTAGTGTTACACATAACTGAAAACTGTCTAACAAAGTTCGGACAGTTTTTCAATTTCACGCCTGTGCATAATATGTTGGTAGCACTTCGTCGCCTTGCCTGTTATGCTGTGGAGCAGACTTTAAAGCTGTGCGGATCAGCATAACGAAAAGGCGAGGGGTCTCGCTCGTTTTGTCCACGACTGTACTTTCGACCATCAGCTAGAATATAAAATTAGCGAGCACAGAGAACATGGATGACGACTGTGGATATTTGGTGGTGCTAGACGGGTATGTGGGTCGGCCGAGGAGCATGCCGAAATATTCTGCACATTTGTGATTAACACTGTGTCCGGCTGGCGCAGTGATTAATGTAACTGCCTAGTAAGTAAGAGAGACCGGATTCGAGTCCCAGTTCGGCATACATTTTCTCGCGGCGCCGCTGATTCCACATTATGTCCAGATGCATCTGTTATTATCAGTTCCTTCCCTTTCCTTTCCTTTCTCTCCCCTCCAGCTTCAATTTACGTAACTTGTATCACAGCTGCGGATTCCACGTGGTGTTTGTTCTTTCGGACATGTCCGAAGATTGCGTGCTTTGCAGTCTTGTTAAATGTTGTTGCAATTGCACTCCTTGTTTCTCGTGGATCCCTTTTTGCTTGTTGCACCATGTAGCGATCGTCTGCTGCTGTAGTTGACCGTGGTAGATCACCACCTCTCGTTTGGGGACAGTGCCTGTGGTATGGAACGCTCCCCATGCACGTGAAACAATGGTCTGATGAGCACAAAGCTCCTGGGCTACACTCGTGTCACACTTCGTCCTTCTTCCTATTCCCCGATGGTTCTCTCGCATCTGAAGTTATCCATATGCTGCCTTTGTGCAATTTTGTAATGCAGAACCCATCACAGTGCACAATAGCTGCCCTCCGCTTGACACATTGTCTTTCCCCATATCTTCAAATGCCTCGTGTTGCGTGGCCAGCCCCATTTGTCGCTACAGTCACTCTTACCTTACGACATGTGACGTCCAGCTCTCTGTGAACGACTGGGAACCCTCTGGAAACATGCTCCCGCACTCTTATTCATTTCATAGAATTGAAAATTCATTATGTTACTTTATTTATCTCGTCCATAAGTTTTGCACAGGAGTTTATATGCCCCTACGTCCAACAACTGCCATCCTTCATTCTCACGATCCTCAACCAAGCTGGTCAAGATACTTCCCAAAAGATTTTCCGCTGATAAAGTCCTTATTCGCCGGTCGGAGTGGCCGAGCGGTTGTAGGCGCTACAGTCTGGAACCCCGCGACCGCTACGGTCGCAGGTTCGAATCCTGCCTCGGGCATGAATGTGTGTGATGTCCTTAGGTCAGTTAGGTTTAAGTAGTTCTAAGTTCTAGGGGACTGATGAGCTCAGAAGTTAAGTCCCATAGTGCTCAGAAACATTTGCCAAAGTCCTTATTCAAGAACCCCAAATCGAAATTACAACACACCAATTAGAAATTTTGTCTAAGTCATTTTGTATAAACCCACAGTCACTCAGCGACGACACTTTCACTTATACTACAACATCATCTGCCAACAGCAGCAGATTGCTGCTTATCCTGACCGCCAGATCATTTATGTATACGGAAAATAACAACGGTCCTACCACACTACCATGGGGCACTTTCTTTTTTTTTTCTCACCCTGATGAAGACTCACCGTCAAGGACAATGTACTGGTTTCTGCGACTTACAAAGTCTTAGAGCCACTTACATACCTGGGAACATTTTAACAGGGTAATTTTCGAATACAATAAACTATATTTAAATATAGAGCAACGTATTGTGAAAATGATGGTAGATGATTAACCATAGAGCACGTTTGCTTCGATACAAACATCCTTAAGTGGTAAAGCGCTGATTTTTTAAAATTAAAAATACCGTTTTCCTTTCAGTAACACAACTATTATTGCAGTACAAGTTTTTTTCACTGATTGGTTCTTGATCAGAGACATGGTTTGCAATACCTTTAATTACAAAACAATTAAAAGAAAAAATCTTCCTTTTTTTAAATCTAAATTTTAAAATCTCAGTGAAAGTTAATCTTAGAGATGAACAAGAATGTTCATAATTTTACCTGCCCAAATCGTTACGCATCTAACGAACTTCCGCCCACAGAAGCAATTAACATCAACACGGGCTATAGCCCTCACAAGGTTTAATGAACTAATGCTAAATTTATTAATCTAGGTTACAGTAGTAGGCGGTAACATCTATACACAGAGGTCGTCTGTGAGAGCCAACGGACAAATTGTGGCTACCCATTAAATAATTCAAGGTAAAGACTTTTATAAAATGACCGTAATCAGAACAGCTTAACAGAATCTCATCTAATAAATATCTTACGAAAAATCAAAGTATCAATAAAACAGCTGCATAAAATTACATTTACTATCAGATATACAAACGGAGTGTGCATGACACCATTCCTTGTTCCGGCGCTGGCTGAACTGCACAGCGTTAGAGCCGATATTTTATTTCTGTCTGTCGTCGGCGCCACAATTCTTAGCTCTGCGAAAAACATCACTGCTAGGCAGAACGTGAAAGATGCTCACTGTTCACTCCACTGCAGACGGAGAGGTCAGGTCGCGGTCTCGGTATTAAAATGATACGCACACCTCGTGCCACATGTATCAGGTGGTTATAATTAAACTTTCCTTATTTAAAACATTATAACGCAGAAACTAATTACCGTACGAGTACCAAACTTGACAGCATTAATGTCCAGAACATGGGGTAAATGATTTCCATGCGTCACAGCGCCACCGTCCAGTTCCAACTATGGCCAACAGATGCCGTGATCAATCATCGTGATTCATAGTCTCACAAACCTGACCAGTCGCAGTGCACTTGTTGATGTGTCAACCTGAGCTTGAACAAAAGGAGTAGGGAATTATTGGTGAAGCTCTATTATCAAACCAACAGTAATGCCGCAGCTGCACTTCGAGAATATCGCCAGCACAAAGGATTACGGAAGGGTCATCTTTCTCAACCTACTGTACGTAGTGTGATGAAGTTCGAACCAACTGGAAAACTGACGCGCTCCGGGAAGAGGGCGACGACCGGTTGTGCCACAGGTGGTTAATGAAATCGGTGTTGCTATGGGAGACAGCCGGCCGGCGTGACCGAGCGGCTCTAGGCGCTTCAGTCTGGAACCGTGCGACCGCTACGGTCGCAGGTTCGAATCCTGCTTCGAGCATGTATGTGTGTTATGTCCTTAGGTTTGTTAGGTTTAAGTAGTTCTAAGCTCTAGGTGTTGACAGATGTGAAAATTATCGAACTATCAGTTTAATAAGTCACAGCTGCAAAATACTAACGCTTATTCTTTACAGCCGAATGAAAAAACTGGTAGAAGCCGACCTCGGGAAAGATCAGTTTGGATTCCGTAGAAATGTTGGAACATGTGAGGCAATACTGACCTTACAACTTATCTTAGAAGAAAGATTAAGGAAAGGCAAACCTACGTTTCTAGGATTTGTAGACTTAGAGAAAGCTTTTGACAATGTTGACTGGAATACTCTCTTTCAAATTCTGAAGGTGGCAGGGGTAAAAAAACAGGGAGCTAAAGGCTATTTACAATCTGTACAGAAACCAGATGGCCGTTATAAGAGTCGAGGGGCATGAAAGGGAAGCAGTGGTTGGAAAGGGAGTGACACGGGGTTGTAGCCTCTCCCAAATGTTATTCAATCTGTATATTGAGCAAGCAGTAAAGGAAACAAAAGAAAAATTCGGTGTAGGTATTAAAATCCATGGAGAAGAAATAAAAACTTTGAGGTTCGCCGATGACATTGTAATTCTGCCAGAGACAGCAAAGGACTTGGAAGAGCAGTTGAACGGAATGGACAGTGTCTTCAAAAGAGGATATGAGATGAACATCAACAAAAGCAAAACGAAGATAATGGAATGCAGTCGAATTAAGTCGGGTGATGCTGAGGGAATTAGATTAGGAAATGAGACACTTAAAGTAGTAAAGGAGTTTTGCTATTTGGAGATCAAAATAACTGATGATGGTCGAAGTAGAGAGCATATAAAATGTAGACTGGCAATGGCAAGGAAAGCGTTTCTGAAGAAGAGAAATTTGTTAACATGGAGTATCGATTTAAGTGTCAGTAAGTCGTTTCTAAAAGTATTTGTATGGAGTGTAGCCATGTATGGAAGTGAAACATGGACGATAAATAGTTTGGACAAAAAGAGAATAGAAGCTTTTGAAATGTGGTGCTACAGAAGAATGCTGAACATTAGATGGGTAGATCACATAACTAATGAGGAGGTATTGAATAGAATTGGGGAGAAAATGAGTTTGTGGCACAACTTGACAAGAAGAAGGGACCGGTTGGTAGGACATGTTCTGAGGCATCAAGGGATCACAAATTTAGCATTGGAGGGCAGCGTGGAGATAAAAATCGTAGAGGGAGACCAAGGGATGAATACACTAAGCAGATTCAGAAGGATGTAGGTTGCAATATGTACTGAGAGATGAAGAAGCTTGCACAGGATAGAGTAGCATGGAGAGCTGCATCAGACTAGTCTCAGGACTGAAGACCACAACAACAACAACAACAAGCTCTAGGGGACTGATGACCTCAGATGTTAAGTCCCATAGTGCTCAGAACCATTTGAACCATTTTTTGATATGGCAGACAACGCTGCTCGCAATTCCCGGTCGTCTAGCAGTCCATGTGCTGTGTCACGACAGTTGAACATCCGGTGGTCCACTGTATGGTAGGTGCTTCGAACCATTCTCAAATGGTGTCCGTACAAGGTCTATATCGTACAGCAGCTTGCACCACAGGACGCACAACAACGTGTTGACTTGGCTCTCCACTTTCTCACAAGGGTTGAAGTTGACGAGGGCTGGCCCTGGACCAGCCTATGGACAGACGAAGCTCATTTTTCTCTGACGGGTGAGGTGAACACACAGAATTGCCGAGTGTGGGGATTTTCACCTACACTCATTGTGCATGAAGTTCCTCTGTATACTGAACGTGTCACAGTATAGTGTTGCTTCATGGCTAAGTTCGTCATCGGTCCATTCTTTTTCGAAGATGTTGGCGCTCAAGCACCAAAGGCGTGCAGTGTGACTGGCCAGCGTTACTGTGATATGCTTCGCCAGCCGATGAGATATTTATCTGTAACAACACTTCAGACATTGAATACATGCAAAGATGTATAAAAACTACGCGAGTATCACATTCGGAAATTTTGAGAAATCATATAAAAATGGTCAGACGGGGATCTGAACCGTTGTCCTCTCGAATACGAGTCCCGTGGGGTACCATTGGACCACCACTCTCCAGAGCTTCTTACAGTGTTTAAAATTTGGTGTTTTTAATGTAAACTATAATCTAGGTGTGTATATACTATTAACTTGTCAGGATCCCTTCTCAGCTGATTCCCCTTTTTGAAACAGTGGTCATTAAAAATATAGAAATAGCACTGTGAAGATATTCATATTGATCATTAAGGGAGTTCATACCATTGCCTCCAGGTCAGTGATTACTTTTTGTACGTAATGCATTTTTAAATGACACTCAATACAGGTCATAATACGACCAGTGGCGACGATGTGTTCGCAATCTACTGTGTCATTAATATGTTAGTACGGATGTTCCTTGTTTCGTGCAATAAAGTTTCTGCCCGTTTGGACGACGTGCAGGGTGGTCTATGGATGTGGAACCATCTCTTTAAAACAAAAATGGATAAATACTAATTTAATAATGTCAAGGAGTATGAGATGAGGGGGAGTGGGGCCTGTAAGGTTATTTTGCCAACAACGTGGCCATTTTCGAAGTTATTTCTCGATGAAATTCTTAATTTTTAAATGGAAAGTGGATATGTGACACAGTCAATATATAGAGAACTTCGCGAGAAAAATAATGCTGCATTCATTTTGGCATAGCTTTATTGATTCTCGAGTTATTTTGCGTTATGTGTGAACAAAACTGCATTCGTGATTTAAGGCAGATCCCAGTTTCTCGAGAGATTCAGCAAGTGGTGCACTCTGGACTCTTACTCAACAATTCTAGAATAGCGTATAATGTTAGTTCGCCCGTAGCTATTTTCAACTGTCCGTTTTCTGCTTTGTATTTGATACAGCCAGTTTCGTGAGAAGTTTCACCTCCACAATGTAAGTAATACGTTGGTCGTCTGGATCACTGGTTGAATTCTTCTGCAATAACGGACGTGTTCCTCTGTCCCGATCTCAGGACGATCTCAGTGCATTCGGACTGTGTTTGCGCCATTAGTTTCACGTCCCTTCTGAGGGAAAAACGCCATTCATAACTTGAAAATGAATAAATCTATGCTTAAAGAAAAGATGCCATTGTTTTCCCTTGCAGTTCTCTACATTTTTTATATTTGACATGACCACCCTTTCCATTTCACAATGTGAGAAGCTAGTGCCATTCGCGGCTTACCGTGAAGTGATACCAAACTGCGTGTCACTCGATGTGACCACGAAACTCCCTAGCGGTAAAAAAAAAAGAAGAAATTTGGAGACACCATATTTGATTTTGTCGTATCTAATTGTTTGTGTATTATAACTTGCGTCTTATGACAGCATGCTATTTGAAGAAAATATCGCGTTAACTGTTTATCACAAACGCGTCACTCTTGGTACTACTTGTCATAATTAAATGTCAGCGATAAAAGCCTACAGGAGATCCTAAGATGAATGAAGTGTCCATAGTGGTGTAGTGGGTAGAGACATCGAATGGCGGAGGCGAGAAAGTTGGTTTCATGTCATGATCAATTTTAATATTTTTTATACATCTTCGCATTTGTAAAAATACTAGGACTTTCTTATTAATGCAACAGAAGGATATTTTACAATATTCTATGTTATTCACATATAAGAGAATTCTCTCTCAGAAGTGTTTTGTTTTTCGATTTTGTGTGTTCCGTCCGATTAAAAAACCCGAAGATTAAATAGCTGCGAATGATACCAACAGGAACGACATTTATCTTCTTGCTTGTTACAAATATTTTATTTATTTATTTATTTACAGGTCAAGTTCCGTAGGACCAAATTGAGGAGCAAATCTCCAAGGTCATAGAACGTGTCAGTACATGATATTACAGCATAAAAGTAACTGTTTTTTTCTGGCTACACTGCGGTTTCTGAGGATCCACTCACACGGGTGCATTTTCGAAGGAGAGTGCGTAGTGCACCGTTAAACACAGACACTGCAAAATAGTATTACAGGCCTATACAGGCCGCGACAGTAATGGATAAGTCCCTCCCTGTGGGGGAATCACAAACAGTGGGAGTGTAGGACGCGGGCACACATTTTCATATCTCACAAACAAACTGTGCAGCTGGAATTTAGTCATATTCGTAATTGCGAATACATTTCTTGTACTTCATACAGCTGTAGAGAGTGTTCCTTCAAACATGTACGCATCTCTGAAGTACATTGCATAGTACACCTTAAAACACAGACACTCTTAAATAATATGGTTTACTGGTGACATTTTCATCGCTTGGCTCGTGTTGTCACTTGTTTATTGTTTTCGGAGACACGGGACGAAACTGTTTGTGGACTTGATTTCTGTTCTCCACTTCCACTCCCTTTTCAGTTTCCATATCTATGAACCAACTTGTACGCTGTAAATTCACTTCGAAGACAGTGAAGCGCCTGCCGCGTTTTATCTGGAATCTCTCTAATTTTATATTCATGGTCTTTTCGCGGGGTTTACATAGGAGGAAGCAATATATTTGTTGACTCTTCTAGAAACGTACGCTCTCGCAACTTCAACAATAAGCCACACCGCGATGCAGAACGCCTTTGTTGCAGCGTCTGCCATTGGAGTTGTGGTTGATCATCTCAGTGTCGCATTCGTGCTTACTAAATAATTCTGTAATGGAATGCGCTGCTAACGAATTCCTAAAGATTTGTCATTTTTTTGTAAAACTGTCGCAGGTCCACTCAATTAAGGTGATATACAAGGAATTCCATCCCGGAAATGCTGGAAGTACAGTCGTCTGCAGCTTGTGTTGTTGACACCGTATCAAAGCCTGCCGGCTGCATACTGCCGCGCTCCACAAAAAACGTGTCGTAAGGATTCTCTTGAACGCCAGTGTACTTGTGCCGCCTTATTATATTGAGGAAGACGACTTTCAGAAACATATTTTTCTCAAGGAAGGTGCAACGTCACCGCCTCTTTACTTGTGACACCTACAAAGCAGATACTCTCTAAAGATAGTAGGTATTTCCTTCCCTTTCACTGCAGCCCAACAGAGCGGTCTGGACGCTGGGCAGAAACGTGGCGGTATCGATCCCTCGAGGGCAGTGACACGTCCTGATTATCGTTTCACCATCGATTGTCCCGCGTGATCCATCACGACTCGCAGCTCCGTGACAAAGGCGCTAACAACCGCGCGCACGTGCGAGGGAACCAGCTCCTCGCAGAACTTTGCCGCGCCTTCCACAACTTAACAGCTAAACACCCGGCGTAGTAAGCTAAGCTGCACTACATGGCCACGTGGTCGAGCAGTGTAACAAGCGTTCGATAGATAACTCGCTCACGCAACGCTAGAACTCTCCAACTGCAAGATACAGTTTTAAAGAATTTCTTGGATGGTTATAGAATTAGGTATAAATCATACTGCAAGAGAAAAAAAATTAATGTAGAATGACAAAAACAAATCAAGTAATTTTGGTCAATCAGCGTTGCCATTACATTAGGCCACGATATTGACACGCGGCACGCGGCTCCCCCCCCCCCCCCCCCCCCCCCTCCCTCTGTTGGAGGTTCGAATCCTCCCTCGGGCATGGGTGTGTGTGTTGTCCTTAGTGTAAGTTAGTTTAAGTTAGATTAAGTGCAGCGTAAGCTTAGGAGCCGATGACCTCAGCAAGACCTTACCACATATTTCCAAAGTTACGCTCTACCAAAACTACCCTTCGGTAGTTATCGTGCACTACGTAAATGGCGTAGTAAATTATATCATTACCGGTAGTATTGGTCGGATCGGTAGGGAAAGAAACGTAAATGAATGTCTAAAAGAGACTCTGGCAGCCGACGACTTTTCTTTGTTTGGTTGTTTGTTATTCACATAATTAGAACCGCACATCTGTTAGTCCACTGTATATTTTATGTCTTTACTGAATACAAATTGCATTTTATAAGTAATAAAAATTAGTTGACCACGTAAATTTTCTGCTCTTACGTAACCAAAGCAATTACTTTTGATGCATATACACTCGACAGCAAAGAAAGTGTGCCACTGCTAAATGCCACGAGCATAACGTAGCTGTGTCGCAGATCCTCTAAACGTCGAACCCTGTGGGGTACAGTCCTACCACAAATGACAACACATCGTGTGGCGAGAGCCTCCCGTCGGGTAGATCGGTCGCCTGGTGCAAGTCTTTTTAATTGACGCCACTTGGGCGACTTGCGTGTCGATGGGGATCATATGATATGAAGACAATACAACACCCAGTCCCTGAGCGGAGAACATCTCAGACCCAGCTGGGAATCGAAACCGGACCCCTTTGCATGGCATTCTGCCGCGATGACAACTTCTTTTTTTGGGGCATTTTGTTCGTTCTTGTTCGGTGTATTTGGTCGTAGCGTACGTCAAATGGCATCCGTTGAAGTTAGTTGTTGATCCCTTCACTCAGTTTTTTTTATTACAGAGACCAGCCAACTCTCTGACCGAACACGCTGAGCTACCGTGCCGGCTTGGCCACTCAGCTATCGAGGTGGACATTGCGATAAGTGACACTGCAGAAGTCTTATCACACTCATTAAGTGACATGAAGACTTGTTTTCCGTGATCCGAATTTGAACACACTGTTAACCAAACAAAGTTTGGAATTATTACTATTTTAACTGTAAGAAGTCACAATATTGTATTCACAGAACTGATTGGAACTTACAATTAAAATGATAGTGTGTCAGGAACTGGAACCTGAATAATATTGTAATAAATAAATAAAATTCATTATTGTAGTAGCCACATATGCATAAATAATTGTATTGAAGAATAATATTTTAATTCTATTTTTTTACCATTAAGACGCAGAAGAAAAGGGGCCGAGGGATGCAAATGTGCTTGAAGGTTACTACCCTCCCAGCCACCACGTTGTCGCTATAGCCATCGCTTTTGACATCCCAAATAGCGGGACGACTTTCTAATTCACTTATAAAGTTTTCCGTGTTAATGAAATCGAAACTCATGGCTACAATGTGTACGTTATAATATATAATGGATGTTTCGCGGCACTGTCTCAGCAGCTCTGTGTCTGTGATTTGTGTCCCAGTGCGAAAGTTGCAATTCAAACTAACGCATGTCCGACAGTGACTGCTGTGAGTACAGTCACCGTGTCCGTCACATGTGGCTGCGTCTCAGTGGCCCGGTGAGGTGGTGCAGTGTCCCGGTGTGAATGCTCCAGTTCAAACGAATGTACCTCTATCGGTGACCGTCCCAGTGTGAGACGGGCCTTAGAGGACCTGGGACACAGCTGTGATATGTCGCATCATTCAAGTGTAGCCTACACATTGGAATTCAGGTGTGGCAGACTTTTTGTGCTGTCGAGTGTATAGTTTACATGCACAAACAAAGCATTATATGCATAATTATTGTTGTAATTTTGTAATTTTTTACTCGGTACTATGTTCTTCATCGTAATCAAAGGCAAAACTTTCCTGTCATTAGTGTGATGAAGTACTGAAGCGATGCCCAATATTTTTTTGTTTTGCGTTTTTTTTTTTTTTTTGTTTACCTATTTGCTGATGATATTGCGTTGTCCAGCACTGTATGATAAATCAACATTTTTTCTTTATCTTCGCTACAACTTCGCTCCTTTTCACCTGTTTGCTTTTAAATAAAAGACGGGAAGATAACTATGTAGAACAAAAATGTTTCGTAGGTTACTAGGTCCTTTATATATCTTCACTCAGTTTCTGGAGTGTTCATCTACATCTACATGACTACTCTGCAATTCACATTAAAGTGCTTGGCAGAGGGTTCATCGAACCACAATCATACTATCTCTCTACTATTCCACTCCCGAACAGCGAGCGGGAAAAACGAACACCTAAACCTTTCTGTTCGAGCTCTGATTTCTCTTATTTTATTTTGATGATCATTCCTACCTATGTAGGTTGGGCTCAACAAAATATTTTCGCATTCGGAAGAGAAAGTTGGTGACTGAAATTTCGTAAAAAGCTCTCGCCGCGACGAAAAACGTCTATGCTGTAATGACTTCCATCCCAACTCGTGTATCATATCTGCCACACTCTCTCCCCTATAACGCGATAATACAAAACGAGATGCCCTTCTTTGCACCCTCTCGATGTCCTCCGTCAATCCCACCTGGTAAGGATCCCACACCGCGCAGCAATATTCTAACAGAGGACGAACGAGTGTAGTGTAAGCTGTCTCTTTAGTGGACTTGTTGCATCTTCTAAGTGTCCTGCCAATGAAACGCAACCTTTGGCTCGCCTTCCCGACAATATTATCTATGTGGTCCTTCCAACTGAAGTTGTTCGTAATTTTAACACCCAGGTACTTAGTTGAATTGACAGCCTTGAGAATTGTACTATTTATCGAGTAATCGAATTCCAACGGATTTCTTTTGGAACTCATGTGGATCATCTCACACTTTTCGTTATTTAGCGTCAACTGCCACCTGACACACCATACAGCAATCTTTTCTAAATCGCTTTGCAGCTGATACTGGTCTTCGGATGACCTTACTAGACGGTAAATTACAGCATCATCTGCGAACAACCTAAGAGAACTGCTCAGATTGTCACCCAGGTCATTTATATAGATCAGGAACAGTAGAGGTCCCAGGACGCTTCCCTGGGGAACACCTGCCGGTTCTCAGGGGAATGTGGTAAGACACTGATCACATACGTAAAGAAAGCGATCTTTATGAGCCAACGCCCGATAGTTATGCAACGTACGTAACATGCTGCTCGAAAAACTACCTTAGTCTACGCTTACTTATGATAGTCTACAGCAGCCTGCAGTTGTTTTATATCTCTAGTAGGCGCTGATGAGACACAGTTGGCAGGCGAAGAATATTGACGGAATTAAACTGCTGAATTTTTTAGGTAAGCAAAGTTCCTTACAATCAAGAACGCTACTAAAAAAACTGAGATCCTCGCGCAGTCCTTGAAGAAATAAGAGACGTCGACTGGCCGCCGCGTCGTCCTCTAACTTGTGGCGTCATGCAGATGCAGTATGGAGAGGCATGGCTTAGCACACCTCTCCCCGCGCCGTTTTGCCAGTTCTCCAGACTGTGGAGCCGCTATCACTGTCAAGTAGCTCCTCAGTTCGCATCACGAGGCTGAGTGCACCCAATATCATTTCTCGCAGAACGGAAGTATCCTGGCTAACTGAAAATCGAGCTCGGAACCTCCACATGCCAGCATCTTCGCTGGCCACTTAGCTCCTTATTTATCTTTTTTTTTCAGTGAATCTGTTTCTTCGTCATTCTCTGTCACCAGTTCTGTGCGAATGTCGCGTCACACCTTTCAAACTCCACCACTGAAAACTTCCCTTTTTTTCCCCAAGCTGAGCTACAGTGGAGCTATGAAGCCATGGAGGGACATACAGCACTACTGCATTTACGCAATAGCTATTAATACTGCTCGTGTAATGAGATCGCAGGTGACAGAAATTGCTGACTGTCAGAAAATGCAACTTCGTGCGATAATACCTATAATGTACGGGCAGATGAGGCACATTCAGTTAACGAACAATACTGACGAAGCTGAGTTGCTTAATTCGAGAGGGATATGAATCTATATTTATCATACATGATTATTATAGCAACGCAATAGCTTTTAATACCATCGCTAAAATAGTATTGCTGGCAGTGAAAATACAACAGACAGTAAGAAAGCAACTTCGTGCGATGTATGATTTGTAGAATTCAAGACTATACGTAAAGACAGTGCCAACATAGACCAACATGCCATAATATACAGAGCTATCTTACTGACCACTGTCCACGACTTCCGTAATACTGGGAGGTTACGATTACACTTTCCGTATTTAACACATTATTACATGGAAACTAATTATGGTACAAGGACCGAACTTGGTAGCATTAATGTCATGGACATTGAGAAGAGAAATAATGCGGAACCATTCAACTGAAGCTTTTTAATGTGCTGCTACGGTGCATCATACCAATACAAACCGGTACCGTTACTGCTACAAAAGGGGCTCAATATGGCGCCTATCAGTGTCCAGAAGGATCGGAAAGCGCAAGGCTGCATTCTGCACAGCAGAACGAAGCATGTCCGTAGGTATGCTCGCTACCTCTCTTGATATGCTGTACCTCATGTCAGCACACGTGGGCATATTCCTGTGGTAAACCCTGTCACAGGGAGTAAGATCAGGTGATCGCTCCGGGCAAGCATTTGGAAACGATCCGCTGATAATTCGATCGTGTCCAAGTGTGCTTCGGAGAAGCAGGTGAGATTCACGAGCGATGTGGGGTGGGGCTTCATCTTGCTGTTGAGATGAATGCGTCTCTCTCCAGGTGTATGAGACAGTATAAATCATCGCAATGACTGATCAGAGCACCTGGTGGCCATAGCTGGAACAGGACGGTAGCGCTGTAACGCATGGAAATCATGCACCCCATACTCTGGACATTAATGCTACCAAGTTTGGTACTCGTACGGTAATTAGTTTCCGTGTTATAACGTTTTAAATAGGGAAAGTTTAATTATAACCACGTGGCATATCTGATTCTTTCGTATTTAATTTACTTGTTCGCAAGTACCTGCGTGCATATGATTACATGGATATCACACTATGAAATAAAGCAGTGGTGTGGTATGCAGGACCTAAGGTTGTCAGTCCCCTTCCGGCTACACATTATTAGTTCCTCTTGCGATCCCGAAATGCTTCAGAAAACTTCCTGGAGGGTTCCTTCAATTAGACTACGGCCGATTACTATTCCCATTACTGTTCACCTTAGCTTATACTCCAGATCTAATAACCTTGATGACGCCGAAACACTACAAAATTGACTATTACTGCTTGTATTTGCATTCTGTATACTTTTCTGCCATCATAACTTGTTCCAAATACACTTCCTCAATGACATTCGGCACAAATTTGTGTCTTTTCTTTGCATTTCCGCCGTTTTCGTACCAGTCTTTCATATTTGCAAGTTGCTGTTCCCAGCTGTGGGTTTCGACTGCGTCTGACGGATGTTGAGTGTGACTAATAACTGATGTTGCATCGACTGATATTGAGCCCATTACGCTGGTGTGCAAACCTTCAGTATGAAAATAACTTTGGCATAATGTGTTATTGTCAAGTACGAACATAATGAAACTTGGATCATACATAGAAGGAATTGCTGCAGTATAGTGCAGAATGTAACTGAAAGAAATACACAATCAGACGAACAGAAACAACACTTTTTATTCAAAAGCAACAGTTTCGTTAAAGTCACCGTGATTCATGATGTCTCCCAGAAATTACAAAGGGCTTGACATGGTTCTCAGTGCATGTGTGATCACTACGGAGCAACGTACTCCCACGGTGGCCACAAGGCTAGTAAGGGCTTCTTGTGATAGGGCGTTTCATTTCTCCACCAGCGTAGTTTACAGTTGCTGGATGTTAGTTGGTGCACGTGTATGTCCTGCAATACGGCTCCTCAACACATCCCAAGCGTGCTAGATGGGGTTTAAATCTGGAGAATGGGCAGGTCAGCCCATTGGCCAAATATCCTCTTTTTCCGAGAACTCCTACACGTACGCTGTTCGATGAGGTGGCGCATTTTCATCCATAAAAATGAAGCCAGGGCCGAATGCACTCGTTAAATGTGCATCGGGGTATGGAGTATGACTATAATGTTGGCCGGTGTGTGGAGCGTGTTCAAAGATTTGTAGGTCCCATTCAACACTATGCTTTCTCACACCATAATACCTGGACAACCATTACGATAATGCTCTACACTAGTGGACGTGCCATCTTATAGCAAGAGATAGGAACACGTAATGCACCAGCATTTCCGGTTGTTTTAAAATCATGAGTTCTCCATTCACTTTGTGCAAATACGCACAGGGAGAGTTGTAATGTTGTCCAATACGTCTCAAGCCATAGTGTTGGGGATCATATTACGAGGTTGTGGTGACTAGATCGCCCGCTTAAGCCTGACAGCTCATTTGGAGACAGCGTCACCCGTTCTCATTGGCTGAGCATAGCGTGACCTTAGGGTAGTGTGGTTTTTCTGGCCACTGATTGGTCAAAACGTTCGAGGCAGAAACTCTTACAGCGAGTTGGGTGGGCCGTCGCCGACTGCGTGTGCAATGTTGCGTTAACAACGGTTGGTAGCATCAGGTGCAGTTCAGAATGGTTCAAAAGGCTCTGAGCACTATGGGACTTAATATCTGAGGTCATCAGTCCCCTAGACGTAGAACTACTTAAACCTAACTAACCTAAGGACATCACACACATCCAAGCCCGAGGCTGGATTCGAACCTGCGACCATAGCAGCAGCGCGGTTCCGGACTGAAGTGCCTAGAACCGCTCGGCCACAACGGCCGGCTCTGCTGTGGTGAGCTGAAGTGTGTTCACTGATCGAAATATGCTAAAGTGATATTAAGAAGTAATTGTATTAATAAATTACAGCCGGCCGCTGTGGTCGAGCGGTTCTAGGCGCTTCAGTCCGGAACCACGGGGCTGCTACGGTCGCAGATTTGAAGCCGACCTCGCGCATGGATGTGTGTGATGTCCTTAGGTTGGTTAGGTTTAAGTAGTTCTAAGTTCTAGGGCACTAATGACCTCAGATGTTAAGTCCCATAGTGCTTAGAGCCATTTGAACCAATTATAATAAATTACAGGGTGGTGGTGGTCGATGAGAGAGGTGGTGTGTGCGAGGTCACATGTCGCGATTATTATTAATTTTGACATAAATGTCATATTTTCCAAGAACAGTTGTTACTGATCGTTAATATTGATTTAGTGATCTTAAATTGTCATCGATATTGTAACTGAACTGTTGAGATCGTGGCTTATGCAGCAGTTCGTCACAAGGAAAGTTGTGTAATATTTAGTGTGTATTTCAAACAGGGTTGTGGAAGAACTGCACCGATAAATGTATTAATAACGTCCCTTAAAACGAAATTATGTGATATCTACCGACAAGTAGAGCAGCATTTTCCCAGGTCAATTGTGGCCACCAGTGCATAATCGGAACCACGACTTGCGTAATCTTCTGCCAAAGGGACACGTTAGAAGATGCAAGGTGAGCTATTAGAACCCCGTGATGTGCACTTGATGCTGAATACATCCAACCATAGCCCTCATGTGTACGGCCAGGCTACTACCACCAGACACCGGGGCACGACTTTTACAGCACAGGTTTCGAAAGTTGAAGGTCATTTAGCTATAAGGGTTGTTTCAAATTACGCATCTTATCTTTCAGTCTCTAATAAGTATCCATTTATGGCGTACCTGCCTTATTTCTTAGTGGATAGAACCAGAAGAGACGCTCGACAGAAGAGGAGCGTCTGGCGACCGCATGGAATTGTCAGTGGAAAGCCGCACTATTGGTTGTCTCGGCACATGTTATGCCACTTTTCAAAGCATTTCACTTGTCTGTTTATGTCGCGGCAAACATACAAGATACAATGAAGCACCATACATCATTTCAAATGGTTCAAAAGGCTCTTAGTATACTGGTACTTAACATCTGAGGTCAGCAGTCCCCTAAACTTAGAACTACTTAAACCTAACTAACCTAAGGACATCACACACATCCATGCCCGAGACTGGATTCGAACCTGCGACCATAGCAGCAACGCGGTTCTGGACTAAAGCACCTAGAACTGCCTGACCACAGCGGCCGGCTACATCATTTCAAAGAACGCTATCCGCTAAACAATTTTATACCATTATTATTAGAATAGATGCACCAAAACAGCTGCTTATAATAACTAATCTTTATTCACGACAGAATGTTTTAGCCTTTTTTTGTCGTTGTCAAGTATGTCTAAGTAGTGGGCCAAATTTCATGTCACCCCAAAGTACCGATATCCAATTTGGTGGTGATGACGTCATCGAAGATGGGGGCCTGTAGACTTGCAACAGCACATGACGTCATCCAAGATGGCGGGCCGTGACGTCAGATGGTGATGGCGACTTTAGGCGGGAAGTTTGAATTTTGGCGGGTAGGTAGGTCAATTGGGCTACCTCCACTAACCTAACCCCCTCCCTTACCCTCCCCAGAAAATGACAGGACGTTCAAATTCCATAAGGGCAATGCCACACACCACAGCTACCTCCACTAACCTAAGAAAATGGCGGGAAAATAGGTCACCTGTGCTACCTCCACTAACCTAACTCATCCGACCGCCACTGCTTCATAGGAACTGGTGGGAAAAGGACTCGGCCTGTGCTTGACATAAGTGTTTATTTTGCATGCAATCTTTATTTAAACAATTAGAGGCAGTACCTCCATCAAGCATGTTCAACACGAGGTCCAGAGTCCAACTGACCAAGTAGTACACAGTACCACCACCAGAGAACACTGTCATCCCTTCCGTGACGTAATCCAAGATGGCGGTCTGGAGGGGGCGACAAATGGCTGGAACTGATAGGAACCCTTACGTCAGTCACGTGTTAGACTTCAGCCAGTAGGATAGCGGTGTCTGGTAACGTCATTGGAGGGGATATAGGGCTCGCTCAGCAGCTCCGGTACCTCAGTCTTCCTCCGTCTGTCAGCAATAGCAGCAGAAGAAGAAGAACCATGAAGCATCAACAGCAGTTTCAATCCAACACTACTCTGCGGAACAGCTGGAAACAGAAAAGTAAGTATCCCATATCACATCTTTCTCTGTGGTTAGCGTTATTATTATTATTATTAGTATTATTGTTTCCCCATCTTGGTCCATGTGTAATGTTTCTTCATATTTGTTTAGCAGTAGCCCTCAATGTGTCCAAGCCCAGAGCGCCGAGTGCCAAATGTTGGTATAGAAGGACATCATGTCTGGGGCTTTCATGCGAGAATAGAAATTGAAAATGCATCGAAGGGTGTTAAAGTGCCAATTTTCGAGTTCGACTGGGACGAAATATGTCGTGCAGAGCGCAACATCAACCAGCAGATGACTAGAGAGAATTATTCAACTCGTTCTCCCCCAGACATTCGCCTTACTGGTGTGACACTACGTATTACAACAGTGTATGATGACTGTGCACTATGTGTTAAGTTGGGTGGCAATTGTGTATATGTAAGGCATGCCTCGGTTATGAAGTTATACAATCAGGATACTGTGCTATGTCTTGCTTTGTTGCTTTGGAGAGAGTGAACCTCTGGCTGCAAAGCATAGACTCTCCATACAATGATGTTGTAAACTTCCTACGTGAGCATAGTGTACATGTTGATGATTTGAAGCAGTACCTTCGTTTTCACGTGAATGCTGAACCGAAAGACAAGCAGATTAAATGTGTGTGTGAAAAACCTGCGTACTATGAGGCATCCATTGGCTTGAGGGAGGTATGCGCGGAATTTATTTCATGTCAAATAGCTTTGCTTTGGAATATACTGTACAGGTGCTAAGAAGAAGATACAGAAAGAGTCTGATGATTTTCTTGAAATACTACATCCTATGTATGATATTTAAATAAATGAATAATTTATGTATATATGATCCCAAACTGCGTTTGTGTTTTATTTCATACCTCATTATACACTCCTGGAAATGGAAAAAAGAACACATTGACACCGGTGTGTCAGATCCACCATACTTGCTCCGGACACTGCGAGAGGGCTGTACAAGCAATGATCACACGCACGGCACAGCGGACACACCAGGAACCGCGCTGTTGGCAGTCCAATGGCGCTAGCTGCGCAGCATTTGTGCACCGCCGCCGTCAGTGTCAGCCAGTTTGCCGTGGCATACGGAGCTCCATCGCAGTCTTTAACACTGGTAGCATGCCGCGACAGTGTGGACGTGAACCGTATGTGCAGTTGACGGACTTTGAGCGAGGGCGTATAGTGGGCATGCGGGAGGCCGGGTGCACGTACCGCCGAATTGCTCAACACGTGGGGCGTGAGGTCTCCACAGTACATCGATGTTGTCGCCAGTGGTCGGCGGAAGGTGCACGTGCCCGTCGACCTGGGACCGGACAACAGCGACGCACGGATGCACGCCAAGACCGTAGGATCCTACGCAGTGCCGTAGGGGACCGCACCGCCACTTCCCAGCAAATTAGGGACACTGTTGCTCCTGGGGTATCGGCGAGGACCATTCGCAACCGTCTCCATGAAGCTGGGCTACGGTCCCGCACACCGTTAGGCCGTCTTCCGCTCACGCCCCAACATCGTGCAGCCCGCCTCCAGTGGTGTCGCGACAGGCGTGAATGGAGGGTCGAATGGAGACGTGTCGTCTTCAGCGATGAGAGTTGCTTCTGCCTTGGTGCCAATGATGGTCGTATGCGTGTTTGGCGCCGTGCAGGTGAGCGCCACAATCAGGACTGCATACGACCGAGGCACACAGGGCCAACACCCGGCATCATGGTGTGGGGAGCGATCTCCTACACTGGCCGTACACCTCTGGTGATCGTCGAGGGGACACTGAATAGTGCACGGTACATCCAAACCGTCATCGAACCCATCGTTCTACCATTCCTAGACCGGCAAGGGAACTTGCTGTTCCAACAGGACAATGCACGTCCGCATGTATCCCGTGCCACCCAACGTGCTCTAGAAGGTGTAAGTCAACTACCCTGGCCAGCAAGATCTCCAGATCTGTCCCCCATTGAGCATGTTTGGGACTGGATGAAGTGTCGTCTCACGCGGTCTGCACGTCCAGCACGAACGCTGGTCCAACTGAGGCGCCAGGTGGAAATGGCATGGCAAGCCGTTCCACAGGACTACATCCAGCATCTTTACGATCGTCTCCATGGGAGAATAGCAGCCTGCATTGCTGCGAAAGGTGGATACACACTGCACTAGTGCCGACATTGTGCATGCTCTGTTGCCTGTGTCTATGTGCCTGTGGTTCTGTCAGTGTGATCATGTGATGTATCTGACCCCAGGAATATGTCAATAAAGTTTCCCCTTCCTGGGACAATGAATTCACGGTGTTCTTATTTCAATTTCCAGGAGTATAGTCAAAGCATTACGCTTATTAATATTTTTTCAATGCTACACCAGTTACTCACATTAGTGAACCATAAAGTTACTCTTAATGGGTAATATATATATTCTCTGTGTAGCGAATATAGCTCAGTCAGTTAAGTGTTGAAGCTATAGTGGCTACACGTACTATTACTATCCGTTCAAGTGTATCTTTCTATATATGCGAACTACATGTCAGTACCTGGTGTAGTTAGTATCATGGCAGGGTGGGTGAAACATCCTCATGACAAGGACTTTGTTGTCGGTGACTGATCCTGTGAAAATTCAAAAGAAGACCTGAAGAGAAGAGGAACGGAATTCTCCTTCCTGATAATATACAAGCAATTATTGTAGGTCCATCAAATCGTGGGAAGACTAATGTCCTCATGACGCTGCTTAACACATTGTAGATGAAGCCCAATTTGAACATGTTTGTGTATTCTCAAAAACACTGTTTCAGCTGAAGTATCAGCTATTACAGGAGATATTGCGCGGTGTAGATGGTGTTACATACACGACATTCATTGAAAGTGGTGATATCCCTCCACCTGAAACAGCAAAGCCAAACAGTGTCTTAATATTTGACGGTGTTGTTGTAGAAAACCAAGACCAAATTCGAAAATCTTTCTGTTTCGGTCGTCACATAAGTGCTGATGTATTTTATCTAAGCCAATCATATTCCAGAATCCCAAAAGAGTTGGTTAGGGATAATGCAAACCTCATTGTAGCCTTCAAATAAGACAGTCTCAATTTAAAACACATTTACCAGGTACATGTCGGAACTGACATGTCGTTCAATGATTTTGTAAAGATATGTGCTGATTGCTGGAATCATTCACAGTATGGAATTCTCGTTATTGATAAAACAGGAAAACTGAGTTATCGTAGGTACAGGCGAAACTTGCAAGAGTTTCTGCATATGTAGCTCGGTAATAGAGGATAGTACATCAGTATAACTTGCATCATGGACAAATTCGCGCGCATGTCTAGCTTTCAACCCGAGAGAATGGGTGTACACAGACAGAACATTCGCCTGTACATGGATGCGAAAATTCAGGCTATTGTGCATAAAGTTGGAGGTATGCACAGGGAACTAGAGACGTATTACCAGACTCTTCTGAGAGTGGTGAATGCGTTAAACAAGTTAGTTAATGAAGTCGGTAAGAAAGTAACCGACTTCACTGAAAAGGTCGAGGCTATTGAGGGGAAAATAGATGTAGAGTTCCTTGTTGTTGAGAAGGGGGACAGGTACATAGAAAGAGGAAGAAGATGAGCGGATATATAAAGCCTAACGCTGCAGAGATGTCAGATTAGTATACACCGAGATGTCAATGAAGCAGAAAATGATTCAAGCGCGGAAAGCAGTTCGTGAGAAATTATGGTGCTGAGGTTAGGGGATATGGATCGACAGCATACACTAAAAGAGACCTTTAAGCCGGTTACTGAATCTCTCCGACAGCTCTCAGCAAAAACTAAAACACACGATAACGATGGTGTTGCCACTGACGAAATCATTATCCGTCACGCCCCTGGTCAGATAGATAGAACTTTCGGTGTTAGCAGGGGAAGACCGTACATGTTGGGTAGGCATCCTATAACTGTAACTGATGACACAGTACAGATTAGCGATAGACGGTTTGAGAGAACACCTGCCTTATTGAATCTTATTTTCCTAAGACCTTCCAAAAAACCTATAAATTATTCAGTTAATGATAACGAAACCTACTGTGAAATACTGCACATGACTAACGTATACAAGATCGCGAAAAGCCTGAGCAACAAGTAATATAACACCATTATAAAACCAGTACTTGATGGCGAAAACAGCAAGAACAAAAACAGCAGCAGCAGCAGCGGTGATGGTATTGACATTGAACATAAAGCAGTGAACAATCGAATCACGCAGTGTATATGACGACCCCAACGAGCTAATAGACTACGGCTGCTCATTGCATCAGCTGCTGCAGGTAACACAACTCATTCGAATGAGGCTGTTTCAGTAATCTCTGAACTTGGAGAGAGAGGTATCATCGAATAAGTGTGGAGACAGTAGATCGAGAACTGCGCAAACCAGTACGCAAAACATACCCTCGTAGCCATGTTATGATTGAAGATTTGGATAATTTATGGCAAGCTGACCTTGTAGATATGACGGAATATTCACATGAGAATAATGGATTCAAATATATTTTAATGGTTATTGATAAATACTCCGAATTTGCTTGGGCATTACCTGTTAAAACAAAAACAGGTAGAAATGTCGTGGATGTTTTTGAGTGTTTGCTACAGACAGGGACAAATCGATGCCCAGACAACATCCAAACCGTTCATGGATGAGAGTTTTACAATAGGTATTTCAAGACCTTGGTACAACGGTGTGGAATGCATCACTATTGAACATTCACTCACCTGAAGGCAAGTATCGTGGAGCATCTGAGCAGAACAATAAAAGGTCGAATGTGGATGCGGCTCATACAAATGGACAGATATCCTCCCAGAAATAATTGCTCAATATACTCGAACCAAACATCAATAAAACTGAGACCAATCGATGTTCGTGATAATGGACTCATGGATACGGTGTACTATCACATTAAAATGCTGGATCCACGCAGACAGAAATTTAATGTAGGTGACTAGGTGCATATCTCAAAACAAAACACAGCATTTGAGAAATCATACCTACCTAACTGGGCAACAGAGATATTTACGGTTTCAAAGGTCCAAAGAACGAATTCTAACCTGAAGGATAGTAAAGGTGAAGAAACTGTAGGCTGATTCTACACTGAGGAGTTCCAGAAAAGCTCAGAACCGGATGTTTTTCTCGTGAAAAGAGTCATAAGATGTCGTGGAAATATAGCACTAATCAAATGGCTTGGTTTTCTTACTACGCAAAACAGTTGGATTGATGCCAACGATTTGCTATATATTGGATGCGCACAGTCCACAACCACCGCAGTAGCATAACACGCGTTCTAGGAGACGCATTAGAGGAGGTGGTGGCATTCTACACAAAAGGCCAGTGGAATTACACCTCCCTGGGTATAACTACTGTGGACCTGGGACAAAGTTTCAGAAACGCTTGGCACGAGGTGATAAGGGGGTTAATCTGCTCGACGAAGCGTGTGTGGAACATGACATAGCATACACTGCAAATAAAGATCTGTCAAGTCGTCACATTGCAGATAGGATTTTAGCTAAGGCGATATGGAGAAGAACGGATATTGGTATAGGTCAATGTATTACAGTATTTGCAGTTGATAAAACCATGCGCGGAAAACTTAATTTGGATTTAGGAGTGATGAATTTCAAGCGAGTTATGATTGTTTGGCCTCATGGTAAGAAATCAATCAGCAAAATGACCAGATAATTCTTACGGGAATTTCACTGGGATGCGTTTGATCAAAGGTGTATGGTGAATAATATTTTTTCTTGGTTTATTCAGTTCACACAAATACGATATAGTTCTTGAGGAACAATATAATTCTTGAGGTACAATGTACTTTTTGAGGTACAGTATAGTACTTTTGAGGTACAAACTGACTCTGCTATTCCAATGCAGAAATACTTTTAACATACACACTACAACAGTAATACTGATAGGATCTTTTTTTTTAATAAATCTACTTTTTTTACTACTGCAACTAAATTCCACAGTCCCAGTAACATTTGCAATAATTCTGTTGAATGGTGCACGCTTAGAATCTAATTTCAAGAGTCTACAATAGCAAATGTTTTTACAATAACAATTCTACATACACTTAAAACTATTCTGATTTGGATGAATTTGGATGGCTAGTGGCAGGGTGTTACAAAAAGGTACGGCCAAACTTATAGGAAACATTCCTGACACACGAAGAAAGAAAATATGTTATGTGGACATGTGCCCCGGAATGCTTACTTTCCATGTTAGAGCTCATTTTATTACTTCTTTACAAATCACATTAATCATGGAATGGAAACACCCAGCAACAGAATGTACCAGCGTGACTTCATTCACTTTCTTACAGGAAATGTTCAAAATGTCCTCCATTCGTGAGGATACATGCATCCACCCTCCGTCGCATGGAATCCCTGATGCGCTGATGCAGCCCTGGAGAATGGCGTATTGTATCACAGCCGTCCATAATACGAGCACGAAGAGTCTCTACATTTGGTACCGGGGTTGTGTAGAGAAGAGATTTCAAATGCCCCCATAAATGAAAGTCAAGGGGGTTGAGCTCAGGAGAGCGTGGAGGCCATGAAATTGGTCCGCCTCTACCAATCCATCGGTCACCGAATCTGTTGTTGAGAAGCGTACGAACACTTCGACTGAAATGTGCAGGAGCTCCATCGTGCATGTACCACATGTTGTGTCGTACTTGTAAAGGCACATGTTTTAGCAGCACAGGTAGAGTATCCCATATGAATTAATGATAACGTGCTCCATTGAGCGTAGGTGGACGAAACTAAAATGAGCACTAACATGGAAATAACATCTTTTCTGTATTTGTGTATGAGGAATGTTTCCTGAAAGTTTGGCCGTACCTTTTTGTAACACCCTGTCACTAGCCATCCAAATTCATCCAAATCAAAATAGTTTTAAGTGTATGTAGAATATTTTTCCCATGTGGAAGTTTCTTTCTATTTTATTTACATCATCATTAATTTGAACCCAACAACCCACATCCTTTCATTTTTCCCTCTCCTTCCCTCTTTCCTGACGAAGCAACTGCCAGTTGCGAAAGCTCGTAATTCTGTGTGTGTGTTTGTGTGTTTTGTTCATGTGCCTGTCTGCCGGCGCTTTCCCGCTTGGTATGTCTTGGAATCTTTGTTTTTAATATATTTTTCCCATGTGGAAGTTTCTTTCTATTTTATTTACATCATCATTAATTTGAACCCAACAACCCACATCCTTTCATTTTTCCCTCTCCTTCCCTCTTTCCTGACGAAGCAACTGCCAGTTGCGAAAGCTCGTAATTCTGTGTGTGTGTTTGTGTGTTTTGTTCATGTGCCTGTATGCCGGCGCTTTCCCGCTTGGTAAGTCTTGGAATCTTTGTTTTTAATATATTTTTCCCATGTGGAAGTTTCTTTTATATATATATATATATATATATATATATATATATAATAAAAACAAAGATTCCAAGACTTACCAAGCGGGAAAACGCCGGCAGACAGGCACAAGAACAAAGCACACAAACGCACACACAGAATTACTAGCTTTCGCAACCGATGGTTGCTTCTTCAGGAAGGAGAGGGAAAGACGAAAGGATGTGGGTTTTAAAGGAGAGGGTAAGGAATCATTCCAATCCCGGGAGCGGAAAGACTTCCCTTAGGGGGAAAAAAGGACAGGTGTACACTCGCGCACACACATACACGCACACATATCCATCCGCACATACACATATATGTATATATATTGTGTATGAACAAGTAAGGCAATATATAATTTTTTCTATTTTTTGCTTTTTCAAAATTTTTTTTGCACTTTTTTCTTTCTTTCACACACATGGTGTGCATATATGAACATAAATGTTGTCCTTTTTTTCTTCTTTTTATCCTTTCCTACCCACACATTCTCTCTCTCTCTCTCTCTCTCTCTCTCTCTCTCTCTCTCTCTCTCTCTCTCTGGTTCAAATGGCTCTTAGCATCTGAGGTCATCAGTCACCTGGACATAGAAATACTTAAACCTAACTAACCTAAGGACATCACACACATCCATGCCCGAAGCACCTAGAACCACTCAGCCACAGCCACCGGCAATGTCAGTATCCACAGGTTTCATGGGCGCAGGCTAGACGCGTCTCGCATGTCCCATTAGGATCGCGAGGGAGAGAAAGTGGTCAAACAGATTTGTATAGCGTGATCTGTGACATCAGCACCCATAGTTTTCATGCACTTGGCCCAGAGGATGACTTGGCACTTATTGAGATAGACATGTGATGTCAGTATAACACTCGAAGAACTTTAACTGTAGACGTGACTTTCATATCCCATCAGCAGCAGAGTGATCCACCATTTTCTCCCACCCGGACCACCATCTTGGATTACATCAAGGGAGGGATGACAGCATGCTCTGGTGGCAGTACTGTGTACTAGGTCAGTTGGACTGCAGACCTCATGGCGAACACACTTGATGGTGGTACTGCCTCTAATTGTTTGAATGAAGACATACATCCAGTACAGGCTGAGCCCTTTTTACTGCTATTTCTCCCCACCCCAGACTGCCATCTCAGATTACGTCACGAGAGGGATGACAGTGCCCTCTGGTGATGGTACAGTGTACTAGGTCAGTCGGACTCTGGACCTCGTGGTTAACACATTTGATGGTTGTTTTCTTTCCATTTAGAAAGAGGCTGTTTTCACTTAAATATTCATATATTCATACATTCTTTCTATGTCCATGGTAGTTCTTGTTTCTAAATCATTGATTGAGCTAGTGTTCACAAGGAGAGATTTGTCATCTAAATATATATGATTACATTTTCTTGTACTGATTCTGCCATATTATTGACATATAATGCAAACATTAATAGATCAAATATTGAGCCTTGTGCTATTCCATACTTTACCACTTGAAAATCAGAGTGAAAAGTTTCCACCTCATTGTTTACCTTATATTTTCATTCTACACTTCATTCTCCATTTTCTACAAATGATTTTATTAAGCAGGCTGCACTTCCCCTGATACCACATCTATGCAGTGCACCTAACAGCGTAGTATGATATACACAGTCAAAGGCTTTTGAGAGATCAATAAATATGTTACAAACTTTCTTTTGTTCTTCCAGAGCTCTGGTTATGTCTATCATCAAACTTGCCACTACTGTTTTTGCAGACTTCCCTTTCCTAAATCCATGCTGTACTTCATCCAGGTTATTTCATTTTCCTTCATATTTTATAATGTTACTTTTAATAGCTGTTCCTATAATCTTTGATAAGGTGGTCTGACACCCTTCTCTCTTTTAACCCATAATACGTATGAAATTTTGAATGAAATGTTTTCAGTTATTATACTCCATGTTTTTATGTGATTACTGCATGTCTATTGGAGGATAAAAGTCTTCAGTTATTTTAGACATGAAGTACAGAAAGAGAGCATCAGTAGTAAGATTTTTGCACTTAGCTTACTTCTTACTTGTGTTGGCTCAGTCAATGTAGGTTAACAATTCCTTAATGCTAAAGCACCAAAAAGGTGTCTGGATTCTATTTATCAGTACCAGTACATCAAATACTAAGTAATACCATGTAGCAGGAATGTATGTTCTCTTCAAAATTGTTTTATTACATATTTGGCAGTTTGTACTCACCTGGGCCTACTGCATCATCTATGTCATGTAAGGACATTATATATTATGCTATGAGACCAAGTTTATGCTTTTTTTTATTACAACAGGCCTATTTTGGCATGATTGCCATCTTAGGGATATCAGGTGGTCTCAATATCCATACGACATCACTGTCCCAGTTGCTGTCACTACTTTACAAGTTTGCTCCTTTGATGTTGGTGGAGCTATAGTAAATGTTAAACTTTAGCTGGAGCAGTTATTTGTGAAGTTGTGGAATCATGAAACTTTATTTCATAATAACGTTACTTGATAGCTGTACTGGCAGTTCAGTCAGTTTTACTTAATATTCAGTACCACACAAAATACTTGTACACTTACATCGCAGCACTTTTGCACAGAAATACTATTGAATATGTTATTTTTCTAAGCACATGTTACAGAATGACTGATACTATGCACCATCTTTCCTGTCTACATTTTGAAGAATTCAGTTTCATGAACTTTACTGTATCAAGAAATATGGTGCAATACAATTTCACTACATTGTATTACGAATTCTTCGAGAAAATGCACATGGTCTAAAGGCAATGGAGACAAGGGGGAAAGCCATACCACCACTATGAAGTTATAAAACCTTTGCTATGTAAGATGGCAAAGCTGTGGCAATGTTATAAAACAGTTATCATTCATTCTTTTGGCTTGATTCTTGTTGCCTCAGATTATTCTGTATCAGATGGTGTCAAAGAAAGTGCACCTGTCACTTCATCCCCAGGTGGTCCTCGCATTACCCGTCTGACAGATGTTTAGTAATTTCATTTACTAGAATCTTTTTCGGTGTTTCTTGATTACTTACTTAAAATTTTAGTTGGATAGGGACTGTTATCAATCAACCGCAAAAACTATCTACTTGACACTTATATACGTTGTTTTGAATTGTTTTTACACTGCTACACCTATCCCACCCCTACCCTGTTTCTAGTGGTTAACTGACATGGAGATGCTAAGTCAGCCTAAGAACCCAAAGCCTAAAAATATAGATTAAACACAAACACTTACAGTTTTCTATTATTTTTACATGTGACTTATTCTGTCTCACCTCCAATCCTAGGATTCTAGACTTAAACATTAAGCTCCACTGTATTTTGTTCCATATTGTAAGTCATATCAGTACCAAGTGATGCAAGATTGGGCACATTACCTCATCTCACATCATCAAGTTCATATGTAAAGTATGTGTAATCACATCTTTTCCAGAAGCACAGGACTACCTTCTTAACAGCTAGTTCTTCCACAACATGAGACACATTATTTAGTGAAGACATCATACTCCCAACACCAATGGCCCTACAATGCTCCCACTGTTACAGTTTCTTACCCAAAACTGAGCCATTTAGGGATAATATCAAGTGCAGAAAATGCACTGCACAGCACGCCACCACTAAATATATTACGATACTGGCCAAATGCATTGTGATTACACCTGAGAACAACACCTCTCTGTCCTCTTAGTCTGCCCAAACAGACATACAAAACCAGCAGTACCATCAACAAAAACAAAATTTTAAATGTGTCAGTCCACCTGCCTAAATCTGATCTCAATACAAAAGTTAAGATGCAAGACGTTTTACACACCTGCATGACTGCACTCCACAATATCTTTCCATGCAGAAGAAACATCACGTATAAAGATAAAAGTGCAGCTACCAAACAACTTTTTGGACTAACGCTCCTCCCCCCACTGAAAAACAAACATAAGACTCCATCCCTACACTCCACATACTGTTCATCAAAGGTGAGTAACCTCCCAACTAGTAAAACTATCTTTGCCTTTTTACAGGTTAATGGACTCACACATAAAAGCACTTGTACAACCTATTGTCACAAATGAGGAACTAGACATACTACCCATTGCAGTAGTTATATCCAGTCCTCAGCTGCCATGCTTCGTGAATTGATTAGCCAACTCTCCACCCAAAATGATCTTACAGTGAGCACAGTCACTATTCAACAGAGGTGAGTTTTTAGGACTACAACAACACTCCTTGAACCTATACATCACGACTGTGAGTCTTGAAATGCCCAGAACTCAATTTGTCAGCATCTCCCTGTCTATGTTCCACCAGCAAGCACCATTCCTAAAGATCGCATCAATTTCATATGTGCACAAAGAGAGAATCATCATGGATGACTGACTCTGGTCACTACACCATTAACACTGGGCATGCCAAGTGTAAGGACACCCTCATGTAATGTAATGGATCAAATATGTTGGAAACAGAAAGCAATATATGACTAAAATGTATGTATGTGGTGTTCAACATCTGTATAAACATCACTGAAGTCATGAGAAGATACAAAACATGTTGTATGCTGATGATATGACATTAGCAGATGTAGAAAAAAAATCTAGAAACATTGGAATGAAGCATGTTTATTTTAACAAATAGCATAGAATGACTTAATTATAAATCTAAACAGGACTCCATTCCTGATGTTCACAGAGGGTGAAAATGAAATTCACAATAAGATATTCATATATGAATCAAGACTGGAAGCCGTTACCACTACAGATTTTTGGGCAATTGCATCTGACAACAAGTTCCAAAGGAGACAACATATAGACAATATTCACTGTAAATTAAGCACCATAATACTTATTATGGAATAACGTGTGCGTTATGCCAACAGAGAGCTTCTGTGTACAATGTACCATGATGTTTTTGAATCATACTTACAATATGGAATTAATGTTTGGAGAAATTACAGTAGCAATAATACAAAAATAATTTTTGTTTTGCAAAAACAGACCATTAATGACATCCTGTTTCATATAGAACTGCTTTCTATAATCTGAAAATACTTACATTTCCATCCATGTACATATACAGAGCAATAATTTCATTGAATGAAGGCAACACATTCTCATAGGGAATGTGAATGTTCATTCATACAACACAAAAAATAAAAGCCAGCTGTGAAGTAAACCACACAGACTGTGAGCTGTTGAAAAAGGTCCTCAGTACTCATGTGTGTGACTGGTAAAGTGTCTTCCTACAAGTCTACAGGGCAGTATCAGTGGAAAGACGTTCCAGAAACGACTTGCAGATTATTTAAAGGAAAAATAATTTTATAATGTGGGTGAGTTTAGGTGTAAATAATGAGAAAAGTTTTTATTACATCTATCCATGTTCTGTAACAACCTGAGTTAAAGTGTGTGTAAATAACTTTAACACCTTAACACAAATCAAGAGAAAAAAGTATCTAACATTATTATCATATGTGCCAGTTTCATGTTTCATATTGTAATATGTAGGCTAAATATTTTAAGACATTAGATTAAGTTGACTTGCCCTACACAGTAATTTAATAGGTGCCCCAAAGCAGATTTTTAATAGCCTAATTTTATTCTGCTGGGTATTAATCATTTGGAATTTTAGCAAACAATTGAGGATGTTTAAGTTTCATTGTGAAATGGAATTTGTGAATTAATCCATCCAACCAGGGCAATCCTTAATCTGTAAGGGCATCATTAGCAATGAGAATGACTGAAAGCTAAAATAGAAACAGTTGAGTTTAACAGTTTTATGTTGACAAGCCTCCTTTTTTATGCTGCAATATTTTACTTTAGTGGGATTTGAATTTCCAGACTACATTGGCCCACGTCTCTCTTAATTTGTACAGGGATGTGTAATAGGTGTACAACATCCCCACTTAGATGTTTATGATGAGGCATTGCTTACAAACACAGGACTGTACACTTCTCTCCACACCCTACAAAAGTTCACAAACTGGGGCTAACAAACTCATAAATAAAGTTTAATTCTGGGGTAAGCTTGTCAGCACACTGTGTCTCACTGTCTGAAGTGCACTAAATGTGCCACTGACAAGAACTGTAAGCTGGTGTGATACTCTCTGGGGCTGTGTACTGTATGCTTGTCATATGGGGACTCAGAATTGAGTCTACATTGCTAATTTGATTGTATCAGTGCCAGATCACTTGACCACATGTATCTATTGGTGGTGTGGTGGCGTCTGTACAAGCAAAGTGGAGATCAGCAGCAACTTCTCAGTTGTACACAGTCTTACAACACTTAGTTTAGTGGTATTCTAACTTACTTCTGAGCAACTGTGAACAGTAGCTGAATATTTAGCTACTTTTAGCAATGCTATATATTTTTGTTGCAAGAATTTGCATTTCGATCTTTTATCTTGAGGGAGATTACTTTCTAGTGTAGTTTTCCACCATGGAAGTTGTTAGAGCCGCTTTATTTAATCGATTCCACGACCTTTGTGTATAGTAAATATTCAGTATACCTCCAGCTTCAGTTTGTTAGAGTTTGATCTTGCATGTTGTAAGTATATATTCAATTAGTCAGTATTGCAGTAGTTACTCAGATGTTTGTTTTTGAGACTAGAGACCATTGTAATCAATAACTAGTGACCATAGTTGGCATCTGAGTTCAGTGATAGCTATCACCTGTGGCACATCTACAGGGCATCAAGTTATGAATTTAGCTTTTCCTGTGTTTCCTTGATAGTATATATTTGTTTAATTGGATGCATGTTTTGGTATTTAGGAAGTTTAGTCTCGGTTTCCCTCTCTCCCTCTCTCTCTCTCTCTCTCTCTCTCTCTCTCTCTCTCTTTTTTTTTTTTTTTTTTCTCCAGCTGTAAGTGTATATTCAGGCAGTCTGTAGCTCAGTTATCATTTCTTCTGAGCAGTCAGTTACATTGTTCATTGAAGTATCAGAATACCTTGGGTTATGTGTCAGCAGGGTAAAAAGCTGCTTATCTGTGTTTCTACCAGCTTTTACTGTTTGCTCTTCAGTTAGTCTTGCTAAGACAGATAGGATGTGTGTCTGCTGTGTGTGGATGCAGTTTGCAAACAGTTGAATGTGACTTTCACTGTGATCACTCATCTTGAGGCTACCACCTCAGGGTGTAGTGGAGGTGGAGATTCGGGAGCACTGCATGGGACACAGAGAGGGGAACTTGTTTCACTGAAGGGCTCTACAGCTGAGGCGCCTTGTGGTGCACCCAACATGGTGAACCTGCATGGTGAGTTCCTTCAGCAGGAACATGTAGGCAGGGGTTTGCTTGTTATTAGAAGCTCCAATGTTAGGTGCTTTATGGAGCCCCATAGGAAAATGGTGCTGAGGGCTGGAAAGAAAGCCAATGTGCAGTTGGCATGACTGCCAGGAGGCTAATCCAAGATGTGGAGTCGGCCTTGCTTGCAGCTATCAAGTGTACAGGGTGAAGTCGTCTGCAAGTTGTGGCTCATGTCGGCACCTACGATGCCTATCACATGGGTTCTGAAGCCATCTTTGGTTCATACAGGCAGCTGGCAGAAGTGTTGAAGACTGCTGGCCTCTCACATGGGGTGCAAGCACAACTCGCAACTTGCAGCATTGTTCCCAGAGTTGATCAGAGTCCTTTGGTTTGTTGTCAAATGGAGGTTTTCTGCCACAGGCTTCATCATCTGTGTGATGGTTTTGGCTGCAGATTTTTGGATCAGCATTTTAGGAAGGGGGTTTGTAGGACTCCCCTTGATAGGTCAGGGGTGCACTACACATAGGAAGCAGCAACTTGGGTAGCAGAGTACTTGTGGAGTACACATGTGCTTTTTAGGCTAGACAGTAGTTTGCAGCACTCTCATGAATACTCACCAGTCAATACACATACAGTGAAATCAGACCACATTCAGACTACAACAGTTTGATGGTAAAAATTTTATTAGTAAAGTATTGAAGTATTCATAATGGAGTTCCTGAGTGTATTGCCTTCCAGGAAAGTTCTCAGCCTCAAATTATTCTTGGGACTGAAAACTGGCTAAAACCCAAAGAAAATAGCTCTGAGATATTTAGTGAGTCACAGAATGTGTATCGGAAAG
This sequence comes from Schistocerca gregaria, assembly GCF_023897955.1. Taxonomy (NCBI): domain Eukaryota; kingdom Metazoa; phylum Arthropoda; class Insecta; order Orthoptera; family Acrididae; genus Schistocerca; species Schistocerca gregaria. The sequence continues at coordinate 554,898,963 of NC_064931.1, forward strand.
TCAGATTAGATGTCATAGGAGGGGGAGTGTTCATTGCAGCCAACAAAAGTATTGTCTCTATTGAGGTTGAAATTGAGTGTGATAACGAAGTTATCTGGTCACATGTAACAGGTCCAGGTGAATACAAGTTAATTGTTGAATGTTTTTACCAACCACTTGACTCCAATGTGGCAGTTGTAGAATCCTTCAGAGAAAGTGTATGGTCAGTTGTGCATAAATACCCAGGTTATGCAATACTAGTTGGTGGTGAGTTTAACCTACTGAGTATAGACTGTGATGTGTAGAGATTCATTGCAGGGGGTACAGACACACAATCTGGTGCAGTACTTTTGAACACATTTTCCGGAAACTGTATTGATCAGCTAGTTTGGCAGCCCACACACAATGGAAGTATCTTGGACCTTGTAGCCACAAACAGGCCAGACCGTATAGATGGTGTCAATGTAGAGATGGGGATCAGTGATCATGATGTCATCACAGCAGCTGTGATTAGTAAATCAATCAAGAGGGCTAGAGGAGTGTTTCCGCTAGAAAGAACGGATAATCAGTTGTTAGCATCTCACATAGACAATGAACTGCAGTCATTTAGTTCCAGAACGATGGCCACAAAAGTATTTTGGACAAAATTTAAACAGATTGTAAATCATGCTCTGGACAGGTATGTGCTTAGTAAGTGGATTAAGGATGGAAAATACCCACCTTGGTTTAATAATGAAATTTGGAAAATGTTGAGGAAGCAAGGGCTGTTGCACTCTCTGTACAAAAGAGGACGTGAAAATGTTGACAGACAAAGATTAGTAGAGGTTCATGCATCTGTAAAAATATATGTTTGCAAAGCATGCAGTGTCTATCACCATCATACCTAGGCTAAAGATCTGGAGGAGAACCCAAAAAAATTTTGGTCCTATGTAAAATTGTTAAGGTGGTCTAATGCTTCCATCCAGTCACTCGTTCAACCGTCTGATTTGGTAGTAGAAGATAGCAAAAGGAAGGCCAAAGTTTGAAATTCCACATTTCAGAAATCATTCACACAGTAGTATTGGAGGGCAGCATGGAGGGTAAAAATTGTAGAGGGAGAACAAGAGATGAATACACTTAGCAGATTCAGAAATATGTAGGTTGCAGTAGGTACTGGGAGATGAAGAAGCTTTCACAGGATAGAGTAGCATGGAGAGCTGCATCAAACCAGTCTCTGGACTGAAGATGCTTGCTTATGTGCAACCCAGCTTGCTCTTTTCTCACATGATATACAGCAAACTATGGATGAAGGGCAACAGGCAGATTCCACATTTCTAGATTTCCATAAAGCATTCAACACAGACCTGTTAACGAAAACATGTGCATATGAAACAGGCTCCCAGATATGTGACTGGCTCGAAGACTTCTTAAGTAATAGAACCCAATATGTTGTCCTTGACAGTGAGTGTTCATCAGTGAAAGGGAGAGCATTAGGAGTGCCCCAGAAAAGTGTGATAGGCCTGTTGCTATTTTCTATATGCATAAATGATTGGCGGACTGGATGGGAAGCAATCTATGGTTGTTTGCTGATGATGGTGTGGTGTACAGGAAGGTGTTGAAAATAACTGACTGTAAGTTGATACAAGATGACTTAGGCAAAATTTATAGTTGGTGTGATGAATTGCAGCCGGCTCTTAATGTAGAAAAATTTAAGTTAATGTGGCTGAGTGGGAAAAACAAACTCATAATATTCACTTTCAGGCTTAGTATTGTATATCTGGGTGTAATGTTGCAAAACTATATGAAATGGAAAAGGCATGTGAGTACTGTGGTAGGGAAGGCAAATAGTTGGGTTTGGTTTACTCGGAGAATTTTAGGGAAGTGCAGTTCATCTGTAAGTGAGACAGCATATAGGATGCTTAAGTACTACTCCAGTGTCTGTATCCGCACTAGGTTGAGGTGAAAGAAGACACTGAAGCAATTCAGAGGCCAGCTGCTAGATTTGTTAACATAAGGTCTGATCATCAGTTATGGATAGGCTTTGGAGCTCAAGTGGGAATTCCTGGAGGGGCGAAGGCATTCATTTCAAAGAACACTGCTGATAAACTTTATAGAACTGGCATTTGAAGCTGACTGCCACCAACATACATTCTGCACAGGGACCACGAAGATAAAATACGAGAAATTAGGGCTTGTAGGGAGGTATAAGGACAGTCATTTTCCCATGCTCTATCTCCAGTAGAACAGGAAAGGAAATGAATAGTCATGGTACAGGGTACCCTCCACCACACACCATATGGTGGCTTACGGAGTATGTATGCAGATGTAGGTGTACTGGCTCTCTAGTCCAAACCACCCATTTTAAGGAGTTATAATGCTAGCTGAAGCAGAAAGTGCTGGACTAAAATCAGTTGTATCATGGTATTTTTAAGGATTATGTAAAGCTCGTCGATATTATGCAAGAAAAAACATTTTTCCACAATTGAAATGCCAGCTCTTACATTTACAATGTTAATGTCCTAGCGCCACTGTGTTATATGGTATATGTGGACAAGTTGGTGAAGTTGAGGATGCTCTCCACCTCAAATAATAATATATTACTTTTTCAATGTGCGACCAGTATACGTCATATACTTATCCAAATGATCAACAGGGCAGCTCAGAGATGTACGGAAACCACCAGTTTGTAGAGTACTGTAACAATACATTCATTTATGCAAATTTCTTGTGGGACTGTACTCATTGCTAGGCACCTGAAGATTCTACATCTACATCTACATCTACATTTATACTCCGCAAGCCACCCAACGGTGTGTGGTGGATGGCACTTTACATGCCACTGTCATTACCTCCCTTTTCTGTTCCAGTCGGGTATGGTTCACGGGAAGAACGACTGTCTGAAAGCCTTCGTGCGTGCTCGAATCTCTCTAATTTTACATTCGTGATCTCCTTGTGAGGTATAAGTAGGGGGAAGCAATATATTCTATACCTCATCCAGAAACGCACCCTCTTGAAACCTGGACAGCAAGCTACACTGCGATGCAGAGCGCCTCTCTTGCAGAGTCTGCCACTTGAGTTTGCCAAACATCTCCGTAACGCTATCATGGTTACCAAATAACCCTGTGACAAAACATGCCACTCTTCTTTGGATCTTCTCTATCTCCTCTGTCAACCCGATCTGGTACGGATCCCACACTGATGAGCAATACTCAAGTATAGGTCGGATGAGTGTTTTGTAAGCCACCTCCTTTGTTGATGACTACATTTTCTAAGGGCTCTCCCAATGAATCTCAACCTCATACCTGCCTTACCAACAATTAATTTTATATGATCATTCCACTTCAAATCGTTCCGCATGCATACTCCCAGATATTTTACAGAAGTAACTGCAACCAGTGTTTGTTCCGCTATCATATAATCATACAATAAAGGATACTTCTTTCTATTTATTCACAATACATTACATTTGTCTATGTTAAGGGTCAGTTGCCACTCCCTGCACCAAGTGCCTATCCGTTGCAGATCTTCCTGCATTTCGCTACAATTTTCTAATGCTGCAACTTCTCTGTACACTACAACATCATCTGTGAAAAGCCGCAAGATTAATGAGATTGACTTACACAAAGCTTATGTTTCAGATTTTACCCTCTTAGCTCTATGAATTTATCTCATTGATAATAGTCTAGGACACTGGATACTACAAAGTGGAATGACTGAGTTTTCTCTGTGCCCTTTGGACTTCTACTGCATGGTCAGACCACAGGATATTGTGTCCTGTAAAACAAACTGTATGGTCAGAGCTTTGAGAAAAAATTGAAGCAGCACCTCCATGAACCTCAGTGATCCCTTGACATGTGTTACCTAGGCTGCAAACTGTTATTGCTCCTCATATGAGTCATGTCTGTAATAATGTCTAGAAGCAAATATGACTAACATTTATTTTCATATTTTGATGTAAACTTAAGAGTTTTCAAGATAACTCACTATTTTTGCCACAACATGTAAAACCTCTGTAATAATTTTAAGTTTCCCATAGTATATTTTTGATGGTTTACACTATTCTGCTGATGATAATGTTAGACATTTATCATCTACTCAGGTGAGCTGTAACCACATTTCCCGATGTCAACCATGCCAAAAGTAGTTTCGTACAACATAACTATTGTAGTTTCCGGTTACAGAACTTTCCTGTAAATTTGAGCAATCTTTTAAGGCTAAATCCCAATTATTTTTATAGTTCTAGTGATACAATGGTATGTACATGTGAGGCTTCAATTTTCAAACAATTAATATTAGAATTGAATGACTAAACATTCATGAAGAGTGATTCTTGCTCTTCCGGATGAGTGTGTTCTCTCTCTCTCTCTCTCTCTCTCTCTCTCTCTCTCTCTCTCTCTCTCTCTCTCTCTTTGTGCCTATAGTCTATATTAATTGATAATTCTGGGGTGAGGTCATGGAGAAAAAGAGAAGTCAAACATAATAGTTACTTGCAATTTGTTCATATGTTTTTATTTCAGTACATTCTGAGCACTTAGAGCAAAAGTGCTTAAAAATATTGCGAATTGACCAGTTGTTGTTAAATGTTTATGTAACTGCAGGTAGTTTACATTTGCAAAGTTACATGAGTAGTCCACACATTTAATGTCACAGGTAATTATTAATATATGAGATCAACTATTGCACGGACAGTCTGGCGTGCAAGGCATTAAAACTGACAAGGAGCAGAGTGGAAGTAAAAACAAATAGCCACAGAGGCCAATCAGAATTGCCCCTTGATTAATAAAATACTTTCACCTCATGATAATAACCTTCTTTCTAAAAACAGGAGACATTATTAGTTATGCTTTTTATGCTATACTCTGATCACAGACAATCACTTCTTCACATTGACAGACTTTAACATTGTTAGTAGTTGAGGCCTCAGTTGACAAGTGAAAAAGGAACTAACCTTGCTGTAGATCTAACTATTGTTCACTTTCTGCTGAAAGGATTTTTAAGATTCAGATTCTCAACCAAGTCAGTTATATGATAAGCATTTGGTAGTCCCAGTAGTTTGGTAATGCACTATATCCACTCTAAGCTTTTATCATTGCAGTGACACAACTCAAACACTAAGGCTGAAATTTCATTTTGAATATAATTATCAGTTTACAAAAGTGAGAAGAATAGCACAATAAGAAATGTATATGTTTTATCTTGACCTTTAATTCTCATCTGATATATGTATCAGACACCAAATGGTTTTCACTATTTTTGGATTTCGAAAATGATTGTATTATTTTTCAGAAAATGTATCTCAAATATATATTTATCAGTAAATGAACTAAAAACACAGCAATAGGATTTTTATCAGTACAGAAGGTGAAATAGAGTAATTTCCTCAGTCAAGCATAGTGTCAAATAACATAGAAACTGTAATCACAAGTCTTTTCCCTGAGTTTTATATGGAAACTCTTTCAAGTAATGCCAGCAACAGATAGTGGTTTCCTCCAAATACATTATACTGGTACTTCCTTTCTTCACAAGGTCGAACACTCAGAATCAATATTTGTATGAAAATGTTTGTTATTAGGATTTTAATGTCTTGATTAAGATGAAAATACAAAAATAATGTTATTTCATTCTTCTTCATTTTAAAATTCCTATTAATGCCCACAAAAATTCCACTTTCACCTTTTTGAACTCTGTGTAGCAGAGTTTTAAAATGCTTGAGCACCAATATTAATGTTGTATGTTGTTACTGAACTTCACTTTTCTTGCTTCCTATTTCTATATCAAACAGAATTATTAGGCTGCATGAGTTTTATATTCAAATCAGTTTCCTGTGAAGTATTTGAACTTGGTTCATATATTTTAGTATATATCTATCTGTATACAAAAATACATTATTGAAGAGTATCACATCATGACATTAGTAGTTCTTAATGTTGTAATTACTGTAACATTATTTTCATGTAAATTTCAACAACACTTACAACATTTGCACAGCAAGAGCCACTAATTAAACACATATTTCTATTTCACCATACGTGTACTGTGTAATATATTACTGAAAGTCAATTAAATGATGGTATTTATTCTCTAAGGATCTGTATCAATCATAATATTTAAACTTCTGATTGCGTTAGTGAAGTTACAGAACTGACGTTACAGAATAGAAAAGTTGAGAGGAGAAATGAAATATGGTATATTTTAACCACAGAATCAACAAGAACTTCTCCTTCATTGATTTTATTCTGATGAAAATTCCATGTTTCTGTATGAAGGGAGTAATAAATTATGTTTTTTAATGCAAAATGAGTAGAAATATTTCAATAGTTTGGCTATCAGTAGTGATATATCAGAATACACCAGCACAGTATAGCAACAGGAGAGTTATTTCACAAAGCTTAAAGGTACATCCAAGCACATATCATATTTTTCCTTTTAACTTATGAATGATATAGATTCCTTCCCATGTTAATGTCACAGCAGAGCTAAACTCAAGTTTGAGTTTTTAATACACATTCTTCCAGACCCGTTACATTCCATATTAAATAAATTCTTGATACTGCATTGTTATGTACCTATAAGTGAATAAGTCAGGTAACATAAAGTAGATTATCAAAGTGTGTAACTTCTGGCAGGTATTATGCCATGAATATACTTCTAACAAACTCTACATCATTGAGATTCCCTAATTATTATCTGGGAGATTATATCTCAGCAACAGGTTATGCCACCAACACTTGCATATGGAAGCCTGAAACAAAAATTACCAAGATTGCAGGTATGAGGAAAGACATACTGTTCAAACAAATGTTGGAATGTAAAGTTATGATTACAAAAAATATAAAATGTAGATCATAAGATGCTAAAGTGTCTCACAGTTCATAAATTATAAACTAGCTGACCATCAGAATATCCTAGTGAGTTTTTCTTTTTAGTTCAAATTTTTCATCTCTTTCTGAATTTTAAAGCTATTATTTGCTTATTTTAAATTATTTTTATTGGGACTGTGTAGTGCAGTTCAGTTTGGAAGGAGAGAGTTTCAAATTTCTACTAATGTTGACAAATTAGTGAACAGTGTGGTACTATCTTCTTACCATATGGAATAATGTTTTAGAAAAATATGAAAACGAAACAGTATTTTACACTAGGTATAATATACATGATGTTATGCTGTATTAAAAACAAATTACTGACATATATGCCTTATGGTTTAGTAGATGGTGTGAGGCTACCCTCGGAGATGTGATATGGACATTATATTTGACACACAGTAGATATCATTCCAGAAAGGGGTTAGGAGCATTACAGTTTTGGAAAAAAAAGTTTGGCAGTTGGTGTTAGTACTGTGTTAGGAAAGGAATATCCATCTAGTATTAGAATGTTTTGCAGTAAAATTTCTCCAGCCATATATGCAAAAAGTTTTGAAAATAGATGTACAAATGTACTTCAGACTACCTTCATCCATTATAAAGACTTAAAGACTCATGATGTTAGCAGGTATTGAGCTAGGATGACACCTCTTATGATGGAGAAACAACTGATTTTTTAGCGTGTGCAATTTTAATACACAGATATGATATATGGTTAGTTTAAACAGAGATTGATGCACAAGAATGATCATTAAGCATTAGATTTTGAATGAAGTGTTCAACTGTAAGAAATATATTCACTGGTCCTTGGTAACACTTATATGTGGTGATGGTGGAGGAATTATCAGTATTCACAAAGTGAGCAGCAAATAGTTGCTTACTGCAATGAGCAGGTAACTAACCAAAATTTTCAACACATATGTTGTATCTTGATAATTCAGCTACTTTATCCATTTGGATGACTGAGCACATTAAATCACCCACTTTTTGGACATGGGGAGCCACATGGGCCCTGGATCTGATCTGCCTCACATATTAACCACAGGAGTGGTGTGCTGACCATCCTGGATGTTACTTTTAGGTGGTTTTCCACATCCATCTCAGTAAATACCATGATGGGTCTCATATCCAGCCTCAGTCACCTGATCCACAAAACATTTGCTACATTTGGTCATGCAGAATTCACTATACACAGATAGGTACATTGATTCCTTTTATGGGGAGCGAAGAGGGAGGGAGGATCAAGGTAAGGGGGAAGGAGCTGGCAGTGGTTTTAAAATACCTTTGGGAGTGCTGACCCAGTGGTAATAAAAGCACATATACAGCTTTGTTGACTCTTCATGAAACTGGAAAGCCCCCATACCAGCCCTGACCTGGCACTGGATGAATGTACCAGAAAGGAAGGAAGGAATTCCATTATTTTGTATCTTGGAGTTCTTTCAGCTCTCACTGCATAGTATTGGTTCAATTTGAACATTTACTTAATGAATTGAATTAACAACTTGTATTAAATTCCTGCACAGAAATGGATACAGGCCCTCATTGTGTACACTTTGGGTGTTCAGCAATAGTACCAAAATAATCTCATCTTCCATATTCAGTTTGCAATTTCCTTTCATTTTATTGTTAGTATACATCTAAAGGTGCACTGTCTTTACTGTGAACTATGAAGATGTATTATACAACACTGAGCTTTAGTTGGGCTATCTTGTTCATTACTGTACCATATTGTCAAATTCTAAAATATATGATTTTTTTGTTATTGTAGTTTTCAAACAAAATTACAGAACCTTAGTGAAGGGGTGAGGAAATTTAAATTCATGTTGCCTTAGTTCTTACATGAATAAAAGGAATACTACATATTACCTTCAAAACACTGCTATTGGTCATCAAGTCACACTTCTGCTGGGCATGGTTTGTCTTCCATGCTCAGAATCATAACAGCTTCAGTTTTCTTCTGAAGCCACTCCAGAACAGCAAGATCCTCACATACCACATGCCTCTCATCTCCAGAAAAGAAATTGCAACTTTCATCCTTCAACAAAAAATATGTTTTGTTAGTGTTATTAATACTGAAAGGAAAAAAAAATATTGTTATTGTTTACAGTTGTTGAAATCTTGAAAAATCACACACATATGGCTGTAAACAATGAAATTTATTTTTATATCTCTTTTTTGTCTTCTTCAAAAGCTGATATTACATTGCTCAGCTGAACTGAATGTCACAGAAACAGAAACATATATTGACACATACATAAATAACCAGACTTTGTACATATAATTTAAAATTATAAACTTAACTTAAGAGAAGGGCAAATGGCATAAGACAAATGAGAGAAATGAAATTAACTTAAGAAAAGGAGAATTAACTTTAAGAGAAAAAGGAGAATTAGTGTAACGTAAGAAGCCTAGGGTGGACCAAATACAGAATCAAAAAGTTGTAACAATCTCGATGTGCTTGATGAAGTTTCTGGCTTCACTGGTCATTGTATACTTTCAAGCACAATATTTCAACTGGGCACTTTGCATTCAGTTTATCATAAACCCATGATATTTATTTGTATTTACAGTCAGTCTACAAGTTGTTATGACCCATCACAGACTATGGCTGCACTTGAACCACTTGTGGATAAAGCATATAGTGCTTCTGATTCAGCTATTTTACCTGAGGAGTTTACTTACTTAAAAACAGTATCCTGAGAAAATAAATATTCCATTCGCTATCAGTCAAAGCTAAAAGCCACCTGTTGGATATGAAGGACAGTTTGCCAACAAACTCCAAAAACTTTCATTACATACCTTGTCAAAGATTTTATTAAGAGAGCCAGAGTTCACCAGAAATTCAAAGTGATTTTGTGCCTACCGTCTAAGGATTCATATATTCTAGAATTGTCAATGGAGGATTTACTGTTGTCAAAGGTGGGAGTTTATAAAATACCACTGTAGTTTGATATGCTTACATAGGTCAGGCAACATGCACTATGGAAGAACTGTGTGCTGTGAACACTAATACTGAACTTGCCTGTTGAAAGGTATCAGGAATGCTGTTGCTGAGCACTGTATTTGCACTGGACTTGCAATGGAATATGAGAAAAAAGAATTATGTTTACTGCAACATAATTATGGGACCTAATTATTATAGTTTCTACACAGATGTGCATAGCAGAAAACCTTGTTATCCACCACAGTAGCTGTGGAATCAATGACACATGGAATCCTGTCATTTACAGTAACTGCTTTCAGTGCTGATGACAGAATAAGCTGAAAGCCATAGTGAGGTGAAGTTTTCAAATTCATCAGTGACACTGTCTGTGTCCTCAGGCAGTGTGAATAGTATTATTCTTATTATCATCACTGTCTTTTGCTGCCTCGCCTACAATGACTGGCAGGTACCTAGTTGAAGTATCACACTTGGAAGTAAAGGAGAACTGGCTGCAGTCGTGAAACATTAGATACTGAGTATGCTCAGGAAACTTCAAGAAAAAATAGATAAGCCACATCCAATGAGTGGGAACAGCAAGCTGTCCAAACTAGTTTTAAACTATATGCCAGCAGGGAAAAGAAGTATCAGATTAACAACTCAGAGGTGAGTGCAGCAATAGGTATTTGTGTGTAATTCTTGAGAGAAGACAAACGACAACTTTAAAGAAATAATTCTGTAGGAATGGGAGAGACTGCTAAGGCAGTGGCACAAACACTTCAGGAAGTAAATATTTCAGTAACATGCAGTAGATCAGAATTTATTTTAGAACAACTTTTCACAAGCCTTTAGAGCTGTACAGTGTGATTCAGCTAAGCTGTTCACATCAGATATTTCCTGGACTGCTTAACATACTGTAATTCTGCTTTCAACCAAATAAATGATGAAAGAGTCCTCAATGAATGAATGAATGACATATAGTCTCTTTTCATATAATTATGGAGCTATCAGTACCACCGTTGCTTTTGCGAAAGGACCTATAGTATTTTCTGCTAATAGTATCATAGTTCTAGATGAGATGAATTCAACATTGCTTAACAGTTCAAAATCCAATTAAATTGTTAGAGAAACTACAGTGTTTAGATCTCCAGATTTTCTACTTTGAACAGAACTGCAGTATATGGCTGATGGTGCACTACAGCTTGATGCAACTAAGAGAGTTTTTTACAAAAATGGAATAGTGGTGAAAAGTTTAATTTAAAGCTGATAATAATCATGCTTGGCCACATGCTGTTAGACTGACACACCAACTGGAAGGCTAGGGGTGTGGTATCTACGGATGATACACCACTTAACTACAGTAACAGTTCTGCTCTCATTTCTGGTAGAGCTTTGTAAGAAAGGTGCATGTCAGAAATTGAATAACAGGGAACTGAGGTACAAAATTGTTAAATCGTACCTTCACATCACCAATTTAGTGTCAAGATACACGCTTACAATATACAATTACATCATCAACAAGAAGAAAATCACACTTCCTTAAAATTCCATTTATGTTGTCAAGTGTTTGGAATGACCACTGTCTACTGCAAGATACATTTGTAGTCACTATTGCAAGGACTTTTGGACAGACTGAAGAGATTCCTTTGATACCACTGCATATGCTAGAACAGTTTGATGTTTTAAATCCTTTTGGGTCATGAGAACTTGTGCATAGACTTCATCTTTGAGTTTACAACAGAGAAAATAGTTGAGTGTCATTAAATTGGGTGAATGTACAGGCCCACTGATAATACCTTCACATCCCATCAAGTGACCAGGAAGAAGGTGGGTGAGAACTTCACTAGCCACAAGTGATTAGTGACATTTATACTCATCATGTTGGTAGCACACACTTCTACATACACTCCTGGAAATGGAAAAAAGAACACATTGACACCGGTGTGTCAGATCCACCATACTTGCTCCGGACACTGCGAGAGGGCTGTACAAGCAATGATCACACGCATGGCACAGCGGACACACCAGGAACCGCGGTGATGGCCGTCGAATGGCGCTAGCTACGCAGCATTTGTGCACTACCGCTGTCAGTGTCAGCCAGTTTGCCGCTGCATACGGAGCTCCATCGCAGTCTTTAACACTGGTAGCATGCCGCGACAGCGTGGACGTGAACCGTATGTGCAGTTGACGGACTTTGAGTGAGGGCCTATAGTGGGCATGCGGGAGGTCAGGTGGACGTACCGCCGAATTGCTCAACACGTGGGGCGTGAGATCTCCACAGTACATCGATGTTGTCGCCAGTGGTCGGCGGAAGGTGCACGTGCCCGTCGACCTGGGACCGGACCGCAGTGACGCACGGATGCACGCCAAGACCGTAGGATCCTACGCAGTGCCATAGGGGACCGCACCGCCACTTCCCAGCAAATTAGGGACACTGTTGCTCCTGGGGTATCGGCGAGGACCATTCGCAACCATCTCCATGAAGCTGGGCTACGGTCCCACACACCATTAGGCCGTCTTCTGCTCACGCCCCAACATCGTGCAGCCCGCCTCTAGTGGTGTTGCGACAGGTGTGAATGGAGGGACGAATGGAGACGTGTCGTCTTCAGCGATGAGAGTCGCTTCTGCCTTGGTGCCAATGATGGTCGTATGCGTGTTTGGCGCCGTGCAGGTGAGCGCCACAATCAGGACTGCATACGACCGAGGCACACAGGGCCAACACCCGGCATCATGGTGTGGGGAGCGATCTCCTACACTGGCCGTACACCTCTGGTGATCGTCGAGGGGACACTGAATAGTGCACGGTACATCCAAACCGTCATCGAACCCATCGTTCTACCATTACTAGACCGGCAAGGGAACTTGCTGTTCCAACAGGACAATGCACGTCCGCATGTATCGCGTGCCAACCAACGTGCTCTAGAAGGTGTAAGTCAACTACCCTGGCCAGCAAGATCTCCGGATCTGTCCCCCATTGAGCATGTTTGGGACTGGATGAAGCGTCGTCTCACGCGGTCTGCACGTCCAGCACGAACGCTGGTCCAACTGAGGCGCCAGGTGGAAATGGCATGGCAAGCCATTCCACAGGACTACATCCAGCATCTCTACGATCGTCTCCATGGGAGAATAGCAGCCTGCATTGCTGCGAAAGGTGGATATACACTGTACTAGTGCCGACATTGTGCATGCTCTGTTGCCTGTGTCTATGTGCCTGTGGTTCTGTCAGTGTGATCATGTGATGTATCTGACCCCAGGAATGTGTCAATAAAATTTCCCCTTCCTGGGACAATGAATTCATGGTGTTCTTATTTCAATTCCCAGGAGTGTATCTCAAATGTTACTTCCTCCAGGAGAGTCATCAGCACTTATCCAATAATCCCATAATAAGTGTTCACATTCCACTGCCTATGATCTGCCTCAGCCAATATGCATTCTCAGCTGCCCAATAAATCATGTTTCTTACATTTAGCTTTCTGTGATCAGTAAAGAGAATTCTCTGAAGAAGGGACCTATTGTCCTGATGCTCTATCAGAACCAAGTGACAGACTTCCATTATCTTCTGGAGCCCCACTGGTTAATCATCGATGGAGTGACACATAATACAGATGGAAGGCCTTTGTATGCAAAATGTGAACAATGCTGGGATAACTTATTCCAGAGTTAAGTACAATTTCTCTGGAGCTAACATGTGGATTATGAGCAGCAGCTGCTAGAAAATCTATTTCATTCATTCTGTTCATTCCTTACCCTTTATGTAGCATTCTGGTACCCTACCAATACCAATGTTTTGTACATTTTCTGAAATGTCATTCTTGTTTGGCTTGTCAGGATAATTTTGTGTATGAAACTCAACTGTCTTCTTTCCATTCCTTCATCATTCTCCATTAAAAAAATTACATGTTTACTTTTTCTTTTTATGAAAGACATTTATTGTTTCAAGCTAACCTGCACTCATTACATGTGAATGTCACAGACAGAATGAAAGCTACATTTCCTTTGTGATTCATTGAACCAGATATCACAGAGGTGCAACACTCTGTTTCCTCCTTATCCAGTATGAAATATTTCATTATTTGAGCATGAAATCATGACCTTCATCATAATACAGTAATAAGCTTCAGTTCAAAATATCTGTAGACAGATCCTACAAAAAATTTATAATTTCTCAAAAACTAGTAGTTGGCTTTTTCAAGAGTGAAATACTATAGAATTCATTATTTTTAGAACTACGATACAGGCAGTAGAAATTACCAAAGTTCAATTTGAGTTGATGCCAATATATCTGTAATTAATATAGGTACAAAAAGAGACTACATTTCATTTAGTGGAGACTTTTCCACAATTCACAGAGACGAAAACGGAATTTTGGTATCTTAAACAGTGCCAGAAATATTTGATGTAAACAGATTAGCTGAATCACCCCGTATATTGTCATCATGACATAGCGCAAGAAGAGCAAAGACTGGAAACTACCTGCCATATAATTAATGAAAATAATTCAGTTTCATAAATGAATGAAAGGCATCTTTGGATTTTCCCTTTTTGACACTTATCAATTTAGTTCCCTCTTAAGAGGCAAGGAAAATATCAACTAAAACAGGCACCTTTCCTGTTTTATTGTTTAACTTACTATCAGCAGTAGTGTCATCCTCTATAATATAATGTAAATTATTTTAGCAAGATAGAATGACAATATGGTATTATCTACAAACAGTAAAGTCTTGCAAAGATGTACAATAATATTTGTACAAGCCTAGTAACAATGAGGAATGAGTTAAATAAAATAGAAAGAAACTTCCACATGGGAAAATATATTAAAAACAATGATTCCAAGACTTATCAAGCGGAAAAGCACCGGTAGACAGGCACAATAAAAAAACACACAGACACACACACAAAATTTTGAGCTTTCGCAACCGGCAGTTGACGAAGCAACCGCCGGTTGCAAAAGCTCGAAATTTTGTGTGTGTGTTTGTGTGTTTTTTTATTGTGCCTGTCTACCAGCGTTTTCCCACTTGGTAAGTCTTGGAATCATTGACTAATGGGTTAGCTAGACTTCTACATTAAGCTTGGGAATCACATAAGACAAGACAATATGAAGCAACTCACCATGGTTAAAAAAAATTGTCAGAAACATTTCACTGCTTTTAGAGGAAGCAGTCATCTATTACCATTTTTGACCTCATTTACTGAGTGAATTAACCTGAGAAATATTTCCAGAATGAAATTTTCAGTCTGCAGTGGAGTGTGTGCTGATTTAAAATTTCCGGGCAGATTAAAACAATGTGCTGGACTGAGTCTCAAACTCAGGGCCTTTTCTGATAAATATTGTTCCAAAGTAATGGAAACTTCCATATTGTGTTTGCACATCTAGAACTATACCTTTTATTCAGTGACATTTGGAATTTATTGTTAAGAGCAGGAACAATGAAGTATCATTAATGTAACATTCTATGTACTTTATTGATACTATTAACAATGTTATTCATGCTGGGAATGGACAGTTCATTTCCACTACTTGGGGTCCACAGGTATATTTGCCTTTTATGTAAGAGCAATCTGCAGTTTATAAATTGTGGTGCTGACCATCGTTTAGTGCAAAGGCGAAATATAAGTGCCCAAAGATAATCTAGACAAAAATCATAAAAAATGAAGATATGTTGTAACCCTGAACAGAGTTTTGAAATATTACAAGAACTTTGAAGAACAATGGCATACAACTTGATTAAATGTATGCATATAGTTAAATAAGAAAGTGAAAGTGTCAGTATTCATAAATGGAAGCTCTATGTTATTGTATCATAAACAGTACCATGAAATAAACAGTATTAGTAAACCAAATGATAATGTGCCCTATTATTATTCCAGATAGGTTCATTAAACAATGTTCAGACAAATAAAGGTTGTAGTGGAAAAATGTATCACCATAGAAATATTTGTATCTGAGAAAATTTTACAGTGCACAATTAAACTAAAATGTTCTCCTGCCTCTGAGACAGATAATTATTTATTAATATGTATGAACTTCATCACTGATGTCTACAGTCATCTTTGAAACTGACAGTCAGCTCTTACTTTGCAGTGACCTTGACAGACAGAGTCAACACAGGTTGAATGGAAGCATTAAAATAATAATTCATCTGTAAAGGTCAAGATATCCTCAGAATTGTCTTTTTATGTCGTGTTCTTTCGTACTGGTGTGTGGTTCATGTTTTTTTGTGAGGTCAAAGTATTTTACTTTCTGAGAAGTTATTTAATACAAATAAAGTGTTAATTGCTTGTAAACTGTGCATGTATTTGAAATGGAATCAACTGTTTCCACAGTGGTGATTCCATTTTGAGTGGTTTTCAAACTTATTTTCTGTATGTGCACACAGAACAATGGATTCCATCACTAACACAGCAGTGACAGAGGAGCTCCAGAGTTTGATTTCAGTGAGCAACATTGTGCCACCACCAGCTACACTGCATGACAACAACACAGGTAGTGGCAACAGGAAAAATATCATTTGGCTCACAAAAGCTGAGTTGTGGCTAACCCAGGTGGAAACCATCTTAAAATACACTAGTGTTGGTTGCAGAACAATTTACACCGATTATAGCACAGCTGGATTTGATTATTATCAAACAACTGGACCATGTTTTCCATCAACAGTAATATTCTGGTCTTAAAGAGGCAGTGCTCTAACATTTTGTATTACCACCTGATTCGTGGTTACATATTATTGGAAGTGATGCTTTGCTACAGTGGTTCTGCATTCACTGCACACTCTGGCAGGAAATTAGCTCCTGTCTGAGCAACCTTAGGAGATCTTTAGGCTATGAAGATTGCCACAAAATATTAGAGCTGTTCTGCCCTGTTTATGACATGCAAGGACGGTGCTATCACTGCTGTGTTATACACAATAACATGTGTGGCGGGAGGCTCTGAACCATGCACTAACACACTTGCAGCAATGGGAAGCCTACACTTGCATATTGCTTCACCAAATACAAGCACCACAGACAGAACCATCTATGAGTCAACTGCTGAATGAGTTAGCAAGGCTGAATGCCAGGCTACAATGACAGGAGAATTATCAAGCCCATAATAGTAGAAAACAAGATTTAAAATAGTGTTGGGACCACAGATGCTTCTATGAGACAGCAAGACAGGGCACGAACCCATTCCTCTACCTGGACACATTCCAGGAATGCCAGTAAGAGAATGCACTCATCCAGGACACTCAAAGCACCTCAAGTGCACCAGAAATGCAACATTGTCAGCAGCTGCAGGCCTAACTATATTATTTACAAAGGACAGGAAATCCAATGATATATTCTTAATCAATATTAGACCCAAGGTAAGTCTATAGCCAAATAGACTGAACAAGTGCTGCTCATCTACAATAGTTCTACTTCTCACTGATTCTAACAATTTTGCAACTGAGACTTCAGTGCTATCTGACATATTCCACTCTACTTGAACATTTGTTATTGCAGATATGAGAATCCTGATTTTGGAGACCAATTTTCTCTGTTATTTTTCTGTGATGCTGGAACTGCTAAACCATTGCCCTCTCTCCTCTCCTCTCTAACACATTGAGTCACATTTTGGGTGATGCCACTGATGTGTATTGAGTGAAGATTTCTGGGCTCTCCACTTCTTCCATACTGAAAGCAGAATACTTAATGTGACAACTGTCTGAACGCAGAATGCACAAGTGTGGATTACATGAGAAGACCTCACATTCTACATCGCATGAACTCATGGAAGCTCCAGAGTTCAGGGAGACATTCAAGGTACTTAAAGCAAAGATATGTGAAGTCAATGTATTATGTGCTAAAGAATAGTTCACTATAAAGGTGTTACAAGACAGCAATGTTGGACTAAAGAGTACTGTGCCCACTACACAAAATGAGCTGAACAAAACACTTGAGTTATTGTGATGCTTATGAGACTTTTATCATGTGGTTTCTCCTACTACTACCATCATGGCCGAGACAAAGGTGGATGATGACCAGCAGCTGCTGTGAGAATTCCCAGTGTTAATAGATCCTGTACTGGTGAAGAGCAAAATAAGTCATTCCACTCAGCACCATATCCAGATAACAATAGGGCAACTTGTTGCTGCCACATCTCAGCAGTTACCTACTGATAAGTTACATGCTGCACAATTGAAGTTCAAGAAGATAATCTCACAGTGTGTGGGCATCACCTCTGCAAATGTTAAAGAAGAAGGATGGTTCATGGAGAATGTGCAGCAATTAAATGGGCTTAAACACTCACACCATTCTGGAAAGATACCCAGTTCTCAACATTGCCAGCTTTAACAACAGTGTGGCGGATGCTTGATTTTTCAGTGTAATAGATTGTGCAAAAGCTTTCTCACAGATCCCCATTTCTAGAAATGATAAGTATAAAACTGTGATGGCTACTCTCTTTGGGCTCTTCTAACATAATACATTGTCTTTCTGACTATGAAATGCTGCCCAGACTTGGGATTGTTTCATGCATGAAGTGATACAGGGGTTTTCATGGATGATATGTTGCTACTTTCTAAAACCAAAGATGAACACTTCAGGCACTTACATCCACTGTTCAAAAGGCTGGAGTGCCATGGGATCATGGTCAATTGGGCAAAATGTGTATTTGCCAAGGGGGAGGTACAGTTTCTAGGCCTTTGAATATTTCTCAGAATGTTACATTATTATAGGTGACACTTGCCACATTTCAAGACCAAAATTCATTTCAGACACACTGTTTCTGGCACCACCATTGCTTTGCTAGTTGATACAACCCAAATCACTGTGGGCACTCCATTGCAACAGTACATCTCCACAATCTGGCAGCCTCTGGGTTTATTTTTGAATAGCCTGTCTATTCAGCAACAGCAGTGAAGTACATTTGATGGGGAGACTCTTGCAATATACATGGCTGTATATTGTATTTCTGGCCATAGCTATAGGGCTGAATCTTGCTACACATTGCTGAAAATCAACTTTACTAAATATTTTAGAAGAAATAGAAACTTTCACAATGATGTAAAAAAACACCCTGACATTATTTTAAACGAACAGGCTGCTCTAAAAAACACAAAAAAATCTTTGAAAATTTCACTAGTATACTTTCATGAAAACATGTTTCTTTTTTCTGCTAACAAAGATAAGCAAAATACTAGTGGCATCATATACATTCTGCGATGTATAAGAAAGGAAATCTTTGCATGTACAGCAATTGCTAATGACAACTGCAATTCTTTCAAAAAAAATTCCTTATGCTGATTAAATTTTGTACATAAATCATGTAATCATATTGTTCCGTGAATATTACAAAATATTGTCATTGGGATATACTAGAGAATATTACACATAAGGCAAGTTGAATTACAATGAACTGAAAAATCACAGCTATGTAAAACTCTACAATATACACTATAAGCAACTTATTGTAAGAAATATGTAACTTTTATGCAATACAGATGCCACTGATGATGAGCAATGCCCAAAACAAATCCAGTGAAATAAAATACTAACACAAAGCAGCTTTTGGCCAACAATTAATTAATGACATGATATATTTACAGTTCCTACAAGCTGCAGAGCATCAAATGAACAAGAAATCAACCTTTGTTTATACACAGTAACACCTCATAATTTACTCACATCTACTTTCAGATTAAATTCTTTCCTTACAAACCTGTTAACCATAGAAGTGCATTTGCAAAATTAAACTACTGCAAAGACAGGGTCCCAACAACTTTCTCAATTGTTGCTGCTTCACATAACACCCCTTCATTACCTAATGTTACCTTTACTGGTCAAGTCCTCCACCACAAAGATTTCAAAAAATATCTACAAGTAACTCTTCATATGACCTTGTCCTACAACAAACACAGAGGAAAAATTGCAACAAAGCAGAAATCTCACCAGGACATCATACTGAAGCTGATTGGTACCTCATGGGGTGGAAGAACTACACTCATGGAAATGGAAAAAAGAACACATTGACACCGGTGTATCAGACCCACCATACTTGCTCCGGACACTGCGAGAGGGCTGTACAAGCAATGATCACACACACGGCACAGCGGACACAACAGAAACCGCGCTGTTGGCCGTCCAATGGCGCTATCTGCGCAGCATTTGTGCACCGCCGCCGTCAGTGTCAGCCAGTTTGCCGTGGCATACGGAGCTCCATCGCAGTCTTTAACACTGGTAGCATGCCGCGACAGTGTGGACGTGAACCGTATGTGCAGTTGACGGACTTTGAGCGAGGGCGTATAGTGGGCATGCGGGAGGCCGGGTGGACGTACCACCGAATTGCTCAACACGTGGGGCGTGAGGTCTCCACAGTACATCGATGTTGTCACCAGTGGTCGGCGGAAGGTGCACGTGCCCGTCGACCTGGGACCGGACCGCAGCGACGCACGGATGCACGCCAAGACCGTAGGATACTACGCAGTGCCATAGGGGACCGCACCGCCACTTCCCAGCAAATTAGGGACACTGTTGCTCCTGGGGTATCGGCGAGGACCATTCGCAACCGTCTCCATGAAGCTGGGCTACGGTCCCGCACACCGTTAGGCCGTCTTCCGCTCATGCCCCAACATCGTGCAGCCCGCCTCCAGTGGTGTCGCGACAGGCGTGAATGGAGGGACGAATGGAGAAGTGTCGTCTTCAGTGATGAGAGTCGCTTCTGCCTTGGTGCCAATGATGGTCGTATGCGTGTTTGGCACCGTGCAGGTGAGCGCCACAATCAGGACTGCATACGACCGAGGCACACAGGGCCAACACCCGGCATCATGGTGTGGGGAGCGATCTCCTACACTGGCCCTACACCTCTGGTAATCGTCGAGGGGACACTGAATAGTGCATGGTACATCCAAACCGTCATCGGACCCATCGTTCTACCATTCCTAGACCGGCAAGGAAACTTGCTGTTCCAACAGGACAATGCACGTCCGCATGTATCCCGTGCCACCCAACGTGCTCTAGAAGGTGTAAGTCAACTACCCTGGTCAGCAAGATCTCCGGATCTGTCCCCCATTGAGCATGTTTGGGACTGGATGAAGCGTCGTCTCACGCGGTCTGCACGTCCAGCACGAACGCTGGTCCAACTGAGGCGCCAGGTGGAAATGGCATGGCAAGCTGTTCCACAGGACTACATCCAGCATCTCTACGATCGTCTCCATGGGAGAATAGCAGCCTGCATTGCTGCGAAAGGTGGATATACACTGTACTAGTGCCGACATTGTGCATGCTCTGTTGCCTGTGTCTATGTGCCAGTGGTTCTGTCAGTGTGATCATGTGATGTATCTGACCCCAGGAATGTGTCAATAAAATTTCCCCTTCCTGGGACAATGAATTCACGGTGTTCTTATTTCAATTTCCAGGAGTGTACAATGCTATGATGTTTTCCTTAGAACTGTTTCACTCTGCTGTCAAATACGGTGCTACAGTGTGGCTTAATAGCTCACATGTGAGAAAAAATTGATGTTCACCTAAATAGTGCAATGATAGCATTAACAGGCTGGACCACATCTACTGCTCTTCACTGGTTACTGCCTTTAATCCACATTGTGCCATCAGTTCTTTGATGACAGAAAGCCCTTCTCAAGGAACATGAAGAATTAATTAAAATTCCTCAGCTCACAATCCTCTCTGATGTGTGTGCACTTTGGATGAGCTGATTAAGCAATCACCTATCATACTGGTACCATTGCTGCAAGCAGTGTATTTTAACATGAGCAGGAACTGGTCAGAAATGTGTAATAATGTTGCCCATCATGAATATCACACTCTCATAAGACCTAGTACATGACCAGCTGGCACAGAATTACCATGACATGCTTGGAAAACAATTAATAGGATTTGTACAGGCCATGGCATCTGACCAGAAAGCTTCCACCAGGGATGGACAGCTTCATCTTCTCAATGTGATTGTGGCAATGAACATCATACCATCAAATACATAGTAAAAATCAGAGACTGCTCTTGAATGGATTGAAAATGTAGATATTACTTTCTGGATTTATATGATCCAGTCACATTAATGTGGCCATCAGCTCTGTTCTATGTCAATGTGCAATAATCTCTCTAAGATGGCAGGCAACAGCACACCCAGTGGAGGATATATAAAGTGTACTGAGGGATGTGGAAAACAACGCAGTTGTTGTTGCAATGGGAAGAAGAGCAATTTATCTGGTATCAAAAAGGGCACAATCATTCGCTTTTGAGCCAGGAGTGGAATCATTTATGAAATGGCTAAGTTTGTAACTTGTTTGTGTGTCACTGTGATTGAAGTATACCGTGCATGGCAAAATGACACTAAACAAAACCGGTGGTGAGGCAACTGTGGTGCACCACAGACCACTGATGACAGGGGTGAAAAATGGTTGTGGAAATGTGTATGAGCAAACAGATGTGCTACTACTGAGCAACTGACCACCCACACACAACGAAGAGCTATCAACATTGTCTTCCCAATGGCCGTTCAGCAAACATTGCTGCATACGGACCATGGCAGTAGGCACTCGGTTCATACACCCATGTAGACTGCTTGTCATTGGTGATGAAGACTGGAATTTGTATGCCAGTACTGCAACAGGATGTCTACTAAATGGAAACATATGACCTTTTCAGATGAATCATGTTTTATGCTCAAACTGGACAGATGGCCAACACCCTGCAATAATTGTTGGTAGGTCCATGCAGGAGAAGGGAGTCTTACAATCTGGGAAATATTTTTGTGGCATTCCCTCGGTGATCTCATCATTCTGGAAGGCACAATGGATCAACACATGTATGCATCAATCCTAGGAGCCACGTTCACTACTACATGTAGTGTGATTTTCCTTGGTTCACTGGTATTACCAGTAGCACAATGCATGTCACACAGCTCAGCACATGTGCATGGTTCAAAGAGCACTGCTATGTGTTTACCATACTCCCCTGACCACCAAACTCCCCATGTTTAAACCTAATCGAGAGTCTGTGGGACCACTTCGATTGGCTGTTCGCACCACTGATCCTCAACCAAGGAAATAGTACAGCTGGCCATGGCACTGGAGCTGGTATGGCTCCACATCCCTCTCAGTACCTTCCAGAAACCCATTGTCTCTCTGTGTGCATGTATTGCAGTGGTATGTGCTGCTCAAACTTTTGACAGGTGGTCACATAAATTTGACTGGACAGTGTAGTCATTTACTTCTATTTATTTTATAAAATAATGCTCTTCATGTTTGTTGGTTGCAGATCAGTTTGTATTGTCATATGACAAATAAATAAATAAATGAATACCTCATTATTACTTAATTTACTTATTATTTCCTTATTTCATCACTCCCTTTGATATCATCACATTCTGTCTATTCATTACTCCATTGTCACTTCATTACCACATAACTCAATTCATTGTCTCACACTTCTTCACTACATTACAACACATTATCCACACAAATTTTATCAACATTACTAAACGAAAACATAGATGAGGCATTCATCACAAAATTTAGCTGACATCCTCTGATATTCTTTTAGTATCCATAACACACAAAAATTTAGTCATTGAAATAACAAATTTTGGACTACCGATGCACTGAATATAATAGAAGAAGATTACTTATTTGTTACAATCCATGAATAGAATTGTAGGTGAAGAGAGTGGTTCAGTAAAGGAGGAATGAGATCACCCAATTATGGGGGCACCAACTTGCCACATAATGTGTTCCCTAAAGTTCACTGAACCCCCTATCTATTAATTAATTCACAATTAAATTGAGCCCCTGTTCTTTCATCTAGTTTTGTAGTATCATGTGAAATCTTACTCTCTTTTTTTGAATTCAATTGCAAACACAGTATTCCACACACCAAAAATCTCTTGACATGCTCCATCATATAACTACTATTCCCTTGAACATAACATATATAGTGAAAATTGCTGTCTGCACATTTATACTGAAAATTACTTATTGCAGATAGTTCACTTTGAGAATTTTAATGTAATTACCACTGGCAATTTAACAACAGGTTTCTTTACCTCAGTAACTTTCACCTTATTTATCTTTCCATCTGAATATTTTTCATCACAACATTGCTCACATTAGCATTTACTAATTTTGTTCATACTTTTAATTACACATCTTTACAGTCTCCTTCAACAAACTCATCAACTTTGGCAAAAGTTTTATTCACTACTTGCTGAGATATGCCTACAGCTCCAGTATCATTGACTGTATCAAATTTTCAGCCATATCTTCTTCCACTAGCCTCAGATTCTCTCTGTCAGTATTATTTACTTGCTTTACATCAGAAATTAATACATTAATATCAGCAGTGCAAATCTGATCTACTCCTGTGACCTCAGTGTGACAAGAACTAACAACATAAACTTCCATCTCCTTTATACATTTACTTTTTCAACTACATGCTCACTTAATAATTCACCAGGACTAAAAGCATTTAGTTTGAATTCAAATTATTTGTCATTTAATATGACTTACTTTCTAAGCACACTTTCACTGAATTTATCTTTTTGTCTAAATTATTTTATATCTTTACCCAAATCTAAGCCCTTAAACTATCAATGTTACTGTTCTGTTTGTCCAGGCTTCCTTTTAAACTGTCCATGAAATGCCCTGACGTTGGCCCAATGTCACTGGCCAAAATCTTTCTTGCAAACCTTGCATTTAATCACAAAATCCATGTTTAACATTATCCTGTTCTACTGATTTGGATCTATTCTCTTCCTTCTTCATATCACAGTAATCAGTGGGCAAAGCCCTTGACATTTTGCTTATTATCTGACTGATATTCACTTCATCATCAAGTTCACTTTTAATTATTACATTCTGTCCATCTCCAAATTCTAGTTCTTTATCCCTGTCCTCAGACATCCTGTCTTCAAACAGTTCAGTTTTAATTTTTTTCCACTTATCTCCAAACATTAAAACACTGTTTCTTCCCCCATTGTCCTCATCTTAATAAAATGCTGGGCATCACTTAGCAGTGGGAACACTTCACCTTAATTTTCTCTGATGCCAGTAGATACTGGCATCTAATTTACTGTCATCTGCTCACTACTCATTCATATTTCCACTTTGGGCTGATCTTTCTACTGCTTGTCTCTACATTGACTGGGTGCTGTCCAACTGAAGATGACATTGGTCATCTTCACCCCCTCACTGGTTGGAGAAAGGTGATTCCATTATGGTGTCACCCACCTACTATTTGTTGGTGCAGCATCATGTCTCATGCTATTAAGGAACTGTACACAGTTTTATCTACCATCCACACACACATGTAGTCACTCAAAATTTGTTCATTCACTGTTTATTTCCACTGCGACCCTGAAGTGCTACTTTCACAGTCACTGAAATCTCAGTTTCACACTCCACAAGTTTGTAATTTCTGCCACATATTACTGTTCTTGCACATAAGAGTTCATTTTACCATACCAAAACAGGAAGATGTCTACTTAGTGGCACCATATCCAATGCTGCCTACCTGCACTGTCCATTAAGTCTTTAGAGTCTTGTGATTCAAAATCTTCTAGAACAGCTGTAAACTGATTTCCAGGAATTACTTTAATGATTTACACTACACAAATTTTTAAGTAATGTGGCTTTTCACTAATTTATTATCAGCACAAGCATTATGATGATCAGATCCAGTTTTGCATCAAGCATTCATTATATGCAAGTATGCACCATGTATTTACTCTACACGAACTTGGCATTAACAACTTAACAACATTATCACACTATGAAGTCAGAGTCCTTTTTGAACACAATATTAATAGAACTCAGAGGCTGTGTAGTACTGGAATAGTGCACATGCTCAAAAGAAGATTGTGCAAAATCATACACTTCATCAATGTTCATGTGTTAAGTCACATGTATCACTTGAGTGGACATTACTGGTCGCAGATTTTCTTACAATGCCATGGACTCAGACTCTTGCAAATATGTTATATCTGATGTGAGATTTTCAGGGGAGGATGGTGGGGATTTTTCCCTGTCAGAATCAATCTACCCCTCCCCCTCTAATTTTAAATTACCCTTCCCAACCAAGGATGCTTATTTCCTGCTCACTGGACATGTAAAACTTAACATTTAATTGAAATTTGTGGAGCCATACTCAGGAAGCACTAATACACTATTATTATTAACAGGTTTGTCTATTAATTTTGGCAAAAGCTTCATGTATTTAAGCACTTCAAACCATCTGAATTGCCATTCTCATGCTGTCATTTTTGCTTTCATTGAAGGTCTGCCACCCATTGCTTACATGCTTGCAAGACAAGTAATGTGGCAGCTGTACCCCAGCCATACCACATAGGTGCACGAGCAGATGGGCCCCAAAAAAGGGCAAGCAGCCTGGTACTTACATGCACATTTACCATTAGGCCACATTTTGGCAATTGTGTCATGTATACAAACACATATGGAACAAAATAACAAAGCAGTGCTAACTGAGCAACAGTACCTAGCAGAACAAATTCAACAGTCTGACTTTGCTTGCCGAAGACCACATGGGTTTAGCTTAATGCAGGTCCCTCAGTATTGTGTATGCAAAATTAACTGGTGCCATTCAGTTGTTCTCTCATGTCCATTAAACATATGGCAGTCTCCATGTGTTCCCACTTCAGTAGCATTGTTTGTGAGTTGAGTGTTTGCAGGTCAGTAATAACTACAGAATTTCAGCATGGCTTTCAAACAAAGCAAAAGTTGATCATTCCTTAAGGAAAGTGCTTTATCAGATATGTGTACAACATTTGACAGTGAGAATACAGTAGTGCTAAGAGTCTTAAAATAGGTGGTGAATCCAAAAAACAAAATGGTAATGATGGTGTTAACAGAAAGAAAGATAGTGACTTTGGGGACTGGAAGCTGTGAGAAGTCTCAAAGTAGTAATGAGAGTAACAGTATACTTGAAATTATAATTGGAAATTGTGTTGCATTATCACTTTTCCAGAACTGGCAAGAGACAAAGCTGTGGCTGTTTGTCAATGACCAAAAGTTGGAAAAATGCACAGTGTGTTCAGAAGTTCATGAACTTACAGTGGAAAGCATGGAACCTGTTCATACCAATAATGCATTTTTAGCTGGTGTTTCTGCTAATAATGCAAAGAAACTAAATGATAAAATCGGTGATCATGCAAAGTGCAAAGTACTCATGAAATACATAGGAATTGTATGTAACAAGAAAAGCAATGTTTAGAAAAATCTGTTAGTGAAAGTAAAAAGTTATGGGGAAGACAAAGAGATCACAATTGATTCATTGTTCAGATCTGCATATATAATAGCTAAACAGAAACTACCAGTCAATTAAGATCTTACAGTAACCGAACTACAAAAGTGTAATGGTTTATCAGTCAATAATATGCTTCATTCTAACCATGCACATTGAACTATCATTATGATTATAGGTGTAGAAAGGGAAAAAAACACTTGCTCACTGCCTTGTAGGTTCAGGCACAAACTTTAGTGTCAAGATTGGGGAAAAAAACTCTGTGTAATAAGATATGTATATTCGTCCTTTGAGGAAGTTGCTTGCAGTTATTTTTTTAATGTTGTTGGATTATAGAAAATGGGACAAGAGAGTGCATTTTCACTGCACTATTAGCAGCTCCTGAAAGCATGGCATTAAATATGATGTACTAAAGAACCATCTTCTAGTTATCACAACAGATGGTGCATTAACAATGCTTGCACCTTAGAAAGGCACAGCCACTCTGTTGAGTAATCAATCAGGTGAGGATTTAACTGTTGCACTGTATGAACCACAAAATGGAACTAGCTGTCAAAAACATTATGAATGATGTAGCAGATGTATACCATACGTAGGGTTTTTGGATTCCTCGTATACTGTGTTTTCTCAAAGTCTCAAAAATCAGAGATAACTACAGGGTGTTTCTCAAGAATTATTCTTGCAGATTTTGAAACTGGGCCATACTTATCATGTACGTTGGGTTGTTTCCTCATTTAATGCTGTTTCTGCTCTTCTGGAAAGTCACAGTTCTCTTGTTAATCTTCTTGAAAAACTGAGTCATGATGGTTCCAAATCAACTCACAAGAGATTTAAATCTGAAGGTTTGCTAAAACATTTCACAAAGTGGTTGCTTATAAAGGAACTAGATCTGCTTTATAAGATCCTAGAAGTTTTGCAAGTACTATCATTCTTTATGCAAAACAAAAATTCTTCAGTCCTTAAAGCTAAGCGGCTGCGATGGCCATAAAAACTCTTGGGATGTTAAAAAAAACCTCACAATGAATGAGGATTATAGAACAAGAGTTGGGGGAAAAGTATTAATTAATGAACCGTCTTATGATGAATGTAACAAATTTCAGACATTTTGGAACAAATTTTTTTAGTTTTTGGTAGACAAAGTAAAAACACATTTTAAAGACTTTGATTTCTTTTTGGTTGCAGCTGTATTAAATACAGAAACATGTCCTTAATATGATTATGATCTTATGTTTCATGGTGACTTGTCAGTTGCTTGTTTATGTAAGAAGATGGATTTTAAATTAAATTTAAAAAAATTAAAATTTGATTAAGTGGAAGCACATATGCATGACTAGTTAAAGATTTTTGAATTTATAAATAAAATCGTCAACACATGTCCACTTCTGTCAAATAATTTGTGAAAGCAATCAAAATTATATGTATATCTACAGCTGAATGTGATCACAGATTTAGTACCGTGAATCTAACACCAAATGATCACAGACGTCATTTACGGATTCTGACACTTTCAAATTTACTTTTCATTTCAACAAATACACCTTCAATTCATTGCTCTGATGCAGAAAAATTTGCAGCCAGATGAATCAAGTCTCAGCACAATATCACCCTTGACAAACGAACTGGCAAACCTTTGAATCTTCAGGAGAAGTCTCAGTCATCTCGTCTGTTCAACTAAACTCTGCAAGTTTGTGTGTTAATTGTACAGATAATATCTTGATAAAATAAAATAAAAATTAATCAAAGTTTATTAACCTTCACACGATCACCACCCCTGCTTTGCAATTTCAGGGATAATCATGGAACTGCTTTATTTTGAGACACGAAACAAATAGCTCAAACTGGTATATGAATCACCAGTTGCAGGTAATGGAGTGTTATTGCCAGTCACATCTCTACAGAAACTACATTTCATGTAACAGTATCTTGTCTAGAGATATGCGTTTCAGTTTCATAACCAAAAAATCAAAATCTTGCTATGTTGTGCTTGTGAAATTTTCAAATAAAACATTGCTGTCATTTTGGGTATCTCACAGTAAAGTATCTCTGTTATTTACATAGGTTTTTACTCAGTCATCTTTATGATTTCTTTTGCTGTTGCCTTTTTTATTCAATAAACACAGCATAAACAGCTGAGAGTAGAAACAGATCCATAGAAGGTGGCTGCAACAATGCAGTAACATGTGGACATGAGAGTCCACATCCATATTGTATTTTTTTCACTACATTTTTGTGCATTTGATTTTGTTTCTGTGCATCTGCGATTGCGCATGAGCAAAGAGGTATTGTCTGGACATACCTTTACTCCTTCTCACTGAAATGGCTGAATGGATTTGGATTAAAGTTTGAATGGAGATTGGTTGTACCCTGAATTAACAGAGAGGATATATATATATATATATATATATATATATATATATATATATATATATATATATATATATATATATATATATATATATATATATATATATATGAAGTGGAACCTTTGATACCATGTATCTTGAAAAGTTACCAACTGATTTAATTCAAATGTTCACATGATACTGTAATGATCATTCAGATGCTCATAGCCTATATATTTTTGTAATATGTATGAGGAGGAGATTACAGGGATGGGGGGAGGGGGGGGGGGAAGGAAGTGATGTACAGAAAGAGGAGGAGGAGTTGGATATAGAGAAAGACATAAGATATGTATTTTTACAATGAATATGATACAGAGCTCCATGAGGTAACTTCTGAAATGGCCAATATGAATGGATAGTGAGTTTCAAGATTAACATTTATTCATATATAACTGTCTACTCATCGGTAATATCATGGGGCAAAACCAGTAATCAACTATACTAACCCAATAGGACATCCAGCCCTCTGGTAAAAGCAATAGCTTTGTCTCATGCTAGTAAGGAATTGTGCATAGTTTTATCTATCATCCACACATACATGTAGACACTCAAAATGTTGTTCATTCACCACTTATTGCCACTATGACCCTGAATTCCTACTTTCACAGTCACTTTAAATCTATGTTTCACAGCCCACAAGTTTGTAATTTCTGCCACTATCACTATTTCTGTGCACACATGTGTGCATTTCACCGTACTAAAATGAGAAGATATCTCTAAATGGTGGCACGTATGCAATGCTATCTACTTGCGCTGCCCATTAAGTCATTGGAATCGTGATGATCAGAATCTTTAAGAATGGCTGTAAACTGATTTCCAGGAATTACACTAATAACATACACTACGCATATTTTCAAAACTGCTGTGGCTTTTTCCACATTTATTATCACCGTAAGTATTATGATGACCAGATCCAGTTTCACATCTAGCATTATAGGCAAGTAGGTACTATCACATTACTCTACACAAACTTGGCATTAACAGTGTGATCAGCTAATGAAGTCAGAGTCCTTTCTGAACACAATATTAATAGAAAACAGAGGCTTTGTAGTACTGGAACAGTGTACATGTTCAAAAGACATTCATACAAAGTCATACACTTTATCGATGTTCACATGTTAAGTCACAGTTATATCTTGTGTGAACATTACTCATTGTAGATTTTTATACAATGCCATGCACTCAGACTCTTGCAAACATGTCACATGGGTTTTATTTGACGGACATTTCATTTTGTAAACTATGTTTTGGTTTGAAAGATGAATAGATTATATTTTGCTACTTTAGATGAACTATATCGTATGATGATAATCTTCTTTATAAAGTATGTGGTGGTTTAGGAAAATACAAAATGCCATGGAACCATGCTATACATCCACATTGGGAAAAAAACCATTTACAAGTACATTTAAAATCATTTATGCCAATTTTAGCTCATTCTTATTAATTAGCTGCATTACTTATTGAAGGATGTCATTCACTACAGGAAAATTGGAGCAACAAAAGCATTGTGGTAAAAGTTGGAATCTAAGAAGGACAGTGGATAAATCTGCAGTGGAAAATCTAAGTATGTTTGGGCTTTAATGTTTAACTATTAATTAATTTTAGTTAACTCAAAGTACATCACTACAAAGTCAATATTTCAAGTGAGTACTGTCATTATTATCGAGTCTTCTATTAGTTCAAAAATTTTTCCCCATTACATACCATTGTAGAATTTTCAATTAGGTATAACTTTTAATAAACATAATTTAAACTGGACAGAATCTGATCTAAATAATAATAGGATAGATTCATGGGTACACAACATAAGGATGGTATAGAAAATTGGAATCAAATTGCAGTGAAGGAAAAAAATTAATTATAAGCAGAGGTGTAATAAGAGCTTATGGGAGACTCAAGCTTGCTGTGTTTCACCAGCCAAGTACAATAAAGTGGGATGTTGTATTAGAGAGTACACGCTAAGGACTGCTTGTTTCAGCAGCATATTTTTGTCGAACTACATACTGTCCATAAATTGCCATTTGATATAATTGTTTATCAGACATGTTACTGTTGCAGTGGAAGAAAGTTTGTCAAATAAACCAAAATACTAACAATGAAAATATGTACTAATAACACTGACAGATACAGACTATTGTACTGATACAGCTAAGTTTATTCCTTATTGAATAAGAGGAAAAGAATAATGAGTTTCAGACCTTACCTGTCTCACTTTGAATATCAGCATATTGTCAGATACATGGGGAACTTTCATAATATCATCAATCCTGATCACCCACTCAATGTCCCAGATGCCCCACAGTCGACACTTTTCTAGTAGAAAGACATGCCTGAAACACATACATGAAACACTTTGAGATAAGCTGACTTTTATACTAATTTTCAACAAAAATTGTGACTGATGAATTTAGCACTTGTTAGCATCTCTATTTAAAACATTTTAAACCAAATAAATTC
The DNA here is from genome assembly GCF_023897955.1 of Schistocerca gregaria. Lineage (NCBI taxonomy): Eukaryota > Metazoa > Arthropoda > Insecta > Orthoptera > Acrididae > Schistocerca > Schistocerca gregaria. The sequence goes on from NC_064931.1 coordinate 554,930,795, forward strand.
TACTATAGACATATCACATTGGAGAAAATAGGTTCCTGGTACACAGTAACAGGATACTTTTGAAGACACAGAAGAAATATAATGCATTCCATGTAAATAAGTGGACTTGGCTGCCAGATTTACACTTATTTTTGTTTGGTTCTTGATCCAACATATCTGAGATGCTGTATCTAACAGATATAAAGTCATCTTTATTATTAAAAACAGTGAGAAATGGCATCACAAGGATGGTAAAAGTGGTATTTCCAACAACAGAGAATAACTCGGAGTGTTATTTGAACTAGTGATCATGTGAAAAATGCAGAAAGCAGCAATGCTCAGCATCCATTGATTCTACATAGAGTTTTCTGCTGAATTAACGCCACATCTGGTTTGACAGGAAACAATTTTTTTGGACAAGGTGCAGGACATAGTCCTGGATGTACAGTCATCAAAAGCCGTTGCCTGATAGAGCAATTTATGAGCTATCTTAACTTTAATGGAACAAGTAGCAGGAAGAGAAATGCAAATAACAATGAAAATTTAGTGTACGTGACATGTTGTAGAGAGAATTAGCTGCAGAAAATCTAATCTGAAGTGGACATTACCTAAAAATTACAAGAACTATGGAAGCACATAAAGAACTAAGTGAAAAGTGCCAAGAACAAAATGGTATCCTGCCAGGTATCAACATGAGTGCAGATGAGGAAACACTACACAGTGTTGGGAGGATGCCATCTGGGAATAATGAAGAGCTCCCCTACTGTCGTCACCATCAGCATGTCACCTGGGCTGACCTACTATCACTAGTCGAAGATAAAGAACCACTGGAAACATCACGACTTTGTTGGTGTGTTTATGACTACATCTTTGATACTGCCTACTCATTTACATAATTATTATGTTGATTTTGAACGCTTTTAGTGATATGCTAGCTTTGTGGGTGTTTTTGCGTTTGTTAAGAAATTTTGGAAAAGAGAGAGAGAGAGAGAGAGAGAGAGAGAGAGAGAGAAGGAAGGTGGCTGGACCACAATCAATATGGATTGTGATGTGGCTCTTGAAAAATTTGTTATTCATGGGTTTTCCCACTGTACTTACCTAAAATGTCAGTTGCTTAGTACAGTAAAGTCATTCGAAAATGTTCTCAAATATTCAGATTACTTTTCGTGAAAATACAGCAACAGGTGCTATAGAACCAATATCATTGCTGTAAAGATAATGTACAGACAGCAAACTAATCGAAAAAAAAAAAAAAACAAAAAAACAATGACTGACAATTCTTATGTATAAATCTACTGTGAGTCTTTTACAGAATAAGGCTAACAGGCAAACCTATCAAATTAGAAATGAGCTAAGTTTAAATAATATCACACAGTAATTCCCTGTCTCAATTACCAAGCCTATGTAATTTTGTTGTTAATATTGTAATGGAAAACCCGGGACCAACTCAAGTAACAGCACTAGCAGAATGTAGCTCTGTGTGTGTGTGTGTGTGTGTGTGTGTGTGTGTGTGTGTGTTTATGTAAAATATTTGTCTTCAGTGTTTGAGGCTCTCCTGTGCTCATTTCATTGTTAATGCTCATATTTTTATAATTTCACAATAAATGCTTTACTGATCTTGGATGATTTTTCCTGGAAGACAATCTGTAAGTCAGAGAGAAGCAATAATATGTAAAAGAAGCCAGCATTTTGTCTAGAGGCCAAATAATGAAAAGTAATTTTAGTAATAAAAGAGGTACAATAGAATTCATTGAAGTTCTCTAATGCACAGTTATTCTCAAACTGACACATGATAATGTACAAAGTCATATACACACATCAAAAAAGTTTTGCATCACCCCAGTTCCCAGAACTCCTGAAGACAGATGTTGACTGTGGATATTGTATCATGGATACAGTCCCTTAGACTGTTCAGAGATGTCACTAAACCCTGCCCAAAGATGTAAACAACCATGCATGAGCAGGGCCTATTAGACGGAGGGAGTCCAACAGCTGATCAGTTCCAGTCATTCCACCAGGAATGAGGTATATGGCTCATGTTGTCTGAAGTTCAACCATGTCTAGACGCTCAATACCGCAGTTTGATTGTGTCCACATTGTTACTTTGTGCCAGGAAGGGCTCTCAACAAAGGAAGCATCCAGGTGTCTCAGAGTGGACCAAAGCGATGTTGTTCATACATGAAGGAGATGCAGAGAGACAGGAACAGTCGATGACGTGACTCGCTCAGGCCGCTCAAGGGCTACTACTGCAGTGGATGACCAATACTTATGGATTATGGCTCAGAGGAAGCCTTACAGCAATGCCACCGTGTTGAAGAATGCTTTTTGTGCAGCCACAGGACATCACATTATGACTCAAACTGTGTGCAGTAGGCTGCATGATGTGCAACTCCACTCCAAACGTCCATACCAGGTCCATCTTTGCAACCATGAGACCAACAACATGCCAAATGCACCGCTCAGATTGGCATCACATTCTCTTCACTGATGAGTGTTGCGTATGCCTTCAACTAGACAATTGTTGGAGACGTGTTTGGAGATAATCCAGCCAGGCTGAACACCTTAGACAAACTGTCCAATGAGTGCAGAGAGGTTGAGGTTCCCTGATGTTTTGGAATGTCATTATGGGGGACCAACATACACCACTGGTGGTCATCGAAGGCTCCATAATGGCTGTATGATACGTGAATGCCATCCTCCAACCGATAGTGCAAGCATATAGGCAGCATAAAGGCGAGGCATTGGTTTTTGTAGATGACAATTCATGCTCCCATCGTGCACATCTTTTGAATGACTACCTTCAGGATAATGACATCACTTGACTAGAATGGCCAGCATGTTCTCTAGACATGAACACTATTGAACATACTTCAGATAGACTGACAAGGGCTGTTTATGGATGACGTGACCCACAAACCACTCTCAGGGATCTATGCTGAACTGCCATTGAGGAGTGGGGCAATCTGGATCAACAGTGCCTTGATGAACTTGTGGATAGTATGCCATGATGGATACAGGCATGCATCAATGCAAGAGGATGTGCTACTGGGTATTAGAGGTACTGGTGTGTACAGCAGTCTGGACCACCATCTCTGAAGGTCTCACTGTATGCTGGTACAACATGCAACGTGTGGTTTTCATGAGTAATAAAAACGGCAGAAATGATCTTTATGTTGATCTCTATTCCAGTTTTCTGTACAGGTTCTGGAACTCTCGGAACCAAGGTGATGCAAAACTTTTTTTTTTTTATGTGTGTACAGATATATAGTATTACATGTTAATTGATGGTATCACTCCTGTCAACTTGACATTTGCACTCTTAGAAATCTAGATGCCTTCATCACATCAATCTGCTTTCTTATTGTTGGACATTCATTTGGTCGAGCAATGACATTATGGACCTATGCACAAAGTTTAAGGCCTCCCTTATGAGGAAACCTTCAGTCCAAAATTGTGTACAATATATACTGCTGATATTTAAACTTCTCTACCACCAACTGCTAAGACTGTTAAAATACGCAGACAATATATGCCTCTATAAAATGACCATCTTTTTCAAAGCTACCTGGCATAAACTAGATCTTGCTGCCACATTACTTTATGACTGGCTCTTAATAAATTGCTAACAGTATTACCTCACATATCCTATGTAGGTGATACTACCCACAAATAACACAGAATAATTTATTACATACTAATTAGTTTCACTTTGTTGTTGGAATCTATTTCAGAGCAATATGTAGGGAGCTGAAGTATATTCCTGCATTAATTAGTATTGGTTCTTATAATTTCCCAAGGGCCCGTGGTTGCCACATATATGGTATCTGTGCCTCCTAGGTTCTATCAAATCACAAGCACCTTATGAAGCTCAACTTTCATTCACTTGAAATGGGTACTTGGGTGCTACTTGTCTTCTATATCTATAAGCCATTGGCATGCTTCAGTGGCCACTGTGAGGTGTGACAGTGAAATTTGGCGTCTCACAAGTAATGGGGATCTTGGCTTACCCACATGGGCCATGAACATGAAACAAACATTTTAAAATTTAAACTTTCACAGCTGAAAATGTCATAATTAATAAAATTATCTGGGCTGTTATGCCATGGTTAAATGCATATAACATTTAAATTTAAATGTTAAATCCATTTAAATATTAAATCCATTTTACTGCAGCATAGTAGCTGGAATGTTTTATTAAAACAAAAAAGAACAGAAAAGAAAAAAAGACAACTGAATTTATGCTGTTCACTGATGTGGTGTCTGGCTGTTTAGATGGTACACTTGTTATTAGGCAACTTCTGGGGAACTTGCTGTACCCCAGTTACACAAGGTTTATCCAGCAAGCAATGCTCTGTCTGAATGGAGTCCTGTTTTCCAACCTGGTAATGGATGCCAATGAAACCTACACCCCTTTCTAACATTACCAACAATGGTCCATTGGGCAGTGTTAACATACAGACTCAAAGGAGATCTCTTGTGGCTAGAGCATCCGAAATGTCTATTACCACCATTACAGGGGACATTCTATGGTGAAATGTGTTTTCATCATTTTTAAATGTGTGGAAGGTACATTTGAAAAACTGTCACCTTTGTACATACACAAAGCATTAGAGGGACTTGTAGGCAACTGCTGAGTGGCTGTGTGATGGTACCCTCATGATTGAGACAATCAAAAATACACCAGCAAACAAATCACTTGAAGAGAATGCCATGAATAGTAAGCTAATACTGTTAAATTACTGTATTGTAGTTGTAACTTGTTTATTTCTTTTATTTATTTATTTTCATGTTCCATAAATGCTTGATGCGAGTGTATCGCTACAATGTAGAACACGTCAGATTATTACAGTAATAACCATATCTAATTGGTCATGAGGCTTAAAAACTAAATTGTATACAAACAGATACATGAGATTGAAAAGTTTGAACAACAACACACATTGTTGTTGTTGTTGTCTTCAGTCCTGAGACTGGTTTGATGCAGCTCTCCATGCTACTCTATCCTGTGCAAGCTGCTTCATCTCCCAGTACCTACTGCAACCTACATCCTTCTGAATCTGCTTAGTGTACTCATCTCTCGGTCTCCCTCTATTATTATAGTAATAATGATTACACAAACAAATTATAAGTCTTAAATTCTAATACATACAAAAAGAATTAATATGCCAGTGATACTTAGTCAGTTCTTATAGGAATGCTTAAAATTAAACACATTGTAATAACTGTTGCACAAAAAAAATTCTGTAAAGAATAGAAAAAACTATTCAAAATATAAAGTTTTGGCTGTTTTTTTTATTTAGTCATATCCCCAATAACAGATTTAACATGAAATGGAAGTTTATTGTATACTTTTATGCTTGAATAATGTACTACTTTTTGTACCATGCTGAGACTTTTTATGTTTTTGTGAAGACCATGTTTACTTCTTTATCATGATCATAATATTCACTGCTTGTTTTGTAAATTGTATGATTATTATTCACAAATCACATTAGTGAAAAAATGTACTGTGATGGCATTGTGAGGATCCAAAGCTGTTTGAATAAGTTTCTGCAAGAGTATGTAGGGTGCACTCTAGCCATAATTCTGATGACTCTTTTCTGTACAATAAAGACTCTGCTCATAACTTGTTACCTCAAATTATGATGCCATATGTCATAAGTGAATGGAAATATCCCATATATGTAGCTTTAATTGTTTCCAAGACAAAAAAGATGAAATTGAGCGAATGGCAAATGCTGCTGAATTCAGGCTTTTACATAGCTTGTTGATATGAACTGATCAGTTTGGTTTGTTGTTTATGTATAGTTGCAGGAATCTGAAACTATACAGATCTATCATCTAGACATGCCTTGAGCCACATCCTTACTTTACCATTTCATCCATAGTGCTCAGCCTTTGTAAGTAGAATATAGTGTAGTATAATGATGTCATGGATGTAGATGACAAAGAACTCTAATAAAAACAGAAAAGTTAAGACATCATCAAAGTAAAGAATTTCTTCAAAAGAGTACGTGGTGAGCTCAAGAAAACACCATCTTCTATTCTGATTTCCCACTTGCCGAATCTACTGGGATACATTGCAGAAGGCTTTATCTGCCTTAAGGTTAGACCCTAAGTTCATAACCCTATACAGCGCTTTAAAACTCAACACTTTAGTCACACCACATTTACTTGCAAATGCCACACAGCCACCTAGTTTCATAAAGTCATTGGTTTCATCACTAAAGCAGCCCGTACCAAAGACTGATGTTGGCACTTAGATGCTGACAGCTGAAGAGAGCACAACAAAATGCAGCTGTAAATGTTGGTGTAAACCTGCACTATTGGTTATACTCACAAGTTTGCCAACAAATGAAACAATGGTGGAAGCAGAACATACTGTTAGAAAAAACAATAGACCATCACAGCAGACAGAAGAAAAGAAACAGAAAAAATATTGCTGTTGAAAGAACCCTACCAGCATCTCATTACACAGGCTGTGGATAGTATAGAACAGACCAAAATTATTAGGTCCAAGACCATTATGACGTTTGTGCTGTCTTATGAATCAGATGAAAGTATGGAGGTCTTTGTCTTCCTGAGGGAATCAGAAAGTCTCTCAGGTAACTGCAAAATTCCCACTATGGCGGAAAAACAGGGAAAAGAAGGAGACACCTCATTGCTGGCTTCCTTACTACAGTGGAACATAAATGGATTCAGCATATATCCAAAGGAACTACAAGTATAATATCAATGAAAACCAATGTGTATCCTGTTTTTGCATGGATATAGGCTGTACCTTAACGTTTTGCACAAGACTATAGTAAATACTAAAACTCAAATAATGGCAATGCTACTAAATTTATGGCCAATTACAAAAGTACTGCTACTATATACATGATGGTCAATTACAAAAGTACTGCTACTATATACATGATGCAGACGTCAAATTATGTTGGGAACCCTATTTAACAATTAAGGAACTTCAAGTTACCAGCTATGGATTATGCAGAGGAACATGGAAAGTGGGAAGCAAGGACTTCATGTAGGAAAAAAAATTCATTAGTGGTGTGTAAGTGAAGAGAAATTCCTCAATATGAAATGTAGGTGTTCATTTCAAAAGCCTAAATATCCAAATGTGAAAAAACACTTGCTTGATTTTATAGCTGAAAACAGGAAATGTGGATATGCTGCTACAACTGAAATCATCAAACTGAAGGGCTCAAATTAGCATGTAAAAGAAACAATTTTTCAATGGAACTTAAATTTCATATTGGTGGGATTGGCAATTTATGCAACAAAATATTTTATATGTCCATAGTAGAGATACAACTGTGCAAAAATTGCATGAAGCTTATGAAAATAGTTTGTCTTGCATTCATAAATAGGGAATGCAGACAAAAGGCAGTCTATTTTGATATTCCAAACATCATTACAGTAAATGATGTAGAGGAACATAGTGTGGAAATACGTACATGTGATTCTGAAAAACAATGGTGCTGTGGTTCCTTTTTTCAAGAAAACCTTTTGTATTTGCAAGCAAGGTATAAGTCTTCCTGTTGTTTTCTTTGTAAGTCTTTGATGGTTTACAAAAATTACCGCAGAATGTCTGAATGACAACTACTTCTATTCAATAAATGAAGTTTTAGGTATGAAGTAGTAACTGTAAAAAAAATATTAACTAATTATTTTGCATAAAGAATACTTATGTTAAAGTGTCACATTTCACAACATCACAAAATGTGAAATGATGTATTTATGATCTATGGAACAAGGATTAATTAATGAATAAATGAGTATGAAACTTCCTGGCAGATTAAAACTGTGTGCCGGACCGAGACTCAAACTCGGGACCTTTGCCTTTTGCGGGCAAGTGCTCTACCAACTGAGCAACCCAAGCTTGATTCATGCCCTGTCCTCACAGCTTTACTTCTGCCAGTACCTCGTCTCCTACCTTCCAAACTTAACAGAAGCTCTCCTGCAAACCTTGCAGGAGTAGCACTCCTGAAAGAAAGGATATTGTGGAGACATGGCTTAGCCACAGCCTGGGGGATGTTTCCAGAATGACATTTTCACTCTGCAGCAGAGTGTGCACTGATATGAAACTTCCTGTCCATTAGAGAGACCATTAGGAGAATTTCTGGGAGAGGTGGGAAGAGCCCAGTGGCTGCCACAATATGGAATGGAAGTTTCCAGATGAACCCACAATACATTTCCCAGAGAGTGGCAGAGAATTTCGCCAGAGTTACCACCACTGGCAGTCATGATCCAGATTTTTCATGCTTCAGAGAACCTGCTAAGAGGAGCAGTTGGAACTTCAGTTCCACTAATGATAAAGAAATTAAGAAACTCTTTTTGATGTGGGAGCTGATTCTGTATTAACTGTGGCTCATTATAGGTCACCTGTGCAATATAATGTCCCTTATAGTATGTAATGGCATCTCATAAAGCAAAACAAATAAGTCTTCTTGCCTTTTTTAACTTCATTTGGGTATCAGAAAATTTTCCTAATTTGTTGAGAGAAACCATTTCATTCCAGTCTTAAAGCTCATGGAAGGTTGGAGGAATGGGCAGAGAGGAGAGATTTTAATTTCCCAACTGAGAAGTGTGTGTGTGTGTGTGTCTTTTTAACTGTTCATATCTTTCCCTAGTTGAGTGTCACGGTCACAGCTCTTAATGGTAAAGAAATAGTGACATTCCTGAACCTCACAATTGATTTTAAACTTACCTGGTTGTCACATCTTATTGACTTGAAAGCGCTGTACACAGACCAAACCTGTCAGCTGCAGTTTTGAAGGGCCTTCATGCAATTTTGGCTTGACTAAGGGAGTGTAGTGAATGGGGCTACAAAATCATCCTATTTAAAAACATTGGTAATGGTGCGCCATGAAAGAATTAGGCTGGCCATTGGGGCCATTGACATGAGACCCATACCACACACCTGCACTGAAGCTCATGAGCTGGCATTTGACATCAGTTGGCAACTATTCAAGGTCTCTTAGGCCTATAAGAACATCCACACCACAGATACCTGCATATTACACCATACCAGGGAAAAGAATGTAACACAATCTGCCATTCACCTGCAGTCTGTCATTTCACTGTTGAGTCAAAGAGGCATATAAAATCAGCAGGAGGAATGGCCATGAGGCATAATAAGCTATGGCTGGTAAAGTTGATTATCCAGCTGTGGTATAACTCATATCAGTGACTCTGACATAATGAAGTAACCCTGACCTGCCCAATGGGATGCACAAGAGTTTCATAAGCTGCCTATTGTGTAAACTGACTGCATTATTCCCAGCATCCTGCCAATTAACTTAAGACTGTCACCCACTGTACCTACAACTGAGTCTTTGTGATCATTCCATTTGACATCTCTGCAAATTGTTACACTTTTGTATTTTCTTGGCTTGAATGATTTCATTTGCGACTTACTGGTATTAGAGTTATAGGACACTATTTATCTGCATTTTATGTAGTGAACAATTTTACATTTTTGAGCAATTAATATAAGTTGCACCACTTTGAAATACACTATTAATATTGTTTGATTGGCTGTTAAAATATACTTAATATCCAACATGAACAGCTACGCACACCTGAAGGTGTCAATGTCAATGTCTCACTCACCATCCAAGGTAAAAAGCTACCTGCATAGAAACTGTCAACTGAGTCACACATTTTGTCTGAGCTCCATAATCATATTTTTGATAATTACCTAAAAGAATTGTATCTGTTGCTTGTTACCATGATGTGTTGTTATGATTTATGATCCCGTATCAGTTGCTATGTCCTCTCAGTATTCTCACACAAATTTGTCTTAATCATCAGGTGTACAATTTATGTAATATGGTGTACAATGTATGTAAATTAGTGCTAAAATATATGTACTCCACACATTAATAATTAAGTAAGAAAACTAATTCAAATGCATGTCTCAACGGGGGTACTCTACATGGATCCTACTCCTATGTACATTTCTAATGTTTTAAAAGAAAAGAGGCATCTAACTAACAAAGTTACCAAAACAAAAATAACTGGAGAAGGACTAATGGAACAGACAACAGAAAAACATGATCAAATACGTGAGGGTCAAACTTTAAAAAAAGTCTTTGGAAAGAAAGGAAAAATATAATTAGGATGTAAAACCTCCTTAAATTTCCCAGGTAAGTTCCAGTTGTACCAGTTTCCTTTCAAATCCATACTTCCTAAGACAATGTTATTTATATTGAATTTGTGTGATCATACTACTAAATTATTGCTGTTGGGCACAAATCTTCCATGCATGTGGTTTAATGGAGTTCAGATAGATTAACAACATCAATTTTCTTCTTATTCATGAGTTCTTGAAAATAAAATAATAATTGAACATAGAATTCTGAAACAGGGAAAGCAGCATTAGAGAGCCCATTATCTATATTTAAGTGTTTCATAGTGATAAGAGAGAGGAAAAAATACGAGCCTATTCTGTGACTCCTTCCTCTAAATGAAAAATAATGAAATTAATATGCAAGGTGTGTTGAAACCATAGACAGTAATGCCAATAGGATATTAAGAGAAATAAGAAACATATGATCAATTGTAACAACATTGTCAGAGGATAGTGTAGGACTGAACTACTAGTTATGCAACTGAATATTGTGATAAGTATCATGGATGTTCTATATACAACTATCTATATTTCTTTTTCTTTTTGCTGAAATATATTTATGTACAGATGAGTGGTCTCTGTGAAGGGAAATAGGTGATTAACAGCTTCATTTGGAGGAAATGAGACAGCTTTATGTTTGTCCCTATATATTTGATGTTACAGATCATATAGGTACGTATATTAATTATACAGCAATATAAAGAAAAAGATCAATTGATACTCACCTTGTAGATGACACAATGAGCTGCAGACAGTCATAAGAACAAAATGTTACACATTTAGACTAGAATGACATTCAGACCAGAATACCATTCTGGTCCAATCTGATGTAGAAGATGGTCATGTGTGCTAGAGGTGTACTTACTTATGTGAATAAATGTGTGTTTGTTTTTGTTGCTGAAGAAGGCTTTAGCCAAAAGCTTCATGTGTAACAGTCTTTTTATTGTGCCTTTCTGCAACTCAACATGTCATATTTATGGTGAGAAGCAATCTATGTTTCTCCTTATATTATTGATATTCCAACCTGAAGTTTCCATATATTAACTATTCAGCATATATGTTTCACTATATGAAAAAAAATCATTAAACATGACTCCTTTCTAGGAAATACTAAGATAAGAGCAATTGTACTGACAAATAGTTTTAAGAAGATAACAGACTCACTGAAGGGTGATGAGAACAGCTCTTTTAGCATCATTTGTAAGACATGCATGTGCCCAATATGTGTCAGTATCACAATAGTGCCCTTTGCTTAATGTGTTCAGCAGATGCATGCCAATAGCTTCATACCTTGAGTAAGGTTTTATACCCTAGAATTAAACATATTAAACAATAATGTATAAAATTGCTGTATCTATTAATTTCAGTAAAATCTATTAAAATGAAATATAATGGAAAGAAATATTATAAAAATTAATTTATGTGTTGAGAAGAATCATTTTAGTAACAAACAGCAATGATAAAAATGTGAATTTTAAATTAATACAAAATGGAAAACAGATTTCCTATTAATTCATACATGTAATTAGTTCCAAATTTCTAATACTTTTTATCAAAAATTCTCTTAACATGCAATCTTCCATCATATACTGACAACAACACACGATAACATGTTACATTATATGATGTACACATCTCATGCCGTATGCAACTGATCTACTTGAATACACAATGTACTAAGTGAGCATACATTCACTGAACGGGAAAACCAGTAAGTAAATTTTGTGAAAAATATAAAAGACTGGAAATAATGTGCAAAATAGCATGTTTACAACCTATATAAGGTTAACACCAAATATCAATAGTCACAATATCTATAACTATATTGCATATATCTGTTAGAATGTATCTGTTACAAGCAACTGGGGACCCTTCAAAAACAAGACCAGAGTGATGTACCTGGTTAAATTCAGTCACAAAATTGAATCTAAAATGTATAGACAATCCCAATTAAATCCATTTACTGAGAAAGCAGTATCAGAAATATAAAAGATGTTAATAAATAAACATATTTAAAAATCTAAAAATTATCATTTCATAAAATAAATGAAATTTTGGAATGATGAACTAGGCCTTGAATTGAATTACTGTGAAAACAAGAATCCATTTTGTAATTCAAGTGCTTAAAAAAATGTTGTAAATGATTACACGCTAAGATAAAAAAATTAAATTTACAATCCACCAACATTTCTTTTGGTACAGGCTCATTTATTTTGCTTCTTTTAAACAATTTTCAGTTTTTGCAATGCATCTCTTTATTCTTTGAATCCACTGATATTGTTGTTTCCTCCAGATTTTCTTTATTTTGCCGGAAATCTAGAGCCTTTATCCAAGAAATTGCCAATGGCCTTACTGTAGTGGTAACACTGGTTCCCAGCAGATCATCGAAGTTAAGCGCTGTCGGGCTGCGCTAGCACTTGGATGGGTGATCATCCAGTCTGTCGAGCACTGTTGGCAAGTGGGGTACACTCAGCTCTTGTGAGGCAAACTGAGCTACTTGAATGAAAAGTAGCGCCTACAGTCTCGCAAACTGACATACAGCCGGTGGCCAGGAGAGCAGTGTGCTGACCTCTTTCATCCACCGACACCTGTGGGCTGTGGATGACACAGTGGCTGGTCGGTACCCTTGGGCCTTTATGGCCTGTTCAGTCAGAGTTTACTTTTTTAAGCAAGAAATTACTTGTGAAGGCATAGTCCACAATGAACACTATCAAAAAAACACCAACACGATTCAGTATTTGTGCTAGACAGCAACAAAAGTGTAGCATGTACATATGGCGAAATTATTTTCTACGCTCGTTACATTTTCCTGTATGTAAAGTAGTATTCTGAGATAATGAGTAATTTACTGTGCATTTAGAAAACCTTCTGTCAAAATTATTCTGCATTGTTGTGTAGTTTAAGAAGTCAAAAATCATGCTTGCTTCAAACAATAGCCTTTGAAGATGACATTTTGAAGCACTCTGAAGGGCAACTATCCATTAACACCCTCCAAGTGGCATAAGCATTGGACACTTCTCATGGTACTCAGTGGAGAATTGTCTATGGAGAAGAGCTATATCCATACCATCTGAAGAAAGTCATGGCAACAACAATGGAGTATGAGTTCAGTCTGCACAGTAGTATTTGCAATGCTGCATACTACAGCCACAATTCTCAGCCATTTACTGCTGAAGGCATGGTCACTCAAGATGTTTCTCCTTCACTATTGTCTGAGGTGTAGCTACGGATTAATCAGATAGGGTCAGTGTGATACAGCTGAGCTCCAGCTCACCTTTGATTAAAATGTGTGGCACCACAATGATCCTTCTTTCAGCAAAAGACTGGTGGAGGTGGGTCCTTCTCATGACCACTATGATCACCATATCTAATACATCTTGACTATTTTCTTTTAGATACTATGAATACTTATTGTGTAAGCTACTACTGTAACATCAGATGAGGAACGTTGTCAAAGAAATCCACCCTACAACCGAAATACTGAACTTTCAGCACCACATCTATCAACATGCATCAGTTTCTAGACTGCTAATGTATGCTCTACAACCATTTAGGAGGTCAAAATTTCAAAACCCCTATTGTAAAGAATTATGCTATTTTGGGCTTTCTACATGAAATGTGAAACACCTGACCATCACTACATCCAAACTCTTCTCTAAATCTGATGCCACACAGTGTCAAAACTATGCATTTCTGGACAGAAGCTCTCCATGTAAAGTGACCAGTTTGCTCTCCCACTCAACGTACTATAACTAAGCAATGCTGGTGTTTTTGTTTGTAAATATATTTGTATACTGAGGTTGATCAAGATTTCAAGCCTACTGCTATTAAATAGTAAGTACAAATGTTTAAACTGTTCCTGGAATGAGCAATGCATAAACGAGCTGACAGTTCTTGGCACTGCCCGATAGTTTGAGAACATTTACAACTTGATTCAAGCACTGTACTGTATATCAGACACTACATGTTGTGTTTGCCGATAAAACTAAGAGGAACACAAAATTTTTATTTTTTCAACATGACTATCTGCTTTTGTGAACTGACTGGGACTTAGGTTTTGTCACTGTAAAATTCCAATTCACATAGAGACATGAGGCATTCCAAATTGTTGTGAAATTCTTTGCAGCATAACACATGATGTACTTGTCTCTACTCCTCTGTTGAGCAATGTGGTATCCACGAAGTTTGAAACTGCTTTGTTCCAGTGAGATTTTGCACATCAATGTAAATAGCAGAATAAGAGGAACTCCAAACCTCCTCTGTGATGGATTGATACCCATTGATATTTCTGCACCAATTTTCATACTACAGCAACATGCTCCACAGTTACCAACACAGGAGGACAATGTAAATGAGAAGCATCATTGAGGCTAAAGTTAATCCCTTGGAGTATTTTGATCATCAAAACATAGTACAGATATGTGGAAATGCTTTCCCAAAGTCAAATTACAATGAGAGTGAATTCACTCTCATAGTTCAATGCAAATTATAAAAGACTCTTGCTCACCAGCCTTCCACTGTGACATGTTTTACTTTCTGCCACTTTACAGGGATTTATAGGATATAGTAGTAATGTAGGCAGAGCCATAAATCTAGAGAGTTCATATGACTGTATTGATGAAATTAATGAAACTGCTTCAAATTTGGGGAGCAGGATGGCTCTCCAAATATAAAAAAAAGTATTTTAACATAAATGAAATTAATGAATCCAATTCAAGACAGAGATGAGTGGGCAGGAAGGTCTCTCCAAACATGCTTCTAACTGCTTAGGTGCTTACTAACAGTCCACTATCTACATAAAGTTCTCTTTAAAAGAAAAGACAATGATCATATGTAGTTCTTTCTACATGTCTTCACAATAGAGATCACATTTTATAACATGTTACATATCACTATTGAAAGAGTCCACAATCTTACACATATAGGTGTGTGTGTGTGTGTGTGTGTGTGTGTGTGTGTGTGTGTGTGTGTGTGTGTGTGTATTTATTTATAAATACCTGGTATGGATTCATGTAGCGAGGAAGACGCTTTCTCATTACTATATCTTCTCCCATTTCAACAGCTCTGTAAAAATTAAAACAAGGTCAAAATTTGGAAAAACAATATAGTAACTGAAGCATTTATTATGCATCACACCATAAATAAAATATTGACCCTTGAGAAGTGTATAACTGTTGCTAAGTTTTGACTTCAAGACGGAATAAAATATGAAGCATTGACTGCAACAATGTACTTAAAAATAAGCTGATTTTTAGCTTAAGAAGACCACCTAGGAAGTAACATTTGTCTGAAGATTTTCTGACAACTTAAATCTAATGCAGTGGAATATATAATGTTTACTCTTTTCACTCTTAAATGTTATTTTAATGACAACATTTGTAGTGTTTTGGGTTGCTGTAAGCCTTTGTAGTGCATAATCCTTTACCTCAAATGAGATGTAACATCATATTAAGCACACAGACAGAAGCTTTTGTATGGGTTATTGCCTCTATGTTGTGGCTCAATCATTTCTCAATTTTTTATATTGACAAAACAGTACAATTTCCAGCCACCAATAAGAATCATATATAGGAATAATCATTGTTGCTAATAAGCTGACATATGACAGATAATTACAGTTCCACTTCCACTGCCACCTGCTGATTTCTGTGGTTTTCATTTAATGTACTTTTGTATATTTTACTGAAATGCAACAGTTACAAGATGATCACTCATCATTGTGGATTCCCCAGACACAGCGACTGCCTTGGAGACAACAGAACCATTTTCTTCACTTTCTAGCACCAGGAAAAAATTATGTCTATCAACATCTGCTGCCTTTGCTTTTCTAAAATATTTCAGAAGAAAAATATATTAGAAGTGTTTCTTTCCATCCAACATTCACTCTTCTTCGGCACTCAAATGCTGCAAATCTTCTTCATGTTTAAAATATTTACAAGCACCACACTTCAAACACTGAGTGAAAGATGTGATAATCAGTGAACAATATCCTAGCAAGCCATTGTTGTAGAGATGAAAAAAAATACTAACACTGTGGTAACGTAAAATATGTTACATTAAGAATATACAATTTATACAAAATATAGAAGCAATAGAGTGTTCTACCATAATTATCCCAGTTGATGTATGATGACTACCGTAAAGAGTTACACCACCTAACATAAAAAGTGAAGAATCCAGATGAAACAGTCAGACATCAAAGTAAGTTCATGCACATACTCTCCATTGTCAGGTTTATAAATTCTGCAATTCTCTGTAACAGGTGGAATGGCCACCCGGGTGCAGTAATGTTGTCTGTGTTTAATGTTGTTACCAGGCCTGATACATATGGAATATAAGGAGCATGAACAGCTTGAGATAGATGAGTAACCACTATGAAAGACACAGATATGCCACATATTCATGTTATACAGCATTATCTGCACCTTATAGAGGTTGAAAGGGGCTTTATTGTGAGTCTCGATTTTGCTGGCTGATTGAATCGTGCAATATCCAGATTTTTTTGGGCATTCAGAAGTGACAGTGGCCTGATGTTGGAATACATGGTAATGTATATGATGTCAATGTTCTGGTAGAGTGTCTCAGACCACCACAGAGGAGGATCACTTTATTATACACCAGATACATCATTGCCCTTTCATATCTGTGCCTGCCAACTGAGAATATGTCGTGGCCTCCATGCAACATTCTGTGTCATTCTATATCATTGGTTGGAGACTAGCAGAAGATGGGCTACAGAACAGCCATAATATGTACAGTCTGCCATTAACCTCACATTACTCCCAGCTGTGGTTGGAGTGATTCCATGATTGGGAAGCTCGTACTGCTGATGAACAGTGTCACATTGTGTTCAGCAACAAAGTGCAATTCTATGCAAGTGCACATTTGGTGCCAACCTTGGGAAAGGTGCCATTCTTCCAATGTTTTGGAGAGGCACAGCAGTGTTACTCCTTGGTGTCATTATGTGGGTCTTATCAGGTATGACGTAAGGTCACCACTGATAGTGACTGAGGGAACTCTGATGGCACAGCAGTATGTCACAGACATTCTGCATCCTCATATTTTCTCTCTCATGTGACAGTATCACAGTGTCATCTTTCAACAGACCAATTCTCATTCACATCTGATACATATCTTCATGAACTATCTGCATGATGTTAAGGTACTTCAGTGACCAGCAATGTCCCAGATCTGTCACTAATAGAACATGTGTGAGACCAGCTTGAATGTCAAATCCATCCCATTGTCATTTTCGAGTTACAACAGTTGTTGGTCAGCTTGCATTAGGAGAGGATACTATGGCTTTGTGGCACCCTTCGTAACTGAAGCAGTGCATTCATCCAGATTAGAGGGGATGCAACACTATACTGCTAAGTGGGCTCTTATTACCAAGTTATTTGTAAATTTGACTCAGTTTTGCAGCCAATGAAATAATATCACATATACTCTCAGTCTGTGAAATTTTGATTTGTTTCCTGTAACCCTTCTGTGTGATTCGCTTTTATTGTCAGTGAGAGTATATTCAAATATAAAGAGCTGATATCCCCTTCCATAGCCAAGAATATTAATATACACTAGCACAGTTGTCACAAATCCTGCTATTGTAATAATTTTATGTCCTCTTATTCAGGTAATAGGGGTTGAATACAATTATTGACAACAAGACTGTGTGTAGGTATTCTGTGTAAAATTTAAAAACTCTGGAAGTTTCATTAAGTAAACACATTGATAAATATGACACATCTGTTATATGGAAACCTGAAGCTGTTTCAGCTGAGTGTGGTATTTTCTAATTAATACCCTGTCTCTTCCTGTGTGTTTCATAATCAC
Source organism: Schistocerca gregaria (assembly GCF_023897955.1). Lineage (NCBI taxonomy): Eukaryota > Metazoa > Arthropoda > Insecta > Orthoptera > Acrididae > Schistocerca > Schistocerca gregaria. Next base: position 554,948,739 of record NC_064931.1, read on the forward strand.
AAATACCAATGCAGGATTTGATGGGGTGTTTGAGCACTAAACTTAAAAGTTTTTCCAATATAACACTACATACACAATGTTATGCTTCACAAGCACACATCACATTCATCACACATGTCACAATCATTGCCCCATAAATGTGAGACAAATGCACACCGCATACATTACACTAAGGAAAGAAGAGTGATACTGTGTCAATATTCAGTACACCTCACAAAAACATGGAAGTTGTTCACAGCAGTTGAACTAATGACAAAGTTTAAAATGCCCTTACTCACAGGACTAGGAGCATGTTTCCATCAAATATGTACCAAAATTATCACTAAAGATGAATTTATGTGCTTGATGATTATAACCCTTTGGAATGAAAACATACAATTTTTTGGAAGAACTACTTAGCTTAGATGCATGTGCTATACATAAAAACATGATAAACTAGAAATGATGATAATATTACAATAATAAAAATGTAAAACGAAAACTGGGGCTAACAGGGCCCCAAGTCAGAGTATAATATATTCTGCTTATGGTCCTGCTCAGCTGTTAATCCATATTCAACAATACTGATAATAATCTGAATATACACTCCTGGAAATGGAAAAAAGAACACATTGACACCGGTGTGTCAGACCCACCATACTTGCTTCGGACACTGCGAGAGGGCTGTACAAGCAATGATCACACGCACGGCACAGCGGACACACCAGGAACTGCGGTGTTGGCCGTCGAATGGCGCTAGCTGCGCAGCATTTGTTCACCGCCACCGTCAGTGTCAGCCAGTTTGCTGTGGCATATGGAGCTCCATCGCGGTCTTTAACACTGGTAGCATGCCGCGACAGCGTGGACGTGAACCGTATGTGCAGTTGACGGACTTTGAGCGAGGGCGTATAGTGGGCATGCGGGAGGCCAGGTGGATGTACCGCCGAATTGCTCAACACATGGGGCGTGAGGTCTCCACAGTACATCAATGTTGTCGCCAGTGGTCGGCGGAAGGTGCACGTGCCCGTCGACCTGGGACCGAACCGCAGCGACGCACGGATGCACGCCAAGACCGTAGGATCCTACACAGTGCCGTAGGGGACCGCGCCGCCACTTCCCAGCAAATTAGGGACACTTTTGCGCCTGGGGTATCGGCGAGGACCATTCGCAACCGTCTCCATGAAGCTGGGCTACGGTCCCGCACACTGTTAGGCCGTCTTCCGCTCACGCCCCAACATTGTGCAGACCGCCTCCAGTGGTGTCGCGACAGGCGTGAATGAAGGGACGAATGGAGACGTGTCGTCTTCAGCGATGAGAGTCGCTTCTGCCTTGTTGCCAATGATGGTCGTATGCATGTTTGGCGCCGTGTAGGTGAGGGCCACAATCAGGACTGCATATGACCAAGGCACACAGGGCTAACACCTGGCATCATGGTGTGGGGAGCGATCTCCTACACTGGCCGTACACCTCTGGTGATCATCGAGGGGACACTGAATAGTGCACGGTACATCCAAACCGTCATCGAACCCATCGTTCTACCATTCCTAGACCGGCAAGGGAACTTGCTGTTCCAACAGGACAATGCACGTCCACATGTATCCCGTGCCACCCAACGTGCTCTAGAAGGTGTAAGTCAACTACCCTAGCCAGCAAGATCTCCGGATCTCTCCCACATTGAGCATGTTTGGGACTGGATGAAGCGTCGTCTCACGCAGTCTGCATGTCCAGCACGAATGCTGGTCCAACTGAGGCGCCAGGTGGAAATGGCATGGCAAGCCATTCCACAGGACTACATCCAGCATCTCTACGATCGTCTCCATGGAAGAATAGCAGCCTGCATTGCTGCGAAAGGTGGATATACACTGTACTAGTGCCGACATTGTGCATGCTCTGTTGCCTGTGTCTATGTGCCTGTGGTTCTGTCAGTGTGATCATGTGATGTATCTGACCCCAGGAATGTGTCAATAAAGTTTCCCCTTCCTGGGACAATAAATTCACGGTGTTCTTATTTCAATTTCCAGGAGCAACAAAATTTTAGATGATGCTACTCAAAGCACTTTCAGAAGAAAAGACACTGACCCTGAATGAGTGGAACAAATTTTTAAAATGCCGTATGTATACAATGGGGCCTGGAAAAGTCTGAGACAGTCAGGCACAAATTTTGACATAGGTAACTAGGACATGATATGAGCCCATGGCTAAGTATGCCATCATGAAAATATTTGAGTCTTCTTCACGGGGGATGGCAGATCCATAAATAGATGAAGCAACCTATCATAAATGCAGTCATATACATAATGTTTTGCAGTTTATCCACTGAGAATACTAACTAAACAATTTACTGGCAGATTTGAATTACAAAACACTAATGTGACAGAAACTACCTCCATCCTGATAGGCATTGCTGCACCAAATACAAAAAATCTGGTAACCAATTCCAAATAAAGAGAGCCTATAAATAAAGGTATCATCAAAGAAATAAAAATAAGAGGATTGCAAAAAATATGAATACTCTGACAACAGTATCAATACTAGATCCCAGTATAATCTGAAGACTGTTATAACAGAAGCTGAAACTGGATGTTATGTTCTACTGGAAACCACAGAAGGTGGCCGTATTATTTTACTGGTGGAGTCTTGGAGAAAAGAAGATGTAAAAATGATTTTAACTAAAATGAATCAATGAAAAGAAATCCAAAATTAGTATTTTTATCTGAGTCTAACCTCATATCACTCTAATTACATTTCTGACCTGTTTACAAATACATTATGTCAGTTCTACAATAAAACTCAAAAATCTCAGGCACCAATGACACTATGTCACAGTCAGCTTGAACTGTTATCTTTGTGGTCCCCTTAGCCCCTTCTACATCACATGTGTATTAGAAAAATGAGGCATTCAATTTCTGAAAAAATTTAGTGAAGAAATGATTTATGGCTTTCATAATAAGTAAGATGACAACGTTTGTCCTTAGCAGACACTGTCTGTTTACTTTGTTTGCTCTGTTCTTGACATTCTTATGCACATTTATTTTTATGAGACATTCTCTGAAAAATCTTTCTTTGGTGAATGTATGTTTTAACGTGCTCTTGTAGTGGTGTACCTTTTACAGAGGCAGTTTACATCCATTTACGATATAACCATTGAACATAATCCACTAACTCATTTGGATAAATGAAGGAAATTTCTCATGGCCTTGTAGAAGGTACTACACTGGGGTGACAAGAGTCATGGGACAGTGATATGTACACATACAGATGTGGTAGAAATGCATACACAATGTATGAAAGGGCAGTGCACAGACAGAGCAGCCATTTCTAATTGGATGATTCATGTGAAAAAGTTTCTCATATGAATACGGCTGCAAAACAGGAATTAACAGATTTTAATTGTGGAATGGTAGTTGGAGCTAGTCATTCCATTTCAAAAATCGTCAGGCAATTCAATATTCTAAGATCCACAGTGTCAAGAGTGTGTTGAGAATATCAAATTTCAGGCACTACCTCTCATCACAGACAACACAGTAGCTGATAATGTACACTTAATGACTAAGGTCAGCAGGGCTTGTGAAGAGTTGTCAATGGTAACAGACAAACAACACTATGCAAATAACTGCAGAAATCAGTGTGGGTTGTTTGACAAACAAATCTGTTAGGACAGTGCTGTGTAATATAGCGTCAATGGATTATTGCAGTAGACAACCAATGCGAGTGTCTTTGCTAACACCATGAGATCACCTTCAGCGCCTCTTGCAGGCTTGTGACCGTATTGGTTGGACCCGAGATGACTGGAAAACTGTGGTCTGGTCAGATGAGTCCTAATTTCAGTTGATAAGAGCTGATGGTTGGGTTTGAGTGTGACACAGACTCTACAAAGCCATGGACTCAAGTTGTCAACAAGACACCATGAAAGATGGTGGTGCCTTCATAATGGTGAGTGGTGCATTCACATGGAATCAACTGTGTTCTCTGATCCAACTGAACTGATCATCGGCTGGATATGGCTAAGTTTGGCTACTTGGAGACCATTTGCAGCCATTCATGGACTTCATGTTCCCAGACAGGTCACCAGGCCACAATTGTTCAAGATTGGTTTGGAGAATATTCTGGACAATTTGAGTGAATGACTTGCCCAACGTGACTTCCATCGAACATTTATGGTACATAACTGAGAGGTCAGTATCTGCACAAAATCCTCTACCGGCAACACTTTCATAATTATGGATGGCTACAGAGGCAGTGTGGCTCAATATTTCTGCAGAGGACTTCCAGTGGCTTGTTGAGGCCATGTCATGTTGAGTTGCTGCCAAGCAAAAGTAGGTCCGACATAATATTAGGGGGTATCCCATGACTTTTGTCACCTCATTGTATCTTGCCATCAAGTGACAACACAACAACACAACAGAAAATGTAAATAAAGATGGCTAGTCACATTTTTGAATGTCAACCTTGTTAGATAGGAGTCTAGTGTCTTAAAAATGTGCAGTTTCACTTCACCTGTGGCAGTGGACACTGCTGAGATAATGTAATAAGCCAACAAGAGATTGGGGTGAGTTTTATATTAAAAAATAGAGGAAGGGAGAAATGGGGAAGCTTTTCTGTCATGTTGGAAAATATTAATGACCAAACCTCACATCATCAGAATATGATGTATATCAATCAGTGCTTTTGTGAACTATACAATAAGCATTACAGTTTTAAGCGAGAACATCAGAATGTTTTAAACCTATTCTGGATAATATATAAAGTTCTTAACATGTAAGGGTAACTTCAACACTTCAGCCACGTGTTTTAAATTTGTTGTACTTCTGAAATACTCATTCCAGGAAGCAAAAGTTGATTCAGCATGTAACTCACCAAACAAATAAGCATCTTGAGAAAAACTGGTTATGTGTTCATACTTATAGTCTTGTAAAATTAGAATCGAACTGAACAAATGTATGTGCAGGTGTCATCAGGGCTGATTTTCTCCACAACTTTCTATTGTCTGCTGATCTCTACAATGGGAAGCAGCTATCATCAACTGAAGTAGAAACACATGTCATATTGTACAGAATTTTTCCAGAGATCACGTGTGCAGAGGAATGCAAGAGTGATACAATGCATTATATCTGAACATCATCTGGACCACCACTTGGTGCTAAGCCTCACTAACTCCAGAGAAATGTTTGGTACCACAGGTGGACATAAACAGGCAGATTCAAGCAGGTATAAAGGCACCCTCCAATATTCAGTGGGGCTTGCCGCATCATATCGTTTTGAAGAAAAACAATCCATGGCATCTGTATGGTACCTGCAGAGCTCTAAATGCAAGAACAGTGCCTGATAGATATCCCACTCTGCATGTGATGGACTCCAATAATGCAGTTGCAAAAACACAGTTATTTAGCTTCATTAATTATGAGAAAGCTTACACACACATACCAGTAGCTCAAGAACATGTCAGAAACACAGCTGTCAGTATCCTGTTCGGTGTGTGGTGCCTCACAGTTTGAATAACCTGACGCAAACCTGGCAATAAATCATCCATCAAGTCCTCTGTGGCTTGGATTTTGTGTTCTGTTGTATACACGATATTTTGGTGTTCTCTTCTTCACCAGAACAACACAAGACCCATCTCAGGCAGCTTTTCTAATGCCTACAACAATACAGTATAGTCATCAACAAGGACAAATCCATTTTAGGTAGAGACAACATGAACTTTCTTGGCTTTAAGATATCTGCAGCAGGCATAGCTCCTATGCCACAGAAAATGTCAAACATATGAAACATGCCAGTGCCACAAACCTAAAAAGATCTTAGGTGTTTTTTAGAACTGCTTAATAACTATAGATAGCTTTTCCCCTAGCCATAGCACTACAAGGACCACTATCTGACATTTTAAAAAGGCAAGCATATGGCAGGTAGACAGAGAACGAAGTGGATGCCCGAGCACTTTGTAGCCTTCCATAACATCAAGTAATATGCAGCTCACACTGTTCTTCTCATCCATTCTGAGCCTGATGCACCACTAGCTTTAATGGTGGAGGTCAGTCAGATATCCATACGACTAGCATTGCACTAATTAGTAAATGGAGCCTTTTTTTCCTTTTTCAGATACACTTCCACAACAAAAGTGGAGCATTATAGGTAGAGAATTGTATGCAATCTGTGCTGCAATACAACACATGAGAGGCTCTGTGGAAGGCAAGCACTCCACTGTCTACACAGACCATGCTCCTTTAACCACTTTCTTTTCAAAGATCACAGCACACAGCTTGGCTAGAAAATGCCGACAGGCACATTACATCTCTCAGTTCCATGAGATATATCAGCAGCAACAAAAACATTGTGGCTGACTTCTTCATGCACTGCTGTGCAAGCATGAGCGTTATTCCTTAGAAACACACAGCCGAGCAACAATACAATGACAGCAACTTGCACCTGCTGCTTGCACAGTAAATGAGCAGCCTCAACCTCTCACAGGTTTATGTGCCAGTACTACAAACTTTATTGTGGTGTGATACATCCTGCATCATGCATCATGTGTACATATTCAGACATTTGTGGTGCCAGGTCTCCACAACTTTCCATAATGTAGCACATGCGGGGGAGTGAGAGCCACCTTCAGATTGCTCACAAAGAAGGCAATTTGGCATCAAAAAATATTGCTGAATATGGGCTCCATCATGTGAGACATGTCACCATGCAAGATTGACAGGCATATATCAGCACCATCAGGCGCCATCAACACACCCATGGTGCATTTTGTGATTGTCAATTTGGATTTGGTGGGACCTTGCTGAAGTCCAGACAGTATAATCACTTATTGAGAGTGACAGACAGATGTACCCTCTGATTGGAAAATATTTCTACCACAGACATGCCAGGAGAAACAATGGTCAGAGCTTTTATCAACTACTGGATCACAAGATTTGGTGTGCCTCAGACAATAACAATTGATTGTGGGAGGCAATTCGAGTTACTGTTGTTCCAAAAGCTTCTACAGCTATGTGGGTGCTCATTTATCAGAACCACTAGCTACAATCAAGCAAGCAACAGGATGGTAGGAAGGTTCCACAGAACTTTGAAGGCATGTATAATGTGAATGGGAGATCAGCGTGTAGATTCATTTTTGTTGGTGCTGTTAGGGCTGGGAACAGCCGTTAAAGGGGATTTGGAGCTCTGCAGCACAACTGCTATACAGAGAAAATCTAAAACTCCTGGCTCAGCTCATTAATATATATATATATATATATATATATATATATATATATATTTCAAATGAAGAAGCCGCAATGGACTTCAGCCAGTTGGCCAACAGGACTGAAAATACATGGAGATAAATAACTCTTTATCCACAAGGACCTGCTGACAACAACACATGCCTGGCTGAGCACATTTACAACCTCTGTACATAGGAACATACAGAGTTCTCCAATGATGCATCAATATATTCAAAATAGAGTGGAATGGTAAATTACAAGACTGTTTCTACTGAACACCTGAAACCAACCTATGCCGAAGAGGACATGACGGCCCAGCAGCCACCAGTCATGGCATCTAGATCCGCAGCAATAGAAAACAAAATTTCCTAACCACACAGGAATGTGGCCACAGAAAATCTTGTTATTTGTTGTTTTTCAGGGCACTCAGTGTCAAGGTTATTAGCACCCAGAGGATGTGGAGAATGCTTACGCCACTAGTCAGACATACCAATGGATACAGACACAATCCCTGATGTGATAAGTGGTGGTCTCAAGGACTGGAAGAACTGTGAAACACTAGTTCCCTGACATCCCCGGTGCTTCAGGATTAAAAACGGAGGAGTCTGTGTAGCAACCTCAGTGATCAACCAATCAGTTGTGGACAATAAAACATAAATAGTGTGCGATATCTTTAAGAGCACTTTTATTTTGTTATAGCTGCTTGACACACACTTCTATATTGTGACATGTTTTTGTACAGTCTAAATTATTGCGAAATAAATGTGGCATATTCAAGACAGTGGTTGATTCAGTTAGAAAGCCTGTCGACTTACCTTACAAGCTAAAATCCTACAATGCTAACATGGATCGTAGTATAAGAAAAGCTACAATTTTGTTACTAGATGGCATTTGCCTTGACCACTACATGTCATTCCACTTCAGAATGTACCACAAAAAATTTAACACAGTTATACAATCTGTCTTTAATGTACAGGTATGATCTACTGTGTCACACTATTTGGATCAAGATATAATATTTAATATTGCTGGCATTATGAGAATGTATAATTTTATACAGAGTAACATAAAAACTTATTTTTCTTAGACAATTTCAGTTGAAAAAATGTAGAATTTGTTGTGGGACATTGTGGAATTTTCCTGCTTCAGCCCCTATAGTTTCATGAAGCTCCAATAGCTGGTGGTGCTATATGTAGCATTCAAAATGGCATCTGTAATAGAGCTGCATTTAGAGCAGAGAGCTGTTATTGGCTTTCTTTTGACAGAAAACCAGAGCATTGTCAATTTGCATACACACTTGCAGAACGTCTATGGAGACTTTGTAGTGCACAAAAGCATGGTGAGTCACTGGACAAGGCATCTGTGATCCCATAACAAAGTCGTGCACATCTGTCTGATGTCTGCAAATCAGCCGGCAGCACCCTGCTGCAACTCCTGTAATGTGGAAGCATGTGCACACATTCATTCAAAGTGACTGATGCACCACAATCAAACACCTTGCTGCATAACTGTATGTCTGGTTTGGTGGTACTTACACACTTGTCCACCAGTTGGGGTTCTCAAAGGTGTGGGTCCATTGTGTTCCTTGACACCTAACAGAAGACCATAAACAGCAATGAAGCATCACCTGTGTGCAATTCCTCACATTTTATGAGGCTAATCATGACAATTTTCTGTCAAACACCATCACAGGTGATGAAACAAGGAGTCATCATTCCAAACTGGAAACAAAATGGTAATCTGTGGAGTGGCACAACACCACCCATCCTCCAAAGAAAAAGTTTAAAGTCACACCCTCAGCCAGTAAACTTATGGTGATGGTCTTCTGGTACTCTGATTGGATTGTTCTGTTTGATTCCTTACTTGGGGTGCAACATCAACTTAGGAGGGTATTGTGCTACCTTCAGGAAACTGAAAAAATGACTTCAGCATGTTCATTGCCACAAAACTGCAAGCGAACTTCTCTTCTCCATGATAATGGGAGGCCTCACACATGTCTGCACACTTAAGCAGAGCTCACAAAACTTCACTGGGCTGTTCCTCCTCACCCATCCTACAGACCAAATCTTGCACCTTCCAACTTCCATCTGTTTGGCCCAATGAAGAATGCACTTGCACGAAGCACTACATCAATGATGGGGAGGTTATTGATACAGCAAGATGTTGGCCCCAATGTCAACCAGTAGGGCAGTACCATGTGGGCACACAGGCCCCCTCAGTACAGTGGCATAAGGCTGTCTTATTGAATGGAAATTATGTTGCAAAATAGAGTTTTGTACTCACAAGGGTGGAGAATTATATGGTATATTGGAATCTTGAATAAAACCTTCCTGCATTCATATTTAAAAAAAATGTGTTGCATTACTTATTGAATGCCTCTCAAAGTATTTATGGACTGACAACATTATTGTCATCACCAGATGATTTACTTGATTATAGCTTCAATTTAAATAACTTTCTAAACCATTTAAGATACATCTTCCTTTAAGATATTATAATACAACGACATTCATATATAGATACATATATAATAGATTAGTAAAAGAATTTTATGGGTGTCATATCTCTGTGTATACCTTTTTACTCCATCAGATGCCATTCCCACAATATCAAGAACACCTCCACTAGGTTTAGTAATGAGGCTCATTAAACCTTTTCCAGTACCTCTGAAAAATCCTTCAACTCCATCTTGTTGTGCACCTAGAATGAAATGTCCAGTTTTATAGTAAATAATGCCACAAGGAGCACTCATTTATGATGTAACCACATACACAGCACTATAAAAATAAGCAATACATGCGACATTTACATCTCATGCTTTGCTGTCATGCACACATCACATTGTTTGGATTTGATGCCAGATGTGAAACATTTGACAAACATACCTAAATTTCTGCTCAAAAATAGTTAGACTGAATTTACCATATTTTTAAATAAGTTATGTTAGGGCCACATTGTATTTCTGTTTGTGTCAGTAAAGGTACAAACGACATTAAGTCAACCCCAAGATGTTTCATATAATTATTGTAAACTTTAAGCATTTATATATTGTATGAAAGTGCTAAATAATAAAAATAATGTGAATAAATGTACTATGTCCTGCACATAAATGAAAATTTGCAATTTTTTGTGTGTTTGTAAATTCAGCCTCATTAATATGCTGCCACAGCAATGTATCAAAACTGGGGTATGATTCATTACTTCTGCACTGAGATGCTACATGTGTCATAAGATCTATTGTACCTGGTAATTAACACTAGAATGGTGCAAGGTGTCAAAATGACACCTGTTGTACTTTGTTCTTCAATGTGATATCCATTTAGTTTGATTTGTTCATGAAATCATATGACTTTTTCCAACTTTTTCTCCTGTACAGTGGTGAATTAAGATTCACACAATATTTATATTTCCTTGTACCAAGAATGGTGGACAAGGTCAATTTGACATTACTGTAATTTCTCTTCTGAATATGTAAATAATCAGCAGTCACTCAGAGTTGTTTGTGCTCATTTCTACATCTTGGCATATACATATCACAGTCTGCCATAGTTTATTTTGTGTCATTCACGTAATATTCTTCGTCAATGAAAGACATTTCCAAACATGTCTTGGCAATGTGAACATTCAGATGAAGAAATGTTATGTCTCTTAGAGAGTTCTGATGTTGAATCAGAAATAGGCTTCACAGGTGAACATGAGGATTTTGTTAAAAAAAAAAAAAAAAAAAAAAAAGGGGGTAGATGACTGGAGTGGAATTAGTAGATAATTCAGGTATTGATCTACATTAATCATCACCTCACCTCTCTTTCAGGCCCAAAAAATCTTTACAAAGATCATGGCTATGGATGGAAATGAGTGGGAGATTACCAGTTTTCACCTTCTGGAAGAAGGTCAGTGGTGAACATTCTGAACGAGAGATGTGGTCCTACTACTTACACTTGCCAATGAATATATGACTCTCTCATCAGTGCTTTTTGTCTTATTATGATGAAGTGATGCTACATCTCATGAAGAAGCACCCAGAATCAAATATTTTCAAAGTACCAAAACATAATTATTGGACCATGTCAATTGAGGAACTGTAAAAATGGTAACTGTCATATATACAGGCATTATCATTTGTACAAATGGTATGTCTGTGGATCATCTTCAGTCATATTTTTTGGGGTCTACTTTCATCAGAGACATTAGGTCAAGGGACTGATTTCTGGAGCTTCTCGTACTTCTCAGTTTTGGTAAAAATCTACCTAAGCTGAATGCCTGCCAGCCAACAAAGTCACTCTAGTATTTGTCATTTGGGGAAGTTAATGGAAAACAGTAGTTTCTTACTGCTGTGGAGAAAATGTAACCACAGAAGTGGTACTATTACTGATCAAAACAAAATGCATGTGCACTCACTTCATGCCCATCAAACCTGAGAAATATAGTCTCACATTCAGGACTGCTGATGGTGTATCAACAAAATACACATGTAATGCTTTCCCATACAATGAAAAAGAGAACATGTATAGAGAGAAGCAACCACTCAGACAGTACTTCATTCTGTGTCTCATGGAGATATTTCTAAATCAAAGATGGAAAGTGACAGCAGATAAGTTAACAATTTCCCTTCAGTTTGCTCCGAAGCTTAAATAGAAGAAAATTTCATTAGTTGGTACAATGAAAAAGATCCATTATGAAATGCTTGTTGAGGTAAAGAAGCCAAATGCTGACATACACTCCACTACCATCTGCACCAGACTGGCAACACAGATTGCACTGTGTCTAAATACAAAGATAAGAAGAATAAAAACGTAATTCTTCTGAGTACACTGCATGCTGGAGTAGCAATAAGCAACACAGGAAGGTAGGAACAATGAAACCATAATATTCTACAATGCAACAATGTATGATGTGGATGTGATTGATCAAATGACCTATAAACATACTGAAAAGGTTGTGGGTAGGTGATGGCTGATGCATGTATTCTACGACATCTTGGACATGGGAGCAATAAATACATGGGCCACCTACAAAGTATGAATGGACAAGAAACTAGAAAGGAAGAAGTTCATACTTCAGCTGTCAAATGAACTCAAGGGAACAAAAGAGCTGGAAAAAGAACAGACAAAAGAAGAGTATACATGATCAAAATCATCTAAAAGGTGGAACAAGTGCCAAATAATCCTCTGCAAAGGCAACAAGACCAGTAACAACTGTGTAAAGTATGACAAAGCCATTTGTGGAAAATGTGTGCATAAAATACAGGTCACTTGTACTAAGTGTGTCTAGCAGATTCCAATGAGTTGAATAAAAAGTACAACAAAGCCATGTGTAGAACACATGTGAGTACAGTATGGACAATATAAACTAATTTCCCCTAGAAGGTTCTACAAACCGTTAATATATGGGAGTCTACAGTTTAGGCAACTTGTTAACATGAGCAACTATCAGTCGGTATGACTTTTTTTGCTGGAATAGGTGATGTATTAATTATTGTGTTAAATAATTATTATTATGGTAACTTATAAAAACGTAGGGATTAACATCCACTAAAATAAAGTGTTTACTGAAGCCAAATATGAAATGATTTTATATAGAGTCAAAATGACCCCTTTCTTCAATGTTAGAAACCCCACGGTTCTAGTGTTAAACAGCAAACAGCATTTGATAGTGACAGTACAGTTCATCTGATGACATCAGAAATCCAGTGCACTCATTCTTCAGAAGACAAACATGTGCCCATCATTTTCACACAAATCCTATTTGCTCTCATTGCATAAGACACACGAAAGGCAGAAATAAAAACAAGACTGCAGGAGATAGATTTCATGTAAACATAAATCTATTGGTATTTCATTGTTCTGAGATACCAGATGATTTCATTGTTCTGAGATACCAGATGCTTATGCCTGCAGAATATACCTTAGTAGAATTTTTAAACCAGTGCATGCATATTACCTAGTTAATTTGTACTTAATGCATTATGGACTTTTTAAATTCACTTGAGACAACAGAATGCTGTATAGGTGGGAAGCCACCACTCTCAAACAAGGAAAGGTGGATAAATGGAAACTTTAAGTCAAGTATTATTAGACAGGAGAAGGGAAAAATGTCAAGCTATGTTACAAACATTTCAATAACTTTGAAACATCCACCTTGCACACCACACACAATTTTCAGATTGAAAGGTCATATGACATATCAAACAGACAGAGAACTGCACAAGAAAAACAATGGTGTCTTCCATTTGGGCATAACTTTATTTAGTGTCAGCTTATGTCACATTTTATACTGAAATAGACCAATGCTGGTGATAAAACATAAAAGACTACAGGATGTACTTGACATGCCATCCAGCATGTTGTATGGTTACTGTTATCCACTTCACCCATTCCTTACATACTAGAATGTCAGCACCAGCATCAACAATCTGTTTCTTGTCGTGTGCACAAGGCTTCACATACACAATTAGCTTCACACATTTTCCCAGATAGTAATCTAGTTATTGCACCAACACCTTTCCTAACAAACTACACCAGCCATCCTACTGTTAGAGCTGGAATAATGCTGAGGCAGTATAGTGTACTACACTGGCCTTGCACATTGGGACCAGAGTTACCTCATGCTGCCCCACTCACATTGTGCCACCTCCAGCTCCACCTGAGCAGAGTCATAACACGTAAATTTGTCTTCAGCTGCTGTCTATGCTGAGAACTAGTGTATACCAGCTATCAACCAATTGTGGGTCACCCAGCCTCATCTGAAACTAAATGACACCTCCACTTGGAGCCTGTCTGTGGTCTGCTCATAGGCCTGATGTTCCCAGTGTCTGACCAGGTACCATCCTACTGGGCTCTCCTCCAGGCTGACATCAGTGGGCCTTTGGGTGTCTCCAAGGAGAACTGGATTCTCCATCTGTGCATAGGCATGAGTCACATCTGACCTAATGCCACTAGTTGTTGGTGTCCAGTGCTTATGTATCTCATTTTTGTTAGGAATGCCTAATACAACCATGCCCCACAGGCCACTAGTGCTGTGACTGTCAGCAATGCTGTGGGTCAGCATACAGTTTCATCATCACAGTATGGTGAGTGAGGATAAATTTTTTTCTTCCTTTTCATCTCTGAGAGTTGTAATCAAACACATAGCCTGGAAAAATGCTTTTAAAATGCGGATCATGAAAGTTGACTCAGGTATGTAGTTGAGTGAATTTAGAGGAAACACCAAAGATATGTATCCAGGCATGCACCCAGATAGGTGTACACAATGTAATTTGCTGGGGCATAGTGTCCCCTGTAATCTCTTATCACTTGTAATTTGTTTTAAATATAAAATGCCTGGGCATTATGTCAGGGAATGCAATGAGTGAGTAAGTGTGTGTGTGTGTGTGTGTGTGTGTGTGTGTGTGTGTGTGTGTGTGTGTGTGGTTGGTGATTAGATGTAAAGATTAAGTCATGTTGGAAAAGTTTCAGAGTAGTGTTAATATAAATGTTTCCCTATGTTTGTCCTGTTATACACTGAGGTGACAAAAAGCCATGAGATACTGATATGCACATATACAGCTGGTGGTGGTATCATGTACACAACGTATGAAAGGGCAGTTGTAATTTGTACTCAGGTGGTTCACATGAAAACATGTCCAATGTGATTATGGCTGCATGGCGGGAATTAACAGACTCCAAATGCAAAATGGTAGTCGGAGCTAGACACATGGGGCATTTCATTTTGGAAACCATTAAGGACTTCAGTATTCCAGGATTCAGAGCATCAAGAGTGTGCCGAGAATACTAAATTTCAGGCATTACTGCCCAACCCAGAGAATGCAGTGGTTGAAGACCTTCAGTTAATGACAAACAACAATGCAGTTTGTATATAGTTGTCAGTGCTAACAGACAAGCAGAACTGTATGAAATAAACACAGAAATCAATGTGGGAGGCATGATTAATGCATTTGTTATGACAGGGTGATGAAATTTGGGGTTAGTAGGTTTTGGCAGCAGATGACCAATCCAAGTGGTATTGCTAACAGCACGACATCACCTGTAGTGCCCTCCCTTGGCTCCTGACCATGTTGGTAGGACCCTAGGTGGCTTGGTCAGATGAGTCCCATTTCAGTTGGTAACAGCTGATGTTAGGGTTTGAGTGTGGTACAGACCCCAGAAATTCATGGATCCAAGTTATCAACAAGGCACTCTGCAAGCTGGTGAAGGCTGTATAATGGTGGGCTGTGTTCACATGGAATTGACTGGGTCCTCTATTACAACTACACTGATCAATGACTGGAAATTTTTATTTTCGCCTACATGAAAACCATTTGAAGCCATTCATGGACTTTCCTAACAATGATGGAATTTTTATGGATGACAGTGCACCATGTCATCAGGCCACAGTTGTGAACAATCGGTTTGAAGAATATCCAAGACAATTTGAGTGAATGATTTGGCCACCCAGATTGCCCATAATGGGTCATAATCAAGATGTCAGTTTATGCACAAAATCTTGCACTGGCAACACTTTCGATATTATGGATGGCTATAGAGACATCATGGCTCACCATTTCTGAAGGGTACTTGCAGTGACTTGTGGAGTCCACACTACATCGAGTTGCTGCACTATACCTGGCAAAAGGAGATCTGACATGATATTAGGAGATATTCCATGATTTTTATCACCTCAGTGTATTATATCCTAGTCATAAGCTTTACAGTGAATATATTAGGGGAATAGGTAATTATCATTCCAGAACAGGTTCAGTCATCGCTGGATCAAGTGAATCAAATGAGCCCATATAATATTTGGACTTCCATGGTCAATTAGACACTTTGAAAGAGAACAGATCATTGTTCAGTTTGTCAGTACCAATCCTATATGGAAATACTTTCCTTGTTTTGGGTAAGGCAGAAGAGGATCTATTGGAGTTTGTGGAAATTTGATGACAGTTGTGAAGTTGTGTTGTTGGGCAGAAGGACAACTGTTACATATGGCAGAACTATGTTTGGTAGCAGATACAAAAACATACAAAATGTGCCATGAAGACTTAACAAATGCCAAATCATTTGAAGTGCTGAGAAAATGATGTTAAATGGTGTGGTGCAAAGACAGGGCAAATCCATCAAAAGTTTTGTGAACAGAATTAGGAAACTCAATATTAATACCTATTAGTTAATCAACAAAGATGAGATAAACAGGGTCCTCCTGCACAAAGCAGAGCAAAAGGTGCTAGACACATTGTTGTGGGGATTACCACCTGATGTATTAAGAAAAGTATCTGCAAAATTTCTGAAGAATTTAGCTGGAGCCATAGGGATGGCAACAGTTTTAGAAGAGATAGACATGGTAACCCAAGTTAGGGACAGAAGTACTTTTACCCCTGACATACAATATTCCTGTTGTGGACCTTTGGGCCATAGACACCAAGATTGACAACAGCCATAGTGTAGAAAATGCGGCAAAACATGGAATCAGGAATGAGATTGTAGGCAGGATAAGAAGGAACAGAGTGGAAGCACCCAAACTTCAAACAGTTATGGTGGCCCCAGGCCTGCTTAGAGGCATTCCCAGTGAATTTTAGCACAATTGAAAAATATTGAGAGGCATAATTTTTCTTAATTAGCTAAGCAGATGGAGTTGGAATAGAGGTTTTCATTGGACACAGGTGTGCACATATCTGTGGCTAGTTTGGACCTCACAGGAAAGAGGCAGTTAAATCCACCATGGTATAAGTTACGTGGAGTGGGGTGTAATGCCGTGCATTCACTTGGTTCAGCGATATTAAGTTTCCATCTGGGAGCAAAAAATTTCTGCGAATGTGCGGAAATTTTGTGTTGTGAGGCTGAAGATTACTGCCTGACCTTAAGGTTGGATTTCAAATATAAGTATCATGCTAAAATCGATCTTGGACAATGTGTATTGGAACTTGCTGGAACATTGTTTCATCTGGGGAAAACTGTTGTTACTGTGATTCTACCACAAGGCTCATTGCTCATGAAAGGTGAACCAATTGTGTTCAAGACTGCTAATGATAAGAAGGCTCTCATAAATCAGGAAGTTATCAGTGTGCTGAATGGGACTGTGAGTTGATGTTGACAACCTCATACTCCCAAAAGAGGAAAATGAAGTCATTCATCACCCTGCATCAAGCATTTGAAATGACCTCAATAGTAAATGTTGAGCTTCTGATGCAGACAATGATCATATGTCTGTCCTTTTTGGTGTGCACCACTTTCGCTACCAAAAGTCGTACCAGTTCCTAAAACTATGCACACATTGTTTTATGTGTTAAGGCCACAGAATTGATAGTCTATTGAGATTTTTTGGGTTTATTAAATTTATTTTGGGTGTATTTCATGTCAAGTACCATGCTAATGAGAATATGTTAAGTAGATGTTGTACAAATGATGATTTATTTATATTATTCATATTTTGGTAGGGAATATCAAATCTCTTGGAGTATAAGGGTGGTAATGCCACTGTATGGTTACAGATGGACAGTCAAGTGCTGTCTAATAGGTACATTGTTAATTTAGAGGTTATAATGTGTAGGCAAAGTCTTTATGTTGTAGGTTTATGAAGTACTGTAACTGCTTTTTTTGACATGGGACATTGGGATTGGAAGTAATGCACAGTTGACATGTAGTGCATCATTGTAGAGATTGGTACAGCTGAACTGTTTTTGTGTGGTGATCCATTCAGGATGGTGCAGACTGAAACATAAACATGTGAACAGAGTTGTTTCTCATAGCAGAAGGGTGCCCACAGGACGTCCTTGCACCACAACTTAATTTACGGGGGGCAGGTCCACACTGGGTATACTCAGCATATAATCCAGTGGTTTCATCATTAATTGCCATGAGAAAAGGCAATTTAATGGTACAGAGCACTTAGATCTATGACCGAGCTAGGTGGCGCAGTGGTTAGACACTGGACTCGCATTCGGGAGGACGACGGTTCAATCCCACGTCCGGCTATCCTGGTTTAGGTTTTCCATGATTTCCCTAAATTGCTCCAGGTAAATGCCGGGATGGTTCCTTTCAAAGGGCACGGCCGACTTCCTTCCCCGTCCTTCCCTAAACCTATAAGACCGATGACCTCGCTGTCTGGTCTCCTTCCCCAAACAACCCCCAACTTAGAGCTATGAGGCAACAGGCTCCTACTAGATGGTAGGAAGTTGGACATTTTGGAGCCAACTTTTGGCACATGTAGCCAGCACCACAGTTCTGAACCTAACACATTTGCTATCTTAGTTGCCTGATAAACTTTGACATATTACTAACTAAGAATTTGACCTACTTAACTGATATCTTGAATACCACTCTACACAGTTCTCTGGACAATCTTATAGCATCATAGAAAGGATGCATTAGCACTGAACAAGTGTTTCAACATATTTAACAGTACCGCAGTAGATACCACCACAAAATCATGGCGATCGGGATCTCATCTTTGAGTACCATCTCTGTTCTGGTTCTTACTTGTGCAGCTTGCATCAATCTACAGCAGAAAACCACCCACTCGCCCTGACTCCCACACCAGTGCATACCAACTAAGTGGGTCACCCCTACACTTAAACTAGTCTTAAATACAGGTTGATTATAATTAAAGTTAAAGTTGTAAAACGCTGTAGAAATAACATCACTGATCAGAATGGTGTCAAATTACAACACAATAGCATTGGAGAATGGGGGAAACGTATGGCAGAAGAAAAAAAAAGTAGTGTGAAAATTGATCAATAGATGGTGCTGTATGTGTCAGAATATGTAAGTGAAAACAACTGTCATGTGCACGACCCATTGAACATGGTATAGACATGCCGGGTACACGGGTTTTCCTCCTTTTGCATCTGCGTTGTTTGCCAGTCTCAATGCAGGATCACGCTCTGCTTGTAAAGCTGTATCACAACAATGATGACTGTGCAGATGTCACTCTGCAGAAGTTTCAGACACTGAAGGGTTTGAAAAAAGGCATTGGTCTGATGATTGCTGTGGATCTGGAGAAAATGATTTGGAAATTCGAAAAGATGGGTTCTTTTGGTGTGCAACCTGGTAAAGGGAGAAAAGGAATTGATTCAATGTCAGTGAAAGCAGTCACCACAGCAATGCAGGAGGAGATGAGTGGTGGTGTGCAAATTTGTATTGCATGGAGAATTGCCCAAACATTGGACATACCAGTGAGCACAGTGAGTAAAATATTATGAAACATCCTTCTTTGCTATCCATTCAAAATTACCCATGTCCACAAGTTGTTTCCTGTTGACTTGCCAGCAAGAGAGACCTATGCCTTAGAATTTCTTACTCACATGGAACTGGACAATGATTGGCTGTGGAAGATTTTGTGGGCAGATGAAGCCCACTTCCATCTGACAGGAAATGTCAATGGGCAACAGAAAATCCGTACACAAATCAACCAGTACCACTTCATCCTGAAAAGGTCATTGTGTGGTGTAGGTTTATGGCATCATTTATCATAGAGCTATATTTTTTTGAAGAGACAGGTGCTTCTGGTCCTGTTACCTGTACCATAAGTGGTAAGCACTCAGAGTGTCTCTTGCATAACCACATCATTCCATCTCTTCAACATCATGGATGTGTGGATGGAATAATTTTTATGCAAGATGGCGTACTGCTGCACATTGTGAATCCAGTTAAGCAGCTGCTGAAGTCCCATTTCGAAAATGCTAGAATTGTCAGTCGCCATTACAGTTTGGCCGTCCCGATCACTTGGTCCGTGTGACTTCTGGCTGTGCAGCTATCTGAATGATGTTGTGTTCAGTATTCCAAATGCAAACTTAGCTGCATTGAAGGCACACATTGTGTAACACACTCTGAACATGACCCTGGAAACACTTTCCTCAGTTGTGGAACATACTATTTCTCAATTTCAACTTGTTGCAGAAAATGGTGGACAGCATATTGAACATGTTTTGCAACAGTCGCATGGATATTAATAATCCGATTTCATTTTGATTGATGCTTTTTATGTGAATTTTGGCCTCAGGACAATTAAAAACCAATGTGATTGACACTTTCTGTGCAGGTTTTGGCCTCAGGACAATTAAAAACTAATGTGAGTGATGCTTTTTTGAGGTTTTTGATCTCAGGACAATTGAAAACCGATTTTTCAGATCCAATGTGATATGACCTGCACATAAATGCACACTAAGTAGTACAGTTTGTTTAACATCATACGTATGCCTTAGGCACTGTTGTATGATTCATTTGTCATCTATACTCAACCACTATTAAAATATGATGCTTACAGCGGCATCTGTTGTTACATTTTGTAACTATTTAGTTTTCTTCTCCTGCCATACATGTCCCCCCCCCCCCCCCCCCCATCGATAATATTCAATTGCAATTTGACATCATTCTGACCAATGGTGTTATTTCTACAGTGGTTTGAAAGTTTATCTTTAATTATAATCACCCTATACAATAAATACACCAACCACTGTACATTGTGAGCTGGACTGGACTAGTGGAATGACATTAAGTGTGAAAAATGTAAATTGTAGTAGGAAGAAAAATGTAAAGATATACAATGTAACATCTAAGTAATTCACAGATTTGGCAAAAACCTAAGATTCAGTGCAATGAATCTTCTAAAGAGGGGACGAGTGCTTCACAGGCAGCCAGCTGGTTCCCCTGGCCTTGCGTTGTGAGGCTAGGAAGGCCAGCTGGCTGCGTGTGAGATTCCACTGTTGGGGCCAGAATAACACTGAGGTAGCATGGTGTAAGATACCATTTTAGTAACATAATCTCACAGGTTTGGCTCCTCTTCTATCTCATACTATTGTCTTTAAATTTCTGTTTATCAATCTGTTTTTGTTTTAACAGAGTGGTTACACATCTATAGAGACCCTGTACATTCAGTTAATTACAGTAATAATTTCTAATAGGGCATATCAGAAAATTTCTTAGAAACATTATTATTACCAGCTCAGTTACCAAAGAGAACCATGGAGTCGTTTATACTTGCAGGAATGCTTTAAAAGCATATCATGAAAATTGCTTAAGGATGAGTTATGAGCCACAATAAAGATTCTGCAGGAAAACGTTGGTTGGCACCTTTAGCTATTTAAAATATTTGAAGTGAACATTTTCGTATTTCATTATTCAGTTACACACTGTCAAAATTGTCATGTAGTCATTACCAGGTTCTTCAAAAAGCAGAGCTCTTCTTCAACTGACAGCTATTGGAATAGTGCTAAAACTGAAATGAATGTTCAATGAAGTTATATGGTGTCAGAGACTTTTTCAAGTCTCAAACATAATAAATTTGTTGCTTCAGTCTGCATATATACATTGCAGATGTTTAAGACTTGAAAAGATCATTGAGTCATATTCTTTCATTTGACTAAAACACTTATGTCTATGTTTTGGATATGATCCCCCATTTTTTTCAATGCTGAGATGCTATTCCAGAACATGGAGAGCCTCATTAATTCTGTTTGTGTGTAAGAGGGAATTTACAGTAGACTGAGGTGGCAGTGAGAATTTGGATTGAGGAGGGAGGCATGACAGGGTAATCTGTGTTGTTGTGTGAACCGCTGTGCCAAGGTGGCTTAGTGGTTAATGCACATGCCCAGTAACCAGGGGACCCAGGTTTGATTCCTGGCCTTGTTACAAATCTTCATTCACTGACTCAGTCTATATACATAAAACTATATCTTTATGGGACCAGTAAAGCATGTGAAGTTATTTCATTTCATTTGTATAAGTACCTGTACCTCAGTTTCACACTGGATCCCCCATGTACATTCAATTCTGAGATACTATCCCAGAACATGGAGACCCTCAGCAGTTCTGTTCATGTGTAAGGGGGAATTTACAGTAGACTGGGCAGGAGTGAGAATTTGGATAGAGGAAAGAGGTAATCTGTACATGTGTGTGAACTGCTGGGCTGAGATGTCTCAGTGGTTAACACCACTGCCTAGTAAGCACGAGACCTGGGCATCGGTCCCCAGCCTTGGTACAAACTTTCACTCATCACTTCAGTCTATTCACATACGTATCTGAATGAGACCAGTGAAATCTATGAAGTTGTGTTATTTAATTTATTATTGTTTTGACAGCATAAAATGAGATGAATGTTGCTATTTTTATTTACTGCATTATTATGGTGCCAAAGCTGTGTTGCAGAGAATATTCAATTTATTTCAATCAAATTGTGTACCTAGGGAGTATCACTTCAGTTGTGTGACTGGATCTATGATTTCCTCCCAGAAAGATTATAGCACATAGTAATCAACAAAAAATCATTGAGCAAAATGGAAGTTACACCCAGCACTCCCCAAGGAGGTGTTATGGGCCCTCTGCTGTTCCACACTGACATAAATGATTTAGGAGATAATCTGAGCAGTTCTCTCAGATTTTTTGCAGATGATTCTGCATTTGCCATTGAGTAAAGTCATTAGAAGATCAAAACCAATTGCAAAATGACTTACACATGATATCAGAATGGTGCAAAAAGTGATAATTGTCTCTCAGTAAGGAAAAGTGTGAGGTCATCCACATGAGCACAAAAAGAAATCCATTATATTTTGAGTCCATGATAAATCACATGAATCTAAAAGCTGTAAATTTGACAAAATACCTAGGAATTACAATCAATAACAAATTAAGCTGGAATGATCACACAGATAATGTTGTGGGGAATGCAAACCAAAGATTATATTTTATTGGCAGAACACTTAGAAGATACTACAAGTCTACTACAGAGACTGCCTACACTACGATTGTTCATTTTATGCTAGAGTATTGCTCTGCTGTATGGGATTCTTGCCAGATAAGATTGATGGAAGACACTGACATGGACAGTAATATTTTAAGTACCCATGCACCACAAATTTATCATCATATCATATATAATTCCCACCATCTCTATCATGGTCAACTGACCTGTCCTAGAATGGCCTTTCACCATACAAGGAAAAATGAGATGCATTTTAAACAATATGTTGCTTGCCTACCAGCATAAGATTATACCAGTGTTTGTCATTTGTCTGAGATTTCATCATATTTATTGTGACACGAGAAATGACAATGCTTTATTTGATACAGAATGCCCATCAAATGTGGAACAGTCATTACATATAATTGATGCGAGAGCATCTTGTTTTACGTTACAGGTAAGTAATGTCAAACAATTACTATTTTTCTCACTTTCTTTTATAAAAGGTAGTTACATTATATTGTGTTGGTGCACAAGTTCATGGCATTTTTGTTGTGCATATTGGTATTCTGGTTGTTGTGGGTTTATTTATTGAGTCTCATTTTTTTTGTGGTTCACTGTTGCTATTTGAGTTTACATATTGTCATCTCGATATAGTGAGTGGAGTTGTGAATGCTAGAAAATCGAGGGCCAAGTGGAGAACTCAGAACATTTTTGACATATCCTTCTGTTTGAGCTCAAAAGGGGGATGGCAGCAGTGGAGACAGCCAGAAACTTTTTCATCATGTATGGGGATAATGCCATTGGACAGAACATGACAAGAAAACGGTTTTCTCATTTCGAGGAGTATCGTATCAACATTAGTGACTATCCATATTCAGAAAGACCTTTGGGATTTGATGAAGACCATTAAAACTCATTAGTCCACAATGATCCACATCACTGTGTACAGGAACTGGCAAATGCGATAAACTCCACCAACATGTGGCATTTTCATGCAATGCAAAGATTCAAAAATTTGGTTTGTGGGTAGTGCATGCTCTAAGCCAAAATCACAAAAACAAGTGGGTGTTCATACGTGCATCAATTGGATTGTAAACAAGACTGACCATTCCTATCCTGTATCATTACTGGTGATGAGAATTGGTTATGCTAAAATAAGGAAAAGAACACTTCCCATAAAAAGACCCATGTTTACCCACAAAAGAATTTTGAGCATCTGGTGGAACAGCTGTTGTGTGATGTACTGTGAATTGCTTCCCCATCATGTAACCATCACTGCTGGGTTGGGAAGTCATACTGCGCCCATCTTATTTACCTAATCTTGTGCCCTCAGATTTCCATGTTTTCCACTCTCTTTGGAACAAGCATCAAGGAATTTCCTTTCCAAATGGAAACATGCTCCAAACATGGCTCAATGTGTTCTTCACCCCAAATCATGTGATTTCTAGTGATGGAATGAAAAGATTGCCCTAGAGTTGGCAGGTTGTTGTAAATAGTGAATGAGAATATATTATTGATGACTCAAGTCTCTATTGTATTTATCTGTAGTGTTTATTAAACTTATGGAAAAAGACTGTGGACTTCTGCATGAACTCAGTAGATGCACAGCAGAGTATATAGGATTCACTCATTGCTTTGGGCCACAGTGGTGGTGTAGATGTATTTCTTTCAGTGTTGTGTTGATTTAATACTCCTAATGATCTTCACTAAAAATTATGTTTTGAAATGGTGTGGTTTGTTTGTAACAATGCAGCACATAAAAAGACAACATTTCTGAACTACACATACTCCTGCAAGAAAATTACATCTTACATTTTATACAAGGGGTGTTCAATAAGTAACACAACACTTTTTTTTCTTAAAGCAGGTGGTTTTTATTCAGGATTTCAATACACCATAATATCCCCACTGGTGGCTAGAAAACCCTATTTTTCAACATAATCTCCACTCAACACAATGGCCTTATGCCACCTTATGGGAGGGCCTGTATGCCCACATGGTACCACTCTACTGGTCAGCATCAGAGCTAACATCTTGCTGGATCAGTAACCTCACAATCATCCACATACTGCTTTCTGCAGAGTGCATCCTTCATTGGGCTGAACTGATGGGAGTTGAGAGTTGCGAGATTGGGGCTGTAGGTTGGATGATGATGAACACTCAACTGGAATTTTGTTAGCAGGACCAACAGAGATGTCCTGTGGAACAGTGACGTGTTAGAGTGTGATCTGTCAGTCACCTCAAATGATAGTGTTCACATGTTCCAACAAAGCAGGAGCTACAGCTGTATGTAGCCAGCTGGCATACGGAAGATCTGACAGCTTTGTGACACGCTATTGTGATGATGACAGATAACTCACCCAACATCTCACCATGCTGTAGTTTCCTGACAGGTCTCCACAAACATTCTGCAACCGACTATAAATATCTGCAATACTCAGTTTTCTCACAAAAAGAAACTCAATGACAGCTCTCTGTTTTGAATGCACCATCATAATAGACAGCATTTTGAAAGCTATGTACAGCATCGCCACCTTTTGGGACTTCATGAAACTATAGGGGCTGAAGCAGAAATATTCCACACTGTCCCACAGCAAATTCTGCATTTTTTGAACCAAATTGGCTGAGAAAAATGTGTTGTATTACTAATTTAACTCCCCTCATAGATCAAATCCCGTAATATGTGGGGTGATTTAAGAGAAAAATCGCTACAGGATGAAGAACAAATAAGGCCTAATGATGATATGCCCACAAACACACAGTCACCATGTTAGAGGTCACTTTATTCATACCATGCTCAATTGAAGGTCTTGTGCAATGTGACCTAGAGGAGGTATTCAAAGTGACTCACACATCAAGATATCTACACACTTACTTAAATATACATCAGCCTGTATCTTAATTGTGTTACAGACTTTGTGTGAGCATGGTTTCATTGTCATCGCATTTCAAATGGACCCCAGATCCACAACATCTTTAACATAAAGATCTATCAAGTTAGATATCAATAGTATTCCACCCAGAGTCCATTGGAAACATGGTGATGTGCAAATCTACTATGAGTAGCAACAATTTCAGCTCATTTCTAAATGTAATTGCCAGCCACACCATACATTATTTGTTGTAAGTTGCCAACACTGCAAAACTTATAGGGGAATTTCCTAATGTTTTTTGAAGTAGTTGTAATAGCTTGATTAATTATAATATGTTTATATTGATTATCAATTAGAAAGTAATTAATGGATACCTTATTTATTTTGTAAGTCTGCACTTACAGTCATTCATTTCTTTTACAGTGTATTTACTTTTCTTATACTACTTTTGATATGAGCCATCTAGCATGAAGGTTGCTTTCTTCTTGGTGGACTATTGTTGTTTAATGTGGTGTAATTTCATGGTTCAGAATCAGAACCATAATTTTATTGTCTCATAATGTACAAGTTAAATTATTGATTTTATGTACAGGAGACTCGTTAGTTCTTTAGTGTCATGGTTTTGTTTGGTAGTTGCTGTGGACCAATAGGCTACAATACTACTGTTTAACAACAATAGAAGATGTTAAGAAAGTGAGATACAGTTTTACTAGTGATTGCAAAATTGGCCGACAGGAAAACAACACTCACTGAAGAATAAGGCAAGCTTATTTGTTTTCTTTTATATATGCTACCAAATAAAAAAAACATCAAGTAGGTTCTATGTGCAACATACGTAACAATGTAGGTATCAACCATCAGTGGTTGATATGAAAATAAAATGTTATCATTAAGATTCATTTACTTGTGAATAAATTACAAATTTATTTGCCACTGAGATACCAGGGGTGAGATTGGCTTTTTGAAACAACGCATCCAGTGGTATACAAGTGGGTGCCAGGCTTTGCACCATGCAGCCATCCATCCTGGTGAACCCTCATTTACAAAAATGTGGCAAAAATTATGTCTAGTGATACACTAAACCATTAAAAACAGCTTGAGGTTACCCAATAACTCCATAGCTTAACGGCTAAGGCTCATTATGTGTTCAATACAAACAAAAGGGTTATTTTTTAAAAATCCTTATCAACTTGATTGTGGTCTTTATTTTTAATCATTTCACTTGGTATTAAATGTATTTCTTTTCCAAAATTTCATTTCTGATTCTTGAGTGAATCATAACTTTATTATTTTACACAAATTTAATGAAGTGAATTTGTATAAAAATGTGACTGCAGTAAGGTAGCATTTATATTTTGCAATGCTGTGAAAAGAATTTACATTTTATATATTTGTATGATGATAACTGTCCAAGAAAAATGTACATATCATTTTGGAACCAAGGGCTTCTTTTCTGCATCTGATATGGGCCCCACACTGGTTTAATCTGGCAGTTATCTCAAGCAGAAGTAAAGAATAATGAAATCTGCTGATTGGGTTGGATATGCAGTTTATACATTTTACTGTCCAAATGATGCACTGTCAAGGGGCCTTCCTAGAGTAACACGAAACTTCACATGAGCTCAACCAACTATCAGCTACATGAACCTTTGCATCACCAACAGCACTTCTTTCAGCAAAGAAGGAAATATGTCCATTAGTCAGGGAATATAAAAGTAACATGTGATGAAATATAATATGGAGCTTAAGCTAGCCACAAGTGAAAGAACATCAGTGAATTATCCTTAGACTTGAACATCAATTAATTATCCTTAGACTTGAAGGTTACTGGTAATGAGCCTTGACTTAACAGTGTAAAAAGTAACATACATAACAGTACTTATCACCAATGGATTCTCCTTTATACTTTAAAATAACAGATTAATATTGAGAAGTGAGTTGTGAAGCATAAACTTGACAGTTAGATTTGCCTTTTGAATATATTTTGAACTTTACATAAGCACACACAATAACCTTTTTTGCATTTAAAGAATTACCACAAATTTACAGAAAGTTAATAGTTGTACTTTTTAATGCCTGTAATAAGCTTTGACTATACCAGAAGATGAATCATACCCACAGCACATGGTAACTTAGAAGGGTTTCACAGAAATAAGTACTGTAGCATACCTGATAATTCTGTTCCTACACTCCAGGTCACATGTTGAGTAATGACAATTAGTCATGATGTTTGTAGTATTGTAGTAGTTGTGTGGAAAAGAAGAGAAAACAGAGTGGAGAGAGTAAATTAGTAAAACAGTATTCCTCATATAGGGGAACATCAAAACATCAATTAGGACAATCCATTACACACTACATGTCTTAAAAAAATCCCATTGGGTGTTTGCTTTGTACAAAGTGCTAGCCAAAAATTTCTAGAATTTCGTAGCATAAATCATGAAACTTCCTGCACATCATAGTTCAGTCACCTTCAAATCAATTTTCCAATTGTTTGAGTCTGTGTATACAGAATATGACTTTAAGAAAGAAATATCAATTACATGGGGCTACATCTGGTGCCTATACTGGACCAAGATTGGTAGTAGCTTTATTCTTTTAGAGGAAGCCATCCCTTACATGATGATACGCACAGTTACTTTTTGATGCAGCATTTGATCTTTGTTTTTCCATCAGTCATTTGCACTGAAACATAAAGTAGTGTTTTTCCATCAGTCATTTGCACTGAAACATAAAGTAGATTTTCTCTGTGTGACAATGTAAGATAGTTGATTTGTTTCAAGATCTTAACATAAACCCATGATCTACTGGCAGTTATGGCTTTTTCCATGTTCAGAAATTATTTTATACAGGTCAATACCAACCTAGACCTGATATTCCAATCTCGTATAGTGTGCAGAAAGAATGAACACCTGTATCTTTCTGTACAAGCTATGATTTTCTTATTTTATAACATTTTTTTTATTTTATCACATTTAAGTGCCTGGCAGAGGGTTCATCAAACCACCTTCACAATTCTCTATTATTCCAATCTCGTATAGCAAGCGGAAAGAATGAACACCTGTATCTTTCCGTAGAAGCTCTGATTTTCTTGTTTTATCATGGTGATTGTTTCTTCCTATGATATTTGATTTTGCTCACATTTTTCATTATTAGTTCTCTATAACCAACTGACATATCTTGTTTGGAAGACTAACAAATTAACAAGCATTATGGACAGTTTTCCTCTAGTCACCACAATGAAGTTGATTATCTAAAGGCTAGCTCACCAAAAATCTTTCATATGTTTCAGATGCACTTTTCTACAGTTTAAAGTATAAGTGGGTTTCAAATGAAGACAAGAAAGATGAAAAAAAGTAAGTAAACTGTTTATTATTTCAAAAGTAACTGTTAATAAATTTATGGCACTCTGAGACTAGATCATCAGTGCCTTCACAGGTAAATGTTTGCAGTTGTGAAAGAACTTGCACTGCATCATGTGAAGCAAATCAAATGTCATGAATTACTTTCTTAAAGGCTCTAAAATTATGGAAATCAGGTTGGCAGAGATCAGGTCTGTATGGAGTAAGTGCTTTCAAGCGAATCTTCTGCAGCATATTCAAAACGACCTTGGAGACACATGGGCAGGCATTATCCTGCAACAGAATAATGTCATACATCAACATTCCTGGATGTTTGGACTTGATGGCATGATTCAGTTTTTCCAAAGACCAAGGAATGTTGATGGATGGCATCATTCTGTTGCAGGATAATGCCTGCCCATGTGTTGCCAAAGTTGTTTTGAATACGCTCCAGAAGTTTGACTGGAAAGTACTTACCTTCATACAGTCCTGAACTCTCCCTGATCTCTTCCCACCTGATTTCCATATTTTTGAAGCCCTGTAGAAAGATACTCATTACCACTGATTTGCTTTGCATGAAGCAGTGCACATCTCAGTACAATTATGGTTCTGTACACAATTTCAAACATTTTTCTGTGAAGGCATTGACAGTCTTGCCTCACAGTGTGATACATGTATTAACAGTTAATGGTAATAACCTTGAAATAATAAACAGTTTACTTACTTTTCTTCCACATGGCTCTTTTTAATGAAAAATCTCCTGCTTCTTTAAATCTATAACTTCAATATTTACCAAATTGGGCAAATTTGGAGTAATGAGATGTGCTAAAACTAATAAATGTGTGCCATCACAATGCAGTTCGTACTGCTACTTGAATGGGCAGACTATTCAGATTCTTGTCAATTTTTGGTAGGCTCCTTGTACATAGCAATTCTTGTCTACTGCATTTCTGTATGTTGTTGCTCACTGTACTGTAGTGTCCATAACTAGCAGTGGATAGAAAGTGCTATAATATATGCATTCCAAGCATCTATTCATACTAGCAGGGGTAACTACTTCAATAAACAAAGCTCTACATTTTTCAGTTGGATACACTTTAACAAGAGGAAACGTTTCACAGCATATAATGCTACTTAAAAATATAATAAACTTTTGAAAAGCACAGATAGATTTAGAACATCTATTTCTTGCAGGATAATAGGGCAGAGAGAGTGTTGTAGAAGTGTTATTTCAGTCCATGATAGATTACTGTTAAGATTTCTTTCTTAAATCATTAAGATATTACATATCTTTATATACTTACTTATTCAAATAACCCTTTATGAGAGTATAATAAATCAACTTCAGTTTTGTTTATGTAGCTTTATTATATAAATTGCAATAGTTTAAAATAGAGAGAACATAAACAGAGAGAGGAAAAGTGCTGACAGCTGTGGCCGAGTGGTTCTAACCGCCTCAGTCCAGAACCACACTGCTACTATGGTCACAGGTTCGAATCCTGCCTTAGGCATGGATGTGTGTGATGTCCTTAGGTTAAGTTAGGTTTAAGTAATTCTAAGTCCAGGGGACTGATGACCTCAGATGTTAAGTCCCATAGTGCTTAGAGACATTAGAACCATATTTAGAGGACAAGTTTTAGTAGAGGTATTGATCCATTGAGTCGTGATTTAAGAATTCATTGCAGTGGAAAGGAATCTTCCAGTCAGGGAGAGCTTCAGAAATTACAAATGAGACATTATGGACCTGAATAAACAAATAATATTAAAAATAATACGTATAAAAATAAACCCAGGGGGAATAAAAAAAGAAAAACAAGCAGAAGGAAATATAAGGAAGATATTACAGAAAAATGGTTACTGATATGCATGGTTAAAGCTGTACTGAGAAGACAGGAGCAGGAGGGGAGCAAATGTTATGTGAACAAAATTTCAAACAGCAGAAAAAATATTATGTATTTTAAATGTAGAGAAGAGAAAACAAGTAATTACAGCAGCACCAGATTTCATCTATGGAGGCACACTACATCAGTGTTCAGAGGAGGAGTGGACTTTATTTCTGTTATCATGGACTACTAACGTTCCATGTCTATCACTTTTCTGTCCATTCAGTTGTTGCAGAGAATTTTATATGACTATCCAGTGCAAAATGCTATCTGATGGTACTACACATGCTGATATATAACACATAACAGTGCACAAAAAACATTGTTTATAGCAGAAAAAGGATCTTCCTCAACTGTTTTCCCATTACACATGCAAGTAAAGTATAACACATTTTGCATACTGCATAAGTATTAAAGCATATGTGTCCAGCAATGTAATTACCAGTATTCAATATTCAGCACAGCAGACTCATAAGTTAGTATAAATAACTTTTGCTTTTCATTGAACAAATGAAAAACATTGCAATAAAAAGGGTATGATCTCAAATCACATTAGTTGCTACAATATTCTGATGTACAACATATACATTTCTGGTGTAGTTAAATCTGCACAAACTGCCACGTGGAGGACACAGAAACAGGCATCTACGGAGTTGAAAAGCAGCTGAAGTAGTTGAAAACAAGTAAGCTGTCAGTGTCAGATCAAACTGCATATTCTGTTTTCAAAGATTACTATTTAGCATTGGCCTGTTACTTGAATTATCAAGAATGTCTCACTCAGTGGAAAGTCCAAAGTGATTGGAAAAAAGCACAGGTGTGTTCTGTATATAAGAAGGGTAAAAGAATGAAGCCACACAGTCAAGACTAATAGTTTTACTGTTGGTGTGCCACAGAATTCTTGAGCATATCAAACTTCAAATATAATAAATTCACCTAAGCCAGGAAAGCTTCTATCCACAAATCAACACAGATTTAGAAAAAATCACTCAGTGATCTCAGATTGTCCTTTTTCACACAGTATCTTGCAAATAATGGATGAAGGGAAGCAGGCAGCTCCTGTTATCCATGGTTTCCTGACAGTGTTTGACACAATGTCACACTGCAGACTCTTGACAAAGGTCTGAACATATGAAATTGACCCTCAAATATATAATTAGCCCAAAGACTCTTTAAGTAATAGAACCCAGTACATTGTCCTGGATGGTGAGTGCACATTGAAGACAAGGCCAGCATCAGAAGTTTGTCAGGGAAGTGTGTTAAGGCAGCTCTTTTTCTCTATACACATAAGCAAGCTGAAGTACAGGATGAGCAGTGATCTGCAACTGTTTGCTGATGGTGCTGTAGTGTAAGAGATACACTTTAAATCGCTGTAGGAGGATACAGGATTACTTAGGCAGAACTTGTATTTAGTGTCATGAATGGTGCTCTCAGTGGGCACAAAAAAATAAAAAAAATCCTGTAATGTTGGAATAAAACTGAGAGAGTAAAATACAGAATGTGTGAGTCCACTGACAACCTGTTCAGAAATATTACCTAAGATTAAGATTAAATTTTTTTTTAAGATTAAAATTTTCTTCTTCTCTTTCTGCACCATTTTGAAGCTGTGTAGCTCTGGAAAGTACTTGCACCTACACGTTATCCTCCTAACTGTGTGACTGAGATAGACAGTGGTTCCTGCAACCCACTAAAGCACAGTTTTTAATGAGGTTATTGATTCATTGTTTTCCTATTCTGGCAAAAATTTAATAGCATTGTATATAATCTCACATTCCTGGTAGTAATGAATTTCCCTGCACCTGTGGTACATGAAGACTGCAGTGTCACACAGTGTGGTGAAGAGATGGCAACGAGAACACTCAGTACGTATGTTTCAGCAGATGAAAGTTATCTGATGTGGCCATCTCTTTAGAATGATGGAATGGACTCACCCACTGCTCATGATGTGTTTCTGCATTGGGGCCACATTATTTTGCATGACATCTGGCAGAGGTAAAAAGAAGGAAAAATCTGGTACAGAAACAAAGGTGTAGTTATAAGAGTAAAAGGGCTTCAAAAGGAAGCAGCAGTTAATAAGAGTGTGAGGAGGGTTTGTGGCCTACATTTAGCAAACAGTCAAGGAAACCAAGGCATAATTTGCAAGAGGAATTAAAGTACAAGGAGAAGAAATAAAAACTTCAAAATGACATGTCTTCCTGTCAGATACTGCAAAGAACTTGGACGAGCAGTTTGACAGAATGGATAATTTCTTGAAAATATGTTGCAAGATTAATGTAAAAGAAAGAGTAATGGAATGTAGTCAAATCAAATCAGATTATGCTGAGGGGATTAGATTAGAAACTGAGACACTAAATGTAGTAGATGAGTTTTGCAATTTTGACAGCAAAATAACTGACAATGACATATAGAGAAGATATAAAGTGCATACTGGGCATTGTAAGGAAAGCATTTTGGGAAAAGGTAAATTTGCTAATGTTGAATATATATTTAAGAGATCTGAAGTATTATCTCAAGATATTTGTCTAGAGTGTAACCCTGTAATGAGTAGAGTGTGGACAATAAACAGTTCAGACAAGAAGAGAATAAATGCTTTTGAAATATGGTGTTATAGATGAATGCTGAGAATTGGATAGGTAGATCATATTACTGATGAGAAGGAACTGAAGAAAATTGGGGAGTTAAGAAATTTAGGGCCTCAGTCGACTAAAAGAAGGAATCAGTTGATAGGACATATCCTGAGGCATCAAGGATTTGTCACTTTGGTAATGTAAGGAAGTGAGGGTGTGTATGGGGGTGGGGGTTGGGAGGGGGCATCAACTGTAGCAATAGACAATAATTATGCAGAGATGGGGAGGCCTGCACACGATAAACTTGTGTGGAGAGCTGCCTCAAACCAGTCTTTGGACTGATCACTAGCACTTGCTATGGCACAAAAGGGAGTCAGGTACTCAGCCATAAAAAATTTTGATCATCTGTGGAGCTATATTGAGAATTTACTGGATAATAACTTCAACACAAATTCAAATCATATCTGGTTGATAGCTCCTACTCCATAGAAGAATTTCTGAATGTATAGTAGAATGATTTTCTGTGTATGTATTTTTAAAATTGGGACAGAGAGATACTGAATGAATGTATGAAAATTGGCACAAAATGAAGAAATCATGTAAATGGTTAGCATGTTGCTATTCTCTGCTGAGAAGCTGCGCTGTAACTATAAACCTGATTCATTCCATATCATTGCAGGACTGCACAGTGATCCATGAAATGTACAAATAACTAATTAACAATTAAACATCAACACTTAAATAGTCTTCTCATTCAGTAGATTATGACAAGTATGAGCTAGGAAAGGTGTTAATTCCATCCAAGGTAAAATGTAATTGAGATTGCATAAGAGGCTGATGACTCATTCATTTTTAGTAGTTTTAACCATCTTTCAATACTATGTGTGTTATTTCAACATCATTAGTGATTTGTGTGACTGTGAGGGGTTCATACAGTGATTTGGTACTAGGATCCTCAAACAAGTATCCATGTGTACAGAATTTAATATTCCTCTGTTCTGCTTCTTGCCTTCAATCTAAACATCAGAATATCTATGACAGACTGGATGGTTAATACATATCTCTCTCTCTCTCTCTCTCTCTCTCTCTCTCTCTCTCTCTCTCTCTCTCTCTCTCTCTCTCTCTCTGCTCTCTCTCTCTCTCTCACACACACACACACACAGAGCTACATTTACAGTACTTGGACAATCTTACTGTGTGTTTGTATGTGTGTGTTTGTGAGTTCTTAATTCTGTTAGTTTCAACAAATGATATCTGTATGAAAGCTTTTCCATGAGTTCAGTCTTGTTTATGTGCTAGTGTCAATACTGAGCAGTAAATTGTTACCTTTTATCCTCCCATTGTTCGTTGTATATCCCAAAGGATTTGCCAGTATCATTTAAAGTTTCCTTAGCATCTCTTTTTCACAACATTCTATGAATAGTAGTGGCCTACTACGAGAGAGTGCAGAAAAGCAGTGCTTCCAAATTTTGTATGTGAAAACTTTTTAAGTCTTTTTAAATAAAACAGACATTATTAACATTCTACATCTTTATTCCTCATGTCCATTGTAGTATGTAACATGGTGGTGAGTTACGTGACTATATCCGTGCATGAGAAACAGCATGCTGTAATCGAGTTGTGAATCTGAAGTGTTTATACATACATGCAGCACCCTCTCCTTTAGCATGGAAATTCAATTCTACACATGAGTGCTATGACATTTGCAACAATCTGACACCTTGAGTTCACAGTCATCAATCATCCTCCATACAATCCTGACTTGGCCCCTCCAATTTTCATTTTTTTCCAAAACTTAAAGTATACCTTTGAAAACTGCACTTTGACAGTGGTGCAAGTAGAGGTGAGGTTGTAGCTCTGTCAACAAAGTCAAATATTCTACAGTGCTGCTATCAACAAAATGCTCTCTAGTTGGGAAAAATATGTTCATCACCAGGGTGACTTACATTGAGAAATGAATATGTAGATGTGAAGAATAAAAATGTAGAATGTTAATAATGTTTTCTATTTTAAAAGTTTCAACAGTTTTCACATAAAAATTTGGAGGAATTACTTTTCAGCAGACTCTCATATTAAACCTAAGGAGTTGTTTACTGTGTTTAACATCTTACTCTGAATAACTTTTATCTATAACAAGACTGAAAATGTATTAGAACTTTGACCACAGATCATCTACAATTGCCAGATTTCAACTATTTTTTTCAGGTTGTCTTTCATGTTGAACTTATGAAAAGAGAAAACGAATGCTAACATTGAATATTATCTGATTAAAAATGTCTGAGAAAGTATTAGTGGACATAATTTGAGCTATGTTCACCCTTCACCTTTATAACAGTTTGAACTCTCCTGGAGACACTTTCAGTGACGTGTCTGAATGTCTGTGGCATTCTTCCTCAAGAACAAACCAGAGAATGTAGTGATGTTGGATGCTGGAGTCTGAAGTGAGTCAACATTCTGATTCATCCCAGAGATGTTCCATTGAGTTCAGCTTGGGACTCTGGGTGGGCCAGTTGATTTCAGGAATGTTATTGACCTTCAGCTCACAGGTGCTGCTTTGTGACAGGGTGCATTCTCATGCTGATACAGTAACTGACTCTGAATTGTTCCTCTACTGTATGCAGTAAGCAATGCAGTAAAATGTGTTCATATCCTTCTGCATTAAGCATCTGCTTAAGCAAAATATAGGGACCAAAACCTAATGCCGGCCGGTGTGGCTGAGTGGTTCTAGGTGCTCCAGTCTGGAAATGCGTGACCGCTACAGTCACAGGTTTGAATCCTGCCTCGGGCATGGATGTGTGTGATGTCCTTAGGTTAGTTAGGTTTAAGCAGTTCTAAGTTCTAGGGGACTGATGACCACAGATGTTAAGTCCCATAGTGCTCAGAGCCATTTGAACCATAACCTAACAATGAAAATCATACCTTAACACCAACTCCTCCATACTTCACGGTTTGCACTAAACATGATGGCAGATAACAAACTATTCCCTCAGATTGTCACAAGGAGTATTTGAGCTCAAATCTATATTAATAATTTGTTTTCGACATGGTTTGTTTTCGTTTAGGGACAATGGATTGTCATATAACTTAAAATATGTTCAAGTATATTTTACATAATTGTACTCTGTCCCCAATGTGGCTACCAGTCCAGGGCAACACCACTATTCTCAATTCTAGAGCACAAAACAATAAATCTAAGCGAAGCTCATCACAGAACTGTAAATCATTCTTGGCTTCAAACCTATAAAGATAAAACTCAGAACAACATTTTCTAACGAGGACTGAAGTTGGACAATAAATTGCTAAAGGAGATTAATGAAACTGCTAAAACAAACTTACTTAAAAATTTAATTAAAAGTTATCTGTAAAGCAATAAATTCTATTGAATGACTGCTTATGTAACATAGAATAGGAGTTTGGTAAAAAAAAATGTAGCACAAATAAATAATAATAACAATAATAAACCATCTACCATTCCACATAACACTATATTTTCCTCTCTCTCTCTCTTTCTTTTTTGTGGATAAACTTACTTCCGGAGCTATGTAATGCATAATACTAATATCTTATCCTCAATTTCAGCTCAACATATAACTTATTATTTGCTACACCTCTGCCTGTCTGTGTGTGTCCGCTTCTACATCCATTTTTACTGACAAAGTAATGCAAGTTCTCACAAATAATGCAATGAGGAATTAAATTTAACTGTAATTGCGCATTTTAATTGTAGTTGCAATAAGAAAAGTTGGAGAACTGCCATAATATGAAAATTAATATAAAATAAAATGTTGAAATATGAGGGAAGTAACACTTGCTTATAATAAAAACATAAAATGTAGCACAGTTCACAGTGTTTGTTGCAATCAAATTACAATAGTGAGGAATACACTGTGCCATGTAATGTCAAACATTCATATTAATATAAATTCACTGACATCTGGAATGATGTTATAGCATGATTTCCTCAATGTATGTAAAATCATGTTACAGAAACTGTAACATGATTTTTCCCAGAAACACTCAGTTCAAGATCAGTATTCTTTATTAATTCATACTACCATGAATCTTCTCCACAACATTATCTGTTGGTATTTGCTTAAATTGTGACTCATAATTTAATTCTTTGCATTATTTAAAGTTTTGAGAGATGAAATCTCATAAAAGATACAGGAGATTACACAAACAGCAACAGACTTTGAGACAACAGTCATGTCTGAGATATTGCTCTTGGTGAGTGGAACAGTTTGGTGCAGAATAATGCTTAGATTTAGTAGCTTTTATAATGGTTGTTTGAGTGATGATTACTGTGGTTGGTAACTACAAGGAACTGCAACATTTTCCTGTATGAAGAGTTTGTTTTATGTTACTGTAATGTCTTATTTCTCCAGTTTTCCCAGTTTCTCCAGTTTTCCCAGCTATCAAGTAACACAGCTTCTGGAATTTTCATGAATCACCACATCACAGTTATAGCATGATTTTCTCAACGTATGTAAAACCATTGCTGTTAGATTCAAGTATCAAACACAACCACATTTTTTGAGCTATGATTGTAACATGAGAAATATGAGATACAGTGCAATGATTCAGTCATGTCAGCAACTGCACTATCCTGATTCCTCCCCTCATTATGGAGTACAGAAAACACTACTCAGAAATACAGTGCTGTTCATCACACATCACAGGGTATAAAGATTAGCACTGGTATGTGAAAACACAGTGAGATACTCATGATAAAACATTAGATTGACTAATTAATTGCAGGAAATGTTGATACACTCTAATGACACAGTAAGTGCGTCAAAAATACATGAGTAAATTAATATCTATTGCCAGTATTATACATTTTATGGGTGTTGTTGTATATCCTGGTACAGGCACATTTATGAGTAATGTAATGGAAATGCCATCTCTAGTGAGAATTATGTCTTCTGGACATTAACCTGTAATTTTCCTTCAAATGAGACCCCATATACAGGGGAGAGCCTTGTACCTTGGTACATTTTACAGATTTTCACCTCTAGCCAGCCCTGTAATAGAAGTTTTATATATTTTCATATTTCATTCTTACATGATGGCATTCACTTTTTATGTCAGCAGTGTTTTCTGAAATTCCAAACTTACTCCAGAAAATTAACATTTTTCCAAATGTGAAAACATGTTCCAATGTACAACATGGTTATGTGCCTAGAAAAAATATTCTATTGAAATTTAAAAGCAAGGAAATTGAAAAAATCTTCTCAATACTGTATTTAGTCATCTGTCTATTACATTATTATTCTGCTACATACCAAACACTGGAAAGTGAAATCAAATTGATCACAAGTATTATCAAAAAACAGTTACAAGTTTAATACATTTTGAAATAGAAGCTATTGGAAACTAACACACATTTCTATTTTCAAGGCAGGTAACACTCTTAAGATATTAAAGAAACTTAGTTAACTTGCAAATATCACATTCCCCATGTATTAAGTCACTCTGTTTCAAGATAAAAGATGGTGAACAATGAATGAAGCAGGGCTTAATTGCCCACATGTCATATAAATACTTGAAAAAATATATAGCATTTTACTTACCATAAAATTCTCTATCTGAAAAATTTGCAATATATTCCTAATAGCCTTAATGTATAATACAGCACTTAAATGTGTACAATGAAAAATAGTTACAAATGTAGTGGATGATACAACCTCATGTCTAGCAGCAAAAAAAGAACAGTAGAAAATGGTTGAAACTCCTTATTGCAGTCTCTAGTGTGCATTCCTACGTATAATTCTAAAATCTGAGCAAAAGGAGTCATGTGTTCCTAGGTACTACACTCTTCCCTATATAGCAACATTTCTTAAAAATGAATGATATGAATTTTATTGACAGACAATGTGTCCCCATTACTTGCTTTCAACATCCCATCAGAGACACATACATACATAAACACCCTGAACTTTCCAGTCGCTGCTGAACTGTGCCAGAATGTTACAACTAACATTCCACATATGTAAGATAATTCTTCATCATGAAGATCTCTTCTTAGCTCTGCTGAGTATATCCTAGATGCTGTCATGAATGAGACAGATTAAGCTTCTGACATACTCTGCATGTTGAAAGTGGTTGTTAAGTAATTGTGTGTTGCATTTATAATGCTATAATGAGGCATTGGTGACATAAGATAGTGGATGGTGCAGCTCACCATTATAACTAGTTTCTACATGTTAGTTACACAGCAATCAGAAATTTGTCAAGTATTGAAATATAATGTCCTTTCCTGCCAAGTCTACACCTGTTTGCAAAACCAGCATTTATTATACCACCACTGGCCAGATGAGCTTTGGAAGCTACTCTTAAGTGACAGATCATATAAATAGCTGTAATTGTGCACCTGAAACCAATCAAAACAACTGCTATTTTGAACTTTACACACATGCACTAAAGCATAATTGACATACTCAACAGCCATAAAAACACAAAAATAGGCTTCTTGGATTCCATATTGATCAAAGTTTGAGCTGGGATACACATAAGTTATGCTCTGGATCCCATGTGTGATTTATCTGCTGTGTAAGTTGAGAGGCCGTGTAAGTGAAAATCTGCTTCTCTATGCATACACTGTTTTCTTGAATTCCCTTGTGACATATTGAATTTTGCTACAGGCAAACTCACCTGGTTCTAAGACAATATTTAAATAGCAAGAGTAGTCCATCAGATGCATTTCTGTACTCACACCACAAGACTCATGTACGCACTACTTCAAGGTAATGAATATTATGACAGTACCTAGTTTATATATTTATAGGTACCTAGCATACACAAAAGAAAACCTGGATAATTCTGACCTTAGGATGTCAATACACCATCTTAACACTAGACAAAGACATGCAATTGACAAGCCTCGTGCCAGGCTAACAAAGATTCACAATAACTATAAATATCTTGGTGTCAAATATTTTAATGAACTACCTACACATGCCTACTCAGTGCCCCTGAATAAATTCAAAAGTGTAATAACAAAGTGGGTAAAAAGCAATGCCTTCTATACAGTGAAATAATTGGAGGAATGTGTAATAGATGATTTGGAGTTTTGAGATGAGACTATACTGAACTATAAATTGTAATATTTTATGAAGCTACTTTTGTGGTGGCATAATTCACTCCTTTCTGTACCAAAGTTAGATTTAATCCAGAATAATGAAGATCATCCTTTCTGCTAGTGTTGTAGCTGTGCACTTCACTGTTATTTTTGAATTGGGATGGGTTATTAGTAACAGTTTTCATAAGTGAATATATGTATTGTGAAGGTACTGTGAATGTCCCGAGTTCCTTAAATAAATGTCTGCAATGTGAGCTTGGGTGGACTCTAGCTATTATTCTGATTACATGCTTTTGTGCAATGAATACTTCCTCTCTCAATGACAACTTGCCCCAAAATATGATGTCATATGAAAACAATGAATGAAAATAGGCATAGTAGGCTAATTTACTGATATGTTTATCACTAAAATTTGCAATAACCATAATAGCATAAGTAGCTGAACCTAACTATTTCAACAAATCATCAATGTGTTTTTATTCCAGTTCAATTGTTATACATGTCATTTACTGTACAGAATTGTATAAACTGTGCCTTCTCAAAATTTAGTGAGAGTCCATTTGCTGAGAACCACTTAATAATTTTCTGAAAGACGTTATTTACAATTTCCTCAGCTGATTCTTGTTTGCTGGGTGTGATTACTATACTCATATTATCAGCAAAGAAGAACTAGCTTTGCATCTTCATGAATATAGAGTGGCAAGTCATTAATATATATTAATAACAATAAGGGACACCATTCTTGATACCTGCCCAGCTAGAGGACTCTGCCGATTTTTGCATTCTTTCACTTAGATACGAATTAAACCATTTGAGCACTGTCCCACTCATACCACAATACTTAAGCTTTAATTTCATAATTCACACAATCAAAAGCCTTTGAGAGATCACAAAATATCCCAATGGGTGATGTTCGGTTATTCAATGCATTTAATATTTGATCAGTGAAAGCATATATGGCATTTTCTGTTGAAAAACCATTCTGAAAACCAAACTGTACTTTGTTTTTACAAATAAGTGCTGCTACTCTTGAATACATAGCATTATCGGGAATTTTGGATAAAGCTGTCAGAAGTGAGACTGGTCAATAATTGTTAGCATCAGACCTATCCCCTTTTTTATGCAGTGGTTTACCAGTAGTGTATTTCAGTCTATCTGGAAAAATGATCTGTTTCAGTGTGCTACTACATATGTGGCTGAGAATACCAATTATTTGTTGGGAACAAGCTTTTAGTTCTCTTTTGGAAATGCCATCAATTCCATGTGAACTTTTATCTGTGAATTAATTTATTATTTTCCTAATTTCAGTAGGAGAGGTGGTTTGAATTTCAGTTTTATCAAATTTCAATTTCAGTTTTATCAAAGTGCGTAAGTATTGCCTCTTCCATATACTGCCTTCCATTTTATAATGCATAGCTGGATCCTATTTTGTCTACAACACTTAAAAATGATTATTAGAAATGTTTTCTGACTCCTTGTTAACAAACTGATGTCAAACTGAAAGAACCAAGCAATACTTCAAGGTCAAGCTTTCTGTTGAACCTCCCACAAACAATAATTTGCTTCCCTCTGTCTGACAGATAGCATAACAAAGAATCAAAGTTTTTCAAAAATATTTGAAAATTTTCCAATTTCCCAATACATGGCTACAATTATAAACATGCCATTATTTAGTTTAAGCTCACACAAACATGCTTCTATATGTTGCTATACACAAAAATTTTTAGTTTCCAAATTTTTCACACTATGATAGATTTTAACATATATGTGGCAACTCCTCCTCTCTGTATTTGTTTTCCAAAAAGTGATCAATTTGTGTTACAATATACTTTACTGAAGTAGTTGCTTATGCAAAAGCCTCCTTGCAACATAATTAGGCAAGGATAATTGTAAAATAACTGTATTGCTGTAACTATAAAGCATATGATTACACCAATTACATGTAAACATGTTCAAAGATGAATAAATATTCCATTCTATTCTAAATATTCTATTCAGTATGTGTGTTTATTCGTGTAAGTACTGTATTTTAATGTCCCATAAACTGTACTATAATATGTCATGAAATTAAGTCATTCTATTCTTCCACTTATGTAAAATGTACAGTCTTGACTTATTTCCACATCCCAGAGCCATCTCCATGGGTTACATAGAATATGAAGTATGTAACATTATATGTGGATGTACAAAATCAGTTGTGTTTATCAGCAAAAAACAGAACATACATGCTTCAATTTGGCAAGTGAGACATTTGTTCACAACTAGATATGTGAATTGTGGTCAGAGAAAAAAAGAAAAATGAACACATCTAATACACTGAATTATTTATGATGTGTATTTATAATTATGTGTATATATGAGTTGACTTGAAAATGAATTCCGAAGCTGATTCATCCAGTAGTGGTATGATAAACTAATAAACACAATT
Organism: Schistocerca gregaria; assembly: GCF_023897955.1. NCBI lineage: Eukaryota > Metazoa > Arthropoda > Insecta > Orthoptera > Acrididae > Schistocerca > Schistocerca gregaria. The sequence goes on from NC_064931.1 coordinate 554,991,744, forward strand.
TCTCCATATAGCACACAGCCCTTGAGAATAATAGTAGTCTCCTCTAGTATACTTCTCTATTTTGACTGTTCGTGAGTACGTGGTGTTATACTGTATTATAAGAACAAGTTCCTCGGAAGTCATTCAGTAACTGAGATAGTGATTGAGATGATGACACTACAATGACTGATATGACTATTGTCAAAGTATAGAAAGCCTAGCAACCAAGAAGTCATAAAATTAATCAGTAGCACATGAGACTGAGGATTTAAATGTATCTTAACGTGCAATAATATAAAATATGTCTACTGTGATTAGACAAGAACATTTAATGACTCTCTTCTCATTCCTAAATGCAGAAAATTTAGTATACACATTTATTTACATGAAATTCAATACACTGAAAACTGTCATTAGAATTTAAAACTACTATTTATTTTAGGTTTCATTTTAACTGCTTTTATATCAAGACACAAGCTTACCAGTAAGTGGTTTCACAACAACTCCAGACATTCCTAATGTCACTCCCATTATGAAAGAATTTGCTGTCAATATCAGCATCTCTGGCATATCACTGCAATGTTGCAGACAAACTTTTCTTTTCTGTAATTAGAAAAGGAATTCAAACTATGAAAAAGTTAATCTGTTGAGAACAAAAGGAATGCAAAGCTGAAAATCACTTTCATATGATCATATTTTATTCAGTTCATAGTTTTGTAAGAGAATTTATCACAGTCTGTATTGAATATTTTACAATCACTGCTATTTTGCTCATCTACTTTTTGTTACTGAATGTATTCCTAAAAATTATTTGCTCATTAGAAATGCTGCTAAGTTATATAATGAACATATCCTAAGTACTGCTTATTAATAATGAAACCTGCTTAGGTTGCAGATGATTGTAAATGGTCAAATAATCTTGAATCCTTGATATAGCTCTTTCTTTACAGTGTAATTTGATAAGAATGTCATACAGGGATAGGACCCATCCTTGGGTTAGTATTCACTGTGACCAAAAACTATGAAAACAATCACATCCCTGCAACATGTTGATTAGGAAATGTTATGACCATTCCTCTTGAATTTGCAGTGCTCACTTTAATCCACTACGAAACTGCATGTTAATAATGAAATAATAATCAACCAGTTGTGTATAAGAAATTTAATTCCTTGACCAGTTTGAGGCACTTAGTGTCCTTCTTGAGAAGATTAAGCCTGTTGCATTTTTTGTGTGTCTCAATAATAAATTGCATACATCACAATACCATGGTCCTAATACCATAACAAACATAGCATAAATACTGATTATTGATAATAAAAACTACTTATGTTGCAGACCATTATAAGTGGTCAAATAATCATGAACTCTTGATATGGTCCTAGGACTGTGGCATTGTACTTTATGCATTTTATTATAGACACTTGCAAATAATGTGACAGGCATTACCTTCTGAAGAAGGGTAGTAAGTGCCCAAAACCAGTCAAGAAAATAAATTTCCTATTTGCAACTGGTTGCTTATTATTTCATTACAGTCAGCCACAGTTGAAGATGGACAAAATACTCAGCTGCATGTTATACAGTGCCAGTTGATCAGAGGAGGCAAGTGAGGCCGGGCCTCCTCTATTTTCTGTGGTAGAAGAGGTAGTATACTAGCAGCAGTAATTATTTGTACACTGAACCTTAATGCACTTTTGTCAGTGATCACAAAAGACGTTAGAGCAAGTCAAAGTGCGAAACCTTAATTGTAACCTAAGGCACACGGAGGAGTGAAGCATATGACGAGGAGGCTAGGCACTTGCCAAACTGCCTGTAAATGCTTGGTTGCTGTGGTAACCCCATGTCTTTCGTGTGCACAGTATCACAGCTGTGTTGCTTTGTGTTTCTGTGGCATGGGAAGCCAGTAGTTGTGGTGCCGTATCTCTATGTTTTTCTTAACATTAGTTGCCCCATGTGCAGTAGTTGAACTACGTGCAGTGGGCATAAATGAAATACTGATGAAGTACTGATGTAATAGTTTTATGTATAGACATAATTACCTTCTTGTAGGAGCTGTCATTTTGAAAGAGATGTGAAACTGAATGAGGAAATTTTGGAGTGGATGTCCAATATTGGTGAACATCTTCTGCGTAAGCAGGAGTTACCTTTCAGACATCATGATGAGACAGAAAATTCCCTGAATCCCCAAACGTTCAGACCCATTTTTAAATTTGTGCTAAACATAAATGAAGATTTGAAAGCATGCTGGGAGAAAATGAGGTATTTGCAGGGATTTTTGAAAACTACACATAACAAACTGATGGAATGTATAAATGAGGAGATTTGTGTTCATGTAGATTCAAGTATTGACAGAACTTCACTTTATGCCTGCATTGTGGGCAAAACTACACACCCTTCATACAAATCACAATGCTCTATTGTTGTGAGACTAGTGGACTCAAATGGTGATACTCAAGAATATTTTCTTGGTCTTCATGATCTTAGTGAAACCAGAACTGCTCCTGCTTAATCGACTGTGCTGAGTAACATGTTTCACAATTATGATATAAAGAACATATGATGGTGCTTCTGTTCTGGCTACAGAATTAAATGGCATGTAAGCTGAGGTCATTGAGATTGTCCCACAAGCTCTTTTAGGCATTGTTTTGTACAGTGTTTGGATTTAGTTTTGCAGGAGAGCTATTCCTGTATAAAACCAGTAAGGAATTTTTCTCCACACTTCAGTATATTCCTGCTTTCTTCTATTGGTCTTCCAAACGCACAGCAGTTCTCAATAGTATTGCTGGTAAATGTATTTCTTCAAACAGTGAAATGAGATGGAACAGTAATGCTAGAATTATATCTGCCATTAACAAAAACCATCTGGGACTCATTGAGGTTTTAAATGAAATAACTGACAATCCTAACTTCAGTGCAATGACTACAAGAATAGCCTGTGGTTTCAAAACTACCCTCCTAGAGTCTGACTTCATTTCCTTCTCTCTGTTTTTCAAAGCATATTTTTAAAGACTGAATTGCTTTTCAACATTCTTCAGAAAAAAACAACAACAGTGAAGCACATTTTTGGAACAATATTGTCCCAGAATGCATAGCTTACAAGAAAAACCCTGTAAATGAAGATATATTGACTGATTTTTTAAATTCCATGAAACATTTGACTAATTTGCAATATATAGCTTCTGAGACTAGAGCTGAAATGACAGATGAATACATTGGCGATCCACTGATGTCAAAATACAAATAAGTGTACTTTGAGTTTTGTGATAATATTGTAACACTACTGGATACAAGATTTTCATATTGTAAGAAACTGTTCTTCATTAAATTACTTTATACTACACAGTTTACCAGTTATGGTCATCATTTCCCTGTATATGGTGTGGAGTCAATATTAAATGGCATAATATTTTGGGGAAATGCATCTACTGGCAAAAGTTGTTTTATATGCCAAAAGAAAAATGTAAGAGCAATAGAAAATGCTGCATCAAGAAGCTCATGTGAGCCCTTATTTAAGAAACTACATATCCTTCCACTACCATGTCTGTACATTTTACAAGCAATAATATTTGTAAGGAAAATCTTAGAAAATAGCAACAATCTTGTGTCAACCAACCAGAGTATCCACCTGTATAACACAAGGAGAAACCAGGACATACATGTTCAACATGCACACACAACACTAAAACAGAATGGACCACTGCAAACAGGAAACAGACTATACAATAAGCTACCTATGAACATTAAAACAATAAAAGACACTTCAAAATTTAAAACTGCTGTCCATAAATATTTATTGCAAAAATGTTATTATAGTATAGATGAATATCTCAAAACATAAAAATTTATTGCCAAGGTTAAATATAATGTATGGAAGCTGAACCTTCAGTTGTGATAATATTAAGCCTAAATCAATGTAAATATTCTTGTATGATTTAAAAACATGTACTGTAAATCACAATGACTTGTCCAATATCATATTGTATACCTTGTGAAACAAATGATCAAAAGGACCAATAAATGTAATGTAATGTAAAAATATCTGACGCATCCTTCAGTTGCTTGCAGTTGCACATAGAACTGGAGACTGTGCTTTTTTTCCCAGCATAAATAAACATTACACTCTGTCAGTTTGAGCACATTATCAAAAGAATGATTTAGAATGAAATGGACCAAATTCCCAAACTAGTTTCTCTAATTGCTACTATTTCTGCAACAAGTGCTGCAGTGGAAAGGAGTTTTTCTTGGCTAAAATGCATATTAACTTAGTTAAGGGCACTATGGCCCAGGATCACCTATTAGCCCTTACCTCAAATTAAAATCAGTATTGAGAATAGTTGAAAGCTGGGATATATGGTATGACGATATCATGACAAGATTCACGAACAAGAAGAATCATCAAGTTAATTTGCTCTATAACAAATAACAGTCAAACTGCTACTCTACCAGTTCGTTCATAAATAACAGTGGTTGTCATTATTATTAGCAGTGGTGGTGATGATGGTGGTGGTGGTGGTGGTGGTGGTGGTAGTAGTAGTACTAGTAACAGCAATAGTAGTAGCAACAGTAATTATAATTTTCCTACTAGTAATGGTGGTGGTGGTCATTAGGAATGTTAGATGTGCTTACATTAAAAGGGAAGGAATTGGATTTTCCAATATGTTTCCTGGCCACCCCAGAATTTTGGTCCATTATCCACCACTGATGTTCCAGTAATTATTTCAGCTTGTTAACTGTGATCTGATTTTCATATCACTCAGTTACACTGCCACAAATGGTTTTTGTTTGGGTAACAACAGAAACAGCAAAGTCCTGTACCTATTATAATAACATATTTTCCTCCAGGTCATTTTCAGGATTACGGACATTCAATTGCCACACATTTTAAACATTTCTGACTTCACAGATTTTTAAATCTCATCTGTTTGTGTCATTCCATAGTTTATTTCTCTCTTATCTTGTGGTGTGTTCTTTGACAGGTGACTCTGAATAAAAAAGCTGACCTGACCCTGCTGAGGCCAATTATTATGTCTCCCTAAAACCAAACAAAGCAACCTTGGTTTCCAAACATCACAATCTCTACCAAATTTTCTATGTTTCTGTCAATCTTCCACTTCGTTGGAAGTGCACATTTTTTCCAACCTAATTTTGTCTGTAATCTGCTTAATTCAGTATTTCCCAAGAGTCAAGTCCAATTCTAACAAATTTTCTTCCTCATTCTATTTGAGCCTAATTAGGAGCATGGGGCTTGTTTTGACTCTTTACAAGGATCTTCCATTTCTTCTTATCCCAGAAAGCTGCCATTTTCTGGCTGTGAGCAAGCTTCCTCTCCTCTGTCCAATTTAGTCTGCTGGCTCCCATGCTCTTATTGCCGGTAATGGACACCAGGAATAGAGTGATATGGTTCAGCTATATATTTACGTTTGCAGTTCATGTTTCAGTTTCATTTTTCTTGCATCTGTCAAGTGGCTTAATGCAACAAATGCGACTCAAGGAATTCTTTATCATCAGATTGACTCTGCATAAAATGATTCCAAATCTTAAAAACCATAGATTGCTACTCACCATATAGAGAACCTGTAGAATGACATTAATAACAACAATATTGTTTGATTTTTAAATCTTAGTCAGATGGTGTATTTTACTTCATTTAACCTCCTTGCAAAAGCAGTAAGGATTAGAACACCTCCCTGACATGCTGTGTGACTCATATATTATGTTTTCTGAAAATGTAATATAATTTGGTAGACAAAACAATCTACTGATCAAGCTGTAGCAGGAGAAAACAGACATAAATGTTCAACAAATATGCAGGCTTTTGAGGACAGTGGCTCCTTCCTCTGGCAGAATGGTTAAAGGGGGAGGACAAGGGATGAAAGAAAAGGGCTGGTAAAGTTCAGGAAATAGGGAGAGTTGAGAAAAAAGCTCAGGATCCAAGGTCAGTGGAGACTTACCAGATGGGGTGAGAAGGAAAGACTGATTATTGGGGATGGCAGTAGACAAGATTCGAAAACCTGAGAGCCTAAAGGTGGAAGGTAGGGTAATAAGCAAGATAGTGATAACTGACCAAACACTGTGCAAGAGTTAATAAGAATAGAAAGCTAAGTGCATTGTCTGTGGTAGAGGTGGGGGAGGGGAAAAATAGACAGGTCAGAAAATAAAAGGCAACCTAAACAGAGACTAACAAAGGAATTGCTTCTGAGAATAAATGCTGATACCAATAACATTAGAGAAAATAATTAACATAAATAAAGGCCAGGTGGGTGATGAGAATTAAAAGACATGTTGTAACACCAGTTCCCATCTATGGTGTTCTGAGAAAATGGTGTCTGTGGGAAGAATCCAGATGGCACGTGTGGTGAAACAGGCACTGACGTCACAACTGTCATGCTGTAAAGCATGCTCTGCACAGAATATTGTGTACTGCAAGCATGCTACCCTTTGTCCATTCCCATTCATCCTAACTAATGACTTAGTGGTAGTCCTGCCACTGTAGACAGCCAAACAGTGTTTACATAACTGCTGATACACAAGATGTGTCAGTTCACAGGTGGCTTTCCGTTTGATACTATGTGTTTTGTGAGTTACGGGGCTGGTATAGATGGTGGTAGATGGGTGCAAAGGGAAGACTTGCAGTGGGGACTGTTTGAGGCATAGGAGACATGGGATAGGGAAGTGGGTGTATGGGGAACATAAGCTCTGGTCTATGTGTTCAGTGATTGAGATGGGGGAGGGGGGCAGGGAAACAAGAAGCTCTTCTAGGTTGGTGAGCAAAATTATGTCAGACAGAATGGATCTCATTTCAGGACAAGTTTTTAGGAAGGTATAGCCATGTTGAAGTAGATGATTAAAATAAATACATTCAATCAGGATAAAATTGTGTGATGAGAGGTGTACTCCTATGTTGTATTCTTAAGTTATTTTTTGGATGGATCAGCAGTACCAAGATTGGCTGTGATGGCCCAGAAAATCTGCTTTTGAACTAGACTGGTGGGGAAATCATGTCCTGTGAAGGCTGGTGTGTGAATGGTGGTGTACTGGTGTAAAGAGTCTGCATCTGAGCAAATACCAAATTTGTGTTGGGGGGCTTATTTGACATAGAAAAGATGGCAACTGTCAAAACGTAACTACTGATGTTTGTTAGTAGGTTTTAAGTGAATGGGATTCAGAATAAGACCAATGAACCCATGTCCCTCTTTACCAACATCCTCCATGTTCATGGCATTTTTGGTGCTGAACATTACTTCACACAATGCTTGCCTGTTTCCAAACCGATGACGTCCTTTGTGCTCACCTTAATCAACTTTATACTTCCCAACATGAACTTTACTTTTGGAGAGCAGACCTACAAAGAGATCAGGGACACAGCCATGGGAACCAGGATGGCTCCTTCCTATGTCAGTGCTTTCATGTGTCACTTGGAGGAAGCATTTCTGGGATCCATAAGGCTTTAGCCCCTGGTTTGGTTTAGATACATTGGTGACATCTTTGCCATATGGACTCATGGTGATGTTGACCTGTTAAAATTTTTGGAATCTCTTAGGATTTTGACAGTTCTCATTCTTTCCATGTTAAACAATCCCTCCTGTACAGCCTTGGTATTTGTCCAGCTGTAGACTACATACAGGAGTACATCACATTTCTAATGTCAGCTTCACTGGACATAATTACCCAACCAACCTAGTTCAAATGCACCTCTCATCACTCAGTATTATCCTGATCTTGAATATATTAATCAGCTACTCTGACAAGGTTACGACTTCTTAAAAGCATGCCCTGAAATGAGATCCATTCTGTCTGAGATTTTGCCCAGCACACTTCTAATAGCTTTTTGTTACCCCCCCCCCCCCCCCCCCCTCACCCTCCGAATACACTGGCACTCTCCAATCTCCGAATACGCTGGCCAGAGCCTATGTTCCCAGAATGATATTTTCACTCTGCAGTGGAGTGTGCACTGATATGAAACTATCCTGGAAGATTAAAACTGTGTGCAGGACCGAGACTCGAACTTGGGACCTTTGCCTTTCACGGGCAAGTGCTCTACCATCTGAGCTACCCAAGCATGACTCATGCAACGGTCCTGAGTTCGAGTCTTGGTCTGGCACACAGTTTTAATCTGCCAAGTAAGTTTCAGAGCCTATGCTACTTCTGCACCCACTTCCCTAGTCCATGGCTCTTATCCCTCTGACTGCTTCTGCTGCAAGACTTGCACACCTACTACATATGGCAACCCAGTAACTCAGAAAAGATAAACTACCCAAGGGAAAGCTATCTGTTAAATGACACATGTCATATATCAACAGTTATGTGAACACTGTTTGGCGTTCTCCATTGGTGTGGCTATCACTAAGTTATCAGTTAGGATGAACAGGCATTGACAAAGGTTGCATATTGCCAACACACAATACCCTGTTGCAGAGCATGCTCTATATCATGACAGTTTGATTATTCTCATTGATGCACTTCTTTTTCTGTACTGCACATCTCATTTACACCCAGTAATGTCACTTTCCTCTAAAGTCTCCTGTACCAACAGCGATACTTGTATAACCGACTCTTAATGTGATTTTCTCTGACGTTAATCATGACATCGGACATACAGATGAGTGAGATGCCTGCATGACTATTGATTTAAATCAAAATCTTAAGGATAATTTTTATTTTATTTTTTTACTGAACTTATAGTAATACTGAGTGAAACTTCCCTTTCTTTCTTCAGCATAATGTGGCAAGAATGTATTGTATCATACATATTTCTGTTATGATGGGTGTAAATTTTAGTCTAGTAACATGCTGATATACTATATTCCTTAGCCTCTACCAAACCTACTACAAAGCCATGGTATAAATTCACTTCATTATCTAACATTTCACTTCTTAAGAAAGATCTGGTCAAACACAAAGCAGACTTATAAAATGTATCTTTTGCATCTTTTGCTCCAAAGACTCCAGATCACAAATGTGGCCAGTTCACAACTGATAATACAAAAATGTTTCTCAGACTAATCCTACTCTCCCTTTACCATACCCTGCCTCCCTAGATCCTTCACACACACAGGTTAACTCCATTCTCTTCCTGCTACATCAAACAACTTTTAACTTTCAATACCTTCTATAAACTTTTCATCCAAATACAATTTTGTTTTGCCCATTGTCACCAACTCTTCTAACCTGCCACAAGTATATGAACACATTCCACCAACTCAACACTTGCAATTTCAACCACCAAAAATTCTCAGACCATGTAACCTGTCCAAACATTTGTCCTTACAATCATATCCAACCTACCATTGATCCTCCCCCTACAGCAGGGATCTCCTGTTCTGTCAACTAATTACAGTTTCTGAAATACTACACCCCTTCCCAACTCTAATATCTCTCAGAACAGCAAATCTTACTCATAAAACCTATTTCCATATCTCATTCCATTTGACTGATAACTACTATATTCACGCAATGAATCTGCTTCTTGTCTACCACTCCCAATTCATATTAACATAATACTTTATCTACCACCATGAATCTTATGATCTATTTATCATATTTGAAAAAATATCAACACAAATGGTCTTTTCCACAGTTCTTAGCATTAGCTGTGCCAGTTCATATACATCATATCAAGCAAGTAAAAGAAGTTCTCTGAGAAATCAGTGTACAGCTGGAAGAAAACTATTTCTGTTCCTCTCTTTTCACAAACAATGAACTAACTACAGGAGTCAGATTCCTGAAACTAGGAAAACTATCTGAAATCAGAATATTGTATTTCTAAAGCTTGTAATATACATGGACATAATGTCTACAAGGATTCTTCTCCAACTTCCTCAACAAATGACATTCACCACAAGAATTTGAATTGCCAAAAACTTTTATTACAGTTTAATATCAAAAATTAGAGCATCTCTTCTTACTGTATTGCACAAAACTTCTATATTTGCTGAAATGCAGCTACATAATAAATGGTAGGAATGGAAAAGTTAGTGTCAGTCAGGGAAGTTAAAGTTGTGGTGAGCACATTTTATTATTAATGACATTAATACAAGTAGGCTGGCAGAGAGAACTGAGAAAAAAACTGCCACTAACTATATACAATATTGTGAGTGTAGAAGGCCAAATGGTGATACTAATCTAAGCAACAACTTCAAAATAATTCTCTTGTTGTATTTTATGCCAAACTTTCTGTCAGTGACAAGGTAAACAAATTATGTAATCTGTAATTTACTTTCCCAGGGATTTTCACTAGTATGATAGTCACACAACCGGCACAAAGACAACATGCCAGAAACACCTGGAAAATTGATAACAACTTCTACAACTGACTCTAAAGAACATACATTACTTTCTGACACTTTGGTAACTATTACCCATATGCAAATGAAAAACAGGTCAAGTATTACCACTTAAAATCTTACTGACACATCATCAGCTTAATGTCACATTGTGTGGCAAAAGCCAAAGAGTAACTCACACCTTAAATACTTTAATATTGTTTAGAATTATTCTCCCACCTATTCAAAATAGAGATTCTGCAAAAGTGAAGTAGGTAAATAATTAACGGTACATCATAACAGTGATTGTGCTAAAACAGTGTATATTTTGCCATGAAAATAGAGAACATCCAAATAAATATAGTAGAAAAGTTCTGGTAGAATGTAAGGATTAAAGGAAACCTGTCACTAGAAACCAGAAGTGTTGGGTTGTTGATAGACACACACAGAAGAAGGAAAACTTGCTACTTTTCATAGTTATCCTTCGACAATATTGAGTAGAAACATACATACACTCTCACCCTCATACATACACATGCCTATGCCCCTACACAGTGCCACCTAGACTGAGATCCACAATGTTATTTTGTGGCAGATGGGCTAGTTGTGGCAAGGGTACTGCTGGGTGCAATGTGTAGAGAGGGGGTGGAAGGCAGGCAGAGGGACTGATGGTTGGTGGCTAGCATCTAAGAGGGAGGCCAGTTTGCTGGCTAGGAATGTGTGTGTGTGGGTGGGGGGGAGGGGGGAGGGGGGAAATGACAGATATGGTTGTAGTGGCCAGTGGGAAGTAGCACACACTGAAGGCAATGTGAGGACACGAACTGGGAGGGGGTGACAGGGTGAGGAAAGCCAAAATTGTTGGGTGAAGGGTTCAGAGACTGTGGTTTACCTCAGAGTAAGGCCAGAATGATTATGAGAGCAGAAGATGAGTTGCAAGAATAACTCCAATCTGTGCATTTCAGAGAAGCTGGTGGTGGAGAGAAGGATGCAGGTGCTTTGGGTTGTGAAGCAAGCATTGAAACTGAGCATGTTGTGCTTAGTCAAATGTTGTGCCACCAGATGGTCAACCTTGTTCTTGACAACAGTTTGGCAGCAGTCATTGATCCTGATGGACATCTGGTTGGGAGTCAGATGAACATAAAAGGCTCTGCAGTGTTTGAAGCAAAGTTGGTATATGATATGGCTGCTTTAAGATGTGACTTGGCCTCTAATGGTGTAAGATAAAACTGTAACTTGAGTAGACGATCAGGTGCTGGGTGGTTTAATCGGATAGTTCTTGTACACTGGTCTGCCACAGGGATATGATGCCTGTGGTATGGGGTTGGGAGTGGAAGTGGCATGGGGATGGACTTTGATGTTGTGTAGGTTGGGTGGGTAATGGACCACTGCGTTGGGAGGGATGGGAAGGATCTAGGATAGGATTCCCTCATTTGTTTTCTAGGAGTTGCTCATTTGCTGTCCAAACTGTGGAATTCCCCTCCCCCCCCTCCACCCCACCCTAAAATATGACCCCAAAAATCTCCTTCTATGGATTCCACCCCTCATTTGACAATGACCTTTAACTTTTCATAATCCATCAGTCCTAAGCTCTCATGAACCTGATACTGTAAAAACACCTCTCCATGGCACAGGCTTCCATGAACAACCTCTGCTCCCCCCACAAGATACTGTTACTGTGCAATCCTCATTACACACACAATGCCTCCTAAATGGAAACCCTTGCACTGCAGGGGCTTGAGGAGCATTCCAGACACTACTTCCATAAATTGTCCAACCTGCTGACATCCTACTCCTGCCTTGGGGCACTATTATCTAACATGCTGACATCCTGCTCCTACACTGGGGCACTATTACGCATCAACACCCATTCTTCTCACAGTGAACATCCTTGTCAACCCCACATAGCACCCAGACACTTCCCAGCAGACCTCTTCAATTTACCACATCCTATACAGCTCCCTTTCAACACCCCACAAAGCCCAGAACCTAAGCAAACCAAAAACCCTGTTATTAACCTGTCCACAAAATACTCAGTCCCACAGAATTCTGAGTCCTATCCAGAGTCCTAATTCCTCAGCCCCACCTGCCAATTTAACCATACTGGACTTGTCAAAGACCTACTCTCCTTCTACCGATCCCTACAGTGGAAACACTTCTTCCCCACCATCCCTCCAACCAAAGCCCACATAACACCATGCAAATGTGACCCTCCCTTCCACGTAGCTACTCTGTAGTCACCTTTCACAAATTACTTCCCTCCAACTTGGCCACACCATCCTTCCACAGGTCCCTTCATAAGAACACTAAGCTTTTGTCAGAAGGAAATACAACCATACAAAACCTGAAAATGAATCCAGACCTAATCATCCTCCTTGCAGAAAAGGGCTCCCCCACTGTTGTGATGAGCCACAGTGACTATCTGATTGACGTCCTCTGGCAAATGCCTGTCCAATTCCACCTACAAGCTCTGCCAGAGTGATCTCATTCCAGAAATCCAACATAACCTCAAATCCTTACTGAAATCTTTAGAAATTTAGTTAGTGTATCCAAAAATCTGAAAAACAGTAACCTAGTGATATCATCATGAGACAAAAGTAAATGGATGTAAAAATCCATAAACACAACCAGCTGTAGTAACACACAGCTGTCAAATAAAATTAACCTAAACTTAAATTGGAGATTAGTTTCCAATAAAAAAATAAAGCAGATGAATTCAACTCATACTTCACTAAAACTGTTGGAAGTCTCATAGATCACCTCAAGAATAACCATCTTCCAGAAATTGACTCATATATGCGCAGTGATACACTGTTCTTACAACCAACATCACAACCAGAGACAGAAAAAAATAATTCAAACCAAAAGAATGAAGAAGTCATTTGCAATATGAAACACAATCCAATGCTTCCTTTTCCTTGGGGCAGCAAAATTACTATTGGCCCCTATCCCGTACAATAAATTTCTTATTCCTGAATGTCACATTTCCAAATAAACTCGTAACTGCAGAAGTTTTACCAGTACACAAAGAGGAAATTAAGGAGGATACTAGCAACTACATACCAATTTCAGCATTCTCAGTATTCATCCAAATATTTGAATATACTAGTCACCATACTTAGCTCATTCCCAAAGAAAAGAAAAATTTTTCCCTGTGTTTAGCTCAGGTTTCAAGAAAAGAAAGCTACAGCTGATGCAGTATAAGTATTCCTTGATTTCACTCTAAGACTTGCTGACATGCAGCCAGCATTAATGCCTTGGTGCAGAATGTTAATTCATATAAAATAAGAGAAATTGGCTATGACAGAGTGTTTATCTCAAAGAAAATGAACAATATACTCAAACATCTGAGATTGAGCCTTAATAAATTTCTGGTACTGTACATTTCATCCATAAAACCATAAGACATGGGGTTCCACAAGGCTCAATCTCAGGCCTCTTGTAGTTCTTGCTTTATATAAATGATTTTCCCTTAACCTTACCCACCAACAGAGTTTCTCTCTCAGCTGATGACACCATGATTTGCATATCTGACACAAAAGAACAACTTTAGACTGCACTGAATAGAAGCACAACCGAAAAAAACTTATATCTTAATGTATATAGACTGCTCCTTAATGTAAAGAAGACAAGCCTAAGTTTTTACACTACACAGAAATTTCACTGGTTGCCACTATATCACAGAGTGGTAAACATGCTAAATTTGTCAAAGGAACAAAACTTCTAGAAGCTTCCACCACTGACCCACTCATATGGAAACATGACTGACATAACCAGAACTAAACTGAGTAAAGCATGTTTTATTGTTAGTTGAACAAGAAATGCAGTAGATATCAGTACTCTGATGTCAGTGTGCTAGAATCAGTGAGGTTGTTTAAACTAAAATGAGAGCAGTTATAACAACACTGTTGAAATAGCTAAAGGAAATGTGTAAAGCAACCTTTTTAGAAACTGAGGAGATTACCCCTCCAAAGTCAATATATACCAAAATTTCTACATATAACACAAAAGAAGCAGTAAACTTAATGTGAATTCAGACTGGTATCACCATGACACAGACAATAAAGGTTGGTTCCCCACTTGATTAAAGAACACAGCAAAAGTGTTAAATATAAGGGAATAAAATTATATATCAATATCTCCCCCCCCCCTCCCCCAAAGAAAAGAAACCTAAAGGATTTTAGAACAAATGTATGGTTCATGCTAATAAAGCTCTGCATTCACTGCATGCTGGCATCCTTAGAATCTGACCTGTCATAAAACGCAGCTGCACATTTGAATAACATGAGGCATATGTTTAACCCCTAAATGCCTGAATAAATTTCAAGACGAGAGAGCAAAATCTAAATTGTTGTGCTTTAGGGGTAACCGAAACACTTAAGAGACTGCAGCAATTGTCAGAAGTGTTGGTAGCCTTATGAAGAATCAGCATCTATAAGCACTGGCATTCAAAATCAGTTAACGTTCCAGTTATTACAAGAGCATTGGTATGATGTGAATTTGTGAAACTCAGCATTAAGGGGTTCAGTTATGTTATCTGCTTCTGTTTTATATGCAATAGTATGTAAATGGATAACCAGGTATGAATTATTTGCTGCAAATCTTACAGTCTGAAACATACTTGACTAATGTGATTACAATCTTGAGGTCATGTAATGGCCCACATAGTTCTGTAACAACTCAGAAAAAACAAGCAGTGACACAGAAATGAAAGAGAACTGCCCAAATGGATGCTAGCATCTACTAGCTTGCTAAATAACTGTTTATTTGGAAAAGCCTCTCTTAAATTCCAGGACACAACTTCAAAGTGATAACTGGCTTAAGCAGCCTTTCATGGCATGGTGAAATATGAAAAGAATAAAGAAAAAATGATGAAACATCAAATCCTGTCTCAAAGATGACCCTAATTAACCTCCTCCAGGAAGTCAACTGCCTACAGCTACCTGGTGCACAATAAATGACACAAGAAAAGGTAATACTACATTTAGAGTCTTGGCTTCGTAATACTTTATACTGGAATTAACTGTGTGTAACTGTGGATTTTGTGTAAACTGTCACTATATGGAGATTGATGTATGATAATGATATTGTTTCCTTTAGTGCTATATTGACTGAATGCAATGGACAATAAACTGTAATAGCAAATACATGTAAATCTATTTGTTGATCAGTTTACTTATAAAAATAAATAACAGATCTCTATTGCAATAGCGCACAACATAAAAATTGAAAAATCTCTTCCTTTATATGCAAGCAAATATCTTTGTATGACCAGCTGCATATATTAAGCCACAAGGTGAATAATCAAACACTGTGAAGGAGACATAATGCCTCTTTACAACATAAGAGGGTAAATTATATTTTTGTATCAATTTCATTATTTTTTTTGATCTTGTCACGTAAGGTTCACAACAATTACAGATGTAAAATGAGTTTCAGCTATAGATAAGGATAATTTTCTGGGCTGCGGGTAGGGATATTTTTCAGTGTGTGCATTCAGCAAGCACAATTTAGGTGTGTGTGTGTGTGTGTGTGTGTGTGTGTGTGTGTGTGTGTGATGTGGGGGGGCGCAAATACTCAAGCTCAAACAAGGACTCATCTGAAAGCTAGTGATTCAGTCTTCTCTGTGTGTTTGTCAATGGCTCAAAACCTCTACTATTCAGTGAGTTCTTACCTTTACTCCTAAATTCTATTGTTCTCTAGACTGAGTATATTTATTAGGAGGCATTAGAAAAATCTGTAAATAGAGCAGCATACTGTAAACAGAGGAATTAAATACCTACCTGCAATATAGGTGTGAGTAAGACTACGAAAAAACTATCAAAATCTGTCCTGTTTGGTATTACCAACCCATCCCCAAGTCACCTCTTTAAAATGTGATAACTTTCAACTAAATTACCTTCTGTGTTTTTATACAAGCATTAATCCAAATATTTACTGCAATCTGGACAATAAATGCTTATATCACAGTTTAATAATGGTAGTCTTTAATTTTTAAGAATGGTGGCTATATTGAGTGCCACAACATATAGATTTGATCACATTGGAAATGATGCTCTCACAGTGTTCATCCTATTTACAATGATACATTGGTCATTAATACTGTAAGAGCTTGCCGAGTGCACCATTCTTTACACATTTCTTCATTGCCTTTCAGCTCCCTAACCCTCAACTGAAAGAAGTCAAAAGACTTTGAATCTTAAGAACTAGATCCTCTCTTTTACTTTTTTTGTATTTGTGAAAACTACTGGTGATTTTAGTAAGAAGTTTCTATTACAAGTAAACAAAATATTTAAACATCTTTTGGTATATACTTTGAGTATTAATCTTAAGAAGTACTCTGCATGAAGCACAAAGCAGGATCACCACTTTTTAGTTGACAACACTATTTGAGCAAGGTGGAACTTGGTCCCATCAATCCACATTACTCTGTACAAAATTCTTTGGGGGGTGGGGCGGGGGTGGGGCGGGGTGGGGGGGGGGGTCGGTGGGGGAGGGAAGTCCTCTGTCTCCATTCCCCAAGCCCTTCTCTGATCACAGCCCAGAAAAAGTTCATGGATAACACTGCACAAATTTTGTTAGAAATGACTACCGAAATTACATGGGACAGCACATAAAACTTGGTATAGATACATAACACACTTATATAATTTTTTAGTATAGGTGTCACACAGTGCTAGTGTCCCAATGGGAAGAATACTGTTAACAGTTATTTTACTTTTACTCTTTTAGATGGTACGCAAAATATTTTATATTTAACTAAGGCTCAATATAACAATTGTTAACTGTATTCCACCAATTTTCAAATTTGACAGATGATATAGATAAAAGTGTTTCACTGAACCAGATTCAAAATAAATGCTACTGGGTTATGCAATAGCACAACATTATAATTTAGCAACACATACTATAAGCAAACATAAAACGGAAAACTTGAGTCACTAAAAGTTTATCACAATGTAAACCTACAATTAAAGACTTAAGCCTATACTTGTAAACATCACAAATATCACAAATAAAATATCAGTGAATAAAATTATATCTGGAATCGGTAAAATGTTTGTTATTCAATACAGAAATTTCACTGTGTCTTGAACTCTACTTTGCACATTATTTTTGGCAATAAGAAATGCAGGCCTAGTACCTTTCTGTAGTCTTCACAAAAATTAAGGCTGGAACGGTTTTCACCTAAAGATGAGGATATAAGAGAAGCTGAGCCCATGGCACCTCCAATAATGTGCCCAAACAAGCTCTGAGCTCCATAGCTCAAGCCTTCAGCAAACTCTTCTGGACCTTCCATAACACCCTGCAAAACATGTAAAAAACAATTCAGCACTGGATTATTATGAATAGAAAATCAATAACACAAATAAAGCTAGCAAAAGCCACATCTGTGGAAAAATGAAAGAAGGAACGAATACAGTGTGATGCTTTATGTAAACTTTCATACTTGCCTGATTTCTTAAATAAACCTTTATTTTGTTAATCTCTCAGGGCATTCAGTAAATTTTATAGCTCACTACATTTTCAGTTTTAGATTCTGTGTGGATGAGTGCTACTAGGCAAGTAAATGATACATATATGACTCCTCTAATAAAGTAAAAATTTGATAATTACTGTAAATGTCACACACACACACACACACACACACACACACACACACACACACACACACGTGCACACTGCTTGACACAAAAAATGAAGAACTTAAAAGACATGTCAGATGTCAATACAACTTTGTATACATGCACACCATAGGGGTGGGTATGTAAATGATTAATAGAGTTGCAATTCTCTGTCACAAGCAGAAGGGCCATCAAAGTGTATTAACATTGTACATGTTTAGTGCTGTTATCAGGCACAGTAAATTGTATAAGAGATGTGACCAGTGTCAGATATTGAGTGATCACAGTGAAGGACATTTAGGACATGCGTACAAGTATGAGACAGTGTTATCAGCACCTGACAAGAGTTTGAATAGGGCTTCATTGTGAGTCTCCATTTGGCAGGCTGATGGAGTCATCCTATATCCATATTTGTAGAGCAGTCAGCTGTAGTACTGAGCCCCAATGTTGGACTTTATAGGAGCATAAGGATAGGCATACATGTTGTCAAAGTTTTGGTTGACCGTGTCTGAGCACCAAAATACTGGATAGTCAAATTGTGCAACAAGCACAGTGAAATCCTGTCAAATCTGTGCCTGCCATCTGAGACCAACTAATGGACTCCCTGCAACATTCTGTGTTATTGCACACTATTGATTGGGGACAAGCAACAGACAGATTGGGGAATTACCACCCAATGTGTTGGCTGCTGCTAACATCTCAATAAAAATAGTAACATTTGAAGGAGTGCCATGACTAGGAAGCATGGATTACTGATGAATGGTGTTATGTTGTTCATCAGTGTAACACAGTTTTGTGCTACCCTTGATAACCGTCATCAGACTGTATGATGGTAGCCTGGGGAGAAGTACCAGTTTTTCAATATTTAAGGCAAGCACAGAGGAGGTACTCCTGGCATCATGGTGTAAGGTGCCATTGGGTATAACGTCAAGCCATGAATGGCAGTAATTGAGAGACATCTGGACTGAACACACAATGATACATCACAGACATACTATTTTCTATGTGTTACACCTCATGTGACAGTATGATGGTGCCCTTTTTTGCCCTAAGGGTGTGCTAGGCCACACATGACCTTTGTCTGTGTGAACTGTACATGTGACATTGAGGTACTCCTGTGGCCAACAAGATCCTCAGATCTGTCTCCGATAGAACAAATAATGGGTCTAGCTTGGATGTCAACTCCATCCCAGTGGCAGTATCCAGGACATCAAGCCCCAGTTACAACAGTTGTTGGCCTGTGTGCCTCAGGAGAGGATACAACAAATTTAAGATACTCTTCCCAACGGAATCAGTGCACATGTCCACACTAAAGGGGGTACAACATCATCATACTGATAAGTGGGTTCATCCTGTCAAGTTCCTTAGAAATCTGATTCAGTTTTGTAACTACTGAAATAACATCACATATCCTCTCAGTTCACAAAGATTCATTTTGTTTCCTCCTCTTCTGGGTAAGAATTTTTCTTTTTTGCTGTGTGTGTGTGTGTGTGTGTGTGTGTGTGTGTGTGTGTGTGTGTGTGTGTGTGTGTGTGTGTGTGTAATTACCACCTCTTTCACAAATCACTCACTTATTTATTAGCTTCCTTTTCTACTACTTCACCTGAGACTGAAAGGTATAACAGTTAAAGATATACAAACAGTATGTTTTTAGAGAATGCTCCAGATACATCACAGCTTTTTCATATGACATAATAAAATATGAAATGAGCCTGTGTTGATACTGGTGCTGGTTTCTCATGCAAAAACTTTGTATTTAAGGCCTTGGCACTAACCTGCCTATAGCTCTACAGAAAAGTGATGTGATTAATTGCATAATGGAAAAGGTAATATAAGATGAAAGAAATGCATTAAACTTTTAGAGGTATACAAATACTACCATAACAAACATTTAACATTCTTTCCACTAGGAATTGTTCACCGCATATAAGGAAATAAATACCTCACTTTTAAATAATTTTATTTCAAGAATAGGTCTTATGGACCCCTCGATTATTATAAATAGAAATAACAACTATAAAAGTTCATATAAATGTAAGTAAAAAACCCAACTGTATTAGTCACAACCACCTTATAGTTACACAGTCATACATTAAATCCAAGGAGGAACCATTCAGCACAGAGAAATAAAAGGGTTTCCAATAAATTCATGTGCCTTATATGTTAAAGATACTGGTAATCATTACATAAGAAGGTATCAAAAATCATGATATGGAGCTCTTACCAAAAAAGGTTCATAAAAGAACTCATCAGTACCATCCGAAAAGTCTGTAATTAATCCATATGGGTTTCCAAGAATATCAATACCCAAAACAAGAACATAAAACTGCTGAATTATCTGACCGAAGTAATGAGACTGAATATCAGAAACTTGTTGGCAGAATGTTGTGCATATTCCTTTTTGTTCATAATAAGCCATACTGAAACAAAGAACAAATCATTGTATGTATGTACATTGTCAGTGAAAATATATGCATTAAAGAAACAAAAACATTATAAAGCTATAGGTACATAAGAAAATAACGAAGTATAGAATATTCTCCAAATTTATTTAGTAAATTTCTGTATAAACTCCCACAAATACTTAATTTAACATTCGACTTTTTTGCTTGATCAATAGTAGCAATAAGTGTAACCAGAAAATACTTCTTTCCTACTTACTTCAGTTTTACTCCTTTAACTTCAGTCAGGTTAGTGCCAAATGATGTTATGAAGATGTCAATCATATCAGAACTAAAGAAATGTTTCTTTCTTCTGGAGATTAATGGGCCATGACATGAGAAACTAAACAGAATTTTAAGAGGTGATAAGTGGATATACTCAATAACTATTTTTCGATCATTTATCGGTACCTGGAAAAAAAAAAAAAAAAAAAAAAAAAAAACATTTTAGTGTTATTATGTTCAGAGCAATTGTAAAGGGTGATACTGAATTAAAGTTACCTTTGGCACAACATTTGCAAGAGGCATGTGTACTGTAGAAATATCTGCTCTCATTCTTACAGATGGCTTCACTTCATTCTCCCATTTTGCAAAAATATCATACACTGATAACAGAAATCCTGTGTCTAGTTGGAGAGCAAATTCTTGTATTAGTATTTTTATGTACCTGTAAAAAACAGAGAACATTTGCAAATTTAACTAGCACTGAACTGTGCAACATATTTATGAAATGTTTTAGGACTCTGCTATTTGTATTACATCACAAAAATTATAAGACTGTATCCTGTTTTCTAAATCATATAATTAAGTAAATTAAAACATTACACCAAGTGAAGAAACTACAACTAAGAAATGAAAATACAGAAAATTTAGGATATAAGAGAGAAAGAATTGGTGGAGTACATTGAAGGAAAATGGTCATAGAGGTAAAATATTAAAATAAACACAAGTACAGTAACAAAAAGAAGATATGTTCAGTAATATATGATTAATAGAAAGTTACAAACTGGAACATCATGCATAATATAAACTTCTTGATTATGTGTACACACAAACAAACAATAGCTTTACAGGGAAAAGACAAGGTGTCAATAAGTGTTGAGGTCATGATTTGTGTTTATGATGTACTAACTGGCTTTCAAGACATGTTAAAAGAGTCCATTAGTTGGGAATGCTGAACTGAATAGTCAAGTTTCTTTTGATATGTTAACCAACATTCGGTTTATTATGAACCAGCAACAATTACAACTACATGTAATGATACTAAGATGGCTATTACAAAGCAGTTACTGGCCATAGGTCTCACATAATTCTGCACATCTGTTTCTTTTACCTGGGCAAGATGTAAGGAATTTTTGAGGACACTGTTCAATAATTGGTATAATTGGTATACTGCTCACAGGTTGTGGTAGTTACGTGGCAGCCTCAAGTGAGACACCTACAAATTTATGAAAACACAATTTTTAGGCATGAACTCTAAACTGAGACTTTCTACAGTTAATAAGAGACATTTTTCCTGTGATGATCTTAGGAGAAGGTTGAAATTTAAAGCAATTGTAAACAATTTATTAGTGATTTATGGTCACTGGGGTTCAACAGTGTTGTTTGCTTGATTAACTTTAGGATAAAGTCCTAGTAACAAGAGGCTCCTTCATTATATCCTGTGACTGGTATATGAATCAGGGTTTCCTGGATGTCAATGGAAACTTAACAGATTATTACTAGTCATAATAGCTACAGTTGCTAGAGGGCAGCTTTCCAGAACACTATTTACTGGTTTAGTAGAGGACGGAGGTAATTTTTATGGGTATCACTGCCTCATAAACTTTCACAGAGATAAGGCAGAAGGTAAATTTCGATGATTGGACAATCTTTGAGACAAAGTGGATGTTAATCAAAATGTATAAAAAAAATTGGGCATAGAGGAGTGAGAGTGATATCTGGAAGGTATCATGGAGATATGTGTTTGGCACTGGTGGAGGAGGCTGTACCTGCCAATCTTAAGGTGTTAATATTATGGGAAATGAAGCAGAAAAATACTTCTTTCCATTTCCATCATAACAACAGAAGATTATTCTGGATGGTCAAAACATTTTATACACTGGATTCTTTTGTTGAATTCTCTGCACAGCAATAAGGCAGTATGTGTAAGTAAGAAACTTCTTACCACCATCACATGTAACTTATCTTAGTGTCTTTATAATAACACCCAGGTCAGTACTGAGTACTGCAGATTCCTTTGGATTCCATAATCTAAAAGCATTGTCTGGGAAAAACTACCTTTTCTCTTGGCAGTAGGTGATGTCATTAACTAGCATGTGAGTGGACTATATCTGGAAAGTACAGATCTCTTATTCCTACACTGCTGTTAAGATCAGTTGTTACCTGGTCAAGGCAGCTAGTTAACCTTGCAGATTTCATAATTTTTATGGGTTTTTTGGTACTGAGCATTAAAATTTCCAACTGCCACATCTGTCAGTTTCTACTAGAGGAGGAACATTAAATTCACTACATTTTATTATATTTTTAGAGATATTTTGTCTAACTTTTTTTAGGAATAGAGCCAAGCTTCTAAGTTTCCATTTCTATTGGGGAATCTATGTACAAGTATCAAACATATATTTAATTCTGGGATTACTGACTCTGAAAACTAAATGTCTTTGTCAGTACAACAGTTTCACATACATTAAGGTGCTCATCTCTATTATAATTTCTCAAAAATATAGAAGTACCATCAATTGGAAGTTTTGTCTGCAATACAGAAAAACTATATTTGGGGTAATACATGTATGTAGAATGAGTATCCTTTAATCAGTGCTTGCTAATGCACAAGAAAATAATGTACAGCTTATCACATCAAAACCAGAATCAAGTCTAAATCCAAATGCTCGATTGACAGTGAAGTGAAAAACATAACTGAAAGTGCATTAGAGCACCAACGTACAACCAGAACAGAACTGAACACCTAAATGAGGAGTGTAGCTGTTTGTACAAAAATCAAATGTTCCAGAATATACAAACATTACAAACATAAGAAATTTCAATAACATTCCAGAACTGATAAATCCTAAATGCCAACTAAATGTGGGTGGTTGGATTTGAACTGTCACCCTGCAACATGTTAGTCAGTGACACTAACCATTATGCCACACTGCATGCAGCACATATCTTGACATTGCTCTATCTCCTAGACAAACAGCAGCTACCTGCTTAAGAACCTCTCATTGGAGCTGGCTACAGCTCCCTAGATCCAGATCTTGTCAGTTGTCCTCTGTATGACAACGCTGGTGGATCCTCATGTTCTGATCATGTAGTCACATCCTATTCACTGCAAGGGGCTTTGAAGGAAGCCCCTTCTGTTGAAGCTTTTCAATCATTGAGTGGGTCTTCAGTTTCCTTTAATGAGAAGGCCTCATTGTCAATCTGTGACTCTGTGGTAGTAGGGCTTCATATGGAGTACATGGACAACATCTCTGCACTTTCATCTCTGTGATGAAGTGTCATAATCCTCAACATCAAATGTAACACCTGACAGGTGATGAAGGATACAATATGGCTGCAAATAGTACTTTAGTAACATTTCCAATTGTCCCATTTACCACATCAGTGTAAAAATCGATAACAAGTCTCTCAGCCTGTATTGCACTGGCTGGTATTTGATATTACAGTGGTCTTTGTCTTCATCCTGGGTGTTCAGTGCTTGGATATGAGCGAATTGTCTTGCTTCTTCAGTCCTGGTGATGAAATGGTTCACATAGTCATCCCGAGTATTGTCCAGCTGAAACAGGAACAGTATAACCAATGCCATTCAGCCTTGAGATGGTGGATCAGAAATAATAGTGTGAAACTGGTAGTACCTCGTTTTGTAGTGTTGTACGTGAATCTTATGAGATGCAGTACTGTATTCCAGTCGCTCTGTTCAAGAGCATATCTGCCAATATATTATTAAAGTGTTCTGTGAGACCATTCATCTGTGGATGATTGAGAGTTGTCATTTCTGGGTGATGCTGCAGTGTAAAATAACCTGTGATACTAATCTTGACTGAAAAACTTTTGTAAAATCATAAATGATCACACATGTGGCTCGGTGCTTCAAAACGATATCTTCTACAAGAAATCTCACAATTTCCAGAGCCTCAAGACTCAATGCAGATTTGGTGACAGCATAGCAGGTGCGGTAGTCCGGGCAGACTATTATCCATCAGTTCCCATTTGTTGACATCAGGATCAACCCCAAGAGGATGATTCCAGTTTGATAGAATGGTGCTGCTGCAGGTGGAATTGATACCAGATACCCTGGAAGTAACTGTGGCTCACGGTTCCATCACTGGCATTCCATACAAGGGCTTATACAGTGTCTAACAGATTGATAGAGACCTGGTCAGTGATACTGGTGTCTATTTCTGCCTAGATTCTTCATGAATCCCAGGTGACCAGATGTTCAACCATTGTCAAAAAATATCAGGACAGCTAGCCATAGATGAGTTGGGCTGATGAACAACTATTTTCTCCCCATCATACCGTACTTCTGCTTATACAATGTTCTGTTTATGAACTGGAGTTCTTCTGTGGCCAGTTCCTTATTCCTGAAGGATTTTATGATTTTGAATACTGCTGGAAGTTCCCCCTGTTTAGAAGAAATGTCATTTAATGGCAGGGATAACAGATATAATCCACGATGCTGGGTTCCATGACAGAATTATTTGAAAGCCATTTGGTATCCTGAGGCTGCAATGTTAGTGGAGTGACATGGCACAACAAGAACAGCCCAGTGCACTGAACAGAGCAGTGCTGGTGAAACAAACCATTGCTATTCAGTGCATTTGATTATGGTGGGTCTGTAAGCAGAGTGGATTGGAGCAGAGTGACACAGAGCAGTGCTGAGGGAATTAAACATGATTGCTTCTGAGAACAATGACCTGAGCATTCAAGTAACTCTGGCTGTTTTCTGGCAATGCTGGCAGTGTTCAGCTGTTGATGTGGATAGCAGCATCAGTACTGTTGCTGGTGGTTATGATTCTTTTGTTCTGTTGTTGAGAAAATGGTATCAGCAGACACCATGATAGAACTGTTTTTTTCTTGGTGTCTTTTGTGGGGACCAGTGGGAAAAGAATCATCACAACTAATTCATTTTGGACATTTATGTAATGAGTTGACAGCAGAATCACAGACTACAAGTAAAAAGTATTATTCCTCAATCCCTCATTTCTTTCACTGTAATGATGAAGTTGAAGTAGCAGTTGACAAACACATGAAAATCCTATTTTATTATATGAGAAATGCTACATTTAAAGCAGTAATAAAGTTTTGTCCTGTCTGATAAGTGCCCTGCATAAAAAGCTTGATTTCTAATATATGTTGTGCATCAACACTTGGGGATTCTTCTACATCAATGACAGTGTTCTGCAGAACAGATGTATATTTCATAGAACTGTCAGAGCAGGCTCCACTGAGCACTCAGTATTCCAAAAGCATATTAAATTAATCATCAGTATCTGGAAAGGCATCTTTGAAACTTTCTTTTTCTGGATCTAAAACCTATTGACTGTACGATTTAATAAAATGCCTCAACAATGGATATGACAAATCTACAATGAATACAAAAGCCAATACAACTGATCTCTTTGGTAGTGGAGACTCTAGTAGTATATTAAGCTTCCTTTCTCGCATCAATTGAAATACAAGAGAAGAATGAAATGTATCATCATTACTTTCTATCCCATATCCCCCAACATTGATTATAATGAATTTTCCATGAGTATGCTTGGGAAGAAATTGTTACAGCTAGAAAGAAAGATGGATCAACTAGCAGAATAAGCACTGGAGATGAACAACTGAAGAAGGTGGAAAGTTTCAAGTACCTAAGAAGTGTGATACAGGAAAATGGAAGAAATGAGAAAGAGAGCAGTGAATGTGGCAGACAGGCAGAAGCACTCTTGTGAATTGTGGGAGCCTGGTTGGGATCAAACGCACCCTACAAAAATCAAAGAAGTAACATATATAAGTTACTACATCCCAATAATAACCCACACATCTTAAACATCGATAATGTAGGAAAGAGATATAACCGGGCAACAGGTGCGTGAAATGAAGTTCCTCAGAAGTAGGTTGGGAGTAACAAATAGAGATAAGATGAGGAGTGAAAGAGAAAGGAAAATAGTAAAAAAGGAATCATTGCAGAGCAGGATAGAAACATCAAGGCTCAGATGGTATGAACACTTAAAGAGAGTGAAAAACAAGAGAATTCCCAAGAATTTACAGGAAATGGAGATGTGAAGGGAACAACCAAGAGGAGGACCAAGGGATAGATGGCTGAAAGGTGTGGAGGAGTTTACTGAAAAAAGAGGTGAGCACTGGACCAGAGTGAACACAGACAGATGGTGAGAAAACAAAATGAGATGGTGAGGCTTATGTTCCAGACAGACCCAGCCTGGGGCAGGAAACTGTGTAAGATGATGATGATCTGCAACTGCTTGTACTACAATTGAATGAAAATGTTTAGAACTATAAAATGTTTTACCGGGAATTTTCTGAGCATTTTAGATTGAATATAATTTCCACCAGCATTACTGACTGCATTTGGAAAGTTCTGTATCTTATGTAAATTATTTACAATATGTAGAAAGTAATTTTCAGAGGGCACTTTCATGTAGAGTGGTTGGAGGCAATAACACAACACTTTGGTAGTTGACTCTACAACTCTAACAATGGTTGTGGATCTTATTGTGAATGTCAGAGACGTGTCTTGAAAACTTGACAGGATGTCAAACACTAATCTTCTCCTTCTCATCTCGAAAACTTCTTCTTGTTTCTAGGAATCTGTAACAATTCTCATTTCACCAGATGTCAATGACCCTTAAAAATTACATTATACCATTGAAAAACTTCATAGTTACTTGTATATTGTGATAGATAAGGATATTATGCACAGTAAACATAAAGCAACATACTCTTCTCTTTGTGTGCTATCATCTGCCAAAACCTTGTTTAAATATATCAAATGATTTACGAGATACAAGAGTGCTATGGATATTTCATTCTTGCTGTATCATCAGCATGAGCAGAATGGAGAGTGCTATACACAGTCAATTTTTTCATGAACAGAGTTATAGATCCCATGAAAACTTTAAAGAATTGTTCAATATGTTAATAACATTTGGTAGGCAGTGACAAAAATTCATAGTGACCTCAATTTTTTTTTATTAGAAACTGTTCAACTCTCTTATAGTAGTTTATTTCATTTTTAGTATCAGATTAACTATGCCAGGTAATGAAATTATAAGCAATTCACCATGAAGCTGATGAGTAAAGCTATGAGATGACCAGAATCATTTTTACCAAGTAGTTTCTCTAAAATCATTTGAGAAAGGTTTCAGACTGGCCAGTTTGCATGTTTTGTTTCACACAGTTAAGTAAGCCTGCTAGCTACTGCCCTACTCCTTTGCCCCACTTCACCTGGACGCAAAGGAGCATTGCGGTAGCTGTCTGATGCACAGCTACACTCTGTGCTGGTGCACCACTCCACTATAATATGGGACTTACTCTGCATCACTTTTTGTATACCTCTCTGATGTCATATTCCTGAAGTCTTGGTGACTGACTCACCAGCTGACCTAATGGATACTTCAGGATAGTCAGCCAGCAAACATACTGATGGAAAAAAAACACAACACCAAGAAGGATTTGTCAGAGGTAAACGAAAGTTGATAGCCATGTTCCTACATCTAAAAGATGACGTCTATTCAGATTTCACATCAGTAGCTTACGAGTGGTGCTAGTAGTGCTACTATAAGGATGCAAATCAGGTTTCATTTAAATATGTGCTGTCACAGTGATGAGCATTACTGTAGTTACTTTTAAGATTGGATGTAGAGAGTCGACGTTAGTCAAGAATGTTTTTAAGATGACAAGGACAAGGACAACAGCTCACTGAGTTTGAGCAATCTTGTGTAATGGGGCTATGAGAAAGCTGGATGTCCTTTCCATGATACTGCAGAAAGAACTGGCAGGTATGTACCACTGTGCACAACTGCTAGCTGTGAAGGTCATGGTAAGGTAT
The DNA here is from genome assembly GCF_023897955.1 of Schistocerca gregaria. NCBI lineage: Eukaryota > Metazoa > Arthropoda > Insecta > Orthoptera > Acrididae > Schistocerca > Schistocerca gregaria. The sequence continues at coordinate 555,020,105 of NC_064931.1, forward strand.
GGTCACAAGAAGACTGGGCTGTAGACAGCCACGTGGTGCTACCAAGAGGGAAGACTGTCATTTTTTGCGTATGACTGTGATACATTATACTGCATCTACAGCGAAAATCTGAGCAGCAGTTGACACCACAGTAACACAATGAACTGGTACAAATTGGTTACTTCAATGATAGCTCTAAGCCTGACACCCAGCTCAATAAAGGGCACATTGGAGGTCTGTTGTGTTTTCTGATGAAAGCCAGTTCTGCCTCAGTGACATTGATAGCTCTGTGTTGGTTAGAAGGAGGCCAAATTAGGGCCTGCAAGCAACTGGATTTACACCTGGAGTTATGGTCTGGGATGCAATTTCGAAAGACAGCAGGAGCACTCTCGTGGCTATCTCATGCACCCTGCCTGCAATTTTGTACATGAGTCTGGTGATTGAATGTGTTTTGCTGCCATTCCTGACAGCATTCCAGGTGAGTTTTCCAACAGGCTGCATTCACCCACATACTGCTGTTAATCTAACATGCTCTATGGAGTGCTGACATCTTGCCTTGCCCTGCTCAATCCCCATATCTGTCTCTAATTGAGCACATATGGGATGTCATATGGTGGCAATTCCAGTGTCATCCATGACCAACATTATCTGTCCCTATACTGACCAACTAAATGCAACAGGCATGGAACTCGCCAATTATTAATGTACCAGCATATCACACTTGCAATGACTTTTCTTGCATTTATATTAACCTGTGATTCTGCCATGTTAATCACTTAAATAAGTTACCTAGACTAATGCATTCTTGAAATTTCATTGCTCTACACTGATTATTTCATAGTGTTGTGATTTTTTTCTGTTGGTGTAGACTTGTGGTCCATTACAATGGTGAATGGTTTACCAAATAAATATAGTCAGAACTTGTTGATGTCCCAGACAACTACAAAGCACTCTTCTTTGTTTGTAGATTAGTTCCTCTCAGATGTGGAGAGTACTCTGAAAGTATATTCTATCACCTTTTCATCACTCCAACTGCTCCTACCCCGTAACTGTCAGCATCAATGTGAAGTTCTTTACCAGCACACTCATTATACAATGCTGGGACTGGAGATGATATTAGCATGACCTTAAGGGCAAGGAAAAATCTTTTTTGCACCATATTACATGAAAACTTGACATCTTCCTATAGCAATTTTGTCTTGGTACAGGAATTCTTTTATGAATCATTGATAGTACAAGCAATTTCTGAGAAAACTTCTTGTATCACAAAGGTGTCAAGGAGTCAGAAAATCTGTGATTGTTATTATTCTATCTGGATCCAGATGGACTCCATTGCTACATACTAAGTCCCAAAACATTTTTGTTTCTCTGGTTGTGGAGAGGATCATTTCTTGTATTCAGGTAGATAGGTGAATGCTGATACCTGTCTAAGGAAATGTGGACTGGCTACAGCATCTTGGGGAGCAACCTCATCCAGTGTACAGTGATGATCTTCATCCCACAGGTTGACTACAATTGTCTGCAGTTGATTGGCATGATTAGATCTGTTGTGGTGATTGATGTCTGGTGGCATAGTAGTAATCAAAAACTCATCTTTTTCTCTGCATTTGGGTACAATGTGTCTAGGTTAAGTGGAAACATACCAGCATGTTGTCCTCTGTCCTTTAAATGTTTGTCCTTCTGTGGGGAGTTCTTGCACTGGTTGAATGCTGGGTTATCATTAGAGGGTTGCAGCATAAGTTCAAATTGGCCAAGTTGAAACATAACAAGTTGGAACTATTCCACTTGCAATTGTTTCTAGTCCTTTTAATAATCATACCATTTGTATTTCAGTTAACTGTACTCATGCTAAGTATGGCATATGTCATGCACATATTCTTATTTATGTAGTATGACCTGTAATTTCATAACCTGTTTTAGGCTTTATCACCAGATGATGATTGTGGTACATTTAGTTCCATTGCAAACTTTATTAATTAAAGGAAATGGGTATTTGAAACTGTTACAACAATGATAATAATGAAATCTGAGTGTGCTATTCACTAGTTGCAAGAGTATTGACTTCATTCATTAGGAAACCTTGTGACCATTCTTTCTGGTAACCAGTTTGAGTTTTCCTCAAACTATGAACCTAAACAAAATTTTTAATTACACTACAGTTACACCAAAATTTACTTTTGCCAACAGAGCCAATATACTTGCTAGATTCCAGAATCTGGTTTTATATTTTGGTTTTCCTAATTTTTCTGAACCAGATAACATTCTTCATGATTCAATTAAACTATTAATTCCAAACTTGAACAAATTAACATAATTTCAGACATGGCAATTTTACTCATGAGGAGGTGATCCACTATGTAAGCATATACTGTGCTAATCAAATTGTCAAATTGTACTGAGAAAATTTATACTTTTATAATGAGCTATTTTTAGTTTAATCACATCATTGTTGTGATTTGTAGATAATCTACTCCATTAAATTTTCACCTTGCAGTTTTATAAACTATAATGCAGTTATCAAGATTACAAAATACCATTATCCCAGTCTTGATATATTAAACCCTCTCCAATAACATCTTGAGAAGTAGTACAATCATGGTCTACTTGCCAAGTATCTTTATAAACTTTTTTTGGCCAATATGTGTATGAACTGTGTCTGCCAATATGCATTTAACAATTGTGCTTTTAGTTTGATGCCTCAAAAAATCTGGAGGTCTAGTTTTGAGAATTGTACAGTATTGGCTTTTGTCTGATGAACTGTGATTTATGGAATACTAATGTTTACAAAACTTTTTGCTGCTAAAGTGATATATTCTGTTGTTGAAGGACTATACAGAGAAGAGAAAGATAAACTGGTCATCACTTAAATGAAAGTATTTAGTTTGAATAAAGGTCAAATTGTGAAAAATGTAACTCAGTGTGTGTTGTGTCCTTCATTGAAATGTATGACTACCAATTAATGCAATTTCAGATCAGAGACTTCAGTTCTGGGTGTGCCACCAAGGGACTTTAATCTAAAACAATGTCAGAACACTTACAGAGACCATTCTTCCTAGCATGTTCTTCAATATTCTCTATACCTCCTACCATAGGGGTCAATGTTCACAGCTACTATCTCTTGTTTACTTTTTCTGATAGTTTTGGCTGCCAGAAAATTCTGTAGCTCTTCTCTTGCAACTTACTTCATTGTCTCTGACAACTGCTGTACACACAAATTTATAAATCCCCCCTCTTCTGGTCACCCCCAATGAAATGCAACCATGTGATAATATCAATCCTCTGTTGTTGTGACATCCTTTACAAGAAGATCTCAGTACAAGGGCTTGCTAAAAAGTAATCCTTTGAAATTTTTTATTTTGTTTTCAATATCAGTTGAGGTATTACATGTCATGCATATTACTTAGTTGAATTTTCCAATTTTGCTGCCAAAAGTTGCAACCATTTGGTGGTAGAGGCTTCTAACTGTAGCACATAACATTGCAGTGTGTAACATAACTATATCTGTGGATCGGAAACAAACTCTCAGAATGTTGAAAGCATGTATTCGAAGAGTTCATCAACATGTGGAGCACCCTCTCCTTCAGCATGACAATGGAAGACCACACAAAAGCAATGCAACATCTTCTACAATCTGATGCCTTGGGTTCACTGTCATCAGTTGTCCTCCATACAATACAGCTTGGTCTCATCTAATTTTCACGTGTTTCCAAAAGTTAAAGAACACCTTCAAGGTCTTCACTTTGATAGTGATGCAGAGGTGCAGTTGTGGTAACATCAACAAACTCAAACATTCTACAATGATGGTATCAACAAACTGGTCCCTCATTTGGAAAAAATGTGTTTGTCACCAGTATGACTATCTTCTACATCTACATCTACATCTACATTTATACTCCTCAAGCCACCCAACGGTGAGTGGGGGAGGGCACTTTACGTGCCACTGTCATTACCTCCCTTTTCTGTTCCAGTTGTGTATGGTTTGCGGGAAGAACGACTGTCTGAAAGCCTCCGTGCACGCTCGAATCTCTCTAATTTTACATTTGTGGTCTCCTCAGGAGGTATAAGAAGGGGGAAGCAATATATTCGATACCTCATTCAGAAACACACAGTTATGAAACCTGGAGAGCAAGGAACACCACGATGCAGAGTGCCTCTCTTGCAGAGTCTGCCACTTGAGTTTGCTAAATATCTCCGTAACGCTATCACGGTTACCAAATAACCCTGTGCCGAAAGGCGCCGCTCTTCTTTGGATCTTCTCTATCTCCTCCGTCAACTCGATCTGGCACGGATCCCAAACTGATGAGCAGTACTCAAGTATAGGTCGAAAGAGTGTTTTGTAAGCCACCTCCTTTGTTGATAGACTACATTTTCTACGGACTCTCCGAATGAATCTCAACCTCATACCCACCTTACCAACAATTTATTTTATATGATCATTCCACTTCAAATCATTCCACATGCATACTCCCAGATATTTTACAGAAGTAACTGCGACCAGTGTTTGTTCTGCTATCATATAATTATACAATAAAGGATCCTTCTTTCTATGTATTTGCAATACATTACATTTGTCTATGTTAAGGGTCAGTTGCCACTCCCTGCAACAAGTGCATATCCACTGCAGATCTTCCTGCATTTCGCTACAATTTTCTAATGCTGCAATTTCTCTGTATACTACAGCATTACCCGCGAAAAGCCGCATGAAACTTCCAACACTATCTACTAGGTCATTTATATATACTGTGAAAAGCAATGGTCCCATAACATTCCCCTGTGGCACGCCAGAGGTTACTTTAACGTCTGTAGATGTCTCTCCATTGATAACAACATGCTGTGTTCTGTTTGCTAAAAACTCTTCAATCCAGCCACACAGCTGGTCTGATATTCCGTAGACTCCTACTTTGTTTATGAGGCAACAGTGCGGAACTGTATCGAACGCCTTCCGGAAGTCAATGAAAATAGCATCTACCTGGGAGCCTGTATCTAATATTTTCTGGATCTCATGAACAAATAAAGCAAGTTCGGTCTCACACGATTGCTGTTTCCGGAATCCATGTGGATTCCTGCAGAGTAGATTCTGGGTTTCCAAAAACGACATGATACTCGAACAGAAAACATGTTCTAAAATTCTGCAACAGATCGGCGTCAGCGATATAGGTCTATAGTTTTGCACATCTGCTCGACAACCCTTCTTGAAGACTAGGACTACCTGTGCTCTTTTCCAATCATTTGGAACCTTCCGTTCCTCTAGAGACTTGCGGTACACGGCTGTTAGAAGGGGGGCAAGTTCTTTCGAGTACTCTGTGTAGAATCAAATTGGTATTCCATCAGGTCCAGTGGACTTTCCTCTGTTGAGTGATTCCAGTTGCTTTTCTATTCCTTGGACACTTATTTCGATGTAAGCCATTTTTTCGTTTGTGTGAGGATTTAGAGAAGGAACTGCAGTGCGGTCTTCCTCTGTGAAACAGCTTTGGAAAAAGGTGTTTAGTATTTCAGCTTTCCTCTGTTTCAATGGCATCATCATCCCGGAGTGTCTGGATATGCTGTTTTGAGCCACTTAGTGGTTTAACGTAAGACCAGAACTTCCTAGGATTTTCTGTCAAGTTGGTACATAGAATTTTACTTTCAAATTCACTGAACGCTTCACGCATAGCCCTCCTTACGCTAACTTTGACATTGTTTAGGCTCTGTTTGTCTGAGAGGTTTTGGCTGTGTTTATACTTGGAGTGAAGCTCTCTTTGCTTCCGCAGTAGTTTCCTAACTTTGTTGTTGAACCATGATGGGTTTTTCCCGTCCCTCACAGTTTTACTCCGCACGTACCTGTCTAAAATGCAGTTTACAATTGCCTTAAGCTTTTTCCATAAACACTCAACATTGTCAGTGTCAGAACATAAATTTTCGTTTTGATCTGTTAGGTAGTCTGAAATCTGCCTTCTGTTAGTCTTGCTAAACAGATAAACCTTCCTCCCTTTTTTTTATATTCCTATTAACTTCCATATTTAGGGATGCTGCAACGGCCTTATGATCACTGATTCCCTGATCTGCACTTACAGAGTCGAAAATTTCGGGTCTGTTTGTTATCAGTACGTCCAAGATGTTATCTCCACGAGTTGGTTCTCTGTTCAATTGCTCGAGGTAATTTTCGGATAGTACACTCAGTATAATGTCACTCGATGCTCTGTCCCTACCACCCGTCCTAAACATCTGAGTGTCCCAGTCTATATCTGGTAAATTGAAATCTCCACCTAAGACTATAATATGCTGAGAAAATTTATGTGAAATATATTCCAAATTTTCTCTCAGTTGTTCTGCCACTAATGCTGCAGAGTTGGGAGGCCGGTAAAAGGAGCCAATTATTAACATAGCTCGGTTGTTGAGTGTAACCTCCAACCGTAATACACTCCTGGAAATGGAAAAAAGAACACATTGACACCGGTGTGTCAGACCCACCATACTTGCTCCGGACACTGCGAGAGGGCTGTACAAGCAATGATCACACGCACGACACAGCGTACACACCAGGAACCGCGGTGTTGGCACACCATTAGGCCGTCTTCCGCTCACGCCCAAACATCGTGCAGCCCGCCTCCAGTGGTGTCGCGACAGGCATGAATGGAGGGACGAATGGAGACGTGTCGTCTTCAGCGATGAGAGTCACTTCTGCCTTGGTGCCAATGATGGTCGTATGCGTGTTTGGCGCTGTGCAGGTGAGCGCCACAGTCAGGACTGCATACGACCTAGGCAAACAGGGCCAACACCCGGCATCATGGTGTGGGGAGCAATCTCCTACACTGGCCGTACACCTCTGGTGATCGTCGAGGGGACACTGAATAGTGCACGGTACAAACAAACTGTCATCGAACCCATCGTTCTACCATTCCTAGACCGGCAAGGGAACTTGCTGTTCCAACAGGACAATGCACGTCCGCATGTATCCCGTGCCACCCAACGTGCTCTAGAAGGTGTAAGTCAACTACCCTGGCCAGCAAGATCTCCGGATCTGTCCCCCATTCAGCATGTTTGGGACTGGATGAAGCGTCGTCTCACGCGGTCTGCACGTCCAGCACGAACGCTGGTCCAACTGAGGCGCCAGGTGGAAATGGCATGGCAAGCCTTTCCACAGGACTACATCCAGCATCTCTACGATCGTCTCCATGGGAGAATAGCAGCCTGCATTGCTGCGAAAGTTGGATATACACTGTACTAGTGCCGACATTGTGCATGCTCTGTTGCCTGTGTCTATGTGGCTGTGGTTCTGTCAGTGTGATCATGTGATGTATCTGACCCCAGGAATGTGTCAATAAAGTTTCCCCTTCCTGGGACAATGAATTCACGGTGTTCTTATTTCAATTTCCAGGAGTGTATTTCACAGGAACTATCCACTTCTACTTCACTACAGGATAATCTACTACTAACAGCGACAAACACGCCACCACCGGTTGCATGCAATCTATCCTTTCAAAACACCATCTGTGCCTTTGTAAAAATTTCGGCTGAATTTATCTCTGGCTTCAGCCAGCTTTCTGTACCTATAACGATTTCAGCTTCGGTGCTTCTTGAGAAAGCAATATGTAGATATGAAGAATAAAGATGTAGAATGTTTAAAAAGTTTGCTTTATTTAAAAAGCTTTAATAGTTTTTGCATAAAAAATTCAGAGGCCTTACTTTGCAGCATAACCTCATACACCTCTTCTATGATATCTTTCAGCAAGTGTGAGATTTTGTCAGCTTCTATCACATTCATATTCACAATGTGGCACAGGGTTACACAATTCTGTACATAGGACTGTGTGATTTCATTATGACCTTGTGTCCTGTTCCTTAATTGTTCTTTGGCTAAGTGGACTTGTTGACAATTGGCACCAAATGTTTTCTTAAGTTTGACTTGGAAGATATTGAGCTTCTTTTCATTGTTCTCTAACCACTGCAGTGTTGTGTCATGCAAGTAAAAAGTACACATCTGACAGATATATCATGTCATTCCACATGTTGTATATAGTGATTTGGTTGAATCTTTTGAACCATTTTGCTGGTTCCTGACCAGCATCTCCAGAAAACACAGATAGTTCTCCTCCATAAGCTGAGGCACTCTCAAGATCTAATTTACCTAAGAAGGGAGGACAGCTGTTCTTTGCACATACATTTCACGTTGTTTACCATTTCACTGAGTATAACTCATTGTTTTATATCTCAGACCACTCATTTTCAGAGTCACACATAGCCTTCCTCTTGAACTTAGGAGAAGGGCCATGTGTCACTATGGCAATCAGTAGCTGGAGATAAAAACAGCAAGATACACCTAGCTTCACACTGTCAACTACAAAGTAAAGCTGGATGACTACAATATGCTACTGAAAGCGATCACATTAATATGACTAAGAGTAAATTGTTCCCATACAACACATTGCTGCCATCTGCAGGAGAAGGTCCAATAATATTTGTGCACAGATTTTTAATTAATTGTCTTTGTTTTATATCATTTTTTGCCTCTTGCCTCTTAATAGATGTATAAAAAAAGAGTGATTATTTCAAACAGGTACACTAAGGACTGAATACATGTATGTTTGCTGTAGTGGTTTGTGGAAAATCAAATTACAATGCCCAATTTAGAGATTGCAATCCTTGAATTCCTTACAATTATTCAATTGTCAGTACGACAAAAACATCTCACACATCGCTCCACTAGAGTCCTGGTTCAGATGACACCTTCAGTCAATGCTCAAGACAGAATGGATCTTCAGGGGTTGTGTCACTTACAGAATTAAAGAACAAGCTTGAATTTCATATTTTAAGACCACATTTATGATATGCCACAATAATTTACGTTGTCTCTAAGAAATAGCTAAAAAAAAAAAAAATTGAGGAAATCTGATAAAACTGTCTTGTAGCACCACCACATAAAGACTATGTATGTTTACCTGTTCCTATAAACTTTTGATTTAGGTTTTAAGGAAATGGTTGGTAACTATTTTGCACATCCCCGATGGATCACAAAAACTTTCGAATTTTTACAGTAGAGATGTATTTTCTTGAGACCCCACAGCGTACCCTGTTGCTTCTTTCACAACGAACTATAAATGTAGTCATAGTTCAGTGCTAAGATGTCCCTATTTTCTATGTAAATTCTGTGTGTAGTGCTGCCTATAAAATTCTTCAGTACCTCAAAGCCAGGACAGATATGTTGGTCACCAGCAAATGTCCTGCAATGACGTTACAACCTCCTAGAGCTTAGGCTTTCAACTACAATTTGGCAGGACACAACAGCCACTCATAGTCATGTCTGAAGTTCATTAACATCTACCACAAAGAAATACTGTACACTTTTTCATCACCTTCCAACACTCTGCTTGATATACACTATCTGACAAAAAAACTGACATAACTCTGAACACATAGATACCATCAGTGTGTATGTAAACACTGCTGTGTTCTTCTTTGACACATAAGTGTGGAAGTGTGCACATAAGTAGCTAAATGAAAAATCCATCAAATATGCACATTTATTTATATGTAAAAGCTGACTTCATAATGTTGCTTTCTGTGAGGCTGCATGTACAAAACTGTGTGCTGATTTGAAGTTCTAGATTCACATATTTTACTGTATGCATTGCTTCTGCATAATATTTCACTGATTTATCAATACCCATTTGTATTGTGGAATTCTGAACATTTCTGATTGCCTTGATAAACTTGTATTGTTATCATTAATTGTAGGCTAAATCTTAATTTAAAACAATCATTCACTAATATCACTGTACAGTTACATGAGCAATAGGTTATTTTTGAGAATTTTCATGTGCTTACAAAACTATATTTTCATAAGTTACTGGTACAAGTGTTTTGGGTATGTAATTTATTTCATAGCAAATTAGCATTTGTGGTTCACAGTTCACCCAAAGAATATATAACCATGGAATTTCATTGTATATCAATGCAAATAAACACGCATTTCTGAGAATTTTCAAAAGCTTCCATCGTTATTTGCATAATCTACGACCAATTCGTAGTAACTCGGCACTTATGATTTACATACTCTAGCAGATTTCCTAACTAACATGCTATGTTATATCTAGTCTTCTCTTAAAGAGGAGTAGCCCTGTATATTATCTGCATTTACTGTAAATTAATTCTGTTTTTGAGTTTGCTAACAACTATAATTAACCTCAAAACATTTAAGGGAACCAGTAATTTTAACCACATGTAGTTTAGCTCAACAGATTAAAAGATAATCAGCAGGCATAATTTAAAGTTATTTGTTCACTCCCTTGTAATACATTGCACCACTCAAAATGCTGCCCCAATGTGAATGCTGTTTTCAGACACGGGATGAGCTGCTTGATATTCGTAAACAGCTGGAAATCACCCTCACTACTGTCAAATGATTGACAGCTGCTGCAAATTGGGTGTTGGAAGAGCTCCCAAGAGTCATGTACCGGTACCACAGGTACCTCAAATACTATCCACTCCTGTGGATCCCATATGCTCTGCAGAAGGTACAGGCTCTGTCATTACTCATCCACTTGATTGTGAGTGACATGTCAATCGTAGATCTAGGCATCCTGTACAAGGTGGACTGAAACCAGAGAGGACTCAGGGTGTTGTACCGATCCCCCTAACAAACACGTTTGATGTGCTGTCTTTCACTGAAACTGAAACTGAGCCAGTGGGACTCACTTCACCTGTTTTGTGGAAACCTATTTTGTCTGATATCAGGAGGAGGCAAACAAAACAGGGTAGGGGTTTATTATTGATAGACAGTTCAAATGTACAGCAAATGATGGTACCCCCCCCCTCCCAGAGAAATGGCAGCAAGGGACAGGAAATGACACCAGGTGCGTTTCGTGTGTATACCTGGGGACCTCATTCGACATTTTTAAAGGCTATTCCAGTAGCCATTGAGGGAATATGGTGCTACCAACAACACACTGTGGAGCATGTTGGAACAATGATGCCTGTCATCTGGGCTCTGAGGTCATACTTGGGTCATTCCAGTGATTGGTAGAGAAGGTTAAGAAGACCAGCCTTGCACATGGAGTTTCAATGAAGTTGACTATTTGCAGTTTTGTACCCAGAACTGATCGTGGCCCTTAGGTTCTGTGTGGAGTGGAAGGACTGAACCAGAGGCTTGGAAAGCTCTGTAACAAGCTAGGCTGCAACTACCTAGACTTGTGGCACAAGGTTGAGAACTGTAGGGTCACCCTAAATGGGTCAAGTGTGCGCTACACATCAGTGGTACCTGAATGTGTGGGGAGTGTGCATGAGGGTCTGTTACATTGGGCAACTCTCCACTGAATTAAGATAATTATATCTCTAGGAAACCCAGAAGCAGTGGTGGAAGATCAAATGAAATGATAACTCTGGGAAACCCAGAAGCAGCAGTGGAAAATCAAATGAAATGCCTCCCACAGCCGACATTATTAAAATCCTAATGGTGAACTGTTGGAGCATTTGCAACAAAGTGTCAGAGTTTGAAGCACTCATGAAAAGCAATGAAGCTACCATAATACTAGATGCAAAATGGTGGTTGAACCCTGAAATTTATAGCAGTGAGATTTTTGGGGAAATTTTAAATGTATATCAAAAGGATATGCAAATGAGAAATGGAGATGGTGTATTTCTCACAGTAGGCAAGAAACTCAAATCCACCAAGATAGAAATTGAAGCTGCATGTGAGATTGTTCGGCAAGACACAGTATTAGGGTTTGGCATAAAATGATAATTGGATCCTTCTATTGTCCACCAGACTCATCTCCTGATGTAACTGAATTCTTTAGCAGAAACATCATTTCACTTGCATATAAGTTCCCCAGTGATACTGTAATCACTGGCGAAGACTATAATCAGCCACCAATAATTGGGGAAATTACAATTTTGTTGTTTGATGAGCACAGAAGACATCCTGTGAAACATTACTAAATGCCTTCTCTGAAAAGTACCTAGAACAGATACTTAAGAATGCCACTCATGATGAAAATATATTGGATCTAATGTCAACAATTAGACCTGACCTATTTGAGGATGTTCACATGGAAACTGGTATCTGTGATTATGTCATGGTTGTGGCAACAATGATTATCAAAGTACAATGGACAACTAAAACAAGCAGAAAGATATTTATGTTCAGTAAAATAGATAAAAAGAATCAGTGTCATATCTCAACAAGGAACTTGAAAACTTCAGCACAGGGAAGGAACATGTAGAGAAACTATGGCTCAAGGTTAAATGAATAATTGTTTATGTTATGGATAGATATGTATCCAGTAGAACATTTCATAATGGCGGGGAAGCTCCAAGGTACACAGGCACTGTAAAGAAACTTCTAACTTCTAAAGAAACTGAGATTACTCCATAATATGTGTAAAACAAAGTGTAGGGCTATAGATATAGAGATACTGAATGAAACTTGTTTGACTGCCAAGAGAGCAATGTGTCATGCCTTCAGTGACTATCATAGCAGAATACTGTCAAATTATCTTCCACAGAACCCAAAAAAATTCTGGTCAGATGTAAAGGCTGATAGTGGCACCAAAGTTAGAGTCCAGTTCCTAGCAAATGAGACAGGAAATGAAACTGAGGGTAGCAAAGCAAAAGCTGAAATGCTTAACTTCATTTTCAAATGTTCCTTTAAAAATGAAAACCCAGGAGAATTGACCTGATTTAATCCTCATACCACTGAAAACATGTATGAAATAAGTATTAGTGGTAGTGGCATTGAGAAACAGTTGAAATCATTGGAATTGAACAAAGCTCCAGGGATTGAGGGAATCCCTGTCAGATTCTCTACTGAATTTGTGGCTGAGTTAGCCTCTCTTCTAACTATAATCTATCATAGGTCCCTAAAACAAAAAACTGCACCCAGTTTGTTGCAGAATCTTACAACACATTCTAACCTCTAACATAATGAGGTATCTCGAACAGAATGACCTCCTCAATGCCCACCAGCATTGATTCCAAAAACAGCTCGCACTGTTTTCACACGACATACTGCAAGCTTTGGTTCAAGGTGATCAGGTAGATGCTGTATTTCTTGATTTCCAAAAAAGCATTTGATTCCATACCACACCTATGCTTGTAGTCAAAAGTATGACCATATGGGGTATCAAGTGAAATTTGAGACTGGATTGAGGACTTTTTGGTAGGGAGAATGGAGAATCCTATCTTGGATGGAAATCGAATGTCATATGTAGAAGTAAATTCGGGAGTGCCCAAGGGAACTGAGTTGTGATCGTTGCTGTTTATGTCGTATGCTAATGACCTTGCAGACAATATTAATAGTAAAATCAGGCTGTTTGCAGATCATGTAGTTATCCATAATGAAGTACTATTGGAATGAAACTGCACAAATTTTCAGTCAGATCTTCCTAAGATACCAAAGTGGAGCAAACATTGCCAGCTTGCTTTAAATGTTCAGAAATGTAAAACTGTGCACTTCACAGAATGAAAAAAAAAGTATTATCTTATAATAGGTTTGTTTGTGTGGCCATCCTCTGCAGCAAACATATAAATACTTATTTTGTAAATAAAACTGGTTTTCCTGCTGGTTCTTAATTTATTAATCCCTAACACGTTTTGTCTTATCTTGTTCTAAAGCATTATCAGTGAGCTCTATAAAGATACAGTTTTGTTAGTTTTAGATTATTAAAGAAATCACATTGCAATTTTTTTTGTGAAAATGTAATTACTTATGATTTGCTGATCTGCGTTTCCTCACATCTGGTCTGGAGGTTGTACTACCACTTTTATTACTGCCATATAAGCACATCTTTGTGTTCTGACCTTCTTCAAACGGTTCCCGCTTTTTTGTGGTGTTCTCTTATTTTTTTGCCACTTGATATAACTATTTTGCTGGACATTGCTTTTCACAATGTAAATATTGCCAAACACGTAATGGAGTCCCATTCTACCAGGGACTTGGAGAGAGACAGTGGTGTTACTCCTGGTGTCATGGTACGGGAAGCTTTTAGGTATCACTTCAGGTCACAGCAAGAAGTGATTGCAGTAACTCTGATGGCACGATGGTATGTTATGGACATCCAGTGTCCTCATGTGTTACCTCTCATGCAATTGTGTCATGGTGACAATTTTCAACAAAATGAGCATGATGTTAAGGTACTCCCATGGCCAGCAAGCTCATCCAGAGACAAGTGCCAGTATCCAGAATGTGAAGAACCAATAGAAACAGTAAGCAGCCCAGCTTGCCTCAGGAGAGGACATAAAAGTTTTATGACACTATTGCCGACTAATTCAGGCCGTGCATCCAAGGCAGAGGAACTGTAATGTCACATTGATAAGTGGGCTCATTGTACCAAGTTCTCTGTAAAGTTGACTTGAATTTTTTCTCAATGAAGTAAATAACATCACATACCCTCTCAACCTGTTAGGTTTCATTTCATTTCCTCCTCCCCTTCTGGGTGCTTCACTTTTTTTTTCAGGCAATCTATATTAAGTGGAAGGACATTCACATATGTAGTAAACAGAAGTGGATCTAAACTTATTTGTTGTTGGACATCATTCATTATTTCTCGATTGTCACTGAAGGTTTTTTCCCCCTTCAAGAATTATTATTTTCCTTAAATGTCATTCAGACCAGTTGTTTGTTACACAATTAATTCAATATTACTTACACTTTCTCAAAGACTGCATTGCCTATACAATCAAATACTGAAAATATAACAGAAAATAGCAATTGGTGATATTTGGGTAATTATGGTTATTGGTAGTTGTATGTATAAATGGCATGCCACTATAGCAATAGATCCATATAGTTATGTAGTAAGTAAATTGGTTCTACCTGAGTGTGACATAACTATGGAGCACATTACTTTCTCAAATAATTTAGAGATCTAAGCAAAGGTACTGGAGAGAAATTATTTAAATTTTTCCCCTCATCTTCCAATTTTACGTCATATTTTAATCTGTGTGGAAAAATTCCCTTTAATAGCCATGCATTAAATATATAATTAAGAGTATGACTCATTGAGTTAGAATAACTCATAAAAGTTCTGTCTGACATTCAGTTTTCTAACTGTTTTAATTCAGACATATATTCATTCAATAGAAAACAATAAAAATATATTAAGTTATTGACCTGAATAAATGAGGCACATCCAAATTCCATTTACTTTTGTAAATCTCATTTGTACTTACTTGTATATGTCTTGGTTGTGCAATGGATTATATCGCTTCATGACAGCTATATCTATGCATGGCTTTATTCCAACCCGCCGAGCAATATGTTGAGGTAGTGATTTTGGATAAAGTACTGTCGGAAACACTGCATCTGGAAGCTGATTATCAATCTGAAAAATGAGTGAATGAACACTGATGTAATACATATAATATATACGCACACACTCAGCACTTACTGTCAGAAACCATACCTAACTAGTGAAATTTTCACTGCGCAGGGATTTTAAGAGGTAATAATTGTTACTTATATGGCACAAGTGATCTGACATTACACAGTGTTCTACAGATGTTAATTTTTTTATTGGTGAGATTAAGGTTTACAATACAATATGTTTATATAAGATTTGTTGCCCTGAATGGTTCATGTGCTTCACTTTATCATAAAGACTTCATGGCTTTAGATGAAACCTCATGTGGAATGTTCCTTTTAGTCAAAGCTGGGTATTAGCATATAAGACATACAGGTTTGATTTTGTTCTAGTGTAATGTTTGTGAATGTCTCCATTTTTCTCTCATCCGCATTCTGTTGGCCACATTCTTTTACCCTCAAGAATATATAAGCAAGGCAGTGTTAGGATCTTCAGCATTCTGAAAATTGATTTGGAAGAATCTCTAATATTGTTTATGCTCTCCACAGGTATGTTGCCAGAAATAATCGTCTTGTCTACACAATATTCCGGCCACCCATCTGGCCACCACCTTCAGGTGCAATCATTGAGTACACAATCACACCGGGGCTGAATGAACATCAGAAATGGTGGCTCCTTTATACCCTCGGTACAGGCCACTGCGCCTGCAAGATAAGCGGAAGAGATGCCCTCTGCAAAGCAAAGAATTGCAGCGCTACTGGCGGCAGAAACTGGTGAAAGTGATAAACCACAAATTAAGATGTAGCGGGTCGAAAACCAGGCTGTTGTTGTTTTATCTCAGATAAAATGGGTTTCCATATCTCACTTAAAGAAAAACCTTTATCTCTATTAATAATGTCATCAGATAATCATATTTCAATGGATTCCTTGAGCACACAATCCCAGTAACAAGAAGCTGGAGCAATAATTTGTGTCTCTTTGTTGATCTTGACATTTAGTGTGCAAGCTTGGTGGTTATTGAATCCTGCATTACATACTTGTAATATAATGCTACTTTTATTTTTATTCACAAAAATTGCTCTACAACTGTCTTGGATGTAAGTGCTATTGTGTTGTTCTCATTTGCAGTCCATGCAGATTATAAGATTTTAAAAGAATGAACAACGTTTTTCATTTTTTGTGTGAAAAAATAAATGTTAAAGTCACCACATATAAATACAAAATGTCTCCAATGGCTTAATTTGCATACAAACATGTCAAATTTGTACAAAAAAAATCATTATGATTACATGAGGGGGCCAGTACACTGTTGCTACAGGCACACTACTGAGTTGCTGATCTCATTATTTACCAGAATGTGCAAGTCTTCAATTTTGTTGAGTAAAGGCTAGACACTATGATAGTAAATTTTCAGATTTCTGTTGACTTCATTAAGGAGGCTTGAAGTGATATTTTCTGTGTCACAGTCCTTCAGTTGAAATTCCAATGTATTTCAGATACACTGACTTCAATGCTGTTATGTAGGTTCTGTTAGCCAGCATTGCTGCAGTTTCCTTTTCCATATGTCCCTTTATTTGATCCACTTACAGGGTGTTTCAAAAATGACTGGTATATTTGAAACGGCAATACAAACTAAACGAGCAGCGATAGAAATACACCGTTTGTTGCAATATGCTTGGGACAACAGTACATTTTCAGGCAGACAAACATTCGAAATTACAGTAGTTACAATTGTCAACAACAGATGGCGCTGCGGTCTGTGAAACTCTATAGTACGATATTTTCCACATATCCACCATGCGTAGCAATAATATGGCGTATTCTCTGAATGAAATTACCCGAAACCTTTGACAACGTGTCTGGCGGAGTGGCTTCACATGCAGATGAGGTGTACTGCTTCAGCTGTTCAATTGTTTCTGGATTCTGGCGGTACACCTGGTCTTTCAAGTGTCCCCACAGAAAGAAGTCACAGGGGTTCATGTCTGGCGAATAGGGAGGCCAATCCACGCCGCCTCCTGTATGTTTCGGATAGCCCAAAGCAATCACACGATCATCAAAATATTCATTCAGGAAATTAAAGACATCGGCCGTGCAATGTGGCCGGGCACCATCTTGCATAAACCACGAGGTGTTCGCAGTGTCGTCTAAGGCAGTTTGTACCGCCACAAATTCACGAAGAATGTCCAGATAGCATGATGCAGTAATCGTTTCGGATCTGAAAAATGGGCCAATGATTCCTTTGGAAGAAATGGCGGCCCAGACCAGTACTTTTTGAGGATGCAGGGATGATGGGACTGCAACATGGGGCTTTTCGGTTCCCCATATGCACCGGTTCTGTTTATTGACGAAGCCGTCCAGGTAGAAATAAGCTTCGTCAGTAAACCAAATGCTGCCCACATGCATATCGCCGTCATCAGTACTGTGCACTATATCGTTAGCGAATGTCTCTCGTGCAGCAATGGTAGCGGCGCTGAGGGGTTGCTGCATTTGAATTTTGTATGGATAGAGGTTTAAACTCTGGCGCATGAGACGATACGTGGACGTTGGCTTCAGTTAGACCGCAGCTGCAACATGGCAAACGGAAACCCGAGGCCGCTGTTGGATCACCTGCTGCACTAGCTATGCGTTGCCCTCTGTGGTTGCCGTACGTGGTCGCCCTACCTTTCCAGCACGTTCATCCGTCACGTTCCCAGTCCATTGAAATTTTTCAAACAGATCCATTATTGTATCGCTTTTCGGTCCTTTGGTTACATTAAACCTCCGTTGAAAACTTCGTCTTATTGCAACAAAACTGTGTTCTAGGCGGTGGAATTCCAACACCAGAAAAATCCTCTGTTCTAAGGAATAAACCATGTTGTCCACAGCACACTTGCACAGTTGTGAACAACACATGCTTACAGCAGAAAGACGACGTACAGAATGGCGCACCCACAGACTGCGTTGTTTTTCTATATCTTTCACATCACTTGCAGCGCCATCTGTTTTTGAAAATTGTAACTACTGTAATTTCGAAAGTTTGTCCGCAACAAACAGTGTATTTCTATCGCTGCTCGTTTAGTTTTTATTGCCGTTTCAAATATACCGGTCATTTTTGTAACACCCTGTATGTACTGTGCAGCTTGAAAGACTTTTCTGGAGACTAGAAATCTACTCTGTAGAAATCAGCATGAGTTTCGAAAAAGATGGTCGTGTGAAACCCAGCTCGCGCTATTCGTTCACGAGACTCAGAGGGCCATAGACACGGGTTCACAGGTAGACGCCATGCTTCTTGACTTCCACAAGGTATTTGATACAGTTCCCCACAGTCACTTAATGAACAAAGTAAGAGCATACGGACTATCAGACCAATTGTGTGATTGGATTGAAGAGTTCCTGGATAACAGAACACAGCATGTCATTCTCAATGGAGAGAAGTCTTCCGAAGTTAGAGTGATTTCAGGTGTGCCACAGGGGAGTGTCATAGGACCATTGCTATTCACAGTATACATAAATGACCTTGTGGGTGATATCGGAAGTTCACTGAGGCTTTTTGCAGATGATGCTGTGGTGTATCGAGAGGTTGTAATAATGGAAAATTGTACTGAAATACAGGAGTATCTGCAGCGAATTGACGCATGGTGCAGGGAATGGCAATTGAATCTCAATGTAGACAAGTGTAATGTGCTGCGAATACATAGAAAGATAGATCCCTTATCATTTAGCTACAAAATAGCATGTCAGCAACTGGAAGCAGTTAATTCCATAAATTATCTGGGAGTACGCATTAGGAGTGATTTAAAATGGAATGATCATATAAAGTTGATCAGCGGTAAAGCAGATGCTCGACTGAGATTCATTGGAAGAATCCTAAGAAAGTGCAATCCAAAAACAAAGGAAGTAGCTTACAAAAATGGTTCAAATGCCTCTGAGCACTATGGGACTCAACTGCTGTGGTCATCAGTCCCCTAGAATCTAAAACTACTTAAACCAAACTAACCTAATGACATCACACACATCCATGCCCGAGGCAGGATTCGAACCTGCGACCGTAGCAGTCGCACGGTTTAGGACTGCGCGCCTAGAACCGCGAGACCACCACGGCCGGCGAAGTAGCTTACAGTACGCGTGTTCACCCACTGGTTGAATACTGCTCAGCAGTGTGGGATCCATACCAGATAGGTTTGATGGAAGAGATAGAGAAGATCCGACGGAGAGCAGCACGCTTTGTTACAGGATCATTTAGTAATCGCGAAAGCTCCAGTGAAAGACTCTGCAGGAGAGACGCTCAGTAGCTCAGTACGGGCTTTTGCTAAAGTTTTGAGAACATACCTTCGCTGAAGAGTCAAGCAGTATATTGCTCCCTCCTACAAATATCTCGCGAAGAGACCATGAGGATAAAATCAGAGAGATTAGAGCCCACACAGAAGCATACCGACAATCCTTCTTTCCACGAACAATATGAGACTGGAATAGAAGGGAGAACCGAAAGAGGTAGATGTAGATGTAGAATGACACAATGTTGCTTTGATAGAATGTCTCAATACTGATTCGGTGAGGTGCTGCACTATTTTTGTACCTTTCTTTATAGTAGAGGCTGGAGGGTGGCTTGGCTTCTGTGTGAGTGCTTCCTAAATTCACATTTACAATGCTTACAAGAGCTGCAGTTCAGTTTGTGTCCGCAAGGATATATTTTGGATCTATAGCTCCCTAGGCTGAACCTGTTGCTAGTCATACCGAAAGGCATGATAACTAATCCACAAAAAATAGAGTTTTAATTAAATTTTTGAACGAAAAGCCTGTAACACTTTATGTAAGCTATAAAATTTAATTGTACAAAATATCACTATACAATTTTAATTAATTACTTTACCAATCAACCAGCTTCAAAATGAATGTTACAGATAATGTAATTGGCTAACTGGGTTGCACCTACACTTTATACTACTGAACTTACATACACTATGATCCTTTGTTCTCTTAAAATATAACTATCAACACTGTGTGAAGTCAAAATGGTTAGCCTGTCTACCAATTTGGTGGTTCAAAACCAGCTTTTTATCAACTTTAATTCAGCAAATGATCTTCATTTACTGCTGTTTGAGACATAACTAACAGGTACACTCTTAGACCAATCTTTATATTAGAGAGCAATCTTCTACATTTTCTAAAGGAGTGGTTGGTGTTTGTGTGACCTTGCTATGACACCATGAGTCAGTAAGCTATATGTCAGACATTTATTAACATTAAACAAGTTCTCATCTAATGAACTATTATGAAAAGCACAAAAAAGCACCATTTGCAGGTGGGACTAGCTAAAGAAGAAGACTCAAAATATGTAAAATTGCTTATAATACATACTGATTCCAAATAAAACTGGCAACCTCACATCAACCATGTCTGTAAAAAGATATAACAGGTGTTCTACCTTATGTGAAAATTAGTTGATCCAGTAGGTAATAAATATATTAGGACACCATACTATTGACTTTCAGAATCTCATATAACTTATGACCTGTTGCTATGGGGTCACTCGTGTCATGTCAGTGACATATTACTGATTCAGAAAGAAGTTCTAAAATAATGTCATAGGCTGGTCCAAGGAAAAACTGCCAACCTTTGTTCACCAATATCAAAATACTGACAGTTATAAATCATTATATTTATGCATCATTGCTCTGTGCTAAAAACAACATAACATAATTTAATACCAGAGAGTATATACACACTAATGATGCTAGAAACAAAAAGGTTATTGACATTCCTTGGCACAGGCTGACAAAAACAGGCAACACTCACAAAGTGAATTATTCGACAGTTTTTAATAATTTGCCAAAGCACTCAGTACACCTCTCAGTAATTTTAAAAGTAGACATGAGTTTCTCCTGGCATATAAAATGTTCAAATAACTTACAAGGATGCAGCCAAGTAAAATAATCGTCAACCACTGATACCGTGACAGGTGACCACCTCCATTATTCTCAACGCAAAACTGCAGAAAATACCCACTGTGCAATGGAATTTAAAAACTCAGTTTGCAGATAAATTCCCAGAAGATAAACCACACACACACACACACACACACACACACACACACACACACACACACACACACAGAGGGAGAGAGAGAGAGAGAGAGAGTTGATGTTACCTCAGCCACTGTTCAGTAATTTTCACTATAAATAACTTCTTAAGTCACTCATCTTTGGTTGTGGTGGCACTATTGTTTACACAGTGTGATGAGTGTGTGTGTGTGTGTGTGTGTGTGTGTGTGTTTCATCGTCCAGGAATTTCTCTGCAAACCAAGGTTTTGAATTCCCTTGCTCAGTGCAATTGCTGCAGTTTTGCTTTGAGAATGACAGGGTGGTCATACTGCATTTGCATTGAAATATTGGCAGCAGTCAATAGTGTTACTTGGCTGTGTTCCCCAAGTTATCTGAACATTTTAAAAATAAGTTGTACAACTGGTTAATAGAAAATCCATTCTGCAATTTAAGAGGCTGCTTGGATAATTTCAGTATAGAAACTGACTTTCAAGATTATGATTGCCATTCTTTACAACTGGTTAATGTAGAATAAAGAATTTTTACATGTAATGTGAACATTAATTAATACAATGATTGCTGTTGTATCTTGTCATCAATGCTCAGTGCAAAGCTATCCCACTACATACGGTCAATCACAAATTAAGAATATGAATATGAAACTAAAATATCTTGTATGCTTCCTGATATATCTTGTTGACAAATCAAATTATCTGAAATGGTATTCCCCAGCTTGAAGAGCTCAAGAATTTGCATCTGGCAATGGGAAACACTACATTTTATTGATTCCACCTTGCATGAAATGAGGTACTGAATAAATCACCTTTTCGGAAGTTTAATTCACTTAAAGTTGCCAAAATTGCTTTAACTGTTGTCTGATTTTATGTTTCCCCAGCATAGGAAAATTTTGAATATTTCTCGGGTATTCATCCAGGTGTCATCACCTCTTGCCATCTTAAGACATTCCTGATAACGGATTGTTTTCTGCTGGCCAGTGCCTTTATAGATGTTTTCTTCTATCTCTATTATGAATTTGATATTCTGGTGCAGGAAATTAAAGTCTCGGCAGCTGTCATATAGATGATGTCATTCATGTGGCCAGATTAGAAACATGACACCCTCATAAAAAAAAAAAAAAAAAAAAAAAAAAAGGCACAAGGGCTTGTAGACTGCCGACTCCAGGGCTTCTTCATAAAATGTCTCTAGAAATATAATGACCAACTACTCAAAATGCACAAACAACTCTTTTTAAAAGAGTCTTTTCTGCAGTTTTGCTTTGAGAATGACAGGGTGGTCACACTGCATTTGCATTGAAATATTGGCAGCAGTCAATAGTGTTACTTGGCTGTGTTCCCCAAGTTATCTGAACATTTTAAAAATAAGTTGTACAACTGGTTAATAGAAAATCCATTCTGCAATTTAAGAGGCTGCTTGGATAATTTCAGTATAGAAACTGACTTTCAAGATTATGATTGCCATTCTTTACAACTGGTTAATGTAGAATAAAGAATTTTTACATGTAATGTGAACATTAATTAATACAATGATTGCTGTTGTATCTTGTCATCAATGCTCAGTGCAAAGCTATCCCACTACATACGGTCAATCACAAATTAAGAATATGAATATGAAACTAAAATATCTTGTATGCTTCCTGATATATCTTGTTGACAAATCAAATTATCTGAAATGGTATTCCCCAGCTTGAAGAGCTCAAGAATTTGCATCTGGCAATGGGAAACACTACATTTTATTGATTCCACCTTGCATGAAATGAGGTACTGAATAAATCACCTTTTCGGAAGTTTAATTCACTTAAAGTTGCCAAAATTGCTTTAACTGTTGTCTGATTTTATGTTTCCCCAGCATAGGAAAATTTTGAATATTTCTCGGGTATTCATCCAGGTGTCATCACCTCTTGCCATCTTAAGACATTCCTGATAACGGATTGTTTTCTGCTGGCCAGTGCCTTTATAGATGTTTTCTTCTATCTCTATTATGAATTTGATATTCTGGTGCAGGAAATTAAAGTCTCGGCAGCTGTCATATAGATGATGTCATTCATGTGGCCAGATTAGAAACATGACACCCTCATAAAAAAAAAAAAAAAAAAAAAAAGGCACAAGGGCTTGTAGACTGCCGACTCCAGGGCTTCTTCATAAAATGTCTCTAGAAATATAATGACCAACTACTCAAAATGCACAAACAACTCTTTTTAAAAGTCATCATAAACTTGTTAATTCAAATTCTATGCAATTTCCCAGAAGCTGCTGTAAATATGACATTAGAAAGCATGGATTTTGACAGGTGAATGCTGACGTAATTCAGTTATACATTCACTGAAAAATTCAGCCAAATAAACCAACAGAAAATAATTGCATTTACATTAAACCCACAGAAAATAATCATGTTTACATCTTATATGACCGTTAGAGGGCTTGACACAGTGTATTAAAGTACACACACTGTTGTAGTGTGGGTCCCTTTGTGATGTGCATCTCTATGATGTAGCCTATATAGCCTACACATAATGCAGCCCTGCGTACCTTGCTTATCTGAGAGGTCAGAATGTTTCCACTTGCCCTTAGTGACATTTTGCCCCAGTGGTCTAATGTTGTTTGCACATTTTGTTCTGTCTTGTATACCATAACCCATTTGCTGATAAGTTGGTATTGGTTTCTGACTTCAGATTTTAGATTTTCTTTCATATATGTCAGAAAGGCCACTCTATTGTAAATAAGCTCCCTGCCACATTTTTTAGATGGAACATGGGTGTTGTGAAACAATTTCTACTTACCTTTTCTATCTCATAGTTTACGGCAACTCTTTTTTGAAGGCATTCTGTAAGCCAAAAATTGAAGTTATACTTTTTATTTTACAAGAATCAGCTTAAACCTTATTTGTTGGTATCTCTGCCATATCATTTGTAACAGGTGACTATGAGGTTGTAGCAGTATGACAACAGCTCACTTTTCTTATTATTTTAGCAAGGATAAGAAAAAAGATGTACAACTTTTGCAAACACATAAAGTTACTACTAAGGTATGGTGAAATATTAGGTAAAATTTTACTGATATAAAATTATGTAGGCCTATTTAATAATATTTTTTCTTAAAAAAATAACAACAGAAACTGTATACCTGTAATCTATGTATCTTAAAATGTATGTACATTTGATGGTCAGATTTCCGGAACTGCAGCCATATTCCTGGACTATACCGCCTTCGTAGCTCTCCAAAGAAAGGTTTTGTCATCTGCATCTTCTCAAAGTCAACCTAAAATATACATTTTTGTTGAAGAGTCTCAGATACATGCATTATCCAAGTAAAAACACAACTACTAATACTATCACTGTTTGCCACATATAAAACATAAAACAAAAAGAATTCACATATATTAAATACAGTTTAGAAATATTAGTGACAAATATGTAACATTAAGGTTATATTAATATGTCCACTCCTGTAGTGTTTATGGCACACTACGCAGAGTTCAATGTTTTGTTTCGAACGAGAGCTGCAGTCTAAGCGTCTGCAAATATGACAGGATACAGTACTGGCAGAACTTTTCTCTGAAAGAACTTTTCTCTGGTAAGACTTTCCTTCTGCAGGGCTTTCTGCTGGCATGACATTTCTCTGGCAGCACATTATTCTGACAGAAAAATACTAATCAGACTGATAAGTACTTTACTTTTGGAGAAAAAGACTGTTGTCACATTGATGACTAGAATATTCTCACATGGCTGTCATGTGATTTTGTACTGAGTAGAGGCAGTAAAGATGGTAAAGGCAAAAGAGATCATACATTTACCTACAACCACACAAGCAGAGGAAGATAATTTTTGTTATAACCTTTAATCACCAATAATTGTGTAGATATTGAACACTCTCTCTTAGTAACAATAGCTGATTACATGATTACAACTCAGTATCTCGTATTCGACTGCCGTGCCATGACATGAGGCCAGCCCATTTGTAGCTAGGTGGCGCTCCCGCGCTCAGCCGATTTGCGGAGCGCCTCTATCGCCGTTTGCGCGTACTGTTGTGGCGGCACTGTTAAATGTCGTGGCACTGTCACAACACTTTTCCCCCCTTGGAAAAAAAACCACTCACTTCCTTGGAGACATGGACAGTGTGGAGACATCCATGGCCTCTTGTGGGGCCCCGAGGAGATCCCATGGAGAGACACGAGAGTATGGTCGAAAATGTCCGGGACGGAAGCTCGTGTGTGGAATGTGCCTCCTGGATGAGATGATGGGTGAAAACTCAGGAGCAGCATCCATAGGTGTCATGGACCTGGGAGTGTGCTCCAGCGAGATGGGTCCCGGAGAAGGCGGCGTCGCGACTGGGGCCGGTTCCGGCATACTCGGAAGCGATAGCGACGTCGGCTGCATCAACACTTACGGTAGATCGGCAGCGGCGACAGGACTGGCTTCTCGGGCTGGTGGAGGCGAAGGAAAGAGCGGCGGCACAGGCGTGGCCACCACTCGTGGGCGCATCTGGTCGTAATGGCGAACAACTGTGCCATCGCCCGTACGTATTTCACAAAGCCAGTGGCTGCGAAGAGCCTTGACCACCCCTAGAATCCATTTAGGGCAAGATCCATACCCTCGTGCCCACACGTCGGCGCCCACCGAGTATTTTCCCGCACTCGGGGACACAGTACAAGGCCTGACAGGGTGAAGCAGGTGCAGTAGAGTGCGCGGTTGGCAGCCATGCAAGAGTTCAGCAGGGCTGCGATCACCCAGAGGTGTGAAGTGATAAGAACTCAGAAATTGCAGCAGAGCATCATCTGTGGCAAAATCACTAAGGAATTTTTTCATCTGGCATTTGAAAGTGCGGACAAAGCGCTCGACCTCCCCATTCGATTGCGGATGGAAGGGAGGTGCTGTAACATGATGAATCCCTTGTCCAGTACAAAAATCACGGAAGGCCTGCGAAGAGAACTGGGGGCCATTGTCCATGACGATCGTGGATGGAAGACCTTCTAGCACAAAGATTTTGGACAAAGCCAGCGTCGTCGCCGCAGTGGTGGGTGACGGACATCTAACAACAAACGGAAACTTCGAGAAGGCGTCAATCAACAGTAGCTAATAAGTACCGAGGAAGGGGCCGGCAAAGTCAGCGTGCACCCGTTCCCATGGCTTGCTGGATCAGGCCATGGAGAGGGCATTGTACGAGGTGTAGCCAGTTGTTGAGGACACTGACCACACACAGCAACCATGTGGGCGATGTCTGAATCAATACTGGGCCAATAAACGTGCCTGCGGGCCGGGGACTTAGTCCGAGAAATACCCCAATGACCTTTATGCAACAGTTTGAGAACATCTTTGCAAAGAGAGGCTGGCACCACGACCCGTGGAGATGCGCAATCTGTGGCCAGAAGAACAACACCATCACGAACAGACAGACGAAGGCGCAAGGCATGGTAGTTGCGAAGGGGATCTGATGCCCGGGCCTTGGTCCTGTCCGGCCAACCCCGTTGAACAAAACCGATCACCCGACGCAGGACCAGGTCCCGCGCAGTAGCCAACGTGACCTGCGAACCTGTAAGTGGAAAATCCTCGACAGCATGACGTTCTTCCTCATCAGTGTGGAAACAGAGGAGTTCATCACGATCGAAAACCGGGTCGGGGCCCAACGGCAATCGCGCCAGTGCGTCAGCGTTGGCGTGCTGGGCAGTGGGGCAATAGTGAATCTCATAGTGAAAACGAGACAAGTATAAGGCCCAACGCTGCAGGCAGTGAGCTGCTTTATCTGGAAGCAACGCCGATGGGCTGAACAGAGAGACCAGTGGTTTGTGGTTGGTGATGAGGTGAAACTTAGAACCATACAAAAAAAAGGTGAACTTTTTTAGAGCATGAATGATAGCGAGCGCCTCCTTTTAGATTTGAGAGTAACGCTGTTGCGCCTCGTTGAGGGTCTTGGAAGCATAGGCAATGGGTCGTTCCGACCCATCCTCATACCGATGGGTGAGAACAGCCCCTAGGCCATACTGTGGCGCATCAGTCGCCAGAACCAAGTGCTGACCCGGACGGAATGTGGCAAGACAAGGTGCCGACTGTAAATGAGCCTTCAAGCGGACAAAAGCCTGCTCACACTCGTTGGACCAACAGAAAGGGACGTGTTTACGTAACAGCTGATGCAGAGGATAAGCTACCGCCACTGCGGATGGAATGAATTTGTGATAATAAGCAATCTTGCCTAGAAACGCCTGAAGTTCTTTGACCGTAGACGGCTGGGGTAGAGCGTTAATGGTCGCAACGTCCTGACGTAGAGGACGTATACCCTCACGGGACAAGTGGAAACCAAGATACACAATGGAGGGGTGGAAGAACTGTTACTTGTTCAGATTGCACCTCAATCCAGCCGAATGCAAAACCCAAAACAGTGAACGCAAATTACGAAGGTGCTCCTCAGTGGAGGCCCCTGTGACAACAATGTCATCCAGATAGTTTATGCAGCCGGGAACGGAAGCCGTGAGCTGTTCCAAAAACCGCTGAAAAATGGCCGGTTTGCTAGCGACGCCAAATGGTAACCGCTGGTACTGATACAACCCACAAGGAGTGTTGATGACGAGAAATTCCTTGGAAGTAGCATCTAACGGCAACTGATGGTACGCCTCCGATAAGTGATGTTTGGAAAAGAACTGGCCCCCAGCGAGCTTGGTAAACAACTCCTCAGGACAGGGAAGAGGATAAGTGTCAATGAGGCTCTGAGCGTTGACAGTGGCTTTAAAGTCACCACACAATCGCAGACTCCCGTTTGGTTTAGAAACCACCACGATCGGAGATGCCCATTCGCTGGAGGTAGGAGAATCCCTGAATCTGTTAACCTGTCTATCTCAGCCTTGACAGGTGCACACAACGCCACCGGAATAGGGCGTGCCCGGAAAAACTTAGGACGAGCTGTAGGTTTAAGAGTAATGTGGGCTTCAAAATCCTTGGCACAACCCAGACCAGCAGAGAACACGGACGAAAATTCAGAACACAATCCATCCAGCTGTTGATACGGAATATCCTCAGATATGAGGTGCACATCATCATCAATGGAGAACCCGAACAACTGGAAAGCATCATAACCTAACAGGTTTTCAGTGCCCGCATGACCCACCACATAATACGTGAGGGGCCGAACAACAGACTTGTAGGCAGTGGAAGCATCAAACTGGCCCATGATAGGAATTTTCTGTTTATTATAAGTCCTCAGATTTCGCGTAACCGGAGACAAAGGAGGGGAGCCCAACTCCAAATACGTGCGAGAATTAATGAGAGTTACTGCAGAGCCAGTGTCCACTTGCATGCGGATGTCTTTATCCAGAACACGAACAGTAACAAACAACTTATTTGTTTGAGAAAGCACACAGTGAACATCCATGTCCGATGCCTCGTCCTCGTCAATAGGAACTTTAGGGGACTGACACACAGAAGCAATGTGGCCTTTTTTCCTACATGAATTACATGTGGCCCAACGTTTTGGACACACTGCCCTGTAATGCTGTACAAAACAACGGGGGCAAGAAGGTAGTGCGGAACGAATCGGCTTCTGTAGTTGCTGGTTTCGCTGCAAGCATTGCGGCCCAACGCGACGTTGTTGAGGTGAGTGAACCGCCGCCACATCTTCGTTCTCCTGTGAAACAGGCAAATTGTCCATGTCGAGAGTTGACTGTACAGCGCCTACATCACACCATGCGTCTATTTGCGTGCCAGCAGCGTGAGACACTTCAAAGGATTGAGCGATGCTTAGAACTTCTGACAACGACGGGTTTGACAGTTGTAGGGCACATTGCCGAACTTCTTTATCAGGAGCAAGCCATAGAATAGCATCCCTAACCATTGAATCAGCATAAGACTCGTGATGAGTGTCCATGACAAACTGACATTTCCTACTCAGACCGTGTAGTTCTGCTGCCCAAGCCCAGTAAGATTGATGGGGCTGTTTACGACACCGGTAGAACGCCACGCAGGCGGCAACGACGTGGGTGTTTTTTCGGTAATAGTTAGACAATAAGTCACACATTTCTTGGAAGTACAGGGAGGCACGTTCCTGCAGAGGGGCTAACTGAGATAGCAGCTGATAGATCTGTGGGGAAATCCAAGATAGAAATAATGACTTACACATAGGAGTGTCGACAATACCGAAAGCCAAGAAGTGTTGCCGCAAATGATTCTCATAATCCTCCCAGTCTTCAGCGGCCTCATCATAAGGAGGGAATGGAGGCAGGGAAGAGGAAGACAGACGATGAGTAAGCGACGTCGACAACGCCTGAATCACAGCCGTCATCTGTGTTTGTTGAGCCTGAATAGTAGCCGTCAGCTGTGTTTGTTGTTCAATGAGTGCTTGCATAAGCTGTTCCATGTCTGCCCCGTCACGAACACGCAAATCCACAACGCAGTGAAAATATCCGACCTCGTTGCCAAAAAGTGTTATAACCTTTAATCACCAATAATTGTGTGGATATTCAACACTCTCTCTTAGAAACAATAGCTAATTACATGATAACAACTCAGTATCTCGTATTCGACTGGCGTGCCGTGACATGCGGCCGCCCCGTTCGTAGCTAGGTGACGCTCCAGCACTCAGCTGATTTGCAGAGCGCCTCTATTGCCATTTGCGCGTACTGTCGTGGCGGCACTGTTAAATGTCGTGGCATTGTCACAACAATTTTTACATTTGATTTTCTGAGTTGTGTGGTCACAGACCTCATCATGGGCCATGAAGTTATAGATATTTTTTGAGTGCTCATTTGAGGACAAACTGCTGTTGTAATTCAGCCACAATGATGAACTAAATGCAGAGGACAGTGATCATCGGGGAATAGCTCAGATTATGTCAGTGTACAGACAGTTCTCAGTGCATAACAGAACTACCCACATGAAATTTACTCCCAGTTTCAGACTGTGAGCTAGATCCCCAGAAAATCACACAGTTTTAATCTGCCAGGAATTTCATATCAGCACACACTTCAATAAGATGTCACTTTATCCAGAACTGCCTCCTTACTGTGAGGTAGGAAACCATGCTGCCACATGAGTTCCAAACATCACTCAGCACAAAGATTAATATGAGCATGGGAAATTAGGATGCTCAGGTCATAGGACTAGTGAGTGTTAGTACATGTTGACAGGCCTGTATGGCATTGATACAAATGCACTGTAAATATATGATGCAACTGGTCCAGTGGGATAAAGTGCAAATAATTAGGGAAATTCCAAAATGAGGACTATTTACATGGAATTTATAGTGTGTGTGCAGTCAACATTCACAATGCAGAGACCTCCTGGTAGGTGATGTGCATTCATTTCTCCTTATACAACACCCCACTGAGAACCTTTTCATTCAGCAAGACAATGCAGTTCCACACCACTCCAGAATTTGTCTTGTTAAATATTCTACCAACATGACAATAATACTTCCTTGGCTCTTTAAATTATCTGATATTTCTTCTATTGAAGACAGCTGATAATGTTATGACATATCTGTATGCCCTAGTGCCTAACTTCTATTCTGTCTCTTTGAGTTCTGAATGGTTGCTAGATGATCATGAATCATCATAGCTCCTTATAACTTTCTCACCTTGTCGAGCCTGTGCTACAGTACATTTTCCTTACCGTCAAAATGGCACGCAACTCGTGCATCCTATTGTGATACAACATATCATTCACTGCACATTCATGTAAGGGATGTGGTAGGTTTTCTTCAAGTTTATAAGTGTATTACTTCTAAGAGGAAATGGACTTAAGAAATAATAAACTGTGTTGTAATTAATAGTGTACTAATAAAAATAAACTTGATGGCTGTGATGTATAAGTTTTGTATTAAAAAGGGAGTTTTAGAAAACTGTAATATATACCATTAAAACGGCACAGAGAATAAAAAAGGCACTTAATCCTCTGTTTAAAATGATACATAAAATTCTGTATTTGAAAATAACATTTCAGATACCTCATTCTTTTGTCAATTTCAGTGTTTGTGCCCTCAGATGATGTAAAAAAGTCATGATGAATATGGGAATAAATTATGTGCCGCTGTAGAACACACACTGCATATCAATCAAACTCAAAATGCAGTTCAGTGAACGAAATTTATTCTAAGACACAAGATTTCTGTCAACAAAACATTTGATATATGATTTTAAACTCATTTTGTTCATACTTTTTCATCCTTTGTCAATAGAACACGAAGAAAATATCTGTTATCACTGGAACTATGATAACAGCATTAAACAAAAGAATGCCTTATACTTTGCTTGTTGTGTAAATGAGGTCTCTCTCATCAAAGTCTTCAGGTGCATTTTCTCTAGATTTATGAAGATGTTTACAGTTTCATTTTCCTGATGTGCTGGTGCAGTCAGCTCAGTCAGAGGCTGTTCCTATAGTATTTCATGTTATGAGCAATAAAAACATAGAATATTTGCTACTCATTACAAACAATGTTTTACAGTATCATTTTACTGCTAGAGTGCCAGAATAGACTGATGATAAAACACAAACAGTAATCAGCATACTGTACACTGATTAGTCAGAACATTATGACCACCTACCTAATAGCTGGCATGTCCACCTTTGGCATAGGTAACAGCAGTGACATGTTGCAGCGTGGAGGCAATGAGGCTTTGGTAGGTCACTGGAGGGAGTTGGAATTACATTTGTACAGAAAAGTCATCTCATTCCCGCAAATACTGGGGAGCGGGGTGATGAGCTCTGATGCCACATTCAATCACATCCCAGATGTGTTCATTCAGGTTCAGATCTGGCAAGTTGGGTGACCAACACATCAACTGGAACTCACCACTGTGTTCCTCGAACCACTCCATCACACTACTGACCCTGTGACATAGTGTATGATCTTGTTGGTAAATGCCACTGCCATCGGGAAGCATTATCATCGTGTGGTCTGCAACAAGTGAACTGGACCTCTTGGCTATCAAGGTGTCTTGCATGAACTCCCATAGATTACCAAATGAACATCTCAAAAAATGGTTCAAATGGCTCTGAGCACTATGGGACTTAACATCTATGGTCATCAGTCACCTAGAACTTAGAACTACTTAAACCTAACTAGCCTAAGGACAACACACAACACCCAGCCATCACGAGGCAGAGAAAATTCCTGACCCCGCCAAGAATCGAACCCAGGAACCCGGGCGAGGGAAGCGAGAACGCTACTGCACGACCACGAGCTGCGGGTAAAATGAACATTCCCCAGAGAAAGCCACTGCCAGCTTGTCTCTGTCCCGCAGTAACAGTGTCAAGGAGATGTTCCCCTGGAAGACAATGGATTTGCACCCTCCCATTGGCATGCTGAGGAGGGTATCAGCATTCATCAGACCATGCAACATTCTGCCACTGCGCCAACATCCAGTTTCAATAGTTACATATCCATGTCAGTCATAGTTGTCAATGTCATACTGTTAACAGTGGCACATGCATGGGTCATAGGCTGTGGAGGTCCATCGTTAGGGGTGTTCAGTGCACTGTGTATTCAGAAACACAACTACTCTGCGCAGACTTTAGTCTGATGTTAGTTCCACCACAGTTCGCTGCCTGTCTTGTTTTACCAGACTGCCCAGCCTCTGATTTTCAGCATCTGCAATGAGTGGTGGTTGCCCAACCCAAAGATGTCTGGACATGGTTGCACCTTGGTTTCACCATGTAATGAAGAGAATCACTACAGCTCTCCTTGAAGACCCAACAAGTCTTGCAGTATGTGAAATGCTCCTCATTACAAGCCTCCATGCAGTCACAATCTGCCCTCAGTGAAACTCGGATAGATTGTGTGCCCTAGACATTCCATACATGGACATCACACTCGCTGATACTACATCCATGGTGAGTGTGTGTTTGTGTGTTTGTGTGTGTGTGTGTGTGTGTGTGTGTGTGTGTGTGTGTGTGTGTGTGGGTGTCTGACTAGCAGTCATTCCGCACCAGATGACAGGTCTATATTAATAGTAGGTTGATGATCATAATGTTCTGCTCAATTAGTGTATAATGTATCAGTAAACCTATTCATGCACAGGATCTTTAAAACACACAACACATGGCCACCTTTTGAATGGTTCTATACCTCAAAAGCATGGATTGCTGATGACTGGTGGCATATATCATTTTCTGTAATGAATACTGGTAATGCCGTGTCTTAGATGACCATTGTATTCAAGTATGATGGTGCTGAGCAGAGAGGACATATTCTGGCAATGTTTTGGAGAAATGCACTAGCATTGCTCTTTTTCAAAGGAATCATCCAGATATTACCCTTAAATGGTTTAGGGAAATCACTGAAAACCTAAATCTGAATGCTATGACAAGTATCTGAACCACTATTTTCCCAAATATAATTTATTTATTTATTAAACCTTGCAAAATTTGGGCCATCAGGCATTCTACATATTTTACATTACATCTGTATCTGCATCTACATCTACATAGATACTACGGAAGCCACCATACAGTGGCAGTGGATGGTACCCTGTACTTCTACTTGTCATTTCCTTTCTTGTTCCACTCACAAAGAGATCAAGGGGAAAATGACTGTATGCTTCTGTGTGAGTCTTAATGCCTTGTATCTTGTCTTTGTGGCCTTTACTTGCAATGTAAATTGAAAGCAGTAGAATCATTCAGCAGACAGCTTCAAATGACGGTTCTCTAAATTTTCTCAATAGTGTTTCTCAAAAGAAATGTTCCGTTCCCTCCATGGATTCCCATTTGAGTTCCCAGAAGCATCTCAATAACACATACATGCAGTTCAAACATATTGGTAACAAATCTAGCAGCTTGCCTCTCAATTGCTTCAATGTCTTACTTCAATCTGATGTGGTCCACATCCCAAACACTCAAGCAGTATTCAAGAATAGGTCACACCAGAGTCCTGCATGTGGTCTCCTTTACAGGTGAACCACTCTTTCCTAAAATTCTCCCAAGTCTCCCTACCACAGTTCTCACATGCTTGTTCCATCACACATCGCTTTTCAATTTTATGCCCAGATATTTAAATGACTAGACTGTGCCAAGCAGGACACTAGCAGTACTGTACCTGACCATTACATGTTTGATCTCCCCACGCATCTGCATTAACTTACATCTTTCCACATTTAGGGCCAGCTGCCATTCATCACAACTGGAAATTTTGTCTAAGTCATCTTTTGTCTTTGTATAGTCACTCAACTTTGACACCTTACCATACACCATGGCATCAGCAAACAACCACAGATTGTTATCCACCCTGTCAGCCAAATCACCTATGTATATAGAGAACAACAGTGGTTCTACTACACTTCCCTGGGGCACTCCTGGTGATACCCTTGTCTCTGATGAACAGTCGCCATTGAGAACAACATACTGGGTTCAATTATTTAAGAAGTCTTTGAGCCACTCACATATCTGTGAACTAATTCCTTATGCTCATACCTTTGTTAACAGCCTGCAATGGGGCACCATGTCAAATGATTTCTGCAAATTTAGGAATATGGAATCTGCCTGTTGCCTTTATCCATAGTTCTCAGTATACCATGTGAGAAAAGCACAAGCTGAGTTTCACATGAGTGATCCTTTCTAAAACCATGCTGATTGGTGCACATAAGCTCCTCAGTTGCAAAAAAGTTTATTATATTCAAACTGAGAATATGTTCAAGGATTCTGCAGCAAAGAGGAGTTAGGGATATTGGTCTGGAATTTTGCGGGTCTGTTCTTTTACCGTTCAGTCTTTCAGTAAGAATATTATACTACATTTAGAAATTAAAGATTACAGTAATACAGATAAAAGAAAACACACACACACACACACACACACACACACACACACACACACACACACACATTTTACAGTTCACATACTGTGGAAATATGTTCCAAAACTTTTTGAGGAGGTAAGCAGGAGTCTTTTGCCACACTGAGACAGAATTCTCTATCCAGCTGAGATGCTCATACAATACTACATCCAAGTACTTCACTATTTTCTGATAAAGTACTGAAATACTGTCAAGCTGAGTATGAGATAATTGTTTGTGGATTTTTAAATTTACTCATTTCTCATCAATGATAAAATCTGCTACAGCTGTAAAAATTATTCATTTCTAAAAAGGGAAGCAAACGTAGTTTCAGGACATATGTCCCATCTTCAGGTGCATATTAAAATGTGAGTCCACAAAGGATGCACAACTAAGATTAAAATAGGTTAAAATTGTGCATCCCTGGTCCATGGCATGCAACAGAATATCCTTCATTTCTGATGGGATACAAAGATTAAATTCCACTTTTTAGCATTTAGTGTCAGCCCCAGGATTTTCACCCATGTTACTGCTGAAAACAGATCATCATCATCATCATCATCATCTGTAAGACCTCAGCATGTATACCTGCAAAATGGGTAAAACTGGAGGTAGACAAACTATTTTTACAGAAGGACCAAGCCATTGAAATGACACTGACAAATAAGAAAGACACAACTGGGCCTGAGACTGAACCATGTGATACTCTTGAGGGAAAATGTTCCCAGTATGATTTTTCATTCCCATAGACGAAACGCTGCTGTCTGATTTTCAAGTAGCTTTCAAATCACTTCAGTGCACTGTCTGATAAATTTAACTGTCATATTTTCTGAGCAGTGTGTCAAAATTGAAAGTATCTAAAGCACTGCTACAGTCTAGAAGTGCTGATGTTATTGCCTCACAGTTGTTAATGGCATATTTCAGGTAATCATTTACCATAACTAGTGCAGTGTTTGCACTATAGGGTTTACAAAGCCCAGACTGATATTTGTCATATAGGTTGAATTTGTACAAGTGTTCAGTGATTAGGCCATGAATAATACACTCCAATGCTTCCAAATCAGTGGGTAATATGCTAATGGTGAGTAATCACTAGGAGATTAGCACTGTCTTACCACAGCACCATGTCACTTGGAATCATTGTATGGAGAGCCATCGCATTATGATTTAAGGTTACCTATGGTAATAGTTATGGGAATCCTGATAATACAGCTGTATGTCATGAGTATCCTTTGTCATCATACGTTATGTATTATGAGTCAGTACCTCTGTACTATCTTTACATTGGGCAACACTCATCCATATATAAATAACGTTTATCTTTATGAAATGCCTGTAAGATGTTCAGCTCACATTTTATGTCTTGGATCTTAGCTTCTAATTGTTCTACTTGAGATTTTTATGGCTGTTGAATGATCATGAATCATCATAGCTCCTTAGAACTTTTTCATCTTATGGAGTCAATGTCAAAACGCAGTCTCTTCGACTTCAAAAGGATCATAATTAAGCTGCAATGATAAATAAAATGCAGATGGCAGCGATCACTGTTGAACATCTCAGACTGAGTCAGTGTATAAACTGTTCTCAGTGCATCAGGTAGCTACTATGGCAAACTTCCTGACAGGTTAAAACTGTATGCCAGACAGGTTCAAGTCTCAGTCCAGCACACAATTTTAAACTGCCAGTAGGCATATAATACACAACAGAGTGAAGAATTCTTTCTTGAAACAACCCAGTTTATTTCTGGACAACAATGTAGGTATGTATGATGTCACTTTATCCAGAACTGTCATCTTACTATGAGGTAGCAAACGACATTGTCACATGACTTCCTTAAGTCACACAGCACAGAGGTTATACGAGTATGGGAAATTTAGATGCTCAGGCCAGAGAACTTGTGAGTCTTAGTACTTGTTGGTAGGCACTTAGGGCACTGGTACAGATGCACTGAAAATCATGTGATGCAACTGGACCAGTGGATAAGTGTGCAAATGATTAGGTCTATCACAGAATGAGGACTATTTACACTTAATTTCTAGTGTGTTTGCAGTCAATTTTTCGAATACGGAGACTGCTGGCATATGATGTGCATTCATCCCTCTTCCATTGTATACAGTACCCCACTAAGAACCATTTTGTTAGGCAAGATATTGTTGAATATTCTGCAGACATGACGATAATACTTCCTTGGCTCTTAAAAATATCTGACCTGTCTTCCACTGAGAACAATTGATAATGTTATGACATATTTGTATGTGTTAAAATTTTACACATGAAATAATAACATAAATCTACTAGTTATTCTCACAGTAAATTAACCCTTAAGTGGTCGCACAGGGTGTTCATAACACCACAGTCATCCTTGTTTATGGATTATTACATAATGGATAGGAGTATAACGTCATGTTATTTGGTACCTTTCTAGGACATAATGTGAAAGCTTTGAGTAACAATAGAATCTACAATGGAAGCGCAAGTTCCAAGAAAACATGCAACAATATGCCTTGGGGTGTTGTCTGCATACCGTGCGACTCTTTATGTTGCAGTACTGAAAGAAAGCACACAGTTGTGTTCCATAGCAGCTGCTTGTATTTTGTCACTTTGTGCAGTTAGAACAGCTATGGATCATTATGAAATAAAACAAGAAAGAATGTGGAAGCTTCTGAAAGAGGTCTTAGACAAAACGTTTGAAGGAGGTGAAGGGGAAGAGAAGGAAACAGATGGTTGTAAAGTTCTCTCTCATCACAGTGACATGGAAACAGAGGATGAAGACAACCTGGAACTGGAACCGCAAGTAAGTGCAGCAGATAATGAAAGCAAAAATGATTTTTTTATTGGAAAAGATAAGGTTACAAAATGGATGAAAAATTATCCTAGTTGCAATGTAAGAACTATTCATCTCCCTGGTGTGAAATTTATCGCAAAATCTGCGAAAACTGCTGTGGCCTGTTTTTTGATATTTATGAATGATGTAATAATTAGAATGATTACATCATGTGGAAATATTTACATACAACAAAACAAAAGGCGTTGAGCACTATGGAACTTAACTTCTGAGGTCATCAGCCACCTAGAACTTAGAACTACTAAAACCTAACTAACCTAAGGACATCACACACATCCATGCCTGAGGCAGGATTCGAACCTTCGACCGTAGCGGTTGCGCGGTTCCAGACTGTAGTGCCTAGTACCGCTCAGTCACCCCAGCCAGCTAACATACAACACATTGCATCAAATTTCACAGGAGACTGTGATGCCAAACCAACAAATGAGGAAGAAATCAAATCTCTTCTGGGTCTGTTGATATAGGCTGGGCATTACAGGGCAGGACACCAAAACCTGGAAGACTTATGGGACACAAATGGTTTTGTAATTTCAGTATTTCATGCAACAATGAGACAGAACACAGCATAGAGAACTTGATTGCCTAGCTGTGTTCAGAGAAGTGTTTGAATTATTCATGTCCAACTATATCAGTAATTATACTGTGTCTGGATATATGGCAGTGGATTAACAACTGGTTGCATTTAGAGGCAAATGCAGTTTCCAACAGTATACACCAAGCAAGCCTGCAAAATACGGTTTGAAAATTTTCACCTTATGTGATGCAAGAACATGGTATACTTTGGGGATAGAAATCTAGATTCAGAAACAGCCAGGGGGTCCCTTTGTACTGACAAACTTGTCTAAGGAGATAGTAAATATACTTGTACGGCCTATCGAAAGTACAGGACACAATATGACACTAGACAACTGTTTTTGTTCCGTACCACTGGCTGAAGAGCTCCTGAAAGACACTTACAGTAGTAGGATCTCTTATAAAGAATAAGAAGGAGCTCCCTCAAGACTTTGTTTGCATTAGAGGTTATGAGCTTTTTGGATTCGCAAAGGATATCATCATAGTTTGATATGTACCAAAGAAGGGCAAAAACATTACTCTCCTTTCACCTTTGCATCATGACGGTGCCACTGACACTAACACTGTGGAGGAAAAGAAACAGAAATTATAACAATGTACAATAAGACCAAAACAGGTGTGGATACAACAGATGAAATGTGTGCTACTTATTCAACCTCAAGAAAAACTAGATGCTGGACACTTGCTGTATTTTTCTGAATTATTGACTTTGCTTGCATTAATGCCTTCATTATATATGCAAATAATAACAACGAGAGGATTTATGTGATGTTGGAAGGTCATTAGTAAATCCCATAGTGTGCAAGAGAGCAGCCACTCACTCCCTGCCTAAACTAGTTAGACAGAAAGCCGCTCAAATGGTGGGAATTGAAGACAGCAACAATGCACCACCTTCTAAACAAAGAATACTTAAGCCCAGGCACTGCACAGTTTGTCCTCGCAGTAAAGATATAAAAGTTAAATTGCACTGTGCTCAATGTTGAAAGTCATGTGTGTAAAGTACATGAGAAATGTGTGTGAAAAGTGTTACAATAATGCATCCCTTGCAGCCAGTGAGAATGACTGATCTCATAAAATGTTTGTATGAGTTGACTGAACAAATGTTTAATTATACGTATAATGTCTTATACCTGTAATACAGTATGAAGAATAACAGAAATAAATAATTAAACAAAATATTGTAAGAAAATGGGAATTATTGGTTATGTTTCAAATAACCCAATTTAATAATAAAATAATATTAAATAAAATCATTATGTACCAGGAAATAACGTTCTAAATAGCCATTTGTGAAGTACACATATTCATATCAGTGATATGCTGCACAACAATGTCATTATAGCCACTTTTATTTGGGGTGTTAGCAACATCCTATGTGACTATTAATGTTAAGAAAAGCCGCATGGCCGCATAAGGGTTAACATTGAATTAATACCCATCTTTAAAATTCTGACAGTGAAACAGAGAAATACTGTAAATAACTTCAATAACTTTACAAGTGACTATTCTATGCTAAGTATGGGTGCCAATATACTTAAATTGTATACACTCATTAAATACATGATGTTAAATATACCCACAAACATTTTGCAAGGACTTACGTGAACATAATCTTTCATTTGTGCTGTCTTCAAATCATGTTTCCACTTATCTTCAATCCAAGAGGCTAGTTCCAAAGTAAGTATTTTCCATTTATTGGCCACAATGACTTCCCACAGTGCTGCTGAATCTGTTATACTTAAATATGCTAATTCTTTCTGATGTTTGTTTGAGTCAGTTCCCTGAAAATCATGTCACAATCTAAATTTTGTAAAGCTGTGGTTTGAAACAGGTATTAAACTGATAAAGTAAGTTTCCTCCATAAAAACTAGAATAAGTATGAATTATATGAAACTGAACAGAAATTTTACTATCTTTAAACTCTATATCATTAGTATCATGTTGTAAATCAATAGGCAAGTTTATTACACACTCAGCTCTGAACTTGGCCAGAATAGTGCACCAAGTCCAGCTGCTGACCGGTATTGCTGTGGTACTTAGATGATTCCCATAGCCACAGAAGTGAATTTTGAGCCACCAATATTCATATCACAGTGCCTACACAGTGTTTTGGTAAGTACTTGTCTTCATATTCATTAATGGATGTGGGTAGTCCTCAACATGCTCCAGTTCCATAATAATTGAAAATTGGGCACATGTCATAATGTTATGAGTTGTCATTGACAACAGCATAGTTTGTGTGGAGCCAGGAGGAGAGCAGATTTTGGCTCTCATGCTGGCACAGTTGACACTGGCTACCAAGCCAAGCAAGCCGTGTACTTGCTTAATACTGCATGCAACATGATACGTATACTCCCTACAATCTGAAGAAGTACTATTAAATATTAATTGATGTTTATCACACTTAGTATACCAAATTCTATGGATAACACAACCATACTGTTGAAACTTCAAATCAATAATGTAATTACTTTTGTAGACATCAGTCTTTACCTAAAACACAAATGACCATGCCAATATTGTGAAATAGAGTTAGGGACTGTAATTTAGTCATCTATAGTATCTATTGAAACTACAGGTTCACATAATCTAATTTTCTGGAATTTTCTTTAGTTTCATTACCACAGATAACTGACATAATTAAAAGTACTTTGGAAAATTATTATTTCATTGAGTTTTGATGGAGTGAGTGTTTTGGAGACTGAGAGAGTGTGTGCATGAGAAAGTTGTTGTGCAATACAGGAAATATTGATGTATAAGGATAGTGGGAGACCAACCTGCCTCGCCACATTTGGTGCATTTTGCGGCCAGGAAAAGTAAAGTTCAGCATAGAATTACTTTAAAAGCAGTTGTGTAAAACCTGTTTTAGAAAGACCCACACATTTATAGAAAAACTTCTGAAGTGAAGCAATAGAAGAAGGAACTTAAACCCAATGCAGGTACATAAACAATATTAGCAGCAGGACAGGACACAGCTGAAAGAGGTCAGTGAACACAGGGACACTGGCAGTAGCAGCTTGGAGCAGCGAGCCATAGCTGACCAGCAGCAGTAGAATTTGGCAACTGTGGATGGTGCTGTGGGGTCCCAGAAACTCAGCCAGAGCTGGCAGCTTTTGGCAATTAGACTAGACTTGAATTTGTTATCAATTAAAATGTAATAAGAAATAATGTAAATGAAAAAAATTGTAATTGTAAAAACTTTATACTTAGTTAAA
The DNA here is from genome assembly GCF_023897955.1 of Schistocerca gregaria. Lineage (NCBI taxonomy): Eukaryota > Metazoa > Arthropoda > Insecta > Orthoptera > Acrididae > Schistocerca > Schistocerca gregaria. The sequence continues at coordinate 555,061,779 of NC_064931.1, forward strand.
AACACACATGCACATAAAATTATGTGTTATGAGCAATAAACTGAATTGAATTGAACTGAATTGAATTGAAGTAGCATCTCACCATGCTAACAAAATGGAGAAACAGCTAAGTAATGTTATGCTTCATTTGGTGTGCGAGTGTGGAAAGAAACTTCTCAACATGTAGAAAAATGATAAGCCTGTAATAAGTGAAATGTAGGAGGCTGTAGACTGTGATGATTCAGTATTTGCAGAAGATATTATAAGAGGAAATTTTAGTTTTAATGTGTCTCAAATTAATGACAGTAGTTATCCAAATTTATTACCTGATACTTATGAGGGACTAAGGTTTTGAAGTTGATGAGAAAAATTTATGTACTGCAGCTCAAGAAATAAGTAGTGAACAGACATCTGGTCCTAATGTTAAATTAGTACTATTTACTATTACTGAAGTGAAAACAGAGCCAACATCAGAGGCTGGTCAGCAGAAAGTTAGCGATGATTGCGAGCATTTTCCAAAAACATTATGAAGCAGACAGGAGGAGGAGGGGGGATTTTAGTAATATTATGAACGGAATGGTCCTAATAGTCACTATGGGACTGAACTTCTAAGGTCATCAGTCCCCTAGAACTTAGAACTACTTAAACCTAACTAACCTAAGGACATCACACACATCCATGCCCGAGGCAGGATTAAAACCTGCGATGAATGGAATGAATAGTAAAATAGGTGGACTGGGTAATTAAATGAATAGTAAAATAAGTGGACTAGGTACAGATATAAGTATTTTGAATACAAAAATAAATCAATTTGGATCTGATATGTATAGCAAAATAAGTGGATTCATTTTGGGAATCTGTCAGGGGTTTATAAAACATTCAGAACAGTTTGATGACAAATTGAAAAGTTTTAAAGAGGAAATTCAGGGGAAATGGATCACAGAATATGAGGCTTAAGTGATTCTGTAAGAAATGAGATACCAAAGCTTAATGAAAGCATGAGAGGACAAATTTGCTATGTGAAACAAGAATGTAAGAATGACACTGTAACAGTAAAAGGTGAGCTAACTATCCATATAAATCAAGTTGCTGAAGGCAGTAAACAGCTAGGTGAACAGTTAAGTGCTGACTTGAATAAAGTAAAGGCCCAAGTAGATCATGTAGAAAAACAGTGTAACAAATTTCCAAGCAGGTTACATCTGTCAGAGTTAACGTTTACCTTTGTTATGTAATACACCTTCAAATTTATTCTCCAGTATTTTAGTCCTCATTGAAACATAACTGGAGGTAGGTAAAGTACCTTTAATGAAGCTGTTGACTCAAATTGCTGGTAACAATAAGGTTTTATCCTCTCATAATTTATTTTGGAACAGAGGAGGTACTTCAAAATAAAAAAGAAAGGTCAATTTATATATTTCACACTGTAATTCTCTATTAAACAGTATGTTATAATTATATTGAGAGACATTTGAAATTCTTAAATTGTAGAAAAATTTATTTAAAATATTTTCGATTGAAAATTATTATTCAGAATTTAGTCATCATTGTCTCAAATGTAATTCATTTCATTGAAAACATGTTACTTCAGGAAAAAAATCACAAAATTATGACAGAAACAAAATATAGATTATGTAATGTTTGTATATAAATAAAAGTTATTTTGATTAATGGATACATTTTGTTATGTGCCAACAAGAGCATAACACGTTTCACTCAAACAATATGTCTTTCAAAAATAGTGTTTGCAAAAGAACTTGGTAATTCTAGAACTTCTGAATATAATTTTTATATAAGTTTAAATAACAAATACTATTCCTTTCTAAAAGTAAGACACTATCTTCCAAAAATGTATAATTTTTTTGAAATTTATATTTTAATTAGAAAATTGTTGAAATTAAAATGGTGTATTTTCCTTGAAGGTTGTGGCATGAACAGCTAAGTCAAAAATAGGAGAAAAATGTGCCAACTGCACTTTAGTTCAGCTATTCAGGTTCTTAGGTTCAATGTACTCTTCACTATGATGTATTCGGATGTTTACTCATTCTTTCGTGCAGACTCTGATTTTATGTTAAAATTTTCATGCTCAATTTGGAAATATGTTGTGTGTTAAAAATTTGATTGGAAGAAAATAAATGTACAGAAGTCAAATTATGAAAAGTGTTTCGTTCATTCCAATAACAAACAAACTCTTATGACCACATTATGGAAACAAGCTGAAGATGATTTCCTAGAAATCCAGAAAATATAAGTGAAATCTAAAAAATGGTTCAAATGGCCCTGAGCATTATGGGACTTAACATCTGAGATCATCAGTCACCTAGAACGTAGCACTACTTAAACCTAACCAACCTAAGGACATCACACTCATCCATTCCTGAGGCAGGATTCAAACCTGCGACCGTAGCGGTCACATGGTTCCAGACTGAAGCACCTAGAACTGCTTGGCCACAGCTGCCGGTAAGTGAAATCTTTTTGTATTCTTAATTATTTCTTCCCAGTTAGAATTATGAAGTGCAATAATAGTTTGAAGTTTTACCAAAAATGCACATACAAATATTAATGTCCAGCTTTATGGTTAAAACTATTTGGAAAGAGATACATTATGGTATGGTATGCTTGTATGTGATGGAATATTACAACATCTATTTTATTTATTTTAATGTGACTGTGACTGTAACTTATCTTTCAGAATATTGTACAGTTGGTAAAAAGACAGCATATCAGTTGTTAGTTTAATTATTCATACTTAAAAAATAAACTTTCCATTTCTGTAATACTTATAACAGTTACAAAATTTAGATACAGCAGAGCATGATTTTTTGTTTATATTGTCTCCCCTTACCCTAATACTCTTAACATATACATAACTGTTACATAGTCTAAATGATTTCTGATACATTTGTTCCTTTACATTTATTAATGTTTAACATTTACTCTGTTTATTGAATCACACTATCTATGTCTCGTGTGTGTGTGTGTGTGTGTGTGTGTGCCCACACATCATTTTCCATAGTCACAATAGGATTCAGCAATGTCACGTACACTATATTCTCAATCTTGCAACGGTTTTAACCCCTCCCACATTTGAAACAATGGCTTGGTGTACAGATGTCTGAGGAATACAGGGAACTCAAATCTGCCAATGCCATCTGGTTCAATTCTCTGAGGGGGAACTTCTGTGGCAAAAGGTTTGAAGAAGCTGTTGCAATGTTTAAAAAAGTCCTCAGAAGTGAACAGCAGTTACATGCAACAGCAAAGTAGGTTTGTAGCAAACTAGAAATGGCAATAAAAGCTTTAGTAATAGATATAGTTTTAGGAGAGAGCAGTACATACTTTTTGAATACACCTCATACAACTTGACTCATTCCATATCCGCAAAACACCTTATGGAACATGACATATGAATGAATGAACGAACATTTAGTATGAGCTGCCAATCATTGTACTTGCTTGATATGACCTTATGTTAATTTAATTTTGTGAAGTTATAAACTATTCAGAGACTGCTACATTATCTGTAAAAAGTCTTTGGCTGTGACTGATATTCCTACTAATCCATTAAAGTATAACTGCTGTATCCACCAGAAGATGTGGTACACAGCCACACAGAGAGGTCACCATGCAGCAAGGTCAGTCTCCAGAGCTGTGCAATACATGTACGGTCAAATGCTGTAGATGGCGCCCACAATACGGACTACATTATGTCTATGCCTAACATCATGCAAATAGTTCCCATGGATATTTACCCATCAAATGTGGATATAAGCAGACACACAGCTTCACACAGACACAGTGTATCAATAGTTAGTTTTAAAATATCAACACCATGCCTCAAGGCAGCATCAGAACTATCTACAGTTTAATTCCCAGAAGAGCCAAACTGGACAGTCGACTAGATATGTTAGCAACCATTCAATGGATTCACGACCAAACCATGCTGAAAGTTGCATCAGTGCAAGAGGTCTTTTAACAATATTTCCATTCAACATCTGCACACTAAAGTTAAGCTGTGTAATATTTATACTAACAAATTATTGTAAATTGTTGCTAATTTGTGTTACCTTCAATATTTCTCAGGATGTATATGCTACAAGCTTCAATTAATAGCCATGGTTTCCTGAAAATTCAGTTTCACTTAGAGTGGCCACTTTACCCCATCTTCCCCCACAAAAATAAGTTCATGCATGCTGTTGGTGACACAGATGCTTTTTTGAAATGATCAACAATGTCTGGAGCCATTAACTACATAGCATATTTTCATTGTGACCTGTGTTGTGGTACTGAATAGCCAATAAATAGTGAACCATTTAGATATTTCTGCCATCTGTTGTTAATGTTGTTATGGCTGAAAATGGAAGATCATTTTGGTACGTTCTTTGTTTTCAGAATTCTTTATGGTTGCTACTGGGAAGACAATTATGTTCAAATCAGAATATCATGCTTGAACTCAGAGTACATTCTGTAATCTTGCCACAGATATAGGTGTGACATATATAACCATTATTCAGTAGGTTAGTCCTACTGTGACTGTTGTGACTTGTAGCCTCTGCTGACCACTGCAAACAATTCTGTACTCAAATTAACTGAAATAAATTACATTCAAGACCAAATTTAATACAATTGTAATATCCAGATTTATTTTAAAAACTGTTCTGGTTGGTCAACATGTGTTGTTGGGTTTTTGCAATTCAGTCTTTTTGCACAAGTGTGGTAGTAAAATCTACAGGGCACTAGGGGTATAAGTGCAGATATTTCTACTGATGACTGTGGACAGTTTAATAAACCAGATTACATCAGTATTTGCTTCGGGCATTGAAATGTGGATATGTGGGCAGGAAAAGGTAGTCTATACTGACAGGAACAGTCCACTTCACAGATCAGTTATGACTGTGCAGGAAACTTCAGGTAGTAAATTATGTGATATGTTTGTTGGAAGACTGTCAAACACAGACAAAAAACAACGAACACACTGTCACGGGTACATACTAAGGTACCAATGATCACAATATCTATACTTACACACCTGACATCCTGTAAAGTGATAATCTTTGTGTAGGGACATAGAAATTTAATCAGAGCAGTAATCCCTAATTTTACTTCATGAATAAACAACTGACAAGGGGAAGGCCTCACACACGGCTAACCAATTCGGCTCAAATTTGGCAGGTCGCTTGTGTACAACCGAAAACAAAGGAATATAAGTTATTTTGTGTCAACACCCCCACAATTTTCAGAAAATCACCCCTAAAGGTTATGACAAGCAATCGACTCAAAATTGGCGGGATCGATAGATAATTGTAAATTGAGCCTTTTTCATCATCAGGTATGGGGGCCGCAAACGCAAAATTTTCCAGAAATCGAGGAAAGAAACTTTTACAACTGCCGCTTCTGTACCCACACAAGTAAACACCTTTCGCTGACAGCGCCGATAGGGCAATAGCCAAGATAATTGGCTGGGAATCGGAAAACAAGGGTTCGAATCTCGAATAGGGATAGGAGGGTTAATAAGGTACATAAATCAATAAGGAATGATAATAATACTTACTTTATTAACCCTCCTATCCCTATTATTTGAGATATGGAAAAATACAAATGAAAAGAACAACATCCGTTAGGCTTCTTCGAGATTCGAACCCGGGTTCTCCAAGTCCCAGCCAGTTATCTTGGCCGTTGAACTATCAGTGCTGTCGGCAGAAAGTGCTTACTTGTGTGGGTACAGAAGTGAGAGTTGTAAAAGTTTCTTACCTCGATTTCTGGAAAAGTATCCATTTTCGGACCCTATACCTGATGATGAAAAATGCTCTACTTACAATTATCTATCAATTCCGCCAATTTTGAGTCAATTGCTCATCAATACCTTTAGGGCTGATTTTCTCAAAATTTCGGGGGTGTTGAGCCAAAATATCTTAGATTCCTTCGTTTTAGGTTGTACACAAGTGACTTGCCAAATTTGAGCTGAATCGGTTGGCCGTGTCTGAGGCAATCCATTTGTGAGAATTGATTTCAGCACTTTAGCTTTAATTTTTCAGTTGTTATCACTATCCACAAGAAGTATTCTGACACTATTTACATTGGTGAGCTACATTTAATGATGAAAGTAACTTTCACATGATGTGTCACTACTAAATAACGTTGTTCAATGAAACTTGGACCATATGTATAAAGAACTTCTTCAGTACAGAAGGTAACTGAAAGACATATGCAATGAGGTAAACAGAAATGACTCTTTTATTCAAGGACAATAATTACACTGAAGTGACTATGATTTATGATGGTCTCATGGGCATTACAAAGGATGGGACATGGTTCTTAATAGAGTATGTGCTCACAAATTATGCCTCCCATACCAAAACACCTAGACCACCAAGACACTCATGTCTGGTAATATTTCTGTGTGCGCTATATGTTTCCAACTTGTTAGCACATCAGGCAAAGAGTTCAACCCCACGCAGTCACTGTGCAATTGTGGAGTGTGAGATTGCATGCCTTGAAGACCTGTTCAATTTTGTGGTAAGTGCATCCACTGTTTGATGTATGAGTCCATTCTTGCCTCTCGCATAATGTATTGTTGATCTGCTGTTGCAGTTGATCATGTTCAACTACTTCATCTCCTTTGGGCGGCAGTGCCTGTGGTTTTCAACACAACCTACATACTTGAAACATTGCTGTGATCTATACCAAACTTCTGGGCTACACTTTGCCCTTCATCCCCAAATGCTGTCTGTGGGCCACATTTTAATAAAGAACATCACCATAATACTCCATAACTGCTTGCTGATTGACATAAACTGTCTTTTCTCATCCTTATGGTACAGTACCGGCCACATTCTTCGCTGGCATCATGTTGTGGCTTTGGACCCATTTGCCACTATAGTCGTGACCTCATGCCATGTGATGTCCAGCTTTCTGTGCATAACTGAGTGATCTCTGACAACATGCTCCCATACTTTAATTCATTTTCAGTGAGTAGTTAATAAGTTACTTCGCTTATATATCTCATCCTTAAGTGTTGCAGAGCAGTGTATTTTGCATAATGAGATGGTTATAATGTCTGAGTTTTAAATATATGCTGTACTGGTGTTTTGTACCCAGCCATATGAGAGTTTAAATAATATCCTTCCAGTAACTAAGTGTTTATTTATTAACTTTTGAATCTCTGAAATTGCGGCTTTGTTTTACTCTAAATTCAGTTGGGTCAGATGTTTATTAACAATTTTTGGAAGTTTTTGCATTCATTTTTCATTTTAACCTTGCTGGTGATCCCATTCACTTATCTGACAAATTTACTTACCTTACTTCTGTACAAGATAGTGGATATTTTTTGTGAATGAGTGATACACTAACAATGTGGTCTGGTTGAATTAAATGGTCTATGGATTAGGAATAAGACAAAGAATGTATTCAGTGTACTTAATTTTGGTAACTGAAATACAATTGCATCTTACAAGATCTTCCTAAATTGAATTAAAAATTCTGATGTTAACTGGGTTTTGTTGAATGTTTAAATATGGTAGTACCCTTCATTATAAATGTTTTAAAGTATTGAAACCAAGATAGCGAATCTAGTCTAATTCTTTCCTGTTGATGACTAGATCCCATGTTGTACTTTTCTGTCTACTTTTCTCATACTGTTTCACTTAGCAGTCCCCTAACCTGCCCCAAAACATGCTTGTATATCCCTTGCTATGACTGTATTTTCTAACTCCCATCCATTATTTGTCTTGGTCTCCCTATTGCATGTTCCTTCAATTTCAAACACAAACATGTTACTGATCAATATTCAGCTATAAAAATCTATGAGACATGTGAAACTGTTATTAAGATAACATGTTCCAGATCATGATGTTCATCATGGGGATTATGTACAGTAAAATTAGCCATTTTACTGATTTTTTAATTTTATTCACTACTTAGAAAATTATAAAAAGGAAACTCAAAATAATAAAATATTATCACTCACAAGTGAAATACCAAGGCCACTGATGGACACAAACATTTCCAAGTTGCTCTTCTCTGCTTCAATTCTGCTTTGTGCTTGATAAGCAATCCTCTCATCTTGTGTGAATAAGAGAACTCTCTGGTAACTCTCTAAGTAGCTTACCCAGTACACAACAACTTTGTCTTTGCGAGTTTTCTTTAGCTGTCAAAAACAGAAGATTTAGTACATTTATAAATATAAATTTATGTGAAAAATTAAATATCAGTCTTCAAATGTAGAACAAGCGACATGTAACACTCACTACAGTAAACAAATATTCAAAATAGGAATATTCACTTCCAAATAGGTCTAACAGAATACCTTTTGGCAACTAATTTTGGAGACTTCATAAAGCAATCTTCCAGGATGTGAAGCCTAGTTGACTTGCATTTCAGCAACATCAGATTTAAAAATATCATTTACAGACAATGCAGATGAAAAACAATCTCCCCCCCCCCCCCTAATTTAAAGCTCCCTTGGAATGTGGGCATCTCATAAGAAATATATTAACAAAAGATGCTTAAAACTGTTATAAATAAGGAAGCTTTTAAAATATTGAAAATCATGACTAAAAAACAAGAATTTTTCCAGAAACAGTGATTACATGTGTGTGGTCTGTGGTTGTTTGGATGTTTTGTCAATTTTAGAAGAAGACCTTATGGCCAAAAGCTCATAAGTTTGTTCAATCTTTTTGTTGTGTCTGTCTGTGTCTCAACATCTCCTCTCTATGGTGTGCAGCAATCTATCTTTTCATAATATAGTCATTATTCCATCCTGGATTTTCCATTTTTGATAAGGATAACTGAAATGTCCAAAAATAATTTAAAACCTTACGTATGCCATGCTTCTCACAGAAAATACTACAGTATTTACATTTACACCAAGACAGTAAAATCCACTCCCAACAAATATTAACTAAATAGTTTGTGTAAACAATTACATGTCTAATTCCTTGTGTGTGTGTGTGTGTGTGTGTGTGTGTGTGTGTGTGTGTGTGTGTGTGTGTGTGTGCATGAAAACATAAGTACAAATGTTAACTGCATTTATCTTGCTTTAAAACTTCAGTCTAACATAATAATTGTTATGCACATGATATCCTATTACCACAGGAAATGATGTAGATTACATGAAGATTTCTAACAATCTATAACAAAGACCAACTGACTAAAATTTTATTGCAAGAATGTAATGTTGTTCTACATTACAAGGAAACTGGTTTGGAATTGTGTAAAAAGGTAAAGAAAAGAGCATGTTGTTTAAACAAGTGAGATAGGACAGCAACTTTTGAGTCTGAAGACGTATTGTTCATATCCCCAACTGGTTATTCTGACTAAGGTTTACCCCTAAATCCCATAAGAGCACTGCCAGTGTGTTTCTGTGAACAAAACTTTGGTCAGTTTTTTGTATCATCTTTATCTGAGTGAGCTTAATGATCTCAATGCCAAACCACAGTCATTCCTTCAGTGTATGAAATACTCGATGATGTAGCAAAGTTTAAGCAACTGTATGTGTAAATTATGTGTTTACTTCATACTAAAATGATATATTTGAACCACTGCACAAAAGATCCAGTTACAGATAAAAAAATTATTATTTATACAATTACATGTGTGGTGCCTGTTCTTTCAGATATGTCTGAAAGAACACACATGTAAATGAATAGATACGAATTGAGGAACATAGAACTATTTCAACTCAGATGCATGCCATCATTTGTCCCCTTGCAGAAATACAGTGAGGCTATGAACAATAGGGAAAATGAACAAGGTCATAGGATTAGTGGTGAGCAGCACTTGGGAAATTGCATGAATGATAATCATGCCTGGGTGGCAGAGGCACTTAAGGCAACCATTCTAGAGAAATGGAGCATCCATGTTCGAGTACCAGACTGGTCACAAATTTTCAAGTGCTGCTGTTGAATTATTTCAGCACCCACAGCATGTAAGTCATACACATTTACGTTTATGTAGTGCCTTAGTATACAGATGAAGGAGAGTCACAATTACAAATTCAAACATTACAGGAAAGGGTTAAAAATGTATTCTTAAGAAGGCTTACACAAGGTAAACATATTTGCAAGATAGTATGGGTCCTACTTAATCTAGGCTTTATTTTGCAAGTAATAGGAAAAATGAATGTATGGGGTATCCAAACTGTCATTATATCATTGCCAAATACTCCATGTAATAAATTAAAAATAATTTTATGGAATGCGATATGTACATCATTTTGAGTTGAAAGTTGGTAGGCACCTTCCTACATATGAAAGATGGTGTCTAATCAAATTTCATGCCAGTCGCATAAGATTTGTGCTAGTACTGCCGCTATGAGGATGCAAATCAAGTTTGCTTTAAATACTTGCTGTAATGGTTGTGATCATTCATTACCTTTGAGACTGGATGTGGTGAGTTGATGTTATGATGCCTTTAAGGCAACAAAGATGCCATTATCAGCAACTCACTGAGTTTGAATGAGGTCATGTAACAGGGTTATGAGAAGCTTATGTTCTTTCTATGATATTGCAGAAAGACTTAACAGGAATGTAGCCACATGATTTCTGGAAGCACTGGTCATGAGAATGTACAGTTGCATGAAGACAAGGCTCCAGACAGCTATGTGGCACCACCAAGAGCGAACACCATCATGTTCAGCATATGGCTCTGGTACATTTTACAGCCTCTCTTTGTCCACTTCCACCTTCCCCCTCTCTCTGTCCATTTCCTCCTTCCAGACTCTCTAATCATGTCCTCCGCCCCTTCCCTTCTCGCTGTCCATCTGCTATCCCTTCCCCCTCTGTTCATCTCCTCCTCTTTCCTTTCTCTGTACCTCTGCTCTTCCCCTCTCTGTTTACCTGCTCCATCCCCCTTTCTCTGTCCATCTCCTCCTCCCAACTTTCTGTGCATCTCCTCCTCTTTCCTTTCTCTGTCCATATGCTCCTCTCCCCTTTCTCTCTCCCTCTCCTCCTCTTTCCTTTCTATCAATCTCTAGCTCCTGCTCTCTCCATCCATACCCTATTCCCCCTAATTGTGTCCACCCCCCCCCCCCCCCCCCCGACTGTCTAATGATCTCCTCCTCAACCCTTCCCTCTCCATGCCATCATCCCCATCCCAGTAGGAGGTTTATGAATCTTATGCTGACAGACTTTCTTACCAGGTAGTATGTACTGTGTGTACCAAGTTTGGTTTAAATCAATTCAGGGTTTGAGATGGAACTTTTCACCCATGGTTTTTCCTGTGTATGCACATGTCACACATTTTTCATATACATTTAAGATTTTTCACACATATTTCACCCATATCTTCAGGCAATTTCCCCCTGCAGTTTCGTTTTCATACACCTCAATATTAATGATGTGATATTTCCTGAATTATGTTTTGTACAGTCATATAATTTTGCAGTTACATTCAGTGATATATGCAGATACTGTATGCAAAATGTATTGTGAATAGAGTTGGTAATAAAGAAATAATTAATTAAAAAGTCATGCATGACGCGTTAGTTTTCCACATATCTTAGTTTTTATGATATCATATCTCCCAAATTAAGTGTTGTACAATGATATAGTTTTGGATGTACATTCAGTGGTATATCTGAATAATGCCTGGAAGATGTGTTGCAAATAGAATAAGTAGTAATGATGTAATAAATTTAAAGGTTGTGACAGTTTTACAAAATGAACAGCAATAACATAGTGGGTGATACAGTTTTTTCCCTCAATAATCTTGTGGGGGTATCAATGAATTAGTAAGAAAAGGTCTCATAAAGGTTTAAAATTATGTGTTAATATTGTTGCAAGTCACTAAGTGCTCTCATTCTTAAATAGTTAACAAATATAGTCTGGTTATTTGCACACAGTGAAATTTGGAAATTTGCAGTAAGTTCCTATGTGACCAAACTGCTGAGGTTATCATTCCCTAGGCTTATGCACTACTGAATCTAACTTAAACTAACTTACCACAAGCGGAGGACTCTCAAGCCTCTCATGGGCTGTTGGGGCGAGGAGGGGAGGTGGGGGGGAGGGCATGCAGTTACCATGCGAGGCACACAGTGAGCTATGCTTCTTCCTCACTCCCACTGCTTCAAGAGGTATGTGGTTCTTACCCATACAGTGGTTCTATACAGACAGTAAGTTATAAGGGTATCAAGTTACTTTGAAACCGATCCAGTGGTTTAGAAGGAGCTATGGAGAATACATACATACATATATACATACACTTTCATGATGTGTGCAGTCAGTTCAAGAATGTTGAGAAAGATATCCTAGAGAATAAAAAGTCAAAACCTACAACAAAAGGTCCAAAATTATTAGAATACTGAGAAGAATAAGCAGTCAGAGTGGATGACTGCCAGAGGAGGGCACACGGTAAACATTCAGTTTGGTGGGTGGACTGCAATGGATGCACTTAGCATTGCAAGGTCCATTGAGAAGCTATTTGAATGAGAATTACAGGCTTGAAGGTCTGGAAAGCTGACAATGGCCAGGACAGCAGTGTGAAGAGCTCATGATCCCAAGATCTAATTTCAGAGTCCCCTTAATTATATAATAATGGGGAAGAGGATGGAATGGTACTATGCACTTATAAGAAGGCATAAATTGTGTGTCCACATCACATCAACAAGAGGTATTCAAAATTTTGCACAAAATTGACAAAAATACCCATATGTTGTACTTAACTTTTCATGTAGATAGTTACAGTATTTCTTTACAAAAATAGGCAGTGATATCTGACCTGTTACAGAAATGTAGAATCAGCTTGGATAATTACTGCCTATGGCCTCTGGAGAGTCTACAGCAACATTGAAAAACATTGACTGTGAAGAGTCATGTGTATAGAGTTGTGTGTTAGTGCATGTACAACATTTTACCAACTGAAGTAAATAAAATGACCTCCTTCATTCTGAGTGGAAAGTTATCACTAAATAAGATTCCAAATATCAGTTCAGGAAATATCTGATATGTTAATTAAACTGTATTTTCCAGTTATTATTTATAGGTGTACCTACGGGATGAACTTAATTTACACTCTCACATTAACATCATTGACACACAAGAACAAGCAACCTCTTGTATAGAATGGTGCATGCAGACCCTGGAATATACAAATTTTAATTGCCTATGCTGTATTATTTATTTAGTCTCCACTATTAGAGCCTATTATCTGAGAAGATGATGGATGATAATAAATGCATATACTGAACATTTATTTCTGGCACTTATTAAAGAAATGCTAATAATACATGGTTTCTTCAAAAAGGACACAGCCAGTTCTTCCTCCATTATTTTTCTCAATCAAAGCATGTACTGAATCTCCGATTACCTCACTGTTGACATGATGTTCAACTCTAATATTGCTTCCTTTATATCTCCAAATATAAACTTCACAGCCAGTTACTGGAGCATTACTGGCCTGTAATAAGACCAACTGGTAGTTACAAGGACATGCTGGTAGAATACTTTTAGACCCTGCAACAATTACATCACACCAGATTCCACTACTGGCATAACCAATGACATCACATCAGAACCCAACTGCAAAACTGGAGGGTGAATAGCCCACACTAGCAGTAAAATACCATGATGCCAAGAGATGATCATGAATGAAACGTTTCAAACTGCAGTGTAGGTGTGGTCATTTTCCAGTATCACAATGACCTTATCAGTTCACTTAAAATGGAAACAGGACAAAAGATCGGAACCTGCAAATATAGCAATCTTGGCGTAACTAATATATATTCAAAGGCAATGTAAAACAGGCATATCATATAGGTATTTCATCCTCAAAATCTTAATAAAATGGGGAAATTTAGCTAACAGATCTCTCAAATACATCAATCAGTGTACATTAATGTATGCGGTGATTAACAGCACTGGGAGACGGCAGGATACTGATAAATAAAGTGTGTATAATAAATGCTTTCTATGATATTGCATCTCATCATGCATTGCTGACCAGGTATAATATCACTCAGCAATGACTTCACCCTCAGATGGCAGTTGAAATGTCAGTCTGATATAATCTTCTAACTATGTCATTTGAAATATAAACATTTAAAAACACATTTTAATATGATACAGACTATCTCTGTTTCAAAATGTAAATAACTGGGAAACATGAATAATGTGCAGCATGCCTTAACTTACATGTTGCTCCCTTTCATCAGATTCTTCAGATCCTGTGTCATCACTGCTGCTGCCTTCTTGCACAGATGACTTTGGTGAAAGTCTCTTGAAGCTAGCTGATAATTTAGCAGTGACTGTTGGAGTGCTGGGAGTGACACAAGGCTGTTTGATTGTATGAAAACTCACACGCTCTTGACCATAACCATCCTATTTGACAGATAATAAACAAATGCCTCTTATCTTGTTGCATATAATTTCTCAAAACTGTGTGGCTGCATAAAATTAAAACACAATGAAATACAAAATGAATTTTTATCATGAATGTTTAACAGATTAATAATGTGTGATTCATTGTGACTCAGACCCAGGTCTTTATCACTGGCAGATAAGACTCTACTATGCAAGAAATCTAAGCATGTCACATATACTGTTGCAAAGCTTATACAGGACCATACCTATATCATTATTTCCCAAACCCTACAGAGACTCTATGCACACATTGTTAGACTAGCACCCTTGGGTGGCAAATTGAAGTTTCTTTCTGGAAAAAGACCCTAACAATCTCTACAATGTGAGAAATCTATGCATATCATGTTTGCTGTATCAAACGTTTTATAGGACTGTATATATCGCTTTCTTTCCCAGAATCTACAGAGGCTCTTGGAATACATTGTCAGAATAGCATTCTTGGGTGGGAAGTGGAAGTTTCAATTTATCAAAAAGTTTTACAGCAGCATATTTTACCCCTTTCTATGCCAAAGATACGTTACATAGAGGATAGTGTAAGTCTTTCTTTCTTCTGGTATTGTTACCATGAATGTCACTGTTGTTTTCATACTGGTCCACATTGTTGAGAACAAATTTCTTTAATGAGTATATCTACTGTGAGGGTGTTGTAAGAATTCTTAACCTCTTAAAGAGATGCTTACAATATGTGCAACTATGGGCCGCACACATTATTCTAATCACTTTCTTTCGTGCAGTGAATACTTTCTGCCCAAGTGTTGAGTTACACCTCCTCCCCCCCCCCCCCCCCCCCCCCCGCCACCTCTTAGAAAAAAAAAAAAATATATATATAAATAAATAAATATTGTTCCATATGAAATCAGAGAGTGAAAGTATTCAAAGTATGTTAGCTTGCTAATTTCTATATCCTCAAAATTAGCAATTAATCTAATTACAATAGTTGATGAACCTAATTGCTTTAGGAGATCTAAAATATCAATTTTCCAATTTAGATACTCATCTATATGTACACCCAAAAACTTAGTATACTCTACCCTGACTACTGACTTTTGTTGATGTGTTATATTTATTGAAGGAACTGTACCCCTTGCAGTAGAAAATTGGATGTACTGTGTTTTTTCTAAGTTCACACCAAGCCTATTCACAGAAAACCAATAAATAACTTTTCAAAGACATTATTATATCACTTTCTATTGGAGTTTCTTTTACTGGATTAATACTGATGCTTGTATTATCAGCAAACAGTGACAGTTTAGCTTCTTGTTTCAGGTAAGAAGGGAGGTCACTCACATATATCAAGAACAAAATGGACCCATGACCCAACCCTGTGGAACACCAAATGTTAGATGAAGTGGGAAACTTCTGTAAATCACTTAATCCATATAAAGAAACTTTTTGGTTCCTGTTCCATAGATATGACTTAAACCACTCATATGGCATTCCATTTAGACCATAGAATTGTAACTTCTGTTTCTTTAGAAGTTTCTTTACAGTGACTGTATACCATGAAGGGTCCTTCCCATTACGAACTGTTCTACTGGGTGCATATCTATCTAGTGCATGGTAAAATATTCCTTTAAACTTCAGCCATAGCTCCTCCCCACACTCCTGTGCTGTGCTAAAAGTTTCAAGTTCATTATTGGGATTTCACATTATTGCTTCTTTTTATCTAGTTTACTGAACATATGTATCTTTCTACTTGCTTTAGTTGCCTTTGTACTTTGGTAATCATTGTTGCCACAACCATGTCATGGTCAATAACAGCAGTTTCAATGTGAACATCCTCAAAGAAGACATGTCTATTTGTTGCCGTTAGATGTAAAATATTCCTAGTTAAAGTCTCCTTCATTTATAACAGTATAATTGGGGAACTCAAATACAAATGAACTGAGGTTTTCTCTACAGTTTTTGGTTACATCAGAAGTTAACTCTTATGGTAGACAGAATGATCCATTTACATTTTATCCCACCACTCATACATCATCAGAGTGACTGCCTGCAGTTTGTGGTTACTGTATACTATCCAATCAAAAGTATCCAGACACTTATTAGTGGACATTAATACAGCTGGGAGCAGTGGCGTTCTCCTGTAATCCAAGCTTCCAGGAGGCCATTGTGTGGGAGAGATCTGGAATCAACTACAGATTCGGCCGTTTCACAAGCTGAGGAACGGCCGCGGTACCTTCATCGAGCTCTGCAGATCGACAGATGACAGTGTGGAAATTTCGGCAATTAGTGGCTAAGGGTTAAGAGAAGCCCAACACACTAAACACAAGAAAGTTGGGAAACTGAAGCACATAACTAAAATCCCTCGTATAGGGTTTCGCTCCCTCCACCATTTGATGGCTTGAGCTCTATTGAAGATACTTTCAATAAGGTGTCTGAATGGCAATGCAGAAATTGCAACCTATTCTTCCTCAAGAGCCAAAACCAAGGAAAATAGTGGTGTTGGATTCTGGGATCTAGAGCAAAGTCAGCATTCTAACTCATGCCAAAGGTGTTCCATTGTGCGCAGATCAGATTACTGGGCATGCTACCCCCATTTCAAGAATGTCACTGTCTACAAATCAATACCTCATAATGCTGTTTTATGACATGGTGCATTGCCACACTGATACAATCATCATTTCCAAACTGTTCCTCGACTGTATGCAATACACAGTGCTGTAATATGTTGGATTGGGTTGTCTGGGGGAGGAAACCAGACAGCGAGGTCATCAGTCTCATTGGATTAGGGAAGGATGGGGAAGGAAGTCGGCCGTGCTCTTTCAACAGAACGTTCCCAGCATTTGCCTGGAGTGATTTAGGGATATCACGGAAAACCTAAATCAGGATGGCCGGACGCGAGATTGAACTGCTGTCCTCCCGAATGCAAGTCCAGTGTGCTAACCACTGTGCCACCTCACTCAGTTGTAAAATGTATTCATATCCTTCTACATTTAGAGTTTTCTTCAGCAGAATAAGAGGATCAGCCCATAATCATGAAAAAGACACTCATAACTGCATGGTTCACTGTTAGCATTAGCAGTACTCTCCAGCCATCTGCCAAACTCAAACCCTTCCTCTGGATTTACACAGGATATCCATGATTCATCACTTCAAACCACTCGTTTCCAGTGATGCACCGTCCAGTGCCTTCGGTCTTTACTCCAACTCAAGCATTGCTTTGCACTGACTAGAGATGTGCACGGTATGCGTTTGACATTATCAAGTGGGAGACTTGATGTTCTCTTTGTAGTTCCTTCATGTTTGCTTAACTTCAATGAGGCACCACTGCATATTATGATATGTATATTTTTACTGTATTTGTTTTTGTAACATAAACATCCCATATGACTGACTTCATTACTTGTGTATTGAAGGTACAATGCTTGCTGTTACGTTTTTTCCTTCTTTTTTTTTTAAAGGTGCTTTTAAATTTTATATAATATTAATTTAAATTATTATAACAAAATAAGTGTTACATACTCTGATTTGGATTATTTATTGTATGTCAGCAGTGTAACATTTTTGGATCATTGGCTTGTCTTTACACTTCATACGACACGATGTGGTTTGTTTGCAACTAATACCACAGTACCACCTCAAGTATGAACATGAGCTTGTACAAGCCATGCAATATATATGTTGCTTTATGTATTAGTTATTTTATGCATGACTTGCTGATATACTATTGTTCGCATGTTCACAAAATATTGTTCTGTGATATGATATGATATAATATGCATTTGATCAAGATGCAGTGAAATGTATATTCCATGGTATAGTCCATGTTTAAGTAAAATTGTATTACACTCTTTTGCATCTGATCCTAGTGTGCTTGAATATGTTGAGCCATGCTTTACAGACCTGATAACGGTAAAGTAATTTGCTGAAACCAGTCATCACAATAAATGCCATACTGCAGGTGTACTTCTGTTTCTATAGACATGCGTGGCACATGAGAAATGCTCAACCAGTGTACCCTGTTCTTTTTAACTTCCTATTCACTGTCATTGTGCTAGCTCAACAGCTGGTAGCACAGTGGAATTCAGGAGTGTTTCCTTCAGCTGATTTTATGTGACTTTACAACCATCCTCTGCAATGCTTGATGGTCACTGACTTTTGGTACATGAGACCTACTTGTTTACATCACCAACAGTCGTGTTGGGCAACCCTAGAAGGAATGTCCCTGGTGGATTTGTTATTCAGGTGACATCGAATGTCTAGCCCACTGAGCTCCCTAAACAACTCAGTCTGCTGTCATTGCTTGTCTACTGACAATACAGTACTCTCCACATCCTTTTTTACTGATGGGTCTGCATCTCATGATGTCTGATAGTTCTGCAGTACATAAAGAGGTCTGGATACTTTGATCAATTGCCAATTGCACATTGAGGAGATCCCTCATTTTAGCATCATAGTGCACCATGTTCTTAATATGATGATGATGCTCATGTAAGCTTGTAACACTACAACAGCAAGATTGTTCTCAAGTTGTAACATCACATGCCATTCATCCTTTGATATACTAGCTTGCAGTAGCTTTACATATAATACTGTCCTGACCCTATATTCTCTGATTATCTATGCTTCTGCCCAAGTGGGTTATGAAGTGAGGCGTACATTGCATTTTCTTTCTGCAGAATTTCACTTCAGAGTCACTATAAGGCAACTTTTGAGGGCACACCACTGAGGCTGTGATTTCCCCTTACAGCCCATACAGAGTAGGTTTCTGACTATGAATGTGTGGTACAAGTCAGGCAGACTTTTGTTTTGGATGGTCAGGTACAGCTGTTCTTGATCAGGTGGTTTGTTAATGGAAGTAAGAACTTGAAAGCTCACCTGTATCTTTATTATGGTTTCCTCCTTTATTTTCATTGACTGCATTACATGAAGATGCATATTGTTGGAATTATTTCCCAGAACGTTTAGAGTTATAGCTGTTAACAGTATCCTTAATTAGCTTAAGTATCAGACTTCTATTTATTAATTTTCAAAGGTTTCTTGGGGCATGTAATATTTGATACAGTGACTGCATAGATTGTGGCTGTGTTTTCCTACATCAAAGTGCTAATGTATATTTGTAAATCTAATTTAGAATGGGTCCCAGTGCAAATGCTATTCCCAGGCTCAGAATGAGTTGGTTGAAATTATGCACAGTTGAAAGCTAATGCAATGGGTGTGAATAACTATACTTAAAAACACACCTCATATGTTCAAAACACCTCAAATATGATGCTTTCTCTCAAAATGGAAAAAATATTGCAATTTGCCTATCATTTGATAACGAATGGCATTTCAGTGGCAGCACTACATGTGTCGAACATAGGAAACATTTTAAGTGGAGACCCTAGTACAACACCCATCCATGCTACAAAAAGGAATAAAGAGTTATGTGAATCTGAAAGAAAGCCTAACTGATTTTGATACAGTTCTCATTTAGGAAAGCTTTCTACATTATATGTCATGTCAATACAAGTCACAGGGAGAGACTATTAGAAGTTGGCCAAAGTAGATAACTGTTAGGGAAACTAAGCCAGGGATAGGAAAGAGAACCATGTGTAGTGAGTGTGTGTTCCAAGGGAACTGGTCAACTTATTGAAGCATCCAGCCTTACAAATACTGATGTTGAAGATTGTAATCAAATACACATTGTTGCTCATGGTACAACAAACAGTACCTGAGTTCCTTTTGATGCCTGGCAAAGCAAGTGAAAGTAACCAGTCTTGCTCACAAAATTTCATTGTTCTCTGAAATGATTTGGAGTGAAACCTGAAACATAGACTTTGACAATTCTGTAGCTACAAGTGTAGGTTAATGTGTATGGAAGACACACAAGGGATGTTTAGACTATGTGACTCTCTATCCTGTCAGGCTAAATGTTGCAAACTACTCCAAAATACTTACACCAAAACTCAAAACAGACTATGAATAGATCAGACTTTCTAGCAGCAAGCAGACCAAACCACTCAGAATATTATCATAGAAACAGAGACCAGTGTTCATAATACATCTGTAACAATGAAAAAATGACAAACAAAGACTTTCTTGTTGTACATGACTCTCTGCTAAAAATGCGGTAGTGCCAAATTCCACAGCAGACGTTTGCCCAGGAATCAAGACCCACCTGTTGAAGGAACACTTTAGCAACATATATTGCTCACAGGATTGTTCAGCAGAGGCATCTTCGAAGAATTAAAAGGAGTCTTCATCAACGTAGGTATAAATTCTCTAGAAGTGACACTGAAGAGGTTTTACTGCTCACATGTGTTCAACAGAAAACTAGTGTTGCAGTATGTGGAGGTTTGCTTGCAAACTATGAACGAGGCTTATTGAAAGTTAAACAATTGTGCACTGGCCATATAACTGTGTATTATTAGGAGGTAGTGAAAAGTGACATTAAAGTACTGTGAAACGCAACTGTGTACCTGTCAGCTACATTATTTACAGTAGTCAGTGTCGGAATCCACAACCCATTTTTCAACCAGTGTAGCAGTGCAGTATGTCAACACCGAGGAATGTAAATCAAGAAATAATCAAAGTAGGCAGAACTGCTACATAGTGTGATGCAAAACTCTGCAAGCACCTGTCACAACTTTTTCCATACAACAGGATCAAATGCTTTCCAAGAACACAGACCTCTCATGGTTTCTTGATTATTGGTTGTATGTCATGAATCTATTTATGAGTTCCTTTTCCTTCAACAAAACCTGATGGGCCTGTGGATATGTGAGGCTGAATATATGACTTCAAACACTGCTTCAAGATTTAGTGCAAAGTTTTGCTTGTGTGGGATATAGGAACAATAATTCGGTAGTTGGAGTAGTTCCTGATGGACCCTTTCTGGTGTACAGAAATGAAGAAGGACTTCAAGCAGTCTTATGGCCAATACCAAGTTTTACATATTCTTGTACACAATGAATGCAGAACATCAACACCTTCCTGTCCCACTTCTTTGATCATGTTCCCAGAAACACCGTCTAGACCAGGGACCTTATATTTCTTCGGATGCTGAACTGCATTCTCTATTTCTCTGCATAAGATTGTAGGTTCCAGTGTAAGTTGCTCAACTGGTTGACTGTCTGTACTGTCATTAATACCAGAATACAACTTTTCACAGTTCTGTTTCTAACTTGCAACAGCACCTTTTGTCTCCAATAGTGTGCCATTCTCAGCATCTACAACCCACATGCGCAAGGTGTTCGATACAGTTCCCCACAGTCGTTTAATGACCAAAGTAAGAGCATCTATCAGATCAATTGTGTGATTGGGTTGAAGAGTTCCTAGATAACAGAACGCACCATGTCATTCTCAATGGACAGAAGACTTCTGAAGTAAGAGTGATTCAGGTGTGCCACAGGGGAATGTTGTAGGACCGTTGCTATTCACAATATACATAAATGAACTTGTGGATGACATCGGAAGTTCACTGAGGCTTTTTGCAGATGATGCTGTGGTAAATCGAGAGGTTGTAACATTGGAAAATTGTACTGAAATGCAGAAGGATCTGCAGCGAATTGATGCATGGTGCAGGGAATGGCAATTGAATCTCAGTGTAGACAAGTATAATGTGCTGTGAATACATAGAAAGATAGATCCCTTATCATTTTGCTACAATATAGTAGGTCAGCAACTGGAAGCAGTTACTTCCATAAATTATCTGGGAGTGTGCATTAGGGGTGATTTAAAATGGAATGATCATATAAAGTTGATCATTGGGAAAGCAATGCCAGACTGAGATTCACTGGAAGAATCCTAAGGAAGTGCAATCCGAAAACAAAGGAAGTAGGTTACAGTACGCTTGTTTGCCCACAGCTTGAATACTGCTCAGCAGTAGGGGATCCGTACCCGATAGGGTTGATAGAAGAGAGAGAGAAGATCCAAGAAGCAGCACACTTCATTACAGGATCATTTAGTAATTGCGAAAGCATTACGGAGATGATAGATAAACTCCAGTGGAAGACTCTGCAGGAGAGATGCTCAGTAGTTCGGTATGGGCTTTTGTTGAAGTTTTGAGAACATACCTTCACCGAAGAGTCAAGCAGTATATTGCTCCCTCCTACGTATATCTCACGAAGAGACCATGAGGATAAAATCAGAGAGGTCAGAGCCCACACAGAAGCATACCAACAATCATTCTTTCCTCGAACAATACGAGACTGGAACAGAAGGGAGAACCAATAGAGGTACTCAAGGTATCCTCTGCCACACACCGTCAGGTGGCTTGTGGAGTAAGGATGTAGATGTAGATATAGATATAAGGATTAAATTCACTGGTGATGCTGCTGGGATTCTTGAAGAGATCACACACTTGACTGTGATTATGATGTTCCTCTGTCACAATACAGATACTGTTAATGAAGAGTGACCTGTTCTTTCTGCTGTTAGACTTATTTCTCTACACAGGTTCTTATATCTGTCTGGATACAGGCAGTGAGGATCCAGTTTCTTTCAGATTGCTTCTGTCTTCAACTAAATTTAGTTTGAACTGTGATATCCAAGTATTTTTTTTCCTATTTGTGGTCATTCTGATCTCAGATCTCATAAGGAAACAACCTCCTTCTTTCTGAGTCTTACAAGCTCACCAAATTTCCAAAGAGCTTCCTTGGTTGTGAATCTTAGTTGTCTTTCTCTGCTCTTCTTGGTGGATATGAGCTCAATCCATCTTTTCATGGACAGAAGACTGTGATCACTTCTACAGTCAGCTGCAAGTAGGACTTACAGTCAAAGAATGGATTGAACTAGGATGAAGTCAATTGGGTTTTTAAAATCTATCAGCAGGTGATATTTAAGTGTACAGTCTTGGACACAGTCCATTTTTGTTCAAATTTTATTTTTAGAAAGTCAGATCAGAAAAACCATGCCATTTTTCTTTTCGATTTCTGGTACATGAGAACACTCGTCAAGCAGATATTTGAAATGTTCTCCACCTTTAGGTAAGTCCTTACCAAGCTGTCCCATTAGGTCGACTGGTAAGTTATTATGTGAAAGAGGTAACAGGTTATTTTATTTTATTTTTTATTTTTATTTTATTTTATTTATTTATTTACTTATTTTTGACAGATGCACAAGAGTCTTGCACAAAACGAAGAACAGATAAAGAGCTTGTCTTAGGAGTTATGAGTTATGATACATACTAACTAGCACTACTACTGCTACCAATATTTTGGTTTCATATCATTATTACTAGTATTATTATTATTGTTGTTGTTTTTACAGAAAAAGTGAATGAAATAAGTAACATTCATTATAAAAGCTTTTTCTTAATGGGCCTGCATTATTTATTCAGTGTGGTGACATGTTCTGTTACTATGTGGTAAATTATGGTGCCACTATGAAGTAATAAATAAATAACTTAAGATTAACTGGAATACTCATTGATGACAACAACAAAAATAACTCCAAAATTTTGGTAGATGACAGCAGTTCATCTTCAAATTATATGTTATTTTTACCTTATGAAATTCAGCTAGGAATCCCTTAGACTTCTTATTGTAGATATTCCAATAGAGGTATCTTTCTTTAGTAGGGTCATCCCACGTGTACAGCATTGACTGATAGGGACTCAGGAGCATCACCTGGAAGTTTCATATATTTTTAAGTATGTTGATAAATTACTTAACTGGAGTAATTAACATGTCAGTACTTACCTTCCAAGCCAATATTATTTGAAAGATAATGTTCTTCTTAATGTATTACATGTATTAATGTATTGCATGCATTACATTACTGCTACACAGCCAACATAAGAAGTATTTTCAGGTTCACCACAAGTATTTTTTAATATATTTTTGTTACATATTCAGGATGCATGTATTTTCTTCTTATGATATAGCACTAATGAGAAGTTATCCTTTCTATTTCAACTACATTAGTTGTTTTTCATGTTTATAAACATTTTGCAATTTTGGCTGTTTAAAGTTGAATGTTCTTTATTTCATCTTTCACTTGGGTACTATCAATTTCAGCACATGCTTATCGTCAAGTAATTAAAAATATATCAGAGTTCCCTCTACATTTCACAGCCACTTGGGCAGCATGGAAGTGTAAGCAAAAGTATCAGTCATATGCTGTGCATTACTGACAAGTTGCGCCAATGTCAAAAAAAAAAGCAGAAGTACACATACAGTGTTAATGCTGAATCAATTAAACACAATTCACAAATAATATTTTAATGGAATGAGCACCATAAAATCCTTACATTTCTGCTGTTTTACAGAACATTCATTTTATGGAGGGGTAACCCTACAAGAAAAAAATTGCAAAGGATCCCACCCAGTGACTATGGTACCCACTCAAGCAGTGGCAGGTCAGTGGTCTCAACACGACCTATACAGTGATGTGGCAAGACTTGATTCGAATAATCTTGTACATAATTGTTTAAGTATGGAGAGCTGCCATCTTATTGAGAGATGAAATCCTTGCCATCAGTTTCAAGTAGTGGCATGAACCACAATTACAACATACATGCTTCCTCTGCCTGATTTGCTGCTGTTTTCAGCAGTTACAGTCAGTGACACTCCTTTCACCAGTTTTCCAAACTAATGTGCTAGCTTCACATAAAATATAAACTTTGAGATTTTGTCTTGGCAGGTACTGTATCATTTGCAGGTTATGTTTAGCCATTTACCTATACCAACTTTTTTTAAATGTCCCATGAACTTTATAATTATCCTTACTTTACTAAAGTTTTTTGCTCTGGTGAGTGTTGAGATAAATCTTATTTACATTCAACACTTTCACATTCTCCAGTAGTGACCAGTCAAGAATAGGTGCATCTTTACATCAATAAAGAAAAGTCACAGTGTTTACAGAACAAATGGATTGTTACAGCCAAGTTGATGTAATATCAAGATTTAAATATCAAAATTTATAGCATGTAAAATTCTATAGAAATGGGTTATATGAAGAAATTTTGAATATATGATGAAGAGAGGATAAATCAAACAGAAACTTTAGGACAACAGAGATAAAATAGACAGATTATGAAACAGGAACAAGTGGGATTCAGTAGATGAGGTTTGTATGTCAACATGTTGATACTAACTAAGAGGTAGATGGTAGCTATAAAAGAATAATAATAATTTGGTGTAGGTCAATGGCCTGGAGCAAGTCTTTCAATCTGTCATCACTTCAGCTACTTACATGTCCTTAACATACACCAGTTATTCAAGAGGGGCAAGGGGACCTACAGTTTAATGTGGAATCCAAACTGCATGTTGTTTCTGATGACTCCTCAAATCACTGAGAGGTGAAGGCTAATTTAAAACAAAGACTGAGAAATCCATGGTCCAACTGAGATTTGAAGCCTTGACCACTCAGTTTTCAGGTGTATGCTTTGCCACTAGACCAACAGACCTTAACAACAGTTAAGATATAGTTTGAAAACCACTTAGACAACACAATTGTAGAGGAAATATATAAATAAATCCACTAATGAAACAAATTATCAGAGTCAGAAGTAGACAACAGAATGACTCATATGATTGTTGGTAATAGGATACTATAGTAAAAAAGTGATTACTGGGATAGTGTAATAAAAATTATATTGAAAATATAACTCATGATAGTTATAAACTGTGTAAAGAGTTGGTTCTTATATGAGGGCTGAGAAGGTCAAAAGTCTTTTACTGAGATTCTACTGAAAGAAATTCAGAGGGAATGAATGATGGACCATGTGCTGGGTCACATATGCCCTCCTTCATTCATCTTCATCCTACACTGTATGTACCACCCTTGACTTGGAAATGGTCATCACTTGTAACAACAAATGATCTCACCCATCACCTCAAGACATAAGTGTAAAACAAGGACAGGAAGAGTCACTGAATTGCCACACATTTTCAAGCAATGTTCTGCATTAGTACTGGGAAAACTTTATATTATTGGTTCTTGTATGAGGGCTGAGAAGGTCAATAGTCTTTTACTGAGATTCTACCGAAAGAAATTCAGAGGGAATGAATGATGGACCATGTGCTGGGTCACATATGTCCTCCTTCATTCATCTTCATCCTACACTGTATGTACCACCCTTGACTTGGAAATGGTCATCACTTGTAACAACAAATGATCTCATCCATCACCTCAAGGCATAAGTGTAAAACAAGGACAGGAAGAGTCACTGAATTGCCACACATTTTCAAGCAATGTTCTGCATTAGTACTAGGAAAACTTTATATTATTGCATTTACCTACTTCTGTACAATATATCGTAGTCTGCACTACACCACTATATATTCCCATCTACTCTTTGATTCCATGTTACTTGCTGAAATTTGCTAAATACACTGTAGTTACAGGTACTGAATGATGTCAGCACAAACAGTGTGTACCAGAGGTGCTGTAATTTTTTTTCTGTACATGTATGGTTGATCATAAGACTGAGTTATGCAACAGGCTTTCATCATGGAAATGAGTAAATTTGCTGAAGGCTATAACCTGAAGTGAGAGGACTAATATATATTTTAATAGCTGATCTTTCTAAGACTACATTTATTTGCTATTTATTGCAATGTTTGTGTCATTGGCAAACAAAACAAACGTGGCATCACTGATAAACACAAGAAAAAGTAAGAGACTTAAGATGGAACCTTGTGGGACCCGACGTGTAATTAGTTCCCAGTTGGATGATGTCTGATAGCTTAATACATGTCTCTTTCCTAATAACACCCTTTGTTTCCTGCCAGAGATATAAGATTTGAACCACTTTGCAGCATTTCCTGTTACACCATAATATACTAATTTACTTAAAAGGATATTGTGATTTACACAGTCAAATGCCTTTGACAGATTACAAAATATACCAGTTCCTTGCAAGTTTTGTCCAATGAATTAAGTATATTTTCAGTGTAAGTGCAGATAGCCTTGTCAATATCAGAACCCTTTAGAAATCTGAACTGCGACTTTGACAGTAGCAGTATATTATTTGTGATGAGATGTTTATAAGACTGATTGTATATTACCTTCTCTAAAAATTTTGAGAATGCTGGTAAAAGTGAAATTGAATGGAAATTTGATACTATTTCTTTATCTCCCTTCTTAAACAGTGCCTTAACTTCAGCGTATATCAACCATTCAGGAGATATCCCACTGATAAACGACTGGTTATACAGATAGCTTAATATGTTACTTAACTCAGAATCACATTCTTTAATTGACTTAGTTGATATTCCATACACTATATACATCTGTCACCAATGTATCTTTTACTCTTAATGCTATTTGCCCCTCTTCATGTCTGGTTCTACCAGTCTCCACCTTCACTATATCCCATTTTGTCTTTATTTAGTTATCTGATATGACTATCTTTTCCTTGTAATATATTTGCTTTGATGTCCATAACATCACTCCATTGAATGTCTCTGAGGAGTGCCCTGAAATAATAAAATTTTGGCTTACTGGTTACCCTCTTGAGTTCAGATTTAACACATTTTACATCCTCTTCTGTATTAACATTTAACAGAAGGAACTGCATGTCATAATCTGAGAGGCCATTGTATATTGGTTTCATAATATAATTTTGTTCATTGGACTTCTCTACAAAAGTATTATCAAAGCCTGTTTGCGAGAAATTGGTTACCCTAGTTGGGAACGTTACAGTGAGAATTAAGGTGAATGATAGTGTTAGTATTGCAAATAAGGTCTTATTGGGAGAGTCTTTAAGGAAATCTACATTAAAGTCACCAGTAACCACTATTTATTTGTTTTTGGTTGTTAAATGAGCCAGTACAGCTGCAAGGTGGTTTATGAACAGATTAAATTTACCTGCAGGTGCTCGACATACACTTAATATTGTGAAGGATTTTTTATTAAATTCTTCTTTGGTTGCACATGCTTCTATATGCTGTTCTCAGGATAATTTATGAATGTCTTTGTTATTAAATTTATGACATTTCCTAATGAATGTAGCAACTCCTCCTTTCCCCATTTCTGCTCTACAAAAGTGAGATGCTAACCTAAATCCTGTAACACTTAAGTTCGATACCAGTAGTCACATGATGTTCAGAGAGTCAGATTATGCCAGCTGGGTTTGAGGACTCTAACTCATCTATGCAGATAATTAATCCATTAATTTTATTTCTCAGTCCTTGAATATTTTGATGCAATAAAGACATCTGACGTTTCACATTGACTGAGTCAAAATTGGGTGGAGTTGAAATTCCTGCTGATTGTTGAAAATTCTTAAGCAACATCTGTTTATTCTGATGCAATAAGTTAGAATTATGTTTTTTGGTTTGTTTGTCAAACTGGAGGTTTGTCTCAATCCTAACCTCTCTTAAAACTTGGTTTCTTTCTGTCCTCCCTACCCTACAAAAGGGTGTTTTCTGAACCCTTTAACCACTCCTATTTTATCACTCATGACAGTGCCACCTTCCTTTAATTTTCCTGCTATTTTCCCAACCAGTTTAACCTTCCCTTTCTTGTTGAGCTGAAGGCCATGCCTGGTATAATCCCTCCTATTCAGAGAAACCACAGGATACACACTAATGTGTGGCCCTGCACCCAACAAAAGCAGCCATTACAACCTCAAATTACCTCTCCTGGCAGAAGAGTTCAAATGAGGTTGGTCATGGCACCCAAGAACAGATATAAACTCAACACTAGTATGCTTCGATGCTGGTCCCATATTTGCCAAGTCACACTCAATACTGTACCCAGAATCTCTGTCAATACTATTACCTGGCCCACCTCCTATGACCATGGTGTCTTCCTTAGTGACATCTTTACAAAGTGATTCTAAATCCTCTGTCACCTGCTCCAGATTAGAACTAGGTTTAAAAAAAAATTGTAATCTGATATTCTGATCCTAGTTCATCCAGCAAAAGTTGGGCAACACCACTTCCAAGGGAAATACCTAACAACAACACTTTCTTTCTCTTTACTTATTTCCCTACATTCTTACTTTTCAGCTTGTTGCTGAAAGTTTGTTGTTCCCTGTCTACACCTGCACCTGCTTTTGGCTCATCAGCTTCTAAGTGAAGTAACAGGTCAAATCTGTTTTCCACATTCACCACGAACCTGTCAGACAAAGTTCTAGGCCAGTTCCTCCTGTTGCCTGTTGCCACTTCCCACCTCTCCTTAATGAATGAAAGGTCATAATCACACTCTGTTCTGAGGTGGAAATCCAAAATTCAGAAAAGCAAAGCTATATTGTTCATTATTATATATAGTCAAAAAAAAAATACTGCAATATTTTTCAGTAATAGATTAAATTCTTAGAGTCAAATCACCCTGAAGTATTACTAGCTGGAATTTCCCTTCACCTTAACAAATCTGACATGAGTTTACACACTGGTGAGGCACATCAGTCAATAGAATTTAATGTAAAACACCTCAGCAAACATTATTTAATGTGTCAGTGAGTATTTTTCCTATTTTTATGGAGTCAAAAATAACCAATTAATGTCATTTTGTGGGAAGTGAAAACAATTGCAAATAATAACACTGGGTAAGCAATAGTCATGAAGCATATGTGTAGATGAAAGTCTATTAAAAGTGTCTATCTTGTCCCTGTAGAAGAAATATATTATCAGGTGAGGAATTACTCTGGAGGAGTAAAATTTCCATAAGACCTTTTGATTTAACTGCCCCTTCTACAGTGGCTATCTACAGCACAACACTCTTTCTCCTGATGAGTACTTAATTTTAAATCTATAATTCCATTTTTTTTTTGAGTGACTAACTATATTTCATCTTCAAAGAATACATAAACAAACTGACAGAAGTAAGATCAAAAGACATGGTCTAGCTGCTTTCACAATCTAGACAGAGAAAGTTTTCCTGAACTGGTACAACCCCAAGTTTCACTGAGATCTTATTATAAAGAATGAAGATTGTGCATTTTTTTTCATTTAATTTGAATGTTTTTTTTTCTTTCTTGACTGTATATTTTCTTGGTCCTTCTGTTTATCGTGTATCTGCTTATTTTTTATGACTCACATTTTATTTAGACACCTTGTGTTTCGTGCATGTTAAACAACTGACAAATTTTAATACCTTTACAGCATTTCTGCCATTCTGGCAACAGCTCAAGCCCAAGTTTTTGTAACCTTTACATAAATAATCTTATTCCCTACAGTACTGAAATAGAGTGACCAGAGTGTTTTATTTCACAGTTATTAACCTTAAATGCAAATGGATATTTCATTCTGTCAGTCAAGTTGAAAGAAGTGGAGAGACAGGAAAGGAGTGTGGCAACAGGGAAAATGCAATATGTAAAGGGCAAGGAGGGAGTTGGGGATATTTAGAGGCATGAGAGGTGGAGGTGGCTAGTAAAATGAGGACTGAGAAAGACAATAATAATGGAAAATAAACACACACACACACACACACACACACACACACACACACACACACACACACACACACACACACATATGTGGATATTTCATTTCATAGCTTAATTAGGCGAGAGAATACTACTTTGGGATAAGAGGATAGGATTTTTGGTAGGGTATTTCTCATCTCAGGAAATATTGAGAGATATTGAGAGCTATGGTGATGGATGTGTTAGTTTTTTTTAGACCTAAGTGACACTGGGTGATAAGAGCAGTACTGGTCAGTAATTGGTTAACAGTGGTGACAAGGTTTTTGGGGTCACAGAAGAGAATGGCACAAGAAGTCAGTTTCTGGATTAGCTGGTCAGGATATTGCCTGTTTTCAAAGGCTTTGACTAGGCTATGACTATAGCTGTTTAGCTACTGATTCTCACTGCAGATGAGGTAGCCATTGGTTTGAGTACTATAAGGGGGTAAGGGGGAGGACTTTTCACTGTGGAATACTTGAGAGCTGCGAAAATGGAGATGCTGTTCATATACTGCACATCTGATATGGGCAGAAGTTCTTATAGCCTCATGTTACAGATGAAGATAAACACCTAGAAAGTTAGCTCACTGAGTTCAAAATGACCAGAGACAGTAGATTTCGCAGTAGATTTTGAGGTTCAGGAGAAGAGAGTATCCGTTGCTTTGTCACTCTTCCAGATCATGAAGATATCATTAATGAATCTGTACTTCAGATTTTGTGTATTTAGTGGATAGGAAGAAATCCTCCAAATGGTCCATAAAGAAGTTAGCATAGCCTGGTGTCATGTAGGTATCAATGGGAATTCCTTTTTTAAACTCTTCCATGAAGAAATAATTATGTGGCACAGCATTGCTGCCAAAAGGCAAAAGGTTTATATGGTGAATTTGGTGTCATGAGGGCCCTTAAAAATCAGTTTTTCATGGTAGTGAGGCCAAGACAATGGGGGATGTTTGTATACAAGGATGTTGCATCTACAGTGACAAGCATGGAGCCTGGTGGTACTGGGAAAAGAACTATGAATAAGTGGAAATGGGTGCGATTAGTGTGTTGGTTGTTGGAAGAGAGATGATGGATGATGTAATTATTTTAAAATTTCCTATATCATTTTCATAATACAATTTTATTATTCTAAAAATAGTTTGCTACTGATTTCCTGCTTTAAGAATAAATGAAGGATAATACCTGACCAAGATCTTGCTGGTAGATCTTCAGAAACAGATCCTCACACAAGTTGTCAATCCTAACTGGTGCTTCTCCAAAGCTGTAGTTATTGAAGGCAATAGAGAATGGTTTATCCCCACCACCAGTCACCGAAACACATAGTCCACACTGTCAGAAGAAACATATTTGAGAGTATGTGTTGTGCACATATCCAATATTAAACTCAAGCGTATTTCAATAATGAAACAAGTAACAAGACTCACGCCTTTATCCATTCGAAGAACTGTGTGGTGGACAATTGTTATGGGAAAATGTTGAGACATAATCTTGCTGTCTCTAAATTTAACATACATGTTCATTGATTCTGTTTCTGGCCAAAATGGCACACACTGAAATAATGAAATACACACACTAGTCATTAATTATCTATATTTTCTCATTAGTATGTATAAAATTTATTTTGGACAATAACCAATGTTTAACACATCCAAACAATCATAAAATGAGATGCATGAATCAGTACAGAAAATTTCTTTTATAGAGTTGTTTCATTTGTGAATCAGTAATATTTTATCTGTGTTTCAATTCCAGCTTATGAAAAAAAAATGGTTAAAATGGCTCTGAGCACTATGGGACTTAACATCTGAGGTAATCAGTCCCCTAGAACTTAGAACTACTTAAATCTAACTAAACTAAGGACAACACACACACATCCATGCCCGAGGTAGGATTCGAACCTAGAACCATTTGGCCACTCTGGCCGGCTCTAGCTGATAAGGAAGGCTTTGAGTCTATTAATTCTCAATTATCCATCTCCATAACTAATGTTGTAAATGTATTTTATTTCTTCACATGGTTATAATAAAATGGTCGAAGACATGTGATTATGCTTCATAGTCTATTTTATCATGAAGTCAATTTGAGCTTCTGTGTCATCTGTACTTTGTGACAAATCTATACAGTAAGTAGATAGAAGTTAAGTATTATAGCACATAGGAACATTCTGAAAACATACCATAGTAGACCATGACTGGCACCAACAAATAATGACATAGTCTGTCCTCAGGCACTGCTTTATCTCTTTGTGTGGTATCCAGAAGAAATTACGTTGTGTACACACTGCAAGTTTGTGACAGACATGGAGAAACCAACAGCTGGATTCAGATATGAATCCTGAGAGTCTCCATGCCAATTTTAAATTTAAACATATGAGTTAATGTTGTGTCCCTATGCTGTGATTTTTCATCTGACCATTGAGGAAGCTGAAGAGGAAAGGCTGGCACTGACCAAGCAGTGATGGCCTCAATGCCAAGCCTACAGCATGGTGGTGCCATTGATGAAACTACAACCAGCCATGTTGAATCATGCTGACTTTTGATGGAACCTAATGTTAACATGAGGCAGCAGGTTGTGACTTGTGGGTGGTTGGATGTCAGTAGAACCTGATTGCAGCCAGCCTCCATTAGTTCATGTGGGGGACATGTAAGTCAGGTAGCATTGTTGGTGACCCAGGTATGGCAAAACAGACTCCATGGTTGTTTGTGATCTGGCCATAGGTGCCAGTTCAATCCCATCAATGACTGCGTCTGGAAGCTACATAATTTCTAGTTGTAGTGTTATAACGTAACTATAACAGGAGGTACATGCTACGCAGAGATACTCTATGTGAAAACAACCCAAGTTTCTATAACTTCTCTATTTTCCTATTTAAAAGTGTGTATTCAATACCTATCGTGTG
Source organism: Schistocerca gregaria (assembly GCF_023897955.1). NCBI lineage: Eukaryota > Metazoa > Arthropoda > Insecta > Orthoptera > Acrididae > Schistocerca > Schistocerca gregaria. Next base: position 555,095,289 of record NC_064931.1, read on the forward strand.
CATGTCTACCATTCAGTGCTCAACCACACAATGAGTGGTTACCTTTAGCCCTTCCGCTGAACAGAAAAAGAAATTAAAAGTGGAAACACAATGGTAACATGCATCTACAAGAAGGGCTATGTGTGAAGCTGTAAAGTAACAACAGGTAAGTGCTTCAAAGCTACACCAACTTTCTGAGCTTTTATATGCACCTTTGCTTCAGTTGTCATTTACCTACAGATGAGTAGTTGCCTGTCCTTGGTTTCATTCTTTGTTTGTTGGTACAAAGTTCCCATTTCTGTTATCATAAAAGAAAACGGCAGATACTTATATCAACTCTTTCTAAATTAATAGGCCTTGCATGCAGAAAAAAAAGTTAATATATATAAATTTCCAGTTCTTTATGTCCCATCTGTGGTGAATGAACATTAAGGTAATCAAAATATGCATACAAGGAAGTTGGCGTAACAGACCACTATTGCAGTGTATGATTATTAGACTGTGTAACTATAATATAGATGAGTAAGTCATTCAAAATGTACAAACATTTAGATAAAATAGCATTGAAAAATATAAAAAAAAACAGCCTGTGAAAAAAATTTCAGTAAAATGAAAACTTACTTAAAACAAACTATGCCTACAGCACACAATGTTTGAATCCAAGATATCTGTAGATGAATTTCAAAATGCAACATACCTGACCAGGTGACAAGTCAATCCATAAGTCTGCCCTTTCATTTTCTTCCATAAATCTCAGATGTTTGTTGCTGTTATTACTAACAATGAAATTGGGAAGAAAAGTCACAATGCGAGTAAGCTGAGGGCACAGCTGTGATAGTGAAGATATCAGCAATATTCGGTAATGTCTTTTCCTTTCTCGGTCATGGCACACTATCAGACCAACACATCCTGCATTGTCTAAGGAAAATGCAGGTGACCAGGAAGAGTGATATGCTCGAAGACGGACACATCGACGTCTGTGTTTTTTGTAGCAAAAAAGCAAAGGTTCTTCTCCCTGTGCTTCATAAACAATATCTGACAAGGAACCCTACAAAAGAAATAAGACAATCAAAAAATTTGTGAGCATGGATAATGTAATAATGGTTTAATATTTTAACTTTTCAGTAAATTTTTCTTCATTAAACAATACAAAATTTACTTTCAACAACTGAGAAACTTTCTGAACGCTGTCAATTATCAACCGTGGAATATAAATTAACCCCTTTCTGCATGATTTTTTAAAGTGAAAAACATATGCATTGGCTTCTGTGGTTACTAAATGATACTGACAAGCTATTTTGAAAAAAGTTTTATTTTCCAAAACATAATAAATAAATGGTTTGGCACATTTCTGGCACACCATGCTTGTAAGGTACATTATATAGGAATTTAGCATTTCTTTATGAATGTTCTACTACATAAAATAACTCATCCTGTCCAGTGGCATATGATCTACATTAATGAGCCTTTACTCATCTGGTATAGGACATTTTGAAACACTTTGTATCATAAATCGCACACACTTATTAACCAATGTTGGACACTTATCTATATGGGGAGATCAACAGCAATACAAATTTCTACAGCTGAAGTGTGCATAGATACTTAGTCCTGTGTGTGAACGGTGAAGTTCATTTATGTATGAGTACAGACAGAAATTGTTTGAAAATGTTCCATACTGCTTGAGTAAAGGAGTACTGATGTAGATCACATGCCATTGGATATCATGCATAAGGTTGTAGTTATGTTGCATATTAAAATAGTAATAAAAGAACACTGAACTGTTACAGATTGCACATAATATGCATAATGTGCCAGAAATGTCACAAAACAAATCTTTTTTCCCACATTGCTTATCAATTAGGTGTAGTAACCTCAAGAACCAATACACATACCAGTTTCATTCAAGAAAAAAAATCGTGAAGACAGTACACTGTGTTTTTCAAGTTTGGCTCAAATGTAGACTACTATGCACTAAAGGACTAACTTAACATAGATAAAATGTGTAATACTCTATTACTATCTCTCAGAAAAAAAAACACAAATACATGACCTGTCAGTTCTTATATTGGTCACAGCATGTTAGGAAATAAAGTAATTACCATAATTGGCATTGCAGTGTCTATTTATTAAATAATGTATTTATCCTAAAAGTGTATTTTTAAATTTTTCTGTACATTACAGCATGTGTGTGTACACCATGATAACACAGTTTTAGTACCCTGAACTACTTATTTATGGTGACTCCACAGCACAGGTTACAAATTCCCATACTGTACGGATCTATGATTCAGTAACTCCTCACAACTCCGCAACATGGCACACTAATTTCAGTTGGCAGGGGGAAGTGTGATAAGAATTTGAATTCTGCCTTTCATAAAACAGGGGGATGATGCTTCTTATGTACATGACATTCAATAATGCACCCATGCCTCCTGTGTTGTGACAAATGGCAAACAACTCAGGGAGATCAGTGTTCACCAGATAGCTATGAGTCTGGCAAACCTGGGGTTCCTGAGCTGGGAGCTAGCAATGACTAAAAGTCCTCTGAAACTACAAGCACTGGGCATACTTCAGTGACCAATGTGAAGCATAGCAGTGGAACATTATAAGCCACAGGTAAAGGTTGAGCTAAGGTTAACTGTCCAAATCATAAAGGTGATAATGCCACAGGGAAAGGTGGGTCTAAGGTTAACTGTCCAAATCATAAAGGTGATATAAAGGTGATGCAAATCTCTATAAAAGGAAACTCAATCTCAATGTGTGCTATGGGCCAATGGGATGGATGGCTATTTAGGGAAACAAGTTGGCAACCCATGTGAAATCTGCAATACCCCTCAGTTGCAAAAGGGTTACCCTGGCAGGTGGGGCTTTGTCTGAGTCAATTGTTATTTTCCTGCTGGCTTGTAGGACCGAAATTGCTCATGATTCCCAAAACAAAATATCTCCCAATGAACTGTGTGTGCCTTTGGCTGTATCTAGCGCCCAACCACCAAAGAGAGTTTGATAGTCTTGTCCTTCAGAGCAATCAACCACAGCTATGACAAAAGTGAACACTAACAAGGTATAGCTGTATCAAAATATATTTATAACTATTAAAAGCAGAAGAAGACTCCTCCCTATGTTCTAAAAACACTAGAGCATATTACTAAGTCACTAAAATCAGTAAAATGGTTCAGCAGAATGCCAAAATGTCTATCACTACTGACATCATTCCTGAAAGACAAACATTTTGCAATCCATGGAGGAAATCTTGCATAAAGTACACACCCCTCTCCTACTGCAGTGGAAGGTGAATGTTTTGTGGAAGGCACTGTTAGCTGCTCCTGGCAGAAGATGTGCTTTGTTGGAGCTGCACAAGTTTCATAATGTTTACATAGGTCAACTGATGCTACAGTGTTTATGTTTCACACTCCAGTTAAAAAGTTTTCACAGAATTAACTAGTAAAAAATCTGGGCAATTCACATGCTTGTTTACATATGAAAGCCAATTTCTGTGGTTTCCTTTCTGTGAGACCACATTTGCCAGATTCATTTGCTCATTCAAAACCCTGGTTTCCAATAGTGTTTCTGATCACATCACTTTTCTATAATCTTTCATTGTCCGTGTTATTACTCTTGTCTATTGTGTTATATTATGAAATTTTGAACATTTACAAGTGACATGACAAACACACAGTAGGCCTACTCTCATTCAAAAACAGTTGTTTCCTAAATTCACTGTATGATTACATGAGATACAAATTTATTTTTGAGAATTATCAGATGCTTATAAAAGCATATCTTTTAAAAATTTTCATAAGTGATGGTAACGTATTTCATAGCAAAGCAGAATTTGTGATTTACAGTTTCTGAAAAAGAATAGCTCACCATGTATTACAGTTTATATCATTGTGGTTCAACATATATTTTTTTTAATAATTTTCAGAAGTTACCATTGACATGTGTGTCAGCCATGTCATAGTAAACTAGCATTTGTGATTTAGTTAGTCACACATACCACTATTATTACTAACATATTATGTTAGATCTAGTTTTTGCTTTCAAGAGAGGTGTATATTATCCACATTTATCATACATTTACATTGTTTTCGAGTTTTGTAGTGACTATAACTTCCAAAAGTTTTAGGAAACTTGTAATTTTTACCAAAGGTTTTCTGTTGTCCTAATAGAAAATTCATTTTGTGTACTAACTGCTTCAATTCTGAAAGGAAATTAGTAACATTTTTAGCTCAAAAGATTAAATGATAATCAGTAGACTAAGTTGAAAGTTATACGTACACTGCCCTGTAAAACTCTGCACCAGTCATAATTCAGACAAACTGTGAATGCTGTCCACCAACACAGGATGAGTTGATTAAAGTTTGTAAGCAGTTGGAAATTGCCCTGACTATGGTCACATTTTCAGCTGCTGTGAATCGGTATGCTGGCAGAGCTCCCCAGAGCTTTGTATCAGAAGCATCAAAGGAATGGCAAGTATTAACCTCTTCTGTGAATCCTGTCACCTCTACTGAAAGTACAGAATCTATCATTACTTGGCCACTTGACTGTGAGTGGTGTGTCAATGGTTGGTCTAGACATCCTGTGCAGGTTAGACAAAGACCAGCAAGGACTTAGGATGTTCTACCAATCACCCTAACCAACAAGGTTTGAGGGGCTATCTTTCACTGACATTGAAACTGAGTCAGTGGGACTCGCTTCACCAGTGATGGGGAAAACTACTTTGACCTGTGTCAACAGGAGGCAAACATAAAAGAGCAAGGCTCCATTAATTGTTGGTAGTTCAAATGCACAGTGAATAATGGAATGAATAATGGCACCCCTTATGGAAATAGCAGAAGGTCACAGGAAGGAACAACAAATGTGCACTCATTGTGTGGGAACCTCTTCAACATGTTGAAGAGGTTATTCTGGCAACCAAATCCACAGTGTGGTGCATATAGGAAGAAATAACGCCTGTTGCCTGGACTCTGAAGTCATATTTGGACCATTCCAGCCACTGGCAGAGGTGGTTAAGAGAACCAGCCTTGCACACAGAGTTTCAACAAAGCTCAAAATTTGCCTCAATGTTTCCAGAAATGATCATGGCCCCCTTGTTCTCGGTAAAGTGGAAGGACTGAACCAGAGACTTCAAAGGTTCTGTGACAAGCTATGACAGTTCAGATAGTGACAGCTGTAGGAGACCTGTAAAAATATATGATCCAAAGGAATGCCTCCCAGAGTCAAGAGCATTAGAATCCTAGCAAATAACTGCCAAAGTTTTCACAACAAATTGCCAGAGTTTGAAGCACTTCTCAAAAGCAGTGAAACACACATACTACTAGGTACAGAAAGCTAATTAAATCTGAATTTGATAGCAGTTAGATGTTTGAGGAAAATTTAAGTGTATATCAAAATGATAGGCTAATGAGAAATGAACATGGTAATTTGTTGCAGCAGACAAGAAACTCAAATTCAACCAGATATAAATTGAAACTGCTTGAGAGACTGTTTGGGCAAGACTCAGTATCATGTGTGGGCATAAAATGATCATTGGGTCCTTCTACTGGCTGCCAGACTCAACTCCTAATATCACGGAAAACTTCAGAGAAATCACTAGTTTACTTGTATGAATGTTGTGTAATTGTACTGTAATCGTTGGAGGATCAATCATTTGGAAAAACCATAGATTGTTAGTGGTGGGTATCACAAGACATTCTGTGACACATTACCAAATGATTTCTCTGAAAACTACCTAGAACAAGTGTATCATATATTAAAATGGAACTTGGAACTACACAGGACAGGAGTATATAGAGGAGGAACAGCACTCGAAGCATGTGTTCCCAGTAGAACAGTTCATACATGTTGGGAACCTCCATGGTGTACAGTCACTGTAAGAAAACTTCTAAAGAAACAGAGATCACTGCATAATATGTGCAAAATAATGCATGGAGCTATGCATATGGAGATGTTGAAATAAACACATTGGTCTGTCAAGAGCAGTGAGTAAAAAGCCTTCAATGACTACTATATGAGAATTTTGTGACATGATCTTCCACCAAATGCAAAGAAATTCTGGTCATATGTAAAGGCTGTTAGTGGCACCAGTGTTAGTGTCCAATCACTCCCAAGTGAGACAGAATGTGAAATTAAGTTGGAAACTAAAATAAAATTGCTGAACTATGTTTTCAAATGTTTCTTTATAAAAGAAAACCCAGGAGAATCACATCAATTTGATGTTTGTACCACTGAAGAAATGAATGAAATGAGTGTTAAGTGTCAGTGATGTTGAGAAATAGCTGAAATTGGTGAAACTGAACAAAACTTCAGGGCATGATTGACTCCCTATCAGATTCTATACTGAATTCGCAGCTGAGTTAGCTACTCTTTAAACTAATCTAACCCCCAAACAAAAAACCATGCCCAATATCCTTGACATTGAGTTTTTATAGACTCCTAGAACACATTCTGAGTTCAAAGATAATGAAGTATCTTAAACAGAATGACCTCCTCCATGACATTCAGCACAGATTCTATAAACATCAATCATGTGAAGCCCAATTTGCACTTTTCTCACTTGACATACTAAAAGCCTTAGATCCAGGCAGTCAGATAGGCATAGTATTGCTTGATTTCTGAAAAGCATTTCACTCATTGCCACAACAACACATATTCTCAAAAGAACAATCGTATGAGGTATCATGTGAAATTTGTGTGTGGATGAGGATGTCTTGGTAGGAAGGGTGCATTATGCTATCTTTGATGGAGAGTCATCAATAGATGTAAAAGTAACTTTGACTGTGCTCCAGGGATGTGTGCTGGGAGCCTTGTGTTTACATTGGATATTAATGACCTTGCTGACAGTATTAATAGTAACCTCAGACTCTTTCCAGATGATGTAATTATCTGCAGTGATATACTGTCCAAAGGAAGCTGCATAAATATTCAGTCAGCTCTTGCTATGATATCAAAGTGGTGCAAAGATTAGCATCTTGATTTAAGTGTTCAGAAACATAAACACATATTCTCAAAAGAACAATCATATGAGGTAAAAAACAAAAAACCAAATTATGTAGTTTCCCCTATGACTATAGTACCACAAAACAAAAAATGTAGTATCCTGTGTATGTGATACCAGTGAGTTACCACTGCGATCAGCCAACTCAAAGAAATACCTGGGTGTAATACTTCATAGGTATGTGAAATGGAATAATGTCATAGGCTCAGTCATGGATAAAGTAGATGGTAGGGATTATTTTATTGGTAGAATACTGGGAAACGTTGACCCCCATCAATGACTTCCATTGATCAACGTTCAACTGACATCACAACCTGGAGTATGACAGCTAAAAGACGTGAGGCAGAGCACATATATACAATGGAGAGCTGAGCCAATCTGGAGTTTATGATCTGCAGATCTATGTAGATGGCCAAAGCAACTGGTGACTGGAAATTATTTTAAGGTAATGAATTTGGTGAGAGATGGTGACTGGTCATATTCAAAAAGTGAGATTGTCAAATTACTTGATGACAAACAGCTTGCTGAAGAAAAAAATGCTAGTTCAAAGTCTGAATTAGATCCTAACTGTAATGTAGTTAAAACTGACAGCAGTAATTTAAAGGTGGAAATGAGTAATGAGACTGAAAAAGACAACAGCTTTTTACATTTAAGAACAGGCCAAACTGTCAACAACTTTGGTAAAGAAAATTCAGTTGCACCAGAAAATTTTGATTCAAAATTAGGTTGTCCAATGCAAATGTAATTGAAAACAAATGTAATAAGGGAATGAAAGTTGTATGTACTTTTGATGAGAGTAATGAAATAACTTCCAATCCAAAACAAGTTTATACTGAGGATATTGAGAGTTTGGGTTACATAAGGAGGGTGCTGGTGTAAATAATGTTACATTTGGTGATGCTGAAGCAAAATGTGTGCTGATGTTAAGTGAAAAAGTTGACAAAGTTGTTACTGATTTGATCTGGGAGTAGTGCTGACAGACATGGAAATAAATACTGATACAGATGATGATGGTAATGATAATGAATTAATTATGGATGTATTGCAAGTAAGTAATGTTGATATTCAGGTTCTGGGAGTCAAACAGAAAATTGTTGCTGTACATACTGATGTTCTTGATGTGGAGAGTGAGTGTGTGCACTTAGTGTGAAAGTACTGAAGTTAATGATTTTTTTGGCAAAGACTATAAAGCTATGGAAATTAACAATCAGGTAAGTGTAAAGCTATTAGCAACAACTGAGGTAAGTCATGTTAAGTGTGAACAAACTGAAAGCAGAAAAGTATATTCATGTAAAGAACCTTCTTTTCAAGTTATTAGTGATGGATATGTACTGAGCATTAGAGACAGTTAAAGAAATAAACAGTAAACAGTATATGGCCAGAAAGTGCAAAAAGTTGTTTTTCATCTAATCTGAACAAAAAAGGAATTTTCAGTACCAAGATTTAAAAAGTAATTTTCAATACTTGTCCTTTGCATATAGTTTTCAATGAAGGTGTACAGGAAGTAATTTCTGTAATAACTATCAAAAGCTAATTTTCAATGCACATGTAAAGAGCACCACTCTGAATTCAAATGTCAAAGAAATCAATTTCATTGTAAATATAATGGGAAATGCAAATGGTTTTGCTGGAGATCAAATGTTCATATAACTGACTGTGGATTTCAGTGGTTGGTAGATGATAAAGAACACAGATGTTGGTCAGAAATTAGTGGTGCAAAATTAGATGGAAGAGCAGGGATTCAAATTCATTGTGACGCTACAAGCAGCAGGCCCTAAAGTCTGTATTGAATTAATTATGTGGTGATAATGCATGCCCCAAGCTGGGTGTTCTTAGTCTTCATTTTTCCTAAGGCACTCAACCTTTTCTACAATCCTGTCAATACCTTGAAAGTGGATCAGTAATTGCCTTCAACTGTTGTATAATCTGTAGTATGGTAACATATTTCAGGAGTGTTTCTTCTGCATTATTAGTTTAGGTTGGGTTAGTAATTATAAGAGAATGGATGCAAGGATGGTGTACAAGAATATAAGGTATTTTGTAAAACTGATGTGTTCTATTTGTTTTAGTTTTAAAGGTGATAATGAGAATAATGTTTCAGCACTAATAAATTTCTTTCACCGAAATGATAAGGTGAACAGAAAATAAAAGGCATTGTCAGGATATGGTAAAAAGGTGGAAGTATCTGAAAGTCATATTTAAGGTCTAAGGCAATCAAGTAATGGGAAATCCATTGGAATTTGTGCAGCAGCAGTGACAGAAGAAAAGAACGAGAAAAGATCTTGAATACAGGGCCTAGTACTATTTATGATAAGATATAAAAGTTTGTGCCCTGTGCAATTAGTTATGGAGGTATTTGTTCATATGTGTAGAAATGTGTCACACTATAGCTCTTCAGGCATCAGTACAGTGAAATAAAGTTAAAGATACAGTTGCCTATAATAACATGCGTGGAATGAAAAAGCAAGGTTTTATATATGTTTCACCTTCATGCCCGGAATTTCAAACAGTATGATGGAATGCAGTGAAGTATCAGTTCTTCCAATTGGGATTTTGTCTGTTATTTTATGAGAGTAAATTTTGCACATAAAGCCAGGATTTGTTACTGTGGAATGTGGTTCTGAAGATTCACTTTTTGTATATGAGGAGCAAAACAGATGTTTATTTCTTAGATAATAGAGTAATGAATTAATAATGAAGGTACAACAATGCATTGGTGAAGTATTGATGAGAAGTAATGAGAAATGTTTTTGTATAGTAATGGTTAGGGATCCTGTCTGTGCAATAAGGTAATTTTTGAGAATATATTCCTTTGTATAACAAGAGTAGGAATAGAAGGATATAATGGAACTAACAGATAAATGAGTAATGTACTGCTACCTATATACATGTAGGTCTGGTTTTGTTATAGTGAAAATATGTCTGAGCTAGGTAATATTTCATAATATTCATATGTGTAATTTGTGACACTGAAAAAGGAACTTTATTGAACAATCAAGGCAATTCGACTGATTGGTTTAATGTAATGATGATACATTGTAGGAAAATTATTTTTGATAATTAACTGGTAATGTAAGTCAAAAATAATATGAATATTTTGACAACAGTAGATAATTTAGCGACACTGTAGGGAATTTCATGATGATTTAATTTTCTGGTTGAGTGAAGATAGTAATCTAATTTGAGTGAAATAATGTAATGATTTGAAATAGCTTCTATCCATTAGTTTGATTTAACTAGTAAATATGTAATGGTGTTGTGAGTAAGGTTTTCTTCTCTTTGTATGGCATAAAATACGTGAGTGGTCACTTCACAACTATAAAATTGGATACTTGACAATTTGATTTCAAAATATGAGATACTGATTTGAGTCAAAGTATAGGAGTTCATCAAACATGTTCCATTCTGTTTATAAGTAAACTATTGTGACATTTTGAGCAATATGTTGTATATGTATATAAGATTATGTAACAAATATGACTATGAAAACTGAAACATTTCTGCACACTGAAGTAGGACATTTTGTTTGCTTTTCATATACAATGATGGAGGATAATCACCTCCCACGACAAGTGAAACTGGAAAATATGGGACAATTTTGCACTCATTTAGTTTTAGAGTGATAAGCATTTATAGTTAAAAGCATTTTTACTGGAATACAATACCATATTTTGGCAAACAAGATGGCAGAACTTAATAGCAAGTCTTGTTTTATCTAAAAGTGTGCATTTACTAGAATTTTCCCTTACTATTAATTTGCTCAGAAGCATACATATGTAATTTTAATTTGTAAGAAAACAGCACACAACAGTGCAGTAGCCACCAGAAAGATCGTTGGAGGCGCACATCGGCACGGCCTGTCATGGACGGTAGTTGCCGCAAATAGAGTCCCGTCCACCAGAGGGCACACGAGAATTCAGTCGCGACCTCTGCCAACGGAACAACAACAACAACTCAGGCAGCACGGGCCGTGGGCAGTCAGTTCGCATCGGGTATGCCTATGAGACAGTTCCCGTTCTACTCTGAAGTGCGATGGAAAACGTGAACCGTGTTACTACACAAGTAGTAGACGAGTAGGGTCGTTCTTTCGCGTGTTGCGTCGTTGTTCCAGTTTCGCAGCTTATCCGCAGCATGGAGGATTTAGTGCGGGTTTTGGCTGCGCAGCAGACGGAGCTCATGGCCACCATGAAACAAGTGCTTCCGGCGTTGCTCTCCACGCCATTTGCTCCAGCGCAGTTCCCTCCTCCCTTTCCCTTGTATGACGAAATGGCGGAGGATGGGGACGCGTATGAACATCGCCTTCGGCAGCATTTCCAGGCATTTCATGTTACCGATGCGGAGGTATGTCATGCTCTTTCTTGTCTCGGATATCTCACTCGCTGTATGAAGTTTTGCGGCAGCTAGCGCCATTGCAGGAACCCTCTTCCTTGTCTTTTGACGCATTGTGTTCCTTACTGTCTTCATATTATAGCCGCCCCACGCATGTTGTGGCGGCTAGGGTCGAGTTCTATCAATGCAAAAAGCAGCCCCATCAGTCTTACCGGGCGTGAGCCGCTACCCTGCACGGTCTTAGTCGCAAGTGTCATTTTGTCACGGAGCAGTCGCGAGAGTCGTATGCCCACGTTATGGTGCGCGACGTCTTTGTTCGTTCGACCCCTGATAGGGAGGTCCGGCTACGGGCCCTGCAGTTAGAAGACCCTTCCCTCGAGGAGGTCCTGCCCATTGCTCAATCATATGAAGTCTCTCACGCAGCCGGTCAACAGTTGGGAGCGTGGTGCGACGTCGCGGAGGTTCAGGGCGGCGCGGCCGCGTCCACTGCCGCCGGAGTGGACGACGTGCGAGCGGTACAATCCGGCCCTTACGGCCGCTCCCGCATGGCGCGTAAACAGAGTTCCGACCGCCGCCCCTGTTACCGTCCTGTGCGTCGTGCTATATACATCACGATCGGCCAGAGTGCCCCCAGCGTTGGGCCATTTGTCGCAAATGTAATAAAAAAGGACACATTGCTAAAGTTTGCTGCTCAGCCTCGAAAGAATCGAAGGAAGCAGTTACAGAGGACATTGACGTTGACATTCAGGAAGTTTCATCGGGCCAGGCTCCTGACACATCAGCCCACAAACTCTTTATCGAGATGTCGGTTCGGTCACGCCAATTACAACTGCAAGTAGTTACGGGCGCGACAGTTTCTTTGTTGAATGCACAAACTTACTCCGACCTTGGGTCGCCCCCATTGGCGTCAGTTTACCGGAGTCTACGTGGTTATGGTAAACAGTTCATTCCCCTAATGGGTCAAATTCACTACCAACATGCCCTACAAATCAGTCACTTGGCCTATTACTTTTATTGTTGTCAGTGATGCGAGCTCTGCTAACCTTTTTGGCTTGGATGCCTTTCAAGCTTTCGGGTTTTCTATCACTGACACCCTACAGTTGGTCTCCGAAGATGTTCCCTATCAATCATTACAATCTTTGATCTCTGACTTTCCGAATATCTTTGAGGAGGGCCTGGGGCGTGTTTCCGACTTTGATGCTCACTTAACGTTGAAGGCGTCGGCTCACCCACGTTTTCTATGTGCGCGGCAGATCCCCTTGGCTCTCCGCCCTCAGGTAAAGGAAGAGCTAGACCGGCTGACAGCCCTAGGGGTCGTTCTTCCCATTTCTTCTAGTGAGTCGGCTTCGCCCCTCGTTATTGTCAGGAAACACTCAGGAAAATTACGTCTTTGTGGCGATTTCAAGGCCACCATTAATTCCCAATTGCCTCGTGCTGATGAATTGTTCTGTGCCATAGTGGGAGGCCAATATTTTTTGAAAATCGATATTTCGGAGGCTTATCATCAGATACCTGTTGATGAGGACTCCAAACGGCTGGCGGTTGTCAACACCCCATTTGGCCGTTACCAATACCAGTGGTTGGCCGTCGGAATATCCAGTGCCCCGGCGATATTCCAGCGTTATCTTGAGCACGTCACGTCGACAATCCCTCATTGTATTAATTACCTGGACGACATAACTTCACGGGCCACAGCATGAAGGAACACTTGCACAACCTTGGCACCCTCATTCTCAAATTCAGGTCCATGGGCTTGCGTTGCAACCTGCGTAAGTTACTCTTCTTCCAACCGTCCATTGAGTATGTGGGCTACACAATCTCTCGGCACGGCGTCCAGCCGCTAGGAAGTTTGGTCCAAGGTATCGTCGACCTTTCGCTGCCTGCTTCGCTGAAGGAGTTACAAGCTTTTTTAGGCAAGATTGCCTGTTACCACTGGTTCATTCCCTGGGCTTCCACCATCGCCCGCCCCCTGTACTGCCTTCTGCGCAAGGGTGTTCCTTTTGATTGGTCGCCTGCATGTGAGCGAGCATTCACCTCGTTGAAAGGCCTCCCAACGTCAGCGACGTGTTTGGCTACTTTTGACCCCCATAAGCCGTTGGTCCTGGATACAGATGCTTCGCAGTATGGGGTGGGGGCGGTCCTGGCCCATCCCAACGCAGATGGTTCCTAGCAGCCACTGGCATTTGCGTCTAAAACTCCTAGTCCTGCACAGGCCCATTACTCCCAGGTGGAAAAAGAGGCTTTGGCCATTGTCTACGCTGTTAGCAAGTTTCACCCTTTCTTGTATGGCACAAAGTTTCAGTTAATCACTGACCATAAGCCGTTAATATCGTTATTTGGCCCCGCCTCTCTGATTCTGGATAGGGCGGCCCACAGACTACAGTGCTGGGCCTTGTTCCTCTTTAAGTACCATTATGACATTCATTTTCACCCTACCGGACAGCATGCCAACGCAGACGCTCTTTCCCGTCTTCCTGTGGGCCCAGATCCTAAGTTTGATTGAGAGGAGATTATGTGTTTTCATTTGGATGTGGCGTCCCGCCAAGCGGTTGATGGCTTCCCAATTACTAGTTCTAGAGTCGCCAAGGAAACGGCAGCTGACCCGGTTCTCTGGCAAGTAGTTCACCTCATTCAGCAGGGGTGGTCATCCCGACCTCCAGGCCAGGCCTCGGACCCTCTTCATTATTATTTTGTGCTACAAGACCACCTCTCCATCCTGGAAGTAGTTCTCCTTGTGGCTACTGATGATACAGCTCCTCGCGTGGTTGTTCCTGCAAGTTTGCGTAGGGAAGTCCTCAAGTTGTTACATGAGGGACACTGGGTGTTTCCTGTATTAAAACCTTGGCTCGCAGTCATGTGTACTGGCCCGGTATTGGCAGTGAAATTGAGCACTTGGTGGCCGCCTGTTCCCAGTGTGCGAGCCAACAGGCATCTCCCAGGTCAGCGTTCTCTTCATGGCCGCCTGCAACCCAGGCATGGGAACGTGTTCACATCGATTTTGTGGGCCCGTTTCTCAATGGCTTTTGCCTCATTGCCATTGATGCTTATTCCCGATTTCCATATGTGGTTCGCTGCTCCTCAAACACTTCAGAGGTTGTAATCCAGGCACTAGCAAAAATATTTTCTGTGGAAGGTCTACCAGTCACCCTGGTCTCTGACAATGGACCTCAGTTTATGTCGCAGACCTTCCAGGATTTTTGTAGGTGCTTCGGTATTCATCGCGAATGGGGAAGCCGAGCGCATGGTGTGCACATTTAAAACACAGATGAAAAAGTATGTGCACGAATTTCCTGCAGAGGAGGCGTTGACGTTTTTCCTGACGGCATACCGGACCACACCTATGGGAGAATGCAGCCCCGCAGAGCTCCTCCATGGGCGCCAACCTAGGACTCTGCTGCACCTCCTTCAGCCTGGTCCTCGCCAGTCTTTGCAAAACGGAGTACCCGGCTTTCCACCGGTTATGTCGGTCTGGGCACATCGCAATCCATGTTGGATACCGGCAGTGGTCCTGCACCGAAATGGCCGCCGGCTCTATACCTTGCAGACGGGGGACCGGGAGGTACGTCGTCACCAAAATCAGCTACGTCCACATTTGGGCACCCACCCTCCGACCCCTTGAGCACCGGCTTCTCCATTGCCGGCACCTGTGTTGGTTTCTCAGGGGATGCTACCGCCCCTCCTTCCTGTGATTCCGCCACACTGCGATGGCTCTCAGCCTTGGCAGCCTCCAGTAGCTCCAGCACTGTCATTGCCATTGTTAGCGAAGCCCCAGTGAGAGCCGGCCCCCTCGCAGGCCCAGTTTCTCAGGAGGCTGGTTCACCTGTGGTCATCCCTTCCACATCGTCGACGCCACGGGGTCTTGCTCCTCCCGGGGTGGACCTGGATCCAGAGTACGACGGCATGTCTCCCGTTCTGTCCCATGTTCCGGTGGTGGGACGACGGGGGCCCCTTCATGTGGGTCACTCCCATCTGTATTCGAAGGTTCCGGCTTGAGGGTTGGCAGATCCCCTCGACTCCAGCCTTCTGATGGACATGGAGGTCATCACTCCTGCACAACGCTCCACATTCTGATGCAGTGGATCACAGTGGCTTCACCCCCTGAAGGAGGAGGAGTGCAGTAGCCACCAGAAAGATCACGGGAGGCGCACATCGGCACGGCGCGTCACGGGTGGTAGTTGCCGCAAATAGAGTCCCGTCCACCAGAGGGCACGTGAGAATTCGGCCACGACCTCTGCCAGCGGAACAACAACAACAACAACTCAGGCAGCATGGGCCGTGTGCAGTCAGTTCACATCCGGCATGCCTATGAGACAGTTCCCGGTCTACTCTGAAGTGCGACGGAAAACGTGAACTGTGTTACTAAAAACAGCCATTGAAAGTAGTCTTAATTATTGTAATCTTATAAAAGGGATGCTTCTAGGAGCCATTTTAGTCAGTTTCATTGCAGACTTTGAAATGAGCAAGATCTGTGTCTAAAAACA
The DNA here is from genome assembly GCF_023897955.1 of Schistocerca gregaria. Taxonomy (NCBI): domain Eukaryota; kingdom Metazoa; phylum Arthropoda; class Insecta; order Orthoptera; family Acrididae; genus Schistocerca; species Schistocerca gregaria. Next base: position 555,111,078 of record NC_064931.1, read on the forward strand.
TACCACAGTCAAATTAGCATAAATTACAACCCATACAATGTGCCAAGTTTCATCTAGATTTCGCATCTGCGAGACCTTTCATTAATTCAGTGAAGTTTCTAAATGACTGACTATGAGCAAGCAATTAACCTCAAGAAGAACTGTGACTAACTTCAGTAATGCATTCTGCAACATGTGACATAATTATTGAACAATGAACTGTGTTATTTCCAAATGTTCACAGCAAGCATCATTTTTCATTTTGATATGTCTTTCTACTTGGAAGGCCAGTGTAATTAGGGAATGTGTTATCATTTACTGGTCACTCATAAACATATGGGTCATTTCAGCGTTACATTAATACTTTCAGACAATCACAATATAGGACAATTGTAATATGTGGCTGGCTGTTTATTTGTGCATAAACAATAATGAATGGAGACTTGATTTGGAAATAAACTGAGATTATTCAACAAAAAAGTGGAATTAAAGTGTTTGGACCGACAACCTGGTATGATACACATCATTTCAAATAGCCTACTTGAGACAAACACTTTTCATCAAAATTTAACAAACTTGCAGCTACCAAGCTCACATTTGCACAGGTAAATATGGCTAAACATCAACAGAAGATCATAGACAAGCCATTTAAAAAGAGAGAAGGAAACCTGGACTTCAAAGAAAGCAAAGACTTAACATGATCCTAAATGGCCCAAGTGAAATAATAATAATAATAATAATAATAATATGCAAATTAGCAGCTGTTCAGTAGTACAGTTGTAGAAGAAGCTGCTGCTTTTTTAAAGAAGTACTGCCTCTCCTGTTAATTTTATCGTGATAAAATGAGCCAGATTAAAGCAGGAAAAGTTTATAACAATTTAACAATAGTTAGATAAAAATGCAATATCTAATAACTAATTTTTTTTAAATTTATACCTTAATTCGTTCACAGCGTTCAAGTTTCTCTTTCATAGTGACTGAGGTCACCAATGCATGTCAGCGTAGCAACAGACAAGCCAGAGATTGTGTTAAGCTGGTCAAACCTATTTAAATGATATTGATATGTGGTTAACTATGTATATGTATGAGGGTCACTCCAAAAGAAAAGCACACTACTTTTTTTTTATCCATCTTTTTTAAAGTGTGTAGATACATCCTTTAGGAACAATATTTTCATTTCTCCACGTAATTTCCATCCCTCTCAACTGCCTTACGCCATCTTGGAACCAGTGCCTGTATACCCGCATGGTAAAATTCTGGACCAACCTGTTGGAGCAACTGTTTGTGCACAAGAGAGACATCATATTCAAACCTTGTTCCACGAAGAGAGTCTTTCAGTTTCCCAAAGAGATGACAATCACATGGAGCCAGGTCAGGAGTATAACGCAGGTGTTTCAGTGTTGTCCATCCAAGTTTAGTGATCACTTCCATGGTTTTTTGACTGACATGTGGCCATACATTGTCATGCAACAGCAAAACATCTTGCTTTTGTCAATGTGGTTGAACACGAGTCAGTCAAGCTTGAAGTTTCTTCAGTATCGTCACATATGCATAAGGATTTATGGTGGTTCAATTTTGCATGATTTCCACAAGCAGGAGTCCTTCAGAATTGAAAAACACCTTAGCCATAATTTTTCCAGCAGAAGGTGTGATTTTGAATTTTTTTTTCTTGAGTGAATTTGCATGATGCCACTCCACTGATTGCCTCTTCATCTCTGGTGTAAAATGATGGAGCCGTGTTCCATCACCTGTCACAATTCTTCCAAGAAATTCATCTCCACCATTCTTTACTGTTCCAAAAGTTTGCTGCATACTGTTTTTATTGTTTCTTTGTGAGCCACAATCAACATCCTGGGAACCCACCTGGAACAAACCTTTTTTAACGCCAACACTTCCAGTATTCTGCACACACTTCCTTCCGCTATCACAACATAGCGTGACAATTCATTCACTGTGATGCATCTGTCACCAATTCATTAACTCTCTGCACATTGTCTGGAGTGTGTGCAGTATGAGGCCTGCCACTGGGAGGACAATCCTCAATACTGCTGTGCCCACTTTCATCACGTAACATGCTTGCCCAGCGACTAACTGTACTGTGATCAACAGCAGCATCTCCATACATCTTTTTCAACCTCTTGTGGATGTCTCCCACTGTCCCGTTTTCACAGCACAGGATTTCTATAGCAGCACATTGCTTCTGACGAACGTCAAGTGTAGCAGCCATCTTGAAGACATGCTGAGATGGCACCACTCACGGGAACAGGTTGAACTAAGCTTGAAAACAAGCGAGAAGAATGTATCTACACACTGTAAAACTTTCACACATGCAGAATGAAAACTGTTTTTTACAAAAATAGTGTGCATTTCTTTTGGAGTGACCCTCATATATGATGGCCAACCGAGGACCAGCTCGGGCTGCAGCCAGGAAGGCCATGTAAGAACTGAGTGTCTGCAGTGTCACCTCATTCAAGTGCCACACAATGAACTTCCCCAACGATACACGATGGCCTCTTTCCCATTAACATATGCAGAGGCAGCACGACATGTTGTGAGGGATGACCAAAACCTGCTACCATCTCAAGCCGATGCGAGCTCCGTCGGAGAATCAGCGCCAATGATGACGACGCCATCACAGCCAAACTGTGCAGATTTTCCTGCAGCGTCTGCCCACCATGGTCTCACGGGTACCAATCCACCATCACTGTCAGGATCGGACACAGGGATTCCTGATGACCGAGATCGTGTCACTCGAGCCCCACCCTCCAGTGGATTTCAAATCTCAGACCCGCAAGCAAAAATCCCCTAAAGGACACAAGAAGAGGCGCATTGCATCGACTCCCAAAATGTGGGCTCCTATGAAAGCAACCAGCCACCACTGAACTCACAATCCTCTCTTCGTAATTGGGCATATGATATGGAGGCCGATGATGCACAGTACACCCGATACCTCCACCAGAGCCCATGGCTGACTTTGACCCTGGAGGGCTCTGCCAGTCAGGCGATCATATGGGGCTGGATAGCTGTGTGGTGTACGAGACCACCGTGGGCTTGCACCAGCACACTGCCTCCATCACTTGATATGTCTGTCATACTGTTTGGGAACAGTCAGTGTCAATCTTGTCAATGGCGTCCACTCCCCTGTCAAGACCTAAATGTTACACGACATGATCACAGCAGCAGACTTGGACATCCCCTTCTCCAGGAGGTCCATCTCGAGTTTTGTTTAAACCTATATGGCTACACCACCTACAGATGGCAGGCGGAACGGCCATCCTTCTCCCAGGTGGCATAGACGCGATGGACGTGAATACTTGCCTAACGGGCAATGCATTGCTATCACTCTTGGCGCTGTCTGCCTTGCTAACGTCTATGCTCCCTCCGGTATAACAGTTATATCTTCTATTCGGAGGAGGTAGCGCCACTTTTGCAAGGAAATATGGACTATTACATAGTGGGTGGCGATTTTAACAGTGTTCTGCAGCCCAAGGACCAGATACCGCAATATGTCTTATGCCCAGCTCTACAAGCACTGATACGTGACCTCATGCTTCATGACACATGGCTCTTACATCATGAGAACCAACGTGGATATATGCACTTTACCAGCCACTATACCAGTCACATGGACCGTATATGTGTCTTGTGTACCCTCCACACAGTTACCCGTGATGCAGAACTCTGGCCGACAGCCTTCACGGATCATCTCACATATATCTGCACTATCACCCTACCCCAACAACTCACAAGATGCAGCAGAGTCCTGTGGATGCTGGACGTCTCCCGCCTTCATGAGGAAGTGTGTCGGCAAGCAATAACTGACACGTGGCTTAGCTGTTTCAAGCACCTGCCCATGTATGCTTCCACATTGCTGTGGTGGCTGGGACATATCAAACCTGCACTCCGAAAGACCCTAGTGGCCTACAGGCATGACAGATTGAACTGGCAAAGGACAACATCAGAATTTTACTATACAGCATTACATGAGCTGATGACACAATGGCCATCCCCTGAACATCAGATGTCTGTACAACCATAGAACGCATCAAAGCTTGTCTACTTGCATCAGGGCAGAGCAGCTAGAATTCATCTGTGCATAAGTGCAAGGCTGCATCCCCAACGAAATGGCATCAGTCTATCACATTGTGGTTGAGAGGTTCCACTGCAAACGTCAGCTCATCACAGCAGTAAACACGGAGGAGGGCAGCTGGGCAGTGCCGCAAATGGATATGGCGCATACGTTCGGCCAACACTATGGGATCTTGTACGCGTAAGATCTGTGAAACGTTCATGGTTATGACGAGCTGTTGCACTATTTTACCACCCATAGGGACGTAGCACCCAATGATACTCTGCTGTTGCCAATTACATCCAATGAGCTGACATCAGCCTTGGAACGTGGAGCACTGAATAAATCACCTGGGGAGGATGGTTTACCCCTGGAATTCTAATGCATTTTTTATGACCTTATGTGCGACAAGTGGCTCCTAATGTTTCAAGAACTGATCCACCCTGATTTCACTGTCCCCACAGATTTCACAGACGGCATCCTGATCCCAGTACCAAAATCAAATGGTGGTTGTAGGTGGCAGGACTTTCGCCCACTCAGTCTCCTCAACAACGAATACAAGATCTTTGTCCACATCCTCTACGCACGTCTCCACTCCGCTGTCGGGAAAGCCATCCACACTGATCAGACATGTTTAGGTGGTTCAGCTACAGCGTTAAGAGCATACCGTGACATAATTGCTTTGACAGCAGCCTGCAAAATATGAGGCACACTTGTCGCCGTCAATTTTGACCAAGTATTTGACCGCATTGACCACGGTTTCTTATGCACAGTTTTGGAGTACATGAGCCTCTCTCCAGAGTTTGCACAGGTGGTCCTTCAACTGGTCCACAGAGTGCGCTCCCGCATTATGGTCAACGGTTACCAGCCTGGTGACATTGTTGTTGGACAGTCTGTGTGACAAGGGTGCCACTTTTTGGAGATATTATTAGCGGCAGCACTTGAACCAGCTTTACATGGTCTACGGCAGCGATTAACAGGAGTTTCCATGCGGGACATGACCTTTTATTGTGGTGCCTTCACCATTGACGTGGTGCTCCTGGCCAGATCAGAGGATGAAATGTATATGGGGCTTCAGTGGCTACACTAGTACGGGGAGGTCGCTGGGAGCATCATCAACATGAAGAAGACAAAATACACGGATGTTGGAGGGGGGCTTTCCCACGTGGTGCCCTTTGACAAGGTGCCCCAACTCAAATGTTTAGGGGTACAGGTCTATACCAATGTTTGCCGCACGGTGGCGGCTATGTACCACCGGCTCCTACGCCAGACACGTGCTCTGCTGCAAGACAACAAATTGTGTCGCATGAATATGCTCCTCAGAACATGTTATGTCAACACCTGTCTTGTCTCCAAGCTGAACTATTTTGCACATGTCCTTCCCTTGGCGGCCATTTCAAGCAGCATATGGACATTTTGTTTTTAAAGTCCGATACGCCACTCTGACACTGCTGCAGTAGGCGGGTGGTATCGGTTTAACTCATGTCTACAGCCGTGCGTAATTGCTTTATCTCAACATTATGTGTCGAACATGGACCTCTGCCCACACCACCCTGATGGGCACCCTGATAGCGGAAGTGGCACCACACTCTCTGCATCCCTCGGTTTCTGCAGGACACATTTCACCGGAACTCACCCACATCAGAGAGTTCTTGATTGACTTTAGTTACTCATGGTCAGACCTTCTGTCGACACGGATGCCCAGCATGAAAGTCTATTCCCGCCTCTATCAACAGCAGCAACCTATCAATACGGTCGCACAGAGACATCCTGAAGTTGCCTGCAACAAGTGTGGCGAGCGGTACACATGCTTTTTCTACCTACGAATGTGCGTTTGTTGTGGTACGTGGTTGTGAATGGGAAGTTCACTACTCGTCAGAGGCTACATTCCATTCATGTGATGGATGACCCCCTTATGTCTGACATGCTCAGTCACTAACTCGGATGCACACTGCCTAACTTGTGTCCCAACCAGTGAGTGCTGACGACTGACGCAGTGGATTCTGGCATTATTCTTGCAGAGATTGCCCGAGTCTCTCTTCCCTGATGATATACTGCGCCCCAATGGTGTATACTTTCCATCAACCAGGACAAACGCCATTAACTGGCTAAAAGGCATGGCTCTTTATTACATATTTTGCAATGCTCACAAAGGCACACTCGACTTTTGGTCACTACTGATGGACAACACATGCAGCTTTCAGCCGCCACCCGAAGTACAGAATGTGTTTCGCAAATTATTTAGGTTCATTATTTGCAGATCCTCCTGCTCATTGTGGCAATCTGGGTATGAGACACTGTAAATGAAGAACAATCCTCGAGCATATTGATCCCCTACGGACGGAATAGGGGGAACCCTCCCACCAGATGAAAAGAAGACTGGGACACTCGGCTATGGCAATCTTTTGAGGCGACCTGGAGAAGATGGGGACGAAACAATGATGATGAAGACAACACAAACACCCAGTCCTTGAGCGGAGAAAATCTCCAACCCATCCAGGTATCGAACCCGCACAATAATCACAATGAGCCGGTGCGGAGTGTACACAGCTACGGTGGCGGACTTCCCTGTAGATTCAACGTTGATTATTGATCACAGACGATGGCTACAGCATGTTCTAATGGTGTATATTGTTTCACCCTGGGGACAACTGCTACATTCCAGCTCCATGACAACATTCTTAAACCCATTTTGCCGTAACACTAACTTTGTGTGTCCTTTCTGGGACATGATACATTTTCCTTCTCACTGATTCATTTATATATTAACTGCATTGAAATGTGTCAGTCATTTCGCCATGTAAGTTACCCTCATTTTCGAGCAACGTCTTATTTCCCTTATTTTCCAGACTTTCATTTTCTGTCACTTCTGCAGATATTTTTAGCACTCAGTGAGCCAAACTGCAGAATGCAGTAGCAGAGCTTTCAGTTCTCATGCTAGCTAAAATAACCGCTGACCATCTGTCACTGTCTATAGATGGTGAGGAGTGGCACAGTGGTTAGCAGTAAGAAAGACAGGTACTGTATATCAGCACAGGCTATGTGGGGAAATCACAGCAATTCTGGTGCAAAGCAAGTGATCTTGTTTAATAACCTTTTACTAATAAATGCCACTTTTTCACTACAGGTATTAGGAGAAGCCTACCGGATACAAGCACTTACCCACACTAATATTACTATGCAAGAAATCAATCATTTCTAGAAAAAAATGAATCACATTCAAGCGAACAAATTTGTATGAATAGTTACGATGTTTCGCAGTTGTAAGTACAAAATCTCGACTGTGTGCCATACTCGCCAGTTGCATGTGGGGTGCCTTCCCAGCGAGTTCTGTCACAAGAATGTGCTATTGAAAAGTCTTTGATTTGAATTAGTAAGTGAACTATTGTTTCACTATTACCAGTTTACAATGTTTTCACAAATAAGTGTATCGTAACGGTATCCAAGTAATATAGCTTTCCGCATTGTCACTTCAAATCACAGAGTGTAGAATAGTACTTTCCTGAGAATCCAATGAGGCAGCTAGTGCTTCTGCGAGGGTCATCAACCATGAGTGCTTCATGGCCTAACAGGAAGGAAGAAATCCTATGCGACGAGTCAATAAGCTATTTCCAGGCCGCATTGTCTTAATCACAGCAGATAGAAAAGCAGGCCAATCATACTCATACACCATCTTCTATGGTCTCCTTAACCAGATTGAAACAATTCAGAAGGTTTGGTAAAGTGAGAGGATCTTCCATTTGGCATTCCTTGCATGGGAAATTCCAATCACATTTGGATAACTTGCGCCAGAAAGAGCTATTTATTGCAAATTTGTCTTAACAACAGAAAGTGCTGTTTGATAGAAAGTGAACATTAAATTTAACAAGTGACTGAAATTGTTATTTTCAGTTGGCACTCATAGAATTGTGCAAGTCAGGGACTGCAAAAAGTGTCATGAATCATAATAATGTCACCGTAGGGGACATGGTGGAGGGTAACCTGTACCACTACTAGTCATTTCTTGTTGTGTTCCACTCGCAAATAGAGAGATGGCAAATGAATGCTCTGTGTGCCTCCTTATGAGAATCAATTTCTCATATCATATCTTCGTTTCTCTTATGTGAAATGTATGTTGGCAGCAGATAAATCAGTTGACAGCTAGCTTCGAATGGTGTTCTCTAAATTGTTTCAATAGGTTCATCAAAAATGATGTCGTCTTCCCTCTGGGGATTCCGATTTGAGTTCCCCAAGTATCAACATAACACAGCATGCCGGAAGAGCCTATCAGTCACAAATCCAGCAGCACATAAGAGAAGCAAAAATGGCAGTGGACTTGTGGACGAAACTGAACTAAACGTTTTATGACTCTGGTTTTGCAAGAAGAATAAATTTATTAAGAACACTGATATCAACATGTCTGGAAAAATTTGATTCAATGACAAGATATGTGAACCAGATAGTAGATAATGGTCAGAAAATACATGGAACAGGTTTCTCTATTAATGATGAATGGATTGGTTTGTTATTGCTAGCATAATTGCCAGAAAAATATTCTCCCATGATAATGGCAATTGAGCAGTCAGGAATTCCAATCACAGTGGATGCAATCAAAAGTATGCTTCTTGACATGGAAGAAGAAGTCACCATGACTGGTAGTGCTTTTAGGGCCAAAAGTCGGAAAAGTAAACCAAAGTTTTCTCACCGAAATGAAAATACACTGGGAAACCAAAACAGGAAGGACATTGTTTGCTATAACTGAACGAAACCAAGACATTTTAAAAGTAAGTGCCCTGACAGTGGAAATGATACAAGACAAAACAAAACTTCAAATTTTTTCAGTGCAGTATTTATAAGTGGCTCTTTTGACAGAAGTGAGTGGTATGTTGATTTAGGAGCCAGTGTGCATCTCACAGCAAATGAAGAATGGATAAAAAACAAAGTGAATGATGTTAACATTCCAAAGATGATGGCTGCAAATCAGACAGAAATCTCACTGTTGTGGTCTGGAGAAGTTGATTTAACAACAGTGGTCTAGAAGAACGTTTTTGATATTACTGTAAGAAATGTTATGTGTGCTCCAGAACTAACTACAAATTTGCTCTCTGTGAGCAGGTTTATTGAACTAGGAAATTTTGTTAAATTTAATAGTGATCAGTGCAATATTTATAACAAGCATAAGGAACTAGTTGCAACTGCAGATCTGATTAATGGTGTGTATAAGATAAATGTTGACAGAAGAATAGATTTTTTGGGAATGATCACAGAATCTGATTGGCATAGAAGATTAGCTCACCTAAATGCAAAGGATCTTATTAAAATGAAAAATGATGCTGTAGAAGGAATTGTATGTGAAAACATCAACATGAATATTAGCAAGCAAAACTGTGTAATATGGAACGAAGGTAAACAAACAAGACATATAAAAAGGGAGAAAAGACTGATGTTACAAATTACTGACCCATTTCATTACTCTAAGTTTTTTCTAAGAAACTAGAGAAATTGATGCACAACTGAATGGTTGAGCATCTTAGTAAATACAGCACTCTCAGCAGTAGTCAGTTAGGCTTTCAAAAAGGGGATCAAGTGAGGATGCAATACATGCAATTATTGACAATATTTTAGAATCCATAAATAATAATATGCTGACCATTGGAATATTTTGTGACCTCTCAAAAGCTTTTGGCAGTGTAAGTCACCATTTTCTCCTGAATAAAGCCAACATCCTAGGAATGAGTGGAATAGTAGGCAAATGGCTTGAATCATATCTGTGCAACAGAAAGCAGAAAGCAATCATGAAAGGACTGTGTGGTGGCTAGGTGTCTCCAGACTGGGGCTCTATTGCCACTGGAGTACCTTAAGGTTCAGCATTGGGCCCAATTCTTTTTCTAATATTTGTGAATGATTTGCCACTATGCACAGAACATGGGAAAATCATCATGCTCACTGATGACACTACCACAGCAGTTAGTAATCCCTTGGGGAATGTGTCAAATGAGATAATAAACAAGGCTTTTGCAAATATGACATCAGTCTAAAAAAGAACAAATTATGTTCAAATTCTTGGGTCTGCATATAGACAGCAAACTTAAGTGGCATTACCATAGTTCAGATCTGCGCAAAAGGTTAAGCTCAGCAACATATGCCTTGAGAATAACATTAGACATTTGGGAGATGACTTCAATAAAAACAGCATACTTTGGCTATTTCCATCAACTTATGGCCTAGATGTAATATTCTGGGGAAATCAACCAATAGCAAGAAAAGTGTTTCATGCCCAGAAGTGAGCCATAAGAATTATGTGTGGAGTACATCTGAGGCACTCATGCAGAAATCAATTTAGAGATATTCAAATCTTTACAAAAACTGTTCAAAATATTTTCCCCCTGGTGTGCTTTGTTTCAAAAATAGCAGCTTATTTAAAGTCAATAGTTTGTACCATAATCATAACTCCAGAATAGAACTTGATATTCATAATAGTCTAAAAACAGAGAGCATGGTACAGCATGGAATTTTATACAGTGGAACTCAGATTTTTTAACGCCCTTCCACCAATAATTAAACAACTAGTTGGCTCAAAAATGGCTCTGAGCACTATGGGACTTAACTTCTGAGGTCATCAGCCCCCTAGAACTTATAGCTACTTAAACCTAACCAACCTAAGGACATCACACACATCCATGCCTGAGGCAGGATTCGAACCTGCGGCCATAGCGGTTGCGCTGTAGCAGACTGTAGCGCCTAGAACTGCTTGGCCATATTGGCCGGTAAACAACTAGTTGGAAACATACCCAAGTTTAAAGAAAAGCTGAGGCAGTTCCTTCTAGATGGATCTTAGAGTATAGATGAATTTGTAAGCCAAAATGCATAATACCTCCTGATTATGTTCAAATCAATTTTTGTGGTTTTATGGCCTATTCATCATTCTTTGTCTACCTGCAGTGTAATTTAAAGCTGAAATATATGTATATCTGTATCTACAACTGTATATTCATTCAGAAGTCAAGTATTATAACTCATATGTAATGTTGTACATTAGCTTACCTGTTCCTGTTATTTGCCTGATAAAACCAATGTACTTGGGCACTGAAAAATAATTTGTAAAAATTTGACTCTTATATATCCAGAGACAGATTTTCATAGGGACCTACAGAAATCAAAATAATCAAATAATGTGTACTATGAACAAAGTGTAAATAATGCCTAGAAGTGTATTATGAATAAAATGTAAATATAATTCATAAACTAAGTAAAGAGAAAGTTAAAGTTCATATTAAAAGTCTGAAAAATGGAAAGACCAACCAGTGTATGATCTGTGAAAGTTTTAATAAAAAACATAATGAGAACCAAATGAGATATAAAGTTTGACACTTTCTAGGTAAAATAGCTTCTTCAAAGGTGAAGCATTTGTTTTTGATGTATATTAATGTGAAATTACATTACTATCCAATGATATCTGAAAATTTATGATAGAAGAAAATGAAATATTTATTGTCAGTTAGAATTTAAGTGTACAGTTACCTTTATTTGAAGGGGAAGACCAGTTTTATTGATAATCCAATATGGTGCATGCAACAGCATGTCACAGGTGTCACTTCTGTCTACCTTCAGGTTTAGTCCTAATTGCTTATTTCCACCTTCAGTATCAAACTCTGTTGCCATTGTTATTGTTTTTTCCTCTAAATCAGCTGTAAGGCTAAAAGAGCCTGACCATGGAATCCCAAGATAAACTGGAACCTAACAATTAGAAACTGGTATTACTGTTCAAGTTTATTATCAGTGCAATAGTTAATGGAAGCAAAATAATCAACATATACCACAGTAAATAGCATTAGAAAGGTTAGTAATTGCTTGAAACATACCACTATAAAAATGTTGTCTTCCATTGTCAAGGATTGAGAAACAATTCTAAAGCTGTACTTTTAATATTCTGTTCATCAGATACACTCATTTTGGAAAAGTTTTAATTTTCATTTTTGTTAAAACCATTATTACTGTAAATTTCTGGTCATATTGATGTAGACTTTGGATTGTGTAGAATCCACATCATTAATAACCATAGGATTTACCTGAATGTATTCTATATTAGGTTTAACAGATGTTAATAATCATGATTAAAATGTAAGAAATAAATTTAAATTATGTGTGTGAACACTGTTTTGTTTCTTTCTGCAAGCTATGTAGTTGTTAATACTGATTATTAAATATCAACAGTGAATACTTGTACTGCCTAACAAATTTGATTATATTATGTTATTTTATCTTATTGTGGTGCTCTATATTGTTCTTTTAATCCTTTCCTGAAGATGCAATCTCTTTTCTTGTCATGGAATAATTTACTTTGCAGCCAAGGACCTACTATCTTACAGTGCTTTAACACATTTTCTGGAGCTTAACTTCTCTAGAACATATCTTTCTGAAAGTATAACTGCCATATATCTCATACTTATATGCAGTTGTGCTCAAGCAAATTTTACATCTTTAGTCACTTAGTATTCTGACTGATACTTTTTCCACTTCACTTTTTCCCATTATTCAAAGTAAATATGATGTTTTGTAGCACCCTATTTGAATGTTGCAATTTTTTAAATATTTTATTTTATTTTTTGTGGTCTGTACAAAGTATTATGGACAGGTAAAATGTCATGAAGCCACACTTCACTGATGATAGGCATAATTTGTAAATCTTTGTATATGATGTTTCTCATGTTTTTACATAAAACATTGAAACATTTGTTAGCTCTGGATGGCAGTTATAAAATTAATTAAGTATTTTATATGAGGTATAAAACAAAGATCATACTTTTTCATGACACAACATAAAGACAGTTGTGTTTTCCATGCTAAAGGTTAAGAAAAAGAATATGGGTAATATACATCCTGTCATAGTTTTCACTAGATTTTTAACTTGAGTATTTAGATTTTATAACTACTGTTTGCTTTTTGGGCAGGAAGGCATACTGGTCCCCGGCACGAATCTGCCCAGCTGATTAGTGTGAAGGTCGGATGAGCCGGCCAATCTGTGCATGGTTTTTATGGTGGTTTTCCATCTGCCCCAGCAAACGCAGGCTGGTTACTCCTATTCCGCCTCAGTTACACAGTGTCAGTGATTGATGCGCAAACACTTTCTCCACGTATGCGGACACCATAATTACTCCACCACCCAAACATTGGGGTTACATTCGTCTGGTGTGAGACATTCCTGGGGGAGGAGGGTGTCCACTGGGGGCCGAACTGTACAATAAGCCAGGGTTTGGTGTGGGGTGGCAGTGGGGTGAGTGGACTGCTGTACCCTGTTTTGGGGTTGTGTACCACTGCTGGCTGTGGTGGGGACAAAGCGTCCCCAGTTCAATACAATACAATACAACTACTGTTAATTCAATAACTAAAACTCAAATCGTTATTTCTATCAGCATTCAATTACTGATAAGTGTCCCATAAGGTAGACTAACACTCACCTCCACACAAATTTTATGCATCTTCAGCAAATTGAGGAAATAAACATTGGTCTTCTCACCAGCTTCTATACGAACTTCATACTTAATGCTTGGTATCTTTACTTCAATAGCATATGGCAAAAAGTTGTATAACGCAAGTGGAGGAACAAGCCTGATAAAATAGTTAGGGACTGATCGTGAGATTCTGTTAATCTGTTGTCCCTCAGTGCACACGGCCTTAAAAAGAAAATGACATTATACATACCTGTAATCTACAGATTATGATACCAATATTGCAGTAATACTCAGCTACAAAAGTAAACTGATGAATAAATAATTATACAAACCCTTAGCGAAAATACTGTTACATCCTTTTCTTCTTTTGGCATGCAAAACACATCTTTTGGTATATTAAGATCAGATGCCATTTCTTGCCAACACAGTCCCACTTCACTGACATTATAGCTGCTAAAGTATTAACATAAGAAAGTCTGTAAATTAGGACCTGAAATAGTTTACAAGCATACAGTACCATACACTAAGGACATTACTTACTCTACATATGCAGGAAGAACATGTAGTTTGCAGTGGTATGCTATGTACAGTGGAACATTAAATACACCATCTGGTTCAATTATTGTTACTCGAATAGAATCTTCAAATGGATTAGTAACTTCCCCTACATGCTGCACACCAATACTTTCCACTACAGATTTCTTATAGTACAAGCCCATTGCATATGAAGTTTCATTTTTTATCTGAAATTGATCAATATTAATTGTAGCTGGTGTCAGACAGTGTTATTTTCAGTTTATTAACATCTTTTACAAAATACACAAGGCCACACATTCCCACATTCCTTTAGCCTAAAGAATGCTAATGTTTTCACAGAAAATAGCACACCTGCAAAGGAGACCTCACAGTGATCTTACGGTGCCTCTGATGAACATCCACACAAACAATTATATAATATCTTGTGTTGTTTTTAATAGGCTGGAGCATGTGTAACTTAACTGAATCTCTCTTAGGGGCCAGAATATGTAGTTTCTCAAAACCTATAATGTCAGAAACAGTAGAAAGTTAAATAATTATAATAAATCACAACCTCATAGCATTTATTAATTCAAAAACACAGATTAATTTAAAATATCTTTACCTTCTACATCTATTACAAGATGTTCCTCTGTTATTTTCTTGTATATGTTTGTCACAGATTCTGGAGGAAACTGGAGAACTGGTGACAACAATATTTGTTCAGACCCTGAATCACTTTGTCGGTAACTGAATCCACCTTCAAAGCTGTATGGAATGAGAAACACAGTTTTATTAAGAACAGAATCACTCAAGTATATAATAACATTGCTGTGTCTTGACAATACATAATGTGTTTGACAGACAAGAGTCTATGTATGCTATTTGCTGGCTACTAATATACTCAGCAAATATTAATAGAAAGAGAAATAATTCTAGCTGTGGGAAATGTATTCTGTTTGGAAAATCTATAGAACTCTTGGTGAATCAAATAAATGAAATTTTAGTATAACATTAAATTCTTACATGGAGGCAAGATACACTATTCAGCGAGTATTTTCTACATGCGTACTCCATCTTAGTCACTTTTTCGAACTACTTTTACTCTTCTCAACACTAGGCTGCCCTGTCATCACATCAATGCAGGTAAATTTTAAAACATGGCTCTATAACTACATGATCTATCCACAAACAGTTTGTATGATTTTAATGGATCATGTCTTTGTCACACTTTGTTTCCCAATGTAATGTAGGCAATATTCACTGAACAGTATATCTTGACTAGAAGTGATGGTTACACCTATGACCTTTTAACACTGATGTTCCTGATCATGCAGTCAGTTGTGTTTCAATAAAACAACAATTTTACCAGCTGTTGATGGAATTATTCCTAACACAAGGCAGTTTACAGAATGGCAACTCAAGTGTTTATCCTTTTCTGCGTTTCCCATGTAACAAATTTAATAAATGTTGTGTGTGTTTCTCTCTTTAAGAGGGCTAATCCCACATTTTTGTAAGTGTAAATTCATTCAGTCTGTAGCACATTAGTTGCTCATTTGTTTTGTTTTGAAAGCAATCATCTATTCATTTGGTAAGCCAACCAGTCAGACTCCAGCACTCTACTGTAAGATGAGTGCATCTACAGAGCATAAAGGTATATGTTGATACTTTTCTGCGTTTTCCACATAGCATATTTATTAAATTTCATGCATGTTTCTCTGTTTAAGATGGTTAATCTCATGTTTTTGTAAGTGTAAATTCATTCAGTCTGTAGTGCATTAGTTGCTCAATTGTTTTGTTTTGAAAGCAACTATCCATTCATTTAGAAAGCCAGTCAGTCAGGCTCCAGCACTCAGCTGTGATACAAATGCATCTACAGAGTGGTAAGTTAAGTGTTTATTCTTTCCCATGTTTTTGACGTAGTATATTTATTAAATTTAATGTGTGTTTCTGGGTTTAAGAGGGTTAATCTTGCGTTCATGTAAGTATAAATTCATTCAGTCTTTAGTGCAATAGTTGCTCACTGAACATCCAGCTACGTAGCTCTTTAACACATCAGCATCCATTGATGACACATTTGGAGGATAGCAAGTCCCATATCTAGGATTGTCTGCTTTTGTAGTTCACTTCTTCAGTTAGTCTTGCTAGGATGTGTACTTGCTGTGTGCAGATGTGGGAGGAGGTGGCCGCAGTTTGCAAACAACTGAATGTGCTGTTGGCTACGGTCAGTCACCTTCAGACTGCAGCCTCAGGGTGTACCAATGGCAGAGAATCTGATGCATTGCATGTGACACCTAAAGTATGACTTGTTTTGTCTGTGGCTCTGCTTCTGAGGCACATCTTAGTGCACACAATGTGGTGGATCCAACCTCACAACAGGGTGGGAGGTAGTGGTAATGCGTTCAAGTCACTCAAGGCAGAGGGAGAATGTGGAGACTGGCTGCATGGCCTTGCCCACTTATCCTGTGAGTGGACAGGTGGCCACTCCTTTAGAACTGTCTGAGCAGGTACACAGGGGAGGAGATTACTGGTTACTGGGAGCTCTAAAGATAGGCACGTTCTGGAGCCCCTTAGGCAAGTAGCCAATGTACACTCAGTATTTCTGCCAGAGTGTAGAGGTGGCCTTTCTGGTGGCTATCAAGCACACAGGGTGCAGTCATCTGCAAGTTGTGGCTCATGTTGGCACCAGTGACGCCTGTAATATGACTTCTGAGGCAATCATCAGTTCGTAAAGGCAGCTGGCGGAGGTTGTGAAGACTGCTGGCCTCAGCCGCTGGATACAAGCAGAACTTGAATTTGCAGCATCGTTTCCAGAGTTGAACAGGGTGCTTTAGTTTGCTTCACTGATTCTGTGATGGTCATGGCTGCAGATTTCTAGAAGTGCATTATCATATGTGGATTTGTAGGACTCCCCTTGAAAGGTCAGAGGTGCACTACACAAAGGCAGCAACTACTCGATTAGCAGATTACTTGTCGATTGCACATGGGAGTTTTTTACTCTAGGCACTAGCCACTCAATTCGCAGAAAGGGAAGTCAAACGGTGTTCTGAATAAAGACACTTCAACTGTCACAGTTTTATCAGCAAACTGACAAAGTATTTGAAATAAAGTTCCCGAATTTACTGTCCTCCAGGAAAGTTCTCGCACTCAAATTATTCTTAGGGACTGACAGCCGGCTGAAAGCTGAAGTGGAAAGCTCTGAGAATGTATATTGGAAAGACTGATTAGAGGCCATAGGAGAGGTAGTTTTCATTGCAGGTGACAAAAATATTATCTCTGTTGAGGTCAAAGACGAGTGTGACGGTGAAGTCATATGGTCGAGTGTAGCTGCAGGTGAAAGTAAGTTAATTGTTGGATGTTTTTACCAGCCACCTGGTTCCACTGCAGTGGTTCTAGACTCATTCAAAGAAAGCCTACGGTCAATTGTGCATAAATACTCAGATCTTGCAATACTGGTTGTACGCGACTTTAACCTGCTGATTATACACAGGGATGTCTGTAGATTTGTTGCAGGGGGTACAGAAAGATAGACATACAAAATACTTTTGAATGCCTTTTCTGAAAATTGTCTTGAGCAGCCAGCTCGCAGCCCATACACAATGGAAATATTTTTGACCTTGTAGCTACAAATAGGCGGGATCTTATTGACAATGTCAGTATAGAAATGGATTTGTGATCGTGATGTCATTATAGCAACTATGATTACAAAAGTTAATAAATTGACAGGAAGGCTGGGAAAGCGTTTCTGCTAGATAGCAAAAATAAGCAGTTATTAATATCTTACTTAGACAGTGAATTGGCATCACTTACTACCAGTAAGATGGTGAACAGAAATTATGGGCCAAGTTTGAGCAGATTATAGATCATGATCTGGAGAATTACATGCCTTGTAAGTGGATAGGGAATGGAAAAGACCCACCATGGTTCAACAACAAAATTTGTAAGATGCTGAGGAAGCAGAGACTGTTGCACTCTAGGTTCAAATGAGGATGCACAATCGATGACATGTGAACAGAATGAGATTTTCACTCTGCAGCAGAGTGTGCGCTGATATGAAACTTCCTGGCATATTAAAACTGTGTGCCCGACCGAGACTCGAACTCGGGACCTTTGCCTTTCGCGGGCAAGTGCTCTACCATCTGAGCTACCGAAGCACGACTCATGCCCGGTACTCACAGCTCTACTTCTGCCAGTATCTCGTCACCTACCTTCCAAACTTTACAGAAGCTCTCCTCCGAATCTTGCAGGACTAGCAGTCCTGAAAGAAAGGATATAGCGGAGACATGGCTTAGCCACAGCCTGTTCAATGACATGTGAAGGTTAGTAGAGATTTTTGCATCTTTGAAAAGGTATATGGACAAAGCATACAACAACTACCACTGTCACACATTAGTAAAAGATCTGGCAGAGAAACCAAGAACATTATGATCATATGTAAAATCATTAAGCAAGACTTCCATTCAGTCCCTTGTTGACCAGTTTGGTGTGGCAGTTGAAGATAGCAAAATGAAAGGCAAAGTATTAAATTGCACATTCGAGAAACTGTTCACACATGAGAATTGTACAAGTATACTGTCATTGGACCATCGGACAGACTCCTGTATGGATGACAGAAATAAAAGCATGCCTGGTGTAGAGAAGCACCTTAAAGATTTAAAAACAAATATATCACCAGGTCTGGATGTAATCCCAGTTCAATTTTACAAGGAGTACTCTGTGGCATTGGCCTCTTACCTAGCTTGTATTTATCATGAATCTCTCACCCAGCATAAAGTCCCAAGCAACTGGACTAAAGCACATGTGACTCCAGTATATAAGAGGGGTAAAACAACAGACCAGCAAAATGACAGGCCAATATCCCTAACTGCTGTTTGCTGCAGAATCCTTAAAGATATTCTCAGTTCCAATATAATAAACTTCCTTGAGGCTAAGCAGCTTACATCCACAAATCAGCATGGTATTAGAAACTATCACTCATGGGAAACTCAGATTGCCCTTTCCTCACATGATACACTGGGAACTATGGACAAAGTGCAACAGCAGATTCCATATCTCTAGATTTCTGGAAATCATCTGACACAGCGTCTCATTTCAGGCTGTAAATGAAGGTGCTATATTGTCCTCAATGATGAGTGTTCATCAGAGAGAAGGGTACTGTCAGGAATGTCCAACGGAAGTGTGATAGGACCACCATTGTTCTCTATACACATAAATGATTTGGTGGGTATGGTGGGCAGCAGTCTGCAGTTGTTTGCTGATGATGCATGCCATAATGTTTGGTAAAGTATTGAAGTTGATGTTGAGTGATTGTAGGGGGATACAAGAGGACTTAGACAAAATTTCCAGTTGGTGTGATGATTGACAGCTAGCCCTAAATGTGGAAAAATGTAAGTTAAATCAGATGAGTAGGAAGATAAACCTGTAATGTTCGGATACAGTATTACTAGCATCCAGCTTGGCACAGTCAAGTGGTTTAAATATCTGGGTGTAACATTGTATGTGATATGAGGTGGAACAAGCGTGTGCAAACTGTGGTAGAAAAGGCAAATGGCTGACTTCAGTTTATTGGTGGAATTTTAGGACTGTAAAGGAGACTGCATATAGGTTGCTGGTGCGATCTATCCTTGAGTACTGCTCAGTGCATATAGGATGCTGGTGCCATCTATTCTTGAGTACTGCTTGAGTGTTTGGGATCCGTACCAGGCCAGATTGAAGAAAGAGACAAGGAATTCAGCGGAGGGTGGATAGGTTTGTTATTGGTAGGTTCGAACAGCATGTAAGTGTTATGAAGATGCTTTGTGAAATCAAACGGGAATCCCTATAGGGAAGGTGACATTCTTTCCAAGAAACACTATTGAGAAAATTTAGAGAACCGGCATTTGAAGCTGGCTGCAGAACAATTATACTGCCGCCAACATATATATATATTGCATGGAAGGATCATGAAGACAAGAGAAATTAGGGCTCACATGGAGGCATACAGACAGTCGTTTTTCCCTCGCTAACTTTGTGAGTGGAACAGAAAAGGAGATAACAAGTAGTGGTACAAGGTACCCTCTGCCACACACCACACAGTGGAAGCCCAGAGTATAAAATATTTTATGACAGTATTTTGCCGGCCAGAGTGGCCGAGCTGTTCTAAGCGCTACAGTCAGGAACCGCGCAACCGCTACGGTCGCAGGTTCGAACCCTGCCTCAGCCATGGTTGTGTGTGATGTCCTTAGGTTAGTTAGGTTTAAGTAGTTCTAAGTTCTAGGGGACTGATGACCTGAGAAGTTAAGTCCCATAGTGCTCAGAGTCATTTCAACCATTTTTGAGAGTATTTTATGTTTATAGCTAGGCAGTTTCCAGTTTGGAAAATCTATGACAATATATTTAAATTTGCTAAAATCCTTAAAAAATTTGTCCTATGATTTTCATACCTGGATAAGACTAGTACTTGGTATCACACTATACCTATGACCTGGTACCCTTGTGAAGTAATTCTGATGAGTTGTCCACTCTTTTTGTCAATTCTAAGCAATTGTTTGACATACAACCCACTGCTTAAAAACAGAAAATTCTATTGTATGAATGCAGAGTCTCACAGTGATAATGTTGAATAAAATGTTCTCGGGTTTCCAACAGCGTCAATTGCTTAAAACTACACGAGTTTTCGGCCAAGCACTCTGTGGCCATTGTCAGGTGTTATGACTGCCAGTGGACTGTTGGTGTGCCCTTATATATGCTAGCTGCCATCTATGACATCACTGGTGCCAGTGACGTTGTTATATATGGGCATGTTTTGAGTCTGCGTATGATGTGCCCTCTTCAACCGTGCGATCGTTGGATCCCACGCAGCGCTGAGCTGAAACCACCATATCTATTCAGTGTGTTTGCGGTAATTTTTATTTCAATAGTTTCCTTTATTAAACTGTTCCAGAAGTCATTAGTGTGTGCCACAACAGAGATATCATCAAATTTTGTGTTGTGACCATTTTCTAATTCATGTTCAGCTAACGCAGATATCTCTGGATAGCATAGGCTATAATACCTCTCATGTTCTTCCCTGCATTGTTCCACAGTGCGCACTGTTTGTCTGATGTACTTCTAGCCACACACACAAGGTATTTCGTAGACTCCAGGTGTTCTGAGACCTACTGCATTTTTAACTGGTCTCAGTAATTGATGGATTTTCGTTGGAGGCCTGAAGATTGATTTGATCTTGTGTCTTTTCAACAGGCAGCTTATCTTGCCTGACACAGAGCCACAGAATGGCAGCAAAGCAAGATTCTTTTCCTGCTCTTCGTCAGTGGCCTTATTCTGATATTTCCCAGAAATCACTTCTTTCACCTGATGGGCATTGTAGCCATTATTCCTGAAAACCTTTTGTAGGTGTCTCAGTTCATGGAGCAGGTTATCATCATCTGATATTATTCTTGCACGATGCACTAATGTTTGTAATACTGTGTCCTTCTGTGCTTGATGATGATGGTTGGTGGCGTGCAGGGACAGGTCTGTGTGGGTGGGTTTTCTGTAGATGCTGTGGCCAAGGCACCCATTTCATTTACTGTAGACAAGGAGATCGAGGAAGTGCAATGCATTATCTTTCTCCACCTCCATGGTGAACTGGATATTACTGTTGATGCCATTGAGGTGTTCCAAAAACTCATCTGGTTTGTTGCATCCTTGTTGCCAAATGACGAACGTGCCATCAACGTATCAAAACAAACACTTCGGCTACAATGGCGCAGTATCAACGAAAATATCCTCAAAATTTTCCATGAAAAGGTTTGAAACAACTGGAGCCAACGGACTACCCATTGCTACGATGTCTGCCTGATCATAATACTGGCTGTTGTACATGAAATAGGAGGATGTAAGAGTGTGCCTAAATAGCTCGACCAGGTCACTTACAAAGTACTGGGAAATTAGGTCCAAAGCATCTTGGATAAGCACATTCGTAAACAGCTCCACTACATCAAAACTGACCATAATATCATCCTCACTAAGGTGTAGACAGTTGATTCTGCTGATAAAGTTTGCTGAGTTTTTTATATGATGTTTGCAGTGTCCGACATGTGGAGCGAGGAGCTTGGCCAAGTACTTCGCCAGCTTGTATGTTGGAGAACCTATTGTGGACACAATAAGGTGATATGGCGTCCTGTCCTTGTGTATCTTTGGTAAACTATAAGCAGTAGGTGGTCTAGCCATCTGTGGGAGAAGATTCTTAACCACACTGTCTTTCCCCTCAAGATCGCTTAAGAAGTTCTGATGTTTTTCTTACTATTCTTGATTTCGGGTTACGTGGGAGGTTCCGATAAGTATCTATGTTCAGTAGCACACAAATCTTCGTATCATAGTCCTCGAACTCCATAATTACACTGGCACTGACCTTGTCAGCAGGAAGTACCACCATGTTTTCATCATTATGTAGTGCTCAAAGGCTGTTGCGCTCAGCCCTGGTCATGTTGGATGCTGGTAACTTCGTCTTTGTCAGTATACAGCTGGTTTCTCACTGTATTTCGTCCGCTGTTTCATGTGGGAGCTTGTGGACTGCCTGTTCAACACCACTTATTATTTCACAGACAAGAATGTCCCACAGTGAAGGTGCGAAATTGCATTCAACAATCAACAGTAATATTCAGTTCACCATGGAGGTGGAAAAAGATAATGCATTGCACTTCCTTGATCTGCTCGTCCACCGTAAATGAAATGGGTGCCTTGGCCACAGCATCTACAGAAAATCCACCCACACAGACCTGTCCCTGCATGCCACCAGCTATCATCATCCAGCACAGAAGGGCATAGTATTACAAACATTGGTGCATCGTGCAAGAATAATATCAGATGATGATAACCTGCCCCATGAACTGAGCCACCTACACAAGGTTTTCAGGAATAACAGTTACAGTGTCTATCAAGTGAAAGAAGTGATTTCTGGGAAATATCAGAATAAGACAACAGACGAAGAGCAGGAAAAGAAACTTGCTTTGCTGCCACTCTGTGACTCTGTGTCAGGCAAGATAAACTGCCTGTTGAAAAGACACAAGATCAAATCAATCTTCAGGCCTCCAATGAAAATCCATCAATTACTGAGACCAGTGTGGCTAGAAGTACATCGGACAAACAGTGTGCACTGTGGAACAATGCAGGGAAGAACATGAGAGGTATTATCGCCTATGCTATCCAGAGATATCTGCGTTAGCTGAGTATGAGTTAGAAAACGGTCACAACATAAAATTTGACGATACTTCTGCTGTGGCTCGTACTAATGACTTCTGGGACAGTTTAATAAAGGACGCTATTGAAATAAAAATTACCGCAAACACCCTGAATAGAGACGGTGGCTTGCAGTTCAGCACTGGGTGGGATCCAGTGATCGCGCGTTCGAAAAGGGTTCATCGAATGCTGACTCGAAACATGCCCATATATAGCAATGTCACTGGCACCAGTGACATCACAGCGAGCAGCTAGCATGTATAAGGGTGCACCAACAGCCCACTGGCAGTCATAACACCTGACAATGGCCACAGAGTGCTTGCCCGAAAGCTTGTGTAGTTTTAAGCAATTGACGTAGTTGGAAACCTGAGAACATTTTATTTGGAAAATACTATGTTCATGTTGTTGTTGTTGTCTTCAGTCCTGAGACTGGTTTGATGCAGCTCTCCATGCTACTCTATCCTGTGCAAGCTGCTTCTTCTCCCAGTACCTACTGCAACCTACATCCTTCTGAATCTGCTTAGTCTATTCATCTCTTGGTCTCCCTCTACGATTTTTACCCTCCACGCTGCCCTCCAATGCTAAATTTGTGATCCCTTGATGCCTCAAAACATGTCCTACCAACAGATCCCTTCTTCTAGTCAAATTGTGCCACAAACTTCTCTTCTCCCCAATCCTGTTCAATACCTCCTCATTAGTTACGTGATCTACCCATCTAATCTCCAGCATTCTTCTGTAGCACCACATTTCGAAAGCTTCTATTCTCTTCTTGTCCAAACTAGTTATCGTCCATGTTTCACATCCATACATGGCTACACTCCAAACAAATACTTTCAGAAACGACTTCCTGATACATAAATCTATATTCGATGTTAACAAATTTCTCTTCTTCAGAAACGCCATTCATCTACATCTACATCTACATCTACATGACTACTCTGCAATTCACATTTAAGTGCTTGGCAGAGCGTTCATCGAACCACAATCATACTATCTCTCTACTATTCCACTCCCGAACAGCGAGCGGGAAAAACGAACACCTAAACCTTTCTGTTCGAGCTCTGATTTCTCTTATTTTATTTTGATGATCATTCCTACCTATGTAGGTTGGGCTCAACAAAATATTTTCGCATTCGGAAGAGAAAGTTGGTGACTGAAATTTCGTAAAAAGCTCTCGCCGCGACGAAAAACGTCTATGCTGTAATGACTTCCATCCCAACTCGTGTATCATATCTGCCACACTCTCTCCCCTATAACGCGATAATACAAAACGAGCTGCCCTTCTTTGCACCCTCTCGATGTCCTCCGTCAATCCCACCTGGTAAGGATCCCACACCGCGCAGCAATATTCTAACAGAGGACGAACGAGTGTAGTGTAAGCTGTCTCTTTAGTGGACTTGTTGCATCTTCTAAGTGTCCTGCCAATGAAACGCAACCTTTGGCTCGCCTTCCCGACAATATTATCTATGTGGTCCTTCCAACTGAAGTTGTTCGTAATTTTAACACCCAGGCACTTAGTTGAATTGACAGCCTTGAGAATTGTACTATTTATTGAGTAATCGAATTCCAACGGATTTCTTTTCGAACTCATGTGGATCATCTCACACTTTTCGTTATTTAGCGTCAACTGCCACCTGACACACCATACAGCAATCTTTTCTAAATCGCTTTGCAGCTGATACTGGTCTTCGGATGACCTTACTAGACGGTAAATTACAGCATCATCTGCGAACAACCTAAGAGAACTGCTCAGATTGTCACCCAGGTCATTTATATAGATCAGGAACAGTAGAGGTCCCAGGACGCTTCCCTGGGGAACACCTGATATCACTTCAGTTTTACTCGATGATTTTCCGTCTATTACTACGAACTGCGACCTTCCTGACAGGAAATCACGAATCCAGTCGCACAACTGAGACGATACCCCATAGCTCCGCAGCTTGATTAGAAGTCGCTTGTGAGGAACGGTGTCAAAAGCTTTCCGGAAATCTAGAAATACGGAATCAACTTGAGATCCCCTGTCGATAGCGGCCATTACTTCGTGCGAATAAAGAGCTAGCTGCGTTGCACAAGAGCGATGTTTTCTGAAGCCATGCTGATTACGTGTCAATAGATCGTTCCCTTCGAGGTGATTCATAATGTTTGAATACAGTATATGCTCCAAAACCCTACTGCAAACCGACGTCAATGATATAGGTCTGTAGTTAAATGGATTACTCCTACTACCCTTCTTGAACACTGGTGCGACCTGCGCAATTTTCCAATCTGTAGGTACAGATCTATCGGTGAGCGAGCGGTTGTATATGAGTGCTAAGTAGGGAGCTATAGTATCAGCGTAATCTGAAAGGAACCTAATCGGTATACAATCTGGACCTGAAGACTTGCCTGTATCAAGCGATTTGAGTTGCTTCGCAACCCCTAAGGTATCTACTTCTAAGAAATTCATGCTAGCAGATGTTCGTGTTTCAAATTCTGGAATATTCCATTCGTCTTCCCTAGTGACGGAATTTCGGAAAACTGCGTTCAATAACTCCGCTTTAGCGGCACAGTCGTCGATAACAGTACCATCGGCACTGCGCAGCGAAGGTATTGACTGCGTCTTGCCGCTTGTGTACTTTACATACGACCAGAATTTCTTCGGATTTTCTACCAAATTTCGAGACAATGTTTCGTTGTGGAACCTATTAAAGGCATCTCGCATCGAAGTACGTGCCAAATTTCGCGCGTCTGTAAATTTTAGCCCATCTTCAGGATTTCGTGTTCTTCTGAACTTCGCATGCTTTTTCCGTTGCCTCTGCAACAGCGTTCGGACCTTTTTTGTGTACCACGGGGGATCCGTTCCATCTCTTACCAATTTATGAGATATGAATATCTCAATTGCTGTTGCTACTATATCTTTGAATTTGAGCCACATCTCGTCTACATTCGCATAGTCAGTTCGGAAGGAATGGAAATTGTCTTTTAGGAAGGCTTCTAGTGGCACTTTATCCGCTTTTTTAAATAAAATTATTTTGCGTTTGTTTCTGATGGATTTGGAAGAAATGGTATTGAGCCTAGCTACAATGACCTTGTGATCACTAATCCCGGTATCAGTCATGATGCTCTCTATCAGCTCTGGATTGTTTGTGGCTAAGAGGTCAAGTGTGTTTTCGCAACCATCCACAATTCGCGTGGGTTCGTGGACTAACTGCTCTAAATAATTTTCGGAGAATGCATTTAGGACAATCTCGGAAGACGTTTTCTGCCTACCACCGGTTTTGAACAAGTATTTTTGCCAACATACCGAGGGTAGGTTGAAGTCCCCACCAACTATAACCGTATGAGTGGGGTATTTATTTGTTACGAGACCCAAACTTTCTCTGAACTGTTCCGCAACTGTATCATCGGAGTCTGGGGGTCGGTAGAAGGAGCCAATTATTAACTTAATTTGGCTGTTAAGTATAACCTCCACCCACACCAATTCGCACGGACTATCTACTTCGACTTCACTACAAGATAAACCACTACTGACAGACACCAACACTCCACCACCAATTCTGCCTAATCTATCTTTCCTGAACACCGTCTGAGACTTCGTAAAAATTTCTGCAGAACTTATTTCAGGCTTTAGCCAGCTTTCTGTACTTATAACGATATCAGCTTCTGTGCTTTCTATTAGCGCTTGAAGCTCAGGGACTTTTCCAGCGCAACTACAACAGTTTACAACTATAATTCCGACTGTTCCTTGATCCAAGCACGTCCTGTAATTGCCAAGCACCCTTTGACATTGCAGCCCATCCCGCACTTTCCCGAGGCCTTCTAACCTAAAAAACCGCCCAGTCCATGCCACACAGCCTCCGCTACCCGTGTAGCCGCCAGCTGAGTGTAGTGAACTCCTGACCTATTCAGCGGAACCCGAAACCCCACCACCCTATGGCGCAAGTCAAGGAATCTGCAGCCAATACGGTCGCAAAACCGTCTGAGCCTCTGATTCAGACCCTCCACCCGGCTCTGCACCAAAGGTCCGCAGTCGGTTCTGTCAACGATGCTGCAGATGGTGAGCTCTGCCTTCATCTCGTAAGCAAGACCGGCAGCCTTCACCAAATCAGATAGCCGCTGGAATCCAGAGAGAATTTCCTCAGATCCAAAGCGACACACGTCATTAGTGCCGACATGTGCCACCACCTGCAGCTGGCTGCACCCTGTGCTCTTCATGGCATCCGGAAGGACCCTTTCCACATCAGGAATGACTACTCCCGGAATGCACACGGAGTGCACACTGGATTTCTTCCCCTCCTTAGCCGCCATACCCTAAGGGGCCCCATTACGCGCCTAACATTGGAGCTCCCAACTACCAATAAGCCCACCCTCTGCGATTGCCCGGACCTTGAAGGCTGAGAATGATCCTCTGAAACAGGGCAGGCAGCTGCATCTGGCTCAGCCAGAGACAGTGCCTGAAACCGGTTTGTCAGACGCACCGGGGAGGCTTTCTGATCAGCCTCCGGGGACGCCTTTCGCTGCCTGCCACGCCTTGGAACGACCATTGCCAGTCTACATTTTATATACTCTCTACTTCGACCATCATCAGTTATTTTACTTCCTAAATAGCAAAACTGCTTTACTACTTTAAGTGTCTCATTTCCTAATCTAATTCCCTCAGCATCACCCGATTTAATTTGACTACATTCCATTATCCTCGTTTTGCTTTTGTTGATGTTCATCTTATATCCTCTTTTCAAGACACTGTCCATTCCGTTCAACTGCTCTTCCAAGTCCTTTGCCATCTCTGACAGAATTACAATGTCATCGGCGAACCTCAAAGTTTTTACTTCTTCTCCATGAATTTTAATACCTACTCCAAATTTTTCTTTTGTTTCCTTTACTGCTTGCTCAATATACAGATTGAATACATCGGGGAGAGGCTACAACCCTGTCTCACTCCTTTCCCAACCACTGCTCCCCTTTAATGCCCCTCGACTCTAATAACTGCCATCTGGTTTCTGTACAAATTGTAAATAGCCTTTCGCTCCCTGTATTTTACCCCTGCCAACTTTAGAATTGGAAAGAGAGTATTCCAGTCAACATTGTCAAATGCTTTTTTTAAGTCTACAAATGCTAGAAACGTAGGTTTGCCTTTTATTAATCTTTCTTCTAAGATAAGTCGTAAGGTCAGTATTGCCTCACGTGTTCCAACATTTCTACGGAATCCAAACTGATCCTCCCCGAGGTCCGCATCTACCAGTTTTTCCATTCGTCTGTAAAGAATTCGCGTAAGTATTTTGCAGCTGTGACTTATTAAACTGATAGTTCGGTAATTTTCACATCTGTCAGCACCTGCTTTCTTTGGGATTGGAATTATTATATTCTTCTTAAAGTCTGAGGGTGTTTCACCTGTCTCATACATCTTGCTCACCAGCTGGTAGAGTTTTGTCATGACTGGCTCTCCCAAGGCCGTCAGTAGTTCTAATGGAATGTTGTCTACTCCGGGGGCCTTGTTCCGACTCAGGTCTTTCAGTGCTCTGTCAAACTCTTCACGCAGTATCTTACCTCCCATTTCGTCTTCATCTACATCCTCTTCCATTTCCATAATATTGACCTCAAGTACATTGCCCTTGTATAAACATTCTATATACTCCTTCCACCTTTCTGCCTTCCCTTCTTTGCTTAGAACTGTGTTGGCATCTGAGCTCTTGATATTCATACACGTGGTTCTCTTCTCTCCAAAGGTCTCTTTAATTTTCCTGTAGGCAGTATCTATCTTACCCCTAGTGAGATAAGCTTCTACATCCTTACATTTGTCCTCTAGCCATCCCTGCTTAGCCATTTTGCACTTCCTGTCGATCTCATTTTTGAGACGTTTGTATTCCTTTTTGCCTGCTTCATTTACTGCATTTTTATATTTTCTCCTTTCATCAATTAAATTCAATATTTCTTCTGTTACCCAAGGATTTCTAGCAGCCCTCGTCTTTTTACCTACTTTATCCTCCGCTGCCTTCACTACTTCATCCCTCAGAGCTACCCATTCTTCTTCTACTGTGTTTCTTTCCCCCATTGCTGTCAATTGTTCCCTTATGCTCTCCTTGAAACTCTGTACAACTTCTGGTTCTTTCAGCTTATCCAGATCCCATGTCCTTAAATTCCCACCTTTTTGCAGTTTCTTCAGTTTTAACCTACAGGTCATAACCAATAGATTGTGGTCAGAGTCCACATCTGCTCCTGGAAATGTCCTACACTTTAAAACCTGATTCCTAAATCTCTGTCTTACCATTATATAATCTATCTGATACCTTTTAGTATCTCCAGGATTCTTCCATGTATACAACCTTCTTTTATGATTCTTGAACCAAGTGTTAGCTATGATTAAGTTATGCTCTGTGCAAAATTCTACCAGACGGCTTCCTCTTTCATTTCTTAGCCCCAATCCATAATCACCTACTATGTTTCCTTCTCTCCTTTTTCCTACTGACGAATTCCAGTCACCTATGACTATTAAATTTTCGTCTCCCTTCACTACCTGAATAATTTCTTTTATCTCATCATACATTCATCAATTTCTTCATCATCTGCAGAGCTAGTTGGCATATAAACTTGTACTACTGTAGTAGGCATGGGCTTTGTGTCTATCTTGGCCACAATAATGCGTTCACTATGCTGTTTGCAGTAGCTTACCCGCACTCCTATTTTTTTATTCATTATTAAACCTACTCCTGCATTACCCCTATTTGATTTTGTATTTATAACCCTGTATTCACCTGACCAAAAGTCTTGTTCCTCCTGCCACCGAACTTCACTAATTCCCACTATATCTAACTTTAACCTATCCATTTCCCTTTTTAAATTTTCTAACCCAAATTTGCACATGGTTAAAGTTATCTTTAATGTAATATGACAGACACTTTCAGCTAAACCATAAAATTGCTTGAAATTATCTCTTTTCTTACCTGTCATTTTACTTACATTTACACTGTCAACCTTCATCACCTGATAAAAGTTTTTTGCTTTTGGCTCCCTTTTTAGAAGTTATTTCAACCATTATTAATTTTTATTGAAAGTCAGAACAACCTCTTATTATCTAAGAAACAATAGCTATTGTGCGGATAGGTACCATGAAGTAATTCCACAAATCTTGATAAAAACGTCTTTTGAAATAATTGAAGTATCTCAGCCAAAATATGAGAGTATGGTACCTCAATTCAGACAACCAGTTCTACATAAAAGATAACCAGCCACCATAGCTGATGTTACTGATGGTGTGTGCTCAACTCAAGGTAAGCCAGTTCAAATCCTGGCGGTAGAATAAATTTTCACCACCTATATTTGACTCGAATTGTGAGGTGAGATAGTAACATTAAGCTCCTCCTCACCAAACATTGTGCTACTGTCCTGATATAAGCTCCAAATTTTTCCATAGTGTCATGGAGTGAGGGCATATCAGCATAGGCGACTACTGATGGTGATCCATCCACCTGGTCATGATGTAAACCCAATGGCCCTGTAGTGCTGTTTGAGAGGAGTAGGGTATATGCTGGGACCAGGTTTTTTTCACCATCCCTTATCTCTCTCTCTCTCTCTCTCTCTCTCTCTCTCTCTCTCTCTCTCTCTCTCTCTCTCTCGAAAAATTTTTCCAATTAGGCAGCTCAACCCACCCCTTTAGGTCTCCCAGCCATTCATGCCATAGGAGTTTACTTTTATTTGTACCTAAAATATGATGTTTTAAATAATATTAATGAATCAAAACATTGATAGAAATGCATTAATGATTTTTAAAATACTTTGAGTTGACATAACCCAATTTCAGATTTGTACTCTTGGAGTCCTATGCAACCATTTGACATAAATAACAATATTATGCCAAATTTTTATCACGGCATTTTTGTACTAGTAGTGATTATTGTATTTGTATTTTTAGCCCTATTGTACTCATGTCAGACCAGTTCAAGAAATATAATATAAACATGATTTGCATATGAACAGAACTGGCAATAGATGAGGGACCCAGATTTTTATTTTGCTGCACACTGAAACTGGCTTTCAGAACAGTATGAAATTGTGTAAGTGTTTATATTTCATTTACTGCAGTAATTACAAAATATAACAATTTTTGACATCCATAAGTGAAAATGAGCAAGTTTAGTTATTATATGATGTGAACCCACCTCACATCAAAGTATGTACACTGAGTAGCATGAAAAATGCAACATGTGTAATTATCTATTTAATCAAAGCATACCACATCATCCTATTTTTTAGGTGGGGTATGTCATTAACACTGCTTTGGGGGGAAACAACGAAGCTACGATTTTTTGTCACACTTTCCTCAATTGTTTGTTCCTGCACAACCTGAAAAGAAACATCACTAGTTTAAAGACAATAATGTTATCCTGCTCTAGTAGTACTTATTGCTGAACCTTTTATTGTTCCCCTTTCAGTCACACATCATCGTAAGATTTCTCTGTGATTATTGTAATAAGCGCCCTGGAGTAAACATGCTGAAATAAGCCATAAAGATGGTTCAAATCATGTTGCTTTGGGGGAAGATGGTTGAAGTATGCATCACGTTGCAGAAGTGTTGAGAACTACACCTTCTACAATTTCTAGATCCATAGCAAGGTACTAGAAGCCACGCTAGGAAACCAGCATCCAGTCCACAAAGAGCAACACATAGAAGTGATTACCACTTCTTACAACTTTAAATTCTCTGTAACGATCACATCTCCACAGTTGAAACACAAAATCAACTTTATCAAGTTTGAGTGGCCAAGGTTAGTGCAAGAACCACTCACAGCACAACTGGAGAGTACAATAATAATAGCAAGTGCTGTTAGCTGGTGAGTAATGATATGGCCTGTGGTCACCTGTTTGTAGAGAGAGGATTTGGAGAAGGCCTGGGGAGAGGCATTAATTTGCACATTTTCATTCAGGATGCCTCTTCATGATGGTTCTATGATGGTCTGGGCAGGAAACAGTATGACTGCAAGGACAGAGCTGCTCTTTGTGGACTGTTGGAGCATTACAGCAAATTCGTATGTGGAGAGAATCCTTTCAGAGCATGTCGTGTCTTTTTCACTATGTATTTGTGCTGGTTTTACACAAACACATTACAGCACATGCTCACATGTTGCAAGTATTGTGCAAGACTTCTTGGCTGAAGCACACTTTCATATTATGATTTCTCAAGAGGTTATTTCAGCATTAATCAGGAGCATGCCTGAAAGGGTAATACACACTTTTGAAGATGGGGAAAGTAGGGAACAAAAACAGAGAAGCATTACCTCTGTGAGCTTCCTCAAAATTTGCTTGATGTACCAATCCATTCATGTTACTTCTGTATCTCTGACTTAATTTGTATATAATCACCGTTTTTATTTTTAAAAATAGACTTTTTTTTAGAAATTTAAGTTTTGTGTTTCTTATCAGTAATTGTAAAAGATAATTTGATTTACAAGTTGTAGTGGTTTGCCTGCTTTATTTTCTTTGTTTGTTGTCCTCGGCGTTGACATACTGTCTGAAGAAACTGGGGTTGGATATGCAACTGCTGTCTACTATAAGTGATGTAGCCGACAGATGCACAGTAGCATTTCACAGTCTTTCACTTTCACTTTTCACAACCCCCATATATGCTTTTATATGGACAGTGCATTATTGTTTAACTTTTGATTAGCCTCATTAATAGTTTGCAGGGGAACATCCACATACTGCTACAATAGTTTACTGTTGAATGTCTATGTGAAGTTAAAACAGACCCACAACGTCCACAGTTATTTCAGAATAATCAGGTACATCTGAAGCAGACACTGTCATTGGTTTAACACACAGCCTATTGGTGTCATTCTAACCATCACAAGTTCCTCATCTGAAACTCGGTTGTGTACTGACTCTCTCGTGACCAAAAACCGGTCCTTACTCATCATCACAATAATAGGTACTTTGTGAATTGTGTTTTATTCATCTCATGACGTACATTTGCAATCCATTTGGTTTGCGTACAGGAGACATGTCAAAAATTTATAAAACAATTACAATGATTTTTACATTAATTAATGATAGCACTATAATAAATAACAACACTATAAGGATATTTCTTGGAACATGTAACACATTGTACCCAGCTCAAATTTCCAGATTGTCCTGCATGAATTCATCCACTGAGTAATAACACTTCATTGTCAGTACCTCATATAGCTTTCTTTTAAGTGAACCTAAATTCATCTGCATCAACTTGTTCCCTTTTAATTTATTAAAAATTTTCATTCCCATGTATTGAGGTCCCTGGGCAAACAGTCTGAGGCGGTGGGTGGGGAGCATAAAATTTTCTTTGTTTCTGGTATCATGTGAATGGACAAAATGGTTTCCCTCAAATAAGTCGCGTCTGGAGTACAAAAATATAATAATCTCATATATGTATAAGGATGGCAGAGTTAATATTTTGAGTTTCCTAAATAATGGTCGACATGGTTCTTTGTGAGTGGCAGTGCACATATTTCGTATGATTTTTTTCTGTATTTTTAGTATCCGCACTATGTTTGTCGAGTTACCCCAAAAAACAATACCATACCTAATAATGGATTCAAAGTAGCTTGTATATGCTACTTTCCGCGTGTCAATGTCCGTTGCAGTTGATAATATTTGCATTGCAAATGCAAAGCTGCTCAATTTGTTTGCAAGGTATTCAATGTGTGCCTGCCACCTCAAATTTTCATCTACTTTTAGACCTAAGAATTTGACTGAGTCAACTTCTTCTATAACTTGGTTGTTGTGTACAATCTTAATTTGCTCACATTTTGACTGTTTGGTTTTGAACTGCATCACGTGAGTCTTAGATATGTTTAGATTCAGCCCATTTAGCTGAAACCAAGTTTCTAAGGTACTGAGGGTACTGATCACAGATTTGAGAATTTTTTCTGAATCCTGATCTTCAACTAAGACAGAAGTATCATCTGCGAACAGAACTGATGGGGAGCTGATATTTAATGGTAAGTCATTAACATAAAAGAGAAATAGGACTGGGCCTAATATGGAGCCTTGTGGAACACCCTGAGTAATTTTTTTCCAGTCAGAAAAATAATATGCGCCATTTGAAGAAATGCTAACTCTTTGCTTTCTGTTGGATAAGTAGGATTTAAGCCATTGTAGGGCACTGCCGCCAATGCCATACTTTTCAAGTTTGTAAACAAGCAATGCGTGGTTTACGGAATCGAATGCCTTTGTGAGGTCGCAGAAAATTCCTGCCACCTTATTTCTCTTGTCTAATGACGTACTTATTTTCTCAATGAAACTGTTAACTGCATCTACGGTGTTTTTCCCTTGCTGAAAACCAAATTGATTGTTTAGAATAACAGAATATTTTGCAATGAAGTTTTGGATTTGAGCAACAGCAAGTTTTTCAAATATTTTAGATAGGACTGGGAGAATTGAGATAGGACGATAATTTCCCATGATCTCTCTTGATCCCTTCTTGAAGAGTGGTTTGACTTCAGCATATTTCAGTACCTCTGGGAAACAGCCCTCTTCAAAACATTGATTTATTATCTGAGCTAGTGGGTTTGCAATTCTATTGTGTACCACTTTAATAACTTTGGTGGGTATTCTATCCCAACCTGCAGATTTTTTGTTTCTTAATGTTAAAATAGCATTTTCTACATCCTCAAAAGAAACTTTTGAGAATTTTGTAAAGTTTTCAGAGTTTTTGCCTAGGCCAAAGGGATTTACTTTGTTGTGATAATCTGCTACATCTACATCAGATTTTGCTACATTTATAAAGAATTCATTAAAGTACTCTGGTATTTGAGTTGGATTTACAACAGTTTTTCCTTCAATGTCAATTTTTGGAATTTCTTGGTTACAGGCTTTAACACCTAACTCAGATTTAATGACTGACCACACAGCCTTTGTCTTATTTTTATGATTTAAAATTAACCTGTTGTTTGCCAGTTGTTTTGCTGCCTTGACAACTCTTTTAAATATGGTTTTATAGAGTCTAACATATTTAATGAAATTTATATCTTTATTATATTTTAGTTCTCTGTGCAGTTGCCTTTTCCTTACACTGGAAATTTTTATGCCCTGGGTAATCCACTTTACTGTATTTGTTATCTTATTGCTGCAGAGTCTAGGTGGAAATGTTTCATTAAAGTCTGCAAGAAAACTATTTAGGAATTTCTCAAAGTTTTTATCACTTGAGTTACCATAATCAAAAGGCCATGTTTTATCTCTTAGCTTCTCACTAAATGTTAGCAAGTTTTCTTTGCTAAAGTTCCTGCTCATATGGGTTCTTGTATGTGAAATGTTTGTGTCTGTCTGTGGCAGCTCAATAAACAATACATAATGATCTGAAATACCTAGATCTACACAAAATTTATACACATCTTCATATACATAATTAGTTAGAACATTGTCAATGCATGTTGCTGATTGCCCATTGTCCCTGGTAGATTCAAAGAAATTCAATTTGAAACCATATTTCTTAACTAAGTCAGTGAACCTTGAAGCTTGGCTACTATTACATGTGATATCAATATTAAAATCAGCAGCTATTAAAACTTTTTTCTTTGTTTCTCTACAAAGGTCTTCTAGCATAATTTGAAGCTTAGATAAGAATAGTTCTGTTGTTGATGTCCCTGGAATTCTGTATATTGAGATTATTATAACATTTGCTAGCGAGTCCACTATTTCTACACAACAGCTCTCGAACACACATTCTTCATTTAAATAATTAAAACAGTTTCTGGTCTCATAATTTATGTCATTGTGTAGAAGTATACATGAGCCTCCACGTAACTTGTTTCTTCTACAAAAGCTACTTGCTAATCTGAAGTTCCCTATTTTGTTCAGAATTTTAATTGTCCCCTCAGTCAACCAGTGTTCATTTAAACAAACAACTTTAATATTTGCATATTCTGACAGAATGATTTCCAATTCATCTATTTTGGAGCTTTTATTATTAGAAGCATCAGTGTTTAAGCCATTTATATTCCAGTGGATAACATACCTACTTTGACTATTTCTTACAGGCTTTAGCATATTTCTTGCCAGATAATGGTTTGGTTTTTTCTTTCTTAATGCTACACACGTTTTTTCACCCCCATCACTACTTATAAGTTTCCCTTATTTTTTATGATCTGGCAAGTATCTAAGAACATCTTACTGAATATTTTTGAGCCCAACCTGTTCAGATGTAGACCATCTTTGGCAAGACACTTTGCACTTAGAAATTTGTTGGGATCAATAAAAACGACTCCTAGCTTATTGCACTGTTCTTTAATATCGCCGTTTATTCGCTGCACATAGCTGTCACTCACCGATCTCCTGTACACAATGCCACTTATTATTATTCTGGAATTCGGGTACAGTCTTCTGGCCGTTCGGATGAGGTTCCTTGTGTGGTTTACAATTTCTTCCTCACTGTTGGTTCGAAGCGAATTTGTTCCCACATGGATAAAAACACCTTTTGGATTTCTGCTATGCTTATTTCCTGCGTTCTCTCTTGAGTTTAAGACGTTGTTTAGGTGTGTATGCAATTGATGCGTCCTGATTCCAGGCCGAACGTCAATTTCGGAGTTTGGTACGATTATGTTTTTCAATAATGAGTCACCTATAATAAAAAATTCACTTTCTGTCTTATTATAATGCTTCTTTCTGTCTTTTTTGTACGTTACGCTGGTCCACTTATATTTATTTGGCACGTCAGTATCTTTAGTTTCTTTTTCTTTCGTAATGGCGGCTGAATTTTTTCGTTCTTTGTCAGTTGTATCACTCCGCGTATTTGCCGAAGTAGGTCCATCCAATACTTGAGTTTTTTCACATGCACAACACTTTTCACGTTTCAATGCTATATTTTCTTGCTTTAGTAACGTCAGTTCTGCTTTCAGAGCATCAATGTCACTTTGAAGAAGACGGATAATTTCGTCCTTAGAGCTTAGTGCGGATGTTAGTCGCGCATGTTCGTCACTAGTACAGTCGAGGCACGTCCACTGAATATCGTCATTTATAAATTTCAGACACACGTTTGCGCACTTCTCATGTAACCAAAAGCTGCACTTAATGCACCGAATTCCTTTGACTACACGTTTTTTACACTTTCTACATGAAGAACTATTTAATTTCAACTGATTTTGGAGCATCATATCACCACACAATCCTAACGGCGCCATCTTGGTAATTCGGTAAATAATGTGTACAGTTTGGTTGATACCCTAGCAATGATGCCAACTGGATGCCATTACAAAAGAAACTACCTGAGCCAAAACTGGGCAGAGTATCAGAGGGTATTGGCAGTAAGAGATAGTGGTCGGTCCAACAGTGAGTGTCTCAATGAACGTTCCTTTTTAATAATATTTTAGTGGCATCACTAATGGTAATCATATTATGATGAATCAGATTTATGATTTTATTTGTAAAGGATAAACAAAAAAACATTTATGGAAGTTTTTTGTTTGTTATTTAGAAAACAATATACCACCTCTAACCCCACACAAGGTCATGGACCTCTAACTCTGGATGAAATGATATCAACAAAAATAAGTATACCCATAGGACTGATGGATTTGGGTATCTATTAATGGATGTTTGATTAAATTCCAGAAAATAAAGATAGGTTGATATCATCCAGATCACAGTTTTTCCTGTAGCTGCTGGCTTACACTCCTCCCATACTGGTATTTTGGAGCAGAATTCTTGTTTTCCTACTTTGGTTTTCTCTTGATTTGTTTGTACGGTTCCTTGTGTTGCTTTATTGCACCATTTATTTTTCTACAATTTTATGACACTCTTATTAAATTTAATTTATGAAAGGAGAAAAATATAAAAATGTGGCAAATAAAGCAGGTGAAAGGGAATACAAGTGTCTAAAAAGTGAGACTGACAGGAAGTCCAGAATGGCTAAGCAGGAATGGTTAGAGGACAAATGTAAGGATTTAGAAGCACATTTCACTGATACTACCTACAGGTAAATTAAAGAGGTCTTTGGAAAAGAGAGAAGCAGCTGTACGAACGTCAGGACATCAGCTGGAAACCCAGTCCTAAGCAAAGAAGGGAAAGGTGAAAGGAGTATACAGAAGGTCTACACCAAGGAAATGAACTTGAAAGCAATTTTATAGAAATGGAAGAGGACATAGTTGAAAGTGTGATGAGAGATATGATACTGTGAGAAAAATCTGATACAGCACTGAAAGACATAAGTCAATAAATAAATAAATAAATAAAAACCAAGGTCCCAGGAGTATACAACATTCTCTCAGAACTACTGATAGCCTTGGGAGAGCCAGCCATGACAAAACTCTTCCATCTGGTTTCCAAGATGTATGAGACACGTAAAATACCCTCAAACTTCAAAAAGAATATAATTCAAATTCCAAGGAAAGCAGGTGCTCACAGGTGTGAATATTACCAAACTATCAGTTTAATAAAGCATAGTTGCGAATACTAACATGAAGTATTTACAAAAACATGTAAAAACTGGGAAAAGCTAACCTTGTGGAAGATCAGTTTGGATTCCAGGAAAATGTATGAAGACATGAGGCAGTACTGACCTATCACTTATCTTAGAAGATAGGTTAAGGAAATGCAAATCTATTTATAACATTTATAGGCACAGAGAAAGCTTTTGACAATGTTCACTGGAATTATATCTTCGAAATCCTGATAGCAGCAGGGGTAAAATACAGTGAGCAAAAGGATATTTACAACTTGTACAGAAATCAGACAGCAGTTATAGGTGTTGAGGGGCTTGATAGAGAAGCAGTGGTTGAGAAGGGAGTCAGATAAGGTTGCGACCTACGGCCGGCATTATTCAGTCTGTCAATATGTACATTGCGCATGCAGTAAAGGAAACAAAAAAAAAAAAAATTGGAGTAGGAAGTAAAGTTCAGGGACAAGAAATAAAAATTTTGAAGTTTGCTGATGACATTGCAATCCTGCCAGAGACAGCAATGGACTTGGAAGAGCTGCTGAATGGAATGGAAAGTGTCTTGAAAGAAGTATATAGGTGACATCAACAAAAGCAAAATGAGGATAATGGAATGTAGTTGAATTAAATCAGTTGATTTGAAGGAAATTAGGTTGGGAAATGAGACACTTAAAGTAGTAGACAAGTTCTGCTCGTTGGGTAGCAAAATAACTCATGATGACCAGAGTAGTGAGGACACAAAATGTAGCCTGGAAATGGCAAGAAAAGTGTTTCTGAGGAAAGGAAATTTGTTAACATCAAGTATGGATTTAAGTGTCAGGAAGTCTTTTCTGAAAGTATTTGTATGGAGTTTAGTCATGTATCAAAACGAAATATGGGTGATAAACAGCTTACACAAGATAAGAATAGAAACTTTTGAAATATGGTGCTACAGAAGAATGCTGAAGATAAGATGGGTAGATCACATAACCAATGAGAAGGTGCTGAACACCATTTGTGATAAAAAAAGTTTGTGGCGCAACATGACTAGAAGAAGGAATCGGTTGGTAGAACACATTTTGACACATCAAGAGATGAATTTGGTATTGGAGGGAAGTTTTGTGTGTGTGTGTGTGTGTGTGTGTGTGTGTGTGTGTGTGTGTGTGTGTGTGTGTGTCTGTGTGTGTGTGTGTCTGTGTGTGTGTGCTTGTGTGTGTGTGTGCTTGTGTGTGTGTGTGTGTGTGTGTGTGTGTGTGTGTGTGTGTGTGTGTGTGTGTGGAGGGGGGAGGTAAAAATTGTAGAGGGAGAACAAGAAATGAATACAATAAGCAAATTCAGAAGTATGGAAGTTGTAGTAGTTATTCGGAGATGAAGGGGCTTGCACAGGATAGAGTAGCATCAAACCAGTCTTTGGACTGAAGACTGCAACAACAATGATACCCTTCGATCTTCAATTCTTCTGCTAATTAAAATATGATAGTTACTTGAATTTTAAATTTTGCAACAAACTGTTTGACCTTAAGCCCTGTGCGTGTCAACTTTTTCCAACATCACCCTCTTACACTGTCTTTTTCATTGTTCTAACTCTGTCTATATGCATCAAATGTGCAAATGTGTGTGAATTCCTAAGGGACCAAACTGCTGAAATCATTGGTCCCTAGACTCACTGACTACTTAAACTAATTTATGCTAAGAACAACACACACACCCATGCCTGATGGAGGACTTGAACCTCCAGTCAGAGGGGAAACACAATCCATAACACGGTACCTCAAGCCATGTGGCCAATCAGAATGGCAATGTCACAAATTTTCTCCTCCTTTTCTGTGATTTCCTTATTTTTGTAATGTAGTTTACAATTCTAAGGAAAATCCTCATTGAATACCCCATTCTCCTTCCCAAAGCAGTTGCCTCAATAAACTAAACTCAAAAATTTTCACAATACACTCCCATTTTAAATAATCTACAGCAATATTCACAAGTGTTACATATGGCTAATGAAATAAAAAACAGTGCATGTAATGGAATGAAAAACTACGTGATGATTTATGAATGTTTCTTTTGAGTAAAATGACAGTCAGTCAGGGTAACATTTTATCAGCTTGAGTACTTTTTTTTCAGATCGTTGCTGCTTCACATAATTGAATTAATTTGTACTAAAGTT
This sequence comes from Schistocerca gregaria, assembly GCF_023897955.1. NCBI lineage: Eukaryota > Metazoa > Arthropoda > Insecta > Orthoptera > Acrididae > Schistocerca > Schistocerca gregaria. The sequence goes on from NC_064931.1 coordinate 555,151,799, forward strand.
AACAGTTTCAGTAGCGCTATTTTTTCTAGTTGTCTTTCCAATTTCCTACAAGCTCTTATGATTGTGATTATCTTTTAGTTGCACTGGTTGTAAAGAGAGCTGCTGGTGACAGGAATTTAAGTTGAAAAATGCCAGGTCAACACAAATATCTTGGTATTTCAAAGTCAATCTGGAGTAATGAATTAACATTGTTTGTTTTTACTTCTTATTAACACTTGATATCCTTCAGGCAAAATCTAAATTTACCCAGAGCATTGGAGACAGGAAACATTCTGTTTCTTAAGACTGGTCTAAAGTTATCCTGAATGACAGATAGCAGCATTAAAACTGAAATTTTGCTCTAATAAGCTATAGCTAGTATGCAATTTTGCTTTCCAAAGCACTCAGTAACTACACACATAAAATGTTGCAATCTCTGTTGTGATGTGTAATTTAGTTTGGGTCCAGTATATTAATAATAATTTAAAAAAAAAGGTAGAAGGTGGTACAAGTTTACACCAACTGCCTGTAACCCTAGAAATATATCTGCGAGTATGTGAAGAAATCTGCAGTTATCACACCATTTTACCTTACTGAATGCAACACTGACATATTTACACTTAGATTATATTTATAAATCTCAATTTTTTTTTAAATAGACTGTAGTAATTGTTTATGCCCATAATATTCACAATTATCACTTGTGCACAGTTTGCCAGCAACGTGCAAAAATGCTGAACTGACAGAATTCACAGCAGGTATACTTAGTCTACAAACTGACAGAAAACTAACAACTGAGTTGTATTATCATATATTGGAATGCCATCTATTGGATTAGAAGAGCAGATGAGATATGGTGGATTTCTGCTGGCAGTGCTGCAATCAAATACACATTATATTCCACCATCATTAAACAAGTATATGTCTCTGAGCTTCTACGGCTCTCAAATGCATCTCGGGTACAACTGGTGCATCAGTCAACTGCACCCAACTTGTTGAGGTGTATTCATAGCTGTTGATACATGGATGGAGGCATAGTTTCCTCACGCTCTATATCATATGATATTTGTGTGGATGAACAATAATTCTCATATCCATGTGGGAGTGGAGTGGGAAGGGAGTGGGAGGGCAGGGGGGGGGGGGGGGGGGAAGCTTGTGTCTTCAAATCAATAAATTGTAAACTGGAAAACAATAAATACAGCAGAACGGCTAAAAAATAAAAATAAAAGAATAAAAAATTCATATTCCGCCATTAAATTTCAATGTATAGAGAAGCAGTGGAGGTTATTCCACTACTTAATATGGTCTCATATCATAAAAACCTGCAAAAAATTTGTTCCTGCACAAAATGTGCTCCATGGGAATGTCCATTATCACACAGAATTATGTGGACTGTTCAATAGAGAATGATCATAATTTCTTTATGATTAAAATTTTTCAGGCTAAAGCTTTAGCTTATTATCTCCTGTCATCTTAACATATATTAAACACGATGAACCATTTTCATTTTTGGCACTCCTGGTCCCTGCGTACAAGAGGTATGCTAGCTCAAACATTTTCAGTATCCTTTGCTGCATTAATGAAGGTGGTGGGCAATCAGAAATATGCAGCTTTAAAATTCTGCTTTTGTCTCAACAAATCTTGAGCTGACACCTATGCAATGTTACAGGTGGCCTATGGAGAGTCTGTTCTTCCTTACAGCACAACTCAAAAATATGTTAAAATGTTTACACAGGAAGACTACCAATTTCAAAGGAAAGTCGATCCAGTGTTCAAGTTATTGCTCTTATGGAAAAAACTGTCAGTACTGCAGCTGTCTTTATGAGACAAGATCAACAAATAAACTTATTACACAGTCTGAAATAATCAACAAGTTGGTGATAGAAAATTTATGTATAAGATATGCTTATGCACAGTGGATTGTGAGACTGCAGATTTCCAAATGAAAGAACATTCACATGAAGATTTGTGTTCAGATGAAGTTGACATCAGAAAAAGATCCAGAGTCACTTTCAAAGGTAATCACTGAAGTTGAAACTTCACTGCATCATTTTGATTCTGAGAGCAAACAGCAAAGGTCTGTGCAGAAATCTCCTTCATTACCAAGTCCAAAATTAACAGAAGTGGTTGTTTCTGCTGGAGAAGTTATGTTCACCTCATTTTTTGATATTCATGGAATGGTTTATCACTATGTTGTTTCTACACACACAACAACTAGACAATACTGCAGGGATGTCCTGAAAACTTTACAAGGCCATATCAGGTGATAAAGACCACATATCCATAAAACTGGGTGTATGCTGTATAGTTATATTGTACAGCTTCACACTGCAAATGTATGACTCTTCACACCTGCAATCAAAATCACTTACCTTTCCATATCTGCATCTGATTCATGTTGACTAAAATCCCCAAAGCCTGTGGTTGACGCAGGGCTACTCGGAACTGAGTCTGATTTATCATAGGCTGCTGTCATCAGTACCTTGTCTTTCCCATCTGGTGTTGTCTGGTAAAAGTGAAAAATTAGTTTATCCATTGTACTCACAAATACTTGCTTCAGAACATAAACTGTGTCCACTGTCTGACTACATTTCTTCTTTAACATTAGTGTAATTTACAGGCTATGGCTGGACTATGTCTTTAGATCGAAACAGAATTAACTCAGGGTTTGTTAAACAAATTACATGTTTCATGACCTTTTATTTTATTAATTTTTCTGCAGTTGGACCTATGTGTCAATGACTATGTTATAATTTAATAACACAACAATTGTGTTCTGTTAGAGTGTCAATACCATTATGTATGTTATTACTGTCATAGCTGTTATAAAATAATTATGTTCAAACAGAGAAGCAAATATAAATTTTCATTTTGAAAAGCAAATAGCCAGTGGAGCATGAAATGAAAGTTTTCCCCTGTTTATGTGTATATACTTGTATACAAATTATTAATTTTATTTTGGCCTTATAATTATGAACAAGTCAGCATTATCCAACAACAGTTGCCACTTACAATTGATCATGACACTGGACATATTACATTTCAATTAATGCTTACAGATTACTAGCAAATCTCTTTTTATTTATTAAATATCTTACTATACTGTTTTAGGCACCAACCTCTGTCTTTGTTACCAACTGCACAGTTGATTTGGGACCCAAGTAGTTATATAAAGTGAGTGGACCTTCTAGTTCAAATAGTCTCCCATTAGACATTGATGATGAACTATGGGTGAATGCTTCCAAAAGATTGTGAAGGATCTCAATAGAAGATGGCGTCAAGAGAACTTCAAAATGTTCATTTGTATCAATCATAATGTATGTTGCAAACCGATCTGGTGACTCAGTTTCCAGACCTGAATCAATTGAATCATCTGCAACAATAAAAAAATCAGATTATATGTATAATTTATCTGAACACTTAAAACAAAGTTCAAGTAATGAATAAGAGAGAAATAAAACAAGTTAAATGAATCATAACCCCATAGGTAACTGTATAAGAAGGGCATGGTGATACAGTCAAAGGGAGTGATTTCAGAGAGTGGGGGGATTTTGGACAGTATGGTTTATTTGCTCTTTTCCACAGCATAGCAATTAACTGCTTCTCATTTTCATTTCCACATGCCTGTTATTTTAAGTGTGATATTGTATTTATCACTTCCTGTGTCTTTTATTTTGGGTCAATTGTTAGTATAGGTAAATATCTAATGAACAGTCTCATTGTTGAAAGTTCACACAGTATCATCAAGTGGCAACTTTCTATTGTTGTGGCCTGTGGAAAAGTATTATAACTGCAACTGTCAATGAGCTCAGTAGCCTACACCACTGAGACAATTCCTGTAAAAGTTTGTTGAGTTTTTGATGTACAGTTCTAAAATAACAATGGTTTATACAAAATTATGTACTGGGTGGGGTGATTTCAGACAATGCTGGGAGTGTATAAAAGCACGAAATGCATTACAGGATGGTGTAATTATGAGCCAAAACTTTTTGATAAAGCTGTTCATGATATTCAATGGGGCAAATTATCTTACAGGAAAGCATGTGATTTGTATGGTATACTGATCGACCCTATAAAATAAGGTGTGTGAAATATATCCAAAAACTTGGGAGGACAACCAATAATAAATGAGAAAGAAGAAGGAATGTTGAGGCAAGGTATCTTCCAGGCTGCACACAGCATATTTAATGAAAGGCTACCTTGATAAATCTGGCCAAAAAGATAAGAACATTTCTAAAAATTGACCATGAGAAGAATGGGTGCACTTATTTCTCAAGTGCCATTCAGAAGATACCTCCATTCTCTTAAGTAAGAATATGAAAAAAGCTAAAACAGAAATGAACAAAGAGACAGTTAAGATATATTTCTTCAATATCAAGCCAATGTTGGAAAATCTCCTGCCTACCAACTTAATTAACTACTATGAAACTAATACGTCAGATGATCAATGCAAGCAGCAGATAATTACAAAATGGTGGAATATGAATGCTGAAAAGGTGATGGATTCATCAAAATCTAGTGTTTCGATAATGATAGCAACAATTGCTGATGGTAAGTTGCTTCCTCCTTATGTTCTTTATATCTCCTTATGTCCTTTATAGCTCTGAGCATATGTGGGCACGTGGAAAGAAAATGGCCTTCATGATACACATTTCCATAGGAATATGAGTGGATGGTTTGTTCTACTGACATCTGAAGACTGATTTTTTACAATCACTTGCAGTCTTTGGAGAAGCAAAACGGGCTTACAGTGGTGATTGGGGACAACTTATACAATCATGTTTCTTTATATGTTATCGAAGAGTGTGAGTAGAACAATATTTCAAGAAGTGCACTTGTGGGACCATTTCCAAATGCTTTTCCATTTCTCCTTAAGCAGACACTTACTAAGACCCCAGGAAATTCTACTGAAAACATAAAGAGTGGACTTCACTCCAAAAGCCTAATCCCATTTAATCCAGATCATATCTTATGGAAATTGCCTAATAATGAGGAGGCAAAGCAACACAGTTTTGAAAAAATGCTCCAAATAAGCCTGGTAGTTACCACCACTGCAAACAAAACGTTCCTTCTGGGATATCAATTATGGGCTGTGACTTCCAAGAAAATGAAAACAGTACAGGAACAAGTATAGTGCTTCCAGCAGTAGCGAAAGTGAAAATGACCCATCGTCCAACAAAGTTTTACTGCTGAAAGAAAAGGCTTTTCTTGTTGGAGATTATAAATAGACACGCAGAATGTTGGAGAGCCCACAAATAGTGATGCAACAGAAGAGTGTGTGAATTTTTTTTGTCCACAAGGGAACTGTAGGAACATGTATATGTTTCCTAATGTCCCTGATGAAGACACAACATAAGAAAGATGAAGTTTTGTGAGTACTTCCTACATCCACTTGGGAACAGAGGGATCTTTATTTTTAGAGAAGATGTGCTTCAGACTTGTAGACCATCATAAATGCATGGAGAATTTTGGAAGGGTTTGCAACTTAATTTTGAATGTTGAGAAAGAAAACTGATTTTGATCTTTAAATAGCATTACCTTGTTTTGTTTCTGTCTCTAATATTTCAATTTACAACTTAAAAAATTTGCAAATTCAATTTGTTATAAAATAAAAATTAACTTTTAATGTATAAAATTCATTATCTCAATTCTTACCAGTTATTTATAATGATGCACAACCTTAACATGTATTAAAAGTCATTAAAAATCACATAGGAAGGATGTACAATAAAAAACAGGAAAAAAATGTCAATTTTTGTCTGAATATACTTTAGATCTGACCTCTTTGAGGATGTCCAGATTAAACTGATATCAGTGACCAGAGCACAGTTGTGATGACAATGATTACCAAAGTACAAAGGACAATTAAAACAAGGAGAAAGATATATACGTTAAGTAAACTAGATACAAAATCAGTAATGTCTTATCTCAGTCAGGAGCCTTAAACTTTCCAGACGGGTCAGGAGCATGTACAGGAACTGTGGCCCCAGTTTAAAAGAATAGTTGACAACACACTGGAGAGAAACATACTCAGTAGAACAATTCATAATGAGAGAGAACCTCTATGGTATACAGTCACTGTAAAGAAACTTCTAAAGAAACAGAGATTGCTGCATAATAGGTGTAAAACAAAGTGTAGGGCTAAAGATAGAAAGATGGTGAATAAAATGTGTTTGGCTATCAAGAGAGCAATGTGTGATGCATTCCATAACTATCATAGCAGAATATTGTCAAATGACCTTTCACAAAATCCAAAGAAATACTGGTCATACGTAAAGGCTGTTAGTGGTACCAAAGTTAGTCTCCAGTCCCTAGAAAATGAGACAGGAGCTGAAATTGAGGGTAGCAAAGAAAAGCTAAAATAATACTGTTTTCAAATTTCCTTCACAAAGGAAAACCTAGGAGACTTGCCCCCATTTTAATCCTTGTACTACTGGAAAGATGAATGAAATAAGAATTAGTGTCAATGATGTTGAGAAACAGCTGAAATAATTAAAACTGAACAAAGCTCCAGGGCCTAATGGAACTCCTTTCAGGTTCTATACTGAACTTGTGGCTGAGTTAGTCCCTCTTCCTGCTATAATCTATTGTAGATCCCTCAAACAAAAAACCATGCCCAGTTCTTGGAAGAAGTTGCAGGTCACACCCATCTACAAGATGGGTAGTAGAAGTGGTCCACAAAACTACCGTCCAACATCCTTGACATCAATTTTCTGCAGAATCTTAGAACATATTCTGAGCTTAAACATAATGAGATATCTTAAACAGAATGACCTCTCTATGCCAACCAGCATGGTTTTCAAAAATACTGATCATGTGAAACCCAGCTCGCATTTTTCTCACATCACATAGTGAAAACTTTGGATCAAGGCAACCATATCAAAGTATGATCATATGGGGTATCAAGTGAAATTGTGACTGGACTGAGAACGTTTTGGTAGGGAGGACACAGCATGTTATCTTGGATGGAGAGTCATCGTCAGATGTAGATGTAACTTTGGATGTGCCCCAGGGAAGTGTGTTGGGACCCTTGCTGTTCATGTTGTATATTAATGACTTTGCAGACAGTGTTGCTCTAAATGTTCAAAAATGTAAAATTCTATGCTTCACAAAACAGAAAAGTGTAGTAAGAACTATAATATCAACGACTCACTGTTGGAATTGGCAAGTTATACAAATACCTGGTTGTAGCACTTTGTAGGGATATGAAACGGAATGAACACATAGGTTCAGTCATGGGTAAAGCAAGTGGTAGACTTTGGTTTATTGGTAGAATACTGGGGAAGTTCAGTCTACTAAAGAAAACGCTTACAAATCACTCGTGTGACTCATCTTAGAATAGTGCTCAAGTGTGTGGGGTTGATACCAGATAAGACTAACAGGGGATATTGAACATATACAAAGAAGGGCAGCACGAATGGTCACATGATTATTTAATCCAGGGAAGAGTGTCACTGATGTACTGAATGAACGCAAATGGCTGACTCCTGAAGACAGACATAAAATATCCCGAGATAGTGTATTAACAAAATTTAAAGAACTGGTTTTAAATGATTACTCTAGGGATATACTACAATCCCCTACATGTCACTCAAACAGGGATCATGAGGATAAGATTAGAGTAATTACTGCATGCACAGAGGCATTGAAACAATCATTCTTCCTGCACTCCATAAGTGAATGGAACAGGAAGAAACCCTAATAACTTGTACAATAGGACATAAACTCTGCCATGTACCTCACGGTGGTTTGCAGAGTTTAGATGTAGATGTAGATGTAACTTTGGACAGAGCTTTCAAAAACATATGTGTCCAAAGTCTTCCAAATGCATAGGGTGATTTTGGACACTATTTGTCTATGTAAGGCAAATATAGGTACACACAGATTTTTTATTTTTAGGATATTTTATTTATACCCTACCACACACATAAAAAACAATGCAATCTAACAAAAGCTATGCAAGATATGGTGAAAATGACCACAAAACTATCCAAAATCACTCTGTTTGGTGGTACTTTAAAACAGTAAATAATTGAGTTATGCTGCAGGTTCTAGTTTGAGAACACAGTACAAGCACCCCATACTCTTTATCTTTCTAGTTCTCTTTTTTTCTTTTTTTTAACAGGAAGGTAACTAAAAACATGGTGCAAGCTTTTAGAGTTCAGTGGGTTGCACATCAGTTGCACATTCTATTCATGTAAATCAGGGTCAGCCATAGCATGTCAAACTGCACGTGAGTATGATGTGTGGATCATGTGCACGCTGAGGCTCCAACTATATGGGCTTTGCTCAGTACCCCTCAGAAGTACTCATTATAGTGCAACATTTTATTCAGCATTGTGGCAAGGCATTTTTTAGTTGCATGACATTGCTCAATTCGGCAGAATCATGGTGTCAGTGCCGTTTAACTTTTGCAGTTTGTTTATGGTATAAAAGATGTTAACAGGTTAAGTCAGTGTTTCCACAGATTAGATTAGATTAGTAGTTGTTCTTAGATCATGAATACGACACTTCGTAATGATATGGAATGTGTCAGGTTAATAAAAGGTGTCTATACAAGATATTACATTACACAAAATATTAAATGACACTTTTTTTTTTGGGAGGGTGGTGTTGGGGAAATTACCCACTTACTATATCCAAACATTCATCTAATGAATAGAAGGAGTTGCCATTGAGAAATTCTTTTAATTTCCTTTTAAATGCTATATGGCTATCTGTCAGACTTTTGATGGTATTAGGTAAGTGACCAAAGACTTTCGTGGCAGCATAATTTACCCCCTTCTGAGTCAAAGTTAGATTTAACCTTGAGTAGTGAAGATCATCCTTTCTCCTAGTGTTGTAGCCATGTACACTGCTATTACTTTTGAATTCGTTCGGATTGTTAAAAACAAATTTCATAAGTGAATATATATATTGTGAGGCTACAGTGAAGATCTATAGCTCTTTAAATAAGTGTCTGCAAGATGATCTTGGATAAGCCCCAGCAATTATTCTGATTAGATGCTTTTGCACAATGAAGACTCTTTTACTCAATGAAGAGTTACTCCAGAATATGATAGCATTCGAAAGCAGAGAATGAAAATAGGCATGGTAAGCTAATTTACTGAGATGTATATTGCCAAAATTTGCAATTATCGTGTTAACATAAGTAGCTGAACTCAAAAGTTTCAGCAGATCTTCAGTGTGTTTTTTCCAGTTTGACACCTCATCAGTGCATACACCTAGAAATTTTGAATATTCTACCTTAGCTACCAATTTCTGATTGAAGTCTATATTTATTAATGGTGTCATTCCATTTACTTTGTGGAACTGTATATACTGTGTTTTGTCAAAGTTTAATGAGAGCCCATGTGCAGAGAACCACTTAATGATTTTCTGAAAAACATCATTTACAATTTCATTAGTTAATTCTTGTCTGTTGGGCATGATAGCTATACTTGTATCATCGGCAAAAAGTACCAGCTTTGCAGAATGGCAAGTCCATAATATATATTAAGAACAGCAGAGGACCCAACACTGAACCTTGCGGCGCACCATTCTTGGTTGTTCCCCAGTTTGAGAAATCACCAGCTTTTTTGCACATTATGTGAACTGCTTATTTCAACTTTCTGCACTCTTCCAGTTAGGTATGATTTAAAAAATTTTAGCATTGTCCCATTCATGCCACAGTACTTGAACTTGTCTAGAAGTATTCCATGATTTACACAGCCAAAAGCCTTTGAGAGATCACAAAAAATCCCAACGGGTGACTTACAGTTACTCAGAGCATTTAATATTTCATTAGTGAAAATACATATAGCATTTTTTAATTGGAAAACGTTTCTGGAAACCAAACTGACATTTTGCCAAAACTTTATTTTTACAAAGGTGTTAAGCTACTGTACAATAAATTATTTTTTCAAGAATTTTGGATAAGAGAGTCAGAAGAGAGATTGGGCGGTAGTTGTTGACATCAGATATACCCCCTTTTTTATGCAGTGGTTTAACAATGGCATACTTCAGTCTATCTGGGAAAATACCCTGCTTCAGAGAGCTATTACATATCTGGCTAAGAATCCACTTATCTCTTGGGAACAAGCTTTTATTATCCTGCTGGAAATGCCATCAATTCCATGTGAGCTTTTATTCTTGAGAGAGTTTATTATCTTCCTGATTTCAGAAGGAGAGTTGGGTGGAATTTCAATTGTATCAAGGCCTCTTCCATTAATTGCCTTGCTTCTTCTAATGAAGATTAAGATCCTATTTTCTCTACAACATTTTAAAAATTATTATTTAAAATATTTTCAACATCCGGCTTGTTGTTTGTCAAGTTTCCATTCACTTTGATGGTAATGCCGTCATCCTTTACTCTTGGTTGCCCTATATCCCTTGTAATAATATTCCAAATTGTTTTGATTTTGTTATCAGAAGCATTAATCTCAGACATGGTGCACATGCTTCTGGACTTTTTAATAACCTTTCTTAATGTAGCACAGTAGTTTTTTATAATATTTGGCTGTTCCTGGGTCATTACTCGTTCTTGTTGTTAGATAAAGTTCCATTTTGTGGTTACAAGATATTTTTATTCCTTTAGTAAGCTAAGGTTTTTTTGCATGGTTTCTTATAATTAGAAAGGAACAGTCTAGCAATCTATCATCAGCAGCTTATAATAATGAATGGCAATGACAGAAGACAAGGATACAAATTCTGAATATCTATTATGTGATATACAGTCACATAACTGACAGATGCCACAAATTTGCTATGGAACAAAATAACAACACCAAGATGGAGGAATTTAAAGATTCAGTTGACAATGAAAGACAAAAAATTACAATGACTGACAGATGGGATTAATTGTACTGCACATCAAGAAGTATCTTGTGCTAAATTTTAAGGTATGCAGCACATGACGAAATTGATGGAACAGACAGTAAATTTTCTGATGTTGCATTTATTATTCCACTTTCAGTTGCAGCGGTTTTTGATGGAATTGGACAAGTAGTATGGAAACTATATATTTCAGCAAAAAGGCTTTGATTAAGTCAAGGGCATGCCTGGCATGACTTCTTGATCTAAAATTAACTCTTGTTGAATTTATGTAGGTGAAAGGGGAACAGGAATGAAAATTAAAACATCTGGAATGGACTGCTGACTTTGCATTGTAAATGGACTCGCTGTACATTGCCCATAGTGAAACAGCTTATGCCTGATTTTGTAGGGATGCATTTAGTGTACTGACTTGGCAGAAAATCCTAAGAAATTTTGGTCCTATGTCAAAGCGGTAGGTGGATCAAAACAAAATGTCCAGACATTCTGTGACCAAAATGGTACTGAAACAGAGGATGACAGACTAAAGACCGAAATAGTAAATGTCTTCTTCCAAAGCTGTTTCACAGAGGAAGACTGCACTGTACTTTCTTCTCTGGATTGTCGCACAGATGACAAAATGGTAGATTTCAAAATAGACGGCAGAGGGATAGAGTAACAATTAAAATCGCTCAAAAAAGGAAAGGCTGCTGGACCTGATGGGATACCAGTTCGATTTTACACAGAGTACGCGAAGGAACTTGCCCCCCTTCTTGCAGCAGTGTACCGTAGGTCTCTAGAAGAGCGAAGTGTTCCAAAGGATTGGAAAAGGGCACAGGTCATCCCCGTTTTCAAGAAGGGACGTCGAACAGATGTGCAGAACTATAGACCTATATCTCTAACGTCGATCAGTTTTAGAATTTTGGAACACGTATTATGTTCGAGTATAATGACTTTTCTGGAGACTAGAAATCTAGTCTGTAGGAATCAGCATGGGTTTCGAAAAAGACGGTTGTGTGAAACCCAGCTCACGCTATTCGTCCACGAGACTCAGAGGGCCATAGACACGGGTTCACAGGTAGATGCCATGTTTCTTGACTTCCGCAAGGTGTTTGACACAGTTCCCCACAGTCGTTTAATGAACAAAGTAAGAGCATACGGACTATCAGACCAGTTGTGTGATTGGATTGAAGATTTCCTAGATAACAGAATGCAGCATGTCATTCTCAATGGAGAGAAGTCTTCCGAAGTAAGAGTGATTTCAGGTGTGCCGCAGGGGAGTGTCATAGGACCGTTGGTATTCACAATATACATAAATGACCTGGTGGATGACATCGGAAGTTCAATGAGGCTTTTTGTAGATGATGCTGTGGTGTATCGAGAGGTTGCAACAATGGAAAATTGTACTGAAATGCAGGAGGATCTGCAGCAAATTGACACATGGTGCAGGGAATGGCAATTGAATCTCAATGTAGACAAGTATAATATGCTGCGAATACATAGAAAGATAGATCCCTTATCATTTAGCTACAAAATAGCAGGTCAGCAACTGTAAGCAGTTAATTCCATAAATTATCTGGGAGTAGGCAATAGGAGTGATTTAAAATGGAATGATCATATAAAGTTGATCATCGGTAAAGCAGATCGTAGACTGAAATTCATTGTAAGAATCCTAAGGAAATGCAATCCAAAAACAAAGGAAGTGGGTTACAGTACGCTTGTTTGCCCACTGCTTGAATACTGCTCAGCAGTGTGGGATCCGTACCAGATAGGGCTGATAGAAGAGATAGAGAAGATCCAACGGAAAGCAGCGCGCTTCCTTACAGGATCATTTAGTAATTGCAAAAGCGTTACGGAGATGATAGATAAAGTTTCGAGAACATACCTTCACCGAAGAGCCAAGCAGTATATTGCTCCCTCCTACGTGTATCTCGTGAACAGACCATGAGGATAAAATCAGAGAGATTAGAGCCCACACAGAAGCATACCGACAATCCTTCTTTCCACGAACAATACGAGACTGGAATAGAAGGGAGAACCAATAGAGGTAGTCAGGGTACCCTCCGCCACACACCGTCAGGTGGCTTGCGGAGTATGGATGTAGATGTAGATGTAGATGTAGAAAAAGGAAATTGCCTTACAGAAGAAACAAATTCTGAGCAAAGAACCAGCATCCATTTTCCAAACATGCAGGCATCCAAGTAAACACAAGGTTTCAAGAAATCTTTGTAGTCTTGAAATAACTGCAAGAAAGTTATCTAAAGATTTTGAGCAGATTGCCAATCTTACAACTGTTTATGAGATATTTTTGAGACCATTTTCCGTTTCAGTCAAAAGCACCCCTCTGCATGTGCAGATGGAACTGATTTATTTGTGAAGTAATTCCCATTTGAAAGACAAATTCTTTTATATTAAAATTGTACAGGAGGTCTCTGTTACTTTCTTTGGGAATATTTTCCATGTCTACATAATGAGATGATAAAGGTGTTAAAATATATTACTATCAACATACATATGTCAAGGGCTTTTATATTATAAAATTAAATAAGTCAAAATTATGTAGCAACCTGAGTGCAAAAATCTGAAATTTTCTGTCTCTCTCCATATACTGACAGTTTGTACCAGATAAAAATACACTCCTGGAAATGGAAAAAAGAACACATTGACACCGGTGTGTCAGACCCACCATACTTGCTCCGGACACTGCGAGAGGGCTGTACAAGCAATGATCACACGCATGGCACAGCGGACACACCAGGAACCGCGGTGTTGGCTGTCGAATGGCGCTAGCTGCGCAGCATTTGTGCACCATCGCCGTCAGTGTCAGCCAGTTTGCCGTGGCATACGGAGCTCCATCGCAGTCTTTAACACTGGTAGCATGCCACGACAGCGTGGACGTGAACCGTATGTGCAGTTGACGGACTTTGAGCGAGGGCGTATAGTGGGCATGCGGGAGGCCGGGTGGACGTACCGCCGAATTGCTCAACACGTGGGGCGGGATGTCTCCACAGTACATCGATGTTGTTGCCAGTGGTCGGCGGAAGGTGCACGTGCCCATCAACCTGGGACCGGACCGCAGCGACGCACGGATGCACGCCAAGACCGTAGGATCCTACGCAGTGCCGTATGGGACCGCACCGCCACTTCCCAGCAAATTAGGGACACTGTTGCTCCTGGGGTATCGGCGAGGACCATTCGCAACCATCTCCATGAAGCTGGGCTACGGTCCCGCACACCGTTAGGCCGTCTTCCGCTCACGCCCCAACATCGTGCAGCCCACCTCCAGTGGTGTCGCGACAGGCGTGAATGGAGGGACGAATGGAGACGTGTCGTCTTCAGCGATGGGAGTCGCTTCTGCCTTGGTGCCAATGATGGTCGTATGCGTGTTTGGCGCCGTGCAGGTGAGCGCCACAATCAGGACTGCATACGACCGAGGCACACAGGGCCAACACCCGGCATCATGGTGTGGGGAGCGATCTCCTGCTACACGGACGTCTTGAGTCACAGCTCTTGTACAAGATAAGTAATTTAAGTAGTAATAAACTGTTTTTTAACACTTTAAACTAATTTATTACGTTAATTATAGTGCTCTGCAAGCATACCATTAAAGGTTTTTGTCTTACTCGCGTATTTTCACAGTAATCACGTAAAGTTCATTTTGTTTACATATCGCGGCCAGGCCGAACTTTTGAGTTTTCAGATTAAACTTCATACCGCAATCTTAAGTGCATTTACTGATAGTTTAGTGTGCTAAATACGTTTGCTGCCATTATATCTGTAGAGTATCGTCATCTCTTAAGTAATTTCCAGTAAAAAACTTCTGAACCACTGTTTACATAGTCGCGAGTAGGCCTAATTTTTCGTACACGTATTTTCATTGTTTTCCGGTAACTTAATTGTCTTTCTGTCACTAAAATAGATTTGTACCATGAGTGTAAAGTGCCTGACGTGCCGTAGGATCGTTAGCTCCGGGGTCTGGTGTGATGGATGTAGTAACTTTTTTCATTGGGGCGACTGTAGTGGCGTGGGAATTGGGAAAATGAGCGAGACTCATCAGTGGTTCTGTAGGCTATGCAGTAGAGATAGGAAGATTGTGGAACAGGAGGGGAAAATTGCTGCCCTTCAGGCTGAGTTAGATGAGGCTAGGCGAGAACTGGGCAGGTTAAGGGGGGAGGAGGGTAAACAGGGGTGGGAAGTGGCAACAGGCATTAGGAACAGGCCAAGAAATTCTTCTGACCGCTTTGTTATTAATGTACAAAATAGGTTTGACCTGTTGCCTCAGTCAGAAACTGATGAGCCTCTCACAGAAGTAGATGTACACAGGGCTCAACAAGCTTTCAGCAGCAAATTGATTAAGAATGTAGGGAAGTCTGCAAAGAGAAAGAAAGTCTTGTTGCTAGGTAGTTCGCATGCTAGGGGTGTGGGCCAACTTCTGCAGGATGAATTAGGGTTGGATTACCAGGTCACAAGTTTTTTCAAACCTAGTGCTGAACTTGGGCAGGTTACAGAGGATTTAGGTTCACTATGTAAAGGTTTTACTAAGGAAGACACCGTGGTTATTGTGGGTGGGCCGGGCAACAGTATTGACAGAGATCCGGGGTACAGCATAAAGTGTGACCTGGCAAAGATTGCATCGGCATCGAATCATACCAGTGTTGGGTTTGTGTCGGTTCTGGAGCGCCACGACCGACCTCATTTGACCTCTTCTGTCAGGAGAGTTAATTTGGAGTTGGAACGGCTACTTGGATCTGGTGCAGGGTCACACATTGGTGTGGTTCCTGTTGATTCACTCTGTAGGTGGGACTATACTAGACATGGCCTACACCACAACAGGAAAGGGAAGGGTAAACTGGCTGGGCTGATAGCAGGAAATTTAAAGGGGGGAGGAACTACATCTCATGGTGGAAACTCTTTTTTAGTGTAAGATCAGTGTCCAGTGGGAAACTCAGCCAGGCAAGTACTAAAGATGTTAAAAAAGTTCAAGATACTCACAAAAGTAAAGTGAAAAATAATGTTAGTATATTTCATCAAAATATTGGGGGATTGAAGAATAAAAGTACTAAAGATGTTAAAAAAGTTCAAGATACTCACAAAAGTAAAGTGAAAAATACTGTTAGTATATTTCATCAAAATATTGGGGGCTTGAAGAATAAAATTGATGAGCTTCTGCTTTGTTTAGAAGATATAGAAACCAAGAATGTAATAGATATACTATGCCTGTCTGAGCATCACATTGTCACTGATATGCAAAAGGTTAGCATCAATGGGTACAAATTAGCTGCACATGTAAGTAGAGATAATATGATGAGAGGAGGAGTTGCCATATATGTCAAAAGCTTCCACAGTGCAAAAAATTTAGAAACTAAAAAATTTTGTGTAGAGCAACATATGGAAGCATGTGCCACTGAACTTAAACTAAAGGATGGCACTTTCATAATTGTAACAGTGTATAGGTCCCCCTCAGGGAATTTCCAGCTATTTCTGGAAAACTTGGATGCTTTGTTTTGCTATCTGTCAGACAGGGGGAAGCAAATTATCATTTGTGGGGATTTCAATGTTGATTCCCTGAAAGGGTGTAATAGGAAGAATGACCTTTTAGTATTACTCAGTTCTTTCAATTTGAGCTCTGTCATTGATTTTCCTACTCGGATAACAAAGAACAGCAGTACATTGATAGATAACTTTTTTATAGACCAAGATAAGTTTAAGGACATAAATGCTTATCCTGTTGAGAATGGTCTTTCAGATCATAGTGCACAGCTTGTTACAGTACATGACATAGCTCCATGCAGTATAATAAATCAGACTTTCAAAGCAGTGCGTTCAATTAACAATATAAATATTGCAAACTTTAGGGAAAGCCTACAGCAGCTAGACTGGGATGAAGTGTATAAGGAACCCGATGCAAACTTGAAATATAACTTATTTCACAATACATTTTTAAGGGTATTTGAAAATTGTTTTCCCAAGAAAATAGTTAAACATAATTCCAAGAAAACATATAAAAAACCTTGGCTAACTAAAGGAATAAGAATATCTTGCAACCGCAAAAGAGAACTGTATCTAACAGCAAGATGGAGTACTGACCCCGAAATTGTTCAATATTATAAAAACTATTGTGCGGTACTAAGAAAAGTTATTAAAAAGTCCAGAAGCATGTGTATCATGTCTGAGATCAGTAACTCTGATAATAAAATTAAAGCAATTTGGAATATTATTGAAAGGGAAACAGGGCAACCAAGAGCACAGGAAGACTTTAGTGGAATAAAATTGAATGACAAGTGCACTAACAAACAATCAGAAATTGAAAATATTTTGAATAATCATTTTTTAAATGTTGTGGAGAAAATAGGATCTAGATCTTCACTAGAAGAGGCAAGGCTATTAATAGAAGAGGCCATACCTGCACAGTTTGAAACAGCTGTAATTCCACCAACCTCTCCCTCTGAAATCAGTAAAATAATAAACTCACTGAAAAGTAAAAGCTCTTACGGAATTGATGGCATTTCCAGCAAAGTACTTAAAGCTTGTTCCCCACAGATAAGTAGAATTCTCAGCCACGTATGTAATAGCTCTTTGGAGCAGGGTGTTTTCCCTGATAGACTGAAATATGCCATTGTAAAACCATTGCATAAAAAGGGGGATATGTCGGATGTCAACAACTACCGCCCAATCTCTCTTCTGACAGCTCTATCAAAAATTTTTGAGAAAGTAATGTATTCAAGAGTAGCCTCCCATATTTGTAAAAATAAAGTACTAACAAAATGTCAGTTTGGTTTTCAGAAAGGCTTTTCAACAGAAAATGCTATATATGCTTTCACTGATCAAATATTAAATGCTCTGAATAACCGGACATCACCCATTGGTATTTTTTGTGATCTCTCAAAGGCCTTTGATTGTGTAAATCATGGAATTCTTTTAGATAAGCTAAATCATTATGGTTTGAGTGGGGCAGTGCACAAATGGTTTAATTCATACTTAACTGGAAGAATGCAGAAAGTTGAAATAAGTGGTTCGTGTAATGTTAAAACAGCTGATTCCTCAAACTGGGGTGCTATCAAGCACGGGGTCCCACAGGGTTCGGTCTTAGGTCCTTTACTGTTCTTGATATACATTAATGACTTACCATTCCACATTGATGAAGATGCAAAGTTAGTTCTTTTTGCTGATGATACAAGTATAGTAATAACATCCAAAAACCAAGAACTAAGTGATGTAATTGTAAATGATGTTTTTCACAAAATTATTAAGTGGTTCTCAGCAAACGGACTCTCTTTAAATTTTGATAAAACACAGTATATACAGTTCCGTACAGTAAATGGCAAAACTCCAGTAATAAATATAGAATTTGAACAGAAGTCTGTAGCTAAGGTAGAATTTTCAAAATTTTTAGGTGTGTCCATTGATGAGAGGTTAAACTGGAAGCAACACATTGATGGTCTGCTGAAACGTCTGAGTTCAGCTACGTATGCTATTAGGGTTATTGCAAATTTTGGTGATAAGAATCTCAGTAAATTAGCTTACTATGCCTACTTTCATTCACTGCTTTCGTATGGCATCATATTCTGGGGTAATTCATCGTTGAGTAGAAAAGTATTCATTGCACAAAAACGTGTAATCAGAATAATTGCTGGAGCCCACCTACGGTCATCCTGCAGACATCTATTTAAGGATCTAGGGATCCTCACAGTAACCTCACAGTATATATATTCCCTTATGAAATTTGTTGATAATAATCCAACCCAATTCAAAAGTAATAGCAGTGTGCATACCTATAACACCAGGAGAAAGGATGATCTTCACTATGCAGGGTTAAATCTGACTTTGGCACAGAAAGGGGTAAATTATGCTGCCACAAAAGTCTTTGGGCACCTACCAAACAGCATCAAAAGCCTGACAGATAGCCAACTAACATTTAAAAATAAATTAAAAGAATTTCTAGATGACAACTCCTTCTACTCATTGGCTGAATTTTTAGATAAAAAAAAAAAAAAAAAAAAAAAAAAAGAAAACTTAATCATTAGTGTCATGCAATATTTTGTGTAATGTAATTTCTTGTACAGACATCTTTTATTAACCTGACACGTTCCACATCATTACGAAGTGTCGTATTCATGATCTATGGAACAAGTATTAATCTAATCTAATCTAATCTACACCGGCCGTACACCTCTGGTGATCGTCGAGGGGACACTGAATAGTGCACGGTACATCCAAACCGTCATCGAACCCATCGTTCTACCATTCCTAGACCCTGGCCAGCAAGATCTCCGGATCTGTTACCCATTGAGCATGTTTGGGACTGGATGAAGCGTCGTCTCACGCGGTCTGCATGTCCAGTACGAACGCTGGTCCAACTGAGGCGCCAGGTGGAAATGGCATGGCAAGCCGTTCTACAGGACTACATCCAGCATCTCTACGATCGTCTCCATGGGAGAATAGCAGCCTGCATTGCTGCGAAAGGTGGATATACATTGTACTAGTGCCGACATTGTGCATGCTCTGTTGCCTGTGTCTATGTGCCTGTGGTTCTGTCAGTGTGATCATGTGATGTATCTGACCCCAGGAATGTGTCAATAAAGTTTCCCCTTCCTGGGACAATGAATTCACGGTGTTCTTATTTCAATTTCCAGGAGTGTAGCTTGAAGAAACTTTGACCATACATAGAAATAACTTCTACAGTATAGTACAGGAAGTAACTGAAAGAAATATGCAAAGAGATGAACAGACATGAACTTTATATTCAGTGACAATTATTACATTCAAGTCACCAAAATTTATGATGGTTCTGTGGACATTACAAACGGCCGGAGAGATTTAATAATGGGTGTGGTCACCAAGGATGACAATGCATGGTCGGCAACACACTCCCATGCTGGTCACAAGGTTGGTAAGAAGTTCTTAGTGTAAGGCATTCCACTCCTCCAACCGCTCAGTCGACAACTGCTGTATGGTCATTGATGTGTGTGCACAAACTGTAATATGTTTCCCTGAAATGTTGCAAACATACTCAATGGAATATAAGTCTGGGGAGCAGGCAGATCAGTCCACTCACTGAAAATTACCTCACTCCAACAGTCCTTCCACCAGCACTATTGAATGCAATCACACATTGCCATGCATAACAATGAAGTCAGGGGAACATGTACCCATGAAAAGACACGCACGGGAAGGGGTACAGTATTACGGTTAAAATGACCAGGGGGTGTTACATTTTCAAAGATTTGGAGGTCAGAATACATATGCAATATGTGCCTCCCCACACCATACACCTAAACCATGAAAATGATCACGTTTAACATTGTTCTTGGGTGCCATACATGTTCCACCTCCCTCCATCCAAAATGACTACCTAGACTGAATTTGCTCTCATCTGACAAGATCATACAACCCCACTGTAGGCATCATCACAAACAGTGGTGCCACTGTGTGGGTAAACTCAATGTACTGGTTATCAGGTAAAAAGATGGCCCCATGCAGTCACAATGCCATTGTGAGTTTGTGAGGTAATGCTGGATGTACCCCCACATGATGAGACAAGAAAACACACAAAGTAGACAGGTACCTTGTCGAATATGATACTTTTGGTGGTCCAGGTGTGATCGTGTGCAAAGGAATAATGTCACATAATCACCTCCAAATCTTTGAATGTGTACACACCAGTCAATGTTACTGTGACACTGTGCTCCTAACCCACATGCATTTTCTCAGGAGTACATTCAGCTGGGATTGGATGTCTCTCATGAATGTCATAGTTCAGAAAAAGCAGAAGACTGTTTGTAGCTCCAACATTTCTGAAGAGAATAAAGTTATCTGTAGACAATAAAAGAGGTCCCCTTCCAGGTACAGCAAGGAATGCTGTGTGCTGATCTTGTGCCTCTTCATACTGCACACAAATGATGCCAATAGCCAAAATGACACTGTGGTTTGTCAGTATCAACTGGCTTGTCTGATGCTAGAATGATGGAGTTTTCATGATGTAATGTGCATGATGTATCAAACCAACATTAAAGATTATTGAATGAAGTAAATATCACACCACTTTCAGTTGCATAGAATCAGTTCCAATCTTGGTTGTAAAGTACATTATTCATGGTCTTTATGTACATAAGATATATACTGATGTATTTTTGAGCTATAAACATTCTGTCTTGGCTTATGAATTTTAAAACTATTTGTGTGGGTTATGATGTGCAAACATTGATCCACGAAAATATGGTCGTATTATTGACTTCACTTTAAAAGTAATTGGAAAAGTAATTCAGCAAGGAACATGTATCTGTAAAAGATGTAAATTGCTTTCACATCATTCATACAATTTGTAACAAATGCCACGTATACTCAGAAAATTTCAAAATTTATATAAGTTATGTAACTTTACCATAAGCTATTTCATTTAGTAAAAAAATTGAATTTTGTCAAATTTAAACAAATGTTTTCATGTCGAATATTTTTGAAGTTCTGATTTTAAACTCAGGACTACATTGAATACCTTTTATATTTATTGTAATTCTCAAATTTTCTAACCATTTTTGCTTTGGTTGTCAGCAATGTTGAAACTGGACATCGATACCATAATTAATTTGATAAAGAAATTTCTAGAATATTCTAGTGGCAAAGCTATGTTATAAATATTACCATGTGTGCATCAAGGAGTTAGTTCATACGTTACATTGGAATGAGACACATCATAGTTGACATGTGTCTATAAGCAGTTTGCACGTAGCATGTGTTTTCATTTATCTGAAATTCCACATGAATAAAGTTCTTTGTGTGGATGAAAGCATGTTGTGGTTAAAATTACAGTTTTGATGCAACTTTCAAAACTTCTGAAGATAAAAAAGGGTGAAGTCTTTTTTACTATGACAACTGTTTCTGAAATACAAATGATACGGGGCAATGAGACATGTGAAATAAATAAAAAAAATTACTATTCAAAAACAGTGTCTTTTCTTCCTATGCTGATATGAGTGTCTTTTCATACAGCCTAGATGAGTATCTACTTTGGTTTACTAATTACTAAGTCATTTATAAATACCTCCTTTCTGAGAATTCTGTACACACTAAACAGAAAAAGACCAATAGCTAAAAGGTTCATGGTATTCTGAAACAAGTAAATCTTCATTATATTATATAAGAGTGAGGCATTTCAATGTTTAGAAGAAAACCAAAGCATTATTTAAGTACAGTATAACTGATGAACCATGGAAGATGTTTATACTGATGCCAATGTGAAATGATAAATGACCACTCATGTGAATCCAATAAAATGAAAGTAAATGATACTCTATGTCATTCAGTGAATTATGACAATCCCTAATAAGGATGGTGGATACAAGGGCTACATGTTATGCAAAACACTGTTTTTGCATAACAGTTGGACTTTCTCTCCAATAATTTTACCTACAAATTTGGCAAATACGAGAGCAGCATATCTAAATGATGAATAACTCTAACTAGAAGATCACTTAAAAATGCATGTTCTTCACTGATGTACATCTGTTGGATAATGCAATAACTCAATAAGGAGAACTGGAATCAAGATTGATGTCAAGAGTTTTTCAGAAAACATCTAGTGCTTGTACTGGAAGATATAAGAAAGAGGTTGTCATCAGGAAGTCTGAGAAAGTGCCTCAGCAATGGTTACAAATTGCAATGATGTCATGGTCTTGACAGTAGAACTGATTGATTGATTTGATACATGGAACAAAATTTTCATTATTTTAATATAACCACAAAGTGGAGGTTGTAATGGGACATGCTCCTCCAGCATTTACTTTTCCTCTATAGTAGTTGTCAATACAAGTATTATTTTTCAAATTTTGGACAGGTCAACATTATCTTTATTGCTTTTCTGATACCTGTCATATAATTTTGTATACAGTATGTTATATTTAAATCTAAAATTTATGAAAAGGAATTACTTCATAAAATATTTTAGATTCAATGCTACAATTAGTTAGTACTAGTTCTGAATGTACAGTTCAAACTATTTTTTTATAAACATTTGAATTTATTAATTATTTGGACACTTAAAATTTCTATTATTAATTTCACAAATCCTGTACTGTTTACCATGTTTATTTCTAGATTCATTTACGAAATAATAATCGAAATTAATAATATAAAGAACACTAGCAGGAATTTATTTGTTAAGAAAAACTGTAAACCCTTTGCAATATTCATATTTCTGCAAAGTGAGATAGTCTGTGATGAAGCAAGCTGGGATCTCTTTACTTCATCTCTCGTTTTGCCCCCTGCCTCCTTAAATTCATTTGTTTCATTTTTGACTAATTCTTATTAACATACATGAGTATAATCACAGTTTTCATAACAGAGAAAGATTGGCCCTCAGTCTTAAGAAATATAGCATCAAATCTAATTTTGTCCTTAGTTTTGTGTATGTAATCAATTTCCTAATTTATTTTGACTATTCCTAGTTAATATCTTTCATTATAGGGTGAAATCAGCAATTGTTTTGTGAGTATTGTTGACTTATAAACAAATATAAATTCTGTCCAAACTATAAACATTCAGAAGAAGAACTACTAGGATTCTTAAAGTATTTATGTGGCTCTATTTGAAAACATATTAACAGATTCAGGCCTTAATTAATTCCAAAATAATTACCGGGTTAAAAGTATTGTTTGCATAACTATATCTGTTAATTTCATTATTTAAACAAATAATTCACCCTAACCTTTGTGATAGAAGGAGCTGTTAATGATAAATTATTTTTTGATGTGTTGAGTTAATTGAATGAGTTATATTTTAATTGTAATTTCTCTAAATTAAACATAGTTTCAGTACCTATTATTGTGAAGATATATAAAAGTCTCATTTTTGGTCCTGAGACAGTAGGTCCATTGCTGATTTTGAGACAGGAAGTCTGTATCAGTTAGATTAACAATAATGCATTAACTTAACAGTGGAATTAGTGTAACACAAATCGGCCATGTGTTAAAACAATGACAGTTTCTGTGCAATTTATTTGAGAAATAGTGTCACACGTACCTTATTATTCTAAAGAACTGTGAACAGTGTGGTTATGTTTTAACTGCTCATTGATACTCAACAGCAAACTGTTGTAGCAGTATGTGGATGTTTGCCTGCAACGTATTAATGATGCTTATTGAAATTTACCAATAGTGAACTGGCCATATAACTGTGTAATATTGGAGTGTTGTAAACAGTGAAAGTACAGAACTTTGAAACGCAACTGTGCAACAGTCAGCTACATCATTTACAGTAGTCTGTGTTGAACTTCCGACCCCCCTTCCCTTCATTTTCAGCCAATATAACAATACAGTACATAAACACCAAGGACTGGAATGAGATTTTCACTCTGCAGCGGAGTGTGTGCTGATATGAAACTTCCTGGCAGATTAAAACTGTGTTCCTGACTGAGACTCGAACTCGGGACCTTTGCCTTTCGCAGGCAAGTGCTCTACCATCTGAGGTACTGAAGCACGACTCACGCTTGGTACTCACAGCTTTACTTCTGCCAGTATCTTGTCTCCTACCTTCCAAACTTTACAGAAGCTCTCCTGTGAACCTTGCAGAACTAGCACTCCTGAAAGAAAGGATATAGCGGAGACATGGCTTAGCCACAGCTTATTTTGTATAATAAATGTGAACAATGTAATTTTGGCTTTGTTAATGTGAAAAATCAAAATACTCTATGATATGCTAAAATGTGAGGAAGTCAGTGGAAAGTTCTACAACAACAATCTTCAATTTATTTAGTTCAAACAAACTGGGAGGGCCTGATGTTAGATTTTCAACTACAGAATCAGACCCCTAGTAAAGAAGAACTGGAGCCATCTCAACACGACAAGCTAAGTAAACTTGAAAGTTTATTGTAATCTTCACTCATCTCAAATCATCATAATAGATTTTGCTTACTTATTTCTTGGGCTGAGCATTGTTTAATGGGGACAATACATGGAAGAAGGAAGGAGAGGGGGGATTACATGATGAAGCCTCCACTAAGAAGAGTTAATGAATAAATTTTTCCAGTGCCTTGTAAAGACAGGGTGGTGATGAAGATCCACATGCTAAATTGTATATTTTGAGAGGTCTACCTGTGTGTAACTACAAGGTGTCACCCTTTCCCTTTTCATCCATACTTGTGCATAACATTGTGAACACTAGATTAGTCTTTAGAAGTACTACTTGCAGTCACCAGTACTGTACAGTTACACATGATAAGCACAATCCAAAGTCCAGAGAAAATTAAAACCAAATCACATCAACTCGATCCTTGCACATGATAATAACACAGGAATTACCTCTTGCTGATAATACCAATGAAGAGTATGAGATAGAACTTCTGTTCATACTCTCTCATCCACACACACACACACAGTTCTGAGAATTCCGGAACCTGTACAGAAAATTGGAATTGAGATCATTATAAACATTATTTCTGCCCTTTTTATTGCTCATGAAAACCACACATTGCATGTTTTACCACCATACAGCAAGACCTACAGAGGTGGCAGTCCACACTGCTGTACACACTGGTACCTCTGATACCCAGTAGCATGTCCTCTTGCATTGATGCATGCCTGTATTCGTTGTGGCATACTATCCACAAGTTCATCAAGACACTATTGGTCCAGATTGTTCAACTCCTCAATGGCAATTCGGCATGGATCCGTCAGAGTGGTTGGTGGGTTATATCTTCATAAACAGCTCTTTTCAATCTATCCCAGGTGTGTTCAATAGGGTTCATGTTTGGAGAACATGCTGGCCACTCTAGTCCAGTGAGGTCCTTATCCTGAAGGAAGTCATTCACAAGATGTGCATGATGGGGTTGCGAATTATCATCCATGAAGACAAATGCCATGTCAATATACTGCCGACGTGGTTGCACTATCAGTTGGAGGATGGCATTCACGTATTGTACAGCCTTCCATGACCACCAGCAGCATATGTTGGTCCCACATAATGCCACCCCAAACCTTGGGGAACCTCCACCTGGGTGCACTCGCTGGACAGTGTGTCCAAGGTGTTCAGCCTCACTGGGTTGCCTCCAAACATGTCTCTGATGATTGTATGGTCGAAGGCATATGCTACACACATTGGGGAAGAAAATGTGATGGCAATCCTGAGCGGTCCATTCATCAGGTTGTTGGGACCATCTGTATCATGCTGCTTGGTGTCAAGCTTACAATGATGGGCCTCACCATGGACACCGGGAGTGAAGTTACGCATCATGCAGCCTATTGTGCAGAGTTTGAATTGTAACATGATGTCCTGTGGCTACACGAAAAGCATTATTCAACATGGTGGTTTTGCTACTAGGGTTTCTCTGAACCATAATACATAGGTAGTGGTCATCCACTGCAGTAGTAGCCCTTGGGCAGCCTGAGCGAGGCATGTCATCGACAGTCCCTGTCTCTCTGTATCTCATCCATGTCTGAACAGCATCACTTTGGTTCATTCTGAGGTGTCTGGACACTTCCCTTGTTGAGGGCAAATGTGATCAAACTGCGGTATTGACTGCTTAGGCATGGCTGAACTACAGACAACATAAGCCGTGTACGTCCTTCCTGGTGGAATGACTGGAACTGATCAGATGCTGGACCCCTTCTGTCTAATAGGTGCTGTTCATGCATGGTTGTTTACATCTTTGGGCAGGTTTACTGACATCTCTGACCAGTCAAAGGGACTGTGTGTGTGCTATAGTATCCACAGTCAACATCTATCTTCAGGAATTCTGGGAACTGGAGTGAAGCAAAACTTTTTTTCATGTGTGTAAATCACAATCAAGTCCTAATCTGAAGGCAGGCTCATCAATTAATTTCAACACTCAGTACCGAAAGCATGTTTATTACTGACACCATTGTACATATTGAACAGAAATGACCTTATGAACAGAGAGTACAACTATTTATACAAACAATGAATGCTTCAGACTATTGTTATTTATGTAAACATCAGATATTCCAGAATATATACAGATTATAGCTTAAGAAGATAATTCTAAACAACAAATAATTGTTGTTGGTTGGATTTGGAATGGCAGACCTAAACAGAGGATGACACTAACCACTATGCCACACTGAATGTGCCACAGCTTAAGATGCTGCTCTCTCTACTGGAGAAGTAGTAACTGACTGTTTCAGACGTTTTCAGTTGAGTCAATTACAACATCCTGGATTTAATTCTAGACAATGATCCACTGTGCAAAGGCACTGGCATATCCTCATATTCCAGTCATGTTTCTACATCCCCTTCACTATGATGAGAATCGAAGTTAGTTGCTCCCATGGAAGCTCTGTGATTGTTGATTGAGTCTTCAGTTTCCTTGAACCTCTCATCATCGATCCACACCTCTGGACTATAGTAGGATTTCATATGGAGGACATGGATGACATCTCTGCATTTTTGTCTTGTTGACGAATGGTTATAATTCTTCACTTATAGTATGAGAGCTGATAATAATTAAAGGATACTATATAACTGCAAGTAGCACTTTAGTAATTTTTCTGCACGAGCATAAAAAGTCAAAATCAAGTCTCCTAGGCTGCATCTAACTGGCTAGTCCTTGGTGTTGTAGTGTCCTCAGTCTTCTTCTAGGGCCCCGAGAGTCTGTATGTGAGCCAGTTGCTTCTTTCATCCTGGTGATGAGGTGTTTCACATAGTCATACCGAATATCATCCACTTCAAATGCAAACAGTATTCATTTTCATTTTGGCCTCGTGACTGTTGAGCAGAACAAATGGTATGAAGCCCGTAGAATATTGCTTCACTATGTTGTATGCAAATGTCACAACAGATCTCTCTCTGTTCAGCATCAGTGTATATCAAGAGCATACTTCCCTGTGTCTTTTTAAAGCATTCTGTGAAGCCATTTGTCTAGGATGGTATGCAGGTTTCGTCCTGTGGATGATGTTGCAATGTGAAATTACCTCTGATATTAGTCTAAACTGGAAAACTTTTCTGTGATTAGAGGTAATCATACAGCACGTGCTGTACTTAAAAAAGGTGTGTTGTTGAAGGAACCTTGAAATTTCTGGAGCTTAGGCAGTTGGTCCAGTTTTAGTTACAGCAAGGTGGATGATGTAGTCAGTGCACAGTATTATCCAGCAATAGCTGTATGTCAGCTTTTGGAACCTGTTCAGTGGAATGGCACTGCTGCAGGTGGAATTGGTGCCAGATTCACCAGAGGTAACTATATCATGTGCTTTCATCACTGGTATTCCTTACAGAGGCTCACATAGGATCATTAGAGACCTGTACAGTGATACTTACATCTGATTCTCTCTAATTATTCATGAATTCCTGATAATCCAGTGTTGGGGCATCATGGAAATAATTAAGAATATCAGTCATAGATGAGTTGGTTGATGAGGAGTCATTTCCACTCCACTGGATAATAGTCCCTCTTATACAATGCTCTGGTAATTAACCAGCATTTTTGTTTGGTTGATTTCTTCATGTTCAGGCTCCTATGGTTTTCAGAAGAGCTGGATCCCCTCTGTTCATAATCACTGTCATTTAATGCATTGATGACTGAGATTTCATCCACATTGTTGTGTTCTGCTGAAGGATTTCTTGAAAGCCAGCCTGCATCCTTGGGTTTGCATTCACTTTTGTATACCACTATGATGTCATTTTCCTGAACCCTCAATGTCCATCTCGCTAGTTGACCCAATGGATTCTTCAATAAACATAAGGAATAATGGTCGACCACTATGGTGAATGGTTTGCAAAATAAATATGGCCAAAAC
Organism: Schistocerca gregaria; assembly: GCF_023897955.1. Classification (NCBI taxonomy): domain Eukaryota; kingdom Metazoa; phylum Arthropoda; class Insecta; order Orthoptera; family Acrididae; genus Schistocerca; species Schistocerca gregaria. The sequence goes on from NC_064931.1 coordinate 555,180,310, forward strand.
TTTCTGAGAGTCGAAACAACTGCAAGGCACTTTTTCTCGGCTGTGAAGCAGTTCACTTCAGACTTGGGGAGCACTCTGGAAGCATAAGCTATCAAATTCCTAAATTTGTACTAGAACTGTCCCTATTACAAAACTGCTAGCTTCAATGCAAAGTTCTATCTTGGAAATATGTGCATACAGTGCTAGAACTGAAGAAGACATTAGCTCCTCTTTAAGTACAAGGAAAGATCTTTCTTGTGCCTAGTGCCAAGAAAATTTTTAGTCTCTCTGCAGTAGTTCTTGTGAGGGACATGCCTTCATACAGAAGTCTTTTATGAATTGTTCAATGTACAGGGTGACACAGAAAAAGAGGAACATTTCCAATAAAACTAGAAGTCATGAAGGAAAGAAATTGCACTCATAGTAATTGAAACCTTACAACTTTGCCATTTACGAAACATTTATGGTATTAATCATTTTTTTTTTTTAATTACATCCTTTAGACTGCATCCTCCTGTATGAATACATTTGTGAAATCTGCTGTTGAGATTCCTCATTGGCCGCTGCAACATCTCAGCTGGGGTACAGTGAATTGCATCCTGAATTCTTTGTTTTAACTCATCCAGGGTTCTTGGTCAAGTCGTGTAGACTTTACTTCTGAGGTAGCCCCACAAGAAAAAATCACAAATGGATAAATATGGTGATCTAGGGGGCCAGAGAACATTACCAAATTGTGAGATCACATGGATACCAAACAATTCTCACACATATGCTATTGATTGCCATGCAGTGTATGATATCACTTAGTCCTGTTGAAATCAGGCTTCTTAAATGTTTACAAATTTGTTCAAAGCAGGTGTAACGACAGATCGTAACATCTCCATGTAACAATCAGCATTGGCAGTTATTGTGTTCCCCTGTTCATTTGTGAAAACATATGGTCCGATAATCCCATGTGATGAAACGCCACACCACACCACACTGTCACTTTACTAGAGTGTAAAGGGCACTCGTGGACATCATTACGATTTGTGTTTGCCCAGCAATGATAGTTCTGTTTATTCACATGACCTGTGCATCATCTAACATTCACAACTTGTTTAGAAATTCATTGTCATTGTTTATTTTTGTTATCATTTGTTGACAGAATCCTAATCATAACTGGTAATTGTTGCCCTTCAATTGTTGCACAATCTGTAGTCTGTAAGGATGGAATTTTAAATCAAGATAAAGAATTCTGTGAACACTCTCCCAGGACATTCCAGCCACTGCTGCTTGCTTACAAGTTGAATGCTGTGGTCTGCATAAGACAGACTCACATACAACATCAATGTGTACTGGGGAACATACACTTCTTGGTTGCCCTGTTGGTTTCTTCTTGAGGGCAGACCCAGTCTCTTCAAAGTTATTAATTCAACATTTTATCACACATTTTGATGGAATGGAATCATGATGTCCTACATTATAAAAGTGTCGAAATTCCCTCTGTGCTGCTACCAAACTATCATTGCTCAGTCACAGGTAGACAAAGCGGAAATGCCATGTGCCATCCCTCCTTCTCACAAGGACCACAGAAGAGGGCTAAGGACACCTTGAACATTTAATGATGTCATTTTGCACCATCTTCAGCACTTCCTCACACATTCTCCACTGTCCGGCTGGATAATTGGTGGATGATCCCCAGTGTTCATACAGCACTTTACCATCGGCTGCTTGGCCTATTGTTTCTCTACTCCAGACTAGAAAGCATCCTAAAATAGATGCCAAATGGCTGTTGTTCCTCAGTCAAGCCAAATAATATTAGAAGTTTAACAGTATCTTCCACCCTTCCACTCTCTATAGTGGTAGTGGAGAATGATTCTTCATCAATTACACTAAGCTGCCCTTGCTGAAATGGTTTAGCTCTCCCTATGCACATGCCTTTAGGGTTGAGCTGTGGCTACTTGTGACAATTGATGCAAATAGTGATCTGAAGTTCTCATTAGGCACCTAAAATGCTCATGATAATCACTGGCATGTAAATTTCTTCTGTAAGCCTGAGTAGCTTTTTGCAACTGACAAAAGCTTCACAGCTGAATTGAGCATATTAACTGACTACTGGAACTCGTCTCATTGATGATGGTGAGATAACAATATCTTCAATGCCTAACAACCACTAAAAGTTAATTTTGTTATGAGTGCTAGTTGGAATGGTTTTGCCAATTTGGAGCTCTGCTCCTCCACTGTCTAGGACTGGTTGTGGCACATGTAAGAAGTCCCATCAAAGAATAACATTATGACTACCTTCTGACAAAATATCAAATTCCCAGGGCTGTGTTCTATCATTGATGGTTATTCTTGTAAAAAGTGTTCCTATTGGCTGGACATAACTGCCATTTTCATCTTTCAACACAACTGATTTTGTATCATGGAACATAGTATTCCTTAGCTGACAACACTAAGTGTCCAACATCACAGAAAAGGGAGCCCCCGAATTTTCTGAAAAGGAAGCCAGTGACCTAAGTAATGCCTCACCATTTTGGCCAACAATGCTGATGTCAATGAGATTTACTTGTAATTTACTGGATGTTTTCCAGGATGTATTTGCAGCTGTGGTAGTCTCACCTCTATAGATGGTTATCTTGTTTAGCTTTCCTGTATTTGGTGGCTAGGTGAGAAACTGGTATCTCTATAAGGTGACAGTGAATGGCTGCAGCATGATGTGGAGCCATCTCATCCAGAGTATGGTGGAGGGCTTCAGTCCAAAGGTTAACTATCAGTGTGACATCCCTTGCCAAAAGAGCTTGGTAAATGCCTTCTGTGACTCGTTACATCAGGTGTGAGACTTAGTCAGGTTCTGTCACATTATGATTTACAATGTGGCACAGAGCCAACATCATCCCACCTGTTTTATTTGGTGGCTTGGTGGAATTCTTTCAGCCATTTTACTGCATCCTGACCAGCATCTCTAGAAAAAACTGATGGGTGCTTGATGTGCAGCTGACTTACTGTTGTTTAGGAATCCATCTTTCTCCTGCGTATATGGATCTTAGGAATGATGTACTGTTTATATGCTGGCTTCTGACCATATAGGTGATAGCTTCTATGTTGCCGAGAGTCACTGTGATGTAGATTTTTTGGAGTAGTCAGCATCTCCATCAAACTCTGTTATGTGTAAACCATAATCAAGTCCAAACCCAAAGGCAGGGTCATCAGTGGAGTTCAACACTTAGTACTGAAATAATGTTTATTACTGACCATCACACAGCCAGAAGAGAACTGACCTCCTGTGTTGAAAGTGCAGCTATTTAAACAAACATTGGATATTCCAGAGTATATGAATATAATACATTTCAAGAACCTTCCAGAATTGATAAATTTTAAACAACAAATAATTACTGCTGGACATGTTTGAACTAGTGGCCCACAGCACACCAGATAGCAATGCTAGCCTCCAAGTCAAACATCATGGACCACAGCTCACAGCAACATTTCTACATTTGAATCTAAGGATATCCAATCCTGAACCACACATATATAACAAGAAAGATGATTAAGGAATTAAAGCAATATGAGCACACATTGGAACATACAGGCAACTTACTTTCTATATATGATGCCATGGTAGCCTGGTTAGTGTGACAAAAGTTGTAACCCTAATAATAAAATAAAATGGGTATCATCGTTCATACAGCAGTTACAGAATTGGATGCTCATTTTCTACATGCAAGTGGCTGGTTTTATATATTTTCTACTGAAAAGATGGAGTATTGATAATGCCACCTACAGTTGATGAAACAGTTAAACATTTGAAGGTTAAACATCCAGTATCAATTATTTTGTGAATTCAGCAACATATTTAACAGCTCATGGAGAACAAAACTTTATTAGTGAGTGTATGTAAGTAATAGTTATCAGGACTTAATTTTGTAGGCAAATGTTTTATCTGAAGACAAGACAGTTACCACAGTGTTTTATTTTATAAACATCCAACACTCCCATGAAAACTCAATGGCTTGTAGAGTGGATTCAAAGTGAATGAAATGAGTAGGCAAAAAGGAAACTGAAGCACACTACAATACTAGTGAACATATGATATGCCGCTTAATCATTTCTCATTCATATTTTTAAGTCTCTCTCTCTCTGTCTCTCTCTCTCTCTCTCTCTCTCTCTCTCTCTCTCTCTCTCTCTCTCTCTCTCTCTCTCTCTCTCTCTCTCTCTCTCTCTCTCTCCTTCCTCCTCCTCCTCCTTTTAATAATAAGGAGTATCAATACTAGCCACAGCCTTACAGCACACTTATTTACTGATGGTATTTGTTGTTAAGAACCCATTTCCATTTGAGAGAAACAGAGATATTTACAAATGGAATACTAGATGGAAATTTGTTCTGGACTACCCTCATGTGAAATTTGCTATAACTCTTAAAAGAATGAAATATGAAGTTGTAAAACTCTTTGATAATATACTCATGGAAATAGTATGTCTGGCAGAGAGCAGAGAAGCTTTTCGTAACAGTTTTTCTGTACTAGCAATCACATATTGCATGTAAATATCAAAGCAAAGCACAGCTGCTCTGGCCTCAAAAGGGCCAATTGAGACTGACTGAATGCCATGTCATACTCAGCCAATGGCATCATCTGGATGCCCAACATTCTGCTAGCCATTGTCGACTTCCAAATCCTTGAAGCCACTATTTCCCACTCAATTAACTGCTCAATTTGCATCATGATGCTGAGTGGATGCTGTTCCAGTCCTTACACCATGGAAAAATCTCTGGCAGTACCAAGAATCTAACTCAGGTCCTCCACATGGCACCCATTAATGCTGACCACTTAGCCATGGGGATCAATGAATGTATATAAGCAGTCAGTAAACCCTGTAAACAGCCAGCATACACAATTATTTCAATATCTGTTTTATGACGTTTGAAGTACTGTTGTGCAGTTGATATATCTGGTGGCAAAATATTTATCATTAATATAACCCATTGCATAACATACAAGGTATTGTGTGGGCGATGTAATTTAAGAACAGAGCAAAATACTACCATAATTTTCATTAAATTTTCATGTAACTGCAACAGGCAAATGCTTCAGTCCAATTTCCAGAAGTGAACATCATCTAACTCAGATGCTTCACTTATGTGCAATACTTCAACAATAGGCTCGGTTCTGCCACAGTGGGCTGCACATATGTTCCAAATGTTCAGAGGATGCTCAGTCAGGAGTTAGTAGTTTGGAACAATCAGCGGTAGTGTTCTCATGATGCCAACATAAGTTTTCTTACCATTTGAACATTTAATAAATTAAGAAAGGACCATGGGCACTAACTAACAAAGAAAATTGTCAAGAATTAGCCAAATATATCTCACAACTTCTAAATTGCTCACAACCAAGTATGAGATTTCCCACATGAATGAAACTTCACTACCACCAACTCAATAATAAATTTGGAGTCACATTAAAAAGCTCAGAAATAATAAGTCATTGGGCGAAGATGGAATTGTAGCTGAACTACTGAAGAATCTTGTCCCAATTCCTTAAAAGAGATCACTCAAATCACCCATGAAATTTGGCAGACAGAAAAAATTCCAGAGGATTGGAAGTTATGCACTACATCATCAATTCCACAAAAATGGTGAGAGATCGGATGTAAAAAACTACTGAGGCATTTCACTTTTGCCGGTCGCTTACAAAATTTTGTCTGCATGTCTTCTAAAGAGTGAAGAAACAGCAGTAAAACAAACTGAGACCCTCAAAGAATGTACAGAGAAGGTTGGCCTGCAAATCTCCATTGAGAACACTGAATTCATGTGTTTCATGTAAGATATTCTGAAATTTAAAACAAATGATGGCGAAATCAACACAGTCAAACACACTAAGTACCTCAGCAAAATTACTGAACCAACATGAATTGAAAAAATAGCACAAAAATCAGATTTCAGAAAATCAAGGAACCCTCTGGATCAAATTTGAATATTAAAAAATGCATGTTAAAAGGCTCTAAAATCAGACACTACAACACAGTTATCAAACCAACTGTCACATATGCAAGTGAAACACTCTCATTGAATCAAAAACTAGATTTACAAGAAATTAAGAAAGCAGAGAGGTAGATTATTAGAAAAATTTTGGGACCACGATACTCATAAGATGGATACAGACTACAAACCATTGACACAACAGAAAACATATCAAACATCGAAATTGACATCAGAAAGAGACAAGTGAAGTTCTATGGACGTCTAGACAGATTACTTAGAAACAGGCTAACTAAACATCTGTTGAACTCTGTGACATCTCTTAAAGTATCAGTACCTCAGGCAGCTGAAGTTAAGAAGGATTTGACAAAAGTAAAAATAGACTTAACAAACACATCTGACAGGGATACATTCAGAAGAAAAATTGATAAGTGGAAGTTTATTCCAGAGATGGAACCATGACCATAACAACCAAAGGGGACTGAAGAAGTAAAGAAGGCCATCTCAGAGAAAATTAAGAAATATTGGGAAAATAAGAAGAACCCTAAGAAAGACTGAAAATCACCTCCTGATCAGTCTCGAATGGGGACATTACCTAATAATAATAATAATAATAATAATAATAGAACCTATAGCTAGTTGTGGTCAGGTAGAGATCCAACGAGAAAGCCTGTAATTGCTGCTACAGCAGTGACTGACCGAGAGAGACAAATTTTGAACAATTTCCTGGAGCTGTTCTAGAATGAGTGTGGCGCGAAGTGTGCATGGTTTTCAGTATGTGATGCTGGGAGTTTGAATAGCAGAAGTAGTAGTGATTAAGCTGTCCAGCAAGTGATACTTTGTGGTCCAGAAAAATTTACAGTTCATATGTATGGATGAAATGAGGCTCTGAAGGGATTAATAGTGTTCAGACTAAGATCTGTTGAAATAGAGTGTCCTGATAAATAATAATATAGATAAGTCTAAATGCAATGAGATCACTGTACATCCAGTCCTTTGCCTTTCTGATCATGGTGGTCAATTACTTAGGCTCAAATACATCAGTGTGTACAACAGTCCTGAGCATTCCTGGAAATCTTTTAGGATAATAAATGAAGAGGGCCTTATGAAATTCAATGACAGCCTAAAAGAGATAGATTGGAGCCCAGTATATAGGGAAACAGATGTAAACAAAAAGTACAATTCATTTTTAAATGAATTTATGTCTTTATTTGAGTCCATTTTTCCCAAAAAAAGTAGTTAGAAATAGTCATACAGGCAATGCCAAGAAGTCTTGGATCACTACAGGGATAATAACATCATGTAGAACAAAGAGGATGTTATACAGTTCTCTCAGGATTTGTAATGATCCAAATAAACGACAACACTACAAACTTTACTGTAGCATTCTCAAGAAGGTTATAAATAAATCTAAAAGTATGTGCATAAAATCAGAAATTGAAAGCTCAGAAAATAAAATTAAAACTATTTGGAATGTAATAAAGAGGGAAACTGGCAGGAAAACAGAGAACATGTCTCAGGTAGAGATTATAACAGGGGACAGTATCATAAAGAAACCTGAGTTGGTTGCACAAATATTTAATAACCACTTTTTGAGAGCAGCAGAGAAGACAGGCTGTAATGGTTCTATGGAAGAATCATTGTCCCTCCTACAGAAAGCTATTAGCAACAGAATCCCACAGTTATCTTTACCTCCAGTTACTGTAAGCGAAGTCATAAGAGTAATCAGATCATTAAAAAATAAAAATTCTGCTGGTGTGGACAATATTTCTAGTACAATACTAAAACACTGTTATAAATTTGTTAGTCCCGTCTTATGCAACATATACAATACATCCCTACAAGAAGGGATTGTCCCTGACGGACTAAAATTGGCTGTAGTGATTCCTCTCTTTAAAAAAGGTGATAAAAACGATGTAACAAACTATCGCCCAATATCCCTATTAACTACCTTCTCGAAAATTCTTGAGAAACTCATACATGGGAGGATTGTGGATCATCTCAACTTCCACAGTATCTTAAGCAAAAATCACTTTGGTTTTCGTGCTGGTCTTTGTACCGAACAGGCAATATTCTCTTTCAGCAACCAAGTTTTGGAAGCCATTAACAAAAAAATGTCTCCAGTGGGTATTTTTTGTGATCTTACGAAAGCCTTTGACTGTGTAAACCACCAAATTCTTTTGAAAAGGGCAGAATACTATGGTTTAGGTGGTACTGTTGGCTTGTGGCTGCAATCGTATCTGAAGGATCGGAAGCAGACAGTAATGCTAAATGGCTCTTCTGGAAAACCCGCCTCGTCTGAGTGGGGCACAATAACATGTGGGGTGCCTCAAGGCTCCATTTTGGGCCCATTGCTGTTCCTCATCTTCATCAATGATCTTCCTCTTTGTTCTGAGACAAACAGCAAATTTACCCTGTTCGCTGATGATACCACAATTCTAATTGATGATTTGATAGATCACAATCTTGAACAAACTACAAATACTGTCTTTAATGACATCTTAAATTGGTTCTCCTCAAATGGTCTCTCACTCAATGCAAATAAAACTCATTATATGAGGTTCCATACATCACAAAGTAATCTCAATGAAATTAACATAAAATGTAGAGATCAACCAATACAGAAAGTTGAAGATACAAAATTCCTGGGTGCTTATATAGACAGTAAATGTAATTGGTCAGTTCACATTCTACATCTATGTAAGAAACTTAGCTCGGCAACATTTGCATTACGGGTAATTTCTTCAGTGGCTGAAGTTGACGCCATTAAGGTTGCCTACTTTGGCTACTTCCACTCATTGATGTCATATGCTATCATGTTCTGGGGGAACCAACCACTTGCAAAAAAAGTTTTCACCGTCCAAAAAAAAAGCAATCAGAATAATGTGTGGGGTCCATCAAAGACACACTTGCAGGCACTTGTTTCGAAAGATAGGTATCCTAACAACTGCCTCACAGTATATTTTTTCCTTGCTGACCTTTGTGTGCAAAAATTATTCTATCTACCAAGACAACAGTAAATTCCATGGCTATAACACCAGAAACAAAAACAATCTACATGTCGAAATGAAACGTCTCACTCTGGTACAAAAAGGAGTTTACTACTCGAGCATTAAGCTGTTCAATGCTCTCCCACTACATATCAAATGTGTTCATACAGAACTGCCAAAATTTAAACAAGTTCTCAAAGATTACCTGACAGAGAGATCTTTTTATACGGTGGATGAATATTTGAAAGAAAGTGTACATCATTACTAAACTTAATGTGTCTAGAACTAGTTCAGTTGATTTTATTGAGCATTTGAGCATAATCACAGTTTTTGCAACAACAAATTGGCTGTACCTGTATTTACTCATGTAGGCCTAATGTCTGATTTAACCTTGTTCTCTTATTTGTAACCTTTATTTGAAACTTTTTTCTGTTAAATAGTTGTTATGTTATTTAGCTGACATTGTATATATTACTGTATTTATAGTATGTCTTACTTAGACTATGTACAATTTGGCATTGAATTGCCCTTGTATTTATAGTAAGTTTAAATTGAAACCTGTACAATTTGACACGTTCCATATCCTTGTGATTGACTCACTAACTGGATCTACGGAACATGAAATTAATAAATAAAATAAAAAAAAATAAAAATCACCTGGGGAAGCCTGTGGTTACAAAGAGTAGACTTTTGGAATGTAATTAAATACAATAACTGGATTTGTTTCAGAACAAATTAAAATATTTCATGTGATCTTTTTCACAGTTATATTCATCCCTTTCAACACTGTTTTGTGGGGCATAATATATGGATAAGTGGGGAGAACAAATTGTGTTTTACCTTCCAATCTAGTGGCTGGATCTGTATGATGTTTGGAGTACCAATCAAAGTCCTACAAAACTCACATTATGGGAACAGGAGTTGTAGCCATTTATTCTCAATTTACATGTCAAAACAAGTTTGGCAAAACCACTGAGAAACAATTTAACAAGTATAGAACAGCAAAAACTTGATGTGAAGTCCCTATTAATATTTATTTAATCAATAGTGGGATAACTGCAACAAGCAGTTAATTTAGGGATGTATTTTCTTGGATCATACAGTCGTAACTTCTGATACTGCTTATGTTACCACATGTAGGAAACCAACATTCAGTTGTAGTTAACTACATTACATCTATCTATCTATTTATCTCTCGCAGCATATTCCCATAAACAAATTTTTCATTGTTAAATGTAGTTTTTCATCAAAATTGATACACCCAGTAGTGGAATATGAGCAATTTACTAGTTGTATAGTCATGCTCCACTTAAAAATGTTCTACAGAAAAACTGACAGAAAACAGATACTTATAAAACGTGTTCAGTTACTGTTGTTTGCCTTCAAAGGAGGACTCTTTTGTAATCATAATATTTGCTTTCATTCTTTCCACTGTGTTAAAGTGTTCTCTAAGTTGCTTTCTGTGAAGCTGACAGGATTTCTGCCATTTGTCATTCCAGCAGAGGGCAAAAATGTATGTAGCAAACTGCTCATGCACTGTCATTAAGTTTACTGAAACATGTCACAACATAAGGATAGAGCCCAAGTAATATGTTACTCCAAATAGTTACTGAGTAATGTAAGAAGTCTTGCTTTGTTTGTGCAGGATATGAAGGCTCACACTATATTGAATCCTCAGAGTCAAATATTACATTCAGTTATTTAATCTTAAGCATTTGTGTTTTGTCCCATGCCAAATTTGTGAATTAAATTTTATAATAGTGCCAGAGGACTCAGTATTCCATTTATGATAAAAATATTATTTTCATGTTATCAAAGAAACCATGAGTAAAGATATTTTAAAACTGCTGGACATCCAGCCTGATATGATATGTTTGTAAATTATGATAATTATAAATACAGAAAGAGTCTAAAGAAAAATTGTTTTGGTACTGACTGGAGAATTGTTGAGTTTCATGAAAGGTGTGTGTATCAGTGAAGAAACTCTGGCCTTTTATTCAACAACAGAAAAAAGAGAAAATTAAATCCAAGACACCTACATTGCATTTGCATATCTTGAGAAAGCACTTGATAGTGTAACATGGAAAAAGCTTTTTAAATCATTGTAAGAGTTTCCAAAACTTACAGAAATTTATAAGTAATCAGCAATGTCTACAAAAATGAAGTGTGACTAATGAAAATTGTAAACCAAAATAAAAAAATAATAATTTGCTAAGAAAGATGTAAGAGGAGCACACATCCTGATTGGAGTGATGAAATCATCAGAAGCAAACTGGTGCAGAAAAAGAAAGATTTCTTCAACAGCAATATCTGATATTGATGTGGAATTGGGAACTTTTTCCCTGAGTTTATATACTTCCAGCACAGTAGTATAAGGAAGTATGAATTACGGGTGAGCTGGAGAATATGCATAGGAATGTAGTGGAACAAAATGACATTAAAATCTGTATGGGCATGTGAAGCATAAAATAAGGAGTAGTAGCAAAAAAATTACACATAGACTAGAAAAAATTTCAATCAAAAACTATTATTAGAAGAAGGGATGTGTGAATGGGATATCAGATAAAGAATCAAATAATATTTGACTTGATACTGTAGATTATTTAGAAAACTAATGGTTTTTCAACAAACTGTGGAAAACTTATACCAAAAACTGAGCCAACTCAGGTTTAAGTACCAATCATGGCTAAGTGAGAGCCCAAAATTAATATGTAGGTCCAGTTGGATGCCAGACAAAATACACTCCTGGAAATGGAAAAAAGAACACATTGACACCGGTATGTCAGACCCACCATACTTGCTCCGGACACTGCGAGAGGGCTGTACAAGCAATGATCACACGCACGGCACAGTGGACACACCAGGAACCGCGGTGTTGGCCGTCAAATGGCGCTAGCTGCGCAGCATTTGTGCACCGCCACCGTCAGTGTCAGCCAGTTTGCTGTGGCATACGGAGCTCCATTGCAGTCTTTAACACTGGTAGCATGCCATGACAGCGTGGACGTGAACCGTATGTGCAGTTGACGGACTTTGAGTGAGGGCGTATAGTGGGCATGCGGGAGGCCAGGTGGACGTACCGCCGAATTGCTCAACACGTGGGGCGTGAGGTCTCCACAGTAAATCGATGTTGTCGCCAGTGGTCGGTGGAAGGTGCACATGCCCGTCGACCTGGGACCGGACCGCAGCGACGCACGGATGCACGCCAAGACCGTAGGATCCTACGCACTGCCGTAGGGGACCGCACCGCCACTTCCCAGCAAATTAGGGACACTGTTGCTCCTGGGGTATCGGCAAGGACCATTCGCAACCGTCTCCATGAAGCTGGGCTACGGTCCCGCACACTGTTAGGCCGTCTTCCGCTCACGCCCCAACATCGTGCAGCCCGCCTCCAGTGGTGTCGCGACAGGCGTGAATGGAGGGACGAATGGAGACGTGTCGTCTTCAGCGATGAGAGACGCTTCTGCCTTGGTGCCAATGATGGTCGCATGCGTGTTTGGCGCCGTGCAGGTGAGCGCCACAATCAGGACTGCATACAACCGAGGCACACAGGGCCAACACCCGGCATCATGGGGTGGGGAGCGATCTCCTACACAGGCCGTACACCTCTGGTGATCGTCGAGGGGACACTGGATAGTGCACGGTACATCCAAACCGTCATCGAACCCATCGTTCTACCATTCCTAGACCGGCAAGGGAACTTGCTGTTCCAACAGGACAATCCATGTCCGCATGTATCCCGTGCCACCCAATGTGCTCTAGAAGGTGTAAGTCAACTAACCTGGCCAGCAAGATCTCCGGATCTGTTCCCCATTGAGCATGTTTGGGACTGGATGAAGCGTCGTCTCACGCGGTCTGCACGTCCAGCACGAACGCTGGTCCAACTGAGGCGCCAGGTGGAAATGGCATGGCAAGCCGTTCCACAGGACTACATCCAGCATCTCTATGATTGTCTCCATGGGAGAATAGCAGCCTGCATTGCTGCAAAAGGTGGATATACACTGTACTGGTGCCGACATTGTGCATGCTCTGTTGCCTGTGTCTATGTGCCTGTGGTTCTGTCAGTGTGATCATGTGATGTATCTGACCCCAGGAATGTGTCAATAAAGTTTCCCCTACCTGGGACAATGAATTCACGGTGTTCTTATTTCAATTTCCAGGAGTGTAGTACATTGTCAACAATGACAGATGTTCCCCACTGTGCCCCAAAATCTTAGGACCAGTTGAAGCCATAGTATCTTAAGGTTGTCTCATCACTGGCTCTGTCACTGCTATGAGACCACAGCTGGTCCAGAATAACATCATCACCTCCACAGCAGAAGTACATCTGCCCACGATTCATTTCACAACAGTCCTAACAAATTTCACAGTCTCTATCCAAGCTAGAGAATTCAGGTATACAGGTATACAGGTGTAGATGCTAATGGAAAGATAGCCGCCCCCCCCCCCCCCCCCCCCCCCCCCACCTGTGCAAGCCTCTACTGGAACCTACATCAACCTCCACAGTGCTAAATGTGGATCTATTGCCATCAATGCGAATGCTAAAGGATCTTCTGGCAGGGACTTCCACAGCTACTACCCTCAACACTCAGACAAGTTCTGTACCACACATTGAGACCCACTGAAATTGTGTTAAAGCAGGGGGGGGGGGGGGGGGGGGGGGAGGAGTAGGAATATTGCAGCCCTTCTACATATTAATAAAATGACGGGACAAATTTACGTGGCACATTTAGTGACAACATTGAGGATAGCACATGTGGTTATCTCCAAAGGTTATAGACAACTGTGGCAGGCATGGACATGGTGGGCCACACATTTGGCAGAAACTCTAAGTTAAGAAGGCCATCACTCCCTAGCCATGTCAGTGCTGTATTTACCTTGGCTGCAACTCATCTTACAGTTTACCCTATGCATTGTTATATGCTTACCAGACGTCATATTTCTACTGGATTGCTCTATGGATTGATTGTGATACTCTGATGTTTGACCTGATGTTTGATTTTTGGCTATTGATATAGCTTTTGAGGTAGTTTTGTGTATATGTATTTGCTCTCTTGGAGCTTGTGATTATTTGCTGTAATAACATACAGTTTTTATGAAACACTAAAATTTACACTCATTTGACTGTGAAAATTTACATTTCTCCATCTTTTCATCAGTTTTGAGTTACGGTGTTCGAAATTGGGGAACTGATGTTTATTTGTTTATGTGATATAAAAGTTATTTATAAACGAAATTTTCAAGAAAAAGAACTAAAGGTTTTACATAATTCAGTTGCAAATACAAATCTTTATTTCTTTTAAATGAAAAGCTTAAGGTTTAGAAATGATATTATGAATTGTGGTTTATCAATATTATGACATACATTTTCAAACCTGGTAGTTTTCTTTTTTACAGTATGTATAGGCAATGAATGAAATATTTCTTTTCTTACTCCGTTGTTATCTTGTTTATTTGTATCCTTAGACAAACTGAAAAATAGGTGATATTATTGTCATTTTTATAGGTGTTTCACCGATATTAACTTATAAAGACTAAACACTGAAAGGAGTAAAGATAATAATTCACTGTACATCTGAGGTATTGAGTGACTAACAGCACTCCAGTTAGACAGAAAATGTTACAGATGATGTCCTTCTTCAGCCAGCACTATAGCTTGACTAATTGTGATGCTAGTACGATTTCATCAGACAGGGCAACTACACAGTAGCGTGTGTGTGTGTGTGTGTGTGTGTGTGTGTGTGTGTGTGTGTGTGTGTGTGTGTGTGTGTGTGTGTGTGTACATGCATGTTCTGTGCTAGTTAGCTCTGAGAAATGGATATTGTCTGAAAGCTTAGCAACATACTGTTTATGTGCTTATCGAACAGTCAATGCCTCAATTATATGGTGAGTTATCACCTTTACCCTTTCCAACATTTGTATTCCACCACGGACTCTCCATTGCCATATTCATATAGTTTAGATTTTCTTGGCAAGACGAAGTCACCTGCAAATGTCATCTAGATGTAAGCACTGAATCACAAACAAATACCTGTTTTGCAGGTGTTACTAAGATCTTCCTTACAGGGAAGAACCCAAGACATTTATAAGTGAAGATAAATAAAGCTTCAGAGCAGCTAAATGGCTAGTTTGATGAAAGCAAAAACTTCGGGATAAACACCTCTGCAACAATAAACTCCAGTGGAATTACATCATCAAAGGAAACAAAATTTTTAAGCATATGGCTCCAACATAATTTTAAATAGCAGACACATATAACCAAAACAAATGAGACACCGAAGGAAGTATGCTACAGTTTATATTTACATGCACACAAAGATAGGTTCCACAC
Organism: Schistocerca gregaria; assembly: GCF_023897955.1. Lineage (NCBI taxonomy): Eukaryota > Metazoa > Arthropoda > Insecta > Orthoptera > Acrididae > Schistocerca > Schistocerca gregaria. The sequence continues at coordinate 555,195,566 of NC_064931.1, forward strand.
TGTTCAACTTGAAAGAATAGCAATTCTACACCACATTACTTATGATCTCTTTGATATATTAATCCTTGGTTATGAACAGTCTTTGATATTTTATCCTTCTTTTTATACAGTTTGGATGTAAATATATTATTGTTATGAATGTCAGATATTGTGTCTTTTTTTTCTTCAGTGGATAAATCAGTTAAACTTAAATGTTTCTTGCTTGCAACCATGCTCTGCAAATGGTTGTCTCAACAGGTTATGGGTCCATAGATGGAAAGCAAATAGTTGGAAGTTAAAATGTAACTACTTGGCAAGCAGTTTTGAATTTCTGGTTTATCATTTTGAAATGACAAAATGTCAGAAGAATACAAAAGCCATTTTTTTATGGAAGCAGTTTTGGAAATGGAAATTTCAAAGTAGAGATATGTTTGACAAATTATATACACTCCTGGAAATTGAAATAAGAACACCGTGAATTCATTGTCCCAGGAAGGCGAAACTTTATTGACACATTCCTGGGGTCAGATACATCACATGATCACACTGACAGAACCACAGGAACATAGACACAGGCAACAGAGCATGCACAATGTCGGCACTAGTACAGTGTATATCCACCTTTTGCAGCAATACAGGCTGCTATTCTCCCATGGAGACGATTGTAGAGATGCTGGATGTAGTCCTGTGGAACGGCTTGCCATGCCATTTCCACCTGGCACCTCAGTTGGACCAGTGTTCGTGCTGGACGTGCAGACCGCGTGAGACGACGCTTCATCCAGTCCCAAACATGCTCAATGGAGGACAGATCCGGAGATCTTGCTGGCCAGGGTAGTTGACTTACACCTTCTAGAGCACGTTGGGTGGCACGGGATACATGCGGACGTGCATTGTTCTGTTGGAACAGCAAGTTCCCTTGCCAGTCTAGGAATGGTAGAACGATGGGTTCGATGACGGTTTGGATGTATCGTGCACTATTCAGTGTCCCCTCGACGATCACCAGAGGTGTACGGCCAGTGTAGGAGATTGCTCCCCACACCATGATGCCAGGTGTTGGCCCTGTGTGCCTCGGTCGTATGCAGTCCTGATTGTGGCGCTCACCTGCACAGCGCCAAACACGCATACGACCATCATTGGCACCAAGGCAGAAGCGACTCTCATCACTGAAGACGACACGCGACACCACTGGAGGCGGGCTGCACGATGTTGGGGCGTGAGCGGAAGACGGCCTAACGGTGTGCGGGACCGTAGCCCAGCTTCATGGAGATGGTTGCGAATGGCCCTCGCCGATACCCCAGGAGTAACAGTGTCCCTAATTTGCTGGGAAGTGGCGGTGCGGTCCCCTACGGCACTGCGTAGGATCCTACGGTCTTGGCGTACATCTGTGCGTCGCTGCGGTCTGGTCCCAGGTCGACGGGCACGTGCACCTTCCGCCGACCACTGGCGACAACATCGATGTACTGTGGAGACCTCACGCCCCACGTGTTGAGCAATTCGGCGGTATGTCCACCCGCTCTCCCGCATGCCCATTATATGCCCACGCTCAAAGTCCGTCAACTGCACATTTGGTTCACGTCCACGCTGTCGCGGCATGCTACCAGTGTTAAAGACTGCGATGGAGCTCCGTATGCCACGGCAAACTGGCTGACACTGACGGCGGTGGTGCACAAATGCTGCGCAGCTAGCGCCATTCGACGGCCAACACCACAGTTCCTGGTGTGTCCGCTGTGCCGTGCGTGTGATCATTGCTTGTACAACCCTCTCGCAGTGTCCGGAGCAAGTATGGTGGGTCTAACACACCGGTGTCAATGTGTTCTTTTTTCCATTTCCAGGAGTGTATGTTGGATCTGACTTCACATGAATAGACAAAATAGTGAAGCTATTACAAAGTGATGTAGAAATGAAAGTGCTGAGAAAGATAAACAACTCAAGAATCTCACAAGGCATGATAAAAAGTGGAGGCCAAGAATAAGAGAATGAAGTGCTGAAAAGTGTCAGTCAAGAATAATAGAATGGACAGTGGACAGCCATTTGGAATTCATGAAAGACTGTAACAGTGCATTTTGAATTTGGAAAAACGTGTGCAACACATCTGAAAGCAAAAGCATCACTAGACACTTACTTCTATATAAACAACAACAACAATTGGCGTTCAGTCCAACAAAAAGTACTTTGACCGAGTATTTCTTAGAATTCAACAAGTTGATATGTGGTTTCTGATTGACTGGTGTGACAGTAAAAGATACTGATGTTGTGTCATCTTCTGTTGACAGTGCCACTAGAATATGATACCATTGTAACTGTATTAGAGACATTACCTTCAGAAAATCTGGAGTCCAGCTTAGTGAAATATATGCTCATAGATCATGAAAATAAGCATGCAGATAATAAGAAGAAACCTGCAGTAGACTGTACATTTTTCAGTCATGGCAAAAGTCAATGGAAAAACAAATTTGCAAATGTAATTCAGAAAGAGAAAAATGTTTTAGTTTTAAATATTATAGCAGCGATGAACTTAGACGCAAATGAACTGACAGTAATAAAAGAAACAAAAAATAATAAAACTCCCTGCAAACTTAGTAACTTGTGAATCTTAAAGAGTTTCTGTTAGTTCAGATGCATTTTGTTTTTGTACTAGTGTTTTTGAATGAACTGGTTCCATGGTATTAAGACCCTGGTGTGAGTAAACACTTTGTGAATGATTTGAAAGATGTTGGTTGTGAACACCTTTGTGAATGATTTGAAACATGTTGGTTATGTGGAAATGCCTGAAAGACCAGTAGTGATAAACACTGCAAAATCTAGATCTGTTTTCAAGGCAATCCAGCTCAGGGAAGTTAATGTTGCCAGCTATATCAACAGGAAGATAGTTTCAATTACAATCAAAAATATTTTATTTGTTCCTGGACTGACTCACAATTTTATGTCATGGCAAAGACTAGAAACAAATAATTTCAAAGCCATATTTGAGAATGGAAGAACAACTGTTCATAAAGAAAAGAGTGTTGTTGACATGACAATACGAAATGAGGCAAAACATACACTATAATGATCTCTAGAAACTCCTGCAAGGTGTTTCTTATGAAAATACTGCAAATCTGGCATCAAAGGTTAGAAAAGTTGAATTACACTGATATATGTGGAAGGAATGAACATTGAAGATCTGAAGACACCAGAATCATGCAACATCTGCATGGAAGCCAAGCAAACAAGACTTCCACCTAGTCAGCAGTGGAGAAGAACAAAATGTCTACAGGAACTAGTACACAGTGATTTAATGGGTCTTGTTACTCCCCCAGTCTACGATGGAAAAAGGTACAGCATTGCATTTGTAGATGACTATACCCATTTTACAACTGTATATGTGATGCAAAATAAATACGAAGTACTGGCACATGCTAAACAATATGAAGCAATGGAAACAGCTCATTTGAATTTGAGGATTAGAAGATTCTGCTGTGATTATAGAGATGAATATCTGCCAAGTGAGACTAAAAACTTCTGTAAGGGGAATGGTGCATTAAAATGAGTTTCTTCTACTCTGTTGTATGGTGGAATTCCAAGGTTGCAGAAACTGGAAGTGTTTAGTTGTGCAGCATTTTTATAACTCCCTGCAGAAGTGATTGCTCAAAAGTATGATCCCAGAGTGAAGAAGCGCATCATGGCTGGATATTTTGTTAATGGATATCAGCTATGGTGTCCAAAAGAAAGGTGAATCATTATTGGAAGATATGTCAAGTTTGATGAAAATCGTTGATGAAATTATCATCAATAAAGGAAATGTCAAAAGCTGCAGAAATGACTCAATATCAAGCAAAAATCAAGCTAAATGTGTTAAAGCTCCTGAAATCTGCAGAAGTGCCACAAAAAGAAAGCACCCTGTGTTGATGGAAGACTATGCTGCATTAGCATTAAATGTAGAAATGGACATTGAGGATGTTCTGGAGACTTTCAGTGACATTTACAACAGATCAGATAAAGAAGATTGGCTTTACGCCATGAGCAGAAGAGATGCGAGTAATAAACAAAAACAAGACCTGGATGTATGGGAATTACCTGAAAACAGGAAGGCTATTGACACTAAGTGGGTTGGTAATGTGAAATGTGATGAAGTGGACAATATTAGTACTTCTAAAGCTAGACTAGCTACTTGAGATTGTTCTAAAAGAAGAGCATTTGTCTATACTAACATGTATGCTGCAATAGCAAAGTTGACAACTCTGAAAACTTTCCTCCCTCTTATGAATCATGAAAAATTGATTGCACATCAGATGTACATAAAAAGTTCTTTTTCATGGAAATTTAGATGAATAAATCTATGTAAAAATACCTGCAGAATTTAATGTAGAACCAGATACTGTATATAAGCTAAACAAAGCAATTTATGGTTTAAAGCAGGATTCAAGTTCTTGGAATTCAAGTTTTGATAAGTCTGTTAAAGATTCACACTTTGCTCAAAGAAGTGTTAAAGGATGTCTGCATACTTACAGAACTGAAACACTAAGGTTTATATTTAGTTACATGTAAATTTCATTATCCTTTTAGCTAATGATAAGATGAAAACTGAAGAAATCAACTAGCTTTAAGAAGTAAATTTAAAAAGAGAAGATTTGGGTGATTTGTAACAGTTCTTGCAAATTAAGATAGATAACACAGAGACTTGAATAATTTTGAGCCAGAAAACTTATTTGGAAACTCTGTTGAAGAGAATTGGTATGAATGAATGGAAGCCCATCAACACAGCTATGAGAATAAATTACAGAGAAGTAGAGAATGATCTAAGACTGCATGAAACACTACCATACCAAGAATTAACAGGATGTTTGCCTTCTGTAACTCGAATTATGTTGTTAATTATTTCAGCCATCATCTAAGTGAGCCAATGCAATCATGTTAGGAAGTTTTAAAGAGAATTTTGCATTACATAAAAGGCACATGAGATTATGAGATGCATTATAAAACAATGAAACCATATACTAGCTTATGCTGATGCTGATTGGGTCCATTGTTCAGGTAGAAAATCAATTAGCTACCATTTTTACAAAATCCTTGTACAAACAAAAATTTTAAAAATTGTCACAAGGATTAGGAATATATAAAGTTATAGATTAGCAATATACAGAACTGAGGCAGAATGAAGGAATAGTAATTGTATATCGCACTCCTTATGACTGATTTGATATATAATTGGTTATGAAGCACCTTTGATTTCTTCCTCCTTTCTTATACAGTATGCTCGTAAATACATTGGTGTTATACATGTCAGATATTGTGTTCTTTATCTTTCCTCAGTGAATAAATCAGTTCAAGTTAAATATTTCCTCCTTGCAACCAGTCTGAAAACATTTGTTGTGTAGGATTTGCTGTAAAGATAGAAAGATAGTGGAACAGGAGGAGAAGATTGCTGCCCTTCAGGTGGAACTAGATAAAGCGAAACAATATCTACAAATGTTAAGGGGGGAGAAGGGGAAAGAGAGGTGGGAAGTGACAAAAGGTTACAGAAGAAATAGGAGTAGGACATTCTCAAACAGTGTGGTTGTGAATGTGGAAAACAGGTTTGATCTGTTGCCACAGCAGGAAACTGATGAGCCACAAATAGATGAAGGGATAGACAGGACACAACAAACTTTCAAAAAGTGTTTGAAAAGTAAGAAGTCAGAAAAAGCTGTAAATAAAAAGATAGTTTTGTTGTTAGGTAGTTCATATGGTAGAGGTGTTGGCCAACTGTTGCAGGATGAACTAGGGTGAGGTCACAATTTTTTTTAACCTAGTGCCAGACTGGGTCAGGTGATAGAGGATGTAGTTTCAGTTTGCAAAGAGTTCAAAAAGGAAGCCACTGTGGTAATAGCGGGTGGGGTGGATAACAGCATAGATAGGAACCCTAATTATTCAACTGAGAGTGACCTGGTAATGATAGCTTCACCAACGAGACATACTGGTGCTGGGCTTGTGTCTGTTTTGAGGTGACATGACTGGCCTCATTTAAACTCTTCTGTTAGGAGAGTTAATCTAGAGGTGGAGCGGCTGCTTGGATCAGATATGGGGTCTCATATCAGTGTGGTTCCTGTTGACTCTATCAGCATGTGGGACTATACAAGGCATCGCCTTCACCTCAACAGGAAATGGAAGGGAAAACTGTCTGGGCTAATAGCAAATAACTTAAGGAGAGACATTGTCACAAGTGGTAAAGTACCAGTGGTTACAAGTGACAGATCAGCAGCTTTTTTAAAGGTAGGGAGGGCAGAAATAAAAGATGTTCAGAAGCAGGCTGAAAATGACATTCACATTGATAAAACAGGCAGCCAGAAAGCAAATTTTAATGTTACACAATTCATGCAGACAGCCTCTGATTGGCAGGAAAATTATGTTCATCCAGTTGTAATTCAGCCAGTGCACATATATCAGTTATTGTTATTGCATCAGAATATCCAAGGACTAAGGGGTCAGCTTAATGAGTTGCTTATTTGTGTTAAGGAATTACAGTTGGACAAATCAGTTGATTTAATCTGCCTCTCTGAACATTGTGTGACCACTGGTATAGACATCTTAAATGCTACAGGATTCAAGTTAGCTTCTCACTTCGGTAGAGAAAATATGGAGAAAGGAGGAATTGCCACATTTCTCAGAAACTGTTTTGATTTCAAGAACATTGATATTAATAAATTTTGCTCAGAGCAGCACTTAGAAGTTCATGCAACAGAAGTAGTATTTCATGATAAGTCCTTTATAATAGTAGGTATATACAGATCAGCATTAGGAAAATTTAACCTCTTCATAAAAAATCCAGAAGATCTGCTGTCCCCTCTCTTGGTAACAAACAAGGAAATGGTGGTTGCTGGTGACTTTAATGTGGATTTATTGAATAGCTCTGTTAGTGAACAATTACTGCAGTCAGTAACACTATCATTCAATTTAGTTCCTACTGTCAACTTTGCTACTAGGATATGCAAATGCTCTTTGTAGACAAATCTAAGGGAAAAGGTCATATCACAAAAACAATAGTAAATGGGCTATCTGACCACGACATGCAGTATCTTGCGTTAAATGTTGAAACTTGTCAGGATAAAAAAACCTGTTAAATCTGACTACAGGAGGTGTAATAAATAAGTCAAAAATTGATAAATTCAGGAAATTGCTCAAAGGCATGAAGTGGATGGATATTTACAATACTTCTGACTCAAATGGAAAATACAAAGCATTCATTAATAAAGTTAGTTCCACTTTTGAAAATTGTTTTCCTCTAAGGGTAACTCAAATCACATAGAAGCCCAAAAGTAAACTGTGGATTAGACAAGGAATAAAGATATAATGTGGAACAAAAAGGAGACTGAATCTGCTATCTAGTAACAGCTCTGATGTTACAATTGTAATGCATTACAAAGAATACAGCAAAATATTAAAGCAAGTAATCCAGAAATTGAAGCAACTTTATTACGAGAAAAAGATAATTACATCAGGAACAAAATAAAAACTGTATTGGATATAGTGAAGACAGAGACAGGTGGGGCCAAAAAGGAAGAGGGACAGATAGCTCTAAAAATAAGTTAGACATTGTTAAGAAGTGCAAGTAATGTTGCAAACCTCTTAAACAAGTACTTCATTTCTGTTGACGACAGCTTGGGGTTATCAGGTTCGGTGAACAGTGCAATAGAGTTTCTGAGACCAGTCTTTAAAAATAACTTCAGTAAAATGGAAATGACACTCACTTCTCCCAGAGAAGTAGCATCCATCATAATATCCTTAAAATCTAAGTATTCTAGTGGGTCTGAAAAAGTAGTGTTTAAGGATCTTCTTAAGCATTTGACTGAAAATAATATATTGTCCAAGTCACAGTTTGGATTTCTTAAGGGTTCTGAGAAAGAGAAAGCTATTTACACTTACAGTGAGAATGTACTTAATTCATTAGATAATAAATTAGAGGCTACTGGCATTTTCTGTGACCTGTCAAAAGCCTTTGATTTTGTGAACCACGGCATTCTCTTAAGTAAATTTGCATATTATGGTGTCACCGGCAATGCTGCGAAATGGTTTGAGTCTTATCTATCTAACAGGAAACAAACGGTGTCATTGCAAAGTACCTGAGCAGTAAGCAGTCAGTCTTCATCTGACTGGGAATTAATTACATGTGGTGTTCCCCAATGTTCCATCTTGGGTCCATTGCTTTTTCTTGTATATGATGATAACCTCTCATCTGTTAGACTGTCAGATACTAAGTGTATTTTGTTTGCAGATGATACAACATTGCAATAAGTAGAAAGTCAAGTACACATTTAGAAATAATTGCTAACCAAATTTTCACTGACATTAATGAGTGGTTTGAAGCTAATCCATTGTCACTAAACTTCGAGGAGACCCACTATATGCAGTTCAGAACCTGTAAGAGATTTCCTTCCAGCATAAGTATAACATATGAAGACATGCAGATTGAAGAGGTTGGCAGTGTTAAATTTGTGGGATTACAACTCGATAATAAATTCAAATGGGAAAGGCATACCACAGGACTGCTTAAGCACCTAAACAAGTCTGTATTTGCAGTGAGAATGATGTCAGATGTAGGAGATGTAAGTATAAAAAACTTGCATACTATGTTTTCTTTCATTCTGTTATGTCATATGGGATCATATTCTGGGGCAACTCATCAAATCAAGCAAAAGTTTTAGGGTGCAAAAGTATGTGATAAGAATAATTTGTGGTGTAAATTCACGAACATAATGTAGAAACCTGTTCATGGAAATTTGTATTCTACACACTGCTTCTCAGTATCATTATTCTGTAATGAAAGTTGTTGCAAGTAATATATCTCTATTTCCAACCAATAGCTCAATACATAGTATCAATACTAGGAATAAGAAAAATCTACATGAAGACCTAAAATCACTTATATTGGTCCAAAAAGGGGTCCAATGTTCAGGAACACACATTTTCAATTAACTGCCAGTAACCATTAAAAACTTGGTAAAAGATAAAGCACAGTTTAAAGAGAGTTTGTGAAGCTTTTTGATAGGCTACTCCTTCTACTTTATAGATGAATATCTTAACAGAGACCATTATGCCAGCTTAAGTAAAAATGTCTGTTAGATTTCAGTTTTGACAGCACTTGGTCACAACAGTCAAGATTAGATATTTCGTGTATGATAAATTTATTAGTACTGCATAACAATGTTTCATTCTGACAGCATATTAATTCTGTAAATATTAGCTGTTCCAGTTTACTGCATTGTGTTCAATTAATTTGACAATATCCTGACAAATTATCATGGTAGTAAGTATTATATTCAAACGTTTTATTTTTTTATGTTATAATTTCTGACATGTTCCACATCCACGAAAATCATCTCTTTTAGGGTCTATGGAAAGAAAACTGAATCGAATCGAATCGAATCAAATCTCAATGCAAATTGCATACTTTGCCCAATTCCACAGCATTATACAGAATGAGATTGTATTCTGGGGTAGTTCTAGTGCTAGCTCAGTCATCTTCTTGGGGGAGGGGGGGAGGGGGGAGGGGGGGGGCTATGAGAGCAATGCACCATGCATGACAAACAGATTCCTGTAGGTGCCTCCCATTCTCCTGCAAGTTTATGCTAGAAACATGTAAATATGTGAGGAAAAATTTAAAAGAGATAAATAAAAACTTTAACATAAATGAACATGATACCAGACAGAATAATAAACTCCATTTCCAGTCAATAAGGACATCAGCCTTTAAAACCTCCACAACAAAAAAGTTAGTGCTATACAAATGTACAATGGTTTGTCACATAAAATTAAAGTTAGTTCCTAATTTTCACTGTTCTATAAATCTATAAAGTCATTCTTGTTAGGTCACTGCTTCTATTCAGTCACAGAATTATAGACCAAGTGGAACACAGCAAACTTGAAGCAACAATGTGCAAAGCTGCTACTGCTCCTAAAGAAAGGTCTAATAGAATTAATTTATTTTACTATTACAGTCTATTTTGAAGTTAGTAAATATATATGTGTGTGTGTGTGTGTGTGTGTGTGTGTGTGTGTGTGTGTGTGTGTGTGTGTGTGTGTGTGCACTCATGTGCAAATAACATCCCAATCTGGATTTTCTGGATGAATAAAGAATTTGAATTTGAATAAGATAAGCAACTGCCTTCTTCTCCCTCAGAGAGAGAGAGAGAGAGAAGATTATGGCCATGGATTATCAAAGCAACAAAAAAATTGAGTACCTTGTTTTTTGAGAAAGACTGCCCTTTCATCTCTTCCAATCACAGTCTCATTACAGCTGACTGTCATTTCAGAGGCCTCCTCTGTCTCGACAGAAGGCTCAGCTCCACTTGAATCTTCTGATTCACTTATCTCCCCATCACTGCTGTCACTAAAGGGATAGCTATATTAGTATTTCCTTTCAAGCATTACAGGTAACTACACATTACTTCTGAACAAAGATATATTACCCTGTGAACAAATGGCCAATAGCGCTGGCTAACTTTTCTAAAACACCATCCTCATTGTCAGAATCTGAATCTTCTGTATACCCCGTCAAGCCTCTGTGCTCTAAAATAATAATAAATTGCTCCAGTAAATTAAGAGAAAGTAGAGATCATATATGAGGTATTAACACAAGATTCATTTACCATTTACATTGTGTTGCATTATGTGTGAAGATTCCATGTGGGATGATTCAACATTATGTCTTCGAATGAAAGTCATTCCACATTCTGGTTCTCCCTCATCTGCTGAAGCTTCAGAGTCATTTTTCTTCTTCTCTGGTGCCTGCTGTTGTATTCTCTGCTTCACATCATTGACATCCATTCTGCTGCTGTGATCAAACTTACTAGATAATGGAAATGACTTTGCCTGAAACACCTAGAAACAAGAAATATTTCTGTAATTAAAATATACAGAAATTATTTCCTAAATGCAATCCAAAATTACACTTGTCTTGTGAAAACTGCTTACAATGGAATGAGTAGAACTAGGAGTGCCTGAAATTGATTGCATGTAACATGACATGGATCATCACGTCTATCACACTCAGAGTATTTTATCCATATGTTTGCTGAGTTACGTAAATCAAGAGGAACTATTGAAGCTGAATGCACAGAACTACACCTCTACATTTAAAATTCTGGTACATTTCACAGCGAAGGTAATCATCTGAATCATGATGAAATGTTGGTTGTGAATACAGAAAACTAAATTTGTACATAATAAATCTCTGTATTTTTCACCTGAGAATGTAGGACCTGTATAGTCCATGGCCATAATATTAGACACACTGAATTTTTTGACATTTCATTTATTTTTGAGATTTGGTTTCATAAACTGGCTCACCTAATCATGGTTTAATAGGTTGAATACTGTTAAAAAGCTATTGTCATATCAAAGGAAATGTAATTAGATGAATGACGAACACTAACTTCACTTAACGAAGGTTTATTCAGTGCTTGCACATAGAAGAGTGCAGAGCAAACTACCTCTGGCCAGAATACATACAGTATATATACAGCTACAGAACATTTCAGTATATTGATTCTTGACATTTGTGGATACTTCTAGAATGTTCTTGAACCGAATATAGAAATTAAAATTGTACAGTCCATGTGAGTTTTGAACTCACAACCCTCCATGCAACAGTTTAGTATCATAACCACTACACCACAATGCTACAAAGCTTCTTCTGTAACACTATTATTGAATGAAATTAGCTCATTTGTTGTGCTACATAATTCTTGGGAGAGCTGAGGTTATTGATAAATGATTGGCAAATACATTCTTGAGAACAGCAACAGCAGATGTCTTTGAAGTGTGAGTGCATTATTAACATTTAGTATTATCAGTTTACACATGTACTTACCACCAATAGACTCTAATGATAAAGATTCTGACAAGTGAGTGATTTTAGATAGAACAAGACATGAAAACAATGGGTAAAGTAAATGATTTGATACCTCAAAGACTGCAGAGTTAAAAGAATTCATTGACACCACCTTGTATTAAAATTAGAAGATTGCTTGAAGACTAGGAATATTAAAATCATCTGTAATTTATGCAACAAAGGCAGCTGATTTTGTAAGGAATTAATCCCTCAAAGGATGAACAAATATGATAGAAGACTCCTTGAAAGAGATATGCCATGAGAATTGGTTTGCTTCTACAGAAAAAATGAAATGGAACCAGAACACAGTGGCATTACTGATTCTGAAAGAACTGTGCAATTAAAACTTCCCCATATGGCTTTCAAGGTTTGTAGGCCTGTCTTCAAGCCCAAATTAACTGCTGCTATGATGCCAGAACATCTTGCTTGGGCAAAAGAGCACAAGCATTGAAATCTGGACATTTGAAAACAACAAGTATCATTAAATTTGGCAGTATTTGCTTTCATAGTGATAAATAAATATTCTGAGCTCAACCAGTTGTAAAGCAATTTTTTTTTGGCTTTTTCATTTTGTTGCAGGTTTGCTTTACTGATGAGTTCACATCTGAAATTTTGGTAAATAAATATCACATCTGAAATTTTGGTAAATAAATATCAGTTTGAACACTTGTGAAAAGTACAATCCTGACTGTATTCTGCACACTGTGAAACATCCCACCCAAGTCATGATATGGTCTGTCATCAGTGGCAAAGGCCCTGGATGTGTGTAAATGATTGAGGGAACAACACAGCGAGACCAGTATGAGGAAGAGACTACTATCTAAATAAAAGAATGGTTTCCTAAAGGAGAACAATATGTGTTTATGCAGGACAGAGCTCCATGCTACACAACATGAGCAGTAAAAACCTTTTTGCAGTAAGAAAAGTTTCATTTGTTACCCAGGCCAGGAAATTTGCCTCACATGAACCAACTGCAAATATTTGGTAGCTGGCAAAAGGTTCTGTGGCAAAGGAAACAATCACCACAAGCATTTGCCTCATTGAAAAGATTATTCTGGTCTATTGTCATCACCTATAGATGCAGGATACTGTACAGGCCTGTATTCACAGTATGCTGGGGCAAACTGAAGCATTAATTGCTGCTAAATGTTGCATGACAAAATATGAAGAAGTTAGGCCTAGTTCCACTTATTGGACACTTAAAAAAACACTGATTAATATTAAAACTGTGTAGTTTGTCAGTTATTAATAACTAGTAGTGTTGAAAGAAATTAAATCAATCCATTTACATTGATCATAATAATCTTTGTAGTATTATGAGCCTCTTAAACTTTTATTATGTTATAAATTCAAGACAAGTGTAATAATGTGGCAAGTGACTGTATATTACACAGCTATAATTTATCTTCCTAGCTATCACAGTCACATTTCAAATAGATGAAGATGTAGTGCCTTATTGATTCCTGATATTTGCCTCTCATGTTTGATAATAGGTATACTGTTGGATGTGCACAAAAGTTGATAATTCCATTTTACGCATAATACTTCTAATACTCTGGCTGGAGTCCATGCAGCAAGTAGAGGTTAAATGACAGCTTGCCATGTCTAGTATCAACGACAAGATCATTAGCTGAAATTGTGTGGCTACAATGGAATTGTCCCATTGAGTGGTCACTCAAAAACACACTCTTTATTGATTGTTTGCTACTGTAATTATCACAATTAGTCCAGTTTTCTCATTATGGACCTTACATGACATGCCCTCTCCAAAGATGGCTCCAAGAAATGGGAATGCCGTGTGGCTAGGGTCTGCTGTCAGATAGACGGATCGGCTGGTGCAAGTCTTTCGAGTTGATGCCACTTTGGCGACTTGTGTGTTGATGGAGATGAAATGATGATGATAACAACACAACATCCAGCCCCTGAATGGAGAAAATATCTGACACAACTGGAAATCAAACCCAAGCCCTGTGGTGTGACATTCCATCGCACTGACCACTCAGCTACCAGGGGGGGGGGGGGGGGGGGGGGGGACATCTAAGAAATTAAATAAACTTTTAATGGATAATACCTTTCCTGTGATACAGCACAGTGAGTATTTCTATGGTATCCTCATACTGATAAAAGACACCTGTTATTTTTGTAGCCTCTCCTATCCAATGAGATACAATAAATGGTCAATGAGACAATATAGGATGGTGAGATAGAAGAAAAATGAACAATAAACAGTTGTGTTGTCAGTACACATCATTTTTTACATTTCTAAAATCACACGGTGCTGTGTGGGGGCACAAAATTTCTTGTTAGCTGGGGATGGAACTTCCAAGCAGTTGAGTTATTTGCAAGTAAGTAACTATAATACTGCCCCTTCCCATGTAGTTGGCAAGTATAGATAATTGCAGCTCTGCATCTGTATTGTTCTTATGGATGTGCAAATATAATAGTAACTTTCTTATCATGAGCTGTGTGTCCACCTTCTGCGTGTGACGCAATGGATTGCTCAAGAACAACTTTATTAATCATGGAAAATACTGTTGGGCACAATTTAATCAGTTGTCTTTTTGCTACACAAAACTACAGTCTTGTCTATTTTGTGCTGTTGCAACTTTATGCACAGACAAAATGTACCACAATTGTTCTGGTATAACCTCAAGCGCTGGAAGCAGATGAAGAATGGAAGATCAGAGAAGGCGGTGAGGAAACATTAGCCAATTGCTTACTTATAAGGATCGCGCCACACCACAAGTGACATCTGCAAGAAGTGAATATAAGCACTGCCAGTTTCGGCCACTCAGATCGGCTCTGTATACAGACACTATTGGGCAGAACTCGCAGATCAGTTATCCACAACTGTGTATCCACCTTACATGGACTTTGTCTATAGCGAAGATCATTTACTGTTTGTATGTCACCTCTCTCTAGTGACATTTGTTGTAATTAAAGATAAGTATTGTCAATCTATTTTATAGAAATAAAACTACTAATGTTATTTGTTTGAACTAGTGTACAGCATCCCAAGAATGCAGCATCCTTTAGGCACCCTAAAATCAATGAGTGGGTGAGATCCAACAATAGTAGCACAAAGGGAACGTCTGGATGTAGTCAAGGAAGAATACTTTCCTTTTCCTACAACAATCCTTAGCAAAATCACACGCAATGTGAGCATAAAAGCTTGAATTCAGCATCAGCATGTGCTTTTCTGAAACCATACTCTTAAATATGAGCTGTAAAGAGAATGTAATAACATATTCCTCTCACTTGAATCATTTGCATCCCTGACAGTTCCAAATTACATAACCTTTGAAACCATTTTCTATAGAATAACTACATATATTTCTTTCCCTTCTGAATTATACACTTTCTTAATAAATATCTAGTACAACAAAATATTTTGGCAGCATTCATTCACAGAGAACACACACACACACACACACACACACACACACACACACACACACACACACACACACACACGCTTTATGCAATTAACTCTTCCTATGATGGGAGAGGAAATACCACTGACAGGGCTATAAGAAGGGTTGGTGTGGAAAGTAATTCAGTTTATACTGTCCTGCATGTTACTGAATAATCAACATGGAATTCCTTTTTAGTTGGTCAAGGACAGTTTCTTGCATGTGGGGTTAAGGAATGTGAAATCTGTTTCTGGACAATGTTTGAAGAGACAGTTTGGTCTACTCAAGAATCACCTTCTGTCTAACCTGCAGTCTCACTGTAAAGGTAGAAACACTGTTTGTTAATGCAGTCATATAGATCACAATTGGCAAGACAGACAGTGGATGACAGATGACAAAGTTGAGCTATTATTGGTGATTGAAAGGTTTGATAGCAACAGAGGTTCGTATGGAGATATCAGTGAGATGGAGATTTCCAATTAGGCAGATGGCTTACTAAGCTGGGGAAGACCAAATGAAACATTAGATAAAAGTACTGGTATTCCCTATGAATAAGGATGGAACTGTAACATTATGCAAGCATCATTCAGCAAGTAATACAACTCATTTTTTTTCTGGAAGAAGGTTGGTTTTATTCAAGAATCCAAGACACCACATTATTTCCCTCTCTTTTGGATACAAAATCTTATTTTTCAACATAATTTCCATTCAATGTGATGGCCTTACATCATTTTACTGTGAGAGCCTTTATGCCTGCCTGGCAACACTCTACCACTCAGTGTCAGAACGAATATCTTAGTGAATCAATAACCTCTCCAGCATCCATGTACTACTTCCCGTGGTATGCATCCATCATTGAGGCAAACAAAGTCAGAATCTGCAAGATCCGGGCTGTAGGGTGGATGAGGAAGTATAGTCCAATGAAGTTTTGTCAACTCTTCTCGGGTGTGCACACTTGTGTTAGGTCTTGCATTGTCATGGTGAAGGAAAAGTTTGTTTGCAGTTTTGTGACAATGAACACACTGAAGTCATTTCTTCAATTTCCTGAGGGAAGGGCAATACACTTAAGTGTAGATCATAACACCATGTGAAAGGACAACATGTCCCAGAAGACTGTTGCTATGACATTACCAGCTGAGCATGCAGCTTTGAACTTTTTCTTCGGAGGAGAGGTTCTTTAGCACACTCCTTGACTGCTGTTTTGTTCCAGATTCAAAGTGGTGAAGAATGTTCAAAAAAAAAAAAAATATATTGTCACAATCAGCCTTGTAACATGGAAGAAGTCTTGCACAGATGGCTCTTTGTTGCTCTTCTCTAAGGGAGCAAGGAACCCTGCAGACACACAACTTTGAGTATCTCAACTGGTGGATTAATATGTCACTGTCACCAACAGAGACATCCAGTTGTGCCAGAAGGTGTTTGACTTTGATCCGTTGATTCATTGAACATGTTATATGAGACTGTCTGTATGATCCAACACTGCATGAGCCACAGCTGTTTCAGCACACAGCAGATTGGACAGGTTTGAAAAACCTTGATGTGATGATGACAGATGCCTCACCTAAAGACTCAATGTGCTTTTTTTCACTGCTAAGTCTCTGTAGACATTCTGCAACTGCGTATTACTATCTGTGATACTCTGGCTTTCCACCAAAAGAAACTCAGTGACAGCACTCTGCTTGGAATTTACCTCCATTACAGAGGCCATTCTGAAGGTTATGTATAGTGCTGCCACCTATCAGAACACCATGAAACCACAATTGCAAAAACAGAAATATTTTTCATCCAAAATTGGCTGAGAAAAAAATGGGTTGCATTACTCACTGAATCCCCCTAGCAGATCCAGATTATAAATATGTCATCAGTTAATTCAAAATAAAGGAGGGGTTTAGGATTGCAGGTAGCCAGAGACGATTCTTATAGATGGCCCATGAAGAGACTGACATAAGCCAATGGAAAATAAATACCTGTAGCAGTGGTGATGGAGAATTAGTTAAAGCTTAAGATCCATTTTATTATGGGCACACTGTAATGACACCATTAAGTAAAGATGGGAAAATATATTTAAATACACTCATTTTTAGAACATGAGGTCACAGCATAAATTTTATTTGTACATTTTTTGGCTTTATTTCATAGCTGAGTGTGAGTTATTTAAAAGCAGACAATGAAAGTTCTGAATATAACAAGTAACACCACCTGTTAGAGGTGTTAAGAACTATTTGGAAACATATTGTCATTTTCCTGTATGAAAAAACTTGTAAATGCTGATGTTATTGCTTTCATGATTAATCCTTTCAAAAGATTAATGATGTAGAAACCATTAAGTATGCAGTGAAGGCAAATGCAGGATGTATAACAAATTAAAATACCTGTATGGGAACTGCACTCATTAGACTGCAATACTTTACTTTTGTAATACCCTTGAATACAGTTATAGTCTTGTCCTCTCCAACCCCCGCCCTCTGCCGCACCTTCACCGTTGTGTCCCCACTACTCTCCACCTCTACACCCTTCATCTCCTTTCCTAAGGTGGCTTCCATCCACTCCCCCTCCCGGATGATGCCCTCTCTCCCTCGATTTACCCCTCCTATCAACTCTGATCCTCACCTCGCCCTCCCTTACTCTGTTCTTTTCCCAGGTTCCCTTCCCCCTTCTCCCCTTCTGCTTTTTCCCCACCTATTCTATCTTTGTCTCCTTTCTCTCCCCTGAGTCCTTTATCTTTCCTCTCCACTGCCTTCCCCACTCCTTCTCGCATCCACCCTGCCCCACCTCCCTTTCCTGTGTCCTTTCACTCCATCAGCTCCTCCACTTTTTTTGCTTTTCCTCTACTCCCCCTTCAGTGTTGTGCATCCCCCTTTTTAAGTGTTGTGAACAGAAACCAGATTGTCACCATGTTTTTTAATTGTGCCTGTCTGATTACTATGTGTTTTTAATCAGCATCATCAACCCTTTGTTTTTGTATTTTCTTCACAACTTTTCACCATGTTTGTTTTAAGCAGTCACCATTTTATCATCTGTTTTAATTTCTATATCTCCTAATTATGTTTTTTAACTTTTCTATCAGCTGCAGAGTGGTGTATCAAGAAAAAATTATAGTCTATGGCAGTTGGTTGTTGTATGGTGTGTTCAGAATACAATAGCAGCACATGTTTGTGATGGTAAAGGAATGGACAAGGGAAATTTACCTGAAACATGGCTATATATGGGTCTATTAAAAAAGAGGAAGGCCACTATAGGATCATTGATGTGACATTGCCATAAAATGAATTATGAAGCATCGTGAAGGCTATCTGCCACTAAAACACAAACAAAATGACAACAATCCAGCAAAGTGGCCCTTTTCTTTGTACATTGCCATTTCCCAAGAAATAAGAATATTTTCATTATCAATGTAGGCACTAATGTTCATTAAAATCAGTAAAATGTATCCATGTGTTACCTGGCAATTTTCTAGCCTTCTTTCATAAAACATCTGGCACTGAATCAAATAGAACATACTGCTTTGGCATGTGGCAGCTGTTACCACAGCAATTGCAGATGACACAGCCAACAGGCCGATATTCGCCCACGCATACCCCCACGCACAGGTAGGATAAAGCTCGGCAAAAATATACCATCCACAGACACACAGAACACAAACAGGGACAGCAGTGCATATGGTGACAGACTTTATCAGTGTGAGTGACCAGCAATTGCAAGTGAACTCACTTTTGAACGTTTCTGTGCTGACCCACAGTCTCATGCAGACAACACTTGGGCATGAACGTTTATTCTTTTTGTTTGTATTTTTAGTGCGTACCCTTAAGCATAAGAACTTAGTGGAATAGGGCAACGGAAACTGCGGAGGATCGCCAAAGGCAAGCTGTAGGTACATAATCAGTTCCTAGAATGCAAGGCGCAGGCACAGCCCACGCACAGACTCTGTCAACTCGGAGCCAGCCAACGATAATTCGCGCATGTAAATCAGCGCCACACTGCTTCCGTATGCTGCTGCTGGAGCAGCAACAAGCATTGGATGTGTGTTGGTTAGGCTGCCCCCTTCTGACTCCCATCACCCATTCATGTTGTTTAGCCAAGTGGAGCCATTTTTCCTAAGCAAGAATATCACATGTGACCTTAGAAAATTCAGACATGTCGGGAACCAGCTGATCAGAATTATGTGGCCAAAGTATGGGACATAATAACAGCCCTGCAGATGCAGCAACAGCTTAAGGAAGAGTCGATGTGCCGAATTTCATCATTCGAGGAGCAGCAAGTTTAGCAACTGCTGCACCAAGAAGAAAGCTGTGATCGGAGGCCTTTGCAGCTCTTGTGCCACCTGTGGGGCCTCGTGGCCAGACATGGTTTCTTATTTGCTGTAGCGCACTACCTGGGTGTGCATAGACATGCAAAGTGACATGCAACTGCAATTCATAGTGGACCTGCCAGACAGGGTGTTTAACTTGCTGGTAATGGCACCAAGCGTGGCATCCGCAGCGGCCTATGACTCTTGCCCCCACCAGCCACCTTCATTCCGTGTCGACACATAAGCCTCCCGCAGCCACAGAGACCAATCTGGAGTTCCACATGCAGATTTTGCCAGCTCAGGCAGCAGCACTAGGCTCACAAACTGATTGGTTGGTGCACTCACAGCAAGAGAGCAGCAGGTGCAGTGGCAGGAGACCAGGCGATGGGCAGCATGGCTCGAGCACCCAGCAACAAAGCAGCAGCTGATCTCAAGCCCTTGTTCGCAACTGAATGCCAGCTGTGACCAGGCCTAGATGCAACCTGTTGTACTGTACTGAAGCATTGGTCTGTGGCAGGTACCTTGTTGACACTGGATCAGATTTATCAATTTTTCCTAGAAGCAGCATGCTAAGAGATCGGAGGAAGATTGAAACACTGGTGACAAACAACTCTGCCATAAAAACA
This sequence comes from Schistocerca gregaria, assembly GCF_023897955.1. NCBI lineage: Eukaryota > Metazoa > Arthropoda > Insecta > Orthoptera > Acrididae > Schistocerca > Schistocerca gregaria. The sequence goes on from NC_064931.1 coordinate 555,215,720, forward strand.
TACAACACTCAATGTTGGAATGTGGATCTTTGACTGAGCCACACATTCACATGCTGGCTTACGATGGCCGATGTCAACAAGTCGACCCTGGGTGCAGATTTCCTCAGTCACAGCAGTTGCTTGTGGACATTGCAAAATGCCCAGCTGATTGACTCTACAATGAATCTTAAGATAGTGGGACAGCCTTCTTCAGTATTAAACCAATGGAATGCTCCTGACCATCCACAGACATTCTAAACTAATTTCTGGAGCTAACTTGTCTGACCGGGGCACTGCGGGACCCCAAGCATTCAACGTTCCCCCATATTATTACCACCCTCAGTTCTCCCATCTCATGCTACCCACATTGCCTTGCACCTGACAGGCTTGCAGTAGTAAAGGCCGAACTTGAGGACATGTTGTGGCAAGGTGTTGTCTGACCATCGAGCAGCCTGTGGTCTTCCATCTTACATTTGGTGCCTAAGAAGGACAACTTGTGGTGCCCATTTGGGGATTACCTTGCACCAAATTCAAGGACAATGTCAAACAGATATACAGTGCTGCATCTGCTGAACATTAGCCATGCCTTGGCAGGTGTGTCTATATTTGGCAAAACTGACAGCATGAAGGTGTACATGCAAATCCCAGTGGCACCTGAAGACGTGGAAAAAAACTGTGATTACCACCCCTTTCAGGCTCTCTGAGATAATTTTTATGATGTTCAGCCTTAGTAATGAATGCTTCGCTGACTTGGCAGCGTTTCCTGGGTGGTGTCTTGGAAGTTTTACCATGCTCTTCAGATACCCTGATATCATCCTCATGTTTTTGAAGATGCCCCAGCTCCACTGCACCCACATAACAACTGTTTTCCTGCACCGCAGTGAGGCTGGCATTGTGATCAGTGAGACTGAATTTCTCAGATACCTTACCAACCCCACTGGATCAACACCACTGCTGGACAAAGTACAGGTGACCATGAAACTGGCATGCCTACAAACTCAAAATGGCATGCGTTATTATCTTGGGATAGTAAACTTCTACCAGTGTCATCTGCATAATGTTGCCACAGTGCTTGAACCCCTGACTGCAGAAAAACATGACCCCACTGCAAAAGAAAGGGCTCCCACTCTCCGGACTGAAAAATGGAGTACAGTTTACTGAGTCTAAAGAATGTCTCACTGAAGCAGCACTACTCGCCAGTCTAATACACTATGTGGAGTTGACCGCTATTGGCATTGTGCTTCAACAACATATTTGCAGCAGTGGCAGCAACTTGGCTTCTTCTTGTGGAAGTTACCAGCATTGCAATGCCCTTCAAGCTCATATGACCATGAGCTGCTGGCTATGTATCAGACATTTACACACTTCCATTTGTTGGTAGAAGCCCACCATTACATTATCTTCATCAACCATAAACCATAACACACACTTTCCGGATCAACAAAACAAACTAATCACCATGTCAACTTCACCAGTTGGGGTATGTGCCCCAGTTCACAACAGACATCTGACATCTCCAGGATGGACAATGTCATTGCCAACTGCTTGTCCCATGACTGTGCGGTCATCTCCACCCTGGTGAACCTTGAAGATGCCACACAAGAACAGGAGGGTGACAGAGAACTGGACAGCTTCTGACATGGTACCTCCTGGAACCTACATCTGTAATTGGTGCCCATCCATGGCTCCTCCTGGAAGGTTTAATGTTATGTTATGACAGGCATACATCACCCATCCCTCCCGGAGATATTCCAGTGCAAAGCTTCCGAATATGTTCACGGGTAATCACATCCTAGCCCAAACACCACAGGATACTCATGGTCACATGTTTCATTTGGTCCGGACTCCAAAAAGACTACCATCAGTGCACACATGCCTGAACAGCATGTCAGCATGCCAAAGTCAGGAGATATTCCCATGCACTCACTGGCTCCTTCCCCAACATGACACACCACTTTATACATGTCCACAGGTACACTGCAGGCCTGTTTTCTCCATCCCAATGTAAGCAGTACCTCCCTACAATGGTGTACCACCTCACGCTCTGGCCAAAAGTGATGTCCATAGTGGACATCACCACTGAGACAATTGCTACTGCCTTTGTTGGCACCTGTGTGGCTTGCTTCACCTGCCCAAGCCACATAGCTACAAACAGCAGCCACCACTTTGACTGTGCACTGTTAAAACATGTCACCCAAATGTGTGGCATGTGGCTACACCACATAACAAGCTACCACCTGGCATCTAACAGCATGGTCGAGTGGCTCCGGCTCTATCAGTCACTGAAAGGGTTCCTGACCTGTCACAACATGATCTGCATGTAGCAACTCTTCTCAATTTTCCTCTGCCTGCAAGTGACACTGGAGGAACAGATCAGTGTCTCACCTGCACATACCTTGTCTATGGACAGTCGCTCTCCATCCCCCGAGAATTCATGGAGGAAGTACCACCGAAACATGGAGGAAGTACCACCGATACATGACATCTTGGCCCCACCAATAGCAGAATGACTGTGCAGTCACATGGCCAGCTTCCAACCATACACATCAATGCTGCAAAGTGCCAGTAAAGCCTTCATACACACAAACCTATGGTGCTGCACACATGCCACACTGTGCATTGACGTGGTACAGCCACCATTTTGGCCACCCTACTTGGGACTGCACCACACGATAACCTACGGTAGAAAAATGTTGTAGATCAATTATAACAGCAGGCCAACTAAAGTCTCAATTGACAGAGTCAAACAGGTGTATGTCTTAATAGAGCCACTTTCCATGCATTTATTCAGCCCATGGAGGACTTGGCAACAGACGATGCTCTGCAGGATACCAACTGGGCACAGCATATCCCCACAGCTGCCGGTGACTTACTCACACTGCCAGTGGTCACCAAGCACCCACTTGTGCTACAACCTACACCCACCCGACCCAGGTAGCAGCCCAGACTGCACCCCACACAGGCACACTGGGCAGCCCCACCACAGAGGCAAGTAGACTACATCACATGTGCCTGCCACCATGTCTGCTTCAAACACCCCTGCTACATCATAATAATGTAATGCTGCACACTATAACCTTCACACACTCCCCTGCACGCCACACTAGCCATATGTGATGTCACACACTTCCGCCATCATGCTAGCACTTATGTCACCACAAGCATGTGAGGCATGAACATATGTTAGTTGTAGCTAAAACATTCTTGCTTCTCGCACCTACCAAGCTTTGCTCCCCAAGGATTGTGCACCCCCACACAGAAGTATCATTAGGCCAAAGCTTGGCAACAATGCAGCACCCACGGGTGGGCAGGATGCAAGGACAGACAGCAGTGGGAGCTAGCAGCCAATTTCTCATGGATGTCTATGCCATTCTTCGATCTTGTGAGCTGTGGTCCACAACATGTGCACCCCACTGTCAAATATGTAAACTGGACAGCTGCTACTCATTCACTATGTTTATCGTGCCTGCAGATTAAACAATATTCCCAAGAGGGAAAACTACTTGCATGATCAGCTGGTCATGCATACATTGTCTCTCCACTGCCACAAGACTGCACTGTGTGCTCGATCATTGAGTAGTATGTACCCTCCGGGATCAGTCGTTGAGACATTCACAATGGTCATGCAATCACCCTTGCAGACAATTTGACTGAGATTATTACAAGTTTTTCAGGCTCTCTCTCTCTCTCTCTCTCTCTCTCTCTCTCTCTCTCTCTCTCTCTCTCTCTCTCTCTCTCTCTCTCTTTATCGCTCTCTCTCTTTCTCTCTCTCTAACACTCCAATGCCGTCGAAGTTTATTGTTTTATTTATTATTGATTTGAAAATTATTAGTATGTGCAAAGGAAACAGTACTTTTATATGTGTCTGAAATTTTGTTCTAGCTGGGTATTGGGTTGTCTCATGCCCATCATCACATTTTTGCATAGATCCGCACTACTAAATTATAAAGTCCTGACAACTGCATTATAAATCATCAAGAGATTTTTGTATGGAGTCAGCCTGCCACCAAGAGAGATATTGATCAATAGTGAAAAGTTAATTGATGCTCGTATAAAGGGAGGTGACACTATAAAATAACAGTAAGTGTGAAGAGTCGGTGGAGGGAATGCTTCATGTCTTGCTTGTGAGAGTGTAGACTACAGCCAATAGTCTTAAAATATTGTTCCATGAGGACATAAATCTTCCCAGTGTATTCATGGTAATCGTAAAAATTAATATTCCATGTATTTGTGCTTATGGCACATGGTAAATATTTTGGAAGTGTGAATCCAGAAGAATTAGGATTGAGGAATCGGACAGACAGAGGAGAAATACTTTGGGAACAGTTTAAAGATTTGATAAAAGAAGTGGGTAGTTCTATTGACCCTGTGTCACAGGCAAAGCGCAGCAGACTCACAGGTGGCGTACTCTGGCAGTTGGCGGAGACCTTCCACCAGGTAATCATTGCAGTTCGTCATACACACACCAAAAAAAGTTTTGCATCACCCTGGTTCCCAGAACTCCTCCAGGGAGGCTTTGACTGTGGATATTGTATCACAGACACTGTCCCTTTGGCTGTTTAGAGATGCCACTAAATGCACCCAAAGATGTAAACAACCATGCCTGATCAGTGGCTCTTCGACAGAGGGGGTATACGGGGGATGGAGGTACACTGCTCATGTTGTCTGTAGTTCAACCATGCCTAGACGGTCAATACTGCAGTTTGATCGTGTCCGCATTGCCACTTTGTGCCAGGAAGGGCTCTCACCAACGGAAGTGGCCAGGCATCCTGAAGTGAACCAAAGTGATGTTGTTTGGACATGGATGAGATACAGAGAGACAGGAACTGTCAATGACATACCTCGCTTAGGCTGCCCAGGGGCTACTACTGCAGTGGATGACCGCTACCTACAGATTATGGCTCGGATGTACCTCAACAGCAACACCACCATTTTGAATAACACTTTTCATGCAGCCACAGGACGTCATGTTATGACTCAAACTGTGTGCAATAGGCTGCATGATGCACAACTTCACTCCAAACATCAATGGCGAGTTCCATCTTTGCAACCATGACACCATGCAGCTTGGTAGAGATGGGACCAATAACCTGCCAAATGGATCGCTTAGGATTGCGATCATGTTCTCTTCACTGATGACGGTTGCATATGCCTTCAACCAGACAACCATCAGAGACATATTTGGAGGCAACCCGGTCAGGCTGAATGCCACAGACACACTGTCCAATGGGCACAGCAAGGTGGAGGTTCCCTGATGCTCTGGGGTGTCATTGTGTGGGGCTGAAGTATGCTGCTGGTAGTCATGGAAGGCGCCATAATGGCTGTACAATACATGAATGCCATCCTTCAACTGATAGTGCAATCATATTGGCAGCATACTGGTGAGGCATTCATCTTCACAGACGACAATTCGCACCCCCATCATGCACATCTTGTGAATGACTTCCTTCATGATAATGACGTCACTTTACTTGAGTGGCTAGAATGTTCTCCAGACATGAACCCTATCAAACATGCCTGGGATAGATTGAAAACGGCTGTCTATGGATGACATGACTCACCAACCGCTCTGAGAGATCTATGATGAATCACCATTGAGGAGTGGGACAATCTGGAGCAATTGTGCCTTGATGAACTTGTGGATAGTATGCCATGATGAATACAGTCATGCATCAATGCAAGAGGACTTTCTACTGGGTATCAGAGGTACCGGTGTGTACAGCAATCTGGAGTATCACCTTTGATTGTCTCGCTGTATGGTGGTACAACATACAATGTGTGGTTTTCATGAGCAATAAAAAGGTTGGAAATGATGTTTATGTTGATCTCTTATTCCAATTTTCTGTACGTGGTTAAGGAACTCTTGGAACTGAGGTAATGCAATAATTTTTTTGATGTGTGTAGTAGTGGCAGAGTGTTTGCCTGGAAGGATGTTTAATAGAGGTTCTTTTGTTCCCACCTAACTCCAACCTTCAGCACCCACATGAACCTTCCACTCCATCTATTAATTTTTTAGAATAATTTCTTCTGAATATCTTTTTCTCATACTGTGGAATTTACCCTTTTTCCTAGCACTATTTTCCCCAGGTCCCACCTAGTGACCCTCTATTCTGTCTGTTGGAACCCTACGTAGATGCCCATCACTTCTCCTGCATCAATATACATATTACACATCTTCTTACTTTCTCTTACTCCCTCTCACCATCCCATGTCCCCACTTCAGACAGAATCACTACTTACCTCCCCCCCCCCCCCCCCCACTTTGACCATACCACCAGGAGACAACAGTCTCTCTCTCTCTCTCTCTCTCTCTCTCTCTCTCTCTCTCTCTCTGTGTGTGTGTGTGTGTGTGTGTGTGTGTGTGTGTTTGTGTGTGTGTGTGTGTGTGTTTGTGTTTAAGTACTCTGCACAACAGCTTAGACTGGAAGCTTAGAACATATTCTTTTTTTAAATGTGTGTCTGCTTGAGACTGATTTTTTTCTGCTTCATGAATAGTTATCTATATTCATACATATAATTATATTCCAACCTGAATTTCTCCCCTATTATACTTTTATGTGCTCTCTATGTTTCTGTGAAAGAATTTTTTACACTTCTATGGAAACAGAATTAAGTGTATATATTTTTATTCAAACAGATAGTAAATGGTGGACTAACTTTTATCAGAATCTCCCATGGTGCATACACATTTTCTTCAACAACTGCAGGCTCAATTAGGGGCTCCCAGGAACCAGTCTTCTCATCATAATAACTTGCTTGGAGACGTATCTCTGCTGCAATTTTGAAGAACAAATGAGAATGAGAAAAATTTTCAAAACTATTTCCTACTTACAAATTGAACTGCAATATGTTCACAGTTTAAGTTGCGTTTTAAACACCACAAATATTGTTTAATGACACTAAAATAAGTCTGTTTATCATTAAATTAGTATTATAATTCAATTACACTCAAACAGAGCCAGTGCTCATGATGAAATAATAATACAAGTATGAATTACACACATTTCATATGTATTTCTTTTTCCATCAATTGTGTCATTTTGCTGAGCAGGCTAATCAGATTACAGAAATATTGCTGTTATTGTGGTCTTCAGTACAAAGGCGGTTCAATGCAGTAATACTCCCTGTTACTCAATCCTGTGCCACCCTCTTCATCTTTATACAGGGTGTTTCAAAATAACATCACAAAACTATGAGGGGATGCAGAATGTATCCTGAGGAACAATATGAGCATAGACAGCCATGTCTAGAAATAAATTATAATGATGTTACAGAGCCTCAAAGTCATAGGCACCAGTGCCTGTATAAGTATATATGTACAGGGTGAGTCCATGATGATGTTAAAAAATTTCAGGGATGATTGAGAGGGATAAATGTATCAATTTGAGTTAAGGGGACTCTACTCCAGAAATAAACAATCAAAAGTTCTAAGTGAAAATCATTATGATACCTCTGACAGTGGAATATACACTCCTGGAAATTGAAATAAGAACACCGTGAATTCATTGTCCCAGGAAGGGGAAACTTTATTGACACATTCCTGGGGTCAGATACATCACATGATCACACTGACAGAACCACAGGCACATAGACACAGGCAACAGAGCATGCACAATGTCGGCACTAGTACAGTGTATATCCACCTTTCGCAGCAATGCAGGCTGCTATTCTCCCATGGAGATGATCGTAGAGATGCTGGATGTAGTCCTGTGGAACGGCTTGCCATGCCATTTCCACCTGGCGCCTCAGTTGGACCAGCGTTCGTGCTGGACGTGCAGACCGTGTGAGACGACGCTTCATCCAGTCCCAAACATGCTCAATGGGGTACAGATCTGGAGATCTAGCTGGCCAGGGTAGTTGACTTACACCTTCTAGAGCACGTTGGGTGGCACGGAATACATGCGGACGTGCATTGTCCTGTTGGAACAGCAAGTTCCCTTGCCGGTCTAGGAATGGTAGAACGATGTGTTCGATGACGGTTTGGATGTACCGTGCCACATTCAGTGTCCCCTCGACGATCACCAGACGTGTACGGTCAGCGTAGGAGATCGCTCCCCACACCATGATGCCGGGTGTTGGCCCTGTGTGCCTAGGTCGTATGCAGTCCTTTTTGTGGCGCTCACCTGCACGGCGCCAAACACGCATACGACCATCATTGGCACCAAGGCAGAAGCGACTCTCATCGCTGAAGACGACACGTCTCAATTCGTCCCTCCATTCACGCCTGTCGCGACACCACTGGAGGCGGGCTGCACGGTGTTGGGGCATGAGCGGAAGACGGCCTAACGGCGTGTGGGACCATAGCCTAGCTTCATGGAGACGGTTGCGAATGGTCCTCGCCGATACCCCAGGACCAACAGTGTCCCTAATTTGCTGGGAAGTGGTGGTGCAGTCCCCTACGGCACTGCGTAGGATCCTAAGGTCTTGGCGTGCATCTGTGCGTCGCTGCGGTCTGGTCCCAGGTCGACGGGCACGTGCACCTTCCGCCGACCACTGGCGACAACATCGATGTACTGTGGAGACCTCACGCCCCACGTGTTGAGCAATTCGGCGGTACATTCACCCGGCCTCCCGCATGCCCACTATATGCCCTCGCTCAAAGTCTGTCAACTGCACATACGGTTCACGTCCACACTGTCGCGGCATGCTACCAGTGTTAAAGACTGCAATGGAGCTCCGTATGCCACGGCAAACTGGCTGACACTGACGGCGGCCGTGCACAAATGCTGCGCAGCTAGCGCCATTCAACGGCCAACACCGCAGTTCCTGGTGTGTCCGCTGTGCCGTGCATGTGATCATTGCTTGTACAGCACTCTCGCAGTGTCCGGAGCAAGTATGTTGGGTCTGACACACCGGTGTCAATGTGTTCTTTTTTCCATTTCCAGGAGTGTATATGTACCGGTACTGTCACTGCTAACATTGCAGGGTAGACAATTTTCAGAGGTGGTTGTATAGACCAAAACAAGAAACAAATGTCCAGTAAACAGGGTCTCTAAAATACAGGGTGTCCCAAAATGATGTATACACTCTTTGAAACAGATTATCTTTTTAATTAAAGGAGACAGAAATACAATTTGAATGAGTAATAATTTAGAAGGTGGTGAAAAACATAACAATGATTTCTTTTGTTTCAGGATTGTCAGCAAACATGGTATTATTGCTTGAACAATGGTAATTGGTGCTAAAGTGTTAAATTTGGAACACCACCACCACTGACAAGAGTAACAATTACAAGAATCAAAGATAATTTTGAAGTTGAAGGAATGGTGCATGATATGTAGAAGGGACACAGTGGACGAAAAAGAAGTTCAACACACATTGAGAAACTGTAATCCAGGCATATACACTATCCCCGAAGAAGTCTGTAATGCAATGCTCTCATGAGACTGGGATCTGCAGAAGCAGTCTTCATAGAATTCTGTGGTCTCAGAACTTTAAGCCTTATATCCAAAGACTTCTCCATGCTCTTTACAAGGATGATCATGATAGGTGAAGTGAATTTTGTGAGTAGTTCATTAACAGATGTGAGGAAGAGCAACGTTTCTTAGATTGAATTCTTTGGTCAGATGAAGCGATGTTTAAAGCTGATCAAACAATTACCACCAAAACTGTGTGCACTGGGCCAGGGAGAATCCATATGTAACCGAGCAAAGGCATGTTAATCTGACAGGAGTAACAGTTAGGTGCGGACTGTCTTCTAGACGGTTAATCAGGCAGCACTTATTTGACAACACTGTCACAGGCGATTCATACTTGGAAATGCTGGAAATGATAACTTCTAGTCTTAGCGTTGTGTTTGGAAATGAAGATTATTACTTTCAACAGGATGGGGCGCCACCTCACTTTCACCTGGATGTGAGGGCATTTCTCAATTGTACATTCCCTGCCAGATAGATAGGTTGAAGAGGGAGTGTGGAGTCTCCCACTTGATCTCCAGATTTAACTCCTCTAGACTTCTTTTTGTGGAGTACTCTCAAGAACACAGTTTATGCTACAAGACCACACATACTGGATGATCTTAGAGGGCAAATTGAGCACACCTGTGATGCTATTCCATTGGAAACTATAAAGTTGGTATGTCACTCAGTCATCAGTCGTTATCGATGTTGTGTTGTGATGGATGGACATCAGTTTGAACCTAATACCGCTGCACACCACTAAAATTTCTAACCCCTTTCATTACAGAGATGTTCAGTTTCAGAGACTGTATACATTATTTTAGGACACTCTGTACATACCTGTGGAGCTGCGAACACGTGTTCTTCTTTGCTTCTGTGAAACGCATCTCTTCTATTGAACAAGTGCCCATAGCTATTATGGTATGCATTTTAGAGCCCACATTTACAAGACATTTTTATCTTGTTTTGGTCCATACTACCACCTCTGAAATTTGACTATCCTACAATCTCAGCAAAAATGATACTGGCAAATGTATTCCACTGTCAGAAATATCAGAATAGTTTTTACATATAACTTTCAACTCAGTCATTTCTGTACCAACTTCCCTTACATCAAATGCATACACTTCCCCTTCTCCATCATCCCTGAAAGTTTGTAACCTACTAATGGAATCACACTGCGTGTGCATATATAGACACACACACACAAATGCTAGCACCTACAGTCTGGACCCTCTGCAACATTGTTAGATGATGTTTCCAGCTCAAGTTTCTATCCTCATTTGGTTCCTCAAGTCATCTTCTACATTCCCTAAAAATTTGTCAGTATAATTTTGAAAAACAGTGTACATAAAAATTCAAGTTGCATATTCTTGTGCTCATTGTTCATAAAACTCGAAATGTAGTACTTTGATTTACTTGACATTTTGACAATGTTGTGGTGTTCATTATTGCCCCGTTCTGCCAGATCTTGGTGAACCTTTTCACAATCACTCACTCTAGCATGATTTTTACATCTTCACAGCTCCCTGCATTGCAAACAGCACATGAACTAGTTAATGCCCCACTGTTAATCATCTCACCATACATTATGTCTACAGGGTGGTCCATTGATCGTGACCAGGCCAAATATCTCACGGAATAAGTGTCAAACAAAGAAACTACAAATCATGAATCTTGTCTAGCTAGAAGGGGTAAACCAGATGACGCTATGGTTGGCCCGATAGATGGCGCTGCCGTAGGTCAAACGGATATCAACTGCGGTTTTTTTAAAATAGGAACCCCCATTTTTTATCACATATTCATGTAATACATAAAGGAATATGAATGTTTTAGTTGGACCACTTTTTTGGCTTTGTGATAGATGGCGCTGTAATAGTCACAAACATATGGCTCATAATTTTAGATGAACAGTTGGTAACAGGTAGGTTTTTAAAATTAAAATACAGAACGTTTGAACATTTTATTTTGGTTGTTCCAATGATATACTTGTACCTTTGTGAACTTATCATTTCTGATAAAGCATGCTGTTACAGCGTGATTACCTGTAAATACCACATTAATGCAATAAATGCTCAAAATGATGTCCGTCAACCTCAATGCATTTGGCAATACATGTAAGAACATTCCTCTCAACAGCGAGTAGTTCGCCTTCCGTAATGTTCACACATGCATTGACAATGTGTTGATGCATGTTGTCAGGCATTGTCAGTGGATTACAATAGCAAATATCCTTCAACTTTCCTCACAGAAGGAAATCCGAGGACATTAGATCCTGTGAACATGTGAGTCATGGTATGGTGCTTCGACGACCAATCCACCTGTCATGAAATATGCTATTCCATACCGCTTCAACCACATGCAAGCTATGTGCCAGACATTCATCATGTTGGAAGTACATTGCCATTCTGTCAAGCAGTGAAACATCTCGCAGTAACATCGGTAGAACATTACGTAGGAAATTAGCACACACTGCACCATTTAGATTGTCATTGATAAAATGGGGGCCAATTATCCTTCCTCCCATAATGCCACACCACACTTCACCAGCCAAGGTTGCTGATGCTCCACTTGTCACAGACATCGTGGATTTTCCATTGCCCAACAGTGCATAAGATGCCGGTTTACGTTACCGCTGTTGGTGAATGACGCTTCGTCATGAAAAGAGAATGCGTGCAAAAAATCTGTCATCTTCCCGTAATTTCTCTTGTGCCCAGTGGCAGAACTGTACATGATGTTCAAAGTCATCACCATGCAATTCCTGGTGCATAGAAATATGGTACGGGTGCAATCGACGTTGATGTAGCATTCTCAACACCGATGTTTTTGAGATTCCTGATTCTCGTGCAATTTGTCTGCTACTGCTGTGCGGATAGGTGCAACAGCAGCTAAAACACCTACTTGGGCATCACCATTTGTTGCAGCTCATGGTCGACGTTTCACATGTGGCTAAACATTTCCTGTTTCCTTAAATAACGAAACTATCTGGCGAGTGGTCCGGACACTTGGATGATGTCGTCCAGGATACCGAGCAGCATACATAGCACATACCTGTTGGGAATTTTGATCACAATAGCCATACATCAACATGATACTGACCTTTTCCGCAATTGGTAAATGGTCCATTTTAACACAGGTGATATCTCCCCCGAAACAAATACCATCTGCACTGGTGGAATGTTACGTGATATTACAATTACAGCACCATCTATCACAAAGCGAAAAAAATGGTCCAACTAAAACATTCATATTTATTTACATACTACAAGACTATGTAATAAGAAATGGGGGTTCCTATTTTAAAAAATGCAGTTGATATTCGTTTGACCTATGGCAGTGCCATCTAGCGGGCCACCCATAACGCCATCTGGTTTCCCCCTTCAAGCTAGACGGGTTTTGTTCTTTTTAGTTTTCTCCTTTGATGCTTATTTCATTAGATATTTGGCCTGGTCACTATCAATGGACCATCCTGTATACCTGAGGTTTATATTTTTTGTGTTGGTGACTTCCATTACCATTTATTTTACGTCATCTATTATATATATAAACCAAATTATTGCTTGGTTCTTTGTAACGCATTGCCACTCATTTCAACACTGTAAACTTTATAAAGCAATGTGTATTTATAGAGTCCACTAAATATTCATAAATGTATCTATAAGTACAACCACCAGGCAACAAAACTGGCACTCTGGATCAAGTGAGTGTTCTGGTAAAATCCCTCAGACAGAGTCTGTGATTAGCAGTTTTCATGTTAGTATCTCATGGTTTGCACTCATCAGTTAGTATAAGCACCAGACAATAGATCCAGCACTTTGTGTCAAGTGAGTGTTCTTATAAAATCCCTGAGACAAGGTAAGTAGTTAGCAAACTTCATGTTAATACCTAATTATAAAAATTCATAGTTTGCACTCATCCAATAAATCAAAGTCAAAGTCTCTAGTATGTGCAGATCTGAGTGTTACAGTTAGTCAGTGTATATGCTTTATGAATTTATTTGAACTGTCCAGCTGTAGTCATCCATATAATTCCTTTGTGTTAATGTGTTATTAAAGTTTCAGTGACTAGATCTCAGAACTCTTTATGACTATCAGTTTTCTTCCAAATTGTGTTTCATGAAGATTTATCATTTATAGAGACATAAGTGATGACTTAACTATGGAAATGTTTACTGAAGAAATTGTCACTGTTCAGGGTGCATCTAGTGTAGCTGCTAACCTACTTTATTTGAAAAATAAAGATAGCTGATAGCAGAAGCTGGCCATCATCACTGTTTGCTTGGGGACTAATAAATTTCAAGTAAAACCAAGTTCAAATCAACAGTGTTATAACAGTCATTAAGCTATTAAGGTTACAACTCCAACCAATTTCAGAGAATGAGACTTCAAAATTGTGGCAGTATTGTGGAAGAGCAGCACTATAACCAGGTCAGTAACTTTACACACTAGCAACAAGTATTCTGAAAGATGTTTAATTTACTTCTGAATGACATACCAATTCAAGTCTTGGAACACCAGCACCGGCTCACATTGCTATTGTGGCAAATAGAAGAGATATGAGGGTTTATCACATCTGCAAACCTCAAACCCAGATGACTGGGCATTGCAGTGAGCACCATAAATTCAACTAGGAATAAGTAAAACTGTAAATTTAAATGAGGTTCATCAATCCTTGGCACAAAGTGAACACTGAGAAATGGAGTGATCAAGAATTGTCTTGATTTGTCACAAAATTTTCAAGGTTTTTGACAATGCATATACAATAAACTCCTGTGTCAATTTGATCACAATGCCGAAAACTAAATATTAGTAGTATGTGGTATGTTTGCACAGTGGAGATCCTGAGCATACCATAGCCTACTGTAAATAATGAAGAAGAATGTTTAACAACGATTATACCAAAAAATGTCAAAGAAAAAGGAAGTTCTATGCAAGCAAAGGAACTGCAGATGAGTATAGCTGAGATGCAGGTGAAGCCCATTGCCTACTATGGTCAAGATCATTCTTTAACATGTTACAGTAATTTCCATTTGCCATGCAGAGGATCCAGCCACTTGCTCAGCTGTCAAAATCAGGAAAACTAAATGAATCATCTATGGATTTAAGGCAACCACAGATGAAAATCCACCATGGAGAACAGTTTCCAAGAAGTTGGAAAATCACACAATGTCATCACTGACAACCAACCTGTCGATACACTAGTTGATATGGAGTGTCAGTTTCTGTGATATCTTATGCTTATTATTGCTAGTTGGAGAACATTAAGTTCCCACAAAAATAATTAGCCTGGGTAGTTATCTAACACTGAAGTTACATTATCTCACCATAACCATGAGACCACTTCTATTCAGCTGTCTGAATGCTCATTTAAAGTGTGAACCTTTAGACGAGTGTTAAAAGGTACTAAGCTACACAAGAGAAATTTATATGCCAACAATGATCATTATCAGCCTAAGTTGACAATCAGAGCTCTGATTTATCATTTGCCATGAACAATCGTAACTTGTCTTGAAGGGTATGTGCATAATGACAGTTGAACCAGGCTAGGACTGTCAGTTCTGTGCCCAGGATGCAGAATCATATTGTAATACTGCTGCTAAATACCAACCAGAGGAATCTACTATACAATCACCAAACAGGGCTCAGCAAAACTGTGGAACAATGCTGGTGAGTAGTTGTCACTCTGATATACAGTTTTTT
Organism: Schistocerca gregaria; assembly: GCF_023897955.1. Taxonomy (NCBI): domain Eukaryota; kingdom Metazoa; phylum Arthropoda; class Insecta; order Orthoptera; family Acrididae; genus Schistocerca; species Schistocerca gregaria. Next base: position 555,230,796 of record NC_064931.1, read on the forward strand.
GGTGCATTCAACTATGGAAAGGAGGTATGGCATACCAAGTGACTCACTGTGAAACCCCATATCAACATTGAGGGTCACCTCCCCACCAGTCAATGGTCATTTGGGTATCAGCAGCCAACCAATGCATAATTTACAAGGAGATGAAGAAAGATGCTGCAAAACAACATCCTTCAGTCACCAAACAGACCTTGTCCTACCCTGTGGTTCTCACGAAGAAAAAAACATGATACACGAAGTTTCTGCATTGATACTGGTTTCTGAAGAAAATCATCAAAACTGATGTATTGCTACACCATTTGGACTGGTGTCATCTTGGTCTATCTAAGGGAATATGACCAGGAAAAGTTTGCTTTCATAGCAACTGTTGGCCTTCATGTGGTAAAAGTTATATTGTTTGGTTTTTGGAATGCCCCAACAACCTAAGAAAGATATTTACAGCTTGCTTTGATGTCTTAAATGAATGGTGTGCCTTTGCTACCTGGATAACATTCTTGTTTTCTTCGTGGTATTTGAAAAGCATGAAACCATTTGACAGCTGTGCTGAATGGTGGCCATGGCAAATGTCTCCACCTGAATCTAAGAAGCTGCCTCTTCATCACAAAGTCAATAAATGTCTAATTAATGGAAATGGGAGTTTGTCCTTCATCAGAATGTGCTCTCACTGCAGACATTCCACAAAGGATTTCAGCTGCTAGGCACAACTACTACAAGAATTGTTGCACACAGATGTAAATTTTTTGGGGTGAGGAGGAAGAAAGATACAGTATTTCTGTAGCCTTAAGCAGGGGCTAACATATTCACCAGTCCTTGATAAGAAAAATGAGCTGTAACTACACACATTTGCTAGTGATTATGTCATAGGTGCAGCTCTAGTACAAATCCTGGAATGCACTGAAAGAATGATTGCTTATATCTCCAGAGTACTCTCCAGTTCTGAGAAGAATGTCTTTATGGCTGAGAGAGCATTCGTAGCAGTGGTTTGGGCAATCAGTAAGTGCTGACCCTACTTATAGGGTAGACAATTAATATTTATGGCTGACAACCATTCTTTATGCTGATTGAGAAGATTGAAGGATCCATCAATATGACTAGGCACAAGGTGGGCACTGATACTTCAGGAACACACAAAACTCCAGGTATACACAAAACTTGATGCAAACAAAAGTATGTCACCCACCTTATGTGGAATCAGTTGGAAGAATAGTACAGAAATACTGATATCCCAGCCATTGCTGCATTAATGAACACTGCAGCTCAACAAACAAAATATCTGGCATTACTGAGGGCTATAAAAGCCTTAGAGAAGAAAAAAGTTATCAATGGAGAATTCAGACTAATAGATTGGACATTGTATACAAGGAATCAAGACTCAATGAGAAAAAAATTGTTGCTCATTACCACAGATAATTTTGATACCTGGTATCAATTCCTCTTGCAGTTTCTCTATTCCACTACATTGGAGTTAACTGCTTGGGGAGGTTTCTTAAACTGACTAACAGGAATAAATGGGTAATACTGAAGTGACTACTTCATCTGCCAGCTGTCATTAAGGCTAAGCTGGCTGTTAAAGCTATGGAAATGACCTAGCTTCCTACACAAGACATAGTTTTGAATCAAGAGGCACCAAATGTAATGATCTCTGATCACAGAAAAGTGTTTCAGTCATGATAGGTTTCACAGTGGTCTTTCTGATTCATGGCCAAGATGTTTAAACTACAAATGGGTACTTTAATGGTGTACTTTCAGTTGCTGAGAGAATGTGTGTCTCATGGAATAACAGTGCAGCTACAAAAAACAAATGAGCATCAAAGGGCATTACAAGTATCATGACTCACTGTTGCACCATTGTTTGTAACCAAGATAATACTTCAAAGACTTGTTGGTGTGCGGGAACTTGGTATTTATTTATTTACATTGTAGTGTGTTACCCATAATTTAAACACAGGGTGTATTCGCTCTTAGACAAATTACTACTAACAATGAAAGTTTTTTTCTATATATTCAGTGCAGTGAGCACACATAACACAGCTCAAAGCACCTAAAGGAGACAACTGGGTTAGTGCTTGAAATATTGTGCAGAAAACAGCTAAAAACCTAAATGAACACCATCACCAAGAAAATCTGACATGTAACAATGGGTAATTCAACCCAACAACCCTCAGAGTGATTACAACAGACAGCTCAGCACTTGAACTGAAAAAGCAAGACAACTGACACATATATGGACTATGGGCCCACTGGATATGAATCATACATATTATAGTGCTGAACATCAACTTTTAAACTAAGAGCTGGTTGTTGCTGAATTTATTTTTTACATCTGCGAGGAAGGTCAAGAAAAATAGAAAAACAATTAGCACTACTTTGAGCTATACCAAATCCTGTGTCACTTGTGAGATATTGCCTACAAAGTTGAATATTATGAGTGTATATGAAGGAGACAAAAGCACAGAGATAATGTACATGTCTTCATGAAGACATATATTACTCCTGAGGTTCAGAATGACAATAGGTGCTTTCAATACAAAAAACATAAAAATCTTTCCAATGATTGAGATGTCTTGTTGGAACAAACTACATTTGAATGTTGCAGTGTCCATGAGGATGTGACAGTACTACCAGAATACAAAGGTGCACCACCAACACTGCACAAAGCACCACTGAATACATCATATGCAATTAAGCTATAGTCCACCCCAACACAGCAGGCCATTGTCTTGTAAGGAGGGGAAGCAATGTTGCATACAACACAGTATCCATTGTGGTACAGAAGCTTTAGTAATAGGCTGGCAAAATGCACGTCACCTGTTCAATTTTCACCTCCTGTGATTATTTACCATTTACTTAAATTATGGAGTATTGGAATTTAAAACCTCATTCTTAATGTGTACAAACAGAACCACTCCATGTGTAATTTTGTGTGTGCTTAACAAACGTGGTCTCAGTGCGAATTTTCAGACCTTGTCAACAACCCTGCTGTTATAACATGTACTTTTTTTCCAGATTCTCCATAAGAGGTTAGTTTTTACTTCATCCCAGCTCTAAGGCATCTTATAAAATTGTATATGAATCAAAATAATGCAATGCTGTGGGGTATTTTGACATCAATTAACAGTAAGCTCTCTTCAATTTAAACAACACATATATCATAAAATTCATCTGACAAGATATGACAGGGCCATTTGTTCATCACTGTACCTATGAGACAGGTAAGGTCATCTCATATTGGGAAGACTACTGAACATATATGTGGGAAGAGACCACTATAAATTAAGTGTATGAGCTTCTTGATAAATTTCCAACTTTAATAAATCACCAGCAGCCACCAGTAACAGTATTTCTTGAACCTTTAAATGCATTAACTTTTGCACTGCTCCCTAAAAATCTTGAACAATATGGTCTCCAAGATCCTCCTCATTAATAATTCAGGAACTAAGTGGTAAAAACCAGCTTATTAATTTCAGAAAGTCTACAAAAGGTATAGCCTACAGTCCAAATATACTCAGAAAAATCTGTGAGATCCCATAAATAACTGTTTCTGATGCTGTTTTCTTGAATTTGGTCATAAACATTGACCCTGATCATATCCTCAAAGCTAGCTCATTCTTATATACAGATGATACATGTGTATTGATAATTCCAATAGCCAAATGAAATACTTCTCACCTATAATTTTCATTTTAATAAAAAGTTTACCAATAAACACACAAAAAACAATAAAATGTGTTTCCATACAACACAAAACATGACCTCATTCAATCCATACATACTCATTGGAGACAACAGCATCCCCACAGTGCAGGACACCAAATTTTTTGGACCATACATCAATTATACACTAGTAAGGAAATTGCATAGAGATATGTTACCAAAAACATTTAGCAATATTGTTGTCTTTTGGAAATCAGCAAAACATACAGCTAATGTAGACACTCTAAAGACTATTGAGATCCTTGGAGGAGCCAGCCATGACAAAACTATTCCACCTAGTGTGAAAGATACATGAGACAGCCAAAATAACCTTAGACATTACGAAGAATGTAATAATTACAGTATCAAATAAGGCAGGGTGCTGACTGGTGGGTATATTATTGAACTATCAGTTTAATAAGTTATGGTTGAAAAATAGTGACATAAATTATTTACAAAAGAATCAAAACCCTGGCAGAAGTTGATCTCAGGGAAGATTACTCTGGCTATCAGATAAATGTGGGGACACCTGAGGCAGTACTGAATATACAACTTATCTTCAAATATATGTTAAAGACAGGTAAACCTACATTTCTAACAGTTGCAGATTTAGATTAAGTTTTTGATATTATTTACTGGAACATATTCTTTGAAATTCTCAAGGAAGCAGGTATTAAATACAGGGACCAAGAGCTTATTTACAAATTGTACAGAAACCAGACTGCAGTTAAAAGAGTCGAAGGGCATGAAAGGGAACCAGTGGATAAGCAGGGAGTGAGACATGGCTGTAGCCTATACCCTGACTTATTCAGTACATTGAGCAAGCAGTAAAGAGAATCAAGGAGAAACTTCAAAATGGTATTAAAGTTCATGGAGAAAAAATAAAAACTAAAAACTTTGGGGTTTGTCTATGACAATACAATTCTGTCAGACACACCAAAGAACTTGGAAGAGAAGTTGAATGTAATGGACATTGTCTTAAATAAAAAAAGAAATGAAATGATCGTGTGGCATTGATGGCCAGGAGGCTCCATCTGGGGAAGTTCGGCCACTGTGTGCAAGTCTTATTTCAGGTGATGCCACAATGGGCAACTTGAGGATAGTGATGGTGAGAGAAACAAAACATCCAGTCCACAGGTGGAGAAAATCTCCAAACTGGCTGGGAATCAAATCCAAACCCACTGCATGGTAGGCAAGCAAGTTACTACTCAGCTAAGAAGATGGACGTAGTGTCTTGAAAAGATGTTATAAGATGAACACTGAAAAAATTAAATTGATACTAGTGAAATGAAGTCAAATTAAGTTAGAGAGAATTAGATTAGGAAATAAGACACAAAAGTAGAAGATGAGTTTTGCTGTTTGGGCACTAAAATAACTGATGATGGCTAAAATAGAGAAGGTATATAAAATGCAGAATAGCAAGAAAAATATTACTTATAAAGAGAAGTTTGTTAGCATCAAATGTAAACTGTTGTGTTAGAAAGTCTTTTCTGGAGATATATTTATGGAGTATAGCCTTGTACAGAAATGAAAAATGGATGATAAGCAGTTTAGGCAGGTAGAGAATAGAAGCTTCTGAAATGAGCTGCTAGAGAAGACTGCTGAAGATGATGTGGGTAGACTGAGAATCTAATGAGGGGGCACTGAGTTGAATCATGGAACAAACACATTAATGGCACAACTTGACCAAAAGAAAGGACTGATTGATACAACTGGAGGTGGGGAAGGGGGGGGGGGGGGGCTTGGAGTGAGAGGATGAGAGAGTACAAACTGTAGAGGGAGATAAAGGATGAATAAAGTAAGTATGTCCAGATGGCTGTAGGTTGCATTATTTATGTAGAGATGAAGAGGACTGCACAGGACTCACTAGTGTGGAGAGCTGCACCAAATCAACCTTTGGACTGAAGATAACAACAACTGCAACAACACCCTGCATCCACTTAGTTTCATATCCTGTGAAAAAAGCTCTGAATTTCATACCAATTTTTGAATTACCAAAGCAAATAATGAGAATACTCTTATTTAAATGAAATATGAAACATTTTAAGTCACTTTTAAAATGGCTTAAAATTGCCCTCGTAGCATGCCGACACTTCATTAATTTGACTTATTTCAAAGTGCAGCATTTAGAAGCCATACACAACAACTACAATGACAACTCCTAAATCACATGAAACAAAAGTTAATTATATATCTTACCACATAATGCAAAATGATATGGAAATATAGTAAAATGCAATGGAAATCATGATATAAAATCTTTCTTCAACAGGTTTCAAATTAATCAAATCAACAGTACAAATGAAAACCTAACAAAAAGGGTTTTGTTATGTCATTCTCTCAATTCAGGTCATGAAATTCTAAGAGTAGAGTTATGTTTTAAATTTATATCTTTTGTTTATATGTATGTATTGAGGTATAAGTATTAAAGGTTTTTCTACCATAACTCTGCACATTTTTATTCTCAATTAGTGGAATTTTTAACTTTATTATAGTTCCTACTTTTGTAACTAAATGACATAACCATGAAATATACGTTCATTGACTAGTAATATAACTGATCCATTGATGCAATATGAACAATTATGTAATGATTTCATCAATAGAATGAACAAATAATCAAATATCAATCCTTTCTTGTGAGATATTAACTACCTGCCCAGGGTTGTGATGTTTATGAACTAGTTGGAATTATATCTGTCAAGTATATACCAGTACCACATGTCCTCAAATAGGCAGTGTACATACTGTTAAGAAAATTCTAGCAAGCAAAATAATGATTTTGTATGTAATAATTTCAATGTTTCACAAAGGCCCAACAGTCAGAACATTTAAAAAAGGTCTCTTACTTATCCTGAGCAGATATAATGATGTAACTGATAATTATTACTTGTAGATAATATTTAAATTGCTTTGTTGGAACATTATGTGTTGTTAACAAATCAGTTGTGAAATTACACTGCATTGGAACACTATAATTATTTAATTTTATTTTGTCAGATTGAGACATGTTAAGTTTACACCAGAAATCACAGGCCACTCTTTCCTTTACATTAAACTGGTTATAATCTAACAAACAACTGTACAATCTGGAGAAAACTCAACACCTACAACTGGAACCAGCTAAAGACAAAGAAACAAAATCTGTAGAACTGTTTGGAATATATATTGATTCCAAACTAAACTGCCACCTTCATATTGATCATGTCTACAGAAAGATATCAAGGGTTTCCTGTCTTATGAGATTACATTCATTTTCATTATTCCACTTTAAAAGACGTCTTTTGAGGTAAAATACAGAGAGCAAAATGTTATTTACAACTTCTTCAGAAACCAGACAGAACTTATAAGGGTTGGGGGTCATGGAAGGGGAGTGCTGGTTGAGAAGAGAGTGAGACAGGTTTGTGACCTATCCCCAATGTTACTCAATCTCTGGAGTGAGCAAGCAGCAAAGGAATCCAAAGAAAAGTTTGTAAAAGAAACTAAAATTGTGGGAGAAGAAATAAAAACTTTTGAGATTTGTCAATAATATTGTAATTCTGTCAGGCGTAGCAAAGGACTTGTAAGAGCAGTTAAACTGAATTGACAGTGCATTGAAAGGAGGGTATAAGATGAACAATAACAAAAGCAAAACAAGAGTAATGGAATGCAGTCAAAATAAATCAGGATATGCTAAGGGAATTACATTACAAAATGAGCCACTAAAAGTAGTAGATGAGTTTTGCTGCTTGGGCAATAAATTAAATGATGATAGCTAACATGGAGATGATATAAAATGTAGACCTGAAATGACAAACAAAAGCGTTTCTGATGAACAGAAATTTGGTAAGACTGAATACAGATTTAAGTGTATGAAGTCTTTTCTGAAGGTATTGGGCTGGAGTATAGCCTTCTACAGAAGTAAAAAAAAAAAAAAAAAAAAAAAAAAAAAAAAAAAAAAAAAAAAAAAAAAAATGGATACTAAACAGTTCACACAAGAACAGAACAGAAGCTTCCAAAATTTGGTGCTACAGAAGATTGTTGAAGATTAGATAGGTGGATTGTGTAACCAGTAACTAATGAAGAGATTTATATTTTATTTTTTATCTCAGACTAGCACTTGCAATCTATATCCGCCATTATTTGCTGAATGTATTCCAATCTCTGGCTTCCCCAACAGTTCTTACCCTACACATCTCCCTCTAATAGCATGGGGGAGGTACTGAATAGAACACTGGAGAAAAGAAATTTATGGCATACTTTGACTAAAAGAATGGACTGGTTAAGAGGAAACATTATGAGACATTAAGGGATCACCAGTTTTGTATTGGGATGGAAGTGACAGGGGGATGTGGTGGGATGGGGGGATTGCTGAGGAAAGCCTAGACAAGAATACTGTTAGCACATTCATAGAGGATGTAAGCTGCAGAAATAATTCATAGAGGAAGAGGCCTGCACAGGATTGAGTAGCATCAATCCACTTCTCATACTGAAGACAACAACAACAACAACGATTTTGACTTTAAATGTCTACTCTGTTCTCTTCCACACGCTACACTTCAATGCTTTCAGGTCCATTGTCACCAGTGTTTCTCATTCCTTTAGTCATATCCTATATCCCCCCCCCCCCCAAAAAAAAAGTTGCCACCCCACTATGTATTGGATTAGCCCACCTTCTTTCAACCTAGGTACTACCCATGCAATGATGAGAATCATATAGCCACATTTTTGAGTGATTTGTTTTACCCTACAACATTCAAACCCATATTTTGTTATAGTCTCTGCCATCAACTCTGTTGATCAGTACCAACTATCAAACTATCATGCTTAGCAGTTTTATGTCTATTGCATTTTTTTATGACATGAAGTCATTGACAGGGTGAGCAACCTACTTCACAGTTAAATACCAACTCTGTGACTACTTTTATTATAATCATCATATAATGACTAGTCATGTCTTTTAGCATTTAGTGTATTATTATTATTATTATTATTATTATTATTACTGTTATTGGTTGCTTCAATGAGTAACTTGAAAATTTTCACCTTTTACTGCTAGGGAAATGGTGTAATTGGAATCTTACACCTTTCTCAAGTAGCAGCATTAGACTGAACAATGCAGAACAAAAGTTATGTTTCTGCAACCCACAAGTCAAACACACGGTGGACAACTTGTTCTATGTGACCCCTTTGCAAACCATTAATTATTCATCACCATTCTCTTTCTCCAAAAGCACTCCTAAAATATCTTGTGAAACTCTTCATATTAATGGCTTTGTCAAAGAATGTGTGGCAACTTAAAGTTCAGTTTAAAAAATTCAAAAGTTGATATCCAAAAAATGCCACCCAAAATAGCTGTAAGAGAGTTGATATGCACTACTACCATCATCCAATTCAACGAATGAAGTGTTTATGTGTACTTTTATGCAGATAGGGAATGTAGAAGACCTGGCAACAAATCTACATGCTGATGTTGTAACTTTGGATTCATCTTTACTGAAAAGAGTTTAGCAAAGTATGATCTGGATGTACAATAATTGTTTGGAGATGAAGTAAAGTAGCTTTGAGCATCTGCTCTGAAGAGTATGTGAGTTCAGTAAAGCTGTTTTGAACATCTGCTTGTTTTATGTAATACATGCTATTTAAAATATTACAAACAGAGTCTCTTACTGAGTGCAGTATATATGTTTATCATCTCCCCATTGATATATTTTGCAGTTATTTCTGGGCTATGACAGGTCATTTGTTTTGAACTGATTGTTGACCCTTCCTGAATATTTATGACATATCTGGCAAATTATTGTTATGTGCAATGTTAAAACACTCTAGCTGTAGGATTAATATAGTTTAAGAAACAGTGTACATTACAGTATTATTGTGCAGATCACAATTAGGCAATAAAAATACACCTACACTTGGAATTAAACTTGTCAAATTGAGTGTCATAAGGCAGAACTCTATCCATTGCACTAGATGGGCTCCACACTGACAAGGCTTGAAGGAAAATACTTCAAGTATATGTAAACTGCTCGTGAGGATAGGGACTACCGCTGCCTGGACAGGGACATGGTAACTGATTTTGTCTCTGGACAGTTGATCTCTACATCTACATCTACATGGATACTCTGAAAATCAGACTTAAGTGCCTGGCAGAAGGCTCACTGAACCACCTTCACAATAATTCTCTACTATTCCACTCTCAATCAGCACGTGGAAAAGACAAACACCTATATCTTACTGTGCAAGCTCTGATTTACTTTACTTTAGTATGATGAGCAGTTCTCCCCATGTGGGTTGGCATCAACAACATATTTTTGTATTTAAAGGAGAAAGTTGATGACTGAAATTTCATGAGAAGATTCTGCCACAACAAAAAATGTCCATCCTAAATCCTGTATCATGTACTTGACACTCTCTCCCCTATTTTACAGTAACACAAAATGTGTTACTCTTCATTGCACTTTCTAAATGTAATCCATTAATCCTACCTGTTAAGGATCTCAGACCACACAAAAGTACTCCAAAAGAAGATGGACAAGTGTAGTGCAGGCAGTCTCTTTAGTAGCGCTGTTTACATTTTCCGTGTTCTGCCAATAAAACAAAGTCTTTGGTTTGCCTTCTCCACAACATTTTCTATGTGTTCTTTCCAATTTTAACTGTTCATAATTGTAGTTCTTATATATCAGTCGAATTTACAGTCTTTAGATTTGACTGATTTACCATGTAACCAAAGTTTAATGGATTCCTTCTAGTACTCATGTGGATCACCTCATACTTTTCATTACTTAGGGTCAATTGCCAATTTTTGCACCATTCAGATATCTTTTTAAAATCATTTTGCAATTTGTTTTGATCTTCTGATGACTTTACTTGGTGAAAAACGACTGCATCATCTGCAAACAACCTAAGATGGCTGCTCACATTATCTCCTAACTTGTTTATATAGACTGCAAAGTGCCTATAGCACTACCTCGGGGAACACCAGATATAGCTTCTGTTTTACTCAATGACTTTCTGTCAATTACCATAAACTGTGACCTCTGACAGGAAGTCATGAAACCAGTCACATAACTGAGACGATACTCTATAAACACACAATTTCACTACAAGCTGTTTGTGTGATATCGTGTGAAAAGCCTCCTGGAAATCTAGAAATACAGAATCAATTTGGAACTCCTTGTCAATAGTACTCAACACTTTGTATGTGTAAAGAGCTACTTGTGTTTCACAAGAATGATGCTTTCTAAATTGGTGCTGACTGTATGTCAATAGACCATTCTCTTCTAGGTAATTCATAATGTTTGACCACAGTATATGTTCCAAAATCCTGCAGCGTATAAACAGTAATGATAGGGGCCTGTAATTTAGTGGATTACTACTACTGCCTTTCTTGAATATTTGTGTGAATTGTGCAACTTTTCAGTATTTGGATACAGTGAGTGGTGTCGAGTGAGTGGTTGTGTATGATTGTTAAGTATGGAGCTATTGCATCAGCATACTCAGAAAGGAACCTAAGTGATATACAGTGTAGACCAGAAGACTTGCTTTTACTAAGTGATTTAAGTTGCTTCACTATTCCGAGGATATCTACGTCGAAGTTACTCATGTTGGCAACTGTTCTTGATTTGAATTCTGGAATATTTACTTCATCTTCTTTGGTGAACAAATTTCGAAGGGCTCTGCTTAGTAACTCTGCTTTGGGAGCACTGTTGTCAATAGTATTTCCATTGCCATCACACAGAGAAGGCATTGTCTCTGTCTTGCTGCTAGCATACTTTACATACGGCCAGAATCTCTTTGGATTTCTGCCAAGTTTCAAAGTAAAGTTTTGTTTTGGAAATTATGATAAGCATATTGCATTGGTGTCCATGATAAATCACAAATTTCTGCAAAAGATTGCAAATATTCAAGATTTTGTGTTCATTAGAATTTGGCACACTATTTTCATTGTTTCTGCAACTGTGTTCTGACTCGTTTTGGCTACCAAGGGGGATCATCTACATCATTTATTAATTTATTTGGTATAAATCTCTCAATTACTGTTGATACTATTTCTTTGAATTTAAGCCACTTCTGGTCTACATCTACATTGTTAATTTGGAAGGAGTGGAGATTGTCTCTCAGGAAGTAGTCAAGTGATTTTTTATCTGCTTTCTTGAATAGGTATATTTTTCCGTTATTTTTGGAGGATTTGTCATTTACAATATTCAATCTCACTATGACAACCCCGTGTTCACTGATCCCTGTATCCATTTTGATGCTTGTTAATCGCTCAGGATTATTTGTTGCTAAGAGGTCAAGTGTTTTTCCACAATCATTTACTATTCATGAACTAACTACTCAAATAATTTTCAGACAATGCATTTAGCACAATTTTGGATTATCTTTTATGCATACCTCTGGATTTAAATATGTATTTTGCCTAGATGTCGAGGGTAAATTAAAGTCACTGCCAACTATAATTGTATGAGCTGGGTATGTGTTTGAAATTAAACTAAAGTTTTCTTTAAACTGTCCAACAACTGTATCAGTTGAGTTGGGAAGTCAGTAAAAGGAACCAATCATTATTTTATTCCAGTTTCCAAGAATGACCTGTGTCCTTACTAACACACCTCCTGACCTATTCAGCAGAACCCGAAACCCCACCACCATATGGGACAAGTCTAGGAATTTACAGCCTACATGATCACAGAACCATCTGAGCCTCTGATTCAGACCCTCCACTCAGCTCTGTAGCAAAGGTCCACAATCAGTCCTGTAGACTATGCTGCAAATGGTGAGCTCTGCTTTCATCTTGCAAGGAGACTGGCAGCCTTCACCACTTCTGTTAGTCACTCAAAGTCAGAGAGAATCTCTCCCGGTCCAAGGCAACACACCTCATTGGTACTGACATGAGCCACCACCTGCAGTTGGCTGCACCCTGTGCTCTTCTTGGCATCTGGAAGGACCGTTTCCATGTCTGCAATGACTCCACCTGGTATGAACACAGAGTACACATTGGCTTTCTTGCCCTACTTGGCAGCCATGTCCCTAAGGGGCCCCATAATGCACCTAACATAGGAGCTCTCAGCTACTAATAATTCCACTCTCTGTGGTTGCCCGGACCTTGCAGGCTGAGAGGTTTGCTCTGAAACAGCGCAAGTGACTGCATCTGGCTGAGTGACCTGACCTCCCACTCAGCTATGGGTCAGTGGTCAACTTTAGTGTGAGCAGTAACTAGGCTGGTCACCAGTGCAGGCCGATCAGAGGATTCAGACGTGCTGGACATCTGTTGGATCCGCACGGCCAGCCCACAACAGTGATGCCCATCTGCTGCAGCTTCAAGCAGTGTAGCCAAACCCATCACAGTTTAGAGCTGAGAGCAATGTGTCACCAACTCAGCTTGCATCCACACACAGCCATCACAGACCCTGTCCACACTAAAGATTATGGAAAACTAGACTACACAGACAAACAAGGACAACTGACACACACTATGGACTCTACAATAGAGATGAAGGGAAACACAAGAACTGTGTTTAATAAATCAGATTAACACAAAGAGATTCAAAAACTGAACTACCAAAGCACACGGGTAAGACTAAATAATTCACTGATTAGTAACTTGTATCTGTCACAAAAACAGTTTACTTGCTGACACAAATGAGAATGCGAGAACTGTGTCTAATAATATTAAATTAACATGCATAAATTCATGAAAGTACACTTGCAAAGCACACAGATGAAACTATACAATTTGCTCCTGGTTTGGAACTCATAAAATCTCACAAAACTGGATACTTCCCTGTGGCTGCTTGTGTCTCAGCTGGCTGTTGCTGACTGACTAGCTGACTGGGTCCAACAAGTGGTCACTAGCTTTCAAACCAAACAACTATCGAAACACACCACGGAACTCTAATGTAGGCACAAAGAAAAATGCAACAACTGTGTCTAATAAATTAGATTAACACGCAGAGATTCAAAACCTGGACTACCAAAGCACACAGGTGGGACTATATAAATCACTGTTTAGGAACCTGAATATGTCACAGAATCAGTGGACTTTCTGATGCTAATGAAAACATGAGAGCTGTGTCTGTTAGATATTTAATTAACATGCAGAAACTCAATAAACTAAACTATCAAAGTGCACAAATAATACTATACAATTCACTCCTGGTTAGTAACTCATCAAATGTCACAAAACTGGTTACTTCCCAATGGCTGCTTGTGTCTCAGATGACTGCTGCTGAGTGACTAGCTCACTTCCGGAAGTGACAGTTCATTTTGGACTTAGTTCTCACCTGGACAGATTCATAGGTGTTCTTTCTGAACAGGATGTATATTTGTGTAATTGTTGCAATAAACAAATGTTTATGTGTTTAATTATTTTTGGGTAGTTGTGTTACCTTCCTTCCAGGAATACTAGTTCTGCAAGTTTTGCAAGAGAGCTTCTGTGAAGTTTGGAAGGTAGGAGACGAGGTACTGGCAGAAGTAATGCTGTGGGAACAGGTCATAAGTTCTGCATGGGTATCTCAGTTGCTAGAGCAAAAGGAAAGGTCCCAAGTTTGAGTCTCATTCTAGCACACAGTTTTAATCTACTAGGTAGTTTCATATCAGCATGCAGTCCGCCACAGAGTGAAAATTTAATTCTGAAGTCATCTTGTTTTTATGCAGGTTTTGGCTCAAAGGCAATCAAAAACCAATTTCATTTTCCTTTTTATGTGGTTTTTGGCCTGAGAACAATTAAAAACTGATTTTTGCCATGTGATGGGGTATGACCTTGCCATGGTGGATGGGCTTACCTAACTAACAGTGCCATAACAGTTGGCTGCTAAATGTGTGCAGTCATGCATATTAAACAGTATGGATGCTATAATGTGCAACTTAAAATGTAGCAGACACAATGCAACTCATCTGACATTTATAGGTGGCCCCATTTATGTTAAGAGGCTTGTAGTACTGTCTAATGGTAAAAGTTTTGTTAGATTTTTTTTTTCTGTGGCATTTCCCCTGCATCAATAAAATGCTATTCAAATTTGATGCCATCCTGAACAGTAGTTCTCTTTCTACATCATTTTGCAACTGGAACTTTAATTATGGACATCCTGTACCTTAGGCACTATTGGTATGTGAATACTGTCTGAGCATTTATGTTACCTAGTACATCTTGTATGACTACTCACACTTGCTGTGTGCATGATTGGTAGACCTCATTGTTGGAAATGTGAATGGTCATTGTGAAGGATGCTATCTGCCTCTGAATGCCTCCATGCCAGTATAGTTGTCAACCAGTAGTATACAGTCCCTATATGATTCTCGTTGATTCTGTTACTGTTGAATGCATACAACTTTTATGCATTTTGGCAAGTAGGTCAAGTCTGTAATTTCCACCCAATTATAGCCAAAGTATTTATAGAAAGAATTTCAATAACATGGAACTACACTGTACCAACAGCTCACCCAGTAGCTTTTTAGTTCCAATGATACAGATGAATGCACTTACCTTTCAAATATAACTGTTTTGTCCAGTCACGAGCATCAGCATCAACAGCAGTCCTAAAGAGCAAAATGGGAATTCTTTTGGCCCCTTCTTCCATTTCAAAAACTACAAGTATCTTTGGAACTGATAAAGAGAACTTTTCATTTAGCTTAATAGCTGTGAATGAGGACTGTGAGTAGTTCATGTTTTCTGAAAAAGAGTGAGAAATCTTTATATAAATGAAATAATGTAAGACATGTTGATCAGATACAAACTGATAATTGTAATTGAAATATTATTGTCATTATTTAAACATTTCAGATTAACATGTAATCTAATACTATTTTTGAGAATGTGTTATTTCTGGTGGAAAGACCATCCCTCTCCCCATAAAAATATTCCACAACACACAATTTCTACATTCGATATTTATATTTTGTTCTGAAACTGTACACTACAACCAGTTTCTCCAAATGTTCTTCACTTAGGCTCATTTGTTTATCAGACAGATCATTTTTGTGCATAGGAAATGCCCTTCCTGATAACTTTGTTTATTTTGTATTTTGCTGCAACACTTGCTTCTCCAAAGAGAGAATGCAAAGATTTTTCCTCATTTTCAAATCTTCCACGATTTACCTGTGACTTCCAACTTCATTACTGCTGCAGACAAATGCACAAAACTTGATTTAATGTAAATCAGGTCTTGCTTATAATCTGTTTTCTTAAATGCCACTTTGATGTCTTTCATACATGTTCTATTAGTGGCTTATAAAGTGTCTACGACCCAAACAAAAAAAACAGAAAAAAACCATTTCAGGACAGTAACTTATAGCGTTTCAATAGCATGAAGCAGACAGAAGCTAACTTCAACAAGTTTGTGGTAATTTATGGACTCTGACCAGCTTCATCAAAATTATCAATGAAATATTGCAGCATATTCTCCGGGAACACCATCTGGTTAAAATAGATTGTAGTGGTAAATGTAAATCTGGCAGTATAATTATCTCTAGTTGTAGCAAAAGGGAGCTCTGATAGATTAATACTGTCAGAATTATTATCAGAACTTTGTACTTTGTTCATCTGTTTAGCTTATTTGTGGAGGATATCAGCATTTTCAAATTGCCATACTTTAGACGTTCTGTTTCAGCTATATATCTAGTACATGGGCTAAATATGTAACATTAGGTTAGAATAAACTATTTTCTTGTCTTTTCTTGATTTCATGATATATGGGGTAGCACTGCTTAACAACAATAGGACCATTTTTTATTTATATTTTTTGGTACAAAACTTCTACCAACACCAACTGATCTGAAATAACGCACGATTTCACAATGGAGTTTACAAATTTCGCAAAATTACCCATGTTCTGCATTCTGGCATAGTTAGTATGAAAAAAAACATCAATAAAAGGTGCTGTCATGTAAGGTATTGAAACATATGCACTAAGGCCAGAAAATGATCAAAATATGCAAACATGCATGCAATATGCATTTGCATGGAAATTTAGACTCTAGTTATCAGTAAAACAAAAGAGGTTTAGGTATATTCCATTAAGAGGTATTCATTCTTCATTTTATATTTTAATTCTCACAAAACTTTCTCTAGAAGTGACTCCTTTTTAAATTGCAAATTTGTCCATACCCTGATGAAGTCTAATTTTACCTTTATTATTGGCATATGTATATTCTTCAGTATACTTTATCTGACTGACTCTATGACTTGTTTCTCCATTGCTGCTAGTGCTGACTTTGTTTCTCAGAATCCATGAATTCTGGAAAAACTGGTAAGTTGTACCCATTACCCTATTCCATCATTTTCTTTACAAATTCCAAATGGTTTAATTCGACTGTGTCCACTCAGGAAACGAGTTTCTTTATTTTCCTGATTATAATTCAGTGTATTTTTCATGTAGTTGCCAATTTTGTAATGATTATCTTGCACATTATGGAGAGGAGGATAATTATTTTCCCTATTTCATTTGTGAAAAAATAAAGTAATTATAACTTTTTTGCAATTTTGAGGATTTAACTTTCCATGTAGATATTCTGTAAACAATTTTGCAAGATCCTTTTTTTGCCCTTCTCTATGCATAGCCTGCACCTCCAGAGGACTAGGAAGCAAAGGTGGGTGGTGCTAATTAGTGAGAGTATAAGGGGTGGGCCATACGTGGTCAAAACACTGTTGTCACTGGTAGGTGGACAAGGCCTATTATTATAAATCATGACAAAAGGTTTTCTTGCCTTAACCCTAGGATGCATATACAGGGCCTCCGAGGTCCTTGTATGTATTCATTTTTTAAAAAATTCTGTAATTTTTTTGTCTGATTTCAAACTGCTTTCCCATACTCTTTCACTAATACTGTGACATTCCTCCTATCAAGCCTGAAAGAGATACCTTTTCAAGTATAGCGGACACACCAGGAACCGCAGTGTTGGCCGTCGAATGGCGCTATCTGCGCAGCATTTGTGCACTGCCGCTGTCAGTGTCAGCCAGTTTGCCATGGCATACGGAGCTCCATCGCAGTCTTTAACACTGGTAGCATGCCGCAACAGCATGGACGTGAACCGTATGTGCAGTTGACGGACTTTGAGCGAGGGCGTATAGTGGGCATGCGGGAGGCCAGGTGGACGCACTGCCGAATTGCTCAACACGTGGGGCGTGAGGTCTCCACAGTACATCGATGTTGTCGCCAGTGGTCGGCGGAAGGTGCACGTGCCCGTCGACCTGGGACCGGACCGCAGCGACGCACGGATGCACGCCAAGACCGTAGGATCCTACGCAGTGCCGTAGGGGACCGCACCGCCACTTCCCAGCAAATTAGGGACACTGTTGCTCCTGGGGTATCAGCGAGGACCATTCGCAACCATCTCCATGAAGCTAGGCTACGGTCCCGCACACTGTTAGGCCGTCTTCCGCTCACGCCCCAACATCGTGCAGCCCGCCTCCAGTGGTGTTGCGACAGGCGTGAATGGAGGGACGAATGGAGACGTGTCGTCTTCAGCGATGAGAGTCGCTTCTGCCTTGGTGCCAATGATGGTTGTATGCGTGTTTGGCGCCGTGCAGGTGAGCGCCACAATCAGGACTGCATACGACCGAGGCACACAGGGCCAACACCCGGCATCATGGTGTGGGGGGCGATCTCCTACACTGGCCGTACACCTCTGGTCATCATCGAGGGGACACTGAATAGTGCACGGTACATCCAAACCATCATCGAACCCATCATTCTACCATTAATAGACCGGCAAGGGAACTTGCTGTTCCAACAGGACAATGCACGTCCGCATGTATCCCTTGCCACCCAACGTACTCTAGAAGGTGTAAGTCAACTACCCTGGCCAGCAAGATCTCCGGATCTGTCCCCCATTCAGCATGTTTGGGACTGGATGAAGCGTCGTCTCACGCGGTCTGCACGTCCAGCACGAACGCTGGTCCAACTGAGGTGCCAGGTGGAAATGGCATGGCAAGCTGTTCCACAGGACTACATCCAGCATCTCTACGATCATCTCCATGGGAGAATAGCAGCCTGCATTGCTGCGAAAGGTGGATATACACTGTACTAGTGCCGACATTGTGCATGCTCTGTTGCCTGTGTCTATGTGCCTGTGGTTCTGTCAATATTTGTGCAGTTGATGATTTCCTCTAGTATTTCTGTGGAGTTGAAATAGTCCCAGGCATCCTTAGATTTACAGCTTTTCAAACCACAGGCTGGACCAAGTGCCTTCTTTACGATGTTATGGACAGGCATACAAAAAGTTTCAGGAGGATATAATTTCCAAATCGTTCCATTCCGACTAATGTATGTGTGGTCTTCTATACCTTTTTGTGGTGGTTCTTCATTTTCTGACTCTGATGAAGTAACATTATCGGAAGGACTGTCATCTGACGCAATATTCACATCTGCAGGTTCATTGGTTGATTCTTCACCACTTGCATCTTCAAAAATATTTCCTTCCTCGCAAGAATCATCATCTTCAAACCACTGAGCCACAACACTTTCAAAATTAGCTGCATTTGCATGTACTGACTCTCTTGCTTTGCGTGTCAAAGCAATAGCAAAAGATGTGTCTCTTGAACAGCAGCTTGTGCAGCACTAAACAAGTCATACTCATAACAATATGGGCCATGCAGCAACAAACAACTACATTAACAATGAGGCTGATAAGAGCAGCACAGGATAACAATACTATGCAATAATAAAACATTTGATAGCAAAAAGATCAGTAATAGACTGACATTGCCAATATGTGAAAGTAGTGTGTATTATTTTTAGTTTTACTATTACTACTACAGCTACTGCTGCTGTTGGCACTTCTGTTGCTGGAAATACCACTACAGTTATTGTTGAATTAATAACTGCTCCCAAACAAATGTTGAAGACGATATAGGCTAAAAAACATTTATAAATGTGTGAGAGCTTCTGAAGCCCTGCTTATGCATTCACGGTGTATGGGTGAACATATATATAAATAAAATAGAAAGAAACTTCCACATGGGAAAAATATATCAAAAACAAAGATTCCAAGACTTACCAAGCGGGAAAGCATCGGTAGACAGGCACAATAAAATAACACACAAACACACACACAAAATTTCTAGCTTTCGCAACCAATGGTTGCTTCTTCAGGAAAGAGGGAATGAAAGGGAAAGACGAAAGGATGTGGGTTTTAAGGGAGAGGGTAAGGAGTCATTCCAATCCCTGGAGCGGAAAGACTTACCTTAGGGGGAAAAAAGGATAGGTATATACTCGCGCATACACACATATCCATCCATACATATACAGACACAAGCAGACATATTTGGCCTTTAAATATGTCTGCTTGTGTCTGTATGTGTATGGATGGATATGTGTGTGCGCCTGAGTATATACCTATCCTTTTTTCCCCCTAAGGTAAGTCTTTCCACTTCCGGGATTGGAATGACTCCTTACCCTCTCCCTTAAAACCCACATCCTTTCGTCTTTACCTCTCCTTCCCTCTTTCCTGGAGAAGCAACCATTGGTTGCGAAAGCTAGAAATTTTGTGTGTGTGTTTGTGTGTAATTTTATTGTGCCTGTCTACAGGCGCTTTCCCGCTTGGTAAGTCTTGGAATCTTATATACACTCCTGGAAATTGAAATAAGAACACCGTGAATTCATTGTCCCAGGAAGGGGAAACTTTATTGACACATTCCTGGGGTCAGATACATCACATGATCACACTGACAGAACCACAGGCACATAGACACAGGCAACAGAGCATGCACAATGTCGGCACTAGTACAGTGTATATCCACCTTTCTTGACAAGTTTAGAAATAGAATGATTCCCAATGATTCGATCGCAGTTGATGAACAGCTACTCCCATTCTGTGGAAGATGCAGCTTCACCCAGTATATGCCCTCAAAACCAGCCAAGTATGGCATAAAAATATTTTGATTATGTGATGCTACATCTTCATATGCTTTAGACGGAATTGTTTACACGAGAAGGAATCCCATGAACCTATTCAGAAAAATCTTGGATTGAATGTAGTGAAAGATCTTGCTAAAAGCATTGAAGGATCATCAAAAAATATTACTGTTGACAACTTCTTTACTAGTGTACAGCTGGCAGAAGAGATGCTTCAGAAGCAAATTACAGTGGTGGGAACAATCAAACAAAATAAACCAGAAATTCCTAATGAGATGAAACCATCTGCCTAAAGAGCAATTCATTCCTCTTTGTTTGCATTTAGAAGTGACATTACGATAGTGAGTTATGTTCCCAAAAAGAAAAAGTCTGCAGTTCTCATTAGCACAATGCATCATGACAGAAACATTGATGAAACTCATGCAAAAAAGAAACCAGATATAATAAAGTTCTATAACTCTACGAAGGGTGGAGTAGATCAAATGGACCAGAAAATACGTTATTACACTTGCAAGAGAGAAACAAAAAGATGGCCATTTGCATTATGGATGAATATGATGGACGTCGTAGCAATGAACAGTGAAATTTTATTTTCCACCCTACATCTGACATACCATAGTGGAAGAAGTGATAAAAGGCATTTGTTCCTAAGAGATTTAGCAGAGGAAATGGTAAGACCACTAATGGAACTTCGTATTCAGATCCCTAATCTTCCAAAGAAAATCGTTGATGCGATGCAAAGATGTGGTGTTCAAAATGATGTCATATTGCCGAACCAACTACGTGTTTCAGGAAAAAGAAGAAGATGCAATTATTGTCCATATAATAAACACAGGAAAAGTGCTATGACATGCATTAAGTGTAAAACCAACATTTGTAAGGAACATAGTGCTGTTCTTTGTGCTTCTTGTTTGTCACATGTTGAAAACTAAGAAAATGCAATTTTATGTGAACAATGAATAATAACTTGCCTATATACATAATATTGTGAATAAAGAGTATGTTTTAATTGAAGAAATTGGTTGTAATAAATGTTATAAAATGTAAACTGCAACTTATAAGTGAATTAATAAAATTATTTGTATATGTTGTATGTAAATGGATGTAAATAATAAAAATTCACTCTTAGAGTTTCTTTTAAAAGTTAATTTAATGTTAATCAGGCCCACCAGATCCTGTTACTGTATCTTAGGATTCTTTCAATATGCCAATAAATGTGACAGAAATAAATTTAACTCTAAAGAATGATTGTATGAAAAGAGGAAAATTTTAAATTAGGGCAGGGCCTTGGAGGCCCTGCATATGCATTCATCTGTGTTTTCGGCACCATGCATCCTAGGGTTAAAAGTATCTCACCCAGTTTAGAGATTTCTAGAACAGGTACACAGAAAATACCACACTGGAATGGCAGTCATCATGACAACAAGTTTTCTTGCCTTAAAAGTATCTCACCCAGATTAGAGATTTCTAGAATGAGTACACAGAAAATACCACACTGAAATGGCAGTCATCAGTAATGAGAAAGAAAAACAATTCATAAGGAGAAACACTATAAAATTATACACAGAATATCTAACCTTCATCAAACTTTGTTGTTAACTAAAAAAAAGTACAGTAACTTGAAGCTGAATTGCAGCATACACTCCTGGAAATTGAAATAAGAACACCGTGAATTCATTGTCCCAGGAAGGGGAAACTTTATTGACACATTCCTGGGGTCAGATACATCACATGATCACACTGACAGAACCACAGGCACATAGACACAGGCAACAGAGCATGCACAATGTCGGCATTAGTACAGTGTACATCCACCTTTCGCAGCAATGCAGGCTGCTATTCTCCCATGGAGACAATCATAGAGATGCTGGATGTAGTCCTGTGGAACGGCTTGCCATGCCATTTCCACCTGGCACCTCAGTTGGACCAGCATTCATGCTGGACGTGCAGACCGCGTGAGACGACGCTTCATCCAGTCCCAAACATGCTGAATGGGGGACAGATCCGGAGATCTTGCTGGCCAGGGTAGTTGACTTACACCTTCTAGAGCACGTTGGGTGGCACGGGATACATGCGGACGTGCATTGTCCTGTTGGAACAGCAAGTTCCCTTGCCGGTCTAGGAATGGTAGAACGATGGGTTCGATGACGGTTTGGATGTACCGTGCACTATTCAGTGTCCCCTCGATGATCACCAGAGGTGTACGGCCAGTGTAGGAGATCGCTCCCCACACCATGATGCCGGGTGTTGGCCCTGTGTGCCTCGGTTGTATGCAGTCCTGATTGTGGTGCTCACCTGCATGGCGCCAAACACGCATACAACCATCATTGGCACCAAGGCAGAAGCGACTCTCATTGCTGAAGACGACACGTCTCCATTCATCCCTCCATTCACGCCTGTCGCGACACCACTGGAGGTGGGCTGCACGATGTTGGGGCATGAGCGGAAGACGGCCTAACGGTGTGCGGGACCGTAGCCCAACTTCATGGAGACGGTTGCGAATGGTCCTCGCCGATACCCAAGGAGCAACAGTGTCCCTAATTTGCTGGGAAGTGGCGGTGCGGTCCCCTACGGCACTGCGTAGGATCCTACGGTCTTGGTGAGCATCCGTGCGTCGCTGCGGTCCAGTCCCAGGTCGACGGGCACGTGCACCTTCCGCCGACCACTGGCGACAACATCGATGTACTGTGGAGACATCATGCCCCACGTGTTGAGCAATTCGGCGGTACGTCCACCCGGCCTCCCGCATGCCCACTATACGCCCTCGCTCAAAGTCCGTCAACTGCACATACGGTTCACGTCCACGCTGTTGCGGCATGCTACCAGTGTTAAAGACTGCGATGGAGCTCCGTATGCCACGGCAAACTGGCTGATACTGACGGCGGCGGTGCACAAATGCTGGGCAGCTAGCGCCATTCGACGGCCAACACCGTGGTTCCTGGTGTGTCCGCTGTGCTGTGCGTGTGATCATTGCTTGTAAAGCTCTCTCGCAGTGTCCGGAGCAAGTATGTTGGGTCTGACACACCGGTGTCAATGTGTTCTTTTCTCCATTTCCAGGAGTGTATAAATAGCAATGTGTTATGCATTAGAAAACACTGAAATACAGCAGGTAGTGGTATTACCATATGAAACTGCAAGATGGTAATGTCAAACTTCTGTAAAGGTTGTGGAATTGTGCAGTGATATCAGAAATAGGGTACAGTTTGAAGCCGGACAAAACCTTATCACAGTATTGTAGATATACATTTAACTATCACCCTTTCAAATACCACAACATTTAAGTCCATAAAAATTTAACAATTTTATGTGTGTAGTGCTCACTTAATGGTAATGAGGACATCCTTTATCCTACGTCTTGGACAGAGTCTCATCTTCCAAAACTAACATAATCTCATGTGGAAATATGAATATAAACTCAAATGTTAAGGATGAAATTAGCCACACCATCTTAAATATTTTGAATACTTTTAATATGACAGAATTGTTAGGCACTGCTACAAGGGTGGAAAAAAATCAGCTTTAGTCTTACACCATGTATGATAATGATACAGAAAAGTGGTATATTTGTGGTACATTTGTGTAAAAGATCTTGACCTCTCAGATCATTACAGGCAGATAACACAGCTAAAGAGAGGTTTAAAAAAACTGTAGGCCTACAAAAGACTCTTCTGTAAACTCAAATAACACATTCTTTCTTGGGCATTGAAACATAATGTAGACAGAAAATACTATTGTCAAAAACTCTGTGGATTTTACAAATTGCTGGACTAACATTTGGTGAGAAATTTCCAAAAGTGGGCACTTGAACAGCAGTTAAGAAAAATAAATGGGTAGGTTTAAGTACTAAAAAGTCATCCAAGGCATTTAAAAGTCTCAGTTACTTTTAAAATAAATAATAATAATAGTAATAATAATAATAAACACTGTGGTAATCCATAGTTCCTAAATTATTATCATAGATATGAAAAGTTCAACATGAGGATACTTGTTGCTGTAAGACACACACATGCACATGAACACAAAATAATATGTAACACAGAAAATAAAGGTAAAAAAAAACATGTGATGTCATAAAACCAAATACCAGAAAATGCAGATACACATGTACAAGCAAACCAGGAAGTTGATTAATAGAACATCCATTAGATCGACCAAAATTTAGTAAATTATTACCATTCTGGCTGTGTACAGAAGTTGTAAAAAATGTCCATGAAACAGATTTAGACACCAGCACAATAATGATATTTTCCATAGCAGAGCATTAAGTCAAGAAGGCAATACAATAATTGAAAGGTAAGAAATTTTCAGGAATAAATTAGGCAGAAATAACTGCACTGAATGAAGGCATACAGAGCATACAAACTTCATTGTGCTACTAAAGGATGGTAGTGTGGAAAGTTTTGAAAACTGTAAGCAAGTTTCTCTATTAGCAGACCCAAGTAAGAGTTCCATTTCAAAAAGAAAAAATCACTTAAGGAAAGTACAAAATCATAAAGCAGAATGGATGGCCTGTATCTACCTTCAGGGATTAAACTATTAATACTGCTGAAACATCCATACAAACATACAAGAAACTATCCTAACTTTTGCAGTGATTAGTTCCTTCAGCACAGAGAAAAGAGAGATAGGTTGGTGAAGGTTGCAAAGCAAGGACAAGTAACTCAGAGTACTGGACAAGAGTGACCTATGATTTTTTTGTCACTGTAAGATGGAACAGGATCAAAGTCATAATATCTAGCAATGATTATATACTTCTAAACAGAAAAATCTGAATACTCATAACCCGTAAATAGAATAGTTTCACAATGATGGTATTCAAATGAATGAGTGAAGGAATTTACAGTACAAAAACACTTGAATTTGTCTCCATAATCCATCATTGAAGGTCTTAAATCACTTAGTATTTAGTTCAAACATAAAAGGTAAAAATAAAAATAAAAAATTTCATTGTACAAAATGCTGTCTTAGAAATGAAAATGGCTGATTTTTAAAAAGTTCACTTGAAATGAAAGATAAGATGGCTAAAATAAAGGATATTAAGTGAAGACTCAAGTTTTTGATATTTTACAGCCATGAAGATCATCAGAAATAGGGCATGCTCTTTGATAACAAAGGCTGAATGATACTACACTGGTCTCCAGAACTAAAGCAACAAATGGAAATTTTGCAAGGTTGCATTTAGTATGCCACAAATTAGCATACACAATATATCAAAGTAGAAACAATATAAAGAATACAGAATGTAGACAACTGCAACATGCATAACAGTAGACAAAAATGTTCTTCATTTTTTTCCAACTTGACAGATTGTACACACATTCTGACAACTGGTTAATGTGGTCAGTATGGCGTGCGACCACCTCTGCCACAAATACAGGCATGTCAATAATGGGGCATGCTGTGAATGATGTCATCAATCTCATGCTGAGGCAATAATGCCTGCTCCTCCTGCAGAGCTGCTCACAAGTCTTGGAGAATGGTTGGTGGAAGCTCACGTGATGCATCCCGTCTCCCTGCGAATCCAAGACACATTCTATGGGATTCGAATTGGGAGAGAGAGAAGGCCATGCCATGTGTGCAATACCTTCTGTTTTCAAGAAAATATCAACCACCCATACTCTATGAGGTCGAGCATTATCATACATCACTATGAATCCTGGGCCCACAGCACCTCACAACAAAGGCACATGAGGACCCATGATCTTGTCACGATAACTGACAGCAGTTAAACCTTACCAGTTAACCTGTATAATTGTGTGAAGAGGTGTTCATGTGGTTAATATAATCCCTGACCATACCAATAGGGATCCTCCTTGATATCAGTCTCTTTCCACAGTGATGATGTCCGGAAATCAAGTTCCATGTTCACTCCAGAGATCAATCCATAAAGAATCATTCTCCATGCCAAATCGGGACTCATCTGTGAAAAGAACATTGACCCACTGTTTGACTGTCCAAGTGAATGTTGATGACACCACTCTATATGTTCCCTTTTGTGAAGATGCATCAGAAGTATACATAGAGCAGGTCTCTGACAATAAAGGACGCTCTGCCAAAACCTTCTGTACACTGTTTTCCTCAATATGACATGTCCAGTGGATACTGCGGGGTCAGATGCCAGATGCCATGCAGTACTTAGGTGGAACCATCATGCCCTTACAGCCAAGCAATAGTTATCTCTTTCTAATGTCACAAATGGTTGGCCTTGCTCTGGTCTTTGGGGTATAAAATGTCTCCATATCTGAGAAACAACAGAACAATTCACATTAAGCCACTGGCCCACATCAGTTTGCAACTGTCCTGCGTCCATTCTACCTAAGGCCCTCCACTGCAGAGAGCCTGGTAGGTTTCTTCTCTGTGCCAAACTGCACCAACTGTGACTGTGTACACAGCAGTTGTGGACAAGGGACTACCCGACAAACACTAACCTATTTGTTAGGTGCCTTGATGCCATTGTTGGCATGGGTGTCTGTTGAGAGGAATGCCACCATCGTTGCAGAACACTATTGACAGTTTGTATGATTATATCATGAATTAGATACAGAATGGGGAAACAACAGTTTGTTGCTTTAATTTTGGACACCAGCATGTTAATTGCAATCAAGGAACTATTAAGTATTCAGTTTAATCACTGCATCAAATTGCATCCTATTAGTAGATAAAAGATATGTGAGGTATCAGACAGGTAGAAAATGGCGGGAAATGAGGTAGCAGCTAAAAAGCTATATCTGTACAGTATCATTAAATCAAAATACTGTACAAAACTTTTGACTGTAGTACTAAATCATTCAAGATCAGAATCAATAGCTTAGCAGTTTTTACTATATTTTCTCTAAGTTTTCATTCTAATGTATTTATCATATTTTCAGTAATACTGATCTCTGTATACTCTCATTCATTTGTTTTACACCTTACTCCTTATATTACCTCATCCCACTGTTTCTCTATGAGAGCCATTTCTGATACCTTGAAGCTGCTTATTATTTCCAAAACAGAATATCATCAGTTATATCGACAATGCAACGACCACTGTTATTAAATGTGTACAGTTTCAGAACAGACATTATCTTAGACTTCTATCTAATTAGGTATTTCATATTTTCTACAACCACATTTGGTTTTACTGCTAAATGACCCCATTTTTAATTAACTGCTTTTCACTTACTTCAGTTTATAAAGTGATTTTTCTTTACTGTGTCCTTGTAACTCAGTACATATTTCAGGGGGAGTACATGAGAAACAAGTAGAACCTCTTGTATTGTGTGAAACTGCACATTATCTTTCCAGTTGCTCATTCGATGCCATTAGTTAGCCACAGAAAATAACATTTTACAATCAGACATCACATAAGCATATAAAAGACTGGCATGAATAAGACTGGGAAATGACATTCTGTATATTCATGCAAACAGATGCATCACAACTACATCCATGTGTACTTAAAATATGTTATCAAGTTGATAACAACACCAAACTGCTTGCAGTTTTTGATTTTTTATGCTTTTTCTGTACCATGCTGTATGAGAGTTGGAAGTAATTGTAACTTTCCAATAAAAAATCTAATACTCAGCTATTAGATGTCTGAGTGAAAAATTTTGAAGACTATTTACGCTCTGACTTGTTGGTTGTAACTATTGAGGTTCAAGATTTACCATTTGTGTCAGGAAGTAAGAATGGTTGAATCTTTTTTGGTGACCATAAGTCTTCAGGATCTGAATTCCCATTTATCAGTCGTACATTGCTATCTGATTCTTCTAGTTGCATAGACGTGGATATATCATCAATCATCTGAAAAAGGAAAGATACTATTTACAGGCTGCGAACAAACATCCAGAACAGTATATAAATGTATTCTCCATTTAAAGAACATGACCAACCAACCATTTATTAGCAGTTCTAACAATTGTAATTTTGTCAAGTATATCAGAAACTACTATGTGCTGATTTCAGAAAAAAAAATTGAAAGTGACTATTATGATCATTAAGTGGATGCTCAAAATATGGTAATTTGTGTAAATAAAAAACAACCATAAAGCCATGAAATTTTTGTTCCTTTGATGCAGTACATCTTATACTGAAATTCAGTCAATTTGTTATAAGTAGTCATCTCTCTCTCTCTCTCTCTCTCTCTCTCTCTCTCTCTCTCTCTCTCACACACACACACACACACACACACACACACACACACACACACACACACACACACACACAAAAAACAACAACAACAATACCAATTCTAATATCAGATAAATTAACTTATACCACTGCATGTCAACATGTGGCCCACACCTTTCAACATTGTACTGAAACAAGGTAAGGAATCAATGACTAGAATCTGCTAGTCCTTTCATAATTTAAAATACATCATGCAAGTGAAAGTATATCGTGTGTGTGTGTGTGTGTGTGTGTGTGTGTGTGTGTGTGTGTGTGTGTGTGTGTGTGTGTGTGTGTTTTCTGAGTGTCAAATTAGTGAGTGGGTGCACACATTTAAATGTGTATTGGTCTCAGCCCTTTTTGTTGAGGACAAGCGAATGGGCTAAATTCATATGTAGCTTCATATCCAAAAATGATGAGAAACTGATTATTCACTTTGATGGGCCCCTGTAAATGAGGTTGGTTTTATGAGTTTGTCTGGATTTCATCTATGGGGTGCCAGCTCACATTCATCGCAATGCAGCCAAAGGTCTGCAAAAGTATTTAATATAAATGCAGGCAGGATTTGCTACACAAAAATCATGTATGCCCTTACGTATTTTTTAATGTTTCACAAATTTGAGTTTATATCCAACAAGAACATAAAATTGAAAGTCACTGTTCACAATAAATCAATTTCAGTGCCTAACCAAGTTTCTTCAGATATTGGAGGCAGTTGAATAAACCACAATTAATTGTGTGAGTTATCTTTAGAAAACCGTTAAAGTTCCAGAGTACCTCAAACTATAAATTCCACAATGGCTAAACATTGAAACCTTCTAAGTGTGGCTTGTATCACACACAAGCTGAATTATAACAAGTCCATCAGACGCCCAAAAATTTCTGTGACTAAAAGTAGGAACTCTGAATAATTCACAGAAATGAACTAGAGACTATTTGTCAAAACACAGACTAACACAACCTGACCACCTCCAGTGGGGTCCAAACAAAAAAATGCTGCTGTTAACCCAGGAAACCTTGGTCAAGCACCACAGAAGTCAGTTAAAATATTGAACATGAAAATTGTTGAAATTCTTAATTTTAACCTTTTATACACATGTGATACAACAAATCACATGGAAATTTTCTGAGAAATGTTATGCTCTTATCTGTTTACTATTATCTGCCAGAGTTTATTTATCAGCAATAATTTCTATGGTTTTGAATTTATAAATGTAATTTAGAAAATTTAAAAATGGAAATGGATAGGTTACAGTTAGATATAGTGGGAATTAGTGAAATTTGGTGGCAGGAGGAACAAGACTTTTGGTCAGGTGAATACAGGGATATAAATACAAAATCAAATAGGGGTAATGCAGGAGTAGGTTTAATAATGAATTAAAAAATAGGAGTGCAGTAAGCTACTACAAACAGCACAGTTAACACATTATTGTGGCCAAGATAGACACGAAGTCCATGCCTACTACAGCAGTTTATATCCCAACTAGCTCTGCAGATGATGCAGAAATTGATGAAATGTATGGTGAGATGAAAGAAATTATTCAGAGAGTGAAGGGAGCCAAAAATTTAATAGTCATGGGTGACTGGAATTCGGTAGTAGGAAAAGGAACAGAACAAAACATAGTAGGTGAATATGGAATGGAGATAAGGAATGAAAGAGAATGCTGCCTGGTAGAATTTTGCACTGAGCATAACCTATTCATAGCTAACACTTGGTTCATGAATCATGAAAGAAGGTTGTATACATGGAAGAAGCCTGGAGATACTAGAAGGTATCAGACAGATTATATAATGGTAAGACAGAGATTTAGGAATCAGGTTTTAAAGTGTAGGACATTTCCAGGCCAATGTGGAGTCTGACCAGAATCTCTTGGTTATGAACTGTAGATTAAAACTGAAGAAACTACAAAAAGGTTGGAATGTAAGGAGATGGGACCTGACTAAACCAGAGGTTGTACAGAGTTTCAGGGAGAGCATAAGGGACCAATTGACATGAATTGGGGGAAAGAAATACAGTAGAAGACGAATGGGAAGCTCTGAGGGATGAAGTAGTAAAGGCAGCAGAGGATCAAGTAGGTAAAAAGATGAGGGCTAGTACAAATCCTTGGGTAACAGAAGAAATATTGAATTTCATTGATGAAAGAAGAAAATATAAAAGTGCAGTAAATGAAGCAGGCAAAAAGGAATACAAATGTCTCAAAAACGAAATCAACAGAAAGTACAACATGACTAAGCAGGGATGACTAGAGGACAAATGTAAGGATGTAGAGCCTTATCTCACTGGGGTAAGATAGATACTGCCTACAGAAAAATTAAAGAGACCTTGTATGAATATG
Source organism: Schistocerca gregaria (assembly GCF_023897955.1). Taxonomy (NCBI): domain Eukaryota; kingdom Metazoa; phylum Arthropoda; class Insecta; order Orthoptera; family Acrididae; genus Schistocerca; species Schistocerca gregaria. The sequence continues at coordinate 555,261,808 of NC_064931.1, forward strand.
AAGAGCTCAGATGGAAACCCAGTTCTAAGCAAAGAAGGGAAAGTATAAAGGTGGAAAGAGTATATAGAGGGTCTATACAAGGGCAGTGTACTTGAGGACAATAATATGGATATGGAAGAGGATGCAGTTGAAGATGAAATGGGAGATATGATACTGCATGAAGAGTTTGACAGAGCACTGTATGACCTGAGTTGACACAAGGCCCCGGGAGTAGACAACATTCCATTTGAACTACTGACAGCCTTGGGAGAGCCTGACCTGACAAAACTCTACCATCTGGTGAGCAAGATGTATGAGACAGGTGAAATACCCTCAGACTTCAAGAATAATATAATAATTCCAATCCCAATCAGAGCAGGTGTTGACAGATGTGAAAATTACCAAACTACCAGTTTAATAAGTCACAGCTGCAAAATAATAACATGAATTCTGTACAGACAAATGGAAAAACTGGTAGAAGCAGGCCTCAGGAAAGATCAGTTTGAATTCTGTAGAAATAGTGGAACATGTGACACAATACTGACCCTACAACTTATCTTAGAAGATAGATTAAGGAAAGGCAAACCTATGTTTCTAGCATTTGTAGACTTAGAGAACACTTTTGACAATGTTGATTGGAATACTTTCTTTCAAATTCTAAAGGTGGCAGGGGTAAAATACAGGGATCGAAAGGCTATTTACAATTTGTACTGAAACCAGATGGCAGTTATAAGAGGTGAGGGACATGAAAGGGAAGCAGTGGTTGGGAAGGGAGTGAGACAGGGTTGTAGCCTCTCCCCGATGTTACTCAATCTGTATATTGAGCAAGCAGTAAAGGAAAGAAAAGAAAGCTTCAGAGTACGTGGAGAAGAAGTAAAAACTTTGAGGTTCGCCGATGACATTGTAATTATGTCAGAGACAGCAGAGGACTTGCAAGAGCAATTGAATGGAATGGACAGTGTTTTGAAAGGAGGATATAAAATGAACATCAACAAAACCAAAACTAGGATAATAGAATGTAGTCGAATTAAGTCGGGTGGTGCTGAGAGAATTAGAGGATGAAATGAGACACTTAAAGTAGTAAAGGAGTTTTGCTATTTGAGGAGCAAAATAACTGATGATGGTTGAAGTAGAGAGGATATAAAATGTAGACTGGCAATGGCAAGGAAAGCATTTCTGAAGAAGAGAAATTTGTTAACATTGAGTATAGATTTAAGCATCAGGCAGTCGTTTCTGAAAGTATTTGTATGGAGTGTAGCCATGTATGGAAGTGAAACATGGACAATAAATAGTTTGGACAAGAAGAGAATAGAATCTTTTGAAATGTGGTGCTACAGAAGAATGCTGAAGATTAGATGGGTAGATCACATAACTAATGTGGAGGTACTGAAAAGAATTGGGGAGAAGATGAGTTTATGGAACATCTTGACTAGAAGAAGGGATCAGTTGGTAGGACATGTTCTGAGGCATCAAGGATCACCAATTTAGTATTGGAGGGCAGCGTGGAGGGTAAAAATCGTAGAGGAAGACCAAGAGATGAATACACTAAGCAGATGCAGTAGGATGTAGGTTGCAGTAGGTACTGGGAGATGAAGGAGCTTGCACAGGATAGTGGAACATGGAGAGTTGCATCAAACCAGTCTCAGGAATGAAGACCACAACAACAACAACAACTACAGCAACAACAAGTGTAAATATTACAAAAAATTAAATTATACATTAAATACTTTTCTATATATATAACGTTTACAGTACTGCCACAACTTTTAACGTTTCTCTGTTTATTAATAAGGAAAGCTGTTTTTAATTGCATGAAATCCTCTTTTCAGCTTCTCATAATTTCAGTAAATCTATTACAGTCCAATACAGATGTATGAAATATATCTGAAGACACCTCATTTATGCAATCGCATAATGCGTTGTCGTCATATTCACTTTTACAGTTCAGGAATTATTTATAACACTTAACTTACAAAAACTTATAAACCCAAGGGGATATGGAAGGCACATCTTATTGTGGGTGACCATCTATTTTCTCTGCTTCAAATGAGCTCTTCAGTGAAATATACAGTTTAGTATTTATTCATTTTGGAATGAGCTTTAATTTTGCACTGGATACAAAAAGCAGGCATGAGAAACCAGCAGCCATTGTGCTGTCCAATAGACAGGTTTTCCCAGTCATGCAGTCACCATAGCAGCCAGTGGAAGTCCATATACAACCCCGTCTATGCATCATAGTGTGAAACTGGCCCTCCATCCACTCCTGTCAAACTGATTTCAGTTGTCAACACGAATATGATGGGATCTTATTCTCCGCCTGTGTTCCTGTGGTTCTGTGTTTGTGACTGAATAAATTCTCTCTTCCCTTTACAATAGGCTGTTGTGTTACAACTGTTTACAATAAGTGTCTTGCTTTTCAACAATAAGCCACTACCAGTGTCAGTTGCTATGGGTAGCAATGTGACATCAAGTTCCAAGTGTCATATCTGACTTCTTACAGTGGCAGTATGATATAACAAGCCACTCACAAATTCAGTGCTGATTAATAGTACTATGTGAGTAGCCACTCAACCTAAAACCTTCCTTCTATGCCAAGTACATAAATTATCATCACACACACGTACATATGGTTGCCATCCATCAAGGCAATACACTACCATCTGTGAAGGCAAAACACCACACCATTTCTTATTAACTATTTCAGAGTAATTAATTTTCCTCATCTGATTCGGCAGTTTTCAAATACTTGATTCAGCAGTCTTCAAATACTATCTGAATTACCAAATATGAACTTCACATGATATCCAAAAGTAGTACAATTATGATCACAAGAAAGTCATGTGTCATGAGTCATTCTCAGTAGATGTTTTCACACACATATATATAAAACGTGTTTGTTTATTTGTTGTCATAACCTACCAGTTTCTGAGTGTTAGACGACGTGCATTTAGTTGTGGTCAGGAGTGATCTATACTTTGAAAATTTTAAAACACATATTTTTTATTACATTCCAGAAAGACAATTTACAATAGCTTTATGTCTGAAAAATGAGCAATAGAGTGATATAAACAAATGCTGTTATTAATAAATGTACAGTCTTGAAAGAACAATGTTTCACTTAAAATGAAAGTGTCAGACCCATTCAAGAAGTGTTCAACAAACATGAGTGTACATGTATGTCCTCTGAAATCACTAGGGATTAAACCTCACGAACACATTTGACCCGCTGTCATCAAGAGTATGTATACTTTGGATATTACTCTGACAGAGTACAGTTATTTGTGTGTGGTTGTCAGCCAATCATGGATCAGCATTGATCTCCAAGTATATTGCCTTGTGAAGCCCAACTGTGATGAATTAATTCCATTATTAGTGCAAAAGGGGACATTGTATTATTTCAGTCTCTCTACTGCAATTGCTCATCAGTGTACAATTACATACAATGACAGCACACACACACATTGACAGTACTCATTTCCATATAAACAGTGGATGAAGACTATAACAGAAAAATAATTTAACTGGCAGAAGTACCAGCTTTTTGGGTATCCATGTATTAAAAACATATAAATACACAGATATCTTAAAAATATGTAGGTAAACAGAAGTGCTATGGATTGAAACTGCTTAACATCAGCTGTTATTGACTGAAGTTGTGATGCTTTATGAAGCATCATAAAGGTATGTGTTCCTCACTTCACCCTACAGGTTATAGGATATAATCAGTGTATGGTTTGCATCCAAATACTATTCAAACGCTCAGTTACATTGTTAACAGTGAATGTTAGCACCCCTTAAGACATTGGAAATCTTAAGCCTAAAATTATAACATACTGTATTTATTTGCATTTGCATACTCTATTTTATTGATTACAATGTAAGACAGGTATGTATAAATGTACTAAACAACCCTGAACTGTATTTAAATGCATAAAATGTGAATTAAAACATGTATGCATTCCATAACAGATTATCAATATATTCTCATACTCCATAGAAGGAGAGGTAAGGTAGGTAAGTGTTAAGCTCCGCTTGGCGCGAAGACCCACATCATAGTTTTGAATTGACTGCAGTTCATTGAAGGAGTAGACTACCAGCTAGCTGGTGGTCTGCCTTATTGTAACATATTGTTCCATGAAAATTCTTGCTGGCAGGTTGCTCCGGAGAGGATAAACTGAGATAAGGTTGCTTTTTACTAATTACAAGTTAACTTATTTTACTTGAAAATTGTATAATGCAGGCTTTCAAAAGAAGAGCCAGTGAACCACTAGTTGACATTACTGCCATTCACTTTCAAGTGGAAATAAATCTTCAACTTGATCCCTAAAATCAATATGGCACATTTGACAGGAAATGGCAAAATAGGGCAAATCCTCACATACATTCAGTGGTAAATCCCCACAGCTTCAACAATGTAACAACAATTCTTCAATGATAACCCCACAAAAGATGACATTCAACCTGCACTGTCCACCCCCCTTAGCTGAGTGGCCAGCGCAGCAGAATGCCATGCCAAGGGGCCTGGGTTTGATTCCTGTCTGGGGCAGGAGATTTTGTCCACTCAGGGGCATGTTGTTGTGTTGTCATCATCATTATTTCATCCCCATCTCCGATGTGCAAGTTACCCAATGTGGCATCAAATGGAATAAGTACTTGCTCTCGGCAGCTGAACTTCCCTGTTTGGGGACTCCCAGCCCACAGTGCCGTACACTCATTTTCCATTTCAACTCACCCTACATGGGATTATCTCACTGAAATATATAATTCAACTGCCCACAATAAACATTAAGAGGAAACACTCTGGCAAGGAAATCTGTGAATCTAATGTTGACACCCAATAAAGAAAGAATTGAAGAAGAATCCATGGGGAAATAAAAGCTTGTTACTGAAAACAAAAAACGCACCAAAGCAAGAAAATATGGAAACAAAATGACATAAGCCATATTTCATTCATCAGTGCCAAAAAAAGTAAGAAGACAGGTCAAACAGCCAATTGATTATTCTTTGAGGTCAGATTCAGACTTCTCAGTTCATGGCAGTACATCAGATACACACACTGACTTACTATTTGGCAACAAATAGGGAATAGAAGAGGAACAAGAGCCTGGGATGTCAAGGAAGACTCATTTTTCACTATTACTTAATGAATCTGCTGTAGTAAAAGTGAGAGGAAAAGCTAAAAGCTCATTATAATTCTTGGTGGCCAAGGTAATTCCAGTAGATCAAGAGGAACTTACTGGTATAGTGGCATCTTTCTGAAAAAAATTTCTAGCTTATTGAGAATGAATATGAAGAGGAATCTTATTATATGTGGAGACTTCAACACTGACATGGGAAAAGACACAAAAGTAAGACAGTATTTTGAAGAATTGTTAGTACAGCATAACATGAAAGTAACAATAACTAAACCAACCAAAGTCACATCACAAAGTGAGACAATTATTGACAACATAATTACTAATATGTTTAACTATGAGTCACATGTAGTTCAGACAGAAATATCTGATCATCATGGAAAACTAATCAGCTTTTGAGGAAGTAATGACACAGTATCAGAACCAAAACAAAAAACCAAAGAAATTAGGATCATCAGTGAACAAAATATCAACATCTTTAGAACAATGTTAAGTAAGGAAACCTGGAATGAAACCCTACAGGCCCAGAGTGTAAATGAAAAATATGATGCATTTATTTCAACAATTAAGTACCATTTTAATGTAGCATTTCCCAAAGTAAAGAGACAAGAAAGGCAGCAAGATCAAACACAGTGAAATACCATACAGTGAAATACCATACAAACCAGTGAAATACCAGACCAGTGAAGGAAGCTTCAGGATGTGAGACAGATGGGCGAAGCTGAAAACTATAAAATGTCAACAAAAAAAGTATAGAAAAAGAATAAGAGAAGCCAAAGCAAGAGCAATTGACACCACTATAGTGAACTCAAAAAACAAGGCAAAGGCAGCTTGGAACGCAATCAGTGCTGAAAGAAAGGAAAAAGATGGGTCAAATAAAGAAGAAGGTATTAGGTCAATTAAAATAGACAACACAGTGGTCACAAACGGTATGGAAATGGCAAACATACTGAATAATAATATATCAGTGTAGAAGGAAACTTAAAATTGTAAAGAAATAGTCAAAAACAGAAGGGTATTAAGGTACCAAAAAGATCATGTAGTACTATTTTCTGAAGACGAGTTATGGAAGATGAATTGCAGAAAACTATACAGAATCTGAAGTCCAAGAAATCAGCTGGTGATGATGAAATATCAAATCATGTAATAAAGCTGGTATGTGAAGAGACAATAACACCACTTCTGAACATAGCAAACTGTTCTTTCAGAGATGCAATTTTTCCAGAAAAACTGAAGATAATGAAGATAGTGCCAGTGTACAAGAAAGGGTATAAGGATGATCCCAACAGCTACAGACCAGTTTCACTGATATCAGGTTTCTCAAAAATCCTAGAAATGGTTATGCATACCAGATTAGTTAACTATTTAGACAAACATAACGTTCTCATACCCTCACAACATGGTTTCAGAAAGGGTAAATCTACAGAATCAGCAATTGCCAGTCTAACAGAATACATTTTACAGTCCTTAGATGAGAAAAAGATTGTATCTGCAATGTTTCTTGATCTTTCAAAGGCATTTGACACCATTGACAATGAAATGCTGATACAAAAATTAAGCAACTATGGCATTCAGGGGCAACCAGGTGAATGGATAAAATCATACTTGTGCAACCGCAAGCAGTATGTATCATTAGGAAACACATATCAATCAGAAACCAAACCCATCAAATATGGAGTGCCACAGGGTTCAGTAATGGGGCCATTGTTATTTAAAGTGTTTGTTAATGATATAGGTGTTGAGGAGGAAGAAAAGAAAATATTGTATGCTGATGACATGACAATACTAAATAGTGACCAAAATATGGAACAGCCTGAGAGAAAAGCATACATATCTGCAAATGTCACAGCTCAATGGCTACTGGAAAATGAACTGGTTATAAATCTAAAAAAGACTATGTATGCAGTGTTTAAAAACAAGGAAAAGGCTGTAGACATGGATTTAGAGGTTGATGGAACAAGGCTGGAAGAAGTAGAATCTGCTAGATTCTTAGGTATTCTTGTGGATAATGAACTGAAATGGAAAAAACATATTAATGATGTCTGTAAGAAACTGAGCTCTGTCATATTCTTAATGATGCAGCTATCATAGCATTCAGACAAGAACATTCTGTGTACAGTGTATCCTGGTGTGCAGAAACTGTTTCAAGAATTTAGGTATCTTATCTTTTTCATCATTATATGTATACAAACAATAGTGTACACCACAAAAGGTAGTGAGGACTGGATTAGAAATGCTAGTGTACACACCCACAATACAAGAAGGAAGAATGAAGTATGGAGCATACCCCACCGACTGGCAATGCTACAAAAAGGACCCCAGTGCTCTGGTATCAGACTACTAAGAAGTCTGCCCAAAAACCTGCAAGATAGTGTACTTCACAATGACTTTCCAAAGAAACTTAAAGACTATCTCATTGAAAGAGAGTTTTACAGTGTTGCAGAGAACTTATGCCATTAAATTTGTATATATTGTTATTCATTACGTGATGTAAAAATGTAAGCTAAAGGTTTAGAAAAATAAGTGATAAAGAATGTTAATACTTTGACATGTCCTATATAACACGTACATTTACTGTACACAGTGTAATCTTACAGGATCAAATAAAATTCAGTTCAGTTCAATTCAGGAAAGCTATGAAGATGTTTAACAAAAAGCTTACAGAATTCTACAATTTTACTGAGACACAGGAAGATTCATTCACTGGCACCAATAACGTGACAATGACACTGCTTAAACCCACGGGGATGCACAGAGCACAGTTATATAGCACAATGACTATCTCAGAAGGCCTAAAAAAGTACACTATTTACTAGGTACAGAGATAGCCTAGCTTTTGGCACAGAAATGTTTCAAGTTACCATGCTAATACTTTCATGGAAAAGATAGCAACATTTTTGTATAAAAATGTTTAAGCATTATCTTCAAATTTATGGAATATTTTAGTTCAGTATTGTGTTGGGTAACTTGGCTACAATACAACAACATTACAAAGGGTTATTTGAAGTATTTTTATTATGAAGTCATCCTTTTTTATCCATGTTAATCTCAAATAAGGCAAAGACCGATGCTGCGGGGCTCTACCACATTCTGAGGGGTAAAACAACGCAGATTTTTAAATTTTTGTTTGCTAAATCGTAAATTTATCTGTATATAATAATCAGACATAGCTGGATTTTGGATGGATTATAGATAACAAGCCAATCTATGATTTAAATTTCAAATTGTGCAAAAATTTTCCCCTCATTGACCACACTGTTGGAAACACTGAAAATTTTAGGGCTCTGTCCCCACTTATCATACTTTGCAGATATTGGTTTACTTAAATCTGCAATTTTATATAGCTGTGATATATTTTATGATTATTTTCAGTCATAATGGTCATATTTAGATGTTAGTCTAAGACTTATCTCCATATGGTATAGTCATTTTGGACATCTGTCATTTTTTGTAGGTATAACAAGTAGCTTGTGTTGCTGTTTTGTACAGTGTTTGTGACAGTTCATATTTTCATAATATCCATAATAATTGCATGTTACTTGGTGAACACTAACATTTCCAAGAAGCATGGCAATGGCATAATGTTTCCCTGTTTAAAGCAAAGCCTGTGTGATTCTCTAAAGTTCTTCCTACTAATGATTCTGATAACCCTCTTTTGTGTTCTGAAAGGACTAATGGTTGTATGAGGTATTATGCAAAATACCTGAGATTTGCATTGTACTGGTCAAACCAGAAGCAGTACGACATTCCACCACTAGATGTATCGAGGCATATGTCTTAGTTACCATGGCACAAAGTTGCATCATCTTTGGCGCATGCACTTCTGAGGTGAAGTTATGCATGTCACAACATGTTTCAGTCCTTCTGCAAATCATGAAATGGGCAGTGTGAAGGAGCAATGGATTTGCATTAAATTCTGTTTCCAGCTTAAGAGATGCAGCTGAAACCAACCGAATGCTGACAGAGGCATTTGGTGAGAGTGCACTGATTGAAGCAAGGACATTTGAATGTTTCAATTACTTCAAGGTAGGTTAAGAATATGTGGAAGACAACAAACATTCTGGTTGACACACCAGAAATGATCATGAACGTGTGTGATGTGATTGATGAACACCAAAAGCAGACAGTTCATGATATTTGTAACAAACTTGTGACGTCATATGGTATATGTCAACATGAACTCAACATGAAATGAATTGCAGCGAAGTTTGTCCCTTGTCTCCTCAGCATCAACCAATTAAAGCTCAGGATTCAGATGCGCACTGAGTTGCAAGAAAGAGTTTGAGAGTGTCCAAAATTCGCATGCAGAGTCATAACAGGTGATGAATCTTGGATCTATGGTTATGACTCTTAAACGAAGCAGCAATCATTATAATGGAAAACATCATCTTCTCCAAGGCTGAAAAAAGCTAAACAAATTTGCTCCAATATGAAGTCAATACTGATTTTTTTTCTGACATTTGGGAATAGTGTATAAGGTGCTTTTTGCTCCTGATCAGACTATCAATGGACAGTTTTACTGTCATGTTCGGAGGAAACTGAGGGAAAATATTTGGTGCAAATGAGCAGAGTTGAGGAAAAGACTGGTTGGTGAACCATGACAATGCACCTCCACACACCTCACTCACTGTGTAGGAATTCCGGGCCAAAAGCAACAAGGCAATGGTCCTCCATCATACCTAGTTAAATGTGACTCCTTCCTGTTCCTGAAAATGAAAATCACATAGAATGTGTGATGTTTCAACTCAATTGAAGACATTAAAGGGAAATTGTAATGGATCCTGAGCACCCTTCACCCTGTGAAATTCCAAGAGTGTTTCCAAAAATGGGAATATCACTGGGATCATTGCATGCATGCCTGGGGTGACTGTTTTAAGATGATGAAGGACAGTAGGAAGTAAGTGACTCCTGATTTCCTGCTCAATTATTCAGCCTTTTAGAATCCATATCTAACAACAACCTTATTTATCCTTTAAGTAAGGAGGAGACACATGTACATCCCACGTTATGTTAATCTGGGTCCACAAGCCAAAAAACTTTGTGTTATTAATATTTATGGCTGGTTTATAATTAATGGTGACAGATGGATGTTGGACATTTATATTTTATATATTGTGAAAATGTAATGCCACTGTTTTATTGTTGTTTAGAATTAGCTGGTTTGAGAGGAACCACTCACTGACAAAATTTTTATTAATTTTTATTTTTTCTATATTTCGAAAATTGTATTTTTTTAGACTTTATTAAAACTGTCATGTCAGCATCAAATAATACTGTTGTGTGGTAGTCAGAATTCTAGTTCAGGTTATTAATATAAAATAATATGAAAAATAAGTGTTCAGATCAAAACATTTGTGGAATATTACAGGCACCTTGGGCTGCATTTGGTCAGCATTCAGATGTTAATTTATGTAATGCAAAGTTTTTTGTCTACAACTGATAATTTAATATACTACAGATGATAACTTAATATACTACACGATAGTTCTCATGTTTCCTAAGGAGAATGGTGTGGGCAGTCAAGTTCAGTGCTATTAGTAATCATACCAATATTCCTCTTTCTAAATCATTTTTGTTGATGAATTTTATCACTTTGATGTACATAATACATTGTAACACAATTGAGAAATTGGAGAGCAAAGTAAATGGGTGGTAATTATACATATTATCTTTCCCTCGTGCTCTGTAAATGTGTATGATTTTACAAGTTTGCAGAAATTCTAAAAAAATCATGAAAGAAAACAGCTGTTACAAAGATATTTTAGAAGTTGCATTAAATTTTGTAAACATTTGTCTACAATCATGCTATGCATGACATCAGTGCCAGAAGGGTGTGTATTTCGTTAGTGCTTTGGTAGCTTTTTCTTCTTTTGTTACATTAGCAAGAATCACTGAACAAACAATGCAGGCTTCCATGGCTGATGTTTCAAGTTTTGGTGATACTTGTTTTATGGGCATCACGTCAGGGCCCAAGACAGATTCCTCTGCCTAAAATTTCATCTTCCAATACTGGAGACATCATTAGAGGCTGTAACAACTCAAAAAGCTGTTACAATCTCAAACAAGCTCAGCAAGCCAAACTTCATATGTATTCAGACAGAGTCAGTTGGTGATGGCATCAGGCCACTGTCTAAGATCATGAAATCATGTCAATACGGTATTTAATACTATGGCTACATTGTGTACAATTTCAGTCCTTTTTCTTTTCTTCTAAAGCTGTTTTTGCGTTTCTGAATTACTTTGGCCTCTCTATCCATAGTAGCAAGGTAATGATTAAATACTGACAAAACCATGGTATCAGACAAATGTATTTGGTGGTTACCTGCACTCAGTGCGTTTTGCTAAGGCCAATTTCTCCAAGTTGCCCAGACAATAATTACACTTCAGTTCCTTAAGGTGGGTGTTACTGCTTCTTTTTGTAGTTTCTATGTTCACTTGACCATATGTGCAAGGAATTTTACACACTCTGGCTGTGACAAGTTCATTCACATGGACTGCATCACCCAACTAATTTGATGATCTGAAGACCAATTCTTTCGTAACACTTTTTGTAGGTGCTGCAATTCTTCACCAAGGCTCTCCTTTTCCTAAAGTGTTTGAGCTGTATGGAGCAGAGTGTTTTACAATGAATTACTTTGTGATCGATGGCAATGGGTTCAAGAGAAAAAATAGAGATCAATTTATGTAGGTTTTCTATATACAGGGTGGTCAGAAACAGTCTGAAAAGCTTGTGAGAGGGCTGCAAGGAACGATGTGCTATGAAATAATTTTGAAGGAAAAAATTCAGTACACTGTGCTATTTCTGAGTTAATTGACATTGAAGTTGCACAGTTAGGTTATTGTGCATTCAAATTCAAGTGGCCCACCAGACATGGTGTTGGCAAACATGTTCTTTGTTTGGTTTCCTACAACTGAACAAGGCAACATTACCAAAATTGGATATACACTCCTGGAAATGGAAAAAAGAACACATTGACACCGGTGTGTCAGACCCACCATACTTGCTCCGGACACTGCGAGAGGGCTGTACAAGCAATGATCACACGCACGGCACAGCGGACACACCAGGAACCGCGGTGTTGGCCGTCGAATGGCGCTAGCTGCCCAGCATTTGTGCACCACCGCCGTCAGTGTCAGCCACTTTGCCGTGGCATACGGAGCTCCATCGCAGTCTTTAACACTGGTAGCATGCCGCGACAGCGTGGACATGAACCATATGTGCAGTTGATGGACTTTGAGCGAGGGCGTATAGTGGGCATGCGGGAGGCCGGGTGGACGTACCGTCGAATTGCTCAACACGTGGGGCGTGAGGTCTCCACAGTACATCGATGTTGTCGCCAGTGGTCGGCGGAAGGAGCACGTGCCCGTCGACCTGGGACCGGACCGCAGCGACACACGGATGCATGCCAAGACCGTAGGATCCTACGCAGTGCCGTAGGGGACCGCACCGCCACTTCCCAGCAAATTAGGGACACTGTTGCTCCTGGGGTATCGGCGAGGACCATTCGCAACGTCTCCATGAAGCTGGGCTACGGTCCCGCACACCGTTAGGCCGTCTTCCGCTCATGCCCCAACATCGTGCAGCCCGCCTCTAGTGGTGTTGCGACAGGCGTGAATGGAGGGACGAATGGAGACGTGTCGTCTTCAGCGATGAGAGTCGCTTCTGCCTTGGTGCCAATGATGGTTGTATGCGTGTTTGGCGCCGTGCAGGTGAGCGCCACAATCAGGACTGCATACAACCGAGGCACACAGGGCCAACACCCGGCATCATGGTGTGGGGGGCGATCTCCTACACTGGCCATACACCTCTGGTGATCATCGAGGGGACACTGAATAGTGCACGGTACATCCAAACCGTCATCGAACCCATCATTCTACCATTCCTAAACTGGCAAGGGAACTTGCTGTTCCAACAGGACCATGCTCGTCCGCATGTATCCCGTACCACCCAACATGCTCTAGAAGTTGTAAGTCAACTACCCTGGCCAGCAAGATCTCCGGATCTGTCCCCCATTCAGCATGTTTGGGACTGGATGAAGTGTCGTCTCACGCGGTCTGCACGTCCAGCACGAACGCTGGTCCAACTGAGGCGCCAGGTGGAAATGGCATGGCAAGCCGTTCCACAGGACTACATCCAGCATCTCTACGATCGTCTCCATGGGAGAATAGCAGCGTGCATTGCTGCGAAAGGTGGATATACACTGTACTAGTGCCGACATTGTGCATGCTCTGTTACCTGTGTCTATGTGCCTGTGGTTCTGTCAGTGTGATCATGTGATGTATCTGACCCCAGGAATGTGTCAATAAAGTTTCCCCTTCCTGGGTCAATGAATTCACGGTGTTCTTATTTCAATTTCCAGGAGTGTAGATTGTAGTACACAGTGAACCCAAGCCAAAGGCTGAGAAGTCTTTTGCACTGTCATCCAAGCTCTGAGAGCAGCTGACATTAATTGAGGACTCTTTTAGCATAACTCAACAAATACCTTTTTTTTCAAAACACACTTTTTAATGCACTCTGGTACTTTAATATGAGCCTAGCATAATGGCTAACAGAAAATAAGAGAAATCTGAGTATCTGCCATTGTAAAAGTTACCGAACATGGCAAATTATTACAAAACTTGACATCTCCATTCTTCAAGATTCCACAAAACTAAGCTAATCCTCCTTTTATACTGTATGATTGAAATTTAAAACATAAAATTTATAAGATACATTTAATAGCCTTTACACTTGCATGTGTTTATTGTTGGGCAATAATACAACACCCTATATAATAAATTGTTAGACCTGAATGAATTCTGAGCTGTATAATTCTCTTTCATATTCTTATACTCTTCCACTGTATCATTACTAGCTGTTGTACAATGAACATCATTATTAAGATGTTAGCAAATTCTGAATATTCTTAACAGTACAGGAGGTGAAAAGTGGAAAACAAAGCAGGAGTTGTCAGTCAAAAGAGTAAGATGTGTATGATTGTGCATTCAAATGACAATCTGAGCACAAACTATTACCATATTAAAATAACAAAGGAAACAACATGTTAAGCAGCATATTTGGATTTCAATTATCTTATTCTTTTGAAAGATTGTCTGAATATGAATAAGCCAAAAGTTATACAGGATAATTTCTTACTTTGACACATGAGAGTGAACTTACATAAAAGATGCAGAGGGAAGGAAGATGACAGAAGTAAACAAAGATCTATGTCAGTCTCACACTATATAACAGAAGAAATAGGATGAGAGACTCTAGTGTGTACGTCAGCATTCATAAAAGTGACAGGCAAGTCTGATATTATTTATAAGTTTGTACAATGAATATAATTGTCTGGACAGGTTATATTTATTTCAAATGCATTTTTCCATTAGTGTCTGGAGAAAGATTCAGGCATATTGGCAAAAGATATAAGCTGGAGAGTGCACTGCCTAAGAAGAATTGAAGCAGATGAACTCACGAGCTGCAGGAATGGGACATAGAGCAGACACAGTTCACTACAAAATTACAGCTACAATGCTTCTCTAGGGTTGTTGGCCTGCTCTCTTTCAAGATATTCTACAAATGATTCAACCTCAGCTTTGGAAATCTTTATACTAACAGTTTCTCAGCTTGTGGAGTGTTTGTTGTAGAGTTAAAGTCAGCTCTAGACTTGGAATTAAAAAAAAAAAAATTAGAACAGATTACAGATTGCACAAAATAAGGGCAAAAAGATTTTTCCATACTTAAAATGAAATAAAAATAATACAGTGACAGTTTGTTTTGACAGCCAGCAGAATCAACCCTTATTCAAACTGTCTATCGGAGAAGTATTTCACTCCAGACAGGTCTGATTGTATAATTGCACAATCTTAAAATATTCACAAAAGGAAGCATAATATGCTGTTAACTGCACATGGCTCGAGACTGACTCAGGAGAGGGGAACAAATGAAAGTGCATCTTCTATGGGGGACCATTTAAGTTCTTTAGAGCAAGATCTAATGAAAGAAGATGTAGAAAATCTTAGTCTCAGGTTTATTTCTGACTTTTCTGACTCTTGTGGCTTCCAAAACAAAAACTTCACACTGCTTATGAGTTACATTGAAAGCTCAAAGGTATTTAAAGGAATTAAGCATTATTTCTCCAAACGTGCCAATAGCTATTTGCCCCCTAACAGGGTTTTTAGCATTATTGACAAAGAACTACGGAAACACCAAACAATCACTCTGCCCTCAGAATTCTATGGCCTTTTGGGAAGGTTGGGATGGTTAAAGGTTGAGGTAGCAACTGGTATGATTTCAACATGAAATCAGTCTCCAAACATATAATCATAGCCAAGTAGCCTTTTAAAATGTCTGAGGCAAGGGTACTACATTATGTAAGAAGACTTAAGACCAAGACACAACGCCTTTTCAAAATGCTCACTTTGGTTCATGTACAGGTGCTTCAACTATGTTTGAAGCGCCTCAACTTCAAATCAGTGAATCATGTATGCAGAAATAAAGCTAATGACATAAAGAAGTTGACACCTTGTTTTGATAATGATTCAGAGGAAAGTAAAGAGTTCTATTCAAAGGTTGTACAGGGGAGTGCTAATGACACTGAAGACAAAATTCTGTATTATGAAGAACCTACACATTAAAGAGGGCTGTGTTTCAGAATTATTTTTGATTTCACACAGTATTAAATCTAAAAATTGTATTATAATATGTACTACAGCTTTATCACTATGAGTTTCATAATAGATTTAAGATGTGAGAAACAGATGTTGGTACTGTGGGAGTTATGTTCTTGTTCTCACTTAGAAGAAAAAATATAGATTTACTAATGCATTGTTAATTTCTTAGTTGATATTATCTGCAAAATGTAATATACTTAAGAGCCCATTGAATTTAAATGCTTAGAATGTATCTTTATAACACCTAACTTAATAAAATAAAAAAAAGGTGGACAAATAACATTTTGTAAATGTTTGTTATTTGTAACTTTTTTTCCTCAATAAAGACTATTAGTGATGAGCTTCAATTATCCCTTCTGCAGTCCCTACCAACATGGATGACCACTATTATGTGACTTCTGAAATTTTCCCAGCGTATTTCTTCTTCTAATAATTTCCGGGTATGCAGCAGGATCCTGTCAACATTCTGCCGCGATATTTTGGCCCAGAGACGTCCGGACATCATCAGGTGAGTACACAACTACTGAAGAGCCGAGGTGCTCTTCAGTAGTTGTGTACTCACCTGATGATGGCCAGATGTCTCTGGGCCGAAATATCGTGGCAGAATGTCGACAGGATCTGGCTGCATACCCGGAAATTATTGGAAGACCATTATTATGTTTACCAAAATTTTTTGAATCAACAGGTAAACAAAACTGTAAGAACCTTTCATGTAAAATTTTGTAAATGGCATATGCTGAGTTTTGTTACCACGGACCTCAAATGTATCTGACAGGACACTGGAATTGATGTGGACAAATGGCCCGATTGGCTAACTTAAATGATACTGAACTCAGAAAGGGAACAGCATATCAGATGTTTTTCTTAATAAGTATTTCCCTGTACAACCTTCCATGCAGAAACTTTACAAGCTTTTCTGACTGTCTCTGACAACCTTTTATACTTTGGCCGAGGGATCCATCAGTTCTTCTCTCTACCAACATGTCAAGGAAATATAGTTGGCTCTGTTTTGCAAGTTCCATAATGAAACTTAGATTATCATGGATGGAGTTTAAATGTTGCAGGAATTTGTGAATCTTTTGATAGTCAAAGTCAAGGATGCTTGAGAAATAAACTTATGCTGACTAAATATCCAGAAAGACTGGTAGGCTCCTATGGGAACATGGCATCCAGTGTGCTTCACAGTCTTGAACACAGATAAAATGTATTCTTCGTAGTTTTGAAGATGCTCTAAGTATCTGAAAGCTGGGTGTATCACATTCATACCTGACTACAACAACCAAGCAAATTAGCTGTTGCCAAGCACTGGTCAAATATAATCATGAAATGACTTTGGGTTCACCACGGTGGAAAATGCTGAGAAAATTTCCATTTCAGAGATTTTAGCGCAAGCTCTGAAAAACAAATGAACATCAAAGGGCACAGTGGGCAATTGGAGTCGAACTCAGCTACAAATAGTGGTGAGAGACCAGCAACAGTTCACATTCTGATTGGAGTGAGTACACATAACAGCAAGACTCACAGAACCTGAAGCAGATGGCTTGGTCAGTTCTTGAAATCTTGTGCATAAAATGTAAACAACTTTGCAGAAAACCTGGAAGCACACTATTAATGAATTGTGCTGAGAAAATCTGAGGGATCACAAAAGAGGAGGTATCAAAGCACTGGTAGACCTGGCTAAAAGAATCTGTGAGCCACAGTACTTGGAGGTCAAGCTTAATCATTTCAGAACTGCCACCATAAGAAATGGCTGGTGTCACAAAAAGATAAATTAGGCACTACACCCTAAAAGATCTGGAGCTATTAATTAAAAAGAACCAAGTTAAAGCAAACTTTCCTCCCATTCATAAACCTGGTCACAGACTTCATCAGCAAAGTACTCAGAAGACATGCTATTGACAATGTTTAATCCAACAAGAAAGATGAAGTATTATTTAAATATGGCAAAGGGCCTATGCATGCCATTTGCAGCAGCTGGAGTATATAAAATCCCTTGTACATGTGGTCAACTGTGCATAGGAACTACAAAAAGAAGCATTAACACACCCACCTTAAGGAGCACAAGAGCAACTGTCATCCAGGGAACACAGATAAATGGACAGTAGCAGAACATGCACCAGGACCAGAGAACCATCAACTTCAGTTCTCTTAGGCCATGGTTTTGCCAAGATCAAATCATTACTTTGCTAGGACATACAGGAAGGCCATAGCAATTCAAAATTACAAAAACAAATTTAATGGAAAAGAGGAGAGACTGATATTAGGCTTCTTGTGGGCCTCAGTGTATAAGCAAGTTGGCTTTCTTAGATTGTCTGAGATTGCAACTGTGTTCTGAGTTGTTATAGTTTATGATGATATCTCCAGTATTGGGAAACAGAATGTAAGGCAGATAGATATGCCTTGAACCATGGCCTAAATATCATAAAACTGCATTTTGATACTGCCTGGTCACATATTTACAATTTAATTTTCAATTTCTAATCTTCAGCTATTTTAGTAAAGTTATTACTGAAAATGTTTGCTGTTTTTGTGGACTAAACCTTTTCTTATTTTTATGTGTCTAAACTATATTATCATTTATTTTTTACTAATTACCAGTTTACTTTCTGATGAGGTTCCAAATTAATTTTAATTTATTTCTTGCATTATGGCTATAGTTATCATAATTACCTTTAATATGGTTTTATATATTTTGGTGTAGAGGGTAAAAACTGTAGGGGAAGGCAAACATCAGAATACATCCAGCAAATAGTTGAGGATACAGGTTGAAATTGATACTCTCATGTTTTATTCTCTTTTTTGGCTCATAATGCTAAGTCCTTTAGTGGTCGAACAATTTACAATTCTCCTACTAATATTTCCTCCACAGATAGGAAAGGCAGCTTCAAAATGCAGTACTAAGGTATCTAAAACCTTATCTGTCATTTATGCTACCTCAGTGACTGAATCCATTATACAAATAGACTTAGGATTGGAGATAGTTGTGTCTGGACTATGATTGCATGAAAGTCCTATAAGGGATGCCAATACATGTTACTTTCCCCCACACTGAAAGTGTGAAATATAATATGCTGTAAGATTAACAATTTTTAATATGATGTATCTTGATAATTACCAAGAGAGGCCATATAGAGTAGTTTAATACAGTGGTGTAGTGTAATACAGTGCTTATTTCAAAATAGAAGAACAACCTTTACAGGAAAATGACTTCCTTGAAAATAATTAAATATAATTTATAGTATTTTTAAACATATTGTGAAGTTGCATTGCCCTCACTCTGTGCCAGATTGTTACTTACCTAAAATAAGTATCTCAAATGTTATTATTATTGGTAATGGCAGAAAAAATCTGTAGATGACATATGCTTCCAAACTCAGCACAACAAACATGTAACAACAGAAGAGATATATGTGCAAGAGAAATGATGTTACTGAAAAAGTTGCTTGTATGTAAAATCAGGGAAAGCTTAAAGATAAATTGCAGAGTCTCACCATTAACATATCACATTTGAGTGTGTAATGCTTAACAAGCTAGTGCCACTGATGTATCTGACAGTTGTTTGTTATCACACATAAGCAGCTGTGCATTTGAAACCTTGTAGCTTACTGACTGAAGTATTACATCTGAGCCTCTACTGCCTTCAAACTTTTAAAACTTTGTACACACACACACACACACACACACACACACACACACACACACACACACACACACTAGTGTTCCTGAAACTTCCTGGCAGATTAAAATAGTGTGCTGGAATAAGACTTGAACTCAGGACCTCTCGTGGGCAAGTGCTCTACCATCTGCACAACCCAACCATGACTCAGAACTTCCATCAGTACCTTGTCTCTCACTTTAGAAACTTCACAGAAGCTCTCCTGTGAACCTTACAGAACTAGCACTTCTGGAAGAAAGGATATTGCAGAGACATGGCTTAGCCAAAGACTGAGGATGTTTGCAGAATGAAATTTTCACTCTACAGCTGAGTATGCAATGATATGAAACTTCCTGGAAGTATAAACTGTGTGCTGGATCAAGATTTGAACTTGGGACCCTTGCCTTTTGCGGGCACGTGCTCTATCATGGGTCATGAGTCATGCTTGGGTAACTCAGATGGTCGAGCATTTTCCTATGAATGCAAAGGTCCTGAGCTCAAGTCATAGTCTGCCACACAGTTTTAATGTCGCAGGCAGTTTCATATCAGTTCACACTCCACTGGGGACAGAAAATTTGATTCTGGTTCATTGCCAAGGCTGTCACTAAGCCATGTGCCATGTGTCCACAACATTGTTTCTTCCAGGAGTGCTGGTTCTGCTAGGTCTGAAGTCTGGAAGGTAGGAGATGAGGTACTGGCAGAAGAAAAACTGTGAGAACAGGTCATGAGTTTTGCTTGGAAAGCTCAGACGGTAGAGCACTTGCTTGCAAAATGTAAACGTCCCGAGTTAGAGTCTCAGTCCAGCACACAGTTTTAATCTGCCAGGAAGTTTCATATCAGTGCCCACTTCATTGCAGAGTGAAAATTTCATTCTGAATCCTGTTCCTGTCAAGCACAATTATATTGTAGCACCTTTCACACTATTATATAATAAAAGTAGTTATCACAACAAAATAATTACAGATTTAATAAACCTTGGGGATTGTATAATGCAGTATCAGTATACATTGGTTACAAATCCACAACTGCATTTAAATTTAAGAATTTGACTCATTCTACATTGTAACATGAACATAAGAAAGAAATACACTGAAGAGTCAAGGAAACTGGTGCACCTGCCTAATATTGTGTAGGGTCCAAGCACACAGAAATGCCACAACATGGTGTGGCATGGATTCAACTAATGTCTGAAGTAGTTCTGGAAGGAACTGACACCATGAATCCTGCAGGGCTGTACCCCTAAACTGTGAGAGTATGAGGAGGTGATCTCTTTTCCTGAACAGCACGTTGCAAGGCATCACAGATATGCTCAATAATGTTCATGTCTGAAGGATCTGGTGACCAGTGGAAGTGTTTAATCTCAGAAGAGTGTTCTGGGAGCCACTCTGTAGTAATTCTGGATGTATGGGGAGTTGTATTGTCCTGCTGGAATTGGCCCAGTCAGTCAGGATGCACAATGGACATGGATGGATGCAGGTGATCAGACAGGATGCTTACATATGTGTCACCTGTCAGAGTCATGTCTAGACATATGAGGAGTCCCATATCATTCCAACTGCACATGCCTCACACCATTACAGAGCCTCCACCAGCTTGAATGGTCGCCTGCTGATATGCAGAGTCCATGGATTCATAACGTTCCTCCAAACCAGTACATGTCCATACACTCGATTCAATTTGAAACAAGACTAGTCTGACCAGACAACATGTACCAGTCATCAATAGTCTTATGTTGGTGTTTACGGGCCAAGGTGAGGCATAAACCTCTGTGTTTTGCAGTCACCCAGGATACATGACTGGGCCTTCAGCTCTGAAAGCCCATATTGATGATCTTTCATTGAATGGTTCACACGCTGACACTTGTTGATGGTCCAGCATTGAAATCTGCAGCAACTTGTGGAAGGGTTGCACTTCCATCATGTTGAATCATTCTCTTCAGTCATTGTTGGTCCCATTCTTGCAGGATCTTTTTCCGGCTGCAGAAGTGTCAGAGATCTGATGTTTTACTGGATTCCTGATGTTCATGGTATACTCATGAAATGGTCATATGGGAAGATCCCCACTTCATTGCTACCTCAGAGATGTTGTTCACATTGAAAATGCGCCGACTATAACACCATGTTCAAACTTACATAAATCTCGATAACCTGGTATTATAGCAGCAGAGTGTCGTCCTAACCGCCATCTGCTTCACGTCTGCTGTGCAGCGAGCTACGTTAATTTAAGTATTAACTGTATTTTTCTTACTTGTCACTTCTTCTTCGGTATGTTTTTGCTTTTAGGAAGCTTTAATTGCTGAGTGCTATTAATAGTGTTCCATAGATTTCGTGTTTGTTTTGAATACAGTCAGAGAGAGTCTCTTTAGTCAGCCATAGTGCCAGTAGTGTCAGTGTCGTCCTAACCGCCGTCTGCTTCACGTCTGCTGTGCAGCGAGCTACGTTAATTTAAGTATTAACTGTATTTTTCTTACTTGTCACTTCTTCTTCGCTATGTTTTTGCTTTTAGGAAGCTTTAATTGTTGAGTGCTATTAATAGTGTTCCATAGATTTCGTGTTTGTTTTGAATACAGTCAGAGAGAGTCCCTTTAGTCAGCCATAGTGCCAGTAGTGTCAGTGTCGTCCTAAACGCCATCTGCTTCATGTCTGCTGTGCAGTAAGCTATGTTAATTTAAGTATTAACTGTATTTTTCTTACTTGTCACTTCTTCTTCCATGTGTTTTTGCTTTTAGGAAGCTTTAATTGTCGAGTGCTATTAATAGTGTTCCATAGATTTTGTGTTTGTTTTGAATACAGTCAGAGAGTCCCTTTAGTCAGCCATAGTGCCAGTAGTGCTAGTGTTTGTTTTCAATACAGTCCAGAGACAGGTAGTGCTATTTTCATTGTTTTCTACGAGAAGTGGTTAGCAATCACAGTTTAGTCAATAATGAGCTGCCTTTAGTGAATTAATAGTCTAGTTAAAAGTTGATTAAGTCTCTTCAGTAAACTGATTCCTTAGGATGGATAGGATGTGTGACTGCTGTGTAAGGATGCAGGAGGAGCTGGCCGCTGTTCACGAACACCTGAACATGTTGATGGCCGCCGCCGTCAGCCGTCTTCAGCCTGCTGCCTCGAAGTGTAGCGGCTGTGGGGAGTACGGTGCGTCGCAAGATACAGCGCAGGTGGTACATGCTTCACCCACTGTCCCTGCTGTCGAGACATCTTCACGGGCACCGGGCGCGGTTGGGACACCCTCTCCCCAAGGGGAGTGGCGGGTTCAGCGGCGTTCACGGCGCACGAGGCAGAGAGAAAATGTGGAGGCTGGCCGTGTGGCATCACCCGCTCTGCCTGTGAGTGGACAAGTGGCTGCTCCTTCAGTAAGGTCTGAGCGGACACATGGGGGGAGGGGTTTATTAGTTATTGGGAGCTCCAACATTAGGCGGGTGATGGAGCCCCTTAGGGAAATAGCGGAAAGGTTGGGGAAGAAGGCCAGTGTTCACTCTGTCTGCTTGCCGGGGGGTCTCATCCAAGATGTGGAGGAGGCCCTGCCGGCGGCGATAGAGAGCACTGGGTGCACCCGAGTGCAAATTGTTGCTCATGTAGGCACCAATGACTCCTGCTGTCTGGGTTCAGAGATTATCCGCAGTTCGTACAGGCGGTTGGCGGAATTGGTGAAGGCGGAAAGCCTCACTCACGGGGTGGTATCAGGGGTAACTATTTGTAGTATCGTTCCCAGAACCGATCGCGGTCCTCTAGTATGGAGCCGAGTGGAAGGCTTGGACCAGAGGCTCAGACGATTCTGCGGAGAGTTGGGGTGCAAATTTCTCAACCTCCGCTATCGGGTGGAGAAATGTAGGGTCATCCTAAATAGGTGAGACGTGCACTACAGGCCGGAAGCGGCTACAAGGGTAGCGGAGTACGTGTGGAGTGCACATGGGGGTTTTTTAGGTTAGAGAATTCCCTCCCTAGGCCCGACAAG
Organism: Schistocerca gregaria; assembly: GCF_023897955.1. Classification (NCBI taxonomy): domain Eukaryota; kingdom Metazoa; phylum Arthropoda; class Insecta; order Orthoptera; family Acrididae; genus Schistocerca; species Schistocerca gregaria. The sequence continues at coordinate 555,285,187 of NC_064931.1, forward strand.
ATGCCTCCTGAGATGTAGGAGTAGGCAAAATGCAACAGGGAATAATTGCAGGAGCGTCTATTGAAATGTCCCAGAACTGCTTTCATTAATAAACGGTCACAACACCCATATAGTACTAGGGACAGAAAGTTGGCTGAAACCAGACGTAAACAGTAATGAAATCCTAAACTCAGATTGTAATGTATACTGCAGAGACAGGCTGCACAGTGAAGGGGGAGGCGTGTTTATAGCGATAAGAAGTGCAATAGTATCGAAGGAAATTGACGGAGATCCGAATTGTGAAATGAGTTGGGTGAAGGTCATGGTTAAAGCAGGCTCAGACATGGTAATTGGATGTCTCTATAGGCCCCCGGGCTCAGCAGCTGTTGTGGCTGAGCACCTGAAGAATAATTTGGAAAATATTTCGAGTAGATTTCCCCACCATGTTATAGTTCTGGGTGGAGATTTTAATTTGCCGGATATAGACTGGGAGACTCAAACGTTCATTACGGGAGGCAGGGACAAAGAATCCAGTGAAATATTTTTAAGTGCTTTATCTGAAAACTACCTTGAGCTGTTAAACAGAGAACCGACCCGTGGCGATAACATGTAAGATCTTCTGGTGACAAACAGACCCGAACTATTTGAATCAGTTAATGCAGAACAGGGAATCAGCGGTCATAAAGCGGTTACTGCATCAATGATTTCAGCTGTAAATAGAAATATTAAAAAAGGTAGGAAGATTTTTCTGTTTAGCAAAAGTGACAAAAAGCAGATTACAAAGTACCTGATGGCTCAACATAAAAGTTTCGTCTCAAGTACAGATAGTGTTGAGGATCAGTGGACAAATTTCAAAACCATCGTACAATATGCGTTAGATGAGTATGCGCCAAGCAAGATCATAAGAGATAGAAAAGAGCCACCGTGGTACAACAACCAAGTTAGAAAAGTGCTGCGGAAGCAGACGGAACTTCACAGCAAACATAAACTTAGCCAAAGCCTTGCAGACAAACAAAAATTACGCGAAGCGAAATGTAGTGTGAGGAGGGCTATGCGAGAGGTGTTCAATGAATTCGAAAGTAAAATTCTATGTACTGACTTGGCAGAAAACCCTAAGAAATTTTGGTCCTATGTCAAAGCAGTAGGTGGATCAAAACAAAATGTCCAGACACTCTGTGACCAAAATGGTACTGAAACAGAGGATGACAGACTAAAGGCCGAAATACTAAATGTCTTCTTCCAAAGCTATTTCACAGAGGAAGACTGCACTGTACTTCCTTCTCTAGATTGTCACACAGTCGACAAAATGGTAGATATCGAAATAGATGACAGAGGGATAGAGAAACAATTAAAATCACTCAAAAGAGGAAACGCCACGGGTCCTGACGGGATACCAGTTCGATTTTACACAGAGTACACAAAGGAACTTGCCCCCCTTCTTCCAGCGGTGTCCGTAGGTCTCTAGAAGAGCAAAGCATTCCAAAGGATTGGAAAAGGGCACAGGTCATCCCCGTTTTCAAGAAGGGACGTCGAACAGATGTGCAGAACTATAGACCTATATCTCTAACGTTGATAAGTTGTAGAATTTTGGAACACGTATTATGTTCGAGTATAATGTCTTTTCTGGAGACTAGAAATCTACTCTGTAGGAATCAGCATGGGTTTCGAAAAAAATGGTCGTGTAAAACCCAGCTCGCGCTATTCGTCCACGAGACCTAGAGGGCCATAGACACGGGTTCACAGGTAGATGTCATATTTCTTGACTTCCGCAAGGCGTTTGACACAGTTCCCCACAGTCGTTTAATGAACAAAGTAAGAGCATATGGACTATCAGACCAATTGTGTGATTGGATTGAGGAGTTCCTAGATAGCAGAACGCAGCATGTTAGTCTCAATGGAGAGAAGTCTTCCGAAGTAAGAGTGATTTCAGGTGTGCCGCAGGGGAGTGTCATAGGACCACTGCTATTCACAATATACATAAATGACGTGGTGGATGACATCGGAAGTTCACTGAGGCTTTTTGCAGATGATGCTGTGGTGTATTGAGAGGTTGCAACAATGGAAAATTGTACTGAAATGCAGGAGGATCTGCAGCGAATTTACGCATGGTGCACGGAATGGCAATTGAATCTCAATGTAGACAAGTGTAATGTGCTGCAAATACATAGAAAGTTAGATCCCTTATCATTTAGCTACAAAATAGCAGGTCAGCAACTGAAAGCAGTTAATTCCATAAACTATCTGGGAGTACGCTTTAGGAGTGATTTAAAATGGAATGATCATATAAAGTTGACCGTCGGTAAAGCAGATGCCAGACTGAGATTCATTGGAAGAATCCTAAGGAAATGCAATCCAAAAACAAAGGAAGTAGGTTACAGTACGCTTGTTCGCCCACTGCTTGAGTACTGCTCAGCAGTGTGGGATCCGCACCAGATAGGGTTGATACCAACAATCCTTCTTTCCACGAATAATACGAGACTGGAGTAGAAGGGAGAACCGATAGAGGTACTCAGGGTACCCTCCGCCACACACCATCAGGTGGCTTGCAGAGTATGGATGTAGATGTAACCAATCTAACAACTGCACCAGACACTTGTTGTCTTTTACAGGCATTGTCAACCACAATGCTGTATTCTGCCTCTTCACGTATCTCTGTATTTGAATTCGCATGCCTATACCTGTTTCTTTGGCACTTCAGAGTCTACTTCAACGTTATGGGATTGGGTAAGGGAAAACATTCTTTTTGGCAAAAAACAGAAGTTACTGTAGTGTAACAATGCACCATGGTTGCCACAATGGCCCTATAAAGAAATCACACTTTCAGATAGTGAAATCAAAAGTAATAAATATCACACAAAGCAAAAGACTATTACCAAGTATATCAAAAATATACTTGTTAAAATTGAGGCATTATATGGCAAATCTTATAATGTAAATTGTCTGTTAGTTCCTCCACAGCATTTTCCATAACACTTACATCACATAAAGTATGAACTGTGCTGGCAGAGATGTGAAGATTTATTGTACTGACAGAGACGATCACAGTCACTCCATGTTCAGCCGTCCTTACGGTTTTTGCAAATTCTATGTCACATGGATACAGCACCTGCAAAATATTGATGGTTAATTAAAGTTGTGATTCTTGGAGGGCTTAACATTTTATCAGTGTCAAATAAATTGTAAATCTCAACATGATGGACATAGTATATAAGAAAATGTAATTTTCAGTTTGAAACATTTTACAGCGGAAACGTAACATTTTGCCTCTTCTCAACCCTGTGATCATCAAGCTGTTCTCTAGCTCTGAATGTTCAGTACCATGGTACTTCATTATTAAGGGATCAGTTTTTACATCTGGCAAATAAGGTGAAATATATACTCATAGCTCAAAGCATTTCATCATACATAAATTCTCAGTATGTTTGAGTTATAGCATAAGTCTTTTATCAGACAGAATGTTACCACTGTAACTATATTCCACGCCAACCATTTTTGTCCTCTTTGACCATCTCGTATATGATTTAGACATATCAGCATGTTGTTTTTAGATATTTGCAATGTAGAAGTATAATCAGCAGTTGTGGCGGTTTTGAATGGATGTTTTTTTTTATTAAGACAGTGAAGCACAGACATATCAGTGAGCAATAAGACACCATTGATTGATGAATGTTGTACTGTTTGATATTCTGGTATCAATTATTTGAAAATTAAAGTTGTTTACTGAAAAATAAAATGTTTCTCATTTTTATTTAATTGGCATTAATATTTGAAGTGAGATTTATTTTATTTAGTATAGTACACTTGTGTTTTTTTAATAGCTTGCCTAACTGTAAAACATATTTTAACAAAGAATGGTAAAAGTAACACAAAATTTTCGTATAGCAGATTGTCAAAAAATCTCTCTACCAGAATATTTCAAAGTGATAAACATTAATAACATTGTTTAGGAGCTATTCTGGCAGTAATTATCAATGTTATTTCTGATGTGTGTCACTGATTGATAAATATACATGAATGATGCAGCTAATATACCCAGGGTTTTGAACAGATCTTTACAATGAGCTCAACTACTATTTTTGGTTATTATTCTTATGGCCCTTTGCTGCTGTTTTGAATTGTGTTCATATTTAGTGCATTTGTGCCCCTGAAAAGAATGTCATAGCTGTGAACTGATTGTCTCTATGACCAGTGTGTAACTAAAAGAAACTGGCTGTTACACATTGATGATAGGATGCTAAGGGCACAATATGATGATGACATTCTGTTTGCTAGTATCTCTTTGTCTTCTACACCAGTTCAACTAAGAATCAATATTCACTCCTAGAATTTGTGTATTTGTTGCATAATCTACAGAGGTATCATGTACATTTAATTTAACAATGCCATTCTCCCTATTTGAAGTGAAATTCATTACATTACTTTTATTTATGTTCGATGTCACTTTATTACTTATTGACCAATGGTAAACTTCCTTGAGGATTTCATTTGCTTCCTCAGCAAGGAGTTCTCTTGTTTTCTTAGTCACTATAATATTACTGTTGTCAGCAAGCAGGATTTTTTCTAATCACTAAAACTACTAGGGATTTCTTTGATGCATATCAGGAGAAGTGTTGGTCAGAATACGCTATGCTGAGGAACTCCCTTGTTAATATATTTTGGTTCTGATGAGGGTTTTATTAAAAGTTTTGACTTATCTGAGGTATGCCATTTCTCATTTCTTTGTACCCTGTCTGCTAGGTATGACCATAACCTGTCATCTGTCCTAATGCTTCTTGATTTTTCAGGAGAATCATATGGTCAACAGTAACAAAAGCTTTAGAAAGAAAAAAAAAAATGCTTGTAACACACTCACCTCTGTCGGGAATATTGAGTAACATTTTTGTGAATTCCACTATGGCCGACTCCACACTTCTACCATTTCAGAAACCAAGCTATGATTCACATAAAATGTTTTATTTATTCAAATAATTCATTAGTCTGTCTATCATAACTGATTCCATTATTTTTGAGAATGGTGACAGCAGGGAAAGACACGGGTAATTTTCTACATCTTCTGTGTTACCTTTCCCTCACAGAGGTACAACTCTTCTTGTCTGTTTTAAATACTCAGGAAATTTTCCTGATGTGAAGGAAACATTTATTACATTTGTTAAGGGAGTTTGTATAAACTCTATGCATTGTTTCAATATACACAGTGGTACTTCATCTAAGAATACTTACTGTCCAGTTTTTAGTTCTTGTACAGATTACTGACTTCATGACCTATGGTTGGGAGTAACATCATTGTACTTAGTGCATAATTATTTACAGTTTTTACAATTATTATCAGGAATTTTTGTTGACCTCCTCTCCAGTATCTGAAAAATGCTCAGTCACATAATTTGTAAGGTGGTGTGTGTGGAGAGTATGTCTTGTACCACTCCACGTCATTTTCTTTCCTGTTCCACTTGTAAACAGAGTGAGGGAAAAATGACTGTCTATATGCCTCCATACACGACCTAATTTTTCTTACCATACTGTCATAGTCCATCTTCAAAATGTTTGATGGTAAATGTATATATATTCTTCAGTTAACTTCAACTGCCAGTTCACCAAATATTCTCTATAGTGTTCTGTGAATAGAATGTAGTTTTCCCTTAAGTGATTCCAATTTGAGTTCACAAAGTATCTCCATAATACTTGCTTGTTAATCGAACCTACCAGTAAGAAATTTAGTAGTCTGTCTCTGAATTGCTTTGATGTTTTCCTTCAGTCTAACCTCCTGAGCATCTCAAACATTTAAGTGATACTCAAGGAAGGGTTCCTTTCCAGATGAACCACACATTCCTAAAATTCTCCCAATAAACTGAAGTTGACCATTTATCTTCCCTGCTGCCATCCTTATGTGCTCGTTCCATTTTATATTGCTTTGAAACATGGCATCTAGATATTTAATCAATGTGACTGTACAAAGCAACACACTACTAATGCTATGTTAAAATATTGTGGGATTGTTTTCCCTACTATCTCCATTAACTTACATTTTTCTATACTTAAAGCAATGTGCCATTCATTAAACAAACTAGAAATATTGGGCAAGACATCCTTTATGTTCCTATATTCACTCAACAATGACACTTTACTGAATACCACAGTATCATCAGCAAAATAATACCTGTAGATAGCTCCTCATCCTGACCATCAGATCATTTATGTATATAGAGAATAAGTGTAGCCCTCTCACACTTCCTTGGGGCACTCCAGATGGTACCCATGTCTTTGACGAACACTTGGCATCAAGGGCAATGTACTAGGTTCTAATACTTAAGACGTTCTCCAGCCCCTCTCATTTATATGAAACTATTCCAAATGCTCATATCTTCCTTAAAAGTCTGCCAGGAGGGTACGGTGTCAAATGGTTTTGGGAGTTCCAGGAATATGGATTCTGCCTGTTGACCTCTATCCATGGATCAAAGGATTCCCCTCCCCTTCCAGCATGTTGTTATGAGTTTGTTTATATCAGCATGTTTTCTTTTTTTTATGACATCCCAGACAGCTTTGATTTTATTGTCTGCATTTTATATTACTTTGTCATTAAATGACTTTTATACAGCAATCAGCAATTCACATTACTTGACAGAGAAATACATCCATGGCAGAGGTAGGCAACCATTCAAATTTAGCACAACTTTTAAATACAGAGAGGTCTTGATTACACAGATTTTTATTAAGTGTTAAGCTCTTTCACTTAGAAGCAAAACACAAACATTTAACTTTCGTAAGCTTAGCCACAATGTTTCATACATATACAGGTTCAAAGAGCTCATTTTGTTATATATAGCTCCACATTTCTATACTGCTACACATGTTCACACTGCATCCCATACAGCTATATGTCCAAATAGAATCCATTAATTCCAAGATAATATGACCACTATTTCAGCCTTTTGACTGCCTAGGCATCAGTTTTAGTAACCAGTGATCCTAACCTTACATCTTCAACCATAATATGCTAAAATATTTATTGGTGTCCTCACATATCTACTTCATGCTGAGCTATTATGCATTCTCATATTATACATTTACATTTTTTAATATAAAATAAAGAACAATTTTACTATTAGCTTCTGTTTTATTTCAAATTGTTGTCACTCATCTAAGCTTACCTAAATAGTTATATTGTATGTCATCAATTATTTTTTTGACTAATGTAATGATTACAGTTCATCACACCCAAAAAACATTTCATTTTGTGGTGGTTGTTAACTGATAACAGCTGAACAGTTTTAAAGTAATGCTATAGCATTAAGTTTAAGAAATTATAAATGTCTTTTATTGTATAATAATTCTCTTTTATTTCAAGTTGTTGCAACTAATCTGAGCTCACCTAAACGATTGTGTTATGTTTCATTTATTACATGTCTGTCTATTGTAATATGACTACATTGGGTGATACTAACTTAACATCATATTTAGTGATAGTTGTAAACTTATTCCTTCACAGCTTGTATCTTATTTCTTATTTATATTGGTTTTATGTTTATTATTTACCACACCAGTTATTGGTTGCAAATATGTCTTCTGTTCTGATTATTGACTAATGACTACCTCTGTACCGTTGCTCACAATGTTACCTAACAATGCACTTTCCATGCTGTAAGTACATGTCTTTCTCTTCCATAGAAGTAGCACAAATGTATCCTTGTCAAGTTTTCATGAGGTTCTCACATGTAATTAATTGCAACGTATCATTGTTTGTAAAGTTAATCTTTGACTTGCTTTCCATCATTAATGCTAGCATAGTCTACTGGCCTTCATATTTGCTATTGTTAATTTTTTGTGCACTTCATTCCACAGCTTCACTCAGATACTGAAATTTTGAAATTCATCACACTTAATAATTGTGTGAGCAAGATGTTTAAGTTGTACCACATATGCACTTTTCCATTAATGTTCTTGTAACTATGACAGAAATTTAACAACTCTGGACCATTATGACTCTCTTTCAAGAAACTGAGTGCTGAAGTGCTTGGGAAGTCATCTTAATATCTCCTGTCATCCATTTGCTTTTGGGAGACACTGATACTATTATGGGTATGTTTGGAAAAGTTTTTCCAAAACTGAATTTAAATAAGGTTGAGAACTTAGAGAATTTCACATTTACATTGTTTTCTCTATAAACTTTATCTCAGCTTTTGTTTGCTTGTTTTTCTGAAAAATAGTGCAATTGTATTTCTGATATATGTCTTTTACAGGACTACAGTTTAGAGAATTTTTTCATGTCCAGTTTTACTGTTACTATTCAGCAGAAATTGCAAGATATTTCAAGATCTTTTACAGCTACATCACTCATTTCCCTGTCTGTAGTAGTGACCACATGTTCAGTTACTGATTCAGTTATTGTAGTGACCCTTGTGCACTATTAACCAACAGGAACACACCAAAACTCTGAAGGATATTTATGAGGGTCATATTAGTTTCATGTATGACATCTGTGTTTATGTCACCAGCATTAATTGTGTTGACTTTTGCAGCTGACACTTTATCTGGAACTTCTGTTAATTTATTGAAAAAGAAGCTACATTACCACTTGGAGAATGACAGATGCATAAAAAGATTAATTTCTTGGTGATATCAAGCAGTAGCTGATATTTCAAAGTGTTTGTCTTCAATTACTGTACTAAGGTCATGTCTTGATTTGAACTGTGCTCCTTTTCTTATATAAATGCATGATCCTCCACTTTTTGAAGTAGTTCTACAGTAAGTCTGTCCTTTCATACAGCATTAATACTGCATGTTTGATTACTATTTTTCTACAACAGTGCTTAGTGACATAAACTACTGTGTAGTTCAAAGACTGGAGCTGAACTTCAAATTGTTGTACTTTATTTTTTATTGTTTGTATGTTTTGATGAATGAACATCAAGTCCATGCAATGTTGCCATGCTACTTTTCCAATGGTTTCGTTTTCTTTATGGCATGCAGTATGTACATCATTTGGTGTGTTAGAATATATCTTGTGGCTTTGTATTGATAGGTGAATAGAATTAGAGCTTTTTCGTCTTGTTATAGTGCCTACAGAATACCCAAGCAGTGCTTAAAAGTTTATTTTCAGCTACTATTGTAAAACACTATATGATTTGGATGGCAGGTGGATGGATGGGTAACCAGAGGGAGAGGGTGTTATATGAGGTTCTTACTGTGATAAAATTAATTATGTTATCCCATCAACTGAACCTGACCTGATGAAATACAACCAATTACATGCTAATTACAATGTATTAAACAACTTTAAAACAACAGCACCTTCTCACATACCAAAACAGGGTAAAATATACTAATAATTACACAGTTATGAATATATAATATAACTATTTCATGATTTAATTATAATGTGACTCTTTATTCATGTGTATTCAAGTCTCCTACAATCTGGTTGTTACTATTCATATGGAAATGTCTCCATATTTAGGGCTAATATCTTAGCTGCTGAGGGCATTATGATTTTTACTTTTGGGTAATACAGACATCTTGCCAACCCAGAAGTAAAGCTGATGTCAGATGCCACTATTAATTTGTTGTACCTGCAGTTATTAATTTGCTGTACAGCAAAGAGGACTATATGCTGAAAGCTTTTTATTCAGATACACAGGGTGAGCACAAAGTCTTGCCCTGATTATAAAAATTTATAACAGAATAACTGCTTGACATAATAAGTTACATTTGATGATGTTACATAGGTTAGTGTTACTAGTTGTTGTCACCAATAGATGGCACTAGTGCTTCACAACACCAACGTGGTCTGTTAGGTCAAATTAGTTGCTGGCAAAATGATGTTCAGCGTAAATTTCGGGCTTCTTATGGATGCAGCCCTCCTGGCATTAAATTAATAAAGCTATGGTATGTAAAGTTTAACAAAACAGGCAGCATTGAAGATCATCCTTGAAGTGGCACGCTTTGTGTGAGTGATGCAATTGTTGATAATGTTCAGCAATCGTTTCAACAGAGTCCGTCTAAATCAACTCGTCAAGGATCACTTGAACTCTGGGGCTTGAATGTTGCTTCACGTCCATAGGTTTAACCTTAAAGTACCCTACACATGACCCCTGGGTGGTGCTAAGTAGGCAACAGTGATCAAGATACCACCGTACAGCCCTTCTGGGCCTCATAACAATGATGAGATGAAAACACTAAATAGTCCTTCTAAGGACGTATAGTTCCAAACATGAACAACAGGCCCACAACTAACTATATTCCAATTAAATATCGAAGGCATCAGTAGAGCCAAGAGTGATTACCTCACTAAGATCTTAGAGGAACACCAAGTGGACATTCTAGTACTGCAAGAAACACACACTGAAAGTGACGAACAGCTGTTAGCTCGAGGTAGAATTCCTGGGTATAAAATATTGGCAACACATCACCATGCCCAGTATGGAATTGTCACATATATTAAAAATGACATATGTCAGTACAATGTAATCTCAACCTCTGAATACCATTCTTTCTTTGCCACATCTGTACAAATAGAGTATATGGTGATTACAAACATCTACAAACATCCTTCCTCATGCGGACCTGATTCTATAGCTATTGTCCCCATGAGTGAAAATATTATAATAGAGGATTTCAACAATCATCATACATCCTGGGGCTACTATCAGAATGACAATAATGTCATTAAGTTGGTAGAATGGGCTGAAGTAAACAATCTGACTCGAGTCCATGACCCTAAAGACAGGGGTACTTTTCACTCAGCCTGCTGGAAGCAAGATTACACTCCAGATCTATGTTTCGTCACCCCGGCTTAATAACACCAGTCCCTCAAGTTTGGAGACAAGTGCTTCAAGATTTCCCCCATACCCAACACAGGCCAGTAGCATACAAAATTGGATTCCAATTACCAGTTATGCATTCCACACCAAGACCTCGATGGAATTTCCAAAAGGCAGATTGGAAGATTTATACCAACTACACTGATGCTTACATCCAGTGGATTCAAGCAGTACCTGAGAACTACACAAGGTTTGTAGCATTGATGAAAGCAGCAGCCAAAAAAACTATCTCAAGAGGTTTCTGCAAGGAATACATACCAGGTTGGAATGAGAAGACCAACAGATTAAGAGAAGAGTTTGATGAAAACAGCAGCAAAGGGAAAGCATCTGAACTATTACAATCTCTGGACAATGCTAGGAGAGATAGGTGGACAAATACTGTTGAAAATTTAAACTTCAGTCATTCCAGCAGGAAGGCCTGGTCACTGATATGGAAACTAGATTCTGCTTCCATACAATCAAAGAAGACCACACTTGTCAATGTTAATGCAGTAGCGAACCATCTTGTTGATACCTCTAGAATGCCAAATGATAAGAAGCTCAGTAGACTAGTAAAATCCAAACTCAGGCAAACCAAGCAGAAAACTCAACCTCATGATGTATATTCACGACCTTTCTCCATACAAGAAGATGAACAAGGTTTACACTTCCTTCAGAATGCAAAAGCAGCAGGATTAGATGAGATTTATCCAGAATTACTAAAGAACTGTGGCTCGGCTACAAAACAATGATTGGCATTGTTTTTTAGAAGCATACTGAAATCAGGGAAGTTACCCACAATATTCAAAAAGACCAAAATAATTGATCTCTTGAAGCCAGGAAAACATCCATACTTACCTCACAGTTATCAACCAATAGCCTTGCTTTCTGTCATGTACCAGCTGATATTCTGTAATGTACAAGCTGATATTGAACACAATAGCACCAGCAATCGAAGAGTTAATTCCAGTTGAACAAGCAGGATTCCACCCTCATCATGATTGCAGTGATGAAGTCCTTTTACTGACAACTTTTGTGGAAGCTGGTTTTGGGAAGAAGTTGATAAGCGTCCCTGTATTCCTTGATTTCACAGCAGTGTACAACACCATTTGGAAGGAAGGTCTTTTATTAAAACTGATCAAGGTGGTCCCCTGTATGAAGATATCAACTTTAATCGAAAATATGATAAGTAAAAGACTAATCCAAGTTTACTCAGAAGCTGATTCTACAAATTGAGTAGTGGCCTACCACAAGGTTCGGTCCTCTCTCCAGCACTTTCCAATTTATATACTCATGATCTGCCTAACACACTCTACTGCAAATTCATATATATGGACAATATCAACCTCACTGTTCAACACATTAATTTTGCAGAAGCAGAGAATGTCCTCAACCAAGATCTTGTACCCCTGGATGAATACTTTAAGAAATGGCATTTGAAACCAAACCCTCACAAAAGTGAGGTATCTACTTTTCACCGCGATAATAGGCTCTCGAATTACCAATGAAGAGTCAATTTTTGAGGAGGAAGCATTATGGTTCAATGGCACACCTACATATCTGGGTATGACTTTGGAAAGGACCCTAACACATAAAACCCAATTACGTAAATCTGCTGCAAAACTGAAGAGCCGTAATAACCTTCTTCAGTGTCTATCTGGTACATCATGGGGAGCTGATGTCAACACATTGAGAACATCTGCTCTAGCACTCGTCTATTCCTCAGCAAAGTACTGCTCTGCAGTATGGCTTAATAGCTGCCACACTCACCTTGTGGACATTCAACTTCATCACACTATGCGTATCATATCTGGAACACTACGTGCTACTCCAGTCCAACGGCTGCCGGTGTTGTGTAACATACCACCTCCTCACATCAGAAGACAAAAACATCTTGATCATCTGTGGTCAAGAATTCTGAATAACTCATCACTCCCAATTCACGAAGATGTGAGACAGCTAGAATCATCCAGGTTGAAGTCCCATAAACCAACATGTAAAACGGCCATGGAATTGTTAAACAACCATTTTGACACCAAAGACAGCTGGCGGAAAGAATGGACATCTTCTACTCCATAGGGAATTTTGAAAGTTGAAGATCCAACAGTAAAGCTCAATGGTTTTAGCATGCGAAGATACACTTGGAGCAGGCTTAGCCATTTCAGATGTTGTGTGGGAAAAAGTGATTTGATTTTTCATAAATGGGGTTATGTGGATTCACTATACTGTGACTGCTGATGTTCCACAAACAATGAAGCATATAGCAGTGGACTGCCCCCTCTGTGCCTAAGTTCTAAATGCCAAATAAAATTAAAATAAATAATAACTTAAAATACCACAACCAAGTGTGGTCAAGATTCTTCGTGAATGGCTTAGGTTGGATGCTTACAAAGTGCACATTGTGCAGGCCTTGCAACCGAATGATTTGTTGACACATGCTGAATTTACAACTGACATTCTCAACAGGATTGATGGTGCTAACAATTACTTAAATCAAATATGCTTTAACACTGAAGCCACCTTTCATGTCAGTGGAATGTTAAATACACGTAATGTCTGTATAAGGGGTTCAGAGTCTCCACATGCTACTGTACAGCTACAGCAAGACAGCATAAAAGTGAATGTTTGGTGTGGCCTGATGCATAACAAGGTTTTTGGACTGTTTTTCTTCACGGAAAAATCCATTACTGCTAACATTTGCTTAAACGTTTTGCAGCAGTTCATTGTCCCACAGTTGGAAGAATATCAACCATGGATACTTTTCCAACAAGATGGACAACATGGAGCACCCCCCCCCCCCCCCCACACTGGACTTTGATAGTGCATGACTTCCTGGATGAAACATTTCTGGTGGATTGGAAGTGATGATCCAACACCCTCACCACCCTGCTCTCCAGACATCCAGACATTACGCTCATTGACTTTTTTTCTGGGGCTACATCTAGGACAGAGTCTTTGTCACACCAATTACTGATGACAATGAACTGAAGGCTAGGATACAAGCTGCTGTGGGTAGTGTGACAGAACACATGTTACGAAACACCTTGCGGGAACTGGAATACCGCCTCGATATTCTCTGAGCTACCAAGGGAGCACATGTTAAGGTTTACTAATGTAAGTGGGCTTAAAAAAATTTGTAACACTAACCTATGTAACAGCATCAAATGTAAATTATTATGTCAGATGGTTATTCTGCAATAAATTGTTATAATCAGGGCAAGACTTTGTGTTCACCCTTTACATCTATCTTGTTGTAGCTGCACTATGTAGGTTAATGTTATTTACAACTGAAATAAAATTTTTGCACTTTAATTTTGACAAACAAGAGGCACATATTCATAATTCTGCATTTAACTGTTTGAATTTTACAACTAGAAAATCAAAATTCAGAATAACAAAACTTTTGAATTTTCCATATAATTCAGAATCATATAGTTAAATATAAAAGTTTAATAGTTTCTGTACCATGAGGGGTGGTTGCCTGCTGTGACCTTGAAGCTTAGACAAAATTTTTAGACCAGCCAATGTACAAACTAATGAATGCCGGCCGGGATGAATGCTGTAATCCAGAAGAAATTCAGCCTGTAACAGCAGAGCATGGCCACTATGCTCTGATAAATCAGAAAATAACATTATTTCAGGTTTTCTGAGCTGCACTGAGATTGAGAGACCTGGAAAAAGATAAAAAATATATAAAAATGGTGGATTTAAAAGTAATTTTGTTCTTTGTGTAACTGTAGCATAAATTGTCATGAGTGATAATTTTAAGCTGTTGAACCTGAAGAAACAACAACAAAAACTGAAATTTTCCATTCTAGTAGATTAAATTAAGAAAACTCCTAATGATAATATTCCCATAAGATTTCATACACATTTTGATAATATTTTCCCAATATGTGAATAGTTTTTGACTAGCCTTAAAAGCATGCTTGAAGGTCATAGTCGTTTCTACATTATATTTGTTCACTTATGGACATTATAAATTTCATAGCAATGACTGGTAGCTGAACCTCTTAACAAGCAGACAGAAAATTGTTCATGAAATAAGATGCAGATAAAAATTATTTATAGCACAAAAACCATTCTGAAAACTATAGCGAGTGTATTTTTTCTGGTAATAAAATCATACAATGAACTTCCAAAACACACTGAAAGATGTAGAAAACAAGATCCTACCAAATTTATTCTTTAAGACTACATATTAAATAAAAAAAGACAATCAGATGAACTCAGTGTAGATATATAAACAATACTAGGAAGAATTTGAAACAGTTTTATAAGAAAAGTCTAGACTTTAGTTCCTGTAGTTATAAACTCTTTGGTTCACCATAAATCGTTTCTCATTCTTTCTGAACTGAGCATTCAAGCCACTTTGAAGAAGTGTGCTTCAAATCTCAGACAGGCAAATAAGATGGAACAGGAGGCAGGAGATATACACAATGATGGCCATTATGACTTCAACATCATGAAGGTTTCATGCACCTAGGATATCCAAACGATTAGCGCTTCAGTGCAACCCATGAAGTACATAAGAGAAAAGCCATCTGCTTTCTGACCATGAAAGAAGATTACGCTGTGGTTTTCTCATTCAGCAATAGGAAATGCATGTTGATTGTTGTTATACCTCATTTAAGATTTCAACAGCAGGAGGATCATAACCAACAGAGTCTGCAGTTTATCATTGTGTGATATTTCTAATTGTTTTGGTCAAGGCTAAACAACTGTCATGAATATGGAATAAATGGTTTCAGGAAGGCCAAACTCAACACCATGTGGATCTCACTGCCCATGTGACTAGTGTCCAATAGGACAGACATCTTGTTCATTCAGCTGTACAAGATTGTTCAGCCATTTCACATAACTCTAGTCAGAAAAGGGCTTCTTTGCAACAAGGTAATTTCCAAAATGGAGAGTAGTATGACATCTGAAGGCTTAGTCTGTCAGTAGGCGACCACTGTTGCAACTTCCCTTGATACATCAGAAAAAAGAGGTGCATTGACAGTGGTGCACCTAATGACAACTCTGGACACAGGAGCAGCACTGACATTATATTTCCAGGTGAGTTCTGCATACCACATCATGATGGACATTCCCATGTGTGGAAGCTCCAAGTAAAGTAAATGTTGCCAGACAGCAAATGTCATCATCATTATGGGTCAGCACATTCTTGAGACCCCAAACTTATTGAAATTATAAGACCATGGGAGGCCAAGAAACTAGTGTGCCACCACTCACCAGCCACAGTAACATGCATGCCCACTCAGGTTAGAGTCTTTATCACTACCTGAGGTAGCAGTTCTATGTATTAAATCTCACACACTATATACCCCCAAATCACTAACAAATTTATTCATGTATTCTGCCTACTATACACTATATGCACAATAAGTGAAACTTTAGTATTTGGTATCCTTCCTGGAGTTGCAATTTCAATGATAGTAGTGTCATGGCACAATTACCTGTTTTGACAACAAATACGACTGACTGTATTATGTAGGGTGAACATTTAAAAAAAAATGACAAACTTCAGGGACTGATTCTTACATGGAAATGGAAGAAAAAAGGTCCTATGAACATGTGCCTATAAATGTATCGTTGCCAAGGTAGATGGCGCTCACAAATGAAAGTTCCTCTGAAAATTTGCAGAGGGTCCCTTGTGTGTTGCAGGCTGTTTGACTGATGCAGCATACTGTAAGCAGCAAAATGGTCCAGTATTCATGTCAGGAACAAGCCAAGATGGAGTCTGTATATGGCCAAGCAGATGGAATCAGTCAAGAGGCAGCACAGCTATGCCAAAACAAGTACCCTCACAGACACCAACCACATAACACTGCATTTCAAGGTCTTTTTGGGTGTTTGTGTGATCATGGGTCCTTTCAGACAGACAAACATGCAGGAAGGCAGCAGACTGTGCATACACCACATTTGAAGGCTCAGGTTCTACAGGATATTGAGATGAACTCTAATACAGCTCCAGGCAAGTTCCCAGCCAACATAGTGTAAGCTAAAGTATGATTACGTGCATCCTGCATGACAACTGTTACTATCCCTGTCACCTGCAATGAGTGCAAGGATTATCAGCAGTGGCTTTCTTACTATAGGAAGAATTTTGTTGATGGTTTTTGCACCAGACTGTCACAATTGTGGAATTTATGTCATAAGTCCTCTTTACCAATAAACTGTTCCACTGCTTACAGTATGCTACATCAGTCACACAGTCTTAAGCACAAAAGAAACACATAATAAGAAGTACTTTCATTCATCAGTGCCATCTACCAACATAGGACATTTTTCCTCATTTCCAGTCAGGAATCCTTCCCTGTTGTTTGCCAGTTTTATTCATATTTATCCTGTGTGTGTAATATAACATAGGTGACCAGAACAATGGAGTTGTGTGTGTGTGTGTGTGTGTGTGTGTGTGTGTGTGTGTGTGTGTGTGTGTGTGTGTGTGTGTGTGTGTGTGTGTGTTTGTGTGTGTGTATGCTTTTTTCTAGCTAGCAAGATAGTCCACAGGGTCATTGACCAAAAGATCAGCACCATCTACAATCTTTGTTGATGTGCCTGTCAACTGAAAAATTCCTCAACAACAAAGTGAGTGGTTACCTTCCTTTATTCCTTCCATTATTTTTGTTCCAGAAAGGACATTTCATTTCTGGATGCACAAATAGATCAAGTTTTCAGATGAGTAATCATAATGCTACCACACTAATCAAAATTCATCATGAGTTCCATGTGATTTATCTTCTTTGGCCATTGGACTATGAATTTATTGGGAAGGAAATAGATTCTAAGGCATACTCTCCCACATAACATACTATCATGTGAATATTTCAGGACTGTTTAGCTCCTGTCATAAGTTTTTCAGCATGCAGTGTCAGGTTTTTCTTCTTCTTTTTCTTCCACTGCTTCTTCTTTGTCTTCCTCTACTTCTTCTGGTCATTCATTAATGGATGTTAGTGACAACATGATGCAACTTAGTCTATGAAACACAGTATGCAGTAGATGACTTGGAGTTGATAATCTTGTCCACTGCTTTATGTTAGATAGCCAATATATTCTTGTTTGCCATTTTCTTCTTTTACCCTTGATCTTCCCTTCTATTATCAACTGTAGAAATATGTACATTGGTGTGCAAAACTTAAAGATGGAAATAACTGTTTCATCATGTGTCACTGTCAAGTGACATAGCTTGACGAAATTTTGATGATATATAGAAAGAACTGCTACAGTATAGTGCAGCAAGTAACTGGAAAAAAAAATGGTATAGGACAAACAGAAATGACACTTTGAGTCAGAGACAATAACTACACTGAAGTCCCCACTATTTTTATAGTACCCTGAATATTACAAAAAATGTTCCTTAATAGGGTGTGTGATCTTCACAGACAGCAATGCATGCTCTGCAACATGCTCTAATGCTGACCACTAGGTTGGTAAAGAGTGGTAGGACGTTCCATTTCTCTACCAGTGTGGCTGACAACAACTGGATGGTGATTTGTGCACTTGGATATGTTACAGTATGTCTTCCCAATAAATTCCAAATTTGTTTAATAGGATTTAAGATGGAGAGAATATACGGACCAGCCCATTCACAATATATCCTCTTGTACCAAGAGCTCCTCCACTCGTGCAGTTTTGCATTTGCACTATGTCCTCTACATGAATGACTTCATGGCTGAATGTACCCCAGAAAGAGCCACATGGGAAAGAGTTACAGTTTTGCAATAACATTGACTTGTTAGTCCACTGTGTTCAAAGATTTGGGGGCCAGTATGTCCATGTAACATTATGCCTAATTCAATTTGTAAAGTCTGAACCACAAAAACAATAATGTCGAATAATGTTCCTGGGTGCATTATGCATTCACAACCCTCACCATATGAGAGTGCATCCAGAATCACTACTCAGACTGATTCCATTATTATTAGAGAAAGGCACATGACCCTAATCCTTTGTGGTCCAGTCTCTATGCTCTTCCTACCATCACTAGCACTGATGCGTGGGTGTCAGTGGAACACAACATACTCTTCATTGCATAAAGAGACCACCTGCATGCAGTTGCAGTACCACTGTGGACAGTCCTGTTAAATATCGTAGCAGTTGCATGCAGTTTGACATGGGTCCCTTCTTGTCTATTGTACAATGTGGTGGTCATATGATGCCATGGTAAACTGCCTCCTTGCCTTTGGGTTGCAGTGTCAGTTATTTTGAATGTTTCTCATGAATCTGAAACAATGAAGTGAGCAATATGGAACTCCTGGGCTACATTCATCACTCTCTGTCCTTTTTCTAGGTTCCTGATGATTCATCCATATGAGAAACCAATCAAATTTGTCCCAGGGCCATTTTTTAATTAAGAATACCACCACACTGCACTGTAATTGCTCACTGATTGACACACAGTGTCTTTTTACATTTCTTCAACTGGTTTCTGTTGCAAAGTCAGCCCCATTTGGCATTATAGTCTTGCTGACCTGATATCATGTGATACCCAACATTCTACTTTGTTCACAATAACTGCAATACATCTAGCAACATGCTTCTGCACTTCCAATCAATTACATTAAGTATTTAATATGTTATGTTACTTTCTCTATCTCATCCTTAAGTTTTGCAGCTCAGTGTATTTGTTGTTGTTTTATTATTGTTGCTTTTGTTATTCTTGTGGTCTTTGAGCCAAACACTCTATTCACTTTCAGTCTCAAATGTTATTCATCCAGGTTGCACTTCCATACAAGGTGAGCCTCCAGACATATACCTTCAGAAAAGACTTTCTGACGGTCAAGACCACACAGAAGTACCAAAGAAACTGGTATAGGTGTGCATATTCAAATACAGAGATATGTAAACAGGCAGAATATGGCATTGTGGTCAGCAATGCCTAAAAAGACATTTGTCTGGTGCAGTTGTTAGATTGGTTACTGCTGCTATAATGCCACGTTATCAATATTTAAGTAAATTTTAACATGGTGTTACAGTTGGTGCACGTGCAATGTGACACCGCTTCTATGAGGTAGTGACGAAGTGGGGATCTTCCCATATGACCATTTCATGAGTATACAATGAACATCAGGAATCCAGTAAAACATCAGATCTCAGACATTTCTCTGACCAGAAAAAGATCCTGCAAGAATGGGACCAATGATGACTGAAGAGAATCATTCAACGTGCCGGAAGTGCAACCCTTCCACAAATTGCTGCAGATTTCAATGTTGGGCAATCAAAAAGTGTCAGCATGTGAATCATTCAACAAAAACATCATCAATATGGTCTTTTGGAGCTGAAGGCCCACTCATGTATCCTGGATGATTGCGCGCCCCACCGCATTATGCCTCGCCTGGGCCGTCAACACCAACATTAAACTGTTGATGACTGGAAACATGTTGACTGGACAGACAAGTCTTGTTTCAAATTGTATTGAGTGGATGGACGTATATGTGTATGGAGACAACCTCATAAATCTACAGACCCTGCATGTCAGCAGGGGACCATTCAAGGTGGTGGAGGCTTTGTAATGGTGTGGGGCATGTGCAGTTGGAGTGATATGGGATGACCCCTCATATGTCTAGATGCGACTCTGACAGGTGACACACATGTAAGCATCCTGCCTGATCACCTGCATCCATTTACCCCCATTTTGCATTCCGATGGACTTTGGCAGTTCCCACAGGACAGTGTGACACCTCACACATCCAGAATTGTTACACAGTGGCTTTCCGAACACTCTTCTGAATTTAAGCAATTCCGCTGGCCACCAAACTTCCCAGAAATGAACATTATTGAGCACATCTGGGATGCCTTGCAACATGCCATGCAGAAGGGATCTCCACCCACTCGTACTCACATCTACATCTACATCTACATCTACATCCATACTCCACAAGCCACCTGACGGTGTGTGATGGAGGGTACCCTGAGTACCTCTATTGGTTCTCCCTTCCATTCCAGTCTCGTATTGTTCGTGGAAAGAAGGATTGTCGGTATGCTTTTGTGTGGGCTCTAATCTCTCTGATTTTATCCTCATGGTCTCTTCCCGAGATATACATAGGAGGGAGCAATATACTGCTTGTATCTTATTTAGGGAGACACCCCCTGCAAGATTCATGGAGTCAATTCCCTCCAGCACTATTTCAGACATTAGTTGAGTCCATGCCACATTGTGTTGTGGCACTTCTGCATGGGCGCCCTACACAATATTAGGCAGGTGTACCAGTTTCTTTGACTCCTCAGCGTGTATCCAATGTTAACAAATTTCTCATCTTCATAAAAGCTTCTCTTGGTATTGCTTGTCTATATTTTATATCCTATCTACTTTGGCTATCATCAGCTGTTCTGCTACCAAAATTGCAAAACTCATCTAGTACTTTTAGTGTCTCATTCCATAATAAGAGTCCCTCACCACTGATTGATTTAATTTAACTGCATTCCATTACCCTGTTTCACTTTTATTTATTTATTTATTTATGTTAATACTGTTCTTATAGGCTCCATTTATGACTTTATCAATTCTGTTCAACTGCTCTTCGAGATGAAACAAGCGCTGTATCATTGTGAGAGATACAGAAGCAATTGAGTGTACCAGGACTTACACTTGTTCACTACTACTAGTGCCACTTCATCATAACATGCCTGTACTTAACATACAAAGGATTTTCCAAACTTTGTCATTGTATGCTTCAGTATATTAGTGTTAACATTCTGAAGTCCCAGAATGAACAAATTAATATATTTTGCTAAATATATTATTTCCATGGAGGTCACCTCTGAACTGTTAATAGTGCTGTTTCAGATGGGGACATTATTATTATTATTATTTCTTTTCTTTCTCAGACATTATGTCTGGTTAAAAATGGAAAGTGACGTGGATCTTGATCAAGCGTGACTTCCTTTTAACTGTACAGTATATGTTGCATTGCATTTAGGAACTTTCAGGTAATTGAACAAATATCAATAATTACAGATTTCTGTAGTTGTATATATAAGTTTGGATGTAGCTCTATTGCGTTGATGTACTGGTGGATATTGTGTGGTATGACTCCTGTAGTTGATAGTATAATCAGTATATAATCCTGATGCCACATGTCCTTGACTTCTTCAGACAGTTGGATGTATTTTTCAATTTTTTCTCCTGTTTTCTTCTGTAAATTTGTTGTATTGGGTATGGATATTTCGACTAGTTTTGTTAATTTCTTCTTTTTATTGGTGAGTATGATGTCAGGTTTGTTATATGGTGTTGTTTTATCTGTTATAATGGTTCTGTTGCAGTATAATTTGTATTCATCATTCTCCAGTACATTTTGTGGTGCATACTTGTATGTGGGAATGTGTTGTTTTATTAGTTTATGTTGTATGGCAAGTTGTTGATGTATTATTTTTGCTACATTGTCATGTCTTCTGGGGTATTCTGTATTTGCTAGTATTGTACATACACTTGTGATGTGATCTACTGTTTCTATTTGTTGTTTGCAAAGTATTATTATTATTATTAGGAATATCATTATATTTTGTGCATGTGAATTTTAACAGAATATATCAATTAAATGAAATTCCAAACTTTTACTTACAGACAATGTTCCTGATCCCACTGAGTAAATAGCAGGTAGGAACATTTTCTTTCAGCAAGCATAATTAGTAATGTGGACATGCAGAGTCAAAATTTTGGTCAGTATGTTCTCCCTTGCTTTCTGGCTGACCACAAAAATAGTTTTCACGCTCTTGTAAATGGTGAAGGTAGGTGTAAGGCATGCACAGACAATGTAAGTGACTTTTCACATTAACGAAGTAACAAAAAGTAAAGCCCAGCTATATTATTTGCATGCTGCCCAATACCCCAAATTTTAATTGCTTCTCCAATTTTTTCTTTTATGTCCTTTGCTGCCTGCTCTATGTATGGACAGAATAACATTGAGGTAAGCTACAACTCTGTCTCAGTCCTTTCTCAACCATTGCTCTCCGTCCATGCCCGATTACTAATATCTGGTTTCTGGAAAAGTCATATACAACTTTTCACTCCCTGTATTTTGTTCCTGCTACCTTTAGAATTTCAAAGATTGTATTAAAAAGGTAAGTCTTAGAGTCAGTATTGCCTCACATATTCCTATATTTCTCTGGAATTCAGACTGATCTTTCCTACCAGTTTCTCCATTCTTCCATAAATAATTCATGTCAGTGTTTTGCATGCACCATTTATTAAAATGATAGTTTGGTAACATTCTTACCTGTCAAAACCTCATTTCTTTGCTGTGTATTTAGTACTCCATAAGCTATGTTCCAGGTGCGCGTTTTTTTTCTTTTTAAAGACGTTAACATTCTCAGTGTTTCTGTATCAATCACATCAGGTCAGTGGCAGTTTCGTCTGCTATCTTTGGTATATTAAGTATTATACTGTAAATCCAAATTTCAAAGGCTTGGATCTCTTTTACTGTTGTATTTAGTGTCTGTTCCTAAAAACCATATAGAAGTACAGACCAGATATAGCATCCTAAATATCAAACTCTAAGGATTAGGTCTAGATCTGAACTTGTGAAAATTTTCTTGAATTTTATGGAACCATTACAGCTGATGTGATATTTTGTCTCCATTTCTGATCTCTTAATCTTCACACAGCCATGTGTCAAAGTAATTAATGTTGTCTAAACTCTGTATGAAGGAGCCATCAAATAGTTGATTTGTATTTGTAAAGGACTCCAGTTGTCACATGACAGTCATGATTTGCATTACAGCTGAAATCTCCAACTACATTGATAAGTTGCTAAAGATTATCTTCATTATCAGCAATGAGTACTGCAGCTACAGCATAGCGAATGTTGTTGATAAAGGCTCCATTAACCTATTTACCTTTTTCTACATCATCAAGAGCTTCCTGAAAGAATTCTTCTGACTACAAATTTAGTAACAGAGGTGACGGAATGCAACCTTGTCAGTGATCCCATTATCAAACCTAACTTACGCTGTCTTGATTTTAACACAAGTTCTGTATGCAGCTTATGTCTTCCTGATATATATCTATTCTTATGAGAATGTCTATAAGTTTATGATGTTGTGACCTATTTTGTAATCTATAAAACAAAGGCTTATATTTTTATCTTGATAATAATAATTTTGCACTAGAAAATTTGAAATTAAATGACTACAGACAGATTTACTTCACTGAAAATACAAAATAAATAGGAAGAGGTGAGCACAATTTAAGTAACTACAGTGCCCCATTGTATAAAAAACAGAGTAACTGAAACAAGAAAACTATATGTAAAAAATTTGCTCTGTGTGTAGTGTATGTTATGTCAGTAAAAGTCTGAATATTAGGCATTGTTTTGTTGGCAATTTCTTTCAGGTTTTTAAGAAGAATTGTTTGCTCAACTGAATCATGAATTTTTGAAATCTAAAAAATATCACTATGAATTTCTTATTTATATATTTCAGGTAAGAGAGAACACAGTTAAAAATTAAAGGCTATTGAATGAAGATAGATGAAAAGATAGTTGATTATGTCCACTCTGCCATTTTACTTATGGAGTGAATGGATCAATGCAGAGAATGGAAATTTCTCATTCCCCAGGTGTCGGAGATTTCTCAGTTCATAAAGTGACACCTTTCTGCAGTCTTAAATATTTTAACAATTATCAAACCTTCCCCTGATGCCTTGCTACCCTTTGGAGAATGTATAGTCTGTGTAATTACCTCTCCTGTGAGATTGTATAGTCTGTGTAATTTCTTCTATTGTGGAGGAGATATCAGCATGGATCAGTATTCTGTTTTTGAGCCTGAATTTGAATTTGGAACCTCAGGGTTAAAAAGGAATTCAAGTTAATATGCCTGAATATTACAGTTATCATTGCTATTCTACATAACTTTACCATCAGAGCCCTTAACATGTAATCTTGGGCGATTGTAGTTGCTGAGATTTAATTTGAATGTCATATGGAAGTCACATGTGTTGTTCTTGAATTTTTCCTCAATTTGTACTAGACCATTATTGCAGAAAAACTGTTTTATCCTATAAATACCTTTGATGGCATGTTTTCTTACATCCAAAAATTTTATCCAGTTATGATGGTTCTTTGGTGAGTTCTGTTTTTGCATTCAGAGTTGCATTTCCATCAAAACCACTTTAAATTCACAGGTCCATTTGGATAATTGTTTGGTTTTATTAATTGGGTTGGTCTCTTATCTTTCTTCATAATATAAGGTATAAGCAAAACATTCTTAAATATCATTAATATTACTTTTTTTGTCTCACTCTAAATGTTATCTATTATGGCTTGAGACAAATGGATACTGTTTTCTCATTCCATAAATACATGAAGATAAGCTACCCAAGGCCTGTAGAAAATGTCATAAATAACATACATTTCAGATGTTTGGAAAAGATTACACATACTAATGTTCTTTCCAAAGATTCTACATGAAGCAAGATTTACAGAGGTGGAATAATTCAAAGTAGGAAACACCTGTTCACTTGACAGTGAATAACAAACTATCACAAATATTTAATTGTATATATACCTAATTGGATTGGGGGTAAGAAATTAAAGAGGAAGTCACCTGGTAGAATTTTGCAAAGATCATAACTTAATCATAGCTAACACTTGGTTGAAGAATCATGAAACAAGGTTGTATACATGGAAGAAGCCTGGAGATACTAGAAGCTATCAGATAGATTATACAGGGGTAAGACAGAGATTTAGGAACCAGGTTTTAAATTGTAAGACATTTCCAGCTGCAGTTGTGGACTCTGACCACAATGTATTGGTTATTAACTTTAGATTAAATCTGAAGAAACTGAAAAAATGTGGGAATTTAAGAAGATGGTACCAAGATAAACTGACTAAACCAGAATTTGTACAGCGTTTCAGGGAGAGTATAAGGGAACAATTGACAGGAATGGGGGAAAGAAATACAGTAGAAAAGAATGGGTAGCTTTGGGGAATGAAGTAGCGAAGCCAGTAGAGGATCAAGTAGGTAAAAAGATGAGGGCTAGTAAAATCCTTGGGTAACAGAAGAAATATTGAATTTCATTGATTAAAGGAGAAAACATAAAAATGCAGTAAATGAAGCAGGCAATAAGGAATACAAATGTCTCAAAAATGAAATCAACAGGAAGCGCAAAATGGCTAATCAGGAATGGCTAGAGGACAAATGTAAGGATGTAGAGGCATATATCACTAGGCGTAAGATAGATACTGTGTACAGAAAAATTAAAGAGACCTTTGGAGAAAAGAGAACCCCTTGTGAGAATATCAAGAGCTCAGACTGAAACCCAGTTCTAAGCAAAAAAAAATGGAAAGCAGAAAGGTGGAAAGAGTATATAGAGGGTCTATACAAGGGCGGTGCACTTGAGGACAATATTATTGAAATGGAAGAGGCTGTAGATGAAGATGAAATGGGAGATATGATACTGCATGAAGAGTTTGACAGAGCACTGAAAGATATGAGTCAAAACAATTCCCCGGGAGTAGACAACATTCCATTAGAACTACTGACAGCCTTGGGAGAGCCATGCCTAAGAAAACTCTACCATCTGGTGAGCAAGACATATGAGACAGGCAAAATACCCACATAATTCAAGTAGAATATAATAATTCCAATCCCAATGAAAGCAGGTGTTGACAAATGTGAAAATTACTGAACTATCAATTTAATAAGCCATGGCTGCAAAATACTATCACGAATTCTTTACAGACAAATGGAGATACTAGTAGAAGCTGACCTTGGTGAAGATCAGTTTGGATTCCGTAGAAATACTGGAACGTGTGAGGCAATACTGACCTTACGACTTATCTTAGAAGAAAGAATAAGGAAGGGCAAACCTATGTTTATAGCATTTGTAGACTTAGAGAAAGCTTTTGACAATGTTGATTGGAATAGTCTCTTTCAAATACTGAAGGTGGCAGAGTTAAAATACGGGGAGCGAAAGGATATTTACAATTTGTACAGAAACCAGATGGCAGTTATATGATTCGAGGCACATGGAAGGGAAGAAGTGGTTGGGAAGGGAGTGAGACAGTGTTGTAGCTTCTCCCCAATGTTATTCAATCTGTATATTGAGCAAACAGCAAGAGAAACAAAAGAAAAATTTGGGGTAGGTATTAAAATCCATGGAGAAGAAATAAAAACTCTGTGGTTTGCTGATGACATTGTAATTCTGTCAGAGACAGCAAAGGACTTGGAATAGCCGTTGAACAGAATGGACAGTGTCTTGAAAGGAGGATATAAGATGAACATCAACTAAAGCAAAACGAGGATAATGGTATGTAGTCAAATTAAGTCGGGTGATGCTGAGGAAATTAGATTAATAAATGAGACACTTAAGGTAGTAAAGGTGTTTTGCTATTTGGGGAGCTAAATGGTCAAAGTAGTGAGGATATAAAATGTAGACTGGCAATGGGAAGGAAAGTGTTTGTGAAGAAGAGAAATTTGTTAACATAGAGTATAGATTTAAGCACCAGGAAGTCGTTTCTGAAAGTATTTGTATGGAGTGTAGCCATGTATGGATGTGAAACATGGACGATAAATAGTTTGAACAAAAAGAGATTAGAAGCTTTCAAAACGTGGTGCTACAGAAGAAGCTGAAGATTAGATGGGTAGATCACATAACTATAATGAGGAGGTATTGAATAGAATTGGAGAGAAGAGGAGTTTGTGGTATAACTTGACTAGAAGACGGGATCAGTTGGTAGTACATGTTCTAAGGCATCAAGGGATCACCAATTTAGTATTGAGGGCAGCGTGGAGGGTAAAAATTGTAGAGGGAGACCAAGAAATGAATAGACTAAGCAGATTCAGAAGGATGTAGGTTGCAGTAGGTACTGGGAGATGAAGAAGCTTACACAGGATAGAGTAGTATGGAGAGCTGCATCAAACCAGTCTCAGGACTGAAGACCACAACAACAACAAACTTACCTAATCCCATTATATAATTAACAACACTTTCTAACACAGACCACATTACCACACAAAAGATGTGCAGACACTGTATTTACATAACACTCATGTTATTTCATACTATTGACAATATAAATATCAGTTACTTCTGCTGAGAAATTCTTCAGGAGTAGAAGGAGTTGGTCACCAATAAACCCTGTATGCTTTTTCTTTTAAATTGTATTCTATTAGTAGCTAAACATTTTATGCTGCTGGAAAGTTATCGCAAATGTGTGTTCCTGAATACTGGAAGCCTTTCTGGACCAAAGTAAGTTACATTAAAATAACAAAGTACCTGACAGTCAAGCATGGAAGGTGAAAAAGTCACAAGTTCACCTTGCCCAGGGCACTCGATACAGATGTGGCAGCAGCAACTATACACTTCAGTTCTCGATACACTTAAATGCAGTCATTCAACAAGCAGTATTGGGTTTGCTTAACCCTGCAGAGAGCATGTGAGGTACACCTGTCACCCAGCACGTTTGGAATGTGATTGTTTGTTATATTTGAAGTTGCAGCCTTCCTGTGCTTAGTACCTTTGAAATGGGTTTATTTTTGAAGGTCCATTTAAATTGAACACTAGTTGAACAGCTAAACTGTTAGCAATGCTGAAGTGTGTGGGGCTACAACTGTCCACCATGCATGTAAGTACATAAAAATTCCTGAAGGAATTTTTTCTCTTTTTTAAAATTATTTCATACTAAATTCATTGTAAGAACAATACTTGAATTTTTTATTAATGTGATATATAGCATCTATGTTAACTATGAGCAATTACTTATGCATTCTTAAATGTTTACTTCTTTAATGTATTTTATAGGAAATAGTGGTTAACAACGAAATAGTGGTTGCTGGGAATTTTAATGTTGATTTATTGAAAATTTGGAAAATATTTTGAGTAGATTTCTCGACCATGTTATAGTGCTGGGTGGAGATTTTAATTTGCCAGATATAGACTGGGAGACTAAAACATTCATAATGGGTGGCAGGGACAATAATCCAGTGAAATTTTTTTTTAAATGCATTATCTGAAACCCACCTTGAGCAGTTAAACAGAGAACTGACTCCTGGCAATAACATATTAGATCTTCTGGTGACAAACAGACCCAAACTATTTGAAACAGTTAACACAGAACTGGGAATCAGCAATCATAAAGTGGTTACTGCATCAATGATTTCAGCCATAAAAAGAAATATTAAAAAAGGTAGGAAGATTTTTCTGTTTAGCAAAAGTGACAAAAAGAAGATTTCAGAGTACCTGATGGCTCAACACAAAAGTTTTGTCTCAATTACAGATAGTGTTGATGATCAGTGGACAAAGTTCAAAACCGTCGTACAATATGCATTAGATGAGTATGCGCCAAGCAAGATCATAAGAGATAGAAAAGAGCCACCATGGTACAACAACCAAGTTAGAAAAGTGCTGCGGAAGCAGAGGGAACTTCACCACAAACATAAACATAGCCAAAGCCTTTGAAGAGAAACAAAAATTACACGAAGCGAAACATAGTGTGAGGAGGGCTGTGCAAGAGGTGTTCAATGAATTTGAAAGTAAAGCTCTGTGTACTGACTTGGCAGAGAATCCTAAGAAATTTTGGTCTTATGTCAAAGCGGTAGGTGGATCAAAGCAAAATGTCCAGACACACTGTGACCAAAATGGTGCTGCAACAGAGGATGACAGACTAAAGGCCGAAATACTAAATGTCTTTTTCCAAAGCTGTTTTGCAGAGGAAGACTGCACTGTAGTTCCTTCTCTAGATTATTGCACAGATGACAAAATGATAGATATTGAAATAGATGACAGACGAATAGAAATAAAATTAAAATCACTCAAAAGAGGTAAGGCTGCTGGACCTGATAGGACAACAGTTTGATTTTGCACAGAGTATGTGAAGGAATTTGCCCCCCTTCTTGCAGTGGTGTACCGTAGGTCTCTAGAAGAGCATAGCGTTTCAAAGGATTGGAAAAGGGCACAGGTCATTTCCATTTTCAAGAAGGGACGTGGAACAGATGTGCAGAACTATATCTCTAATGTCGATCAGTTGTAGAATTTTGGAACACGCATTATGTTCGAGTATACTGACTTTTCTGGAGACTAGAAATCTACTCTGTAGGAATCAGCATGGGTTTTAAAAAAGATGATCGTGTGAAACCCAGCTCACAATATTTGTCCATGAGACTGAGAGGGCTGTAGACACGGGTTCCCAGGTAGATGCCGTGTTTCTTGACTTCTGCAGGTTGTTCGATACAGTTCCCCACAGTCATTTAATGAACGAAGTAAGTGCATATGGACTATCAGACCAATTATGTGATCGGATTGAAGAGTTCCTAGATAACAGAATGCAGCATGTCATTCTCAATGGAGAGAAGTCTTCCGAATTGTTTTCCCCTAAAGGTAACTCAAATCACACAGAAGTCAAAATATAAATGGTGGATTACACAAGGCATAAATTTATCATATAGGACAAAAAGGAGACTGTATGCACTATCTAGGAACAGTTCTGATGTTAGAATTGTAATGTATTACAAAGAATACTGCAAAATATTGAAGCAAGTAATCCAGCTTTATTATGAGAAAAAGATAATTACATCAGGTAACAAAATAAAAACTATATGGGATATTGTGAAGATAGAGACAGGTGGGGCCAAAAAGGAAGAGGAGCAGATAGCTCTAAAAATAAATGAGAGTTTGGTAACAAGTACATGTACTGCTGCAAACCTCTTAAACAAGTACTTCATTTCTGTTGCAGACAGCTTGGGGTTATCAGGTTCAGTGAACAGTGCAATAGAGTATCTGAGACCAGTCTTTAAAAATAACTTCAGTAAAATGAAAATGACACTCATGTCTCCCAGAGAAGTCAAATCCATCATAAAATCCTGACAATCTAAGTAATCCAGTGAGTATGATAACATATCAACAAAGTTACTGAAGGCGTGCTCGTGCAAGTGGAGTTCTACCTTAAATTATTTGTGCAATCAATCTCTTATCAGCAGAACATTTCCAGACTTGTTAAATTATACTGAAGTCAAGCCTCTTTACAAGAAGAGGGATAAAGAGATACCATCAGACTATCGACCATTTTCACTTTTGCCAGCTTTTTAAGAAATATTTGAAAAGGCTGTGTTCAAGCATTTGCTTAAGCATCTGGCTGCAAACAATGTATTTTGCAAGTCACAGTTTGGATTTCATAAGGGTTCTGGTATACAGAAAGATATTTACACTTACAATGAGAATCTACTTAATTCATTAGATAATAAATTAAAGGCTACTGGCATTTTCTGTGACCTGTCAAAGCCTTTGACTGTGTGAAGCACAGCATTCTCTTAAGTAAATTTGAATATTATGGTGTCACCTGCAATGCTGCGAAATGGTTTGAGTCTTATCTATCCAACACGAAACAAAGGGTGTCAGTTCAAAGTACCTGTGCAGTAAGCAGTCAGTCTTCATCTGACTGGGAATTAATTACATGTGGTGTTCCCCAACATTCCATCTTGGGTCTATAGCTTTTTCTTGTGTACATTAATAACCTCTCATCTGTTAGATTGCCAGACGCTAAGTGTGTTTTGTTTGCAGATGATACAACGTTGCAGTAAGTATAAAGTTAATTACAGATTGAGAAATGGCTGTTAACCAAATTTTCACTGACATTAATGAGTGGTTTAAAGCTAATTCACTGCCATTAAACTTTGAGAAGTCCCACTATATGCAATTCAGAAGCTGTAAGAGATGTCCTTTCTGCATGAGTACAATGTATGAAGACATGCAGATTGAAGAGGTTGACAGTGTTAAATTTCTGGGATTAAAACTCAATAATAAATTCAGATGGGAAAGGCATACTAAGAATTGTTTAAGCACCTAAACAAGTCTTTATTTGCAGTGAGAATGATGTCAGATGTAGGAGATATAAATATAAAATAACTTGCACACTTTGCTTACTTTCATTCTGTTATGTCATATGGGATCATATTCTGGGGCAACTCATCAAACTGAGCAAAAGTTTTTAGGGTGCAAAAGCATGTGATAACAATCATTTGTAGTGTAAATTCAAGAACATCATGTAGAAACCTGTTCAAGGAAATTTGTATTCCAGCCACTGCTTCTCAGTATATTTATTCCTTAATGAAAGTTGTTGCAAGTAATACATCTCTATTTCCATCAAATAGCTCAATACATAGTATTAATACTACAAATAAGAACAATCTACATAAAGACCTAAAATCACATACCTTGGTCCAAAGCGGGGTCCATTATTCAGGAACATACATTTTCAATAAATTGTCAGCAACCATTAAAAACTTGGTTTCAGATAAAGCATGGTTTAAACAGAGTTTGAAACACTTTTTGATAGGCAACTCCTTCTGCTCCATAGATCTTAACAAAGACTAAGCCAGCTTAAGTAAAAATATCAGTTAGATTTCAGTTTTGACAACACTTGGTCACAACGGTCAAGATTAGGTATTTTGTGTATGTTAAATTTATTTATAGTGCATAGCAGTGTTTCATTCTGACAGCACGTTAATTCAAATGGTTCAAATGGCTCTGAGCACTATGGGACTTAACATCTTAGGTCATCAGTCCCCTAGAACTTAGAACTACTTAAACCTAACTAACCTAAGGACATCACACACATTAATGCCCGAGGCAGGATTCGAACCTGCAACCAAAGCAGTCGCACAGTTCCGGACTGAGCGCCTAGAACCGCGAGACCACTGCGGCCAGCAGCACGTTAATTCTGCAAATATTAGCCGCTCCTGTTTACTGCATTATATTAACCTATTTTGACTATCTTCTGAAAATGATCAGGGTAGCATGTACTATATTCAAATGTTTTATGTTATACTTTCTGACATGTTCCACACCCACAAGAATCATCTCATTGTTTGGGTCTATGGAACGAAAACTGAATCTAATCTAATCTACAATCTATTTGAGTGATGCCAGATGAAACACAAAGAAGGATGATAAAGACTTCTAACTCTGAGGTGCATATACTGAGAAAATTCTATAATATATTAATCAGTGGAAAGCACAGAATTTCTACAGAGGTTGGCCTGAGAAATGATGAAACCTCAAATTCAGTACAGATCTGCTGTCCCTAAAAATCCCATTGAATTACAATGCCATGCATGTGTTTTACTGGGCATAAATTCGGCAGCCACACCACAAAACAATCCCAGAGAAGGTTACAAAGGATGCTGCTATGAGTGTGCAAGGCAGAAAGGATAGTTAACTGTGATATGGTGTGATAAATGAAAACGGTTGATATGTTTTTCTCATTTACATACTGTATTTGTTAACTGTATCTGAAATAATTTATTTAATGTTGTTATTCAAATTTATGTTTTATTTCCATCATCATACATACACAAAGATACAAAAAAATTAAATACAATGAGTGATTAAAAAATCAAATGGTGGACAGGAGTTCCCCACATGTCTAACTACATAATAGTATAGCATGCCCCTACTGCAGGGTTAACAGGCTGGTAATAACTTTTTTCAATTTTATGCAAACTTTTGCTACTAGTTTGCAAATGACTGTGGTATCGAGCTCTTGAGGTAGTAGAGCAATATGACAACAATGAAAAGTATATAGATATGACTAAGTTCATTCCCTGATTGTTGTTGCTATGGTAATTGTTCTCCACACAAATACCTGTCAATTACTTCATTATTCTGACCCAACTATAGGACTGATTCTATGAAATGACATGTTGTTAGAAAAAGGAATATATTATTTATTATAAAATTCATTAATAAGTGTATATACTTGGAAGTACTGTTAGTATTTCCAGTTCCTTGAATAGGCTTATCCTGACCCAACTATAGTACTGATTGTGTAACTGACCTGTTGGTTTAAAAAAGGGATACATTATTTATTATAAAATTCATTAAGGAGTATATATACTGGGAAGTACTGTTAGTATATCCAGTTCCTTGAATAGGCTTATACTGACCCAACTACAGTACTGATTTTTTGAACTGACTTGTTGGTTTGAAACAGGGATTAATTATTTATTACAAAATTCATTAAGGATAATATATACTAGGAAGTAGCTATTAGTATTCACAATTCCTTGAATAGGCTTGTAACAGGATGTTCTCGAATTTGCACCACAAATAATATGTATAAAACAATTCTGGGTTGACATAACTTTAGTTTGGCTTGATGAGTTACCATAAATATGTATGACATTATAAAATGAAAGTACAAGATGTATGCCAGCTATCACCTATGCCTGACAACAATCAAGTTGCAAATAAGGATTTGTTTTGGCACTGAATTTATTATTAAGTTGTAGTTCAAAGAATTTTACACTGTCATCCCACTCTATCTGTTTATGATCACATTTTAGAGATATGTTATGTGGAAATATTATAAGACCTGAACTGCATATAGTGTGTGCTTTTGAAGTTTCACCACAAAGAAATGGCTATAAACTGTTTATTTATTTTTATGAAAGTGTTATTAACAGTTATTTCTGAATGTATAGTTTATCTACAATTTATTGAAATGTTCTACATCATCTGTATATAAAAAAAAAACAGAAGCTTTGCACTGGTAATTGCATCCTCTCTGGTCTGGAAGCATGTACC
This sequence comes from Schistocerca gregaria, assembly GCF_023897955.1. NCBI lineage: Eukaryota > Metazoa > Arthropoda > Insecta > Orthoptera > Acrididae > Schistocerca > Schistocerca gregaria. Next base: position 555,319,480 of record NC_064931.1, read on the forward strand.
GATTTGGTTGAGAAGGGTGTCATAAAGCCAGTCTATCTTCTCTTGAGACAAGCTGGCCCATAGCTGTTGTCCTTGATAGCCCAGATATTGGCAGTGGGACAAAGGTGACACATGAACTGGTCCCACATATGTTCTATCAGGAAGAATGGGACTTATTCCCAGGTTGCCACCATATCCAGCAACAATGGTCATCCAGGCTAGTGTAGAACCATGATTTGTCACTGGACACAACATGACACCATTCACTACCAGCCCACACTTCTCAATTATGACTTCACTACAAACACAGCTATTTGTATTCTGGTGTTAATTGCAGCTTACATATGGGACAGAAATTTCAGCCAATGCTAGTCTCCAACCAGTTCTGTGGGATGATACAGAATGTTGCAGGGCGTACACTACTCCATGTCCAGATGTGAAGTGGTTGCAAAGTGCTTGGTACACAAAATGATGATTCCCCTTTATAATGCCCAGACATAGTAGACCTGAACATAGATGTCAAGCATGCCTGCCTTTGTGTTCCTGTGGAGTTCAACACTAGGCCACTGTCACATCTGAATTACCCACAAAACTGAATATTTGACAAGTTGACCAGCTGGCCATATGGATTTACAATAATGACTGTTTCAAATTCTGCCAGCTACTGACAACACTGTCTCATAATGTAGCATCTCTGCATCCTTCACAGTGATTACTGAACATCTGACACTGTTCATGTATCTTATACACCCTGCCATGTCTGGTAACAACACTTAACATAAACAACTCTAATGCAAGCAAATGTTCTACCTGTCACAGAGAACTGCAACTCCAATCAGTTACATACCCATCAATAGTGTGTATGTTTACAAAGTTACATTGCCATCCAGCCATGTCTTTGGGGTGCTTAACTTTTTTTTGCCAAGCAGTGTATTATTGTACATTAGTTTTTCCAAAATTTTTGATAATTATGGCAAAAGTGTAGTGGTATGGATGTTGTATGTTATTTCATTAACTTCTTAGTCATACTGACACTTAATTTTTACATATTACAGCCAATCAGGAAATAACTGGATAGGCAAAAACTTAGTATCTTAGTAAATTCAGGAAAACACTCCTTAATTAACTTTTTTAATTTTTAAATTTATTTAAGAGTTTACCATGAAAAGTACTTCTTCAGGTGAAGTGAAGGTAATATTCATGTTGTTAATTTATAAGTTCCAGTATCAGATATACCATGGCAGCTTTTACTAAGTCTGACAGTTGCATTTTTAAGTAAAAGATTTAAATGCTTCTGAAGAAACTTTGCAGCTCTGCATAAATCTATTAACAATGCATCATTTACTCTTAAATCTATCTGCTATGCCTCTATTCTGGTCCTATCAATTTCCTCCTTTACTATATTTTCTTTAATTTGTTGTCTGCTGTGCCTTTTTCCCTTGTTATGCATTCATTTCAATGCTGGGATTACTTTCTTCAATCACTTATCTTATAATGTGCTATAACACATCAGGGTTGTTTCTGAGTATCACTTGCATTTCCCTCTTTTTCTAATAAAATATATTTATTTTTTGTACAACCCATGGCTTTCTGTATACTTTCATCAATCTGAGTTACTTTCAGGGTAGGAAGGTTTTCAAACTGGTAGAGAACTTCTTATGTCTACAGCCTGTTTGGTATCTCTTAGGTCTCATCAAATTTCTTCTTTGTTTTGCTTTTTCTTGATGAATATTAGAGAATTTAAACAATTTTAAAATGATTGTATTGAACCCAGCAACAATTAATTCTCACTTCATCCATATTTATTGTTTGTAAAAATGGTGAGTGATCAATTTGCATGTTATGAATTATTTCAATTTAATGCCAGAGGTTAATAATCACAAAATTATAGTTACTGTCTTAGTATGGGAAAATTTTAATGTGCATTGGCAATTTTAAAGCCCATCAAGAATGTTCTGGAAAGCTACATTTTATAATTAGGATATTTCATAAACTGACATGTTTTAGTAAAACTACACATTTTTGAAAAGAGAAAATTTCAGTTGCAAATCTATAACAAAGGATATTAGAAAGAATTACATTTTAAGTTTTAAATATTTATGAACATATTAAACAGTTGGTTTGCGGAGGGGGAGGGGGGGGGGGTTGCTGAATTTTGGCATCCAATGGTTGACGGGTGTCATAAATTTAGAATATTTCATTAAATAAAATGTTATTTCCACAGCTCTTATGAGCAGACTATAATTGTACTAAGAATAATAAAGTTTAGTGAAATATAATGTGCACTTAGCTGTTTTTAGTTGTATTTTCCATTCAAGTCATTTGCACTGTATATATCACTCCAGTTTGGATCTGAGCAATTTCCTAAAGTAATCTAGTTTTGGCTGACTAACTAACCTTATTAATTCTGAATTAATACATTTGTATCCTGATAACACTCAGTGTTAACAACTGGATTTCATGGTCTGAGATGACACTATTTCTTGGTTTTGCATAATTTTGCATAATTTTATCCATTAGTTTTATCTCAATTGACATTATAACCAATGGCTCTTTTGGAGGAATTAGCTTCACTAATTAGTTAGTTTACAGTAGGAATTTACTTGAGGGATGTTAATGACTGCAATAAACTCTTGGTGGAAGAATTTCAAAAATATGTACGAAAATTGCAAGTAACCACAATTTCTTTTTTGTTTTGTTCTTAAATATGACAACAGGGCTTCTAGCTGATTTATGAACAAATTAAAATTTCCCACAGGCACTTGATACAAATGGACATTTATAAAGGATTTATTTTAAAAATCTACATCTGTTGCACATGCTTCGAAATACTGCTCTAAAAAAAATTTATTAGTGTGTATGTTTTTAAACATATGGTGATTCGTGATGAAAGCGGCAACTTTACCTTTCTCTGCTTCTGCTCTACATAAGTGAGATGTTAATCTAACTCCAGTAACACATCTACACCGCTGGTCACACGATATACAATCAGACAGGTAATTTCATCTGGGTTTTACAACTCTAATCAACAGATGCAACTTATTACTTCTGTTCCTCAGCCCTCAGATATTGTGATGAAACAATGGTAACTGACAATTTACACTGACCTTAATATAACTATACAAAAATATAATTTCTGGTGATTGTCATGAATCTCCTCCCCAAACAGTTGTTGGCAAGAATGCATTATAGTAGAACTATACTGTTTAATTACTTTCTCAGGTGGATGGTTGTTTCAGTGTTTCAGTCATAACTTCCAGGAAGGAAAAAATATCCACTCATTTGGACTGATGTAGACTTTCATCTGTTTTGTCTCTATCCAATCTTTAGATTATGTTGGTGCTCTCATACTTCTAACCTCCTCATAAATACTGACATTCTATTGGCCAAGAATTTTTTTCTCATGTATGCACCTCACAATGTTATTGTGCTTGAACCTCTGAAAGATTAAAACTGTATACCAGACCATGTCTGATATCCAGATCACTGCCTTTTGTATGTAATGCCCTTACTAACAGAAATACCAATGCATGACTCACAGCCCACCTAAATAGATTCATTCTGCCAATGTGTTTTAAAATATTTTTCAAACTCCACAGAAGCTCTCTTGCATACATTGCAGACTTAGTACCCCCAGAACAAAGGATGTCACAGAGTATGGCTTAACCAAAGCCTAGAGATTGTTTCTAGAGTGAATCTTACATTCAGAAAATTTAATTTAGTCCATTTCACTTACATTTAATGAATTTGTAAAGCAAAAAATAGTCATATCATTACATACCTGAAGAGTCATCTGAATATGACGCTCCAGAAGAGAAATAGCCACTTGTGCTATCAGCTGAGCTCGGTGGTCGATGTGAGGGCCTCATACCTTCCACAGTCACTTTATTCTGACCATGAAACAATGCACAAACTTCAGTTATACTTAATCTGAGAACTTAATTACTGTGGAATAAAACTTATAACGATAAGTGAAAGATCTATATCAAATAATCAAACCGCTTAACCTCTCACTATTTGATTACATTATGTGAATTGTATTCCATGGAGAGCAGTCTCTGGGATAGGAAACAAAGGATATATATTTTAAAATAAAATACAAAATAATGACTTAACTTTATGAAGCATCATAATATTCTCTGCCAATATTAATTCCACTGTAAAATAATACACAAGTGTAGCTGTAAGGATATCCTTCAATGAAGTAGGAGTAGGCAATTTAATCCCAAACTACACTCCATTACTTGCAAGGCATTTAATATGGTGTGGTGGGTTTCTGAACACATGTGCACAGGTATCTGGCTCTGACTACTTTTTGTCCTCGTTTCCTTTCTGCTGCCCTATATCCAGCCAATGTGGTACTTACCACACCTTTACATAGGCCATTATTTTTATGGGGCCATGACTCCCAAAAGCATTTTAAAGCTGCTGCTAGCTCATCCCTCCCCCAACCCCTCCCCTCAATAAGGAGTAATTCTTTTAACCCTTGTATCGACACCTAGTATAACTGCATGGTAAAGTGTGAGATCATGGTTCAAAGTGTTTGCACATTATGCATCTATGGTATAACTTGTGGAAAAGCCTGATATTTACATAGGTGGATGGGGAAAATTGCCCAAACCATATTCAGGCTGACCAGCACAACAACCCCCATCACTACCCTATGCAGAAGATTCGATTTGGGGCCAGGGTGTCTCCCATGTCATGCAAATGGGTGATTTAATGTGCTTAGCCATCTGGACTTGAAATCCTTTTTGTATTAAGATTAAATCCTTAAACTTTTTGTGCAATTTATTTCTTATACTTGTATTAAAAAGGAACTGGTATTTGAGAGAAAAAAAATACTGTGTGACAATTGATGCACATTAATGAATAAACATACTGTGAAACACTTTTCCAGATAACAGTTCTTCTAAAGAGGTTTCTGTAGGGTGTTCTAGAACTAACATTACACATTATTTTTACATTACTTTTTTGTATTCTGGAAATGTAATGCCTGGAAACAGAATTTCCCTAAACAATCATTCCCTGATTAACTAGTGAAATAGATATGTAAAAAATATGAACAGAGGTAAGCATGGAGCTACCCAAGAGGTAGAAGTCAACATCAATGAAGGTGGCACATTGGGCTGAGGATGACCAAGTGAGGTGTATATGAGAAAAGATATTCAGGTTGTGAAGGAATGAGGATAGGTGTCTCGGACTTATATCCGTATCATGAAGATCTCATGATTAATGTGAACCAGAAAAGGGGCTTGGGTTTTGTGAGGCTAGGAAGATTTCCTGTAGTTGGCCCACAAACAGACTCACATAGGAGGTTTCCATATGGGTGGCCATGGTTATGTCATTGAGTTGCTTATGTATATTATTCTCAAAGGAAAAGTAATTCTGTATGAGGGTGTAATTGGTTAGGTGAAATGATGCAGTGGGTTTGGAGTTGGAGGAGATTGGGAGGGTAGTATTTGATAGCAGCAATAACACTGGCATGGGTGATGTTGGTGTATAGAGTTGTGTCATCAAAACTGATAAGCTGGGGTGCTGCTGGTAATGGGAGAAGGTTGAGAGTTGGTGAAGGTAGTGGTGTGTATTTGTAACATGAAAGGCTATTCTGTGTATGCTGTGAGCAATTATTTGGAGGTGTTGGTAACCAGCTACAAAAGTTCATCCAGGACTGTTAGGTTTATGGATTTTAGGAAGCATGTAAAAGATGGGTATGTAGGGATCTCTGGGGTTGGATTCAGGGAAAAGATTCTGAGATGGGCCTAAGGATTAAGGTAGAGATTGGAGGTTAAGTTTGCGATTCTGGGACAGGATCACTATGACAGAGCTTGCAGTTGGAAGAGTCAGATCGTGCCATTGGCACTGGAGGAGTCTTTTGACTTCATGTAGGAAAATTAAATCATGGTCTGTACTGAGGTTGCAAACGGATCTTCTTTCTTCTTTTAAAATATGTTACTTTCTGGGATGGTATCTGAGAAAGGATGATGCAGTCAAGTTGGATGTAAGGAGTTCCTGGAAGGAAACCATGGGGTCATTAGATGACTGAGAGAGAGATAATCACAGCTGGATAGTAGTAAAACCTAGTCCTCCTCAGCCCAAGTGTCACCTTCCTGCACACTGACCACAATGTCTTTAATGGTTTTATCCTACCTCTGTACACATCAAGCCCACTAACAAACAATAGTACTTGCATTCTGATAGCTGTTATCCATTCCACACCAAAAATTGCTCCTATATAGCCTGACTGCTCATGGGTAGCACACAACCATTCTCTGCTGAAGGACTTACTAATGTTATCACAGGCAGGCATTATGCCCCAATCTTAGCCTGCAAACATATTTCCTGCACTATATCCTCACACACCCTCACACCGTCCTCAAGAACTGGCTGCAAAGGAGCACCACCCTCATTACCCAATATCAGTCTAGACTGTAACAACTGAACCATGCTGTTCACCAGTGGTTCGACTATCCATCACTGTACATCCTTCATTCCCATAATCTTCCTCGACTCAAATCTCCATCTTCCTAGACTCAGGGCAGGGGATTGAGCATACATGCATTGCATGTATGAGTACTCTAGTTTGTTAAACAATTAATCTGAAAGCTACTGAAATTTTCATTATCTTTTGAGTGTGTTTTGACAATCCAACATGTCCACTATTCAGTGAGTTATCTCGATTACTCCTAAATTACTTACAAAAAATTAATATGCTTAATATTGTGTAGTAACAGTCATAATGTGATTGGACTGACACTCACTATAACGTTGTGCCATTGAAATGAACTCAGTTGGCTGGAAACCTGACAACTTAAAACTAATTCAATGATGTTCTTTTCAGTAAAAAGTATTGTACTGTTTTTTATTCATATTTTTAGTATAGTACCAAACAGTCAAAACATGTGTCTTCACTTAAATGCAAGCTGAACATCATTTATGAGTGCTAAAAATAATGGAGAACAGAAAACAGAATCTTGTAGTATACTGGGACTGAGCTCTATAAATTCAAGAGTGCATATACGATTGTGCAGATGGGACGGGTGTATATTGCTTTGTGTTATGCATGAGATAAAAACCATGAACCTACAGTGTCTATAAGGTATTCACTTGTGCGTGAGAACATGATGGTGCACACAGTAAAAGATTTCAGCTAAATCAGAAAATATCGAGAAACAAACTCCTCGTAGCAGTCACAAAGCGCGAGAAACTTACTATTGTTAAAATGCTAGTGAGGGAAATGTAATAGTGCTGTCAAGTAAAATTATGGTAGTATACATATTTACTTTTGAAGAAAGTTATTTTCACCAGAGGAAGAATGAGTATTATGAAAGGCAAGACCCAATGGACAGTGTGGATGACATTTAAGACTTCAGATAGCAAGAAATAGGGTAGAGTACTCAAGATACATAATTTAACAAAATTGTGGCTGAGGATTATGATTATCTATCAAGAGACAAAAGTACAGTTCAGTGGAAGACTAGAGATGCACATCTTCCTCCAATGCTAACCAAAAAATTCCTTAAAGCTTGTAAATAAAAAGTAGTGCATATACTGACTTGTACTGATATTATTCAATATCTGCCATTGAGAAATATGCAGATGAGCTGTGATGTTGTTCACATTAAACTGTACAAGCTTCCAATGAAGCAGAAAAGCCAATGATGCTGGCCATGGTGTAAAGACCAAGTAAGAAAGAAATACCTCCATGTTCATCAAAATGCACCAGCAAATGCCACATTCAGAGTCATAAGGAAATAGTTGATCTTTTATTTGAGGTTACAGTACATAATAAATTGTTGTGTGATTATTGACTGAGATTTAAGTAAGTACATGCACACAAGAGAATTTACTTTTTATATTATGCCCTAGCAAACAGTCTCATAACTCTTCCTACTAACAAATTAAAAGATCAGCTGAGAAGCATTCTAATTGAAAACCCTTTTTATTCCATAGACGAGTATTATATCTGTATGAAAAGTACTTCATAAGTATGTCAAGCTCATTGTTTTAAGTAACCTACAACTAATATAATGTTGATAAAAACAATATTTGTAATATTGTGATTGTATACTACCAAATGTAAAATCCATCAAAATGTAAAATTTATTAATACAAACGAATCTTTAGTTTGTAATTTATAAACTGACGTATTCAGAAGAATGATCTGTATGATGTCCTGAAACTGTATTATTTCTAGGGATTGTATTTGATTATTTGATGTTGAATAAATATTATTATTATTATTATTATTATTATTATTATTATTATTATTATATGGCTGAATTTGTGACTAAAGAGATAATTTCAAAAACTGATAGTTTCCTGTTGTTAAGCATGGAGAGCAATTAATAATAAACAGGTGTTGTTAGTTAAACCTCATGGTGGTAATGCAGGACTACAGTTGTTCATTTTCTCTGTTAATCACTCTCAAGATAAGATTAAGAACTAAATAAATTAATTAATTGTACCTGTGGGCTACTGAACATCCTTTACCTTTTCACTGCTATAAATGACCTCTTTGTGTTCTGTGCTGAGGCTACTTTTGTTATGGCTGTACTGCTTGCCTAATGCCAGTATCTGAGCTGAGAGATGGCATTCTGGTGGACATGATGTACATATCATCCAATTTTTTTAAAAATTATTTTATTTTTGTACATTTTACAGTCTGATATCTTCAATTAATAAGGAACCGAATTTCTTTTCATTATCCATCACGCTTACTGCACTACAACAAATTAAGTAAAACATTGTCTGTGCTAAGACAAAACATTATGGCCGATATGAAAACTACAGGTGTGAAAATTTGATTTTTCCACATATTACAGATTGATATTTGTGTTCTATAAAAAACTGATTCTTTTTCATTATCCAGCATATTTACTGCACTGCGTCAAATTAAGTAAAGAACTGCATGAAATTTTAAAGAGTTGGCAGATGTAAAAATGCATGGCATAAACTTTGCATGTGGTAGATTTCAGTTCTTACACTGCAGTGAATTAAATGTAGATAATGTATGAAAATTTCATTTAAAATTTAGAGCGGAATGATATTTCATTTCATTCTCAAGTTATTCAGTTTTATATCCGATGGACAGTTGGACACGACATGCTCTGTTCCATCCATTCAGACTTGCCGGCTGCTATGAAACATGTATCATCCATTTTTAAGAAAATTGTTTTGTGAAAAAAATTAATTTTTGCACATTTTAGAGTCTGATATCTTTGTTTGATAAAGGACTGAATTTGTTTTCATTATATGACATAGTTACTGTGTTGCATCAAACTAAGGAAAACATTGTCTGAAATTTTAAATTTTGCAGAGGAAAAAACTCATTCCGTAAACTTTTCATGTGGTTGATTTTAGTTCATATCTTGCAGTGAATGAAATGTATATAACACATTGAAATCTTATTTAAAATTAGTTGCAGAAGGATGTCTCATTTCATTCTCAAGTTGCTGGGTTTTATATTCAAAGGATGGTTGCTCGCTATGCACCCATTCATGTCCCTGCGCATCAGGAACCATGAGGTCATAACAATTGTTGTATCTTATAAACAATGCAAGATATCAAAATGAGGTTTTCTGCAAATTATGGCATGAGATAAGGCACATATGTTTCACAATAAACACTGAAAACCTTTTTATTCACTGATATGTGGGAGCAACTCATCCACACCAGTGAGAGGTTGGCAGCTCAGGATGCATTCTGACTCCATAGCACTATAGGAAGATCCAAGTGGCACCTTTATACACATCCATAACACCTGGGGAATGGCATAGCAGGAGGTGTATACATGCTCACAGCAGTGAAATGGTTAAGCACTAAATATGTTAAACCATAAAACAATATTTGTGTGAGAAACTGATAAAGGGCAATAAATGTCAAATTTCAAAGTGTGAAGCTGTAGGTGCTATTACAATAATGTACTGATGAAAATTCTGAAGTTATAACATTTCTCTTTGACTTGATGAAAGAGTGTTTTTTCCCTATAAAAATACTACAGAGTTAGTAAACACTGTATGCATGTCAGGGTGATGGCAAAGTATTACAATCCCTGCACTTTATTGGCTTTCAGCTAAGTGATGTTGGGGAGTCTGTGGGTAGAAATGGTGATGTTCATCATGTTTAATATTACACCTCCTCACTGTGTAGTCCACAACCAGCAGTGTGGCAAAGATGCATTGGAGGGGTGAATAGACTTCAGTGTTAACTATAGTAGTTATTTAAAGCTAATAATATCAGTATGTGAACATTTTTTGTAGCTTAATCAATTTTTTCTTGTGACTGCAAGGACACAGATGACAGTTTATCATCCATGAAGAGCAAATATGTTAATTTAAGAATGGTCTGGTTTACAGCTTTCACTTAATATGGTTTGCATCAATGCACACTCCAGTATAGCGCATGGCTTTCAATTTCTAAGCAATTCCTACACTGTGAACAGGATGATCTTAGCTATATACTTTTTAGCAAAAATACGACCTTAATACAGTATTCAAAAGAGCTGTTGTGGAACTAGAAAGAAAATAGAGGTACTGGCTAGATGGAACTTTGGTGCAGTCCAAATGGCAAATATTTCACACAAAAGGCTGCATTCTAAGATGAACTGCTGCCCAGAACACAAATTCATCATCTGAGAAGGTTTTGTTTAAGTAGTTAATTGTTCTGTAGTTAATGTTCAGTTATATATTCATAACTGTTTGATACTCTAATACTCCATTTTTAAATGTCAGTATAAACTTATTCTGAAAACTAACACTAATGTGAAGCAACTGAATAGGGATATGTTTATTGCTACCTTGATGAAGTAGGAAGTATAGCATATGGAGTGCTTCTCTCCTATAGATAAGTATTTATTTTTTATAATGAATACATGGAATGTGGTAACAGAATATTAGTTCTTAGCACTTCATAGAAACATAATTCACAGATTTTGAGATGCCTCTGTTCTAAGCTTCACTGTGCATGAAGATATTTTCCATATGCTGCATATGCTCTCATTTTCATTCAGTTAAAACTCCAGTATACTTAGCACACATTCATGATGAGTTTGTAACTAAACATCTTTTCCCAACCTCTTTGCCTTTTCATATGTCTGCCTGTGTCTGTATATGTGCGGATGGATATGTGTGTGTGTGTGTGTGTGTGTGTGTGTGTGTGTGTGTGTGTGTGTGTGTGTGTGTGAGTGAGTGTATACCTGTCCTTTTTCCCTCTAAGTTAAGCCTTTCTGCTCCTGGGATTGGAATGACTCCTTACCCTCTCCCTTAAAGCCCATATCCTTTCGTCTTTCCCTCTCTTTCCCTCTTTCCTCATGAAGCAACCTTGGGTTGCGAAAGCTTGAAATTTGTGTGTGTGTTTGTGTTTCTTATTGTCTCTATCAACATACCAATGATTTCGTTTGGTAAGTTACAGCATCTTTGTTTTTATATATGGTATTTAGTGAGACTGCTTCATGCCATAATATCAAATCCGTTTTCCTTGTTTGCATCATCTTTTTCTCAAAGAGTTAAACTATGGTTCATAAATTAAAGACATCATTCTACTTTTTAAAGTTTTCAGAATGATAATGTTGGTTACTCATAGGTAATGTTCTGAGGCTGTGGTGCATATTGTCCCCATCTAATTTCAGCCTTTCAAATTGATATTTTAGATAATAAAATTGTGATGTAAAGGACATTAGAGTAATGGTGTAATGACACCCTGCAAATGCAACTATAGAATTAGAATTACTCAGTAACTATTTTTCCTTATATAGAAGTTGCTTAAAAAATGAGGCATGAAACACCTACCTGACTTCCAAGGTCACCTACATAACCATGATTAACAACACCTCCATCTGCTGGTCTCTCTCCAGGAAGTGAATCCAAAATAAACCTTCCTAGGTTCACAAAAAATGGCACAGAGAAGTTGAGTCGGGTTCTTTCCACTAGTACATTAATGCACCGATCACCACCCTGTGTTTGATGGTAACTGATATCTATGACTGGTGGGGTGGAAACTGATATATTGCTGCTTTCCATTTTCATTTCACCACCATGAGACTGAAATATTCTGTAAAATTAATAGATCTTGCTGTAAAAAATGGCATATGAATGCTAAAATATGAGCCCATCTTAGTACAGGCACAGAAAGTATGTGTGTGTAAGTGAATATCTTCTCATGCTCTTCCACTAATTTAGTTGATAAAACTTGTTTTCTCTGCAGCACAAAAAGAATACAACCAACTTTTCTTATTCAAGTAAGATTTCAATAGTTATAGTTTAACAGGTTCATTATGCATAAAAAAAACTTTTGTGCAATGTCTGTCAAGGTCTGATGGGACAATACACACAATATGGAGAAATTTCACCATGACAGGAACGAAAAAAAAATCACACTACCAGTAAGAAGCCATTCAGATCATACTGCAAAAGTGAATAACATATCTTGCAGAAATTGTGTTAAGTTTAAAATCCCTATATATGTATTCAAGACCATGATGACTGCATAATGAGATTGCAGAAGACTGGAAACTAATCATATCACACGCATTTATAACGCAAGATACAAAAATTAGTTAAGATGTCACACACATATGCTACAAATTTTTGAATAAAGGACTTCAATACTCCACTACTGAATTAGTAAAAGAACTGTGAAGTAACCTACAAAGCTTCAAAAGTCACTATATTTTGCATGTAACACTGAAGAAATTTCTTTTAGAAAGAGAATTTAACAGGGTTGTTGAGTATATGAGCCAACAATAAACAAAATTCAGCTATTTTTCGCAAGACTATTGAAAGTTATAATGTTAAAAGAAAGGGAACTAGCCTGCTTGTATCCTGTCACTCATGTGCAATTAAGAATAATAGTATGCAATACAAAACTGTGTTTATAAGCTCTTTGATAGTTTTATTACCAGAGTCTACACTACCAACATAGATTATGTATTGTAGATCACCATGTGATGTAAGATCTTGTGCCTTATAACAATTATGTTTGAACTATGTATGCTCTTATGTGCATTTACGCTTTAGTTTTCCTCTTATAGGTATATAGGTGTACAAATTATAATTCACATAAGCAATAAAATCACAAGTGTGCAAAGGCACCTATGAGATTGGTGTGTCCTTTATACAGGGTGTCTTAAAAGACGTGTCAAAATAAAAAAAGGAGTTTGAAGTCTATCAACAAAATCTTTATTTATTATTGAAATAAATAGTTTAGGAATTAACTTCTTAATGTCACTGAAATGCAATCCAGGACACCTATGGCACGCATTTAAGTGGTGAAGAAAATTTTGCATGATTGCTCAATGTATAGACACTGGGATGGCTGCCATTTCAATACAGATATATTCTTTCAGTTGCTCTGGAAAAATTGAATTATTTTTGAAATACACTTTACATTTGACATATCCCCGTAAGAAAAAATCCATGGGGTTCAAATCTGGACAGCATGGGTGCCAATTTATGCCACCCCTCCTGGAGATCAGTCTGGCATGGAAAATTTCATGAACTCGCAGTATAGACGCAATGGACATATGTGCTGTGTGTCTGTTTTGCTACAACCATTTTCTGTGGTGATAATCAGGAAAGTTTAGCAACTCAGGCACTAAAATATCATTTGAAATCATCACATAATATTCTGAATTCACTGTACTGCACGACCACTCTCGTCCTCGAAAAAGCACAGGTCACTTATTTCTTGAGCCAACATCATAGGCCCAGCAATAACTTTTGGTGAATGAAGTATTTTATCATGTTTCTATTTGAGATTTGTTGCACTCCAGTAGCAGTGATTTTGCTTATGGCATGAATGTTAAGGTGAAAATGAGCACCGTCGATACTGAATGTTATTACATGAAAGTCACTCAGTCACATCATTAACGAACTGCAGCCTATGTCTGGCAAATTAAGGCTTTAATCCTTGCAACCAAATGGATCTTGTAAGGGTGAAGTTTAAAGTCTTATTGCATAATTCACTGCAGTGATGATCTATACACATTTGAAGATCTTGCATGCTTATGAATGAAGTTAGGATCGTCATGAACAGACCAATTTACACTCTCTACAGATCTGCCCATTCCTGATTACCTTGGTGACTTATCCCATCAGTTGTAAGGAACCTAAAACTAAAAACAGTGTTCAATTTCACTGGAAAAATCAATGCCTGAGTGGAAAGGTACTGTAAAACATAAAAAATATTGATATTAATTGAAGATTGGATTACTAGTCTGATACTTTCTCATTTAGCAACAATAAGTTTAGCATATAACAAATCATCAGACTGTAGGGAATTATAAGACAACAAGGATGACCAGACAGGTCAGCAAAAGGTATTGAAGAAGATATCAAGGAAATGAAAAGTTTTGACTCTTCACAATGGGAAGGAAGTTCAAAGTTTAACATTCGTTGATCATGAGATTATCAGATTTTGGTAATCAGAGCAGACTGGAAAAAAAACTTGTAGCTGGAATTGGACCACAATCTTTTAATATGATAATCATGACCAAAAAACACATAAAAGTACAGTGTATACAATATGCTCAAAATGCCTTAATAGGGAATTACATCATATATGTTACTAACTGCATTCATATGAAACAAGTAGCTCAAATTACTTGCAAAGAAATTTGGATGAGGTAAAGAAAACACAAAACAACAATATGAAGTCTTTCCATAATGAACATGAACAAAAAAGTTCGTAATAATTCATCACATGATGTGAATTTATTGGAAAGTTACAACTGTTATTTTAACGTATAGTGTTTTTTTTTTTTTTTTTTTTTTTTTTTTTTTTTTTTTTTTTTTTTTTTTTTTTAAATGTGCAGAATGTTTCCTAACTGCACATTTGGACATGCACATTTGTTGATAAGCCTTACAAAACTGCAAAAGTCAAAAATACAAAGACTTGCTGAACTACGCCGCAGTCAGCAACTGAAGAATTATGGATAAAATGGGAATCATATAGACAAATAGATGCATGTCAGAAGTTTATTCACTACTTCACCTAGGTTTCAACACATATAAACCTGTCTTCCTCAGAAGAAGTAATAACATGAGTTATATATATCGAAAAAGACAAATGAAGCAATCTGGCTTGGTCAACAATATATTAATCCACTTAAATGCTATGGTGTAGTCATGTGGCTTAGTCAACAGTAAAAATTATCCATTTAACATATAAGGTAGATGTACATCACACACACAAACAGATAACTGTTACTCTGTCCTGAACCACGGCTACGAATTTTGCACTAAGTTCCATCACTGTTACTATCAGCCAGCAAAACACGTCCCAATAATTCTTCAGATATTTGTATAAAAATAATTAGAAAAAAGTTTAATATTGCCACTCAGTGACTTAAATTTTCTTTTTTGTTGGTAAATTAGGCCCTATGGCAGAAAAAGTTTTGAATGTGTTACTTCAACTTAGTTCCAGCAATGGACTATTAAAAGAGAATAGACAGTTGTTGTAAAGCTGTTACTGAGAGTCTATCCCAATATTCACAAATACTCTATTTTTTAAATATAAATGAATAAGAATGACTTCTGTGGCAATAAGTAAATTACTATTAAAATTGCAATGAGTTTGCAAAAACAGAATTGTATTTGTAAGTGAGGCGATGATAAAATAATATGACAATCTACAAAAATAAAAGAGTAGAATGTGTATTGCCCACCTGAACCTAATATTATGAACTTAATATGTTGATGATCCACAACAAGTATGGATCCAAAACAACTAAGGCACTTATAAATGTTTCAGACTCACACATTAAGACAAATCACCAGGACTCTTCACCAAGCATTTCCTGTGTAATGCAACAGAATTTCTGTATTTCAAATATTTTCATTCAGAATTCACATTTGGTTTAACTCATTAGGACAATGATATAAGATGAAATTTTTTTATAAGGTATTATGTATAGTATCCTGATAAAGGAATTTACATGATGGCAACACCAGACAAAACTAAGGAAAGGCAACCACTTGCCCTCAATTGATTCATGGATGGTGCATACACAGTAACTGATAAGAAATCTCTCTCTATCTCTGTTCTCTGTCTTCCTTGCTCACTCTTCCACTGACTCACTCACTCACTCTCTCTCTCTCTCTCTCTCTCTCACACACACACACACACACACACACACACACACACACACACACATCTCAAATGGGGTATCCCAATACTTTACATTAACTATGTCTTGCCCTGTATATGTTACCCACTTACAGTTAGAAAGAGAAAGAGAGAGAGAGAGAGAGAGAGAGAGAGAGAGAGAGAGAGAGAGAGAGAAATTATTTCTATCAGAAAAACAGTGAACACACAAACACTAATGCAGTTTAGAAATTGGGGCTACATGTTTCTGTGGATTACTCACCATTCATTTACTGTGAGTGGTTGCTTTTCCTCACTCTTGTTTCTAATTGTAAAATCTGATAATTTATATGTATGTGTGTTGGTCAGCTATAGAACAGTTTCATACTGATGTGACTTTAATAGTTTCCCAATAGTATTTTGCACTGGTGTAAGATAATGACATATAGTTAATAAACAATGCTTCTATAAACAAAATTAGTTTGTAATTTTTAGAAGTTTTATTTTTTTCTTTATATATGCATAAGTGGTTGCACCATATATTTCTTTGATAGTTTTCGTTCCATTCAGCAATTGGAAACTGAGTTTCTGACACCTTACTTTGTTTGGATTTCTAGATACTGTATAAGGTATACAGGATAAGTTTCAAGTCTACTTATGAGCATTCAAATGCTGATCAGGGCTCTTTGTCAAGTGTTTTAACAACAGAAACTTTTGGTGTCAACAGCAGCTTGTCACAGAGTTCCAGAGCAATTAATTTGGTTTGTTACCACAGTTACTTTTGTGAATATAGTGCACTTAGAATATCTGCACACCATTCCACATGTATGTAATATAAAATAATGCAAGTAGTGTTTGCAAAGAAAACATTTCTGTTGACCCACTGTTTACAACACAGTTAAATAACCTCTTACCTCTTTGCCCTCAGACTTGAACTGTGTTCTGCTCAGCCCTGTCTCAGGTTTTGCTTTTAGCAGTGTTAGTTGCACATTAGCAGTCATACAGTATGGACGGGCTTATGAATCTCCAGGAATTCTTGAGCATGTAAGACAGTCCACTGTGCACCATTGTACAATGTATCATGATCATGGCAGTCATCATTTTGAACAGCTCCTGCAAAATAGCACGGTAACAAGTTCTTTCCATCACTCTTTGTTTTGTAATGTTTTCTTATCTGTTCTTGTACACATGATAGTGTGCTACCACTGGTAATGTTCAAGTCTGGGGGTAGAGGAGTACGATGGCATTTAACTGTGTTGATAGCAAGAAGCACCATCACTCATTGGAAACTTCTTTTAAAAGACATTTGATACAAAATTTATTTGCACTGGAATATGCGTATTTTCAGCACAATATAAAAGTAACTGGAGCAACAAACCAAATGGATTACCCTTCAACAACCTCTCTCAACTAAGTGTCGTTCCATATAAACAATCAGCATACAACCCTGATCATTTTCTGATAATTTATTAGTAGATCTGACACATTTTTCTAGCTCCATATGGTCTCTGATAATTGTGTTTCATATTACTGGAATCAAAAAATCCTGCTGCTGTTGATAAATGACACCGAAATTTTATGACATGTTGATTTTCAGGTCAACAAGTTTCTCTCAATTTGTAACACACCGCAAGAAAGCAGTAAGCCAACTTATATGCATATTTCATCTGAACAAGAAATTCATTACAATCTACAGGATATAATAAAAATGTAATGACCTTCTGTGTGTCTATCATTACCTGGGCCAGTGAGTGGTAAATTTTACATACAGGACATTAAGACGCATTTCAGCTAGAGCGTATATAATGTGATGTTTAGATAATTTTTCGCTTGATTAAAACTAATTATGTACTACCATTAATGCCATTTACAAAGAAATGAAATTTACAGAAGTTGCAGCCAGTAATACAAGGCGTGCTGAAAAGTAATGCCTCCAAAGTTTTTATATGGTAACTCATAAAAGCTTTTTAAATAAAACAAATGTTTTAACATTCTATATCTTCATTCCACATGTCTACATATTTGCAGTCCTCTGTTGCTAGAGGGCTCTGAACTGTGGCATGTAACATGCAGTGTCTAATGTAACTATGTTAGTCTACGTGAAAGAATATGCTGTAATCAAGTTTCAAATTTGAAGATTTTGTCCACATGTGGAGTACCATACCTTTCAATATAATAATGACAAACAATACATGAGCAGTGTGACATTTGCAACACTCCGATACCTTATGTTCATTGTCATTGATCATCCTCCACACAGTCTCAATTTGGCCCCCACCTGATTTTCATCTGATTCCAAAACTTAAAGTACACCTTCAAGAAGTTCACTATGATAGTGATGTAGTAGTACAAGAAGATCTGAGGCTGTGGTTCTAACAACAAAATCAATCCTTCTACAATGATGATATCAACAAACTCCTCTCTCATTAGGAAAAGTGTGTTCATTGCCAGGGTGGCTATGCTGAGAAATAAATATGTAGAGATGATGAATAAAAATGTAGAATGTTAATAACATTTGTTTTTTTAAGAAGCTTTATGAGTTTTGATGTAAAAAATCTGGAGGCATTACTTTTCAGTATGCCATACTAAATTTAAAAAGACCACCAACAGTTTCATGATAGATTACAGTGGAAAGAATTTCCAACTTCATTTCTCTATCATTGGATTGTGAGGCATGATTAGTGCTACAGTCATAGATCCCATTATTTTGAAGAAATGATTGATAGGATGCAATAACATCCACTTTTTGGAAATTATTTTACTAGAAAAACTAAAAATGTTCCATTAGCTACATAGGATGCACTGTACTTCTAGTATGATAAAGGTTCCTTTATTCTTATACGACAGACTGAAAAGATGGGGAAAATAAAGCAATGTACATAAACATGGAATTTGAACACAACAATGAAATGATAACTAAACTTGAAGCTTTAATGACCACTTTCAATAACTTGTTTCCAAGTATAGTGGAAGTAATGGTTAAAAATAGCCCAAACACAAAATATCAACCAGTAAACAAGTGAATTCACATGTACACAGAGTCAATGTTAATTAGCACAGTCTTAGCGACTACATTAGATGATGTGAAAGATCTCAGTGGTTAAAAAAATTCTAATGGAGTTGGTCTTCATGACATTCTATGCATAATATTGCAGAACCACTAACCCACTTCTGTGACTGTTTTTTACAGGAAAGTACTTTTCCAGAGTCACTGAAAATCTCAAAAATAATTCCTATTTTCTAAGAAAAGGTGAAAACATAAGTGACAAGTTATCAGGCTCTTACAATTTCATCCTGCTTCTCTCTAACACTTAAAAAAAACTTATCCAAAAAAAATGGGCTTCAGTGACAAAAAAAGGTGTATGGTACTAAGTGTTTCTCAGCTTTATAATCAACATACCTACAGAAATGGCTGTATATGACTACATTAGTACAATAACAGATCTTTTGGATACAAAACAATGCACTACAGATATGTTTCTAGATCTATCAAAGGCAGGTATAGTGTATCATTAAATATACCTGAAAAAACTGAACAGTGTGATGCCAGAGGACTGGCAAATAAATGGATTGCATCATATCTAAGTAACTGCATACAGAAGGTCACCGGGATGTACACAGACAAGTAACTCAATTCAGTAACTGAAATTCTATCTGGAAGTGAAACAGTTAAGCATGATGTGCCCCAGGGTTCAATACTGTGGTCTCTGCTATTCTGCCTGTATAGCAGTGACTTGAGCCTGAATGAAGATGCTCAAAGAACAATTACATCTGCATATAACACAACTGCACTATTCAAAGAGGACAACATATTAGCTGTGAATTTTTTTACTGAACAACTCAGCAATGGGGCTATAAACAACAGACTAATCACCAAAACTGGAAAGATTGTTTACATGAGCTTCTACACCACACAAAATACAAATTTCTCTCAACCACTTGTAACAGTAAACAAAAAATCACTAGCAACTAACTCTGAATTCAAATTCTTGGGTATGTAGTTACAAGATAATCTAAAATGGAATAAACATATTCAGCCGGTAAATGCTAAAATAAGTACTGGCTGCACTGCCTTCAGTATGCTGTTGACACCTAATAGAGACAAAACAGTTCCATACTATACATTCACACAGGCTACCCTAAGATACAGTGTGATATTCTGGGTAATTCTACAGTTGCCCCTAGCACTTTTATAATCCAGGAAAGCATCATAAGAATCATTAACTGAAACAAAACTAGGCATTCATGCAACCCCATTTTCAAAAAGCACTGAATCTGAGAATAAATTATGGTCAAAATACTTGGCAACTACTACATAATAAACCATCTTTGATTTTTGTATAACAGTGTTTATAATGATATTAGGCTGTACTTATAAGTTTTATCTTTCATGCATTATTCTCAGATACTTCAGCTGTATTTGAAATGAAATAGGAGGTGAAAAACCAAATAAACTCACTTCTTTATAATAATGCTGTTATCAGGTCGAATATCCTCCAACAAGAAACATTGAAGGCACATTTTTAACTGTAAACTATTGTCTGAATATGTGTCAACAGATATTGTTGCCTCTCCAACAGCCAGCTTGCATAGTCCATGGTTCATATCACGTACAGGAGAGCTAAGTATCTGTAAAGCACACAGACAAAACTTACATTATAACTGGAATGGAACATGTGGTAAGTAAAGGACTCATATTACACTGAGGTAACAAAAGTCATGGATTACCTCCTAATATCATGTTAGACCTCCTTTTGCCCAGAGTAGTGCAGAAACTCGATGTGGCATGGACTCTACAAGTTGTTGGAAGACCCCTGCAGAAGTGTTGAGCAATGCTCCTAGACCAATCCATTATTGTGAAAGTGTTGCTGGTGTAGAACTTTGTGATGAACTGGCCTCTTAATTACATCCCATAACTGTTCAGTGGGATTCATGTTGGACAATCTGCATGGCCAAATCATTCACTCAAATTGTCTAGAATGTTCTTCACACCAATCATGCACATTTATGGGTCAGTAACATCACATCATTTTTTGGGAACATGAGGTCCATGAATGGCTGTAAGTGCTCTCCAGCTAGCTTAACACAACCATTTCCAGTCAATGATTGGTTGAGTTGGACCAGAAAACCCAGTCCATTCCATGTAAACACAGCCCACACCATTATGGGGCCACCACAAGCTTGCACAGTGCCTTCTTGACAACTTGGGTCCATGGCTTCGTGGGGTCTGCACCACACTCCATCCCTACCATCAGCTCTTACCTACTGAAATTGAGGCTCATCTGACCAGGCCACAGTTTTCCAGTTATCTAGGTTCCAACTGATATGGTCACAAGTCAAGAAATGTGCTGCAGTTGATGTCGTGCTGTCAGCAAAGGCACTTGCATTGGCTGTCCACTGCCATAGCCCATTAATGCCAAATTTCGCCACACGGTCCTATTGGATACAATCATCATACATTCCACATTGATTTCTGCAGTTATTTCCCATAATATTAGTTGTCTGTTGGCACTGACAACCCTACAAAACCTCTGTTGCTCTTGATTGTTATGTAAACGCCACCAGCCACTGCGTTGCCTCTGGTGAGAGGTAATGCCTGATATTAGATTTTCTCAGCACACTATCGACATTGTGGATCTCAGAATGTAGAATTCCCTAACGATTTGCAAAATGGAACACCTCATTCATCTAGCTCCAACTATCACTTTGTGTTCAAAGTCCGTTAATACCTGTTGTGTAGCCATAATAACAAAGGACACATTTTCACATAAATCACCTGAGTACATACAACAGGTCTGCCAGTAAACCTCCTTTTTGTACCTTTTGTCCATGATACTACCACCATCTTTATATGTGCATATTTCTATCCTATGACTTTTTTACCAAGCAAGGTTAGAACACTGGATTCACACACGGGAGGACAATGGTCTGACCCACAACCAGCCATCCACATTTAGGTTCTCCATAATTTCCCTAAATCACTTCTGACAAATGTGAGGGTGGTTTCTTTCATAGGACATGACAGATTTCCTTCCTCATCCTTCCCTAATACGAGCTTGTATTCTGTCTCTAATGACCTCAATGTTGACTAGATGTTAAACACTAATCTCTCCTCCTCCATAACATTTTGTCACCTCAGTGTATGTCTGACAGCTAATGAACGCAGTAAGCTATTTTAATCACTATGTTTTATGTCCTAAACAAACATGAAGGACTGTAGATAGACTGTCAAATAGCAGGTTCCTTTTATTTCTTACAGATGTCACATCATCAGTAAAACAATACATAATAGACCCTAGTTTAACCAAATTTTGAGAGAAAAAATAGCCAATTTGCTTTAAGAAAGTTCACATTAATGAAATTTTTTCTACAAATATTTAACTATTAAGTTCACTTACTCTCTTTTTATGGGTACCAATGAATGAAGGTGCTTTGTTTTCATGATCTCTTAGAAAAAGTAAAAATAACTGCACTGTATATGTACAGTAGTATTTCTGCCATTTTTTAAATTGAGAAGATACATGTAAATATTGTCAAAAGCTTGCCATCATTTTTTTCTCAAACAATACAATTACACACATACTGTGGAGCAATGTTCTACCCATTGAGTTAGTGCCTCAAGTAATGCAACACATAATAGTCTTAAGAAACACTTTAATGTACTGTTCTTTAATACGCTAATTTTTAATCAGAACATGTTCTGTTTTACAATAATTCTTATCCACTGCACATTTTACCTCAACACACTAAATTGAAAAACAAAACCATTAATTGTTGTTTGTCAGACTGGTGGTCATAATATTATGACACTACCTGAAGATAACAAATACAGAGCAGCTTGAAATGCCATGGACATGCCAGAAGTGGCAGCAACTCTGATGAGAACAGCAACTGCAGCTTCAACTTCAGTGTGGGATAGCAGAGTCATATCTTCATGTTCCTCCTCAGAAGAAGACAGCAATACATTATTATTCTCTTTTGTACAATTAGCAGAAATGATGACTGGTTCTTCAGCAGCACAGTTGTTGTCATCAACCAGGTATAAGCCTGTAGACAGCAGCATCAAAATCCAAAATTGTATCCACACACATTATGAATAAGTTCAGATGTTGGCTCATCAGTTTCCTGTTCAGATTCAGTGGCATTATCAGCTACTGTCCAGGCCTTCTTAAAACAGTTAGTTTGGTGTCTGTTGTAACTTCACCCGAAGCAGCAGCTATGCTGCGAACAGCTTTCAAGTACATTCCAATGTGAAGCTGTTTCTTGTAGTCTGAATGCACTGAAAACAGACTTAACAAGTCAGCATATGTATTTATGCTTTAGTAAAGGGATTATTCTTTAATCCAGTGACTGCATACAGCTCATAGTATTAGCTGGTAAAAAGACAACTTCTATGTTCCAGAAGCTCCAGGTCATCAAACGTGTTAGCTGGTAAGAATACAACTTCTATGTTCAGAAGCTCCTGCTCATCAAACTTATGTGCAGAGCAGTGATCCAAAGTTAACAAAAGGTTTCTCTTCCTTACAGTCATTTATCGTCAAACCTTTAAGATCCATCTACGGAAGAGGTATTTGATCATTCAGGCTTTCTTGTTATTCTTGTAGTGAACTGGCAGACTGAATAGACTGACGTTTTTAAAACAATGTGGGTTTTTGTATTTTCCAATCACTAATAGTTTGAGCTTCACAGAACCATATGAATTACAACCCAAGATCACTGCCAGTCTATCCTTGCTATTTTTTTCCTTCATGACATTTTTTGCTCGTGACATGTTTTTTTTTTTTTTTGGGGGGGGGGGGGGCATCAAGTTATAGGAATGCAGACTTCATCCATATCAAACACATCTCTTTGGTTATACAAATGAGAGAGCTTGGATTGAAGTTCCTGTTCCCTCTCATTGACAACTTCCTCATTTACTCTATGTGAGTCCCCACAGCCACTGACAGTACTGATTTTATGCCTTTTCTGAAAACACCATTGCCAGCCTTTTCTTGAAACAAGGGGCTCACTGTGAGTGCATGTGTTGGAACTATTGAAACACTAAATCCTCCACTTCTTCATGTCTGGCTGGTCTCATGTGCTAAATGAACAGCTTTCCAGACTTTCTGACTTGAACTTATTACTGATGAGAAAGTATACTTCAGGATTTGAAAGCCTTCTGCAGGTTGTGTTTTAGTTTTCTCTTCACTTTAAACCATATGTAGAATCTGTTGTTTAGTTTTAGCATCAGAGCATTATGAGCTCAATTCTGCTTCAGGCGCGTTGCAAGTGGTGGAGTAACAGGAAAACAACACATTCAGTGTTCTCTCACAAACAAAGAGCTCTCTGGACTTTTACTTGCTGTGCATGGTCTGAAGTACAGCCCTTCTCTTGTCACTCGCTTGTGTTTTACACAGTATAAGTGACACAGTAGCAGCAAGGAAGCAATTAGGCCACTGTTGTGAAATTACAGTATAGTGCATTATTAGGAACAATTACGTAAAATGCCAAATGAAAAACACCCTAGTACACAGCACTATGTGTGGAGAAAAAGTGAAATTCATCAAACATCTTTATTTCTTAATATTTTTACACCAAATGATGATCATCTTCAAAGTATTCTCCATGAGCACATTGCACTTCCTCAAACGATCCTTTCATTGTTCAAAACAGTTAAATTCACGTATCGGGTTGTTCTTTATACCTTCCAGTGATTTTTGTTTTAATCCTCCACAAGGGCAAAACACTTTCCTTTTATGTCCCTTTTGAGTCGGAGGAACAAAAAGAAATCACAGTGAGCAGAGGAGGTGACAATCGGTGTCATGCCATTTTTGATCAAAAACTGCTTTAAATGAGAGGGCAGTGTGGGCCGGTGTGTTGTCATGATGGAAGAACCAGTTGCCTGTAAGCCAAAGATCTGTCCTTTTCTTTCAAATACTCTCCCTCAATCTTTCCAAAACATCTTCATGTTTGACTTCACTTGGCGAGCTTTTTCAGATGAGGAGAGCCACTTTTCTTCCACTGGCTTGATTTCTGCTTTGTTTCAGGGTTCTATCGATAGCATCACAA
Source organism: Schistocerca gregaria (assembly GCF_023897955.1). NCBI lineage: Eukaryota > Metazoa > Arthropoda > Insecta > Orthoptera > Acrididae > Schistocerca > Schistocerca gregaria. The sequence continues at coordinate 555,344,590 of NC_064931.1, forward strand.
TTCATCACCAGTAATCATCTTGGAAAAAAATTCAAGGTCTTCTTTGAGTTGATTTTGAAGCCCGAAACATACCTGAAGTCAATGTTCCCTTTGTTCATCTGTGCGAAAGTGAGGGACAAATTTGGCTGCAACCTTTCTTACGTGTAAATCTTCAGATGAAACCCTCTGAATTGAGCTCTCTGTTATTCCAGTAATGTCACAGAGTTGATCAATGGTTTGGCGATGATCTTCACGAATGAGGGCATTGATTTTGTTGACATTTTTGTCACTTCTTGACATTGAGGGGTGTCTTGAACAGGGTTGGTCTTCAATTGACATTTCTCCATTTTTAATATGTGAAAACCACTTGTAGACTCTGGTTTAGTTAGGGCAGCATCCTCATAAGCAGTCTTAAGCATTACAATAGTTTCTGCGGGTGATTTCCCCAACAGAAAACAAAATTTCACAGTCACACATTGTTCTCAACAAGCTGCCAACACCCTTTTTCCGAAATGGAAAACATTGTTTTACTAAAAAGCTCCCACAGGTGAACCGATACACTCACAGCAACAGAACTTCACACGCTGACTCAGGTGGTGTGACCATAACGAACACCTGGTTAAACAATGGGTTGCCCCCCTCACCCTCCCAGCACAGCCAAATACCCATTACTTTTGGGTCCCCCCTTGTATTTACATACTTATTTGAGTTAGATAAAGAATAGGATATGGAACATGTAATGAGGGAATCAAATTTCAGTTTTTAGTATGAATTGTTCAACATTCACTTTAAGCATTAGATTTTTCAATGCAATTTGACAGGGATCAAACAGCTAGTACCAAGTTTTCAGTTTACGTGATTTCAAAGTAATGAGGCTATATTGTATGTGTGTAGTCTAGTAATATTTTTATTATATGAGGCAGACTGCTCCTTTTCATTTGTACAAAACAATTTTTTTTTAAAATAAATATATACAGAAGGAGCAATATTTGGCTATTTAAATACTGTAGTACACATATACTACTTACATAACATTCTGTGGCATTTTTAAAGGACTCAAAGAGAAACTTATGTAAATTATTATGTAACTGAAGATACAAATGTAATATTCATCCACAAAATGTGTTGTTTGGACAACACACAATCAGCAACTTCAAGTTCACAATAATTTCCAAGGAGATAACCAATCACTTCAACCTAAGTTCTCATGGACCTCAAATTATATATCACCAAGGAAAAAAATGAAGGCCCTATAAAATACTAAACCAGGATAGGGAAATAAGAAAGCAAAGAGTAATTTAATAAAGTTTATACCAAGATGACGGGCAGTTTCAGAACCTACTTGCAAGGTTACACAGACTCACAGAAATTGAAATAAACTGCTCAAAAACGTTTTGCATCACCAGCATATCTGCAGCCAAGTGTGGGTTAGATTCAAGTTGAGTAGGAGATGAAACTAAAAAACTAAAACAATAACTTCATTATGAAATGAATGCAAGACAATAACTGTAATTAATGCTTTCAGTCCCAAAGTGCACATCCCTCCACATCTGTGAAACCAAAATTTGCTGCTTCATATCATTCCATATACTCTCACTCATGTAGTAGTCTGCCATTTACTACACCTATTGCCCACATCTGACATAAGTCGGGCCACTATGACAAGCATGGTGGGGGGGCTAACATTCAAATGGCAACTACCCAAGGCAGTCGCCATGGGCAGCCCAGTCACTGGCTACCATCACCTGGTTCACCATATGTGCACAGCACAACACCAAAGACACCTAATGAGGATAGCATCTTCATACAGATCAGCATGTGCCCCCGGACCCTTAGGTGCGAACGTATTTAATACATGTGTACTGTTTGTATTGTGTTCTTGTTCATGTCACTCCATGACCCTCACTACTTGCATTGGTTGTGTCACTCCATGATCCAATAATTTTTTATTTCTTTTATGACCATGTGTTTCCTTGGGTTTCTAGTTAGAACACAAGTAGCAACAGGTGAGGGTTGAATTTTTGCATGTTTTGATTTCTGTGATTTTTCTGCATTTGGCACTTCCACGAAGGCTTTACTCAAGTCACTTCAGCAAGAACAGCAGGAGCATATGGCCATTTTTGAATGGTTGCTGGTTACACTGAGCCATACTCCACTGCCAGTTGCTCACCCACCATTGTTCCCAACCTATGATGAATTGTTGGAAGATTAGGACACCAATAATAACTAGCTTAGTCAACATTTTGTGGTGTTCCAAGCTACTGGCTAAGGGGTCTAAAGGGGTCTACAGAGCTCTTTTTCTTATTCTGGATATCTCCTTATGGGTATCAGTTACTGTACCAATTAGCTTATCTGTAGGAACCAGAGTTGATTTCATTTGATGATATGTGTAGTTCCCTGTCCTCCTATCACCACAAGTATAGGCATCTGATCCGTGCACTTGTAAAATTCAACCAATGTCACAAACAGCTGCAGAAATCTTATTGCACTTAAGTGGCCAGCTCTGCATCCTGAGTCATAAGTGTAGGTTCATCAGGTCTAATTCTCGAGAGTCTTATGCAGACACTAAGGTCTGAAATGACATCATTCATTCAGCCCCAGACAAAGAGGTGAATCAAAGTGCCCTTCAGCTTGAAGACTCTAAGTTGGAAGAGATTTTGACCTGGAGTGATGTTGCCATTGTTCATAGAATGCAGCCTCAGTGCATGGAGGCTAGTATGCTGCAGGACACAAAGATAGCCACAGTACAAACAAGCAATCCGGGCCAATGCAGACATCAGGAACAGTGAACACCACTTCCTACATGGCCCTCTTGTTTCACACAACACAAGCAGGTGGCCTACCCAAAGTGGTGGTCCTCTTGCAATCAAGACATAAAACAAAAGTCACATAACAGTGGCATGTCAATCTCTAAACCCCACCCCTCACCTTTTCCCCAGGAGACACTGCTGGAATCACTGGAAGTTGATATTCATACAGTTTCATCATTATGTTCGCTGTTGTCTGCACTCTGAAACAAACTTTCCATTGAAGTGCAGGTGATGGATAAGCCATTAATATGACAAGTCAACATGGGGGGATGTCATGTTCCTGCTCAACTGCCAGATATACATCAGGCTTGTGACTGCACCACTGGCATTTGTTGAGTGTCAACTGGTAAGCTATAACAGACACCAGATTCCTAATTCTGACAAATTCATGACCAAAGGAATTTACGTCATTTGTCCATTCTGTTACATATTTTGTGGTCAAGGTTGTCATTACTGAAAATTTGGTTGGGTTAGATGCCTTCACTGGTTTTGGTTTTTCTATTACGGGTGCGATGCATCTGGTATCCTGTCAACTGCCTTATCATGAATTGGATTCTTTGTGTTCTGAGAGTTTTTTGATCTGTTTGCTGCAGGTTTACGTCATGCAAGCAATTTCATGACACACACCATCCTCAAACCCTCTGCCTGTCCTCATATTTTTGGGTGTGACTAGTGCTGTTAGCTTTACGCAACCAGGTTAAGACAGAGTTAGATCACTCAACATCAATAGCGAACAGGCTATGCCCCTGATGACCATCAAGAAGCTGTCAAGTCAGCTTTGATTGCCTGCCAACTTCAAGGTCGTTATGAATGCACAGTAAGTCATAGCTACTTGCCCCTTGCCTGACCTGGAGCAGTTGCTATCAATGTTGTTTGGGGTCAATTCGTCAATTTTCTTTCTTTCTTTATTTATTTATTTCTTTCTTTCCTTCTTTCTTTCTTGAGTTGGCCGGAACTACCTTCAGATTCTGTTGGATGAGGCTTCAGAACAGTTGCTTATGGTTAATATATCTTTCCGTCTTTATCAATATCAGTGGTTAATTTTTGGGTTCACTAATGTACCTGTCATTTTTAACCCTTTCGCCACTACATTGTGTGCCAAGAATGAATTTGTTATGGCTGCACTGCTCTCCAAATGCTGGTGCTTATGCTGAGAGACAAAAAATTTGATTTTGGCCGATCTTACCATCTGATTACTTAACTCAATGAAGAACTAAATTTCTTTCTTTCTTTTTTTCCCCCACATCATCGTTACCACACTGCATCAGATTACTTAAAACACTGCATGAAATTTGAAAAATTTTAGCTGATACACTGCAGTGTATGAAATATAGATAAGATATTGAAATGTTATTTAAAATTGAGAGCAGACTGATGCCTCATTCTGTTCTCAAATTATTGACTTTTATATCCATTCAATGATCACATGTGAGGCTCCAAGTTCTGTCCACATGGATTTGCCGGCTGTACATCAAATTAAGTAAAACAACACACCAAATTTTAAAGAGTTTGTAGAGGTAAAAACACATTGTGTATGGTTGAATTTAGCTTGTACATTGTAATGTATGCAATGTAAACAAGATATCAAAATTTTATTTAAAATTGATGGCAGAATGATATCTCTTTTGATTCTTGAGTTATTGATTTTTATATCTGATGGACAGTTGTGCAAGACACACCCATTTCCATCCCTACACATAACAAATCATGTGGTCATAACAATTGTCATACTTCATAAATGGGTCAAGATATCAAAACAGGGTTTTTTGCAAATGATGGCATGTAAGGAGGCATGTATGTCGAATGGTAAATAATCAACACATCTCAATTCACCAAGATATGGAAGTAATCTGTGTGCAGCAGTTATAGGATGATGGAACAGGATGCGTAAACATGTCAATATTGCTTCAAGGAAACTCAGCGGCTATGTTTGAATATGTCTTCAGCACCTGGAGAATGGTGGAGCATGACAAGATAACTCATCCACAGCAGTTAAATGGTTAATTTTTTTTTGGATCAGGTTATGACAGTTGTCCCTCACTGTGTTAGCTATATTTGTGATATCATTGTGACTGTCTCACTTTTTCCAGCCTTCCATTGTTTATTTGTATCATGAAATTTCCCAGCAGGGCATGTACCCACCACACCAACACATAGCAACTATTACAGGTTTGCTCTGTCTAATCTATAACTTCTGGCATTTCTTGGTGAGGTTACATACTATCACAAGTTTACTCCAAGAGCAGCTACTACCAAATACACCTTCCATCTGTTGCTTTGGAAACATGTTCTTCTAGTTTGGTCTGCAGCTTGTAGGCATGATTATGTGCAGTTTAATGATAGTCTTTTCTTCACACCATGTCCTGAAACATTTAAACCTAGCAAGCACCTGGTTCAGGCCACAGACACATCCAACAATGGGCTAAGGACATTCCCAGTCCATTGCTATTCAGAGAGCTCCAAACAGCTTATCACCTTTGCCTTGAAAACCCTCATCCTGGCTCAGCAACATTATTGTCAGGTGGAAAAAGCTCTGTGCTTAAAAAAATTTCACATGTTCTTCTATGGCGCTAAATTTCATTTAATTAATGACTATAAGCCCTTAGTTTCTCTGTTTAGCCCACCAGTGTCCTTACTGAACAAAGCCATTCATCTTCTTCAGCACTGGGCTTTGTTCTTATCCTAGTACAATTATGAGATGCACTTGTATCCCCCATCATAACATTAGAAAGTAGATGCCCTATCTCACCTCCCCTTGGCCCTGACCCCTCATTTTACTAGGAAGACCTGCTTTGTTTTCAGCTGGATACAGAGACGAGGTACACAGTGCATGGCTTCCGCATTACCTGTTCCCTTGTTGCCTCTGCTGTGGCAATAGAACTGGTGCTCTGGCAGGCCATATGCATGATACGACACGTACGACCTGACTGAGTTCTGTGTCTGGCATTGGACCCACTTGGTAACTTTTATGCACTATACCAATGCCCCTCTCTTTTGGATGATGTTATTCTCCTGTTAATGGAAGGGTTCCCTCCCTGCATTGTGATTCCAGCAGCTCTGCAGCAGGAGGTCCTTCACTTATTACATCAGTGACTCTGGAGGACCTCTCACACAAAACTGCTGGCATGCCATCATTTTCTTTGACCAGACACCAATCAGGAGGTGGAACATCTTGTTGCAGCCTGCTGCAAGCCTTCAGATCAGCAGGCACACTGCACACTGGTGTTTTCTGGTGTTCTTTTTTTCCATGACTGGCATCTATGTGACCTTGGGAAAGAATCCACAATGAGTTTGCTAGTCCTTTTTTAGACACTTCCTGGTTGTTGGCAACTAATGCTTTTTCTTGTTTTGAATATGCTGCTGACTGTATGCCTACAACAGCAGACATGACTGTCAATGCCCTGTTGTATATATTCCCCATAGAAGGCTTACCTGGCACACTGGTTTGAGACAATGTGGTGCAATATTTCAAAAAATTTTGTACAGATAACAGTATTAACACATCATGACACATCCCTTCCATGTGAAGTCAAATGACAAGATGGGATGCCTTGCCTGAACATTTAAAATGCAGTTGGACAGGTAAGCAGCAGATTTCTCAGCCAAGGAGACACTAAAATCTGTTTAAGCTGTTACAGAGTGATGCCAATTGAGGCCAAGCTGAGTTCCTGCACAGCCGTCATTCACAGACACTGCATGACCTCTTGTGCCCCCCAGGGGCATTGGTTTCATTAACATTCATGCCTGGCACACTAAGTTTGGCCATAGCATTTAGACAGTGTCCTCAATGGATTCCAGCCATCATCAACAGCCAGGGCAATTGCTGTGTCTTCATGGTTTGCTGTGTCAGGCCACCAGAACCAGTCACTTGTGCAGGATGAGCACAGGGCCCTCTCCACAGACTGTGTGCCTGATGCCTCATTTATCATCAGTCCTGGCTTACTCGCGTGTTTTGCTGGCCAAGATATATCCCCCCAGCCCTATCCTGGCAGTCAGGGCATCTTCAGCACCGAAGGCAGGGTAGCTCATTGTGGCAGATGCTGGTGCCCTCCAATTCACTGAGCAGGTGCCAAAGTCAGGAGGTATGGATGAAGGGTCTGCAATGCCAGAGTCTCTCCTCTTCAGTCTGCTGTCATCACTGCCCATGCTGGAGCCCCTGTTTGTGGACTCCAACACTGAGATGATCAGAGCACCATCGTTGGTCCTGTCCACCCCCTGGGTCGAGTGGGCAGTGGGGATGCTTTCACCCCATTCACTATCATCCATTCAGATCAATTGGGAACTTCTCAATCCTTCGGCTGCTGCCCCTGACACTGCCTGATACAGCATGGAAGTCTCTTCAACCACAGCATTGTCACTGATGGTGCCTGGTCCTTCCCCCAAAAAGGAAAAAGAAGTGCAGTAAACGGATGGTACTAGTGGGCATAAATTAGGCCACTAAAGCAAACATAGTGTCGACACTCAAACAATGTACCAGCAAGTACCCAAGGTGGTCACCAGTTGCAGTTCAGTCACCAACCATCATCTCTTGGTTTGCTCTGCACACACGGCACCACACAAGAGACACATAACATGGACTTCATCTTTATAAGGATTGGCATGGGTCTCTGGCACTCAGTTGTAGTGTTTTCTTATTCATGACACTCAGTGACTCAAAAAATTTGTATTTCTTTTATGGCTCTGTGTGTGCTTGTGTTCCTATTTAGAACATTCCACAACATACACTATAACATGCTTGGATGCTACTTGGACTGCCATGCACATGGTTGTGTTTCAAGTTGCTGTTCTAGCTTGCGACATTTTGCAATGACAGTTCTCCTCAGGTCATCCATCAACTCCAGGTATGCTAAAGATTCACTGCATCTCATGATATCAGTAACACTTTTAAATAGTTTTATGCAAAAGTTGCAGAAAAATTGTCTAACATTCAGCTCAATGGAAAAAATTAAACATATGTTTAAGATCACTATGGTGGCATGAAATTCCATGCATTTTCCCACAAAGGTCCATGTCTCCAGACACATAGCAACCCACTTTAATAATTGTTTTCTAAATGTAACTGAGAAACTTTGTATAGTCAACTCAAAAGAAAAAGTGTTGCAGCATTCGAGACAATCAGTGCCACAGGCATTCAATCAACCTGAGATCACTTAACTTCTTTCCATGAAATCATAAAAATAATTAACTGTCTTCAAAGAAAAATTCTCAGGGCATTAATAACATTTCAAGTAAAATATCAAAAGCATGATTATAGATAGTGTACTTAGCCATATATTTAATGCATCATCTTCACAAGGTACCTTTATATAAGTATGCAGTTATTAGACTCTTGTTTAAGAACAGTAGTACATAAATTCATTTCAGGGTTAGCTCCCATGGGGTTGACAACCTAGTGTATAGAGCCCTGCCTACCCTAAGGTGCGGGACATGCTGTGTCTGGCTCCCCCGTTGGGGCCAATCCCTCCTGGTCCTCCAAGTTGAAAGTTGAACACAAGGTCAATAGCACTTATGATTGTGAGTAATCTAGCAAGGAATGCCAGACTGTTCTTATATAAATGAAATGCACAAAGGAACAGGAATATGGAAATACCAGTACTAACATTTAGAACATGGAATTTTCATGCACTGCTGCAGATAGGAGTTATGGATAGTATTGCTGAAGGGATGCTAAGGTATGGACTGGAAGTTACTGCACTTCAGTAAATGACGTGGAAGGGAAGGGATGAGGTTCATAAGCATTAATTCTCCCTATATTATTCAGCAGAAGATAAAAGACAAGAGAAACATGGAGTTGAATTTATAGCCTCCAAGAACACATGTAAATCTGTTATTGCTCTCACTTTGCATAATAAAATAATATGTACTCGGGTATCAAAGCCAAATTACACTATGTGACCTTCATGAATATATATGCTCCTATAAAAGAATCAGCTGAAAATATGGTAGATGATTTCTAAGATCAGCTACAGGAGGTTTGTGACAGAATACCTGAATATGACTTTAAAATAGTCCTTAACAACTATATTGCCAAACTGGGCAAAGAAGAGGCTTTCAGAAGCATGCTTGGTAAGCAAAGTCTGTATGATAAAACTAGTATTAACGGTATGAGGATTGCCAAGTTTGCTTATGTGAACAAGTTAAATGCAGTAAGTGTCTGTTTCCTAAGGAAAAAATGTCTACAAATGGCCTGGAAAATACCAGGAATAAGTGAAGCAAACAAAACAGACCATATTTTGGTTTCAGAGAGGTGGGTATCTGATATGGAAAATAAATGCACTTTTCAAGTAGCTAATTCTAATCTTGTAGAAACCAAAATGAGGCAAAAACCTGGTACGGCTGCCACAGGAAACCCTATCAGAGAAAAAAAATGGAATATACACTCCTGGAAATGGAAAAAAGAACACATTGACACCGGTGTGTCAGACCCACCATACTTGCTCCGGACACTGCGAGAGGGCTGTACAAGCAATGATCACACACACGGCACAGCGGACACACCAGGAACCGCGGTGTTGGCCGTCGAATGACGCTAGCTGCCCAGCATTTGTGCACCGCCGCCATCAGTGTCAGCCAGTTTGCCATGGCATACGGAGCTCCATCGCAGTCTTTAACACTGGTAGCATGCCGCGACAGCATGGACGTGAACCGTATGTGCAGTTGACGGACTTTGAGCGAGAGTGTATAGTGGGCATGCGGGAGGCCGGGTGGACATACCGCTGAATTGCTCAACACGTGGGGTGTGAGGTCTCCACAGTACATCGATGTTGTCGCCAGTGGTCGGCAGAAGGTGCACGTGCCCGTCGACCTGGGACCGGACCGCAGCGACGCACGGATGCACGCCAAGACCGTAGGATCCTACGCAGTGCCGTAGGGGACCGCACCGCCACTTCCCAGCAAATTAGGGACACTGTTGCTCCTGGGGTATCGGCGAGGACCATTCGCAACGTCTCCATTAAGCTGGGCTACGGTCCCGCACACCATTAGGCCGTCTTCCGCTCATGCCCCAACATCGTGCAGCCCGCCTCCAGTGGTGTCGCGACAGGCGTGAATGGAGGGACGAATGGAGACGTGTCATCTTCAGCAATGAGAGTCGCTTCTGCCTTGGTGCCAATGATGGTTGTATGCGTGTTTGGCGCCGTGCAGGTGAGTGCCACAATCAGGACTGCATACGACTGAGGCACACAGGGCCAACACCCGGCATCATGGTGTGGGAAGCGATCTCCTACACTGGCCGTACTCCTCTGGTGATCATCGAGGGGACACTGAATAGTGCACGGTACATCCAAACCGTCATCGAACCCATCATTCTACCATTCCTAGACCGGCAAGGGAACTTGCTGTTCATACAGGACAACGCACGTCCGCATGTATCCCGTGCCACCCAACGTGCTCTAGAAAGTGTAAGTCAACTACCCTGGCCAGCAAGAGCTCCGGATCTGTCCCCCATTGAGCATGTTTGGGACTGGATGAAGCGTCGTCTCACGTGGTCTGCACGTCCAGCACGAATGCTGGTCCAACTGAGGCGCCAGGTGGAAATGGCATGGCAAGCCGTTCCACAGGACTACATAAAGCATCTCTACGATCGTCGCCATGGGAGAATAGCAGCCTGCATTGCTGCGAAACGTGGGTATACACTGTACTAGTGCCGACATTGTGCATGCTCTGTTGCCTGTGTCAATGTGCCTGTGGTTCTGTCAGTGTGATCATGTGATGTATCTGATCCCAGGAATGTGTCAATAAGGTTTCCCCTTCCTGGGACAATGAATTCACGGTGTTCTTTTTTCAATTTCCAGGAGTGTATAACAAATGAAAGATATGTCTACATCTACAGATTGAGGCATGAGTTACAAACAAAAGATAGCTAAGACCATATAGAGAAAGAACAAATCAAAATGACATTTTGACAACAGCATATGAAATACTAAAGGAAACAAGGAAACTTCAAAATCAAGATTATTATGATGTTGAAAGTAGACAGGCAGTCGAACAGAAAAAGGAAACAAGACTGAAGTTCTTACAGCAAAATATGGCATTACTTAATGAAAGTGAATAGAGGCATCGAAGATATGTAGGACAAAAAAAAGGAAAGTCACAAGGAGAATGATAGAAGAGATGGAAAAGCACTATCAAAGGAATGAGAGTGGAAAGTTGTATTAGAAAATTAAAGATGGTACTCAAGAACATAGACTGAAATCAGCATGGAAGGATGTTGCTGTTGTGGTCTTCAGTCCAGAGACTGGTTTCATGCAGCTCTCTATGCTACTCTATCCTGTGCATGCTTCTTCACCTCCCAGTACCTACTGCAACCTACATCCTTCTGAATCTGCTTAGTGTATTCATCTCTTGGTCTCCCTCTATAATTTTTACACTCCACACTCTCCTCCAGTACTAAATTGGTGATCCCTTGCTGTCTCAGAACATGTCCTACCAATCAATCCCTTCTTCTAGTCAAGTTGAGACACAAATTTCTGTTTTCCCCAAGTCTATTCAATACCTCCTCATTAGTTATGTTATCTACCCATCTACTCTTAAGCCTCTTCTGTAGACTGAAAAACATAAGTGATAGGCTACAACTCTGTCTCACTCCCTTCCCAACCACTGCTTCCCCTTCATGCCCCTCGACTCTTATAACTGCCATCTGGTTTCTGTACAAACTGTAAATAGTCTTTTGCTCCATGTATTTTACCCCTGCCAACTTCAGAATTTGATAGAGAGTATTCCAGACAACATTGTCATAAGCTTTCTCTAAGTCTACAAATGCTAGAAACATAGGTTTGCCTTTCCTTAATTGATCTTCTAAGATAACTCATAGGGTCAGTACTGCCTCACGTGTTCCAACATTTCTATGGAATCCAAACTGATCTTCCCCAAGGTCAGCTTCTATTAGTTTTTCCATTTTTCTGTAAAGAATTCATGTTAGTATTTTGCAGCCATGGCTTATTAAAGTGATAGTTCAGTAATTTTCACATTTGTCAACACCAGCTTTCTTTGGGATTGGAATTATTATATTCTTCTTGATGTATGAGGGTATTTTGCTTGTCTCATACGTCTTGCTCACTAGATAGTAGAGTTTTGTCAGGGTTGGCTCTCACAAGGCTATCAGTTGTTCTAATGGAATGTTGTCTACTCTTTGGGCCTTGTTTCAACTTAGACCTTTCAGTGCTCTGTCAAACTCTTCATGCAGTATCATATCTCCCATTTCATCTTCATCTACATCCTCTTCCATTTCCATAATATTGTCCTCAAGTACACTGCCCTTGTATAGACCCTCTATATACTCCTTCCACCTTTCTGCTTTCCTTTCTTTGCTTAGAACTGGGTTTCCATCTGAGCTCTTGATATTCTTACAAGGGGTTCTCTTTTCTCCAATGGTCTCTTTAATTTTCCTGTACACAGTATCTATCTTACGCCTAGTGATATATGCCTCTACATCATTACATTTGTCTTCTAGCCATCCCTGCTTAGCCATTTTGCACTTCCTGTTGATTTCATTTTTGAGACATTTGTATTCCTTTTTGCCTGCTTCATTTACTGCAATTTTATGTTTTCTCCTTTAATCAATGAAATTCAATATTTCTTCTGTTACCCAAGGATTTCTACTAGCCCTCATCTTTTTACCTACTTGATCCTCTGCTGCCTTCACTACTTCATTCCTCAAAGCTACACTTTCTTTTTCTACTGTATTTCTTTCCCCCATTCCTGTCTATTGTTCCCTTTTGCTCTCCCTGAAACTCTCTACAACCTCTGGTTCTGTCAGTTTATCCAGGTTCCATCTCCTTAAATTCCCACTTTTTTGCAGTTTAATCAGTTTTAATCTGCAGTTCAAAATGAACAGATTGTGGTCGGAGTCCACATCCGCCCCTTGAAATGTCTTACAATTTAAAACCTGGTTCCTAAATCTCTGTCTTACTATTATATAATCTATCTGAAATCTTCCAGTATCTGCAGGCCTCTTCCATGTATACAACCTTCTTTCATGATTCTTTAACCAAGTGTTAGCTATGATTAAGTTATGCTCTGTGTAAAATTCTACCAGGCAGCTTCCTCTTTCATTCCTTGCCCCCATTCCATTTTCACCTACTACTTTTCCTTCTCTCCCTTTTCCTACTCTCGAATTCCAATCACCCATGACTATTAAATTTTCGTCTCCCTTCACTACCTGAATAATTTCTTTTATCTCATCACACATTTCATCAATTTCTTCATCATCTACAGAACTAGTTGGCATATAAACTTGTACTACAGTGGTAAGTGTGGGCTTCATGTCTATCTTGGCCACAATAATATGTTCACTATGCTGTTTGTAGTAGCTTACCCTCACTCCTATATTTTTTATTCATTATTATAACTACTCCTGCTTTACCCCTATTTGATTTTGTATTTATAGTCCTGTATTCACCTGATCAGAAGTTTTGTCCCTTCTGCCACCGAACTTCAATAATTCCCACTATATCTAACTTTAACCTATCCATTTTCCTTTTTAAATTATCTAACCTACCTGCCCGATTATGGGATGATCTGACATTACACACTGTGATCCATAGAACACCAGTTCTCTTTCTCCTGATAACGAAGTCCTCCTGAGTAGTCCCTGCCCAGAGATCCAGATGGGGGACTATTTTACCTCCAGAATAATTTACCCAAGAGGACACCATCATCATTTAATCATACAGTAAAGCTGCATTCCCTCAGGAAAAATTATGGCTGTAGTTTTCCCTTGCTTTCAGCTGTTCACAGAACCAACACAACAAGGCCATTTTGGTTAGTGTTAGAAGACCATCTCAGTCAATCATCCAGACTGTTGACCCTGCAACTACTGAAAAGGCTGCTGCCCACTTCAGGAACCACACGTTTGTCTGGCCTCTCAACAGATACCCCTCCATCCCTCCATTGTGGTTGCAGTTGCACAGCCTCCCCACCAAGGCAAGGTCCATGGTTCTTGTGGAGGAGGCGGGGGGCGGCAAGAAGGATAAAGAGTGAAATTTGCTGACACATAAACAAGATGTTCTGAACACATGGAAAGAATACTTCATAGGAATTCTGGAGGGCAATCCTGACAGAAGTGAGCAGCCACTTTTAGGAAGTACAGAATATAGTGCACTGTTTAAGAAACTACAATGCACCAGAATATGATGGAATAACTGCAGAATGGTTGAAAAATTGAGGAAGTGGTCTACAAAAGTGAATCCACAAACTTATGAAGCTGATGTGGAATCAGGAAATAATCCCAGAAGAGTAGACCTTGGGTGTAATCCAACCAATACATAAGAAGGAAACAAGGCTTTGTTATTCAAATTATTGAGGAAATGCCCTGCTGAATGCAGCCTATCAGATTCTTCTTGGTGTTATCTACAACAGACTAGTTTCATATGCAGAAGAGATTCTGGGTGAATATCAGTGTAGATTACAGCCTGACAAGTCAACAGCAGATCAGATATTTGGCTGAGGTAAATAGATGAAAAGGCATATGAGTATAATATTGAGCCTCATAACCTCTATGTAGACTTCAAACAAGCCCTTGATAGCATACGTGCCAACTTTTGAAAAGGGCTATCAGTAAAACCCACACAAAACAAAAAATCTAATGCTTTTCAGCATACCCCAGCTTGATGGGAATAATAATACTTCTGGGCTGCAAAATACAATACTTCATGCTTTAAATAGTATACGTCAATGAAATCACATCTACATACATCACATGCCAACCATTTGTAGATGAACATAACAGTCAAGAAGAAATCCATGTTAAACAGCAGCAGGTGAATATTGACTTGGAGCTACACAACAAGATTTCCTTCATAAATTAAGCAGATATGCAATAATTGAAAACAGCTTCAAACAATAAAACTTGTTTAATGTAACACAGACTAGAAATAATATAATACACACTGCAAATCACATGCAAGTTTGACTTCATAAAGTCATAGCTGTGGCCTTTTTAGCTTCTTGCAAAAAGTCTTGAGAAAATGTGTTGTCACAACAGGGACCAAAACACTTGGTCTTCAAAATAGAAATAGACCCCAGAGATTAATGGGACATTGATGATCTAACTCTGTTCTATTTTTCTTCACAAGGCTGAAAACATATTCACATTCTGCATTGCTATTGGGTGTGGTGAGAATAGAGAGCATTACTCTAGAAATTCCATTATACTTAAGAAGTAGGCTCCACAAATTCTTGATATTTTTGCCCAACTGGAATCACTTGCAGGATCTTGATTTGCAACCAAAGTGTCATCTACTTGAAAAGCAGTGAACTGCACCTGCAGCTCATTCACCACCTCATCTGTACTTTCATTCTCCTTCTTCCAAGGAAAATTATTAGAAGAAAATTGTTCATCTTCAAATTTCTCTCACCTAGCAGCTTGTGCATGCATAACACATCATCCTTGAGTTGGAACTTGTTGATGATGTTGTCTCAGGCAGTGCAAAAGTAGTTTCTCCCTGATAAAAATAAAAGAGACTTATCTGTATCCTTCAGATCATCAACTAAGTTCAAAGTCTGAATGCCAATAACAAACCCATCATCACTTCTCTCATTTTGAATCTAGCTGTACTCAACTTCAAGTGACGATGAGCTTTTGACCAATTTGGGCTTAACAAACTTGGTAAACAACTGCTTCTAATAAAAAGTGAATTTGTGAGGAAGAAATCTGAAGTGCAACATTCAATTTGTCAAATACAGGAAAAGGCACATGAAGGAAAGTGCAAAAGGCCTTGTTGAAGTTTGAGGACAGGAACATTTTCTTCTGATACTCTTTGGATCCACTTTGTGCAACTCTAGGTATTCTGAAAGATGTTGAGCTCATGGAAATGTTTTGGGTACATAATGTTACATCCTCCTTGAAGAAAAGAAGAAGCAGATCCCATTGGTCCAGCAGTCTATCCAAATACCTGCCTGAAGATAACCACCTAGTACATACATGCATCAGATTTTTTTTGGCTCCTTATTGTGCAAGTTCTGAAATTTCTGAAGGCATTCTTTTCTTTTGACACTCTTCTTTAAGAAATAAAATATATCAACAACGATCCCATTCACTTTAAGTGGTAATCTTCTAGCACTTTTTTCACTGCTAGGTTAATCAGCTGTCAAATGCAACCTATGAAGGCAGTACCTGGTTGAACTTCCTACAGCACTGATGAAACACCATTCTTGTGTCTTATCATAACAGGAGCATTGTCGGAGCAGAAAGCCACACAGTTTTCAGTTAGTATTTTATGCGAATTCAGCTGTGATAACATCAGGTTACCTATGTTTCACCCTGTTTAGTCCCTGTGTAATGCTGGTACTGATAGCACAGTGCTCTCTACTATTTCCTGTGGAATATCACAGAATGTAACAACAAAAGGATACAGCTTGGCATTTGCAACATTGATTCCATCCATTGCCAAAGCAGATGGTCCATTCTGAAGGCACTTAACAACTTTGGATGATGCATTTTCTGCCTTTTTATTTACAATGTATGTCATTTTTGTGCAACCACGGCTACTTTTCTTTGCAAATTCTGATGTAGGAAATGTGTTCTTAAATAAAGCACGTGCATGATCAGCTGCACTTAAGAGTGCATTGTGTTCCACCAAAAAGGAAGTAAACAGAGACTTGGCCCTGATTACATCACTGTCAAATTTTCCAGACTTGGCAGAAAAGGTTTTGATTTTCTTGTTATCTTCCTTTGATTTAACATAACTTACATGTTTACCACACTTCACATGATTACTTAAATTTTTTCTTCCACCATGTGGAATATTAATATCACTCCCACATACCATGAAACAGGTAAATTTTTCTCCCTTTCTTGATTTTAGTATGCACAGAATATCAACAGAATAGGATTCTTTAAATATATGGAAGTACAGTTTCTTGTTGGATTTATTCATGAATCCTACAGTAGGAATATAGCGTATGAAAATGTCTGAGACCAAATGTACTGAAACATCAAAAGGAACTTGGATCACTGAATGTCACATAAAATTATAACATAATTACTGAAGGCAGTTAAACACTTCATTGGAACATGTCAAAGCACACAGTCTTAAACCATTAAATGAACATGAAGTGAACTTCATGAATAAAGAATATGCACATCGTAAACACACACACACACGTATAGAATGAATGTAATTATTCCACATGAGGTTAAAGAATATGGGTTAAATCACAACAAACAAATGCAGTGGAACAAAGAATTTGCAGAGCAGGGCATGTCGACACAGAGGAGCTGTTTTCCTACTTTAAATTCAATTCAAATGATGACAGTTAAAAATACCAATCATATCAAAGAGTGAGTTATTGAATATCGTAGACTTGCCTTTGACCCATGCAAACAATTGATTGTATGGAAGTGGGTGATTACTGAATGTTAATATTTCAGATTTTTGTCCACAAAGTCATAAAATGACATCATCCATCCATAAAACAATAAAAGGCTCCAATTTTTGTAAATTTTATGGATAAACCATAAAATGTGGCATGTTTGTGATAGTCTTAATATGGTAGAAATACTGAATGATTTTCTATTGCTTGGATGTGAATTCGGACGTGGTGACTGGACAGAGGAAGGGGAAACTGTTCAATGGATGATGTGGGGCCAGCGTGTTACCAGAGACTGAGACCAGGATGATTACAGAAGCAGAGGATGTGTTGCAAAGATAAGCATCCAGTTGGCCCAGGCTGTAAAACAGCCATTTTAATTTAGGATGGCATGCTCAGCTGCATGTTATGTCACTGGGTGGTCACCTTTGTTGGGGTATGCCACCAGGTGGTCTACTTAGTTCTTTTCACTATTTTGCTGGTGACCATACATCCTGCTGACGAGATGGTTGGTAGTCATACCAACATAACAAGCTGTTCAGGGTTTGCAACAGAGTTGGTATATGAGAAGTCTGCTTTCACGGGGTAGTCTAAGCCTGTGACAAAACTGGAGCAGGTGGTGCTGGGTGGATGGTTTGGGCAGTCCTTGCACCGTGGTCTACCACAGAAAAGTAGTTCCTCTGGCAAGGGGTTGGGAGTGGGAGTGGCCTAGTCCATCCCTTTGCCACCAATTAAATTAAGCACATAAAATGCATTCATATATGAACATAATACTTAGCAGCTCTTCTCTGATTATCAGTAACAATGTAATACATTCCCATTAAAATATGGTTATGGAGTATGTTACTAGGAATTATTCACAGAATTGTTTTGTTATTAAACACTAAAAAGGATAATTTTCAAATTATTAGACCTTTTCTTGCCTGAAAACAACTTAATAGGTTTGTTATTAATGAGAAAATGTGTATCTAGCACTTGGGAAAAGTTTATGCTGAATACTGACAGAAGAAGTATTTGAACAAGAACTGTAACGAATGTTCCATTCTTACTTCATCCATATCACTGAAGAGACGAAGTTGTATGCCCTCCAGATTCAGACGAATACTAACTTCATGGCGACTGTTTTCACTTTGGTTAAAAAATGCTTGAAGCTTCCTCACTGTGGAGTCTTCATTGTGATCAGTTGGAGTAGGAGGTTCGAGTGGTGATGGAGGATGAGAATTAAGGTGCATATCTGTTAACAAATTGAGCAAATAGGTCATTAACACTGAAGCATTCAGTTGTAAGATTTTCATAACATTGATTAAACTTATGTTGACATATTGTATATCCTCAGACCTTTCAAATTAGCAGTTCATAAGGAACTAATCTACAGAGATTTTTTTGGAGATACTTCATACTCTTATCATTACGAAATGGAAAAATCATCGTACTTTTGCAACAGTTCAATGTTACACATGTTCCATGTTTACAGTTATGAGAGAAGTGATTGCCAAAGATTTGTATTTCTCTTTCATTACTGGTCATAAATTTTCACAAGCAGCACTGAAGCAACTATTTTTTGTATCAATGTCAGAATTTTTATCATATGTGACCATGGATCACACATGGTAGTGATGTTCTTTCTACAATTATCTAGTTAGTTAGTTACACATTCCATAGATCATTTGTATGATTCTTTTATTGAAATTATGTGAAATGAGTCAGTTTACAAAATATGTATACATCTATAGCATTACACTTGGTGAAATCATTAGTTTTAGTCCTACTCATCCAAATACACTTAAAAACTAGTATTTTTTTTCCTAGCACCTAATTTTTAAATAGAAAGTTTCCAAGGAACAGAAGGAGTTGTCCAGGAAAGATGATTTCTAGGTTATATTTAAAACATGGTGATTTAACTATACCAAAAGTATAAACTACTGTCGACATGAATTTAAATATTTTTGAAGATTTTTGTGATTAGAAGTTAAGAAGCTACACCAGGAGGAGGCATAATAACTAAACATTGAGTGGGACCATTGCATGCCCCAAAATTTGTATATTGTCATAAGGCAGTAACCATCCACTTTACAGTGTGTGAATTCATGGCACACAGTAGCAAATAGGTAGTCATTTTCCACAAAAATCCAATTTTTGAAACAATGTCCAGCTGTTCTCACATGTCACTTTTACAAATAGTATCCAACAATTACTTTTCTTCTTAAAGTTCGTTTAGAGTGTGTGTGTGTGTGTGTGTGTGTGTGTGTGTGTGTGTGTGTGTGTGTGTGTGTGTGTGTGTGTGTGTGTGCATGAGAGGGCGAGATGTGTGTGTGTGTGTGTGTGTGTGTGTGTGTGTCCATGAGAAGGGGGGAGAGAGAGAGAGAGAGAGAGAGAGAGAGAGAGAGAGAGAGAGAGAGAGAGAGAGAGAGAGAGAGACAGACAGACAGAGAGGATGTTCACTTATTATATAGGACTAATTGCAAGTGATGAACATAACATAAAATTTTTCTTTAGGCTAACTGCTTCCCACAGGCTTAGGAACTGATATGGCCAGTGTTCTGCACATAGGTGACTTCTTGAATTCACTGAATTCATACATACACTGGCCACAGTATGACTGGCAGAAATTCTGGAAGGAAGGTTAACATAGCAATTTATGAACAGAGGTTGGAGGTGTGAAATGCTATGGTGAGAAAATGTTAGCTGTCGAGGCACATACAAAGAAAAATCAGTTCTAAAATAATGTGTATTATATTACTTGGTAGCTCATTTAAAGCATTCAGTGTTCATCATTAAATTATAATGCATCCTTATGTCCTTTCTTGTATGAGATTACACATTTGTTTATCCTACAAAAATACAAGAAATTATGCTAAATCTTGAAACAAAGGAGAGGGTGGACAATCCATCACAAGAGTAAACAAAATGATATATTGAATAACTTGTGAGCCACAATGTAGAAAATATGCAAGGAGCACAAAAAAAGGAATGAACTGTGTCTCTTAATAAGGAGACAAGTAAGATTCATAAAGAAGCAAGAAAAAGACCAGTGAAACAAAAAGGTATAAATACAGAATAATAAGATGAAATGACGTTCCAACAGTGACAAAAATTATGGTGTAATAACCAGAAAGTTGTGTAACTGATAAAAGAAGAGAGAGAATGTAGATACTGAGATGTGTGAGAGTTGCACACTGAACTTCTTGTTCACTAAAGTTGACAAGATGCTCGAACAAATGAAGACGAAATAGAATGTGAGATGGATGTTTCTGGTATTGCATAGGCCTTTTAGGCATGCACTCCATTTATCACCAGAGCAAGACTATACTGAGCAAGTTAGTTCAATTATGATATGCAGGATTCTTATCTAGGAGAAATAACATTCAAGTCTTAGCACAAAAATTCCTCTTTCGTTTTCATTGTAAACAAATGCCAGAACTTCGTCTTCAAGAATACTGAATGTATTGGTCAATCCCTTGCTTACTTCTTGTGGAATCTGAGCTAATGCCATCAATATTGAATAAATAAAATAAGTGAAAAATAAAAAAATCCTTCCAAATAAGAACAACGTCTTTCACAAAACTGTAAGGAGAAAACTGCAGTACACGAGCCAGAATAACATAATATTAAGCAATTAAAGAACTCACCTGAAATACACACATCAAAAAAAGTTTTGCATCAGCCTGGTTCCCAGAACTCCTGAAGATAGACATTGACTGTGGATACTGTATCACAGACACAGGCCCTTTGACTGTTCAGAAACGTCACTAAACCCACGCAAAGATGTAAAAAACCATCCATGAACAGCCCCTATTAGACAGAGGGGGTCCGACACCCTACCAGCTCCAGTCATTCCACCAGGAAGGAGATACATGGCTTGTGTTTCTGTAGTTCAACCATGCCTAGATGGTCAATAATACAGTTTCATTATGTCTGCATTGTTACTTTGTGCCAGAAGGGGTCTCAACAAGGGAACTGCCCAGGCATCTCAGAGTTAACCAAAGCAATGTTGTTCGGACATGGAAGAGATACAGAGAGACAGGAACTGTTGACGTCATGCCTTGCTCAGGCCGCCAGAGGGCTACTACTGCAGTGGATGCCTGCTACCTATTGATTATGGCCCAGAGGAACCCTAAAAGCAATGCAACCATGTTGAATAATGCTTTTTGTGCAACCACAGGACATCATGTTATGACTGATACTGTCCGCAATAGGCAGCATAATGTGCGACTTCACTCCTGACATCCATGACGAGGCCCATCTTTGCAACCATGACACAATGCTGCGTGGTACAGATGGGCCCAAAAACATGCAAAATGGACAACTCAGAATTGGCATCACATTCTCTTCACTGATGAGTCTCGCATTTGCTTTCAACTAGACAATCATCGGCGATGTGTTTGGAGGCAACCGGTCAGGCTGAACATCTTAGACACACTGACCAGTGAGTGCAGCAAGGTGCAGGTTCCCTGCCTGCTGTTTTGGGGTGGCATTATGTGGGGCTGACACATGCCGCTGGTGGTCATGGAAAGCACCATAAAGGCTGTACAATAAGTGAATGCCATCCTCCAACCGATAGTGCACCCATATCGGCAGCATATTGGCGAGGCATTCTTCTGCATGCACAATAATTCATGCCCCCATCATGCACATCTTGTGAATGATTTACTTCAGGATAATGACATTGCTTGACAAGAGTGGCCAGGATGTTCTCAAGACATGAACCCTATTGAACATGCTTGGGATAGATTGAAAAGGGCTGTTTGTGGATGACATGATCCACCAACCACTCTGAGGGATCTACACTCAATCACCATTGAGGAGTGGCACAATCAGGAGTGGGACAATCTGGACCAACAGTGTCTTGATGAACTTTTGGACAGTATGCCATGACAAATACAGGCATGCATCAATGCAAGAGGACGTGCTACTGGGTATTAGAGGTACTGGTGTGTACAGCAATCTGGACCACCACCTGTGAAGGTCTCGCTGTATGGTGGCACAACATGCAATGTGTGGTTTTCATGAGCAATACAAAGGTAGGAAATGATGTTTATGTCAATCTCTATTCCAATTTTCTGTACAGCTTCCAGAACTCTCGGAACTGAGGTGATACAAAACTGTTTTTGATGTCTGTATTTACCAAGACAACATTAAATTCCTAAACAAAAGAATGTCCTAATAAAAGCAAATGTGTTCCAGAGCTCATTCACAGAAACAGTTTGCAAAGTGAATCTCATATATTACAGGTTTGCTTTCCGCCAACAGTTTAGTCTTATACCTGCAGAGAAATTATTCCTGATCTCGCAAAGAAATTACTACTGATATGAAAATGAAACAAAGTAGGCATCCACCAATGCTATCAATAGATTTATACATCAAACCTTTTGTGAGGTGACCACACAGGGATCAATACTGAGTCTTTTCTTGTTCTTGATATATATAAGTGATCTGCTATCATATATCCAAGCATCATAAAAAGTTTTCTTCGCTTATGATGCAAGTACTATAATCAAACCAAATAGGGCAAAATTTCTTGAAAATTAACAATTGTTTCTTTGTAAATGGACCATCACTGTAGTTAGATAAAACATAATATATGTGATTCTGTACTACATAAAGCTTGACACCACTTTCAGAAATTCTGCATGAGCATAAACTAATAAATGAAATAGACTATTCTAAATTCTTAGGTGTTAATATTGACAAGAACCTGAACTGGAAGTCACAATTTACAGGTATTCTTAAACATTTAAGCTCTGTAACTTTAATGTGTTACAGCTAATATCAGAGTTTGGAAGCAAAAATGTCTGGAAGTTAATTTATCATTAATGCATTATGGCATCATACTGTGGGGTAACTGATCACTGAGGAAGAAAATGTTTGCTGAATGTAAGTGAGGTAATGTGTTCTTCCCTCTAGAACATCTGGACAGTTCTGTAAACAGTTGGGCATACTGAGAACAGCAGTACATTCAATCCCTTCTGAAATTTGTTGTTAACAATCAAACACAGTTTCAAAACAATAGTAACATTCAATAATATAATAACTTCAAACACAAAATGAAGACTTACCTGCTTGACAAGACCTTCTACTCCACAAAAGAATTTCTGAATGTAAAATATTAAGGTGTGTGTGTGTGTGTGTGTGTGTGTGTGTGTGTGTGTAGCAGGAGAGAGAGAGAGAGAGAGAGAGAGAGAGAGAGAGAGAGAGAGAGATTGAAGATAGTTAAGGCTAAGCCATTATACGTAAAACAATGTATTAATGAGAATCATTTGTATGTTAGGCATGTTGCCATACAGTTCGCTGGAATACTGTACTAAAACTGCAAATCTGACTCATTTCACATCATAGCAAGAGGTTTCAATTATGATCCATGGAATTTGCAAATACCATAACTAAATTATACTAAGACTGAAAAGCTGTCTGGTAGTACATTCCTGGAGGATCTAAGCTGAGCCCAGCATATAAAATATATGAACATTAAATTGAATAGCTGCTGTTATTAGATCAAAATTCACATAATCATTACTGTAATACTGCAGATCCTTGGAAGTGGATCTGCTTGATTAGCAATTGTCAACCAAGGTTTAATTCCTGTTCAATCTCCAAACTTTTTTATCAGAGCACTTTCTTGCTCTTGAAGTTGGAAAATGTCTTTAAAAGTTTATATTATCAGTACTGCTCAACTGTATTGGGCTGCAGAAAGCAGCTGAGAAAACAACTGTAAAGACAAATAAAGTGAATCTTTAGAAAATGTGGCATCTAATGAAGCAAAGTGTGATTGGCTGCATTAGATCAGTTAGAAGTATGTTCTCTTTTGTGGAAAGTCATCTGGCAATACATGATAAAAGATGTTTTATACACCAAAAGACATTTTTAAATGTCAGGGGGACAGTACTATTGACATTATCATCATACAAATTAATTTTTGTACGAAATGTAATGTAAATTACTGAATTTATATTTTTATAACAATGATAACAATCAATTTTGACAGTATAATGTTGTTGTTGTTGTTATTGTTGTCTTCAGTCCTGAGACTGGTTTGATGCAGCTATCCATGCTACTCCTGTGCAAGCTTCTTCATCTCCCAGTACCTACTGCAACCTACATCCTTCTGAATCTGCTTAGTGTATTCATCTCTTGGTCTCCCTCTACGATTTTTACCCTCCACGCTGCCCTTCAATGCTAAATTTGTGATCCCTTGATGCCTCAAAACATGTCCTACTAACCGATCCCTTCTTCTACTCAAGTTGTGCCACAAACTTCTCTTCTCCCAAATCCTATTCAATACTTCTTCATTAGTTACGTGATCTACCCATCTAATCTTCAGCATTCTGCTGTAGCACCACATTTCGAAAGCTTCTATTCTCTTCTTGTCCAAACTAGTTATCGTCCATGTTTCACTTCCATATATGGCTACACTCCAAACAAATACTTTCAGAAACGACTTCCTTATACATAAATCTATATTTGATGTTAACAAATTTCTTTTCTTCAGAAACGCTTTCCTTGCCATTGCCAGTCTACATGTAATGTAAGTGTATAGAAAAAAATCTACTCACCAAGCAGTGGCAGAACATGCACATAAGAGAATGTTACAAATAGGCAAGCTTTTGGAGCCAGTGGTTCCTTCTTCTAGCAAAATGGTTGAAGGAGAAGGAAGAGGGGATGAAGGAAAAGGACTGGAGAGGTCTAGGAAAATGGATAGATTTTGGAAAAGTCTCCCCCCCCCCCCCCCCCCCCCCCGAACTGCTTATCAGGGGAGACATTGGACAGGATGAGAAGGAAAGACTAATTGTTGTGGACTGCACTGGACAAGATTTGAAGACTTGAGTGCTTAAAGCTGGAAGACAGGGTAATATGCAGGTAAGAAAATGAAAGACATAGAAAATTAAAACAGAGTGAAGAATTAGTTGCTGAAATGCTGAAACAGAAGAAATTAACACAAATTAAGGTCAAGTCAGTGGCAGGAACCAAGTACATGTTCTACATCTACATCTACATCTACATTTATACTTCGCAAGCCACCCAACGGTGTGTGGCATACGGCACTTTACGTGCCACTGTCATTACCTCCCTTACCTGTTCCAGTTGCGTATGGTTCGCAAGAAGAACGACAGTTCGATAGCCTCCGTGCACACTCACATCTCTCTAATTTTACATTCATGATCTCTTCGGGAGGTATAAGTAGGGGGAAGCAATATATTCAATACCTCATCCAGAAACACACCCTCTCGAAACCTGGACAGCAAGCTACCAGTGTTTGTTCCGCTATCATATAATCATACAATAAAGGATCCTTCTTTCTATGTATTCGCAATACATTACATTTGTCTATATTAAGGGTCAGTTGCCACTCCCTGCACCAAGTGCCTATCCGCTGCAGATCTTCCTGCATTTTGCTACAATTTTCTAATGCTGCAACTTCTCTGTATACTACAGCATCATCTGCGAAAAGCCGCATGGGACTTCTGACACTATCTACTAGGTCATTTATATGTATTGTGAAAATCCCGTGCCACTTTTCTTCATGTTGATCTCATCCTCACTGAAGGCCAGCTACACACTTCTGTCCATATTAAACCTATTAACAAACAACAGTACTTACATTTTTACAGTTGCCATCCTTTCCATATCAAAACATTCCCTTGCATAGAACCTTGGCATTCGAGGCAAACATATTTGTCTGGATGCAGACTCTTTCAAAAACACATCACCATTCTCACCTCAGCCTTCACTGGTCGTAATTACACCACCAGCCTAGGGCCGATTTGCTGGGACATAACAATCAATCCTGGTACTGCTTATCCCTCCAAAAAACATCTTTGGAGCATACCACTGATGACTCAGTATTATACTGGCCTGGATTGTATTAATCGGCTACTTTGACAGGGCCATGACTTCCTAAAACCATGCCTTGAAATGAGATAAATTCTGCCTGAGATTTTGCCCACCACACCTAGAATAGCTTTTTGTCACCCTCCCAGTCTCCACAATACTCTTCTCAGACCATACACTCCTTCTGCACCCACATCCCTGCCCCTGAGACCATCCCTGCAACAAGAGTTGCCCGAAGCAGATTCTTACCACCCCTTATAATAGCCCTGTAAGAGGCAAAACATATGCTATCAAAGGGGGAGCCACCTGTGAAACAACATGTCATATACCAGATATTATGTAAGTGCTGTTCAGCCTTTTACATTGGCATGACTACCACCAAATTATCAGTTGGAATGCATGGGCATAGGCAGAGGGAGTATACTGGCAACACACAATATCTTGTTGCACAGCATGCTCTACAATGTGACAATTGTGACCCTGTGTCTGCTTCACCACACATTCCATCTGGGCTCTCCCCACCAGACAACGGTTTCTCAGAACTCCACAGGTGGGAACTAGTACTGCAACATGTCCTTGGTTCTCACCACCCACTTGGCCTTAATTTTTGTTAATTTCTTCTTTCTTAGCATTTATTCACAGAAACTGCTCCATTCTTCACTCCACTTTGGTTTTCTACATCCTTCACCGAAGAAGGGCCACTGGCACTGAAAGCTTGCCTAATTATAACCTTCTTTTATGCCCATGGTCTGCCACCACTTGGTGAGTAGATTTTTTTATCTATGCAATTAAACTGAATTTATATTTTGCTGAAGATGAGATTTTGAACCTGTTGTCCTTCAGAGTAATTCACTCCACATGACTAAGTGAGTATAGATACAACATGTTGTATATCTGTATGATTATTGATTGTCAATTTGTTTTTAAACATTGTGTAATACAGCATTATTTTACATTATATTCAATTTGTCACATGTCTCAGGTACAATAGAGTGGAAGTATTTGGTAATAAGAGTCATAATGGATGTTAGAATATCAACTGTTATTATTCTAATGTTAGCTGGTAAAGGAGATTTGAGCACTGTAAATAAACAGAGGGTAGTAAAAAAGACCGCTCAGGCTTCTCAGCAAGCCATGGCTCGTTAGCAACCGCATGATGCCGCACAATAGCCGGACCACATGGTCCAGCCGAGCGAGTGGAGGGAATTCCATGATGATGCTGTGTCAATGAAGGAGACATGCCGGGAGTGCCAAAGACCTTAATGGCAAACACTTCCCAGTTAATATAGAAATTAATAGTAGCCAGATGAATCATGATACCTCAAAAATAAACATGTACCTTACCATTATTTGCACAACGATTCTGATGGTGTAATAAGATTTTCAATATCTTTATTAGTTTAAAGTTTAGTATTTGATGATAAATTATACAAGTAACACCCAGCAACGAATTTCCAAATCTAAATGGTTCATCTGATTTTGTAGATCAATGTGTCTTTAGAAAGCTATTAGTGTAAACCTAAATTGGTATAAATTACAGGGATGTAACTTAAATAGTACATGAGTTATTGGATGTCAAAGTATCCAATTACCTCTGATCGACTCAGGCCATAAGTACTCCACAGCTACAAAATTGTTAAGGCTTTCGTGGCCACTTGTTGACAAACTGCCTATTGGCTTCTCTGTTGCCGGTGGTGAACTGGAGCAGAGTTTGTGGCCGCAGACTGTATCTACCTGGCGTGCCAATGTCCGAGGGCTTCTCTGTGGTAATTTCCGGTGTGGTTCTCCTCTTGCTACCTGTGATGGTTGTTCGCTGCAGTACGGGAAGCCAGAATCCGTTTACCTTAAGACTTTCCTCTTTTTTGTTGAAGCTGTTCACGTGTTTTTGTATTTCTACAGCTTCTCTGAACAAGCGTGTGTGACAGTGCTTCTCTACAGTGAGAACTTCCGTGTCAGCGAATTTTATTATGTGGTCAGTATCACTCAGTGTGTGCTCTGCCACAGTCAATTTCTCCACCTGTCCCAACCTGCAATGTCATTTATGTTCTTTGATCGTGGTGTTGATTAACTGTCCAGCCATTCCGACATAAACTTTTCTGCATGTGCGTGGTATATGGTATATTCCCGACATTGCAGGTGAGTCCCTTTTCTCCTTTGCCAGTCTAAGACACTCTTTGATCTTGCTTTTCAATTTGAAAATCGTCTTTAGGCCATGTTTGCGCAATATACAACCAATTCTGTCTGTCACTCTGGGAATTTGTGGCAGAAACGCCATACCCGATACTTATTTTCTGATTCCTTAACTTCAACGAGTGTTTGGCTCTGTTACACTTCCAATATAATTTGTGGAGTACCCATTGCACCTCAGAACACTTGTCAGGTGTTGCATTTCATGTCTGAGATTCTGCAGCTTACATATTCACCCTGATCGGGTTATGAGCGTATTAATCATGCCTCTTTTCTGGCTCGGGTTGTGGGTTGATAGTTTATTTGCTGGCTGAATAGCAGTCTTTGTGTGTGCCTAAAGGAAATTGTATGATATGTGTGTAAAATTCAGTATTATATATATTAACCTAATGTCTAACAATAAATCATTAGATGAACGTCAGCCAAAGAACCTGAGACAGATGCCAATAGGCAGTTTGACTCCACAGTTACACGAAAAAATGGTAGCAGCATGCTTATACATATATTTATTCATCTATGTCTTTGTTTATATCTGATATATACTATTCATGAAGAAATTGGTCAAATTAGGCTACTGGCTTACTTCTGTTCTATTCCTTTGATATATGTTTCTTTAATTTGTTTATGTATTTAATAATGTGTGTTAGAGCACGTTTATGGGCCAGCCATAGGAATATTTATTTAATTTCAAGTTATTTAAATGTAAATCCAGTATTTTGAATGTGTGTCATTGTGTTTGTGAGTGTGCATTGGCTTGTAGACATGGCAGGAGGGATCTAGCCAATCACAGCACTCATGAATGTGGAGACTGAATGGAAGTGGGAGAAGAGTACAGGATAGGACATGGAAGAGTCTTGGATAGTACAGCACGATGGACGTACAGTCAAGGGAAAGACTAAGAGAGTGGAGCAGTTTGCGCATGGCTGCGGTAGATAGAAATATTTGGTAGTGCTGACTTGTGCACTTGTGAGATTTCCGTGGCATCTGCAGTGAAGACGTAGTATGCATTTAAAAGTCAATATCTTGCGAGCTATATCGTTGCTCATAAGTAATTACATGCAGAAGGAATCTATTGTTTCCTTGTTAACCAACTTATATTTTATTTAATTGCTGGACCATCAATATCAATAAGCGTTTTACAGTAATAAAGGGCCTTCTCAAAGGTGCTTCTGCTATCGTACTCATCATTTAAAGCCATTAAAATAGTGCCTGCAGAATTGATTTAATTGCAATCTTTCATTTATAAATGTCTATGTACGTTCAAAATTCACAATTTCCGAGTGATAGGAACCTTCAACCATTCAATTCATGTGTCTATTCATATTATATACTGTAGACTCAGCAGTATTTGGCTTGCATTGCAGCAAGTATGTATGCCAGCCCTATACAATGCGCAACCAGCTGAAACTTTTAATATTTCAACTCTGAGTCAGAGGGTACATAGTTGATGGCCAACATCATTTCATCATTATTATTAGAATGCCCACAAGCTCTGTGTTCAAGTACCCATGAACTTCACAATGATAATAGAATGGATCTCCATCATGCTGAAAGATGAACAGAGAGTCCAATTACATTCGAGGCATCAGCCATTGTTGCAACATGTTCAAGTAGGAATATCTAGTGACAGTGCTCTTGGTGAAGAAGAATGGCCCATACAGTTTTCGACGTGGCAAGGCACAAAAAACATTTACCTTTGGAGAATCACGCTCACATTCAGTGCACTCATGTGGATGCTTTGTACCCCAGATTCAACAATTATGCCTGTTCACTTTCCCATTAGTGTGAAAAGTGGCTTAGGCACCAAAAATTAAGCAATCAACAATGCCATCCCCATACTCATTCAATTGTTGCAACTACAAACAAGATTCAAAATGCTTGTCTTTGTCTTCATCACTGAGCTTCAGCACTAGCTCCAATTTGAATGGTTTCACAGACAGCTTCTGTCGCAGGACTTTCCATACGGTCACTGGAGCCATTTCAAGTTCACGGTATGCATGACTCACTGATTTCTTTGGACTCCTTATGAATGTCTCTCATACACGCTCCACATTCACTTCACTCACACTGGAACATCCACTTCTCTTTGCTGGACACAAGCAACCTGTCATAACAAATTGGTTGTGCCAGTAGTAAATGGCCTTCCTTGTTGGTGGCTTCTTACTGTACTTGGTTCTAAACATCCATTGAACAACTGTAGTACACTTGTTTTTGTCAAACTCCAACACAAAGAATCTCGTTCTGCACCTGAACTTGCCATGTTTGTGACTAGCACTGACTATCGGTGAATTACCAAACTACGCTGTGGCTGTATACATGAAAAAAACATTCGGTGTTTCTCTTCAAAATGACATATGTATGTTAAAATGACAATGCTAATATGTACTTGAATCTGATTCATATACTTGCATCCAATACTAATAATTATCTACGTCTACATCTATACTCTACAAACCACTGGCAGAGGGTACACCCTACCATACCAGTTATTAGGGTTTTTTCTTGTTCCATTCACATTTGAGCATGGGAGGAATTATTGTCTGAATGCAGTAATTGTCCTAATTTTATCCTCACAATTACAATGTGAGTGATATGTAGGGGGTTGTAGTATATTCCTAGAGTCATCATTTAAAGCCAGTACTTGAAAATTTGTTAATTGACTTTCTCTATCATCAAGATCCTTCCAGTTCAGTTCCTTCAGTATCTCTGTGACACTCTCCCATGGGCCAAGAAAACCAATGAACATTTGTGCTGCCCTACTCTGTACACACAGAACACCTTTATTAGTGCTATTTGGTATGGGTCCCACACACTTGAGCAATATTCTAGAAACAGTCACATGAATGATTTGTAAGCTATCTACTTTGTAGACTGATGGAACAAAAGCAAAGTTCTATGTACTGACTTGGCAGAAAATTCTAAGAATTTTTGGTCTTATGTCAAAGCAGTAGGTGGATCAAAACAAAGTGTCCAGACACTCTGTGACCAAAATGGTACTGAAACAGAGGATGACAGACTAAAGGCCGAGATATTAATGTCTTTTTCCAAAGCTCTTTCAGAGAGGAAGACTGCATTGTAGTTCCTTCTCTAGATTGTCGGACATATGACAAAATGGTAGATATCGAAATAGATGACAGAGGGGTAGAGAAACAATTAAAATCGCTCAAAAGACGAAAGGCCGCTGGCACTGATGGGATACCAGTTTGATTTTACACAGAGTATGTGAAGAAACTTGCCCCCCTCCTTGCGGCAGTATACCGTAGGTCTCTAGAAGAGTGTAACATTCCAAAAGATTGGAAAAAGGCACAGGTCATCCCCCTTTTCAAGAAGGGACGTCAAACACATGTGCAGAACTATAGACCTATATCTCAAACGTCGATCAGTTGTAGAATTTTGGAACACGAATTATGTTTGAGTGTAATGACTTTTCTGGAGACTAGAAATCTACTCTGTAAGAATCAGGATGCATTTCGAAAAAGACACTCATGTGAAACCCAACTCGTGCTATTCACCCACGAGACTCAGATGGTCATAGACACGGGTTCCCAGGTAGATGCCGAGTTTCTCGACTTCCGCAAGGCATTTGATACAGTTCCCCGCAGACGTTTAATGAACAAAGTAAGAGCATATGGACTATCAGACTGTTTGTGTGATTGGATTGAAGAGTTTCTAGATAACAGATCACAGCATGTCATTCTCAATGGAGAGAATCTTCGAAGTAAGAGTGATTTCAGGTGTGCCGCAGGGGAGTGTCATAGGACTGTTGCTATTCACAATACAGATAAATGACCTTGTGGATAACATCAGAAGTTCACTGAGGCTCTTTTCAGATGATACTGTGGTATATCAAGAGGTTGTAACAATGGAACATTGTACTGAAATGCAGGAGGATCTGCAACAAATTGACAAATGGTGCAGGGAATCGCAATTGAATATAAATATAGACAAGTGTAATGTGCTGCAAATACATAGAAAGAAAGAAATTTTATCATTTAGCTACAATATAGCAGGTCAGCAACTGGAAGCAGTTAATTCCATAAATTATCTGGGAGTAGGCATTAGGAGTGATTTAAAATGAAATGATCATATAAAGTTGATCGTTGGTAAAGCAGATGCCAGACTGAGATTCATTGGAAGAATCCTAAGGAAATGCAATCCGAAAAACAAAGGAAGTAGGTTACAGTACACTTGATCACCAACTGCTTGAATACTGCTCACCGGTGTGGGATCTGTACCACATAGGGTTGATGGAAGAGATAGAGAACATCCAATGGAGAGCAGCGCACTTCGTTAAAGGATCATTTAGTAATTGCGAAAGTGTTATGGAGATGATAGATACAATCCAGTGGAAAACTCTGCAAGAGAGATACTGAGTAGCTCAGCACGGACTTTCGTTGAAGTTTCGATAACATACCTTCACCGAGGAGACAAGCAGTATATTGCTCCCTCCTATGTATATCTCACGAAGAGACCATGAGGATAAGATCAGAGAGATTAGAGCCCACACAGAGACATACAGACAATCTTTCTTTCCAGGACCAATACGAGACTGGAATAGAAGGGAGAACCGATAGCGGTACTCAAGGTACCCTCTGCCACACACCATCAGGTGGCTTGTGCAGTATGGATGTAGACATAGATGTAGATGGCACCTCCCCACTATTCTAACAATAAACAGAAGTCTACCACCTGCTTTGCTGACAACTGGGCCTATTTAATCATTCCATTTCATGTCCCAACAAAGTGTTACACCCAGATATTTGTAGAGTTGGCTGATTCTAACAGTGACTCATTGAAATTATAGTGATAGGTTTTTTGGTTTTGTGAAGTACACAATTTTACATTTCTGAACATTTAAAGCAAGTTGTCAATATTTGCACCAATTTGAAATATTATCAAGATCTGACTGAAAGTTTATGCAGTTTATGTAAGAAAGTGCTAGACCACCTGCAAAAAGTCTAAGGTTATAGATAACATTGCCTGCAAGGTCATTAATATACAACATGAACAGCAAGGGTCCCAACACACTTCCCTGGGGAACACCCAAAGTTACTTCTACATCTGACTATGTGTCTCCCTCCAAGATAATGTGCCAAATCTTCCATACCAAAAAGCCTGACTCCAGTCACTAATGTCATTTGATACCGCATATGATCATACTTTTGACAATAAATGTAGGTGTGGTACTCTGTCAAATACTTTTTAGAAATCACGAAATACTGTATTTACCTGCCTGCCTTGATCCAAAGCTTTCAGTACATCATGTGAGAAAAGTGTGCATTGGATTTCATAAGATAAGTGTTTTTGGAATCCATGCTGGTTGGCATTGAGGAGATCATTCTGTTCAAAATACCTCATTATGTTTGAGCTCAGATTATGTTCTAAGATTCTACAACAAATCAGTGTGAAGGATGTTGGACAGTAGTTTTGTGGATCACCTCTACTGGCATTGTTGCATACAGGCGTGACTTTGCTTTTTGTCAAGAAGTGGGTGTGGTTGTTTGCTATAGGGATTTATGACATACTATAGTTAGAAGAGGGGCTAACTCAGCTTCAAATTCAGTACAGAATCTGACAGGGGTTTCATTAGGTCATGAAGCTTTGTTCGATTTCAGTGGTTTCAACTGTTTCACAACACCATTGACACTAATACTTACCTCATTCATCTTTTCAGTGGTACAACGATTTAACTGGGGCATTTCTCCTGGGTTTCCTTTTAAAGGAACATTTGAAGATGGTGATAAGCATTTCAGCTTTTGCTTTGCTACCCTCAATTTGAGGTCCTGTCTCATTTGCTACAGATTGCACACAAACTTCGGTTCCACTAACAGCCTTTACATACAACCAGAATATCTCTCAGTTTTCTGAAATATCATTTGACAACTTTCAGCTATGATAGTCACTGAAGGCATCACAAATTGCTCTCTTGACAGCCTTTTTTTTACAGTGACTGCATACTTTGGAGATTCCCTGCCATTATGAACTATTGTCCTGGGTACATCTCTATCTAGTACATGGGCAACTATTCCTTTAAACTTGAGCCATAGTTTCTCTACATCTTCCCACCTACACTGAAAGTTTCATGTTCCTCACTGAGATATGACACTACTGATTATTTATCTTGTTTACTGAACATATATATATATTCCTGCTTGTTTCAGTTGTCCTTTGTACCTTGGTAACCATCATTAACACAACCATGTCATAGGCACTCAAAGAGGACAGGTCTATTTGTTCCCATTAGGTCCAATATATTTTCATTATGAGTAGGGTTCCAAACTGCTTGTTCTCGGTAGTTTTCAGAGAAGGCATTTAGTAATATTTCATAGGATCTCTTTCACAGCCACCACTAACAAAACTGTAATTTTCCCAGTTAACTGTTAAATGATTAAAATCTCCACAAGTGATTACAGTATGATTGGGGAACTTACGTACAAGTGAACTGATGTTTTCTAAAAAGTTTTCGGTCACATCTGGCAATGAGTCTAGTGCACAATAGAAGGATCCAGTGATAATTTTATGCCCACCGCTGATATTAAGTCTTGCCCAATCAGTCTCATATACAGCATCAATTTCTCACATGCAGCTTCAATTTCTATCTTCATGGATTTGAGTTTCTTGTCTACTGTCGCAAATACATGATCTCCAATTCCAATTTGCCTATTCCTTCAACATACACATAAATTTCTCCCAAAAATTTCACTTATGTCTTCAATAAAAAAAAATATACGTATATTACTGTTCATGAAAAATTGTACCAAGTTTGTAATTGATAATTTTATTTATATTTGTAATGACATATCAGCCACGATGGCAGTGCCACAGAGCACACACCACCTAGCACCAACTACACTCATGCTCATAAATTAAGGATAATGCTAACACATGGTGAAACAATGCTCTGGTGGGCAGTTTGTGGGTTTAAATCACCTTGGGGTATGACCATGTAGTGCATTTGACCTGTGGTCGTCACATGGTGGTGCTGGCAGCAGTCCCATACACAGAGCTGTGTTGGTGCATGTCAGAGTACGGTGAAGCAAGTAAGTGTGCAAACATTTTCAGATGTGCTAATGGTGACTGTGTGTTGAAAATGGCTCAAAGAACAGATTTTGATGACATTATGAGGGGTAGAATACTACGGCAGCTGGAGGCTGGTCAAACACAGCAGGTCATAGCACAGGCCCTCCGCGTGCCACAAAGTGTGATCTCAAGATTATGGAAACAATTACAGTAGACAGGAAACTTGTCCAGGTGCTACAGTATGGGATGCCCACAGTGTACAAGACCACAAGAAGACTGATATCTCACCATCAGTGCTTGCAGATGACCACGGAGTACTGCAGGTAGCCTTGCTCAGGACCTTACCACAGCCATTGGAACAGTTGTCTCCAGACATACAGTCTATATATGACTGAAGAGACATGGTTTATTCACCCAGAAACCTGCAAGGTACATTACACTGACCCCTGGTCACAGAAGAGCACATAAAGAATAGTGTCAAGAACATAGTATATGGTCATTGGAACAGTGGCCTCAGGTTATGTTCGCGGATGAATCCAGGTATAGTCTGAACAGTGATTCTTGTCAGGTTTTCATCTTATATGAACCAGGAACCAGATACCAACCCCTTAATGTCCTTGAAAGGGACCTGTATGGAGGTCGTGGTTTGGTGCTGTGGGGCTGTGGGGTGGGGTGGGATTATGACTGGTGCATGTAAACCTCTGCAAGTCTTTGACAGAGGAACTATAACAGGTCAGCTGTATCGGGACATCATTTTGCACCAGTATGTCCACCTTTTATGGGGTGCAGTGGGTCCAGCCTTACCCCTGATGGATGATGATTCACAGCCCCACTGAGCTGCCATCATGGAGGAGTACCTTGAAACAGAAGATATCAGGCAAATGGAGTGGCCTGCCTGTTCTCCAGACCTAAACCCCATCGAGCACATCTGCGATGCTCTCAGTTGACTTATCACTGCACATCTTCAAGCCCCCAGGGCAATTCAAGATCTCCAATGGGCACCTGTGCAAGAATGGGAAGCTATACCCCAGTAGCTGCTCTACCACATGATCCAGAGTAAGCCAACTGTGGCGTTTTGTAGCACATGTGTTTTGGGACAGTTTTCTCAACTTATCACCAATACCATGGACTTACAGATCTGTGTTGTGTGTGTTCCCTATGTTCCAATGCTATTAGCACCAGTTTTGTGTAATGCCACATTGTGTGGCACCACATTCTGCAATTATCCTTAATTTATGAGCATGAGTGTAGTTGTCCTAAGTGAGAATGGCCACTTCACTTGGTTGTTTGTAGCACATGTTTAGGTAAAATCTTATTTTGCTGTATAGATTTTTAAAACCTATGTCACTTTTGAGATTATTTGACAACCTTGTCAATATTGTATGATTGATTTGTATCAAAGGGTATGCATTAAGTCTTGAAGGATTTGTTGTCAAATGGTGGTTCAGTGTAGAGGCTCCATTTATACATGTATGTACTTTAGTAAGATTGTGAAGAAATATATTTGTCACCAGGTAATCTGAAGACTGGCAGAGCCAAAAAAGTGTAATGAATCACAAAAGGATCCAGAAACATCCTGTGACTATTTTTTTGTGACCAACTAGCCATTTTTAAAGCTAATTTTGTTCTTGTGATTGCAATGGTTGCATGCATCTACCAAGATTTTCCGTCATGTCTGTGATACCCTGAGTCCTCCTCGGCCCCTTTCCACCCTATACATCATCTAGATCTACCATTGACATCCCACTCATAGTCAAATGGACAAGTAAGAATAGATCCTGTACTATCCACAGGAGAGGATAATACTCAAGGTACCTCTGGTACCAGTATCACAGGTGGTTGCCTCTCAAGAGATTTGTAACACGTTTATTTGCAGCAGCTACCAATCATCTGACAGTAGCAAGGTGATTTCCAGCTCCTTAAGAATGTCAGCCAACTCATCCTGTGTTTGAGAATAGCATTCACAGTTTCGGCTGCATTTTGGCTGGTGCAATGTACTTCAAGGCAGTGAAAAAATGATTTTAAATTAAAGCCATGGATAATCTTTTAATTGTTGAGCTAAGATGTTGCCAATTCCCTATAAAAATTGAAGCAAATACAGAAAATGAATTTATATTAAGACAACACAGAAATTTGTAGTCAAAATTACTAGTTTCCTGTAACATTTTGAGGTTAATTATAATTGTTAGCAAACTTGAATACAGAGTTAATTTATGATACATGTAAATAATAAACAGGACTACTACTATTTACAGGAAAACTAAATGTAACACAATACGTTAGTCAGAATATTTGTTACAGTAACTGAACCACAAACACTGATTTTCTACAGATTACTCATAGATTATGAAATGGACAATGACAGCTTCTGAAAATTCATAAAAATGCATGTTGACTTGCATTTATATACAATGAAATTTAGGGGTGATGTATTCTTGGGCTGAAGAAGAAGTTTTTGCAAATTATACTTTATCCTAAAGTATATTATGATGAAACTCCCTGGTAGATAAAAACTATGTGCCAGACCGAGACTCGAACTCGGGACCTTTGCCTTTCGTGGGCAAGTGCTCTACCATCTGAGCCACCGAAGAATTACTCACACCCAGTCCTCACAGCTTTACTTCTGCCAGTATCTCGCCTCCTACCTTGCAAACTTTACAGAAGCTCTCCTGCGAGCTTCTGTAAAGTTTGGAAGGTAGGAGATGAGATACTGGCAGAAGTAAAGCTGCGGGGACCGGGCATGAGTCGTGCTTTGGTAGCTCAGATGGTAGAGCACTTGCCCACGAAAGGCAAAGATCCCGAGTTGGAGTCTCAGTCGGGCACACAGTTTTAATCTGCCAGGAAGTTTCATATCAGTGCACACTCTGCTGCAGAGTGAAAATCTCATTCTATATGATGATATTTACAATATAAGAGTGAATAGTCACTGATTCCATTACAGATGACAGAGAGCTCAGTGTCTAAAGATAAAATATTACAAGTTGATTGTCTTTTGACATCTCCTTATGCCTACAGACAAAAACCAGCAGATATCAACAAAATATGTGTAATATACAAATACTGTGATACATCACTGTCCTGTTCTGAATGACTGCTGCTCTTTTTCAGAAAGCAGAGGAAGACATATTCCATGAAACATATTACACTTTGTTCTGCGAGCTAAGAGAAACTTCTTGACATTTTGAAGATGCTATAATGGTATGTATTGAATTGTTATTGTATAATAAGTTGATTTAGTGTATTATTTATAATTAATAACTACTTGAGTTGATAAGCATGCATTAATTAATTAAGTTTGTAGTTACAGAACAGTAGCACTCTCCGAACATAAAGAAACTAATAATTAGTGTGTCGTATTAAATGCAATCTATTATGCCTTATCATCAAGCAAAGCATGTGCTGTGAATAGAGCTCCTTGGAAAATTAATATTCAACTGTTCCCTAGAGTATTTAGAGGTATTTACATCAGTCAGTTCAGCAGCACCATATACTTTTACTTCAAAATCATCATCTGACTTTAATTATAAGTATTGCGTTACAGATCACAGTAACAGGAGAGGGAGTGACTCACTTACTTTGGGCAGTGTGTATGTGTATGTGAGGGTGGGGGGGGGGGGGGGGGGGGGAAGGGGGGCCAGGTGGGGGGGGGGGGGGGTTAAAAACACAGACAGATCATTGCTAACCTTAAAGATGAAGCGATGGATGGATGATGACTAGGTATACAAGAGTTGCTATAACTTCTTATGTTTTTAACTTTCGTTACCCATCTGTGGTCTGGTTTGAAAGCCCATCAGCCAGCATATATTTAAAGTGCCTGTTCACTGTTCATTTATTCGTATATAAGGTAAACACTGCTCAATCATCTCATTCACTGTATTCATTACATTTAGAATGTCAGATTATTGAAATGATGATTGATAATGTATTACTTATCCTTATAACAAATATTGTTCATGCAATAAAATCAATCTGTATATCAAGAGTGTCTCAAACTCACTTGTAATAACCACAAACATGCACACATTTCTACTTTTGTTTTAATTAATAGCATTTCATAAAGAATTCTGATGGTAGGACAAGAAAAACTGAAAATATAAATACAGTAGCATGCTAGAAATAAAAACGAATGAAAAAGATCTAACTATAATCCACTAAATTGTACTAAATACTAATTCATTACAGAAATATACTATCAAAAATGAGAAAAATCATGCAGCATAAGTGAGTGTAATTTTTATTTAACATGAAAAAAATGAAGAAAAAAGAATTAGTTTAACTGATTACCCATTAATTTTCCTTCAGCCAAATTGTCATTCCATACTGAAAGTAATGTTGCAAGATCTCGTTGGCCAAGATTGATGTGTACAATTTCCATTCCACCATATACATCATACAGAAGATAATCTCGATGCTGCTGTAGATAAGGACCCGGTGTGGGTGGTAAGTTAGTCATGGTATGATGGTAGGCAACCATTCGTTTGATGTCAAGCCTTGCATTTAGTGGTTCCAATATTGGTTCCTGCATAAATGAAATTAGAGCTACTTAGAGTTGCAAAAATATAGTTATACACATACTTTATTAAGGCTAAGCCATGTAAAGTTGTAAAGAATGTATCCATCAGCTACAACAAAGTTCAGAATTTTGGGTTATAATAAACACAAAGGCTTTTTAACTGCTGCAATTTTCTACTAGTAGAACAAGAAGAAATAGATGACAAATTACTTATACAAAAAGAGGTAAAAGAAAATTCTCACCAATTATAATTTTTTCCATTCCTATTATTTTCTCCTCGTGTTTCTCAACTTAATAACAATATTGATTTGGAATTTCAAAATATATAAAACTTAAATTTTAAATGAAATGAATAAATCTAGTTCTCTCTATATTTTTAAGTACCACTGTAACAAACCAGTGGCAGCCAAAAATTAGTGGTGAGTTTCTACGTGTTCTGTTGAATTACTGTTTCAGCATAACACAGAGAAGAACATCATAAATCAGTCACACCAAGAAAACCTGAGAGATCACATCACCTACAAAATACTCAATTGCATACCTGTAGCCTATAGACTACAAGGTGTAGTGTGCAAAAATTAGTCAAGTTAATGGTTGGACTGTCTTGCAGAGTATTTTAAAAGCAGACCAAGTTCTCATTATCATTTCATTAGCTTATTGCAACACTGCCTACTGTTAAATTTTGTGCATGTTTTACACAATGTTCTGAACAGTCACCAAAGAAATTTTTGTACAATATATACTGGTTCTTGAAACTTTGTAAGTAGGCATTCAATGAGTAATTGGCATCTATTTTCAAGCAGTATTTTTAATTTCTGTGATGTTCTCCACTTATTCAAACAAATCTGTGATCATCTGTGCCACATTCCTTTATACAGGTCCAATATCAGTTGTTTGTCTTATTTGGTATGGGTTCCATCAACTTGGCCAATATTCTAGTATGGCACATATAAGTGACTTATAAGCAGTGTTCTTTGGAGACAGACTGGCTTTGCTGAGGGTGCTGCCCATGAATTTATGTCTGCCATCTCATTTGCTTGTGACTGAGCTTATTTTATCATTCCATTTATTACCCATACAAACCGCCCACCCGGCTAGCCGCACGGTCTAATGCCAGGTGGATTTGTGTTGAGATCCAGTGTGCCGGCCAGCCTGTGGATGGTTTTTAAGGTGGTTTTCCATCTGCCTCAGTGAATGTGGGCTGGATCCCCTTATCCTGCCTCAGTTACACTATGTCTGCGATTCCTGCACAAACACTGTTTGCATGTACGCATACACCACCATTACTCTACCATGCAAACATTTGAGGTTAGACTCGTCTGGGATGAGACATTCCCCAGGGGTATGGACAGGGGGGTAAGGGGGGGGGGTTGTTCACTGGAGGCCGAACAGAACAATAACCCTGGGTTCGATGTGGGGCGGTGGTCAATACACAATACAATAAACCCACACAAATTGTTACACCAAGGTCTTTGTATGAATTGACGGATTCAGTTGTGAGTCACTGATCTGTATTTGTAAGAAACTGTTTCTGTGCACTATGAATCGCACACTTTTATATTTCTAAACCTTTAAAGCAAGCTGCCGATCTTCGTGGAACTTACAATTTTTTTCCTGGACGTATGTGCAGCTCTTCTCAGACAGAATTTCCTTATAAAGTGTCCCAACATACTTACCTGTGGCAAGCCTCAAACTTGATCTGTTTGCAGAGAGTCAAGAGCAAGGAATAGCCACCAAATTAAGTATTAGATGTACTTACAAATGCAAGGCTGTTGTGAAACCAGATGCCAATTGCAAAGCTGTAACTGCAGTAAGCCATGAAAAAGTATTGGAGCTGAATACAAATGATTTCTCTGTTTCCATCTCTGGAACCAACGACACAGCAACGAACAATACAAAGGAACTTACAGTTTCTCACAAGTGAATATTGCTTGAAATGCTTTTTTATTCCAGTCTCTGATCACAAATGAATTCTTTAGACGATGACCGGTTTCAGTCTGTAATGGTTCAACAACAAAATTAGGAAACTACTGTGAAAGCAAAGAGAGCTTCACTCCAAGTGTAAATGCAGCCAAAACATCTCAGACAAACAGAAGATAAACAATGTCAAAGTTAGCGGAAGGAGGGCTATGCATGAAGCGTTCAGTGAATTCGAAAGTAAAATTCTTTGTACCGACTTGACAGAAAATCCTAGGAAGTTTTGGTCTTACATTAAATCAGTATGTGGCTCGATCAGCATATCCAGACACTCCGGGATGATGATGGCATTCAAACAGAGGATGACACGCGTAAAGCTGAAATACTAAACACCTTTTTCCAAA
The DNA here is from genome assembly GCF_023897955.1 of Schistocerca gregaria. Classification (NCBI taxonomy): domain Eukaryota; kingdom Metazoa; phylum Arthropoda; class Insecta; order Orthoptera; family Acrididae; genus Schistocerca; species Schistocerca gregaria. Next base: position 555,386,556 of record NC_064931.1, read on the forward strand.
GCTGTTTCACAGAGGAATACCGCACGGCAGTTCCTTCTCTAAATCCTCGCACAAACTAAAAAATGGCTGACATCAAAATAAGTGTCCAAGGAATAGAAAAGCAACTGGAATCCCTCAACAGAGGAAAGTCCACTGGACCTGACAGGATACAAATTCAATTCTACACAGAGTACGTGAAAGAACTTGCCCCCCATTCTAACAGCCGTGTACCGCAAGTCTCTAGAGGAACGGAAGGTCCCAAATGATTGGAAAAGAGCACAGGTAGTCAGAGTCCCATTTACAGAATTCCAGGAAGTGCAGTAACTAAAACTTCCTTGTCCAAACTCCAGTGCATTCTTGATAAACTTAAGAAAGAAATAAGGAAAGACATCATCATAGAAGCTGATTTTAATGTAAATGTGATAAGTCTACACAGTAGCTCAAAACAGTTTCTTGACATAATTCAGAACTCTGGTTTTAAACTATTTTTTTTAAATTCACTAGAGAAAATGCCAATTCAGCTACTTGTGTAGACTGCATCTTAATAAATTATGTGTTCAACAGTGAAAAACAGTCCTGTTTAGACCAAGGAATTTTTGACCATTCTGCATTGTTATTCAGCTGCCAGAAAAAATAAACCTATGTTAAGAAAGGTTTTATGAAAAGATACTTTAGTAAAAATAACTTGGACCTATTCCATGACAAGATAGATGCAGTGAAATAGCCCATAAATAATAGTGTGTCAGGCACTGAGAACTTTGATGATTTTCTAAGAAGTTTTCTACAGGTCTACAATGAATCATTCCCACCTAGGATCTGACACCAATCTAATGCTCGAAAACAAGAGCTACATAAAGAAATGAAACACAATAAGAACCCTGAATTTGTTGACTATGTGTAGGACATAAGAATAAGCCTAGAGCCAGTGAGATACAATATCACAAGAAGTCCCTCAAGACTCAATCTTAGGGCCAATATTGTTTCTCCTTTACATAAATGAATAACCTCTTAATATCAATGCCAAGCCAGTCATGTTGCTAATGACACTTCTGTGCCCCTTGAAAAACAAACGTGGGAGAGATTTTGGATGGTGTTATACACACACTAAACAACCTAGATACATGGTTTCAAAAAATGGCCTTAAACTTAATTTTTCAAAGACCTTGTTTAGACAATTTAGAATCAAACAATCAAAACTCAGTGACATCAGTATTGTATGTAAAAATCAACTTATGGACAAAGCTCAGTCCATTAATTCTTTGGACTAAACTTGGACAAAAATCTAAGCTGGCAAGCACATATAGATTATTTAAATAGAAAATTAAACAGCCTTTCCTTTGCAATGGATGTACTATCTGGTATAACAGACTTAAGCTGCAGAAAAGTTGTGCACTACAGTTACTTTGAATGCAAAATTAGATATGGTTTAATTTGTTGGAAAATTCAAGCTACATGTCATGAATCATGCTACTCCAGAAACAAATTGTTAGAAAAATGTGTGCAGCCCCTCCAAGAACATCTTGCTCTCCATCATTCAAGAACCTAAAATATTATCTATCCCTGCATTGTATATACTTTAAATTATCATCTTTTTACATATCAACCATGAGCTAACAGAAGAAAACAATTTCAAACATATGTACAATACTAAACACAAAGAAAATTTAATGCTTTCACAACATCACTTAAAACTCTACCAGCAGACATCCCATCCCATGGGAAAGATAATTTACAATAAACTCAAGGGTAGAGATGTACTGAGCATGGAGAGGTTCACCGAAGAGAAAACTATATGATCTCCTGGTGGAAAAATGTTACTATTCAATTGAGTAGTTTACGAATGATGAAATCACCATTTGAATAGTGAGACTGTTTAACATTATAGAATTGTGTACAACATTGAATAGGGCAAGAGTGGGAACAGTGAGATGCAAAAATTGGAATCCAAATTACACTTTTAAAAAATCTTTATTGGTTTATTATCTTATGATGGAGCTGCATCAGGTGAATAAGGTGTATGTGGCAACAATTCATACCTTAGTGCGTGTAATTTTGCCATGGCAATGGCACCCTTTTGATCCAGAGTCAAGAGCTGCGGCACCCATCTTGAAGATAATTTTTTCATTTCTAATTCTTCAGCTAAAATGTGACATATCATTTCAGATGAAATTTTTAAAGTGTGAGCAATTTCATGCACTTTCAATCAGCAATCTTCCATGACCATTTTGTGCACTTTTGCAATGATTTCTGGAGTAGCAACACATCTTGGCTGACCCCTGCGCGGATCATTATCTAAGCTCTCCCAACCAAATTTAAATTCATTTGTCCACTTGGCAACATTTAAATATGAAGGAGCAGAGTCCCACCTGCGTATTCCAGAAATCAGCATGAATGTCCTTTGCTTCCATACATTTCTTTATGAAGTACTTGATCACTGCTCAAATCTCGTTTTTTCCGTCTTCAAAAATCACTATGCCAGAACAATAACAGAGCCACATCACTGCCACAGCTCTCTTCCAAGAGCACTGATGTAGCACATGTTTACAGGAAACAGTCCAATGAATATCACGTGAACAACTCATTGTGCTAGTGCTGACTTCTCATGGTGATTCCAAGCACTTTTCAAACCACCTTCATACTTAATACATTTTCTAGAATGATTTAAATCTAGGCTGTGTATACATACCTGAATTTCTAGTGAGCCTGCTAATGTCATTACTGCTCTAGAAACTTGTGCAGACTGCAGCCTTACTAGAATATTGTCTATCACAGGCACTGCTGTAGAGCTTGTTGGAGATAGACCACTCCTTGTAGATGCAATATTTGTAGAACTAGAAGATAGCTCTTTGAAGAAGTTTTCCACAGTTAATTCACCTGAAAACCAAGGAAAAATGTTTAACAAATTTTACTATGTGCTACAGTTCATTGTGTATCTTATTCAATGAAGTGAAGGCTCAAAATCTGAAAAAAAGGCACTGAAAATAAAAGTAGTGCCTTACATGAGTATTTATTTTAATAATCACAGGCTCTCTCACTATAAAAAAGTAAATACTATTTCTTAAAATTTATGGACATTAGGGATAAAATTAGTGCACTTATAAGGTTTTGATACTATACTACATGGTTATTGAGGAATATATTCACAAATATGCAATTTATTGAAGTTTTATTTACAGGTACAACTTTTCAAGAAATTAGCAGGGGGCAGAGCTCATTAAAACTCCTCACAGCCTTGTGTTCAGAGAAGAAGACTTTCTATGTACATACTTCATTTCTTTATCAAACAGTCAAATAGGTTCTAAAGATAAATAATGGACAATCCAAAGAACAGAGCATGGTTTGTACACAGGATGAAGTCAAGAGTTGTATCAGGGATAATAGAGAGAGGTAAATACAATTGAAGAAAGGCTGTGCTTATTGAAATGTACAGTTCAAATTGGACCCTCCAGGAGAGATGAATATATCCTGAATACCAGTTTTATGGGAAATGGGGGATAGTGGAATAATTTGAAGATCTTCTAAGGAGAATATGACATTTTATACTGAAGGCTGTATTATGGATAGACGACAAGCAGTCTGCTCTTGACAGTTTCAGACTACATGAACCAAGCAGAGACTGAAACAGGAACAGAAGCTAATTCCAAAAATAAAGTTTGCAAGAGTCTCTGTTAACGTAGATGCAGAAGTGAGTCAGGTAATTTCTCTCTCATGTTTCCTGATTGGTCATTGACAGAATGCTGGGCTATGCTGCATCTTTGTAGTAACTTATATTGTTCTTAGACTCTTCTCCAGATATTCTTGTAGGGTCTCACATTGAGACTAACAACTCAGGTTCTACAACATTCCTAATTTAAGATATATAGAAATCCTGACACAAAAATAAGGTGCTGTAAACTGGCTGGATATTTTTTAAACATCTTAAGATCATGAAATTTAGTTTAGTAAAAATAAATCTCATCATATATTATACAAGTTGTCTTAGAAAGCATAAATATAATGTTTCATCTTGCCATGCTGTTTGTTGTGGTCACACTTCACTAAAAAATGCAATGGCAGAGGACAAAGATATACTCATTTTTCAACTTATGAACATCTTGTATCACGGCAGTGTCTTCTGCAACTTTGTGATCAAAGAAGCAGAAGAAATAAGGGTACCTGACAACATAATCAATCAGAACAGTGTTTCCCACTGATGATATACATTAGATATTGTAACGCCACAAATCTTCCAATATCATTTCCAAGTGACAGACAGACTGACAGCAGAAGAAACAGACTGGTAGCCCATAAATAGTTTCTGAACATCCTTAACACAAGAAACTTCTCAGTTCAGATTAAAAATGAATATTAAGCAAATGGCAAGCTGTGTTAAAATCTTTCTTGCAAATTAACATACCTCTCTGTCCTGGACACACAGATTTTCTGTGACACTCAAGGCACAGTCAGGAAGTTCCTATCAGTGTGAATCCCTGTGGTAAGATTTCATGGCAGACAGTGGTAGCCCAAAAGTAGTTGCAGCTGTACTTGTTATCTTGTACATACTTAAGAAGGCTTATGCTGATATAACATACATGGTCATATCAGGGTGAGCCTGAATGAGATATTGGAGCAGCATTGACAGCAAAGAATGAAGAATATTGTCACTTCAATAATTCAACAAGGGTAATGCAATGTTGCAAGGCAAGTTAGTTTGCTGAAACAGCAGACCCAGCAGTACTGCACAGACTCATGCAACAAGGGGCAATGCAGATTTCTACACTGACAGTGACAGTGGTGTTTTAGAATATGTGAGTGAAAGTGGTGCATATGTAAAACAAACATACCACTGCAATCTACAACTACAGAAGTTTTCCAATGAAATTATTTTCAGTCTCACAGTTCTACCAGGATGACAGCGCTATGCCAAATGAGGTTGCCACATGGACTTGCCAGCAGACGTCACTGGTTTGAGGTCATGGCAGGGCAACAGCTCTGCACAGTAAGTCCCTCCCAGACTTAGAACAACAGTCCATCACATGTATACTTCAGCAGCACAGCCTATTTCTGCCCAGGGGCAGTGCTTCACTCTCTACATGCACCTGCAGGCTCCCACCTTGCATCAACCACCTGCTCACATCATCATGGTTCATAGCTGCCCCTCCCTGCACTCTGAGGGCACTATAGTTTGATATCAGAATATGCAGCATCATCTTACTCAGCCTGATGTCTGAACCACCACCTACAGTGCCAACATGGTGTGATGATGAACCATTTGAACCATTTGGTTATGTTTTGTAGGGTGTAATAGACATGGAAGTGAGGCATGAATGTCATTGTAATTTAAAGGTTACCTTGCTTGGGCCTGAGGAGTTGACTAACTTTTCTGAGTTTAAGGGTAACTGAGAAAGCAGTAATTGGTGTCTGTAAGATGTACACAATATAACTTCTTGGGCACACTGTGCCATCCTTGGAGTCAGTTCCTCTAAACTGTTATACGTGTCATCGATATGGTCACATTTCAAGTAAGTATAGAGAGTCTAGATGGCTCATGATATGATCTAAAGACTAGTTTGTAATGACTGTTTAGAGCCAGAAATAGTAAAGGTGCTGTTAGAAAAGGTAGCTTGGGATGAGCAGTTAGTGTTGCTTCAGGTACCACGGCATGAGGTGGATCAAGCTGCCACACAATTACTTTTTCCTTTTTGTGGAAAATCATCTGAGGATGTGAGGTCATTTTTAAAGGACATTAAGAAATCAATGGAGTTGCGTGGTAGAGAGAGAGTCAATCATTTGGAGTAGCAAAACTGCGATTAATGGAGGAACTGAAAACATGTAAGCTTTATGGAGGCATTAAAAATGCAGCTAACTTTGAGTATATGGAGAAGGTTTTCTTTTCAAAGCTGCAAAGAACAGAATAGTGTGACTTATTTTTTAGAGCAGTTGAGTGCTATTATGAAGAGGTCTGGAGAAATTGTGGGAGATCTCAGTGGCAAGATATGGAAATGTAATGAATACACATAGGAGTTAGGGCAATGTGATGCACCAAATGCAGTTATGTTATAAGAAGCTGAGCAGGGGGCATCTGATAATTTTCTGATGGGGTGTCACTGACAGGTCAAGAACGGTGTGTACAAGTGCACCAAAAGACCTCCATTCTGCTAGAATTAAGAGGAGTTTTGACATCAAGCCTGTTTCTAGTATTTCCAGACATTCAGTAAAAGTTTATCCTTTCATGAAATACATCTAATCATGCTCTGGAACATGTCTTAATCAAGGAAATTAATGGTGAAGATGATCCTGCAGCTTTTGCATTGAGACAGCTGAATGCAGTGGAGAAGAACCAGTCAATGAAAGAAAAAGAGATGTTGAAGCTCATTGTATGGCGTCATGTATTTAGATGTTGCTTTTGTGGAAAAAAAATTACACATGGTGGCCAACCACACAGCTTTGAAGTGATTATTGGGACTAAAGGACCCATTTAGCAGGCTGACAAAGTGGGCCCTGAGTATGAAATAGTAAACAAGGCAGGGGATAAGCACAGGGATGTAGATCCATTAAGCAGGAAGGTAGTAGTGTTGAAAGATCTGGGCCATTGTCTTGTGGAGTGGCAGGCAGCTCAGAGCACTAAACAATACAGGACCCAATCGCAGTTTAGCACATGTGACAGACTGGTTTGTATGGAAACAAGGCTAGGGCCATGGGAAGTACTAACAGTGAAGTTTAAGACACAGATTTTAAAGGGAGCATATGATCACACATTACCTGCTCATGGAGGGTGTGCCGGCCGGAGTGGCTGAGTTGTTCTAGGCGCTACATCTGGAGCTGCGTGACTGCTACGGTCGCAGGTTCGAATCCTGCCTTGGGCATGGATGTGTGTCATGAACTGAGGTTAGTTAGGTTTAAGTAGTTCTAAGTTCTAGGGGACTGATGACCACTGCAGTTAAGTCCCATAGTACTAAGAGCCATTTGAACCATGGAGGGTGCAGAGCAACAAACTGGAGGGTACCTGAGAGATACTGGCGGAAGCAAAAGAAAGCAAATGTCAATCAACATGTTAGAAATTGCATGTAGTGTGCACAACAAGCTGACTTGAATCATATACAAGTGCCATTGCAGAGGCTACTAGAAGCACTGAAACCATCTGAAATTGACGTACCAGGACCAATCAAATGTACAGCAGCAGGAAACTGCTTTGTATTAACAATTACAGACCCCTTTTTATGGTACATGGGGCTGGTTGCTATGCCAAACCAGCAGGAAGTGACAATCACACAGGCAATTGTTAACAACAGGATGTCGAAGTTTGGAGTGCCAGGTAAGATAACTACAGACCAGTGTAAGAATTTCATGTCAGAGTTATTGAAGGAGCTGTGTCAGTTATTGCATATGAAAAAGTTAAGAACAAGTCCTATTCATCCACAGGTCAATGGTAGAATGGAACAGGTACATAGAAGAACTGTAACATGTTATGTTACTACACAAAAGTACAGCACGGCAACTGGGTGGTGGTGGTGGTTGGTGTTTAACGTCCCGTCGACAACGAGGTCTTTAGAGACGGAGCTGGGGGTAGGAAAGGATTGGGAAGGAAATCGGCCGTGCCCTTTCAAAGGAACCATCCCGGCATTTGCCTGAAACGATTTAGGGAAATCACGGAAAACCTAAATCAGGATGGCTGGAGACGGGATTGAACCGTCGTCCTCCCGAACGGCAACTGGGATACGTATGTAAAGTATGTTGTGTCAACATCTCATTCTCTTATTCAAAGTACGCACGAGTACTGTTTGTCCCCATATGAGGTGGTGTATGATCAGAAAATGCCATCACCATTCCATCTTGTACAGGAAAAGAGAGATAATGATGGGGAGTCCATCCATGAGGTTGTCAAAACAGTACGAGAAATATGGAAATGAGTATAGATGGCAAATACAAAGGCGTTAGAGAACTAGATGGAATCAGTGAAATGAACAACAAGTTTACCACAACATAAAGTAGGACAATGGGTGACGTTATGCAGTCCTTACATAAAGAAAATGAAGATGAAAGAGTTCATCACAAGGTATAAAGGACGCTGTTAGCTGGTGGAGACTACTTTGCCAGTAAACATTAACTACGATAGTATATGTTACACAACTAAAGCCTTTTCGAGGTAGAACAGAGTAAATTCCAGGAATTTCAAGGGTGGAACTGGAGAAGACTGTGAAGAGCACAAATCAGAAGAAGATAAAAGATGTATATTTGTAGTGAATGAGTTATATTCGTTATTTCTGTCATTTTTGTTGTATATAGTTGGGCTTGCTAGTGGATGTGGTACATCAAAGGTAAGTATGGAAGTGAGGCAGGTCATAGCAACAGAAGAAGAGAAAACTGACTTATCACAATTTTGTCTTCTAATATGATTCCTGTTAACAGGAAGACATGCACAATTTGAGTGTTATATTGGTCATATAAGCCGAGCAAGTGGTGACTTCCTGCAAAGTTTGTGCAGGTGAGGATCTGTGGAACATTATTAATTTTGGAAGATGGTAGCAAGCATGCAGTAATGACAGAGGAGGAGTTAAACAATGTTTGCAAGAGGACTGTTATGGTGTGTCTGAACTGGGAAGTACAAACCAACCTGAGCAAATGCCCGATTACGGGAATCATGCAAGTGAATGTCTCACAACCAAAGCTATATTGGCCAGATGAACCTTTGAAAATTATTGCCAACACAGAATACAGAATTTATAAATGAAACTTTAGAGTCTGATGTAATACATTCCCTGGATTGATACATTGTGGTGGAGTAAGGGCACTTCTCAGCTTATCACTAAATGTAACATGATGAGCAGTTCAGAGAAGGATATCGTTATGTGACAGTGCTTTCTAGTCCAGTAATAACCAGTGCCACAGTGGCTCTAATTTTACTGTCCATAGCATTAATTCTTCTGAGGTGGAGAGCTGACTGTTAGCATAATCCACCAGTAGACAAGATTTTAGTAAACTGGTTCGATAGAGCATAAAATGGTATTAGTGATCATGACACAGTTGTAGCATCAATGATTAACAAAGTACAAAGAACAACTAAAACAAGCAAAGTGATACGTATGTTCAGTAAACTAAATAAAAAGTCAGTAGACTCATACTGCAATGAGGAACTTGAAACTTTCGGCACAAGGCACTGGGTAGATATGTATGCAGTAGAACAGTTCATAATGGTGGAGATTTTACACTGAGTTTTCAGCTGAGTTAGTACACAGTAGAACAGTTCATAATGGGAGGAGATTTTACACTGAGTTTTAAGCTGATTTAGCCCCTCTTCTAACTATACTATATCAGAAATCCCTCAAACAGAAAACTATACCCAGTTCTTGGCAAAAAGCACAGGTCACACCCATCTACAAGAAGGCTAGTAGATGTGATCCACAAAACTACCAGCAAATATTCTTGACATAAATTTGTTGTAGAATCTTAGAGCACATTATGAGTTCAAACAAAAAGAAGTATCTTGAACTCAATGCCAACCAGCATGGATTCCAAAAACATTGATCATATGAAACCTGACGCACTTTTCTCACATGTGACATACTGAAAGCTTTAGATCAAGGCTGGCAGGTAGATTCAGTATTTCTTGACTTCTGAAAAGTATTTGACAGAGTACCACACCTAAACTTTTTGTCAAAAGTATGATCATATGGGGTATCAAGCAAAATTAGTGACTGGATTGCAGACTTTTTGGTAGGGTCAATTTGGCATGTTATCTTGAATGGAGAGACATTGCCACATGTAGAAGTAACTTTGGGTGTGCCCCAGGGAAGTGTGCTTTGACCCTTGTTGCTCATGTTATATATCAATGACCTTGCAGACAATATTAACAGTAACCTCAGACTTTTTGCATGTGATCCAGTTACCTATTCTGAAGCCCTGTCTTATATAAACTGCATAAATATACCATCATATCATGATAACATTTCAAAATGGTAGATTGGCAACTGACAACTTGCTTTAAATATTCAGAAATGTAAAATTGAACACTTCACAAAAAAGGAAAAAAAAAGAAGGAAAAAAAGTCCTTAGTATCATATGACTATAATTTCAGTCACTGTTAGAATCAGTCCACCCATACAAATATCTGGGTGTAACACTTTGTAGGGATATGAAATGGAATGATTACATACATCCAGTTGTCAAAAAGTAGGTGGAACACTTCAGTTTGTTGGCAGGATGCTGTGGAGGTGCAATCAGTCTACAAAGGAGATAGCTTACATATCACTCATCCAACTGGTTCTAGAATATTGCTCAAGTGCGTGGGACCTACACCAAATAGTACTGACAAGGAATATTGTGCATGTACAAAGAAGGGCAGCACAAAAGGTCACATTTTTGCTTGATCCATGGGAACGTGTTACAGACATACTGGAGAAATTGAACTGGCAGACTCTTGACGATAGATGTAAACTAACCCAAGAAAGTCTACTAACAAAGTTTGAAGAACCGGCTTTAAATGATGACTCTATGAATATACAACAACCCATTATGTATCACTCACAGAGAGATCATGTGTGTAAGATTACAATAATTACAGCATGCACAGAAGCATTTAAAAACTCATTCTCCATGCACACCATATGTGAAGGAAATGAGAAGAAACCGTAATAACTGGTACAACATGACATACCATCTCCATGCATTTCATGGTGGTTTGCAGAGTGGAGATACAGAAGAGAGACTGAGAGTGTAGCCTTGCAGTGTGAATATGGAAAATATGTACATTTTTTCAGGATTAAAGGAAAAGGAAGCAAGGGGACAAGTCATGAAGGTTAAATTCCCAAAAGCACAAAAGAAGTGTGATAAATAGACTCAAAAGTAAAGTAGAAATAAGTGCTTAGTAAGTAAGAGTGGATGGGGAATGTAACCCATGTAGGGAAGCCCCCAGCTGTTTTGGTCATAAAACTACCACTGTATTTTGTACAAACAAGTAATATAATATGAAACTGGTCTTAAGGTCAACCTGAGATATATGGTCTCGTTTGTAGAATGAAGCAATATAGCACCATATCAGTGTCAGCCTGAACTATGTATTGTAGCAGCACTGACAGCAAACAAGCAAAGTCAACACAGTGTTGTGAGGTAGGTTAGCTTGCTGAAAAAGCAGTATTGCATCAACTCATGAAGCAAGGAGGGGCAAGGCAGATTTCCACACTGACAGTGGCAACAGTGCTTTAGGATACATGACTGGAAGCAATGCCAATGCACAACAAGCATACACCTGCTGTCTATAAGCACTGGACTATTGCAATAAAATTATTCTCAGGCATGCAGGTTTACCACAATGACAGGCTCTGCCAAATGAGGCTGCCAAATGGACCTACCACCAGAAGTCATTAGTCTGAGGCCACGGCAGGACAATAGTGCTATGCACTAAGTCCCTGGTGGACTTAGTGCTACTCCTCATGCACATCATCCACCTTCGGCCATCACAAATAGGCCCCTAATAATGGTGGACATCCCCGACCACGATGCAGTCAGGTGCCAGCCAGGTCTGCATGAGATATGCCACAATCAGGTGCCATCTAGGTCTGCGTGAGATATATCTTCATCTACATCATCTACTACACACTACTGACATGGGAACCACATGTCTGTTTTATGGAATGAGTCCAGCAGCACGCCAAGGAGACTCTGTGTCAGAATCATGCAGCATGTAAGCAGCCAGCCAAACAGCCAGCTGGCCACTGACCTGGTTTACTATGTAGCACAGATGTTTCCATAAAGCACTTGTTGCATTTGCAGCTGCCTTTCTCTGAAGCCCCCTGTGCTCCCATCTCCACTGTCCACCTGCACCATCCTGACTTATAGCCACAGCATCATCTTCACTCAGGACAGAATCTGAACCACCACGCATGGTGCGAACACAGTGTGGTGAGTGATGAACCATGTGGTTGCATTTTCAAGGGTGTAACATATGTGGAAATGAGATATGACTGTCATTGTAATTTAAAGGTTACCCTGTTGAGGCTGGAAGATGTGACTAACTTGTAGTGTACAGAATTTGGGTTTGTATGGTTACACTATGTAATTTACTTGAGCATACTGGACCATGCTTGGAAGAGTTCCTCAAACCTGTTATATAAGTCACCAGTATGGTCATATTGCAAGGCAGTGTAGAGAGTCTAGGTGGCTCATGATATGACATAATGGCTGGTTTGTATTGATTTTTCAGAGTTGCGATTTCTGTTTGTATTATTTTGTGTAATGGGGAGTAAGAGTGTCACAATGGCAGATTCAGGGATGAAGGATGCCTCAGAGCTGAACAGAATACTGTTATTCTTAGAAAAGGTAGTGCAGCTGGCAGTAGATAATAAGCAGCTACATGGACAGTTGACGGCTTTAACAGCTAGGGAAGAACAGTTAGCATTGCTTCAGATATCACAGTTTGAGGTGGATTCAGGTGCCACAGGATTAACTGTTCCCTTTTCTGGAAAATCATTTGAGTATGTGCAGCCATTCTTAGAGGACTTTAAGATGTTCACAAAGACGAGTGGTTAGACTGACAGTGAATTATTGTATGCAGCAAAACTGTGACAAGTGAGAGATTCAACAACATACATAAGGAGCACAGAGGCATGAAAGAATGCAGCTTACTATGACTCTCTGGAGAAGGAGAATTTACAAAGATACAAAAAACAGAATAGTGTGAGGTATCTTCAGAATTAGTTGAACAGAAATGTGAAGAGGCTTGGGGAAGCTGTGCAGGGTAAGGATATATAATGAATGCACATATGAGTTGGGACAGAGTGACGGAGCAATTCCAGTTTTGTAGCAAGAAGCTGAGCAGAGTGTGCTTGATGCTTTTCTGGTGTGGTGGCCATTGGACATGTCATTAGGGTGCATACAGGTGCATCCTAACATCTGCATTCTGTTACTGCTACTGTTCTTCACAATTGGCTTCAAATCAAGTAGTGTGCCTATGAAGTATAATCTCAGTTGTGTGAATGGATTCATTATTTCCCATCATAAATGTCACAGTTCATAGTAACCAACAGAAAGCCATCAAGAAAAACCTGACATTCCCCAGAGAGCTGTTATAGGCCCTCTGCTCTCCCTAATCTACATAAACAATTTGAGAGAGACTCTGAGCAGCCCTCTTAGATTGTTTGCATATGACAGTGTAATTTACTATGTAGGGAATTAATCAGAAGATCAAAACCAACTGCAAAAGGATTTATACAAGATATCTATGTGGTGCAAAAAGTGGTAACTGACCCTACATAATTAAAACAGTGAAGTTGTCCATATGAGTACTACAAGGAATCCATTAAATTTCAATTATATGATAAATCATACAAATGTAAAGGCTGTCAATTCATCTAAACACTTGGGAATTCTAATTATGAACATCTGGAATTAGAACCATCACACACATAATGTTGTGGGGAAGTCAAACAAAAGACTTTTAGAAGATGTGGCAGGTTTTGTAAAGAGACTGCCTACACTTGTTCATCCTCTGCTAGGGTACTGCTTTGCAGTATGGGATCCTTACCAGATAGTGCTGAAGGAGTACATCAAAAAAGTTCAAAGAAGGACAGCTCCTTTTGTATTATCATCAAATAGGATGTGGCATGGATATGATACATGCGTCAGAGTGTCAATCATTAAGAAATGCAATTTTTTTCTTGAGGAGAGATCTTTTCACAGTATTTCAATCTCTAATGTTCTCCTCTGAATGCAAAAATATTTTGTTTACACCCACCTACATAGGCAGAAATGACCATTGTACTAAAATAACAGAAATCAGAACTCGCATAGAAAGATTTACATGTTTCTTTCTCCCATGTGGTGTTAAGGAGTTGAATGGTAGAGAAACAGTGTTAAAGTTGTTTGATGAACCCTCTGCCAAGCACATAAGTGTGAATTCCAGAGTAGTCATGCAGATGTAGATTAGGTTAGTGAGGTAACACAAAGAAAATGACGTAGTAACAGGGAAACTGGATAGATGAGGGGTATTTTCTGTGAACATTACATGTTACATGTGTGGACAGCAGGGGCACTAACAAAGGCAGTCTTGCCAGACACCTGCAATAGAGGAAATGGAAGATATCAGCAGGAGAATTTTGGTAAAGGACATAGAAGTGGACAAGGAGGGAGGAGGTAAGCATCTGTTAAACACAAAGTGGAACTCAAAGTCCATCTAAATGTGTTCCCATTAAAATTAGATGCAACAAATACGTATGTAGAGACAGAGCATGCAATACTGGATGCTATGTGGGGTAACAAGTACATGATTTTGTTACACATAGGGGTGCATGTGTTGATTGCCAGTAGAGACTCACTGTGTCAGAGGCAACAGGAATTCCCACACTATAGGTTACGTGGGGCTAGGCCTACTGACATGAGACTGTTGGAGTCAGTGGATATAGATTTTCGAATAGGGACTGTTCAGTTTAAGTTGTGATGCAAGGATGAGCTACAGCATGATCCTGGGGCTAGGCTTTTTCTATCAAAATTGAGCCAACTTTGACCTTTGGTGATACCAGCTAGGGGAAGCTGTTTCCAGTGCAGAACTGTTGCAATGGACATCAATTGTATTGAACAAACCAGTTGAAATGTGTATAATTGCACTAGTGAAGTCACTATGGGTGAATGTGCAGCCAGATCTACCTGTGGGTATGTCATGTACTGTCCAGCCTCTGCAAGAGAACAATATACTGGGTCCAGAAAGTTGTTTTATAAATGGAAGTGTTGTCACATACAAGAGAGGAATAGTGGGAGAGTGAGACCTGTAAACATAGATAATTCTGGCACAAAAGTACTGAAGTTCAGGATGGGGTGTTAATACCAAGTTTGGACATTCTAGATGAGTGATAAGTATGGGGAGTAGAGCACAAGCAGCCACAAGCCACCATTAAGATTGCCTTAAGTATGAGAGTGGAACATCTAAAGGGAGCACAAAGAGAGCAGATGCGAGAACTGCTGTTTGAATTTAATGATTTATTTTTATATGGTGTCTGTTGCCAGCAATGTCCATGACTCAACCTTGTGTACCAGTAGGGGACAAAAGCCCAGGTGTATTGGATGCCACATTGCAAACCTAGATATTGGCTGTTGATCATGAAAAATTTTATTAATCAACAGCTAGTCAATGGATAACAGAAGAAAGTACCAGTCCACAGGGTGCTGGAACTGTAGCTATACAAAAAAAGTCGGTGGTTGGTTCTAGACAGTATCTGTTCTGCTGCGGTTACTGTCACCTTAACAGTAAGACCACAATGGATGCATATGCCATTGCCAACATTACTGAGATGGTCAATAACTTGGGATAATGTTTGTACTTTTCAAACATTGACTTGAGGAGTGGCTGTACTCAACAGGAGGTAGTTCCCAAAGATCAGCCAGAAACCCTGTTTTTGGTACTATGGGAGCACAATCAGTTCAAGAGAAAATATTGTTTGGATGGAAAAATGTGGCTGAAACTTTTCAGAGGTCATTGGGCTGTGTGTCAAGTAGTTTAAAACCATGCCAGTGTTTACTTTCTTTAGACTATATCATCATATTCCAAAAGACATGGATCAGAATAGGCAATGTCTGATGGAATTGTTTAAGAGATTGAGAACTGCATGTCTGACATTGAGCACAGAGAAGTGCCATTTTGCATTAGAAGACAGAGTGTATTTTGGCCATATAATTTAAAAGACAGAGTAAGGATAGACACCACAAGGCTACTGCAAGCTGTACACAAGTTTCCCGTGCCTACGTTGATTAAGGAACTGCATTCTGTTTTCAGGATCTCAAATTACTATAGAAGTTTCATGAAAAGATTTGCTGACATAGCAAAATCACTCACGCAGTTGCTGAGGAATGATGTGAAATCCATATGGGCAGAAGGGTGTGAGTGTGCATTTGAAGAATTAACAAGTGCTTTAACATCAAGCTCAATATTTCCATACTTCCACTGAAGGACTTTATCCTTTTGTGTCATGCGTCATATCAAGCTTTGGAGGTTATATCCTGAATCAGGAGATTAGTGGTAAAAATTGTTACTGTAGCCTATGCATCTAGGCAGCTGAATGTAGTGGAGGAGAACTATTCATTGAAAGAGAAAGAGATGTTGAACCTCATTTATAGTATCAAATATTCTAGATGTTATCTTTATGGGAAAAACTTTCAGGTAGTGACCAGTCACACTGCTTTGAAGTGGTTACTGGGGCTGAAGGACCTGTTTAGTAGGCTGACAAGAAGGGCCTTGAGACAAAGCAAGTTTGAGTATTAGGTAGTACACAAGCCAAATGGGAAAATGGTAAGGTACTAAATGACAGCACATCACAGTGACTGGGATACACATCTAAGGTATGTTGTGTCAGTGTATAGTTCAGATGTATACATGAAATCTGGGATATCCACATATGAGGTGGTGTTTGGTCGCAAAATGCCATCATCATTCGATTTGGTAAAGGCAAAGAAAAGTAAAGATGTGGAGTCGGTCCATGAGTTTGTAAAAACAATATGAGAAGTTTGGAAATGAGTAACAAAGGTGAATATGAAGGCATTACAGAGGAGGAATCAGTGAAACATAATGCAAGTTTACCGCAGCATAAAGCAGGACAGTGCATTATGTTATCCAGCTCTTGCATGCCAAAATGAAAGATGAAAAAGTTAACTGCAAGATATCATGGACCCTCTCAGCTGGTAATGACCACTTTACCATTAAACATGAGGTTAGGTCGCCAACAAGAATGATGAAAGTATATGGTGGATGTGTAAGACCTTTTCGAGGTAGTCTAGAGTTGATTCCATGAGTTTTGAGGGTGGAACAGGTGAAGAACATGAGGAGGAGCTATCTAAGGAAGACACAAGAAGATGTGGTTGAGCCTCCGCACAAAGTACCATATTCATTAAGATCAAGATGATGAGGGGAGTTTGTCATGGATTTTTTAAAAAAACATTTGCTTATGTAGAGGACTGTGGTGAATAAGTTATGTTAGTGTGAAGATTTTTTCTGATATTTTTTGTATGTGACTGGGCTTGCCAGTGGCAAAAGCCTTCTGAGGAGTGAGGAATGGTGATATTAGTCCCTGTCCTCAGGATGTGATATGCTGAGGGCAAGAATGGAAGGGAAGCAAGTCATAGTATTGGAAGAAGCTAAAACTGACTGAACATGACTGTATATTCTAATTTGATTCCTGCTTACAGGAAGACATGCATAGTTTGAGTGTTATGGCATTCACACACATGCAGTTAAGTGGGGAGTTCTTGGAAAATTTGTGCGGGTGAGGCTCTGCAGGATATTATTCGTTTTAGAAGATGGTAGCAGGCATGTAACATACCAACCGTATATTAGCATATTAGTGTGAGCCTGAACGATGATGTATTGCAGTAGCACTGACTGCAGATGAGCATGGGATGTTGTCACTGTAATAATCCAACAAGGTAAGTGTGATGTTGTGAGGCAGGTTAGCTTGCTGAAACAACAGATTCAGTGATACTGCACAGACTCAGGCAGAAAGGGACAATGCAGATTTCCACACTGACAGTGGCAGTGGTGCATTAGGATACGTGACTATAAGCAGAACATATGTGCAACAACCATGCTACTGCTGACAATAAGTACTCGGTATTTTGTAACAAAATTATTCTTAGTCTCGTAATTCTACCACAAGAACAGAGCTATGAAGTATGAGGTCAGCACATGGATCTGCCAACAGAAGTCACCAGTTTGAGCCAATGGCAGGCCAATATCTCTATGCAATAAGTCCCTCCCTGCCTTTGTAACATGGTGCAGCAGACCATCCCCGATCCACATCAGTAGTATGACTGATTCCTGGCAGCAAGTCGTGGGTCACTCCCACTGTACATCAGCTGTCTTCTGCCATTGCAGGATGTGCAAATAATCATGGTGTGAATGCCATGTGTGCTGCCCAAGTACAAAGTAGATAACCCATCATCGAGTACACACTACTGGTGCGGGAACTGCACAGTTGACTTACGTAATGAAGGTGCCAGTGTACCATGAAGATTTGACATCAGGATCATGGGGCATGCAAGGAGCCAGATCAGCAGAAATCAATGGCCAGCTGGCCACTGACCTGCTGTACTATACAGCACAGATGTTTCAATAAAGAACTTGTTATTTTTTCAGCTGTCTTTCCCTAGAGCCTCCTGGGCTCCCCCCCTTGCTCTACCACCCACTCATACCTCCCCTTCCTGCAGAGGGGTGCTACACTATGCAGAGTCAGCACACCAATACACTGGCTCCAAAATATCACTGTGAATCTCTGCGGTACACTTCCATGACAGACTGTGGTAATATGAAATTAGTGGTTTCTGTATTTTTTATTCATGCATTACATAAGAAGCCTGATCCGCTACTGCTGATATGTGGTCATTACAAATCATCCCATAAGTTTGTACCTAAAAATCTGCACATCAGATTTTTAGATGTTGAGATATTCTCCAATTTCCATGTTGGATTTCTAGTTACTGACAGTTTATCTCAAAGCAGCATGTAGGTAGTATTCTGTACTGCTACCATCAATTTCTTTCCATTGCACCACTTTGCCATCCACTCCAGCTCACTAAGGATTTATTTTCCAGATGACTGTTAAATTTACAGGAAGGCCTACTAGGAGATCATCAGCATATGCCACAATTTCATCTACATCAATGACTAGATCCATCCAGTTTAGGAGGGAATATATTATGAAATCTGTAGTGCTAGCAGCTGCAAACTTGTTTGCATGTCATCAGGTCTAGGGGTTCCATCCTTTTTAAACTTTGGCCAGTGCCTCCACATAGATGATTGATAATATTGGTGCCATGATCTTCATTTAAATTTGACCTAATTTGTGTATGTTCAAGTTGATCTCTACCCGAGTTATCATCAGGGAGGAGTTGATGCAACAGATATTCTGGTTCACGTCTCCATTCAATTGTGGAAGTGCTGTCACTCATGTGCAACATGACAAAGACAATATGTGTTTTAACCCACTCAATGAGTAATTTGCAGAAAAAGCTACAATCATATATTTGAAACTGAATTCATAGATACTGTTCTCAGAAGGCTTCCATGGAAGAATAGTGTCTTGCAACAATATTTAAGTGCCCTGTGTTGTTTGAGTTTCAATTGTCTTTCGACTGTCATAATAGTATATTGGTATAGTCTCCTAGCAATTTTTGTTTGCCTTCTTTGTTTCTTCAGCTGCAGAGACCATGGGATGGAGAAACTGGAATATGTTGCCATTATAAAATTCATCATAAGTTGGTGACTGTTAAATAAGGAATCTGTTTCTTCAGTTCCAACAATTAATAAATGGGTGGCTAAATTCAAAAATGACTATATTTCTCTGAAATATGATACATATGAAGGATACCCCAAAACTGAAACCACACCCAAGGTGGGGTGCACTTGGTTGTCTGTACGGTTATGGATGTGAGAATGTGTATACACATGAAGAAGAGAATTATAGCTTCTATAGAGGTCAGAGTTGGATGACCTCTACATTGTGTGGTGGAAATGGGTTGCCACTGGCCAGGAAACTAGTAATTCATGACCTGGGGCAGGATAACAGTGAAGCAGTGGGTGCATGCCTGATTGCTGACTGGTATAATCATCATGAAAACAACACTGTTAAACATTCATTTCAATGTGCAGCAAACTGCAACAATCATGACGGTGCCCAATGTTGTCAATGCCCCCGAGGCATAAGCTGTACTCAGTTGGTGACAAGGTGCTGCAATCAGCAAGCAATCTGTTGTCACTGGCAGCCTGAGGTGTCACTCAATCACTGAAACAAAGATGGCAGTGAATCAGCAAGAGTGCTGATACCAAGTACCTGCAACCGCCTGGGCCTCCATCCACACAAACTAGATGCAGCTATGCTGCTCAGGGCAGGGCACACCGGAAAATACAGAATCATGCTGTGAATCCAGTGTGAAGGAGATGAGTCTCATGAATAATGCCTGTTGATGCAAGCAGAAGGCAGACACCAAAAGAAATGCTTGCACAGGCATAGGTGGCTGTGTAGGCCTCACATTTGGATGGCACTAAGACAGTAACATCAGACTTGGTGCAGATACTACACCCACACCTCACAGAGGCCAATCTGGAGGTGGCAGCTCACAGACTCATGTTGCCTAAAAGACTGGAGTAGACCTCCGATTGAAGTTGGCATCTGTTGGATTGCACATATCTGTCTAAAAATGAGTAGCATTTATGTGAGCTTGGCTTGTCCCTGTTTTGAAAGGGCACTGTTTCCCACCACTAAGCCACAACTGTGCCATGATTCAGTTATGTAGTGACTAGGTCACCAATGGTAAAACAGCTCTACCTTTCTGCTACATCGATGATATTATGATTCTGGTCACTCTGCCACCCTGGGATATGTGGTAACTACATGGTGACAGTACTTGTTGGATTAACACTTCACTCCTGATGTAGCTTCAGGTGGGGAGCCCTGGTGTGACCTGTTTTATGAGGCTCTTGCATTAACAGTGCTAAAATCTTTATTTTATTCAGCCAGGTCAAATATAATAGGTATGGTGCAAACTTGAAAGATATTTATGTCTCTGTGTTGTTAGAGGTTTCTACATTCCAAACATCATTGAGATAGACATGAGGGATTAATTTTACCTTATTTATGTTAATTGTTTCAATTCTTGATAATTTCAAATAGTCAAAACATTGCTGAGAAACTTTTTTCTACATCTGCCTTCTGTTGGCATCCAGCAAATGCTACCCCCCTCAGCATAAAACTCTCATATCTATTTTCTATGTAAACTTCACCACACTCAGTCTTCTGGAATGTCTACGACATCAACCTATTTATAACTCTTTAATTGCTAAAGCCATGTTGTGTAATTTAATTATGGTTTTTAACATTCAGCTATGGCCGAATTTGATGGTGGTATGGTATTTTAGTTTCTCTATTTGGGATAATCATACACTTTCAAAACTAATTTAGAAAACCTTATAAGCAAAATTGTTATGGAGCACAAGATACACTTACATTATGGCCCAACATGAACCAACACAGTGAATCAAAATTAGATGAAACATGTGGCAGTCCATTACTGAAATGCACTCCTGTTGAGGAACAGATGAACTTGCTGGTGAAATATGTCCCACACGAATTACAACAAGGTGCATTTCAAAAAATAACAATGCAGTATAGCACCCAACTGATTAAATCCTGTTTTACAGTGACATTTATTCAGTTATTCAGAAGTACACAATAAATTTTGGCATTTCAGTGTAATGGATTGGGAATAATAACCAGTTTCTATGTTTTTCCATTTCATTTTTGTTTCCTGCAAACACCAAAACTATCTGTTTTGTATTAAGACACTATGTTGTAATCCACAAAAAAGTATAATATGCTTGAAAGACAGAGTTGTGAAGACAATAAAATACATGTATCTGTATTTATTATTAGTAATGTAATATCTAACACATATCTAAATACCAAAATTAGAATGATAGATAAAATATAAATTTCCAACATGGTTTCCTTGGAGTAAAATCAAACAACAAGTAGGTGACATCAGCTTTTATATTTTTTTGCTTTCACAATTATATGAAAGCATTCCTAGGAGCCTGATGCAAAGTGAACATTATTAAATTAGAACATATTCTGGTGATTTTGATCTATACATGTAAGTCATGAACAAAAACTCTCCCCAAAGTTGTTGAAACACCATTGCAGGATTAGGTATTTTGATACCTTTAAGACAAGGCAGTTTGATATGGATCTGCGGTCCAAAGACAAGTTTCATAAGTATTTTTGCAATGAATACTCCGCTTTTGGTAACAATTATTTATGTAACACAATAATTTCTTTTTGGGAAACTTCTAAAAAGTAAAGGTAGTCACTTCTCTCAATCAGTGATGCATATAATTAGATACTAATCACATACTCCCAAATAATCAACAATAATTCATTCAGTCTGCAAGAGAATGAGCTGTCACAGAATGGCAACATATTACAATTAAAAAGTAAAAATGAACTTATGGACATCTTGTGTCTCATATTATGTTTCTAAAAATGATCTGGCTAGCTGAGACTTCTCTCACATTAATTCCAGATGAGAGAGTACAACCTGTCAGCTACAAAGTTGAGAAAGTGGATACAAAATGCATTTAACCAAACAAGGGATTGCGATTAAATTGATAAAAATATGCAGAATTGTCTGGTGGATTTTAAATATGTGCAATAAACAAATTTGCTTGAAACTGAACATAAAGAGTAAGAAATGAAAAGGTATGAAAAGCTGACTGAGTGTAAAACAGATTTTTGATCAAATCAGATGCACTGTGTATAAAAGTAAAATATTAATTGACTAAAGAGACACAACAAATTATATGTCTGTGCTACATGCATCAAATAATCGAATATCTAAATCTCTGCCTGTTCAAAGCATTTTTTTTTCAGTTCTATAATGATTTTATGTTTATAAATTTAAAGAACCTTGTTCTCATGGTTTCACCTGCCAATTTTATCCTTTTTTGTGCTGTAATTTTTTTTTATGAGCAGACTTCTGAACTAGAACAATGACAATTAGCTCAATGAAAGAAAAATTAAGTGTGTTATCTTATAGCCTCAATTCTGCTTCAAGTAGAAACTGTTTTAAAAGACATCATGTACACTGTTGACTGTTGTTCTGATGACAAAATGTATACATATCAGAGGATTTTAAATTGTGACATGTAAGGATTTTAAAGTCTGACATGTGCTGAAGCAAACTTTTTTGCAATACCACTTGATAATGGCCCAAATGCTGAAACTGCAACGGTGAAATAAACAAGCTCTATAAAATAGTCTTTATTACGTTCAATTATTTATCAGAGTTTTAAAACATACCACTATAAGTATATTAACAACTTGGATTAATATGAAAAGGTATACATGAATAACATACCCGAGTCAACAATAATTACATTAGGTGAAGATGACTTCTGTGGCAGCAGTAATGTCGGACCATGTATATCTAATGATACATGAAGTTTAGTATTGCATGTCCGAATTTGTGCAGACTGCTGTTGTATCCATTTTTCCACCCTATGATAAGTTTGCAGAACTGTGCTTGCATGAATGAATGGTTCAAAGAAATGCTGGAAAAAAGATTAAAATTTCCTTATGAAACAAGTAACTACATCATTCAAGTACAGTCCTACAGAAAAAGAACTGATGCTACCAGTTTTAGATAATTCTCAAATAACAAATGTGGCTGAACAAAGTTGTTCAGCGAGCAAAGCTGTTTGTGCTTAGTTGATAGAATGGGCAATTTGTAATGAGTACATATTACTATATTGTGAATTATCTAAAATGTCATCTGTAGGATTAGTCTACAGTGATACTGATACACCAAATCAGAAGTTGCTCTCTCGTGTAGTATTCATGACATTTGAAGTTAATGTAGAAGCCAATAATGGTATTCCCATGACAAGACAAGAATATAGTGGGAAAGATGTAGTGAGAAGCTCCACAGCAGAGAAAAAAATTGTGCTGACTCAACATTGAAGGAATTTTGGAGTAGGTGACATCAACTAACGGATACTGGAGGTTAAAAAATAATTGAAAAGAAAAAGGAACACAGTAATGTATGAGAGTTTCTGCATTTGTGACATACATGCTACAATTCACACAGGTCCTCAGTCATTCAAAAACCAGCATTATAAAGGTTATCATGCTACATCTGAACTATGTAACTTTTCCCTTGTTGTTTTTCTCTCTCTAATTTTATTCTCTGAAAATAATTAAGAAATATGAGATAACGGCCATACCAGGTATTTTGTGATGTTTTAGCACTGGCTCTTTGCCTCATTTATCAGTCATTTTATTTTTATCATCTGTAACATAATAAAAATGTACACAACACCAGTCTTATTATCTCATTTGCATCTGAAATGCCAGCCACTATCTATTTTGCAGTTTTCACCCCCTCAGCTTCTCTTCACAAAAAACTAATAAGTTTTAAAAAATTCTATTTGACATATCTGTAACAATATTCCACCACATGCCTTCCTTCATCCCTAATCTCATCACAGTTTCCTTTCTCTGATATCTTCTCAAAAGTTGTAGAGTACCAGCTTCATGAAAAATCTACTAAATTTGTTGTTGTATCACATTTTATCTCAAAACAGTCAACTTTAATGAATTTCATGTGTAATTGAGGATGTGGCCAAACACATGTGGAAACACTGGTCTTCATGCTGCAGTTGAACAGACAGTAGTTGTGTTTCAGTATTGATAAATAATATATTTATTGGTCACTCAGCATGATTTTCACATCTCAAATGCTGGTAATATTATTCCCTTCAGAGCTAGCAAAATATGCCTACCATTACAAGAAATTAGCTTCTTAGAACTACATGGACAAGAACTGCTTGCTGCATCTCACCAACTATTTGGTCATGAACATATAAAGCATGATGAAACGGGAAAAATTAACAATATGTAGAGACCAACACAAATTTAAAATTGTGCTGTTAAGGATTTGTAGTTCACAATGCAAGTGTGCAGTTGAATTACACAAAACATATGGGCTTATACAGAGAATATGGAGACAATATTACATTACCCTGTCAGTAACTATTGTGAGCATTATTTTCAGTCACAAGCTCATGCAATACACACACATATCATTTTTCAAGTGAAGTTCATCATCCTATAAAATGTAAGTTAATGTAGATGAGTTGGAAAAACAGTCATGTAATTTTTCAAATGCAGCATTAATTGTGTACTTCCTGACACAGTCACGTCAATTAAGTATCGAGGTGTAATGCTGCAAAGTGATATGGAATGAAACAATCATGTAAGGGCAGTTATAGGGAAGGTGAATGGTCTACTTTTGTTTATTGGAAGAATTTTAGGAAAGTGTGGTTCGTCTGTAGTGGAGACCATGTACATAACACTAGTATGACCCGTACTTGAGTACTGCTCAAATTTTTGGGACCCCCACCAAATTGGATTACAGGAAGACACTGTGGCAATTCTGAAGTGGGCTGCTAGGTTTATTAGCAGTAGGTTCAATCAGCATACAAGGATTAATGTTCCATGAACTCAAGTGGGAATCCCTGAAGGGAAGGCTACATTCCTTTTACAGAACACTTGGAAAATTTGGAAAACCAGCATCTGAAGCTGACTGCAGAATGATTCTACTGCTATGAACATACATTCTGTGTAAGGACCACAAATATAAGAAAAGAAACTAGAGCTCATACAGAGGCATATAAAGAGTCATTTTTCCCTTGCTCTATTTGCGAGTATAAAAGGAAAGGAAATGACTAGTAGTGGTACAAGATACCCTGTGTGACACACCATATGGTGGCTTGCAGATTATGTATGTATATGTTGATATTATTTCATTTGGTCTCAATAAATAATAACAGTAAGAAATAGATCAGAACTGTGTTAAGTAGTACTGGTTTTTCTTTTATACTTTCTGTTAAGTACAGAATGAGTTCATAGTTATTCAAAATAATCAAAGTTTTATTTAGATTGTTACAGAAGATTAAATTATTTAACTTAAAAATCATTTGGTGAAGAATTTAATTAACAGGGTTGACTGATATTGTCAGCTGGAGAAAGTCAAGCAGTGAGGCACTTTCTGTAGTAAACTTGCAATGATGCTCCACCAGTACAGCTCATAATTATAGCCTACATTGATATTGAAGCATGGTTTGAGCACACAACTACAAATTCAATTTACGCTTCCTCTTTGATGCTGATAAACATCTTTGGTGCTTTTTTATTTGCGGTCACATATGCAGTAGCCTAGCCCAGGTGTTTATAAGAGCACAGTAATGCTGTTGCTTCAGTCTGTCTGCTCACTCTGAAGATGGGTGAAATGGTAAATGAAATATAGGTTATGTAGCAGTAGATAACTTGTTCCACATTCACAAAAATTCTCCTTGATGATGGTATTTATGGAAAATGAGGTGTTAAGGTGTTAATAGAATGAATAATGATTAATCTAATGGGGCATTATGTCTATGTACTACAACTTGTCAAGTTAATTTTTGTTCATTTCTTATTATAATTGATGGTAGTGTGTGCACAATGCTTGAGATTCTTGGATATTCAAAGGTATGCTCAACATGTGTTCCATAAATGTTCACAACAGATCACAAGATTCAAAGGAGAGCTATTTCATTTGAACAGTTGGAGTAGTTCAAGGCTAATAGAGAGGCCTTTTTGTCACTAGTAGCTACAGGTGACAAAACCTTGATACATCACATTGAGATGGAAACAAAAATGCAGTCACTGGAGTGGCACCACCCACAATCATGAAAAAAAGAAAAAAAGTCAAGGCAGCTCTATCTGCTGGAAAAGTCCTGATGATATTTTTTGGGATAGTGATGGTGCAATTCTCAGATGTGTTGCCAAATGGATCAATTATTAATTTAGAGGCATATATGTAGACTGAAAAACTTGAAAACCATTTCTGATGTGTTCAGTCTGCAAGAAATATAAAGAAATCTTACTTCAAAATGACAATGCATGCCCACGCACAAGTCTCAGAACTGGGAAACGCATTGCCAAACTGTGTTGGACATCATTGTCTCATCCACTCTATAGCTCAGAGCTGGCTCTTTTGGACTTACGTCTCAATATGAGACACACTTTGAACATAATGAGAACACAATTCATGCCATAAAAAGCATGGCTACAAGCACAGGTAAAAGGTTTTTATGAACAGGGAATACATGTTCTTAAACAATACTGGGATAATACATTAGGATCTGATGGGGATTATGTAGAAAAATAGTACACATAAAAGAAATGTTGACTGATATTGTCACAATATTCTAGATCTCAAGAATAAATATGCACTGAGAAAAAAACTGTGGGACATTAGTTACTGAATGACCCTCATACAGTGTCAAAATGTTGCGAAGCAGACATCAGATCCAGAGAAGCGTCTGGAAAAATGTTACATTTTCTCACTTATATACAGAAATTTAAATAATGCCAAAAGAACACTTGTCCAAATGGTAATAAAAAGTTGTTGATGTGTTTATTTCTTGAAGCTAGACAGATTTTAAGTTTCATGTTCTGTAATATTATACAGTTTACGTCTCATGTCCGTTTTGTACAATTAAGTACCATTGCGAACAGGCAGCTCAATAAATTATCTCGCATTAGTTCCTCCTTCTTCAGAGGATGCTATTATTCTCCAAGGGTATTTAATTAATGGAACGCCATTTCTGTCCCTAATAAGCACAGTATTAAGTCAGTGACTGGTTTTTGTCTTCTATCCTTCACTGGCCATGGATTAATGGGCCTATTGGCAACAGAAGTGGCATTTTCATGAATTATCATTTGATGAAAACAGCTTTGATCTACATTGATGATCTTCATGGTATTTATCCAACATAAAAAGAAAATATATGTTTAGATTGAAAAACAAAAGTAATGAGTGTGTGAATAACAGAACATTTCAATATTTACATTACATAAATGTAAATGTACTTACATAAAATATCATTTATTAACAAATTTTTCATTAGCAACTGATAAATTCAAAGTGCATGTGAAATTTAGAAGACGGAAAAGAGTATTTTGACCTCTAAGGGACTGCACTGGACACTCCACTATGGATAGTAGAGACTGTAGAGAGAGAGTATAGCATGACGTATCTAAAACCCTTTAAACATTGGCAACTCTCACTAAAAGCCCTGCAGGAAGGGGACCTCAATATGGATATGCAAGATGCAATAACATCAAGGAATAAAACAAGAGGAGACAGAAAAATGATATCAGATAAGCACACAGCAACTGATAGCTCACTGCAAGATAAAGATATCAAAATGACAAGCCCTGAGATGAACTTGCAGAAGCTAATGATGATTGTCAGAAACAATGAGCAGCAAAGGAGCAGGTTGGATAAAATGCTGCATATGTTTGCATAGAGGCAGTGTACATGACATCCTAATGATACTACCAGGAATCATGTAGAAGCTGCAGCAGCATTTGCAGGACCATTAAGTGACAGAGCTCAAAATGTACAGCAAATAAATGTGTATGGTGAATCAAATGTTCGTCTGCTTCAATTCTTTATGGAAGCAAGGATACGAATTTAGGTCACCTACCTCTAAAGTCTTTGGGCAAACTACTACCAGTATTTTTTCTTATAGTAATTTTCAGGTTTGCAGCCAGATCCCATCAACATTCTGTCACGACATTTTGGTCCAGAGACGTCCGGCCATCCTCAGGTGAGTAGACAAAGTACTGAAGAGATGTGATGCTGTCATGGTATTTATAGTGAATTCTGTGCATGCGAATCATGATGGCAGTTTATGGAGCATGTGTTAGGAGGTGACATGCACGAGGCAGCCTAGTAGTGTATGCTGCCCACAGAAATGAAGTAAGAACAGTCTAATTGCTGAGTATTGACAGAGCATGTCAATTCTGCTGTGACCACATAATTTTAATAATTAGATTACAATTTTTATCCAGCTGAAAGCTGTTATCACGATTAATTGAAGTGTCAGCAAGATGTATTTCCACGGATTCTTTAATTACAGAGTCCCAGAAGCTGGAAACTGGTGTTAAAATTTTGGTGTTACTGTATTTCATTGAATGTCTCTTTGAAATGTAACGTTTTGCTACTGCTGATTTTAAGGGTTGCCGCAGACGGTTGTCTTTCGTGTTCTACACAGTTTTCCTGGACCGTTCGCGTCGTCTGACTTGTCATACTCACAGGGAATTTTATAAATACCTGCCTTCCTCAGTTGTAAATTATCTTTAATGGAACTGACTAAGGCCCTGTTCTTTCCTGGTGGACGGAAGATGACACATGATATTATTCTTCCTAAGCAATCTGCCTATTTTAGAAGATATGTTCCCAGCATATGGAAGGAACATAGTTGATTTATAGTCATCAGTCTCCTCAGAGCATTGCTTCTTGTTATTATAATTGTGCATGGCCTTCCGTATTTGATGTAAAGTATAGCCATGCTCTTTAAAAACCTTCTCCAGATGCACTAATTATTAATTAAGGCTATCAGCATCCAATATTACATGTGCCCGGTGAATTAAAGTACTGAGAACACTAGTGGTTTGTGTCAGATGATGGCAGCTGGACGCCTCAATATATAGATCTGTATGTGTAGGTTTTCTGTACACCGAATGTCCCAAAGACCCATCATTCTTACGGCGTACTAACACGTCTAAAGAGAGTAAAGTCCCATCTTTCTCAATCTTCATAGTAAACTTGATGTTCTCATGTAAAGAGTTTGAATGACAAAGGAATTTTTCCAGTCCTTGTCTGCCATGAGGTCATACAATGAAAGTATCATCTACATTATGCCAAAAAAACCATAGGCTTTAAGACGGCAGACTCAAGAGCTTTTTCTTCAAAGTCTTCCATAAAAAGATTGGCCACCACAGGGGACAAGGGACTCCCCACTGCGACACCATCAGTTTCTTCAAAAAATTCGTTATTAAATAAAAAAAAATAAGTAGAGGAGAGAGAATGTTCAAACAAGGCCATCATCAGTGAACAAGTTACCAATAAGATGTAGCGAGTCAAATAAAGGCACATTTTACCAAAGTGAGATCACATCAAAGCTAACTAGTAAATCCAAGCTGCTCAGCTTAATGGTCTTCAAATGATTGATAAAATCCTTAGAATTATGTATATGCTGGCAGCTCTTATCCACATATGGCTTGAGTAAGGCACCCAGATGTTTTGCAGTCGAATAACTAGAAACACCAATATTACTCACTATCAATCATAGTAGAACACCATCCTTGTGAATCTTGGGCAGCCTATACAGACTTGTTGGATCAGTATTGTGTGGTCTCAGCCTCTTGATATCTTGTTTAGGTATTGTTCAAAAGAGTAGCAGTTTTTCTGGATATGCTATACATTGGCCCCTTATCGATTTTGCGGTACATAGAATCACATAGTTGACTATATAGCTTCTTGTTGTAGGCTTCCCTTGTCAAAAGGACTGTAGCATTGCCCTTATCAGCAGGGAATATGACCCCACCAATATCTTCATGGAGGTTGCGAAAAGCAGCTCTTTCTGCTGGAGAAATGTTGCTCCATTGTGGTGCACATTTCAGCAAGGTACAACACAATTCCCATCGAATTTCGTTTGCAGAATCTGCCAAAAGAGGTCTAATAGCCTCCTCAATAGAACTGATGAAATCCATTAAAGGAGGTGAAGAAGGTGTAGGAGCAAAGCTTAAACCTTTTGCAAGGGTTGATATCATCACATCGTCAAACGATTTCTCTGTGAGATTCACAATGGATCATCCAGAAGGGGCTTCTTGTGGTTTACATGCTGCGAGACGATTAAACTTAGAATTTTGACTATTTGTACTATCCCTGTGGGCCCAGTCCGCCTTGGCCAAGTTACACTATCAATCCAATCCCAACTAAGGGAGAAGCATCTTGCCGCAATCTTCAAATGTAAATAAAATAAATCCTTGCTCAAATGATCATTTCATCCCTTTGAATTCTTCTACACTTTCATAAATGTATATGGAGGGAACATACAGGATTTGCAATTTCCGAAATAATGGGTGACAATACTCTGTTTGCTGAGCAGTACACATGAAACAGACAATTTTCTTTTGCAGTTTCAGTATTTGAGACACAATACTTGAGCTTACCCAGAAAATTATCTCATATCTAATGCCAAACTCAAAATAACTATGATAAGCTATTTTTCATGTACCCAGGTCAGTGGAATTTGGTAGTATTTGCATTGAAAATTAAAGACTGCTTAGTTTATTTGATAAGAAGTCAATATGTGTATTCCAGCTTAAGTTCTGGTTCACATTTAGTACCAGGAATTTGACCATATCAACTTCTTTCATAAGTTGATTGTTATGTTGTATTTTAAGTTCCACACATTTCGAATGTTTTGTTTTGAAATGTATTAAATTGGTTTTTGTAATGTTCAGTTTCAACCCATTTAACTGGAACCAGTTTTCTAAGGTATCCAGTGTGTTTACGATGGACCTTGGAATTTTTTTTTTTTTTTTTTTTTTTTTTTTTTTTTTTTTTTTTTTTGCATCGTCATCTTCAATTAAAACATAAGTATCATCTGCAAACAGAACACATGGGGAATTTATATTGATGGGTAAGTCATTTACATAGCGTAGGAACAGGGTTGGCCCCAAAATGGAGCCCTGAGGCACACCTTGTCATATGGCACACCATTTAGAATAATAATTCACTGACTCTGAGGCGATAGTTACGCTTTGTTTTCTGTTATGTAAGTATGATGTTAGTCAATGTAGAAAACTGTCCTTTGGGCCATATTTGTCTAATTTGTAGATAAGCAAGCCATGGTTCATGCAGTCAAACGCTTTTGTGAGATCACAGTATATACCTGGAGCTTTTCTCCTCTAATCCAATTATTAGACTATCTTTTCAATAAAGTTATTCACTGCATCCAGAGTGTTTTTTTCTGGTTCAAATCCAAATTGGTTACTTATAATAATATCATTTTTTACAATAAAGTTTTTGATCTGGTTTGCAGCTATTTTCTCTTACACTTTTGACAGGACTGGATGAGTAGAACTAGGCCAATAATTTCCTATGTCTACCCTTGACTGTTTCTTGAACAGAGGCCTGACTTTGGCATACTTCTAAACAGCGGGAAAGCATCCCTGTTCAAAAGACTGGTTGAATATTTTAGTCAGGGGAAGTGCTAGTATGCCACACACTGTTTTAATCACTTTAGTGATCCCACCCTGCACAGTTTTTATTTGCAATGATACTATAACATTTTCCACATCTTTTATTGTGACTTTCTTAAAATCCGTAAAATAATCAGCTTCTTGGTGGAGTCCAAAGGGATTTACTTCACTCTGATACTCTGCTACATTAACATCTGATTTTGCCACACTTATGAAGAATTCATTTGAACACTCTGATATTTGAGCTGGGTTTACAATAAAGCTATCATCTACTTTAATCCTAGATATTTCATTACCAATAACTCTTACACCTTACTCTGACCTGACAACAGAACACACTGCTTTTGTTTCATGTTGTACTATGAACTTCTTGTTTGCCATTTTTTTTTTTTTTGGCTGCCTTCAAAACTTTTTTTTAAATATAGCTTTATAATTACGAACATACTCAGTAAAATGTCTGTTTTTGTTATATTTCAGTTCATTTTGAAGTTTCCTCTTCCTGGCACTAGAAATTTTTATACCTTGGGTTATCCATTTAAGTTTATTAGTCAGTTTGTTGCGTGTGGTTCTAGTTTCATTAAATATTTCAAGAAAGCCAAATAAATTTTTTTTTGAAGTTACTATTGCTTGAAATACAGCTGTTGTTATGCCGTCTTAACTTATTTCTAAATGTAATTGAACCTTTTTTCATTGAAGTTCCTTTTCATATGGCTTTTGTTGATCAAATTTCTTTCTTAATTGTTGGTAGTTCAATCAATAATGCAGAGTGTTCAGAGATTTGAAAATCCATGCAAAATTTATAAACATCTTCAAACACATAATGTATTAGAACATTATCAATACAGGTAGCAGAATGTGAGTTTACTCTAGTGGGTTGCATGAAGTTTATTTTGAAATGAAAGTTTTTCATTAAGTCAGACAATTTGGACACATCATTGCTTTCAACTACAATATTAATATTGAAGTCAGCAGCTATTACTATCTTTTCACTTTCTTCTTTTCTGAGTTTTTCAAGCAGACAATGAAATTTCATCAGAAAAGCTTCAATTGTAGCTTTCTTTGGCACTCTATAAATAGAAACTACTATGACATTTAGGTCCCTTAACTTGACACACCAGCTTTCAAACATACACTCTTCATTCAAATGATTAAAATCATTTCTTATTTCATATTTTATATCAGAATAAGTAAGTATGTAAGAGTCTCCATGTGATTTCTCTCATCTACAAAAGTTATTGGCTAATTTGAAATTTTCAGTTTTATTACGAATTTCAGTGTTGTCATTGTAAGCTAATGTTCATTGAGGCAAAGAATTTTGATATTTCTACACTCAGATAGAATAATTTGTAATTCATTCATTTTATGACTTTTGTTTGAAAAGTCAGCTCTTGGACAATTTATATTCAAGTGCATTATGTAGGAATATTCTTTTCTACACTCCTGGAAATGGAAAAAAGAACACACTGACACCAGTGTGTCAGACCCACCATACTTGCTCCAGACACTGCGAGAGGGCTGTACAAGCAATGATCACACGCACGGCACAGCGGACACACCAGGAACCGCAGTGTTGGCTGTCGAATGGCGCTAGCTGCGCAGCATTTGTGCACCGCCGCCGTCAGTGTCAGCCAGTTTGCCGTGGCATACGGAGCTCCATCGCAGTCTTTAACACTGGTATCATGCTGCGCCAGCGTGGACGTGAACCGTATGTGCAGTTGACGGACTTTGAGCGAGGGCGTATAGTGGGCATGCGGGAGGCCGGGTGGACGTACCGCCGAATTGCTCAACACGTGGGGTGTGAGGTCTCCACAGTACATCGATGTTGTCGCCAGTGGTTGGCAGAAGGTGCACGTGCCCGTCGACCTGGTACCGGACCGCAGCGACGCACGGATGCACGCAAAGACCGTAGGATCCTACACAGTGCCGTAGGGGACCGCACCGCCACTTCCCAGCAAATTAGGGACACTGTTGCTCCTGGGGTATAGGCGAGGACCATTCGCAACCGTCTCCATGAAGCTGGGCTACGGTCCCACACACCGTTAGGCCGTCTTCCGCTCATGCCCCAACATCGTGCAGCCCGGCTCCAGTGGTGTCGCGACAGGCATGAATAGATGGACGAATGGAGACATGTCTTCTTCAGCGATGAGAGTCGCTTCTGCCTTGGTGCCAATGATGGTCGTATGCGTGTTTGGCACCGTGCAGGTGAGCGCCACAATCAGGACTGCATACGACTGAGGCACACAGGGCCAACACCCGGCATCATGGTGTGGGGAGTGATCTCCTACACTGGCCGTACACCTCTGGTGATCATCGAGGGGACACTGAATGGTGCACGGTACATCCAAACCGTCCTCAAACCCATCGTTCTACCATTCCTAGACCGGCAAAGGAACTTGCTGTTCCAACAGGACAATGCACGTCCGCATGTATCCCGTGCCACCCAACATGCTCTAGAAGGTGTAAGTCAACTACCCTGGCCAGCAAGATCTCCAGATCTGTCCCCCATTGAGCATGTTTGGGACTGGATGAAGCGTCGTCTCACGCGGTCTGCATGTGCAGCACGAACGCTGGTCCAACTGAGGCGCCAGGTGGAAATGGCATGGCAAGCCGTTCCACAGGACTACATCCAGCATCTCTACGATCATCTCCATGGGAGAATAGCAGCCTGCATTGCTGCGAAAGGTGGATATACACTGTACTAGTGCCGACATTGTGCATGCTCTGTTGCCTGTGTCTATGTGCCTGTGGTTCTGTCAGTGTGATCATGTGATGTATCTGACCCCAGGAATGTGTCAATAAAGTTTCCCCTTCCTGGGACAATGAATTCACGGTGTTCTTATTTCAATTTCCATTAGTGTATTTATAGTCTCAAGCATACTCTCTCTTGGGTACCATTCTGGACTTGCTGGTTTCGTTACCAAACACTATTTCTCATCCCCATCCTTTCTTATAAGTTTCCCCTATTTTGCAGAATTTTACACGTATCAGTGAACATTTTACTACAGATTTTGGATTCTAACCTATTTAAACGCAAACTGTCTATACGCAAACATTTACTGCTTAAAAATTTATGAACACAGCACCTAGATCATTACATGTTTAAATCATGGTTTATTCTCGCAATATATCAATCACTGACTGATCTTCTGTAGACAATACCACACAGCATGATTCTAGATGTTTTGTAGAGATTACTGGCAGATCAAATTAAACTTCTTGATTCATTTACAATTTCCTCTTCAGTGCTGCTTCTAAGAGAATTTGTACCTATGCGGATGAAAACTCCTTTGTAATTCTTCTGAGATGCCTCTGCTGAACCATCCTGCAAGAGTTGCTAAAGTATTTCTTCAATGGGTGGGTTTTGACTCCTCTATCAATGTTGACACTACCACATTTTCAGCAGAGAATCGCCTATAACAAGGAACTTTTTTTTTCACTCTGTTTTTCATTACTGAGATGTTTTGAATGTTTTTTTACTGTAAGTTACATTTTTCCACTTGTATTTATTTTCAGTTCTTGCAAATTCCACATGAGTTTCTTCCTTACGTGCAGAACCTCAGTGTTTGTATCATTCTGACCGATTTTGAGTGACTTCCAGCAAACTTTAAGCATAATTTCAAACCTCTTCTAAACTTTTTCTCTCTTACATGCTTAATATCAAACATTTAATTAACTGATTCATAAAGTAATCACACATTTGAAGCTGTTTTATGCATTGGAGTTCAACTCTTTAACAGACTGGGGTGACTGGCAGGTCATGATCCATGTCTGCATCAGTACCATTACATTGCACAACTATGTAACACTGGTAAGTATATGGTTAATTGTATATTGCATGTTATGAAGACTGTTCTGGGAGGTATGACAAGCAAAGCATATATCAATGACAGATGCAAAATCATAACTTGAAAGCTTTTATCCATAACATACTAGCTCCAATCTTAAAGTCTTGATAGCTACTGACAAATAATTAGTAAATGGCAGTTTTGTCACACATTATATTGCTGTGGAATGCACTCTCTGCAAGGAGTAATAAAAATAGCTTATTATTTTATAAACAAGCAGCATATAGCAATTTGCACAATGAGCGATATTTGGTTAGTTGCACTGACTGATATGTCTATATCTGATTTTAACATAGTGCATGATGATATGAAAGGGTGGTTATGGAAGAGCAGTGCTTTAGTTAAACATGGGATCCCATACAAAAATTTAACATCAGAGCTTACTCATACAGAATTTCAATTTGCAGGTGTCTCCTTTTTCTCAGTTACTGGAAACTCTGGCATAATTTCAGTATACAGAGTGTCGAATC
Organism: Schistocerca gregaria; assembly: GCF_023897955.1. Lineage (NCBI taxonomy): Eukaryota > Metazoa > Arthropoda > Insecta > Orthoptera > Acrididae > Schistocerca > Schistocerca gregaria. The sequence goes on from NC_064931.1 coordinate 555,422,460, forward strand.
ATGATATGTGCAAGGACTATCTGCATACTCTCATCATTCCAGTACTATCCCAAAATTAATAATGTGGTATTTCAATTCACACCATCCTGCATGGGACCCTAATTGAGAGGATATATTTGGTAGTCAACTGCAGAGATCAATTCCAAAAATAACTTAGTGACACTCAGTGGCAGAAAACCACCCAAAGCAATGGAGCACAGGAGCTGACCTGTGTTTTGCATGTTAATCCTTGGCTATAACTTCTGCATGGGAATTGGTGGAGATTCAGTAGGGTCAGACTATTTGCCCAGTCATCCTCTGATATAAACAAGAAAGTCCTGATAGATCTCTTACGTATAACAGCTACTACTGAAACAAATGCAAGGAAGACTGGAGCAGTGTAAAACTGTAATAGAATCCATAGTGAACAAATCTGAAGTTTGAGGAAGCCCAGTAGTGGATTACATCAATTTGAGAAAAAATATTGAAAAATCAGCAAAGGCATACATTCAACACAGTAAACCATTTGTTCCAAGAGAAAATAATGTAAAAATGTGGTGAAAGAACATCCCAAAATTATAATGCAATATCATCCAGTTTGTCTGTCTGGGAAAAAATTAAACCTAACAGATATTACCTATCAGAAGTGTTAAGTTACAGATGTCCAGCACCATGACTGACTTTTTCAATTAGCAGGATGAAAGTGTTTCTACAATGTCTTACAGCTGACTTTGTGGATCTCACTGTTAATTTCAATGCTGCAGGTATACCCTATTTCTGGGGTGAACCCATACCAGTAAGTGAACTAAATCAAGCATTTACCCCTTGCTGTAATATAAGATGGAACAAAGAAAACCTAAATTGTGCAATATTTTTAGCAATTCTTGATCCAGTAGAAACTGCACCCCTGAACTGAAGACAGCAAGAATTGCTCTGATTTTTAAGCCTGGAAAACTTCCAGATCAATTGCTGTCATACACATCCATCACACTATAGTCATGTTCATTGAAGGCATTAGAAATTACAATAAACCATAGGATAGAATGGTGGTATCAACATAACAGTCTGTTACAGACAACAGATGGATTTACAAAAAGGCAGTAAAACCTATGAAACACTAGTACAACTTATTATAGATATCCAGCTTTGCCTCAGCAACAGTAAGTTCCCAACAGAGGTTTATATGGATACTGAGAACGGATATTAGCTAATAAGATGGAGTGACCTGTTATCTCTATTTACTTCATTTTCAGTGTCATTTGTCTACTTGAAGGCAGAGATTTCTGTATGAAAGTTGATAATAGCAGTGTGGGACAACAGAGGACCAATAAGGATCAGTCCTTTCATCAATACTGCTTTACATATCCACATTACACTGCAAATATGCACACAATTTTCAAAAGCAAAATCATTATACTACAATACACTGATGATCTGTGCATACATACAGCAAGCAACAACCTCAGAAATGGACAGGATAAAGTGGATACAGCAATGGTTATTCTCAAATACTGGCTGGAGGAAAATGGCCTAACCATTTCAAGAATAAGACTACCATGAGCATCTACACCACACACTGGATGAAAGAGATCCTCCTCTGAACCAAATACCCACAGGTGAGGATACTCTACAGGGATGCTTCAAAGAACCTGGAGGGGACAGAATGTACCTTTTAAGATACTTATCTGCAGGTAGGATTTAAGCACAACCAGGCAAAGGAAATGACAATAACAACAACAGGACTTATGGAGATCTTGGAAGCCCTTAATTAGTCTCGTATGATTCTGGAGGACAACATTCTCATCTTCTCAGACTCCTAATCCATGCTCACTATACTTAAATATACATACATTCTCCATGTGAAGCCAGTGGTGAAATACCTTGGCCTACACATTGACTGTAAACTACAATGGACAGGACATATAAATCAAGCAGTAGCAAAATGTGAGAAGAACCTCATCATGTTAAAAGCAGTGGCACATGTAATGTCAGATGCAGACTACAACATCTGCATGAACATATATCAAGGCCTAGTACAGTCACACCTGGACTATGGAAATATATTCTACACATCATAAATGGACACTTTAATATGAAAACTTAATGCAATAAAATACAAAGTGATCTGAATATGTCTTGGTGTCATGAAGTCAACCCCTAAAAATACATTATTTATGGGAGGTAACAAACACACTCTACACTTGCGGTGCAGATATTTAAGTATAAAGTTCCCAATGAAGAGGGCAGAATTTTCAAAGGCTTCCTTGTTATCTTGTATCCAGAAACTTCCAGTAATATGCTACATGTATAAAAATTGTTTGTGTAAGAATCACCACCACTAGCAATCGAATGTACTGAGGTAGCACCAGATGTACAATTAAGCATGTCTGCATGACAATTGTTCATGTCTGAACACAATTTATTCTGCACTATTCTTGAACCTGATGTGAGATTTGATCTGCCAGGTTCTTCAACTTTATCTGTCTCTTCATTCAAAGTATACCTTGAGCAAGCTCTGAACCAAATACCCACAGGTGAGGATACTCTACATGGATGCCTCAAAGAACCAGGAAGGGACAGAATGTACCTTTAAAGACACTTATCTGCAGGTAGGATTTAAGCACAAGCAGGCAAAGGAAATGACAATAATGACAACAGGACTTATGGAGATCTTGGAAGCCCTTAATTAGTCTCACATGATTCTGGAGGACAACATTCTCATCTTCTCAGACTCCTAATCCATGCTCACTATACTTAAATATTTTCATCAGGGCATAAAAACCACCTGATGGTCCACAAGATAATAGCACATGTAAAGCAACTGGAAAGGAATGGCTGCAGGGCCATGATGTATCCGATTAAAGAATGTAATAACTAATATTGGAAAGTACATGACAACATCCTAGAATATTACTCAAGTGTGTGGAAACCTTACCAAATAGGACTGTCAGTGGATACTGAACATATACAGAGAAGGGCAGAATGAATGGCTGTAGGTTTTCCTGACCCATGGGAGAGTGGCACTGAGATATTGAAAGAACTGAACTGCCAGGCTCTTAAAGATAGATAGTCTACTAACAAAGTTTCAAGAAGCTTTAAATGATGACCTCTACAGAAATACTACAACTAAGTATCAGAAATAAATAATTAATTATAATCCAAGGAAATGATATTTGTATGGCCTATTTTAGCTTTTCAGATAATAGGCTGTAATAATTAAGAATAAATGAACTACAACTCCTTACATATCACTCCAATAGGGATTGTCAGGATAAGATTAGGTTAATTACAGCATGCACAGGGACATTTTACCCACACTCCACACGTGAATGGAACAAGAAGAAGCCCTAATAACTGCTAAAGAGGAACAAACCGTCTGCCATGCTATTCACAGTGTAGATCTAGATGTAGATTGGACTATGGGATTGATGATTCACTAAGGAATTGGTGACCACAGGCTTAAAAACTAGACACATCTTCCAGTGGAGGATCTATTACTGATTTACTGGAAGAGGATTCAGAATTAGTAGGACAAAGACTGGCAAGATTCCCAGACAACCAAAGGAAAGAATAAGGCAAAATTAAAATTGGTGCTACCACACAGGCTTTGGTACCATGTTCACACAAATTTGCAGTTAATCACAGTGTGGTTGAGATTCAAAAATGGGTGGTTTGCACAATACCCATCTCACATAAGCATAGTAGAGTCTTCACTTTGTGACTGTGATAAAGTGGAGGCCACAAATCACATAATTTTAGGATGCATTAACTGGTGGAACCTCACAAGAAAGCTGCTAAGGGATGTTGTGAGTAAGAAATACCAGTTACCAACATCTGCCAACATTGTTGGCAACCAAAGACCTTGCAGTGTATGAAGAACCTTACTCCTTTCTAAGGGAAGTTAAAAGAGAGATATAAACAAATTCATGTAAACTAAATAACTCAGCATGAAATTTCATGTTGTTTTATGTTAACATCATTTGTGTTTTATCAAGATCTACCATGTGTGTGTAATTATGAGTTGCTTACATGGATAACGGTTTAGAAAATACTCAAAAGCCAATAAATAAAGGAAAAGAAGGACAGTGTATCATGTAACTGTCAGGTTCCATAATGTACAGAGCAACTATGAATGCTTCATTCACTTTCAGAGTTGTGTATTTTCCAAAATATTACATGTACAAACATTACTGATTCAAGAAAAGAACCATACACTCACCATGTTAGCATTGTGCTCAACAGTTGGGATTATGAGTGCAGTTCTTAAATGCAAAACAAGTTAGTTCTGCTGAAATTCACAAGTGGTTGTTGGAGTTCATGGTGTAGGTGTAATGAATGATGGAAATGTGCATAAATGGACTAGGCTGTTTAATAAAAGAAGGAAAAATGTTCATGATGAAGAAAAATTTGTGTGTCCCACTGTCATGAGTGTAGACTTGACACAAAAAGTTGATGAGGCAATTTGCCAAAACACAATTTTAAAGATCAGTGGTTTCTCACATTCTTACTGACAAACACAAAACATGTTTGTGAGATGGGTGCTGAAAATGCTGACAGAAAAACACAAAACAAATGGCATATTTTTGTCCATTTTGGAACACTATCGCAATGGTGGTGAAGAGTTCTTCAGTCACATTGTGACTGGTGATGAAACATGGATTGTGCACTACACTCCAGAAAATAAACTTCAATCCAGTGAGTGGCATCAGTCAAACTCCCCAATGAAACCATGAAAATTCAGACAACAACCTTCAACATGGAAAATCATGGCCACAGTTTATTGGAACCAGAAAGGCATTCTTCTGTTAACCCTTTTGCCAAGAAGAATGGCAATAAATGCTGAGAGGTAGCATGAAACATTATTAAAGCATAGGCACACTACTCAAAATTGTGGCTGCTCTCTAGTGGTAGCATTCTGCTTCACAACAATGCTCTCAGCCTCATGTTGCAGCAGGAATAAAGACACAACTGGACAAGTTTCACTGGGAATTACTGGATCATCCACCATACCAGACTGACTAAACACAACCAAAACTGAAAGAATTTCTTGGTGGAAAATTCTTGGAAAATGATGACATGTTAAAAGAAACTATTATGGTACTAACTGTTTCAATGGCCAGGTGGCAGAGATCTTTGAAGCTGGGATAAAAAAGCTGGAGCCACAACTTGACAAATGCTTAAATGCTCATGGTGACTGTGATGAAAATTGAAAAAGTGTGCATACTGTAGTCTGTAATACAATTTACATTCATAAATACAGTTTCTCTTACTCAATTACAAATCGGTTTTTACTTTAAAAATGAACCTCATATATTACCTTGCATTTCAGTTGTTAACAAAGAAAAGCACAAACAATCTTAGATAAAATGTACATAGAATATCAGATTTGCATTATACATAGTTAATGAGTCATTTTTAAGTAAATACATTAACTTCTGAGTGCTTCACAGATAATACCTCTTGGCTTAGAGTTGGATGTGTGACAATCCATGTCTGCTGAGCACTGTTGGCAAGCAGGGTGCACTCAGCTCTAGTGAGGCCACTTGAGAAGCTACTTAGCTTTCAAATGTAGTTCACCTTAGTTGAATAATACTATGAAGATGAGGAATGTTAATTGAAAGTGGTTGTAATAATAGATAATTCATATTGCTGCTTATTCAAAAGTTCTTCCAGCATATTGTTATGACCTACTTCACATCACTTCTTCAAAATGTTAATTAAGCATATTAAGTATAAAGTTTATAATTGTTATTCCTGTAAATATACATTTATCCTGTTTTTCTTATTTCTACATCCCAGTATATTCAGTTTTTGGTCCACAGCTCGTGGTGTAGTGATCTGCGTTGCTGCCTCAGGATCATGGGGTCCCAGGTACAATTCCTGACCAGGTTGGGGATTTTATCTGCCCGGAGACTGGGTGTTTGTGTTGTCTTCATCATTTCATCATCATCATCATCCACAAGTGATCAACTAAATCGTGTACCACTCATTTCCCTTCACTAAGATTTCCCCATGTACAGCTGTGTATTTGTGAGATAATTGGTCTCACAATCTACAGCAATGCACAATTTATCTTCTAACATCTAGATTTTGAAGGAATGTACACCTTCAGTGGTCAGCATCCTCTGAAAGTACAAGGTGCTTATCAACTACAATGTAAAGCCCAGGGATATAAGACAAAAAGTATGCATCAATGAGCATTTCAAACACAGCCTGTATAGGTTTCGCTTTAAATCCAGAGCATGTTTTCTTTCTTCTCTCATAAGTTTGTCATAGAACCAGAGGAACATCAGAATATCATCAGATCTTGAAAAACTCATTGTGGCCCAAAAAAAGAGTAAGCCATATTGATCTGATTGAAATAAGCTTAAAGATTTCCCAGGTCCCTTGTGTAATCCAGCTATTATTAGTAGACCAAAGGATGCCTGTAGTTCTATATAGTCAAGCTCCATCCAGCATACAAGATATGACTGTAGAATTTTACTGTCTTCTGTATGATTATAAGATGCATTATTATTACACTCTGAATTGGATTGGTGATGAAAAGTCTGAGACAATCTGCCATTGTCTGTATTTGTGGTCTAGGATGATGTGGAATATGAGCTGTTTCATCTATTACACTCCTGGAAATCTGCTTGCACAAATCATGTGATACTATGCAATCGGTTATCTGAATACTTCTAAATACAAGAGTAGGTGCACTAATTCCCTAAATACCAATATCATCTTCTCCACATTCATTTATATTCACCTCATTTCATACCTGTATATTTCCCTGCCACATATACATCAACACCACTGTCATTCCCTTTTCCAAAAATTGATTCATTATCACTTTCACTCTTATGTAAATCTGCAAAATCCTGCTCAAATGTGTAGCCCTTTCCAAAGCACATATTATGACCCATTATGAATAAAGTATAAAACCACACCTTAGTTCAACAAAACACAATTCATAAAAGGGAATTTGTTCAAGCCACGCAGGGATATGGATTTATATACATTTGTCAAGGCAATTGACATATAAATGTCAGTTGAGAAGGTGCATTTGTTGTGAGTCGCTGATCGTTCAATGTGCCACCGTGCAGTTACGCGCATCCTCTACATGCGGCCCTGTCTGCCAGCCATGCAGCAGCATTGCCACCTAAGCAGCCAGCAGCCGCTACACTCGGACTCAGTTCGGATTCGACTGTTAAAGTGTACACACGTCTTACTTTGTTTACTTGATCTGTGACTTACATATATTGTGTCGTCCTTGAAATATATTTGTTGAACTTGACGTTATAACAGCATTGTTGGCAAGTTTTTATTTTCTTAGTAAAGTTGAAATGTAACATTTAAGATCACATTATGATATAACTATAAATATTTTGCCCAGTTCAAATAATGGGTCCATGAAAAGCATATCTGGATGATGAGAACTCTATGTTCAAATTAAAACTGTTTCTTTATAGTTGAAAGTGCCTTGGGGTTTAAAAAGACCCCAGATACCAAGCAAGGGCTAAGTATTTCTTATACTTCAACTAATCCATGTCACTGCATATTTCTAATTCATCAGTGATTTTGTTTGTAATCAAAAATTTTTGAGAAAGTAATGTATTCAAGAGTAGCCTCCCATATTTGTAAAAATAAAGTACTAACAAAATGTCAGTTTGGTTTTCAGAAAGGCTTTTCAACAGAAAATGCTATATATGCTTTCACTGATCAAATATTAAATGCTCTGAATAACCGGACATCACCCACTGGTATTTTTTGTGATCTCTCAAAGGCCTTTGATTGTGTAAATCATGGAATTCTTTTAGATAAGCTAAATCATTATGGTTTGAGTGGGGCAGTGCACAAATGGTTTAATTAATACTTAACTGGAAGAATGCAGAAAGTTGAAATAAGTGGTTCGTGTAATGTTAAAACAACAGCTGATTCCTCAAACTGGGGTGCTATCAAGCACGGGGTCCCACAGGGTTCGGTCTTAGGTCCTTTACTGTTCTTGATATTCATTAATGACTTACCATTCCACATTGATGAAGATGCAAAGTTAGTTCTTTTTGCTGATGATACAAGTATAGTAATAACATCCAAAAACCAAGAACTAAGTGATGTAATTGTAAATGATGTTTTTCACAAAATAATTAAGTGGTTCTCAGCAAACGGACTCTCTTTAAATTTTGATAAAACACAGTATATACAGTTCCGTACAGTAAATGGCACAACTCCAGTAATAAATATAGAATTTGAACAGAAGTCTGTAGCTAAGGTAGAATTTTCAAAATTTTTAGGTGTGTCCATTGATGAGAGGTTAAACTGGAAGCAACACATTGATGGTCTGCTGAAACGTCTGAGTTCAGCTACGTATGCTATTAGGGTTATTGCAAATTTTGGTGATAAGAATCTCAGTAAATTAGCTTACTATGCCTACTTTCATTCACTGCTTTCGTATGGCATCATATTCTGGGGTAATTCATCGTTGAGTAGAAAAGTATTCATTGCACAAAAACGTGTAATCAGAATAATTGCTGGAGCCCACCCACGGTCATCCTGCAGACATCTATTTAAGGATCTAGGGATCCTCACAGTAACCTCACAGTATATATATTCCCTTATGAAATTTGTTGATAATAATCCAACCCAATTCAAAAGTAATAGCAGTGTGCATACCTATAACACCAGGAGAAAGGATGATCTTCACTATGCAGGGTTAAATCTGACTTTGGCACAGAAAGGGGTAAATTATGCTGCCACAAAAGTTTTTGGGCACCTACCAAACAGCATCAAAAGCCTGACAGATAGCCAACTAACATTTAAAAATAAATTAAAAGAATTTCTAGATGACAAATCCTTCTACTCATTGACTGAATTTTTAGATATAAACTAAGTAAAAAAAAAAAAAAAAAAACCTTAATCATTAGTGTCATGCAATATTTTGTGTAATGTAATTTCTTGTACAGACATCTTTTATTAACATGACACGTTCCACATCATTACGAAGTGTCGTATTCATGATCTATGGAACAAGTATTAATCTAATCTAATCTACTGTTTGCAGGTAAATGAAGAAACAGTCAGCAAAAATGAGAAATTCCAACATTATGTTGGTGTAAAGGACAAGCAACTCAAATGGTCAAACCACATTTGTTTCTTTGACCTGATATATGAAAAATACTTTTAAATGTATCACTTTAATTCTACTTAGCCAAACTTTTGAAATTGAGGCTATCATTTGAGAAAGAATGCAAGTATTTGAAACTAGTCCCATCAAAGATTGTAGGCAACTATTATCAACACTAAAATTTGTAATGAAGAAAAATGTGCAAAGTGGTAAATATTAACAAAGCCTACATAAGTGACATAGACTTGATGCCAAAGCAATGAAGGTTTAATAGACTCTATAGCAGATGATACAGTCTTGTTCCACTCTGCACATCACAGTATGTGGTATTGCAAATACTATGCTTAGAGTTACTGATAAATGTTCCTAGAATTCTTGTGTGGCATGCTTATAAGTGAACACAGCTGAATTTATTTAATGAAAAGCTGATTTTATTTAATGAATGCACTGACAAGTAATTAGAAGACTTAGATGCATAGTAAAGGCAGGACAATGGTGCTCTACAGTCAGTGTTAATTCTGCCAGAGCCTGTAGATTGTATAAAAAGTTATAGATAATGAAAAATTGCCTTAGATATTCTGTGTCTCAAAAATTATGTTCTTGCAACATAACATTCAGGCAATATGACCTAGAAAAATAGCAGTGACAATTGTTGTTATTAAATAAATCATACTAATAGAATATTTCAAAATTATCAGCATTTATTTTATCACTCAATACTGTTAACAAATATTACCTGCAAGTCAATTAACAGTTTATAAAGGAGTACAATATGAACAGTCCCAACATGAAGCCGGAAACTCCCATCAGACTTGACATCATCTCTGATGGCTTCCATATCAGAATGTGTGTATAATTTGGGGCTGTGCCTCACATATTTCAAGTCAAAGACTTTATCCTCATCAATAGAGAGAATCTGTGAAAAATTCCACATGACATTCAGTTATATTGTGCATAATTTTTTTATGCTGTTATTATTTGTAAATTGATTTCAAACTACATAACAATAATCTACCTTGGAATAGAGAGTCAAATCTGACAAGTCATCTATTGTTAAGGTTGTCAAATATACTCGAAGCACCATTCTTTCATTGGCCTTAAACATGCAATCACTTTCACAGCCAGTGACCTGAAATTTAACAATAAAAGTTACGAAATAAAACTGCTTCAAAATACATGTTAAATTAAAATGACCTGCAAACGATTTTTATTAACTTTAAATTAGCTTATAAGCAAAAGATATTTCATACTTTCAATTCAAGAAATTCCATGTCAGTGTCACACAGCCTGATTCGTATTTCACCAAGGCGAGTTGAATAGCTAAATTTTGTTGCACCAGGTGGTATTGGTGGTTCTGCTGTTCCAGGGAATAACCATGTGTACAGAAGTGGTGAATACTGCACCAGTGATTTTAGGTGACTTTCTCTGTTTTGTATTCTGAAATTGTTAACAAAACAAGAACTAATTAGCACCAATGATGCAGTGTTAGTATGTAATATTATGATTATGCTCTTAATTTATTCTCTCAGAACTTAATCATTCTCAAAATACTGTTTACTGCTGTTGCTATAATCATTTGTTTAATCTCTCTAGCAAAAACATATTTACTTCACATTCACTGTTATTTGACTGAACACTTTTCTTTGTGTATTTCAGAACTTTCTTTCCCATTTCAATATTACTTTTTCAGGTCTATAATTCAAATACAATATCTGAGCTACAGATAAAAACCAGAGATCTGTCAACTGCTAATAATGCAACAGAGCAATTTAAATCACAAAAACCATTGGGGGGGGGGGGGGGGGTGTTGGTCCTTCAGATAATCACTAGCTGAACAAACTAACTCAATAATGTACATGTTTGAACTACAAGGCATCAATAAGAAATTTATTTGCTCTTTTTCCCCTCTAAGTTCTTTCAGAAACTGGGCATGTAAGTTTTGGCCTTGCCTGACCACTTCTCAGCCATCAAGGACGTTGCTGTGAAGCTGAAGAAATACATATCTTTAAACCTATTGACACTCTTCCAAAAGCTTGATGTGGATTGTAATTATTCAGATGTTAAAACATCCATCAGCTTGCGCACTGAGTTGTATTCATGAGTTTATACAGGCAATACAAATGGTTCTCCTGGTAACTCTTATCTTTCTCTTCCCCCTTTCTCCCTAAGTTTTCTTTTTTTCTCTCTCTCTATCTTCATATTTAAAACTTGTTTTAGAAAAAAAGTGACTTACTGTATACATATGCAATGATAAAATATGCAAATAAAATGTGGCTGTGTCTTACTTTTGATGAAGATACTGCAGGTACTTGTTCAGTGTCAAAAATGCCTCTCTATGGAACACTATATGCACAGATGAAAAATCCAATACAAGGGACTGCTCAACGCTATGAAAATGTGATTTAAAATCAGGGCAATCAGAGCGAACCTAAAGAAAAGACAGATTGTAATATCATAGTCTTAAACAGAGAAATGTTTATGTTAATTCAGAGTTAATTGCAAATATGGTTTATATGTTGAAATGAAAGTTAGCTGCAACAATACTTAACAAAAGCTTCATATGCCAATGGGTTACTAATATATATATACTAACCAACCTTTCTGTACAACAGTGTCACCATATCATCAGTGCCATGTGTAGATACAAGTTCTAAATATTTTCCTGTACAGCTAGTATGTATCTTGTCTATAAGCTGGATTCCACCAATCCCTGCTTGGATAGCAGGACCATATTCCATCAGTGCTGTGTCCCAGCAAACTTTGTTAATTCTTAACATTATATATGGTTTATCCATGTGATTGCTAGACCTTGCTAACTGGACTACAACCTGCATACAGAAGAAATGGGGTGTTGTGTTTAGCAGTTATCACTAAGAGCACATTACTACAGATAGAAAAACAGTAAAGCTGAGTGCAAACTGGCACTAACTCAGGCGTTAAATTACATTTTCTTCCAAACACACACACACACACACACACACACACACACACACACACACATCTTAGTAGCAACAGTAGTACAAGTAGCAGTAGTAGTAGTAGTAACAGCAGTGAAAGTAGTAGTAATCTGCTATTTTTGGCCTTTTACCAGTTACTTTTTCCCTAACAATAATAGAAAAGACCTGTAAATATGAGGGGCGAGCAAAAATAAATAAATAAATAAATAAAAACATTGCCATGGGTGGAGCTTGCGTAGTACACATTTCTGCCGCCAGGCATGTATAACACAATTCATTGTCAGTTCAGTGCTGCCTGTGTTGCTGACCTGACTTGTTCTTTTCATCTTCTCATCTGCAGTGATTGTTTTTACCAGCGCAGGTTTTTTTTTTATTTAATAATGGCATGTTCAATTGAACAAAGTGCAGCTGTGAAATTTTTTTTTTTTTTACTTGGTAAAAATGCTGCTGAAATGTTTTAATGTTGAAAACAGCTTACCAAGAAGACACTATGGGAAAAACTTAATTGTACAAGTGGTTTGTTCAATTTAAAAATGGCAAAATTTCAACTGATGACAAATCTTGTTCTGGACATCCATCAATTGCCCAAATCGACGAAAATATTGAAAATATTCGAGTGCTTGTTTTCACAAACCATTGACACAATTGATCAACTGTCAGAGATTACTGGGTTATCTTGGACCTCAGTTCAGTGAATTTTAATGGAACAATTGGGAATGAAAAGGATTGCTGTCAAGTTTGTTCCTCAGGTTCTGACTGACAATCAAAAGGAACATTGATTTGAAACATGTTGTGCTCTGAAACAACAGCTTGAAACTGATACAGATTTTCTGTCAAAGGCCATTACTGGTGATGAGTCATGGTGCTATGGTTATGACCCAGAAACAAAGCAACAGTCAAGCCAATGGAAGATGTCATTGCCACCCGATTCAAGAAATGTTGTCAAGTCAAATCAAACATCAAAACAATGGTGATTTGCTTTTTGATGCCAAGGTCATAGTTCATTCAGAGTTTGTTCTGCCCAGAACAGACCATCAATCGAACCTTTTATTTGGTAATTTTAAGAAGATTGTGCAACAGTGTTCTTCAAAAAAGACCTAATTTGTGGCAGACAGGAGACTGGTTCTTCCCCACGACAACACAACAGCACATACAGCCACCTCTGTTAGACAGTTTTTGGCTAAAAATGGTTTGGTTCCACTGCCCCACAATTCAGACTCACCTGACTTCAATCCATGCAACTTTTTCTTACTTCTATACATGAAAATGAGCATGAAAGAAACTGACTTGACAAGAGTGAAGAAGTCAAGGAAAAAACAAGGGAGGAGCTGTCAGCCTTTTCTAAAGAGAACTACAAAAACTGGTTCAAACAGTGGAAGCAATGGTGTGACAAATGTATTAGTTGTAATGGAGAATATTTTGAAGGGGGTAAGGTTGTTTTGTAAACAATTTGAAAATATATAACTTTTAAGAAATAATTCCATTTTTTGGTATCACCTCATACATATCAAGGAGGCAATGTTCTCTCTATTAAATTCCATACAAATAAAGGTATGACTTACTTCTCCAATGACAAATCTGAGCAACATTCTGATGACATTTCTTGGGGAAACATTGTCATCAAATCCAGGTAAGTCCACTGTACGAGCCCATAGTTCAAGTTCTTCGTCACTGTGATCTGATGACATGTGACTCCTAAAATTTGGTTCAATATTAGAAGATTTGTATAAATCACACTTTAATGTAAGGGTATTGAAATAGAACCTTTTGAAGAATGAAAAATCAAATCAGAAATATACAGGTGATTCAAATGAAAACCTTAAAAATGCTATAATATTTTAATTTAACAGTGATCAAAAAACTTACATGTCATTAGTTGACAAAATGTCTCTGATGTTGAATGCATGTATTTCACCACTTTGTAAGTGCATAGATACCATGTCAAAATAACTGTTTCAGTTGTGAGTGTAGCCAGTCAGGCACTGTGGTTTTCACCTCCCATTGCTTCTTTGAATGGACTGAACAGATGAAAGTCATTAGGAGCAAGGTCTGGTGAATACAGAGGATGTATCACACATGCAAATTTAATTTTTTGCATAGTCTCAACTGTCTTACAGGCCATATGGGGTTGGGTGTTCTCATGTTACAGCAATACTCCTGAAGTCAGAAATCCTCATTGTTTACTCCTGATTGAAGGGCAAAGTTGATTTATCTGCATGTCTGAATAACAAGTACTGGTTGTCAGCACTCCTCTACCCCAGAAGAGAATGAGGATGACTTTTTCAGCACACCATTGAGTGCAGAATTTTTTTGCTTTCAGCTATGAGATGTGGTGCCATTCCTAATGTGATCTTTCCATTTCTGGTTGGTGATACTGGACACAAGTCTCAGTGCCTGTAACAATTTTTCCCAGAAATGCATCACATTTGACATGGAAATGACGCAAAAGTTATTCACAGGCATTGATGGTATGATCTTTCCATTAAGCAGTCAACTGATGTGCTATCCATCTTGTTAACATCTTATTGAAGTGCAATACATTGTGAACAATATTCTGCACTGGATCACTACTAGTCCTGTGGCTACTTTGTTCACAGTCATGCATCTGTTCTCCTTCACAAGCATCCCCACTAATGCAATATTCTCATCCGTCACTACACAGTGAACCTGCCCTGGTCTTGGGACATCCTCCACAGAAGTTACACTGCTTTGAAACTTCCTGCATGATGCAGTCTGCAATGAATTTCAACTGGTCTGACTCCTTCACTATACAATAAATGCATCACAGATCGCCACTCAGTCACAGTGCTGACAGTGGGGTGGCCATCTTGTTGTGGACACAGCTGCCTTCTCCTTCATTGTAGCATCAATCTGCTATCTGTCAGTGACTTTCTAAACCTTAAGGAACACTACTGCTACCTACCAAATCCATCACACAAGTTTTCAAAATTTTTTGGAGCTTTCAAGTTTTCATTTGAATCATCCTTGTATATTGGGACTATAAATCAAACAATATGACAAAAGATCATCGACAAATTACCTCTGTAACTAAGATCAACTTCAAATGTACATTGCCTGAAAAATAAATTTGGCCATGTTACACACAAAAATTTTGAAATACTTATAAATCCTTATACCCACTATTTGCACAGCATGGGAAGTAAAAAAATTATAAAAATAATAATATCCTAACCAGTAAACCCAGTTACACCAGTATGCCCTTGCTTTTCATTTTCCTGAGATCTTTCATGTTTGATTTCCATTGATTAATACTAGCCTATCCCACCCTTTCTCCAATTCGAAGATAGTTCACAATTCTTGTTACTGAAAATGAGATCTTTAGTAATGACTTCCTTGTATAAATGTTTTACATTCTTGTAAATAAAATAGAAAGAAACTTCCACATGGGAAAAATATAATAAAAACAAAGATTCCAAGACTTACCAAGCGGGAAACCGCCGGCAGACAGGCACATGAACAAAACACACAAACACACACACTGAATTACTAGCTTTCGCAACCGATGGTTGCTTCTTCAGGAAGGAGAGGGAAAGACGAAAGGATGTGGGTTTTAAGGGAGAGGGTAAGGAGTCATTCCAATCCCGGGAGCGGAAAGACTTCCCTTAGGGGAAAAAAAGGACAGGTGTACACTCGCACACACACACACACACACACACACACACACACACACACACACACATATCCATCCGCACATACACAGACACAAGCAGACATATTTGCTTGTGTCTGTGTATGTGCGGATGGATATGTGTGTGTGTGTGCGAGTGTACACCTGTCCTTTTTTTCCCCTAAGGGAAGTCTTTCCGCTCCCGGGATTGGAATGACTCCTTACCCTCTCCCTTAAAACCCACATCCTTTCGTCTTCCCCTCTCCTTCCTGAAGAAGCAACCATCGGTTGCGAAAGCTAGTAATTCTGTATGTGTGTTTGTGTGTTTTGTTCATGTGCCTGTCTGCCAGCGGTTTCCTGTTTTACATTCTTGTTTGAGTTATATATAATGAGTTTTAACATTAATGAACACACAATTTTTTTGTCCTGCAAGCAAATACACTTAAAAGCAAGGTTCTTTTGCTTAGGAGAAATACTTTTATGTTAGGTTTAAAATTTGATTTTTGTCTGTCAGACATTTTATGTTACTGGGAAAATAAACAAAAGGTTTGTTGCACAAGTGTATAGGTACAAACAATTTCATCATTGATACATCGATATGTACCCACTTTAGAGTGTTAGTTGTTTTTTCTATATCCTACAGTCTTTCTGCAAAAAATGACACATAATTTACACTCTGATGTTTCCTGCACAGTTATAACTGCATCATGACACGGACTATGTCTGTCAGTATACATTATCCATCCATATCATTTCCATATGTCCACACTTCAATATCTGATCTGTTATCTACTGGAAAATAACCATTGATGGCGTACTTGTGCATTGCATACGTGGAGGTACTAACCAATCTGAAAACATACTGAAGGTACTAGCTATAATTATTAATCTGCAATTAAAGTTAATACTGATGTAAGATTGTTCAGTAGACAGTCATCAGTCATCAATCAAAATATCTGCCCTAATATCCCTGACACTGTGTGTATCGTAACACTGCAGTTAAAATGTCTTACTCCTTGAAGAGCACCGACAGGATGGCCACAGATGGACACCAAATATTATTCTTACTACTTGCTTTTGTGCAATCAATACTTTTTAAGTGGTGAGTTACCAAAGGAAATTATGCCACAAGACATAATTGAGTAGAAATATGCTTAATTTGTAAGGAGCCTGATTTGTTTCTTTTCAAGACTAGCAATTATACAAAGAACGACATTATTCTTACCACTAAAGTTTTCATCAGTAGTATCTAATTTTGTACAGAACTGAATATAGAACGTTTTATCAAATTAGGGAGAGTCTATTTTTAAGAACAACTTAATTATTCTTTGAGAAACATCATTAACAATCTCTTTTGTGTCTTTCTCTCTAATGAGATTTATTGCAACACTATTCCTGCCCACTAAAGGTACCACTTCTGCTTGTTGAATGTTAAGCGGATTACCATTCACATATATAAGGAATAGCAGTAGACCAAAAATTGAACCCTGTGAGACTTCCTTTGTGACTCCTTCGCAGTCCCATGTTTCATCATATTATCTATATGCAGTTGATTAAGGTTCAACTTCTTTCTAATGTATCAAGTCTTAAAACCAGTTCATTAGTCTTCTAAGGTATCAAGTTTTAAAACCCTTTCTGTTGCTAACATTTACTTATTGAATTTGTTGCCCTGTTGGATTTCCCCTCTACACTGACTTGCAGGTCACTTTTGTGCTTTACTCTTGTAGAGTCTTATTTTCTCCAACTACTTCCCCCCACCATTACCCTTTCCTCTTTTGCTGAACAGGCGAGCCCTACGTTTTGGAAGGTAGTAAATTTGTCAACCTACTATCATCTGGTTTTTCTTGTTGTTGTTGTTGGTTGTTGTTGTTGTTGTTGTTGTTGTAATACTTCATCAAATAATGTAGACAGAGAGGTGATAATTGACATAAGTGCTTGAAATGACATGGGGTTTTATTGAAACAAAATATATGTAGTTGAAATGACAAGGAGTTTTATTGAAACAAAATATATGCACAAAATGACAAACAAATGGCAATTTATATGATACAAAGCAATAATTAGCATAACAATTGTTTTTAACAAAGATGATGATCTCTATAACAAATGATCAACATGTTGACTGTCATTCATTAACAATACCTCTATTTGACAGACAATTTTGTGAGCAGCACTGTACAGCATAGCAATAGGTATGGTGAGAAATTGCAGTCATATATTGTCTTTTAGCATCCCTAATGAGGCCAGTTGATCACTGTGGACTTGCAACTTCAAATAACATCAGAAACAATAACCGCACAGGGACCTGGGAGGCCAAGCATGATGGAAGTCATGGCTCAGTATGTGATCCTTACCAAATGATATGTGCAAGAGATCTTCTACACGTGTAGCAATATGGGATGGATGACATCCTGCATAAAAGTTGTACCTTCCGGAAGGTGTTCATCAGCCAGGCTATGGATGATGTGATTCTATAACATATCAGTAGACCTCACACCTGTCACACTGACAATTTGAAAAGCAGCACGCTGCATTTCCTTGAAGAAAAAGAGTCCAATTATAATTGGTGTGTTAAGTATGCATCACACCTTGACTTTCTCATCACGCAATGGGGTTTCCTTGATGGTACTGCGATTTTCAATAGCTCAAATTTTGCAGTTTTGGGTGTTTATAGACTCTTTGGGTGTGAAATGGGCTTAATTGGTCCACAAGACATTAATCAACCAATTGTCATATTCTCCCATTTTTTGAAGTGCACACTCCAGAAATACTATCCATACCATGACATCAGTGGCTGACAGTTCATGATGATGCTGGATTTTGTACAGATAGAATTGAAGGATATGCGTTAGTGTTCTCCAAATATTAAGGAGTGGAATGCCAGAGTGACATGCAACTTAATAAGTGCCTACTTCACCATGCACCAATGAACCCGGCAAAGTCTCCATTTCCTAAACTGTCCCAGCAGCAGTAGCACTAGTTTCTGGTCACCAACAATGGGGTTGATCATCTAAACAACCCATGGCATTGAACTTCATAATCATTTTTCTCCACAGCAATGCCAGTCACACACTTTATCTATTCAAATGCCCTTCTTATAGTGAAAGAATCGTATCAGGTTCTCCATTTTGATAGTAAAGCTTCACTAACAGGGCCTAAAGTGGTAAAGTAAATATGGCACGATTGCTGTCGCACCTGAGTTCCTCTCTCACTACAGCTCATGTTAGACGTGATTCCCAAGCAGTGTTACTGATGTTTTGGTGTCCAGAGATATATGTTGGCCAGTTCTTTCAAGAAAACCCCATGTCATTTCAGAGATGTGAGTCGATTTTCACCTCTTTATCTAAATTTTTCCATGAGTTAGCGCATTTTCAAATGTTGATGGACTTTTGAGTCAACCTATATTTAATAAAAGAAGCTGAGAGCAAATCTTGAACTTTCAAAAAATTGTGAAAAGAAAGAAGCAACTGCCATAGGCAAATAAGTAGAATTCAACATACAGACGTAAACAAGATTTGGTTTTCTATAGTTTAGGCGTAAGATGAGACTTTTCTCGCTGATTTTTATTCTATAACAATATATTCTGCTCACTGATCCTGTTTTCTGTTGTAATCATGGCTGGAATGGTCACGGGGTTGCTGAGAACAAAACCGTGGTGGGACCAAATGGGAGTGGCCCGCGAACAAACAAAACAGACAACAGGAAAGAACGGACACAAACAATGACTGACGTCCAAGCAAGACCCTATGAACCACAGCACACAAGAAGCAATGGGGTCACAAGCACAAAACCTCACGTATCAACAACATCAACTCTTTCACGGAAACAAGCAAAGTAAATGCACTGTCTGTAGGTGAGAGGTCAATAGACTCACGCGAATATCAGACTGCTTCACTGAGGGAGAGTCAGGAGCTTAAAGACATGATAGGGTATGTCGCTATTGGCTGCTGGGACCACGTGCTCCACCATGGTGCTCTCACATTATACACGGGCTTGGAGAGCGCGCAGCCATGGCTTACGGCTGAAGAGACCTGTAGTGGTAATCGAGGTCCATGCCGTCTGGCGCAGATTCAAAACCTGTGGCATTTGATACCAGATCCCTCCACCCTGAAACTTGTGCATAGGGGTGGAAACACCTCACACAGTGCCATGGTGGTTGGCAGATGGTAGATGACACGGGCTCATTAACCACCGTTGGTGGCAAGGAAGGGATGTCTGTAGCGTCCATGACAGCTGATCCAGAGGGCAGGGTGGCGGAGGGAGCCGCCGATCCAATTGGGGGCAGGGAGGGCTGGGGGCAGGGCCATGGGAAGGCAGCAATCGGGGGCAGTGGTGGCGACTTGAGGACCACATCTGTACCCGTAGGAGGTGGCGGAGAAGGATGAGGCAGCAGCAGGAGTCCCACAGAGGTACATGGGCAGAGCTGGTTATGATGGCAGCGCTCCAATCCTTTCGATGTCTGCACTGCCATCACATTCTGCCCATGGGCTGTGACGACTGCGGTGGGTGTCCAACCAGCCTTGCTCCCATACACGTGGGCCTACACGGCCGCACCGCAGGTGTCACACTGAGAAGGCTGGGAGTGGGGGCAGGACGGGGACGGCATCAGCAAATGGAGCAGGGTCTGTGGCTGTCGCCCATGGAGGAGCTCCGCTGAAGTACATCCATCAATTGGCATGGTGCAATATATGCTCAGAAACAGGGTGAGGGCCGACGTGGTTGGAGATGTTTCGACCGCCTTCATCAACTGTTGTTTAAATGTGTGGAGAAGCCTCTCTGCTGCGCCATGGGAGGAAAGGTGGAAAGGCAGGCTACAAATATGGTTGATACCATTGGCCTGACAGAAGTCGTGGAAGGAGGATGCCGTGAATTGGGGGCCATTATCGGAGACCAATGTGTGGGGCAAGTCCTCAGTAGCGAGAACCCGGGCCAGGGACGTGAGTGTGGCCCCCGTGGTGGTGGACGCCATGTGGATGACATATCGTTGTTTGGCGTAGGCATCAATGGTAAGTAACCACATGGACCCCAAAACTGGGCCCACAAAATCGAGATGGATGGGATCTCAGGGCTGGTAACACACAGGCCAGGATGCGAACCACTGAGGGGTGCTGGCCTGGTGATACGCACACACAGGGCACCTGCGGACCAGGCGGTCAATATCGCCATACATTCTGGACGAATATACATGCTGGCGAGCCAAAACTTTCATGCAAGACATACCCCATTGCCTGAGGTGTAACAAATTGAGCACCAGATGCCGCAAATCTGGAGGGATGACCACCCCATGGGCATCTGACTCCGTGGTCAACAGGACATCATCGACCATGGAGAGCAGGTGAGACAGTTGGTGGCAGGGGCTGAAGGCAATCCGCATCCGATGAGCAATATAGGAGGGCCACCCATGGACCACATAGCGGAGAACCTGCCACAATACAGGGTCTCAGCGTGTAGCCGTGACAATGTGAGTAGCCATAAGAGGCAGATGGTCCAGTGCATTCCATCATGTGGAATCAATGTGAAAGCAGAGGACCTCCTGTTGGTCAAACGCAGGATCGGGGCCTGCTGGGAGATGTGACAAAGTGTCCACGTTAGCATGGTGGGCGCTGGGCTTATACTGGATGGTGTAAGCATAATTTTGTAAAAATAATGCCTGGCACTTAAGACGCTGAGCTGTCCACCTCGGAAGGTGACAGTGGGGTCCAAAAAGAGTAATTAAGGGTTTATGGTCTGTCAGGAGGGTGAACTTTGTCCCAAAGAGAGAGGTGTGAAAGTTTTGTGCGGCGAACACTATTGCCAGGGTCTCCTTTTCAAGCTGGAAGTAGTTTCGTTGTGCTGGGGTCAACGTCTTAGATGCATAAGCAATGGGCTGTTCTGAGACATCGGCATTCTGATGTGCGAGGATGGCCCCAACGCCTTATGATGACGGATCAGCCATCACAACCAAGGGGAGGTCTGGAGAGAAGGGAGTAAGGCAACAGGCGGACTTGAGCATCGCCTTTAAATGGACAAAAGCCTGGTCACAAGCAGGAGTCCAATCAAAAGGCACCCCTTTGTGACGCAAGTGATTGAGGAGCTGGACAACTGAGGCAGACTGGGGTAAGAACTTTAACTAATAAGTAACCTTGCCCAAAAACACCTGGAGTTCAGATAAGTCCTTGGGACAAGGAAGAGCCTCAATGGCCACAACATTACAACCCAAAGGGGAATGCCATCTTTGCTAATCCAGTGGCCTAAGTATTCCACTTCCGGTTGAAGAAAACAACACTTTTTCAGCCAACAGCATAAACCTCCAGATTGCAGAGTGTGAAATAAGGCACTGAGGTTTTTCAAATGTCCCTGGTGGGATTGCCTGGTGACCAAGATGTCATCCAGATAATTCACACAGGCAGGGATAGGCTGTAAAATCTGCTCCAGGAACCACTGGAAAATGGCCAGCGCTGAAGAGACACCAAATAGAAGGCGCTTGTACTTGTAAAATCTGAAAGGTGTATTGACAACCAAGGTGTTCTGGGAATCGGCAACCAAGGATAACTGGTGGTATGCCTCAGCCTGGTCGATCTTTGAAAAGTACTCTCCCCCAGCAAGCTTGGCGAGAAGGTTTTCATGTCAGGGAATGGAGTGAGTGTCTACAAGGGACTGAGCATTGACAGTAGTGCCAAAGTCCACACACTGCCAAAGCAACCCATTGGGTTTCTGTATGACCATCAATGGAGTCGCCCAGGCACTGTATGTCTCAGGCTCCAGAATGCCAGCAGCCCAGAGCTGATCAAGTTCCTGCTTGACTGCCAACCGTAAGGCCACCAGAAGGGGTCAGGCATCGAAAAAGCGAGGCTGTGCATCTGACTGAAGTCTGATGTGCGCCTGAAAATCTGAAGCACATCCAAGATCAGTTGCAAACAAAGACACAAAAGCTGAGCACAGATCATCCAAGTCCTGAAAAGAAACAGCAGAAGAAATGGCCTTAACTTCATTGGAAATTGAAAAGCCAAACAGTTGAAATGCATCCAGGCCAAAAATATTCGAAGCAGACAGATGGTCAATGACAAAGAGGGTAAGGAGCCAGGGAACACATTTGTATGTCACCTGGACGACTAACTGCCCATGAAGGGGGATGGAACCATCTCTGTAGGCGACCAAACACCGAAAGGGAAGTGACAAAACAGGAGAGCCCAGGCAGGTATATGTTGCTGTATTAATCAGGGAGACGGTGACCCCAGTGTTGACCTGAAAACTGACATCATCACTGAAAAAGCAGAGCATGAGGAAAAGCTTCCGTGCTGATTGGTCATCCAGTGGGATACTACGACAAACTAATCAGATGTGGCCCTCCTTGTCACGTAGCGCACATGTTTGCCAGAGGTGGGGACAATCTGCTCGAGAATGTGCGGTAAAGCACTGTAGGCAAGATGGAAGTGGGCCACACGACCAGCGATGAGGGGTGACGGGAGGCACCGATGCCATAGAGACGTTGGACAAAGAGGGGTCATGAAAGTGCTGGCCTCTGTCGGCCAGACCACATAGACATTGTGAGGGCAGAACCTGCTAGGACGCATCAGTCACCGCTACTTGCGGCTCGTTAGCCACATGAGCAATTTCAAGTGAGCGGGCAATGCAGAGAATCTCTTCTAAGGAGTGGTTATCAAGTTTCAGCACTGCAGTGCAGACCTCAGGATCAGGTGCCACCTGAACCACCACATCCCAGATCAGGGAGTCCACATATGAAGCCTTACACTGCTGGTTGGTGAACGTAAAATTGCATCGATGGCTAAGACACTGCAAGTCTGTAACCCAGGACTGATACAATTGACCAGGCTGTTTATGGTACTGGTGGAACTCTAGCCAAGAGGCGACCACATGGTAGTGTTAGGAATAATAGTTTGTCAGCAAAAGGCATTTCTCCTGGAAAGAGAGATCCACAGGATCGGACAATGGTGCCACCTTATGGAGACAAAAACAATGACCACTGCAAGGAGTCCTTGGTGACTTGAAAAACCGTGAAATATTGTTTCAACTGATGTAAGTATGTTTCCCTGTCTTCGTTAGTGTCATTAAATGGGGGAATGACGGCAGACATGGGAAAGCACGGGACACCCGAGGACTCAGAAGCTGTTGTGGTAGTGTGTCCCGCGCATCAATTTTGTACGTTAGCAACCGCAGCGACTACTGTAAGATGTCTAACTGGAGGTGCTGCTGCTGCATGAGCTCCTGCTATTGCTCCAGAAGACAGATCAACTTCGTCTCCATGCTAACAACTACCACCGCTTACCCCATTGCCAAAAATGTAACCATGACTGGAATGGTTGCGGGGTTGCCAAGAACGAAAGCACAGTGGGACTGAATGGGAGCAGCCCATGAACAAACAAAATGGACAACTGGAAAGGAGGGACACAAACAACAACTGATGACTGAGCAAAACCCTACAAACAACACCACGCAAAAAGCAATGGGGTCACAAGCGAGAAACCTCACGAATCAACAATGTCCACTTGTACACGGAAACAAGCAAAGTAAATGTGTTGTCTGTAGGCAAGATGGTGATAGACTCACCCGAATATCAGACTACCTCACTGATGGAGAGGCAGGCACTTACTTACATGATAGGGAACACCGCTATTGGCTACTGGGACCACATGCTCCACCATGGCGCCCTCACATTATACACAGGCCAGCGCAGCCATGGCTTATGGCGTGGCAGCTGCAGAGATCTGTAGTGGTAATTCAGGTCCATCGTTTAGAAACCCGCAGTGCTCGGTACCAGATTTTCCACAGTGCATTACCATTATCCCTTTAACCTTTTACTTTATCCTCTCACTGTTCAGTTTCCAAAGGAGATCTATCTATGATGCAAATGGGTCAACATCTGATATGATAATTCTGTCTTAGCACCTATTTAATACATTTCTTGTGCGTATGGAAGTTCTGATGTTGTGTGAAATTTTCTAATAGTCTGAGCTGTCTACAATAAGGGTATTGTTTTATAATACACAATCTACCCCAAAACTAGTGCAATCACATTCAAATTACCTTTTAAGTTATAAAATAAGCCTTGTATAAATTTCTAACCAGTTTGTTTTGTAGTGCTGAAATAAACACATAGAAAATATATTAAATGTGGCTTACCTGTCAACTTCTAACAACTCTGGTTTAGGAGCAGTTTTATCAGACATTTCTGGAATCTTCTTTTCATGTGATAGTTCAGACAATACAATTACTTGTTTAATCCTCTGAAGCTGCTCTTTAGATGGTTCCTGATGGATCCTATCAGTATAAAAATATTTAACTACAGAATTGTCATCAACAGTTTCTTTATCAATGCTCAGTTCCAATTCAGAAACCCTCAGTGTATTTGGAGAAGGCAAAGGCACATTATCCAGGAAATCCATGACCATTCCTAGCTTCCGATCTGACAGATTTAGTTTCAGACTTGCCAAAGATATATTCAACTTAAACCTGAAATTAGAAAAGAAATGAAACATTTTATGACAGAAATTTTTCACTGCATTGTGTAATACACTGAAGTTCCAAAGAAATTGGTATAGGCATGCATTTTCAAATACAGAGATATGAAAACAGGCATAATACGGCACTGCGGTCGGCAATGCCTATATAACACAACAAGTGTCTGGCACAGTTGTAGGATCAGTTACTGCTGCTACAACAGCAGGTTATCAAGATTTAAATGAGTTTAAACATGTTGTTACTGTCGGCACATGAGCGATGGGACACAGCATCTCCAAGGCAGTGATAAAGTGGGGATTTTCTGATACAACCATTTCATGTGTGTACTGTGAATATCAGGAATCAAGTAAAACATCAAATCTCTAACATCACTGTGGCTGGAAGAAGATCCTGCTAGAACGGGACCAATGATGAGTGAAGAGAATCATTTAATGTGATGGAAGTGCAATCCTTCTGCAAATTGCTCCATATTCCAATGCTGGGCCATCAACAAGTGTCAGCATGTGAATCATTCAACAAAACATCATCAATATGGGCTCTTGGAGCAGAAGGCCCACTCATGTACCCTTGATGACTGCATGACACAAGGCTTTACACCTTGCCTGGGCCCGTCAACACTGACAGTGACTGGAAACATGTTTCCTGGTTGGATGAGTCTCATTTCAAATTTTACTGAATGGATGGACATGTACAGGTATGGAGACAACCTCATGAATCCTTGGACCCTGCATATCAGGAGGGTACTGTTCAAGCTGGTAGAGGCTCATAAATGGTGTGGGGCATGTGCAGTTGAAGAGATATGGGAAACCTCACATGCCGAGATACAACTCTGACAGTTGACATGTACATAAGCATCCTGTCTGATCACCTGCATCCATTCATGTTCATTGTGCATTCCAACAGTCTTAGACAATTCCAGCAGGACAATGGAACACCACACACATCCACAATTGCTACAGAGTGGCTCCAGGAACACTCTTCTGAGTCTAAACACTACCGCTGACCTCCAAACTCCCCAGACATGAACATTATTGAGCATTCCTGGGATGCCTTGCAATATGCTATCCAGAAGAGATCTCCAACGCCTCATACCTTATGGATTTATGGACAGCCCTGCAGGATTCATGGTGTCAATCCACTCCAGCACTGCTTCAGACATTAGTCGAGTCCGTGCCATGCTGTGTTGTGGCACTTCTGCATGCTCGTGGGGCTCCTACAAGATATTAGGCAGGTGTGCCAGTTTCTTTGGCTCTTCAGTGTATGTGCTTATTATCACATGATAATCACAGCACACAAAAATATTATATTACTTCTGTCTTTAATTTTAATGTTTGATTAGCATAAACTTTCTACATTACAGAACAGTTTCCTACAGTAAACAAGTAAAAGTAGTACCTTAATTTTTAATAAGTTGAAAAGACACACACACAAACCATGCAGTATAGTCCACCAGTCCTACATAACTGATTATTGGGCTGGACACTACACTAAAAGATTATATTACTTTTGCTACCAGTTACATGTGTCATTGCCATTATCGTTATCCTTATTATCATAATCATCATCATCTATTTGAAGTACTCCCATACTGTAACTAGACAAACTGATCACTACATCAGCAATATGGTCTTCCTGAGCCTTTCATTCTTTGCAGTTATTACTGGGTGAGTTTTAGTGGTAATGCAATCTATGGCATCAAAATTACATGCTGGTACCATTTAAATTGGTATGTTTGTACACCACATATCATTTCTTCTACATGTCACTGTTTTCATATATTTTCATTTATCACTCTGTTCATCAAAGTAAGCAGCTTAGGGAACATAATGGTATCATCTGTGCACCGTTTATTCTGGTTTTAGTATTTTGAGGATGACTCCAACATTGACTCCCATACAGAAGGGCCAGATTTGATGACATGGTGCAAAACAATTTTTATTTTTTCCTCATTTGTTTATCAAAATTTCTTTGAAATATTGAATGTAATTTATCATACTTTGTTATATCTTCCTGGCTTCTAAAGTGTGAAGTGCAACTATCTAAATATACAAAATCAGTTACCTATTCCATTATTCTTTTATTGATTGAAATATTTATGAATGAAAAATGTTTTCCAGTTATAGCCTTTACCTGTATTTTAGTTTTCAAAATTTTGATGTGCTTTAGAGAATATTTTAAAGTTTATGTGTGAATGTAGATTTCCCGAATATACTGCAGATGAAATCTTCTTGGTCTTTCAACCAGGTGGATACAATGGAATTCCATGATGTTTTGATTGAATGTTGCTCTTATCATCTTCTGGCAAAGTGTGAAGATCACGTAGGTGGCACATATGTACAGGATGATGTTTCCCACCATGTACAAACTCTATAGATTGGTCAATGGGAGGATATGGAACAAGAAAGGTCTAATTAACTTATGTCCAGAAATGGATTGTTTCCATGCTACAGACCATTTATTGAATTATACTTTGTCGCAGAAACTGCAGTCCAATACGTGCTGTACCACGCAGCCACAGTTACAGCATGCATGGTTTCCTCCTACACA
The DNA here is from genome assembly GCF_023897955.1 of Schistocerca gregaria. NCBI lineage: Eukaryota > Metazoa > Arthropoda > Insecta > Orthoptera > Acrididae > Schistocerca > Schistocerca gregaria. The sequence goes on from NC_064931.1 coordinate 555,450,136, forward strand.
GTGGTACTGTTCCTCATATGTCATGCCCTAGCACCCTCTCCTCCCATAGTAATTAGTAATGTTGTGTCCAATTCACTTCTCTTGCTGACCCACCTTGCAATGCATGTGATACAGCATTGTACACAATGATTCCATATTCAAATTGGTAGTCTGCCAACATGGCATTTACTAACAGAAAGGCAAATGGCAGTGGGTGGTGAGGAGCAAGGTTGTATCAGGAGACCTATCCCCATTGACAAAAACCACAGCATTGAATGTTTGCAACCATGTTCCATGTTTGGCTGAAGCAGGGTCATTTCAGGAAACAGGAAATCCTGGAGTATGAACCTTAAATGTTCAGACACCAGACTTGGAGGAGCCTGTGATTATCACTGTGGAAGATGACTGCCATGTCAGTACCAGGCAGTTGGCCCACCAGCACAGGGTAAACCAGACTACTATTATTATCACTTACAGCGTGTGCAGGGCTTACTAATAACAGACTCTGGTTTCTTCACCAGGCAACCACGATTCCAAGATTTTTGTCATCCATCCTATTCACAGATGAGGCCACCTTTACAGGGACTAGTATCTTCAACTTTCATAACAGTCATCAGTGGGGTAGTATGCAGAACCCCCATGGTTTGGTGAGAGCGAGACATCAGCATTGGTGCAGCCAGAATGTGTGGGCCAGAATAATTAGCGATCATATTTTGGGATGTCTTCCTTACATGTCACTAAGAGGCTGGAATTGTCAGCGTTTCTTGTGAGTGCCTTTGTCTCCCCTGTTGGAAGAAGGGCCACTGATGATTGAAAGGATTATGTGGCTGCTACATGATGGTGCTCCACCCCACTTTGTTGTTAACATTCAGATGCTTCTTAGTCATCTCTTCCCTGGTCAATGGATCAGACGAGGGGGGCCAGATGCATGGCATGCTCATTCACTGGATCTCAACACATGTGATTTCTGCTAATGGGTCCATCTCAAAAGTATCATGTATGGAGAGCCCATTCCAGATGTGGAAACACTGGGGCAACATATTCATGCTGACTTCAACACTGTTTAGATGCAGCCTCACTAATGCGAATGTGTGAAGCAGAACATGCAATGGTGCATACATGTATGCATTGAGGCATGTGGAAACCATTTCCGACACATACTGTAAGTGTGGTTGCATGCTACAGTGCGTATTAGGCTGTAGTATCTGTAACAATATATGATTGAATAAATGGTTTCTAGCATGGAAACCATGAATGTCTGGACACAAGTTCATTACAGCTTTTTCGTTTTGTATCCTCTCATTGATTAATCTCTAGATTTTGTACATGGCGAAGAAAATCTCCCTGTGTATACATAAGCAGGGCTCAGTTCCCCACATGCCTTCCCCCTGGCATGGTATTCAGCATCCTGTAGTGAAAGACAGCCTGCCATTCAACTCTACGCACTTTCAGTCTTGGCCAGGCACAAGAAGTGTCAACTGCTGGACACAGTCTCAGCATATAGCTGCTATCACAGAATTCCATGCCAAACTTAGCGGGTCCTGTCATCCCTGTTGATGAGATTGTCATACAGCCTTACCTCGCCAAATTCTTTAATAATGCTCTCCCAAGAGCCACTAGCTCAGCACAACATTTCTGTTTTCTCAAATATGAACAGATGCCCTTTGTTGAAACTGTGTTCTGCCACTGCTGACTTACCTGATTTTTAAGTTTGTATACAATATTTGTAAAGCATCTTTGTTTTTAGCCATTAGTATCTAATCATCAGCAAATAATGATATTCACAACAAAGTGCTTTTTTTTTCATATTTACACCAGGTGGGTTTGTTTCTGGCCACTCCTGGATCATTTAGTCCATACAGAGAATAAACATCGGTCTTCCATACTCCGACTCCCGATGACTGATGCTCGGCCTGGTGGTGATCTTCTTAGAACTTCTTTTGCCGCTACACCCTTTGTCACCTTTCCACTTACTTCCTGTCACTGGAGCTTCGAATTTACCCTGGGTGGCCGAATCGTTGTAGGGCTTCATTCAAAGGACGTGGGCCGTATCTCTGATCTTTCATCATCTTGCACTGCGGTCAAAATTTTCAACTTCTCAAGTAACATCAGATAACTGTCTTACAACCTCATAAGGTCCTAAGTAGCGCCTGAGGAGCTTGTCAGAGAGACCAACCTTCCAAACACGAGTGAAGATCCAGACGAGGTCACCAGGCTGTTAGACAGCAGGGCAGTGGCTCATGTCATACCTTTGGCAATCATTTTCTTGAGCCTGCAGTATGTGGAGTCGAGCTAATTGCCAAGCTTTGTCAGCTCTGGTTAACACCTGGCCATGCAGTTGTTGTCCATATACTCAGGATGTAATGGAAACACAGTGTGCATTGTCGTAGTCGTCTCACACCCATGCACCCAGAAAAATGGTGTAAATCTTGTGGCGTCTTGTTTGGCGGTGTTGTGGGCAAACATCACAAAAGGTAGCACCTCATCCCAGTTGCTTTGCTCAACACTGACTAACACTGATAGCATGTCAGCCAAGGTCTTATTAAGGCGTTTAGTAAGCCCATTAGTTTGCAGATGGTAGGCAGTCTTCATGTGATGAGTAATGTTGCAATTTAATAAAATGTCTTTGATGATGAATTTGGCTACCTCGGACACTTCGGCTGTTTTCACGGCTTCTGTAATAGCATAGCATGTCAGATAATCAGTGCAAACAATAATCCATCTATTGCCACTGGCAGACATTGGAAATCGTCCAAGGAGGTCAATCCTAACATGCTGGAAAGGCGTTTCGGCTCGTGGAATTGGTTTGAGTCAGCCACGTGGTTTCTGAGGAACTGCCTTTGTCCTCTGCCACTCTCTATAGTGTGACACATAGTGACAGACACTCCTAAATAAACCTGGATGGAAAAATCTCTTGCGGATTCTATCATAAGTCTTAATAAATCCTAAATGTCCATCCTCAAGTGTGTCATGGAATTTCTGTAGAACATCTAAGCACATGTGTTTCGGAATCACTGGTAGCCATCTCTTCCAAATGGATCAAAGTTTTTCTTACAAAGTAATCCATTAACTACCTTAAATTGTTCATCCTCTGGCCAATTTAAGGCAAGTATAATTTGACATATCTTGGCGTCCTCAATTTGCTCAGTGGAAAGATCCTGGAGTGCAGTGAGACAGTCACGATCTTCATCAAAGTCTTGATGGTCTTGCACAGGGTTTCTTGAAAGACAGTTGGCTTCTTGGTGTTTTCTTCCACTTTTGTACACTATGGTTATGTCATACTCTTGAAGACATAGCGCCCACTTGGCGAATCATCCTGTTGAATCCTTAAGACCTGTCAACCAACAAAGTGAATGATGGTCTGTAACAGCTGTGAATGGCCCAGATCACAGGCATCTGTGTGTAGTTCTATAAGTGCTCTCTCATCATACAGACGAAGTACAGGTTCAGGTTTCAGAGCTTTTTACAGCACATTGAAAGAATTTTGTTTATCACCACCCCAGATAAATTTAGTAACAGCTTTTAACAACTCTTGGAGGGGCCTGGTTTTGATAAAAAAAAAAAGGTCTTTGATAAAACGACGGTAATAAGAACATAATCCGAGGAAGCTTCTTACATCTCTAATACTTTTAGGAATAGAGAGGTCATGTTGTGGACAGATCTTGAACCTGACACAGCACATAGAGGATGGATATGAACGCGGGCAGATCACCGGTGTCATCTTTGTGGATCTTACTGCTGCATATGACACCATTAATCACAGGAAAATGTTAACAAAGACCTATGCCATCACGAAAGACTTCCACCTAACACAGTTTATAAGATCCCTTTTACAAAACAGACGTTTCTTTGTTACCCTACAAAATAAGAGGAGCCGGTGGAGGGCACAGAGAAATGGTATCCCCCAAGGAAGTGTGCTAGCCCCACTGCTGTTTAATATTTACACTAATGACCAGCCTGTTAATTCTGTCACAAGATCTTTCATTTATGCAGATGACACAGCACTTGCAGCGCAAGGAAGAACCTTTGAGGAGGTGGAAGAAAAACTCACAACAAGTCTTGAGGCATTGTCTAACTACTACGATAGCAACTACCTGAAGCCAAACCCCTCCAAAACACAAGTGTGTGCATTTCACTTACGGAACAGAGTGGCACAGAGGAAACTTAGAATAACCTGGAGAGATCAACAGCTGGCCCACTGTGACACCCCAAAGTACCTCAGAGTGAAGTTGGACCGGTCCCTCACCTTCAAGCACCACTGTACAGATACAAAAATGAAAGTCAGTGCTAGGAACAACATTATTAGGAGACTGACCGGCAACAAGTGGCGAGCACACCCACAGGTCCTCCGCACATCTGCCCTCGCTTTGTGCTTCTCCACTGCTGAATATGCAGCACCTGTATGGAAGAACTCTAGCCATGCCAAACACGTAAATATTGCCCCAAATGAAACAGGACGAATTGTAACCGGCTGCTTGCGGGCAACCCCTGTTGACAAAATCTACCACCTCATGGACGTAGCACTGCCAGACATCCGAAGGAGAACAGTAGCTGAAGTGGAAAGAAAGAAGCAGGAGACAGATCAGAGACACCCCCTGTTTGGATGTGAACATCAAACGCCAAGACTCAAGTCGAGAAAAGTTTTCTCCAGACAACGCGACCAATCCAGACATCACCTGCAGACCATAGGATACAACTCTGGTGTAGGTCATCATCAGAGAAATATTGGGACAACCCCAAGGAAGAACTTGCTATAGGTCATCACCTCCCATACAAAACATGTAAGGTACTCAATAGACTTAGAACTGGCGTATCTCGATGTAAGGAGAACATGAAGAAATGGGGATACATCTCAGGGGACGAACTATGTGAATGTGGTGAACCTCAAGACCATCAGCACCTACTCAACTGCAGGAAACTGTCAGAACCTGTGTCCATGGACGATCTGATTATCGCCAATGATAAGGCAGTCTGTGCTGCGGAATACTGGGCAGCACATGGAATATAAAGACGCACATATTCTCTGTAATACTTGTAATATATATGCTATGTATGATATGCTATGTGATATGCTATGTATGATATGCAATGTATGATATGCTATGTACTATAAGTTATATTTAATATGTTATGTTCTGAACACGTATAAATAAATAAATAAATAAATAAATAAAGGAATAGGAAATTCCGTTATAGATCTCACTTTTCTGTTTTGGCCACACCCCTTCATTTGACACAAGGTGTCCAAGTATTTTGATTTCTTTTGCTCCGAAGAGACACTTTCTTGGATTAAGTTTCAGTCTGCCTTGTTGGAGACACTTAAGAATGACCCTCAGTCTTTTTATATGTTCATCAAATGTCTCTGAGAACACTCTAATGTCATCTGAATAACAAAGACACATCGTGCACTTCAGGTGACAAGATTATCCATCATCTGTTCAAATGTCACTGGTGCATTACAAAAACTGAACGGTATTACCTCAAACTCATACAGGCCCTCAGGGGTGATGAATGCAGTTTTCTCACGATCAGCCTCATCTACTTCGATTTGCCAGTATCCTGAGTACATGTCCATGGTTGAGAAAAACTTAGCCCCCTTCAGACAATCTAGTGTATCATCAATTCATGGTCGAGGGTAAATGTCCTTTTTAGTTATCCTATTAAGCTTTCTGTAATCTACACAAAAGTGCCAACTGCCATCCTTCTTCCTGACAAGAACCACTGGCGACAACCATGGGCTCTGCGAAGGCTGAATGATGTCATTCTTCATCATGTTCTCTACCTTGCTGCGGATTATTCAATGTTCCATTCCTGACACATGGTATGCTCTCTGGCTTATTGGTTGATGGTCTCCAGTGCTAATCCAGTGCTTCACCATTGATTTGTCTAATTTGCTCTTCACCCATAGACTGAAGCATTCAGAGAACTCTTGAAGACTGGCGATTTCTATGTTTCTATGATGCTCAGCTGTTCTTCAATTAACTACTCAGTGTTTGTTACACACGTGCATCTTGGTAGGATCTGTGGTTCTCGATGACAGTTAACTATCCACGGTTCACTGAATCCATTCTTAAACAAGATGACAGAGGCTGGGATGACCAAGTCATTCTTCAGTGGTATGCTTCTCTTACATTCCACTACAAGATCCATGGGTTGACACATGGCATGACACATGACAGTTACCTTTGTAGCGATGAGTGCAAGAATGATCACTTCATCCAGCTCACAGTCTCCACACACTCAGATGTGCATCTTCCTGTCCACAGCATCTCATCTCGTCTACCATAATCTTTGAGCAACCACAATCTATAATTGCCTGAGAAGCTTTCAAAAAGTCCCATCTGAGAATGACAACATGACTGCACTCTTGTAAGGTGATTAATTCTAAGGGCTGTGTATGGCCACTTATACCCACACGAATGGTACATCTTCCTGTAGGTTTTACATACTTCCCATTAGCCACCTTCAGGACAGATATTTTGTCATCAACAAATACGGTTTTCTGCAACTGGCGATGGTACTTCTCCAAAATGACTAAATATGATGCTCCAGAGTCCACAAGAGCTTGGGCTGGTCAGCCATCCTTGAGGATATCGAGGTAGTTTCCTATCATTTTTGTAGTGATCAACAGCGGAGGATTTTTCTCTTTGGCAGCCTCACTTCCAAGAAAGGTCACACTCTTTAGTTTTCCAGGTTGCGGTGGCTAGGTGATAGGCTGCAACTTCTAAACAGCGATGGAGACCTTGATCGGTGTGTTCGGGAGCATCCTCTCCAGCAGCTATCTTGCAACAATGGTGACCTGCGTCATCCTGCACACACATCTTCTTGTTCATCTTCGTCATCCTGGAGTTGATGTCAGCTAACATCAGTCTGCTGTCTTCTGGTGTGGGTGGCATTAAATATCTGCCACCTTTCTCAACAATAGCACACCACATGTCCTGGTTGTCCGCAGTGGAAACATACCGGTTGGTTATCCTGGGTCCTCCAGATATCAATCTTCCTTGGTGCCCAAACAGGTTCCTCATGAGGCATTCTAGGAACATAACTCCACCTGGGTCTCGACTTTTTCACCATTTTAAAGGGAAATGAAGGATGAGAGATTGGGTTCAATGTCTGTTCCACTTCCATCCTTATGACCTCTTGAAACGTTTCAGTTTTTTGCTCGCTGTGCATACCAGGTGCCTTTTGAACTTCCTCTCTCACTATCTAACAAAAAACACTTTTGAAATCAGTTGCTTCCTCCATCACAGACATCGATATGATGCTTTGAAGCTGTTCAAACTTCTTGCGTGTCATTCGTTTTTGATGCATTGTCTTGAGATACTAGCACAAATTTATGAAGTCCTCTGCTGTCGACACCTCCTTCAAGAGTAGGGCTTGATACGTGTCCTCAGCAACACCCTTCATGAGATATTCAATCTTATCTTCCTCCTTCATTCTAGGATCCACTATTTTACACAGCTCCAAGTCGTCTTGAATGTAGGATGCTGTAGTTTCACCTGGTCACTGTGCCCTGCACTTTAATTTATCTTCAGCCTTGTACTCCTGTCATTGTGTGTCACCGAAATAGTTGCACAGTTCCGCCTGGAATACTTCCCAGCTCGTGAACTTCTCCTCGTTGTTCTCAACATGGTGTCATCCTATTTGTTAACTTTGGCTATACGCTCATATACCTTCATCCACTTGTTTGGATTTCGGCCATCATTACCAGAGAACCCGGAAGGATGTCTCATGTGGTGGCACACAGTTGCTGTCATCATAATGTTCTATTCTTCTTCAGTCTCCAGTAGATTGCAATCTGTTGAATATGGTGCAAACTCAGGTTTTTTTCCCACGTAAACGGAGGCTCTGTCATAGCCTGATGGGAGCCATTGTGTTGTCGATAATGCGCACTATCACAAGTTCCAATACCCAGTGCCTCCACCAGAATAGTGTCATGTAGAAGAAGGTGTAATTAGAGGAATGACAAACACTAACTTCACTTAATGAAGGTTTATTCAGCACTTGCACATACAGGAGCGTGGAGCAAACTGCCTCCAGCCAGCACACATACAGTATATAAACAGCTACAGAACATTCCAGTACACTGATTCTTGACATTTGTGGATACTTCTGGAATGTACTCAAACCAAATATAGAAATTAAAATGGTAGAGTCCAGGTGAGTTTTGAACTCCTGCCCCTCCATTCAACATTTAGTATCATAACCACTACACCACGGTACTACTCAGCTTCTTCTGCGACAATATTTTACAGGAAGTTTACAACAGGTATGTTTTGCAGAGATAGAATTTTGCTACAGAAAGATAAACATAAAGTCCTTTATTATTACTCCAGCATTCCATAAAAAGTATGAAGATAGATGCCAATTATTATCAAATGAAATCCTACTTAAAAAGTTTTAAGAAAGATTATTGAGTGTTGGATCTAAGAATATGGTACAACCCATTACATGTCACTCACACAGGATTTACAAAGGCAGGATTATACTAATCAAAGCTCACACAGAGGCAATTAAGCAGTAATTCACCCCATATTCCACACACAAATGGGATGGTAAGAAAACATTATAGGTGGTACAACAGAAAGTACCCTCTGCCTTGTGATTCACTGTGGTTTGGAGATTATGGATATTGATGCAGAAACGGATAAAGTGTGGAAAGGAGCAAGAGTGGGAGACCAGTAAGGTCGATATGTACATGACGGAAACATCCTTTAGGGATGTCAAACTTGCCAAGTAGTGGAGAGGTGTGAAATCCTATTTTGTTTAGTTGACAGGACATGCCACCGCATGCCCATGTTTGACAGACCCGTTTCACATCTTTCCACACAAAACGCTCAGTGACGAGGCAAGTCATGGCTCAGACACCGGGGTGGGCGAGATTATGCAAGGCATTGAAAACCAGACGGCACAGCATGGTGGGAGCAAAGGCTGCAGAATTCCTGCAGGAAAGTCACACCACACTTAATCCAAAATTCCAGGGAACTTAGCCTTGGTAAACACGAGTGAAGACTGACTGCGGGTCTGTGAGCAGACCCTGAGTGTCCTCATCTGAAGCCTGTAGAGCGGTGAGGTCAGATCAATCGATGATGCTTGAAATGGCATTGATCAAAGAGGAAATCATCGGGGATGTTCTCTGTGCCTTGATGTAGCATACATCTGTAGTAAATTGAGAGACCAGGTCGAAGTGGCGGAAGTGTTGGGGGGGGGGAGCGTGTAGACAGTTGTTTGGAGAAGAAATGAAGTGGTGAAAGTGTGTTGCCTTTGCTCTGTAACACTACATTTTGCTAAGTTCAGAAAAAACTACCTTTCTGAACACCATCTAGAAATTCTGTCTAAGTGATCTTGTATACTCTTACAGTCACTCAACATGTAAGAGTCAGTATTTGTGACTTAGCATGTAGTCTGACCCATAATCACGGGATACCTTGATACATTTCTTGAATTACTCACTAATACAAAATGTCAGCAGCTGGCTGCTATTCTGTTTGTGTGATATCAATCGAGATAACTAAAATTTTTGTGAAGGTTATCGACATCATTTGTTCCCTACTGTTAGCTCACATCCCATTTTACTTTTGTAGTTAGCCTGAGTTTGAGTACATCAATCCACTGTAGCTTTAAGAACACAGGTAAAGAATGAAGAACAATAGGTGTAGCTTTACCTCATGTTTTCCTCGTCTCTTCATCTAATGGCCTCTTCCCTTGCACCTTTTCCCAAATGTCCACTTCCTTCCCTCCTTTTGCTCTTAGGCTAATTTGTTGCGTGCTATTCCTTACACAGCCACATTGTTCTATTACATCGATCTTCCATTTTGTCCCCATTCCAGACTAGGAAAACCAGTCTTGTAACATAAGAATACAGCAATGGTAGGGTGCTGCTTGATACAGTCACATCAATTAAATATCTTAACATTGCATAACATATACATCATCTGCCCCCAGTAGCTGAATGGTCAGCATGACAGATTGTCAATCCTCTGGGCGTGGGTTTGATTCCTGGCTGTGTCAGGGAATTTTCTCTGCCCAGGGACTGGTTGTTGTGCTGTCATCATCATCATCATCCTCATCGACTGCAGGTCACTGAAGTGGCATCAAATTGAAAGACTGGCAGCCAGCGAATGGCCAGCCCAGTGGGGGGCCCTAGCCATACGAGGGGGGGGGGGGGGGGCAAAAAAATAGCACATACATAATGGACTGAGCACATCAGGTTGGTAGTAGGGAGAGTGAACAGTAAACTTCATTTTTTGGGGGGAATTTTGGGAAAGTGTAGCTCATCTATAAAGTAGGCGGCATATGGAATGCTAGTGTGGCCGATTCTTGATTACTGTTCAAGTGTTTTGGATCCCCACCAGGTTGGATTAAAGGGAGACACTGAAGGAATTAAGAGGCATGCTGCTAGATTTGTTACAAGTAGGTTCGATCAGCATGCAAGTATTACAGAGATGCTTCATGAACTCAAATGGGAATCCATGAAGTGAATATGATGCTCTTTTTGTGAGGTACTATTGTAGAATTTTAGGAGATTGGCATTTGAGGGTGCTGCAGAATGATTCTACTGCCATGAACGTACATTCTATATAAGGACCACACAGATAAGATGCGAGAAATTAGACTGATATGGAAGCTTCAAGACAGTTATTTCACCCTTTGCTGTATTTGTGAGTGGAACAGGAAAGGAAATGTCTAGTAGTGATACATGGTACCCTTCACCATGCACCATACAGTGGCTTGTGGAGTATGTACATATATAGAGATTTCAGATGAATGGTGAAATGATAATGAGAGAAATGAACAATGTTTTGACAACTGCCTGAATCTTCACTAATGGGCGCAGTTACTGATGATACTACAGTATGCTTATTTCAGTGCTGTGGGCTTCAACCAGTCCTCCAACGGCCTCCACAGCTTTACATACTAGGTTCACTTTACTAGACTTAATCTTACTAAGATCAGCTCCTTTAAAATTACTAAGTCTGTTTTGTTGCTTGATGCTCGTGTTTTCATTGTTTCAATTCATGGTCTGTCTCCAATGTTACACATTCCATATATGTCTTTTCATAAGAATGTGATTTGTTTATAAAGTGATGTGCATGTTTTGCTGCTTACTTTAGAACTCTTCAGTTATGATAGTCACTTTAAATATCAGAAGATTCACAGTATCATACAACTATGAGCACAGAACACACTACAGGGTGTAATCTTGGGCATTAACTAATGGTCATGTAAAAAGTGTTCAATACGAAAACTATATTTCAGACAAATGTGAATAACTACTTTTCTCACCTTGGTAACTGCCTATATTCCGGTTTTACACTATTGGAGAACACTATTTGGCAACGAATTTTTGGAATCAAATGGTAGTCTGTGTCTTGAAATTTCAGGGATTCTCTCCATTCTTCTCCTGAAAATAATACCAACAGAGATGTTCACTTAAATTGATGTTGCAGTAGAAACAAATATACCAAGACAGTAAAGATGAAGAATTTTACAACACTCAACTATAAAAAGAAATCTTTGTGATATTAAAAGAGTACAGACTGCTGTTGCATGACAACGTTCTTGGAAATCTATAATTACTTTCAGACTCAAACAGCATTAGATGTACCAGTGTAACAAGTTCATATGATTATAAACATGTAAGAGACAAATATTACTTTTACTTAAATCACTTGTGCAAAATAGTTATGAGTGCAAAAGTAAATATACACATTTTCAATGGTATTTTGTAATTAATGAGGGTTAAGGGATATTCTGTGCTGACCCAAGAGCTTACCATTCCAGAAATCTTCCTCCATTTTCAGAAGTCTTTTAGCTCCAATAGGCATTATGGTGATATGTATGCATACTTATTGTATTTACCTGAATCACAAAATAGCAGCTGTAGGTCACAAAAGTCTATATGGAGCCTATCATATAGTCTTTCTTCTAGCTCCATCTGTGTTGCATCTTCTAACCCAGTAGTACTTGTTTGTAGATCACTCCTGACAGTAACACATCCCAGATCTATCACCATTACACTGCCTCCTCTGTCAAGGAAAAAAAAATACTTTTTGTAATCATTTGGGGTGATAAACAAAGGGAAACTGAAACAGTGTTCTTAAAAAACTCACTTTTGTAGTGATCCCATTTCAGGAATAACAATATATGGTCCCTTGATGTCCATAGTAATGCTGATTGTCTTTTGGCGGGCAACAGTATACAGAAATAATGGCTTTCCGGCCTGAACAATTTGTTCAATTTTTTGCTCCAAGTACAGAAGGACATCCTTCATACTAGATGATCTTGTTTGAAAGAAATTAATGAGCTCTGATACTGCATGCTAAAAATACACAGAAATTTCAGTTTAACCAATTGCACTGAAAAACTTATGAATAACTGATTACTATTTGTATTACCTCATGGTAAACAACTTCAACAGGCTCAACTGCTATTGAGAGTTCGAAGTCTGCTTCAACATTAGAAGGATTCTTTTCAAAATCTATTGAGAGGAAGTTCGAAGATGTGTTACCTAAAACAAGGCCTCATTTAGTCAAATTTAGCATACTGCAATGACTAATAACTGTTATATAACATATAATCAAAAAATAGCAGAATAAAAGAAGCAGGTTACTTAGGTACTGTGTAAATAGCTTACAAGCTTATGGAACATACCTGTATGTACATTATCTGCAGAAACCATTGGAACAAGCTCATTCTCCAAGCTTGTACCTTCAACCACAAAACTTTCAATCCTCATGGAAATTTTGAAGGCCTTTGCTGACGGACGAGTTTCTAAGCTTGCCAGAAACTGTGTTAGTGTGACAACTACAATTTCCTTTCGGTGGTTGATCAAGCTCAATGAGCAATTTGCTACTGTGAAGTTAAACTTGTGTTCTGAAAAACAAAACAGTTCAGAGCTACAGTGACTATTATGTTTGGATAATGTCTTAGAATGTAGGAATTACATGTTTTGAATTCACTGAATTCATAAATTACTGTGCAAATTCACAATTCTATTGTTCCACAACTTCAAAACTTCAGACTTTGTAAAAAGGATCCCACTATCTATTGGAATTCTAGTTTTGTTTCAAACTTTGGTGACATTTTCAGTGAGATATGAAATTATCATTATCTAACAGTGAAAACTAGAAGTTGAAATATCAACAATATTAGGAAAAGGATAGATTGCTACTCATTATAAGGGTGAGATGTTGAGTTGCAGATAGGCACAATGAAAAGACTGTTACATATTTAGCTTTTGCCAAAAGCCTTCTTCAAAAAAGAAAACATAGACACATTCAGATGAGCAAGCACACATCATGCACAAAATATCACCATCTCTGGCAGCCCAGACTGTAATGCAGTTGTCATGCTGAGTGGTTATCTGGAGTGGGGCTGGTACGGGGGTGGGATAGCACAGTGTGGGAGAGAGGAGAGAACAGCACTGGTGAAATATGCACAGTTGAGATGAATACATTAGAAGACTGCCGGGCACAATGTTGCAAGGCTGTGGTGCAGGGAGGTGAGTGGGGCAGGTGGGGAGTGTGGAATGGAAAAGGAGAGGAACAGGGAAGGGGAAATATGGGAAGGTGCATTGGCAGAGGGCTGCACAAAATGAGGGTGAGGGGACATGAATAGGGACGAGGTGACAGGACAGAGGTGGCAAAAACTGTTGGGTGGAGAGTGTGCAGACTGCTTTCACAGGCAGCCTGGTCTCTGATAGGGTAGGATAAGCTTGTGACAGGACTGGAATAGAAAGTGCTGTGTGGGTGGATTGGGTAGATCTTGCACCTGTGTCTTTCACAGGGACATAATCCCAGTGGCAAGGGGTTGGGTTCAAAGAGTTCAAATGGCTCTGAACACCATGGGACTTAACTTCTGAGGTCATCAGTCCCCTAGAACATAGAACTACTTACACCTAACTAACCTAAGGACATCACACACATCCATGCCCGAGGCAGGATTCGAACCTGCGACTGTAGCAGCTGCGCTGTTCCAGACTGTAGCACCTAGAACCATTCGGCCACCCTGGCCAGCGCAAGGGGTTGGAATTGGGAATAGCATAGTGTTGGACTGGGAGGCTGTGGAGGTTGGGTGGCTGACAGAATACCACTTTAGGAGGAGTGGGAAGGATATTGGGTAGGATGTCCCTCATTTCAGTGCATGATGATAGATAATCAAGAAAACTAATCTGTGGCATAGCCATGGGCATCAATATGGCACCCTCCTACACCAAACTGCTTATGGGCCATCTAGAGGAAACATTTGTAGCCTCCAAAAACCCCCAAGTGGTATAAGTTCACAAACCTGTTGTTAACCCCTGTTCACGAATCAGGGTATTTTGACACTGGCCTCTCAATATATAAATTCCTTACTTTCATTTCTTGTTGACATTATTAGCTTATTTCCAAGAACAAGCAGCTTTCACTCAGTTAATACTTGGCAGATATCAAACCTGCATTTGGATCGGACTTCCTTAACTCATGTGCAGAAAGGTGTGGACTATACTGCTGCATCCATTTTCAATAAACTACCACAAGAATTCAAAACTCTTAGCAGTAATCCACGCGATTTCAAATCAAAACTGAAGAGTTTCCTCGTGGGTCATTCCTTCTATTCTGTTGAGGAGTTCCTTGAAAAATTAAGCTGATTCTTGTTGCATTGTTGATTGCGTTTACTTAATCTTATGGCTTGACATTTTTAGGGTTCATAAACATTTAATTTTTATCTGTTATTACTTTTATTTTGTAACTTCATGTACTGACACATTCCATGACCTTGGAGATTTGCTCCTCAATTTGGTCCTATGGAACTTGTCATGTAAATAAAAATAAATGAATAAAATAAAAAATAAAAATAAAAGATGTAGCTATAGGGTGGCCCCATTCAGTCCCCTCCACATTCCTACACGCTACCACAGGCAGCAACAGCATCTTCCCCCATGACTATTCTGCTATCCATAGACACCAGGCAACACATATTCCTTAACCCCCACTACTCATCAAGCCATATTGCAGCTCACATGAAATGCAGTTGCAGCCATGCCTTAGTGCCCCGAGATGACAGTGACCATGTGCCACTGTGGTGTGTATGTTTTCTACTCCTGCAGCAGTTTGTCTGAAAGCTGAAATATGTCTAGCATTCTTTTTCATTGTGCCTGCCTGTGACTCAACAGTTCATATTCCATCCTGGATTTTCTGTTGCTTATGCACAGCATGATATGATTCCTAAGCCAACCAGAATAACATGGAGCATCATTAAGGTATCTGAATCACTGAAGCAAATCACAGTAATGTCTTTCCAACATCCATTATATTGGTTAATACACAGGAAGTTAAATTCCCAAGTAGCACCATAGAAATATGTAACTGCTACTAACAGCCATGTTAGTATGCCAGAGTATGTTAGCGCCACTTACAAACAAAGTCTAAAGTGTCCTAGTGCACAATATAAAAGCATTTTATACCACACAGACTGTGGACTGGCTCTCCATACACAATATGAACAATAGAAACAGTATTTCCATTTACAATATTGGCATTCATTAATGTTGTATTTATTCCTTTAAGAGATAGGTACAAGGAAAGGAAGAAATTAACTCTACTTCTCAAACAGTCTGGCCTGGTGATAAAAGAGCAACACAGTAAGTATGCATCACTTTCTCCATACAATACTGGTAACTTAGCATATGCCAAATATATTTGTTTTTCAGTCAGAGTACCTACCAATTGATAACTATGTGCAGAGGTAATGAAAACAGAAATGTTTTATGTGGAAAGAAACTTAAAGTTACTTAAATAAACACTACAAACAACAGACAACACCCAACCAACTATATATCACAATATTCTTTGTTTCCCCAAATTGGCAAAATATGAAGCAGATACACTATTTATACCACCATTTCTAACTTAGTTATGACAAAGGCACTCACTGCTGCCCATGATATCCACAGAAAATGCATGTTAAAATATATATTTTGAAACTTTCCATGTTCATGGAATGAGGGCTTTTTCACAGGTGGTATTTGAGTTCCTGGTGATATTAGTTTCGTGGGTATTAGGTCATGGTCCATTTCATCCTCCAATGCTGGAGACATCGTCAGGGGCAATAACAACTCAGAAAGAGTTACAATATCAAACAAGCTCAGCAAAGGCTCAGATTAGACAAGTACAGGACAAAACATCAGTGACAACTATTTCGAAGGAAGCATTTCAGCACAAAAATGAAATAATTTAGGCTGATTGTGGAAAACCTATATCATCATGACCAAATGGGGATTTGTGTCTTGATCTTCATAAATGTGATTTTAGATTGTTAATTTCTGTGCCACCTCACTAGGCACAAAGACCTTGAAGTCACTGCCTTAATCATAGGATATTAGTTTTACATCTGTGTGAGGTTGCTCTTTTCAAAAGGAATGATATTAACATTACATGTCAGTGCAAGGAAGCAGAAGAAACTAACAGAAAATAGTGCATGTCTAGAAGCTAGAACAATAATAAGAAGAACAGCAAAAAGTAAGAAAAACTGTGGGAAGGAAAACTGTGTGAATAAAAAATGAATTACAGCTGTACAACGTACTGAAAAGAAAATGATGATGAGGAAACAAAAGACTACAAATTCTTTCACAGACACACAGATCTCCATGCACTTTCCCTTGAAACTACAATATTGTACAGGCAAATATTTACAGTATAGTACTTTTTTATAAATTGGAAGACTTAAATAAGAAATGGTACATTTAACATTAAAATATGTAAATAATAATACTTGATTGTTAAATGAACCAGGCAACTGGAATGTAAATCTGTTTACCTATGTACTGCTTTGGCTTGTCCATTTTCATTGCTCCTTCAACAAAACCAATTGTCTCACAAATTTTCTTCTTTTCTGGGGAAGAAAGTTGAGCCCACAGACCTCGTTCTTTTTCAGAAAGAATAAGAAACTCCACAGTGCTTTCTTCTCTTGTTATTCCCCACCAGTCAACAGTACTCTCTCTCACATGTATACGTTCTGGATTTTCACGGTGAAGCTACATAAATAGACGTAAATTATATTAACCAGTCTTCAAAAACTGTAAATACTCACAGTTACTCAAAATAACCCACGGCAGTGTTACATTACCTCTAGTTTGGCATGCTCTCTTGCAACAATTATATGCAAGATGGTGAGCCTATCTTCTAGTTGCTGCAGATCAAGTTTCAGTTCGGTGTCATTTGGACTGAACAGTGCTTTTTTGTATGCATCTTTGTATTTCAAATAATATTCCCTGAATGAGAAATCAGGTGTTAATAAAAAATCATGCAAAAGAATAACTAAAATTACAAAACTTGTGTTCGGTGCTGACCTGTGCTTTTTAATGTTGGCCCAAGAGTAAGGTCTCACTCTCTGTTCCAGTACAGAGTTGTACGCATACTTCCACCATTTTGAACTATTAGAAATAAGTGGTACTCCTGGGTGAAACTGTCTGTATTTCCTAATAAATAAATTTGTATTATTGATATGAGATATAGTATGAAAATGGAAAAAGGATTAAGACAGTGAACAATCACTCACCTACAGATGACAGAAATAGGGGGGGGGGGGGGGTAAAGGGAGGGGGAGAGAGGGAGAGAGAGAGAGAGAGAGAGAGAGAGAGAGAGAGAGAGAGAGAGAGAGAGAGAGAGAGAGAGAGAGAGAGAGAGAGAGAGAGAGAGAGACAGACACTAGTTAATGAGAAAAATACTAAATGCTTGAAAGATTATGTAGTTTTTGCATCTGTTGTATATGTCTATGCAGCAGAAATCTGTCATCTACAGGTATTCATTTCAAATTTCTCAGTTTTCCTTGTTTAAATGACTTATGAACAAGGCATGAATTTATGTTGTCAACTAAACTAAAAAAACTGTGATGTAAGACATATTTATGGAGAATGCGTGGTTACAGTACATAAAAATGAAGTTTGTAAAGCCTTTACCATTTTAAATGCTGGAATAGTCATGAGAAATGTTTATTTTCAGTATTACTCTGTGAAACTAGTGTTAAAAAATAGTGATCCATATGTGTATCTGGACTCTGCTCCAGCTGTTATGCTTTACTGTATAATCAGAGTGCTTAAGTTCCAAACTGTAAGACTGTACAGCCAAGCAGCAGCAGAAACCAGGTCTTGGTCACTATTTGGTGAAATTTCTCGTAAGAAAAAAATGGTTCAAATAGCTCTGAGCACTATGGGACTTAACATCTGAGGTCATCAGTCCCCTTGAACTTAGAACTACTTAAACCTAACTAATCTAAGGACATCACACACATCCATGCCCGAGGCAGGATTCGAACCTGCGGCCGTAGCGGTCGCGTGGCTCCAGACTGAAGTGCCTAGAACTGCTTGGCCACATCAGCAGGCTTTCTCTAAGTGATACTCATGTCCTACAAAGATGCACTCCTGCATAAATACATAAATAGTGCAGTGTAAGTGAATTTTCAGTTTGCTCATTCAAATCAGATGAACATGGACACAAAACAGCACAGTGACCAGTCAGTCATAAGTTTGATCCTCATAAAATGGCTGTACTCATCAGCATTGTCCCTAAAACTGAGTTTTCTTTGGTCATTCTTATCCACTTTGACTTTATTCTCATCTTTTCATTTACTCACTCATTCATACAGCATGTTCTGTAAACAAAATCATGCAGAATAGCCATTAGGGCTGCAGAAAGAGTCAAATTCTGTATTGATATTCAGAAGTAGTCACTGCATGATACTTCTCTGAAGTATACTTGTAACATATTATTAGTATCAGTAATCTACTCAGAATGATGATTAAGGAAGTTATTTATAGATTATTTTATACATGTATATTATGAGAGAGATGATACCTTAAAGAAGCTACTACTCCTTCCCTTACACTACTCACTTCCTCTTTTTATCCAAAATTTCAAAGTCTACATGTAGTTTTACACTGTACACTATCAGCTGTCTGTACACAGGCTAAGACAAGATCTGTTTAATACAAGCATTAGATATTTCATGACAGATTGAAACTATGTGCACAATGGGACTTGAAACTGGTACCTTTTCTTTTCATGTGCAAGTGCTCTACCAACGTATCTATTAAACATGACTCCTGACACACACTCACAGCTGTACTTCTGCCAATACCTCTTCTCTCACCTTACAAATTTCACAGAAGTTCTCCTACCTATCTTGCAGGGCTAGCACTCATGAAAGATATAACCACAAACAGATTTCCTTGACAACATCTGACAGTTTCTAAAAGTTCAAAGTTATGCTATCTAAACTATGTAATGCTCCAGTCACCTTCAAGCATATGATGGATGACTTGCTTCAGCAATTCCTTAAATGGATGTCATGTCTTTGCTATCTGGATGACAATGTCTTTTAAAAAAACATTTGAAGAACATCTAAGCCACCTGACAACCAAGTTGTACTGTATTCAGACCACAGGCCTTTATATGAACCCAAGAAGGAGCCTCTGCATCACCTAAGAAATAAAAGCCATGGGATATCTATTTAATGGTGATGGAGTGCTTCACATTCTAGAGAAAATAAGAACAGTCACAGATTTTCCAACTCCTCAACACATTCATGAAGTGAGAAGTTTTCTCAAAACATGCTTGTATTATCAACGATTCATAAAGGACTTCTGTATCAAGGCTCATGACTTTAAAGAACTAATCTACTGCAGGGAGATTTTAGTGTCATTGTTGGATTCAGAGTTCAATATTAGTTTGAATGCACCAGTGATGGACATCCAGATTTGTTTCTTTTCACAGTCACACCAAAGGAAGTTTGGCTTTCACACCTACTGGCAAGACTCTCTGGCAGCATAAACTAGGAGGGAAATGCACATGTTTCCTTGTTCAAGTTACTAGCTTGCTCTTGGTTATTTCTCTTTGGTTTGCTATTCCAGTTTAGTTTGTAAGATGTTGACAATTCTTGATTTTCACATCTTTGGTTACCTTAGTTTGTTCTTTTGGATTTATATATTGTTTTTACCATTGTCCTCTCGGTCCTTTCTGCTACTTGCTGCTTATCAGAAACCACAAAGTGGCAGTTCGACACTTGAGTAGTGCATTACTACAGTGGCTATGAGGCTAACTCTTACATGTGAATAAGCTCATATCAATGGATTCAAAGTTTCTGGATCTTTGCAGCACCAAATAATGCTGCAGGAACAACAGCAGAAACAAATGTGGCTGCAACAATGACAATGCTAGTAACAGATATGATTGCAAGAACAACTACAGCAAGAGCAGATTCAGAAGCTGATCCGAATTGTTAGCATGCAGCCAGTGAGATGGGCAACTGTGCGGCACCCCTCGCCCCTGGAACAGTAGAATTCTACAAATTGTGCAGTTTGCTGAGTGAGCTTTTCTGCCACAGAACACATTTTTTGGCAGTGAGATTGCAATTTAATCAATTCAGGATGTATATGAATATATCCCCTGGACAGTGGACACGGAAGGGCTCACTCAGTAATTCAAGTTTGAATGTACTAACTGAGGTGTCTCATATGCTGACTGTTTAATCAGACAGCTCAGCTGTCTGCCATGATCCAACAAGTTGGTCACCTGCAGGACCAGATTAAGGCACAAGTGACACAAGCCAGTGCTTGGACACCAAGTTAGAAAGGGTGCCACAACTGAATATTTCTTTACAGAATGTATCACGATTAGTAGCAGCCACTTGGGATGCCAAGATGAAAGAGATGCCAGCAGTGCCCAAGTGCAATATTTGTATACAGTGTTCATCACAATTAGTTGCAGAAACTGACATGAGTGAAAGTTTATGACGGAACAGGGGGTGAGGGGAGGTGGCAGCACACAGTATCATTTGAAAAAAAAAAGTTCTTGAACTGAGCATGGGACCCTGCATGACAATCAGGGTGTGATTCCTGCATAAGGAAGCGTTTATTTCTCTCAAGTAGATTTCAGTAGACTTAGTAAACAGATGTAAGCAAACTAGGTGCCTAGAAGTAGCTCATATTCTTTAAATAATACGATAAGCTCCACCTCTGGATTGGAAATTTTACTGGGAAAGATATGTATCGCTGGTAGATCACAAAGAGGCCACATCACTTCAGTGTCGCACTGGCCCCAGTTGATGTCTAAGTCTTGTCCAGACAGCTGGACGTGCCACAAGCGTCAACAGTGTCTACATCTTTTCGACACATGCTACACATGTCTCAAGTGAGGGCCCTTGGCAGTAATGTGACAGAGAAAAACAACATGGTGCGCTGGACTGATGTGTCACTGTCCGCCGATGCACTATGGACGACAGAACCTGACCAGGCCTGGGTGTTCGCTGTAACTTGTGTTGCAAAAGATTCTTTTGAGAGGGCAAATTACTGTATTGGCAAAATACAACAATGTGGATCGCCTAATCCCTTTTTTTTTGGTTTACGTTCAATGCCAGCTGTAGACATTTTTGGTTTAGATACATTCACCACATTTGCTTCCCAAGTATTGCATGAAGTGAACCTGGTGTCAAGCTCTGTACCATTCGAGGATCTAAAATGGTTATTAAAGAATTATCAGTGGTTATTATAATCAACACTGGATAGGAATAAATTAGATGAAGCTCATATATTACTCAAGTAGTCCACTCTGCCTAAATTTTGTATTGCACAGCCAATCTCGTTCCAAATGCGAGACACATTAAAGCCCAAATCAGACAGGTTACAGGAACTAGGGGTATATGCGACATTCAGGTAGTCACTGTGTGAATCCCATGGTGGTCGTAAATGAAGCTAATGAGTCTATAATTATTCTCAATAATTCCATTCCCACAGTTTAACGTAAAAAGTGAGATCGACATTTACCCAATCCTTAGCCAGAGGATCTCTCAGCATAGATGGCAGGGGACATGTTTTTCAAAAATTGACTTGAAGTGTGTCTACTTGCACTTACTTCTAGACACAGACATCTAGAAAACCCAGGTAATAAATACGCCTTTTGAAAGGTATCCATGCAATAGATTATCATTTGGGGTCACAAAAGTACCAAGAACTTTCCGAAGATACACACATCAACTAACCCAAGATAGGTATTATGAAGTGTGTGACACATTCTCTGGACACAAATTTACGGTCGTTTTAGCGGAATATTGAGATTTTCTTCCCCTCAAGTGGGAAATCATACATCCCTGGTTGTCACTCATTTAGACACACAAAAGCGTGAGAGAGACTCGACTGGAAATACCTTTTCCCCGTCGCATTCAATTTATTAATGTCTATCCTCCCTCTGGAGGCAACTGTTCACCAAAGAGAAGAGAGGATTATTTGCAATGGGAAAGGCGAAACTGGTCTCAAACCTGCGGTGTCCAGCCATTGTTGCCAACGACTGTAAGTCTGTATTACAAAAATTAGGCCAAATACAGAATTTTATTTTCAGTCGTGAACTGAAAGTATTAGCCTGGTGCAAGTATTTGGACCAACGGACACTTTGAGACAAATATCCTGGTAGGGTTGCATATTCATTTGTGGCGAATACAGCAACGAGTCGGAATGACAGAATTAAATGATCACAATCTAGCTGACAATGCATGCAGAGTGAAGTTCTGGTCGACTGCCTTCATCGACCACTCTGCATACTGTATCACATTTACTTGCCCAATATCCAACAGAGAGTTTTCAGGGGAAGATGGGCGTGGCAGTTTAGCTGCAGAATGTTGTAAAATCTCATACTGACAGCACAGGCGTGGCAGAATCAGCACGTAAACGTGCACTCATTATACTTCGGTTTTACAAAGGTCGGTCAAATGGGACAAGCCAACTTTAATAGCGTGTATACGAACATGCGTTAGAGAAAATGCAGCATGGCAAGGACAAAAGACGATTTTATATCTTAACATGACGCCAATAGTACAGTGAATCTGCTGATCTGCAGAGCAACGTAGTGCATATAAGGTGGATGAAAGCAAAAGTTATTAATTAACAAAGAAATGTGCAACCTGATTCAGACCTAGAGCGGGGTAAACCACAACTATACGGCGGCAGATCACCGTTGCTGGAGCTGCGAACAGCACGTAGGCACTTAATAGAGAACTACCAGTCAAATGATGGCACTCTACGTATCACATCATGGAAGCCATAAATGAATATTACAATATGTTGTAGTCAACAGAACTTAGTGTTCCCGTTGGCCTTGAGGACTGGTTGGGAAAGGTAGGCAACGCAGGTGCGATTACAGAGGCACGAAACACAAAATTCATGAGTTCCTTTGATGAATTATTCAGTGACCTCTAAGAGGCTCCGATGAATAAGGCAGAAGTATGTGACGGTCTCGCCGCCGCCTAAATTCGCCGGAGAGATCAAAACTTTAATCCGAACAGGTCAAAATCACTTTGTCTTCAAATGGAGACCCATCACTAATCTGCTCCACGCTTATGCAAAATACTTGCAAGAACAACAGCAAATCGTAGGACCGTATGAAAAGTAGGCTATCTCTGGACACAAAATTACGGTCGTTTTAGCGAAATATTTAGATTTTCTTCACCTCAAGTGGGAAATCATACATCCCTGGTGGTCCCCCTTTTAGACACGCAAAAAGCGTTCGAGAGACTCGACTGGAAATACCTTTTCCCGTCGTGGATAAAATTGGAGTTGACAAAACATTTACGACAGCAATAACCGAAATCGTCGGCCTCACGATAAGCTACAGCCAGAGTATTCGCTGAAAAGCTCTCAGAAATTGTCTTCCGAGATAAATTCGCCTTTCTTACACTAGGTCCGGCAATCAGATACCGACATGGTAACCGTCTGACTGCAGTACACTCTTTACCGCAGCTGGGTATTCTCACTACAGTCAAACCACTAGCGAAGACATGATAGAACAAAATTAGAGAGTGAAAATACAACTTACTAAGGCTTCGCCACTTGGAAAGATTTCAAAGGGCTTATTACGTAAACTGCTACACCCTGCAAAACTCAGTTACAATGCGGTCATCTTACCCATGCCAATCAATTAGGCAGACAAGTCCTAGTATCAATGGCAAGCTACGTGTTCAGCCTATCCAAAATACCCATTCTTACAACCGTTACCCCCTGCCAAAGTGGTGGGCTTGGCTTGCACAATTCGTGTAAACATTGTATGATCATACATATGAAACAAACTCACTGACTTCTTAGTAACTGCAAAGGCCTCACAACTGAAAGATGGGTAAACATACGTTGCCCTGTAGATATCAGGGCAACGATTAACAAGAACACATTTGTGGCAACTTCATTATTTCGAGCTTAGTTTCATTGATCCAAATATCCTGAAACAAACGACAGTCCGTCTGTATCACTCTCTCTCTTGCAGAGTGTCTCAAGATATCCCTTGCATGTCAAGCACCTGGACGCCAGTTGGAGCCAGTTTGGGACAACATTCATTCCAGATTCCTATCCACCAATGTCAGGGTGATACGATTAAATTCAGTCACGGAAATTTGTCCGTCTTTGCAAAAGTAACACGAGTTACTAACCGCCGTCTGCTTCACGTCTGCTGTGCAGCGAGCTACCTTAATTTAAGTATTAACTGTATTTTTATTACTTGTCACTTCTTCTTCCGTGTGTTTTTGCTTTTAGGAAGCTTTAATTGTCGAGTGCTATTAATAGTGTTCCACAGATTTCGTGTTTGTATTGAATACAGTCAGAGAGAGTCCCTTTAGTCAACCATAGTGCCAGTAGTGTCAGTGTCGCCCTAACCGTCGTCTGCTTCACGTCTGCTGTGCAGCGAGCTACCTTAACTTAAGTATTAACTGTATTTTTCTTACTTGTCACTTCTTCTTCCGTGTGTTTTTGCTTTTAGGAAGCTTTAATTGTCGAGTGCTATTAATAGTGTTCCATAGATTTCGTGTTTGTTTTGAATACAGTCAGAGAGAGTCCCTTCAGTCAGCCATAGTGCCAGTAGTGCTAGTGTTTGTTTTGAATACAGTCCAGAGACAGGTAGTGCTATTTTCATTGTTTTCTACAAGAAGTGGTTAGCAATCACAGTTAAGTCAATAATCAGTCACCTTTAGTGAATTAGCAGTCTAGTTAAAAGTTGATTAAGTCTCTTCAGTAAATTGATTCCTTAGGATGGATAGGATGTGTGATTGCTGTGTACGGACGCAGGAGGAGCTGGCCACTCTTCGCGAACAGCTCGACGTGTTGATGGCCGCGGTCAGCCGTCTTCAGGCTGCTGCCTCGGAGTGTAGCGACAGTGGGGAGTCTGGTGCGTCGCAAGGTACACCCCAGGTGTTACATGCTTCACCCACTGTCCCTGCTGTCGAGACATCATCTCAGGTACCACGCGCGGTTGGGCCACCCTCTCCCCAAGGGGAGTGGCGGGTTCAGCGGCGTTCGCGGCGCACGAGGCGGAGAGAAAATGTGGAGGCTGGCCGTGTGGCATCGCCCGCTCTGCCTGTGAGTGGACATGTGGCTGCTCCTTCAGCAAGGTCCGAGCAGGCACACGGGGGGAGGGGATTATTAGTGACTGGGAGCTCCAACGTTAGGCGGGTGATGGGGAAGATGGACAGTGTTCACTCTGTCTGCTTGCCGGGGGATCTCATCCGAGATGTGGAGGAGGCCCTGCCGGCGTCAATAGAGAGCACTGGGTGAACCCGACTGCAAATTGTTGCTCATGTCGGCACCAATGACTCCTGCCGTCTGGGTTCAGAGGTAATCCTCAGTTCGTACAGGCGGTTGGCGGAAATGGTGAAGGCGGAAAGCCTCGCTCGCGGCGTGGAATCAGAGCTAACTATTTGTAGTATCGTTCCCAGAACCGATCGCGGTCCTCTGGTTTGGAGGCAAGTGGGAGGCTTAAACCAGAGGCTCAGACGATTCTGCGGAGAGCTGGGGTGCAAATTTCTCGACCTCCGCTATCGGGTGGAGAAATGTAGGGTACCCCTGAATAGGTCAGGCGTGCACTAAAGGCCGGAAGCGGCTACAAGGGTAGCGGAGTACGTGTGGAGTGCACATGGGGGTTTTTTAGGTTAGAGAATTCCCTCCCTAGGCCAGACAAGACGCCTCCTGAGATGCGGCAAGGTAGGAGTAGACAAAATGCAACAGGGAATAACAATATTAATGTGCTAATAGTAAACTGCAAGAGCGTCTATAGAAAGGTCCCAGAACTCCTCTCATTAATAAACGGTCACAACGCCCATATACTACTAGGGACAGAAAGTTGGCTGAAACCAGACATAAACAGTAATGAAATCCTAAACTCAGATTGGAATGTATACCGCAGAGACAGGCTGGACAGTGAAGGGGGAGGCGTGTTTATAGCGATAAGAAGTGCAATAGTATCGAAGGAAATTCACGGAGATCCGAACTGTGAAATGGTTTGGGTGAAGGTCACGGTTAAAGCAGGCTCAGACATGGTAATTGGATGTCTCTATAGGCCCCCGGGCTCAGCAGCTGTTGTGGCTGAGCACCTGAAGAATAATTTGGAAAATATTTTGAGTAGATTTCCCCACCATTTTACAGTTATGGGTGGAGATTTTAATTTGCCGGATATAGACTGGGAGACTCAAACGGACATAACGGGTGGCAGGGACAAAGAATCCAGTCAAATATTTTTAAGTGCTTTATCTGAAAACTACCTTGAGCAGTTAAACAGAGAACCGACTCGTGGCGATAACATATTAGATCTTCTGGTGACAAACAGACCCGAACTATTTGAATCAGTTAATGCAGAACAGGGAATCAGCGATTATAAAGCGGTTACTGCATCGATGATTTCAGCCGTAAATAGAAATATTAAAAAAGGTAGGAAGATTTTTCTGTTTAGCAAAAGTGACAAAAAGCAGATTTCAGAGTACTTGATGGCTCAACACAAAACTTCAAAACCATCATACAATATGCGTTAGATGAGTATGTGCCAAGCAAGATCGTAAGAGATGGAAAAGAGCCACCGTGGTACAACAACCGAGTTAGAAAACTGCTGCGGAAGCAAAGGGAACTTCACAGCAAACATAAACATAGCCAAAGCCTTGCAGACAAACAAAAATCACGCGAAGCGAAATGTAGTGTGAGGAGGGCTATGCGGGAGGCTTTCAATGAATTCGAAAGTAAAGTCCTATGTACCGACTTGGCAGAAAATCCTAAGAAATTTTGGTCCTATGTCAAAGCGGTAGGTGGATCAAAACAAAATGTCCAGACACTCTGTGACCAAAACGGTACTGAAACAGAGGATGACAGACTAAAGGCCGAAATACCAAATGTCTTCTTCCAAAGCTGTTTCACAGAGGAAGACTGCACTGTAGTTCCTTCTCTAGATTGCCGCACAGATGACAAAATTGTAGATATCGAAATAGACGACAGAGGGATAGAGAAACAATTAAAATCGCTCAAAAGAGGAAAGGCCGCTGGACCTGATGGGATACCAGTTCGATTTTACACAGAGTACGCGAAGGAACTTGCCCCCCTTCTTGCAGCGGTGTACCGTAGGTCTCTAGAATAGCGAAGCGTTCCAAAGGATTGGAAAAGGGCACAGGTCATCCCCGTTTTCAAGAAGGGACGTCGAACAGATGTGCAGAACTATAGACCTATATCTCTAACGTCGATCAGTTGTAGAATTTTGGAACACGTATTATGTTCGAGTATAATGTCTTTTCTGGAGACTAGAAATCTACTCTGTAGGAATCAGCATGGGTTTCGAAAAAGACGATCGTGTGAAACCCAGCTCGCGCTATTCGTCCACGAGACTCAGAGGGCCATAGACACGGGTTCACAGGTAGATGCCGTGTTTCTTGACTTCCGCAAGGCGTTTGACACAGTTCCCCACAGTCGTTTAATGAACAAAGTAAGAGCATACGGACTATCAGACCAATTGTGTGATTGGATTGAGGAGTTCCTAGATAACAGAACGCAGCATGTCATTCTCAATGGAGAGAAGTCTTCCGAAGTAAGAGTGATTTCAAGTGTGCCGCAGGGGAGTGTCATAGGACCGTTGCTATTCACAATATACATAAATGACTCGGTGGATGATATGGGAAGTTCACTGAGGCTTTTTGCAGATGATGCTGTGGTGTATCGAGAGGTTGCAACAATGAAAAATTGCAGCGAATTGACGCATGGTGCAGGAAATGGCAATTGAATCTCAATGTAGACAAGTGTAATGTGCTGCGAATACATAGATAGATCCCTTATCATTTAGCTACAAAATAGCAGGTCAGCAACTGTAAGCAGTTAATTCCGTAAATTATCTGGGAGTACGCATTAGGAGTGATTTAAAATGGAATGATCATATGAAGTTGATCGTCGGTAAAGCAAATGCCAGACTGAGATTCATTGGAAGAATCCTAAGGAAATGCAATCCGAAAACAAAGGAAGTAGGTTACAGTACGCTTGTTAGCCCACTGCTTAAATACTGCTCAACAGTGTGGGATCCGTAACAAATAGGGTTGATAGAAGAGATAGACAAGATCCAACGGAGAGCAGCGCGCTTCGTTACATGATCATTTGGTAATCGCGAAAGCGTTACGGAGATGATAGATAAACTCCAGTGGAAGACTGCAGGAGAGACGCTCAGTAGCTCGGTACGGGCTTTTGTTAAAGTTTCGAGAACATACTTTCACCGAAGAGTCAAGGAGTATATTGCTCCCTCCTACGTATATCTCGCGAAGAGACCATGAGGATAAAATCAGAGAGATTAGAGCCCACACAGAAGCATACCGACAATCCTTCTTTCCACGAACAATACGAGACTGGAATAGAAGGGAGAACCGATAGAGGTACTCAGGGTACCCTCCGCCACACACCGTCAGGTGGCTTGCGGAGTATGGATGTATATGTAGATGTAATCCAAACCCTGATTTGCAATAAATGCAATATGGAAATGGACCAGAAAAAAAGTTGAGTCTCATCACATAGACCACACTTCACACAATCAACATCAACAACATATTTCGGCCAGACTGGACTCTTTTAGTCGCCGCTATCCACAATGCTTGGAAATCTAATGGGTTATGTAATCATGTTTAGGAGATCAACTATACAAGAATAACTAGAACGTTGGCGGCTTCAGCACTGGAAATTCAGGAAGCAAACCAGAGGCCACTAAATCCAACTTTTTAATAGTTATTTACATGCAGTCCTTGAATAGGTCATCATATTAGAACAAGAAGTAGTAGCTCTAAGGATAAGAACCACATAAGGAGACAAAAAAGTACTGAAATTAGAAGGACGCTAGGTGACGCCATCAACACAAGGCACTCTCCAGACTAATCAAAGTACGGTAATAACCAGACCAACAAAGGCAAGCAAGAAGTTGATTTCTTTTATATGTTAATTTCAATGATGTATAAACCAGATCGGTCGTTCTATTTAATATCTGCTGGTGTACAAAACTTAAGGACGAAAATAAATTTCGCATGCTGTCTCACTGAAAATTAACATAGCTCGATTAAACTGGGAATATAAAAGTGTAGAAAGAACTGCTACAGTATGGTATACTATTTAGCTCACTACGAATCATGGTGGCCCTGTGGACATTATAAATGCTGGATATGGTACTTAGTAGGGTGTATGATGACCACAGACGGCAGTGTATGCTTTGCAACATGCTCCCATTCTGGCCATAAGTCTGGTAAGGAGTTATTGCGGTGGGGAAATCCATTCCTCCACCAGCGCAGTTGACAACCGCTGTTAGGTCATTGGAGCACGTGTGCATGCTGCAGTACATCTCCCAAATGCATTCCACACATGCTCGATGGGAGTTAAGACTAGGGAGCGGTCAGATGGGTCAGTTATCCAAATATCCTCTCGTCCCAAGAGGTCCTCCACCTGTGCGGTTCGATGCAGTTACGCTATGTCATCCGTCAGGGCCGAACATACCCCTGAAATGGTACACGTACAGAAGGGGTACAGTGACACAATAATTTTGACGGGTGGGTGTACCATGTTCCAAGGTTTAAGAGGTCAGTAAATATACGCAACAGTATGTCTCCCCACACTGTAACACCAGGACCATCGAAACCATCATGTTTGACTTGCTAGACATACCCTTTTATGGTGAAAGGTGGGAACACCTAATGCACCTAGGAGCATTGCCAAAAATGATCTTTTTGGTTTTATGGTGTAGGGAAACATAACGCTGCTTAGGCATACTGCCCTCCAGATCATTGAGTATGGTACACTCAGTGTTCAACGTTACTGTGACACTTTACTCCTCCCCTATGTCCATCTGTTCTGGGGTACAATCGGTCCTGGCTTCATTTTCGTGGGTGACAATCAGCGACTACATCAACAGTGCAGATGGGGCAGCTCTTGAAATGAGAGGATAATGGGGAGAGATCTGGCTTGCCTGTTCCCCAGGCTTAACTCCCATCGAGCACGTGTGGGGTGTACTGGGGAGACGTATCGCCGCACGTCCACATCCACCAACAGCCATTCAGCAGTTACCAACCGAGATGGTGGAGGAACACCTTACCACGAGAACTCTTTACCAACCTTGTGGCCAACACTGGGAGCACGTTGCATAGCATTCATTGCTGTCCACAGCGACCACACACCCTATTAAGAACCGTTTCTCACTATTTTTAATATCCAGGGACGACCATGAATCGCAGTGACTTTGAATGGAAGTGTCATTTCTGTTCTTCAAGTATATAGTTACGTGCTGTACTACACTGAAGCAGTTGTTTCTATGTGTGGTCCAAGTTTCATCGAGTTACGCTACTTGTCAGTGACACATAATGCTGCGAGATTTACTTTCTTCCTTAAGTTTAGCACACCCGTGTACATCAGATAGCTCAGTCAGTACAGCATTTACCAATGAAAGGCATATGTTTCGATTTCGAGTCCAGGCCTCGCACATAGTTTTAATTTGTCAGTAAGTTGCCTAAAATTTTAATTACAAAAACAATAAAATACGTAAAACTGAGTGCCCAGTGTTGTACGGGTATGTATTTATTCCAGTCTACCATTAGTCCATCTCTTCTTTTCCCCTGTCTCTGTCCATCTCTTCCTCCCTCCCTCTCTTCCCATCCCCTCCTCCCTCGTCATTCTGTCCACCTCTTTGATCCCCTACCCGTCTCCATCTGCCGCTCTCTCTATTCATCTGCTCTTCCCTCTATGTCCATCTCCTCATCCCCCTCTCTCTGTCAATCTCCTCATCTCCCTCTCCGTGACAATTTCCTCCTCTTCCTTTCCATTAATTTCCCCGTCCTCTCTCTATGTCCATCTTCCCCTGCCCCCAATTTTTACCCATCTCCTCCTTCGCCCTTTCTGTCTGTCCATCTCCATCTCGTCCTCCCCCTTCTCTCTCCACATGATTACCCCCACCTCAACAGAGGGTTGCTGGTACTTACCCTCACAATATGTCTTTTCTGATAATAAGAAATATGTGTAAGTTGAAACTGAAACTTCCTGGCAGATTAAAACTGTGTGCCCGACCGAGACTCGAACTCGGGACCTTTGCCTTTCGCGGGCAAGTGCTCTACCAACTGAGCTACCGAAGCACGACTCACGGCCGGTACTCACAGCTTTACCTCTGCCAGTATCCGTCTCCTACCTTCCAAACTTTACAGTGCTTCGGTAGCTCAGTTGGTAGAGCACTTGCCCGCGAAAGGCAAAGGTCCAGAGTTCGAGACTCGGTCGGGCACACAGTTTTAATCTGCCAGGAAGTTTCATATCAGCACACACTCCGCTGCAGAGTGAAAATTTCATTCTGGAAACATCCCCCAGGCTATGGCTAAGCCATGTCTCCACAGTATCCTTTCTTTCAGGAGTGCTTGTTCTGCAAGGTTCGCAGAAGAGCTTCTGTAAAGTTTGGAAGGTAGGAGACGGATACTGGCAGAGGTAAAGCTGTGAGTACCGGCCGTGAGTCGTGCTTCGGTAGCTCAGTTGGTAGAGCACTTGCCCGCGAAAGGCAAAGGTCCCGAGTTCGAGTCTCGGTCGGGCACACAGTTTTAATCTGCCAGGAAGTTTCATATCAGCGCACACTCTGCTGCAGAGTGAAAATTTCATTCTGGATGTGTAAGTTGTTTGACTGAGATCTATTGAGGGTTTAGGGTGGAATATGCATGGACCTTCTTTTATAATATGTATGGATACTTTAGTATAATAGCATTAATAATTTATTTACATGAGTGTTTAGTGCATCCCTATTGTTTAATCGCAGTTCAGAGAAATACATCATCAGAACAGCATTAATTCAAACATTTAGAAGTACGAGTGTCATGCAACTGATTTAAGAACTGTAATACACTACCTCAAAAATAAAAAACAGTGATGCACAGAGAAATGGAGGAGGAAACGATATGACACTTCATGGGTTGAGAGACAATGTGATATTATTTCAGTGATTACAAAATCGAGTCAAATGTGCAAAGAACTTGGCCATATGAGTCCACATGTATTAGCATGAAGTTGCATCACTTCCATACACTCTGAGATGATAATGGCATTGAAACAGAGGATTACACGTGTAAAGCTGAAATACTAAACACCTTTTTCCAAAGCTGCTTCACAGAGGAAGACCGAACTGTAGTTCCTTCTCTAAATCCTCGCATGAACAAAAAATGGCTGACATCGAAATAAGTGTCCAAGGAACAGAAAGGCAACTGAAATCACTCAATAGAGGAAAGCCCACTGTACCTGACGGGATACCAATTCGATTCTACACAGAGTACGCGAAAGAACTTGCCCCCATTCTAACAGCCGTGAACCGCAAGTTTCTAGAGGAACGGAAGATTCCAAATGATTGGAAAAGAGCACAGGTAGTTCAAGTTTTCAAGAAGGGTTCATATCATTTCTGGAAACCCAGAATCTACTCTGTACGAATCAACATGGATTCCGGAAACAGCGATCGTGTGAGACACAACTCGCTTTATTTGTTCATGAGACCCAGAAAATATTAGATACAGACTCCCAAGTAGATGCCATTTTCCTTGACTTCCGGAAGGTGTTCGATACAGTTCCGCACTGTTGCCTGATAAACAAAGTAATACGGAATATCAGACCAGCTATGTGGCTGGATTGAAGAGTTTTTAGCAAACAGCACACAGCATTTTGTTCTCAATAAAGAGACGTCTACAGACGTTAAAGTAACCTCTGGCGTGCCACAGGGGAGTGTTATGGGACCATTGCCTTCCACAATACATATAAATGACCTAGTTGATAGTGTCGGAAGTTCCATATGGCTTTTCGCGGATGATGCTGTAGTATGCAGAGAAGTTGCAGCATTAGAAAATTGCAGCGAAATTCAGGAATATCTGCAGCGGATAGACACTTGGTGCAGGAAGTGGCAACTGACCCTTAACATAGACAAATGTAATGTATTGCGAATACATAGAAAGAAGGATCCTTTATTGTATGATTATATGATAGCGGAACAAAAACTGATAGTAGTTACTTCTGTAAAATATCTGGATGTATGCGCACGGAACGATTTGAAGTGGAATGAAAATATAAACTTAATTGTTGGTAAGGTGTGTGCCAGGTTGAGATTCATTGGGAGAGTTCTTAGAAAATGTAGTCTATATACAAAGGAGGTGGCTTACAAAACACTCGTTCGACCTATACTTGAGTATTGCTTATCAGTGTGGGACCCGTACCAGGTCGGGTTGACTGAGGAGATAGAGAAAATCCGAAGAAGAGGGGCGCGTTTCGTCACAGGGTTATTTGGTAAGCGTAATAGCGTTACGAAGATGTTTAGCAAACTCAAGTAGCAGACTCTGCAAGAGAAGCGCTCTGCATCGCGGTGTAGCTTGCTGTCCAGGTTTCGAGAGAGTGCGTTTCTGGATGAGGTATCGAATATATTGCTTCCCCCTAAAAAAGGGTTCAAATGGCTCTCAGCACTATGGGACTTAACATCTGAGGTCATCAGTCCCCTAGAACTTAGAACTACTTAATCCTAACTAACCTAAGGACATCACACACATCCATGCCCGAGGCAGGATTCGAACCTACGACAGTAGCGGTCTCGCGGTTCCAGACTGAAGCGCCTAGAACCGTACAGCCACACCGGCCGGCGCTTCCCCCTACTTATACTTCCCGAGGAGATCACGGATGTAAAATTAGAGAGATTCGAGCGCGCACGGAGGCTTTCCAGCAGTGGTTCTTCTCGCGAACCATATGCGACTGTAACAGGAAAGGGAGGTGATGACAGTGGCACGTAAAGTGCCCTCCGCCACACACCGTTGGGTGGATTGCGGAGTATAAATGTAGATGTACATTTAGATCTGATGTATGCATTAGTTTGGTTAGAAAGAGTGTCATAAATCTGTTGCATCCTTTTCTGAGGCAAGCTGGCCCACAAATATTTTACCTACTCCATGCACCATAAAGTGAATCGCTGAGTATCGATGTCGATGTGTTAAATGTAGACGTAGATATCCTGAGTACTAACTGGCACTGGGAGTCAACTAATATCTCAGACTGTCCCACACATGCTCTATTGGTGGCCATAGATACACAGGCCTTGTGTATATAACGGTGCTGTCATACAGAGAGAACACATGTGGACGCAGGATGTCCGTGACATACCGTCATGCCATCAGAGTTCCCTCAATCACTACCAGCTGTGATCTGAGGTCATACCCAATGGCTTCCTATATCATGACGCCAGGACTAACACGGCTGTGTCTCTCCACAACATTGGAAGAACGGGATTTCTCCCGTGCAGAATCTGCCGTGTTTGCTGTGACATAGAACACAGCGATACATAGAGAGGGCGCCGCCATTCAGGCACAGCAATCACCATGCCACATTGAGTTCCGACCTGTCACCTCCTAGATGGAGCTCACAACGTGGTACCAGTTTGTGCTTCCACCACGAAACCTTCAGAGTGTCTGCTCCATCTGCTGCCAGTTCTTTCAGCCACAACAGGGGGAACTGGTACCCGAAATCATTTACTGCTTTCGCAGTTGGCCGCTAAATTTCCTTTAGTGAATATAATATCACAGAACATTATTGATCGCTGAACGTGACGCCAGTCACGAGTAGTTAGTTCACACTTCCTGTTCACGGCACGACTCCAAACACATACATTTATTTCGTGGTGTTAATGGCAGTCCAAGCATAGAATGATATATCTCTAGTCTAGCTGATGCTAGCATCTGACCAATAGCGCAGGATGACAAAAAATATTGCAGGGAGTCCATTCCTTGTTCTCGAATAGCAGGCGCATATGTAAAGGGATTACGATGTATTTAGCGCGCAATGTAGCAATCCTCCCTTGTGGTGGTCAGATGTGGGTCACTGGAACCTTGACGACGAGTATGCCTGCCTTCATGTTACCATGCATTCCAACAATTGACCATTGTAATCCACAAATCTGGATATTGCACGATTCGATAAGTCGGTAAAATGGAGACCCACAATGAGGCCTCTCTCATACTCTGTAAGGTGCTGAAAACAGTCTCACGTGGGTATGCAGCATTCCCCTGTCCTTCACAGTGATCACTCAGCATCTGACGCTGTTTATGTTCCTTATGTACCCTACCAGACCTGGTAACAACACTACACACTATAGAGTCCTGCATGACCGACTAAGCAAGCACAAAATACGAGATGGGGCGAGCACACCCTAACTGGATAGGCTGCCCGCACTAGTTCTAGTGACCGAGCATAGAAGCCGTGACCGAATATGTAATCAGAATAATTGCTGGAGCCCACCCACGGTCATCCTGCAGACATCTATTTAAGGATCTAGGGATCCTCACAGTATATATATTCCCTAATGAAATTTGTTGATAATAATCCAACCCAATTCAAAAGTAATAGCAGTGTGCATACCTATAACACCAGGAGAAAGGATGATCTTCACTATGCAGGGTTAAATCTGACTTTGGCACAGAAAGGGGTAAATTATGCTGCCACAAAAGTCTTTGGGCACCTACCAAACAGCATCAAAAGCCTGACAGATAGCCAACTAACATTTAAAAATAAATTAAAAGAATTTCTAGATGACAACTCCTTCTACTCATTGGCTGAATTTTTAGATATAAACTAAGTAAAAAAAAAAAAACTTAATCATTAGTGTCATGCAATATTTTGTGTAATGTAATTTCTTGTACAGACATCTTTTATTAACCTGACACGTTCCACATCATTACGAAGTGTCGTATTCATGATCTATGGAACAAGTATTAATCTAATCTAATCTAATCTAATCTAGCATTTAACTTCAAACACATTAAACGTGTCATTATCCGTGTGAGACTGCAGCCAGTACGGGCTTCTCATTTGTGGTGTCTCTCGCTCTGTAATCATGCAGTGCGAGGAAGCCAGTGCTGTAAGACGTAAGATTGAAACCCATGTTTACACACTGAAGAGACGGGAAGGTCTAAAAAGCCAAATATGGAGCACATTTTTGTTGGTTGTAGACGAGAACAGTGCGTCTACTGGGTACGTATCGTGCATAAACTGCTCCACATTATTGTTTCCAATCGGAACCACTCATTTAAAGAAACACAGTTGCAAGAAACCTCACAAAGATACAGCTCCCTCAGGGATACCGGCAGTAATAAAAAATAGTATTACAGCAAAGTGTGTTGCAATGTGTGCTAAAGATATGAGACCTTTTAATGCTGTTTGCGGTGAAGGTTTCAGAGAACTAGGCCAAGAATTAATACATCTAGGTGCGCATTATGGAGAACCTAACGTGGCAGATGTCATGCCACATCCCTCTACTATAAGCAGACATGTCAAAGAACAAGCTGATGCAATACGAAACAGCATAATGGCTTCTGTTATTGCGGAAGTTATTAATAAAACATGTGCTGCGACATTGATATGTGGACTGATTCGCATAATCAGGTGCACTATATGACGCTTACAACACATTACATTAACACAGATTGGTCTGGTGGTGGTGGTTAGTGTTTAACGTCCCGTCGACAACGAGGTCATTAGAGACGGAGCGCAAGCTCGGGTTAGGGAAGGATTGGGAAGGAAATCGGCCGTGCCCTTTCAAAGGAACCATCCTGGCATTTGCCTGAAGCGATTTAGGGAAATCACGGAAAACCTAAATCAGGATGGCCGGAGACGGGATTGAACCGTCGTCCTCCCGAATGCGAGTCCAGTGTGCTAACCACTGCGCCACCTCGCTCGGTACAGATTGGTCTCTTGTGATCAATGTTTTATTTACAACAATATTCCCGGACGTTAGGAAGACGGGAGTAAATATTATAAAATAAAGTGCTCTATGAATTTAGCTGTGTTACGTACCCGTTCTTTTGGAAACGTTACTTTTGTATTAAAAGACAGAGAGAAATACATTTTGTGTGTGTGTGTGTGTGTGTGTGTGTGTGTGTGTGTGTGTGTGTGAGGGAGAGAGAAAGAAAGAGAGAGAGAGAGAGAGAGAGAGAGAGAGAGAGAGAGAGAGAGGCGTTGGATTTGTACAGCACAGTGCAGCGAGCCGCGGCGAGGCGAGGTGAGACGTCAGCGGTGACCGGTGGTGCTCGGTGATCTGCGTGCCCGGAATCCGAACAACAGGCATGGGGCGAGTACGTGGCCGAGCCGAGTCGTGTGGGCCGGACACGAGCGGCTCGGTCTGCCCGTCAACAGGCGAGCCGTGACCGGTCAAACACTGAGCGTTGCACCACTCTACTACACACAAACAACACTAATGCACTCTGGTGGCTGTTCCACCCGCTGGTGGTGCGCACAGAGTTACACTAACATCCTACCATGTCTTACGGGTCATTCACTTTTTTTTGTCAGGCAACGTAGAAACATTCACATCTTTAGCTACTTCGCAATTTATACAGCATAAAATCAAAGTTTACATTCAGCATTATCGGTACTTCTCTTAGCACTAAGACAATGAATGTAGATTTGTAGACTACGGCTACATGATCGTGTAAATGGTGGGAATGCTGTTTTTTCCGTGGTGTCCGACTCTGCTCGGTAATCTGCGAGGGGTCGTCCGCCTTCTATTCCTTACTACACATCTTGTAGTTTGTTCGTTCTACCTGTGGACTCGTAAACCGCGTCGGATTTGTTGTTGGCAGCAGGTACGATCAACCTGTGAATGGGCACCTCTTCCTGGTCAGAATGTTCCCTGCAGACTAGGCTGCAAGCTAATTCACATGAACATTTCATCTCATTTTCGAGACTCTTAGTTTTCATGCCATTATAAACACTTAGTAAAATGCTCATTACCCTCCCCCCGGTATGTCTATTTGTGAATGACACACTATATATAAGTACATCCTCCATGTAGAGATCAATGTGTTGTTAAAAGCCCATAGCTCAATGGTTCAAATGGCTCTGAGTACTATGGGACTTAACATCTATGGTCATCAGTCCCCTAGAACTTAGAACTACTTAAACCTAACTAACCTAAGGACATCACACAACACCCAGTCATCACGAGGCAGAGAAAATCCCTGACCCCGCCGAGAATCGAACCCGGGAACCCGGGCGTGATAGCTCAATGTACTGTGATTTGTCCATAATTGGTTGTTGTGAGATTTTTTTTCTGACTTGTCCCTCGAAACTTGTTGGAAATAAAGTTATTTGTCCAAAACAGTAATTTAAGCTAGTGGAACAGCAAATTGGCATGACATACGTTTAGACGTGTCAGTGACATGGTATTTCCCCATAGATGCTTATTTCTCAACCTAATATTATGCAATATCGTAAGTGAAAGCATAACTTATAGAACAGATCATACACTGCTGAAAGTTGTTATTTTATTGATGCAACGCTCACTTAAATACACCGTCCGGTTTGAGAGTTTCATGACTAAATTTAACGACACATTAGAGTGGGAGGCGATTGGCAGCCACATCTCACACTTCTAATAGGAGGGGCGAAATAATGGCGTCATAAATGTTCTTCACGTTTAGCGTACGGAGAGTTCCATTGAAACTTAAAGGTAAGAGACAGATTGATTGAGGGGGAAAGAAACCTCTTGGCAACAGCAGGATGGACTCGACCCTGGCCTCTGCAGCTCTCTTGTGAGGCAAATGACAAATTAATTTGCATATATTAAAAATATACGTATTATGATAGTTAAATGCTATAATACTGATAAAACGTTATATTTTAGCCATCAAATTAGACAACATTTAGCATAATGGCATCCATTCAGGAACAATGGAAAGTCACCTGGCAGGACAAAGTGGCCACGTGGCATATTGCCCTATCCTATACTTTTTATTGTATTTACCTTGTTTTAAGGCAACGGAATTGACAATAAGACAAGAGCACTTAATAAAATGAATATATTAAGGCATACTGTATTAATAAGTTGGTGAAAAGCTGTGTTCTCTTTCTACAAGTGTATGTTAAGATGCTATTGCGTGGAAAAGTGACGTTTTCAGACCATAGCTCTCTATATAATACGATTTATTCCAGCAAAGAAGAAAACGGCAACCAGCCACTATCGATTATGCTGTTTATTTACCCAAATAGCGCCATTATCGTTTTCAAGTTTGGGGGAGAGACTTTAGACGAGAAAATGGTCGAAATCATTTCATCAGTGTGAGATCAGGATGTAGAAATCCCAACAGAGAGTTTAAACGAGTATAGAGAAATCACCGAGCTGCATATCGACTGAGGAATTTATGTGATAGCCCAGCTGTTGTTGGAGCGGATCCAAATATGAATTGAGTGGATAGGTTCCACAAATACAAGTTCGACCCCTTAATTTCTCGAATCGAGCATATTGATTCGCAATTTTTACAAATACAGAACAATTACTGCAAGGACAAGGGAGATTTACAGGAAGAAGCAGATTAGAAGGTTGTGAATGGGAGTACTGAGATACACATCATGAGAATACGAGAACAGAAAAGTGAAATTTTATAAGTCTGAACAGAGAGGCGTTGCTCATGCACACACAAGTATCAACATGAGCCAGCCACTAACATTTTGACGTGGTTAGTTGGTCACTAAGAGTGCGACATTTAACACTTCTGTGCAGGAGTGCAAGCAAGCTCAGTGGAAAAGGGCTAGGCGAGTGCAGATCAACCTGCCTCCGTTATTCTCGTAACATTAATTAAGAAGCGCTAAGGAGGACGCAACAACCCCTTCAGGGTTCGGAAAACCAGTTAACACACTGAAACAAACTGGTTACGCAAATGTAGCAGAACAGAAGGCCGGTGACAACTTATAAATAGCAGAATCAATTCGGTCATGACGAATTATTGGATTGTAAAATCTTGTGAATGAGTCTGTTCCAGTACCAGTCGTTTCCTTCCACATTACACGCTGACCACTGATCTGTAGCCAGTACCAGCCCCCAATGATGGGTAATCGAGGGGCCTACCAACAGCGTTGCAGCCTTGGGCTCGTACTGCTTTTAAAATACGGCATCACACACATACACACACACACACACACACACACACACACATATATATATATATATATATATATATATATATATATATATATATATATATATATATAGTGGTCAGAAAATGTCTGAAACGCTTGTCGTGATGTTGTAGGGCTGACTGTACTGGGACATAAAAGTTAAGAAAAAATGCGATACGTTGCTCCATTTCCGAGTTATTAAGCACTGAATGTAGCCAATCGGGCCGTCGCGCGCTCACATTCAAGCGGCCTGCCAGGGGTGTTACCTGACGAGTGCTTTGTTTGGTTAGAAGAAACTTGAATTCGTGCGCGCAACGACCTTATTGGCTAACGTCAATGCTAAATAACTCGGAAACGGCGCAACGCACGCATTTTTTTTCTTAACATAGACACCTTTTATTAACCTGACACGTTCCACATCATTACGGAGTGCCGTATTCATGATCTCTGGAGCAAGTAATAATCTAATGTAATCCTACAAAACTGGTGGGCCAGGATTGCCACTCAACACGACCTCATGGCATCTGTCATCACGGTCCATCTGATGGCATAACCTGGGAGGGAGAGAGTACTCCCAGAACAGCATGTGAGAC
This sequence comes from Schistocerca gregaria, assembly GCF_023897955.1. NCBI lineage: Eukaryota > Metazoa > Arthropoda > Insecta > Orthoptera > Acrididae > Schistocerca > Schistocerca gregaria. Next base: position 555,490,927 of record NC_064931.1, read on the forward strand.
ACAACACACACACACACACTCTGTGGTCATCGCCATCTCCGAGAAGAGCTTCCGGCAGCACAGGTCTTCCACACCAGGGGTGGGAAACCGCTTACTAGAATTCATCGGCCTGAGCTCAGGGCTGATGGAGCAAAATATGGCAGCTTGAGCCAACCACTGGCTTCAGCAGATTCCTCGCCAGCTTCCTGAGCCACAAGCTGCAGTCGAATACACAGCAACGAGATGAATTCAGAGAAATAAATGAAATAATGTTGAAATATATGTATTTCATAGCATCTGGCGATGCCACTCAAGTTCCTCCGCCTACATACTGACAAATGATAGGATTTTATAGACGGGGAGTGGGCGACCCTTAGAAAGTGGATGTCAAAAGTGCTCCATCCCAGCGCCAATTGAAAATGGAGAACGACAACTTTGATGCCCATTCCGATCTAGCTCACCGACTCCCTCAACACAGGGCAACTCATCATTCATACAGGGTGAGTCGGAAAAAGAAATATTAGTACTTGTTCTCAGATGAATTGTACACACATCAAAAAAAGTTTTGCATCAATCCGGTTCCCAGAACTACTGAAGATAGATGATGACTGTGGACATTGTATCACCGACACAGTCCCTTTGACTGTTCAGAAATGTCACCCACCCCCCTTCCCCCCCAAGATGTGAACAACCATGTATGAATAGCGCCTATTAGATGGAGGGGGTCCCACAGCCTATCAGTTCCAGTCATTCCACCAGGAAGGAGGTACATGGCTTGTGTTGTCTGTAGTTCAATCATGCATAGACGGTCAATACCACGGTTCGATCGCGTCCGCATGGTTACTTTGTGCCAGGAAGGGCTCTTAACAACGGTAGTGTCCAGGCGTCTCGGAGTGAACCAAAGCGATGTTGTGGAGACATGAGGGAGATTCAGAGAGACATGAACTGCCGATGACATGCCACGCTCAGGCCGCCCAAGGGCTACTACTGCAGTGCTACTGCAGTGGATGACTGCTACCTACGGATTATGGCTCTGAGGAACCCTGACAGCAACGCACAATGTTGAATCTTGTGGATGACTTCCTTCAGGATAACGACATCGCTCGTCTAGAGTGGTCAGCATGTTCTCCAGACATGAACCCTATCGAACACACTTGGGATAGATTAAAAAGGGCTGTTTATCGACGACGTAACCCACCAACCATTCTGAGGGAACTAGGCCGAATCGCCGTTGAGAAGTGGGACAATCTGGACCAACAGTGCATTGATGAACTTGTAGATAGTATGTCACGACGAATACAGGCATGCATCAGTGCAAGAGGACGGTCTACTGGGTATTAGAGGTACCGGTGTGTACAGCAGTCTGGACCACCACCTCTAAAGGTCTCGCTGTATAGTGGTACAACATGCAATGAGCGGTTTTCATGAGCAATGACAAGGGCGGAAATGATGTTTATGTTGATCTCTATTCCAATTTTCTGTATAGGTTTCGGAACTCTCGGAGTCGAGGTGATGCAAAACTTTTTGATGTGTGTATTTGTTGCCACGTTCAGGGTAGGGCTTAAAGACTGCAAAGTTATTTTCTATAGGCCTAGTCAGCCAGCCGATTTCTCTCACTGTACGAGTAATAGTTGGCAAGAGTTTCTTGTTCTGACACGTTGTAAAATTTGTAATTTAACGGGTCTTAGTGCATCATGTGAAAAAGTTATATCTCCAATATGTATTACTTGTAGAAGATATGGGTACACAGCGGATGATTGCGCAGAGTGTCGTTGGACAGTTATGACGTGTAAGATTTAGATGTAAGTGTTTTGATTCGCAACAGTAGTCATTTAGCTAGTGTTTAGAAGTAATACTAGTTTGGCTGTGTAAAAAGAAAAATAGGAAAGTAAAAAGTATACACAGACATCTTTCAGACTTTGTCAGCTAGTACTAGTGGTACTGCTATTATGGATCAATTTTCCAAATTGCTAGAAGATAATGAACAACGGGAATCACTTAACGAACAGCTAAGTCAGCAGCTACAAGCTTTATCGGCAGAATAGCAGCCACAATCACGTTTGAATGAAATTAAAACTGTAGTTAATGTTCCCCCTTCATCTGCTGAACTTCAGTCATGAATAACATAATCACTTTCTCCAGACAAATATCAGAGGATGTTACTGTGTATACAAACGATGTGTTAGTCATGACCAAGTGAAGTAGCTAGTCAGATGAAGCATTTTTGCGAATTGCCATGTTGTGTATCACAGGTGAGGCTAATACCTATATCTCGTATCATGAAGCTCTTAATAAGACACCCACATCTGGAAGAGCAGAGGGTTCACGGCAAAGGTATAGAAAAAAAATAGTGCATGCTTTTTTAGGGTGATACTCAACAATTTAACACAAAGTGAAAGAAAAAGTTGAGTCATTTTCTGACAGGATATGAAAGATAAATGCACTGATGGATGACAGACACAAAGCCAGATGTGGATGAGGTCATGCTCAGAATAGCAGTGAATAGGACATTAGATGTCTTCTTGAGGGTGTTTCACCTGATTTTCCATGGCGGGAGTGAATGGAAAACCCACACATTTACAAGAAATAGATAGTGCAACAAAAATGCGTAGTGAGTGGAAGATTTTTAAGTCTGTTAACGAATGTTTCCATTGTGCCACCTAAGGAATGTTGCCATTGTGACCACCAGTGGTATTTGAGGCACAATGTTGCCAATCGCAATGTTATAATAGTCAACACTTCGGGCATATGGCTTGGGACTGTGAACCTAGAAAACATGATCAGTACAAGGGGAACGTAAAAATGTAAACGCCAATGGGAATGTTGCATTTGTCTGGAATCGATCCCAGAAAACGGCAGTACTGTCGAAACATACGCAGAGATGGACTGTTGCCTAATATCTTAGGTATTGAGGCACACGTATCAGTTGTGAGTCTAGACCTTGTGGACAAGAGGAGACTGGGAACTCCAAGATACCGATTGTGTACAATAGGAGACAATAAGATGGACTCAGCTGGGAGACCATAGCTCAAGTTTAAGGTAGATGGCACATGTTTTCGTGAGCAAAAGCGAACGGTGGGGCAGAGATTTACTGCTGTACTTGAATTAGACTTTATCGTTAGGCATCATCCTAAAATCGACCTTTGGCAAATAAAAATTAAACTCAGTGGGAATTCGTTTCTGATGGGTACAACAGTTGCAAATTTTTCACACCATCAGGTACGCCCATTGTTAAGGTAGTACCAAATAAACAGCGTATAAGTGCATTAGAAGTTGTTTGGCATGATAGAGTACCATTAGGTAGAGGAACGCTAATCTGGGTTACAGTAGATCTCGATGTGCCAAGCAAGCTTTATTGTTGATATAGCCACTGTCTACTAATAATATTCTGGATGAATAGCGTTGTTTTATATGGAGAAGTGCAGCACATGCTCCGAACATAAATGGCCAGATTATGGTGGCAATAAGCTTGTACAGTTCCTCTGATATTTCTACAGTTAAGGTTTATTCGGAACACTTTAGGGTATGCATTAACGGACAATTATCGTACAATTTCCAGTAGTAGTGTTAAGCTCTCGTTAACCGTGTTTTATGATCCATCTATAATCCGTCAAGTGGAAGTTAATCAATAAGTGGGTTCAGGTTCAAACTAGTAAAGTGCTACTTGTTTTAGAACAAAGGGATACACATGTTGTTACGTCAGTAAGAGATATTAGCAATTGTGTCAAGGAATTAGTCATCATTTGTCCAGCTCAGAACTACGTACCAACAGGGGATTCTGTGAAATTCAGTTAGTGCTACGAAATATGGAAGCACAATAGTCCAAAAGGATAGTATAAATGTCACAAGCACACTTTCAGCTCATTAACAATCAGTGGATCCATTCCACATTCTCACAATAAACAGTAATAGTGAATTGCTACAACAATAAAACATTTGTGGGCACGAAAAAACTAGAGTTCCGACAGAGTGAGTTATTTAACAGAACTAGGTGTGGCATAGCCAAAACTCAGTTTCGCCTTCCTGCTACAATTACAGGTACCACAATAATTACAGAAACTCGAGCAATGTTGTATTGGCTGGAGAAACCTTAAAGTGTGCTGTCCATACGAAACCTACCCTTCCTGAACAGTACCTTGGATCTCACTTTACTATAGGCAAAGGATGAGTTAATCATTTCAGAGAAAGGGCAAATTTCGGTAGATCAAATGTTATAGCACGTACGGAAACATCAAGAGAAACGTTGAAGAAATATCATTACGATCAGGGTATCAATCACTAGTGTTATTGGGATACTAGCATTTACTTATGTAGTTAATTTTTGTCTCCGAAGGAAAACCACTCATGAAAGAGAACAACTGTTCACGAAATTCCCACAGAGGAGATGTGTACAAATAAATAGGAGGCTTTAGAGGACACAATGTATGAAGAAGCAAACTAGGACAATAATATTTTTTTGTGGTTAAAGGAAACAAAAGTTCAAAGAAAATGCAAGTATATAAGTTAGTTCACTAGTGGGCTAAGAAAGAGTAAAATTTGGGACGAATTTTATTACAGTGGAGGGGAGTGTTACACATCAATAAAGTAAAGTACCGAAACGGGTAAGTGGAATTCTGTTAGTGTAAACAATTTTTTTTTTTTGGTGATTGGTTTTGATAGTGGATGTAGTCTTCTGAGCAGCAAGGAAGGCTTTTATTTGTCCCTGTCCTCAGGTTGCAATACAACAAACTTCGTCAAAGTGCCAAGAGCACAGGGGTGCTCAAGGAACTGTCAGGGGAATGTGATAAACTGCGTAGAGCCTATGAGCAACTACAAGAACAAACGAAATATGCAGTGGAAGTTGTGACACATTCACGGAGGAAGAGATGATGGTTGGGCCAACGGCCTTGCCGCTGTGGTAACACCGGTCCCGTCAGATCACCGAAGTTAAAGGCTGTCGGGTTGGGCTAGCACTTTGATGGGTGACCATACGGTCTGCAGGGCGCTGTTGGCAAGCGGGTGCACTCAGCCCTTGTGAGGCAAACTGAGGAGCTACTTGATTGAGAAGTAGCGGCTCCGGTCTCGGAAACTGACCTACGGCCGGGAGAGCGGTGTGACCACATGCCCTTCCATGTCCGCATCCAGTGACGCCTGTGGGCTGAGAATGACACGGCGGCCAGTCGGTACCTTTGGGCCTTCATGGCCCGTGCGGAAGGACTTTAGTTAGTTTTTTTTAGAGAGGATGGTTGGATGCTGGGGGTAAAATTTTGTAAACAGTGACTGGAACGGCAGATAATGGTGATATCAGGGAGTTAAATGAATCTGTGGAAACAGTAAAAATGTTCTCAGAGGGCAGTACGGTAGCACAAGGATGGCACACTACACAGCGAGTTTGGAGAGTGAATTACTTAACACCACACGGTTGTTAAGAAAACTGTCAGGTAGGGTAACATATTATGCTAGGGAATATGCACGTCTTACTAACCTGTGTAGCTGACCATTCAAAAAAAGTGACAACTGTGCCACGACTGCGTGGATCTACATTTTACAGTCATTAAAACGCGAGATACGAAAACATGTACTGCTCTTCTGGTGCATCACAGGTGACAGCTGGAACTACACTGGTGTCCACAGTTAAAGCAACAAACGACTGTTTTCCCCTCCAGTACCTAATTCGCGATATAATACAAACTGTTAACAGATGTCCATCCGATCGTGTTCTGCACGGAAGATGGCATTCTGGTCAGTGGACAATCACGCCGTCGATGATGTCATGGCATCTGTCAAATGGAGTAGTGTTTGGACACCCATCCACAATCGGTATGCAGTATGGCACAGAGAACACGCCTACCAGACTCTGCGGTGATGCGCCATAAGAAGAATGGAAGCAGGACAGTTGCAAACTCATGTGGCCCGATGGCTTAACGTAAATCGTTCTGTTGTTTCTCGAATATTGCGACATTTTGTAGAGACCAAAAATGTATCCCGAAGATGAGGGAAGGGCCGACCACGTGTGACATCAGAGAGAGCGAACCGTTATCTGTGTGTAAGTGCACGAAGTTACCACCTTAGTACTGTACAGTAACTGGCATCTGATCTCGCAGCATAGAAGGGATGTGCTGTATCGAGGCAAACACTGTAAAGAAGGTTTCGGCAGAGTGGCCTTTATTGTTGGAGACATGCTGTAGGTGTACCTCTGAAGCGTCTTCAAAGAAGGAAACGTCTAGTGGAGTCGTCAAGATGCTACCTGGACGGTCGAACAGTGGGCAAATGTTCTTCTCACAGATGAGTCCCGATTTGGTCTGGAGATTAATTCTCGGCAGATTCGCATGTGGAGGGAACGTGGAATACGATTTTGGCATAGAGACACTGTGGAAAGAGACATTTTGGGAAGAGACCGATATCGAAGAGGATCCCTAACAATGTGGGCAGGGTTTATGTTGACCACTTGATCACCTCTTTGTGAAATTGTAAGGGTTAATCGGTAAGGTGTATCGAGACGAGATCTTGGGACCTCATGTGCGGTTGTTGCGAGGTGCTGTGGGCCCAGATATTGTACTGATGCCGGCCGGATTGGCCGTGCGGTTCTAGGCGCTGCAGTCTGGTACCGCGAGACCGCTACGGTCGCAGGTTCGAATCCTTCCTCGGGCATGGATTTGTGTGATGTCCTTAGATTAGTTAGGGTTGGGTAGTTCTAAGTTCTAGGCGACTGATGACCTCAGCAGTTAAGTCCCATAGTGCTCAAAGCCATTTGAACCATTGTACTGATGGGCAATGATGCTCGAACTCATAGAGCAAGGATAGGTGACGTTTTCTTGGAAACGGAAGATATTGCACGCGTGGCATGGCTGCTCACTCTTCTGATTTGAATCCCATAGAGAACGTCTGGGATGCCCTAAGGATACAGGATGCATCACATCAACATTCACCAACCACTCTCCTAGACTTGTGAGTAGCTCTGCTGGAATAATGAGCATTACTGCCTCAACACGATATTGATGACATTATTCACAGCATGCCCCGTCGTCGTCAGGCCTGTATCACTGCCAGAGGTGGTCACACCCCATACTGAACACATTAACCAGTTGTCAGAATGTGTGCGTGCAAATCCATTAAGTCGGAAAAAACGAAGAACATTTTTCTACCGTTACGGATGTTGCAGTTGTTTACGTTCTGTATTTTTTACATTGTTTGTACTTTACACTGTTCCGAGACAAAATGAACGCGACTTTGCAAAATTTCCGTTTGTTGCTTTCATTTTAGCCACGACTGTAACTTGTCTGAGACGAACTAGCACTGGGTGGCCCAACAGACACATGACAGGTGCAGTACTGACTGTGTGAATATACACTTACAGTTACTAAAACGCGAAATTACACATCTTTCCCTCTTTAGAAAAAAAACACAAGCATTTTAAGAATTCAACTACGAAAAAAAGTTAAGTAACGTGGCAGATGGAAACTAACTAGGCTGAAAATAACGGTCAATGGCCGGTCCAAACGAACAAATGACAACTGAACTACAGACTGCGTGAAGCCACACTTTATACTAGAACGCGAGATTACATCTCTTAAATAAAAAAATGAAAAAAACAATGATTTTAAGAACTAAACTACAAAAAAACCACAGAAAAAGCTGAGAATATAATTTGTTGCACTGCTGGTGAGTCACAGGTGGCAGATGTAAACTAACTAGGCTGAAAATAACGGTCAATGGCCGGTCCAAACGAACAAATGACAACTGAACTACAGACTGCGTGAAGCCACACTTTATACTAGAACGCGAGATTACATCTCTTAAATAAAAAAATGAAAAAAAAGGATTTTAAGAACTAAACTACAAAAAAAACACAGAAAAAGCTGAGAATATAATTTGTTGCACTGCTGGTGAGTCACAGGTGGCAGATGTAAACTAACTAGGCTGAAAATAACGGTCAATGGCCGGTCCAAACGAACAAATGACAACTGAATTACAGACTGCGTGAAGCCACACTTTATACTAGAACGCGAGATTACATCTCTTAAATAAAAAAATGAAAAAAACAAGGATTTTAAGAACTAAACTACAAAAAAACCACAGAAAAAGCTGAGAATATAATTTGTTGCACTGCTGGTGAGTCACAGGTGGCAGATGTAAACTAACTGGGCTGAAAATAACGGTCAATGGCCGGTCCAAACGAACAAATGACAACTGAACTACAGACTGCGTGAAGCCACACTTTATACTAGAACGCGAGATTACATCTCTTAAATAAAAAAATGAAAAAAACAAGGATTTTAAGAACTAAACTACAAAAAAACCACAGAAAAAGCTGAGAATATAATTTGTTGCACTGCTGGTGAGTCACAGGTGGCAGATGTAAACTAACTAGGCTGAAAATAACGGTCAATGGCCGGTCCAAACGAACAAATGACAACTGAACTACAGACTGCATGAAGCCACACTTTATACTAGAACGCGAGATTACATCTCTTAAATAAAAAAATGAAAAAAACAAGGATTTTAAGAACTAAACTACAAAAAAACCACAGAAAAAGCTCAGAATATAATTTGTTGCACTGCTGGTGAGTCACAGGTGGCAGATGTAAACTAACTAGGCTGAAAATAACGGTCAATGGCCGGTCCAAACGAACAAATGACAACTGAACTACAGACTGCGTGAAGCCACACTTTATACTAGAACGCGAGATTACATCTCTTAAATAAAAAAATGAAAAAAACAAGGATTTTAAGAACTAAACTACAAAAAAACCACAGAAAAAGCTGAGAATATAATTTGTTGCACTGCTGGTGAGTCACAGGTGGCAGATGTAAACTAACTAGGCTGAAAATAACGGTCAATGGCCGGTCCAAACGAACAAATGACAACTGAACTACAGACTGCGTGAAGCCACACTTTATACTAGAACGCGAGATTACATCTCTTAAATAAAAAAATGAAAAAAACAAGGATTTTAAGAACTAAACTACAAAAAAACCACAGAAAAAGCTGAGAATATAATTTGTTGCACTGCTGGTGAGTCACAGGTGGCAGATGTAAACTAACTAGGCTGAAAATAACGGTCAATGGCCGGTCCAAACGAACAAATGACAACTGAACTACAGACTGCGTGAAGCCACACTTTATACTAGAACGCGAGATTACATCTCTTAAATAAAAAAATGAAAAGAAAAAGGATTTTAAGAACTAAACTACAAAAAAAACACAGAAAAAGCTGAGAATATAATTTGTTGCACTGCTGGTGAGTCACAGGTGGCAGATGTAAACTAACTAGGCTGAAAATAACGGTCAATGGCCGGTCCAAACGAACAAATGACAACTGAATTACAGACTGCGTGAAGCCACACTTTATACTAGAACGCGAGATTACATCTCTTAAATAAAAAAATGAAAAAAACAAGGATTTTAAGAACTAAACTACAAAAAAACCACAGAAAAAGCTGAGAATATAATTTGTTGCACTGCTGGTGAGTCACAGGTGGCAGATGTAAACTAACTGGGCTGAAAATAACGGTCAATGGCCGGTCCAAACGAACAAATGACAACTGAACTACAGACTGCGTGAAGCCACACTTTATACTAGAACGCGAGATTACATCTCTTAAATAAAAAATGAAAAAAACAAGGATTTTAAGAACTAAACTACAAAAAAACCACAGAAAAAGCTGAGAATATAATTTGTTGCACTGCTGGTGAGTCACAGGTGGCAGATGGAAACTAACTAGGCTGAGACGAAGAATCAATGGCCGTTACAAACAAACGACAACTGCGTTACTGACTTCGCGAATCTTTACTTTACAGTTACTAAAATGCGAGATCACACCTCTTAAATAAGAAAAAAACACACAGTAGAAAATTAATAATTAAGCCATTAAAAAAGAACACAGTAAATACTTCACACACGCCATCCATGTCATTTTGTGTAAAGTGTAGTTGTCTCGTGTAGGGGACGGTAAAGAGTGTTCGTATAATAGTGTGGGACTGTGCTTTTTATTCTCTCGAATAGCACCAGGAGGGCAGGCAAACGGAACACATCCATCCGTCACACAAACACACACACACGCACATACACCACCACCGACAGCTTAGGCCCAATTCACATAGAAATGGCGTGGCGTGGATACCCGGCGGCGGCCGACAAGTCAGGGACCATGTACGAAAGGGATGTAATCAATTCACACTGAAGTGGCGCTGTCAGAAAGACGTGGAACGGTCGTGTTTCGAATGTATCAGAATATGTCATCTTCCTCAGACGAATGTATTGATGTGCTAGATCTTTTGTAACTCGTTCTGAACAGCGAAGAAGACATCTGGTATATCCGTCATGGTTGAAAAAAGGGAAGAAGTATGTCACATTCGACGTAATGAAAGAACTGAACATGTTTCCCGAACGTTTCCAGCATTTTTACAGATTCTGTCAAAAATGTTTCTGTATTGCCTTAGAGAGCGAAGAACAGCGTTCCGAGAAAAGCAACGAAACTCAAATTTTTTGATCATAATTTCTATTTTTCAAATGATTTTCATTTGAACCTAAACCTGAGCGCTGCTGATTTTATTAGAGATGTTCAAAATATTACGAGAAATTTGATCACCCGTAAATATTTCACTACTGTAGACTATAAGTTCCTCCTAACAGGGCGTAGTTTCCTATTGTGTGATAAGGATTTTACTCTTATAGAAAAGAACAAAACACCCTTTCAGCAATAAAACTGGATTCCAGTACTTACCAACGTCAAGGACAACGGATTCCGTCTGTGCAAGATGGAACCTGAGGTTCGAAGCCCACTAGACCACTGGTTGCATAGAGGCTCATTTAAAATAACTGAGTATGTCTGGCTACACGTTTCGCCTGACAACCGTACTACATTATGGGAAAGGATGCCCTCCCGGTTGGCCGTGCGGTCTCATGCACGGCCTTCCGGGCGGGAAGGAGCGCCTGGTCCCCGGAACGAATCCGCCCGGCGGATTTGTGTCGAGGTCCGGTGAACCGGCCAGTCTGTGGATGGTTTTTAGGCGGTTTTCCATCTGCCTCGGCGAATGCGGGCTGGCTCCCCTTATTCCGCCTCTGTTACACTATGTCGGCTGGATTGAAGAGTTTTTAGCAAACAGAACACAGCATGTTGTTATCAATGGAGAGACGTCTACAGACGTTAAAGTAACCTCTGGCGTGCCACAGGGGAGTGTTATGGGACCATTGCTTTTCACAATATATATAAATGACCTAGTAGATAGTGTCGGAAGTTCCATGCGGCTTTTCGCTGATGACGCTGTAGTATACAGAGAAGTTGCAGCATTAGAAAATTGTAGCCAAATGCAGGAAGAACTGCAGCGGATAGGCACTTAGTGCAGGGAGTGGCAACTGACCCTTAACATAGACAAATGTAATGTATTGCGAATACATAGAAAGAAGGATCCTTTATTGTATGATTATATGATAGCGGAACAAACACTGGTAGCAGTTACTTCTGTAAAATATCTGGGAGTATGCGTGAAGTGGAATGATCATATAAAATTAATTGTTGGTAAGGCGGGTACCAGGTTGAGATTCATTGGGAGAGTTGTTAGAAAATGTAGTCCATCAACAAAGGAGGTGGCTTACAAAACACTCGTTCGACCTATACTTGAGTATTGCTCATCAGTGTGGGATCCGTACCAGATCGGGTTGACAGAGGAGATAGAGAAGATCCAAAAAAGAGCGGAGCGTTTCGTCACAGGGTTATTTGATAACCATGATAGCATTACGGAGATGTTTAGCAAACTCAAGTGGCAGACTCTGCAAGGGAGGCGCTCTGCATCGCGGTGTAGCTCGCTGTCCAGGTTTCGAGAGGATGCGTTTCTGGATGAAGTATCGAATATATTGCTTCCCGAGGAGATCACGAATGTAAAATTAGAGAGATTTGAGGGGCACGGAGGCTTTCAGACAGTCGTTCTTCCCGCGAACCAATACGCGACTGGAGGTAATGACAGTGGCACGTAAAGTGCCCTCCGCCACACACCGTTGGGTGGCTTGCAGAGTATAAATGTAGATGTAGATGTAGATTGCTGCGCAAACAAGTTCTCCACGCAAACATAGGGGTTACTCTCGTTTGGTGTGAGACGTTCACTGGGGGGTCCACCTGGGGCCGAACCGCACAATAACCCTGGGTTCGGTGTGGGGCGGCGGAGGGGTGAGTTGACTGCGGTAGTCGTCGTGTGGTTGTGGATCACTGCGGCTTCGGCGGGGACAGAGCGTCTCCGTCGTTTCCAGGTCCCGGTTAACATACAAAACATACAAGGGAAAGGAAAAGTCATTACATCGAGCAACCGTGGATTTGTCAAAGCACTGCAAAGAAGCCGAGAGGTGCTGAGCAAAGAAACCTGCCGCTAGATAACATTACAGTTTTTCGTAAGTTGTGTGATAAAATTTTGTCAGTTAAAAGTGCCAAGAAGAAATCCTTACTTGACGCATGGCAGTCTATCTTCAGTGAAAAACGAAATTTCTATGAGCAAGTACCAAGTGAACTGAATAATGGGTTTGCACGTCTGACTGACATAACCGATTGACTCAGGACGGAAAATGCAATGCTGACCGTACATGTTTTGTGTAACTGCAACACCACTGCATATTCTGTCAGTGAAAATTAACCTGTTAACAGCAATGAATTAAAAATAACAACATTATTTATGATAATGCTCGCAAGAGCGTGCAGTATTTCTTATGCACTGAAACTGGTAAATCACTGACATAAATCTGTTTGTATTTTCGAACCTTGGAAGAGTACAGTCATCGCTATTCTACTGTATTAACCCACCCTTTTATGTATAACAAATTCGTACAAGAATTTTAATTACGTGCTCTAGTCTGTATGTTTGTCTAGTATGTTTCAACACTCTTTCGTAAATTTTTCGTGCACGCTTTAATGTTTAACCCATTCATAGCGTTCTCTTTATCCCCCGCTGAATGTCCCTGTTAGGTTTCGTGCTTCTGCCAAGGAGTACAACGTAGATCAGGCTTTCCCAGCAAATGGGTCGCGACTTCGTTTTATTGTGTGGTAAAATTTTATGGAGGGTGTCACAAAATTTTGCTCTGTCCAGAATTCTAAACTTTACAAATGTACACTACGACACATTTAACTTTTTAACCAGAGCTGTAATAAAGCTCGAACAAGTTCGAGACTGTCTGCATAGGTGTGTGCCTAGAAACGATAGGTAGCAGTAAATTCTGAAACTTCCTCGCAGATTAAAACTGTGTGCCGGACCGAGACTCGGATTCGGGACCTTTACCTTTCGCGGGCAAGTACTCTACCATCTGAGCTACCCAAGCACGACTCATGCCCCCTCCTCACAGCTTTACATCCGCCAGTACCTCGTCTCCTACTTGCCAGAAGTACAGCTGTGAGGACTGTGCGTGAGTCGTGCTTGGGTAGCTCAGATGGTAGAGCACTTGCCTGCGAAAGGCAAGTCATCGAGTTCGAGTACCGGTCCAGCACACAGTTTTATTCTGCCAGGAAGTTTCATATCAGCGCACACTCCGTTGCAGAGTGAAAATGTCATTCTGGAACAGTAAATTCTGTTTGCTGGTAATTAGAACGACGGTAAAAATCTGGAATACTACTTACCGTATTCTTCCCACTTCGTGAAAGTAGGAGTCATCTTGACAGTGGGTAGTGGCGCAAAAATTTGAATTGAGAGATTTATTATTCGTAAATAATAAATTTGTGTATCTCGCGGCACGAGGCAGCAGGCTTGATGAGATGTTGAAAACATTAATTCCTTCCACCTCGCTATCACTGCCACTGGAAGAATGCCTTCTTTAATGAAACCTAAATCTTAAGGGATTGTAATCTGTATCACAAAAGAATGTCATCGTCCAGTTACTTGGCTGCATAGTTGCCCCTCAAATTAATATTAGGCTAGACAGCCTCCCAACGACAGTCTTACAGTTTGTAGGATACTGCGGGCCTCTCAAACGCAGACAGCGTCTAGTTTGTCCTACACTCGATGATATTCCTGCTCTTGCATCCTAGTTACTACACCTTCTAACTACTGAGAAGCAAGCTTAATAAAATGAAAACAAATGTTATATCGTGAGCAGATTCAGTTGTAAGAATACATTCTTGTTAAACCACACTACAGCAGCTGTTGAATAATCCTTCATTAGTACAACTGGCTTCACAACCTAAAATAGCATCAGGTACATATTCAAATCATTTACAGAGAAACGTAGAAATTATTGGACACCCCTATCACGCAACTTGACTGACTGTGTCCATGGAGGCGTCGAATAATTGCTGCGATTCGCTATAAATGACTTGAATACGTACCTGGTGATTTACAGTGTCTGTAGGTTGAAAAATCGGTTTTACTAATAAAGGATTATTCAACAATTGCTGCAGTTTTGTTTAACATGAAAAAAATTAATAAGGGTGTTTGGGAAGCAGGTAGTTAGCTACAATAAAAAGATCCAAGTTATAATGAGCCATTAAATTTGATTAAGAGTGGAATTGTCCTCTTTGAAGCTGACGTCTCACATTAGCAAGGAATTCATAATTACAGGCGTCGTTGGTACCTATTATTTTTGACAACAGCACACAAAAGGCATCTTCTGGCGAACGTCTTCCCTTGTACGCCATTAAAGACACTTCAGTCAATCATATTAACCATTATCTTTAGGCCGAGCGGTCTGAGGCGCTACAGTCATGGACTGTGCGGCTGGTCCCGGCGAATGTTCGAGTCCTCCCTCGGGCATGGGTGTGTGTGTTTTTCCTTAGGATAATTTAGGTTAAGTAGTGTGTAAGCTTAGGGACTAATGACCTTAGCAATTAAGTCCAATAAGATTTCACACACATTTGAACGTTTTTGTACGTTATCTTTAGCACAAAACAGGTATTCACTACAGAAAGAAACTGCAACAAGCACTTTGAATTCAGAAAATGTACAAATCTGTAAAATAGTAAATAACGAAATTTGCACTGCCACAGAGGACTTAGGAAATTGTAAAAGAAACACTCGCTTGCTGAGTATTGTAATCTGTGCCAAAAGACCGGGCATTAGTATTTCAAAAATGCGGCCAGTCGACCATCTGCGTGATTGAACAGTGAAGACAAAACATTAGAAATTTTCGCAAGCGGAAAGCCATGCACTGGAATCACTTATCCATCATGTTTAAGCCGCCTTCTGACTCGAGAACGAGGACCTACAGTTCTAAAAATCCTCACAACGAGAAATCGTACTTGCACACACAGCCAACAGTCACTTCTTACACAACACGTTACTTTCGAGTAATCAGTCGAAATAAGAACCTGCCGCTATTTAGATGCTGTTTCGGGCATACTGATCGGTGTCCGAAAAACTTTAGTACTTCAAAACTACTAAATTAGCCCCGAAATGATTAGTTTCAGCGTCCTTACAGGTTACCTGCCTTTACAACGCGGATCGGTACCGACTTGAGACAACACCGACTACAAGGAAGGCCTCGGCGCTTGTTCGTGACGTCACGTCAGCTAGGCACGGACAACGCCAGGTCTGTTGCAGGCATACTCATAATGGTGGTGTCTCCCTCTCTGACACAGGAAAATGTGAAATTATTGGCGGTAGTTGACCAACACACATTGTTCTGAGAGATTTCTGCAATCAATTAATTGTGCAATTCATTACACTTCTTAACAAATAGTTTACTCCTGAACTTAAATTTCCACCTGTTTTAAGGATTGACGTACAAAAACAACTTCATGGTCCAGCAGCAACAGAATTCGTACTTCTTTACCTTATCTGTAAATCCGAGGATGTTACGTTTGTACTGTGTTGCTTTTACAAGAAACTGTGAACATATTGGTGCTGTTCTTTAGGTATCTTGGTTAACTATGGGGTGTGGAACACTGAATGTTAATGAAATATCTTAAGATTGTACACGTTTGGGGATGGGGTGGGGGACAGAAGAAGAGGCAAAAGAGAGAGACTTGTTGTGTGTGTGTGTGTGTGTGTGTGTGTGTGTGTGTGTGTGTGTGTGTGTGTGTGTGTGTGAAGTGTTATGAAACAATGTGTGTATAGTGTGTGCAGTGACTGATAGTGAAATATGAGTGAATAGTGTGGCATTACATTATTTAATGAGTTATTTGTAAATAAATTATTGTATACCAGGAGTAAAATCTAATGATTGTCTCTAAGTAGAAGTCTGTAAATATATGTGTATACGAATTAGCTTATTGTAAATTGATCTAAGCTTGTAAATACTTTGACATGTCCTATATCCTTGTAAAAAGAGATCTACGGATGAATAAAACTACTACTACTACTACTACTACTACTACTACTACTACTAAATTTTTTTTATCTTATAAAGTTTCTCCTTTCAGTTGCAAGAGGGGAATATTTATCCTATCTTATGTGCATGTTTAAAAAAGTTTAAGCTCAGCAGTATTTTCGATGTAAGAAGCTATTTTGTTTCCTCTTTAGAATTCCTTTCCGACTGTAATCTATTGACTGGCAACAGTTGGACATTTACACATGTAAATTAGTTCACATTTCCAGTGACGAAGTCAAACGAAAATATATAAGTAAAAGAAACGAGTTCATTGTCAGGGGGTTGGGGTAAGTTTCGATAGCAAAATGGATCAAGTAAATATAGTTACTTGAATGTAAAATTTCCGAAGCTTGCAATGGGGCAAAGCATCTTCTAATATTGATCTACGTTTGTTTCCACAGGATTCAGTAATACAGAACTATGATCTTCATTTGTAGCTTTACGATAGTAAGAAAATCTTTCATCTAAATAAAACTGCAGAATCCAAAACAATACCAAACATTTTGTCCAAAAATAAGAGATTTCTAGTGATAAGCACGCCCAGGCGTTTCTGCCTGCAACAGACCTGGCGTTCGCCGTGCCTAGCTGACGTGACGTCACCAACAAGCGCCGAGGCCTTCCTTTGAGTCGGTGTTGCTTGAGAGCGCAAACACCTTAGCTATGACTCCTCTCCACTACCCGCACGCTTCCGCACCGTGAGTCACATGAGTCATAACCACTTTTGCACACGAATGAATGCATACTAAATCTTACAGAAGCACCAAAATCCTGAGGTTCCGTCCTTCATTATCTTCTTCAGTGTGTTATTAAAATAAATAGATCTTAGCCTGAAGGATTAAGAACCTACAGGAACTATTTTAAGTTGTTCGCGGCATAACGAGAAATCTCATTGCAGACCAGTTCGGGGATTCCCTTCCGATACTGCCGTTGTTCACGCTAATTAGCTCACGGATTTGCGGACATGAAAATTGTTGTAGGGCATTCTAGTTACCCTCTGACTTCATGAGCACATGACACAACCATGTTAACTATAGAAGCTTTGCCGCCAGATCGACCCAGCGCCTTCTACACGTAACGCCCTGACGAATGACTGCCGAAAGCCATTTCATTTTCACTCTTTTACATGAATTTAACTATAAATAAATAGTTTAATCACCTCACCTTATGGGTGGCGTGATTTCTTCTCTTCACGTTTAGGTGAAACTTTTTACAATATTATTATTACCACACATTATTATTGTGAGTTTAAATAAAATTCAGAGATAGATATAGGGTAAGATACTTTTTATACAATACTGTGTTACTTAGTCACTGCTTTACAATGTGAATGGAGTTAATAAAAAGCTATGACAGATAGTTTTAGTGTCTTGAGTAACGTTAATTATGTTGCTCAGACAATGGTTTCGAATTAAGATGCATATCTTCTTTTACAAGTTAAATAAGCGAAATAAAATTTTACTAGACATTACCTTAAAATATGTGTGAAAGTAATGAAATAAATTTAAAAAAATGAGAATATATTGCTGAATAGACAACTTATCAGCGCTACTGGCCACGCGCGGCATGAAACGGCCACTGCCTTCTATTTAACCACTGACACATCTTTTAACACGTGTTTTCTGTGTTTGCGATAACATTATTTATCTGCTACTACGGAATGGCACAACACTTATGATAATATTAAAATAAATATATGAGATGTAACTTGAACAGAAAGTTGTTGCAATCAGTTTATCAATGAAAGGAATATTTTACCTGTTGATATTCATCCTTTTGAACGATTCAGACAACTCCGTAATAGAGAGGTATTGCTGGCGTGACAGTTGAGTTGCTGCATCTTGTAAAACAAAATCTAGTAACAGTTTCGGTACCCTCGCTTCGTTAGATTTGTTTATTATTACTTTTATTTTCGCTGTTACCGGCTTTACAACTGTAATCATAGAAAAAGAAAAAAGATGGTTACAGCATATCTGAAAAAAACAACACTTAGTTCAAATCTGTCATAATATCCACTAACAGGAGCAAAGGATATCTGAAGCATGACATGTATTTATGTTTTGCAAAATGTTGGGCTGACACCGCCGCAAACAGTCATATAGTGATCTTTATTGTACATAGATTGTAACAAATAATTAGCCATTAGGAAACACTTACTGAAATCAAAATCTTCGTTATTGGTACTGAACATTTCCAGACCTCTTCTCATCTCATTTCTCCAGTTGTATTGGGCAATATCCTGCATTATCATTTGTGACACAAGTCCGCTCGCCGTAGTTTTAGGATTCCAATAGACCGAGAAAGATTCCAGTCTAATAAGCTGGTAGAACGATGTAGCGTTCTGAGCAGTGATTGCCGGTTTCCACTTGCTGAAAATTATGAAGGGAAATTTTTACGAGTGATCAGTGAACAAAAAGGTTCGCGTAATGCTGAAGTCCACACAGTATAAAATAAGTTTTCTTTATTACCTGTTGGTTGTTTCGAGGGAGACATTCTGAACACAGAAACCACAAAAAAATGGGTGATCTCGATTTGTGATAGTGTCTTCATAGCGAATATGTATATTTCGAAAAAAGATCTGCAAGTTGTTTATTATCGTGGTGAGAAGACTTTCAGTGAAAGTCTTAGAATCCTCTGGACCTATCAAGCAAACATAAGACAATATATACTAAGTTGATGATATTTAGCTGTAATAATAACAAAGACAAAACAAATTCAAAACCAAATACAGCGCGCGCGCGCGCGTATGTGTGTGTGTGTGTGTGTGTGTTTTTGCTTCTCCCCACACAATACGCGACAGGCTTTATTCCTTCCTTGCTTCTTTTTGGTTTTGTTGCTACACAGTTGTCATATGCTGGACGAACAGCGTTACAACTTCAACATTTATATAAAAAAAAGCAGAGATACACGTTTCACTTAATTCGTCAGACAAAAACAAAGGAGACGTCTTATTTCTTAGACGCTTTATGACTGAGAGAAACGAGAATATTCATGTGCTGAAAACTTGTCTCCGCTCAGTGCACATAATAATGTACATTTTATGTCAGAGAGTTTGTAACTACGACGCAGCAATGGGGCTGTTACAAACACTTTTTGCTACAAATAAAATACCGCACTTCACGGGAATTATCAAGCTGTGTGTTGCTCTCAACGCTCAAACAATAAAAATTAGTTCAGTTGGCAAATTCCTTAACATCAGCTGACATGTCTATTGCAAAACGTCTGCAAAAAGCTACCGAGTAAACGTTCAGAGCGAAGACAAATATTATGTTTGACGTTATTTGTTGCTTTATCAGTCACTCTTCTCTTCGCTTTTTACATTTCCAATACATCTAGTTTGACAAGTCTGTTTGTGGGACTGACATGTAAGTGTCTGCGTCTTACCTGACCCTAATAAACTTTCCGCTTCAAGGTCTTCCAGTTTCTTTCGTTTTGCTGCTCGCATAAGCCGTTTCTCTTTTTCTGGATCATACTCTCTGTCAAGTACAGGTCCAGCGATGATATAAACATCCTACGAAAAATTAAGTCAAAGTTACTTGAACAGCATATGCCAAGTAATAAATTTGCAATAACAATTCAAGTTGTATATTGTTTATCCAGAAGGTGAAATCAGGTTGTACAGAGAGAGAACTGAAAAATTTTAATGGCTATGATTAATAAATGAAAGAACTGAAAAGTGAAGTAAGCAGTAACGTCATTCTCAGACCATTTTACGAGTTTTGAAATGTATTTAGTTTTCTTTTGTACTTTAAATAATAGGAATATTACACAGTTTTAGTTTTGAGGAACCATTCTAATATTCCTCTGTAATTATTTAAGCAAATCACAGAAATTTAAGGGGGACAAGAATTTTTTTGGATTACGATTCAGTGCTTTAAAAGTGTGAATCATCTCACATAATGTTAACAGTGTTCATTCAACATCGACCATGGCAACAATGAGCTGCATTTTTACTACGCCTAGCCCTATTAGCCCGCCCGAAGCAGAGTATACCTAAGTTATCAGAACAAATTCCGACGAAAAATATGCCCCCTACCATCTGAAACATAGGCACATACTGTCATCCACACAAGTCTCATAAAATAAGGCTCTCTGTCAGAGAAGATAGGCTTAGGTGTATATCCAGAGTACGCCTCTGGCCGAAGGGGAGGGGGGCGCCAATACATCATTCCGTCACCTCCATTTCTAGTATGCTGCAGACAACTGGTAGTTATAGCAATAATAAAGGATTTTAACATAATAGTAATAATAATAATAATAATAATAATAACACTAACATCGAAATGGAAGATATCGCGGAACAGAAAAGCAGCTACAATCGCTTAGTGGTGGAAAGGATACAGTGCCTGATGAGGTACCTGGAAGATTCTACAAGGATTATGGGAAAAACTTTGCTCCTCGTCAAGCTGCAGTTTATCGTAAATCGCTGCAGCAACGAAGGCTACCTAGCGACTGGAAAGAAGCGCAGATCATTCCCGTTTACAAGAAGGGTCGTAGGACAGATGCACATAAGTATAGACCTACATCGTAGGCGTCAGTCTGTTGCAGAATTATGGAACGTGTTTTATGCTCAAGAATTACGACGTTTTTGGAGAATTGACATGGTTTCCGCAGAGATCCTGCGAAACTCAGCTCGCTCTATTACTCCATGAGATCCACGGCCCCGTAGACAACGGCGCTCAGGTTGCTGCTGTGTTCCTTGACCTCAGGAAAGCATTTGACACCGTCCCGAACTGCTGTTTAGTGAAAAAAAAACGAGCTGACCGAGTATCGGAGCAGATTTGCAACTGGGTTCAAGACTTCCTTGCAGATAGAACTCCACGCGTCGCTCTTAAAGGAAAAAAATTGACAGGTGTAAAGGTAATTACGGCAGAAATGCAAGGAAGTGGGATAGGACCGTTACAGTTTACAGTGTATATAAATGATCTACTATGAAGCGTCGGAAGCTATTTAAGACGATGCGGTTGTCTGCAAGAAAGTATAACGCCAGAAGACAGTATCGATTTGCAGGATGACCCACATAAGATTGACTGATGGTGCAGACTCTCGCTATTGACTCTGAACGTAAATAAATGTAACATATTGCGCATGCTTAGGGAAAGAAATGCACTATTGATCACAATTTGCTGGAAACAGTATATACCCAAAAATGTCTAGGAATTACTATCAAGAGCCAACCTTAAGTGGAATAACCACATAAAACAAATAGTAGGAAAAGCAGTTGCGAGACAGATTCATAGGAAGAATCTTAACGAAATGTAAAAAAAAATGGCTCTCAGCACTTCTGGGGGCATCAGTCCCCTAGGACTTAGAACTACTTAAACCTAACTAACCTAAGGACAACACAAACGCCGGCCGTGTGGCCGACCGGTTCTAGGCGCTTCAGTCTAGAACCGCGCGACCGCTACGGTCGCAGGATCGAATCCTGCCTCGGGCATGGATGTGTGTGATGTCCTTAGGTTAGTTAGGTTTAAGTTGTTCTAAGTTCTAGGGGACTGATGACCTCCGATGTTAAGTCGCATAGTGCTCAGAGCCATTTGAACTATTTGACATCACAAACATCCATGTCCGAGGCACGATTCGAACCTGTGACCGCAGCGGTAGCGCGGTTCCAGACTGTCGCTCCTAGAACCGCTCCGCCACATCGGCCGGCTTAACGAAATGTAACTCATCCCACGAAGGAAGTGATTAACAAAGCGCTTGTTCGACGGATTCTTGAGTATTACTAATCAATCTGGGATTCTTACCTTGTAAGAAATGAAAAATTAATTAAAAGATCTGCAGCTGTCATTTTTAATATTTACTTTACTTACGCCAAGAGCTTCGGTGTTTCATTACACCATCTTCAGTTCCCTTGATCAGTGTAAATTGGCAGGAAACTTACCTCGTGTGCAGTCATAACAGGGGCCAATATTGTACAACTTGTGTCCGTAGACTTTTATTCAAAGAACGAATCATAGGTAATTACAATCAACAGAAGGTACAAATAAGTAACCGATACGGAAGAGGAATCATATAATTTCCTACGTTTCATTCTTTAAATAGAAATCTACGGAAGTTAATGATTTTTGCTGCATCATCAGTTTCGGATGGTATCAGTTTTTCACCCTCAAGTAACACAAAATTGAACATTTAATTACCATCGCAAAAACCAACTGCAAAATGACTTAGTCACGATATCATTATAAGGAAAAGTGTGAGGTTATCTACATCGGTGTGAGAAGGAGTCCATTAAATTTCGGTTACACGATAAATTACACGAATTTAAAGGCTCTCAGTTCAACTAAATACCCAGGAATTACAGTTACGAACAACTGAAATTGGTACGATCATATAGATAATGTTGTGGGGAAGGCAAAAGACTGCGTTTTGTTGGAAGAACACTTAAAAGATGTAGATGGTCTACTTAAGAGACTGCTTACGCTAGGCCTGTCCGTCGTGTGCTAGAATAATGCTGTGCGGAGGATTAACGGAGGACATCGAGAAAGTTCAGAGAAGGGCAGCTCGTTTATAATTATCACGAAATAGGGGAGAGAGTGTCTCGGATTGGGTAAGCGACTTAGGGTGGCAGTCACTAGCACAAAGGCGTTTTCGTTCCGGCGAGATCTTTCCACGAAATTTCAGTCCCCATCTTATTGCTCTGAATGCGAATATATTTATTTTTCTCCAACCTAGATAGGGAGAAATTATTATCGTAAGAGAAGCCAGAACTCGTATAGAAAGATTTAACTGATCATTTTTCCACGTGTTGTTAGGGTGTGGAACGCTAGAGAAATAATAATAAATTATAGGTATGTGAATCAAATTTACCTTCTCTTCTAACGAACATTGTAGAAGTGTTCTCCTTATGTGGCGTCGCAAGTTTGTTGCGAGTCCTCCCGTTTTTATTCTTTTAAAGCAAATAGACCATTGTACTTCACTGCTTCTGCTTTTCGCAAAATACTTCCATCCTGGGATGGTACCGTTCTGCAACACCACTGATGTCCGAAGACTACCCGGAGGAACTAACGCATAGACCAAGTCTTGCATACAACACGTACACGTTTATGGTATGTTAGGCCATGCCACACGGCAAGAGGTACATTATGGTCTCGGCAAATGCTGTACCGGTTGTTACGTCGTCTCTCTGCTGCTAGTTTGTAACCATAGGCATTGTTATTAAAATACCGCTGATAGCTTTTTCAGAATTTTGTAATAATATGGTTCAAATGGCTCTGAGCACTATGGGACTTAACATTTGTGGTCATCAGTCCCCTAGAACTTATAACTGCTTAAACTTAACTAACCTAAGGACATCACACACATCCATGCCCGAGGCAGGATTAGAACCTGCGACCGTAGCGGTCACGCGATTCCAGACTGGAGCGCCTAGAACCGCACGGCCACACCGGCCAGCATTCTGTAATACCCCAATATTTTAAAGCAATGGAAATTTTATGAATAAGCGTTAGACATTTTTAAAGAAGTTTTATTTAAAAACCAAAAATTTTAATTTCGTACTCGGGATTTTTTTACGTGGTTGTTAGTAAAAATGTGAAAAAAACTGGTACAACCGAGACGAAACAAATACCGAAAAATGCCTGTTATTCAGAAATAAAATACCGGTATCGGTTTAACAGGTCGGTTTTCCCATCCCTAGGTCAAGGTGATAAAGATGGTGTAATGGAACACCGAAACTGGTTGTGTACACAAATCGAATTCAAAAGTTACAGTTGTAGCTGTTTCAAGTTTCATTTCATATTGAACAGCCGAAGTGCTTGAAACCATCCATTACAAGAATGAAAATATAAATATCTTACCAGGATAGAGGAGATAGAGAAGATCCAACAACGAGCAGCGCGTTTCGCCACGGAATCCCTTTGCCGGCGAGAGAGCGTTATGAGGCTAGGAGCAAATTGAGACGCTTATAGCGCGTGTGGCGTGGCTCAGCGCAGCGCGCGTTTTGTAACATCGCAGATTCAAATGGGACCGCGCAAGGTGCAACACGACGGGACTGGGACGCGAAACGCGCCTGCGCCAGGTCGCGCGGTGTTGTGGTTGAGGCACAGTTTCTCGCACCGCGCGTCACGCGAGCACTGCGGGAGGGATGAGTCGAGGAGCGGGAATGCAGTCCTGCCATATGCTCACTTCGACATGGCCATATGGCCAGTGGATATATATGTATTGCCCTTGCGAATAATCAGCTTTACTGTATACTGAGTTTTATTGTCACTAAGTAGTGTTTCGTTTTTCGCAGTTTAAGCGCTCCATTTATTTTCGTTAACTCATAACAGTTAACTGTTACACATATCAGTATACTTCTTGTTTGTTTATTCTTTTGTCAATAACAATGCACGTTTCAATAACTGGTGAACGAAACTTTCTGGCAGACTAAAACTGTGTGCCGGACTGAAATTCGAACTCGGGACCTTTGCCTTAGCCGGCCGGTGTGGCCGAGCTGTTCTAGGCGCTTCAGTCTGGAACCCAGTGACCGCTACAGTCGCAGCCTCGGGCATGGATGTGTGTGATGTCCTTAGGTTAGTTAGGTTTAAGTAGTTCTAAGATCTAGGGGACTGATGACCTCAGAAGTTAAGTCCCATAGTGCTCAGAGCCATTTTTTGATCCTTTGCCTTTCGCAGGCAAGTGCTCTACCAACTGAGCTACCCAAGCACGACTCACGCTCCGTCCTCACAGCTTTACTTCCTCCAGTACCTCGTCTACTACCTTCCAAACTTTACAGAAGCTCTCGTGCGACCCTTTCAGGACTAGCACTCCTGAAAGAAAGGATATTGCGGAGTCATAGCTTAGCCACAGCCTGGGGGATGTTACCAGAATGAGGTTTTCACTCTGCAGCGGAGTGTGCGCTGATATGAAACTTCCTGGTAGATTAAAACTGTGTGCCGGACCGAGACTCGAACTCAAGTCTGCCAGAATGGCGGCACGGTAGCTCAGCGTTTTCGGTGAGAGGGCTGTTGGCTCTCTGTAATAAAAAAAAAAACTGAGTAAAGGAATCAACGATCAACTTGCACGGATGGCTTGTGGCGTCCTCCCAGACCAAACGTAACGAACATTACCGACGGAAAAAAAGAGTTGGTAGGACACTTGCCCGCGAAAGCCAAAGGTCCCGAGTTCGAATCTCGGTCCGGCACACAGTTTTAATCTGCCAGGATGTTTCATATCAGTGCACACTCCGCTGCAGAGTGAAAACCTCATTCTGGAAACTGTTGAACCATTAGCTACTGTTAGTATATTTTTTGCCTCCACAATGTGTTCAGATCGTAAGAAGGGACAGACGATTCATCGTGATGGTAGTGAATAAGGAGGTAAGGAATATTACAAAATCCTGTGATCTAGAAGCAAGGCAGGAAAGTAAAACAAGGTTATATACTTGATGACTGTTATGCCGGAGTATCTCTACAATCTGTTAAAAAAAGCCGAAAATACGTAATTTCCACAGGTATGACCCCTTTGTGCTCTTGCTAAAAAGCTTCGGAGATATGAAGTACATTAGTTTCTCTATCATTATTTGGATATGGATGTAATAACAGACGTTATACTACGTATTATGTGGACATCACATTTCCACTGCAAGCTAGAAACAGTCGAGAAGCTCTTATGTATAAGAATGTTTTAATCGGATCGTCACGACGAGGAAAAGCATTTCAGTGGTCGCATACACACTATCAGCATTAATAAACTAATCACACAACAGACTACACAAATGAAGTAGTGGTTGGTATTATTACGAAAGTGTGAGTATCGTGAAAGAGTGTGGTGATTTGATATATTTAATTTGTTGAAATGTATTACTGACAAAGACAGAACTGTTTCATGACAATGTTTTTCGAACGACGTGAACTCTTCCTCTCACAAAGCACACTTGGCAAACTTCTGCATTCCTTCCGTGCGCAATATTCTCAGCTGCTGACGATACACTGACCATTGTGTTGTGCCACGTACCAATTTTTTACTTCTATCAGTAACATGCCATTAACCATGGACCTTGCCATTGGTGGGGAGGCTTGCTTGCCTCAGCGATACAGATGGCCGTACCGTAGGTGCAATCACAACAGAGGGGTATCTGTTGAGAGGCCAGACAAACGTGTGGTTCCTGAAGAGGGGCAGCAGCCTTTTAGTAGTTGCAGGGGCAACAGTGTGGATGATTGACTGATCTGGCCTTGCAACACTAACCAAAACGGCCTTGCTGTGCTGGTACTGCGAACGGCTGAAAGCAAGGGGAAACTACAGCCGTTATTTTTCCCGAGGGCATGCAGCTTTACTGTATGGTTAAATGATGATGGCGTCCTCTTGGGTAAAATATTCCGGTGGTAAAAAGTCACCCATTCGGATCTCCGGGCGATGACTACTCAAGAGGACGTCGTTATCAGTAGAAAGAAAACTGGCACTACGGACTGGAGCGTGGAATGTCAGATCCCTTAATCGGGCAGGTAGGTTAGAAAATTTAAAAAGAGTAATGGATTGGTTGAAGTTAGATATAGTGGGAATTAGTGAAGTTCGGTGGCAGGAGGAGCAAGACTTTTGGTCAGGTGAATACAGGGTTATAAATACAAAATCAAATAGGGGTAATGCAGGAGTAGGTTTAATAATGAATAAAAAATAGGAGTGCGGGTAAGCTTCTACAAACAGCATAGTGAACGCATTATTGTGGCCAAGATAGACACGAAGCCCATGCCTACTACAGTAGTACAAGTTTATATGCCAACTAGTTCTGTAGATGATGAAGAAATTGATGAAATGTATGATGAGATAAAAGAAATTATTCAGGTAGTGAAGGGAGACGAAAATTTAATAGTCATGGGTGATTGGAATTCGAGAGTAGGAAAAGGGAGAGAAGGAAACAGAGTGGGTGAATATGGATTGGGGGAGAGAAATGAAAGGGGAAGCCGTCTGGTGGAATTTTGCACAGAGCATAACTTAATCATAGCTAACACTTGGTTCAAGAATCATAAAGAAGGTTGTATACATGGAAGAATCCTGGAGATACTAGAAGGTATCAGATAGATTATATAATGGTAAGACAGAGATTTAGGAACCAGGTTTTAAATTGTAAGACATTTCCAGGGGCAGATGTGGACTCTGACCACAATCTATTGGTTATGAACTGTAGATCAAAACTGAAGAAACTGCAAAAAGGTGGGAATTTAAGGAGATGGGACATGGATAAACTGACTAAACCAGAGGTTGTACAGAGTTTCAGGGAGAGAATAAGGGAACAATTGACAGGAATGGGGGAAAGAAGTACAGTAGAAGAAAAATGGGTAGCTCTGAAGGATGAAGCAGTGAAGGCAGCAGAGGATCAAGTAGGTAAAAAGACGAGGGCTACTAGAAATCCTTGGGTAACGGAAGAAATATTGAATTTAATTGATGACAGGAGAAAATATAAAAACGCAGTAAATGAAGCAGACAAAAAGGAATACAAACGTCTCAAAAATGAGATCGACAGGAATTGCAAAATGGCTAAGCAGGGATGGCTAGAGGACAAGTGTAAGGATGTAGAGGCTTATCTCACTAGGGGTAAGATAGATACTGCCTACAGTAAAATTAAAGAGACCTTTGGAGAAAAGAGAACCACTTGTATGAATATCAAGAGCTCAGATGTAAAGCCAGCTCTAAGTAAAGAAGGGAAAGCAGAAAGGTGGAAGGAGTATATAGAGGGTCTATACAGGGGCGATGTACTTGAGGACAATATTATGGAAATGGAAGAGGATGAGGATTAAATGGGAGATACGATACTGCGTGAAGAGTTTGACAAAGCACTGAAAGACCTGAGTCGAAACAAGGCCCCGGGAGTAGACAACATTACATTGGAACTACTGACGGCCTTGGGAGAGCCAGTCCTGACAAAACTCAAAAATGGTTCAAATGGCTCTGAGCACTATGGGACTCAACTGCTGTGGTCATCAGTCCCCTAGAACTTAGAACTACTTAAACCTTACTAACATAAGGACATCACACTCATCCATGCCCGAGGCAGGATTCGAACCTACGGCCGTAGCAGTCGCACGATTCCGGACTGCGCGACTAGAACCGCAAGACCACCGCGGCCGGCTGACAAAACTCTACCATCTGGTGAGCAAGATGTATGATACAGGCGAAATACCCTCAGACTTCAAGAAGAATATAATAATTCCAATCCCAAAGAAAGCAGGTGTTGACAGATGTGAAAATTACCGAACTATCAGTTTAATAAGTCACAGCTGCCAAATACTAACCCGAATTCTTTACAGACGAATGGAAAAACTGGTAGAAGCCGACCTCGGCGAAGATCAGTTTGGATTCCGCAGAAATGTTGGAACACGTGAGGCAATACTGACCCTACGACTTATCTTAGGAAATTGATTAAGGAAAGGCAAACCTACATTTCTAGCATTTGTAGACTTAGAGAAAGCTTTTGACAATGTTGACTGGAATACTCTCTTTCAAATTCTCAAGGTGTCAGGGGTAAAATTCACGGAGCGAAAGGCTATTTACAATTTGTACAGAAACCAGATGGCAGTTATAAGAGTCGAGGGGCATGAAAGGGAAGCAGTGGTTGGGAAGGGAGTGAGACAGGGTTGTAGCCTCTCCGCGATGTTATTCAATCTGTTTATTGAGCAAGCAGTAAAGGAAACAAAAGAAAAGTTCGGAGTAGGTATTAAAGTCCATGGAGAAGAAATAAAAACAATGAGGTTCGCCGATGACATTGTAATTCTGTCAGAGACAGCAAAGGACTTGGAAGAGCAGTTGAACGGAATGGACAGTGTCTTGAAAGGAGAATATAAGATGAACATCAACAAAAGCAGAACGAGGATCATAGAATGTAGTGGAATTTAGTCAGGTGATGCTGAGGGAATTAGATTAGGAAATGAGACACTTAAAGTAGCGAAGGAGTTTTGCTATTTGGGAAGCAACATAACTGATGATGGTCGAAGTAGAGAGGATATAAAATGTAGACTGGCAATGGCAAGGAAAGCGTTTCTGAAGAAGAATAATTTGTTAACATCGAGTATAGATTTAAGTGTTAGGAAGTTGTTTCTGAAAGTATTTGTATGGACTGTAGCCATGTATGGAAGTGAAGCATGGACGATAAATAGTGTGGACAAGAAGAAAATACAAGCTTTCGAAATGTGGTACTATAGAAGAATGCTGAAGATGAGATAGGGGGAGATCACATAACTAATGAGGAGGTATTGAATAGAATTGGGGAGGAGTTTGTGGCACAACTTGGCAAGAAGAAGGGAACGGTTGGTAGGACATGTTCTGTTCTCAGGCATCAAGGAATCACAAATTTAGCATTAGAGGGTAGCGTGAAGGGTAAAAATCGTAGAGGGAGACCAAGAGGTGAATACACTAAGCAGATTCAGAAGGATGTAGGTTGCAGTAAGTACTGGGAGATGAAGAAGGTTGCACAGGATAGAGTAGCATGGAGAGCTGCATCAAATCAGTCTCACGACTGTAGACAACAACAACATCAATATCAACTATTTTATCTGCGAATCACACATTGTCAGTTTGGCAATTCGTAGGTGAGTAACCAGCATCAGGCATGTGCGTGTCATTCCGCCTGAAGGGTACGCTCATCGTGACTTTGATACTGCTCAGATGAAGAAAAGGAGTAAAATACTTTAGTAAGTTTCCATTCCAGTCGCTCAGTGTTAAAAATACAATGGGTTATGGTATTCAACCAAAATTCCAACAGAATTGTCGATTTATGATTGTGTGAGTTGTTAACCGTTTTTCATTCGAAGAAGTATCACCATTTACGAGTAGCGGCCACATTTCTCTTGTTGACAGGTTTGATAGTACTTCTTTTGCCAAAATACAATATAATTTGCATGCACTCTTTTTTGCAGCAGCTATTGTGACAGAATTCTGAAACAGTGTGTCTCATTAAACAAGTAACTGTCGACCAGAGAACTCAATAGCTTACGAAAAACCTCATCGTGTCGGTTTGTGGTAACATAAGAGAAGAAATGCCATGTTTATTTTCATACTAGGAAATTCTTGTCTCAGTAACTGTCGATAACTCTTAAAGAATTACAGTCACTGGAATGAAAAAAATAAAATAGAAAGTACTTCTGATATATCGTCGTAGAAAAGAAAGTTCAGTGTGTTTACGAACTGGCAAAGTACTTTTCTCCTTGTGTGCCATCACTCGCCAAAATCGCGTTTCGATGTCTCGAGCGGTTTAGGAGATATGAGAGATGTAAGAATATTTCATTCCCGAGGGCGTGAGATCGGGAGTGAATGCGCTACATAGGAGCCATTCTTGAGATCGGGGACAGATAGAGACCTCCTCCCAAGTCTAAAAAAAAATTCAATATAGAATTCTGGAAACATCCTCCAGGTTGTGGCTAAGTCATGTCTCCGCAGTATCTTTTCTTTCAGGAGTGCTAGTTCTGCAAGTTTCGCAGAAGAGCTTCTGTAAAGTTTGGAAGGTAGGAGACGGATACTGGCAGAAGTGGAGCTGTGAGGACCGCCCGTGAGTCGTGCTTCGGTGGCTCAGATGGTAGAGCACTTGCCCGCGAAAGGCAAAGGTCCCGAGTTCGAGTCTCGGTCGGGCACACAGTTTTAATCTGCCAGGAAGTTTAAAAATTCAATATGTTAGCTAAATTTCATACGCAGCAACATACGGTGTAATACGCACCAAATGCAAAATCATAGCGACCCCTAATTGTCTTTGCAAAATTTGTGAGTTTTGCGTAGTGTACATCACAATAAGCATGACCATTAGCGAGATGATGAGCACGTCGCCACGAAGCTGACATATAACGCTACAAGAAAGGCGGAAAAACAAACACCAGTGCAGACGTTACAAGAGAGGTGTTGTGCATGACGGAGAGGATTGCTATAGGAATTTCGGGAGAGCACTTTCCGAGAAGAGTCGGAAAATATATTACTTCCTCCCACATACATCTGGCGAAATGACCACGGGGATAAAATTCGAGAAATAACAGGTAACACAGAGGCTTGTCGGCAATCATTCCTCCCATGCGTCATTCGGGGGCAGTTAATGGTATCAGAAGTGCTCTCCGCCACACACCGATACGTGGTTTGCGGAGTAACATGTAGATGTAATTTCTCATATTAGTACTTACTAAATAGCTTTAGTATAACTCCCAAGAAATTGTAGTTCAGAGAAATAAATCATTTTAGAAGCATTCGTCGAATAATTTGAGAGGCATGATGAATCGCGCAGTTTATTTAAAATAACAGCAGTAATCTTTCACAGCGTCATCGTTTGGACGAAATAATACCGAAAAGTGCACCCACCCTCATCAGTATTTCAGTAAGCAGCAATGCTGTGAATACAGCTGTACACTCCAGGTCTGCTGAAGCGCCTAGTTCGGGGGAGGCCCTTTCTTTCAGCCGCTTACGCCTACGGTCGGGAAAGGTAGTCTTCATTGTTTTTTTCTTAGTGCGTGGTCTATCCCTTTCTGTTTTGTCTTAGTCAATTTGCTATCGTTTTCTAGCACTAACTGTGGACGTAGGAAACATCTCGCATTTGTTGTTGGCAGAGGGTTATCGTCAGCCTGTGACCAGTTGAAACTGCCGGGCTGGAATGTTTTCAACTGCCTGTCAAGCCGCCACTGAAAAGTGCCCCACGTTCTACATCTACGTGCATACTCCGCCAACCACCGTACGGTGCGTGGGGGAGGTTACCCTGTACCACTACTTGGGATTTACTTTCCTGTCCAATCTCAAACACAGCGAGGGAGAAACGACTGTCACTTTGGCGGCAGTACAATCGTTCTGTCAGCTTCAAATGATGGTTCTCTAAATTTTCTCAGTAGTTTTCCTCGAACAGAACGTCGCCTTCCCTCGAGGAATTACCACTTGAGTTCCCGAAACATCTCCGTGATACTTGCGTGTTGTTCGAACCTACAAGCAACAAATCTAGCAGTCCACCTCTGAATTACTTGATGTCTCCCTTCAGTCCGACCTGGTGTGGATTCCAAACACTCGAGCACTACTCAAGAATTGGTCGAACTAGCGTCCTATATGCGGTCTCCTTCATAGATGAAACACCGTTTCTTAAAATTCTCCCAGTAAACTGAAGTCAACAATTCGCCTTCCCTACTACAATCCAAACATACTTGTTCCATTTCAAATCGCTTTGCAGAGTTACACCTAAATATTTAATTGACGTGACTGTGTCAAGGAGCAAAGTACTAATGCTGTATTCGAACATTACGGGAATTTTTCCCTACTCATCTGCATTAACTTACATTTTTCCACATTTAGAGCTAGCTACCATCTAGAAATTTTGTCTAAGTCGTCTTGTATCGTCCTAGAGCCACTCAACGGCGACAGCTTCGCATACACCAAACAGCCCCAGATTGGTTCAAATGGCTCTGAGCACTATGGGACTTATCCCGGCGGAGGTTCGAGTCCTCCCTCAGGCATGGGTGTGTGTCTTTGTCCTTAGGATAATTTAAGTTAAGTAGTGTGTAAACTTAGGGACTGATGACCTTAGCAGTTAAGTCCCATAAGATTTCACACAAATTTTTTGAACTATGGGACTTAACTTTTGGGATAGTCAGTCCCCTATAACTTAGAACTACTTAAACCTAACTAACCTAAGGACATCACAGACATCCATGTCCGAGGCAGGATTCAAACCGTAGCGGTCGCGCGGTTCCAGACTGTTGCGCCTAGAACCGCTCGACCACCACGGACGGCGCAGTCCCAGATTGCTGTCCATCATGTCCCCCAGATCATTTAGGTATATAGAAAGTAACAGCGGTCATATCACACTTCCCTGGGGCACTCCTGACGGTACCCTTGTCTCTGATGAACACTCGTCCTCGAGGAAACGTATTAGGTTCTGTTACTTAATAAGTCTTCGAGACGCTCACACATCTGGGAACCTATTCTGTACATTCGTACCTTCATTAACAGTCTGCAGTGGGACACCGTGTCAAATGTTTTTCGGAAACCTAGGAATACGGAATCATTCTGTCGCCCTTCATACATACTTCGCAGGATATCATTTGAAAAAAGGTCGAACTGAGTTTCCCACTGACTATGTTTTCTAAAAGTATGCTGATTCGCTGAAAGAAGATTTTGCGTCACAAGGAAATTTATTATGTTCGAACTGAGAATATGTTCAAGAATAATACAGCAAGCCGTTGTTAAGACTGATGGTCTGTGATTTTCCCGGTCCGTTCTTTTACTCTTCTCATATTCAGAAGTCACCTACGCTTTTTCCAGTCACTAGGGACTTGGCAGTGGGCGACAGATTCGAGATACATATAAACTAAGTAAGGAGCCAATGCCATAGAGTAGCCTAGCCTTTGTAAAACACCGAGGAATGCATCCAGATTTGGCGACTTATTTGTTTTGGACTCTCTCAGTTCTTTTTCTACCCCAAGGATGCTTATTACTATGTCCTCCATACGAAAGTCTGCGCGTTGGTCCAAAGATGGTATATTCGTACGATTCTCTATTCTCAAGCGTAAACAATTTCTTAAATGCGAAGTTTAAAACTTCGACTTTCCTTTTGCTGTCATCTTCTGCCGCGCCAAACAAGCCAATGAGTGACTGGATAGAAGCCTTTGACCCGCTTAGTAATTTTACGTAGGACTAGAATTTACTCGGATCTCAGCCAGATTTTTTGCTAAAGTATGGCGGTGGTAGTTGTTGTATGCTACGTGGATCGATCTTTTTACAGCTGTACGAATTTCTACTAGCTGTTTGCCATTTGTGTCCTCTTTTGAACCGAGAAGGATGCAGCCTTTGGTTCTTCAGTATTTTTCGAACTTCGTTTTTAAACAACGGTGTGTCTTATCCGTCCTTAATCCACTTACTCGGCACAAACTTCTCAAGAGCACGATTTACAATCTGTTTAAATTTGGCCTATAATTCCCCTATGTCCACCACACTGGAACTAAATGCTTTCAGTTCATTGTATCAGTGGGATGCTAACAATTACTTATTTGTTGCTACAGGGTCTAAAATATTTCCATTGCGTGTAGACTGTGGAACTAGCTCCTCAAGATAGTTTTCCGGAAACTGTGTTCAAAAGTACTTCGCAAAGAACCCATAGACTTCAAACTCTGCACTTGGTAGGCTACTCGCCTCCAATGAATATTGCATGATTTGGGTATTTTCGCGCTACTGACGTAGACTTTCTTTGAATGAGTCTACAACTTGCACAGTGGAATCGTGTGAACGGTAAAACCACTCAACAATTAAGAAGTTGATTTCATCTAGAGCTGTTATACAGTACCACATAACTTCACTGTCACATTCAAATTCGACTTCAGTCGTGTGTACACACACACACACACACACACACACACACACACACACACACACACACACACAGACATGACCGAAAGAACACCCACCACATTTATATAATGAAGGCGAAGAGGACGAAGGATCTCTTCAGTGCAGATGAGCACCAGGCTCGAACTCTTGAGGTAATAGGCGAAATGCCGCGAGGAATAAGGATAATGGGCAAGGGGCGCTGTGTCTGTAGCGTGTGGATACGTTGAGAATTTGGGTCTGACGGAGGGAGTGCTAGGGTAGTCCGTGCAGCTGCGACGACTACTGTGTCCGGATGGCGTAGTTGTCAGAACAACTGCCTATTATGCACGAGACCCTGGTCCGAATCCCAGCCCGGCACAGATTTTCAACTTTCCCCATTGAATTCATTAATGCTCACTCGCAGTCAATGCCTGTTACTCATGTGTGTTTTAGTACAATAATTTTGTCAACTGTAATGAATCATCCCCCCCCCCCCCCTCTCGCCGGCCGTGGCCGAGCGTTTCATGGCGCTTCAGTCCGGAATCGAGCTACTGCTGCGGTCGCAGGTTCGAATCCTGCCGCGGGCATGGATGTTTGTGATGTCCTTACGTTAGTTAGGTTTAAGTAATTATAAGTCTAGGGGACTGACGACCTCAGATGTTAAGTCCCATAGTGCTCAGAGCCATTTGAACCAACCCCCCCCCCCCCCCTCCAATGGCGTTTGACTTGTCGATATACGTTCCATGAGTGGTTAAATAGCTCAGAGGTTTCCATTTCGGGTTTCAGCCAGCTCTCGGTTCCGTGAATAATTTGAGCACGAAAAATTTCCTGGAGGGCAGTAAGTTCGGGAACTTTGTTACGAATACTTCGACAGTTTGCTGATAAAATTTTTGACAGTCGAAGTGCCATTACTCGGAACGTCGTCTGGTTTCTCCATCTGCATGTCGTCTGACTAATGTTCATCAGTGCCTAAAAGTACCACCTAGCCTAAAAGACCTCTATGTACACTGCACCAGTGCTCTGCCACCCGAATAGCTCCTTCCTTCGTGTGGTGCACCCCTGACTTATCAAAGGGAGTCCTACAATTCTCCCCCCCCCCCTCTCGCCCCTCCCTGATAACGTAGGTCCAGAAATCTGCAAACAATACCGTCACGAAGTCGACGAAGGCTTTGGTTGAGACTCACCACTTGGCTCCAAACCAAAGAACCCCTATCAATTCTGGGAACAACGCTGCAAATCGCGAGCTCTGCTTGCACTCGGCAAGCGAAGCCAGCAACATTCACCATTTCCTCCAGCCGCCTGTATAATCTGAAAATGTTCTCAGAACCCAGCCGACAGGCGCTAAAAGTAGCTTGTAAGTGTATAGAATTACTTGTCATTTTCGAGACACTTAATTTTCATACTTTTGTTTTCGGAGAGTTTGGTAAAAAATTTCGAAATTGAAATATGTAAAAGTATAAACATTTTCAGTAAAAAGTTCACTGGACGAAAGGACAGAGGTGGCCATGACCCTCCATGACCACACCCATTCCTGTCTTGGATCCTTGTCTTGATGGACTGTAAACTATCTACATTACATCGTCTAGTGATGAATCTGTATTGAGATACAATGACTTAGTTGACACTGTCGAAACGGTTTATCGGCTGACGCTCCTCACCATCAATCGTTGCTGCCTTGTGCCGTTCTACTGCGTCGGTCGTTACGCGCCGTTTCTTATGGCGCTTCGGCGATTTCTGTTTACGCTGTCTCGCCTATGTGTCCGGCGCAGGTCAGGGGGAGGATGGGGCATCATTCTCTTCTTCAGTTTTCACCGCACCGTCGGCTTGTCGTTGTAGCGGTGCGCCTGGTCTCGACGAGAGGGCAACAGATGCTTTGGCGCTGGAAGACGCTAGGGGCGCCTCAGGAACTGCTGCAGGGGCTTCCAAGGCTTGCACCAATACAGAACGGTCGTCATAGCTGGCGTCTCGCCGCCGCAACATACGTAATCGGCGTGGAGGTCGATATCGACGGTCGAATCTGATCGGCTGAGGGCGTCTGCACGAGACGCCGTTGCAGGCATTCGGTACGCACGTGTCCTATCTGTCCACATACGGAGTACGTCCTCGACTGACCGTCGTAAACAATGGTTGCCAGGCAACCAGCGATCGTGAGTTACGAAGGTATATGCAGGTGCAATTCATTACGGACCTTACGCACCCCTTAAGGACAGGTCAAATTTCGAAGGTCTTCTTCCACTTTTCGGTCGTATGGCCCAGGACTGTGCCATAGGTTCTGTTTACAGCACCATGATGGTAGCGTCCATGTTTGACGACATCACGGTGAACGCACATTGGAAGCGTGTAATCGTCATCGCCATACTGGCGTATCTCCATGCGTGATGGTATGGGGTGCCACTGGTTACACGTCTCGGTCACCTCTTGTTCGCATTGATCGCACTTTGAACAGTGGACGTTACATTACAGATGTGTTATACGACCCGTGGCTCTACCCTTCATTCGATCCCTGCGAAACCCTACATTTCAGCACGATAATGCACGACCGCATGTTTCAGGTCCCTTACGGGCCTTTCTGGATACAGAAAATGTTCGACTGCTGCCCTGGCCAGCACATCCTCCAGATCTCTCACCAACTGAAAACGTCTGATCAATGGTGGCCGTCACAATACGCCAGTCACTACTCTTGATGAACCGTGGTATCGTGTTGAAGCTTCATGGGCAGCTGTACCTGTACACGCCATCCAAGCTCTGTTTGACTCAATGCCCAGGCGTGTCAAGACCGTTATTACGGCCAGAGGTGGTTGTTCTGGGTACTGATTCTCAGGATCTATGCACCCAAATTGCGTGAAAATGTAATCAATGTCAGTTATAGTATAATATATTTGTCCAGTGAATACCCGTTTATCATCTGGATTTCTTCTTGGTGTAGCAATTTTATTGGCCAGTAATGTAGTAATAAGTACTTCAATTGGATGGCAAGTAACCATACTCATCCTTAATGGCAAAATGAAGGCATAATGAGAACAAGAAGTGAAAGCAGCCAGAATCCACAGCATCAAGGATGTAGATCCATGCAAGTAAGTGAATTCTAATGTTAGTGAGAGGAAATGTGGGTGAAAAAATACCCATATAATAGGCATAATCAAAAAAAAATAGTTTATGATATTGTTCTTTTAAAACTTATGAAAATTTTAAAAAAATGGACGAGGTGTGACACATGTCAGTCTGCTATCATAGCACTGTGCACACTCAAGCTGATAATGAAATGGATTAAACATTTAATAAAAGTAATTGGTTGGAAAACATGTTAATTGCTGCAGTATTTTATTACAGTAATAATGGTGAAAACTGAATAACGATCTGTGTATATTTCGTTGAGACACTTGAGTTTTAATTCAGTGAGCTTGTCAGAATATACTCGGTGGTGGTTGAATCATGAGGAGGCGGGTTGAGACGGCCGGCAGCCCCAAATATTGCAAGCCAGTATGGCAGGCTGCTGAGCGTGGTCTGGGAAGTGGAGGAGCAGGGGCAGGGATAGAGAGAAACGAGACAGAGGAAAAGATAAGACGTTGATTCTGGTGTCAGGCACCCGTTCACTTTAGATCTGGTGGACAAGTCCGTAAGCGTGCCCAGCCCAAGAGAAAAATAGACCAACTTAACCTGGTAATTCATGCGCCTGGAATCTAGACGTCATTACATGCAGCTGGTTTCACTGATAACTGCAGTGTCCATTGCTTTTAATTTATGTTGTTACATATATTGTGGAGGAAATTCTTAGTAAATGAAGCAGTACCATTGCCAGGAACTTTGATATATGTTTTTACAAGAAAAATATTATATTTTGGTCAAAAGCATTAACGCAAAATGGAGATACATAAAAATGAGCTGCTGACAAAATAACGCACATATTCAGTGGGATATTTTGTCGATGCAGTCTTGGCACACTGTAAATGTATGTTCGAGACAAATGTATTTTTTTTCTTTTTAGTCCACACATTGTCCTCGTGAGCTCGCAGTTGATTCAATTTCAAAACTTTTCGTACCTAAAACTCACCCGTTCTCTCAGTTGTCTATTTTAGCAAAGATTTTGACATTTCCCTTTGCTGAAGATGGTATTACGGAAGCACAAGAGAGAGCTGCCTCAAGAATACTCTTTTTATCGTTTTTTTCTTATATGTGATGAAAATAATAGCGGCATTTATGGCAGCTGTGTTCTTAATCTCAGTTGTCTATTTTAGCAAAGATTTTGACATTTCCCTTTGCTGAAGATGGTATTACGGAAGCACAAGAGAGAGCTGCCTCAAGAATACTCTTTTTATCGTTTTTTTCTTATATGTGATGAAAATAATAGCGGCATTTATGGCAGCTGTGTTCTTAATGTTGTAAATTACAGCCACTGGCCATCTTCTTGTATTTCTAGCTACATTATATGTTTCACTCATTCCATAACGTTAACCCCACCCTTAGTAAGGTTATGGAATGTGATAATTTCTGTTTTTTTTTTTCAATCATTCGCTGTGTTTTACTCCACATCTACAACCTGATGCATCGTAGATAGAAGTAGCACCACTCTATTTTGTTTTTGCACATCAGCGACTAAGAAGCAGTTCTCCTGAAAGCGAAACATGCATGACTTTTCTTGTCAGGTTTTAGTGTTAGTAAATCCCAAGGAGACTAATCTTTACTCTTTCTCAGAGACCAACGATAGTCGTCTTCTATATCATCAGTGCGTTTGCAAGCTCGTAACTTGTAAAAAAATTGTCGCTAAGTATGTTGCGCCCTGTCTTCATGATAGTTCGGCAGAGAGTCTGAAAAGGTTCAATGGGCCCGTTGTCCTGTTTGTATAGGCCTTCAGGCAGTTGCCCAACATACCCTCCATCTCCAAATGTCGATATTACATACTTGGTTCAAATGGCTCTGAGCACTATGGGACAACTGCTGAGGTCATCAGTCCCCTTGAACTTAGAACTACTTAAACCTAACTAACCTAAGGACATCACACACATCTATGCCCGAGGCAGGATTCGAACCTGCGACCGTAGCGGTCGCGCGGTTCCAGACTGAAGCGCCTAGAACCCCTCGGCCACACCGGCCGTCAGTCAGTTCTAGAGAATGATAAAACTAGAAGCAGAGTTCATATTTGGTAAACAGATACTTCTGACATCACTACCACAAAGAATCGTGAGTAGTGGGATGACACGCAATTGTCTAGAGGGACGCAGCTCGGAGGTTGAACTGGACGGACGTGCGCCAAGTGTCGCTCTGTTTTTATTGCATAATAATCTGTGCTAATGCTCATATTGGGCTAGTAACGCTGAGTAAAGTCGTGTAGGCAGTGAACTTTATGAATGTATTGAAAGGATATTTCTGTTGTGACAATCCGCTGGTGCTTCGGAGCAAGTACTTCATGA
Organism: Schistocerca gregaria; assembly: GCF_023897955.1. NCBI lineage: Eukaryota > Metazoa > Arthropoda > Insecta > Orthoptera > Acrididae > Schistocerca > Schistocerca gregaria. The sequence continues at coordinate 555,530,807 of NC_064931.1, forward strand.
GTTTATATCACGTTCTGTGCAGCACACCTGAGTGTCAAGGCAGGTTGGGCGCGACGTACTGTGTTAACAACTTAATTGTTGTGATATTGTCGACGCCGATGATCGTTTGGTCTTGACTTGTAGTGGAATTTTGTCAGTTTGAAGAATATCTAATTATTTATTGCTGGCTTTTCCAAACTATTCTGACGAGGTATGATGAGTCATTCATGTTAGATAGCATTAAATCTGTTTTAAAATATAGATTAACTGTGTTGTGGCGTTTGTATAACACAAACTCTTACACAAATGAATTTTTTGTGTGTGGCTTTCGTCCTACTGGATTTGGCAGATTTGCGATTGAGCAAGCTATGTCAATTCTGATAATCATCTTCAATGATTTGGTTTTGATGCAATTACGAGTGTATCACCACTTATTTTGAGTACACTTGCTCTGCGTGACATAGATAACAGTTACCAGAATTACTTTATTTGTGGGGTATTAAAATGTACCCGTGGTCTAGGGGCAGCCGGCACGGTAGCTCAGCGTGTTCGGTCAGAGAGTTGCGTGCCCTCTGTAATAAAAAAACTGAGTCAATCGACCAACAGCGAACATAAATGGATGTCTTACGACGTCCGCCCCGAGCAGGTGCAACGAACAAGAGCGAACAAAAACAAGGGGGGTAGCGTCTTTGATGCATAATCAAAACGTCTTCGGTCCCGGTTTCGATCCCCGCCACTGCCTAAATTTTGATAAATAATCAGCATTGGCGGCCGAAGACTTGCGGCATAAGAAGTCAGCTTCATTCTGCCAACGGCCTTGTCAAAGAGGGCGGAGGAGCGGATAGAGGTTCAGGGCACTCTCTTGCCCTAGGGGTGGAAAATTGCCCCTAAAGGCGGAAGAATCAGCAATGATCAACGACATGAGGATGCAGAAGGCAATGGAAACCACTGCATTAAAGACACGTAACGTGTATCCACAGGACATGTGGCCTGTAGTTGAAGAAGTGTCATGATGATCTCTCCATTGGCAAAAGATTCCGGAATAGTCCCCCATTCGGATCTCCGGGAGGGGACTGCCACGGGGGAGGTTACCATGAGAAAAAGATTGAATAATCAACGAAAGGATAATGTTCTACTAGTCGGGACGTGGAATGTCAGAAGCTTGAACGTGGTAGGGAAACTAGAAAATCTGAAAAGAGAAATGCAAACGCTCAATCTAGATATAGTAGGGGTCAGTGAAGTGAAGTGGAAGGAAGACAAGGATTTCTGGTCAGATGAGTATCGGGTAATATCAACACCAGCAGAAAATGGTATAACAGGTGTAGGATTCGTTATGAATAGGAATGTAGGGCAGAGGGTCTGTTACTGTGAACAGTTCAGTGACCGGGTTGTTCTAATCAGAATCGACAGCAGACCATCATCGACAACGATAGTTCAGGTATACATGCCAACGTCGCAAGCTGAAGATGAACAGATAGAGAAAGTGTCTGAGGATATTGAAAGGGTAATGCAGTATGTAAAGGGGGACGAAAATCTAATAGTCATGGGCGACTGGAATGCAGTTGTAGGGGGAGGACTAGAAGAAAAGGTTACAGGAGAATATGGGCTTGGGACAAGGAATGAAAGAGGAGAAAGACTAATGGAGTTCTGTAACAAGTTTCAGCTAGTAATAGCGAATACCCTGTTCAAGAATCACAAGAGGAGGAGGTATACTTGGGAAAGGCCGGGAGATACGGGAAGATTTCAATTAGATTACTTCATGGTCAGACAGAGATTCCGAAATCAGATACTGGATTGTAAGGCGTACCCAGGAGCAGATATAGACTCAGATCACAATATAGTAGTGATGAAGAGTAGGCTGAAGTTCAAGACATTAGTCAGGAAGAATCAATACGCAAAGAAGTGGGATACGGAAGTTCTAAGGAATGACGAGATACGTTTGAAGTTCTCTAGCGCTATAGATACAGCAATAAGGAATAGCGCAGTAGGCTGAAGTTCAAGACATTAGTCAGGAAGAATCAATACGCAAAGAAGTGGGATACGGAAGTTCTAAGGAATGACGAGATACGTTTGAAGTTCTCTAGCGCTATAGATACAGCAATAAGGAATAGCGCAGTAGGCAACACAGTTGAAGAGGAATGGACGTCTCTAAAAAGGGCCATCACAGAAGTTGGGAAGGAAAACATAGGTACAAAGAAGGTAGCTGCGAAGAAACCATGGGTAACAGAAGAAATACTTCAGTTGATTGATGAAAGGAGGAAGTACAAACATGTTCCGGGAAAATCAGGAATACAGAAATACAAGTCGCTGAGGAATGAAATAAATCGGAAGTGCAGGGAATCTAAGACGAAATGGCTGCAGGAAAAATGTGAAGACATCGAAAAAGATATGATCGTCGGAAGGACAGACTCAGCATACAGGAAAGTCAAAATAACCTTTGGTGACATTAAAAGCAACGGTGGTAACATTAAGAGTGCAACGGGAATTCCACTGTTAAATGCAGAGGAGAGAACAGATAGGTGGAAAGAATACATTGAAAGCTTCTATGAGGGTGAAGATTTGTCTGATGTGATAGAAGAAGAAACAGGAGTCGATTTAGAAGAGATAGGGGATCCAGTATTAGAATCGGAATTTAAAAGAGCTTTGGAGGACTTACGGTCAAATAAGGCAGAATGGATAGATAACATTCCATCAGAATATCTAAAATCATTAGGGGAAGTGACAACAAAACGACTGTTCACGTTGGTGTGTAGAATATATGAGTCTGGCGACATACCATCTGACTTTCGGAAAAGCATCATCCATACAATTCCGAAGACGGCAAGAGCTGACAAGTGCGAGAATTATCGCACAATCAGCTTAACAGCTCATGCATCGAAGCTGCTTACAAGAATAATATACAGAAGAATGGAAAAGAAAATTGAGAATGCGCTAGGTGATGACCGGTTTGGCTTTAGGAAAAGTAAAGGCACGAGAGAGGCAATTCTGACGTTACGGCTAATAATGGAAGCAAGGCTAAAGAAAAATCAAGACACGTTCATAGGATTTGTCGACCTGGAAAAAGAGTTCGACAATATAAAATGGTGCAAGCTGTTCAAGATTCTGAAGAAAGTAGGGGTAAGCTATAGGGAGAGACGGGTCATACACAATATGTACAACAACCAAGAGGGAATAATAAGAGTGGACGATCAAGAACGAAGTGCTCCTATTAAGAAGGGAGTAAGAAAAGGCTGTAGCCTTTCGCCCCTACTCTTCAATCTGTACATCGAGGAAGCAATGATGGAAATAAAAGAAAGGTTCAGGAGTGGAATTAAAATACAAGGTGAAAGGATATCAATGATACGATTCGCTGATGACATTGCTATCTTGAGTGAAAGTGAAGAAGAATTAAATGATCTGCTGAACGGAATGAACAGTCTAATGAGTACACAGTATGGTTTGAGAGTAAATCGGAGAAAGACGAAGGTAATGAGAAGTAGTAGAAATGAAAACAGCGAGAAACTTAACATCAGGCTTGATGGTCACGAAGTCAATGAAGTTAAGGAATTCTGCTACCTAGGCAGTAAAATAACCAATGACGAACGGAGCAAGGAGGACATCAAAAGCAGACTCGCTATGGCAAAAAAGGCATTTCTGGCCAAGAGAAGTCTACTAATATCAAATACCGGCCTTAATTTGAGGAAGAAATTTCTGAGGATGTACGTCTGGAGTATAGCATTGTATGGTAGTGAAACATGGACTGTGGGAAAACCGGAACAGAAGAGAATCAAAGCATTTGAGATGTGGTGCTATAGACGAATGTTGAAAATTAGGTGGACTGATAAGGTAAGGAATGAGGAGGTTCTACGCAGAATCGGAGAGGAAAGGAATATGTGGAAAACACTGATAAGGAGAAGGGACAGGATGATAGGACATCTGCTAAGACATGAGGGAATGACTTCCATGGTACTAGAGGGAGCTGTAGAGGGCAAAAAACTGTAGAGGAAGACAAAGATTGGAATACATCAAGCAAATAATTGAAGACGTAGGTTGCAAGTGCTACTCTGAGATGAAGAGGTTAGCACAGGAAAGGAATTCGTGGCGCGCCGCATCAAACCAGTCAGTAGACTGACGAAAAAAAAAAAAAAAAAAAAAAACCTCCATCTGTGATTATGTTGAAAACTTCATTAGGTGTAATTCACATGTTAGAGTTCAGCGTACTGATAACCGCATAGGAGGGTTGGTCAGGTGAGTTTTACAGGTGGAGTAAATGCGGATGGCGTTCAAGGACGCAGTACTGGCAACTAGGTAAGTGTCCACATAGGGTCATGCACCCCTGTAGACTGCCGCTTCCTGTAACAGTGCGTTATGTCCAACAGTACGTTGTCAGTTAGGGTTGGACGTTTTGATTCCTCTCAGAGTCGGCTAATGTATTTCTGTTGTGTTCGTCGGAAACACAATGGTTAAATTCACAATGAGGATTAAACTGACCACGAGAGGATATTAATAGTTCTTCACATTGGACAGTGAAAAATTTATTTCTGCAAATTATAGGGTGGTCCCAAACATACCTGCAGAACCAACTGTAAAAATTGAAATTATAGAAAACGAGTCTCATTGATGAAATTAGGGACATTTGTGAATGATGTATTAGAAAAGACAAAGTTTTATTCCGCATTATAACAGTTTCTAAACATAACATACAGTTGCTCAGAGTACTATATTAAATGTGTTATGACTGCTGTTTCTTAATCAATGAACTTTTTTAACAATTGTCTAACAGTTCGAACTAATTACCTTGCCTAGAGGCTACTGTACGTAAAAAAGTGTGTGATCTAGAGAAACACAAAGTACTATACGCGCGCCGAGAGCAGTTGCAGCAGCTTAAAGGGCGTACCATGTAGCGTTGACGCTACAGCCTGAAGTAGAAACGTTGGCCCCTTACCACCTAACAGTGAGACGGCCGCTATTTGCTGCTAATGGAGAGCCAGCCACGGCTTGCACGGGTGTGAGAAAGAGCGTAGTAAGTACAGCCAGGCTGACAGATGCACCATATTAGCGATAGCAGCTCTGGCGTGTGTCTCTGAACGGGAGCAGCACTAATCACTTACTATGCTTTGAGTTTACGCTGCATCAGGAAGTCACCCTACTGATCCTACTTTCAATGTTGCATTTCCCAGTGGAATGGGCGAAGGTGAATTAGCACACCGACTAGAATACGAAATGTCTCATTCATCTGGCAACAACTTTAAAGTTGCGTGTTAAACAACACTAACAGTTCCTCAATATTTTTGCTTTCAGTAACTCCCGACCTAACATTTTGTAAAGGCATTCTGTAGCCAGTATTGATATGCAGTGTATCTTCTTTGATTTGTGTCTCTCTTTCACCTTTTGATGGAAATGTGTTTCCTCTAGCGGCTTCCGCGTGCTCCCAGCCAATCAGATAGCTGGCTGATGCTCGCCTACAAGTTCGAAACACATTTGATGTTAGGTGCAGGTCGGAGGCAGCAGCAGTAGTCGGTAGATTTGGTGAAACTTTCCATTTATACTAAGCGGTTGCTAGTAGGCATAGTGTTGCAGTCGTTTCCTTCTTTGTGTTACACGCGTCTTTCACGGTTCATATTTAATAATTTTGTGCGGAAAACTTATGACTATTTTAAAAGGGATCTGTTAGCTAGGCGCAAGGGACACCTCTGGTGTTTCTTGTTTTGCCCAAGGGCTGTGCTTCTGAGGCACCTCCTAGTGCACCCGGATCCTCCCTCACAGCGGTTAGTAACGCGTTCGCGTCGCTAGAGGGGGAGGACCAATGTGGAGACTGGTCGCCTGGCCTCACCCATTCACCCTGTGAGTGGACAGGTGGCCGCTCCTTCAGCAGGGTCTTAGCAGGCACACAGGGGGAGGAGCTTACTGGTTATTGGGAGCCCCAATGTTAGACGCGCGTTCAGGGCTGGAAAGAAAGTCAATGTGCAGACGGTATGTCTGGCGGGTGGCCTCATCAAAGATGTGGAAGCGGCCTTGCGTGTGGCTATGGAGCGTGCAGGATGCAGTCGTCTGCAACTTGTGGCTCACGTCGGCACCAACAACGCCTGTCGCATGAATTCTGAGGCGATTCTTAGTTCTTACAGGCGGCTGGCGGAGATGGTGAAGACTGCTGGCCTCGCGCGCGGTGTGCAAGCAGAGCTCGCAATTTGCAGCATCGTTTCCAGAATTGATCGGGGTCCTTTGGTTTGGAGCCGAATGGAGGGTCTCAACCAAAGGCTTCGTCGACTCTGTGTTGGTATTCGCTGCAGATTTCTGGATCTGCTTCATCGTGTGGGGATTTGTAGGACTCCCCTTGATAGGTCAGGGGTGCACTACACAAATGAAGCAGCTACTCGGGTAGCAGAGTATGGGTGGAGTGCACATGAAGGTTTTTTATGCTAGACAGTAGTTTCAGGTGCTCTGATGAACACTCGCTAGGCGATCCACAGCAAGGTAAGTCAAATGGATTTCAGAATAAAGACACTTCGACATTCAAAATTTTATCAGTAAACTGTAAAATTACTCGTAATAGCTGAAACGCGAAGTGGAAAGCTCTGAGATATTTAAGGAGTCGTGGAACGTATATCGGAAAGACAGGTTAGAGGCCATATGTGTGGGAGTTTTCGTAGCAGTTGACGAAAGTACTGTCTCTATTGAGGTCGAAGATCAGTGTGACATTGAAGTCATTTGTAACAGGTGTAGGTGAAATCAACTTAATTGTTGGATCTTTTTACGGGCCACCCGACTACGTTGGGACAGGTCTAGAGTCATTCAGAGAGAGTCTACGGTCAATAGCACGTAAATACCCAGATCATGCAATACTAGTTGGAGGCAGCTTTAACATGCCAGTGTAGGCTGTGGTGTCTAGGGAATAATTGCGGGGGCTACAGACAGACAGTCATGCGAAATATTTAGGCTAGTTAGGTTTAAGTAGTTCTAAGTTCTAGGGCACTGATGACCTCAGAAGTTAAGTCCCATAGCGCACAGAGCCATTCCAACCATTTTGGAAGCGCCTAGAACCGCTCGGCCACAACGGCCCGCGGGTGGTTTGTAGACCGATGTTACACAGGTGACTCCAGGTGAGCGGAGGTGACTCCAGTATATAAGACGGATAAAAGATCGGATCCGCAAAATTACAGATCAATATCCCTAACTTCCGTTTGCTGCAGAATCATTGAATATATTCTCAGTTCGAATATAATAAATTTTCTTGAGACTGAGAAGCTTATGTTCACGAACGAGCATGGCTTTAGAAAGCATCGCTAGTGTGAAACTCAGCTTGACCTTTTCTCACACGATATACTGAGAACTATGGATGAAGGACTACAGCCAGATTCCACATATCTGGATTTCCGGAAAGCATTTGACACGGTGCCCCAAGCAGGCTGTTAACGTAGGTACGAGCAAGTAGAATAAGTTCCCAGACATGTGAGTGACTCGAAGGCTTTTTAAATAATAGAACCCTGTATGTTGTCCTCGTCGACGAGTGTTCATCAGAGACAAGGGTGTCGTCAGGAGTGCCCCAGGGAAGTGTTATAGTCCAGCTGTTGTTCTCTATATACATAAATATTTGGCCGACAGGATGGGCAGCAATCAACGGTTGTTTGCTCATGATGTCGTGGATTACGCTAAGGTGTCGGAGTTAAGTGACTGTAGGAAGATACAAGACGAGTTAGACACAATTTCCAGTGGAAAAATGTAAGTTAATGCGGATGAGTAGGAAGATCGAACCTATAATGTTTGGATACCGTATTAGTAGTGTCCTGCTTGGTACAGTCAAGTCATTTAAATATCTGGGCATAATTTTGCAAAGCAATAAGAGGAGGAACGGGCATGTGAGAACTGTGGTAGGGAAGGCGAATTGTCGACTTCGTTTTATTGGGAGTATTTTGGGAAAGAATGGTTCACCTGTAAAGGAGACCGCATGTAGGACGCTGGTGCGGCCTATTCTTGCGTACTACTCGAGTGTTTGGGATCCATACCAGGTCCGATTGAAGGAAGACATCGAAGCAGTACAGAGGCGGGCTGCTTTATTTGTTACCGGTAGGTTTAAACAACACGTAAGTGTTTAGTAGATGCTTCGGGGACTCAAATGGGAATCCCTGGAGGGAAGACAAGTTCTTCCGAGAAACACTATTGAGAAAATTTAGAGAACCGGCATTTGAAGCTGACTGACGAACAGTTCTACTGCGCCAACATACGTACATTGCACGTGAGGACCACGAAGATAAGATACGAGAAATTAGGGCTCACACGGAGACATACAGACAGTCATTTTTTCTTCGCTATCTTTGCGAATGGAACAGGAAAGGAGATAACAAATAGTGGCACAGGGTACCCTCCACCACGTAGATGTACAGAAGTTCAGAGTCTGTGTGTTTTGGGGAGCTTGAAGCTGGTTACATGATCGTGGTTTAGTCATCCAATCTCAAACATTCTCTGCTACAACTTTGCCGGAAATCGTGCGCGTAAATTTGATTTGAGTGATCAGTGAAACTTTTCACCTATATTCTAGGTATATCTTGAAAACCAAGTAGCTCATGTCCTTTGCTTATTTAAATTCTAGGCAGTATTTGCATTTTACATTTTAATTGTATTTTCTGTTACTCATTCGACATTCCAAAGTCATTAAATGAATATTTACGTATATTTCTGGTGCGGCATGCGCATAGATGCTACAAGAAACCCCCATTTGGGGACTAATGGCTGCAAGAGCTGCAGTGATGAAATATCCCGGATTTCACATAGTTTTGCTACATTAATAGTTATAAACCCCCAGTACTCTACACACAAAATTTCAGGCATGATGGTAAGATTTGTTGCCTGCTGCTGAATGCAGAATTAGTGCGTGAGATTTTCTATAGCCTGTCTTCGTCTTATACAAAATAGCTTGTACAGTGCAATTGCAAAATAGAATAATAATTACATGGCTCCTAAATCACTGAGACCATGTTGAGGTGGAAAGATCTGCACAGGAACTTATGGCCAACCAGGTACCACTATTGTAATTTATCGGTACACGAATTGCCGTGTACTAAAACAATTCTAGCAACGTGTAAAACTTGTAAAAGGTTTGTGCGCGAAACACAGCAGTGCAATGAGTCCCACTGGTACACGATACTTTGGAAAGATTTTCGTTATTTATATCGTTTCGGTATACTTTTATTCCACTTACTCTGCAGTATAACTGAAAATGGAGGTTACACAACAACAGAACCGCGTGGAGAAGCTTTAACTTTTGAAGTGTCAGGTAGCCACGTTACACCAGGATACAGCAAAACAGGAACTAGAAGCGCTGCGTATCGTGAGTGGGCTGACGCAATCCGAAGGAGGACATGCGAAGACATTAGTGAACGTACCTGCCCCATCCATCGATCCTGCGGCAACTAGTCTCATTACGCCTTTTTCTGGGAAAATATCCGAGGATGTATCGGCTTTTCTGGATGCTGTGAGGAAGCAGGTCTGATGAGACATGTTTGTCTATAGCTAAGTTACGGTTCACGGTTTGCTGTATCGGCTTTTCTGGATGCTGTGAGGAAGCAGGTCTGATGAGACATGTTTGTCTATAGCTAAGTTACGGTTCACGGGTGACACTGAAACGTATGTCATATACCATAAACCCTTTAGTAGAACCGAGACATTTGACCAGCTGGCCAAACGGCTCATCCAACGCTGGCGCAAGAAAAATAATGCCAGCTTTTTCACGGAAAATGTCACGAGGTTAAAAGAGAAGCGGAATTAGCCGGTAGAAGCATTCTTTGACGGAATTCGTAAATTGAACTGCCAGACGCAGAACTGGCGCACAATGAAGAGGTGGATAGAGTGGAGCCTTGGACGTATTCCTTAGGGATATTTCAGCGGATATGTGATGACTGGCGAGGATGGAAAATCCCACTGATTTGTTCTCAACTATCAGGATTGTCACGCAGCTGGAAGAGATAGATGTTGCGACTGAGAAACTGAGTGACTGTGCTATCTTCTCTTCCGGCATCAAATTCCACAGAAGCGGACGAAGGCACCACGTGAAGAAACAATGTCATCAGCCATAGTGTTTTGAGGGTGCCGACATTCGTTATAAGGCTCGTAACTACAATAGTAGGAAGCAAAATAAACGGGATCGAGGGGAGCGTTAGTTAAACGCGAATGGAAGTGCCTTAACTGTCAAAGGTGATTACCTGTAGAACGGTACAATGCAAACAAGTTTGCCAAGGCGGGTTGTTGCTTGCTTTGCACAGCGAATAATAAGGATCATAGATTCCGATGGACACGGGTGCACAGGTGTCAGTTGTTAGCAGGACAGAACGGGAGGGCTGGATGGACGATTTCATGAATGGGAACATTAGAATATTAGAAGACGCTATTGGCGTTGTGTAGATGCCTGTGAATTGGTTTGATACAGTGAAGAAAAGTAGTAAAAATGCAGAGTCTGAAGTGCCTGCAGCGCCGAACGAAGTAAGTGAGGGCTGTACTCAAGCAAATGAGTTAGTAAGTAGCAACATGAGTGATACTGATTTAGGTAACTGGGGATAGAAAGAAACTGATGACAGTGGCCAGTTGCAAGAAGAATGGATAGAAGTGAATAACTTTTTTTTCCCACATGACTCAAAGCTGTCCTGCTCCTGCATAAGCAAAATTTCGAAATGAGGCTGCAACCCTCACAACTGATTTGTTAGTAGCAACATCCAAGATAGCTGTGTTAAAATGTGTATGAAGCTCTTCCAAAAACATAGACCCACTGAAATTAGCTCTTCCAAAAACATAGACCCACTGAAATTCAACTCTTCTCGGCAGTCAAACCTCTTAACATATCCATTTGAAGAAGGTTCAGTTTTAAAAAAAGCCAAATGGACGGATTTCTCGATGGAATTAGACGAGGAAATTAATAACATGAATCCTGTACCCGAAAACTATACATTTCGTAAAGCGTCAAAAAAGCACATTCCAAGAGGCTATAGACAGAACTTCACACCATGGCTCTCTGAGGGTACCAAAACAGCCTAGTGTAATGTGAAGAATTGTACTTGAAAGACCCTTTCAGTGACGAGACAATATCTTGTGATACAACTCTTATGACAGCACTAAGTGAAACAAAACCAGAGAAACGCATCGAAGCCTCGCAGAAAATTGACATGCCACATAGCAGCAAAAAGTCACAGAATCCGATCATAAAGTTCAGTGTGGACGCAAAAGAAAGCAAAGAAATGATCAGAGTAAAACCTCATCAAATGACACACCAACTACTACTGAATGGCAATCCAAAAAAGTGAGAAAAGCAAGTTGTAATGTGCAATCCACACATAAATCCACGACTTTTTCTCTTCTTTCATAATGAGAGAGTTCAGGGATAAACGATGAAAAATGGAATAGCGGCTTGTGTTGATGATGTGTGCATGTGGAACAGGTAAATCATTTCGAACCGGATGTAAAAAAATTTGGTGTTAAGCCTTTTTAATCACTGCGGACACCTTTCAAAACCCTAATCTATGAAGGAAGTCCAAGGTAATACCACCCATAAAAACAGGAAACGACCCTGATTCACCAAGCTACTACAGGCCTATATCCCTTTTGTGCTACCTCTTCAAACTGTATGAAAGGCTGGTCTTTAATAGAGTCAATAACATCTTTGATTCAAAGTTAATCCCCCAGCAAGCTGGCTTCAGACCAGATAAGTCTTGTACTGTCCAGATCTTAGCACTCACTGGACATGAGGAGGGGGGGGGGGCGTAAATTAATAACAGGCTTGGCTCTGGTCGATCCCGCCTACGATACAGTAAATCACCGAAAACTGCAGAACCGGCAATTCTATGTCACTCTAGAAGGAAGAAAGACGCTGCAGAAAGCAGAAAAATGATAAAGAAGAACCTTTGGAGAAATAGAGTTAAATATAGAGAATTCATTAGAAGCTATGTAAACATATTGCACTGACAACTTTCTCAAACCAAATCTCACTGAAACGAAAGTTTGCGTTTCTCACCTGTACACACGCCTAACAGGCAGAAACCTGCACGTTAACTGGAAAGGGTCTACCCTTGAGCGGTCTAAGGCGCTGCAGTCATGGACTGTGCGGCTGTTCCCGGCGGAGGTTCCAGTAATCCCTCGGTCATGGGTGTGTGTGTTTGTCCTTAGGATGTAAGCTTAGGGACTGATGACCTTAGCAGTTACGTCCCGTAAGATTTCACACACTTTTGAAAATTTGCCTACCCTTGAGCATACAGACCAGACGACATACGACAACATCACTGCGAAAAAAAAAAAAAAAAAACGAAATCAGATAGCTGAAAGCAACAATATCTTCAGAAAGCCAACTGACAGTAAGTCGGACGCCAAACCTTCCGTAACTGAGTTTGCGTGCCCTGTCTGGTCCAGATGGGCGCATGCAAAGATCAACATATCAGAACTGTCGTGGCCCTGCCCTGTAACAATTAATGTGATGAAATGGGGCCCATTGCCCTGATGACAGTAAGTGCGAATGTGGCGAAATACAAAACATGGAACATCTTCTATGTCACGAAATTTTCCTGCACGTTTCCCCCTAATCGACCTCTGGCTAAACAAGTCTGAAGTTTTTGACTTAGTCCAGTAATGGGCCGAAAAACTGACAGCTCCGGATACTAAAAAGTAAAAAAGAAGTAAAAGATTTAGGTGCAGTAATATCTACGCCATTGGGTGATAATGGTTGGCGTTGGAGATCGTGGAGCCTGGGCCAGGTGAACAATTAAGTGCATGTGCCACCAATTTTTGTGTCTTACAGAGTGGACCTGCAAACAGTGATTTTATTGTAGATACTATTGAGAATGCATAGAAAGCTGTTGATGATGTTAGTTGTGTTGCAAATGTTGTGGATAACGGAACAGCACAGAATAATTTTTTTCCGACTGACGCATATTCCACGACATTTCTGATGGCGCCCCCTCCCCCCCCCCCAAAAAAAGGGGGGGAGTAGAAGAGAAGAAGGGGGAAAGATGTTTGTAAGGCCAATGAGAGGGCCGACAATGAATCCTTGCAGAAATTTCTCCCTGAAGATCAGGATGAATTTGACGATACTTAAGAGCAATGAGGGTAATGAGAGTAAGAGAAAACGTCGTGTAATTGTTCTCAAGAACACAATCAAATTCGTGGAGATATTCTTTCAGCCGAAGGAGACCGCTGCACGCGAGACAGAGTCGCAGGGGTCTTTTATCATGGAAACAGAACCACTTAAGCTGCATACGGCATCACTAAGAGTCAATTCACATGGTAAAGTGCCGAAGAGCACAAGGAAGTTGTTTGGAAAGGAAAAGTATAAAACCTTGCAAAACTGTAGGATAAGAGAAGTAATTGGAGCTACCGCAAGTATACTGTATGCGGTAGTACTACAAGGAGTTTGTGTGTAAACGTAGTTCTAAGGATGTGTGTTTTGAGCAACAGCAAGGGAAACTTTTGTTTCAAATACAAAATTCCAGATGATGTACCGAAATAGTGGGTTATAAAACCCCTGACAGACGAAGAAAGAAAGACGCCACAGGGTATGTCACAAATGGAGCTATGAGTCAGTGGAATCCTAATAAATGATATGACCTGTGACATAACCGGGACATCACTTCGCCTACGAGCCGTAATTATAGGTGCGACAATGATCGAGTTGACACACCCTTTACTGCTTTGGACGGAGAAGATACTGCTAGTCCGAAATCTAACGTTACTAAGTGATACCTTAAACCTGGATGTCCTTCATTTATTATGCCAAGTAGTAGTGTCTCAGAAAGGACGGATTTCCTAGGAAAATATATTGCAAAGCATCCAACTGTAATACAAAAAACAGTGTAACCAGGTTACAAACATAAGTATTTCAGCTACCAGTATTGTAACGATTCGGGTCGCCGTATCTGTAAATAACGTTTATTACAAACGAAGAACTGTACTGGAAGTAGCTGTGCATCAGCTACCTGTTTTCTGGTTTAGCAACATGGCAGGAAGTAGTATGGAGTAATAAAGTCCAATCGTAGACCTAAATACAAGGAAGTAAGAATAAAGAATTGACTGGGAATTGGTGTCAGGGTTAAAGGGGATTCTGACTTGTAAAATTAGCTTCAATTAATGAACAGAGATATCTCATGAAGGGTGAATTAATGGAATATGTATACTAGGTAGTAAAGTTCAAAAATTCAGGATGAATTTTATAAAGGACGGTGGAATGTTGCACAGCAGAATAGTAATTAAGTGAGGAATAAAATTTTGTAGAAACCAACTGAGACGACGCTAAGCGGAGCACGTCCTCCAAGTACGGAACGATGTGGTGACCAGTGTCAATACTCGAAAGAGCCAAAGTACAAAGAGACGGAGAGTCCACTGCCTCAGACTGTGGGAGAGAGAGCGCATAAGAACACATCATTCAGCTCATTGACTGGGGATGACACAATAACACCTTTCAGGCTGCAAAATTGGCATAAAAGAACGCTCTGAAGCTCTGAACTAAACGTTACGCCAGCCAAGAACGCCGACGGGGCCGGAAAAGGGAGCAGTATGGGTCATTGATTGCAATGAAACCCTCGCCTTCCTTCCACTCATTCTGAGAATCTGGCCACTCCATCTGCATCACTCATAGCCGTCCGCGGTGGCCGACCGGTTCTAGGCGCTTCATTCCGGAGCCACGCGACTGCTACGGTCGCAGGTTCGAATCCTGCCTCGGGCATGGATGTGTTTTATGTCCTTGGCTTTGTTGGGTTTAAGAAGTTCTAAGTTCTAGGAGAATGATGACCTCCGATGTTAAGTCCCATAGTGCTCAGAGACATTTGAACCATTTTGCATCACTCATACCAATGAAAGGCCAACTCTGCTAGTTACATGACGACCCTGTGAGTACGGCAAAGTGGTGTCTGTGCCCCCATTCTTGAGCGTTACAAATACTCCCTTAGGGCTGTATACTGGGACTGCCCCTCGGGCTGTCCTTTGCGTCGCTATTCGGTCTCCCGCTACAAGCCATCATGACAACCGACAACAGGGCATGAAGATATCTGGGACCCTGCTCAAGCGCAGGCACACTCGACGAGAGCGCTGAGCTCTGACAGCTGTCAACAGCCACGCCAGGCTGCAGAGATATGCCTGCCGCCTCATCATCCCGCGACGGGGATACTGCACTGACGTCAGACTACGCCAGAGGTTGCGCCAGCAGATTTCTCGCCTTACACTGATGCGCATTCTGCGCCTCCGTGCAACGTGGGCTCATCACAGACGCCACTAGGCCGCACTGCGAAGAAGAATGATTCTAAAACTCTAAGAAATAAATGACTGTTCAATGAATGACGTCTTATTAGCGCCTTTGCGCACTACAGGAACACACCTCCGCACCCCACTTCACTATCCTTATCCCCACATAGGAGGCCGCAGCTGGCGGACTCATACAGTGCTTTTCATTGATGTGTTCACATTTTTGTAACAGTTCTTGTAGATTCAGTTCTTCTGAACCACGTCATTATTCAAGTAGCTTGCTCAAGTATTATCAGCAGTTTACATATCCAAGTACTCTGATTACAACTAGGGACCAAGGTCACCACTGCTTAGCGTTCATCTATATATTTGTCACTGTTATACTCTTGTAATTTCATACGACCTCATAAGTGATTTTCACAGTGACATGTTCAACTATACAAGCTATGCCTGCCTTTTATTAGTTGTGCGATCTTTTTTATACGCGTGAGCTACTGAGTTAATTTCTTATTCATTTTCAAAGTCAGTTTGAGTTAAGAAATTGTTTATTGGTCATGAATTTATTTATAACGTAGTTGCACTAAATCAGGTTCTTGAGATTGTAGTTGCATTAGCAGTCCAATTCCGTAAAACAGTAGTTGCACACTGTCAAGCTCTGTTCAGATTCAGTAATGTGTCACCGATCTACCCGCTCTCAGTTGTAAGTTTGCTTCTGCTAATTAAAAGTATCAGTGGCCCTATACGAGCTTCCTGATTAAGGATGTGGTTATCAGCTTTTCGACACTCAAGGAAGTCCGCTCCGTGACGTTTAAACTACCAGATCCACCCTAGAGTAAGTTTTGGACATCGCTCAGGCTTTCGAACAGGCAAACTCCATTGAAATTGACTTTCGCGCAAAGAAGCAGCTTCAAAGCTGATGGAGTCTGTGGCGAACCGCGCCAGTAAACATCGCCACCAAGCGCTGCAGTGGAACCGGCTACAGATTCATCACGCCGTCGCCCCACAACATTCTCTTCGTCCAATGAGTCTATTTCCCTGCTGTCACAGCGAAGAGATTGTCGGTCAAGGTGCCCTTACTGCTCGGAATGTCTTGTGAAGTGTGCTCATCTACTTGTCTTTAGTGGACATAGAGTGCACTTGTTGTCCACCGCCGGCCGAAATGGCCGAGCGGTTCTAGGCGCTTCAGTCTGGAACCGCGCGACCGCTACGGTCGCAGGTTCGAATCCTGCATCGCGCATGGATGTGCGATGTCTTTAGGTTAGTTAGTTTGAGCATTTCTAAGTTCTAGGGGATTGATGACCTCATAAGTTAAGTCCCACAGTGCTCAGAGACATTTGAACCTCACCTGCACCCGTCGACACCGACATTGGACTGTTGATGACTGGAACCATGTTGTCTGGTAGGAAAAGACTCGTATCAAAATGTATCGAGCGGATGGACGTGTACGGGTTTGGAGACAACCTCATGAATCCATGGACCCTGCATGTCAGCATGGGACTGTTAAAGCTGGTGGAGGTTCTGTAATGGTGTGGGGCGTGTGCAGTTGGAGTGAATGGAACCCTTGATACGTCTAGATACGACTCTGACAGGTAACACGTACGTAAGCATTCTGTCTGATCACCTGCATCTATCCAGGTCCATTCCAACGAACTTGAGCAACTCCAGCAGGACAATGCGACACCTCACACTTTCAGAATTGCTACAGAGTAGCTCCATGAACACTCTTCTGAGTTTAAACTCAGTCGCTGAAGCTGATACTGAGTCTTTGGCAGTAGAAGACTAGCTGCGCTATTTAGCTATCTCAACTTGGGAAACCTGCCTGATTGAGCCATACCGCAACTCATAACAGTAGACACTGGGAAACGTTTCAGCACAAAGTGAATTGTCCTGCGCCTGTGGAGATTTTTCATCGTAAATGAATGATACTTACAAGTATAATTTTATTTTTGAAAAATTGGACGTTACATTATACAAAAGTTAGAAACAATGTGTTCAGTCGGAGACAGCTAACCAAGACTTATTTCGCAAAAATATTTTTGGATAGAACTACTCTTCCTTGCGTGTGACAGAGTGAAATAAACGTGACGGGACTTCAATTAAACAGATACCTTTCACATATGTATTATGAATAAAGATCGAGTGATCGCAGCGGATGGAAATATTACGAGATTTGTTTAAAAAGTAGTTAGAATTTTGTACAACGTCCAGTCACATTAATGTGACTACCTGTCAGAGGCCTGAATAACCACCTTTTGCAGCGTGAATCGCTGCGAGACGTGCAGCATGAGGGTTAATAATGTTCTGGAGGGTCCGACAGGGATGTGGAGCCTTGCCGACTCCAGCGCCGAGGCCAGCTGCGTTAGTCTTCACGGTTGAGTCTCCATGGCGCGGACAACCCAATCGAGGTCGACCCGCACATTCTCGATTGAGTTTAAATCCGGTAAGTTTTGTGGCCATTGCAGTACGGTAAACCCATCCTATGCTCTTCAAACTACGCACGTGCACGTTTCAGGGTCCTGGTGGTAGATGCCATTGTGCCGAGGAGAAAGAAGCTGATGTAGGGGTGCCCATGGGCCCAAAGAATAGCTGCATACTTGTACGGATCCATTGCGCCTTGCACAATGACGAGATCACCCAGGGAATGCCACAAAAACATATACCAGACCGTAACGCTCCCTCCTCCGGCCTGGACTCTTCGGACGATTGCTGCACGGTGTTTGTTTTCAGACATTTCACGCATAAATTGCGATTCGTCAGAAAAGGCGATCTGTCGTCACTCAGAGGATTTCGATTTGCGGTACTGGCATACAAATTCCAGCCTTCGTCGCCGATGAATAGCAGTCAGCTTGAGTTGCACGAACCAGGCCCATACTGAAGAACGTTCGCTTGACTGTCGTTGAGGAGGCATTGCTGGTAGCCCCTTGTTTCATCTGGGCGGTCACTTACTCAACAGTTGCTCGTCAGTTCGCCCGTTCACATTCCTGGAGCCGTTGTTCACCCCTGTCATCTATGGCCTGTGGTGCACCGCAGTTGCCTTGGCGCCGGTTTTCAATAACGCCATATCGTCATGCACGGTATACGAGGTGTTTATAAATTAGTTATACAAAAGTTATCTTTAACTGTGAAAAAAAGTGAATACCTTTTAGAAAAGTTTGATACAACACTGATTTCAGTATATCTTCAAGTTATACTTACAAATGATCAATGTGGCTACATTTTTTTAACATGAAAAATATCCCACCTGTAATCAATTTCCTGCCAAATCCTATGAAGCAAGTCTTGATGTATGGTGACAACTGCTTGTGTTATCCGTTGTCGCTACTCGTCTACGTTTCCCGGAAGCGGAGGAACGAACACGCCGTCTCTAATGTAGCCCCATACACAGAAGTTCATTGGGGTTAAATCATGTAATCGTGGTAGCCAGGATATTGTGCCACAACGTCCCGTCCATGATGGATGTTGGAATAACTTATCCGTACATATAACCCAGCGGGAACATTAGGAACTAACAGTGTTGGGCGAGAATAAAACTTAAATACACCCTGCATTCAGTGCTGTATCAAACATTTCTGTAAGCTATTTACCTTTTTCGCAATTTAAGATTACTTTTGTATAACTGATTTATAACCACTCTGTACTTTATCCACCGCGGCGCGCTAAAAGTTAACGAACTTAACCGTTTCGGAAATGCTTCCACTCTTGGCGCGAACGCCAATGATCTTGCACTTTAGGACGTTAGATAAATCACACCGCTTCCACATTACGACGACTCGCTGACACACTCCATATACGCTCCCCTGCTAGTGCTGCCACCTGCCATCTGTTACTGATCATTGCACGTTGACGTCGAACACAGGAGTGGTCACATTAACGTGACTGAAGTACATAACTCCGCTTGTTGTATTAGTCCGTTTCGCGCGTTTTTTTCGGCTTCGTGTTGTTAACAATCCCTGAAAAGTATTTCTTCAGTGTTAGCCATATAAGATATTTAGTTTGTTGTCAGCTGTAAAAAAAGTTATATGCGTTTTGGTGTATCGGCGATTATCTATTTTTAATAGAAATTGATCATAGGATTTGTGTTATACTTAGCTATCTGAACGGAATAAAAAAGAATCAGAGTTTTAGAAATATTGATTATCGCTTTCGATAAGTCTGGTACGAGAAAAAAAATGTTTACTAGTGTTATAAGCGTTTCGAAAAAGGCCGTGAGTACGTTTAAGATGACGAGCTTCATGGACGTCCCAGCACGCCATCAACCGATGAAATTGTGTAAGAAGTGGAAGAAATAATTATGAACCATCATCGACTGACAATCAGAAAAGGGCGTGATGGTTTTGGCACATCAGCTGATTCATGCCTTGAGATTTTTTCGGGTGTCTTACGTACGAAACGTGTGACAGCAAAATTTGTTCCAAAACTGTTCAACTTCAAACAAAAACGGTGGCGAATGCAAGTTGCTCAGTTGTTTCTAGATAAGTCAGTAACGTTGCAGGAGTACTGAAACGTGTCCTAACAAGTGATGACACATGGATTCATGGACATGATGCGAAAATTACGAGTCAATCGTCCCAGAGGAAACTTTCTGGATTTTTCAATTTCACGGCATGTCGCATACTGTTTGTTCCCAAAAGTACAGGAAACCTGAAAGGGTCGTCGTTTTATAAACATAGATAGGATTAAAAACGCATCGTTCAGAGGGGCAATGAAAGATTTCCACTAGTGTTTCAGGAATTGGAAAGTGCTGCTAGCGTAAGTGTATAATATCTAATGGACTCTGATTTGAAAGGGTTCACACTGATGTAGGCGTATAAGTAAAATTATTTCCAGAAAACAATTCTTGTAACTTTTTGAACACAATGATTAACATCTTTTACCACTAGACCACTGACATATGTAGTAACAAACTGTTCAGGTATTCCTCTGCAGCTTAATCTACAGTGTTGCGAGCCTGTGGAGACTGTCAAACGTAGATAACTCTGGAATCGTCGAAGGATATTATGAAATCAGTGGTTGGTCCAGATTTGGACGCTGCAGCAGCTGACCAGTGGCCATGTTTCTTGTCAACCACCAACACAAGTGGCATAACAGACTGGTTAGTGATCTGTTTTTTTTAAATTCAAAGATATGTTTAATAACCATTTACTAAAGCCATTGTGGCCACGTAATCGTGTAACTCGATTGATTTACTGAATTTTATTTTTTTGTAATAATCTTTTTACAATTTTGGAAACAGTTCAAATTTTTATTTGACATTAGTGTGAAGGATTATAGGAAATACGTAATTACTGAGTGCATAAATGTATTACGGATTGTACTATTCAGTAGGGGTTGAGCAACAGAATGACAGATACGTAAACCACAATCGTTAGGTTATTTTTCTCTGTGCATGAAACCATTTGTTCTACAAATGTATTTTAATCGTTATAATGATTATTATGTTATTTATGGAAACTGTTGAATAGGTTTTCGATTTCGAAATTTATTCGCAATTGCGAATTGTTTTGACATCAGCTGTATTAGATACAGAATTACTATCTATTGGTGACATATGGAAATTTGTGCCGGACTGGGACTTGAATCCGGATATCCCGCTTATTTTGAGCAGTTGCCTTAACAATTTTGGCTGTCAATGTACCCTTCTTGTACCGGTCCAAACCTCCGTATGCCACACCACGTCCCTACTGCTTTAAACATTTCTTGGATTCCCACAGCAGGCTTAATGAGACAGGTGTGTTCAATGTCAGTATTATTATCGTCGTTTGCCTCCTTTATACGAGCCTAGACAGGCAAAAGACGATAATAATATTAAGGTTGAAAACATCTGTCCCATGAAACCTGCTGTTGGAATCCGAGTAATGTTGACAGCAATAGGGACAGAGACAGTGTGGCATATAGAGGTTTGGACGTGTGCACGGATAGCCGAGATGGTTGTCTGCTTTCCTCAGTCGTGTGGCTCGGACGTCTGTTTAAGTCCCTGCCGGAGAACTTCGCGCGCACGCGGTTGTTTTCTTCGCGTTAGCCTTCGCTAGTGTTCGCACTTTCGAACTGGAATGGCTCATTCGTACCGCACTCTACCATCAAGACCATTTTTAATAATGAATTTGCACTACCAAAGGCATTTGAAATCGAACAATTTATGCGTGAAGAAATTACAATTGAACCTCAAGATATGATTGGAACTGTACAGACAGGAGGCAAGAGCGTTCCCACTTTTTCGCAGAGGAAATTTCCCCGCTCTCTCAAGGTCGCCACGACCGATTAATCCTAGTCGGCGATTTTAATCGTGTACTTACACAGAAAGATAAATTTCCTCGATATACCCCGTGCCCAGAACTACGAATGTTGGTGCAGAATATGCATTTAGTCGACATCTGCGAGCATGTCCATGGTCCCCGTCCTAGATACATACATAGGTTCAAATGGCTCTGAGCACTATGGGGCTTAACATCTGAGGTCATCAGTCCCCTAGAACTTAAAAACACTTAAACCTAACTAACCTATGGGCATCACACACATCCATGCCCGAGGCAGGATTCGAAGCTGGTACCGTATCGGTCGCGAAGTTCCAGACTGAAGCACCTAGAACCGCTCGGCCACAGCGGCCGGCTACATACATAGAACGAAACACTTCGCTAGCCGTCTCAACCGAATATATGCTACAGGCGATCTTAACGCTGACGTCCTGCAAACGGATCTGCAGCCACAGCGTATACTGACCAAGTGATCTCACTCGATTAAACATCGTTGGGCGCAGATAACAACATTCAGACAGCGCTTGTTGGATATCGCAATTTGATCACCCTAGCAGAGACGTACCATCTCCGTACAGCACTAGCATCGATAGAGTTTTGACCAAGCCTTTGATAGAGTAAGCCATACCTGTCTTGCAGAATTCCTGACACTCATGCGGTTTCCACGACCATTTATCACTGTCGTGGTGCACCTACTCAGCAGTGCCTCCTCCAAAGTGCTCGTCAATGGACGTGTGACAAAATCTCTCCTCCTAGCGAGATCGATCAGACAAGGATGTCCTTTATCTACGGTATTATATGCACTGGCTCTCGGCAGATTACTCTGCAGCCTTTGGCAAAGCTTGACAGGACTGACTTGGCTAGGACACTCATTTAAGTGTAAGTTATATGCAGATGAAGTGGTGCTGATAGTGCGGAATGAGAACGATATGAGTGTTGATTTAGATTGGATACGCAAATATGGAACGGCAACAGGCAGCCGTATGAATGTGGACAAGTCTGTAGCGATGAATATTGATGTTGGACTAACGGAACAGTGTGTGGCACCTTTAAGGCTCATAGACACCTTGAAATGTCTAGGGATTGTTTCTACCAACGACATACGTCGCACAGCAGCGTACAACTATAAGAGACTACTGTAATCAGTCCGGAATGGCGTCAAAGAGAGCATCACACAGTCATTACACATGATCCAGCGGGTCACATACGTTAAGACCTACGTGGCGTCAAGAATTCAGCACTTTACTCTAGTACTCCAGATGCCGATGACGATGGCAAGACGAATAGTGGCGGCGTTTGGTTCTTTCGAGAGTGCGGTCCTACTATTTAAAGTAAGATACGATGCCCTTACCCTCCCTTTTAGAAGGGGTGGACTTGGTCTTGCGCACGTTCACGATCGAGGGGAGGCGGTAGACGACGAGGCAGTACCGGCAGACGCCGAGCCGAGCGGACGCGCCAGCAGCGGTATCAGCAGCAGCATTTGCCGGATACACAGTAATTTAATCTGTTTTGTGTTTTTTTTTACGTGCTTCTGCAAAAGAGTGAACTGTACCTGTGTATTTTACTGAATAGGCTAGCGAGTAGCAAATTACTGTAAGTTTTGGTTTTTGCGTGCATATCCTTGTACAATGCGGCGGCCTCTTACTGTAATGTTTCCGCCGTCAGACCGCCACGTCAAGCCACTAAGTTTAAATCTCGTGCTGATAGCTAGCATATAGTTTAGATCAGTGCATTCTAGTTTGCAAGCGATCAACAGCTTTTGTGTTTTTTTGTTTTTTTTATTCTCCTCGCTATATTCTGCGAACGTTTCAAACTAAGTAGCACCATTTGAGATCTTATATATCTATTTTTACGCACTACGATATGGCTATGAACTGTACTTGTTGTGAGCGGGGCCGGCCGCGGTGGTCTAGCGGTTCAGGCGCTCAGTCCGGAACCGAGGTACTGCTACGGTCGCAGGTTCGAATCGTGCCTCGGGCATGGATGTGTATGATGTCCTTAGGTTAGTTAGGTTTAAGTAGTTCTAAGTTCTAGGGGACTGATGACCACAGATGTTAAGTCCCATAGTGCTCAGAGCCATTTCTTTTGTGAGCAGACACAAGGAAATTGATCGCTGTCCGTAAACAGCTGGAAGCAGCGTTGGCTACCGTCGACATACTTCTGGCTAATGTTCAAAGTTGCGGGGGACTGGGGACGAGATCTGCGACACCTTTGGTAACCTGGATGTCGCTGCATCTCTTGATTCGCAACATCTGACCAGTCCATCCTCGCTCGAGAGTGGGTGGCAGACAGTGGTGGGCTCGCGTGTCGTGGACGGAAGGCGAAAGAGGGAGCTGGTCGTGCGGCTGGCTCCCTACGTCTTAGCAGCAGGTACGAGGTCCTACCCAGTGTCGATTATAACTCTGACCCGGCACGGGTTGCTTTTCCTGTTGGACCAGCGGCCGATTTTCCTACCCAGTCCGGACAAGTGCACACAGTGCTCCAGTTTTAGGCGGGTGATGCAGCCCCTCAGGGAAATAGCTGGTGTGGCTGGAAATAATACCAGCGTGCACTCGGTTTATCTGCCGGGGGAGGGGGGAGGGGGGGAGTCTCGTCCGTGATGTGGAAGAGGCCCTGCCGACAGCTCAAAAATGGTTCAAAAGGCTCTGAGCACTATGGGACTTAACATCTGAGGTCATCAGTCCCCTAGAACTTAGAACTACTTAAACCTGACTATCCTAAGGACATCACACACATCCATGCCCGAGGCAGGATTCGAACCTGCGACCGTAGCGGTCGCGCGGTTCCATACTGAAGCGCCTAGAAACGCTCGGCCACACCGGCCGGCCCTGCCGACAGCTATCGAGCGCACTGGGTACAACCGGCTGCATATAGTGGCACATGTCGGCACCGATGACGCCTGCCGCTTAGGTTCTGAGGGCATCCTCGGCTCCTTTCAGCGGATGGCTGGTTTGGTGAAGGCAACCAGTATCGCATGCGGGATGCAGGCTAAGCTGTCTATTTGTAGCATCGTTCCCAGTGTTGTTCGCAGTCCTCTGGTTTGGAGCAGAGTGGAAGGTCTAAACCAAAGGCTCAGACGCTCAGACGACTCTGCCACGGTATCGGATGCGAATTTATCGACCTTCGCTATCCGGTACAGAATTTCAGGGTTCCCCTTAATAGGTCAGGCGTGCACTACACGCAGGAAACAGTTACTAGGGTAGTGGAGTAGCGTGGGTGCACATGGTTTTTTTTTAGGTTAGAGAAATCCCCCCTTAGTATAAAAGACAATTTACCTGATCAATTAGCCACAATCTTCTTAGAAAACGTTCGTCGTCGCAGATCAGAGATAGATAAGCTTAATACGATTTAAGGAAACTGCAGGAGCGAGCAGCCGAGGAAAGATCCCAGAATTAGTATCGCTTACTGAAGGTTGGTTACGAAGCACAGATAGTATTAGAAACAGAAAGTTTGTTGAAACCGGACATTAATGACAACAAAATCCTAAGTTCAGTTTGGATTATTTATCATAAGGATAGGTTAGATTCCAATGGTGGCGCCGTGTTTATTGCAGTAAGGAATTTGATAAAATCTGACGAAGATATCACTGATTCCGATTGTGAATTAATCTGGGTGAAGTTAAGTACCAAAGATAGGTCAAAAATAGTAATCGGATACTTTTATAGACCACCTGGGTCAGGAGCTTCAGTGCTAGAGCGCTTCAGACAAAACCTGCAGAACATCGTTAGTAATTTTCCTGATCATGCCACTGTAATAGTGACCTCAGCTTGCCAGGTATAGAGTGGGAGCGTCATGCTATCAAAACTTGTGCCAGAGCCAGGGATTCGAAGGACATTGTTCTGAATGTCTTGTCCAAGAATTACTTTGAGCAGGAAGATATTTTTTCTTCGCAAGAGTGACAGGATACAAATTTCTGAGTATCTGAGCAGTCAGCATCAAATATTCGGTAATGAGAACGAAGAAATGGAAACAAATGGAAAAAAAAATCGAAGGAATCGTGCAACCCACCGTAAACAAATATGTGCCGAGTAAAGTTTTAAGGGATAGGAAAGACTTACACTCGTTTGATAGCCGTGTTAGAAAACTGTTACGTAAACAGAAAGAACCTCATCTCAGATTCAAGAGTAG
The DNA here is from genome assembly GCF_023897955.1 of Schistocerca gregaria. NCBI lineage: Eukaryota > Metazoa > Arthropoda > Insecta > Orthoptera > Acrididae > Schistocerca > Schistocerca gregaria. The sequence continues at coordinate 555,556,351 of NC_064931.1, forward strand.
TGAAAACCTGGCTGACACACAAAAGCTGAACTAAGCGAAAATGAGCGTAAGGAGAGCAATGACAGGAGCGTTCAATGACACTGAAAGTAAAACTTTGTCAACCGATCTGAGAAAAACCCTAAGAGGTTTTGGTCGTATGTAAAATAAGTAACTGGGTCAAAATCATTTACTCATTCACTCAGTGACCATACTGGCACCGAAACGGAAGATGACAGAGAGAAGGAATAGCGCAATACTCCCTAGACAAATATGTGCCGAGTAAAATCTTAAGGGATGGGAAAGACCCACCATGGTTTAATAGCCGTATTATAAAACTGCTACGCAAACAGAGAGAACCTCAGCTCAGATTCTAGAGAAGTAAAAACCCAGCTGACACACAAAAGCTGAACGAAGCGAAAATGAGCGTAAGGAGAGCAATGACAATCTTCCAAAATCGTCGCACAGCGGGCGATCATAACAAGGTTCCTCTTTTCAATCGTCATACGAACGTCAAAATGGCAGATAAACCGATCGCGGAATAGAAAAACGACTACAATCGCTTAGTAGCGGAAAGGCGTCAGGATCAGATGAGGTACCTATAAAATTCTACAAAGATAGTGCCAAAGAATTTGCTCCCCTTCTAGCAGTAATTTATCCTAGATCGCTTGAGCAACGAAGGGTACCTAGCGACTGGAAGAAAGCGCCACTCATTCCTGTTTTTAAGAAGGACCGTAGGACAGAGGCACACAATTAAAAACCTATATCGTTGACGTCAATTCGTTGTAGAATTATGGCACATGTTTTATTCTCAAGAATTATGACGTTCTTGGAGAAGAAAAATCTCCTCTATAAAAATCAACATGGATTCCACAAACATAGATTCTGCGAAACTCAGCTCGCTCTGTTGCTCCATGAGATCCACTGCGCCATAGACAATGGTTCTCAGGTTGGTACCGTACTCATTGACTTCAGAAAGGCATTTGACACTGTCCAGCACTGATATATAGTGAAAAAAATACGAGCTTATCGAGTTCGGAGCAGATTTGCAACTGGATTCAAGACTTCATTGCAGACGGAACTCAACACGCCGCACTTAACGGAGCAAAATCGACAGACGTGAAGGAAATTTTCGGTGTATCCCAAGGAAGTAGGATAGGACCGTTACCGTTTACAATATATGTAAGTGATCTAATAGAAAGCATCGGATGCTCTCTAAGGCTATTCGCAGATGATGCGGTTGTCTATAAATTAGTAGAAACGCCAGGAGATACTAACGATTTTCAGAACAACCTCCAGAGAATTGATGAATGGTGAAGGCTCTGGCGATTGATCCTGAATGGAAATAAATGTAACATATTACGCATACATAGGAAAAGAAATCCACTAGTGTATAGCTACATTATTGATGACAAACCGCTGGAAACAGTATCTGCAGTAAAGTATATAGGAGTAACTATCCGGAGCGCCCTTAAGTGAAATGACCATTTAAAACAAATAGTGGGAGAACCTGATGCGAGACTGAGATTCATAGGAAGAATCTTAAGGAAATTTAACTCATCCACGAAGGAAGTGGCTTACAAGGCGCTTTTTCGACCCATTCTTGAGTATTGTTATCTGTCTGGTATCCCTACCAGATAGGACTGATAGAAGAGAAAGAGAAGGGCACGTTTCTTCACGGGATCGTTGAGTTGGCACGAGAGCGTTACGGAGATGCTCAACAAACTCCATTGGCAGACGTTACAGGAGAGGCGTTGTGCATGACGGAGAGTTTTAATACTGAACTTTAGAGAGGGTACTTTTCAGGAGGAGTCTTACAGCATATTACTTCCCCCTACATACGTCTCGCGTAATGACCATGAGTAGAAAGTCGAGAAATTAGAGCCATTGCGGAGGCTTACCGACAATCATTCTTCCCACTTGCTATTCGAGAGTGGAACATGGTTGGAGGGCTATGTTAGTGCTTCCCCCCCCCCCCCCCCCCCCCTCCTGCACACACCATTAGGTAGATATCAGCACAATGTTAAAACTGTGGAGAAGGCATCAAACTTGTCTGACAGGAAACTTAATAGAAGAACTAGCATCAGTTTCTCTAATGGCCCCAGTATCGGTCCAGCACATTTCCCAGTCACGTTTTTTTTTATAGAGCACAGCTACGTTCTGAAGGCTCTGCCGGAAACCAGACCTGCAGCGGCGCGTGACGTCTGTCGAAAAGGCTACTAACGACCGAAGGATGCAGCAGTCCTATTGACAATAAGCATCCACATACCAATTGGCATGTAGTATGAGGATCGATACAACTTGTTTCCTTAGACGTGCAATGTCGTACCTGACAGTTAATGCCAAAATGTCTCCAGGTCTAGACTCAATGCGATTCATATGACAGATTCACCATTGTGGCCGCAGTGCCAAACTCTAGACAACGATGAACACCGCCTCATATGCGGCGCCCCAACAGAAGTGTGGAGCTTGCCCGACATAGATGATCGCTTTCTTTTTTCAACTGGAACAACGAAACATCGGACCAGGGGTTATATTCTTCCCGGACGGGACGTAGTATCCACGTACTAAAACGAATGCAGTAACTTGGCTTCGAGGCCAGAGGGTGCTCTATTTGTTCAGAGATGCCCCAAAGAATGTGACGGACGTTTAGACCTTTTTACGGGAACGACATTTGAAGATCGTGGACAATCCAAAATACTGACAATATTTCTGTAACTTCCTATGGAGTACATTTCAAGACACTCCCTCCCCTCCATAGCTGGAACGTCCACGGTAGGAGAGGTGAAATTATCGATATGATGAAGGAATGAACGGACGATAAGAATCGCTGGATACCATATGTATACGAAATGACATACACGTAGCAGAGCAGCGGGGCGGATTGGAAATACGGTTCTCCATCGTGCTGTGTGTTTCTTTCTTTATCTTATGCGAGAATAGTGTTAAGTCTAATAGCTTTCAGACAACACAGAAATATTATTTGTGGTTTGGCAGTGAAGTGGTTACTACTGAAATTTAACTTTACTTAACTGTTATGTGTGTACCGGGATTTGCTCTAATTTATGAAAGATATTCATTAAAATTTGAAGCATAAAAATCAGCGTTTTTAGAAAATAGAAAAAGGAAGGCCAAGGCGACTGCCTCCCGATAAGCAGGAAACCCGAGTTGACGTCCTGCTCTGGCACGAATTTTCATGTGTCACCAACAGATAATAATCTTATACCTAATATATGTGATGTCAAAAAAATTGACAATTGCGAATAAGTTTCGTAATATTAATGCAGCTACAGATCGTCACCACTGTCTGAAGGAACATACATTAGAAAAACAAACTTTCAATCCGGTAGTTACTAAATACGAAGACAGAAGAATAACTGCACAAAACGTTTCAATGAACACATTAATTGCTTACTTACCTCAATAGTAGCTACTACGGACTGTGTGTAAAGGCCACCCCATGGAATGCTTAAGTTTATTTTTCCAATGACGCCGACTTTCACCTCGATTGGCAGGTCAAGCTCGTACTGAAACAAAAGAAAAAATGCTTTTAGTTCACGATAATATGGAGACTACTCACGTTTGCTTGATACAACCTATAACTGCAGTTTACTGTCTCTGAATACTGGCATTCTAAATCTACCCAGAACACAAAATTATCAAATGCATCCGGGATGGATTCGTGGTCTGGAACGCTGATTGATTCACCATACATACCGCTGCAGAGTGGAAGTTTCATTTTCTTCGTCAAATGAGTACTTTCGGTGTAATTGAGTCGCTATAATCAGACTGCAGATACGTAATGCCTATAAACGCAGAGGCATAAACAGGCTGAAAATACACTGGTGTGCAAAACCCAAGGACGACAGTAACTTTCACATGTGGTTTCACAGTCAAGTAATATAACTCGATGGAACGTGGATCATACACAGAAAGTTCTGCGACAGTAGAGAACAGAAGGTGACTGAAAGAAATGTGCAATGAGACGAACAGAAATTATACTTTTATTCAAGGGCACTAAAGACACAGGGGTTTGTGATGGCCCCTTGTACATGACAAAAGGCGGGAAACGTTTCTTAATAGGCTGTATGATTACAAAGAACGGCACTGCATTATCCGCAACGAGCTCCCATGCTGGACACAAAGTTGGTATGCAGTCTTGGGGTAGGGAGATTCATTCCTCCAACAGCACGGCTCAAAACTGCCGGATGGTCGTTGATGGATGTGGATTTGCTGCAGTACGTCTCCCCAACGCATCCCACACGTGCTGCTCGATGGGATTCAAGTCGGGGGAACGGGTAGCCCAGTCCAGTATCCGAATTTCCTCTCGTTTCAAGAGTTCCACCTGCGCTGTTCGATACGGTCGTGCAATGTCATCCATAAAAGTGAAGACAAGGCCGAATGCACCCGTGGAAAACAGCACACGCACGCGAAGAAGAAATACAGTGTCCCAATAACGCTGACCAATGATCGTACCGTGTTTAGATTTGGAGTTAAATACGCCCATGCAGCTTTATGCCTTTCCATGTCATTACACCTGGCCGACCAAAATGATCATGTTAGATAATTTTCCTGGGTGAGTCACGTGTTACCATTATTCACTATATAAGGATGGTCGAAGTAGAGAGGATATAAAATGTAGACTGGCAATGGGAAGGTTCAAATGGCTCTGAGCACTATGGGACTTGACATTTGATGTAATCAGTCCCGTAGGACTTAGAACTACTTAAACCTAACAGACCTAAGGATATCACACACATCCAACCTGCGACCGTAGCAATCGCGCTGTTCCGGTCTGAAACGTCTAGAACCGCTCGGCCACCGCGGACGGTTGGCAATGGCAAGGAAAACGTTTCTGAAGAAGAGAAATTTTTTAACATCTAATATAGATTTAAGTGTCAGGAAGTCGTTTCTGAAAGTATTTGTATGGGGTGTAGCCTTGTATGGAAGTAAAACGTGGACTATAAATAGTTTAGACAAGAAGAGAATAGAAGCTTTCGAAATGTGGTGCTACAGAAGAATGCTGAAGATTAGATGGGTATATCACATAATTAATGAGGAGGTATTGAATAGAATTTGGGGGAAGAGAAATTTGCGACACAACTAGACTAGGAGAAGGGATCGCTTGGTAGTACATATTCTGAGGCATCAAGGGATCACCCGTTTAGTATTGGTGGGCAGCGTGGAGGGTAAAAATCGTAGAGGGAGACCAAGAGGTGAATACACTAAACAGATTCAGAAGTATGTAGGTTGCAGTACGTACTGGGAGATAAAGACTCTTGCACAGGAGAGAGTAGCATGGAGAGTTGCATCAAACCAGTCTCTGGACTGAAGACCACGACAACAACAACGAGGGTACGTCCAGCATGGTTAGTAACAGTGGCACAGCATGTGAAAGTTACTTTCGTTCTTAAATTTTGCACACGAATACATATTAGCGCGTGATGTGCGTCGTCGCCAAGTAGTGAATAGTCACAATTGTTGACGAGAGAATATGTGGCTTGTTCACGCTCTCTGCGAACACAATCACAATGGGCGGCAAACGGCATTGATATATCAACAGTGGAATGTCTAGTCACTTGCGTTTAGCATATGGAACTTCTGGCACTCTGCTAACCCTGTCATTCGTAGTTAAGTCAGCTTCTACTTGTTTCCATCCCGGAATTACAACTAAATAGTCCCAACGGCGGTGAAGTTATTACGGACACTGCAATGGTCCTGTTGGGACAAGGATGGGGAATGAAATCGACTGTGTCTTCTTTAAACCGACGATTCCTGCACTCACGTTAATGGATTTGGAGAAACGTAACTCTGGATATCCAGACAGGGATCTGAATCCAGTTCTTAACCACTACGCCACCTCTTTCATCTCTGTCTTCTCAACAACAACTCTTGTTTCTACTCTACTCGCAAACATCTAGTGTCCACATGACACTACCGAACATAAACACCCCTAGTTTGGACGTAATAGTTTCATGCAGCACGAGTGGCAACAATTTATCCAACTTTCGTGTTAATTGCTTTATATGTTTCCAGATCTTGTTTTTTTGTGATTTTCCCATAATCTGTAAAAACCGTTCTCAGTTTGATTCTTATTGCTTTTTTTTAAAGTTGCATAAGTAATATATTCCATCACGGATAGTACTGTACGTGGCGAGTGGTCTTTTCAAAGCTAGGATTTAAAATTCAGGCTCACTTGTGCATCTGCACTTCGTTGTAAAGCCGACCTATGGAAGACAGGCGAGTGGCGCGCGGTTCTTGTTGCGCTCCCTAGGGTCAGGCGATATCGGCGGACTTTTTGTAGCCGGGCTAAAGCTGAAAGTTCTGCGAGAACGTCTGCACACTGCGGACGCAGCCGGCCGGAGTGGCGTGCGGTTCTAGGCGCTAGAGTCTAGAACCGCGAGACCGCTACGGTCGTAGGTTTGAATCCTGCCTCGGGCATGGATGTGTGTGATGTCAAATGGTTCTGAGCACTATGGGACTTAACTCCTAAGGTCATCAGTCCCCTAGAACGTAGAGCTACCTAACCCTAACTAACCTAAGGACATCACACACATCCATGCCCTAAGCAGGATTCGAACCTGCGATCGTAGCGGTCGCGCGGTTCCCGACTGTAGCGCCAAGAACCGCTCGGCCACCCCGGCCAGCTGTCTGATGTCCTTAGGTTAGTTAGGTTTAAGTAGTTCTAAGTTCTAGGGGACTGATGACCTCAGAAGTTGAGTCCCATAGTGCTCAGAGCCATTTGAACTGCGGACGCATCAGCAATGCCACTGGCAGGAAGCGGGAAAGCGGCCCGCATTCGCCGGCATCCTTTCCGTGGGAACAGGAATTGCGAGACTGCTAGAAAATCCACTCAAACCGGTGTTGATAACTACACAGCTACAGACATATAAAGTGTCTGTCCTCGAGTACAGTAAAAATTAAATCCACCGGCGAGGAAACTAAATATCTTTCTTATTCGACCCCGAGACTACGACACTACGAGGATAATAGAAGAAAGATTTTTCAGATTTTCACAATGCAAGGGCTTAAAGTAAGAGATTATGTGAATAAGAAAAGTAATAACCGTAACAGTCACACAGAAATTGAGTCATTGAGTAAAAATACAACATGAGAAGCCATTGTCAGCTTATTGACAATTACATTAATATGCAGTGTTGATAACTGAGAAATTCTTATGTTAGAATATTTGTCGGATATGTTATAACAATTGTAGGAGTGATTTAAGACGTCGATGTGAGGACATAAGAGTTTGCTGGCACAACTGAGATGGCCCAAGAGAGGCGAACGGGGGGCAATCCCATTTCCAAAAGTGCCATGTCGGGGCTTATAGTCCTCCAGCATAGCAGCACTGCATCGCGGGTGGCCTATGTCACAAGTCACCGGGGCTGCGACGGCGAACGACATTGCTGCAACTCGGAGTACAGGGCTTGCCTACAGAGGGCAGTAGTATCGCTACAAGAGGACAAAATCAACATCGACCTGCTCGCTTCCGCAGGGACACATGATGGAAAATATGTCTCAACAGTATTTAGGCCGGTGCACGGCTACAGCAAGGAAGTTCTCCACAGGCGAGCTCACCGCGCATTTGCGCCTAAGGCTGCCACAGTTGTCCAATGGGGAGCTGTCGTGCAGTCATCTCGCTACCTGTCGTCCGACGCCATCCTGCCTATCAAGAATCTCCTCCTCCTCTGTTACGTGGAGGAACCAGCTGTCGCCTTGGAGATACGTCGAGACTTGGCCTTTAACGCGTGAACCTCTTGGACTGGGTATTTTTGGCTCTATGCAGAGGCTTTGTGTAACTAGACATTCCGTTCCTCGTGAACCAATATATTGACTTTAGAAACTGGGATTAAGTTTTTTGTGGCTTACATTCCACAGGACTTATATTTCTTTTCATTTCAAAGAGGGGGCTTAATTCTGAACTGCCATTTGTGTTGTGTAAACACGATTTGAAGGAGGGGGATTAGGTTTATGTACATTTTAATAAACATACTTTCATCGTTTGCCTGGGTCTTAGTTTCCCTGGGTCACAACCGACGTGAGCCACTTCAAAGGCCACAAACCTCACTGGAGTATTGCAGGTAATGCATTAAGGCACTGTAGCTGTTTTACGCTAAAAACCCGCCAGGTTAGTCGTGGGCGCTAATGCGCTACTTCCTGGACTCGGGTAGACGCGCCGGCCCCGGATCGCATCCGCCCGGCGGATTAAGGGCAATAACGCACTAGTGCGGCCACGGCCACGGCCAGATTAGCGGCTGGTCGGATGCGGCCAGGTTAGCATGGAAAGGTGCCGCGCAACGCGCACTGAGCCACCAGCTGCGGCCAGCCGCCCGTGCGGCCAGCACTTTGTCATGCGACCAGCCTCTAGCCAGCGCGTCGCTGAGGCCAATTACACGCAGCTGAATGGGGCAGCCTGCACGTTGCACTGCCAGTGAGCGGCCAGCCGTCAGTGCGATTCAAACTGTGGAGATATTTTACATTTTATTATTTGTTTGCTGCTGTGTGTCTGCAGAAGGATCTTTCTGTCAACATGGGCTTTGATACGGAGAAATTTATTATAAACATAAGGAGAGGTCTGCTTTGTGGGACATGTTAGTTTAATTAGTGTGCGGGTGCGGGTGTTGTTCTTAGCATAAGTTAGTTTAAGTTAGTTTAATTAGTGTGTAAGTCTAGGGACCGATGACCTAAGCAGTTTGGTCCCTTAGGAATTCACACACACACATTTTCATTATTAATACAACATGTACATATAATTCAGATTTCAGTGAATATAACCCAACTGCCATGGCAGAGTGCCTTCATGTACAAATTAATCGGCAAAAACGTTTCTGCAGTGTGAACTGACTGCAATTCTACGTATTCCTTGCGGAATTTCCTCATGAACTGAAGGATATCAGTACAGTGTATTTAAATATTGAATACCATTACTCTTTCGTACATAGCATACAGCGTATTTAAATATTGAATACCATTACTCTTTCGAACATACTTGTGTAAAACACAACATGCCTTAACAATATCTATGGCGAAATCGACGTCTACATTCAGGGGTCTGTGAAAGATCCTCCACTTATTTGCCATTATCCCGAATGTGCACTCTACGAGACATCTTGCTCGAAAATGACGATAGCTGAATACTTTTTTTTGTGTCAAGTCGCTGACCTACGTATGGACACACAGTTCTGTGTGACAGCGAAAATGCATCGTCAGCAACAGATACATAAGGCACTTGCGTTTTGTTTATGTCTGAAATGTGTTTGTCTTCTGGAATGTCCAAGTTATTAGACAGTATTCGCTTATAGAACACTGATTGTTAAAATACCGTTGAGTCAGCACATTTACCATACGATCCCACATCTACAGCGACAAATTTATATATTTGCACCACAAACAGCCATTAACACAACAGAGAAATATTTCTTTAGTTGAAGAGCAATGATGCACTGTTTGCTGGTTTACCAGTCGCATTTGCTTTCCATGAACGCCACCGAGACAGTTTGGCAATTGGCCTTAGTTTCAAAAGCTTTTGCTTTTTGCAGCCAGTCGTTTTTGGTCGGTTATGACAAACATTCATCTTTTAAGATAATCCAGATTGATGAACATACACTTCTTACAATTTCTCTGATTGTTGTTACTCCAAGTCGGAAAGCATGTTGCAAATCAACAGACGAATTTCCAGTTGCCTCGCCAATATGCTGCCGATATGGTTGCACTATCGGTCGGAGGATGGCATTCACGTATCGTACAACAGTTGCGGCGCCTTCCATGACCACCAGCGGCGTACGTCGTCTCCACAAAATTCCACCCCAAAACAGCAGGCAACCTCCACCTTGCATCACTCGCTAGACAGTGCGTCTAAGGCGTTCAGCCTGACCGAGTTGCCTCCAAACAGGTATCAGACGATTGTCTGGTTGAAGGCATATGCGACACTCATCGGTGAAAAGAACGTGACGCCAATCCTGAGCGGTGCTTTCGGCACGTTGTTGGGCCCATCTGCACTGCGCTGCATGATGTCGTGGTTGCAAAGATTGACCTCGCCATGGACGTCGGGAGTGAAGTTGCCCATCATGCAGCCTATTGCGCTCAGTTTGAGTCGCAACACGACTTCCTGTGGCTGCACGAAAGCATTATTCAACATAGTGGCGTCGCTGTCAGGATTCCTCCGAGCCATAATCCGTAGGTAGCGGTCATTCGCTGCAGTATTAGCCCTTGGGCGGCCTGAGCGAGGCATGTCATCGACAATTTCTATCTCTTTGTATTTCCTCCATGTCCGAACGACATCGCTATGGTTCACTCCGAGACGCATGGACACTTCCATTGTTGAGAGCCGTTCCTGACACCAAGAAACAATGCGGACGCGATCGACTCGCGGTATTGAGCGTCTAGGCGAGGTTGAACTACAGACAACACGAGCCGTGTACCTCCTTCCTGGTGGACTGACTGGAAGTGATCGGCTGTCGGACCCCTGCGTCTAATAGGCGCTGCTCATGCGTGGTTGTTTACATAATTGAGTGGATTTAGTGACTTCTCTGAACAGTCAAAAGGGCTGTGTCTGTGATACAATATACACAGTCAACGTCTATCTTCAGGAGTTCTGGGAACCGGGGTGATGCACAACTTCTTTTGATGTGTGTATGGCAGCTACATATATTTATAAAAATCATAGACAAAGTAGATAAGAAACGTTTTCCGTAGAAAATTAGCAACTCACAAAGAGCTATCTGAATTGAATCTCAATTATAAGTACAAATTCGGGAAAGGCAAGTCAATAAAGCCAATGGCTCGCATCATGGTAACATGAAAACTAATTCCATCAAGGAAATGAATCCTATAGCCTTTGTGTTAGACAATCTTTGTTGGAAGTCGCTGCTATCAGAATTAAAGATATACGTGTATCGACATTTAGATTAATGAAAGACGGGACAGATAAGAGGAATTCCCGAGAGTGATCATCAGGAAACACATTACGAAAGGACAGGTCTTGTCGACCACCTTAGAGCACCTGCTTTCAGAGCCACTGCTAATTGTACTCCGGTGCAACGAGATCTTACGTGAGATGCTGCATGTGTATAAACCACCAAATTAAAAAAAAATAACTGTGGCAAAATTTCTCAATACCAGAAATCCAGCTATCAAATTACTCAGGGCACCAATTTATAAGAATGTGTAATCACGCATCTACCCGTTTTCCTGGACGATAGTGAGAACTACAATGAAAGCACTGAGAACCTCTGTGTAAAATCGTCTGGTCGTCATACATCTAACAAATACGGTATACCATCAGTGTGTATTAGTGCACCTGGGAAACTGGAAGTGCATTTTATCAGGTCCTGCAAGGCCTTAAAGAAAACTGGAGGGAAAATTATTTAAGATCAGCAAAAATCGTCTATTATATAACAAGGCACTGCCTTTGTCCCACACACGTGCACAGAAACAGCACAATAAGCTTGATGTTTAGGGCTTCTGACTTATGACCGTGAGATGTGCAGTTGTAATGCGAGAACTATTCACAGACGTGGGTGCTTAGAGAGCAAGAGCTATTAAGAGCTTCATGACGGGAATCAGTAGGAGAGAAAAGAAAGGAAATAGATGAATCGGGGAACAAACTGGAGGGGAAGAGGTGACTATGACTGTAACGAAAAAGAAGAGGTGAGCAGACCCACAGCCAGTCGATTGTATGGTAGGTGTATCTAGGATATATGTTGGTGGATTTCAGAAGAAAATAAAGACGATGCTACGAGCTGAAGTTAGGTGCAGGAGTGCCATGGACAGGAACCATAACGCTTTGAGAAGATGAAAGAGTCCCTGATTGTGTACCGTGCATTCGATGACGATGTTGATGCTATAGAAACTCATCAGGTCAATACCTTCTCTTATAAGGAAACAGACGCCACAGACGAAAAACAATACAACGTTCGATAGTGAGAACCCAAAGAGTTCTAAAACACGGCTCAATTGAATTTATACGTTGACTGTTAGAAGACATAGAAACGTATTTAGAACCTGGAACATATTGTGTCTCACTGTTTAGAGGCAGAAAACGCGTGAGTGTTTTCAGATCGTTACTAAATGCAAATAAGTAGGAGGCCGAGTTGATAGGAGCTGAAGGAGTCCAGGTTGCAATAATATGCGGTATGGCACACTGTTAGAGAGAAGGATTATTATTCAAGAAACACATAGTACAATGAAATTACTTATCTTCAGTAGTTTGTAGGACTGCAGCTGCGGCTATGAACTGACAATCTCGCAACATGGAATACCATAAACTAATACAACATATTCTCAGGGACTAAGCCTGATGGGTCCTCCTCAGAGAATCAATGCAAACATTACAGAACTGGCTGAGGGCCGATTACGAAAGTACGTCTGCCTAGGTTGAAATCTAGCTAAGAAGTGAACGAGGCAGACTCCAGTTCAAAAATGGTTCAAATGGCTCGGAGCACTATGAGACTTAACATCTGAGGTCATCAGTCCCCTAGAACTTAGAACTACTTAAACCTAAGTAACCTAAGGACATCACTCACATCCATGCCCGAGGCAGGATTCGAACCTGCGACCGTAGCGGTCGCGCGGTTCCAGACTGAAGCGCCTAGAACCGCTTGGCCAACAAGGGGCCGGCACACTCCAGTTCCGTCGAGCTGCACAGCCCGCTGGAGTGCTCAGACGACGGGCTGCCAACCTTGTGTTGGCGTGGCGTTGTGGTAGTATCTGTGGCAATGATACTACACAACAAACACTCACCAAGGATTGCAGCTTAATTTTTTTGCTGGGGCCCTAGACGTGAAGCCTATTTCGAAATTAAAATGCTTGTTTTCTTTTGAAAAAATTGACACTTTGCTGTAAAATGTGATTTACACTGACTTGTCAAAATGGGATACCTCCTAATATCGTGTCGGATTTCTTTTTGCTCGGCGTAGTGCAGCAACTTGATGTGGCGTGGACTTAACAAGTTGTTGGAAGTTCCCTGCAGAAATATTGAGCCATGCTGACTTCATAGCTGTCCATAATTGTGGAAGTGTTAACGGTGCAGGATTTTGCGCACGAGGTAACCTCTCGACTATGTACCATAAATGTTCGATGGAATTTGTGTCGGGTGATCTGTGTGGCCAAACAATTCACTCTATTTCTCCAGAATGTTCTTCAAACCAAGCGTGGACATATGTACTCCAGTGACATGGCACTTCGTCATCCATAAAAGTTCCATCGTTTGGCTGTTAAGATCCTCCAAGTAGCCCGAACATGCCATTTCCACTCAATGGTCGGTTCAGCTGGGCCAAAGGACCCATTCCATTCCATGTAAAACAGCTCACATTGTTGTTGTGCCACCACCAGCTTGCACAGGGCCTGGATGTCAACTTGGGTCCATGGTTTCGTAGAGTGTGCGTGACACTTGAATGATACCGGGCAGAGGTAGGCAGCAAGGAGTTTTCCTTCTAAAGCGGTGGCGACTGAACGACTGCATGGCCCTGGCTCGAACTGTAGACCTCCAGAGCAGAGACCGGCAGCAGCTGAGGTAGGTTCACAGATGGTCCACGGGTTGTACAGCGCAGCATTGGAATCAGTGCACATGGTAGGGCCTCAGTTAGCAGCAGCATAGTGTGGCAGTGGTGACTTGTTCATCCACATAGACTTGTAGACCGTCGTAGCTCCCCCGACTGGCCTGGTGGCTGGCAGACCACAATAGCTTTGAATAAAAATGTCGCCGGCTGGAGTGGCCATGCAGTTAAGTCCCATAGAACTCAGAGGCATTTGAACCATATTTTAGCCAATAAAAATGTTGAGTATCTATATAGACTTGGCACGTTCTTATTTTGCTACAACATTGGTGTCTACCACACCAACCACAACAAACCATGGTTCGGACGTGAAGCAACAAGGCCACCCAGGCTGTAGTGACTCTGCCTTTCTGCTGCATGAGTGCTGTTATGTCTTTGGTGACCTTTTTCAGTTGCAGCATCTAGTAATCGACCCGACAGTTTGGCGCCAGCACTTGCCATTAGATTAGATTAGATTTACTTTCATTCCAATTGATCCGCAGTGAGGACGTCCTCCAGGATGTGGAACACGTCAGAAAAACAACAATACATGACAAATATTTACAACTAAAACAAATAAGCTAATGTACTATTCCACATGTCCCAAGTGGATTCAGCGTCATTCTTTAATGAACAATATACGAAAGATTCATTTTACAAATACTAATGCACTGAATTTACTGAGAAATTCATCAATGGAGTAGGAGTTGGTCACCAATAAATCCTTTAGGCTTCTCTTGAACTGAATTTCATTGGTTGTTAAGCTTTTTATGGCTGCTGGCAAGTTATCGAAAATGTGTGTTCCTGAATAATGCACACCTTTTTGTACAAGACTAACTGATTTTAAATCCTTGGGAATATTATTCTTATTTCTAGTATTGACTCCATGAATTGAGCTGTTGGTTTGAAAAAGTGATATATTTTTAATGACAAATTTCATTAAGGAATAAATACATTGGGAAGCAGTAGTTAGTATTCCTAGTTCCCTAAACAGGCTTCTGCAGGATGTTCTTGAGTTCACACCACATATAACTCTTACTGCACGTTTTGGTGTCCGGAAAACTTTAGCTTGGCGTGATGAATTACCCCAAAAAATAATCCCATATGACATTATGGAATGAAAGTAAGCATAGTATGCCAGCTTTTTCATTTTTATATCCCCTATGTCTGACACAATTCGCATTTCAAACAGTGATTTGTTAAGACGCTTCAGCAGTTCTGTGGCGTGCTCCTCCCAGTTGAATTTATTATCAAGCTGTAATCCCAAGAATTTAACACTGTCCACTTCAACTATCTTCTTGTTATCGCATGTTAGACATATACTCGTGGGACACCCCTTACAAGTTCTGAACTGCTTGTAGTGCGTTTTTTCAAAGTTTAGTAATAAAGAATTGGCTAGGAACCAGTGATTAATGTCCACAAATATGCACATCAGCCAGTAGTCCTTGTTGTAACTGTGTCTGGCCAGCTCGGTTCAGGCCAGCTTCTATGGCCTGTTGCAGCAGCTTCGGCAGCGGTGCTTAATCGACCGTGCCAAAAAAAAAAAAAAAAATGGTGGTGCTACACATTTAATCAGCAAAAGTCCTTAATCCATAATACGTCTTCGTAATTTCATGTAGTAATCAAGGAGTATGCCTGTGCCACCAGAGATTATGTCAATATCTGCGATGAAGGGATTATAGTAAATTTACGTATCATCATACGTAACTTCATACTTGTTTGTAAGGCTGTGGTCGGCAAACGCTAAATTCTTCACAATTTTAATACGCCGTTAGTGTTCTGCACTGCGTATAGACATGGTACTGTTGCTTGCAAACCTTATACAGGGCATTAAACGGGTAAAACTTTCAAAGTCCCAGAGCGAAGCTATCTCGCTACATTACGGCAACGTCGACACAAGGCGGCCGAAATGAAAGCATTTCGCCACTGGACTGGCTCAGGGCAAACACATGAGCGTTTCTGCCGAGCCAGCCACCAGAATTCAGCAGAATGTAGTGGCTCAGACTAGCCGTACAGGGTCGCGTCCCCTACGTTATGTGAATAAAGAAAGGCTAAGGAGAATGCAACAAACGGTACAAAGAGCTCTTACGAACCAGTTATATGCTAAAACAAACCCGTTAAGCAAGCACAGCAGAAGGGGACCCTCGTAACAGCAAGCTCTATATGGTCATGAGGAATGACATTGGGTAAACATTGACCACTACTTAGCTCCATGAATACCTCAGCAGTTCAGCTCGTAACTCATCCGGACAGATGGATTGGTGACGTACATGATGTTGACACTTTCTCTGATTGCAACGAAGTGACGCCTGGCACAAGTCTGTTGCAGATTTCCTGCACGCCACGGACAACAGCAGCCACAACTGGGAGAGATGGCTACCTCGCCGTAGCCACCAGTCGTTGAGTTCAACACTACAGTCTGCCTCTGTCGCTGGCGGTGGGGCTTTGAAGTCTTTCTGTCCCACCAGGAGCAGGATACCAGCGTTCCTGACATTCTGGCGGACTGAATCGGGCCTACTCGGACGGCACTCAAATATCGCAACATGACAACCGTCATCGCGGTACGACGGATGACGAAGAAGGGTGGTGAGTGGGAGCGGACGGAACACCTTCCATGTCAGCGAGTGTAAGTTCAGTACACGCACCGCCCTCACTCACTGCCGTAGCGTCGCGGTACGGCTAGAGCCGGGCCACCGCAAGCGGCTAACCGCCAATGCAACAGCCGGCGGGAACAAAGTGTGCGGTGTCAGCTGCCGTGAGCGGGCTGAAGACTGCTTACGAAGCGATTTGTCAGCGGGCATTGACAGACAATGCCAACTACGAGTCAGGACGCTACATGCATTTTCATGGAAATAAATAACTAATTCTGAATCTTCTTTCACTGATTCTACCGGTGACCACAGGTCACTGCCATCCTTCCGAGGAAAACTGGCAAGGTGCGAACTGGGGGAGTGCCTCCTGACACAGAACCAACACTACTCACGCCCTCCCAATAATCGCCTCTTGCAGAACGTGTGGAGTGTTTCACATAGCTGTTGCCGCATTCACAGATATTTTGTTATGTTATGTTAACCGGGGACCTAGAAACGACAGAAAGGCTCCGTCCCAGTCGCAGCCGCAGTGCTCCACAACTCCACGACGACTACCGCAGTCCACTTCACCCCTCCGCCGCCCCACACCGAACCCAGGGTTATTGTGCGGTTTGGCCCCCGGTGGACCCACCCAGGCAACGTCTCACACCAGACGAGTGTAACAACTATGTTTACGTGGTAGAGTAATGGTAGTGTACGCGTACGTGGAGAACTTGTTTGCGCAGCAATTGCCGACATAGTGTAGCTGAGGCGGAATAAGGGAAACCAGCCCGCATTTGCCGAGGCAGATGGAAAACCGCATAAAAACCATCCACAGACTGGTCGGCTCACCGGATGTCGACACAAATCCGCAGGGTGGATTCGTGCCGATGACCGGCGCTTCTTCCCGCCCGGAAAGCCGTGCGTGAGACCGCACGGCCAACCGGGTGGGCTTTCACAGGTATTAGTATAAATTCCAATAAGCTCTGAGGTAGAGAATCTCTGTTACAGGTCGCAGAGTGGCTTTTGATCTTCTTGTGCAATTATAAAATACATCAAATACCTTCTGTGCCTAGTATTACGCCTGTTTTCCCACATGTTATGCTGCAAAGAGGTAGCTGCTCTTTAGGTGCACACGGATTTTTAATGACTCAGTATCGCTTTTCCGGGCTTTTTTGGGGGGTGGGAGGGGGGGATGTTAATTTGTAACTGGAGCTACTCATTCTCACAGTGTTACTCATCTTTAACAACACGGCAACAGGGCACAAATGGACAGCACTGGCAAGTTCATTACTTTTCACGCATGTCTGCTTTGCTGCCGTATCAGTTGGCTCATTTCCTTGGACTCCCACATGGTACCGAGCTGAATGATGATACTCGCTTAAAAAAAAAAAAAAAAAAAAAAAAAAAAATGACTGGCATGTGTGAAATCTTATGTGACTTAACTGCTAAGGTAATCAGTCCCTAAGCTTACACACTACTTAATCTAAATTATGCTAAGGACAAACACGCACACACCCATCCCCGAGGGAGGACTCGAACTTCCACCGGGATGCCGGGATCAGCCGCACAGTCCATGACTGTAGCGTCTTAGAACTCGCCTCCCTTGTCAGTATAATACGTAAAGGAAGTTTTGTATTTTTTGTACCATTTTTCCGCTGGTTGTATTTGCTGAATGATCTCTAGGATACCTTAACAAAGAAACACATAACATAATTAAGCTACAATTTAAAAGGGTACTATCGGGGGGCAAATGAATTTTGAATAATATAGAGTGAAAAAACATTGGAAATGAGTTACTTGTACAGTTGGACCTACAAGTGGATCTCCTAAGAATTATTTGTCCGGTATATAAATGAAAAAGTTCATATTCCACTAATTGATATATAAAAGCTAGAAATATGAAAAATAAATGAAGTTATAAACTGAATGAAGAACAAACACATATTTAAAACACGCGGGTGAGGTGGAACATAAATGTAATCAAAGCTTGACGTTATGGACAAAATTCACAAGGAAACTGTACAGCAATTGAATATTCTCATTATTTCCTAATTTGTAGCGTACTTTAAGCAACTACATCGCTGCCGAAAAAGTAGTAACTCACCTGAACAAACAGAATGCATAGAATTGGTGGCGAATTTAGGAAATATGACTGTTTTCGACGGAATGATTTACTTAAACTGTGAAATAACTCAATCGAGGTCGGCAGACTGGTATTAAGATGTGTCAATTTGTAAATAACAGTTCACTCAATGACCAAAACAACTGTGTATATCTCACAAATGTATTTATTTTCCAACAGCAGAAACATGATTCATAAAACGTCTACCGCTCTCTCCGCAAGAGATATTAAATTTACGCCTTCAAATGCAGAGTTGGACTTTTTTTATGTCGGTTCTCAAGTACTGTTATTTGCGATAAGTAGTATTACTGCAATGAATCGTATCTTTTAACGCTGCTATCTCGTCTTGGGAATAACACGATGTGACAATTTACGGTTGTGTCCTTATGCATTCATTTTTCGTCACTGCAGGCACCACTTACTTTAATATACGGTTTTTCTTTTCAGTTTCGCGTGCTTTAAACATGCAAGTAAAAATAAGGAAGTTACTACTTCTGAACAAATCTGAGAGAAAAATGATAGGCAAAAGACACTGTGCAATAATTTCTCGAGTACGTTAATAATCTAAAATGCGAGGAAGAGAGGAAAAGACTCTAAATAAACGTTTATGATAACGTTGGTTTCAGAGCATGTTTATCAGTGCCCTTACTGGTTATAAATATATGCATTTAGGGAAACGAACGAAGTCTCTTCTCGAAAGCAATCGTCTTGAGACAGTGGACCACGGACCGACATTGGAGATATACAAGGGTTGTTCGGAAAGTAAGGAACGATCGGTCGCGAAATGGAAACCACAGTGAAAATCAAAACTGTTGTCTTCGCACATTTACCTACACCTTCCAGGTACTTCTCTACATAGTCGCCGCTCCGACTTGCACATTTGTCGGAGCGTTATACCAAATTTCCAACACCATCGTTATAGAAGGCAGCCATCTGTCCTTTCCAATAACTCTCTACGCTGGTCTATAGTGTGTAGCCTGTTGTCTTCGTATCCAGTGTTTCATGTGAACATAGATGATACTCAGGACGAGCCAATTAGGGCTGTGTTGTGGGTGATCGAACACATCCCATCGAAAAGACTGCAGGACCATCTTCCCTGCCCCTGTAGAGAGTGGCTGAGAATTGCCATGAAGAAGGGAGTGCGTGGCAGTTGTGCATTCAGTAAGGCGAAGCGTCTCAACGGGCCCTCCTACTTGGCGTGAGACATTGTTGTTCTAGGCACCTTTACTCGCTCACAGTGCGCTCACAACTGAAAAGAGCGTCTTGATGCGATCGATGGGAATGCTAGAGACACTGCCCAAAACGTCTGTGAAAACCCTGGTCGGATTTTCACAGTGGTTTCCATTTCGTGACCGATTGTTCCTCACTTTGCGAATAGCCCTCATACAAGATTCAAAAATGGTTCAAATGGCTCTGAGCACTATGGGACTCAACTGCTGTGGTCATTAGTCCCCTAGAACTTAGAACTACTTAAACCTAACTAACCTAAGGACATCACACACATCCATGCCCGAGGCAGGATTCGAACCTACGACCGTAGCAGTCGCACGGTTCCGGACTGCGCGCCTAGAACCGCGAGACCACCGCGGCCGGCCCTCATACAAGACTGTCTGACAATGACAACACAGGCAGCAGCTACTTATCGATATACGGAATGCTTCAAACGAATTTCAAAAGACTGTATCTACTACTTGAATGAATAGCGAAATTTTGGATGATTTTTAACCTACACATCGAAACTGAAAGGTTATATTTGTGCTAGTGTAAGTTGCCGGCAGAGGTCTCCCTGATGCAGCTGACACATGCGCTCACTCTCGTTCATTACACTGCGTGCATCAGGTCGACATGGCGACAGATGCATTTGCGTGGTTTATGCCTGTGGTTGTAAGGCTTTACGCAAATAAGTACTGATTCCAAGGTAGTATGTCAGTAGTCTATATTACAGCACCACACAACTCTGCACAGGTCAATTTAGAACAGTGGATTTAGAAATAACAACTAAAAAGATCATCCTCATAAGGTATGAGTAAAACAAAATCAAAGCCTCACACTGATGTTAGCTGCTACGGTCTCCACTAGGCACAAATCTCAGGAACAACGTTGCATCCCTGGTGGCTGTTACGTAGGGGGGTTCCCTGGTATGTCAGCTGGCGAAGCCGATGAGCTTGACGAGGAGGGCGGCGGAGGGGGGGGGGGGGCGAGAGAGCCTTGCTTGCGGGAGCCTGGCAAGAGCTCCGGTAGATGGGCCGCTGGATGCGGCCGATAAAAAACCTCGTAGGTGAGAAAAGAGTACCTGCGGAGGTCTAACGGGCACTCAAATACGCAGCAGCTGGAGGAATATCCGCGGGCGCTTGGCGCACGTGACCCGCAAATGCAAACTAGCCCCCTCGATTGCAGTGCCGTCGTTACATCTGAGCGAAAATGTCGTCCCTGGTGGTGCCTGCTAACGATCAGCGTGCCAACAGATTGTTTATCAGCAGTACAGTGTCCCGAACACGCGATGCACTTTTGATACCGGCACTTGTAAACCAGGGCCGGCCGCAGTGTGTCAAATTTCATGCGTGCAGCGTGTACAGGCCGCGTGCGAGCCAAGGTCCTCTCCTGTCACAGCTTTGCTCGGCCCTTCGCGGAAGTACAACAGCGCTACATTTCGCTTAGCATTGCAATGTGACATTTTTCGGATGGCACAACTCTCTGAGTTCGGCAGAATTGTGGTGTCACCCGCTGTTTACCCTTCACTACTTGTTCGTAGTATGAAGGATGTTCACAGGTCCAGTGGCTGTTTCCACAAAAAGAGACAGTCCAGTGATCTATCATCATAATCCTTTAAAATGATTGGAAATGACAGAACAGAGAGACGAGAATTCTCAATTTGTGTAAGCAACAGGTAATCCTAATTTGCTACGTGACAGCATTACAACGTCACGCAGAAAGAATTTAAAGATTTAGTTGACAATAAACGAGTACAAAATTACAACGACCAACACCAGGATTCATTGTTGATAAAGAATTTTGTGCTAAATTTGCAGGCATGGAGCACGTTAAGAAACTGGCGGTGCAGATAGCAAAATTTCTCAAGTTGCACACATTATTCCATTGGTAGTAGAAACAGTTTCCAATGGAAATGAACGAAGAGTACGGAGACAACATACATTAGTACAAAATTCGTTGGTTAAGCGTAGGGGCATGCCTGGAACCATTTGGATTTAAAACTCGCTATTGTTGAATATATGAAGGAAAAAGTAGTGCAAGAAAGAAAATTAGAAAATCTGGAATGGATTGCATACTTTGCATTTTAATTAGATCTGCCTGGCTACTGCCGACATTAAGACGCTGCAAGGCGAGAAACAACGACTTTCTGATTTGAGGGGATGTATTCAAAAAGAAAATAATGTTGTAGAAGAGACACAGTCTGACAAACACAGTCCAGGCTCCTAAGCTTATGGCGTTAAAGAAAACGCGAAGTTTGGAGAATTCATTGTGGTCTTGAAAGAATTACAAGGGTAGTTTCCTAAACGCTTTGAAGACACTGCCAATCTTCATCTGTTTTCGAGACCGTTTGACGTTTCAGTTGAAATCAAACCTGTTCATGTGCAGATTTAACTGATCCATCTGCAAGATAATTTCCGCTTTAAAGACAAATCCTTTTACCGTTAAAACTGTCCCAGACGTCCACATTACTTTCCTCAGGTGGAGTTCCCCAGTTTCCATAAATGTATTCGGAGCGGAACAAACATATTCACGTGTGGTTTTCGCTAAGTTATAGTGTACAGTGGCACCGAATTAATTTTTTATCTATTAGTAGACCTACACACCGAGGTGACAAAAGTCATGGGATAGCGATATACACACATACAAATTACGGTAGCATCGCGTACACAAGATATAAAAGGGCAGCGCATTTGCGGAGCTACCATTTGTAGTCAGGTGAATCATGTGAGAAGGTTTCCGACGTGGTTATGGCCCCACGATGGGAATTAATAGACTTAGAACGCGGAATGGTAGCTGGAGCTAGACGCATGGGACATCTCATTTCGGAAATCGTTATGGAACTCAATATTCCGAGATCCAAAGTATCAAGAGTGTGCAAAGAATACCGAGTTTCAGGCCAACAGCCTTCACTTAATGGCCGAGAGCTGAGGCGTATGCGTACCGTTGCCAGGGCTAACAGACAAGCAGCATTGCGTGAAATAACCGCAGAAATCTACGTGGGACGTACGTCGAACGTATCCGTTAGGTCAGTGCGGCGAAATTTGGCGTTAAAGGGCTATGGTAACAGACGACCGACACGACTGCCTTTGCTAATAACACAGCATCGCCTCCAGCCTGTCTTCTGGGCTGGTGACCATATCGTTGGACTCTAGACGAATGGAAAACTATGGCCTGGGCGGGTGAGTACCGATTTCAGTTGGTATGAGATGATGGTAGGGCTCGAGTGTTCTGCAGATCCCATGAAGCCACAAGTTATTGACAAGGTACTGTGCAAGCTGGTCGTCGCTCCATAACGGTGTGGGTTGTGTTTACATGCTATGGACTGGGACCTGGTTATGTTCGGCTACTTGGAGACCATTTGCAGCCATTCATGGATTTCCTTTTCCCAAACAACGATGGAATTTTTGTGGATGACAATGCGCCATGTCACCGGGCCACAACTGTTCGCGATTGGTTTGGAGAACATTCTGGACAATTCGAGCAAATGATTTGGCCACCCAGATCGCCCCCACATGAATTTCACCGAATACTTATGGGAAATAGTTGAGAGGTCAGTTCGTCCACGAAATCCTGTACCGGAAACATTTTCGCAATTATGGATGGCTGTAGAAGCACCATGGCTCACTGTTTCTGCAGGGGACTCCCAACGGCCTGTTGAGTACATGTCACGTCGAGTTGCGGCACTACATCGGGCAAAAGTAGGCCCGGCATAATATTAGGAAGTATTCCACGACTTTTATCACCTCAGTGTATTCTTTTATGTGGCACTCGAGTATCAACAAGAAACAGCACCGTGACCCACTGTCCTGTTGTCAGGAGACGAGGTCTGGCAAATGTCTGCAAAACTGTATCAAATGTAAGCAAAACGCAACTCAGATGTGGTTCATGTGTTTATTACTATGACTGCCGCACCAAGTGCTCAAAATGTTGATACATGTAATAAAGCGATTTGGGAAATACAGTACTACTGGTTGAATTTCATCTTATATGGAATTTCATGTCTTCGGATGTTACTGGTATTTCCTTGCAGACCTCTTGTTTTAACTTTGGCCACAGAAGAAAGTCCTGAGGTGCTAAGTTTGGAGCTCGTGATGGCCATTTTGTGTTGTCCAGATGATCGATTTATCGTCTCCAAATATTGTGTTAAAAAGTTATATAATTATCAGAATGGAATGAACTGGATATCTGTCATGTCGATATCACATGGTTCGTCTTATGTCTCATGTGGCATCCTCTACTAACGGCAGGAGCACACCTATCAGGCATTGCAGCTCCTTGTGGCTATTCAGAATCCCATCAATAAAAAGGGACCAATGGCGCTATTCTTCAAAAGCCCACACCACACTTCGTTGACAGCCCATGATTCTTCCAATTCTCTCAGTCAGTACGGATTTTCAACTGGCTAGTATTGCGAAAATTGATCTTCCCCTGTTTCGTAAACAATACTTAATCCTTAAACAATATATCGCTTAGAAATGCTGCAACACTTTGCAGTTTTCGTAAATTTCAATCGAACACCTGTAACCCGTTTTCAAATTTATTACCACGAAATGTGGAAAGTATGAAATCCGTTGGAATGTAGTATCCGAAGAACATGCCTTTCTCTGATCCCACTCGCAAATCAAATGGCCTCGAAGCGACACGTCGTTTTTGCGTTACCGCTGTTGATGTGTTAGTCGCATTTCCTTGTATACATGTACGTGTATCAATTGCTGTTCATTTTCGTTGACGTATTTTATTCTTCTCACATCAAGTTGATTATTTTTTATAGTGTGAACGTTATAAACATTATAAAAGGTAATAAAGACTTGGCACGATTAGGATACCTTCAGCATACAACTGCACCTATGTTCTAACAGTTTGGCGACATTCACCATAAACAAAAACCATATCCATTTCTTCAATTGTCGTATACATTATCAAAGATTGAATAGTTTCACGAAAAAGTTGTCTTATCATTACAACAGTAGAGAACAAAGTGGAAGCCTTCGAACGCACAGGTAAACACACAAGCGTAATCAGGTTGCGCCATATTTGGTACTGTGCGGTAGAGCCTTGTGGGAACTCTTCTCATGATGTTGGGACAGTGGTTTATTGAACTGTTATCTTAATATAGTTTTGTTATGTTCTACATATGTTACGTCGCTGAAGTCCTATTTAAAGCTTTGTTCTGATATCACGGAATAAGCATGTAGTTCCACTTTTTAAAAAAAGTCGATATTAGTCAAAGAAATAAAGGTTTAAATTCACCATATTTTCCTGTGCATCTTACCGGAAACCAAATCTAGGTAAGTTTATTTGTACTGGGTGTATCTGGAGTGGCACCATTCAGCTGCCTCATCATGTATGCATTTTGTACCATGAGGAACTTCCGGTGGATTCTTTAAGACTGGGTATCGGGCTTGCCGTGAGAGCTCCTGCTGCTAATCTAACGCTCTCATGGTGAACGTAATCAAAGATCTTTATAAAACAAGGGTCGTACACATCCAGCTACAGTACAGCCATAGTCCAGCTCTGTAAAATAATATTAGGGAGAACCTGTCTGCATCACAGTATCTACCACTATGTTACTTTAAGATGATAGAGCATTAGGCCTACGACTTTGAGATTCGGTTGATATGGCAACAAGCTAAGTTTAACGGAGAAGAACCCCACTAAATTCAGTGATTTCTGATTTCTTGAAGCTGATAATGGTGTCCCCCTGTCGGTTTTCGGACTGATTAAAACATGAAGTACCAAATGAAAACAGAAACACGTATTTACTCCCGAAAACATTTGAATCTCGTTTTAGCCCACAATTCTAGCCTTCTTAATGTTAATTTCAGTTGTCGAGTTCTCGTCTCGAGACTATAAGATGTACGAAACCTTAAAAAATTATTCTCATAAGGAGAGCATCGGGTACGGCTCCTGACTGAGGATATTATACTGTTTATAACTGTCGCAAAAAGGGAAACGCAGAAGATGCTCCTCTAAGAGATACGAGTTGCCCTGGTATATCGGTCTGAGAACGTATCACCAGATCTGAGCCTAACAATGTGTAGAGTATACGGGCACTTCTGACACCAAATGTAAATGTATACGGGGTTTGTGAAAGGGGGAGGCGGTTGTTACATATGTCTCGGTCAGGATTAGAGAGTGGCCATCCAGGACTGCCGTTAAATAACAAAACAGGAAATTAGGTACAATAAAGAGGGTTTATTTCAATGTACGGTGTGCAAGGGGCGCGCCTAGGGTCGGAAGTTACCAGGTTTAGGCCAGTCTAGGAGGTCGAAAACTTAATTGAAATGGGCAACGGAAGGGGAAGCGGTTCGTGTTAACTTACGTTGATGGCCAGTCGTGAAAAGCAGAGCCACAGGCCCTGCCTTCCAAAAAGACGTCTGTTTTGCTCGAGGGCTGGATTACAAGAGAGAGAAGCTCCGGCGTCCACACACGTGATGGGTAACCGGCGCACACTACTGGCTAAAATCAATGGCGTGAATTCGCTAGCAGTTTCAGCAGAGGGCTCAGGGCGTCTCCTGTCAGCAGCTTTAACTGGACAGAACTGCCTCGGTTTTGAAAGAGAAGCGACTTGCGTCACGCAGACACAGCGTGAATTACTCTGAGAGAAAACTTGTAAAGATTCCACTGGGCCTTTGAAATGAATTTCTTAAACCAACTCCCTACATGTCTTAAACCAACTCCTTGCCATCCTGTACATTCCTTCCCCCTTCCAGAGATATGGTGACAAACACTGTTTACAAAAGGGCGTCGGTCACTCCCCAGAAAGACGGTTTGCCGTAGTAGGGGCCTTAATACTATGGGGGGTGGGGGTGTTCCAATTGTTTTCATTTTTTGTAACTGGGAAGGGGGACTTACATGTAGCCAAGTTTATCAATTTTCATGAGTTACGTAGTTCTTGGAATCAGTAAAAAACTTCGCCTGACCCTGATGTTGTAAAGAGAGCCACGAACAGCGCATGCTCTAACTCCTCCATAGGAATGTGTGGATTGTACTCGTCGTTGTTCCCGGAGCTAAAGGCCATCTCTGACGTCTCAGGTAATCCCCGTCTGAATTGGAGTGTGGGGTATTGCTTGAGTTGCACTACATTTTATTTGTAGGAAGCATCTCGGCATTATCTGTGTAGATTCTGGTGTAGTGATCAGACAACCAGTGTACGCCCTACCTTTCTCACTGGACCTTTTCATCGACTCCCAAAGTTCTGGTGATGGTGTGTACTCTCTCTGATAATGCTCCGTGCTTCTTCTCGAGCAATGCGAAGGCTATAAGACTGTTAACAGATGGATCACGATGGATCTTTTGCATTACCGTCTGCCAGTCCCTGATGGCTAAATATTACGCCTTGCATGACCATGGGACAGGCCGTCTGTCAGGTTTAGTACCGTCGTCAGCCCTGTGGTTGTCAGTCATGAAATGTCCCACCACGTCCTGGATGGTGGACAGCTGTTCGAATACAGCCAGGCTGCGGCGAATGGTCTAGCTGGCTCTGTTCAGCATCTATCTAGGTGCTACTGTTGCGGGTTCTTATAAATCTAGCAGGTGAATCGAAATGAGAATGCGGCTGCTAGAGTGTAAGTCCTCTACACTTCCCTAATGAGAGTTGTAGCTAGTGTAGGAGAGCAAAGTGACGGCTCGGAGGCTGAAGACGATCAGTTAGAAGTGCTGCTGTGTGTAGTTTTCCTTGCATTGAGAAGGTAGGCATCATTCAACAAGAGGAACATATCCAACTCATGATTGCTGAGACATGTAGGTGCCGAGTCTCACTGCATTTGACGCTCTTTCAAATCGCCAAGGAAGAGAAAGTGGCCTCATTACACATAGGTTTACGACGTTTGAGACAAATGCTGCACGCAGGTATTCTTAATGATTCATAAAACTGAACAGCTACGAATTAAAGAGAGGTAGTTAGAGTAACAGTAACGGCCTTGCCGCAGTGGTAACACCGGTTTGCGCCAGATCCCGAAGTTAAAGTGCTGTTAGGCTTGGCTAGTACTTGGGTGTATCACCGCCCATGTCTCCCTAGCGCTGTTGGGAAACGGGATGCACTGAGCCTTTGTGAGGCCAACTGAGGAGCTACTTGACTGAGAAGTAACAGCTCTGGTCAGGGGAACAGACAACGACAGGGAGAGCGATGTGCTGACCACATGCCCCTCCATATCCGCATCCAGTGACGCTTATCGCCAGAGGACAACACGACGGTCGTCGGCTCCGTTGGGCCCTACGAGGCATGTTCGGACGAAGTTTAGTTTAGTTAGAGAAATACGTAGAGAAAGCCTTGATGATGTACGAACATTGACACTCTACACTCAATCCTCTCACCATCTGTATCAGACTTCCTGTGGGTGGCGTAGCCTTTAAACTCAGTGTTGTCTGCAGTGTGTGTCTTGTACGGGTAGGCACAAGCGTATACCCTGTGTTAAAAGATTTGCTTTCTCCATATGCGGTCTCAAACGCTTCGCATTAAATTTCAGTATAAGAACTATTAATCGGAAAGTTTTCCGTACGCTCTGTCTCTCTTTTTTGGTAACAGATATTCGACAGTGAGAGGAGCTTCAGGACTATTGCAATTTTATCAGCATATACTTGTCTTCTAAAATAAAGGACAAAAGTAACTTTCGCGAGCTGTGTCACTGCCAAGTGCTGTAGATCAATGGCACTTCGACCATATGTCCAAAGGACTGCTGCAGCATGGTACAGAAGGTAACTGACAGAAATACCGAAAAAGACGAACAGAATGACACTTTTATTCAAGGACAATAACTACGCTAAAATCACACCGATTCAGGATGGTCCTTTGAACATTACAAAACGTAGGGTGTGTGATCAACACGGACGGCAATACACACTCTGTAACGTGTCCCCATGCTGGTCACAAGTGCGATTAGGAGATCCCTGCGCTAGAACATTCCATTCCTCTACCAGCGTAGTTGGGAACTGCCGGATGGTCGCTAGTGCTTGAGGACGTGCAATGCATCCAGTACCTCTTCCAACCTCTCTTCATATGAGGGTATGTAATGTACCCAATAACACTTTCGAACAAGATCGATTTTGTGGCCCAGGAGTTGCGTTGTGGGGAGGCATAAGGTTGCGTGAGCGTACTGACCACCAGATCTTTGAACACGGTACACTCATGGATCAACGTTATTATGAGGCTGCGTTTCCTCTTCATTTGCGTCTTTTTAGTGATGCATTTGACCCTGTCTTAATTTTTGTGGTTGACAGTACTCGATCGCAATGAACACCACAGACGAAGGAGCTCTTGGAACGAGAGGATATTCGGGGAATGTACTAGCCTGCCCGTTGCCCCGACTTAAACGAGCGCGTGTGGCATGTGTTAGAGTGACGTACTGCAGCACGTCCACGTGTAACAGCGACCAGTTGTCAACCGCGCTGGTGTAGCTATGGAACGCCCTACTATGAGAACTCCTTACCAGCTTTGCACCAGCATGGGAGCAAGTTGCAAAGCATACACTGCCGTTTGTTGTGACTACACACTCTATTAAAACCATGTTCCGCATTTTCCAACGTACAGGGGCCGTCATGATTCGCGGTGACTTCAGTGTATTGTCTTTATTGCGTATTTCTCTCAATTACCTTCTTTACCATTCTGTAGCAGTTCTTTCTGCGTATGGTCCAAGTTTCACCGAGCTTTGTCTGTTGGCAGTGACACATGATGCAAAAGTTACTTTAGTCCTTAAGTTTTGAAAACCATTGTATCTCCAATTCCAGTTCAGAATAAGCTCCATCGGTTAATACTGATCGCCACCTTACTGATTATTTTTGAATGGGTTTTGTCGTTTGTTGTTACGATGGATGCTGTTTAGAAAGGAAAGAACTGCTTTGTGCATCTAACTTTGTCACTGGATGTTGTCTCTGCAGTTCATTAGTTTCCTCTCCTGGAACTGTTTTAGAAGCAGCTGCGAGCTGATTAGCATGAGCCATGTTTAATGTTCATTTACACAATATATGTTTGTACCAACGCCTATTATCTCTGCTTGCGTGAAGCACTTATTGTTATCACTGCTTCTTATCAGATCACTACTAAAAGAATGCAGGATTTAGAAGGTTTCGAGCTTTTTTTCTCGCAGCGTATGAATTACTTTGGGCGCTTTAATTTCTTGAATTTTCTTCTAAAAATGTGGGTAAACTCTTGCTCAAGGCTGGGTGATTCCCTTAGAAGTTTACGTGGATGTCTGACATTGAATATGATTACCTGCTTCGTGTGTACCTTTCCCGCATTTGCGACTTGTTGCCTTGCCGTTAACCTACTGTGGTGTGTGCATATATCTGGCATTTACACCACAGAATCGGATTGGATACATAAGGTTTTGTCTTCAGTCGAATAAATTCCGCCTTAACGCGCTCCGAAAGGACTGGCGAATTGAATGTTAAGATGAAGTCAGCTCACTTCTGCAGGTCACCATTCACGCTCCTCGTCATATTTCTAGCTTGCGTTACACATCCCATTTCCAATTATTTTCATAGCTCAGCTGTATTCTTGTCCTCGATGTCTCTATAGATTACTACACCGTTACTGAAGTTGAGAGTATTGTGATTTCCTACTGCTAGGCATGCAGACCAAAACTGTAAAGAGTGCAAGAAGTGCGGTCGCTTGGCGAGACATAACAGTCTAAACCAACAGCGTTTGATTGCGAAGCGTGTGGCAGAGTAACGGTATCGACAATACTTTGAAAAGTTTTGATGATTTAGAACGGCGGTACTTTCTCGGAAGGCCCCTCTTCTCTTCTTATCAAAACAAAGAAATTCTGATATAGTGCGCCCTGTTACAAAGATAGAAATTTGGTTTTGCTAATGTAATTCTAAGGTTATCCTGTTGAACCCATTAAGGTGTGGGAGTGTGTGATGTATATCAACTCATACCATGCTGCTGACAGATTTGTTTTTAGGTATATGAGGGTCCATATAAGTTCCCAGCTCTGGATTTATGAATTCGATCCAGCCCAATCCCCACATGCCTCCGTAAGATTTACACAACTGTGGTGTGTCAGGTTCCCCAAAAGTTGCCCACAAACGACTGTTTTGCCACAACTGCCATCCATCTCATCAGCGAATAGCACGCATTGTGATTGAGGCTTTTTCCATTCTGGATGATTGCGTCTGAAAAGGACCAAGTCGAAATATCCGAAGTAAAACCTGTTGTTTTATAACATAGACATTGGAGTAAGAGAACCTACGAATCGCTTGAGCAATGTAATAAACTAACTTATTTTGTACCCGGCTGCTAACGTCGAAGAGTAGGCACTCTACTCTATGGAAATTAACACGGAACGGCAACTAAGTCCTTACAGAACCTTACAGTGCAACCTTTAACTCCAGATGACCTGGGACTTCGTGTTATATTGAGCTAATGGATACCGCAGTGTGCTGTATAGTTAATCCTTGTTTTCTTGTGCCTGTACAAGGGTGTTTACTACGTAACGTAACAAGAGCTCTCACAGGAGGACAAATACCCCCATACGATTTATATTCCATGTCTAGATGGAAGAGACGATCAATGCTTTCCAACGCCACAGGTAGATGGAGGAACAGAGATTGAAGATGGTGGCGTAGACGCAAGAATGGTCGGCGACTTTAGTGCCAAGTGCATTATGGATTTTGAGTTTAAATTAAATGTTACCATTTGTAATTTGTCCCCTACCAGTGGAAATTTACAGAGATAGTGTAACGCTACGGAAACAAGCGTCGTTTCAATGCCAGGAATTTGATAAACACGGAACAGATGTCGAGTCGAGCAAAGGTCTGGGCGACCAAGCACATTCAACGTAGATAACAACGTGTAGCGTATCGAAGGGTTTACTTAAACCCATCGTCACATTCACTTTAGGCAGAGCGCACACAATCTCAATATCTCCAACGACAGTGTAGTGCATACTCTACACTACTCATTGGAGTACCGGAAGAACGCGGAAGACCATGGCAACTCTGAGACGAGAATAAATCCGAGCGAATGGGGTTGTCTTCCCATCATTTAATTCGGTATCAGGTGAAGGGTTTTCAGCTCCTTCACCGTATCGTTGCAGGTGACATGATGTAGGCACATCGTACAACGCCTCAGACAAAGAAAGCATCCATGTATTGGACACCTTCAGTAGTGTTAACTAGGCCGGTACCACCCCACCGGCGTCATCCAAGATGACTGCCGTAACGTCAGCTGACGACGCGAGTACCGTTATCCAAGATGGCGGCTTTTGGCGAGAAAGAGAAACGCCCCTCTGGTGAGAAGTTTGAATTTTGGCGGGAAAGTACCACGCACCCCTGCCACACCCCCCTGGTGAGAAGTTTGAATTTTGGTGGGAAACTGAATTATGTATTTAAAGTACCAGAGAAGTAGATTGCTTGCCTTACTTGTCCCGGGTCCCATTGGGTTTTACCCCCAACGGTTGAGGGACTAACCGGTGTATTTGGTAGTCTTTGCCGTCTGAGCACAAAGGTGACCACGATTCGGAATATGTCCGAGATGCCGAGCCTTATTCCAAAGTAACTGGTATCCCGACTGTCAGGACCACTTACTTGGCCACTCATACGTTGCCCGTGGTTCATGAACTAGGACATGATACCAGGAACCCACACCATGAACCACACCATTAATTTTATAAGGGGGACTATGCTCTAGGCTGAACGCTGAAAGGCATAATCAGTCTTAAATTGATGATGATGATGGCTGAATTATGTGCTTCTACAGGTCACCCACCCCGCCCCCCTCCCCCCGCCCCCACTTTCCGACTTTTTTTGCATGATGGTGTGTCATCCTCTTGGAAAATGGGCGGGGATTTAGAATTTTGGAGGGAATTATGTTCTAAGAGCTTACACTTGCAGCTGAAGGGAGTTAGTATGGTGTTACCTCAATAGATCCCCTGCTTGATGTCATTCAGTTTAATATAATTTGTTTAAATGTGTTTAAACTTTTATAAATTTGTTTAAATTTGTTTAAATTTATTATTTACCTACAGCATTATTGGCTTAGCTTGATGTTACCGCTACAAGAGGCTGAGATACCAGTTCTTGTTGAGCTGTCAGTGTAGAAGGAGCATGTGTTCGATTAGCGAGATGTTGGTGCCAGACAGGGGAAGTTGTAATAGCTCTATTGTATGCACTCATTCAGCCGAGGAGTGCATCCAACAGCATGAAGAATGGAAGCCAGCATTAATGCTTGAACATATGGAAAGGAAGAACATGGTCCCGCAAATAAATACTTTGCACCAAGATGGATTAAAGATGCATTACACAACGCACGGAAACATCTGTCTCTGCTGGAATTGTGCTAACCTCCTCGACTTGAGCGCATCTCGAGAAATCTTGTGCACTTGGATGGGCGAGGACTCGGCACGCTCCATTCTTTCACGAGACGTGGAATGTAGTGGTCTACGTCTGGTCGGTTGCAGATTAAATCGGAAACGGTGCTGCAGGGCGGGTTGGTCAGTGACAGTGTGAGGAGGTGTTTCAGCCTCTAATTTCATGCTAAGACCGTGAGAATGCTCTGTGACTTCCATCAGCATAGAGATAGATTGTAACTTAATCACTATGCTGAAGGTGTTAGAAATATGTAGTGCACTATCTGGTATACTCTGATGATGTATGTGTTTGAGATTTAATAATAAATGGACGTACTGCACAGTCATCTATCTACATTCGAAAAGTGGAGAAGGGGTGGTTTAACTATGTTACTGAAGCTGGGAAACATTCTGTCGCATCATTGACTGACAACGCTTTTTTGAGTTGGACAAAGAGTTTTGTGGAGGGGCAACACCTTCTGGGTATGGCTAGCACCGAAACAGGGATCGCGTACATGACTGCAGTATGAGGAATCAGTCGAAACGGGACGTAGCTACTCCGCCACTGTGACAGATGAGTTTAAATGTAGAGGTTGTCAATCACCTTCGGACTGTAGTTTGGAAAATCTCCACAACGCAGCAAAACTCTTCCAGTTTCGTTATGTTGTAACTGACTTTTATTTAAAACCATCCAGTGTGTGTGTGGTGTTTTATGGCAGCAGCAGTAACAGCATGATTTCTATCTATGCGACGTCTAGTTTTCCGTGACAGGCCATGGATCGGAACGTGATGATGTCTTTTTAGAACCTGACACAGACCTCGAAGTCGTGGTGGATAAACAAAATATATAGCATTGTACAAAGCGTGTTGCAGCAAAAAAATAATAAAAAAATGTTTCAACAACGAGATAGTGTCACAGGGAGCGTCTCTTTGACATGGCATCGAGAGAGACTGCATTACAAATACTGGAGAAATATCTAGCGGCGGCAGAGTGAGGGAGTTGCAAATACCGGTTTCATACTACATTCCTTAACCGAATCACTTTCTAACTTTGGTAATTTTATTGCGTGTTTGCATCGTTGGCGACGTGTAACCGCACTGATGGTCTGATACTATACACTCCGGTGATCACAGTTTATATTCAGTGTCATGGTATTTGTGTGGAAAAACCCACTTCATTCAGAGCTAATGCCATACCTACATTTTTAAAGCTGGTATAGCTTTTAACATGAATACCTCTATGCGCCTGTAGAACCAAGACAGCTTGGGACGGAAATATGTCTGCAGCTCGTGGTCGTGCGGTAGAGTTCTCGCTTCCCACGCCCGGGTTCCCGGGTTCGATTCCCGGCGGGGTCAGGGATTTTCTCTGCTTCGTCATGATTAGGTGTTGCGTGCTGTTCATAGGTTAGTTAGGTTTAAATAGTTCTAGGGGACTGATGACCATAGATGTTAAGTCCCATAGTGCTCAGAGCCATTTTGATGGTAATATGGTTTTTTTTTTAACATTGACGGTTTGTGAGACGATTATGCCTCTCTTTCTAAGACACAGTGATACCAATCACAAGAAAAACTTATGAGACGTGTCCACCCATCGTTGATTTTCGGTCAGTATTATTTCTTATCGCCAGCAATCAGTTACTGACGAAGTATTATACTTAGGAGTTGGTCGATGTGTGACAGGTTCGCCATCAGCGTCAGATTTATAAAGTATGTGTTTGTGTTCCGACAGATGCAAAGGAAATTACTATGTCCAGTCGTAAGGAAGGTATGGATTTGACGTGGAAAACTGTGACAGCAATGGGGGCAGTATGTCAAGTCATAAGAATGGTACAGATATTTCTATTTCCAGAGCCATAGCCATCAGCCCAGGTGTATTTCCGTTACACAAAAGTGTTTTACATCCCAGAGCGAGAGGCCTATTGGTGGCGTTGCGGACCTTTCTAGTCGGCCGGAAGCACGCAACTGCTACAGTCGCAGGTTCGAATCCTGCCTCGGGCATGGATGTGCGTGATGTCCTTTGGTTAGTTAGGTTTAAGTAGTTCTAAGTTCTAGGGGACTGATGACCTCAGATGTTAAGTCCCATAGTGCTCAGAGCCATTTGAACCATTTTGAACCTGTATAGTCTGTGACAGCTCGTCGCTGTACCGGCACCTCCTAACCATTAAGGGATTGGATTTTCGGCAGTTTGTGATTGTGCATGCAGCAGAACGCATGTTCAACTGCAGTCTTTCAGGACGACGGTTTTTCCCGGTACATGTGCAGCATTATGACCCATTCAATAAGAGTGCTGGTTTTCACGACAATTTCGAAGTGTAATTGGAACTGCGACGCTTTTTTTCTGTCAGCTGTGATAGCGTGTATTGGCTTTGGTCAGTTGCGCTGTAGGGTGATTTTTAGCAGGTGTTTGTAGTGAACTCTGACGTCAAACAACAATAGATGCTGTATGCTTGCAGGCAATATACTTTTTTTTAAACTCCTCTCTGTACAACATCAGCATCTCGACAGTTGGACGTATTTCCCACCAAAAAGAATAAAGATAATACCTTACACCCCAGCCTTTCCCCTCCCCTCCCCCTCCCCCCAGCTTGTAGGTGTGAGGTAGAGTTTGAGTGTTTCTGTCGCTGGTTTCGAGTGGTATTGTGAAATTTTTCCCAGCAGGATAAGACCAGGTGTATGGTATCGTCAGTTTTTTGAGCTGTATTGCGATTTCAAGCCGTCCCTGTGCAGCACTATGCATATAGTTGTGTAATTAAGACCAATCTTTATGGTTAATTACGTAATTAGGAACGATATTTGAGACAGTATCCCGGCAAAAATAAATAAGGTACTCTAAGCTAACCTTTCCCTCCCGCCTCTGGACAGTCTCCACGTATTGAGGGTGCACTTAGGCTTTCAATCCAGTAGAATCAGGGTTCTAGTCGCCAACACGATGCATTTTTTACGTTCACTGAGTGTTTGTACACTGCATTATTTTTGGGGTTTAAGTGTTGTGAGCGTATTTCCATAGCATTACACATGGGTGATCTACAAGTAGATTGAACGTCTGTATGCTGTGTACTGGATTATTTCTGTAATTCACGAGTTATCTGCGTCTCTGCACATCAGTGTACTGCATTATTTAAGAGTAGTTTCCAGGTCTGTAAACTGTATATTGTGTCCCCAAGCACGTCAGGGTGAGTGTTTTGTGCCAGAATAATAGATAAACTAGGTGAAATCCGGCCCTTAAATAAATTGTTACAAAAATAAATAAAGTACACCCCTTCCTCTCCCAGCAGCCCAGTACAGGCTGATTCTCTTTCCCGCCAATTTTGCCCTCCAGACCAGTGGGGGGATGAGGAGGCTGGATGCACACATGCGGCTCAGAAAGCCACAAGATGTCATCATGCTGCTGTGCTCCTATGGACTGAACTCCACAGTCACTTGACCTATCGCGGCACCCTCAAGTGGTGGACTCTCCAATTAGCTCAGTTCTTTGGCCTGGTGGATTGGAGGCAGTTGTCTCTTGTGTGTTGGGAGCTTATACATAGGTTTTAGAAATGACAGACGATTCCAGCAGAGACAGATGTTTCCATGCATTGTGTAATGCATCTTTAATGCATCTCGATGCAAAGCATTTATTTGCAGGACCGTATTCTTCTTCTTCATATCTTCAAGCATTAATGCTGGCTTCCATTCTTCATGCAATGAGCTGTGGATGCACTCTTCGGCTGAATGAGTGCATGTAATACAGCTATTAAAACTTTCACCTGTCTGATACCAACATCTCGCTAATTGAACACATGCTCCTTCCACACCGACAGCTCAACAAGCACAGATATCTCAGCTTCTTGTGGCGGTAACAAGAAACTAAGCAATTAATGCTGTAGGTAGACAATAAATTTAAACAAATTTCTACAAATTTACACAAATTAACACAAATTTATACGAATTTATAAAAATTTAAACACGTTTAAACAAATAATATTCCAACTGAATGACATAATGGGCAGTCTCTAGTTGGGGCACCACCATACTAACTCCCCTCAGCTGCAAGAGTAAACTGTTACAGCAAAATTCCCTCCAAAATTCGAAATTCCCGCCCATTTTCGAAGAAGATGACGCGCCATCATGCAAAAAAGTCGAAAAGGGGCTTGGGTGACCCATAGAAGCACATATTTCAATTTCCCGCTAAAATTCAAACTTCCCATCAGGGCAGCGTTGCACGGAGACGTGGCACTTTCCAGCCAAAATTCAAACTACCCGCTAGGGGGCCGTGGCACTTTCCTGCCAAAAGCCGCCATCTTGAATAACGGTACTTGCGTCATCAGCTGACGTCACAGCCGCCATCTTGGATGACGTCAGTGGGGTGGCACTGGGCTAGTTACACTACTACCTTCCACCACCTTCCATCCATTAAGAACTTCAAGAGCCTGGTATCAGCGAAGAAAGTTACAGTCACAGTTTCTTAGGACATGCAGGGTTCGTTGGTGGCTGATTTCCTCACACGCCGAGAGGATGCAAATGCTGCGAGTTGTATGCCATGCTGGAATGGCTGCAAAAGGCGATTCAGAGGAAACACTGGGATTTTATTGGAATGTATTGGAACACCTTTGATACCGACCGATTGATGTGACATAGATATTAATACACTGGCCTATAGCCGGCCGGAGTCGCTGTGCGGTTCTAGGCGCTACAGTCTGGAGCCGAGCGACCGCTACAGCCCCAGGTTCGAATCCTGCCTTGGGCATGGATGTGTGTGACGTCCTTAGGTTAGTTAGGTTTAATTAGTTCTAAGTTCTAGGGAACTGATGACCTCAGAATTAATTCGCATAGTGCTCAGTGCCATTTGAACAACTGGCCTATAGCTGTTATGCAAACAAAACCTTGAAAACCGTCTATTAAGAATAGTTTTTAATCTATTCGTGAGAAAATAGTTGATGTGTAAACCTTGAAAGTTAAGTTTTGTTTCTTCTGCACACGATTCCTCAACTGCTGTCTGCTGATACAAAGTAGATGGGTGTCACGCATACAGTTTAAAACAGGGGCATTTATTTTTCAAAAGGACAAATGGTTCAAATGGCTCTGAGCACAATGGGACTTAACTTCTAAGGTCATCAGTCCCCTACAACTTAGAACTACTTAAACCTAACTGATCTAAGGACCTCACACACATCCATGCTCGAGGCAGGATTCGAACCTGCGACCGTAGTGGTCGCGCGGCTCCAGACTTTAAAGGACATCATGGTGGCTTTTGACTGAAAAAAAGATTATGAATAAATACACTCCTGGAAATGGAAAAAAGAACACATTGACACCGGTGTGTCAGACCCACCATACTTGCTCCGGACACTGCGAGAGGGCTGTACAAGCATTGATCACACGCACGGCACAGCGGAAACACCAGCAACCGCGGTGTTGGCCGTCGAATGGCGCTAGCTGCGCAGCATTTGTGCACCGCCGCCGTCAGTGTCAGCCAGTTTGCCGTGGCATACGGAGCTCCATCGCAGTCTTTAACACTGGTAGCATGCCGCGACAGCGTGGACGTGAACAGTATGTGCAGCTGACGGACTTTGAGCGAGGGCGTATAGTGGGCATGCGGGAGGCCGGGTGGAAGTACCGCCGAATTGCTCAACACATGGGGCGTGAGGTCTCCACAGTACATCGATGTTGTCGCCAGTGGTCGGCGGAAGGTGCACGTGCCCGTCGACCTGGGACCGGACCGCAGCGACGCACGGATGCACGCCAAGACCGTAGGATCCTACGCAGTGCCCTAGGGGACCGCACCGCCACTTCCCAGCAAATTAGGGACACTGTTGCTACTGGGGTATCGGCGAGGACCATTCGCAACCGTCTCCATGAAGCTGGGCTACGGTCCCGCACACCGTAAGGCCGTCTTCCGCTCATGCCCCAACATCGTGCAGCCCGCCTCCAGTGGTGTCGCGACAGGCGTGAATGGAGGGACGAATGGAGACGTGTCGTCTTCAGCGATGAGAGTCGCTTCTGCCTTGGTGCCAATGATGGTCGTATGCGTGTTTGGCGCCGTGCAGGTGAGCGCCACAATCAGGACTGCATACGACCGAGGCACACAGGGCCAACACCAGGCATCATGGTGTGGGGAGCGATCTCCTACACTGGCCGTACACCTCTGGTGATCGTCGAGGGGACACTGAATAGTGCACGGTACATCCAAACCGTCATCGAACCTATCGTTCTACCATTCCTAGACCGGCAAGGGAACTTGCTGTTCCAACAGGAAAATCACGTCCGCATGTATCCCGTGCCACCCAACGTGCTCTAGAAGGTGTAAGTCAACTACCCTGGCCAGCAAGATCTCCGGATCTGTCCCCCATTGAGCATGTTTGGGACTGGATGAAGCGTCGTCTCACGCGGTCTGCACGTCCAGCACGAACGCTGGTCCAACTGAGGCGCCAGGTGGAAATGGCATGGCAAGCCGTTCCACAGGACTACATCCAGCATCTCTACGATCGTCTCCATGGGAGAATAGCTGCCTGCATTGCTGCGAAAGGTGGATATACACTGTACTAGTGCCGACATTGTGCATGCTCTGTTGCCTGTGTCTATGTGCCTGTGGTTCTGTCAGTGTGATCATGTGATGTATCTCACCCCAGGAATGTGTCAATAAAGTTTCCCCTTCCTGGGACAATGAATTCACGGTGTTCTTATTTCAATTTCCAGGATTGTATATTGTGGAAAACGCACGGAAATACCAAGTTGGACCTTAAGATCGTCGCTCAGTCAAACGATCGCCAACATGCCTACGTGAATAGTAATGTGCAATTACATGGACAGGGCGAAGACAATGATTCCACGATCTCGCAGCAAACTATTTTTTTAAAGTCGAAAACAGAATTTCTCTGGCGTATTCCCTTTTAGTTCTGTACAATTCGACGAAAGTTTTTTTCCAGAAAGTTGACTCAATTCCCGAAGTTAGATTCTGGAATACCTACCAATATCAATCTACGGCTGCCGTTACCTCTCAACAAACTAGATAAAAAGGCAGCAATGATATTTCTCACTGAGGAACATTAAACAGTTAGGTCTGCAAAGGAATGTGAAGAAGAGCAATGGCTCAAGTTTAAAAAAAAAATAGTTGACCATGCATTGGATAGATATGTACCTAGTAGAGCCGTTCATGATGGTAAGGACCTTCTATGGTAAGTGCCACAACAAATAATCTTCTAAAGAAACAGGGACTGCTGTATAACAGATGTAAAAAAAGCGTAGGATTGTAGATAGAGACATGTTGAATAAAACGCGTTTGGCTGTCAAAAGAGCAATGCTTGAAGCCTCCAATGAGTACCGTAGCAGAACATTGTCAAATAATCTTTCATAAAGCCCAAGGAAATTCTGGTCGTATGCAAAGCCTGTTTGTGGCAGTATAGGTGTAAAACAAAGCGTAGGGCTATGGACGGAGAGGTGATGAATGAAAGCGTTTGGCTATCAACAAGGTAAGGCGTGAAGCCATCAACAACGACCGAAGCAGAATATTACCGAAAGTTCTCTCCCTTATAATGCGAACATGCCCTTTGACTGGCTGCACTACTTGTGTAATATACGATATATTCAAGGTACAGTGCTTCCTTTTAGGTTTTTAAGGTGGTTTTAAATTTCATATACTTTAATTTAAAATTATTGTGATAAAATATGTTTAACATACTCTAATTTCGATTATTTGTTGGATGTCTGCAGTGTAACATTCTTGGATCGTTGGTTTTATACTTTATATGACATGACGTATTTTTGTTTGTAACTACCACAGTGCAATTTGGTGGCTGGCTGTAACGTCTACGATGTTTACTTCAGAATCTCAGTCTCATTCTGCTAAATTACGAACATTAGCTTGTATAATCAGGGCAATTTGTAAGCTGTTTCATGTAATAATCATTTTATGCTTGACTTCCTTACATACTATTGTTCTCATGTTGATGAAGTATCGTTCTATGATATGACACGGTATAATACACTTTTGATCAAGACTCATTGAATATTACCACGGTATATGCCGTATTAACAATTTGTACAGAAAGCAGATGGCAGTTATAAGAGTAGAGGGGTGTGAAAGGGAAGCTGTGGTTGGGAAAGGAATGAGACAGGGTTGTAGCCTATTCCCGATATTATTCAATTTGTATATTGAGCAAGCAGTAAAGGAAACAAAAGAAAAGTTCGGAGTAGGTATTAAAATCCATGGAGAAGAAATAAAAACTTTGAGGTTCGCCGATGACGTTGTAATTCTGTCAGAGACAGCAAAGGACTTGGAAGAGCAGTTGAACGGAATGGACATTGTC
The DNA here is from genome assembly GCF_023897955.1 of Schistocerca gregaria. Lineage (NCBI taxonomy): Eukaryota > Metazoa > Arthropoda > Insecta > Orthoptera > Acrididae > Schistocerca > Schistocerca gregaria. The sequence continues at coordinate 555,597,346 of NC_064931.1, forward strand.
TTGAAAGAAGGATAGAAGATGAACATCAACAAAAGCAAAACGAGGATAATGGAATGTAGTCGAATTAAGTCGGGTGATGCTGATTGAATTAAAGTAGAAAATGAGACACTTAAAGTAGTAAAGGATTTATGCTATTTGGGGAGCAAAATAACTGATGATGGTCGAAGTAGAGAGGATATAAAATTGAGACTGGCAACGGCAAGGAAAGCGTTTCTGAAGAAGAAAAATTTGTTAACTCAGAAATGTCCGTGATGGCGGTCGTTCATGGTAACGCGATGGGCAGCGCCGCGGAACCAAGTCTTAAAACTAAATCGACACACCCAGTGGGAGCGTCTGCAGATTCACCACCAGGGACAATATAACAATCACAGATAAACATGACTGGGCCTACTGGTAGAGAAAAGCTGGATCAAGCTTGGACTAAAAAGTCTAAGACAAAAATTTTTGCGGGTGTTAATGAAGGGGGGGGGGGGGTGGCACGGAGAGATTGAAGATGTAACAGTGTCTGACTCATCAATTGTCTGCAGATAATGGTAAGGGCGGAAAGAAACTACAGAAGCTGGGGATTGTGTAGTCAAGCAAAACCAAAGGGAAGAATATGAGAAGAGAGGCGAAGATTAATCTCACTCTCAGTCGAAAATTCAAACCTATTACAAGATCAGGAACAACAATTATAGGCAGCGGGACCAAGGGAACTTCATTCAGAGCCAAAAAAAGACATGTATATCCTAACAAAATTATAAAGTTGTTACTGTAAATATCAACAGAGTATCAACTAAGTTCAAGCTGTTCTTTACACAGCTCAAATAGATATAGCATTACTGCAAGAACTCGAAACTAACGATCTACATGAAATTGCAGGGTACAACATAATTCTCAATGGAGCTGAAAGTGCTGGTACAACGATATTAACAAAATACGGTGTTCAAGTGGCTGAAATTGGGAGCTTATTAAGCTGTAGGAGAATAACAGCACAAATAGAAGTACATACTTTGTAAATTTGTATGACCCATCTGCAAGCAGTCGTAGAGATGCGAGGGGCGAGTTTTTCAAACGGGTAATCGTGTGTTTTTACCAACGACAACGAAGAGGGTAGTATTTAGTGATGATTTTAACTCTGCTGTTAGCAAAAAATACCAAAAGTCAAATTTTTACAGATGCGTGGAACTCAGATACATGGTTAGAAACTTAAATATGCTTGACACGTGGGAGGCAACAAACGCTGACTCATTAATGTACATCTACCGTAAACGCGGGTTACTTGAGACCTGGAGGCTTAATTGAGCCCAAAACAGAAAAATGTTGTTTGGTTCTCTGCACACTCTCAACATCAGTGTAACGACGTAGGTTACTGCTTCGCTGGTAGGCGGCAGCACTAAGCAGACCATAGAGTAAGTCTAGGAGGTTTGGGAAGTAACCACTAGTAGCAGCACTGGTTATGCTACCTAGACACGTGTTCGTTGTTTATTTCACTCTGCAAACTTTCGTCTATAGAGATATCAGGAATATCCTAAAACTGGAGGTAAGTGCATACACTTCATATTTAGTTTATCATCAAAGCCAACTGAGGGCAGTTCATGTCCTGAATAACTTATTAATTGTACAATAAGTGGTTAAGTACAACTGGTACACGTTACCTGCAAATATGGGTTACTTGAGCCCATGGGCTCAAGTAACCTGTAACCACATTTCTTGCTGTTCAGTGTATTAATACGTTTGGGCTCAAGTTGCCCAGAAGAATTAAGGTTCCGCATTGGAAATCTTAATTTTGTAGTTGTTTTCTTTCAGGATTATCTGACGCAATGCCTTATAAATATATAAGACCACCTGGAAACTGGACATACACTGACTTTACTCCCGAAAAGTTGGAAGAATGCCTGGAAGCTGTAAGGAGTAGGAGGATGACACAGCGAGAAGCAGAGAGTGTTTATAACATTTGCAGAGCCACTGTCAAGAGGATACTAAAAAATCAACATCCAGGGAAACCAGGGCACCCGAGAGTTTTTAAGGATGAAGAGGAGCTTACGTTTGCTACCCACCTCCACATGCTGTGTGACTTTGGGTTTCCTTGCTTCGAACTTTATTTTATATTTGTCACAAAAGCTTACTTAGGAAGACAGCGACGTACCATTGGTTGTTTTAAGAATAACTTGCCTGGAAGAGATTGGATTATATCCTTTCTACATAGGAATCCCAGTCTTTCAGTTCGATTTGTAGCTAACATAAAAAGAACAAGACCAGCTGTCGATGAAAAGATTATCACTGAATACATTCAAAACGTGGGAAAACTGCTCAAGGACACCCCCCCCCCCCTTGAAAATGTCTACAACTATGACGAAACCAATATGAATGATGATCCAGGTAGGAAAAAAGTAATTTGCCAAAGGGCTACTAAATACCCCGAGCAGATTATGAACACAAGAAAATCCTACATAAGTGTAATGTTTTGTGGCAATGCAGCCAGACAGTCCATTCCACCATATATTATATATAAGGCCGAAAATTTGTGGTTAACTTGGACAGATGGTGGCCAACCTGGGGCTAGATATAACCGCAGTAAGCATGGGCGGATCGATCTAGCAGTTTTTGAGGACTGGTTTACCAGTCATCTGCTTACAATTCTTAAGAAACAAGAAGGTAAGAAGGTTGTAATTGGTGACAACCTTACTTCACACCTCAGCATCAATGTGATTCAGCTCTGTGAAGAAAACAATGTGCACTTTGTTTGTCTTCCACCTAATTCTTCCCACCTCACTCAACCACTGGATGTGACATATTTTATGCCTCTCAAAATGAGGTGGAAGGATGTTCTTGACCGTTGGAAGCAATCAGATGCAGGTAAAAGAATCGGCGTGCTTCCAAAGGATGAGTTCGCAGTACTGTTGCGAACTGTTTTAGAAGAAATTGGTCCAAACATGAAAAGCAACCTAAAGGCATGTTTCAAGAAACTGGACTGATGCCACTAGATAAAAACCAGATCACACGCCGTTTGTCAAATCAAGACAAATCCAAGGCAAACGTAGACTTGTCTATGATTGGGGATGCATTTCTTCAACGACTTCAAGAGAAGAGGGGTTAGTTTGTTACACCTCTCTCTACTAAGAGGAAAAAACTCCAAGTGCCACCTGGACAGAGTGTAAGTGTGTCTGACTTCTGCTCTACCAGTAATACCAGTGCCTCTGTGGAAAACACCCAACACCAGGAAGAAATTCCACAAATGAAAGCATCTTCAAAAACAACCAAGACCACCATACGAAAAAGAAAGTCATCCTCGCTATAGAAGCAGAAGGTGTTAGAGTCGACTGCATGGGGCCTACATTAAAAGCCTGGAGGTGGCCCAAAAGTTAGAATGTCTTGTTGTATAAATCTGAAGATGTGGTAATGACAATAGAACCCCCATAATTAATAAAAAGAGATTTGTTTTCTTTAACTGGACTCTAAACATTGTTATATCCCTACATTCTATTGTTTGTACAATATCTAAAAAGTTTTGTTCAAAATTAATGTTCAAAATTAATTTTTTCCCTTAAAATAAAGGTTTGGAAGTTCACTGGATGTTCAGAAATTATGTTGTTCAAATAACCATCAACCTAATTGGACCAAAACTGCCTTCAAATGGTAGTATCTGTGGGAATTACAGTCTGGGTTCAAGTAACCCAACTGTAAGGTTATCTTGAGTCCAAATAAAATAAAAAAATAAAAATATTTACTACGTCACAAACAATGCGTACTGCATGCTAAAGTATCCATAATAAACGATAGTTTAGTAATATAATGTGAGTATGTTGGCGAAAATATCTGTTGTGCCCATTTTAAATATAATGTCAGAAGTTTCAAAATCTGGGCTGAAGTAGCCCGTGTTTACAGTACGTCACTAGCCATTCAACGAGTAGAATAGACCGAATTTACGGTTCACAAGATTTAATATGTAACATCACTAAGTCAGAAATCTGCTCTGTAATTTTTTCCGACCATTGTGCTTATATTATCAGAATCAGTTTATAGAAGCTAACAAATTTCTGCGGAGAAATTTTGGTGCTGGAAACATGGAAGGCTTGCGTCACTAACATAAGGAAGTGCCCCAGCAGATGAAATTGGTGGGTGGATCATGCGAACCCAAGCAACGGAGATTGCTTAAACAATATGGCTACAACAAAAATGAGTAGGAGAAAAGTACAAATAAATTTAATTCGTGTGTCTCCGAGAACTTTTCCAAAATATACGAGATATAAACACTAGCAGTTTACAGGTAAAGCAGATTGAAGCACAGCTGATGTCAGTGCAAAGACAAAAACTAGAGGGTCTGAAAATGAGGTCCATAGCTGACAATGTTATACAACAGGATAAAGTGTCGCTTTACAACCTCATGTGAATATTGAATTTTACCTCAGTTATTGGGACGTATTGAAAGAAGAACTGATTAGCATATTCCACCATGCATGGAATCTCCAAAAGCTTCGCACAAAATACCACGAAGGGCTCTTCGTATTGTTACCCAAGAAATACCCGCCAACAAACATCCGATTACCTTGATGAACACCGAATACGAAATATTAGCTCGAGCAGTAAACACAAGGTTCAGTAACGTAATGAGAAACATGACAGGAGGTTACGAAACATGTGTAGTTCCGGGGCGCAGTATAACTGACATCCTGACCGACTACTGTGACAAAACAGCCATCACAGACATCTGTAACACAAGAGATTCTGTAATAGCTATTGATTTTTCAAAAGCTTTCGACCAGATCTCTCACAGTTTTCTACTAACAGCAATATGGAAATTGGTATCTGCAACATATTCTCCCAACTTGTCTGAGTCATTTTGCAAGGAGCTTAGTCCAAAATCGCGGTCAATGGGTATCTAACTGGGCCATTCAATACAAAGCGGTGAGTCCGTCAAGGTTGCCCCTACCGATGGCCCTATGCGTAATTGTGGTCGAATGTCCCCTAAAGAAACTTCACAGCCCACTGCCAGGCTTGTTCTTACTAGGAAAGACGGTATGCTGAGCATTTGCAGATGATCTGAGCATATTTGTTCGGGCACAAGACCGGCTATCGCACCCAAAATATTAACTGAACGCCTACTGTGCGGCAACAGGGCCCATGAACAACTGTAACAAACCCAAGATAGTTAATTTAGGGAAAGGTTTACTGTTGGAAGAGCAACAATGGTTATCCACGGCAACAGCGATACAAGGTCTAGGGCTAGATCACGTGTCTGACGTACAAAGGACTCAGACTACCAACTGGCGATTGATGTTGAACAAATTTAGTGCCAGCATACAGCTATATTTCAAGCGAAGTCTCGATATGATTCAGAAAGTAAGACTTGTGAAACAGTTCATCTTACAGAAAGTGTATTACATAGCACCATTTTGCTGGCACCAGCGCCAATAGCCAGAAGTCTACTATCATTGACTGTATATTTCGTATGCGGTGTAAATGTTTTTAAGGTAAACTGCAGCACGCCAACATTACCGTTTGAAGAAGGTGGGACCGAAATAATAGATATTGACACAAAATTCAAAGCTTTAATTGTAAACAGCGTCCTCAAAAAATCAAAATTCAGCCCCACTAGCTTGGCAAGTATACTTCTTAAAGCAGTTCAGCCAGAAAGCCATGTAACACCTGTCAATACTGGTAAAATACATTCAAAGCTCAGCTTTCTCAGAACCTCCATAGTCGAGAACAGTTACGTAACCCATGAAAACAAAATGTTCAATACAAAGAGATGATACCATCATATTAAGAAACTGTCAGTTCCTAACAGAATGCAAACTAAACATCCTCGTGTCAACTGGCCTGGGGCGTGGAAGAATATTCACAACAAACAACTTACGGCAGATTTTAGGGCAGAATGGTACAAAATTGTGAATGAAACGACTCCAGCGTGCACGAAGTTACTGTCAATCTTGCAGATTCACCGAATTGTGATACGTGTAATGAACAGGATACCCTTATACATCGGTTTAAATGTAACCACTCACGCGAAATCTGGAATGGACGCCACAGAAACTTACATCAATACTGCAGACGGCACCGCAATATGTCAGGGTACAAGAAGTTGTGCCACCAGACCAAAAGCTATACCCTGACCAGAAAAGCACTATGATAATCTGGCTATCGGATGAATTCGTACACTACGTGATAACGTCAGAAACACCGAGTTCATGAAATTTAACTTTAAACTGACAACATTACAACATGAACTGTGGAACAAACGAAATTATCAAAAGAATTTTGCAAACTACGTAGGAGTATTGTATCCGTGCATCTGAGATATTAAGACCAGTGTATAGACTGCTGAATACTCTCCTTTTACTTTGTAATTAAGATTAATCCTTTTACTCATTGTGTTACTTGTATTTTAACTGTATCTTACGATATCGAAGTTAGATACAGGTGGTTGAAAGGAAATACGCTACAAGGAAGATGAGAAATTAATTTTAGTTACTCCTCTAATTTTTCTGACAAATAAACAAGAACCTCAGTTTTAATAGATTACAAGCGGTTTGATTTGGGCACAATATCAATATTTTTTTGCATTTATAAAGAAGCATACATTTTGTTTTCAGAAAGAAGAGAGGCATGAGGGATTTCAGAACTTTACAATTTAAGGATGAAGAAATAAGCAACCATTAAAAGGGACTTACGACTTTTCTTTTGCAGTTCCACGAAACGGAAAATTTTTCTTATCATTTAATTTAGAATTAAAAAGAAATTTAATTTAAATAAATAACAAAAAATAAATAAGTTGTGACATGAAACGAAATATTTACATTAGTTAATTTTTTAGGTTTTCCAGGAGAATTATTATGTTTTAACAAAAAAGATAGAAGGCAGAGCACCTAGGCAGAGAAGGCAACTAAAGGGCAGCGAATGGAAAGGCTGTAAGGGGAGTGAGTGAGGTTCATAAAAAAAGGGTTAGAAGGAGATCCAGGTTCAAATCCCTGTCCGGCACAAAGGTTCAACTTGACCCATTCATATAAATCAATATCCACTGACAGCTGATGTCTTTAATTCCCTTGTATCTTGACACAAGAGTTAACCGCAACACAAAATCAACGCACAAAATGGGTTGGTTTCCTTTTGAAATGGTCCAAATAAAGCTCAGGTTTTTTTTCCTATCTGCTGTTGGTAAGCATCACTAAATGCTGCTAGCTGTTAGTTTAGTCTTCACGGAAAATTTACCGCAGTCACACTTGCACGTCCCTTCAGCTATTTCATATGCCTTTCATCTACTGTTGTCTAGTACAGTATTACGCAATTATCTGATGTTTCCACATTTGGGTACATTTTTCGGATGTATTTCACGTGGATAATTTTCCACAGAAGCTCAGCTATTGCTGAATTCAGCTGCCAATATCTTCATTGTCGAAAATTAAGGAGCAAATTCCTTTGAAAACTTACGTACATGTAGACTAATTTTAGTTGAAAATAGTATGGAAGGCCAGTGTTTCCCTTTATCCATTTCAATGGAATAAATACAAAACATTTTTAAAACCATATAAACAACTCTACACTGGCATCAAGTGAAACACAAGCAACAAAAATAAACATAATAAAATAACATTTCATTGATTCTGCCAGAGCTAGAAATTTTCTCCTTGTTTTCGTAATATAACACAATATCTAAAAAGTGTTTTTGTTTCATCAGCGGTTGAAGCTCTCCCCCAACTCCTCCCCAAACCTCAAACACAGACAGAAGAAGGATCATTATAATTAACAGATTAAATACTTACCAGAGCTTCAGGCTTGATTCTGAGATCGACAAGTTGTACATTTCCGCTGAAAATTCCAATATTTAGGCTTTCGATGTCCAGATCTTGAATGTATTTGCCGAGATAACGGTTGAGAACTGTCGCCACCACTCCCTCGAACATGGCGGATGTTTGTTGTGATCACAGCTTCTGAAGTCCCATCTCTTGCTCAGTTAGCTATCGCTAACTTCTTGTGCAATGGGTTTTATCATTTTCAACCTGAAATTCAGTAAGAAAATAGAATTTCAGTAGGCAGGTTCAGTATTTATTTTCGTCAATGGTGACGCTTACTCAACTCTGAAGTAGTCGTAAATGAGTAATAAATATACAGGGTGTAGCGGGTGTAAGTGCAGATATTTCTGTTGGTAGGTGATTACGGTGTACTTAACCTTATATCAGTATTTACGTCGTTTGCAGCCTAATAGTTGTAACTATTACAAGTTGTATGTTTTTAAATTGGGTAGTAACTCCTAGTACATTCTTGGTCAGCAGGTCAGGTGTTGAAATGTGGACAACTGGTCGCAAAACGGTTTATCTATACTGACAGGCGTATTCCACTTCGTGGTCCAGCTATGGCCATGTATAAAACATTAGGTCGTAAGGTTTGTGACGTATTTGTGGGAAGACTGTTCGTCGCAGAGAAAAAACGAGCAACACACTGATGGGTATACATACACTACGTTTTCAAAAGTATCCGGTCACCCACAAAAACACGTTTTTCACATTAGGTGTATTGTGCTGTCACCTACTGCCAGGTACTCCATATCAGCGTCCTCAGTAGTCATTAGACATCGCGAGAAAGCAGAATGGGGCTCTCCGCGGAACTCACGGACTTCGAACGTGGTCAGGTGATTGGGTGTCACTTGTGCCATACTCCTGTACGCGAGATTTCCACACTCCTAAACATCCCTAGGTCCATTGTTTCCGATGTGATACTGAAGTGGAAATGTGAAGGGACACGCATAGCACAAAAGTGCAGAGGCGGACCTCGTCTGTTGACTGACAGAGATCGCCGACAGTTGAAGAGAGTCGTAATGTGTAATAAGGCTGACATCTATCGAGACCATCACACAGGAATTCCAAACTGCATCAGAATCCACTGTAAGTACTATGACACTTAGGTAGGAGGTGAGGAAACTTGGATTTCATTGTCAAGGGGCTGCTCATAAGCCGGTAAATGCCAAAACGACGCCTCGCTTGGTGTAAGGAGCGTAAACAATGGACGATTGAACAGTGGAAAAAACGTTTTTTCGAGTGACGAATGACGGTACATAATGTGGCGGTCCGATGGATGTGTGGGTATAGCGAATGCCCGGTGAACGTTACCTGCCAGCGTGTGTAGTGCCAACAGTAAAACTCGGGGGCGGTAGTGTTATGGTGTGGTCGTGTTTTTCAAGGATGGGGCTTGCACCCCTTGTTGTTTTTTGTGGCACTACCACACCACAGGCCTACATTGATGTCTTAAACACCTTCTTGCTTTCCACTGTTGAAGAGCAATTCGGGGATGGCGATTGCATCTTTCAACACGATCGAGCACCTGTTCATAATGCACGGCCTGTGGTGGAGTGGTTACAAGACAATGTAATGGACTGGCCTGCATAGAGTCCTGATCTGAATCCTATAGAACACCTTTGGGATGTTTTGGAACGCCGACTTCGTCCCAGGCCTCGCCGACCAACATCGATACCTCTCCTCACTGGAGCATTCCGTGAAGAATGGGCTGCCATTCCCCAAGAAACCTTCCAGCACCTGATTGAACGTATGCCTGCGAGAGTGGAAGCTGTCATCAAGGCTAAGGGTGAGCCAACACCACATTGAATTCTAGCATTACCATTGGAGGGCGCAACGAACTTGTAAGTCATTTTCAGCCAGGTGTCCGGATACTTTAGATCACATAGTGTATTAACGTAAAACATATAAAAATATTTGCACTTATATCCGTTACACCCTGTATATGAGAAACACAACACAAAATTATATTAATTCCGTTAAAATATTGATATCGTGCATAATATATAGAAATATTTGTTGCAATTACTTTTTAGGAAGAGAACAACAAAATAAGGTCAAGCTTAGATATCTTCGTATTCGTTCTGGAGTGATTTTATGCGTTGCAACAATGTTGCTTCAATATCAGTTCACTATTTCCACATTTTCGCAGACCAGATACCGCTTTTAATTCAATTCGACGTTACCTTTTGCTCTGCGTATTTCCTTCTTTACTCAAATGCACAAATTATCTATGATTTTTTTATTTGTATATCTTCAGCAATATTTTTTTTAATTATCTTACTAAGAATATTTTGACCTAAAGTTTTCACCCACTGGGTAAATCTAGCAACGTCATCCAACTTTGTTCTGTTCAATAAGACGCGTGCAAATACAGACGTTGCATGCCTCTCTGCCAATCCCGTACTGACGTTTGTCTCATGCAAAAGGTGACTGAAAATTTGCACGTTTTTCGTGTCCTCAGTGAATACAGGCTTCACGTATTTCAGAGTGGGTTTTCACAAGAAGCAGGTGCATTTGTTGTTGCGCCAGTGTGAGACTTTCGACATCTGTCCTTCAGACTTAACATACCTGTTAAAATACTACTTTGAACCTATTAAGCGGTCAGACCTAGAAATATGTCCGATGTGATAGGGATCTCATATCCGTACAGTCGTTGAGATTATGTTCCGTCAGAGTGAGGTAACTGTTTAAGTGACGGCTTGTTGCCTGTTTTCGCATTGGTTATTTGTTTTAAACCACTGCTAAAAAAAGGAAGAGCAAGGAGACAGGTCCGAGTATGTGCGCCAAGGTATTTCAGTAGTATAACAGATGTGATGTGAAGTCACTTGAGAGGTATGTACCAATTTTTACGTAATTTCAAAGATGTGTCCGTGCTGTAATTCTTATCATTCAGTGATGTCATTTTACACTAATGACTAATGTTGCCTATGAGGCCTCTATTGAAAAACTGAACAAAAAATTATATACATATTTCCTGGGCCGGATACTATGTAAAGGTGGTCAATGTATACATCTACATCTACATGACTACTCTGCAATTCACATTTAAGTGCTTGGCAGAGGGTTCATCGAACCACAATCATACTATCTCTCTACTATTCCACTCCCGAACAGCGAGCGGGAAAAACGAACACCTAAACCTTTCTGTACGAGCTCTGATTTCTCTTATTTTATTTTGATGATCATTCCTACCTATGTAGGTTGGGCTCAACAAAATATTTTCGCATTCGGAAGAGAAAGTTGGTGACTGAAATTTCGTAAAAAGGTCTCGCCGCGACGAAAAACGTCTATGCTGTAATGACTTCCATTCCAACTCGTGTATCATATCTGCCACACTCTCTCCCCTATAACGTGATAATACAAAACGAGCTGCCCTTTTTTGCACCCTTTCGATGTCCTCCGTCAATCCCACCTGGTAAGGATCCCACACCGCGCAGCAATATTCTAACAGAGGACGAACGAGTGTAGTGTAAGCTGTCTCTTTAGTGGACTTGTTGCATCTTCTAAGTGTCCTGCCAATGAAACGCAACCTTTGGCTCGCCTTCCCGACAATATTATCTATGTGGTCCTTCCAACTGAAGTTGTTCGTAATTTTAACACCCAGGTACTTAGTTGAATTGACAGCCTTGAGAAATGTACTATTTATCGAGTAATCGAATTCCAACGGATTTCTTTTGGAACTCATGTGGATCATCTCACACTTTTCGTTATTTAGCGTCAACTGCCACCTGACACACCATACAGCAATCTTTTCGGAATCGCTTTGCAACTGATACTGGTCTTCGGATGACCTTACTAGATGGTAAATTACAGCATCATCTGCGAACAATCTAAGAGAACTGCTCAGATTGTCACCCAGGTCATTTATATAGATCAGGAACAGCAGAGGTCCCAGGACGCTTCCCTGGGGAACACCTGATATCACTTCAGTTTTACTCGATGATTTGCCGTCTATTACTACGAACTGCGACCTTCCTGACAGGAAATCACGAATCCAGTCGCACAACTGAGACGAAACCCCATAGCTCCGCAGCTTGATTAGAAGTCGCTTGTGAGGAACGGTGTCAAAAGCTTTCCGGAAATCTAGAAATACGGAATCAGCTTGAGATCCCCTGTCGATAGCGGCCATTACTTCGTGAGAATAAAGAGCTAGCTGCGTTGCACAAAAGCGATGTTTTCTGAAGCCATGCTGATTACGTGTCAATAGATCGTTCCCTTCGAGGTGATTCATAATGTTTGAATACAGTATATGCTCCATTCGTCTTCCCTGGTGAAGGAATTTCGGAAAACTGCGTTCAATAACTCCGCTTTAGCGGCACAGTCGTCGGTAACAGTACCATCGGCACTGCGCAGCGTAGGTATTGACTGCGTCTTGCCGCTTGTGTACTTTACATACGACGTCTGTAAATTTTAGCCCATCTTCGGGATTTCGCGTTCTTCTGAACTTCGCATGCTTTTTCTGTTGCCTCTGCAACAGCGTTCGGACCTTTTTTGTGTACCACGGGGGATCCGTTCCATCTCTTACCAATTTATGAGGTATGAATATCTCAATTGCTGTTGCTACTATATCTTTGAATTTGAGCCACATCTCGTCTACATTCGCATAGTCAGTTCGGAAGGGTGGTCCATTGATGGTGACCGGGCCAAATATCTCACGAAATAAGCATCAAACGAGAAAGCTACAAAAAACTGAACTTGTCTAGCTTGATGGGGGAAACCGCATGGCGCTATGGTTGGGCCGCTAGATGGTGCTGCCACTGGTCAAACGGATATCAACTACGTTTTTTTTTTAATTGGAACCCCCATATTTTATTACATATTCGTGTAGTACGTAAAGAAATACGAATGTTTTAGTTGGACCACTTTTTTCGCTTTATGATAGATGGCGCTGTAATAGTCACGAACGTATAAGTACAAGGTATCACGTAACATTCCGCCAGTGCGGACGGTATTTGGTTCGTGATACATTACCCGTGTTAAAATGGACCGTTTAGCAATTGCGGAAAAGGTCGATATAGTGACGATGTATGGCTTTGTGATCAAAATGCCCAATGGGCGTGTGCTATGTATGCTGCTCGGTATCCTGGACGACATCATCCAAGTGTCCGGGCCGTTCGCCGGATAGTTACATTATTTAAGGAAACAGCCACATGTGAATCGTCAACGACGACCTGCAACAAATGATGATACCCAAGTAGGTGTTTTAGCTTCTGTCGCGGCTAATCCGCACATCAGTAGCAGACAAACAGCGCGAGAATCGGGAATCTCAAAAACGTCGGTGTTGAGAATGCTACATCAACATCGATTGCACCCGTACCATGTTTCAATGCACCAGGAATTGCATGGCAATGACTTTGAACGTCGTGCACAGTTCTGCCACTGGACACAAGAGAAATTACGGGACGATGACAGATTTTTTTCACACGTTCTATTTGGCGACGAAGCGTCATTCTCCAACAGCGGTAACGTAAACCGGTACAATATGCACTATTGGGCAACGGAAAATCCACGATGGCTGCGACAAGTGGAACATCAGCGACCTTGGCGGGTTAATGTATGGTGCAGCATTATGGGAGGAAGTATAACTGTCCCCCAGTTTATCAATGACAATCTAAATGGTGCAATGTATGCTGATTCCCTACGTAATGTTCTACCGATGTTACTACAAGATGTTTCACTGCATGACAGAATGGCAATGTACTTCCAACATGATGGATGTCCGGCACATAGCTGGCGTGTGGTTGAAGCGGTATTGAATAGCATGACAGGTGGATTGGTCGTCGAAGCACCATACGATGGCCCGCACTTTCACCGGATCCGACGTCTCCGGATTTCTTTCTGTGGGGAAAGTTGAAGGATATTTGCTATCGTGATCAACCGACAACGCCTGACAACATGCGTCAGGTCATTGTCAATGCACGTGCGAACATTACGGAAGGCGAACTACTCGCTGTTGAGAGGAATGTCGTTACACATATTGCCAAATGCATTGAGGTTGAGGGACATCATTTCGAGCATTTATTGCATTAATGTGGTATTTACAGGTAATCACGCTGTAACAGCATGCGTTCTCAGAAATGATGAGTTCACAAAGGTACATGTATCAATTTGGAACAACCGAAATAAAAAGTTCAAACGTACCTACGTTCTATTTGTAATTTAAAAAACCTACCTGTTACCAACTGTTCGTCTGAAGTTGTGAGCCATGTGTTTGTGACGATTACAGCGCCATCTATCACAAAGCGAAAAAAGTGGTGCAACTAAAACGGTCATATTTCCTTACGTACTACACGAATATGTAATAAAAATGAGGTTTCCTATTTTTTTAAAACGCAGTTGATATCTTTTTGACCTATGGCAGCGCCAGCTAGCAGGTCAACCATAGCACCATCTGGTTCCCCCTTCAAGCTAGACAAGTTTCGTTCTTTGTAGTTCTTTCGTTTGACGCTTATTTCGTGAGATGTTTGGCCCGGTCACGATCAACGGACCACCCTATATATATATATATATATATATATATATATATATATATATATATATATATATATATATATATATATATATATATATATATCTTAAGTGTCTTATAATAAGAAATTTATTCAAGGCAGTCACACACAGACTGGCGCGTCCCACCTTTACGTGACGATTTCCTATTGGCTCCTCTCCCCTACAGCAAGAGATTTGCTTTTGTGTTTAAAACAGATGTTATTTTATGGTTTTTGATTGGACACACATTTTCTTGTAATCTTTCACTGCCTCCAGGTCGCGTCTTTGTCATTCTTCATGGGATTATAATAATTATGATTAAGTCTTAAGTATTACTGCTGACCAGTGTTGCAACCTGGTGGGCTACTTATCTTCCTGAATGCCTCAAAAATGGTTGAAATGGCTCTAAGCACTATGGGACTTAACATCTGAGGTCATCAGTCCCCTAGAACGTAGAGCTACGTAAACCTAACTAACCTAAGGACATCACAGACATCCATGCCCGAGGCAGGATTCGAGGAGGAGGAGGAGGAGGAGGAGGAGGAGATTAGTGTTTAACGTCCCGTCGACAACGAGGTCATTAGAGACGGAGCGCAAGCTCGGTTGAGGGAAGGATGGGGTAGGAAGTCGGCCGTGCCCTTTCGAAGGAACCATCCCGGCATTTGCCTGAAGTGATGTAGGGAAATCACGGAAAACCTAAATCAGGATGGCCGGACGCGGGATTGAACCGTCGTCCTCCCGAATGCGAGTCCAGTGTGTTAACCACTGCGCCACCTCGCTCGGTCTTGGCAGGATTCGAACCTGCGACCGTAGCAGCAGCGCGGTTCCTGACTGAAGCGCCTAGAACCGCTCGACCACAGCGGCCGGGTCCTGAATGGCGAAGCCGCCTTAATGATTCAGTTTCTCATAGTCTCACGGATGAGATATTCGATTCCATATCTATGTTGACGTGTTTTCCTTAACGTTGGCATGTTTTCACACTGTATTTCGATTTATTCCCTGTTTATTCTTAGTGGCCAGATAACTTCTACTCCTATTATGCATTCTGCGTAATTTGCAGCTCTTTATGAATTTTTTCAGATTGATTTGATGATGTATGAATCGAATGGCGTCGGTAAGAAGAGCAGTCACTTCAGAACCTGTAACTTCCTTGTATTTCTTATAGTGTCCATTACAACAGTGATACAACTTTCAAATTTCAGTAGTATGTCTAAAATGACCGGAACTAATGAAAAACCGTCAGAAATAACGTTGCTTAGAAAGTGATAAAACATAAGACCCAAATTTTATGTCACTAGTTTTTCGTTTCGTTAGGATTATGATCCCGATCGTTACGAGGTTATTATAATCGGAGCAACGGCTCGTTTCGACAAAATGTATGAGAAGAAATCTCAGCAGTGATCCTGAATAATGGAAAACCGACATGAGTGCTAACAGCACGGCGTTTGAGCATGTCTCCTTCCGAACACAACTCTTTTTCAGCCTACCTGACAATTGCTCTTCATATGGGGTTTGCACAACTAGTACAGAACGACTGCGCGCAACGGAGGATGACGTGAAAACTCTGAAACAAATCGGGATGATTCTCGCAAAATACGGAGGCCGAAAAGCTAAAGTAATGCCTTTATTGGTTTAAATTCTTTGTTTATATCGCATTGGTCTGTCGATGATTTCCCGGGAAGCCGTTGCCAGTGATACATAACAAACATGGGAAGAATAGTCTTTTCACTTACAATGTTGTTCATTTTGGGTGCAAGTGCTTACCTTTCACTACTTCTATGCTTAACGTCAGCTTTTGTTGACACTTACGATTGTGTGTATGTGAGGGGAGGGGGGGGGGGTATTCGGTATTCACTCATCGTAGAAATTTGCTGCCTGTGAACATAAAGAGCTAGTGATAGTTTTTTTCTTCAATTTTTACACTGTTATTGTGAAACCTCTGACCTATCTTCTTGCAGTACATTACCACGAATAGCTATCATTTTTATGGCCATTCACTTCATTCTTCATCGTGAACGTTCTCGTAGAGTTATCTAAATTTTCACAACACCCTAAAAACCAGTTATTCCCTCACTGTTCAGTCGCCGCAAATCTCGTGGATGCGGAGACTAACGTGTGCTGCGATCACATTTGGTGCATCGCTTCCAGAATCTACCACACGGAGGCCGTTAATGTTCCCCGAGACCCGTCAGCACTCGTTCTTACGTCACACTAAATTTCTGGTACCCCGTCCCAGCGAGTCTGATGTCTCGCCAGACGACACGGAAATCGATGACGGCCAGTAGGCGGCGCGGCTTCGTCTGCGGACACTGCTGTCGCACCCGTCGGGGCCTAGCGGCGCCGACAACTTTCCGTTAAGGCGGGCAACACGGCGGCTCCGTTGTCAGTTGTGACTACTCTGCGCTACGGTATTGATGTCGCGACACATCGTTGTCTTAGTTCTGAATTCGCTACGTCTTACAAAGGAACGCGGATTTACTTCAAATTTTGTACACGTTTAGTAGTCTATTAGGACAACATAATGTGCAAGTAGTAAGGCGTACTGCTTATCATATCTCGAGAAAATCACGAGAGAAGTTTTACGCGTCGAATATGTAACCGGTACTTTGCGGCTCTGACGTGGGATGGCGGCGCTCAGGTGGTTAGTGTCCAAACTATATACTCGCTGGACTGCTCGATCAAGTCGCTCTCATTTACTTTTGTTTTTTAAATTTATATTTTTTTAATACTGGCCATATTATTTCATACAGATGACATTTGAAACGTAATGTAATGAAAAAATATGTGTATATGCATGAAAGTTCCTTGAATTTGAGATGTTATTTGACAGTTTTCTAATTGTAATTATTACCACAAATGTTATATTTATAACTATCGACAAGTAATCGACAAAACGCACAATTTTTTCCTCAAAATGTATCCCTGTCGTCATTTGCGAATAAAGTCCGCTTCTTGAAGAAGACTATCACGGTACAAGAACGCGTCTTTTAATCGACCTTTTGCAACTGCATTATGCATTGAAGTTTCGTGACATTAATCATCCGCAGTAGTACCTCCTTTTATTTTAGTAAAAACGTAAATTTTGTGATTTTCAAAAAATTCGCACATAATCCATTTGTTCTCAAAAACACATCCGACAAATATTTGTGTATTACCTTATGTTCTGGCATATTGTAACTGATTTTATTATTGAATAAAGTTATTTACATCTTCATTTATAGATGTTTGACTGGGGCTTTCCAAGTCTGTTCCTTGTACTTGAAACCTGGATAAGCGTCCCCAAGTGCAAAGCAGTTCCAGGTGGCTTAACCGATTGCAGGTATAAGACATTTAGCAAATTACTACAGTCATACATTTTCAGGAAAACTTTATGCGTCTGTTCGTTTACTTATGGATAATTATAAAATTTATTGTAACAATTAAAACCAGTAAATAGCGAAATACCATTGAAAATTCAATAAAAGTTCATCGTAATACACGTGTATTTTCATTATATTACCTTTCAAGTGTCATATATACGGAGTAAAATAACCAGTGTTGAAAACATATACATTAAAAAACTGAGCGGGACTCAATTCAGTGATCTAACGATTACCAAGCTTGAACACTAACCACTTAACCACTACCAACTCGTGGTTACAGCAACAACGTACTGGTACATATTCGACGCATACAACTTGTCTTGAAATTTTCTCGAAATTGCCTAATTAATACACCTTACTACTTGCACACTATGTTTTCCTAATGGACTGCAAATATGCAGATACGAAACACGAACATGTAGGGTGTTAATGAAGTTTGTTTTATTTAAAAAGCTTTAAGATTTTTCACATAAGAAATTCCTAGGCATTGCTTTTCAACCCATCTTCGTACATAATTGACAGCGTCATACGAGGAAGAAAATAAATAAAAAAACACTAACGATAGTACATGAAGCGATGGAACATGTTAGGGTAAAAGAAAACTAATCAAACGATGTCTTTTATATGGAAGAATTACTCTCTAGTTTTACTTAGCAATTATGAAAAATAAAGAGTTACAACACCCAAAAGATGATTATGATAGTGTACCACTCACAGCCATGTGACACGTTATAAGAAGAAATGGTCTTAAAAAGATCATAACCGACATTTACTGGAAACGAATGTCACGCCTTGCCGATGAATGGTTTCAAACAGGATAGGAATGGCTGCTTCCAGTGAATGTAAGTCAATGTCAACCAGGTTCCGAGTGAACAGTGCGAAGGGAACAGAATGCTACGGACATCTGATGTCGGGTATCGCGCAGAAGCTCATTGTTGAAAGTGTATCATAAGTCTGCACGTCTTCAGTGGGTCAAACATCACATAAACATACGGGACAGCAGATGACTGCAGATGTATGGTGCGTTATTGTGGTCCGACGAGTCGTAATTTTGCTTCTTTTAAATAATGCCTATGGAAGCAATAAATATCTTGCCCATTCACTCGTGCGTCTAGCTTTCCCCAGAAAAGAAAAACTGTTGTTCGAAGTTAATGCAAAGGATATTATATGTCACTGAGCCGTTAAAGGCATCTTCGAAAGAAAGAAGTCCCATATAAATGGTCAAAGGTAAGAGAAAAATAGTTTCCTAACCTCAAGAGACTCTAAAAGACCTCGTAGCATTTGGCTACTTTCTCATCACACAACCCACTGGTGTCGGCCAAAGATGCCTCATGATACAGAGTTGACAGAGTTCTCGCACAAAGAAATACATATGGCACAGAACAATCGGTAGTATTAGCACGTAAAAAGTAGGTGGCAGCAGAGAAGAATTAGTATCAGTCCGAGAAGAGAACAGTTTCAATTTATGCGGTAAAGGAATGCTATGTAGAATGTATGTCTGGCAATAAGTAGCATCTAAAAATGTATTCTGCCAATGAAACTGTCCTACTAATCAGCTACGGGAGACTCCATAGACATGAAGCAAATAATGGTGTGCTTCCAGACATACAGCCGAATTGAACCCGTATTATGTATAATATTTCCACGACGGCTGTATACCTGGAAGCGCACAGTTAATCAATCACGCCGAGAAAATCTGAGAGATGACTCATGTCACTTCTGCGTTTGTGGTTCAAATGGCTCTGAGCACTATGCGACTTAACTTCTGAGGTCATCAGTGGCCTAGAACTTAGAACTAATTAAACCTAACTAACCTAAGGACATCACACGCATGCATGCCCGAGGCAGGATTCGAACCTGCGACCGTAGCGGTTTCTTGGTTCCAGACAGTAGCGCTTAGAACCGCACGGCCACTCCGGCCGGCACTTCTGCGTTTGTCTGCGGTATGTGGCAGTCAGGAAAATACATGGGATGTAACCGTATAGGTCTGTTATTGTGACGTTGCCAGTACCTATGGACAACATAAGCTGTTCAGTTTTAATCTAGTGTATCAGTTGACGAAGATGTCAAGAAGACACGGCTGCAAGGGAAATAGCCACGTTATTTTATTATTTTTCTTGCACTTTTTATATTTTATATTGGCCTCTCTTATAGTTTTACTGTACAGTTATTCTGAAGACGAAGGCTTGACCTTCGAAACGCTTAAGTTCTAGTGTTTTTTACACTGTAAATTGGTGGTTACTTGAACCGACATTTTAACATGTTTGTTTAATAGAATTCCTTGATCGATGGAACTAGTTATGACTGATTCACCTAATACTTTCGAAATCACTACTAATTATAAAAGAACACGGGTTTTATCATTAAAGTGGACCAAATTTACGCATAAATGCTTATTCTCTGTTTTGGTTTAAATTAAGAAGATGGAAGAGAACCGTGTCTTCATCTTCCACACCACACTAAAAAGCGACTACATTTCAGCGAACTACGTTATCCCTCTCCCAATGAACCGTGGACCTTGCCACGGTGGGGTGGCTTGCTTGCCTTATCGTTACAGATATCTGTACCATAGGTACAATCACGTAGGAAGAATAACTGTTGACAGCCAGACTAACACAGTTTCCGAACAGAGACAGTGCCTTTTAAGACCTTACAGGGACAACATTCTTGATGATAGACTCATCCGGCCTTGTAACATTAGCCAATATGGCCTTGCTATGTTGTTAGTGCGCAGAGCTGTAAGTAAGAAGAGAAAACAGGTCGGTACAACTCTACCGTGTGATTTAATTATGATGGCACGCTCCTGTTTGATATAATTTTGTTGGAATCTTCCTGGGTAGATTATTCCAGAGGTAAAACAGACCACCATTCTGATCTCCGTGAAGCGACAACTCTGTAGGACGCTGTTGTCAGAAAAAAACAAACATGGCGTCCTACGGGTCGGACCGTTCCGGGTAGGTAAGTAAGAAGATGTGAATAGAGAAATACATATATGTTCGGATCAGATACAGTTTGTATTAGTGAAGTGTGGTGGCAGAAGAATAGTACTTCTGGTCAGGTGAGTAAAGTTGTAAATGAACTCACTCCGTAAGCCGCGTTCGTAATGTAGACGCTTCTATTGTTCCAAGGTGACCGGTTTCAACAGTCTTATGCTGCCATCATGTGACCTTACGGAACTAGTTATAAAATTGCCATGTTACATTACATGAACTCAAAGAATAAAAGGCACTCCTCACGTATACATATATTGATAAAAGTCCAGTTGATAAAATGCACACAGTTAATAAAATGCTCACAGTTGATAACATACACACATTTAATAAAATCATCGTACCATCGGTGCATGTTGTCTGTGAACACGACTCTCACAAGCTTGCCGTAGAACACTGCATTCCTGTGAGGCCTACGTGACTCGTAGAGCGTACGCTGGTATAGAAACGATCCTTCCCGCCTAATTTTGAGGTTAGGCGTTTCACTGGCTCATCGTATTTCCCGGTAGAAGCTTCTAGATGTTCCAACTGGATTTCTCTCTGCAGAAAGGCGCCAAAAAAGTGTAATCATACGCGCTCTTCTCGGAGGCTGACTGTACGGCACCCTCACGCAGAAAAGGGCGACAGGGGATTGGTCGGTCAGAGCTGCGAAAAAAGCGGGTATGCATTCCTCCTTTTTGCTGGAGAGAAGTCAGATCGCCTTGTGGTCGCGGAGAGTGGTGTTTTGATTGCCTTGAGTTCGCGAAGAGTAAAGTTCAGATTACGAAGAATAACTTTGATGCAGAGTACAACTTGATAACAGTAGGGATTAACTGAGAACAATCTCGCTGCTGAGAGTATCTGTAATTTTGGGAATTGTATAAATCAGATCTTTGTTGGCTGCAGCAGATGGGTGGTAGAAGACTACGGAAGTAGCTGCCAGGTAGAGCTACTTCAGTCTACCACTTGAAATGGTAAGAGTACACATAGTTGTAAGCGAAATTAATGAGGAGTTTAGGCCACAGTGTATTTTGTCTCATTCTGGGTAGTTCAGTTTGGTTTTGCGTGTGAATACACACATAATAAGTCAACGTAGAACAATACATTCAGTGTACGAAAATGATCGGCTTACGCCTTTAGAAAAGCAAGGCTATACGCTGGTCCATCCTGCTATTAACCACAAAAGCATTCATTAGTGGAGCTATAACTGGCCACTCCACAATCGACTCCTATTTCCTCTTTAGTATTCTCTGCTAGTTTACCAGTGATCCCTGTCAATCCCCATAATTCCTTTATGCTTCAATCTCTCATGGCTAACATTACACTCCATTGTAGCATCCATTTTCTTAACGTACAGAGTTCGTCTCATACTGATCTTTCTTCTCCTCAGTTTTCACTCTGATACGGATTCGTACGGTACAGTAACGTGTGGTAACCTTCTATAATTTTACTGTTTAATTCAATGTCAGTCGTTAAAGAAAACGTAAATAAATGCTATAGTTTGCAGTGCTCATCTTTAAATTACCAAGTTTCGCAGTCCCAACGATATCATAGTCGGTAGTTAAGTCAGGAAGGTGAAAATTTCATTTAAAGATCAAGTAGTCGTTTCCATAAGACTGTACCGAGATAGTGTTATCTTCCGCAGGGTGAGACTTGGAATTCTCTCTCTTAAATTCAAGGCTGACATGATTCATTTGTGGTTAGAGCTCGCTATGGCCGCTGTACTTATGAGTGATTAGTAATTAAAACTATAAAAGATGGGATATCTGCTGAGAGAAATTGCTAATGTATCCCAGTAGGACAGGAATGAACAGTTGTTACCAGTTCATAAATTTTTGTCAATTGTAAGCCTCAGGTATTTCCCAAGATTGATACTACCAGTAGTCAGAACAAATCAATGAGTACCTTTCAAGGTCTTGACGAGAGTAAGTGGATTACCCAATAAAAATGTTGTGTGCTACTTAGGAAAGACTTACTGCTGTTTACATGTTCGCAACGACCGAAGTTACATAAATGGAAATCAAGCTGGTTAACTCTCTGGTAGCTAAATAACATTTAATGGATACTTCTTTTCTTAATTTTCTTCTGACAAATGTTATTTGATGTTCTCAAAATAAATGGGACATCCTGTATAACTGTGAGATGGAGATACAGAATCCAAATCTGAACTTCGACACATTGCCAGTGGACACAGTCTCTGGTCATAAGTTATTAGTTATTGAATTTGTATAAAATCTGGAAAAATGCAGAAATGTAGGCAGTTGAGGAGTTTGGATAGGCAGTTGAGGAGTTTGGAACTTGATAAGTTGGAATAACTAGAGGTTGTTGATATATTTAAAGAGAGCATTATGCAACGACTGACTGAAACAGGTAAAATAAATGCAAAGAAGATGAATGGATAGCTCTGAGACACGAAGGTGTGAAGGCACCCATGGAACAACCAGACATAAGGATAATGCCAAGTAGAAATCCTTAGATAAAAGACGAGTTACAAAATTTAATTTCAGATGGGAGAAAATATATAAAAATGTAGTGAAAGAAGCAGGTAAAAGAAATACAGAAATGTAAAAACAGGAGATTGATGGAATATGAGAAGTCGCAAAATTTGAATGATCAGCGGGGAAACCTCAAGCTGTAGAGGCATCTGTGAGTAGAGGAAAGCTGGATTCTGGATATAGGAAAACTAAAGAGCCCTTTGGTTAGAACGGAAGTAGCTGTACGAACATCAAGAGTTCAAATGGAAAGCAGAACAAAGCAGAGAAGGGAAGGCTGATATGTGGAAGGGACAACTGTAAGAGCTATACAGGGTGGTCCATTGATAGTGACCGGGCCAAATATCTCACGAAATAAGCGTCAAACGAAAAAACTACAAAGAACGAAACTTGTCTAGCTTGAAGAGGGAAACCAGATGGCGCTATGGATGGCCCGCCAGATGGCGCTGCCATAGGTCAAACGGATATCAACTGCGTCTTTTTAAATAGGAATCCCCATTTTTATTACATATTCTTGTAGTACGTAAAGAAATATGACTGTTTTAGTTGGACCACTTTTTCGCTTTGTGATCGATGGCGCTGTAATAGTTACAAACACATGGCTCACAATTTTAGACGATCAGTTGGTAACAGGTAGGTTTTTTAAATTAAAATACAGAACGTAGATACGTTTGAAAATTTTATTTCGGTTGTTCCAATGTGATACATGTACCTTTGTGAACTTATCATTTCTGAGAACGCATACTGTTACAGCGTGATTACCTGTAAGTACCACATTAATGCGATAAATACTCAAAATGATGTCCGTCAACCTCAATGCATTTGGCAATAGGTGCAACGACATTCCTCTCAACGGCGAGTAGGTCGCCTTCCGTAATGTTCGCACATGCATTGACAATGCCCTGACGCATGTTGTCAGGCGTTGTCGGTTGATCACGATAGCAAATATCCTTCAACTTTCCCCACAGAAAGAAATCCGGAGACGTCGGATCCGGTGAAAGTGCGGACCGTGCTATGGTGCTTCGACGACCAATCCACCTGTCATGCTATTCAATACCGCTTCAACCGCACGCCAGCTATGTGCCGGACATCCATCATGTTGGAAGGCCAACGAGTGGACGAGGTAAGCATTCCAGACATACAACCTTTAAGAATCTGCACAAAACGCCTTTAGAGGTTGGCATAAAGGACCTCAATAAGACCATTCCTTTCTCTGGGGTGTTCATTCCCTCACATTTCGTGGTCGAAAACGACAGTTCGCAGTGTGACGAGCAACAGGAAGACGTTCTTGACAATCTTTGAGGCTACTGACACCCTGGGGGGGGGGGGGGGGTCAACACTTTAAGGGTATTGCGGGGCTATATCCCAATCAAGCTTCATCGCACCCATTTGGAGCCCGGCGCGACCGCAATTTTTGTTCACATTAACTTAGAACAACTAGCAACTGTTCAACGCCATTCGACGAAATTTGAACTTTTTCCGAAGCAGCAAATGGTACTTATAATTCTTCATCCCACCTGTTTAACGTCCTCCTGTGGTGTGAGCATGGGGAAAGGTGAGGGAGAGCGAAATTTACATATGCGTGAATACAACGGCAAGAGGTGCTTCTCAGACCACCCAGTTAGGCGGAACCCTCGGTGCTATTCACCCAAATTTTTTGAGCAACTTTAAAATGTGTTCAGAAAGAAATCGTGACGAGATTCCCAGGAGTCTGCGGGAAGGCTACGCTGCTGCTATTGCGCCTGATCGTAGGCCATCTGGAGTCGGAGAGCGTCCAAGAGGTTACCAGTATCAAAGAGCCTAGGATTTTGTCATGGGATCTGTCAGTACAGGTAAATTTTTATAATTCGCAATAAAGGTGGACGGATGCCACCGAGGATTTTGCCCTACTGGGACGTCTTAGAGAGACAACTTACCGTTTTATTCAAGTAGGTGTCACTATCGCATCCACCCTTGGTCACGCCAAAGGACGACACAAAATACGGGCGACGAAGAAGCATAAACATCCTTTCCTGCTTCGGAGCACTCTCAAATTTCGTCAAAATAACGGCCCTAGTGATTCCAACCTTTACATGGGAGCAAAAATTTCTGTCGCGCTGCGCTCCAAGTGGGTGCGATGTCGTTTGATTGAGATGTAGCCTCACAATGTCCTTAGAGAAATGTTCAAACCCCGAGGGTATGAGCAGTGTTTAAGGCTGTAAAGAATGTTTTCATGTTACTCGTGACACTGGAATTGTTCTTGTCGACCGCGAAATGTGTGGGAATAAACACCTCATGGAAAGTGTTGGTTTCATTGAGGTCCTTAATGTCAACCCCTAAGGCCTTTTCGTGCTGATTCTGGGCATCATTGTGTGTGGAATGTTTTTCTCGGCCACGCATAAAAAACTCCGTGATTTGAACACTGTGCGACGTAGTTCTGACCTCCATCGCTGAGGCGTGAAAAGAAGGGATTAAATGTGGGTAAGAGGGTGTGTGTGACGACCTACCGATCATGTGACACGTGCAAGGCGCAACTGGAAAGAAGTGTGGTGAAATTTGATCCCATTGTGATAGCGCTAACCCACCTTACACATAGCATGGACTTCTGAGCTGTGACCTTTTTTTTCACACCTCTCGACACTATGCTGTTTAAAGGCTCCTCGAACCCGAGGGAAATATCGCTGGGCGCCACGCTTTTGGACCAGTGGTGATGAAGGTTGTATGCGCCTCTGAGCCTTTTTTCAAACCTATGTATCGTAATGGGTGGGAAGTACGAGGTTTCGAAGAAGTGATCCTTTAATTCTGTTGCTCAGTGTAGTTTAAATAAGGAAAATACCTTAAAACAAAACTCTTCACTAAAAAGCCTCTTAATGTAAATCTTTTCTACGGGCATAAAGGGAGCATTGAAATACTTTCCGACGTATTTTACTCAAACTTCATACTGGTTTCCTCCTTCATTATACCATCTGCACTACAATAGTGGTATTTTCATATCCTGTTTCATGTTCACAAATGTAGCAGTGTTTGGCGATAGCTGATTTAACTGACTGCTTGAATCGAGTGTAATACTTGTGTTCTGTATATCTTTGCTCAACAATTCTTATAATTCCTGTAGTTCTATTAGAGCAATTGAATAAAGGTAAAAATGAGGGTGATGTTTTGACAGAGCTAGTTTTTTACTCTGAGGACGAAATGTAAGTGACCAGTGTGCCAACATTAGACGACATCGCCAGTGTTGATAACAACTGACACTGAACAAATGACGCTTTAATGCAAACAAAGAAATAATGGCTTCTCGTCTGCTCCATGAGGTGCATGGCAATAAATATTAACTTCAGCCAGTAAAAAACCATGGTGTTTCCCCTTCTCTCAGGACACTCGTGTTATTTCACATGATAGGCCTCCCAAACGAAACTAATTTATGTCCTATAGACTGTAGAAACTAATAATTAACAAAAATAATAGCAATGCAACAACTAGAAATATTCCGTACTGTACAGTTGTACTTCAACTTGGTGGCGGCGAAGAAATCGAAGCAAAAATTACAAATTACAAACAGAGCTGGAACCTATTTCCATAATGAATTGATTATTTTACAACACGACATTCGAACATCGAGCTCATGCCTTGAAATGCTGAAGACTGATAGAAATGTTAAAATATCTAAGGGATCACACAGAACCAACATTTTAATTCGAGCACTCGTAACAAGTAAAACACCAGACAAGTAATCGTAGGATGTGCTTGAGGCTATTTGAATGTTCAGTATACATTTTATTGTTCTTCTTTGCTAAATACGTCCCTAATTATTCCACAAAATAGGAAACAACTAGGGACTAAATACAGATACGCTACGCGATGCTGCAAGTTCCTTAGAGTATTCAGGTACCGAATATTGTGCCGCTTTGTGAGAAAATAGCGTATGTCTGAATGAAGTAATGAAAATTATTACTCGCATTGTCAGATCTACTCGCATTCAGTGTTTGCCAATTATATAGAATATTGCTCCTGCGAATCAAAAAAAGAAAAAAAAGTTCAAAGTTGTGTGAAATATTATGGGACTTAATTGCGTAGGTCATCAGCCTCTAAGCTTACACACTACTTAACCTAAATTATCCTAAGGACAAACACACACACCCATGCCCGAGGGAGGACTCGAACCTCCTCCGAGATCAGCTGCACAGTCTATGACTGCAACGCCTTATCCTCCGAATTACCGATGGAAGGTGCCAAGTGGCAAATTTATCAGAAGACAGAGTAACATACGAACTCATTTCGAAGTAGCACTTTCCTGAGTCAACCAGCTATATGCCTGGAGACACGTAAGCCACCTCAGGTTGATCTTCCGATGACAGACGTTTCCGGGGTCACCAAGCAGTGAAACAACGTTGGAATGAACATCCATCCCAGAACGCCCACCTGATTCATAACCCAGTGTCGAAGGCTGGAGAATCTGAACTTGTTCGTCACGAATGGTCGAGGCTCAATAGCGTTCGAAGTGCACTGAAGAAGTGTGGTGGTTGACAAAGTGCTCCATGGGACTGTAGTGCAGAGGAACAAACAGCAAGACGAAATATTCAGACTGAACACTCTAAGCTTCTAGAAGAGGTCTGAAAAGTTTGCATTGAGTGACGCCGAGTACTATGATCTGGTTGCCAAATTTAAACTTTAACCTGTAAATTCTATGTGTATGTATATGCATATGTTGTGTAATAGAAATCTCCGCGCTCCGGTTCTAGCCAGCCATTCATTGTCGATGGCTGCCAGGTCATTATCTGACGGTGGCGTCGTGTGCATATGGTATGGAGTGGTATGGGGTCAACATGCGCTCTCCCGGTGGTTTGCCGACTTTCCAGACCTTGGAGCCACTACTTCTCACTTAAGTGGCTCCTTACTTGGAATCATGTGGCTGGCAAGGGGAACTTCCCATCGCGCTCCCCTCAGATTTAGTTGTAAAATGTCCCGGTGGATAGCCCGTCAAAAACTGAACACAGATCAAGCAGGAAAACAGGGCGAAGGTATACTGAACTGTGGAAAAAGAAGCAAAATAGGAACAGTGAACGGTCCAAGCGCGAGATGTGCAACCCCGATCGCGCTGGAAGAACAACGCGTGGTGGGTATGAGGTTACGGTGCTGAACTGCAAAACGGGAGATCCGAGTTCAGATCTCTCACCTGTTCGGTACTTTTTTTACAAAATTATGAACATCCATCCGGTCATTGACGTGTCTGTTCTCCTCCTGTAGTCTTGGCAAATGTCATACTATACATGGGTTATAGAATGAGTCAAGTAAACGTGATGAATAGTGAGAGCAGGCGAGATGCCGCATAGACCTCTCACAGAACTGAAAACAACATCTCAATGGCCGTGAACTATGTTACAACAAAGTCATTCAAGAATCAAAACTTCCAAAGCGAAGAGTCATACAATAGGGTACTGTGTAAAACAAATAGAAGGTATGTACGTCTGAGGGTCCCTTCCTTACCCCTCGTCATTGCAAGCGGACGCAACAACACGACACAGATACAAATTTGAATACAACAAACACACACATCAATGACCGGACAGACGGTTCATAATTTTGTGAGAAAAAAACGGGGGCAGAAGGGGCACGAGGGAGATTCGAACGCGGAACTCCCCCTTTGGAGTCCAACAATGTGAACACATAACCACGACGCCGTGGTTATATATACGCGCTCAATGTTGCAAATCTAGAACTTGAACCATTCACCGAATTGATATATATATATATATATATATATATATATATATATATATATATATATATATATATATATATATATCAATTCGGTACACCTTCTTCCTGTTTTCATGCTTGATCTGTGTTCAGATTTTGACGGGATATCCACTGGGCCACCCTATCAATAAATCTGAGGGGGTAGCGATGGGGAGTTTCCCTTTCAAGTACACCCCGTTCGAATGCTCACACCAAAAAAACTGGTTCAAATGGCTCTGAGCACTATGGGACTTAACTGCTGTGGTCATCAGTCCCCTAGAACTTAGAACTACTTAAAGCTAACTAACCTAAGGACATCACACACATCCATGCCGGAGACAGGATTCGAACCTGCGACCGTAGCGGTCGTGCGGTTCCAGACTGTAGCGCCGTTAACCGCGCGGCCACTTCGGCCGTCTGCTCACACCAAGGATGCGTTCCCGCAAGTACTGGGAATTGACGCCAGGTCCTCCGCATAGCAGTCAGACTTAGCTATGGAGCGTCCGTATGATGTGCAATGCTATGCCATGATAATAATAACAATAACAATGATAATAATAGTTTCGATTGATGACACAGTAGTCCCATTCATAACCAGTCATAATTACTAAAAGTACACAGAATATAAAAGAACAAAAATTTTAATGGTATGTTTGCTTTTAATTCACTTATATTCCGTATATGTATGACTACATGGCTTTCGTTTTCCTTATTTTTACTTAAAAAAATGGTTAAAATGGCTCTGAGCATTATGGGACTTAACACCTTAGGTCATCAGTCCCCTAGAACTGAGAACTACTTAAACCTAACTAACCTAAGGACATCACACACATCCATGCCCGAGGCAGGATTCGAGCCTGCGACCGTAGCAGTCCCGCGGTTACAGACTGCAGCGCCTAGAACCGCACGGCCACCGCGGCCGGCTATTTTTACTTATGAAGATGATTATTTAGCGGACAAAACCGATAACTGCGAATGTATTTTATGAGCAAGACTAATAAAATTAAGATTAGCGTGTCAGGCTGTATTACAATTCTAATTTTAATTATTATGGATGGTGATATTAAATTACGCATTTTTTTCAGACAATCTAGTTGAATTTATTGGCAGTTCTAAGATTCATTATCGTTTGAACTGTTCTGATATGTCTGCAACGCGATGTGCAATCTGGAAATGAAACGCGTAGAGTGAGAATCGAGCCAACGTCGTACCAAGCAATACTTAAAAAGGTAAGGCCTCAGACATGGCTAACCGATTCGGCTCATATTTGGCAGGTCTCTTCTGTACAGTCTATAATGAAATACTCTAAGATATTTTGTCTAAACCTTCATCCACATTCCCCCGTGTCTGAGAAAACCACTCCTGAAGTTAATGACGCACAATCGACTCCAAATTGACATGATCGATAGGTAACTGAAAAATGAGTATATTTCATAATCACATACGGTGTTCGCAAAGGTATATTTTTCAATAAAGCGAGGAAAGAAACATTTTTGACTGCCGCTCATGTATACGTAAGGTAAACATTGCTGGCATACCGGCTAAGGCATCTGACCGGGGAGCAGAGAGCCTGCAGTCAACTGCCAAGTTTTCCATTTTCTTTTTTAGTTTGAAATTTGTTGGAATAGGAGTGTTAATAAGGTAAGTAACTCAGGAAGAAATAATAACAAGATAAGAAAATAAATTTCTCAAACGACTTGGACTATTAAATAATTAAAAATATAATCCTGGACGATCTTTCACTAACCCTGTTACATGACCCCCATTTCTTTCTAGCAGCTAGATGGATACTCTTGTCGTATGAACGTTCGAATCAAATATACACGCAGCATCAGGAACATCTAATGCATGCAATCTTCGCGCAATTACATCGTCCCTTTGCAAGATTAGGCAGAAGACAGACTGGGCTTACATTTAAAAATAAATATTTTCTGGAATTAATTTTG
Source organism: Schistocerca gregaria (assembly GCF_023897955.1). NCBI lineage: Eukaryota > Metazoa > Arthropoda > Insecta > Orthoptera > Acrididae > Schistocerca > Schistocerca gregaria. Next base: position 555,628,091 of record NC_064931.1, read on the forward strand.
ACGCATACCACGCACAGAATAACATCGCCTGAAAAATCGGTGCTGAAAGTTGATCATGAATTATGTACTGAAGCGTTACTGCATCCGCGCAATTGTGGTATTCTCGCTGGGTTTCCAAAAGCAGATTGCAATTTTGAAGCCTCGAAATAAAGTTTCAACTTGGCGATGAAAATAAACATAACATTGCGGGCACACAGTTGTGCAATTTGGTAGTATTACTTCTACAGTGCAAGCCGGTTGACCGCCGTCATTTATAAACATGCTATCATACTCGACAGTATTACTTTGTCCACCTCAGGAATCCAATATCAGACAAACCTTATTATCATCAACGTATGGTTTTAAAATATTCTCAAGGTATGGATAAGTTTACCGGATTTGGATGAAGTGAAGCAAACATTTAAACGAGTAGTTTAAGCGATTGCCCTTTTCTATATCCCTAGGACCAAAGTACTCATTTCTTCCTTATAAATACAGGACAACTTATCGCAACATTTTTTAGAGCTGTGATGCAATGTTGCGCAGTATACGAATGCGCTATTTTATGTATACAACCAACTACGACAAAGGTTCGTTTCTCTCTTTCACGACATAATGTTTGTCGAACCCTTGTCTTCGAAACATTCTTACTCGGAATTGTTTTCATACAACGAGACTTAAAATTTTAATTCTTTACTAATACAAGTCATTTGAGATATTTATTTGCGTACCTTGTTATTATTTCTTTACTTACCTTACTAACCCTCCTGCTCCTACCAGTTTCAAAACGGAAAGAAACAGAAATAAAGAACGCACTTGGAAATCGACCTCAGGTTCTCCGCTCCCAAGCCAAATGCCTCGGTCGCTCCTTCAGCCGAGCTTTCATTGGATAGCGTTTACCTTATCGGCACATAATTGGAGGCAGAAATGGTTCTTTTCTCTACTTCTAGGAAAATATACGGTTGTGGACAACATATAATACGATGAAAAGTGCTAATTTTTCAGTTATCTACCGATCTTAACTGTTTTGAGTCGATTACGCTTCATGAACTTTAAGAGTGGTCTTCTAAAATCCCGAAGAGGGTGGGGTGGGGATTTGAGCCAAAATATCTTAGTGTTTCATTTTAGGTTGCACACAAGCTACTGCCAAATATGAGCCGAATCGATTGGCCGTGTTTGAGGTCTTCATCTTGTGACAGTCATTGTCTATCGTATAATACACGCTTCGAATTGCGTGAAGTACGAACTATTTGAAATCATATTGCAGTTTAATCATATATTTTCGTAAGGGACTCAAAAGACTTTTGTTTGTACCTCGGATTTGCACAGCCATTTTAAAGTATACGGAGCGTTGTACAATACAGTTTAGACAGGTATGTGCCGAGCATAGTGGTGACGGATGGAAAAGACCCGCTATGGTTCGACAAACGTAGTATGAAGCTGCTACGAAAGCAAAGAGACCTGCACTGCAAATTAAAACGTAGCCAAAGCCTCCTAGACAAACAAAAACTAAACGATTTAAAAATTAGCGTAAGGTGGGCTACGCACTAAATCTTCAACGAATTCGAAAATAAAATTCTATCTACCGACTTGACAGTAAATCCTAGGAATTTTTGGTCTTATGCTAAATCAGTAAAAGGATTGCCGTCATCAGTCCAGTCTAAATGTGACCATAATGGCACTGAAACGTAGGATGACACAGAAAATGCCGAAATACTAACCGTCCTTTTTCAAAACTGTTTCACAGAGGAGGTTCGGACTGTGCTTCCTCCTTCAAATCGTCGCATAAATGACAAACTGACAGATTTCGAAAAAAGCGAGCATGGGATAGAAAATCAACTGAAATCACTCAACAGAGAGTAGAGACTGGTACTGTTGGGATACCAGTTCGATTCTACATAAAGTGTGCGAAAGTACTTGCCCCTCTTCTAGCGGCAGTGTACCTTAGGTTTCTGAAGGAGTGAAGCGGTCCTAATTATTCGAAAAAAAAGCGCAGGACATTCCCGGTTTCAAGAAATGTCGTCGAACAGATACACAAAACTATAGGCCTATATCTCCCACGTCGCTCTCTTCTAACATTTTAGAACATTCTTTACGCTCACGTATCATTACATTTCTGGAGATCAAAAATCTCATCTGTAGGAATGAACCTGGCTTCTGAAACTCCTGTGTGAAACCGAGTTCGCTCTGTTCGTCCAGCAGACCCAGAAAGTTATAGGGGCAGCGCCCAAGTAGATGCTGTGTTCCTTGACTTCCGGAAGGCGTTCGATACAATTCCACATTGTCGCTCAGTGACAAAAATACAAGCATACCGAAAAACTATATGATTAGATTGAAGAGTGAGATCACTGTCAGCCGCCATTGATTAACAGGCACAGCCTGAATGACGTAATCCATTTAGCTCGTATTTAAAGTTGTTGTTCTGGCTTTCTCGAGGTTAAAAAACACATAGCCTATTATGTGGTGCCAACACAGGAAAGTGTGATACACAGCCTATTTTAGCAGTGTCAGATTGTCAGTTCTGGAGTGGTGTCTCCCGGCTCTCTGGATTTTGAGATCGCTCGCCCCGAGGCGTTATCTACACAGTTAGTGAGGTCAACACTACGGTAACTATACGTACGCGTATGATCCTTCGAAGGTTTGCTTGTAGGAATTAAAATAGTTTATATCCACGGTCTTGATAAATCCTCTTTAAGAAATTAAACATACTGAGGAGCATTCATTTAGCGTTTGTATTCAGATGCCACAGTATGCTGTAATGAAAGCTGTCATGATCTGTTGCTGACCACGTTCCAAAGACAATGCCAACTACAGCCCCTATTTTGAAACGGATAGTTTTAAACTTTATTTGTTGGTACAACTGAAGTCAAAACAATTCTTCTCTGCGATCGCTAGGTGTTAACGGAAAACTGGATCCTGGCTTCCGGCAGCGGTTATGCGAGCAAAATGCCCCGCCATAGTATGACCAACGTCCACTTTGATAATGTCCACCACTTGACGTAGAAAAATCAGTTTCGTTCACTTCTGTTCAAAGTAATGTACAGGGGTTGAACAAAAACCGCGACACATTATCATACCTAATACGGTGTATGCAAATCAATACAGCTTCCAGCCTTCTCTGAACGGATAAATACAGCTCAATGGAATGTTATACCAACCTTCGGAAAAACAGTGGCAAATTCAGTTAACGATGAAGGAGATGGATAGCAATCACGCACTATTCTCTCCAAAGTAGACCAGAAAGATGCAGTAATATTGACATCTATTGACTGGCCAGGGGAGATGCTACAAATTGTCCACGCGCTTACAGAACCACTCCTGGGCGATGCGAACTGTGTGAAAAGGGGACCTGTCGCCTTAGAAGACAGCATCATGATTGGGGAACAAACAATGTACCATGGAAAACATCTGATGGTCACATAATACACTCCTGGAAATTGAAATAAGAACACCGTGCATTCATTGTCCCAGGAGGGGGAAACTTTATTGACACATTCCTGGGGTCAGATACATCACATGATCACACTGGCAGAACCACAGGCACATAGACACAGGCAACAGAGCATGCACAATGTCGGCACTAGTATAGTGTATATCCACCTTTCGCAGCAATGCAGGCTGCTGTTCTCCCATGGAGACGATCGTAGAGATGCTGGATGTAGTCCTGTGGAACGGCTTGCCATGCCATTTCCACTTGGCGCCTCAGTTGGACCAGCGTTCGTGCTGGACATGCAGACCGAGTGAGACGACGCTTCATCCAGTCCCAAACATGCTCAATGGGAGACAGATCCGGAGATCTTGCTGGCCAGGGTAGTTGACTTACACCTTCTAGAGCACGTTGGGTGGCACGGGATACATGAGGACGTGCATTGTCCTGTTGGAACAGCAAGTTCCCTTGCCGGTCTAGGAATGGTAGAACGATGGGTTCGATGACGGTTTGGATGTACCATGCACTATTCAGTGTCCCCTCGACGATCACCAGAGGTGTACGGCCAGTGTAGGAGATCGCTCCCCACACCATGATGCCGGGTGTTGGCCCTGTGTGCCTCGGTCGTATGCAGTCCTGATTGTGGCGCTCACCTGCACGGCGCCAAACACGCATACGACCATCATTGGCACCAAGGCAGAAGCGACTCTCATCGCTGAAGACGACACGTCTCCATTCGTCCCTCCATTCACGCCTGTCGCGACACCACTGGAGGCGGGCTGCACGATGTTGGGGCGTGAGCGGAAGACGGCCTAACGGTGTGCGGGACCGTAGCACAGCTTCATGGAGACGGTTGCGAATGGTCCTCGCCGATACCCCAGGAGCAACAGTGTCCCTAATTTGCTGCGAAGTGGCGGTGCGGTCCCCTACGGCACTGCGTAGGATCCTACGGTCTTGGCGTGCATCTGTGCGTCGCTGCGGTCCGGTCCCAGGTCGACGGGCACGTGCACCTTCCGCCAACCACTGGCGACAACATCGATGTACTGTGGAGACCTCACGCCCCACGTGTTGAGCAATTCGGCGGTACGTCCACCCGGCCTCCCGCATGCCCACTATACGCCCTCGCTCAAAGTCCGTCAACTGCACATACGGTTCACGTCCACGCTGTCGCGGCATGCTACCAGTGTTAAAGACTGCGATGGAGCTCCGTATGCCACGGCAAACTGGCTGACACTGACGGCGGCCGTGCACAAATGCTGCGCAGCTAGCGCCATTAGACGGCCAACACCGCGGTTCCTGGTGTGTCCGCTGTGCCGTGCGTGTGATCATTGCTTGTACAGCCCTCTCGCAGTGTCCGGGGCAAGTATGGTGGGTCTGACACACCGGTGTCAATGTGTTCTTTTTTCCATTTCCAGGAGTGTATTTTGAAAGATTTCTTGACGCCTTCAGTTGCCATTCTCTTTACTTCATGTACGACTGTACAATTTCGGCCTTAGGCCATTTTCTAGTACTTAAAACGGAAGTATCGTACATTGGGTAGATTAGTGGCACTTGTGATTTTGATGTAGGAACAAGTCGTATCTATAGATATACTAGGCGCATTATAACTTACTTTGTGGATGATTTTTTAGTAGTAGATTATGTCATGTACGTCGTTGCTCCTACGACATCATGGTGCGCTCGTAAAATAAATCCGAGATGCACTTCACTTTCGAGCAGTTGTTGCAAAGCTCTTATATTCAGGGTGTTACAAAAAGGTATGGCCAAACTTTCAGGAAACATTCCTCACTTACAAATAAAGAAAAAATGTTACGTGGACGTGTGTCGGGAAACGCTTACTTTCCATGCTAGAGCTCATTTTATTACTTCTCTTCAAATCACATTAATCATGGAATGGAAACACACAGTACCAGAACGTGCCAGCGTGACTTGAAACACTTTGTTACAGGAAATGTTCAAAATGTCCTCCGTTAGCGAGGATACATTCATCCGCCCTCCGCCGCATGGAATCCTTGATGCGCTGATGCAGCCCTGGAGAATGGCGTATTGTATCACTGACGTCCACAATATGAGCAAGCGTTTCCGGACACATGTCCACATAACATATTTTCTTTCTTTGTGTGTGAGGAATGTTTCCTGAAAGTTTGGCCGTACCTTTTTATAACACCCTGTATAAGGCCAATGTTTAGTACGCTAAAACATGGGCCTCTTATATAAGAGCTTTGCAACAACTACTCGAAATTAAAGTGCATCTCGGATTTATTTTATGGGCGTAACATGATGTCATAGGACAACGACGTACATGACATAATCTACTACTAAAAAATAAGCCATAAAGTAAGTTACAATGCGCCTAGTATATCTGCCTGTATGGCTTGTTTCCATGTCAAAATCACAAATGTCACTAATATATCCAGTGTACGATGTTGTTGTTGTTGTGGTCTTCAGTCCTGAGACTGGTTTGATGCAGCTCTCCATGCTACTCTATCCTATGCAAGCCTCTTCATCTCCCAGAACCCACTGCAACCTACATCCTTCTGAATCTGCTTAGTGTAGTCATCTCTTGGTCTCCCTCTACGATTTTTACCCTCTACGCAGCTCTCCAATACTAAATTGGTGATCCCTTGATGCCTTAGAACATGTCCTACCAACCGATCCCTTCTTCTGGTCAAGTTGTGCCACAAACTTCTCTTCTCCCCAATCCTATTCAATACCTCCTCATTAGTTATGTGATCTACCCATCTAATCTTCAGCATTCTTCTGTAGCACCACATTTCGAAAGCTGCTATTCTCTTCTTTTCCAAACTATTTATCGTCCATGTTTCACTTCCATACATGTCTACACTCCATACAAATACTTTCAGAAATGACTTCCTGACCCTTAAATCTAGACTCGATGTTAACAAATTTCTCTTCTTCAGAAACGCTTTCCTTGCCATTGCCAGTCTACATTTTATATCCTCTCTACTTCGACCATCATCAGTTATTTTGCTCCCCAAATAGCAAAACTCCTTTACTACTTTAAGTGTCTCATTTCCTAATCTAATTCCCTCAGCATCACCCGACTTCATACGACTACATTCCATTATCCTCGTTTTGCTCTTGTTGATGTTCATCCTATATCCTACTTTCAAGACACTATCTATTCCGTTCAACTGCTCTTCCAAGTCCTTTGCTGTCTCTGACAGAATTACAATGTCATCGGCGAACCTCAAAGTTTTTATTTCTTCTCCATGGATTTTAATACCTACTCCAAACTTTTCTTTTGTTTCCTTTCCTGCTTGCTCAATATACAGATTGAATAACATCGGGGAGAGGCTACAACCCTGTCTCACTCCCTTCCCAACCACTGCTTCCCTTTCATGTCCCTCGACTCTTATAACTGCCATCTGGTTTCTGTACAAATTGCAAATAGTCTGTCGCTCCCTATATTTTACCCCTGTCACCTTCAGAATTTGAAAGAGAGTATTCCAGTCAACATTGTCAAAAGCTTTCTCTAAGTCTACAAATGCTAGCAACGTAGGTTTGTCCTTCCTTAATCTAGTTTCTAAGATAAGTCGTAGGGTCAGTATTGCCTCACGTGTTCCAACATTTCTACGAAATCCAAACTGATCTTCCTCGAGGTCGGCTTCTATTAGTTTTTCCATTCGTCTGTAAAGAATTCGCGTTAGTATTTTGCAGCTGTGACTTATTAAACTGATAGTTCGGTAATTTTCACATCTGTCAACATCTGCTTTCTTTGGGATTGGAATTATTATATTCTTCTTGAAGTCTGAGGGTATTTCGCCTGTCTCATACATCTTGCTCACCAGATGGTAGAGTTTTGTCTGGACTGGCTCTCCCAAGGCCGTCAGTAGTTCCAATGGAATGTTGTCTACTCCGGGGGCCTTGTTTCGACTCAGGTCTTTCAGCACTCTGTCAAACTCTTCACGTAGTATCATATCTCCCGTTTCGTCTTCATCTAAGTCCTCTTCCATTTCCATAATATTGTCCTCAAGTACATCGCCCTTGTATAGACCCTCTATATAATCCTTCCACCTTTCTGCTTTCCCTTCTTTGAACTGGGTTTCCATCTGAGCTCTTGATGTTCATACAAGTGGTTCTCTTTTCTCTAAAGGTCTCTTTAATTTCCCTGTAGGCAGTATCTATCTTACCCCTAGTGAGATAAGCCTCTACGTCCTTACATTTGTCCTCTAGCCATCCCTGCTTAGCCATTTTGCACTTCCTGTCGATCTCATTTTTGAGACGTCTGTATTCCTATTTGCCTGCTTCATTTAATGCATTTTTATATTTTCTTCTTTCATCAATTAAATTCAATATTTCTTCCGTTACCCAAGGATTTCTAGTAGCCCTCGTCTTTTTACCTACTTGATCCTCTGCTGCCTTCACTACTTCATCCCTCAAAGCTACCCATTCTTCTTCTACTGTATTTCTTTTCCCCATTCCTGTCAATTGCTCCCTTATGCTCTCCCTCAAACTCTGTACAACCTCTGGTTCTTTTAGTTTATCCAGGTCCCATCTCCTTAAATTCCCACCTTTTTGCAGTTTCTTCAGTTTTAATCTACAGGTCATAACCAATAGATTGTGGTCAGAGTCCACATCTGCCCCTGGAAATGTCTTACAATTTAAAACCTGGTTCCTAAATCTTTGTCTTACCATTATATAATCAATCTGATACCTTTTAGTATCTCCAGGCTTCTTCCATGTATACACCCTTCTTTTATGATTCTTGAACCAAGTGTTACCTATGATTAAGTTGTGCTCTGTGCAAAATTCTACCAGACGGCTTCCTCTTTCATTTCTTTGCCCCAGTCCATAATCACCTATTACGTTTCCTTCTCTCCCTTTTCCTACTACTGAATTCCAGTCACCCATGACTATTAAATTTTCATCTCCCTTCACTATCTGAATAATTTCTTTTATTTCATCATACATTTCTTCAATTTCCTCGTCATCTGCAGAGCTAGTTGGCATATGAACTTGTACTAGTGTAGTAGGTGTATGCTTCGTATCTATCTTGGCCACAATAATGTGTTCGCTATGCTGTTTGTAGAAGCTCACCCGCATTCCCATTTTCCTATTCATTATTAAACCTACTCCTGCATTACCCCTATTTGATTTTGTGTTTTTACCCCTTTAGTCACCTGACCAGAAGTCTTGTTCCTCCTGCCACCGAACTTCACTAATTCCCACTATATCTAACTTTAACCTATCCATTTCCCTTTTTAAATTTTCTAACCTACCTGCCCGATTAAGGGATCTGACATTCCAAGCTCCGATCCGTAGAACGCCAGTTTTCTTTCTGCTGATAACGACATCCTCTTGAGTAGTCCCCGCCCGGAGATCCGAATGGGGGACTATTTTACCTCCGGAATATTTTACCAAAGAGGACGCCATCATCATTTAATCATACAGTAAAGCTGCATGCCCTCGGGAAAAATTACGGCCGTAGTTTCCCCTTGCTTTCAGGCGTTCGCAGTACCAGCACAGCAAGGCCGTTTTGGTTAATGTTACAAGGCCAGATCAGTCAATCATGCAGACTGTTGCCCCTGCAACTACTGAAAAGGCTGCTGCCCCTCTTCAGGAAGCACACGTTTGTCTGGCCTCTCAACAGATACCCCTCCGTTGTGGTTGCACCTACGGTACGGCTATCTGTATCGCTGAGGCACGCAAGCCTCCCCACCAACGGCAAGGTCCATGGTTCATGGGGGGGGGGGGGGGGGGGGCAGTGTACGATACTGTTTTAGATACTTGAAAATGGCCTAGCGCCGAGATTGTACAATCGTACATGAAATAAAAAGAATGATAGCAGAAGGCATCAATTAATCTTTCAAAAAATTCATCGCAGCTGCGGACCCTATCGCACTAAAACTTATAGGGTCACATAATCCTTGACAGTAATTTGACATTGGTGTTAACCACGCGACCCGTGCAATACCAAGATAAGACTACCCAAATCATCACCGAACCCTTGCCATTTTTCACTCTTGGTACGTAAGCTCGGCCAGAAATTGGAAATAGTGTGAAACAACAGTCATCCGGCCAAATGGATTTCTTCCATTGCGCCACAGCATAGGTTTTATTGCTTCCGCGCCACATTTACCTACTACGGGCATTTGAATCACTGATGAGTGACGGAATCCCAGCTCTCCCTCCAATTCACTACTTATGGAGCTCCTTTCGCGTTGTGTTGATTCGAGTGCGATATGATGAAAAAGAGCACGATCGTTGGCTTTCGGGCCAAGGGTGGAAGCATTTCCCAAACGGCCAAGTTCGTTAACTCTTCCCCTACAACTGTGGTTAAATCATACTGTACATGGCAAACTGGCGCTATCCACAACCGGCTCCGAGGCATTTATGGTGCACCACGGGCCACAGGTGACGATGGTGAACGACAGCTGCGGAGATTTGTACGGGGGAACAGACAGGCAACTTTGAGCAACTGACAGTTTAGATGAGGCAAGTGGCTACCAACACTGTCTCTTCAACGACCGTTAAGCGAACGTTGCTGCGTATGGGCCCCTGCGCTGTTAGCTTTTCATCGGCGACGAAGGCTGGGATTGGATTTGCACGCCAATACAGCAATTGGACGCCCACGAAGCGCCGACAGGTGGCCTTTTCAGATTAATAATGTTTTATATTCTATCGGACAGATTGCGTTTAGCGTGTATGGCGTGAAACCTCTGAAAGCAAACACATTGCAACCACGAGGGAGCGTTACGGTCTCTGGAATGTTTTCGTGGTATTCCCTGGGTGATATCGTTACGCTGGAAAGCACAGGGGATCAGCACAAGTATGCATCTATCCTTGAAGACCATGTTTATACCTATATGCAACTTGTCTTTCCCCGGCACGATGGCATCTACCAGTAGGACAATGCACAGTGTCACACAGCTCGCAGCGTACGTGCGTGGTTCGAAGAGCACTAGAGTGAATGAGTTTACCGTACTACACAGGCCACCAAACTCCACATATTTAAACCCAATCGAGAATCTGTGGGACCACCTCCTTCAGGCTGTTAGAGTCGGCACGGCTCAACAACTGTGTCGGCACTTTCCAGAACCTCACTGACTCTGTTCCTGTACATCTGCGCTGCAAAAAGAGATTATCCACGCTTTTGACAGCTAGTCACATTAATGTATGTCTGCAAAATTTTCGATAGTGCAAGTACCTAAATTTATATTATTCTATTAGGAATAAGGGCGCTTTCATGCTAAACGTTCTACTTCATGAATGACGCTGCTTTCAGATTTATACTTGACAGACTTGAGACATCAAATACTTAAAACCTCTGCACCAGCGTGGCTGCAAGTAGACAACGTAAAATCCATCGCCGATTCAGACAGAAACTGGAATACAAGCAGCACATGGTTCCTAAGGTCCGCAAATTGAGAGAGCATATGTATTCCGGAACAACAGAAAATCAGCTTCACATTTGGCTTTCATCAGCACTGTCCGGAGACGTCGGTCAGGACTCGACGAAATGGCTGAAAGTATCCGGCCGAGTCTCCAAATACATCAGGTGGGATGACATGCTGCAATTGGCAAATGTGTACGTTTACTTGAATGGCATAGCCAAGCAGTGGTTCGAGGTGGACGAAGAGAAGCTCGATGATAGCTGGGACAAATTCCAGGTCGAACTGAAGCAAACATTCGGTGAAACTCTGCAGCAAGTCGGCTTAGCTGAAGGGCGATAGAAGGACAGGTCCCAACGTTATGAGAAAACAACGCGGTCTTAAATAGCCGTACATAATATTTGGGTATTATGCTACGATGTGAATACGAATACGACTGAAACCGATGAAATCTCAAAGGTGATGAAAGGAACCCCTGAAGGCATGTACCGAGCTTTTCTGGAAAATAATGTCACAACAGAGGAATTTGTCAAGACGTACGAGCCGGTCACCTAGCCGCTGAATTCAGGAAAACTAAGCAAGGCGACCATCTATGGAATGAGGCGACTACAGATGAATGTCCCTCATGGACGACAGTAACCAAGGTGTCAGGGAGTCTCGCCGACATCATTATCGACGAACAGCTTGTCTGGACGCTAGTCAACTTAGGCGTTTCCTTTTATGTGATGTCGAACGCTTGTCGCCGCTAGATGAAGGAAACACGTTCTGTGACACGAAAGTCACTGCGTTGAAGCTGCGAATAGTAAATAGGTTCATCTGATAAGAACATGTGTTGCAAAGATAAGAATCAATGGCAGAACAGAGTGCTTAAATTTGTCGTTTTAACGGAATGTAGTCATAATGTTGCTTTCGGATGGCACTTTTTGCAGGCATCGCCATCGGTCATAGACTGTGGATGCTCAGAGCTCCAAACTGACGTAGCTAATCCACCAAGCACACATAAAAAATATTTCTTTGGGCGGCTGTTTGCTGGAGACGTTGTTGCCCTGCGGTCGTCAATGAGACGAGTTCCACTCGTCAATCTAAATGCTCAGTTCAAAAAGCAGCACAGACTCACACAAGAAATGTAGATACCAGAGACGATCATAAGCATTTGCAGGTCACCAAGGTAATCTTTGGATCGCTAACAGTCACGAACAACAATAACTCACTCAGCCCTAAAGGTACGTGCCTAGGAACAGCGGAACCTGTGTGGCTGAGTGGCATTGACGAAGAATTGTGCTCCTCTGTTACTAGAAACAACGCAGTGGAAGAAGTTGCTGTTGAACTGACCATAATATCTGTCCTGATCGGGAAACAACGTACGACGGCGACTGTTAGCCGCCCTGCGGCAGCTTTCGGATGCTTTCAGAACCGGAATGAATGAAAGACAAATCGGCTCCTCCTGTGTGAGTTCTTTTTGATTTGCACATTGGTATCAGTAATAAGCGTGTTTTCAGTACAAAGTGTTGTACTGCATTGCCGATCTTGCATTCGGATTTGGACTTAATTGTTGTTTCGATGTGGCGATATCAATGCTCACTGATTTTATAATAATTTATAATAATCAAGAACTGCAATCACAGCAGTGTTAGTAAACTATGGTGTAGAGTGTTAGTCTGAAATTTGTTGTAACTAAGCAAAATAGCAAAATAATTCAGTGTGTATCTGCCGGTATCGTGAAGTGCAATTTGATTGGGAGGCAGGACGCTTGAGAAATCATTCTCCTATTTATTCTCTCTTGTAAGATGACAAAGAGTTTGTGAAAAATGGAATCAGGTAATAGCAAAGTCGAGGTTTTAAATTGTAATTAAGGAGTGAATGTTGGTAATTTGTGTCTCTAGAGTTTTGTTAGTCTAATTCAGACAAGAGAGAAGGATGATATAACCGGCAAAAGCGAAAGTTAGTCTACTCGTGGTCGACGACTGAGTGTCCTGGGATTTTGCAATTAAATTACCTAGTTAAACAAATAAATCCATATTGCATGAGTAACAAAAGCCTTTCTACGAACAAAAGCACTCGATGCCATTTCGACGAGTGGGCGCAACTGGGGTTTTCCAATTAAGAAGTCAGAGCCAGTATTGTCATCGGCTGTTTGTTTCATTCATTCACAAGTGGCAATCAAATATCAACTTTCCCACATTCACAGCGGAAACTGCCTGGCACCGGAGAATATACGTTATTCACATTGTGTACACAACACACTGTAATCTTTACTTGGAATAATAGGAAATAATTTTCTTAGATGTTTCAATACATGACACATAAAGTCTGGTATATCTTTTAGTGTAGTTATAGCAGTCGGTTTCCTTGACGATATCTTTGGGAACCACCTGCCAAACCAATGTACAGTCTACAACGCAAAATGGTGTGAGGTACTGAAACCAATGGAATATGCGAGGTGTGCAAAGGGAGAAAAGGAAACTGCAAAAGTGTAAAAATGAGCTACGGTCAGAGAAACCACAGACTACCCGAGCTGATCCTCCTTTCAGTCACGGAGATGGAATGAGGTTGCACAGACCCGTCCCGTATAGGCCATTGTCCTCCGATTCTTGTTTCCTAATCCGGGAAGAGGACCCACTAGCTTGTAATGGTTGCATTTCAGTATAACACATCTGAACTGAGTGTGTTTAATGTTCTTTAAGAATGTTCCTTGTACAGAAATCAGATGGCACTTATAAGAGTCGAGGAACATGAAACGGAAGCAGTGGTTGAGAAGGGAGTGAGGCAGGGTTGCAGCCTATCCCCGATGTTATTCAATCTGTATATTGAGCAAGCAGTAACAGAAACAAAAGAAAAATTTGGAGTGCAAATTAAATCCCAGCTATAAGAAATTAAAACTTTGAGGTTTGCCGATGACATTGTAATTCTCTCAGAGACCGAAAAGGGGTTGGAAGAGCAGTTGAACGGAATTGACAATGTCTTAAAAGGAGGATATAAGACGATCATCAACAAAAGCAAAATGAGGATAATAAATCAAGTGATGCTGAGGAAATTGGATTAGGAAATGAGACACTTAAAGTAGATGAGTTTTTCTATTTGGGCAGCAAAATGATGGTCGAGGTAGAGAGGATATAAAATGTAGACTGGCAATGGCAAGAAAGGTGTATCTGAAGAAAAGAAATAAGTTAACATCGAGTATAGATTTAAGTGTCAGGAATTCTTCCCTGAAAGTATTTTTATGGAGTGTAGCCGTGTATGGAAGTAAAACATGGATGATAAACAGTTAAGACAATGAGAGAAACGTGATGCTACGGAAGAATGCTGAAGATTACATGGGTAAACGAGGAGACACCGAATGTAATTGGGGAGAAAAGAATTTTGTGGCACAAACTGACTTGAAGTGCGGATCAGTTGGTAGGACACATCAAGGGATCACCAGTTTAGTAATGGAGGGAAGCGTTGGAGAGTGGAGGGGGGAGAGGGGGGGGGGGGGGGGTAAAAATCGTAGATTCAGACCAAAAGATGAATACAGTAAGCAGTTACAGAAGGATATAGGTTGCAGTAGTTACTCGGAGATGTAGAGGCTTGCATAGTAAAGAGCAGCATGGAGAGCTGTATCAACCGTCTTCGGACTGAAGACCACAACAACAAGAGGGGATCTGCTCTCTACTATTCTCTCTCTCTCTCTATCTCTCTGTGTGTGTGTGTGTGTGTGTGTGTGTGGGTTTTTTCACATAAGAAGATTTAGGAATCTTGTAACACTTTTCGTCTCGTCTGAAACCAGTATCAGTTCGCCATTTTGGAAGGCCTCAATGTCGCACACTCAACATCATCACCGTCATAATTATCTCAGCATTATGTCAAGTGTGCAACCTACATCCGTCTGAATCTACTTGGAATATTCGTCTCTTGATCGCCCTCTACGATTTTTCCTACGATTCCCCCCCCCCCCCCCCTGCTCCCCCTCCCACCGCTTCACCCCAATTTAGTGTATGGTGGTCCCTTGATGTCTCAGAGTGTGTTCTACCAACCGATCCCTTCTTCTAGTCAGGCTGTGTCAGAATTTCTTTTCTCCCTAATTCTATTCAGTACCTCCTAATTAGTTATGTCCTCTACCCATCGAATCTTCAGCATTCTTCTCTAACACCAGATTTGAAAAACTTCTATTCTCTTCTCGTCTAAACTATTTATCGTTGGTTTTGAAGAGTCATGCATTATTTGAAAATAGTAACAACTTTCATAAATATAAAAGTGGGAACAAAAAACCATTCTTCCTCTTGCACAGGAACTGGCAGAGTACACAGCCATAAAGAATTTGATCACCTCCTTTTTAAATGAAAGGTGTTGAGAGATAATAAAAGTGTTAAATATAAAAATTTCTGAATGTATAGTGTGTATGTGGTTGGACTCATTTATCAAATTTTGTTGTAGATTAAGATCAAAACAAAACAAAAAACAAGTTACGTAAATGTCCGGCATGTATCTACGTTAATAGAGTGAGAAAGAGAGAGAGTATATTTTATTTTCAGACCTACTGCCACGTTTAACAATCTGACGAGTTGTGACAAAAGTTAAACTAAACCATTTTCCGTCATTTATGTAGAAAGGAAAACAAAATAAATGGTTTCCTTTTAGGCCTGTATGCCCCCTCCTCCTAGAATTTTTTACTACGCTGAAGTAGATCACAAACATCCCAGGGCTGAAGTTGTTTTGGGTAGCGAACATTTGCAGAAAACAACCTCTCGTACGTTCTGTCGCATGGGAAATACATAATTGCTTCAAGGAAATTTTCCTTGGTGCACAAATTAACGCAGTGTTAGCTTTCTACGCAAGTGCACATACGAGCAGTGATATAAAAAGGAAGGAATGAAAAATCTAGGTTTAACTTGCGTGACGACAAGGTCATTAGAGATGGACGAAATGAAATGATCGTATGACATTTATTGGCCGTGATATCAACTTTATTGGCTGTGATATCAACTTCGAGGTTCGGCCGCCGTATTGTAAGTACGGTTTTAGTTGACGCCACTTCGGCGTGTCAGTGATGATGAAGAACACACAACACCCAGTCCCCTGCCGAGAATCGAACCCGGGCCCCCTTGCGTGGTAGGCGGTAACGCTACCACTGAGCTACGGAGGCGGACCCATGAGCTCGGATAATGAAAGGTGGTGAAGGAAATCGGGTGTGCCGATTTAGGGAAATCACAGAGCATTTGAATCTGGATTACCATATGGGAATATGAACCGTCATCCTCCCCAATACGTGTCCAGTGTCTCTCCAGTCAAGCGTCTCGCTCGGTGAGTTTCGATATGCTTTCATTATTCGCAACTGCATTCTCTTCAGATCTTTCTGACTGCATCGCCCACCATTAATGTCTGCAGACAACGGCTAGTTTTCGCTAGTTTTCAAGTACTATCCAAAATAAGACTCATAAGACGAGTAACAGTCATCCCAACATTTAGGCTGATTGATTTAGAAGTTCCTGGATAGCTCAGTCTGTAGTAGCATTACCCGTGAAAGCCAAAGCTCCGGGTTCGAATCACGATCCGGCACTGAATTTTAATGAGGCAGGACATTCAAAAACCGCAAATTCCAGTACAGATGGAAAAATACATTCTGAATACAAGAGTTTAAATCATTACGGCCGACCGAGAATTTGGACACCCTAGAAAGAGAGAAGGGTTTTAATGTTACACTGATTTGATCATTTGACTTAATAGTTCATCTTGCGGCGACACTAGTGCGTGTTCTTCGCGCTCTGTAGAGGTAATTTGGCTTCTGAAGAAGAGAAATTAGTTAACATCTAGTATAGATTTAAGTGTCACGAAGTCTTTTCTGAAAGTATTTGTACGAGGTGTAGCCACGTATGGAAGTAGAGAGTAAATGTCGTGTGACTAGGGCTTCCTGTGGGGTAGACCGTTCGCCGGATGCAAGTCTTTCGATTTGACGCCACTTTGGCGACTCGCGCGTCGATGGGGATGAAATGATAATGATGAGGACAAAACAACACCCAGTCCCGAAGCGGAGACAATCTCCGACCCAGCCCGGAATCGAACCCGGGCCCTTAGGATTGACATTCTGTCGCACTGACCACTCAGCTGCCGGGGGCGGACATGTATGGAAGTGAAACATGGACGATAAACACTTATAGACTGTACGCTCCTTCGAGCTCGGTCACGGAGTCCCTTATAAGGTTACGCAGCCAGCTTAACTAAATCCATGATGCAGAACACAATCGTTTTGAAGGGTATTCCTAATTTTTCACATAATGAAGGAACAATAAGACTTCGAATTTTTACAAGTGAATTTGTATTCATTACTTAAATTTTCTTTGAAGTTTGGTGTTTATTCTCAGGACACTAAATACATTTGGTGTCATTGTGTCGTCCAAAAGATTTTGGTCTGGCAAGCGCAGCATTTTGGTGACTGAGTTAATTAATGTTTAATGAATAATTTCCATTGCGTTTTCACTTTCAGGATAAGCAGAATACCTCATGGGAATAAATTTTAAGTTTTTCGAGCAGTAACCGTCAATTTCATACGGATAGACTCTGAGACCTGTTATATTGAAGAGCCCTTAGAGAAATGTGTGGACGATTTAGAATTACTTGGAAACGAATCGTTTTTTGAACGTGTATTTGATATGCCAAATACAAAGTAGTTTATCTGGATTTTTGTTTCAGTTCTTCAGCGATGGTTAACACACTGCCAATTTCATACTGCTGATTTCAGAGTATCAGCGTGGAGAAGTATTCAAGACAGCAACCTGAAAGCCCAAAAGGAATGTGAGGTAGCTGAAGCTGATTGGTTGTTCAAAAATGGTTCAAATGGCCCGGAGCACTATGGGACTTAACATCTGAGGTCATCAGTCCCCTAGAACTTAGAACTACTTAAACCTAACTAACCTAAGGACATCACACACATCCAAGCCCGATACAGGATTCGAACCTGTGACCGTAGCGGTCGCGCAATTCCAGACTGTAGCGCCTAGAACCGCTCGGACACACAGGCCGGCGATTGGTTGTTACACCGTTTCTCCGGTTACCAGGAACATTATCTTAATTACTCATGCTGGGTGGGAGCTGTTAGACAGATAAACAGTAACCACAGCTAAGATACTTTAAAGGCAAGTAACTCCCCACAATCGATTCTTTACAGAATCGAACTCTCGTGTATAAAACAGCTCCTTATTAAGAAATCTAATTTTTTTACGGATATTACTGCTTGTTGTTGTTGTGGTCTTCAGTCTTGAGACTGATTTGATGCAGCTCTCCATGCTAACACAGTAAAGCTGCACTCGGGAAAAATTACGGCTGTGGTTTCCCTTTGCTTTCAACCGTTCGCAGTACCAGCACAGCAAGGCCGTTTTGGTTATTGTCACAAGGCCAGAACAGTCAGTCATCCAGACTGCTGCCCCTGCAACTACTGTAAAGGCTGCTGCCCCTCTTCAGGAACCACACGTTTGGCCTCTCAACAGGTACCCCTCTGTTGTGGTTGCACCTACGGTACGGCCATCTGTATCGCTGAGCACGCAAGCCTCCCCACCAACAACAGGGTCCATGGTTCATGACGTCGTATCTCATGAGCTTTGTGTCGTACAATGATACAATTTTCCAGGTACATTCAGTGGTATATTTGAATACTGCCTCTAAATGTTTTGTTAATAGACTTGGTAGTATATAAGTAATAAATTAAAACATCTTGTCTGATGCTGAAGAGATTTCTTCATCAGCAGCGAAAATGAAGTAAACGATAAACTTCCTTTATTAATTACTTTATGGAGGGGTGGGGGGGCGGTATCAGGGAGAAGTTTCTAAAAAGTTTTTAATTATGTGTTAAGTTTGTTGAAAGTCGCTAAGGGTTCTCAGTCTCTAATACTGGATGAATGTAGTCTGGGTAATCTGTGCGCCCTTTGTTAAACTTTTGAAGTAACATTATACCTCTTAATTAGCAGATTATTAAAGAATATTATTTATTTAAATTCTGTCATTAATTGTATGAAATACGGAAAATCAAATCTTTCTCGTCCTGGAAGTCATTAAATAGGCAACCTGCAACTATTACCGGACTGTTCAATAATATACACTGCCTGAAAAAAAAGTGAGGTACCCAGAAACCACTGTCGGATGTCAATGTAACTTCGTCCATGTACACACTTTAGGCGATGCTGAGAGTTGCAGTTCCCTTTAACAGATAGAACGGTTACCAGAGCTCATTAGTGTTTGTGCAGAATCCATACATATTTAAAAAAATGTGTATGTATGTATGTATGTATTTATGTTCCATATAAACCACTGGATCGATTTCAAACAAGCTTAGTACAGCATCACTTAATGTCTAG
Organism: Schistocerca gregaria; assembly: GCF_023897955.1. Classification (NCBI taxonomy): domain Eukaryota; kingdom Metazoa; phylum Arthropoda; class Insecta; order Orthoptera; family Acrididae; genus Schistocerca; species Schistocerca gregaria. The sequence goes on from NC_064931.1 coordinate 555,647,176, forward strand.
AAAGACCCACTGTGGGGGTAGGAACCATATATCTCTCGAAGGGAGCGGGGGAGAGGGTTGTAAGGGTGAAAAAGAAGCGTAGTTCACGACGCACAAATAGCCAGATCTTATTCATCCAGTATTTGAGCATGAGAGCACTTAGTAACCTTCTCGCTGACACCCCCCACAAAATGACAGGGTAACAAGTTTATCACTGTACAAATAACTTACGGGGATGGAACCGGGTGACGCCGTCGATAGCCCCAGGTATTTCAACAGGAGCACCCCCTACCACTTTCAAACCACAACACTGATACAACTTGTAGCTGATATTAGCTACAAACTAATCCAATGCCCAATAGTATCAGTATGGATCAGCTGCTAAAACATAACTAAGGAATAATCCATTTAAGATGCTCAGACTGTCTGCAGCCAGTTTATTCATTTTCATTGCTAAAACTAACATTGAGTCCAACTTGATACAGTGTACTCCCAAAATAATTTCCGAGTTACTACACGCTAGTAACAGCAGTGCTATTGTCTTGGAGTATGCTCACTCGCCGTAATTAGGTGAATCGAATATGTAGGTGCTGTTTATCAGGTTTCACATAAAGTTATTGACGTGACACCCAATAAAGCACTAAATCTCCGAGCACTTCTCTTTAACCAATTACTTTGGAGAGCGGCATGATTTTGGAGTTGATTGTATAAAATAAGAGGAATGTCAGTTTTGAGCGCTTTTGTTGCAAGCTAACGAGGTGGTGCAATGGTAAAAACAACGATTCGTATGGAACTATTGGCTGAATCGCTCACTCTGACCCTTTTCCGTTCCGTGTACGAGAGTTGTATCTTAAGCGTATCTGCTGAATGTATGTGACTTTAGTGGGTGTATATATAGTGTGGTGATGAGGTAAGGGAGATAGTGAAGCCCGGTGCCGGCGCACAGCCCATTCCTCTCGAAGAACAGCAGTAAGATCGCCATGCTTAACGCCCCATCCAATAGAACGATCACTATCAACAGCGTTACAGTTCCCTCACTTTATGTGGGACTGTGGAGAGGCTTGAAATTTAATCCAGCATATTGGCACATAATCTGGTGAACCTGAATTTAACACTGGCACACCTCTTCCCAAGTGCTGGTGGTGTAAATTTCTTCCATCACCAGGATTCGAACCGGCTACCTTACAGGCGTGCGTCAGCGACCTCGGCTACGGAGGCGGAGGCGTGGTGGTTTCGACACTAAGACTCGCTTTCAGCCATCCAGATTTAGGCTTTTCGCTGTTTCTCTGAACCGAGTAAGGCGAAAGCCGGGATGGTTCTTTTGAAGAAATTCTTTCCCTGCCCTTCCGCCATTTGAACTTGTACTCCGTCTCTATTGACGTCGTCGTCGACGAGACGCCAAACCCTTGTCTTCCTTCTACTGTTGTCGCTTTACGAGCCTCAGATATCTGCAGATATTGCAGAATTCGAATCAAGAACAGCTGCTAACGTGAGCAAGTTAGAAGCAGATATGCTCAGAGTAGTGAGTCTACTAAAATTACTTAATAAGAGCAAGTCTTCCCGTCCAGACTATACATGGTGTTACAAAAAGGTACGGCTTAACTTTCAGGAAACATTCCTCACACACAAACAAAGAAAATATGTTATGTCGACATGTGTCCGGAAACGCTTACTTTCCATGTTAGAGCTCATTTTATTACTTCTCTTCAAATCACATTAATCATGGAATGGGAACACACAGCAACAAAACGTACGAGCGTGACTTCAAACACTTTGTTACAGGAAATGTTCAAAATGTCATACGTTAGCTAGGATACATGTATCCACCCTCCGTCGCATGGAATCCCTGATGCGCTGATGCAGCCCTGGAGAGTGGGGTATTGTATCACAACCACCCACAGTACGAACACCGAAGAGTCTCTACATTTGGTACCGGGGTTGCGTACACAGGTACCGGGGTTGCGTACACAAGAGCTTTCAAATGCCCCCATAAATGAAAGTCAAGAGGGCTGAGGTCAGGAGAGCGTGTAGGCCACGGAATTGGTCCGCCTCTACCAATCCATCGGTTACCGAATCTGTTGTTGAGAAGCGTACGAACACTTCGATTGAAATGTGCAGGAGCTCCATCGTGCATGAACCACATGTTGTGTCGTACTTGTAAAGGCATATGTTCTAGCAGCACAGGTAAGGTATCCCGTATGAAATCATGATAACGTGCTCCATTGAGCGTAGGTGGAAGAACATGGGACCCAATCAAGACATCACCAACAATGCCTGCCCAAACGTTCACAGAAAATTTGTGTTGATGACGTGATTGCACAATTGCGTGCGGATTTTCGTCAGTCCAGTCATGTTGATTGTGAAAATTTACAATTTCATCACGTTGGAATGAAGCCTCATCCGTAAAGAGAACATTTGCACTGAAATGTGGATTGACACGTTCTTGGATGAACCATTCGCAGAAGTGTACCCGTGGAGGCCAATCAGCTGCTGATAGTGCCTGCACACGCTGTACGTGGTACGGAAATAACTGTTTCTCCAGTAGCACTCTCCATACAGTGACGTGGTCGACATTACCTTGTACAGCAGCAACTTCTCTGACGCTGACATTAGGGTTATCGTCAACTGCACGAAGAATTTCCTCGTCCAGTGCAGGTGTCCTCGTCGTACTAGGTCTTCCCCAGTCGCGAGTCATAGGCTGGAATGTTCCGTGCTCCCTAAGACGCCGATCAATTGCTTCGAACGCCTTCCTGTCGGGACACCTTCGTTCTGGAAAGCTGTCTTGATACAATCGTACAGCGTCACGGCTATTGCCCCGTGCTAATCCATACATCAAATAGGCATCTGCCAACTCCGCATTTGTAAACATTGCACTGACTGTAAAACCACGTTCGTGATGAACACTAACCTGTTGATGCTACGTACTGATGTGCTTGATGCTAGTACTGTAGAGCAATGAGTCGCATGTCAACACAAGCGCCGAAGTCAACATTACTTTCCTTCAATTGGGCCAACTGACGGTGAATCGAGGAAGTACAGTACATACCGACGAAACTAAAATGAGCTCTAACATGGAAATTAAGCGTTTCCGGACACATGTCCACATAACATCTTTTCTTTATTTGTGTGTGAGGAATGTTTCCTGAAAGTTTGGCCGTACCTTTGTGTAACACCCTATATAGCAGTTAGGTTCCTTTCAGAGTTTACTGATGCAATGACTCTATACTTAACAATCGTATACAACCGCTCACTCGACGAATGATAAATATCCAAAGGCTGGAAAGTTGCACAGGTCATACCAATATTCAAGAAAGACAATAGGAGTAATCCACTAAATTATATACCCATATAACTAGCTTCGATATGCAGCAGGATTTTGGAACATATATTGAGTTCGAACATTATGAATTACCTCGAAGAGAACGGTTTATTGACACACAGTCAACACGGATTCAGAAAACATCGTTCTTCTGAACCACAACTAGCTCTTTATCACACGAAGTGTTGAGTACTGTTGACAAAGGATTTCAAATTGATTCGGTATTTCTATATTTCCAGAAGGCTTTGGGAACTGTACCTCACAAGCGGCTTGTAGTCAAATTGCATGCTTGTGGAATATCGTCTCAGTTATGTGAACGGATTCGTGATTACCTGTCAGAGGTCACAGTTCGTAGTAATTGACGGAAAGTCATTGAGTAAAATAGACGTGATCTTTGGCGTTCCCCCAGGTAGTGTTACAGGGCGTCTGCTATTCTTCATCTATATAAACGGTTTAGGAGACAATCTGAGCAGCCGTCTTAGGTAGTATGCAGTTGATGCTGTCGGTTATCGTCTAGTAAAGTCATTAGAAGATCAAACCAAATTGCAAAACGATTTAGAAAATACATCTGCAGAGTACGAAAATTGGAAATTGACCCCAGATAATGAAAAGTGTGAGTTCGTCCACATGAGTTCTTAAAAGGAATCTGTTAAACTTTGGTTACACGGTAAATTAATCAAATCTGAAAGCCGTAAATTCAACTAAATACCTAGAAATTACAATAACAAACACTTGAAATTAGAAGGAGTACATAAAAGATGTCGTGGGGAAGACGATACAAAGACTGCAATTTATCGACAGAACACTTACAACAGGTCTACTAAAGAGACGGATGCAACAAATCTACTAGACTGCCTGCACTACTGTTGTCATTCCTCTGTTGAAGTTCTGTTACGCGGAGTGGGATCCTTAGCAGATATGATTAACGGAGTACACCGAGAAAGTTTAAAGAAGAGCAGAACGTTTTGTATTATCGAGAAATAAGGAAGAGACTGTCACGGACATGAAACAGGATTTGGGGTGGAGAGCATTAAAAGAAAGGCGTTTCTCGTTGCAGCGGAATCTTCTCACAAAATTTCAGTCTGCAACTTTCACCTTCGAATGCGAAAATATTTTGTTGGCGCCGACCTACAGAGAGAGAAACGATCATCATAATAAAGTAAGGGAAATCAGAGCTCTTACAGAAAAATATAGTTGTTCGTATTTTTCGCGCGCCGTTAGAGACTGGAATAATAGAGAATTATTGTGAAAGCGGTTCGATGAACCCTCTGCCAGGCACTTCAGTGTGATTTGCAGAGTATCCTTGTAGATGTAGATGGTGTCTTTATAAAACACTAAGTGTGTCATGACAAATAAACTAAATCGATCAATGTGCGTATTTACAGACGGCAGTTTGTTCGTCCTACTGTGCGTTGCTCTGGCCTTCGATTTCGTAACATTCTTTCTTCCTTTCTGTTCTTCTATTGGTGCGTATTTTTTCTTTTTCTGTATTTTTCGATCGTTTTGGTCCTCAGGAAACGGAATAACTTTTATAGAAAGCCTGTTTAAATATTTTCCTTTTCTATTAAGATTTTTTCTGCAGCGCCCATGTACAGCAATAACATGGGCACGCGCTGGAAATGGTAGCACTGCCGACATAAGTTGTCAGAGCAGTTTTATTCTTCGGTATAAGACTCAAAGTTATACACGAAACAAGTTTTTATAATGATATTATGTAAAACTATAAATTTTGTCCTGAGATTTTAGTTATTTTCTCTTTAAAGTAATGCTAAAAAAATTTCCCCAACAATATTCATCAAGAAACCCACATAAATTTCAATTCTCGTTCTTGTATTTTTCCCATTACTCCTGTTTCTCGGTTTGATGCTGCTGATATCACACTGAAACACCACATCCGTTTTTCTGAAATACGATTTTATTAATTAATACACTGATAGATGTTCTCTTTTAAAGGAGGAAGTTATTGGTCTTTTACAAGTCACTCTGTGACAAAAGTGCTGCAAGATGTTTCACATGATCACGTCCATTTCATTCGCTATACTGACAGATATCTACAACAGATATCGAATAAACTGTTTCTGATCACCACGCCGACCGGAGGCAGCATCGTTGATCAGGCGATCAGTGGGATTGGTAACTAAACTTCAAAAACCAACAAACTCTCTTACATGTCTTCCACTACTGTTTCGGAAATACACTGACGAGCCAAAAAATGATGACCATCTGCTTAATAGCGAGTTGGTACACCTTTGGAACGCAAAATATGAGCGATAATACGTGGTATGGATTCGTAAAGTCCCTGATATGTTTCCGGACGTATAGGGCTCCAGTCATACGCACTTGTCACGCAATTCCCTCAAATTAAAGGCTGATGGTTTGTAGGCGCAGGCTTGGTGCTGACAACGTATTTGATGTGTTCCATTTGTTTCGTATCAGCCAAATTAGGTGGCAAAGACATCAACGTGAGTTCACTATCATGCTTCTTAAACCACTGTAGCACGCTTCTGGGCTTGTGGCAGGGATAGTTACCGCGATGGAAGCTGCCATAACCGTCGAGATGACACCAAACATGAAGGGATGCAGGGGGGTGCAATAACGTTCACGAAGTCCACAACTGTCATAGTGCCTTCGATTACTGCCACAGGTCCCACGGGAACCCAGATAAGACTTCTCCATTGCTTATTACTGTCCCCATCGACCTGCGTCCTTGGCTGGGTGCATATATCGTGCAGCCGTTCGCCTGTATGTCGGCGTATCCGGACACGACCATCGAGCTAGTGTAACAAGAAACGAGATTAATCCGAACAGACTACATGTTTTTATTAACCCAGGGTCCAACTAGATGATCGCTTGCCCACTGCAATCGTAATTGACTATTTCGTTGGATCAACATGGGAAAAGATTTAGACCGTCTGCTACGGTACCCCATGTTCAACAATGTGCGCTGAATAGTGTTCCCCGATACACTCACGTCTGCACCAGCACTGCACTCTATTTTAAGGTCTCCCACATACCGCCGATTTTCCTGCTTCACAGAGCGGTCAAATGTCCTACCTCCACGTCATGTGTTGACGTCCAACAAACTGTCGCCTACTCGTGGTTTCACCACCCTTTAACAATTTTTCACAGGTGCTCACGAAAGTATCACGCAACCAGCCAACCAGTTTCACCGTTTCCGAGATGTTCGCTCCCTGGCACTTTGCCACAACAGTCTTCCCTTTGTTAAATTCGTATATGTCATCAGATTTCCCAATCTGGTACCTGATTCTTCATTCGCCTCTGTTTCCTTAGAGAACCACGTCCCTACGGCGCTACCAGGCGACATTCAGTTTCGCAAAGGGTTCATCAATGTAAGTTCATTCGTCAGAAATGTAGACCTGTGGATTGACGGATCCAATAATAAATTCTGCTACCAGCAGATGTGGTCGGAAAGGGTGGAACGGAGATCGGTTTCTTTAAGAGCGAAGACTAATGCGGAGGTGACAGAAACAAGAAGAAAGTTATAGTCCCACCGACAATAAGATGATTAAAGACAGACCGTAATTTCAGTTACGACGAGAACGTTGAAGGAATTGGGCTGTGTCCTTTTGGAGGATATTATCCGGCATTTACTTTCATTGGTTTCGCAAAACAAGGAAAATTAAAAGCTGGATGACTGTACGGGAATGAGACACGCTCCTTCCAAATAAGAGTTCAGTGCAGCGGTATCTCTCACGGCACCAGCATTCAGAATTTACATTACAGCTTAGTTATGCATTCATATGGTCTCGTGCACTTAGCGTTCACTAGACAATCCAACGCGCAGGTGAGTCAGAAATGTTTTTCTTTTAATTGCTTTCTAGACGTGCCATACGACCATCTCAACAGTGTGTCCGGGCAATTAAGAACATTCATTAGGGTCAAGCCGTACCCTGGTACGAAGTTACGCATGCTTAGACTCGTTTTCTGTCACCACGTAGGCGATTTCCGTGTTAGTTATGACGGTACGAAGATAAGGACAACACAACACTCAGTCCCAGAGCGGAGAAAAATCTCGGACCCGGGGAGGAATCGAACCGGGCCTCCTTCGATTAGCATCAGCCGCACTGATCCCACAGCTACCGAGGACATGTCAAAAGTTAAACACAGCCTCAGACACTGTTGAAGAAAAGGAAAATACTCGTGATAGCGGTAGCGTAGCGCGAACGAGTCACTGGACATTTCAAAGTAAAACGCGGACTTTGTATCCAGCCAACTTTGTTTTTATGGCTGCTACTTTGATAAGCTCAACTACTCTGGTTGATGACTAAAATACAAACAGCGTGATGACAAGAGTAGGGTTCTCGAAACTCGTAGGTGTGTGATGTATGCTAAACAAATATAACAAAAAAGGATGTGAAGAAAGTGACGGATTTTGTATCGCAGTGTGTTATCTTAGCGATCCGCAGGCGTTGTACTGTCACGACAACTGCAGCCGGAAAGTGATAGTGGGGCATAGCGACCAACGGCATGGCTCCCGACTCGTCGCTAAAAATTGCTTCGTAAGAAACCTGCAGGCGTCAATCATTATCCTTCCCAAGTGGTTCTAGAATGAACATTCGAAGAGGCTTGCCATGACACGGACATTTGAAGCTGATAATATCGCCCTCTTTACGGAGTTACCTGTTACACAGGGATGGAGATTGGGGTTTAAAGTCCCGTCGACGAGGAGCACAATTAGCGATAGGAGAACAAAGGGGAAGGAAATCACCTGTGTCGTTTTCAAAGTATCCGTTTCCGAATTTGTCTGGAGTGAGTTGTGAAAATCACGGAAAACCTAAATCTGGATGACCGGACGCGAATTTCAACCGTCGTCCTCGCGAATGCGAGTCTGTTGTGCTAGCCACTGCGCCACCTCTCTCGGTGGTTGTGCTCAAAAATGTGCAAATGTTTGTGAAATCTTATGAGACTTAACTGCTAAGGTCGTTAGCCCCTAAACATACACACTACTTAACCTAAATTAACCTAAGGACAAACACATACACCCATGCCCGAGGGAAGATTCGAACCTCTGCCGGGATCAGCCGCACAGAGTTGTGCTCAAGAGAAGGTTCAAGCTACAAGGAAGCTCCTTTTTTGGGTGTTTTCACTGTAAGAGGACGAGAACGGCTTCATAAAGCTATCGTTCGCTCATCATCTTGACGAGTGTCGTAATAATAACTTTGTCCTTCAATATTACAATTCTCTTCTTCACCAGGATAAAACTGCAATAGATTTTTTCCATTTTCTTGAGCTCAACATCTCATTCACTGTGATGAGGTACTGACTCAGCTTTCTCAATGCATAACACGAAGAATTCAGTAGAATGTATCGTCAGGGTGTTAGCGCCAACCGCGCGAGCGCGTAATGGTCGCGCGGTTCCAGACTGTAGCGCCTAGAACCGCTCGACCACTCGGGCCGGCGAATGACGGTAAAATATTTTTATAAAGATAATATTACTGTATATGTAAATCAAAATAACTTTTTGGAATTGTTTCCTTTCTCAGTTAAGATGGTGTGTCTGATATTACACTCTAATACAAAACGGAAGACGCACCACGAACAAATTATCCGAATAGCACGGAAGTCGGTAAACATGAAGTACATGATCGAGTTTAGAAAACTTGGCTGGTTTATTCAAGAGAAAGAACTTCACAAATTGAGCAAGTCAATAACGCATTGGTCCACTTCTGATTCTTATGCAAGCAGTTATTCGGCTTAGTACTGATTGACAGAGTTGTTGGATACTCTCCTCATGAAAATACTGCCAAATTCTGTCCAACTGGTGCGTTAGATCGTCAAAATGCCGAGGCCGTTGTAGGGCCCTGCCCATAATGTTCCAAACGTTTTCAATTAGGAAGATATTGGGCAAAGTTAATGGCCAAAGTATTGTCTGGTAAGCTTGAAGACAAGCAGCAGTAACTCTTGCCGAATTGTAAGCCCAGGCCGGCCGGTGTGGCGGTTCTAGACGCTGTAGTCTGGAACTGCGCGACCGATACGGTCGCAGGTTCGAGTCCTGCCTCGGGCATGGATGTGTGTGATGTCCTTACGTTAGTTAGGTTTAAGTAGTTCTAAGTTCTACGGGACTGATGACCTCACATGTCAAGTCCGATAGTGCTCAGAGCCATTTGAACCATTTTGTAAGCCCAGGATGGCTTGCTATGAAGGACAACAAACGAGACGCAGGATATCGTAGGCGTATCGCTGTACTGTAATGGTACCACGGATGGCAACCAAAGAGGTCCTGATATGAAAATAAATGGCACACGAGACTATCACTCCCGGCTGTCGGACCGTACAGCGGGCGACAGTCAGCTTGCTATCCCACAGCTCTCTGCGGCGTCTCCAAACACGTCTTCGGCCAGGAATATCATTGGAAGGAGTAGACTTGTCCTCAGTGATAAAACACACTTCGAACTGGGCCCCGACGACCAGGGGAGACGCGTCTGGAGACGCCCCAGACTGCGGTGAGCCACCAAACTGACTGTCGTCAGCCATGCGGCCCAGCAACGAGAAGTGATGATCTGGGGTGACATTTCTTTTCATATAGAATCCCTTTGGTTGTCATCCGCGGCACTACAGTAGAGCACGTCGGCTATACTCTACGCCCCGTTTTGTCGCTCTTCAGGGCAAGCCATCAAAAAATGGTTCAAATGGCTCTGAGCACTATGGGACTTATCTTCTGATGTCATCAGTCCCCTAGAACTTAGAACTACTGAAACCTAACTAACCTAAGGACATCACACACATCCATGCCCGAGGCAGGATTCGAACCTGCGACCGTAGTGGTCGCGCGGTTCCAGACTTTAGCACCTAGAACCTTCGACCACCCCGGCCGGCGCAAGCCATCCTGGGCTTACATTTCAGCAAAATAATGTCCGTTCGCTTGACAAACACTACCTTCAGCAGAAAGGTCAGCTGATTTCACCCCAACTGAGAACTTTTGAAACATTATGGGCAGGGCCCTCCAAACGTGTCTGAATTTTGACGATCTAAAGCGCCACTTGGGCAGAATTTGGAACTACATTCCTCAAGAGGACATCGAGCAATTTTATCATACAATGCCAAGTCGAATACCTACTTTCATAAAGACCAGAGGTAGAACAACGTGCCGGCCGGGTGGCCGAGCGGTTCTAGGCTCTACAGTCTGGATCCGCGCCACCGCTACGGTCACAGGTTCGAATCTTGCTTCGCGCATGGATATGTGTGATGTCCTTAGGTTTGTTAGGTTTAAGTAGTTCTAAGTTCTACGGGACTGATGACCTCACATGTCAAGTCCGATAGTGCTCAGAGCCATTTGAACCATTTTGTAAGCCCAGGATGGCTTGCTATGAAGGACAACAAACGAGACGCAGGATATCGTAGGCGTATCGCTGTACTGTAATGGTACCACGGATGGCAACCAAAGAGGTCCTGATATGAAAATAAATGGCACACGAGACTATCACTCCCGGCTGTCGGACCGTACAGCGGGCGACAGTCAGCTTGCTATCCCACAGCTCTCTGCGGCGTCTCCAAACACGTCTTCGGCCAGGAATATCATTGGAAGGAGTAGACTTGTCCTCAGTGATAAAACACACTTCGAACTGGGCCCCGACGACTAGGGGAGACGCGTCTGGAGACGCCCCAGACTGCGGTGAGCCACCAAACTGACTGTCGTCAGCCATGCGGCCCAGCAACGAGAAGTGATGATCTGGGGTGACATTTCTTTTCATATAGAATCCCTTTGGTTGTCATCCGCGGCACTACAGTAGAGCACGTCGGCTATACTCTACGCCCCGTTTTGTCGCTCTTCAGGGCAAGCCATCAAAAAATGGTTCAAATGGCTCTGAGCACTATGGGACTTATCTTCTGATGTCATCAGTCCCCTAGAACTTAGAACTACTGAAACCTAACTAACCTAAGGACATCACACACATCCATGCCCGAGGCAGGATTCGAACCTGCGACCGTAGTGGTCGCGCGGTTCCAGACTTTAGCACCTAGAACCTTCGACCACCCCGGCCGGCGCAAGCCATCCTGGGCTTACATTTCAGCAAAATAATGTCCGTTCGCTTGACAAACACTACCTTCAGCAGAAAGGTCAGCTGATTTCACCCCAACTGAGAACTTTTGAAACATTATGGGCAGGGCCCTCCAAACGTGTCTGAATTTTGACGATCTAAAGCGCCACTTGGGCAGAATTTGGAACTACATTCCTCAAGAGGACATCGAGCAATTTTATCATACAATGCCAAGTCGAATACCTACTTTCATAAAGACCAGAGGTAGAACAACGTGCCGGCCGGGTGGCCGAGCGGTTCTAGGCTCTACAGTCTGGATCCGCGCCACCGCTACGGTCACAGGTTCGAATCTTGCTTCGCGCATGGATATGTGTGATGTCCTTAGGTTTGTTAGGTTTAAGTAGTTCTAAGTTCTAGGGGACTGATGACCTCAGAAGCTAAGTCCAATAGTGCTCAGAGCCATTTGAACCAATTTTAGAACAACGCGCTACTGACTTACTCAGTTTGTGAAGCTTTCTCTCTTGAAAAAATAATCCATTTTTTCTGTAACTGTAATCTTTTCTTTGTCTGTACATGTACATCACATCTACCGATTTTCGTCCTACCCTAATAATTTCTTCGAGGTGTGTATAACTTGATTTGCTCCGCTTTCTTGAGCTCAGCATCTCATTCATTGTGGTGAGGTGCTGACTGAGCTTTATCAAAGTACATTACGAAGAATTCAGTTGAATGTCGGAAATATGACAACGGTGCTGATGTCAGTCGTGTGTGTGTGTTTGTGTGTGTGCGCGCGCACTCCTGTGTGTGTCTGCAGTGTAGTGTGGTTGGTAATGTGAAGTGACCAGTCATGTGGTACCAATGTAAAACGCTAAAGTATTTTTCATCGGATAATATTACTGTATGTATAAATTAGAATTTCTTTTTAATTGCTTCCTTTTTCAATTAAGATGGCATGTCTGATATTCTTTTGTAAATGCTCTATAGATAAATAACTAGACTAAACTAAACATACACATAGCACCACCAGAGATTATGCTCACAAAAAGTCCAAGGAAAAAAGTTGAAATCTATCCTGATCGAGCACAAATCTCTGAACTTGTAATCTGCCACTGTCCTATGGAACCACCAAGCCATGTATTTTACCCACGAGTATGGCTAAGCGTATGCAATAATACTGCGTTCTGTTCTCACTTAGCCGGCCGCTGTGACCGAGCGGTTCTAGGCGCCTCAGTTCGGAACCGCGCTGCTGCTACTGTGGCAGGTTCGAATCCTGCCTCGGGCATTGATGTGTGTGATGTCTTTAGGTTAGTTAAGTTTGAGTAGCTATAAGTGTAGGGGACTGATGACCTCAGATGTTAAGTCCCATAGTGCTTAGAGCCATTTGAACCATTTGTTCTCACTTACATGTTCTGCTCAACAATTCTAAGAGCTTCCCGCCGTCCTTGATGTTTCTTGACATCATTTCGAACATTTCAATGCCGCACAGGCATTATATTTGTTGCGTTTTTAATGATTTTCTTTTTTCATAGCGTTAATCTTATCGAACCAACCCACTGTTTCCATTATCTGAAAATTTTTATATCATTTTAGCCCTTCACGTCGCCAAGGTTGTCAGTTAACCTAAAGCTGTCCGGTGTATCAAACCAGAGGTCATTAATCTCCAGCGGAAATTTTCTCCTCGTGCTTTTTAACTATTGCTGTTAGTGTAATACCGATTTTAATCAGGCCCTGTAGATACAGTTTCCTGTAACGATACGCACTCTATTAGTTTTGAGAGTCTGCCACAGAACTGGATCTATACGTTCCTATCCTGAATCAGCTTTAGGCATGAAAATTAACTAATTTTGATGTAACAGAGACCTTGAGCCTAGAATAATATTACTTCACTGTGTGTTCAACATTATGCCACGCTGCGTATACAAATTTATAATTTTCTTCTAGTAATTGCTTGTAATAATATGCACTAATAAATATCCCAGCATGAGGGTCGGTAACTCACTACGAACATTTACAAATCTGAAGAAAAATTGCCACAGTTCTTCTACGAGATATTAATTTAAGACTGCAGTTAACGATACATAGAATACGACCAAGTGCGCAGAGGAACAGAATGCTGAGGGAACTACTGCTAAACAGAAGACTGATAAATACCGGAATTTAGTTAAGCACGTACGTGGTTCACGAAAGTGTTCTGTTTTCATGATACTGGCTTCTTATGTACGATATTTACTAAGATGGTACTAACTCAAGTAGCAGTGTGGCCGGCCAAACGTGTAATGCTTTCTCGGCCATTTGCACTTTCTCTGGATTCTAGATAATACTTTTAGCTACCAGAGGCAACAACACAGGTGATGAAGACTTCAAGTACTCATATACACAGAGCTCAAAGTCGCATTCAGAGCAAAGGACAACTAGACAAGACGAAGATTCCTAAGAAATTCTCTGTATGCACATTCCTTAAACGACAGAGCAGCTGCGGCACAGAAAAAAAACTTTTCATGTGAAATTATCACCTTCTCACATGCGGAAACAGTGATTATTAAAAAAATTACTTCCTTCGATTGAAGTTGATTCAAATAAGTATGGGTAACCTTTGCTACAGCTTGAAAATTATTTCCTGTTTTTTCAAGGTTGATGTACATATAGCCGGACAATTTGTTTGCTGAAAAATACCAAAGACTACAGGAATAGTAACATGATTGCTTTACACTCTTTCCATGTCTTTAGTTCGATGCCGTTTTCTCACAATAATTAGGAATAACTCAGTTCTGTCGAAAGATTGGCCTAATTACGTAACGCCTATCTGAGTACAATTCCTCAGCATTCTATATAAAAAAACGATACCATTTGAACTGATCTTACTGAAAAATCATATTATTAGAATAAGCATCAAAGGCCCTCTAGTCCGGTGTGCTTTGAAACTGACGTAGCATATCATCATCTACTCTTTAGTTTACTTTGAAAACCGGCTTATCAAATCCAAAAATATCATTGCCATTGAAATTAGAACATTCTAAAAATGTATTAGAGAGATATGTATTGTTCGTACAGCGAAGAATAAAAATTGTCTGCAGCGCAATACCTTTGCTAAGCCCATTCTCTGTACTTGGAACCCCTGTAACTGTTCGGGAGAACAAACTCTTTCGAAAAGGAACAGGTATGTTGAAAGCCTGAGTGGTGTTGCTATGTGTACACACACTGTTGTAGGATATCTAGTTGAATAAGTGCAAACTAAAACGACATAAAGTGTAAAATAATATTAAAACAAGCTGTCTGCTCGTGACTCGCCAGTGCTAAAACAGTAATCACCATTCACCAGTGTTATTTACACATTTCAGAGCGCCGTTTCCGCTACTGCAACAACAGGTGCGCGATCTATGAAAGGCTAGAACAAGGAAATCACGTGGGCTTCCCACTGACTCAAGAATATGCATTAAAATCGTACGTACACTTCCGACATCACCAACGAATTATTAATGGATTTAGCTACGTTTTATAACAAGAAAGACGAAACAGTATTTATCTGAATTATGATATCAAATGCACGCAATCAACTATAGAAAAGCGGTCAGTGAAGCACTGTAAATCCGCCATTCGGAAAGGTTTTCATTAATCACTAGCACTACTCTTTTATTTTTTTAGTTTTGAGAGGTTACTTTTTGTGATAATATTCCAATTTACTCTTTCACTGATACCAGCGTAACATGCCGCTATTAGACAAACATCACAAGGGCAGACTGTATTCGATTACCTTCTAATTAGATTAAGAAAATGCTTGAGAGGCATTATGCCCTCCTATGTGGGCCGTACAAGGCAAGCTAATCAGATGGTACTTAGAACTACACAAGTCTTTACATTCCAAACGTCACCATATGTCATTGCTTTCTGTGGTTCTTTCAATCCAAGAACCATTTCAAGTTGATAAATACAGCTGCGAAAGACATTAATAGTTTAATAGCGGGCTAGGGACACGTATTTATCCTGACGAAACTTTTCAGGAATATGTCTTAGCTCGATACGACGATCACCTGCAACATACCTTATTCTTCTGAAGATGGTCATAAATATCAGTCATAGACGTCAACTTGGCATTAGTATTAGAAATAATGTTCGTTTAGTTACAGTGTGATAAGTAACAGAACAATGCCGCGTTAAAGTAGAAATGCGGCCGCGCGCGAAGCAGAGTGCCGCAGCTAGGTACTTACGTGTGCGACAGCTGGCGCCAGAGTGCGGCAGTGGCAGCGGCGGCGGCGGGGGCGGCGGTGGCGGCGGCGGGGGCGACGGGGGCGGCCGCATTGATCCCCATGCCCTGTCCTGCGCAATGCTTCGCCCTCGCCCGCTTCTGATCAATACGGGCGCCCACTTTCCGCTCACTTCCCGGCCGTGACCTTTGCTAAGCAACCATTCCGTCATTCATCAGACGTCATCTAGGCAAAGCGAACTAGAAAGATTTGGCAGAGACCCGAAGGAATAGTCTCTCCATCACTGTTCTGCAAGCATTACCCCTTCACACCACACCGTCTGCTTTAAGACAGTCGACGACGGGCTGACCGAGATTCGATTCGACTGCCTCTGTGTCCCTGTTAAACGACAATTCCGCCATTCATACGACGTCGTCTGCGCAGTGCTGAGCCAACTAGGTGTGACAGCGATTGGAAGCTGCTGTATATCTGCCCCTAGCCGTGCGCTGATAACTCTTCGCACGCTCCCAGGTGCAGCAAAGACCGCCCATGGAGACAGGACGGGAAGTAGGACAACCTAGCTTATGCCGCTGCTTGCCATCCGCATGCCATAGCGAACCCAATATGCAAAATACAATGACGGAAAAAAAATCTGACACCAAGAAGGAGTTGTGCGAGATAAAAGAAAATGGGTAGGCCTGTTTCTACATCTGAAAGATGACCTCATTTCAGATTTCGCACCAGCCGAATAAGAGTGGCGCAAGTAACACCACTGTGAGAATACAAATTAGGTTTGCTTTAAATTCACGTTAGTTATCTTTGAGACTGGATCTAGTGAGTCGATGTTAATCAAGAATGAATTTTAAACGACCAAGTTTGAATGACGTCATATAATAGACCTACGAGAAGCTCGATGTTCCTTCCGCGATATTGCAGAAAGAATTGACAGGAAATAGCGACTGTACACGATTGCTGGCAGCGGTGGTCATGGGAAGATGCGGTCGCAAGAAGACTGGACTCCGGAGGGCCACGTGGCACTACCGAGAGGGAAGACAGCCGTGTTCGGCGTACGGTTGTGGCATATCCTTTGCGTCTGCAGCTACAGCTCGAGGAGCAGTTGACACCATAGTGACATGACGAATTGTTACAAATCGGTTACTTCTAGGACAGTTTTCTTGCGTGTATTCAGCTGGCCGTTTACGACTTCACCGTTGTCACACGAGGGCTCACTGGAGAGTGGATCTGTGATGTTTCCTGATGAAAGTTCTACCTCGGTGCCAGTATGCCAGTGTGTTGGTTAGGCGCAGCTCAGGTGAGTGCCTGCAGCCAACTTGTCTGTTGCCAAGACACCTTGCACTTACACCTGGCGTTATGGTCTGGCATGGGATTTCGTACGACTCTCGTGGTTATCCCACACACCTTGACTGCGAATCTGTAGGTCAGTCTGGTCATTCGACCTGTTGTACTGCCATTCGTGAACACCATTGCAGGGGCGTTTTCCAACAGGATAACGCTAGCCCACTTATCGCTGTTGTATTCCAACATGCTCTACAGAGTGTGAACATGTTGCCTTGGCCAGCTCGCTCACTGTCTCCAATCTAGGACGTATGTGACAGCATTGGACGACAACTGCAGCGTCATTCACAAGCAGCACTAACCGTCTTTGTATTGACTGACCAGGTACAACAGTCATGGAACTCCATCCCACTAACTGACATCCGACACCTGTGCGACACAATGCAACCACGTTTGCATGAGTGCATTCAACATTTTAGCGGTGACGTCGATATTTAATGTATCAGCATTTCACATTTGCATTAGTTTTTCTCACGCTCACATTGACCTGTGAACTTGTAACGTCAATCGCTTCAGGATGTTATCTAGAAAATTCCGGAAATATCGTTACTCTACGTTAATAACTTCTTGGTGATCGGATATTTATTCCGTTAATGTAAATAGTGTAATCTCATAAAAATATTTAGCTTGTATTTTTATTTCTGTCCACCCCAAAAAAATATACCTATATAATTTGGCATGTTTTACTAGTAATGAAATAGACCTAGACACAATGAGAAAACGGATACTTGAACAAATAACTACTTTGGAAATGTCTTAATTGATAATTATTATTATGTACGTTCACCAGTGTTGATTTTCACAGTTTCTTTGATGACACAAGAAACAGCGAACTTCTTGCCTGTATTTTCACTGAGATTTCTTGTTTTAATACACAGGTAAAACATTCACAGAAGTCGTTAAATCACTTCCTGCGGAAATTTTTGGATAATAAATTTAGTTTATTAACGTCTTTATGTACCTACCTACAATCTTTTTTTCCTCGACAGTTTTCGAGTTTCTGCGATTAATTCTAGAACATGTAGTAGATCAACATGATTGGCGTTGTCACGTACCTTCTCATAATCGGATCTTTTGCATTTTCTTTAATTACTTTTTGAATATTACGAAGCTTCGTCCTTTACGTTATTTTCTTGATCAAGGCGCCAACCAATAATAACATTACTTATACGCAGTAATAATAATAACAAGTTTTTCTACACAAAATCTCGTGGGGAGTATGTCAGTCATTGTCAGTTATGGCATTATTATCATGCAGTGAACTTCGAATTCTCACCTGAGGGTATACGAAAAAGTAGGAAACAGTACGATGTCCTGTAGTAAATTTTGTACCACATCAAGTGAGATATTCGGCACACACACACGCGATGTAGCGTAAATTTTGCGTTTAGGCTATCTATGATCTTAAAATTTTCCACTTTTGAGTTACTAATGTTTGTTACATGACATTAGATTACTTTAACAGTTATTTTATTCATCATGAAAACGACATTTCGTGTTGTTGTGGAACGTGTCCGTTTAATGTAAGGTTTCTTCACATGATGCTTATTTTTTTATTTTTTTTAATTTTTTTTTTTTACGATTAGTACTTCATACCGAAAAATTCATCTGTTGAGTAGAAGTAGTAGTTGTCAGTGAGACATTTGAATTTTATTTTAAAATGCTGACTGTCTTTGTGTTCGACTTTTAATGCTATTTGGTAAATGACCAAAGACTTTTGTGGGAGCATAATTCACCTCTTTCTGTGGGAAAGTCAGATTTAACCCAGAATAGTAAAGATCATCCTTTTTTTCTTGTGTTGTGACTACCGGTAGTCACTTTTCTATTATTTTTGGACTGAGATGGGTTAATAATAACAAGTTTTATAAGCGGATATATGTATTGTGAAGGTACTGTGAATACCCTAGTTCCTTAAACAAATACGTGCAAGTTGATCTTGGGTGGGCTCCACCTATTATTCTGATTACAATCATTTGTGTAATGAATACTTTTTCTCTTAGTGATGAATTACTCAAAAAAATGTTTCCCTATGAACGCAGTGAATGAAAATAGGCATAGTAGGATAATTTACTGATAAGTTTATCACCAAAGTTTGCAATAACACAAATATCACAAGTAGCTGAACTCAAACGTTTCAGCAGTTCTTCAATGTGTTTCTTCCAATTCAATTTCTCTTCGATGCACGCACCCAGAAATCTTTAATATTCTGACTTAGAAATAGATTTCTGTTCAAAATCTATATTTATCAGTGATGTTATGCCTTTTGTACAGAACTGTATATACGGTGTTTTCTCAAAATTTAGTCTGAGTCCATTGGAACAGAACAACTTAATAATTTTCTGAAAGACATCATTTACAATTTCCTCAGCGAATTCTTGTTTGTTGGATATTATTAGTATACCTGTATCAGTAGTAAAAAGAACTAGCTTTGCATCTTCATGAATATAGAGTGGCAATTCATTAATACATAATAATAACAACAAGGGACCCAAGACTGAACCCTGTCGGAGACCATTCTAGATACCTGAGGACTCTGACTGAGGACTCTGCTGATTTTTGGAGACTATCTGTACTGTTAATTTCGACCTTCTTCATTCTCTCTATTAAATATAAATTAAACCACTTGTGCACTGTCCCACTCATACCATAGTACTTAAGCTTATCCAGAAGAATTTCATGATTCACACAGTCAGAAACCTTAGAGATTTCACAAAAAGTTCCAATGGGTGATGTTCGGTTAGTCAGAGCATTTAATATTTGATCAGTGGTAGCATATGTAGCATTTTCTGTTGAAAAGCCATTTTGAAAGATAAATTGAAATTTTGCTAGTACTTCATTTTTTCAAATATGTGAAGTTACTCATAAGTAAATTACTTTTTCAAGCATTTCAGAGAAAGCTGCCAAAAGTGAGACTGGGCTGTAGTTGTTAGCATCAAACCTATCCCTGCATTTTATGCAATGGTTTAATAATAGCATATTTTAGTCTATCTAGAACAATGCGCTGTTTCAGTGAGCTGCTACATATGCGGCTGAGAATTCTGCTTGTCTGTTGGGAACATGCTTTCAGTACTATGTTAGAAATGCCGTCAATACCATGCGACCCTTTACTTTTGAGTGAATTTATTAATTTCCTAATTTCAGTAGGAGAGGTGTGATGAATTTCAGTTTCATCAAACTGCATAAGCATTACCTCTTCCGTATACAGCCTTGCCATTTCTAATGAACAGCTGAATTCTATTTTCTCTACAGCACTTAAAATAATTATTTAAATGTTTTCTACTTCTGACTTTTTGTTAAGAAACTTTTCACTGAGTTTTATAGAAATATAGTTTTCTTGTGCTTTCGGTTTCTCTGTTTCCCTTTTAACAATATTCCAAATTGTTTTAATTTTATTATCAGAGGTGTTACTGCCAGACATAATGCGCATACTTCTGGATTTTTAATTACTTTTCTTATTAGAGGACAGTAATTTTTATAATATTTGACTGTTTTTGGGTTATTACTCCTTCTAGCTATAAGATATATTTCCCTTTTTGTTTACAAGATATTTTTATCCTGTTAGTAAGCCATGACCTTTTAGATGTTTCCTTACAATTATGCTTCATTGTTTTCTTATGGAAACTGTTTTCAAATGTACTCACAAAGGTATCATGAAGTGGATTAAATTGTAATTAGCATCAGGTTTCCTGAACACCTCATCCCACTGTAACTCTTGAAAGCTTCTCCTAAAATTTGTAATTTTTAAATCGTTAACTGAACGCACTATTTTGGAGAACTGTTTTCCATTTCTGTGTGGAGCTATGTCATATACTGTAACTAGTTATAGATCATGATCTCCAGAAGTGTACTGCTTTCCAGTTAACAGCAGAAGTGTTAATATCATAAATGAATTCATGTTAAATTCACGGTTTTTGTTTAGAATGAACTTACTATGATAGCATCCCAGTATTTCATTCATTAATGGTAGCTAAGTGCAGCCTATCAGAAGCCACATATTATTAGTTTACAGCACAATAGCGGTGCCGACCTCGAGTGGCATCATTAGAACTGCAACACGATGCATGTAGGAGACGAAATGTCGAAATGTGTGTGAATTTCTAAGGGATCAAACTGCTTAGGTCATCGGTCCCTGGACTTACACACTACTTAAGGCAACTTAAACTAACTTATGCTAAGAACAACGCACACACCCATGCCCGAATGAGGACTCGAAACTCCGGCGGGAGTGGCCGCGTAGTCAGTCACACGACGCCTCAAACCGCGCGGCAATAGGAGACTGTCTAAATGCTTATACAAGTGGATAATTCATAGACGAATTAATCTCACCTTGCGTCCCTCAGTGAAATGATTCTGTCCAGTGTATCTCTACGGCACCACGGTCACTGCTCACGGCTGCTAATTAACAATGTTATGGAGTACGGATGTTGCACAGTATCCTTCGGAAGTTACGCGACTGTTCAACATTAGCCCGAATGTTATCAGGGCAAAAACGAGAGCAGGTCGTTTGCAAAGGTCCGATCGGTTCCGAAATAGAAATCACACTGGAAGTTCGATAACGCTTTACACAGATGTGTTGGGCGTGTATCTAGAATGCTCTCTAGTATGTCCGTTTCCGAAATAGAAATCACACTGGAAGTCCGATAACGCTTTACACAGATGTGTTGGGCGTGTATCTAGAATGCTCTCTAGTATGTCCGTTTCCGAAATAGAAATCACACTGGAAGTCCGATAACGCTTTACACAGATGTGTTGGGCGTGTATCTAGAATGCTCTCTAGTATGTCCGTTTCCGAAATAGAAATCACACTGGAAATAAGATAACGCTTTACACAGATGTGTTGGGCGTGTATCTAGAATGCTCTCTAGTATGTCCGTTTCCGAAATAGAAATCACACTGGAAGTCCGATAACGCTTTACACAGATGTGTTGGGCGTGTATCTAGAATGCTCTCTAGTATGTCCGTTTCCGAAATAGAAATCACACTGGAAGTCCGATAACGCTTTACACAGATGTGTTGGGCGTGTATCTAGAATGCTCTCTAGTATGTCCGTTTCCGAAATAGAAATCACACTGGAAGTCCGATAACGCTTTACACAGATGTGTTGGGCGTGTATCTAGAATGCTCTCTAGTATGTCCGTTTCCGAAATAGAAATCACACTGGAAGTCCGATAACGCTTTACACAGATGTGTTGGGCGTGTATCTAGAATGCTCTCTAGTATGTCCGTTTCCGAAATAGAAATCACACTGGAAGTCCGATAGCGCTTTACACAGATGTGTTGGGCGTGTATCTAGAATGCTCTCTAGTATGTCCGTCGAGCTCGTGACATTGTTTTTTTCAGTTCTGAAAGCACAGTAAGCACGTAAAGATGCCCTAGGAAATAATTTCTCCCGCCAAGTATGCGTGCCTACTGAGAGATCTCAACTGATTTCATGCAGCTCACATAAGGTAACTGTCATGCATTTCCTCTTTCGCCACAATTCACACTGACGGGGCAATGAACACGCTACTGCAGAGATTTCTACGGGAAGTCTTTGATCAGCCACCATATAGCCGGAACTTGACTCTCTCTGAGTTTCACGTCTGCTCGCATGAAGCGCTGACTGTGAAGAAAACAGTTTGATACAGACAGCGAGCTGCAGACCGGCGTAGAGAACTGGTAGAAAGCACAGGCAGCTGCCTTCTTTGTCCAGGGTATTGGGAAGCTGGTGCAACGCTACGACAAATGTCTAAGTGGGAGGGCGACTTATAGAGAAATAGCTAGAAGGTTTAGCTAACTGTTGCAAATAAAACATTTTTGATTCTCTGGTGGTTTCCATTTCGCGACCGATCGGACCTTAATAAACGAATAGCCCTCTCATGTTGTGGTCTTCAATCAGAACACTGGTTTGAGGCAGCTACTCACGCTACTCTATCTTGTGCAAGCCTTTTCATTCCTTAATAACTACTGAATTGCTGCAACCTATATCCATTTGTATCTGTTTACTATAGTTATTCCCCCATGAACCATGGGTCTTGCCGTTGGTGGGGTGGCTAGAGTGCCTCAGCGAAACGTATAGCTGTAGAGAAGGTGTAACCAGAACGAAGGGGATCTGTTGAGGGGCCAGACAAACGTGTGGTTCTCGAAGAGGGGTAGCAGCCTTTTCGGTAGTTGCAGGGGAGACAGTCTGGATGACTGACTGATCTGGTCTTGTAACATCAACCAAAACGGCCTTGCTGTGCTGGAACTGCGAACGGCTGAAAGCAAGGGGAAACTACTGCCGTAATTTTCCGCGAGGGCATGCAGCTCTACTGTATGGTTAAATGACGATGGCATCCTCTTGGATAAAATATTCCGGTGGTTAAATAGTCCCCCCTTCGGAACTCCGGGCGGGGACTACTAAGGAGAATGTCGTCATCAGGCGAAACTATACTGGCTTTCTACGGAACGGAGCGCGGAATGTCCGATCCCATAATCGGACAGGCAGATTAGAAAATGTAAAAATCGAAATGGAGAAGTTGAAGTCAGATACAGTTGGAGTTAGTGAAGTTCTGTGGCAGGAGGAACAGGACTTCTGGTCAGGTGAACGAACGGTTATAAATGCAAAATCAGATATAGGTAATGCAGGTGTAGGTTTAATAATGAATAAGAAAATAGGAGTACGAGTAAGCTACCATGGACAGTATAGATAACGGATTATTGTATTCAAGATAGACACCAAGCCCACATCCACCACAGTAGTACACATTTATGTGGCCACCGGCTCCGCAGATCATAAAGAGATTAAAGTAATGCATGATGAGATGCAACAAATTATTCAGAGAGTTAAGGGAGACCAAAATTTAATAATGATGATTCACTGGAATTCGATAGTAGGAAAAGAAAGAGAAGGAAAAATAGTAGGTGCACTCGGATTGGGGAAAAGGAATAAAAGAGGAAGCTACCTAGTAGAGTTCTTCACAGAGAATAATGTAATCATCGCTAACACTTGGTTTAAGAATCACGAAAAAAGACTGTATTCACGAAAGAAACCTCTTGACACTGGAAAATTTCGGTTTGATTATATAATAATAAGACAGACATTTCGGAACCAGATTTTAAATTTTGAGACATTTCCAGGGGCAGATGTGGACTCTGACGACAATTTATTGGTTCTGATCTATAGATTAAAATTTAAGAAATTGCGTAAAGGTAGGGAATTTAGGAGATGGTACCTAGATAAACAAAAAGAACCAGAGGTTGTTCGGAGTTTCAGAGGGACTATTAGGGACGATTGACAAGAACAGGGGAAAGGAATGCAGTAGAAGGAGTATAGGTAGCTTTGAGGGATGAAATGGTGTAGGCAGCAGAGAATGAAATAGATAAAAATAAAGGGCCTGGTTGAAATCCTTGTGTAGCGCGAGACATATTGAATTTAACTAATGAAAGGGATAAATATAAGAATGCAGTGAATGAAGCGGGTGAAAGGGTACACAAACGTCTAAAATCTGAGACTGGCAGGAAGTGCAAAACGGCTAAGTAGGAATGGCTAGAGGACAAATGTCGTGATTTAGAAGCATATATCAGAAGGGGAAAGATAGATACAGCCTACAGGAAAATTAAGGAGGCTTTTGGGGAAAAGATAACAACCTGTGTGGATATCAAGACACAGATGGAAAGCCAGTTCTAAGCAAGAAGGAAAAGCTAAAAGGTGGAAGACGTACATAGAGAGTCTATGCAAGGGAGATGTATTGGAGGGCAGTATTGTAGAAAGAGAAGAGGACGGAGATGAAGCTGAGATGGGAGATACGGTACTGCGAGAAGAATTTGACAGAGCACTGAAATACTAACACGAATTCCGTAAAGGTGAATAGAAAGCTGGTAGAAGCCGACCTCGTAGAAGATCAGTTTGGATGATAGACAAGTAGGCCTATAGGAACACGCGATGCAATACTGACCCTATGACTTATCATAGAAGGTAGGTTAAGGAAAGGCAAACCTACGTTTATAGCATTGGTAGACTTACAGAAAGTTTCTGACAATGTTGACTGGAATACTCTCTTTGAAATTCTGAGTGTAGCAAGGGTAAAATATAGGGAGCGAAAGGCGATTTACAATTTGTACAGAAACCAGACGGCAGTTATTAGAGTCGAGGGGCACGACAGGGAAGCATTGATTAAGAAGGGAGTGAGACAGGGTTGTAGCCTATCGCCTATGTTATTGAATCTATACATTGAGCAAGCAGGAAACAAAAGGAAAAATGGGAGTAGGAACTAAATCCCAGGGAGAAGAAATAAAAGCTTTGAGGTTTGCCGACGACATTGTAATTCTGTCAGAGACTGCAAAAGGACTTGGATAAGCAGTTGAATGGAATGGACAGGGTCTTGATAGGAGAATATCTTATGAACATCCACAAAAGCAAAACAAGGATAATGGAATGTAGTCGAATGAAATAAAATAATTCCGAGGAAACTAGAATAGGAAACGAGAAACGTAAAGTAGTAGATGAGGTTTACTGTTTGGGCAGCAAAATAATTGACAAGTGCCGAAGTAGAGAGGATATAAAATGTAGACTGGCAATGGCAAAAAAATCATTTCTGAAGAAGAGAAATTTGTTAACATCAGGCACTGTATATGTTTAGGTGTCAGGAAGTCTTTCCTGACAGTATTTGTATGGTGTGCATCCATATACGGGACTGGGATGTGGACGATAAGCAGTTTAGACAAAGAAGAGAATTTTGAAATGTGGTGCTACAGATGAATGCTGAAGATTGGATGAGTAGATCATGTATTTATTAGGAAGTACTGAATATAATTGGAGAGCAAAGAAATTTGTGGCACAATCTGACAAGGAGAAGGGATCAATTGGTAAGACATACTCTGAGACCTCAAAGGATCACCAATTTAGTACTTGAGGGAAGTGTCGGGTGTAAACCTCGTAGAGGGAGACCAAGAGAGTCATGCAGTAAGCAGATTCAGAAGGATGTATGTTGCAGTAGAAGAGGATTGGACAGGACAGAGTAGCTTGGAGAGCTGCATCAAACCAGCCTTCGGACTGAAGACCACAACAACAACAACAACAACTATTACAACTATTACTACTACAATTATTCATCCCTCGCTCTGTATCTGCAATTCTCCCACCCCCCCCTCCCCCACTTCTCCCACACACACACACACACACACCCACACACACACACACACACACACACACACACTTCCCCCAGTACCATTATGACGATTCCTTGGTGCTTCAAAATGTGTGTTTTCAACGGTTCCCCTCTTTTTGTTTGGTTATGCCACAAATTTCGTTTATCCTGAAATCGATTCAGTACTTTCTCATAAGTTGTCCAATATTTTCATCAGATGTTGAGGTTCTTCTGTGGCATGACATTTCAAATGATTCTATTCCCTTCTTGCCTGAACTTTTCAGTGTCTACAAGCCACTTCCGTGCAAGCCTGTAGTCCACAGAAACACCTGCAGGAAAGACTACCTAACCTATTTCGTTGTTAACAAATTTCTGTATTTCAGAAACGCTTTTCTTGCTATTGTCAATCTGCCCTTCATTTCTTCTCTACTTCGACAATCTTTGCTTATATATGCCCAAATATCAAAACTCATCTACAGCTTTTAGTGTCTCGTTTCCTAATGTAATTCCGTCAGCATTTAATTGGGCCACATTCCCTTATCCTTGTTTTACTTTTTTTGATGCTCTGTTTGTAACCTCTTTTGAAGAAACCCATTTCATTCAAGTGCTCATTTGCACTTTGTGACAGAACTATAGTATCATCGGCAAAACATCAAAGTTGTTATTTTTCCTCTCTGAACTTCGATTCCGTTACGAGGTATCCACTTGGTTTCATTCACAGCATTCTCAAGGTACGAACTGAATAAAGTCGTGGTTACTCAACAAGCTGGTTTCACTTCATTCTCAATAAGTGTTTCACATTCCATTCCTTCGACTTCTGTAACTGGTTGGTTGGTTGATTTGGAGCGAGGGGACCAAACTGCGAGGTCATCTAAAATGGTTCAGATGACTCTAAACACTATGGGACTTGACATCTGAGGTCACCAGTCCCCTAGAGTTAGAACTATTTAAACCTAACTAACTTAAGGACATCACACACATCCATTCGAACCGGCGACCGTAACAGCAGCGTGGTTCCGGACTGAAGCGCCTAGAACCGCTCGGCTACAGCTGCCAGCGAGGTCATCAGTCCCATGGGATTAGGGAAGAATGGGGAAGGAAGTCGGCCGTGCTCTTTCAAAGAAACCATCCGGCAAATGCCTGAAGCGATTTAGGGGAATCACGGGAAACCTAAATCCGGATGGCTGGACGCGGACTTGAACCATCGTCCTATCGAATGCGAGTCCAGTGTGTTAATGACTGCGCCACCTCGCTCGCTCTTCTATAATTGTAATTTTGTTTCTGTACGTCAGCATAAACGCCCCGTAAGACAACTGGTAGTGTATGGGGAGGGTAGCTCTGGTACCACTAACTGACTCTATCTTCCCCGATCCATTCGCGAATGGGTGTGGGAAAAGTGATGGCGGTAAACGTCTTTATTAGCTCTAATTTCTTATTGTGGTAATTTCACGAGACGTATGAGGAAGGAAGTAACATGTTGTTACGTGGAGCACAGTTTATGACAGTAGAAAAGTCATCCCGTGGACAAATTTCGTGTCTCCAGCTCTTCAGCTGTGGACTCTGTAGCTAGTAATCAGATTATCGTATTGGAAGCATCACGTGCCCGTAGCGCTTGTAGCAACAAAACCTCCAAGGAATACATCTGGTTCAGAACGAGAGATATAATGCACTATTCTTGTTGCAAATACAAAATCCTGCATGTGCACCGTCGAGAACACGACTCAGACTTGTGAAGATGCAGAAAACATAGTTAGCCTAAGTAGACTGGAGGATTCTATAAGTCTTCAAGCATCCATGAGATCTACAACACGCGTTCCCCACCAAAAAGGAGACACGATTACTTTTCCAACTCCACAGACATTTATCTTTTCATGCTAGAATAAAGTATTCGATCTTGAACAAGTGTATAAAGATTTTGTGATGGCTCATGGACGAGTCTATTTCGACTGCACCCTATCACCATCTAAGTACTATGCACATACAAGATACATCTAGCAGCAACAGATTCCTGCAGATCAACGCTATGCACTGTGAATCGGTAATAAGTGAGTTGCGAAAGATCATAGAGGAACTGGATGCTTATGTTGTCCTAATATAGGAACCATAAGTGATGAATGGGAAACTTCCAGACGTCCCAATACATCTGACCACAATAGATGGGCACCAGAATGCCAGTGCAGCAATCATCACACACAATCATAGACACCACGTCGCTAAAGTCACATAATTATACCATAAGCATGCTGTAATGTTAGGAATTTGTACTCCTTAGTGCACGTGGTTTATTACCTGGATTCATATTCAGTACTCCCAGATGGCTGATCTGTACCTTGACACAACAAGAGATGTAGCGTTGTACAGTCATGGTGCATATAAAGTAATGCGGACTGATGCGAACAGGAGGTCTGTGGTTTGGCATAGCAGAACGACAGGTGAGACTCGATCCAAGAACTGTATCTGTCTGTGATTAGTAAAGAAGGGCAGCCTAGCTCATTTGCAAATAGTACTAATATAGACATTACCCTGGCAAATCGGACAGTGGCTAATTAATTTACATTTTGGGCGGTTAAATAACACATGACCTACTAGTGACCACAGTATCATAACTGCCGGCCGGAGTGGCAGAGCGGTTCTAGGCGCTACAGTCTGGAACCGCTCGACCGCTACGGTCGCAGGTTCGAATCCTGCTTCGGGTATGGATGTGATGTCCTTAGGTTAGTTAGGTTTAAGTAGTTCTAAGTTCTAGGGGACTGATGACCTCAGCAGTTAAGTCTAATAGTGCTCAGAGCCAGTGTCATAACTTTCAATAGAACTATAATATAACTCTAGAAATTTTGACTGTGATTTGGATCTGGAAGGCAAATTGGACTGCACTTTTTACCGAAATAGCTTCTTTCAGCCTAGACCATTTTTTTTGAAAACATGGCTCTCCGGACGCATTCTCGTGCAGCGGGCGGAGGAAAATCACATTCCAAAGAGGTGATATAGAGCCATTCCTAAGACACCTTGTAATAGGGAACTGACAGAGTTTTGCAGAAAGTTCCATAACACAAGATGGATTTACCGTCGCCAACTACGGAGGGACGAAAGAGATAGATTAAATGTATATCGCCATCTGAAAGAAACATATAGAGGCAAGATCCAAGACTCTAAAAAGAAGCACTGGGAGCGATTTCTAGATGAACTACTGAAAGAAGGATTAAGGGATCAGCCACATAAATTTTTAAATGACGAAATTAAGGCTCCCATCACCCTGTCCACTCTTCGAAAGACCGATGGAACAATGGTATATGGCTGGAGGAACTCCGCCGAATATTTACTATACACTCTTCTGCCAGATGATTCTGCAAATACAAAGACCACCAGTATACTGTGACCAGACTCTGATTATAGTAACCACGGTGTCCTGCTCCCGTTAGCTCAGGTAGAAGTAACGAAGGCCACGTTTAAACGTGGCAAGGCTCCAGTTCCAGATGGTATCTGTTCAGAGATGATACAGAAAGTATCTTCAATCATAGTGGCATTCTTAACACATCTTTTGAATGACGCACTGAGGCTGGGCAGGGTACCGGAGACTTGGAAACCTGCCCGTACAATTATCTTAAAGAGAAGTCTTGATAAAAATTCTGCAGAACCGCAGAGCTATAGCCTTATAGGCTTAACAAATAAATCATCAAAATTTAAGGAATGTCTACTCCGCAAATATCTTCAAGAACACAGAGATATCGAGGGTCTCAGCACATGTCAGTTTGGCTTCTACAAGGTAAATCGATAGATGACGTCCTTAATCTGGCTTTTCAAATTGCAGGCAGGATAAACAATAAATATTGTGCTGCAGTTATAATCGCAATCACGGGCACATTCGATAATTTATGGTGGCCTGTGATGTTCAATCGCCTAAGAATTCTTTACAGCCCAAAATGCCGTTATTTATGTTTGGTGGACTACTGTAAGGGTCGCGTACTGGAATGGTTAGCTGGGCGGCACAAGGTAATAAAACATGCCAAGGACTGTCCTCAAGGCTTGATAAGTGTTGGAACTGCTGGATGGGACTGATGAAGCGAATGGAGTTCTGGCTAACGCTGAGGATACCGTGGTAGTGGTCTCTGCAGATTACAGACACAAATGTGAAGAAAATGCAAACGACGTGCTCTCAGAGCTGTAGGAGCAACAAATTAACAAATAGCTGTAAATAAAACTACATACATACTAGTCAAGGCCAAACTGTCCCATCATTTAGGTTAGATAACAGCCCAATTACTAGAGTATGTATGCTGGTATTTAGGAGTTTTTCTCGACGACATAAGATGCTTCTCAGGTTATGTAGATATGATTGGCTTAAAAGCTGTCAAAATCGTGCACAGAACTGCCAGCACCGGCACTGCGACTGTTTGCAGCGTTCCTTTAACCATCCAGTGCTTGGCTTCTGAGAACCTTTGGAAACACATATTTCTACACGCCATTGATTAGTGGTGTGCAAGATGATTCCGTGATGATCTTAGCAACTTTCAGGTATGATGGAGAACGGTAAATGTGACAATTTCACATAAGCGACCCCGGTCCGGAAACGACCGAGTCGAAATGTTATAAGCGAAAATCGCCTTGATACTTCTGGCAGAATCTATTTACCGGTATTGTTGTTGCCAATATTGTAGTGTAGGAAACTTGTAGAGGTGGAAGTGTGGACCAAAATAAGAAAAAAAGTCAAGTAAACATGCCTCTAGAATACTTAACTTAAAGGTCATGAGCACTTGTTCATGTTCGATAGCCGGCCGAAGTGGCGAGCGGTTCTAGGCGCTACAGTCTGGGACCGCGCGACCGCTACGGTTGCAGGTTCGAATCCTGCCTCGGGCATCGATGTGTCTGATGTCCTTGGGTTAGTTAGGTTTAAGTAGTTCCAAGTTCTAGGGGACTGATGACCACAGCAGTTAAGTCCCATAGTGCTCAGAGCCATTTGAACAATTTGAACCATGATCGATAGTGTGAAATATATCTTTTCTACCAAACAAGTGCCCATATCTCTTGAGGTATTCATTTCAGTTTCCATTTTAGAGCACATATTTACTAGACATTTTGCCCTTGTTTTTGTCCATCCTACTACCTCTGAAGGCGTCTACAATCTTAGCAACAACAGCAGCGGTACATGTATTTCACTATCAGAAGTATTAGAAATATTTTTCCTCATAACTTTGGACTCAGTCGTTTCCGGACCAGAGTTCCTTACCTGTAGTATGGACTATTTTAGCCGTCTCATACGTCAAAGCAAGGATGGCGCTCCTTAGATTGATTGTACATGTGTATCAGTGCATAGAAAAAATCTGGATCCGCCAATAAACATTTGCAGTAAGCTTGCAGAACAACATGTCGCATAATTCGTCTCCTGCATGACACAACACAAGGAGTGCACCGGTTTAGACTGCGGCCATGAGTGGGTCTTCGCCCCTCACGGCAAAAGCTCCGAAGCCGTAGACGTAAAGAAACGGTTCAGATGGAATGCTTTTCCCCATAATCTGATAATGAAAAGAAATTTAAGGATCATGATCACATTGTGTGAAAGACCAAAAACAAAAGTCAGAACTAGAGCCGAATTTAGAGAGCCAGTACCGTAAGTCGGTAGCAGTAGACAGGCTGGGTGATGTACTTAATGAATTGAGGCTATGAGAGCGTCTATGGTACAAAACGTAAGCAAATTATTTATTTATTTATTTATTTATGCATTTATTTTACCTGGCAAGATTAGGGCCTTCAGGCCCTCTCTTACACCTAACCAGGCATACTCAGATTGAACGAGTTACGGTGCAATAGAATCTTAAATGAATCAATAAATGGCAAATGTTGATGTTAAATTAAAGTACATTAAGGAACTTGATTTTCGCGACTTTTTCGCAGCACTGTTAGGTGAATGAACGTAACAATGGAAAGTATTTGAGTGGAAGGAAAATACCAACTAATAGGTGTTGTTTAGTATGTTAGGAATATACAGGGTGGTTATAATCAAACTTTCGCTACTTGAGCTGGTGCAGACGGAAAATTATTTACTGCATGAGTACCCAACTTTATAGGAATGATGTTCAGACTGAGCGCTGCAGGATTTGCGTTGTTAGCAGTGTTAGAGTCATGATGTAGAAGAAGACTTGCAGTTAGGCGCCGGTACTGGTATGGTGACGTACGTTTGAACACAAACATCAGTGTGCATTACAGTTGCAGACAATCAATATGGGTCTCGATAAGATGAGTATTATTGTTAAAACAACAGTAACAGTGCAGCTTCTCTACGAGAGTTCTGATACATTAAAGCAATACGGAAACATGATTCGGATATTCGAATTAAGTGGTATTTTGGGAATTGCTCCTTAGAGAGCCCGACGCCCAATTGCGCCACAAATTGTTGCCGAAGTTACCGTAGCCATGGCTGAGAATGCTGGACGCAGTGTGTGATCTTCAGTCAGTACACGAGCTGTGCCACGACAGTTGAACACCCCATGGTCCACCATTCGGAAAGTGCTACGGCAGTTATGAAATGCGTTTCCGGCTGTTGTGGATACACATGGTCATCACACTGAATAACGTTTATCTGGAATGTAAATGTGGTATGCAATTATAAATGTTACCCTCTCATGTGGAAAATAAAATGTGTTCCTTTAGATGGTACATTCGTTATTTCTCTTTCACATATCCTTACAAATGCTTCCACAAAGATACACTGTTCTACGATCACTTGTTTTTCATGGGGGCCGCCTTAAGTAGCGGAAGTCCAATCATAACCACCCTCCATTTGTACATGACGTGACAGACATGTGGAACACTAAATTCGTTATAGAAATGTTAACCTAGTTTTGAACGTTAGAATATGAGCAAACATTACAAATGTAAAAATCTTATTAATAGCAATAGTTCAGTCTGAAATATTACGGTGTCATCAACTTACAATTTCTAAGTGATAAAAGTTGTGACTTATTTAGAAATTTAATGAAAAGTATTGTTATACTCCAACTTAGTTTTTTTCTACAGGTGCAAAAGTCACAAAATTTATATGATGACTGGAAACAATAAGAAGATAATTCCAAAATTTCGATCAATTCTAATAAGAGCATTTAGAGAGAGATACATCACATTAGCAAAATTGGAAATTGCTCAAAAAATCAGTTGAAGTAAAAATTTCGTTCAATTCTAATAAGAACATTTAGAGACAAATACCTCACATTAGCAAAATTGAAAATTGCAGAAAACATCAATTAAAGAAAAACACCAAAAATTCATATTATTTTAAACATACACTCCAAAATATATGAATCCATATTCATTTGCTGCAGATTCTTTATCTTGGTTCTTATGCTTATTTTTTACATAATTACCCACGCTTATTTTCCTTCGGACCGCTATAAACTTATATTCACATTTTTTTGTTCGCAGGACATTAATGTTTTGTAGAGCTGCAAAGCACTAGTACCCCTACTCCAACACCCATTCTTCAGTGCAGTACTATAATGAGGCAGCCAGTCAGAATGTACTTGTGACATTATACACTCCTGGAAATTGAAATAAGAACACCGTGAATTCATTGTCCCAGGAAGGGGAAACTTTATTGACACATTCCTGGGGTCAGATACATCACATGATCTCACTGACAGAACCACAGGCACATAGACACAGGCAACAGAGCATGCACAATGTCGGCACTAGTACAGTGTATATCCACCTTTCGCAGCAATGCAGGCTGCTATTCTCCCATGGAGACGATCGTAGAGATGCTGGATGTAGTCCTGTGGAACGGCTTGCCATGCCATTTCCACCTGGCGCCTCAGTTGGACCAACGTTCGTGCTGGACGTGCAGACCGCGTGAGACGACGCTTCATCCAGTCCCAAACATGCTCAATGGGAGACAGATCCGGAGATCTTGCTGGCCAGGGTAGTTGACTTACACCTTCTAGAGCACGTTGGGTGGCACGGGATACATGCGGACGTGCATTGTCCTGTTGGAACAGCAAGTTCCCTTGCCGGTCTAGGAATGATAGAACGATGGGTTCGGTGACAGTTTGGATGTACCGTGCACTATTCAGTGTCCCCTCGACGATCACCAGAGGTGTACGGCCAGTGTAGGAGATCGCTCCCCACACCATGATGCCGGGTGTTGGTCCTGTGTGCCTCGGTCGTACGCATTCCTGATTGTGGCGTTCACCTGCACGGCGCCAAACACGCTTACGACCATCATTGGCACCAAGGCAGAAGCGACTCTCATCGCTGAAGACGACACGTCTCCATTCGTCCCTCCATTCACGCCTGTCGCGACACCACTGGAGGCGGGCTGCACGATGTTGGGGCTTGAGCGGAAGACGGGCTAACGGTGTGCGGGACCGTAGCCCAGCTTCATGGAGACGGTTGCGAATGGTCCTCGCCGATACCCCAGGAGCAACAGTGTCCCTAATTTGCTGGGAAGTGGCGGTGCGGTCCCCTACGGCACTGCGTAGGATCCTACGGTCTTGGCGTGCATCCGTGCGTCGTAACGGTCCGGTCCCAGGTTGACGGGCAGTGCACCTTCCGCCGACCACTGGCGACAACATCGATGTACTGTGGAGATCTCACGCCCCACATGTTGAGGAATTCGGCGGTACGTCCACCCCGCCTCCCGCATGCCCACTATACGCCCTCGCTCAAAGTCCGTCAACTACACATACGGTTTACGTCCACGCTGTCGCGGCATGCTACCAGTGTTAAAGACTGCGATGGAGCTCCGTATGCCACGGCAAACTGGCTGACACTGACGGCGGCGGTGCACAAATGCTGCGCAGCTAGCGCCATTCGACGGCCAACACCGCGGTTCCTGGTGTGTCCGCTGTGCCGTGCGTGTGATCATTGCTTGTACAGCCCTCTCGCAGTGTCCGGAGCAAGTATGGTGGGTCTGACACACCGGTGTCAGTGTGTTCTTTTTTCCATTTCCAGGAGTGTATGCAGTAATAAATTACATGATCTTTGTTAGAAGGTCAAAAATATGCATTATTTTCATAACGTACAATTCGTGGTTAGAGATATCTGCCTCTGAATTGCGTTCACATACATAGCTCTGGGTTTCATCAGCGCAGTATTAAAATTATGCAGCCATTCGTATAAAAATGGTGTCAAATTGAAAGATATTCATTATTTCTGTAAACTCAACTTGAAAGTCATAGATAATTTCGTGATATGTTTGCCATGTCAAGTCAGAACGCATCTGTGTTCGCAGAAACCATACACAAAACTATAGCAAATTGCCCTCCATGTTACAGTATAACCATATCGAAATCACCATGTTACAGTGAAATTGTAACAAATTTCCCTTCATATTACAACAAAATTGTAACAAATAACTCATGTTACAACAAAACTGTAACAAATTGCCCTACATGTTACCGTGAAATGGAAACAAATGTCCCTCAACGTAGTAACGTGATCTATCTTACAACTAAATTTTAAGAAATTTCCTCTCCTTGTAACAGCGAAATTGTAACAAATCGTCAATGTTATAGTGATCATGCAACAAATTACTGTCCATGTTACTAGTAGCAGACACCTTTCACCTTCATCTCAGTAGCCGACACCTCCCACAGTAGCTGACAACCACTGCCTTGCGCTACTGTTTGCGCCACATTCAAAAAGGTATAAATACTCGAGTACTGATGTTAATAAAATACACAAATACAGACACACACACACACACGAGCGCGCGCGCGCGCGCTCTTTATGGACATCAGTGCAGCCACTTGTTGTTAGTTCTATCGCCTTACACCGAGGTTGTGTAAAAGTATGTTATCACTGTCGGTAAAAGGTCTCGTCCTGTGCTTTTAGCCGTGTTTTAACTGCATGAATTATGCTCTCAACATCTTAAAACTGTGTTACATGTAGAGAATAACAGACAAACATTTGTAGGTCCAAGAACCCCAGATCTGGGCTATAGGGTGGAAGAGACATTTATGTCCAACCCAGTTTGGTGATACGTTCGTGGGGTCTAAGACTTGTATGTTTGTGTGTATTGCTGTGTTTAGCAAAATTTCTTTTGTATTCTTGTCAGACTTAACATGTCAGAAAGTGTGCTTTTGTTAGTTTTCAGTCTCCTCATATGCCTCTAAATTAATGGTTGTTTCTTATGACTACACGTCAGCGAGAGTGACACGTTCACTATCCCAAAAGATATTCATGATGACTTTGCCAGTTGAGGGAGCTGCCTTGAATTTCTTCTTATTTGGTAATTGCGAATGGTACCACTCTGGTGACTGCCTATTTTTCGGTTTCAAGCGATGCACCCAAGTTTCATCACCTATACCAATATCTGACAGAAAGACCTCTTGATTGACCTCAAACTACACCAATAGTTAGCATGAAATGGTTTTTCGTTGAGTATTGTGGTTTGTTGTGAGATTTCGTGGAATACATCTTGATCACACTTTTGAAAATTCAAGAGTCTCATCCACTGTACACCCACTTCCAATGCTCACCGACGGCCGCAGAGCCAACTGTCGTGATGAGATGAGCTGATTTGCACAAATAATGACGTCCGTCCGACTCACTAAGTCACCAGCAGTACCTGTGACAAGACATCTCGAACGTGGCCAGTCGTGACAGTTTCTGCACTTCCTGGAGTTGTAATTCTCTTTAACGATGGCCCAACACTTCTTCTGACAACCCCATCATTGCCATACACAGCTCATTAGTGCTTATGAATGTTCTCCACGGTTCTTTTTCTACAGCCAAAAATTTAATTGCAGCACATTGTTTTAATGAGTGTCTTGTGTAGACCCTATTTAAAATGGTTCACTATGACTCTGCCAGCTGCCGAAGTTGCTCGAAACTTCGCACACGTGAAGAATAAATATCTTATTCGAAGCAACTAAATGGAAATTTTTCTATTTATATACACTCCTGGAAATTGAAATGAGAACACCATGAATTCATTGTCCCAGGAAGGGGAAACTTTATTGACACATTCCTGGGGTGAGATACATCACATGCTCACACTGACAGAACCACAGGCACATAGACACAGGCAACAGAGCATGCACAATGTCGGCACTAGTACAGTGTATATCCACCTTTCGCAGCAATGCAGGCTGCTATTCTCCCATGGAGACGATCGTAGAGATGCTGGATGTAGTCCTGTGGAACGGCTTGCCATGCCATTTCCACCTGGCGCCTCAGTTGGACCAGCGTTCGTGCTGGACGTGCAGACCGCGTGAGACGACGCTTCATCCAGTCCCAAACATGCTCAATGGGGGACATATCCGGAGATCTTGCTGGCCAGGGTAGTTGACTTACACCTTCTAAGGCACGTTGGGTGGCACGGGACACATGCGGACGTGCATTGTCCTGTTGGAACAGCAAGTTCCCTTGCCGGTCTAGGAATGGTAGAACTATGGGTTCGATGACGGTTTGGACGTACCGTACACTATTCAGTGTCCTCTCGACGATCACCAGAGGTGTACGGCCAGTGTAGGAGATCGCTCCCCACACCATGATGCCGGGTGTTGGCCCTATGTGCCTCGGTCGTATGCAGTCCTGATTGTGGCGCTCACCTGCACGGCGCCAAACACGCATACGACCATCATTGGCACCAAGGCAGAAGCGACTCTCATCGCTGAAGACGACACGTCTCCATTCGTCCCTCCATTCACGCCTGTCGCGACACCACTGGAGGCGGGCTGCACGATGTTGGGGCGTAAGCGGAAGACGGCCTAACGGTGTGCGGGACCGTAGCCCAGCTTCATGGAGACGGTTGCGAATGGTCCTCGCCGATACCCCAGGAGCAACAGTGTCCCTAATTTGCTGGGAAGTGGCGGTGCGGTCCCCTACGGCACTGCGTAGGATCCTACGGTCTTGGCGTGCATCCGTGCGTCGCTGCGGTCCGGTCCCAGGTCGACGGGCACGTGCACCTTCCGCCGACCACTGGCGACAACATCGATGTGCTGTGGAGACCTCTCGCCCCACGTGTTGAGCAATTCGGCGGTACGTCCACCCGGCCTCCCGCATGCCCACTATACGCCCTCGCTCAAAGTCCGTCAACTGCACATACGGTTCACGTCCACGCTGTCGCGGCATGCTACCAGTGTTAAAGACTGCGATGGAGCTCCGTATGCCACGGCAAACTGGCTGACACTGACGGCGGCGGTGCACAAATGCTGCGCAGCTAGCGCCATTCGACGGCCAACACCGCGGTTCCTGGTGTGTCCGCTGTGCCGTGCGTGTGATCATTGCTTGTACAGCCCTCTCGCAGTGTCCGGGGCAAGTATGGTGGGTCTGACACACCGGTGTCAATGTGTTCTTTTTTCCATTTCCAGGAGTGTATTTACAACTCCAGAAATGTTGAGGCATTATTTATTGAACAACATTTTTGCAGTTGTGCGTGTGACTATTCAATACACAGGCAGTATGAATAACAACACTGTCAGCTGCACAAACTTTCTTGTTTTATCAACTCACATGATGCATCAAAGACGCGTGAAAATGTAGTAATATTTCCAGTTTTTTCACGAGATTCGTCCCTACACAGTGAGACTGAAAGCATCTGTATATTTCTCTCCACTTCTAATGGATGTGGTAGGAACTGACATAATTCCAAAAACTTTTGATGTGACGTAGTAAAGTAAGTGACGAACGTGAACTCGTGTTGCAGGATGCCATATAAGAATGCTGAACGGCACGGGTATACTGATACCTGTGAAGGCAGAGCTGGAGTGTCAGCTAATATTGATGTGACACTTGCAAACAGAATGACGGCCCCAGTTATTGATGGATGGAAGTTACACCAATATACTATCAGAAGCTATCGTAATGCAATTGGTTATTACATTCGTTGTTACATCATCGCCCACAACTTCTGCTGTAGACGATTCGCACAACGATCCATTGCAACTAGATATAAAAATAGTAAAACAGGGCGAAATTTCAATCAGAATTAGAACAATTAATAGTACTAATCATACAGACATCATTGACTGTAGGGCGTACGTTGCAGAAGTTGCGCTTCAAGTGGCACAAGAAAGAACCAGTCCTAGGAAACGAACTTTAGGTATCGCAAGAAAACCTAGGTGCAATGAACTATTACTACTTAGAGATGCCATGGAAAGATCTAAGCAGTAGTACTTAATAGAACAGTGCCTTGTGCACATTTACATCAGAATATTTTTTATTTTTTGTGTATAATGTGTGTGAAAAATCAAGCATCATCAACATGAAGGCTGGAGAGAACATGCACTTTATTAGACGTGATACTACTGGAAGTGCTATGCCCATTGCTTTGTGACACTACTAGTCACAGCCTCCATTTACATGTAATCTATAGTTTTTATAGGTGGTCACATTTACAGGAAGCCACTGAACCCACCCCCTGCAGTAGGTGGATGTGGTCTCATCCAGTAGATATGAGAAGAGCGTGGAGAGATTGGCCGCCGCTAATGGCGCAAGGAAAAAAAATAAACTGTTTAACAATTAACCGTGTTGATATCGTCTGCTGTGACTACAAACACAGTGTCATTTCTACAGTGTCGTTTCCTCCAAGTAGCTTTACAAAGAAACGACTTCTACCCAACAAACGTCTATCACTATAATGGTTGGTGTGGCAGCGCTGCTTTTGGTTCACCCAGTTGCCGCCTACACATCTCAGTCATGTTCAAAAATGGTGTTGTTGTTGTTACTTCACAACTGTATTGCAGGATCACAGTGGTAGCGGGGGCTAAAGCGAATATGCTATTTGACTGAAGGCTTACGGTTCTGACGAGTGAGGGTTAGAGCAAGACGCAATGGTGGACGTAGAAAGCAAGAAAGGTGGAGGGTTTTCGTAATGACTTCCCCTGCAGCCATTGCTTTTATCGCTCCCAAGTTTCGATTTATATGATCTGCTGTGTAAATAAAATCAATTTACGAATAAGTGTACTGTGGCGATTAATAATATTAGAGGAGTTTGTCGTTAGGCTTGTATACAGTTACGAGGGTAATCCCAAAAGTAAGGTCTCCAATTGTTTTGTAAGTGCAGAACTCTGTTTGTGTGGCAGTTGGTCACACTGTTATGAAGAGGGCTTCACGCGCTGTGTGTACACATGAGCACGCCGCGCTGAGCCGTTGAGAATTGAGCTCCCGTTGGATGTTACCGCCAAGTGCGAAATGCGCGCAGTTATTCGGTTTTTGAACTCAAAGGGCACTGCGCCGATAGAAATCCATCGCCAATTGACAAAAGTGTATGGTGAGTCGTGCATGGATGTCAAAAATGTTCGTTAGTGGTATAGAGAGTTTGCAGCTGGTCGGACGAAATTCACGACGAACAAAGGAGCGGGAGACCGTCAATTTCTGAGGAGACAATGTTGAAGGTTGAGCAAAGCATGCGTGAAGATCGGCGGATCACCCTGGATGATCTCTGCACGTTGGTTCCTGAGGTTTCCCGAAGCACCGCTCACAGAATTTTAACGGGAACACTGAACTACCGGAAGGTGTGTCCAAGATGGGTGCCAGGCATGATGACTGAGGACTACATGCGGCAACGAGTTGATGCTTCCCTCGCATTTCTTCACCGCCTTGCAGCCGAATAGGACAACTTCTGGACTCAATTTTCACGGGTGACGAAACCTGGGCATACCACTTTACACCTGAGACCAAGCAACAATCACGCCCACCGAGCGCGGTGGCGCAGTGGTTAGCACACTGGACTCGCATTCGAGAGGACGACGGTTCAATCCCGTGTCCGGTCATCCTGATTTAGGTTTTCCGTGATTTCCCTAAATCGCTCCAGGCAAATGCCAGGATGGTTCCTTAAAAAGGGCACGGCCGACTTCCTTCCATAATCCGATGAGACCGATGACCTCGCTGTTTGGTCTCTTCCACGAAACAATCCAACAATCACGCCAGTGGCGGCATCCTTCTTCGCAGCATGGCGGCGAGCTGGTATGACATGGGCAGACTAAAACTGCCAGTACAAAATGCAGCCACAGAAATGGAGATTACGTCGAAAAATAGCTAAATGTTCAAGCTGTAGACTGATGTAAACCATTGTAGAAATAAACAGGTCTATGAACTTACAAAAAGATAGGAGACGTTACTTTTGGGATTACCCTCTTATAATCTGTTCATCTGCGTTTTAATGTTGTAGTAACGTACGGTACCTAATTGTCTGGTGGCACCCGTCCATAAGCACAGCACATCATCCACATATTGAACGAATATTAAATTTTGCAGCTCACTGGCTCTTTCTATAGCAATTTTTTTTTTCGAAATTGTCCATGTCGGCTTCAGATAGTATAGGACCCATAGGAGAACGTATGCTCCAAGATTATTACACAGATAAGTAGTCTGTCATTGGTCATAAGCTGGATTGCTCAACTATATGGTGTAGTAAGAAGACTGAAACTACGCCTTATTTATGTAGTACGTATTTTGTTGTCAATCTCATACGAATGAAATTCTAACACATGCTAAAGCATCGAAAATCTTAATGTTCTTTTCTAATAACTTCGCTAAACGTTTATCCCATGTAACTCTTAAGTTTTTTTATTAAAACCACTTATAAACTTAAAATATGCGCAGAAGAAATTGCAGAAAGGTTCTTTTCGTATGGGGGACGCGATTTTGGCATTTCCGTCAGAAGTGCAACATCGCTTCGGTACGGTTCTGTTACGCATAACACGACTTTGGGATACAATTTAATCAGTATTTTCACTTAAAGTTGCTAGTCTTTTATTAATACCTCTATTTTTGTAATATAACGCTTTCAATAGTTGGTGTAGAATAGTTGCCTCTTGACAACAATGTAATATTCATTAAAACTGAAAAGAGAGTAATTATAAAACGCTAGATTGGCAGAAATGGTATTGTTGCTTCGTTATATGTAGCATCCAAATAGTACGCTATGCAGGTAACCACCTTGAGTCTGTAGAGAGGACGGGAGAAAGTAATGGACGGGAATGATATTTATTTGTATGTAGAAGGTCGGCACTGTCAGAGTGTACCAAGGTAACCCTGCACCCTTGGCAGAAGTGCCAAAGTTGCGCTCCCCTCAAGGAAAACTACTTCCTTACAATTTTTTTCTACATGTATTTAGGAAATTTTGCAAGTTTTAACGTATATTATGTAATATTACATCAGTGATTTGTACGGATGAGAAATATTCCAAATATTGTATTGAAAATGAAACAAAATATATGTCTTAGTCTAAAGAGGAAATACTTACTGAAGTTCTGCAAAATTATATTTACTTTCAATGAACAACTATTAACCACTATCAAATCATGTACGCCGGCCAGAGTGGCCGAGCCGTTCTAAGCGCTACAGTCTGGAACCGCGCGACCGCTACGGTCGCAGGTTCGAATCCTGCCTCGGGCATGGATGTGTGTGATGTCCTTAGGTTAGTTAGGTTTAAGTAGTTCTAAGTTCAAGGGGACTGATGACCTCAGCAGTTAAGTCCCATAATGCTCAGAGCCATTTGAACCAACCAAATCTTGTACGAGTATATCTTCCTACAGCCGTATGCTTGTTATTAAGAATCTAATGACTCCTAGATTATATGGCTTACCTAAATTACATAAAGATGGCATTTCAGTACGCCCTGTAGTGTCATCCACTTCTGGTCGTTCATACCTAATAGCGAAAGAGCTAGATTACACCATTAAAAAGAAAAACAATTTTGAAACTAAGTTTGGTGTCAAAAATTCCATAACTCTTGTTGATAAAATTAAAGATTATACAAATCCCTTTCAGTTCTAAACTAGTATTATTTGATGCCACTAGCTTATTTACAAATGTTCCTACTGATGAGTGATAAACATATTAACAAATCTGTTGCACAAATCCAAAGTAAATCCTGTAGAATTAGATGACAATCTTTGCTACTGAAATTTGTGTAAAACAAAATGATTTCCAGTTTCAGAACACATATTATAATCAGTCTGATGTCCTAGCTAGGTGTTCTCCTGTGGGTCCTATACTATCTGACATGGACAATTTCGAAAAAAAAATTGCTACAGAAAGAGCCAGTGGGCTGCAAAATTTAATATTCTTCCAGATATGTGGATGATGTGCTGTGCTTATGGACGGGTGCCGCCAGACAATTAGGTACTGTTGGTACTGTACGTTACTACTTGAAACTCCTAACATGGGAAAATTCGTTCCACAATGGCGTGCGAGGCTCTGCTGTAAATTTGTTGGCCCTTTATATAAATATTAGTGCAAGGGGACACTTATTTAGCATTTACAGAAAAATCATAGTTACAAATACCGTAATCCCTGCAACTCAAAGCACCGCCCAACCACGGACACGCGACTTTCCTTTCAATGGTGCATCGTCTCGTGTGAGTTACATTATACGAGTATGAAACTGCCCCTCAAACAGAACTACAGACGATCAAAATATCATTTCCAGTAACAGCTGCAGCTCTGCTCTGATTGGTAATATACTACGAGAAAAGAAAATGAGTAAATTTATGCCACTTACGTATGCTGGCCGACAGGAAACCCTCAGTAGTCACGAAAAATGATGGCAAAATTCCAGATAACCTTAGTAAAAAGTTGAAGACTCGCAACTACAGACGTGCATTTTATAATTCCAACTGCATATCAGAATTTTTATTCAATAGTAAAAAAGAACTGCAACCTTTGGCACAGAGTGGTGTACATAAAATCACGTGCAAGAAATCTGGGAAAGTATATATTGGCCAGTCAGGCAGAGCTGTGCCAGTTAGGTTATCTGAACATGAGAGAAGCTGGAGATTAAGAAAGAAAAATTTAACCTTTGCCAGTAATCTTCTAAGAGAAAAACACTGATATTATGTAGAAAGTAAAATTTTAAATTCTGTAAACAAAAGTAGAAAAATAAATGTAAATGTCGTGTGACTAGGGCCTCCCGGCGGGTAGACTGTTCGCCGGGTGCAAGTCTTTGGATTTGACGCCACTTCGGCGACTTGCGCGTCGAAAGAAAAGTACAAAGCTGACACTGCTAGAAATACTCGAAAAATCAACAAACATTTGACACAGAACTCCAGCTTATTATTAAATGATGAAACTCAGTTTCCTTTTTCCCTTCTTTTAAATAAAATTTAGTTACAAATAAAAGCTTGAAATTGTATATTCAAATATTTTTTTCAGTTGTTACTAGTATCACATCACAAAGAAGACTTTGCTTTCTTTTTTCAATGTAATTATTTCCGTGTGACATAAAATGTATTACCTTCCTATGTAAACACCCTACATGTCATCATTTTTGTGCCGACTGTATAAATAATATCTGTGTAAGTCGCACGTCATTGTATCTTTGTTTTCGACATTTAGAAACCAAAAGCCGGTTCGTGGCCAAATAAACGTAATTTTGCAGAATCAAGAATTGTTTCCAATTTAATACTACAGTCATACTCTGCCAAGAAACAATGAAAAATTTTATTAATATGGTATGTCTTAGCGTCTAGGGCAGAAACTGCACATTGATTTTAGTATGATGTGTAGTAAAGAAGAGATTTTATTTGCTCTTCATAAATTATTAAGAGTGTATAAATCATTAACGATAAATTAAGAGAAAAGGGTTATAATTAAGTGCTGAGAACACATTCCTTTCCAGGAATTGCGTTTTTATAATAAATTTACTTTCT
Organism: Schistocerca gregaria; assembly: GCF_023897955.1. NCBI lineage: Eukaryota > Metazoa > Arthropoda > Insecta > Orthoptera > Acrididae > Schistocerca > Schistocerca gregaria. Next base: position 555,691,708 of record NC_064931.1, read on the forward strand.
ATTTCTTTGCTTTAGGCGAAGAAAACTCAATGACAATGTCAGTGCTGCGAGTTCATAGAGGGAGAACGGGAGGATGACTGCTAGTGACAGGAAGTGAATATGTAGTGAGTTTTATGACAGGTGCAATGATGAAAATTCAGATCGACAATGATGGTAGGCTCAACTGGTGCAAACTGTGCCTGTAAGTCTAACAATTACCACAAAACTCAGACAGAAGAAAGGAGAAGACTGCCTGTCCCGGTGTGATAAAAATGTGGATAGGAGGCTTCAACAAATATAAGTTTTGTTTTTAAAAGATAGAACCTCCTCCAAAGGTCATGGAAAATCAAAGAGTGTTAAGTTTCTTTAATGTGCAAGAAAGTTGTCATCTTAATGAAAAAGTAGTCTATGAGAGACTGATAGTGGGAGAAGGAATGGATCCATAAAATTAGAAGCAGTGAAGTAAACGATGTCATGGACTGTGATCTAAATTAGTCAGATATTATCTGTGATGCCACACATTAAAATTTTGGTAGAAAGACGGGTGCCAAGCGGTATACTCGGTATATTCCTTCTTATAATCGATAAGGTGAATGAGTGGAAGAAATGAAGACGTTAGCGTTGGTGTTAAAGAGTATGAAGAAGGAAAGGGAGTGGAAATAAGTGGGAGATTTGGACGAAGGAGAGAATGACCAAACGGAGTTTACTAGAGATGCTATGAGTCGGGTGAAGATGGATAAAGATTGGAGGATGATACTGAAAATGAATGAGAGGAGAATTGTGAATTTGAAGAGTGGTTAAACACCAATTAAAAAGCGTAAATCAATCAGTAATGGAGTAGTTGGAACCAGTGCTGGTCAACAGGTGGGTGTGATTGTTGTGTTGTCGGTCACAAAGAAGGCATATCAACTGGATGTAGGCATAGAATAGAAGACAGACGATGTTTTCTTCTTCAACACTTCATGTATTAGCCTTTTACCTCTTACGGTGCCAAGATCTTACTTGGCTTACTGGATTATATAGTCTCCCACTGTTCATTCTGTCAAGATGTTCGCTCCATTTTCTTCTGATGTCTTCCATTTTATTTCTTACGTGAAATATGTTTAATTCTTTCTTAATATCACTGTTTATTAATCTGTCTACTGAGGAACAGCTTTGCACAGCCATCAGAAACCTCATTTCAGCTGCGTAGATTTTACTTTCTTGTCGTTTGTAAGTGACCTACTAGTCACTCCCGTTTACTTCATAAAATTTCATTCAGTTTTTTTTTTCGCTTTGTTTGTGAGGCATCTGTTTATTGTTCCACATATGTTTCCGAACTATGCTACATCCGTCTCTATATCTTTATCATACTCGTATGTGATATCACATCCCACATAATTAAAATGGCTGACCTATTCTTAGTTAATTGATTTGTTAGTGTCTAGTTCCATGGATCCTTTTCACTATAAATCGTAATTATGTGGAACAAGTCATTTTATATTCACATCACAATTTTTTGTTAATATGACTGCATACTGATCATTTAAAAGTTTTTTTCGAAAAATACGTACAGTTGTGAGTTATTAATTCCTGCTCACCACCTTTTACACTCTATAATTAAAGAAATTATTTTACAGAATAAAAGGAGCTGTCAGGGACAATTTTTTCAGTTTGTCTCTAAAATTTACTTTTCCGTCTGTAAGACATTTTATATCACTAGATAAGTGACCAAAGGTTTTGGTTCCAGAATTGCGTATACCTTTTTGTGCTAAAGAAAACCTTAATGTGACTAATGACGTCATTTTTTTCTGCTGGCATTTTGATCATGCACAACATTGAATTGGAGCGCATTATTTACAACTAACTTCATGAGGCAATAACCATATTGTGAATCACTACGGTAGTAAAAATGCCTAACTCGTTAGACAGGTGTCTATAAGTTGATCTTGGGTGTGCACCACGTATTATCCTTATAGTACGTTTTTGAGCAATCGAAGACTTTCTTTCTTGAAGATAAGTTACCCCAGAGTGTGGGCGACAAGGCAGGTTGTAAATATAGAAGTAATAAGATGAAAGCATGATTGACAAACAACAAAATGATTTATTGGAAGGAAAGGATACAGAAGTACCACATAGGAGGAGGCACTGCGGAAAATTTCAGTCTTTCCAAGATCGATCCGACGAGTACCACAGCCAGAAACAGAGAGAGTGAGCTGCCTCCCAGGTCCGCTACAGCTAAAACTCGCCCGATCTGATCGGGGAAAGCTTATTGGTCACCGCGGAACCGCTGCACCATCAGCGGTGACACCGCAGTGTCAGCACTGGCGGTATTTCACGTGGGCCCTCGCCTCTGTCCCACTCTCGTATGAAGGGCAAAAAGTATACAGGCTATTACAATACTCAATTACACATTTTACATTCCTCTCCCTTCAGAAAAGTCCACGTAATGTGGTTATTTTTTTCTGTTTGGTGGCCTATAGTTAAGAGAAGGATTTTTAAAGGAAAAGGAAACTTTAATGGTGTTACATTCACAGTATGCAATTTGAAAAGGTCATGATACCAACAACAACACTAACATTTATGTGACTGAACAGTAGCTGTGGCTTGGAGGCGGTAGAAGGGATAGAGTAGCCGCCAGGCTGGTACTGATAGCCATGTGAAGGTGGGCTGAAACTTCTACGACTCGTGTGAGCATAGTGAAATGGTAATTACTATGTTATAATCCCAAAGGGAAGGCTATGGAATATCACAATTTAAAGCTAGTAGTTGATACAACGAAAACAGAAATTTGCAGTAATTATTATGGTTTTTACTTATCATTTGCTTCTTACTTTGAGGAGGAAATGATAGCATATGATTTCTTTAAGACTAGCAATAACAAAATCGAAGTGAAGTAATTGATTTGTCTTTCTGGGAATTGTGAGAAATTGACATAAACTAAACCTATTTAGGTCACCATTATGTGGTACGCTATGTCACGTAAATAGCTACATATTCCCAGTGCCTTATTATGTTCTAAATTAAATACTTAAATCTGGACTAAGAAAACAAGGGGGCATTAAACTGACATCTTTTATGTGTCTAGAAATAGGTTAAATATAGCGACATGATCAGTCTTATCTTCAGAACTTAATGATAAAGAGGGGAGAGAGATTTCCTATTATAGGTTTCATAATAGCCATAATATCTTCCTCTGGTACTCCTACTCACAAGATTCCATGATATGCCAAGAAAAGAACTACATACAATTGATCTCTTCAGCAACTGGGTGTTCTAGAAAAGCACATGGATGCAGAAATTAAAGGCTTCAGATTAACCAACGTTAACGTGATAAAGAAACTCTAAAATATTCCTAGGTGCCTGTATATAAGCATTATGTACATTCAACAGCTCAAATATATAATATACAAGGAACACAATAGCGCTAATTAATGAAGGAGTATGGAGAGATGTAGATAAGTAATGTTACCTTAAACTTCTTCCATAGCATATATATCGTTTTAAGTATACCGCTGTCTCAGATGTGTCTTCTTCTTCTTCTTCTCCTTCTTCTTATTCTTCTACTTTTAGTGTCCAACCATAAGGTTGGTTTGCAGCAGAGCGCCATTCCTCTCTTCTGTCTGCCTTCCTGTTCATTTCTATGTACATGTTACGTCCAACATCATTCATGGTCTGTTGGTCGCCCCAGCCGATTCCTTCCCTTAATAGCTCCTTCTGCTATTGCTCTGACGATGTTGTGTCTTAGGCTCTGTCCTACAAGTTTGTCTCTTATTGTTTGATGTGCCTCCCCAGAGATCTGGTTTCCTGTATCTCTTCATTTGTTACTTTGTCTCTCCACATGATCTTCATCATCCTTCTACAGCACCACATCTCCAGGGCCTCTAGCCGTCTTCTCTCTTCTCTTCCCATTGTCCAAGTTTCACATTCATATAGGGCCACACTCCAAACAAAAGCTTTCATGATACGTTTCCTTACCTTCAGACTGATGTTCTTATTGGTGAGTAAGTTCCTCCTCAGATTAAATGCAATTTTGGCCTATTGTATTCTGCTCACAATTTCTTTTCGGCCTCTACCATCCCTTGTGACTTTGCTTTTCAGGTTTTATTCCTCTATCACTTCCAGTTTCTCTCTTCCAATTCTCATTCTCAGAGTTCATATTCAATTTCTGTACCGCACACCATCACTTTAGTCTTTTCTTTGTTAATTCTCGTTCCATACCGATTGCATAGAATCCTTTCCATTGTTCTGAGGACTTCCTCTAGATCTTCTTTTGTCTCGTGACTTAGCAATATCATCTGCATAACTTAGCATGTCTATCTTATGCCCATTAATTTTGATCCCCAACTCAGTAGTTTCTTGAACTTGGTCTATAGCTTCCTGGATGTGAGCGTTGAATATAAGAGGAGGGAGAGCACATCCTTATCTTACCCATTTTCTAATATTTGCTTCTTGTTCCTGGTGGCAGTTCCTAATTACTGCCACCTTATTCTTATAGAAACTGAGTGTCACACGGATGTCTTTGTACTTCATTCCACTTTTCCTCAGCACTCTGAACATCTCTTGCCCGATAACGTTATCAAACGCCTTTCCCAGGTCTACATAGGTAATATAAGTTGGTTTATTTTTTCTGTAATTGGTTTTCGAAAAGGAATCTAGTGCCAGAATGTTACAGCGTGAAGTCAGCGCCGGCACGCCAGTCGGGAACGACAGAGAAGAGAAGGCTTTGAGAAGAGGTCAGGCAATCGCACGCTGACCTCCTCCCAGAGTGACAACGGCCCTTAGGTGGAGACGACATAGGTGCCGCGCCTGACTAGTGGCAGCCCACGTCGATAACAGCTTCAACGTTAGCCACTTCGTTAGGCGATGCATCATAGCCTTTTCAATAGCAATCTCCGCGTTGCACAGTTCAGTTGACAGACTTTTGTTAGAAGCGGTCACTAGGACCTGAAGTGTGACTTGTGTTTGTCTATTCTGAAGAAGACTGATTATTTTGTATGTCGCCCTTTCCTTGCGACACATCTGTGTAATTGCACTTGTGGATGATTATGTATAAAGGACTACAAGAATTCTCAGTTCGAAGTTAAGTATTTGTAATTGCCCTGTTGTAATAAAACTCATTAATACGAGTTGTTTCATTGTTTGTCTAGCGAACGGAGTATGCAGGATTTCTAGACACAACACAGTGACTAGATGTACAAATCACATGGTGCCGACAATATACACTACTGGCCATTAAAATTGCTACATCAAGAAGAAATGCAGATGATAAACGGTTATCCATTGGACAAATATATCATACTAGAACTGACATGTGATTACATTTTCACTCAGTTTGGGTGCATAGATCCTGAGAATCAGTACCCAGAACAACCACCTCTGGCCGTAATAACGGTCTTGACACGCCTGGGCATTGAGTCAAACAGAGCTTGGATGGCGTGTACAGGTACAGCTGCCCATGAAGCTTCAACACGATACCACAGCTCATAAAGATTAGTGACTGGCGTATTGTGACGAGCCAGTTGCTCGGTCACCATTGACCAGACGTTTTCAATTGGTGAGAGATCTGGAGAATGTGCTGGCAAGGCAGCAGTAGAACATTTTCTGTATCCAGAAAAGCTCGCACAGGACCTGCAACATGCGGTCGTGCATTATCCTGCTGAAATGAAGGGTTTCGCAGGGATCGAATGAAAGGTAGAGCCACGGGTCGGAACACATCTGAAATGCAACGTCCACTGTTCAAAGTGCCGTCAATGCGAACAAGAGGTGACCGAGACCTGTAACCAATGTCATCCCATACCATCACGCCGGGTGATACGCCAGTATAGCGATGACGAATACACGCTTCCAATGTGTGTTCACCGTGATGTGGCCAACCACGGATGCGACTATCATGATGCTGCAAACAGAACCTGCATTCATCAGAAAAAATGACGTTTTGCCATTCGTGCACACAGGTTCGTCGTTGAGTGCACCATCGCAGGCGCTCCTGTTTGTGATGCAGGGTCAAGGGTAACCGCAGCCATGGTCTCCGACCTGATAGTCCATGCTGCTGCAAACGTCGTCGAACTGTTCGTGCAGATGGTTGTTGTCTTGCAAACGTCCCCATCTGTTGACTCAGGGATCGAGACGTGGCTGCACGATCCATTACAGCCATGCGGATAAGATACCAGTGTTCACTCTGTCTGCTTGCCGGGGGTCTCATCCGAGATGTGGAGGAGGCCCTACCCGTGGCGATAGAGAGCACTGGGTGCCCCCGACTGCAAATTGTTGCTCATGTCGGCTCCAATGACTCCTGCCGTCTGGGTTCAGAGGTCATCCTCAGTTCGTACAGGCGGTTGGCGGAATTGGTGAAGGCAGAAAGCCTCGCTCGCAGGGTGGAATCAGAGCCAACTATTTGTAGTATCGTTCCCAGAACCGATCGCGGTCCTCTGGTTTGGAGCCGAGTGGAAGGCTTAAACCAGAGGCTCAGACGATTTTGCGGAGAGCTGGGGTGCAAATTTCTCGACCTCCGCTATCGGGTGGAGAAATGTAGGGTCCCCCTAAATAGGTCAGGCGTGCACTACACGCCGGAAGCGGCTACAAGGGTAGCGGAGTACGTGTGGAGTGCACATGGGGTTTTTTTAGGTTAGAGAATTCCCTCCCTAGGCCCGACAAGACGCCTCCTGAGACGCGGCAAGGTAGGAGTAGGCAAAATGCAACAGGGAATAACAATATTAATGTGCTTATAGTAAACTGCACGAGCGTCTATAGAAAGGTCCCAGAACTGCTTTCATTAATAAACGGTCACAATACCCATATAGTACTAGGGGCTGAAAGTTGGCTGAAACCAGATGTAAACAGTAACGAAATCCTAAACTCAGATTGGAATGTATACCGCAGAGACAGGCTGGACAGTGAAGGGGGAGGCATGTTTATAGCGATAAGAAGTGCAATAGTATCGAAGGAAATTGACGGAGATCCGAATTGTGAAATGATTTGGGTGAAGGTCACGGTTAAAGCAGGCTCAGACATGGTAATTGGATGTCTCTATAGGTCCCCGGGCTCAGCAGCTGTTGTGGCTCAGCACCTGAAGAATAATTTGGAAAATATTCCGAGTAGATTTCCCCACCGTGTTATAGCTTTTGGTGGAGATTTTAATTTGCCGGATATAGACTGGGAGACTCAAACGTTCATAACTGGTGGCAGGGACAAAGAATCCAGTGAAATATTTTTAAGTGCTTTATCTGAAAACTACCTTGAGCAGTTAAACAGAGAACCGACTCCTGGCGATAACATATTAGACCTTCTGGTGACAAACAGACCCGAACTATTTGAATCAGTTAATGCAGAACAGGGAATCAGAGATCATAAAGCGGTTACTCCATCGATGATTTCAGCCATAAATAGAAATATTAGAAAAGGTAGGAAGATTTTTCTGTTAGGGAAAAGTGACAAAAAGCAGATTACTATGTACCTGATGGCTCAACATAAAAGTTTTGTCTCAAGTACAGATAGTGTTGAGGATCAGTGGACAAAGTTCAAAACCATCGTACAATATGCGTTAGATGAGTATGTGCCAAGCAAGATCGTAAGAGATGGAAAAGATCCACCGTGGTACAACAACCGAGTTAGAAAACTGCTGTGGAAGCAAAGAGAACTTCACAGCAAACATAAACATAGCGAATGCCTTGCAGACAAACAAAAATTACGCGAAGCGAAATGTAGTGTGAGGAGGGCTATGCGAGAGGCGTTCAATGAATTCGAAGGTAAAGTTCTATGTACTTACTTGGCAGAAAATCTTAAGAAATTTTGGTACTATGTCAAAGCGGTAGGTGGATCAAAACAAATGTCCAGACACTCTGTGACCAAAATGGTACTGAAACAGAGGATGACAGACTAAAGGCCGAAATACTAAATGTCTTCTTCCAAAGCTGTTTCACAGAGGAAGACTGCACTGTACTTCCTTCCCTAGATTGTCGCACAGTTGGCAAAATGGTAGATATCGAAATAGACGACAGAGGGATAGAGAAGCAATTAAAATCGCTCAGAAGAGAAAAGGCCGCTGGTCCTGATGGGATACCAGTTCGATTTTACACAGAGTACGCGAAGGAACTTGCCCCCCTTCTTGCAGCGGTGTACCGTAGGTCTCTAGAAGAGCGAAGCGTTCCAAAGGATTGGAAAAGGGTACAGGTCATCCCCGTTTTCAAGAAGGGACGTCGAACAGATGTGCAGAACTATAGACCTATATCTCTAACGTCGATTAGTTGTAGAATTTTCGAACACGTATTATGCTCGAGTATAATGTCTTTTCTGGAGACTAGAAATCTACTCTGTAGGAATCAGCATGGGTTTAGAAAAAGACGGTCGTGTGAAACCCAGCTCGCGCTATTCGTCCACGAGACTCAGAGGGCCATAGACACGGGTTCACAGGTAGATGCCGTGTTTCTTGACTTCCGCAAGGCGTTTGACACAGTTCCTCACAGTCGTTTAATAAACAAAGTAAGAGCATACGGACTATCAGACCAATCGTGTGATTGGATTGAGGAGTTCCTAGATAACAGAAAGCAGCATGTCATTCTCAATGGAGAGAAGTCTTCCGAAGTAAGAGTGATTTCAGGTGTGCCGCAGGGGAGTTTCATAGGACCGTTGCTATTCACAATATACATAAATGACCTGGTGGATGACATCGGAAGCTCACTGAGGCTTTTTGCAGATGATGCTGTGGTGTATCGAGAGGTTGCAACAATGGAAAATTGTACTGAAATGCAGGAGGTTCTGCAGCGAATTGACGCATTGTGCACGGAATGGCAATTGAATCTCAATGTAGACAAGTGTAATGTGCTGCGAATACATAGAAAGATAGATCCCTTATCATTTAGCTACAAAACAGCAGGTCAGCAACTGTAAGCAGTTAATTCCATAAATTACCTGGGAGCAGGCATTAGGAGTGATTTAAAACGGAATGATCATATAAAGTTGATCGTCGGTAAGGCAGATGCCAGACTGAAATTCATTGGAAGACTCCTAAGGAAATGCAATCCGAAAACAAAGGAAGTAGGTTACAGTACGCTTGTTCGCCCACTGCTTGAATACTGCTCAGCAGTGTGGGATCCGCACCAGATAGGGTTGATAGAAGAGATAGAGAAGATACAACGGAGACCAGCGCGCTTCGTTACAGGATCATTTAGTAATCGCGAAAGCGTTACGGAGATGATAGATAAACTCCAGTGGAAGACTCTGCAGAAGAGACGTTCAGTAGCTCGGTACCGGCTTTTGTTAAAGCTTCGAGAACATACCTTCACCGAAGAGTCAAGCAGTATATTGCTCCCTCCTACGTATATCTCGCGAAGAGACCATGAGGATAAAATCAGAGAGATTAGAGCCCACACAGAAGCATACCGACAATCCTTCTTTCCACGAACAATACGAGACTGGAATAGAAGGGAGAACCGATAGGGGTACTCAGGGTACCCTCCGCCACACACCGTCAGGTGGCTTGCGGAGTATGGATGTAGATGTAGATGTAGATACCTGTCATCTCGACTGCTAGTGATACGAGGCCGTTGGGATCCAGCACGGCGTTCCGTATTACCCTCCTGAACCCACCGATTCCATATTCTGCTAACAGTCATGGGATCTCGACCAACGCGAGCAGCAATGTCGCGATACGATAGACCGCAATCGCCATAGGCTAAAATCCGACGTTTATCAAAGTCGGAAACGTGATGGTACGCATTTCTCCTCCTTACACGAGGCATCACAACTACGTTTCACCAGGTAACGCCGGTCAACTGCCGTGTGTGTAAGAGAAGTCAGTTGGAAACTTTGCTCATGTCAGCACGTTGTAGGTTTCGCCACCGGCGCCAACCTTGTGTGAATGCTATGAAAGCTAATCATTTGCATATCACAGCATTCACTACAGTGAATACCAACTACCTTTGCAGTCACCTCCTTCGCATTACTTACAACAAATTTCTTAACAGTAACTACTTTAACAGATAGTGTTATTTGAATCTGTTCATCTGGGCCTATTATTTACGCCAGAGACTGCTCTGTTACATTCTTCAGTCTCATAGCTGACAGTATCTTGCGAAATATTAATAGTTTTCTCATTTTCATTGACGTCTTTACTAGACTCCACGTAAAGGATTTAACTTACTCTGTGAGATTATTCGACCATTATTAAATTTAGTTTTTCCCAGATATTCACATCCCCTTGAGCCATTTCCTGCTCCTCATTCTTTATAGCAACGCTCAACCTAACTTTTTACTCTCCCACATTTCCAGAGACACTTTCTAATATATTTTCGTCCTCATGATACGTTAAATTACTCATTCTGACTTCTTAAACTTTCGTACAACCTTCTTCAGAATTCTTATCAGATTGTTCTGTTTCTCCACCTATACTTGTACAGCTGTTTGCGAAAGACTCGTCGGCAGTAAATTCTATTATAATCCCCTACTTTTGCATTTACATACTTTATCAACTTACCCGCATTCGTAACAGACTTTCCTGTTCTTTCATTGAGAGTACTTAGTTTCTCTTTAATATCCGCCAGTATATCAAACTCATCACAGGATTCTATAGATTCACCAATTTATTTTTGACCCTGATCGATAAGACCCCATATTTCAGTAACATCCCTACCAATTTCACCTAGTTTTTATACATTGAAGCGCCGAAGAAACTGGTATAGGCATCCGTATTCAAATACAGATATATGTAAACAGGCAGAATACGGCGCCGCGGTCGGCAACGCCTATATAAGATAGCAAGTGTTTGGCGCAGTTGTTAGATCGGTTACTGTTGCTATAATGGCATGTTATCAAGATTTAAGTGAGTTTGAACGTGGTGTTATAGTCAGTGCACGAACGATGGGACACAACATCTCCGAGGTAGCGATGAAGTGGGGATTTTCTAGTACGACCATTTCACGAGTGTACCTTGAACGTCAAGAATCCGGCAAAACAACAAATCTCTGACATCGCTGCGGCCGGAGAAAGATCCTGCAAGAACGGGACCAACGACGACTGAAGAGAACCGTTCAACATGACAGAAGTCCAACCCTGCTGCAAAATGCTGCAAATTTGAAAACTGGGCCATCAACAAATGTCAGCGTACGAACCATTCAACGAAACATCTTCGATATGGGCTTTCGGAGCCGAAGGCTCACTCGTGTACCCTTGATGACTGAACGACACAAAGCTTTACGCCTCGCCTGGGTGCGTCAACATCGACATTGGACTGTTGATGACTGGAAACATGCTGTCTGGTCGGACGAACCTCGTTTCAAATTGTATCGAGCGGTTAAACGCGTACGGGTATGAAGTCAGCCTCATGAATCTATGGAGCCTGCATGTCAGCAGCGGACTTTCCAAGCTGATGGGGGCTTGGTAATGACGTGGGCCATGTGCAGTAAGAGTGATATGTAACCCCTGATACTCAAACAGGTGACACGTACGTAAGCATCCTGTCTGATCACCTGTATCCATTCATGCCCGTTGTGCATGAAGACGGACTTGGGCAATTCCAGCAGGACAATGCGAACCCCACACTCCCAGAATTGCTACAGGGTGGCTCCCGGAACCCTATTCTGAGTTTAAACACTTCCGCTGGCTACCAAATTCCCCAGACATGAACATTATTGAGCATACCTGGGATGCCTTGCAACATGCTATTCAGAAGAGATCTCCACCCCCACGTACTCTTACGGATTTATGAATAGCCCTTCAGGATTCATGGTGTCAGTTTCCTCCAGCACTACTTCAGACATTAGTCTAGTCCGTGTCACGTCGTATTGCGGCACTTCTGCGTGCTCGCGGGTCCCTACACGCTATTAGGCAGATGTACCAGTTTATTTGGTTCTTCAGTGTATATCAACCTCCTTGATACCGTCCTACCAGATAGTGTTAATGTCTAGTATGTATCCTCCCTCTGTAACAGTTTTATTATTAATAGACCTTATTTTAAAACCAGTTTGTTCTCTCATAAACATCGGTTTGTTTTTCTCTCACCTTTCCACAATAGCCCGAATATGTTCACTTTGTTCTACCTGAAGTATCTCATCCTCTTCACCATTACATTTTGTTAAATCTACAGTTCTTTCAGTTCTTCTTGGAGCGTCACGTACTTCTAACGTACTCATTTCGCCTAGTATTACTTTAACTGATCTCGAAGAGAATGTACACCAAGATACTTAATTACTAAAATTCAGGCACCCTTGTCGCAAATGTAAAACTCGTCTTACGTTATGTAAGTTTCTGCGCTCTCCTGGCGATACAGCTGGTTGAAGGGTGTGCTGACGCCGCGAACGTGCGTCGAAATCCGTTGTGTGCGCCCCACGCTGCTGCTGTTGTGACGCACTGCGTTTCTTGTGCTCACTGCGCGCAGCGATCGTTCCTCCGAGTTACTTGTCAGTCCTTGCCACGGCTACTGTGGTGCCGTCTTCTTTCTTCTTCCTCACAATATCTCCTTTACGATCGATCGTTATGTTTCACATGCGAATGTTCGTAATCCTTAGAAGCGATTTAAATTTTCTTTGACGCGAACTTATTACCTTACGTGACACACTTCTCGCACTCCGCGACGCCTACAATTTCAACTCGACCTTGGTACCCGCAAGCCACAAATTTCGTCACTTTTAATTCACGTTTCACTTCCTGCTTCTCTTTCCGACGCAAGGTTATCCCCAGCATAGGCATTCCATGTGCAATATCTGCCATGTTTATCCCTATCCACAGCACAGAATTTCTAACAGGACTTTCCCCACACAACGGATGCCATTTGCAAAATCTCCCCAAGTACCAAACAGAAATAAAATTTTCTCAGATTATCAGCGATTCCGTATGAAGTGGTACAGAAGATGTACAGTATAACTGGTCCTGTCTTCCCACACGAGACTGCTTGTTGAATCTCGCATAGATGTTGTCCCTCAAAGCAGTTCTTATAGCGTAGATTCTGCAGAGGATGCAAGCAGGCTCCATATGATTATAATTGGACGAGTGGATAACTACTTTATTTGAATTAAGTCCCGGATGGTATTACGTTGTGTTTATTAGCAAACAAAGGAAAACAGTAATAATTTAACAATTTGAAACGCTTCCTCTCATAAAGTTTGAGATGGTGGTAAGACTGACTATCACATAAGAATAGGCTCCTAGTACATCCTATCGCGGACTGGCAGGATTGATGCACGGCGGAAATCTCTTGCGTACGTCGTAAAACTTCGTAGCTCTTCGTATGTCTTCGGTAACTTAATAATGTTGTGTACTGAATTAACTGGTTTACTGCGTAGCGGTATTATGGTATTAAACCCCTGATGATCTGTAGACTCCTCCTGGTATTTTCTATGTCAAAATGGACTTCAATAAGTGATATTTAAAAGAAACTTCGCTGATAAGCTCGCCGCTGAGTGCCCGTACCGACCTTCACCCCCACCCCTACCCCAAGTAAGTGAAATTCTGAGTTTCGCGCCAGAATACTAGTGGTCCCCCTATGTATTGACGGAAAAACCAGATTTACTCTCAAGATTCGCGTGCTTTTCCCCACTCTTGTGATCCACTACCGCGCCACTCGCTCCACTCGTCAGCTGTCTTCGTGGGAACCAGCTTACTTCTCGCTATTATCGTATTCTGCAGTACTGCTTAAAGCATCAAATTACCTCTGCTATCAAAAGTAATTAATTCATTACTAAATTAGGCAGTTCTGGCAACAGCACAGGATGTTCTAAACTGAACGTGAAAGTGGAGAGATATTGCTAAACTGATAGATGGAAAACATGCGAAAAAAATATAACTTTCTGGCTGCTGGTGATAGCAAATAAGTGCATTAGAACGGCAGAAGAGCTGAGCTGAAATGAGCCGCAATAGCGCGACAGTGACTCGTTGCACGTGCGTGTGTCAGCGTGGACGTTCTCAGTCAGGTAGTTTACACGGCAGCACCAAGTTCACGGTGCTGCGAAGCCTCCTTGTAAGATCAGCATGTAAGCAGCGACTGAGCTCAACTTTGAGAATTCCAATGAGGAAAGGTTATCCCACATTATCAGTGATTCCTGCTATTTGATGCACCAGTTTTCTTTCTTTCAGTGGGGAACGAGGGAATATACTGTATAACAAATATCAGTAGTCATACGGTAACCTTGGTAGTATTATTGCATGGTCGAAGGATTCTATATGATAGTGGTTCGGTTAGTCCCACTTTAGGAATGATTTTGAAGTAGAAAACAGGTGTGATCAATAGAATATAGATATAGAAACTATGGGTTTAGGGTCAACTCTAAACATGTGTTTAAAAGGGAATAAATATACTATGTTAAGGTAACTGCTAGGATGTGTGAGGTAGCCAACGAATATGTGAAATCGCGACGGATTAGAAATTTTGTTTCGCTGGCCAGTCGGGCTATTTTCCTTTCGTCGAGGTTGCAAGATCGCGGTGCAGAGGAAAGGCATTACCTCGTTATAATGGATTATTGTGAATCAAGGTTCGACTCCAAGGAACACTTGAATCTATGTCATTTTGTTATATACATGAGTCGATATCATTCTGCAGTCCCATGGAAACCTATGTAACTTCTTAGAGGAAATGAAAGATGCGGTTACAGTGAAGCTACTTTAATCCCCAAGGCATTGTCTCGGAAAATAGGAAAATTCACAAAAAGTAGCTGTATCATTTTCCTCCTCGCGGCAGATTAAGAGAGTGTGCTGGAAAGATATGCTTCCAAATTGTTTGTATGAGAACTATTACAGATTTTTAAATAAAACTAAACTTACTACTTTCTACAACTTTATTCTTCGTGTCTACATATCTCTTTTTCCACAGAGTCATCAGGCGATGAACACTTTTCTCTCAACGACAGACCAGTCTTTTGACACCGACACCGACACTTTTTTGATGGAGCCGCAACCTCACCTCTGCTTGCACTGCTTTATCACTATCAAAGTGAAGTCCTCAAAGCTCTTCTTTAACTTCTGGAAACAGTGGAAAATCGGATGGGATCAAGTCGATACTGTCAGGGGTTTGACCATAACAGTGAAACAAAGGCGTCGGGTAGCTTCAGATGTCGCAGCGCTCGTGAAGATCAGGGTGCTCCTTGCGTGCACGAACTCTTCGAATTCGAAACTCGATTACTGCACGCTGTTCGTGACGCACCGTAATAATTACGTTACATACCGCCTTGTTACACGCTGCAACATTAGAGAACTAATGTCCGTTCTATATGGTCTGTTTACTGTTGTTGAGTCGGCCATAGTGCCGCTTTGATCATCACTGCAGGTTCAGTTCTTGTACGTAAGCCATCACCTATCAGTTCTTGTACGTAAGCTATCACCTATAATTGTCACATTTGCGATAGGATGGTTCGAAAATGGGCGCAGGTGTCCGAAGTTAGTCACCGTTAATGCATTAAAAATACTTCTCAGTGCAACTTATAACAGAGTTACAACCATTTATTTCACTGACAGTGATGAGTCGATCGTAGATCATACCGGTGCATAACATTACGCTGCCGACTACGGGGCGGTTTCAGGACGCGTGGCTGGGGCACTGTGTCGGTTGATTTCTGACGATTACTGCCACATCGTTGCTGGTAAAGTTGCAGACACTTCAAGTGCACCACGTGCATTCAGCCTGATAACTGTGCATTTACTGGCGACGTCAAGCGTACTATTTAGTAGGGGCCTTCCCAGGCAGATGTGAACTTTCTTCATGGTTTTTCCCGTGTTTAAAATCGGATTCCTGAGCAACACTCATCGTCCAGGCTGATAGTAGCGATTTCTCACATGATTTTGATTTCATTTAACTTGCCTAGCGACAGCAGTGACATTTATTCTCTGTATCTGTTTCCAGATATTTCTCAAGAGCGGAGACAGCTGTTTTTCCGCCGCTGCATAAACATATGGGGGAAACATACCCAGTTCGAATGGCGAACGCATTTTGGGTCCGTGTGCGGAGTGCAGCCAATCGATTCATGCTCTCTCGCATTATCGAGGACACGGTGAATGGGAACAGCGTGTCCCAGTCTGCACGACTTACGGACACACTCTATAAATAAAATGAAAGGGATCACTGCTGTCATCTGCAATGGGACATTACGCAGAATCAGCGGCAACGAGTGAAAATGTGTACTGGACCGGGATCTCCTGCTTACTGGGCAGGTGTGTTAACCATTGCGCTATCCGGCACCCAGCTCATCGCAACTGCACGATCTATCTCGGCACGCCTCACGGTCGATCCACATTCCCACCGAGCGCAACCTGTCCTCAGTCCTTGTCCATTATACTCCCTTTCGGAGCTCTGAGATTCCCATGGGAGGTCGGAAATATTGTGCATCCGCACTGAAGAAGGTGAATCCATTGCTAGGCGTATCAGTTATTTGAATGCGTGGGGTCTGTTCTTTCGGACATGCGTTCACATAACACTCTACATGACCATTGCTTTTTGGGTAGAAGTGAGTAGTTCGCCGCCATCTTGATTTTTTAGTAAATTACAGACTTCAATGAAAATAGATGATGAGGACCTTCCTGGCCGATTGAAACTGTGTGGCTGACCGAGACTCGAACTCAGGAACTTTGCCTGTCAGGGCAGGTACTCTACCGACTGACCTACCTACGCACAGCTCGCGACCTGTCCTCACAACTTTACTTCGGCCAGTACCTCATCTCCTACCTTCCAAACTTCACAGACGCTCTACTGCAAAACTTGCAAGACTAGCACTCCTAGAAGAAAGGAAATTGCGGAGACATGGCTGAGCCGCAGCCTGGGGGATGTTTCCAGAATGAGATTCTGAGAACATCCCTCGCGCTTGAGTAGCTCAGTTGGGCAGTAGGCTTTCAATAGTGACACTGTGTGCACGGGCTCGGCACGCTGAGCAGCGCTCCGCAAGCGAGCTTGTTTACCAGCTGGCGCGCGGTGCTCAGTCATTGTATTTACTTATAGTACCAACCTGCCATGCCGTTATTGTATCGACAAGCTACAATGAAACTAACCTTCAACAAACTGTACACAACACCGAAGGCCCATGGAATAGAATGCTTTCTTCGAGATGTGATGATGCACATACAACTGCAAGAACTGATAGGCATCCATTTGTCTATTGTATACAACACAGTATACCTCAAATACATTGATGAAGCGGCCTCTGACAGACTCCTTCAACCATCTACCAACGGCTATCGCTTCTGTCACGCTGACAGTAATGTGAGCGCGGTAGCTGTCGACCGTGCTGGTCTTAGGGTACATAGCGTAAGCATATTTTAACTATCGTTCGAAGTTCCTGCCAACCTTATCGCTGACACGTTGCGGCTATATGGCACAGTTTTGAGCCACACTGAAGAAGAATGGAATACCTTCGAAATGTACCCTGTACTTAGTGGGGTACATCAAGTATGCATACAACTTAAGAAGCACGTTCCATCATATGTGTTCACTGGCAGGTGCCATGAGATTGTTACAGATGTCAGACAACCGAGAACCTGCTCGGGCTGCGGCTGCGGCCAGGAGAGCCGTGTCCAGTGTGAGTGTCTACAGCGATGCCTAGTCCAGGTGCCCCGAACAGAACTTCCCCAGTGATTCATGATGACCTCCCTTCCACTAACGTTTGTGAAGGCAACCTCTGCACATTGCAGCAGTAGTAGGGAAAGGGGAGAACGAGGTAACCTTGACCCTGGCTTAGAGTTCCCTCCAGGTAATCTCATGCAATTGCACATGTCATATTTCGTTGACATCACCATCACCACCACTTCCTAATCTCCCAGGTAATTCCAAGAATCACAACATTCTGCCACATGTCAAGGTCAAATGGGGGAGGGAGGGGAGACAAGAGCCCAGCGCTTCTGCAAATTTCGCACGAATCACCCCCTTCCCCAAGCACCCCTCTGCATTTGTGGGAGTGACAGTTGATTGTGTCATATTTCTCTGACGTCAGCACCCTCACCCCACACGCCCTGCACCTCTGCTAATACTGGGTGAAGCACCAGCACACCACGCCCCACGCACCCGTACTCCCACACACCTCACGCTTCTGCTACCGTGATGTCATGATAACATGTATGAATTATAAGCATGTAAGTATCGACCTACCAATAATCGTCATTATGTTTCGTTACTCAGCAGGATGTAGGTTGATTTAAGATCAACTTATTGTTCGATAGTTGTGAATTGTTAACACCCCTCTGAATGAGAAATACTTTAATCTCTGTTAATGAGAAAGTGACAATTTCAAACTGTTTGCTCTTAATAGCCAACGCATTTTGTCATAAAGCAGAAGACCTGTTACTCTCAATTTCAATTAAAGTTCTTTAAATTGGCGGCGGTTAAAAGCTTTAGTTCAAATGGATTACGAATTCTATAACTTTGTAAATTCTTTGTGAAAATGTCTGCACACAAAGCGCTTTTTGATAGATGATGCAATAGTGAATAAGTATCTCATGATTATATTTTTCTCCAAAATAGCAATAAACCCGTTTCTAACGTCGGTCATACGTTCCAACCTGTCTGTTGAAGAGAGACAGTTTTATTGAATGTTTTTCAATGCACTCAGTTACAGTATTTGCTATTTTCCCCAACATGTTTGACCGTGAGTGACAATAATCCTAAAGTTCTTCTTTGGAACATGTAGATGACATAACTTGTACAAAAAGTGTAATTTGTTTTACATCATTTGTCACAGGAGTCATCACCTCTTATTGATAAAGCTGAAAGCAACTTAAGATCTTCGATTTTCTGTTGGGTTATTCTTGAATAAAGTTTGACTGTTCCATTTTCACTATTTTGGCAGACAATGTTAACTCTTTAATTTCTTAGAATAGCTGTGTAAAATTAATTTTCATGAGTGGATTCCAAAAAATGGTAGGCCAAGAAACTTTTGCTGGGTGCTACCCTATACACCAAGTTGACAGAGCTGTATGACAATATCTACGATATTTATCAGATCTAAATACATTTTTCAACACAGTCAGGAAGGCTCCATAAACAATGGTTTGAATGTTTTAACAATTTGGGGATGTTATAACAGTCAGATTGTCTGTGAAAGAAATCATACTGTGCCACATACTTGAACTCTGTAATACGCTTCCAGTTGTTGCACCATTTTACACGCACACTGTGATGCACCTGTTAAAGGAACAGCAGCAGAACTGTATCTGCAGACAATGCGCCATTGTTTTTATATATGGTCTTCGAGTTGTACGACATGTGTAATTTACGGTTTGAAGTCTCTTCTTACATATTTTCCCTCTGTGTGTGGTTCTCCTCTCTTGGCAATCTCTTGACTAATCACGAAACATGCTGAATTAACGTTCTTGGGAGACTGTATTCATTAATCAAATACAGAACTTGAGTTTTATTGACCCTCCTAAAGTTCAACTTTTTTCCTTGCATTACCGACACGTTATTCAGTACTAAATGACACATGTTTAGTTGTAAAATGTCTCTCCAAATTTGATTTCTTGTTATGAACCAATTTTTCGTGACTGATAGGGCAGTGCAAAATGTCATTAAACTTCAAATTCACGGTTTTGTCTTATATTTCTTTGCATTGTCTTTGTACCCATGTCAAACAAGGCACATAAAAATATTTCAGTTTTATAGTGGACACGGTCTTCAAAGGAGGATATACGATGAACATTCACAAAAGCAAAACGAAAATAATGGAATGTATTCGAATTAAATCAGGTGATGCTGAGGGAATTAGATTAGGAAATGAGACAATTAAAGTAGTAGATGAGTTTTGCTATTTGGGGAGCAAAATAACTGATGATGCCTGAAGTAGGAATGATATAAAATGTAGACTGGCTGTGGCAACAAAAGCGTTTCTGAAGAAGAGAAATTCGTTAACATCGAGTATAGATATAAGTGTCAGGAAGTCTTTTCTGAAATTATTTGTATGGAGAGTAGCCATGTATGGAAGTGAAACATGGACGATAAATAGTTTAGACAAGAAAGGAGTAGAAGCTTTCGAATTGTGTTGTTACAGAAGAATGCTGAAGATTACATGGGTAGATTATGTAACTAATGAGCAACTGAATAGATCTGGGGAGAAGAGGAATTTTTGGCACAACTTGACTAGAAGTAGGGATCGGTAGGTAGGACATGTTCCAAGGCATCAAGAGCTCACCAATTTAGTATTTTAGGGCCGCGTGGAAGGTACAAATCGTAGAGGGAGACCAAGAGATGAATACATTAAGCCTGTTCAGAAGAATCTGGTGTACAGTAGTTACTTGGAGATGAAGAAGCTTGCACAGGATGGAGCAGCATGGAGAGCTGCATGAAACCAGTCTCTGCACTGAAGACAATAATAATAATAATAATAATAATAATAGTGAATCCAACAACACAAAACAGTTACAGTTCTTTATTTATGAGAAAAGTACACGTGGGAACTGACATGTTTTCCTTAACAGAAATATAAAACAGATAGTTACAGAACAAAGTATAGAGCATATTCAACTGAGAATAAAAAATATAATCAAAAACCTATTTCTTTTGTATGTGGTAAACCTGGTTCTAAATATGACTATAAAGAACATTTCAAACAAATTTCAAGTGAAGAGCATCAAAAATATTAAAAACAATGAATTTTCTTTAGCTGACATTAATTCCTAACAAATCCAAAAAATTGTCAAGAAATCAAAGATTTTAATTGTTTTTAAAAGAATCTACCAACTAATTACGACTATTGAAATAAATGTAAAAAATATATTCTACAGTATCATAAAAGAAAATTAATTCTATAAAAATGAGTTTTTTAAGTTTTAGTGCAGTTATAAAATTATCAAAAAACATATATTAAAAGAAACATAACAAGTGTTATTTGATAACTCTGTGAAAATGTTCATGATCTCACAGACATTTTAAATTCACAATTATGACATAAACGTTTTTCGGGTTTTATTGCTGATATTAGTTTAAAATATGATTATGATGGTTGGAAATACAGCTTTGGAATTAAAGAATATATAATAGATGTTTTAACGTATAATATAAATGTATTAGATGTACATTTCATAAAAATTAAAATATATTAAATGTAATTATTTACAAATTTTGTAATGACCATATCGTAATGTATCTGTTTAATTTTCTAAAACGCCTTTCTTATTATCATGAGGTTTTAATGATTTTTGTTAATTGCAATAGAATAAATTTCATGTTGAAAGTATTGTATTGAATTCATAGCTCGATATTTTTCATTGTTAAGTAAAGGATCTTTATAATCTTGTAAATGTATTTTATTTTTAACAACACATTATTTACTCCTTTAGATTTTTTCTCTTCCTTAACATTATCTGTATAAGCACACATTTGTGGCTCTTGTAATATATTTTTCTTTACATTCATCTTTGATTTTTTCCTACTACACCTTTAGTGTTTGCACCAAAATTATGAATATTACTTTCTGGAAGTTTACTTATATCAAAATAATCAAATGATGATTTCATATCATCATAAATATCTTCAGTTTGTATATTACAGATATAACTATGAGTATCTTGACAATGAATACAATGTTATTATAGTGAAACTTACATTTCAAAACTTTCGAGAAGTAAAGTATAGCTGTTCCAATATGAATATTTATTATATTTTTCTCTGTCTAAGACTACTATTGTATCTACACTGCCTCTTATGTTTTCCACCGTTTTTCCTATTCATAGAAATCTTTTTCATAATCATTTTCTGCTTTCATTCTCATTTCTGTATTTAAATCTTTATTTTTTAAATAATTTGGTTCGTTAAATTGAAAAACTTTATTATTTTAACATTGCATCAAAATAAGAATCAGTGATATATATCAACAAGCTGGATCAAATTTATAACTTTTGATACAAGCTTTTATAAAATTTTCAATATATTGGCTAATAATAAGACACCAGTTTTCATACATAAATAATGACAATTATCAAGATTTTTAAATTAAATTTCTCCAAAATTAACTGCATATTTATGATCTTATTTACTAATAATTCATTTAATTTATTATAAAGCTTTCGTTTTACTGCAGGTTTATTTCTTCAAATTTTTACCAGTCATCTATATATTATCAGGATAAAATCCCTTTTCGGTTACCAAATTTATTCGTTTTCTTGGAAAAATTTTCTAATAGTTTTCACTTGATGCTTTTTTAAAATCTGAAGACAGTTTACAAGCCTAAAAGAAATAAATCGAAGTGTATAAATAAATCTCATTTTCAAATTTTTGGTTCATTTCGGAAACTAATATATTTACTTTTAATATGTGGTACTAAATCTATGTCTTAATCACTGAAATAAAGTCCTTTGAGAAATATATGAGTATCATATTTAGATAAATAATATAATTAAATTGATACAAAACTATGATTTCTTAGTTGTTGATTACAGTTATATATAATGGATTTATATATTTTACAGTCAGATGATCATGATGCTAAAGTTTTATATTATTTGATTAATGTTTTCATATATAAGACAAAGTTTAGGTTTATTATATCTAGGTATTACTTCACTTATTACCAGTTTCATTTCTTTCATTTAAAAATACATGTTATGTATTTTTCCACTTTGTTCATACATTGTAAATTAGTTATTGAATACTCAACAATTTTTCAGTCATATCTAGAATTTAAATATTTATAGTTATTAATATTATTAAGAAGTTAATTCTACTTCAGTAATTATTCAAAAAGATAGAAATCTTTACATTTTAACTGTCTTAATAGATGATACCATTTATAAATAGAAAAATTATGTCAAAATTTGAGAATGGTATTAAATCATAATTACTTGATGCAATTAATTCATTTCTAAATTTACTTTACCAGTAGCACCAGTAAAATCTATCAAATTAAAATAGGGGATATTTTTATTATAGGTTAAGTAATTTATATATTATGTTTAGTAGGAGAAATAATAATAGTTTCTTTGTGAATATAGTTATCCTTTTCAGCAAACATTCCATCAGCTTCATTAAAATTTCTGTTCATTAATTCAAATGTTATAATTTTTGGAAAATTGTTAGCTGTTGTTTTTTTTATTAGCTTGAATAATTTGATGATTAAGACATAAACTTTTTGTAGTACAATCATGTATATCCATATATCAGACTCAATTTAAAATTTTATGTTTCTTAATGTGAATAATTGTCTTCTCTGTATGAATAATTTTTTCTACATTTCTTACAATATACAACAGGATTTATTATAGTTTCTCCATCACAAAAATTTTATTATGTTTTGTAGTAATAATAGGAGTTGAAAACGTTGTATAAAAACTAACTGCTACAACAACTTTTATAACTAATACTTAACAGTAAGAAATTTTAATGAATTGAATGTTATGCAAAACCAACAGGGAATCAAAAATAAGAATTCCAAAAACGAAATTAAGAATTAAACATCTTAAGCATTTAGAGAATTCTATTCAATGTTGTCATGGGTCCAGATGGATGTTGAGGAACGACATCAATGTTAGGTAATTATATTCTAGTTCCTGGAAGGTTAATATCAATGTTTCTATTGTAAATAATGATGAAATTGTGTAATTAGGTGACTGTGAGTATTATTCATTGTTTTACTTGATGTTTTTGTTCTTGGAAAGTCAACATATATTAAGTGTTTTACCAGAGGAACATATAAAAGAATACATTATATTTATTTATCCAAAGCATTTTCAAAAGTACTAAAATAGTTAGTTACACAGTTTTAATTTTTCAAATATTTTAGACAAGATGAAATTTTAAACATGTGTGTCATGAATTAGCTGGAAAAATTTAAAATTTAAACACTTTAAATAAATGTGGACTAAATGTTGGAATAGTTATAAATTTTGATTTATAACTCTAGATGTGAGTAGAAAATCTAATGAAGCGAAATACAGTTATCAAATAAATATTTCTTAACGGTGTGCAGAGGAGCTTCTGTGAAGGTGTAAGGTAGCAGACAAGGTACTGGCAGAATTGAAGCTGTGAAGATGGGTCGTGAGTTGTGCTTGGGTACAAGATCAGTAGAGCACTTGCCAGCAAAAGTCAAACATCCTGAGTTTAAGTCTCGGTCTGCAATACAGTTTTAATCTGCCAGGTTCTTTCACATCAGTCCATACATTTTTTTAAAATTACATTATCATTAGTCAGTGCTTTAAATAAGTTTAAACAAAAATCGATAGCGATTTTTTAAAGTGTAATTGATAAAGAAAACTTCTTAACAATATACACAAGACAAAAAACGATAAAGGTTTTTTAAACCTCATAATCGCAGTACAACATATAAAAACAAAAATTGTAAAATTTTTTTAACATAATAAACATTAAAAATAATCGTTTCCAATGTTTCTAACAACAAAAGAAAAGAAAAACGTTAAAGATTTTAGCACCATAATCGTTAAATTTAAACCTTTAAAAATAATTCATTAATATTTTTATCATTATAAAGTGCTTAGAAAATATGACACTGAGATTGTAAAAAAACCAAATACACAGAAATATTTTAAAAACCTAAATCTGAATATGAAAAATATATTAAAGAACATTAAGTAGTTATTAAGGTAGGTGAAAAGTTGCTGATAATGTTTTAAAATCAATTGAACAAAATAGAGAAGTTAAAAAACAAAATTGTTCTTATCATCAGCCATAACATTATTTAGAAGAATTTAATGGTACACAAATAACCAAACAATATTATAGAGATTATACTTCAAGCAAATGAGAAATACTGATTTACTAGATAAATAATAAACAGAGGTTATCATGGGAATAAAAGTTCAATGTTGATGAACATGCATCAAATATTATAAGGGTAAATTTAAGTGAACGAATCGTGTAATATATCGACCATAGTGAAAAAACTGTTCTTGGGTTAAGACCTTAGGGTACATTTGAATTTGTTGGTCAATTACCAATGAAATTTGAATGTGATATACTAACAGCTAGTGATAAAACATATGGAAGTACAAATGAATTAATGGGTCTTTAAATTAAAAGATCGATTACTGTAGATGATATGAATTAAAAATTTGAAGCTGTCGATTTATCAAATTTTGCCAGTATATTTCATCATTCAGGCACATTATGTTTTGATAAAAATTCAAAAGAAAATATAATCATGTGAAGGCAATAAATACAAATACTTGATAAGAGGAATAAAAATATAGAAAGATATTAATTTTATACTTTAATTAATAAATTATCTTTTGAAATACATCTCCCTCCTTATAAAAGGCAGTCCAACTGAAGACTAGGAAAAAGATTTGATAGAGGTGATAAAGGAATAAATCCATTAGATGAATCTTGTATAAATTATGACATTTCATATAGAGATGACTACGATTTAGAAAAAAGACATATAGCTGATAAGGAACTTAAATTAACCATATAACAAAGAATATATGCTGAAGATGCTTCATTAGGCGAATAATTAGCTAAAAGCAGTTAGCGTAATGATGTAAAGAAAAAGTAAATTAGGAATGAATCTCAACAATTATGGTTGGGTATTGTGAACTTTTTATTTCTATTAAATGAAAAGTTATTATAAATATTTATTTAAAGTTTTTGTAATAATTCTATAATATTTAATAGAATATTTTTATACATTATTTAATGAAAATAATTAGCTAAAAGCAATTAGAGTAATAATGTAAAGAAAAAGAAAATTAGGAATGAACCTCAACGATTATGGGTGGGTATTGTGAACCTTTTAATTGTATTAAATGAAAAGTTCTTATAAATTTTAATAAAAGTTTTTATAAAAATTCTATAATATTCAATAGAATATTTTTATACATTCATCAATGAAAATTTTATAAAATTTTAATCTGAATAAAATGTAATTGTAAAATTTTTGATCAAAATTTTATATAATCGTAATGTAAATAAATTAATAAGTTTGCAGATAATTATACTTTGCTGCCAAGTGCTAAAACTAAATGTAAAGCACTTAAAATCAAATTAAATAATGAACAATTTAATAATAAATAGAAAAAATGAGATAAAAACTGGTGGAAATGTATATAACATTAGATACCCCAATTATGAAAAAAACTCCACATCTTATAAGAAACAAAATCTGGTACTGCATTAACAAACCGATAAGGTAGAATTTAAGCATTATTATTGGCTGTATTACAACATTTAGTTGCTGCTGGTATAGTAGGCAGGAAAGTAGCAAACACAATAAAAATATAAAATGTGTAAGAGCGAAGAAGATAATTTTTAGCAATGTAACAGAAAGGAACCTGATTTTAAAAAGTTTCAAAAATAATGATAAATAATAAATAATTAGATCACTCAATACTACTAATCTAACATTTTTAAAAGTAAGAAAATTAAAGTTTATTTCATTCTAATATGGTTTACTTAAATTTTCTGTTTAGAATCTATTTCATTTTTTATTTTTTCTATTGATGTTTAGCAATTTTTGTATTAATTCTTGACAATATAGAAATTAAGGTACCTATTGTTAAATATGTTCTTGACTGTGAATCGGAATTAGAACAAGAAAGATTAAAAAATGCTAAACTTTAAATATCATCTTTTGGATTACAAAAGTATTGAATTCGTTGGATCGAGTAATAAAAATAATTATGAAATAGATGTAAAAAATCACTATAATTGAGCAGAATTTTATACATATTTTTTAATTTTTATTGTTTTTCAAACAAAAAGAAAATTAATTGGCTAGTTGATTCTTAGTTATTTGAGAATGTTAAACTACAGAAAATTTATTTAAGAAATGGAGCAATGAATATTTTCCTCAAGAGTTTTTAACTATTTTAATGTAGAATTATCACTTCAAATCTGTTGTGTCTGTTCGGTCTTCTATTAATGTTTTGAATAATTATGCATGCTAATTAAAAACACAATAAAGTAAGCAGGAGAACCAGGTTCGAACTGGGTCTCATACAAATTTTCAACTTGTCCTATCGATATAAATCAATGACCACTGGTAGCTAATTTATTTAATTCTGTTGTATCTATCAAACTGTACTTTGGAGTACAAGCAACTGAACTGCACTGCCTATGTGTTATTCAGTTTCGTTGTTCGTGTTTCAATAACTTTATTTCTGATTTAACTGTCACTTTTCGCTACAATGAATGTGAGTGCTTTCAGAACCGCCTATTTTGAATCATGATTCATGGTCATTGCGCTCCAAAAGATATTCGACCGTAGCCATTTCTCCTTTATGTACTACGTATACATTAAATAATCACTGGCGTTTTGTACCTTGGTTTTTCAACAAATAATGCGTTTATACAGGGTGAAAAGCATTTAAACTGACAAACTCTGGAGGTTGTAGGGGACATCAAATATTTTTCCCTAATGTGATTTTTTCCAATGAGGATTATTTAAACGGGTAAAGGCCGTATTACGCTATTCAATTGTTAGAGGCCATATTACGATCTTCAGTTGTTAGAGGGTGTATTACGCTCTTCAGTTGTAGGGAACTGCTGTCCACCAGTGAAGTAGTGCATTGTCTCTGTTTGCTAATGGAGCGATACACCTGGAGTGACAGCACTTATATGGTTGGTGCATACTACATAGCGCACCACAGCGGGCGAGCTGCACAGCGGGTTTATCAACAACAATCTCCTAATCGCCGTATCCCACGCCATACGACCTTTGTTGTTGTATACCAACATCTGCATGAGACCGGGTTATTTTGCAGATTGCCTGGACAGGGATGCTGTCGCATGCTAAGAACGCTGCAATTTGAGGAAGCAGTCTTGCAGCATGTGGAGCGGGATCCTTCAATCAGAACTCACGCAATTGCACGTAACGTGGAAACAAATCAGACAAATGTAAGAACAGTCTTTCAAGAGCATTTGTTACGTCCATTTCACATACAGCATGTCCACAACCTGGAAGAAGTTGATTATGCACCCAGAGCACAGTTTTCGCAGTGGTACCTGGAACAGTGTGAAATGCATCCTACATTTCCATCCTGTGTGTTGTTTACCGATGAAGCAACGGCCGGGCATGATGGAGTCTTCAACATGCACAATTCGCATGTTTGGAGTGAGGATAACCCACATGCCATAGTTAATAGCGCTCATCTAGTGCAGTTCTCCGTTAATGTGTGGGTTGGTGTTGTTGGGGACTGTTTAATTGGGCCTTATCTGCTACCTAGACCATTAAATGGCAGGCACTATTACAATTTTATCGCCAGAGCATTGCCAGAATTGCTGGAAGACGTCCCACTCCCTACAAAAAAACACATGTGGTTGAAGCATGACCGGGCGCCTGCCTAAAAAAATGGTTCAAATGGCTCTGAGCACTATGGAATTTAACTTCTGAGGTCAGCTTTCCCCTAGAACTTAGATCTACGTAAACCTAACTAATCTAAGGACATCACACACATTCATGCCCGAGGCAGGATTCTAACCTGCGACCGTAGCGGTCACGTGGTTCCAGACTGTATCTCCTAGAACCGCTCGGCCACCCCTGCCGTGCCAGCATATATCAGTCGTCGTGTGCGTCGATTCCTGGACCGACTGTGTCTAGAAACGTAGATTGGCAGAGGTGGTCCTGTATTATGGCCTGTTCGATCCCCAGACATGTCCCCTCTGGCCTTTTGTGTGGGGAGATATGCGCAACAATGTTTATGCAACTCCTGTTGCATCAGAAGAGTATCTGGTGTCCTGGATAGTAGCAGCAGTAGGAACAATTCAGGATACTCCTGGGATTTTTGCCCGTGTCAAAAAGAACATGATACAATGGTGTAGCCTTTGTTTACGTGTCAAAGGAGGCATTTTTGAAAATCTACTATAATTGAAATTGGGTTATGTTAATGTGTTGTCTCTTGGTCATAAAAAAAATAGAAAATTATTTGTTGATTTAATTAATTTGCCACCAAGGAATCTTTCTCTAACAGTTTAAATACTCCTCATAGGGAAAAATTACATTAGGGGAAAATATTTGTTTTGATGTTCCCTACAACCTGAGGCAGAGGGTACTTTGAGTACCATTATTGGTACTCATTGTTCATGGAAAGAAAGATTGCCTCTGTGTGGGCTCTAATCTCTCTGATTTTATCCTCACGGTCTCTTCGCTAGATATACGTAGGAGGGAGCAATATATTGCTTGAATCCTCGGTGAAGGCATGTTCTCGAAACTTCAACGAAAGCCCATACTGAGCTACAGAGCGTCTCTCATGCAGAGTCTTCCACTGGAGTTTATCTGTCATCTCCATAACACTTTCACAATTACTAAATGATCCTGTAACGAAGCGCGCTGCTCTCCGTTGGATCTTCTCTATCTCTTCCATCAACCCTATCTGCTACGTATCCCACACTGGTGAGCAATATTCAAGCAGTGGACGAACAAGTGTACTGTAACCTACTTCCTTGCTTTTCGGATTGCATTTCCATAGGATTCTTCCAATGAATCTCAGTCTGGCATCTGCTTTACCGATGATATACTTTATGTGATAATTCCATTTTAAATCTCTCCTAATGCCTATTCTCAGATATTTTATGGAATTAACTGTTTCCAGTTGCTGACCTGCTATAATGTAGCTAAATGATTAAGGATCTTTCTTTCTATGCATTCGCAGCACATTACACTTGTCTCATGGTTGGATGTCTACAACTCTTCACAGAACGTGAGATTCAGAGGCGTGTCTGCTCTGTAAAGTATAATAGTTGGTGACGTGTGTCATCTCTGACGAAAGAGCACAATGCTATTGGAGCGCACACTGTTCATTGGACACTGTTGGAAATGGAGCTCCACAGCAGGCCACCTCTATGTTTTCTCATGTTGAGCTTTGTACGTCCTCATTTACGACTGTAGTGGGCACAGGACTATCGGGATTTGACAGTCGACCAATGGAAACATGTTGGCTCCTCGGATGAATCACATTTTTGTTAGACTAGGTCGACAGTTGTCACCACAATCGGCGTCATCGAGCTGAACGGTGGATCGAAACGTGTAGCGCGCCTCGGACGCAGCTGGTGGGAGCAGTATTATGCTATGGGAGATATTCTCCTGCACTTGCATGGGACATGTGATAGTATTCAAAGAAACACTGCCAGGTGCAAACGGTCTGCATCCCTTCATGCCCTCTTCCCACATGGCGATGTTGCTTTTTAGCAGTATAATTGTCCATATCTCTGAGCCAGAACCGTACTACAGAGGTGTGAGGCACATTATAGTGAACTCACCTTGATGTCTCGGTGACGAAATTCACCTTGTGTAAGTCCTATGGAGCCAATCTGGGTCCCTAACTGGGTGGGATCACCTCATACGCAAATCAGCGGTCCGTTATTTACACAAATTACATGACGTATGCATAGCAGTCTAATGCTACACACCTCCATAAACCTACAAACGAACTGTCGGATTCGTGATACGCGTAATCAGTGATGTATTTCGTTCTGAGACAGGCAAACAAGCTATTAAGAAAGTGGTCATGATGTTTTGTCTCATCATAGTATCCTTGGTTGACAGCAAATCAATAAACAGATAACACGGCAGAATGTGATTCTAATTTGCAAAGCAAATTTCAGTTTCCGTTGATAGTTTCTCTTTCACAAATGCTTACAATCACTACTTGCTCGGATTTACAACTCATTTAATATCCACAATAATTAGCAGTTGCTTTTGTATTATCGCTAAGTGTTAACAATAGAGATAAAACTGAATTCATTTTCTTTGTGATTACTTCGTATGTGCTTATTAACAGCATCTGTTTATGTGCAGGTTCCAGAGTTTCACAGTAATATGGAATCCATTTAATGTTTTCAGCCTTGCAAAAATTAAATGTGAGGAACGTGATATGCAATCAAAATCACCTGCAGATCCTGATTACCTACATATGTGTGATTTATTAGTTAAGTTGGCCGTTCCTTCGAATGATGAGATTTCGTTACATATTGTGGAATTCTTAGCAAAAAAAGGAAATAACTCGATCGAGCCGAACTCTGGTTCGAGCACTGATTGCTGTGCCAATTAAAACCCAGAACAATTCGATTAGATTACATTAATACTTGTTCCATAGATCATGAATACGACACTTCGTAATGATGTGAAACATGTCGGTTAATAAAAGATGTCTGTACAAGATATTACATTACACAAAATATTGCGTGACACTAATGTTTAAGCTGCTTTTTGTTTGTTTGTTGCCCCCCTTAATTTGTATCTAAAAATTCAGCCAATGAGTAGAAGGAGTTGTCATCTAGAAATTCTTTTAATTTATTTTTAAATGTTAGTTAGCTATCTGTCAGGCTTTTGATGCTGTTTGGTAGGTGACCAAAGACTTTTGTGGCAGCATAATTTACCCCTTTCTGTGCCAAAGTCAGGTTTAACCCTGCATAGTGAAGATCATCCTTTCTCCTGGTGTTATAGCTATGCACACTGCTATTACTTTTGAACTGGGCTGGATTATTAACAACAAATTTCATAAGTGAATATATATACTTTGAGGTTACTGTGAGGCTCCCTAGATCCTCAAATAGATGTCTGCAGGGTGTCCGTGGGTGGGCTCCAGCAATCATTCTAATTACACGTTTATGAACAATGAATACTTTTCTACTCAACGATGAATTACCCCAGAATATAATGCCATATGAAAGAAGTGAATGAAAGTAGGCATAGTAAGCTGATTTACTGAGATTCTTATCACCAAAATTTGCAATAACCCTAATAGCATACGTAGCTGAACTCAGCCACTTCAGCAGACCATCAATGTGTTGCTTCCAGTTTAACCTCTCATCAAGGACACACCTAAAAATTTAGAAAATTCTACCTTAGCTACAGACTTCTGTTCAAAGTCTATATTTATTACTGGAGTTGTGCCATTTACTGTATGTAACTGTATATACTGCGTTTTATCAAAATTTAAAGAGAGTCCGTTTGCTGAGAGCCACTGAATAATTTTGTGAAAAACATCATTTACAATTACATCACTTAGTTCTTGGTTTTTGGATGTTATTACTATACTTGTATCATCAGCAAAAAGAACTAACTTTGCATCAATGTGGAATGGTAAGTCATTAATATATATCAAGAACAGTAAAGGACCTAAGACCGAACCCTGTGGGACCCCGCACTTGATAGTACACCCCCCACCCCCCCCCCAGTTTGAGGAATCAGCTGTTGTTTTAACATTACATGAACGGCTTATTTCAACTTTCTGCATTCTTCCAGTTAAGTATGAATTAAACCACTTTTGCACTGCCCCCCTCAAACCATAATGATTTAGCTTATCTAAAAGAATTCCCTGATTTACACAATCAAAGGCCTTTGAGAGATCACAAAAAATACCAATGGGTGATGTCCGGTTATTCAGAGCATTTAATATTTGATCAGTGAAAGCGTATATAGCATTTTCTGTTGAAAAGCCTTTCTGAAAACCAAACTGACATTTTGTTAGTACTTTATTTTTACAAATGTGGGAGGCTACTTTTGAATACATTACTTTCTCAAAAATTTTTGATAGAGCTGTCAGAAGAGAGATTGGGCGGTAGTTGTTGACCTCTGACATATCCCCCTTTTTATGCAATGGTTTTACAATGGCATATTTCAGTCGAAACAAATGATGTATAGTAAGAGCTTTCAGTGAGAAAGAACAGGCTACAAATTTTTAGTTAAATGAAGGAGTACTGTGTAATGCTGGTTTCGTTTCGTAATATCGGAAAGTGAATTATATAAATAGAAAAGTAATTCACACAAGTACGAAATACGCGCCAAATTAGAACTCGCCAGAGTGTGAAATGAAAACTAGGCTATTCAAATGATTTAGAGCTCTTCGTGAGAATCTGTGCACCATTACGAAGGGAGATCTAGGAGACTGGGCCCCCTGAATTGCAAGAGAGATAGCTATTACTGACTTCCAGGCTCTTTCGGCCTGGTGAAACAGATCCAGGAAATTATACGGAAAAAGAAGTCGCAAAATCACGAAGTTTATCTCAGGTAAACGTGTAGAGGAGATGTCATTAATAAGTAATACTATAGAGAAATTGGTAGCCGATGTCAAATCGAAGCTTCTTATTGTTCCCTAAGATGCTGTGTATATAGCCAGACAGGTTTCGTGCATTAACTGTGTGCAAATTTCTCTTCATCATTTCGAACGAAAAAAGACAGAATCGGTTTGTAGTCGACAAATGTTCGTCCTCAACTACACCAGTGGATTACTATTTCAACTGCTTAATAACTTTCTTCAAGAACCTAAGGGAAAATTAGGATAAAGAATTTAAGAGACAATTGTTTAGCTACAAAAAATCTTGTAATCGATGTAGCTAAATGTGGAAAAATGGGACAGAATAAGTCTCAATAGTACATCCAACACGTCTTCTTCCCAGCTGCAGAAAATAATTCATTGTTTTTGTTGGCTCTTGGCCTGGACATAACAATACCTCTGTCTTTAGGTGGAAGAGGAAACGACTGTTCATGTAATTAGGATTCTACTATGAACTAATAGTGTGATGCAGTCTCTCAATAAGGAAATTTTCGTACAATGTGAAGCATTTTTCAGAAAATTGTCGGATGAATATAATTTCCGATACCTATTTGTCATTTCAGGTTTATCAGTCGAGCTATATTGTTAAACTTTAGATATTTGTGCATTTGTCAGCTTGTATCACCATGGCTTATCAATTTGGAGTATGTCTGATACGCAGCATAATATACAGCTCAATGGCCACGAGCATTTTTTACTCCATTCCAGTTCTGTCTAAATAAAATTAGTAAGTACTGTGAAGTGCCCAAATGCATTAATTTTGCTTTTATCAGGTGTGTCTAGTTTAAGAAAAATGTTTGTTTTTGTCATCCAAGAGACACTTCGCATTTTTGTGATGACTAGTAGGAATAAACAAGTGACTGTTTCATTGTTGGCAAGCTATACATTAGTTAAAATTTATCATAAGAACTGTGCTACAGGAAGCGTTATAAAATATTTCATGTCTGCAAATGAAAGTCCCGATTGATGAAAATCATCTGTAATGTAATAACCAACATTGCCTTGATTTTATTTCCACTATTAGTCACTTGTGTAACAATTATATCTGCAACAGTTCAGCTGTCTATATGACCTGCAAGCTATTCAAAAATTAATGACTTGAGGCATTATTGGTGTGGTTAGGAGCTTACAATTGTTGTGTGAGCACTCTGGACTTCGCTCTATGCGGTGTCTATTTATAACGTTAGATATACGAAGTACATAGGCTAAATTGAGGAAGCTACGAAGAGAAATGAAAGACAAGTTGCTATCTGATAGAAAATCTCTGTCTGGACGAGGCAGGTTGACAGAAACTGAAATAGACCTCCTTCAGCGTTATTATGGACGGGTCATTAGACGAACTGCACCTCTGAATGATGTTACAGCAATGAGGTAAGCTGTATGGGCCACCTACTTTCATAAATTGCCCCAGAGGAACAGATTATTGGTGTGGTTACCAAAAAGCAAAAGAAATTGGTCAAATATACCATCATAAGCATTCTCGTCCTGAACCTGTTATGAATGAAATAAAACCAAAGTTTAGAGACCTGAGTGACCCTGTCTCGCATAGTAAATGTCTTCATGGGGCACTCAGAAAGTTGGTGTACTACATGCAGTGATACGTTTCAATGATGTAGTGATAGGATGGTTGGAAACTCTGAGAAATTTAGGCATAAAATGTGGCTCTAACATGGAAAATCAGTTGCTTGCGTGTGACAAATAACAGGCGAATGAAGCTGAAAGATTCGCTCTTCAAGTTACCAAAGAAGCAAGAAGTGCTAACAGGAATGCCAAGAGGAAGCTTGAAGATGAGGAAATGCTGCAGGATGAAGACTATGTTTTAGGAATGTTCTGAGGCACTGTTTAATTGGACCCATATCTTCGTTAGCAATTTCCCACAAGTTGTATTTTTCAGAATTCAGGTTCAAATATTTCCTAAAGTTTGTAAAGCATTACTCTAATTTTTTTCTGTAACATGCAATAGTCCATACTTACGTAGTAGACCGAAGCTTTATTGCAGAATCAACTAAATTATAGAAAAAAATAAACTTTTTATTAGGAAAAATATTAAAAATTAAAATGTAAGTTTTGATATTTTTTATATTTTTTATCATTGTAATATATATAATAGGTGGAATTAAACAAGTCTTGCGCCTCAGCTATCATGTCATGGATATCTGGTAAAAATGTTATCTCTTTCGAATGTATAATATTGGTACCTCAATTTGAGGAAGCATTTTGGAAAAAAATTGCATAAATTTCTTTGTAATTCTTTTAATAACCCTAAGCAGGTTCAAAAATATTCAAAATACTTCTGATTTTTTTAGAAAGTGTGCTGCATTACCTGATACAAACAAAAAATCTGTAAAACATGTACATTATAAACAGTGCCTGAAAGAAATAGGTGTTGATTTTTATGCAATATTCATCAAGAAAAGTACCCTCTATCATTAATACGGCGGCTGAGTGAAGCATTCTGCACAGATGCAGATGGAGAATGCTTGTGATGTCGCCAGTTTGCCCTTCCAGTGCTGCCTACACTGTCACATGTCAGCTGAGCGGGGAGTTAAGTATTGCGTGCCTAGCAATATTGTTACTCGTAATTGTTTCACCATTCTAATGGATGCATTGTGCCTCTAGTAAAGAACATTCTACTTATACTTTACACTAAGGGGACAAAGGTGCGTATCCAGATGTGGGTAGTCTCATGTATATTTGATATAAAAGGGCAGAACATTGACAGAGCTGTCATGTGTACTCAGGTGATTCATGTGAAAAGATTTCAGACGTGATTGTGGCCAAACAACAGGAATTAACATACATTGAACGCAGAATGGTAGTTTGAGCTGGACCTATGGGACATTCCATTTCTGAAACTGATAGGGAATGCAATGTTCCGAGATCCACTGTGTCATGGGTGTACTGGCAATACCAAATTTCAGGCATTATCCCCCACCACAGACAACGCAGTGGCTGATGGCCTTCACTTAATGACCGAGTGCTGTGGCGTTTGTAGAGAGCTGTAAGTGGTAACAGACAAGAAACACAGCATGAAATAAGCACAAAACCCAGTGTGGGACTTACGACGAACGTTTGACTTAGGACAGTGATGCGCAATTTGGCGTTAATGGGCTATGGTGATAGATGGCCGATGCCAGTGTCTCTGTTAACAGCATAGCACCACTTGCAGCGCCTGTCTTGAGCTCATGACATATCGGATGGACCGTTGGAAACTGAAAACTGGGGCCCTGTCAGACCTGGTCAGATGAGTCCCAATTCCAATTGGTAAGAGCTGGTGGTAGGGTTCAAGAGTAGAGCAGACCACACGAAGCCATAGACCCAAGTTCTCAACAAGGCATTGCACAAGGTGGTGGTGGTTTCATAATGGTATTAGCTCTGTCTATGTGAAATAGATTGTGTCCTCTGGTGCAACTGAACTAATTAGTGACTGTAAATGTTTATGTTCGGCTACTTGGAGGCCATCTTCAATGATTCATGGGGTTCATGTTTCCAAACATCGATGCCATT
This sequence comes from Schistocerca gregaria, assembly GCF_023897955.1. NCBI lineage: Eukaryota > Metazoa > Arthropoda > Insecta > Orthoptera > Acrididae > Schistocerca > Schistocerca gregaria. Next base: position 555,728,077 of record NC_064931.1, read on the forward strand.
CACTGGGCAAAAATTGTTCACAGTTGGTTTGTTGAACACTCCGAACAGTACAAACGAATTATTTGGCCACCCAGATGGCCCAACATGTGTCCTGTCGAACATTTATGGGACATAATCGAGAGGTCAGATTGTGCACAAAATCCTGCACCAGTAACACTTTCACAATTATACTTTAGTTTAGTTTTTGTACATAGATCATATTTTGCAACGATATTACACATGCAATTATTACAGCTTGATACGGAAAAAATTAAATTCTTAGAAATATGTCGCAGACATGTAAAAACACATTTTTGTTTAATAGTTCATATATAATCAATTTTAAAATATTATGATGAAATATACTAACAGGATAGATTAATTTGTGCAACAGTCTTGCATATTTAAGGAAAGTAAACAAAGTTACACATTGTTTCATACTACTTGCTAATACTAACACATTTAGACAAAATGAAAACTAGTCTTTTGAGTCATGTATGTTGGTCATACTGTAGAAAATATTTAGACATATACGCATTGTGAAAACTCGTTGAAATCATATTCGCACCAATACACTCAATCTGTATGTTCCCTTTTGTATTTTCTGCGCCAATCTTCGCTTTTCCGTTTTCCTTCTTTCAAGGATTTTGTTTCCACGTGAAAAAGGAAGTGTACTCCATTTCCCACTTTACGTTTAACCAATGGATTTGCCTGCAAGTAATTCTTCACTTTATACCAACATACAGAGATGAGATGGTCCTCAAGTTTTCTTTTGAAGGTGCTCACTTCCTTTATGCTAGGTGTAGTCTCTTATAAAATAAGCTTCCTGCACTTACAGGGTCCCAACCTGTCATTTTCAATCTTTCGCTGCAGATATGGTACTTAAATGTAGCTCTTGTACTATGGTTATGTAAATCTCTGTTTAGAGGTGCTGTGCACTTTAAAATTAAAAGAAGCATCATCTCATATATGTACAAACATGGCATAGTCAATACTTTAAATTCTTTGAATTTGTTTTTGCATGATTCTCGTGATGCCAGTTTAACTGTGCATCTGATGGTTTTTGTTTTAAGTTTTAAAAATCTGTGAATATGTACATCTGCTGCTTCTCTCCATACTGGTATACAGTATAGTATGTGCGGGAAGATAAGATTGTCCAACTGCAATTTACTGGTCTTATGATCTACTTTAAAATGAATAAAAAGTTTGTTTGTATGCCTCCGTATTGCAGCAGAAGAACTTGGTTCGGCTCACAGCAGAGTGAGTGGCCCAGCCTGTACTTTGTACATTTGTTGATAGCGTTGCTGTAGCCGCCATGTGCTAACACTACGGCGCCTGTCACCTTTGCCTTTTCTGCCACGTAAACGTAGAGTTTGAATGTGACCTTCACTTCCACACCGAAGGCAACTAGCTGACATGGACAATCCTTCCAATCAAGCCTCGAAGAACACTGAGGACACAATTTTCTCCCAGAGTTTTGTAACAAATGCCGTGTGCTATGAGATTTGAAATATTTACCTTTACTCTTGTTATTGTTTGTACTGTTTATACGAGCTCTTGTCTGAAATACGTGAACACTATTCCGTACATGAGACTGAGTGTCTGGTGCACTATTAACAAATGAAATGCAAGGAACCTCAAAATCAAACTGTGTTGAGTCTACAATGGTTTGTAATTTCACAACAGACAGAACTGTTCTTAAATCAGGGTCAGGCAGATTTAGAATTGCGTGTGTCAGATAAAGTCTCAGTTATGGCATCACATAACATTATGTCACTACAGTTAATTCCACATTTAAACTTGCAATGTCTGGTGAGACCTCTGAGTTCTGCTATCCGCTGTTTGACTACCTCAGCAGGCTGCTGCTCCAGACGAAAAAATTTAAACTGAGAGGCATGGATTTGATTGTCAAAATATTCATCTAGAAATTTCACAAGGGAGTCATATGTGATTTTCTCAGGAACAGTTTTGGCACATAACTTCTCACAGACCCTATACATTTCAGGACCAATGATGGACAAAAAGTAAGCATTACACTACATACATGTTATTTGCAGGCAAGAAAGTGGGCCACTAATTTGCTCTGTAGTGTGACCATTCGCGACATGGCTGTTGTATGGATTTGTTGAGTAAGGATGTCAATTGTCCAACAGTTAGCAGCTGGCGTTCTATCTGCTTTGCCTGAAAGTGTGCAGTTTCGGTTAGAGCCTTCCCTGTAGCAGATCATACATGTTGAAATATGAAAAATGAAATGTCGCATGCCTAGGGCCTCCTGTTGCGTGTCGAGGGGTATGATATGTTGATGAAGACAACACAACACCCAGTCCCTGAGCGGAGAAAATCTCTGACCTAGCTGGGAATCGAACCCGGGTCCCCTTGCACAGCACTGACCATTCAGCTAGCGAGGCGGAAATGTTGAAATATAATTGACGCGCACTTTCAACTGACTAGAAATTCTTTGTTTGCTCTGGGAGAAGGCTCATCAAACTAGAAGACATTAAATGTTAGTTCATTTTGTTACATAAATGAAAAAAAACAAAGATTTACTTAACTCTGACACACTTCTTTTGCCACAGGAGGACAGGATAATTTACAACTGTTATGGACTATCAAAGCATCACTTGACGCACTAATTAACAAACTGTTCTCTTGAGGTTCAGTGTACACAATTTAAACGAACAGAAAATGTAACTTCCATTTTGGTCTTAGCCAATGATGTTAACTGGTGTAGCTGAGGTCTCTAACAGGGGCAAAGATGCTGCTAGCTCGACACTATACTAACATCAACGTGGAGGCGCTGCTATGCTCAGAGGCGAGACGCAGTCTTCAGGATTGCCTTCCACATGTCGTTATGGATTGCAGCAAGCCCTCGCTAATGTCTGTGGTATTGATTCCCGATTCCAAATTTGGTGTGACAACATGATCTCCGTACAATGGTGAATTTAGTACTTCCACGTTGAAGCCAATAAATCGACACCACCATTTTCGCTGTCTGTCTGCGATGAATCTGACGCACGGGGATTTATTACAAAAGGCTCCATAAGACATTCCCTACTAATTTCTTGTTTGTAGTCCTCAGCCTGTAATCTTTTTGTATGCCTAACACAGTCCACCCATGCCAAAACCCTAATCGTTCCATCACTGCATGCGTAAAACTCTCAACATCTGTAGTTTTAAAATTATTTTTTTATTGTGCAACGAAAGCTTTCACCCACGCCCATAACATCTTGATGGGAGTGTAATGACAATGGTACAGTGGCAATCTTGTTTAGCGGTCTCGTGTATCTCATACGTTGTTATGCTGGCTTATTTGTGTTGACAAGCAGCATCAGTTCCGCTCTGGTTTGTGAAAGATTGTAAGGGATGTCATTACTCGATAGCCAAGCGATTTCTGGCCAATCTCTGATATGGCTAGAAGGGACTTCGTTGAGTTGCACTAAGTGGACCCTGGCATTGTTCGTCACAATAACTGAATTTGGGCTATTGTTTAAACACACTGTACTTTATCTCACTGTGGTATTCCTCAGAGATCTTCGACTCTGAAGCCTTAAACATTTGTTTACTCTTGGGAATAAACTCTGTGTCTGCTGACCCTGAATGTACTGTAACCTGGAACTTTAAGAGCACCAAACCAATCACTCACCCTCCAGCACATTGTCCTTGAGTGGTTCTGGTTCACATACATTTCGTCGATATAATGAATGCGAACTGTTCCACTGTCTCGAATCTCCAGCATTCTTACTAAAAATATAGTCCCTGCAGCCACAATATCACTTATCTCTGGCAGGAATTTTCTGTCGTCGTTCATTTTATGACATCGAAAGCCCATGTTCTTTAACATTGGTAGCATTGTCCATCCACTGCCGTTAAAATACAAGTTCGCTTTCATTCGTGAAATTAAATTGTCTGCAGCTGGGTATACGCTTCTGGAATACATGTCAAATATTGTGCGATGTGGAACCTCCTTAAAAAAAATCGTCCAAAGCGCCTACTTCCTTCTTGTGACTGCATCGCTTCCCAGACGATCTTAAAGATGCCGACCCTATGGCATTGACTGACGAATTCACTTCGCTTGGGATACGCTGCACAGTTCTCAGTGCCACGCTACACGCCTCAGCCGTTCCCATCTAGCTGTTAGCAACCTTGGGGAGAGCCACAGAACAACAAGAAAAGAAAAGCGCAACTCCTGTGTCAAAAGAGGGAACCACAGACCGATAGTAGCTCCTCTAGTGATATGGAGATGAACTAAAAAAGGATAAACATTGCGGGTTGCGCCCCTACTAGCTTGCGTACGGTGTAGATTTTTTTTTCATTTTCTTATCTCAGTTTTCTGGGCAATTTGAACACAGCTATAGCACCTTGCAATACATCCATGATAAACCTATTATTCAGGAATATTTGTTGTCCAATTTAGCTGTTACAATTTTCTTTACCTTCATCTATTTACACTAAAAGCTTGTTGCCCATGAGGTGGCGAGGCGTCTACTTCAGCCTCTCTTTTGAAGACGTTGTACGCTCGCAACACTATAGCTCTTGTTTGCTTGTGTAACACTTGGTGTCTTACAGTTCCGTCAGCCATAATGGACACTACACAAACAATATAACCATCAACGCCTGTACACTAGAGAAGAAGGAAATCATTACTACGTGTTCAAAGTACACTCAGCAGTGTGTGAAACAGACCAAAACAGCGGAATGACGCTACTGTTATTGTGCATCACCCCATCACCTGTCGTCATAGCTGCACGGAGCTATAACGCAGTTGCTGTCTGACCAGTCGAATGTGGTATGGTACTATTAGTGTATTATCAACTAGTCTTATTTGCAGTTCTGCGTTGGCGGAGGAACGGAACTCCCTATCACAACATCTCCTTACCAACCACGTGACCATCATGGGAGCATGTTTCAGACCATGCATATTGCTGTACAAGATGGATACTCACTGTATCAAGACGTTTGTCACACCTATTACAGTGTCCACAGGACTATTATAAATTGCTGTTACTTCAGGGCAATCATTGCTTTTGAGTAAGTGTCATTTCTGTTCGCCTCATTACATATTTATTTCAGTTATTTTCTGTATTCCGTAGCAGTGCTTTCTACCTACAGTCCAAGTTTCATCAAACTATGTTGCTAGGCAGTGACACATAACGCTAAAATTACTTTTGTCCGTAAGCTTTGCATACTAACGTATAAACAGGTACCAAAATATTTCATTTGCCACCTCGTTTGAGTTTGTAGCGTATCTGGATTTCATACAATTAATTTGTGAAGGAATGAGTGTAAATGACAGTTATTAATACTTCCAGGATGCCAGAGAACAAACTGGAATAGTTGTGTATGAAAACATTCTAAGTGCTCACTTTGCTAGCTTTTGATGTGGAGTTACTGTATTCTGTGATACGAAGTATCCAAGACTTTTTCATTGATATATTCAGTTTCAGTGATCATCCTCGCCATGACACCCTTTCTGTTCCATGCATGTGGATGTGACATATCTTTGGAGCAGGAAAATTCATTGCATGTTGAGTGTCTCTTGCATTTTGCCATTTGCCTGAAAGCCAGTAGCTGGACTTAACCTTTGCACCTTGGGTTGGACTATTGCCACTCCTACTGCAGCCATGAATGTTTAAGACAGTGCTGTGTATGCCCTCAGCATCCACTGCCTGACCAGGATTGGTCTACTCTATGTCCATGACCAGTACTGTGTTTTCTTTTTTTATATTTCTTACTATGCTCCATTTATTAGCCTAAACAGTTGTTTCAGAAAGGTTTATATTCGATCCCACTGCCTCACACTCTGAGGCAAGATTAGATCTGTAGGTAGTTCTTCAAAATAATTTGCTGGTAGTCCAGTGCATTCTACAAATCTCAGGTTGTTGTATCTCTTGTTGTTGATTCTAATTCCTTTTTCTTCGCAGTTCAGGTCTGACATTGCCATTTCCAGGATGCCAGAGAACAAACTGGGAGAGATTAGATAACCTTTTTTCACCTCTCTGTGAATTGGAAACTCTTGAATTGGTTTACAGATGGTAAATATTGCTATAGAAGTTTCGGGTCAACAGAAGTTTCTGATCCCACCCGTCGGCTTTGACCCGTGACGTAAGGGTGTTGTGGTGTGTGATGTCATGACTGCGTGGAGTTTGGTTTGTGAATGTGGCGTGTTTGTAGATGTTGTCGGGTTGTGGTTTGTTGTGCCCTCTGGTGGTATGGGGGGACGTTTCCCCATTTCTGAAGATTCGTATATATGGTAAGGGGTTTTGACACAGGCCACCTCTACCCCTACATCAGCTAAGGTCTGCACAAGAAAATCTACAAAAGCTATACAAAAGGCATCTAATATATGTTTACTCTGCTTATCACTTCTCAAAAACTTAGTCTAATGAGCCAAAGCTGTCACAGAATCTAGCCCGCTGAATGGATTGAGCTCGATATAATGATATTTTTATGAGACTTTGTACAAAATTCCGATTAGGATTGTGGGCTGATTGTTTTTATTTGTTGTGAATGCATCCTTTCTCGTAGAGATGTACTATGATTGGTTTGTTCCATGAGGCTGGGATTGAGACTCAGTCAGTAGACAAAGTAAACAATTATGACAAGTGCTCATAAATTTCCTCATCAGGTAACTTCAATATATCAACAGAAAATTCAGCATAACCAGGAGCAGTGTCCTTTTTCAAGATATAAATAATATATTTGACTTCCAGTGGAATAGATCTCATTCTATGCCATGCTCAGGTGTGTGTCTTCTTTTCCTCTAATTTTATAAGTGCTTGGGTTTAAAAATGGACATTGTCCCCTTAGGAAATACGTCAAGGAGAATATATACTGTGTAGCAGATATGAGAATTTCAAGTTCCTTAAAAAGATTTCTACATGTGGTTCTAGTGTGTACTTCGTCCATACTTTTTCTCTGTGCACATAGCAATGGCTGATATCCCCAAAATGATGATTTCATATGTCATACTGTCATGAAAATAAACATAATGAACCTATCTATTATGTAGTTTTTTATTGGAATTAATAGAATAGCTAAATTAATCCAGTTCACACTATTACTAAGAACCTTGGTAACTGACATCTCATGTTTGTCTGATTAATTATTAATAAGTACCACAGTGCCACCAGCAAAGGTGATGAGGTAGATAGTTAATAAAGATAAAAAAAAAACCTTGGGGACCTAGAACTGAACCCTGAGGAAGTCTGTGATGGTATTCCATTCTGATGATGCTTCTCCAATGTCCAATTCAACTTTCCACTTCATGTTAGAAAGGTGCAAAGCATGTCACTTTCTTGGTGCACCACTTATGCTGAGGACCTTAGCTTTGTGTAGAAATATTTAGTAACTGACTCTGTCAAATACTTTTCTTAGGTCTCAAAATATTCCACCCATCTTAATATTGCATTTCATGTCATGCTCCTTTTCTGAAATCCAAACTGACTTCCGCTGATGATATTATGGTCAATTAGTTGCTTCACAGTCCTGGTGGCATTAGTTTCTCTAAAATCTCTGTAGAGAAACTGGGTGATAGTTGACAATAGCTGCCTTTACTTTCTTATGCAGTGGTTTTAGAACTGTATACTTAGGGCTTGTAGGAACTTTGTTTAAGTGATGGATCAAAAATTTGCCAAAGCATTTTTCTTACAGCAAGGCAGCAGCAGTATTTTAATAACTTTCTAGGTATGTTGTCAACTGCAGTAGAAATTTTACTTTTTGGAGACTTAATGATTCTTTCATTTTCCTGTACAATGACTTATTACTTGGATATGTTGTACTATATTAGCTATGTTGGCTTGAAGAAAATTCATGGCATGTTTTATGGATCCTTGTGATCCTGTTTGCTCTGTCTCTGTTAAAAATATTTGTCGAATTTAACATCATCTGTTTTTGGATTAATAAAAGATGATCCTCAATTTTTAATTAAATATTTTCTCTTGAAACTACACTTTCCTGTTTCCTTCTTCAAGAAATTCTAGACAGTTGTTACTTTATTGTTTGAGTTATGAATTTCTGCCTTCAAGAATATGGTCTTCAGTGCTGTACATTTTGCTGTACATTTTTTAATGGCTCCCATCATTGTGGATCATCTCATCACTTAGCTGCTGCATAAGGGGCCCAATTTTTTTCTGCATAAAAATTTGATGCTTGTAGAAATCTAAGGTCTATAGCCTGATATAAATAGATTTTCTCTGGCCATATTCTTAAGAAAAATTACTTCAGGTAGACTTAAAACCACATTAATAAACATATTACATTGGAGTTAATGTCAACAGCATTGTATACATGAGATAAATCCCTAAGCTGTAGTTGATGACTGAAGTTTTTGATAATTTGTGTGTCTATAATCCTGAAGTTTTTCGATATAAAATTTACTTCTCTCTGTAAATTTACTTGGTTTATGGCCAGGAACTGTCAGTCATGTGCATGGAGGCCATTTATAACATTTTTGATAGTTTAATTGTTATAAATATCCTTATATTATCTACCAAAGTACTATAAGTAGCTGCTGGTTGGAGAGTTTAATCTTGATACTAAGTGTTAAGGGCACATCAGGTGTTCAAGGCCAATTCTGTTTGTATTATCCGCTAAGAAGTTCACATTAAAGCCTCTGAAAAGAATAAATGAATTAGTTTTTCTAGACAGGTGTGAGAAGAGTGAGTTAACATGTCTCAGAAGACCCTGAAAATTTACAGCAGTTTCCCTGTCAATTGACAGCTCAGTAACTGTGTACTATATGTTTTTATTTCAATGACGTGCACCTGAAAGTGTTGTTGAATAGAGTAGGTTTATTTAGTATTACATTATTTATAACAAAAACTGCAACTCTACCTTTTCCCATATTGTGTCTACAATAATGAGCAGTGAAACAAAGTTTTTAGTCTATAACATGTTACTTTTGTTTGTAATCTGATATCCAGAAGAACATAGTATATCAGGATGACTCCCTTTGTCTACATCTTTTGAAAGAGTTACCAGTTTTATTTTTCACATCCTTTGTATTTTGATGGAATACCTGTACAGATATAGTTTAAGTCTTGTTTACTTTTGCATTAATACTATATTTCTTTGGAAAGAGCTATTTCTCTCAGTACATGAGTTGTTAGTTCTGCTTTTGACACTGGAGGATCATTTGCATATGTAACTAGTCCTATATTCTGTGTGTAATCAGCTTGAAAACAAAATTAATAACCAACAGTAAATTTTACTACAATACCAATAAGAATTTCATTTTAAGGAAGATATGGGTAGTAAGTAAATTAAAGACAAAAAGAAAAAGTACAATAATTATATTTAACTTCTATGTATGTACAATAAAATCTTCACGATGTACATATTCAAATACACTTTTAACAGAACAGGGTAAATAAATGATATTTTCTTTAAATTGTGATCTGAACATTGAAGTTCTCTCTCTTTTCTTCCACTCAAATGCACATGGTCACTTACAAAACACACACACTCACACACACTCACACACACTCACACACACACACACACACACACACACACACACACACACACACACACATAATCATTACTGTCTTCCTGGACTCTGAATCTACAATGGCATTCCACAGACATAGTTTGTGCTTTAGTGTTATAGTAGAAAATTTTATGTTCTTTCTTCTCTTGTAACAACTCATATTCATAAAAGACAGAACTCTTCACAAAAAAGAGTTCTTCAGGACGTGAGCTTCATACTGTAGGCCACATAAATGACCCTATCTGAAAAACATAAAAGTTGTGGCATTAGTAGATGTTGGTCCAATTTCTTATCTGGGAAAAGTGAACCACTTATAAAAGCAATTGGTTTACAAGTTCTTATATGTTTTACTGTTACAGATGTATGCTAATTTTACAACATGTGAACTGTAATTGTTTCTCCTTAGAAGTGAATGAAGGAAAACCTTATGTGAGACACTTGTTGTCACCGTTCTTTGACAGTCAAAATCCCATAAACACACAAATGAATCTGAAACAATTCGAACATTACTAATTCCTCTCTAATTTTCTTGCATCAAAATACTTGCATTACTAATTCATGTACAGAACAAGCACATACTTTTAAAAGGTAATGAACTCTTGACACTGCTGCAGTCATATATAAAAACAACAAAATTAATATTTCCAGATTACAAATGCAATAATATATCTTTTTAAGTATACGCTATGTGTGTTACCTTATGAAGTAAATTCTTATTCAGTTAATTAAGAGGAGGCACATGGTAACCCAAATGCTGGAAAACTAGTTTACATCTCTGGAGATCACGAGCACTTCTGTTGGTAGAAAAGACTCAAAATAACATTTCTGATTTGTTTCTGAGTTCATCCAACACTATCTAGCAACATATTTATGCGTATTTTGAACTCTGTCAATCCTCTCAAGTGATCGAAAGATACACCCAAAGCAACTTCTCCCTAAGTTATATCATCTCATTATTAATAATTTACTAGGAACAATATTTTCTTTAAACTTCTGACCATCCACATACTGTTCAAATATTACACGTCCATTAATCATCATCAGTCTAAAAGTATAGTGCAAGCATTCAAAAAATGATTAAAAAGATAATAGAAATGAAACAAAGAGGCTGAATTATATTAAATTCAGAGTGGATAAACTTTAAATATGGTGTACCACAAGCTTTGAAGATTGTCCTGCTACTGTGTATGGTCCACATAAATGGTTAACCAGGGAAACCCTGAGAACTGTTCAAAAACTATAATGTTCACTGATGACACAACTACATTTATAAAGGGCCCAAATATATGCATACAAGGCTCAGCCAGGAGACTACTGGAACACGCTTACAACTGGTCCTCAGTCAACACCTACACCCTTAATTTTAGAAGAACTCATGATGACATTCCAAGCGAATCAAAATGACTGACAGGAATCAGAAATAGAGAGTAATAGTCATACATTGGAGTAGACTCCTTGTATGACATTGCCCTAATAAACTGAGCTGGTAGTCACCAGGAGCTAACCCGTGGCAAAATTTTCTAGAAGATTTCAGTGAAGGTGATAAAAATACACATGACAGTCAAATGAAAATGAGAGACATAGAAAAAAGTAAGTAAACTGTTTATTTTTTCAAAAGTAATCACCATAACTGGTAATATATTTATCCATAACTGTCAATACATTTATCTCACTCTGAGACAAAATGGTTGATGCTTCCATGGAAATACTGGTTGCAGTTGCCTATGGAACCATGCCTATCCAGGCACACACCTCTTCATCTGAAAGAAATTGATGACCACAGATGTCTTGTTCGGTGCTCCATAACTATAGAAATTGTATGGGGAGAGACTGGGACTGTATGGAGAACATGTCAGAACTTCACATGTTGTCAAGGTTGTTTTGAGTACACTGCACAAGTTTTCGTGGGAAAACCTTACGCATCTTCCATACAGTCCTGATATCTCTTCGTGTGCTTTTCAAATATTTGGAGCCCTGAAAAAAGACATTCATGGCCACTGATTTGCTTCAGATGAAAGGGGCATGCATTGGTACAATCATGGTTCCATATGTAACTGCAAACATTTTTCCATGAAGGCACTGGCCATCACTTTTTTCTTTCTGAGATCATGTACCTCCATTCATGATGCACATGATTTCAGAGATTGTGTGTCCATACAGTTCACAGGTTCACTTATAGAGGCCACCTGGGTCAGCCCCCTGGTGCACTCTGTTGGCCGTCAAAGTAACAGTATTGTTTAAGTGACTGCAAACAAGTGCTCGCCTATTCTGTAACCTGTATTACTGTTGTCCAGTCAGTGTGTTCAGTACTATGCACAACCTGTACTTCATTGTATCCTATGTGTTACTGTTTGAAGTACTATGATCCATAAATTGTGTTAGTTCTTGCTATAGTAAACTTGACGACAAGTGATGGCTACAGTTTCTCTGCATGTTAATGTCAGTGCTAAGTCACAAACATCTCAATGGAAGACATACTCCAATCTACCATTGCCCAGCAGCAAGCTTTCGTGAAACAACAGCAGGTTCTCCCACAGCTGTGAGTCAAGTGGCATTTGCACATTCAAGGCAGGTTGCTCTGCCACTCTGTGCAACCTTCACCCTTTCTGGCATATGGTGAACTGGCCGAAGATTGGGACTCCTACAAGACATGGTTACACCAACATTTCCAGGGTTTTCACATGGGTCATGAAAACCTGTGTAGGTCTTTCTTTCTTTCCTGGCATTTATCAATTGTGCCAACTTGCACCTTTGCAAGAACTGGCTAGCTAATCATTTGGCAAAATGTGCAAGCTTCTCCAACGTATTACTGTGACAGAACACGTTATTATGACACTTGCAGAATTTTACGATTGTCAGAAATGCTCAAACCAGTTTTACAAAGCCTGTGGTGGAGAATGACATGGGTTGAGCCGTCATAATAAATTTGTCACTAGTACCCATCACAAATCTTATGCTGATCATTTGGTGCAAAATGTTATTATCCATCTGGCCCCAGCTAGGGCAGTCTGTGAAAAGCATTTCAGTGTGAGAAACCGACACTTATGGATGTGCTCAATATAGCACAGTACTTTGAAGTGTCATGGGTCATAGACGATCAGATTGTTGCAGGGGGAAATGTATCGGAAATTGCTCAGTCCATCCATGTTAGACACATTGCCAGTGTGCAGGACGATTGGGAAGCCATTAAATCAGTACAACCTTAGACTCAATGTGTTGCATGGGGCAGCGACTCAGAGTTGCATGGGGCAGCATCGGTTACAACCACAGCAGTAACAGGCTGTGTCACAACACCAGTGGTATGTTCCACATCCATCTTGCTTGTATTGCTTTGTCCAACATGAGCATGTTGTGTTCCCTAAGCGTTAGGCTATTTGCAGCAAGTGTCAAAAGTGTCAAAAATGATAGTAGCACCGATGGACATAAACTGTACCTCTACAATGGCTGTATCCCTGAACAAATTTTTCATTGACTTGTGTGTGTTTAAGGGCCGATGTAATGGAGTTTGTTCCAAAAAATCGATCTTTCAAAAATATTATTTCCTTGATCTACACAGTTTAAACTATGTTGTGTGTGCATTTTATCGCGATAGCAGCTTTAGAAACGCCTTTAAATTGTTAAAATGATAATTCTGCACTGGTGTCCACTCCCACCATTTGCAACATTTGGGAAACTGCTCGCTTCAGCGGAATTTTTGTCAGTGTGAAGGCTATTTTCTTTCGATATCTTTGGTTGACATCTATATCTCTGGCTAACATCTATATCTTTGCGCGAAAAATTTCTTGCATGTGGTTTATTTACATTTGATAATACTAACACATAGTAGTAGGTGGAAGGTAGAATTCGCAAATATTAATGTGGAAGTCAAGATTTATGCATAATGGGTGGTGGAAAAATTGTGTTTAGAAAATGGAAGTTTCAATGAGATCAGTTTATCAACAAAAAAGAGGAATCAACTCGAAATGAAGAACATAAACTCTCAGCTTCAGCATCGAAACTTGGAACAGGAGAATTGCATCCACCATGTGCAAGGTTTGAAAAAATAAATAAAGAAATGTTTGATGCTGTATGCAATACTGCCAAAGTTTCTATGAAGAAACCAGTGGAGGAACTGGTGGAAATAAACCAAAAAGAAATAGATCCTGGGGTATACATTTATGACAGTGAAACTCCTATAAATGTTACTGAGCTGTGTGTGTCTATAGGTGGCATTGTATGAAAAGTGGTCACACATCTCTCTATGAAGTTGCGTCTGTTATTGCTTAATGTCTAAATACTGCCACCAGTGTGCAAAAAGGAAAATGTGAGAAACTGTGGCAAGAAAAGCATGCAGTAACATGCTCTAAAAATTATAGTGGCTCAAGTCGGAGCATGGAGGCTGCTGCAGCTGTGAGGATGCACTCCAGTTCTGAGGACCAGTATGGTGTTAGAAATACTAAATACATTGGTGATGGGGACTACTCTTTGTTCAATGTAACAGATAAAAATCCGTGCATTGCAAGAATAGAAAAGTTGGAATGTGTTGGGCACATCCAAATGAGGCTTGGTGGTAGTCTTTGAAAGAGAAGAAAGGTGGAGTACTTGAGGATGGGAAACCACTAGGAGGAAAAGGCAGGCTTACTCTGAAAGAAATTGATTCTCTTCAGTTATTTTATGGGAGAGCTATGACGAAAAACACACTTAATTTAGAGGCAATGAGGTGTGCTGTGTGGGCAATTATTTTCCACAAACTATCCACTGACCAAACGCAAATGCACAACATGTGACGATTGGTGTAAGTTCAACAACGGAAATGTAGGTTACAGTACGCTTGTTCGCCCACTGCTTGAATACTGCTCAGCAGTGTGGGATCCGTAGCAGATAGGGTTGATAGAATAGATAGAGAAGATCCAACGGAGAGAAGCGCGCTTCGTTACAGGATCATTTAGTAGTCGTAAAAGCGTTACGGAGATGATAGATTAACTCCAGTGGAAGACTCTGCAGGAGAGACGCTCAGTAGCTCGGTATGGGCTTTTGTTAAAGTTTCGAGAACATACCTTCACCGAAGAGTCAAGCAGTATATTGCTCCCTTCTACGTATATCTCACGAAGAGACCATGAGGATAAAATCAGAGAGATTAGAGCCCACACAGAAGCATACCGACAATCCTCCTTTCCACGAACAATACGAGACTGGAATAGAAGGGAGAACCGATAGAGGTACTCAGGGTACCCTCCGCCACACACCGTCAGGTGGCTTGCAGAGTATGGATGTAGATGTAGATGTAGAGGCATATTCACATAAACACTAATTACCAGAATCTGCTATGAATGCAATTAAGCCCACATTCAGGTTTCTTTCAAACTCTGATTAATTGAGGAAGTGTCTCCAAAAGGGTTGGTATAGATCTTGGTGTGTTTACGACAAAAGCATTTTACACTATCGACAGGAGCAGGGTCAAGAAAGCAAACAAATCAGTGCCTTACCTGCAAATACAGGCCAGGCAGGTTCAAAGAGAAGAGAAGAGAAACCTGGAGGATGTGGAGTATCAGTATGGAGCCTGTCTAGTTACCTGTGTGGTATAACAAGTTTTCTGTGTGGGAAGGCATGCCGGTCACTGGTGCCAACTCACCTGGTGGATTAGTGTCAAGGTCCCGTATGCCGGTCAGTCTGGGGATGGTTTTTAAGGTAGTTTTCCATCTGCCTCAGAGAATGCCACCTGGTTCCCTTTATTCCGCCTCAGTTACACTATGTGAGCGGTTTCTGCACAAACACTGTCTCCACGGACGAGTTCGCCATAATTACTCCACCACACAAACATTGGGGTTACACCCATCTGGTGTGAGACATTCCTGAGGGGATCCACTGGGGGCTGAACTGCACAATAACCCTGGGTTTGGTGTGGGGCAGTGATGATGGATTGCAGTAGCTTGTTGTGGGGTTGTGTACCACTGTAGGCTATCACAGGGACGAAGCCTCTCTGTCGTTTCTAGGTCCCCAGTTCAATACAATACAATACTATCAGTATGGAGGATTTTAAAATTGATGTAAGCTTATTACTTGTAGAAGTTTGAGAAGAAAATCTTTGAACCTAATTTTCTGTGTTTTACATTTTTTATGTTATTAGAAGCCTTTTTTGTAAAAAGTATATGCTCTAATGCTATGAAATTTTCAGGATCTGTTCACAACATATTGCTGTCTCCCTGGAACTAAAAAATATGAGATCCATTTATTACATTCTGATTTTTAGGTGATTGTATGTAAAAAATAAGTTAATTTTGGATGTACAAAATTAAAAGCTCTGTTAATAATACAATTTGTACCATAAATTAATAACTGCAGTTCAGTGGTCTTATGGCCTTATAAACTTAAAAATTCAAGTTTCTGGCAAAATATTAATCCTGTGTATTTTATTATATTTTTTCCATTAAAACACAGCTCTTTTGCTTTCCACGTGAAAAATTTTAGATTTGTATATTAATAAATATGGCTGTAATGATTTTTTAAATAAATGTGTACATTTTCTGTTGCATCCCTCCTTAGTAAGCTGCTAAAAATGCAAGTGGACACAGGAGCTACAGTGACTTCAGTAAATGCACAAATGTACATTGACTTGGTTCCCTTCCCCTCAGACAGGTTTCATGGGAGTTGGTTACTGCAGTAAACAGCAGATTCCCATCATACATCAGAATTTCAACCCTGTCTCTTACAAATATGTTAGTTGCCTTCTCACCTTCCAAGTTGTGGATCATTCCCATACCACAGACCTGTTCAGGTGAGATGTGTTTAATGCTTTCAGTTTTTCCGTTGTCAGTGAGGTAAATTTAATTTAAGATCAAGTTCCATATCAGCAACTGAGCACTGGGAGTCTTACTGCTCTGAGTTTTTGTCTCTGTTTTCCCCTGGGCTCAGTTGTACTATCGGTTTTTCGGTTTTCAGGCCCACATTACCATGAAAGAATCCGCCTGCCCTCGTTTTTTTTTTTTTTTTTTTTTTTTAACGCAGCATGTGCCTCTCATGTTGTGCCGAATTAAATTAGACAGTTTGACATTTCCCAATGTCATTTGGCATATTTCTTCTAGTGAATGGGCTACACCAGTGGCCATCAATAATAAACTGAAGCATAAGCTTCACCTTAGCAGTGACATACTTTTGACCCACCCTGATGAGTTGCACATAAAGTTATCAGATGGCCACTACTTTTCCAAATTGATTTGTCAGAAATGTACCTCCAGCTCCTCTTGGATGAGGCCACTAGGAGCCTTCTCATTGTCAATACACTTTTCGGCCTTTACCAATATCAATGCTTGCCTTTTGGTGTCGCTAGTGTGCCCACAGTTCTTCAGTGTGTTTTAGAGCCCCTGACAGCCTCTGTGCCCAGCTGCATCAATTACCTCAACGATATCGTTGTTTTGGGTTTTTCCACTGAAGACCATCTTAGAAAAGCAGTTTTCATGTCTCAATTGCGTTCTTGCCAAATCTCAATTTTTTTCAGATATCAGTTGAGTAACTGGGTTTTGAGGTTTCTCATGCAGGGGTCAAGCCTTCTGTCACTGTGTTGATGAAATTGCAGCTTTGCTGCAGCGGACCTCCCTTAAGGATCTGCAAACATTTATAGGTAGCAGACATTTATAGGTAGCTTTTACTGGACGCATGTGCCTTTTTCTTTGGGCCCTATACAGTGATGGAGCATTCACTTTGCTTAAATTGGAGCTTCAATCTGCCCCATGTCTGCCCACCTTTCACCCAGGTCAGCATCTCGTGGTGGGTACAGATGCCTCTCAGCATGGTGTTGGCGCACAAACACACAGATGGGTCTGAACAACCCACTGCTTATGAGTCTTAAGACCTTAACTCTGGCTCAGCAGCGGTATACTCAGATTGAAATGGAGGTACTCAGATTGAAATGGAGGCTTTAGCGATTGTGTTCACAGTCATTAAATTTCTCATTCTTCTTGTATGGTTCTAAGTTCCATTTAATCATGGATCACAAGCCGTTACTTGCTCTTTCGAACCCTTTGGCTTCCATGCCTGACGAAGCAGTGCATCGTATGCAGCGGTGGGCTCTCTTTGTCTCCCACTATCATACTATCATTATCAGATCCATTTCTGGCTGACAGCGCAAAGCGCCAATGCCATTACCTTATCTCACTTTCTGATTGGGCTGAACACAGTGTTCGATAAGGACGAGATGCTTTGTTTCTATTTAGAAACTGAGAACCAGAATGCAGTCAATGATTTTCCCATCACTACTGTGAAGACAGCTTCGGCTGTCACAGTGGATCCTGTACTTAGCTGGGTCCTCTCTTTTGTGTAGCACAGTTGGCCAGTAAAGCCTCTAGGCCAAAAGCCTCTAGGCTAAAAGCCTCTAGGCCATGCCTGGATCCCTTGCATAACTACTTCTCCCTCCAGCACTGCCTCTCTGTGTTTCACGGTGTTCTCTCATTAGTTATGGAGGACACTGCTTCCCGGGCTGTGATTCCCATTTCCTTACGCCGTAATGTACTGTGGCTTCTGCACGCCAGCCATTGGGAACCTGTAGCACAAAAGCTTTGGCCTGTTGGCATGTGTATTGGTCAGGCATAAATGAGGATATTACATGGCTTATTGCCACTTGTACTCATTGTGTTCAGCAACAGGCAGCCCTGCGGGCATCTCTTCCCCCTGCTTGGCGCCGCAGCCCCTGTGGGAGCATTTACATGTCAATTTTGCTGGGCCCTTCTTAAATTGTCATTGGCTCATTGTAGTGGATGCCTGTTCCAAGTTTCCCTACATGGCACATTGTCTGTTCACATCCACGGTGGCCTCTATTTCGGCCCTGTCTAAGATTTTCGCAATTGAGGGACTACTGTGTATTGTGGCTACTGATAATGGCCCCTAGTTAATTGCTCAAGAAGTTGCATCTTTTTATCAGGCTAGCGGTGACTGCCATCTTGCAGCTCTCTTGTGTCATCCTCAATCTAATGGTGAGGCCAAATGCACGGTTCAGATGTTTAAAACTCAGGTGTGGAAGTATGTATCTGGCAGGTCTCCTGAAGCTGGTTTAGACTGTTCTTTGAGTTTGTACCATTTCACTCCAGTGGGGCGCTAGAGCCCAGCAGAGCTGCTGGTCCACGGATGCCAACCACAGATCTTTCTTCATCTGCTGCACCTCACACCATGCTGGCTCTGCAATGGTTCCAGCTGGATTTGCGTGTCTGGGTTCACAGTTTTGGCTGCTGGCTGAACTGGATTGCTGCCATCATCAAGCATCACTGGGGGCTGGCACCTATGCATCATCTGCACTCCTGATGGGTGTATGTCCTGTCACTTCAACCAGCTGTGGTCACGCACGGTGGAGTCTGTTCTGGAGGGGCCACCACCAACGATGCCTGTTCCGCGCCGAAGATGGTCCAGCTTGCACCACAGCATGGGTTGCTGCCTGGCATATCACTGTCTGGGTTTCCTGCCTCCGACTCCTCACCTTGACTGTTGACATCGGTGCAGTCACCTCTGCACCTGACACCATAGCTGCTGCCACCTCTGTTGCTTGGTCCTCTGAAGATGTCATCTCCGATGATCCCGGTGATGCCTCCGGTGCTGACCACTGATTTGGACAAGAATGTCACTATCGAGATGCCATCTCTGATTTTGCCCTGTGGCCTCTCTTGAGAAGGGGGATAGTTTTCTAACCCATCACTCATCACTTCTGCCCCTACGCACTGGTGACTGCCTGCCACATGCAACAGCCGCAATCACTGGGTGATGAAATGGACGTCAGTGTCATAATTCATGTTTTCCATGCATTGTAATCTCAGTGCCTTGTGAAATTAGTGCTTTTTTTTTCATTTCACAGCACCAGTGCTTTTATCTGTACCATGTATTTTTCTGTACTATGTATTTTTTGTGCATAGTGTTTTTATGTTTATATTTGGTTTTCCCACCTTCTAGAAGGGACAAGGGATGACCAACACGATTTCAAAGATCACCCCCCCATACAGTTCACATGCCTGCTTGTAGAGACCACCTGGGTCGGCTCCCTGGCTTGCTCTGGTGGGTCACCAAAGTATTATTTAAGTGATGAGTGCCTTTTGTGTAACCTGTATTACTGTTATCCAGTCAATATTTTCTGTGCTATGCACAAACTGTACTTCATTGTATCTTATGTGTTGCTCTGGAAAGTACCGTGTTCCATAAATCGTGTTTATTCTTGCTACAGCAAGTCTCATTTTCGTTTGACGGCCCCTTATATTTATTCTACAGAATAAGCAGTAATAATATCACTTATGTGCCAGTACACACACACACACACACACACACACACACACACACACACACACACACACACCATGACATTTATCATTGATAACAAGGTGAATTTAGGATGAACACTGCATTTATACCCACAATACCAGAAATCAAAATAATTTTCATCTAGACTATGCACTCCTCTGTACAGTTCAGAATGAAGTTTTATGCTCTGCTGCAAAAGTGTACAATAGGTTGCAGTAGAAATCTGATAAGATATAAAAAATTCCTAAATATTTAAAAACAAATCAAAAGAAAACCTTATGAGACAATACTCCTACAGTTTATCATTATTCAAGTATTTGTATTTATAAGTGTTAAGTCTGCAAAATTCTAATATTTGAATTTGATAGATCTTAGCATTGCTAGTTTATAGACAACTGATGATGCTATGCATAAAGTTACAAAAATACATTGTTTGAAGTGTTAGATGAAAACAGCAGATCAGTAGTATAGGAAGAGCTGTATTTTTTACCGAAGTAGTTTTTCTCACCTGTTCTTCATATATAAATAACGTAGAATTCCCATAATTATCAGTGTAAGTAAATTAGGGATAGTGACAATTTATGGTCAGTGTGCTTTACAGAAGTAGCCAGCAGCACGTTCTTTTTGCTCCACCCCCAGCCCTCCTCCCTCCTGTGAACATACTCTGAAGTGCCATAGAAACTTTTGTTCAAATACAGAGATATGTAAAACAATGCCTATATAAGACAAGTGTCTGGTGCAGTTGTTAGATCAGTTGCTGCTACTACAATGGCAGGTTATCAAGATTTAAGTGAGTTTGAACATGGCGGTATAGTCAGTGGCAAGCAACTGGACACAGCATCTCTGAGGTAGTGATGAAGTGGGGATTTTCCCATATAACCATTTCACGAGTGTACCATGAATATGAGGAACCAAGTAAAACATCAAATCTTCGACATGGCTGCGACCAGAAAAATATCCTGCAAGAACAGGGCTAATGACTACTGAAGAGAATTGTTCAGTAAGACAGAAGTGCAACCCCTCCACAAATTGCTACAGATTTCAGTGCTGGGCCATCAGTAAGTTCAGCACTTGAACCCTTCAATGAAACATAACTGATATTGGCTTACGGAGCCGAAGGCCCACTTGTGTTCCCTCGATGACTGCATGACACAAAGTTTTATGTCTCACTTGGGCCTGTCAGCTGTGATGTTTGACTGCTGAAGACTGGAAACATGTTTCAAATTGTATTGAGAGGATGCATGTGTACTGGTATGGAGACAACCTCATGGACCCTGTATATCAGCAGGCAACTTTTCAAGCTGGTGGAGACTCTGTAATGGTGGAGACTCTGTAATGGTGTGGGGTGTGTGCAGTTGGAGTGATATGCGACTTCTGATACGTATAGATATGATTCTAACACGTGACACATACGTAAGCATCCTTTCTCATCACAAGCATTCATGTCCATTAAGCATTCTGAGGGACTTGGGCAATTCCATTAGTCAAGTCCATGCCATGTTGTGATATGGTTCTTCTGAATGTTTGTGGGGGCTCTAAATGATATTGGCTGTTCAGTGTACATCTTGACTCATTCCACATGTCTGAAAGCTCTCCTTCATTATGAGATTAAGGAACATGATGTATGTATGCATAAATGGTCTAATTAATTAATACAGCTCTGTAGATTGCATGACATAAACTGGTCAGCAGCAAGACTCTTTGAATTGCACTGTATTAAAGTTTGTTTACATCATACTTTTGTGACCTAGCTCCATACTAGGATTCAACTAGACTATATTTTGGGTTGCTGTGCTACATGGATTCACTTGACTCTGGATGATCTGGATTATGCTCTTGGAGTGTTCTATAATATACGATGACATGGCACAGACTTGACCTGTTAACTAAGCTACAAAGAGTTTATAGTCTATCCATGTTTGCTGCATAATAAAGAGTGTGTTGTACCACAGCAAGTGTAATATTGGCCATGAGAACTCGAAATTAGTTTGCATGTAAGGAGAACAGACCAAGTTCAGTGATCATGGATCTGTAATTCAGAAAACTGTGGCTGCAACAGCTACAACTTCAAATTCAATACCAGGCATGAAAAGATGACCAACAAAAGCAAATTATGGAACAAGAATAGCAGCAAGTGCTTACACTAAAGCATTTCATCGAGCCAGAGAAGAATTCATCACATCCATTCACACCATTTCATCCAAAGACAAAGAATGCTTACTATAGATGTCTGCAGTCCCAGTCCAGGGGAGCAGTGTAGCCAATGTTGCTAAACAAATTGCTTTTCTGCTATCTACTAAACTCCCAATAATGTGTCCTCTGCACAAGTTACATCCTCTTGATGAACCTAAGTTTTTACATCTGTCTAAATCCAATAGTTTGTTCTCTAAGCATTACGAGCAGCAAACATATTTTAGCAGCATAGATTTTTGTTGTCACAAGAAGTCAAAACAGCCATACGCAGCATGGGCAGTTGATTTCAAAGGCCTGACTCATTAGTGCAAAATTTTGAGTGAAAATCAAAATTGTAAACAAGTCTTTACTGAACCATTAGTGTGTATTAATTACTTATGCAGACATAAAGAAGCTTGTGCACAGGCACTGAAATTCATAACTCCTACTTCCAGAGACATGTTAATGATAGCAAAAACTTTGGAAAGATCAGATGCACAACAGTGATGTTTTGAGGGAAACAGTACACTTTCTGTAAAACTGCTTGAAATATCCAGTACAGCACAGCAAAATTTTGCTGAAAGTGAGGTAGATTCCATACAATGGCATTCCCATTCATGTCACAGTAAGTTTGATAAGAACTCATCAGGTTCATCTTTGTCATCTGACTCAGAATTAAAACTCTCATATCAATTTACAGACAAAGCCTAAACAATGAATAAGCAACAGCATGTGTTTGACTCAGTCTTCACATAGCTCTTCTGCCATCTAGCCTTGCTATAACAGCACCGTTATGCAGCATCCAAAGTGTTTTGCTAGACATATGTGCACTCAGTGACCATACAGAAAAATGTGCTGTGCACATTGATGCAAACAAATGGCACATGGTAGACATTCACAAAGGTGGCATGGTGACACACCAACACTGCTGCAACAGCATAAGCATGTTACAGCCACAGTTGAACATTTTCATGGAGCAGCCACAAAAGTGTTCTCTCCCACTAATGATCTAGAACCAATTAATAACATTTCTTGTTGATGCTGGCTCACCAGTTTCTATTATAAATGAGAAAACCTATCCTCAAATTAGTTCTCTGTCTGTTCAGTTGACATCATAAGATTTACAACCCCGCAGCAAGCACCGCATATATTTCTGTGGTAAATGCACAGTAACAGTGTTGTACAGAAAAGTCATCTGTCTGATTATTTCTTAGTAGTACCATCAAGTCAGAAAACATTTTTGGGATTGGTGCTTTTCTGATCTTTGTTGTAAAAAAGCAGATGACATCAACATTGTATCAGCAGTTATGCCATTTGATGATCTTGTTTTATTATGCACTGCATTTTCAGGCCTATTTCCATCTGGCTTAGGGGGTGCAAATAATCACGTAGCTCACACTCAACTGAAGTCATCTGCAGCTCTGAACTACCTTAGAGATAGAAAAATGCCAATAACATTGTAAGATGACCTCATGTCCAAGTAGATCACCTGGGGCAACAAAACATCTTCGCACCTATCACATCCAGTCAGTGGAAACCCCATTAGTAGTGTTATGAAAACCAAATGGCTCTTTGTGTATTTGTAATGTATTTAAATCAACTATTAATGCACAACTGGAGCTTGACATTTACAAGGTGTGTGAGGAAAGTAATGAGACTGACAACACTGCAAGCACTCAGGCAATGCTGTGTTCTACTTGTATAGACCAGTGTATTCATCTCTTTCAGATGCTCAGTCCAAGTTTCAGCTCCATACAGCCATCACATGGTTTTTGACAGTGCCAACGTTGAAGCCATATTTTTGTTGTGTGTTATGAAAATGAAACAGTGGAATTTAGGTCAATGATATGCAATCAGATTTTGTGTTAAACTTAGTGAATGTGTGAGTCTGACCTCTGAAAAGTTGAAACAGGCCTATTGGCAACATTCCTTATCAAGAGCACAAGTTTTTTGCTGTCACAATTCATTTTTGGAAGGCTGAGAACACACTGAGGATGAACCTCATCCAGGGAGGCCTTCCACTTTAAAAAACTGATGAAAATTTTGAACATGTGAGTGCTGTTGTTAGATCAAATCAATGTTTACCAAAAATGGCTCAAACGGCTCTGATCACTATGGGACATAACATGTGAGGTCATCAGTCCTGTAGAATGTAGAACTACTTAAACCTAACTAAACTTGCAATAAATGAAGCAGGCAAAAATGAATACAAACATCTCAAAAATGAGATCAACAGGAAGTGCAAAATGGTAAGCAGGGATGGCTAAAGGACAAATGTAAGGATGTAGAGGCTTATCTCACTAGGGGTAAGATAGATACTGCCTACAGGAAAATTAAAGAGACCTTTGGAGAAAAGAGAACCACTTGTATGAATATCAAGAGCTCAGATGGAAACCCAGTTCTAAGCAAAGACGGGAAAGCAGAAAGGTGGAAGGAGTATCTGGAGGGTCTGTACAAGGGCGATGTACTTGAGGAAAATATTATGGAAATGTAAGAAGATGTAGATGAAGATGAAATGGGAGATACGATACTGCATGAAGAGTTTGACAGAGCACTGAAAGACCTGAGTCGAAACAAGGCCCTGGGAGTAGACAACATTCCATTAGAACTACTGACAACCTTGGGAGAGCCATTCCTGCCAAAACTCTACAATCTGGTGAGCAAGATGTATGAAACAGGCAAAATACCCTCAGACTTCAAGAAGACTATAGTAATTCCAATCCCAAAGAAAGCAGGTGTTGACAGATATGAAAATTACCGAACTATCAATTTAATAAGTCACAGGTGCAAAATACCAACACGAATTCTTTACAAATGAATGGAAAAACTGGTAGAAGCCGACCTTGGGGAAGATCAGTTTGGATTCCGTAGAAATATTGGAACATGTGAGGCAATACTGATCTTACGACTTATCTTAGAAGAAAGATTAAGAAAAGGCAAACCTACATTTCTAGCATTTGTAGACTTAGAGTAGGCTTTTGCCAATGTTGCTGGAATACTCTCTTTCAAATTCTAAAGGTGGCAGGGGTAAAATAGAAGGAGTGAAAGGCTATTTACAATTTGTACAGAAACCAGATGGCAGTTATAAGGGTCTGGGGGGTATGAAATGGAAGCAGTGGTTGGGAAAGGAGTGAGACAGGGTTGTAGCCTCTCCCCAATGTTATTGAATCTGTATATTGAGCAAGCAGTAAAGGAAACAAAAGAAAACTTTGGAATAGGTATTAAAATCCATGGAGAAGAAATAAAAACTTCGAGGTTCACCGATGACATTGTAATTCTATCAGAGACAGCAAAGGACTTGGAAGAGCAGTTGAACGGAATGGACAGTGTCTTGAAAGGAGGATATAAGATGAACGTCAACAAAACCAAAACGAGGCTAATGGAATGTAGTCGAATTAAGTCAGGTGATGCTGAGGAAATTAGATTAGAAAATGAGACACTTAAAGTAGTAAAGGAGTTTTACTATTTGGGGAGAAAAATAACTGATGATGGTCGATGTAGAGAAGATATAAAATGTAGACTGGCAATGGCTAGGAAAGCGTTCCTGAAGAAGAGACGTTTGTTAACATCAAGTATAGATTTAAGTGTCAGGAAGTCATTTCTGAAAGTATTTGTATGGAATGTAGCCATGTATGGAAGTGAAACATGGGCGATAAATAGTTTGGACAAGAAGAGAATAGAAGCTTTTGAAATGTGGTGCTACTGAAGAATGCTGAAGATTAGATGGGTAGATCCCATAAGTAATGAAGTATTGAATAGAATTGGGGACTAGAGGAGTTTGTGGCACAACGTGACAAAACGAAGGGACCGGTTAGTAGGACATGTTCTGAGGCATCAAGGGACCACAAATTTAGCATTGGAGGGCAGCGTGGAGAGTAAAAATCATAGAGGGAGATCAAGAGATGAATACACTACGCAGATTCAGAAGGATGTAGGTTGCAGTAAGTACTGGGAGATGAAGAAGCTTACACAGGATAGGGTAGCATGGAGAGCTGCATCAAACCAGTCTCAGGACTGAAGACCACAACAACAAACAACAACAACCTAAGGAAATCACACACATCCATGCCCGATGCGGGATTCGAACCTGTGACTGCAGCAGTCGTGCGGTTCCAGACTGAAGCGCCTAGAACTGCTTGGTTACCATGGCTGGCTCAATGTTTATCACTAAGGATGATGGATGACTTGTTAAACTTACACATTTCCACCATACATCAAATTTTGATTGAAGATTTACACATGCTAAAGGTTGGAGCCAAAATGTTGCTGAAAAACCTGACAACTCAGCAGGACACTCATAGAAATGCGTTTCTTGGTCATCTTGAGAGGACTGCCAATGACCATGAATGGTTTAGTTGTGTGCTCACGAGTAATGAATCTGGGATTTTTTTGGTACAATCCTGGCACAAAGCAGCAAAGTGAGGAGTGGCAGACTGAAACATCTCCTCGAGTGAAAAAAGCTCAAATGAGCAAAACAAAAATCAAAATAATGCTGATTTGCTTTTTTGACTGTAGAGTATCATACATAAAGAATTTGTTCCTTCAGGACAAACTCTCAACCACATGTTTTACAAGGATGTCCTTGAAAAGCTCTGGAAAAGGGTGAACTGAGTGAGATTGGACATCGCAGACAAGAGTATGCCGCTTGAAGACAATGCCAACAGCTACTTCCATCTGTTGTTCCACAGCCCCCCCTTTCCTATTTCACCTTATTTGAGTCCTTGTGACTTTTTTCTTTTCCCAAAGTGGAAAATGTATCTTAAAAGGGTGTAAGTTTGAGACTCCGTAGAACATTCAAAATAAAGTGACTGACACACTAAAGACCCTACCAATTGAAGCCTTTTCTAGCTCCTACCAATACAGAGAACAACAACTTTGCCAGTGTGTAGCTGCTGAAAGGAAGTACTTTCAAGGGGACAGTATTGCTGTTTGAGAAAAAATTAAAACTTTGTTAGATTAAGTCAGTCTCACTATTTTTCTCACACACCTCATATCTCATTCCAAGGCCAGAAGAGCTAATGCCAAGGTTATCAGATGCACAGTACTTCTCCCATAATTAATATACCTGAAGCTTATTTACAATAACTGGTAGATGAACAATCCGACCAAGTCAAGGTCATCAACACTCCATTTTAGTTGTATGGATACAACAGGTTGCCTTTCAGAACACCAGCACACCAGCAATTTTCTGTTGTAGTTTGGTGCAACTAATTCAAAACAGGTCAAACCCAGTCAGTTATCTGCATAATATATTAGTAAGTGGCACTACAAGAAACCAACATCTTGCTAATTTATGTCTGCTGTTTCAAACACTACAACAAGATGGACTAAAGTGAAACCTACAAAAGTGTAAATTGTTTCAAGAGCAAGTGGGGCACTTACGCCACATATTGAGTCATAAAGGACTTTAACCAACTCAGCAACATGTGGAAGCCATAGGAAAAATCCAAGTGTCAAGACTTTCTGTCATTTCTCAGAAAATTGAATTACTGTACAAAACTTATATCAAATGCTGCCCAGACTGCCAGACTGCTTAATAATATCTGCAACAACAATAGAAAATATGTATGTTCACAATAGTGTCAGGAGGCTTTTCATATGTTAAAACATTACCTGAAGTCCTCTCCATGTCTGGTGACCTATGAACCATCAAAATGCTTTATCCTGGCCACTGAAATATCTCAACAGGCCACTGAAGCAGTTATTTCCCACAAGCGTGATGATGAGCTCGAGAAACACATCACATATGCATCTAAAATGCTCATTGCAGCCAAGATCAATTATTCACAAAACAAATAAGGAGCATTGGCTAGTATAAAAACAATTCCATTTCTAAACAGTACAGAATTTTACCTCATAATGACCATAAACCATTAATTTCCTTGGTCAGTTCTAAGAACCAACTTAAAGAGAGAGAGCACAACACCTATATCACTGGGCCATCTTCCTCAGCAACTACCATTTTTCCATTCATTATTAACCAGCAGCACAACAATGTTCACATTGGTCGCCAATGGTATCACACTGGTATGACACACCAACCAGCTGTGCCTACACTTAAAAGGGAACATTTCCCAAATGTCAATAAATGATCTAGATGAAGCTAGGCAGGTGTGTAGAGGGAGAAAAATTGTGGAATATTTTTTTGTTTGTTTGTGCTCAGTTTCACTTTTAAAGGTAAAACATACCCCTAAAGCAGAGAGCATTTTATGTTCAGAAGAAATTTCTTCAAAATGATAATCTATAAAAAATGGTTTTCATATAAAACTTTAAGTCAACTTTTGTAATAATCTGAAATTTTGCAAAATATCCCACCTCTAAGAATTCATTTTGAAAAATAAAAGCTTTTGTTACAACATAAATTAAAGAAGCTTTCAAGCAACATACAGCCCCGTGTTATAAAGCTGGTTTCTAAACTACCATTTTTGGAAAACAAGCTGTACACAGTGTGCTGTCAGATTATTTCCAACATCATACCCAATTAAGAGTATATAAACATTCATTAAAATTTTAAATATTTATTTTACTTATATTTATTTTGTTTTAAATTGTTATTTTACATTTCACAGTCATCATTTTTTGTTGCTTTTTTAGTTTACCATTCACATTCATGTATAATATAAAACTCCTTATTGTGATATAAATAATTGCTATAATGATAATCTGCAAATAAATGCCTAAAACATAATGTCCTTTTACATGATGCACATAAAATGAACAAACTTTCTTCACATAATACAGTATACACAATGGAGAAGACAATATAAAACAAAGTTCAGCAGCATTTCAAATTGCCACGAGTGATCCTCTAAGTATCCTGATCTGTGTCAAACCTATTTCACTACATTGGTAAGCCTTGGCAAAGACAATTGATTATATATTAATGACTGCAGCTTGATTATATTGTTTCTTAAGTGGAGACTGACATCATAATCATCCGATCTACTTACAAAGTTCTTACACCATCAAAAGCTTTATATGTCCCACAGCTGTATCTGCGCCATCAACCTCTTTGGGATCATCAAGTGAACACATTTGTTGTCCTCAGGTATAATGCTCTAAACAGTTTTTTTACATTGAACACTGCAAGAATCTCACTATAATACAAATATTTCTCCCTCACTGGAACATAAAACATCTTTCAAATATTTTTTGACCTGGTCAGACATATATTTACCTGACTTCAATGCTGACACAAGGCCATTTGCAGCTCCAAAAAGAGATTCTGAGATTATTGTCTAAAGTAACCATTAGTTTCTTTTAAAACTATGAAAAGCTGGGCTATAATACTCTGTGAGACAATTGTTCAGATCTAGTTCTGTTGAATGATCATGATGTCAATCTCAACTTGAGAAATAATACAATCGAGCTGCAGTCACTAGTACATAATCAATGCTCTTCACTACAGCTTACCAATGTACTAAAATATGCCTGATACAGATCAGGATATTCAGGATATTTAAAGGATCACTCATGACAATTTGAATTGTTGGGATCAAATTGCGCAAAATTTAAATTTTCAAGAACATTAATTACATATCAACTTTTACCTAAAAAACGTTTTTTGTATATCATTGCTTCAAAGATAGTCCCTCTAAACCTAAAATGCAATTATGTTTCAGACTGTGTTTTACCCCTTGAAAGTGAAATTGGGCACAAACAAAACAATGTGGGTCACATCATTTTGCCTCCTCTCCATACCCACCACGTTTTATCAAGATCATTTATTGACACTTGGGGATATTAGTAGCTCCCACCCTAAGACAACCACCATTGTCCAGGGAAACACCTCAATACAAGTTTAGACATCTGACAAACCCCCATATCGAGGTTCAGTCCACCAGAGCTGGTCCACCAAGGAATGGGATCCTTTTCCACCTCCAGCACCACTGATTTCCATCACAGACCTGGAGACTGGAACACCAGTTCCAACCAACTCCAGTACCAGTACTATGCACCCACCACAAGCTGTGGACACAGTGACACCAGACATGAAGACGGACAGTAAACCTTTAGCTGGCTTGCCCACCCACACCTTCCTTACCCAGACAACAATCCCAATACTGGCCGGAACAACTCAGGCCCACATGACAGTTAAAGTGGAAAGGGATATTACATCTCTATCACCCAACAGCATGGTTGATACCTTGCAATGGCCACTATCAGTGACTCCTGTAGCAACCAGTAAATTGCACCAGCTGGCTGCCACATGTGTTTAACCACTTATGTCAAGCCAGAGATACAAACCATTCACCAGGTAGGTGCAAGGTACTTCAAATTGTGTTGTGGTAAGGTCTCTGCCTTGCTTACAGCACACTTTCATGACATGACTGTTTACTAGATATCACCTGGACTTCATTTTGCATTGATGTGATAAGTATTATTGATGAATTTGCTTGATCCTGTATGATCTGGATTGTTGTCTTGGCTTTTTATCCTTATTTTCTGTGTACTAAAGAGTATGTTGCACTGTAGCAGGTGTCATGTATTTGTAAGGTTTGTCCATCCAGCCACACTGATTTGGTTTTTCCATAGTTTCTCTAACCTTCTTTGCACAAATGCTGTGATGGCTTCAACAACCCAACTACAAGACTATGCAGAGTTCATGTGTCATCCTTGTCAAACTAGACCTATACCTGTATGAATTAGGTTTATCTTGTTCTAAAACTGTAATACCATGACATGTACAATGTACTTTGTAAAAGGGATACTAAGAGGAATAAAAACATCACTACTACTACTACTACTACTACTACTACTACTACTACTACTAGTAGTAGTAGTAGTAGTAGTAGTACATAATGCAACTGAACCCCACAGGCAAGTAATTTATGACGTGATAAAATATGTATACATGTGAACTTCACCAAATTAATTTTATGTGTGTAAATCTTTTACAAGTTTTAGCAATAGCAGTTATTAACAATCTGAGTTGTTATATCGTTTTGGTTTCCAACATCAAGGAGGCAAGAGGGGGAAAAAGAAGGTAAAACTAACAGGTAAATAGTTTATAGTTGTACCTGTAATCCAATAAAAGCCAACTGATTGAGTGCCAGTCAACCAAAAATGTTCTTATTGAAAGGCAATTTGAGTTTAAGTTTGAGTAGATATACCTATTAATACCATTCTCTACAGTAAGAACTAGCAGCCATGTTTGGCAGATGACTAGTGTGAAGAATCAACAGTCAGACTCAAAAACTCAGAATCCCACTTTTTGTTTGTGCAGCCATAGTAAAACTCCAGGAGACAGAAATAAATTGTTGGTAAGAAGTACATTATTCAAAATCATTATCAATAGAAATATTACCTAATTAGTAGAGATACATGTAAAGAAAAGTAGAATTGATTCAGAGACAAAAAGTGTTCATGTCTCAGAGGGTACCAGTTATAAGGAAGCAATGTAAGTGCACACATTAAAATGAAAGGTAGCTGAAGGAGAAGAAGAAGAAAGGTCTAATAACAGTAGCAGTAACCATCTCTACCATGGAAAATACTTAGA
Organism: Schistocerca gregaria; assembly: GCF_023897955.1. Classification (NCBI taxonomy): domain Eukaryota; kingdom Metazoa; phylum Arthropoda; class Insecta; order Orthoptera; family Acrididae; genus Schistocerca; species Schistocerca gregaria. Next base: position 555,759,465 of record NC_064931.1, read on the forward strand.
AGCATAGTTTTCACTATTTATTGCATGTATTAATAGTTTTTGAACTGTGAATGGCAGGCACTGTAATTCAGTGGAAAAACTACTGTTGTCAGAACACAGAGTCTATAGTAGTGCATTGTCAACTGGGTCACAGTGATGTAATTTCTTTAGTTTCTATTTTTTCCATTTAAGGAGACAGTGAAAGATAGGGAACTGTAATGTATATATCCAATGATAAAATGTGATGGACTGAGACATTTTTGTTGAAAATTGTAATGTTTGAGGACCGTCTTCAGTGACTTTTCAAAGGTAAGTGTGTAAAATGACTGAAAGCTTGAATTTTCAAGGCTTGTTAGGCATTAAGTGTTTATTAGCAATCCTGACCTATGAACTATTTACATACATAGGTATCCATATGTCTAAACAGGGGATTGGGGCAGGAATATGTAAGTTTAAAATTGTTAACACATTATTAGAGGTGCCAAACAGCTATTAAAACTGTATAATGTAACTGATATCAGATATTAGAGTTCTCAGCAATGAGAAAGAGAAGTAGGTTTAGGTCACAGCTGTGATCTGTAATCAAGAAAACATTTAAATATAATGAATCCAGGAATTGTCACAGAATCTATGATTCTCATATAATAAATCATATTGCTAATTGAGAAGTCGTGCACTGAATAACTCATGAATGAAACAATGGAAAATAAAAATGTGTCACACAAGTGCACAAAACAGATTATTAATATATCAGTTTACATTTCTTATGTCCCTGTCACTTTGCACTTCAAACTCAAAAAATAGCTAAAAGTTCATTAAAAATTGTTGTCATATCCTTTGTACTAGTTACAAAATTATTATATTGCAAATATTCACCGTTGCTTTCGTGGTTTTTGCACCCGTGTGCCAGAGTTAGGTGAGCCTTCTGACGGATTTCGCTGAACGTTGGGGGCCGGCAGGCGGTGAGCAATGTTACTGCCAGTGAGTGGCATGCGCATAGCGGACGGACAGGAGCCCCTGACTACTCCTGAAAAAATTCGTTGAAATTTTTTGCTTTAAAGTTTCAAACACACATTATACAGGAACTAGAAGGAAGAAGCAAAACTATGACAGCCAAGAAGATTTGTAAACCCACAAAGTTAGAAATTTACAGAAAACATTTTGATAATACTAATGTTTATATTTGAGTGATGTCCACTCTGTCAGATGTGTCCAACAGAACAGACATCATTCAAATACATGTATCTCTGCAAGAGCATGACAGCTCCTTGACATCTGTTTCAGTGCAGAGGCGGTAATATTGTCCAAATGCCAATTTGAATCAATAATTTGCAAGTAGGGAGTTAAAGGATGAGGGACACTGCAATGCAGTGTGATAAGTTGGAAATTTGAGTTAGTGAGGAACAGTGTGTGGATGTCCAAAGCAGTTCAGGCAACAACTCACAGGAAGCAGCAAATCTGGGTTCAAGTCCTGTCCAGCACAAGTTTTCAACTTTTGCCATTGCATTATGACAATGCCCTGTACAGCTAGAAGTAAAGAATTCCTAGCCATCCCTTCCCTTTCTTTCCCCATTCTCTAGTTCGTATAAAAATAATACTAATGGACGTACCAGGTACAAAACGGACTCCAAAAACTGGAACAGTTGGGTAGTGCATGGCAGGAGACTTGTCAGTGGCAGTGCGCTCCTTGGGGGCAGGACCACGGCACAATGGGCCCCTTACAGGCACAGAGTCACGGATCGGCCTTGGAGGTGAACTCATCTGTAACCAGCCATTCATCATACTCCTACTGTACATGTGACTTAATTACTTTAAGAGCATTTTGTGAGATCATTGTTCTGAGTATTTAATCAAAGCATTACAAGAAGTATCCTCTTCATAAGATTTGATATTTTTGTTATTATATGCTATTAGATTTTCTTAGATAATAATTTGTAGTCACAAAAATTAATTATAAATATACTGTATGTAGCAAACACAAACTCTACATAGAGTTGCTACACCTCTGCAAGGTTCACAAGGGCCTTCAATGTACTTTTAGTAATTTTTAAGTCAACAAATTTTTTTTTTCGGTGTCAAATTTTGAGAATAATCAAAATTAAGTATATTTTATATTTGTATTTTTATTACACCTTTTATGCACTCATACTGGTACACGCTAACAAATAAATAACTCACTGAACAGTGTGAATGAAAATGCCATTTAGAGGATACACTGCAAGAATTTCAGTATCTTACTTTTTCATCTTAGCAAAACAATAAGAACAACAATTTTTGAAAACATTTCTCTTGGAGTACAGCTATTTCTTTTTTATTACTTAAAAATTAACATGACGGCCATATTCACAAGAAGCTTTTTATGGACTCATAGCACCTGCTCCGTTTAAAACCACTATTTATCATCATGGTGTTAAGTCTGAAGATGATTTAAAGCAGAGCAAAACTGGTAACCTCACAAAGAAAGAAGTTTCTTGCGGTTGTGACTGTTCATGTTCATTTTTAACTAATAAAACTAACAAAAATTGGCTGAAAGACTATGTAGTGCATGTTACTGGATTTGTTATTCATGTAACATTACATGTTACATGATGTAAATGTTTAGTTTAATATCTACTTTGAAGATAGGAAGAGCTTATAAAAGTTACCAATTACACCAGGAATTTGAAGCCACCTTATTTAAAGCAAAATATAATGTATAACTTCTTTTCCAGTTCATTGGATATTAATAATTTTAGGTTAATGCTATTACTTAGTCCAGAAGATACAGAGTCACTAAGCAAATACTCAGAGGAGGAGTATCTTCTACATCTACATCCGCATAATTACTCTGCAATTCACAATTAAGAGCTTGACAGAGGGTCCATTGAACCATTTTCAACCTATTTCTCTACTGTTCCACTCTTGAAATTCTTGAATAGTGTATTGGAAAAATGAGCACTTAAAATTTTTCATGCAAGCTCTGCTTTCTCTTATTTCATTATGATGACCATTCCTCTACATGTGGGTGGGTGGCAAGAAAATATTTTCACACTTGGAGGATAAAGTTGGTGACTGAAATTTCATGAGAAGATCCTGCTGCGACAAAAGAGTCTTTGTTTTAATGATTGCCACTCCAATTCGCATATCATATCTGTAGCACTCTCTCCCATATTTCATAGTAATATAAAATGTGCTGTCCTTCTTTGAACTTTTTCGATGTCTTCCATCAATCTTCTCCGGTGCAGATTGCATACTGCACAGCAGTACTCCAGAAGAGGGTGGACAAGCATGGTGCACAAAGTCTCTTTAGTAGCCCTGTTGCATTTCCTAAGTGTTCTGCCAATAAATTGCAATCTTTGGTTTACTTTTCCCATAGAATTATCTATATTATGATTACCATTTAAGTTATTCATAATTTTAATCCCTAAGTATTTAGTTGAATTTACAGCCTTTACATTTTTGTTTTTATATTGTAACCAAAATATGGTGGTTTCCTTTTAGTACTCATGTGGATGACTTCACACTTTTCATTATTTAGAGTCAACAGTCACTTTTTACACCTTGCAGATATTTTGTTCGAGTTGCTTTGCAATGTGTTTTGATCATTTGATGATTTTATAATATAGTAAATGGCAGCATATTCTGTAGACAATTTAAGAGAGCTGCTTAGATTGTCTCCAAAATCATTTGTGTAGATCATCTGAGGGCCTATAACACTTTCTTGGGAAACATCAGATGTTACTTCTGTTTTACTTTATGACTTAATCATTAATTAACTGTTGAAAACTAAATTACATAATTGCTTTCATGATAACTGATTTCATTTTAGGTCGAAAGAGTGAAAAAATATGGTTAAATGATATTTTAGTTTTATCAGTGGTACAATCTCCAACCTAAAATACTGCTTGTGCACCCCAGTGTCATATGAAACTGTGGGTTGTGCGCCTTTCAAGTTGTCTGGAAACATTAAGACATTTTGTTCAAACCAAGGCTTGTCCATAGAAATTGGAATGGATGGGATTCATGCTCATTTTCAGTTGGATATTAAAGCCTGACTTTGTTTTCTACTTCACAAAGGGGGCATCTTTTTATCCCCTAGCATAGAGAGCTGAGATGTGAATTCTCTATATTATTTTTATTTAAGTAATGCAGAAGAAATGAAGAAGTTGTTGTTGTTCTACTTCCACTGCTGCTCATGGTAAAATGTATTTTGGAAGATTACGCCTATGGTAACCCCAATAAGAAAGAAGTGGATAAATCATTCGCTGTGTGGCTGTTGAGAAAAGGCATACTCTGTCAAAACTTTTCAATACTGGATGTAAAATAGGTAAGTCCTTAGAATCTCAAAGTCTTGAACAACACTGTTAGGTACTCAGCTACACATCTGTAACTGATAGTCCAGGTGACAACTCCCACAGACCTCAAACTACAGGCCAACTCATAGCCAAGGGCATGAACAGGCTGAGTATCAAAAAGAAAGAAAGGAAACAAGAAAAAGAAACGGTGGAAAAGTGAAAAATATACATCAAAGTATGTTCAAAAATGTCAACAGCATGTTGGCTGTTAACAGTCAACCTGAAATACAACTCATTTTCTTCATGTGTTGTTGTCTGTGGACCATGTTCTTCCAGATAGGTGAGCTACAGCACTTCTGCCATACTTCACTTCCACTGACCAGTCCTGCTGCAGTCCATGCATTATGGAGAAACATTTGCTTACTGTGGTATGTGCCACAAGCCCTCCTACCCTCATTATATTTCAGAAACTAATTGAGCATTTTATTTGTTATGTCACCACATTAGACAATCATAGAAATTTTTGATTACAAAATTTAACTACAGCTAACTATTGCATTTGTATATAATTAAATAGTAAGAAAAGAAAAAAAAATTATGGAGAGGAGAAAATGAATAAGCATAGAAAAATTATTTAGTATTACTAACATGGCCGAATAAAACAACAAAAAAGGAAAACTGAAGAATCAACATTAATATGATCATATATCAGGATTATACATAACACAGTGTAACCAAAAATGTGAATTTAGTGCAACAGAGAAGAAAACAATGGTATACTATTGGATTCAACAGAATTTATTGTTTTCAATTAAATTCTCTAGACATTAATTAGTTACGCCAGTTCAACATTTGAATTAAGGTAGTTTTACAGGTGCCTTTTAGTACCCCTTGTACAAAATGTACTATGACTTCATAAACTAGCATTGTTCATATGTGCAACTGGCAAGACTTCAGAGTTATTTTTTAGTAAGTTTAAGGTTATTAAATTGATTCTTACAGTAGCAGTTTAATTTACAACCCTTACATAAAGTTCCTACATATCAGACTCATGTAAACAATAATGACCAAAAATGCTACTGAATTCAAATTATTGAGAAGAGTCATTGGTAAAAATGGGATTGTCAGTAGTCTGCTGATAGGTTCATTAATCCAGGTAGCACTTCTATGTGCCTGCTTCAAACTGGTAAGGATCATCCTACAGTTAGTTGGTGTGACCTGCTCATATGGTTGAGTGCTCCAACTGAAATTTTGGTGAAACACACACACTAAATATTTTGACAAATCTGTTGGTCTAATGCATTCTAAAACCTGCGAAATGTAACTTGCAGTCACCCTTACTTTTAACAAGCAAAGTTACCTAAGATATTGTAAGATAACAATATATTAATATATACATCATTGTCATCATCATCATCATCATTGTATCAAAACATTCTGTATATTTTTCTAAATCAGTGCTTAGTGCATTGCCTCAGCATAACTTCTAAAAAAGTTGCAATTCAGATAAATCCTTCATCTGAAAAACATTTTCCCAAAAATTTATGAAGTACCTGCGTCATGCAATGCTTTAAGAACTATAGTAGCAACAAACATTCAAAACTTGACAAAGCTGTATCTTTCTGTTGTTTCCACCTATGTTTAGGGAAGTGTACCTTTCTGTGATTTTTTCTTGGTGTAGCTTCTTTCCCCTTCCATTGTTACATCCTTTAATTTTATATGGTTCTCTCAAACTGCGTAAGGCATGGTGAGCTTGTACATGGGCACCTTTACCCAGCTGGAATGTTTTTTACAGCCAGTCTGGCTGCAAACCAAACCATGTGACGTAACCCTCAGAAACACAAATGAAAATATCTTGAATTAAATGACGCTTTTAATATCTTAGAATTTCTTGATATTTTTGAGATAGTCAGTTCTCAGAGTACTGTGTTCTTTGACAGTTAGCTGAAAAATCTGAAAATTAGTATATTTTTAAAAAAAAAATGCTTTTAGTAAAATGTTGTCTCTCCCACCCCCTTTTGAATCTCCTCCTATTACAGATGCATAATAGCTCTTCCCTGTCTTCACTGATTACTGTCACAGCACATTTCATGTCACTGATATATTTGGGTCTGCAGCTCATGGTCTACTGGCTAGTGTTGCTACCTCTGGACAACAGGGCCATGGATTCAATTCCCAGCAGGGTTGAGGATTTTCTCCACCTGGGACTTGGTGTTTGTGTTATTCTCATCATCTTATCATCATTCAGGAAATGGCAAGATTGGAACTGGAAAGATTGGGAGCTTGTATGGGTGCTGATGACCTCGATGTTGAATGCCACCCCCCCCCCCCCCCCTCCTCCAAAACTAACATTATCAATCATCATCATCGAGATATTTATTTGGAATTTGACCTTTGAAAAGTGTTCAAAAAGAGTATGTTGTATGTGTACATTATGTCCCTCATAAGGCAGAAGGTACTGTGAATCTATATTGCAGTGGCTCGAGTATCCTAATCTGGCTACGAATAAACTAATCTGCAGGTTCAGGGGTGTCATTTGTTAAGTGTGCGATTCTTGTTATCTTGCTCCTATGGCCTACACAATACACAACATAATGCATTTCTTTATTATACCATGTTGCCCAGCAAAAAGAGAAACATGAACAGGTGTGGTGTAAAACACATGAGCAATATTAAGAAGTACACTTCATGTTCTTCATCACAACATTACCCTGTAGCACTCTTTACAAAGGTGATGGGTCCAAATGGTAACAGTTTGAGTTCATGATATAATCACACAACATGCAATGTAATATAAAGCTATTCAGTCCACTAAAATTTTCAAAAATTCAAGACCAACTGAGGACCATTTTAACAAAACTCAACAAACGTCAATTTTAATGAATTATGGTACTTTAATATATGCCTTGCACAATGGCTAAAAGAAAATACAACAAAGGTGAATATTTTCCAGTGTAAAATGTGCCTGAATATAGCAAATTTTCACAAAATTTGACATCTCCGTTTTTCAACATTTCACAAAATTCAATAATTATATTGAAACAATGGAAGAAATAACATGCAAAACAGGTTGCTTGTGTTTTGACAGTCTTATTCATTTTAGAGGTAGCTGGTATGATTTCTTACGACGATTAGTGTAGGCACATTACACTTTTGCTGGCAAACAAATATGTAAAAACTGGAAACAGTTTTAATTGTTGTTAGACATCCCAAATAAACATTAAATGAATCTGCAATGATTTCTGGCTTGTGGTAAACTTTTGAGGGTTGAAACACCAAAAAAATTTTTGCCATTTTTCAACTTTTTGCTTATAACTTGGAAACAATACAACCTACAAAAAATTTCCAAAACACCTGAATAAAATAATATGAAATTCTGTGTAAAATGGTCTATTTAAAAGTATAATTGGTGCAGCTGTTTAGCCACAATCAGTCGTCAAAGATTTGCAATTTTTCCCAGTTTGAAATGGTGCATTGCAAACCACCATCTGTACCAACTTAATTTTACTCCTCTACCGGTCTTGGTTCATAAAAGATCATCACAAGTGACAAAGTTCGACATTAGTGATTTACAATTTGTATCGTCACAATGCCACTTGCAGTGTATTACTTCAAATGCAGCTGTAGACTGTTGCTTCAAGGAAATTAATTTATCAATTTGGCAGAAAACTAAGCTATGCTTATGCTCCAGTGCCTGTAATTCAAAAACACCTACCCCAAATGAAATATATTATGCATGAAAATTGCAGAGCATCTATTTCCACATAAAAAGAGGTCCTAGATTTTAAAATTCAATAACCTCTTTGCAAGGATAGTAAGAAAAACATGAAGGTGTTCATAGTGATAAAGAGACAGCACACATAAAAACATAGATATGTTGAGTTTTGTAAAAAATTTTAATTTCAGATTTTTTTCTCAATAAAGATTACAGATAAATTTCAATTATTTATTCCTCAGTCAGTATTATATTTTTGAAATATTTGAATCATCAATATTGAGTACAATTAAAAAACACCACCCCTGTACAAATCTGTAAATGGCATTTGTTGAGTTTTGTTGAAATAGTTCTCATTTGTGATCAGACAATGTAATCCAAACAAATTGCTTCAGATGAAAACTGCTTTGTTCACCATAACCTAAATTCTGTACCACCAAAGTTGTCTGCAGTGTAACATTACAGAAACTTTCAGTGTCCATCCATTGAACTATGCATCCAGTTCCATATTGATCTTCTTCTTCTGTATTTCAGAGGTTAGATCTACTGACCTGTTAGGACCTCAGTTTCTATACTGATCTTTTTACTTGTCTTTCCTTTATCAGCTTTCTTCATGTGGTTCAAATTTTTGTATTGGATTTCTCTCTAGGAAATTATTCCAATGTATTGGAAGACAGAATCTTATTCACAGTGATACAATAGAGTTTGTATAGGATGACATCCATAAACTAATCCTGCAAATCCCGATATAAGAGCACCACTCATCTTAATTTTGACACACTTTTTCTAAAAAGTCTTTTGAAGTAAATGATGCATATCAGTTTAAGCAAGAGGTGACAGAATCTCACTTCTGAAAAACGGTTTCATTAATAGATTACATTATGTTTTAGTCACTATTAATTAATTAAAACTTTGAAAATGTAATTTCAGTAAATTTCAAAATACTGTGCTTTGCCAAACTCCAATTACAGTTTTATAATCATCTGAACAAACACAATCGTTTGATGTACTTCATGATAATTGATTTTCACTTCAGTCAGGTTCAGTTGGGCATTAACACCATTTGCATGCTCCTGGAACTGGTCATTTGTGATGCATTCTCAGTGTCATTTGGATGCACTAAATTAATTGTATTACAAGCCAATATCATTACGCAAGATATAATTTTATTCATTAGACATGATAGTTCTGAATAGGTTTTGTCTAACATAAGTAGAACTGGAATAAAAGTAGCCACATCAGCTCATGGAGGCACTTTTTGGCAGTAGTGCCCGTGTGGGCTATTGTTAGAGTGACAGTCTCAAGGTGTGTTTATACGTGTGCACTTTGTCGCTAGTCACCGTGCACCTGTGCTTCCTCCAAATGCAAGCAGAGGCACATGTCTCCCCGCCTGATTTGTTGAGGCTCTTGCACCTCTGTGCACACAAGTGAGAGGCACAAGTGACTACATGTGCCTAATGCACACAGGAAGTCACACCATTGTAAATGCACCTTTAGCATATACTTCATCAGATGACAAGTGTGCATCTGTTTCCAAGATGGTGCTGTACTGGAGGTTGTAACACTGACCCATTGAGGCAGCAGAGTGCCATTAACAGGAATGAAGTTGTCCAGGGTGAAAATCCCCAAAAACTTTAAAAAAAATACTTGATGTAAAATAACTGCATTTTGCTGATGCAGATTCTTTCATTTTATTAATAGTTATTACATTTACTGTTCAAAAGCTCTTAATTCATGGCAATGGTTAAATCTACAGTGTTCCTAACCTCTATCTGAATACTAATCATTTTCAGGAGGAAAGCTCTTTTTAAGTCTTTTCAGTGAGCTAAAAATTTTATTTGTGTGATTGGCATAAAACAACTCATGTTTCTAAGTCTTATGTATCAAACAATGGAAACTTCAGCTAGGAATATTAACAGTGTAGTAAAAGACAAGTTGCTACTTACTGTGAAGAAGACATTTTAATCTGCAGACAGACACAATTAAAAGACTCTTACATAAAGTTTTCAGCCACAGACTACATCAGTAAAAGAGAGAGACACACCATTCATACACACAAGCTAGCACACCTAATGCACATATGATTGCCAGATCCAGAATCTCAGGTTGGAATGCAGCTACCAAGTTGGATGGCAGCAGCAACCTGGAGGGGGTGGGGATGGGGAAGGGACAATAGTTTATAGGTAGGGAGAGAGATGAATGCTGTCTGGTGGAGTGTGCAGGGTCTACAATGCCAGAGGTGCAGCATCAGGAAGTTGTGGGACAGGGAGGTGGGGAAAAGAGGAGCAACAAAGGAGAGAAGTGGGGAAAGATGAGCAGGTACTTCGGCAAAGGGTGGCAAATAAATAGAGTGGGAGACAAAGGTGAGTAAGGGATGATGGGACAGAGGGACTGGAAGCTGTTGGGTGGAAGGTGTGGGGACAGTATGTTACCATAGGTTGAGGCCAGAATAATTATGGGAACAGAAAATGTGTTGTAAGGATAACTCACATCTTTGCAATTCAGAAAAGATGGTGGTGGAGGGAAGGATCCAGATGGCTGGGGTAATGAAGCAGCCTTTGAAATCAAGTGTATTATGTTCAGCTGCATGTTGGGCCACAGGGTTATCTACTTTGCTCTTGGCCACAGTTTGGCAGTGGCTGTTCATCCTGATGGGCAGCTGGTTGGTGGTCATACCAATAAAAAGCTGTGCAACTGTTGCAGCAGAGCTGGTAAATGACATGGCTGCTTTCGCAGGTGGCCCAGTCCCTGAGGGATTAGTATAAACCTATGACAGAACTGGAATAGGAAGTGCTGGGTGGGTGGATTGGGCAGGTTTTGCACCTGGGTCTTCTAAAAGGATATGATCCTTGTGGAAAGGGGGTGGGATTGGGAGTGGCATAAGGATTGACTATGATGTTTCAGAGGTTGGGTTGGCAATGGAATACCACTTTAGGAGGTGTGGGAAGTATCTCAGGTAGTATATCCCTCATTTCAGGGCACGATGATAGGTAATCAAAGCCCTGGTTCAGCTGTTCCAGTCGGAGTAGGTGGAGGGGACACTCCTTTGTGGCTAGTTCTTGGGAATGATAGGAGGATTGGGGGTGTGAATGGAAATGGCACAGGAGGTCTGCTTTCAGGCTAGGTCTGGGGACTGGTGCCTGTCTGTGAAGGTCTTGGTGAGACCCTCAGCATATTCAGCAAGGGAGTTTTTGTCATTGCAGGTACAAAATCCCTGGGTGGCCAGGTTGTATGGGAAGGATTCTTTGGTTTGATAGGGATGACAGCTGTCAAAATGCAAGTACTGTTGGTGAGAGGTAGGTTTAATGTGGACAGAGGTGCAGATGGAGACATCAGAGAGGAAGAGGTCAACATCTAGGAAAGTGCACCATGGGTTGAAGAGAACCACATGAAGCGGGCGGGAAAGAAGGTGTCAAAGATGTGAAGAAATAAAGATAGGGTGTCTTAGCCTTGAGTCCAGATCATGAAGATATTATCAAACAACCTGAACCAGACTAGGGGTTTGGTGTTTTGGGAGGCTAGGAAAGATCCTCTAGATGGCCGATGAAAAGGTTGGCATAGGAGTGTGTCATGCAGGTGTCTATGGCTGTGCCACAGATTTGTTTATACACCTTCCCTTCAAAGGAGAATTAGTTGAGGGTTAGGTCAAAGGTAGTAAGGTGTATGAGGAATGAGGTAGAGGGTTTGGAGTCTAAAGGATGAAAGGAAAGATATGTTCAATAGCAGTAAGACAATGGGCATGAGGGATGTTGGTGTATAGGGAGATGGTGTCAACTTCGACAAGTAGGGATCCCGGAGGTAAAGGGGTGGGTATGGTGGACAGTAGGTGAAGTAAGTGGTTGGTGTGTTTGATGTGGGAGCCTAGATTATGAGCAGTTGGTTGGAGGTGTTGGTCAACGAGGGCAGAAATTATTTTAGTGGGTGCACAATAACCAGCCACAATGGATCATCCAGAATTGTCGAGTTTGTAGATTTTGGGGAGCGTGTAGAAGGAGGGTGTGCAGGGTGTCCTATGGGTGAGGAGGGAAATGGAATCAAGGGAGAGGTTCTGGGAAGGACCTAAGGCTTTAAGCAGAGATTGGAGATTGTATTGGACTTCAGGTATAGCATCGCTCTGGCTGGTCTTACATATGTTGTGCATTAACTCTTCAAGAGGATAACCAAAACAATAATAGAAATTAATCTATTATGGTTATCTATTTGTGGACACACAAATAAAACTTTGCAAATTCTCGGTGGAATTGGGGTGAAGCTGACAACTTTTTTTCAAGCTGTTCTATTATTAACAAATTTTTGTGAATGCATCAAGGATTTGACCTAATGAATGCAGCAAAACTGTGACACTGGATGTAGCAGTAACTGTCTATAACAGTCTAGTGGTAGAGTTAAGAAGTCATTATTGCAAGTGACTTATGAATTTGTCATGAATGCTGTAGTTCTATTTGTTGCATCATTTAGTTGAGATCATAGGAGTTGTCAGTGTGAAAATGCCACATGTGTACAATGTTTAAGTGGATGAATTAAAGAAATACAGTCTGGGTGTTTTAGATAAGCATATCAAAGAAATTTTAAATGGAAAAATTAGCATTACAATCATTATGGTAAAATATTAGTTAGTCAACCAGTTTTCAGTGCTAAAGAAAGGTATGATCACATTTTATTGTCCTTAAAATTTCTTTCCATGTTACTCTGAAAATAGTATTAAAATTTAATTACTGTACCAGATATCTTTTTCAATTATTAACAAAGTTTCATAACAATTGAGATTGCCAAAAGTTATAAACAATCCACATTTGTTGCATAACAGATAATCAGTCGACTATACCCACAGGTTGTTTGAAGTTGACTGACACAGTTTGTCTTTATTTACTTTTTTTAAGTTGTGATATGTTAGAGTAAAATTAATAAAGACTATAAATTTAATTACTACAGCTCAATATCCATACTCTGAAAGAAAAGCCAATACATTAATTTTATTGGTTTCAGAAATGTTTTAAGTGTAAAATCCAAAATCTGTTAATTTCACCCCATTTGACAGTACTTCAGTACATTGGTCTCATACTATTATTTATGTACAGAACAATAAAAAAACATTGTTCAAAGTATTTGTTATTTATGAAGTAAAATGATCACTTCAAAAATACATATGAAACTGTGGACATGGAATGCTCGTCAACAAACAACTGCAAGATATGATTATCCATGGGCATTGTTGATTTGCAAATCTAATTTGCAAGCAGGCTATCAAATTAATCTCATTTAAAATCAAACTATAAGTAGACCTCAACAGTATGTATAAACATGCTGATACAGTCTATAAAGAGTACTTGTCATGTAAGAAGTTATACATAGCTAAATTTCTTGATGCAGAAAAGTAGCACATTCAAAGTAAATAATAACTGCTGCCAGTAAGTGCAAAGCACACAAGAGGAACTTTTCAATAGTCCTGCACATATTGAATATTATTTAAAATATTAGTTTCTGAAACCTTCAATATATTGTAGAGACTCTCACACCATCAATAATATTGTCAGTGGGCAACACTATTTTGCAAGGCTAAGATATCACACACCCATAGCATAATGTGTGCCACAGTTATATTAGTAGTCTAGTCCCTTCAACCCCCCCCCCCCCCCCCAAACCACCCAACCTACCAGTTATATTAGCTACAAAATAGTTCAAATGGCTCTGAGCACTATGGGACTCAACTTCTGAGGTCATTAGTCCCATTATTAGCTACAGATGGGAACAACAGAAAACAGTGAAAAAGAGGAAGTGGGTCCAAGAATGTCTGAAACGTGGAGCAACTTGTCATATGTTGATTTACAGACTAGAATCATAAACACAGACCTGCAAGAACTCATAAACTATTTTTGAATGAGTCCTGTATCGTACAACAAATTATTAATATAGAGAAGTAGAACACATTAATGAGAGACGCTATTGCAGTTAATGAGAGATTATATGTACTTTGAGATATAAGGCAAGAGGTAGAACATTGGAATGCTTAAAGTGAAGTAATTATATCAGTCCTGTCACAACACATTCAGGTAATAGACATTTTTTCCTTTTTTTGTGATAAGACTGATACTTATTTCACAGACCACTTACTAGTTACTACATGTGATGTATTTTTCAAAGTACAAGCCTTTTTCAACACTACTGTCTAATTCAGCAAGCAAACAGGCTTGTGATTTTTTTCAATTTAGTAAAGAAAGCAATGAAATAGATAATCTACTATTCGCCACCATAAGATAGTAAATACAGTGACTAACCCTGCGTAGTTCCATTAAAACTTGTGTTAAAAACTAATTGAAAAGCTGAATCAGAGGAAGGATATGCACAAAGATGAAAGGAAAATTCAGAAGTGTACACGAACACATGTGATTGGTTCCTGAAGCTCTGATAATACCTAGATGGTGAATATTATCAAACCATCAGTAGTCAACCTCATTTCTGAGTATGTGTTGACCATAATGAGAATCTTTTTGGGGTCATCAATAATGCTTGTCAATATTTTTCGTATTAAAAATACATGAATACATGCCCTCACATGGTCAATATATTGACAGCATATATATATACATGCAGCCAATTGTTTTTTTAATATCTCAAAAATAGCATCCATACAATAACTTATACTAAGTGTTATTTAATACTGTATTCTGTGACTTGTCCTGCATTACCAGTACACTCCTTGTATAGTGTTTAATGCACAGGACAAAATAAAATAAAATAAAATAAAATAAAACCAAAGAATCAGACTAGTTATCAGCTGGAAAAAAACACCATCTCAGCAGCTTTTGATGTTGTGAAGAAGATAACAGTTCCTTTTTTAAAATAAGATTGAGGTATCTCTTGTTTTATGTGATGCCATTATTGTAATCCTTGTAAAATATAACTTGAAAACTTAGAATTATATGGTGTTCATAATTCATCAACAAAAGTAATTGCCTCATACCTATTAGAAAACAATTTGCCTCTGAGTTAAACAGACATTCACCCACCTAGCACTTTCTATTGCAATCCTCACAAGTTCATCCTGTCCCATCAAAGGCAAGGTCACAAATGAAAGCATCCATGTCATGTAACAACCCTGAAGCAATAACTGTACAATTTCTATTTTGGCATGACAGCCAGTCAACAGTCCATCAGAATGAATTACCACTGTCAAATTTTGGCAAGGGCAAAGTTGACCACACTGTGGCTCCACATACTGCTTAGCATACATAGCATGTTCAAATTCAATGGTTGCTACACAACCTGTGCCATCTGGATCCTTCCCTATACCACCAGCTTTTCTGAACTATGTAGATGGGAGTTATCCTTGCAACATGTCCTTTGCTCCCATGATCCTCCTGGCTTCTATCTTTGCTAACCCACACTCCCCACACTCTCTACCCAATGTTTCCCCTTCCTCTGTACTGTCATCCCCTCCCAGTCCATGCCTCCACTCACCAGCTCCGGCACCCATGTATCACATACCTAGCCTGTGCACCTACCATCCATCCTGGCCAGTGCACCTGCTGCCTCCCTCCAAGCTGATAGCTACCAATACCCAGCCCTGTTTCCAGCTCCCTGCCTCTTTCTCCCTCTACCTGGCACAATGTATAGGCACATGTTGTGTGTGTGTGTGTGTGTGTGTGTGTGTGTGTGTGTGTGTGGGTGGGTGGGTGGGTGGGTGGGTGGGTGGGTGGGTGCGTGCGTGCGTGCTTGCACATATGCTAGCATACTCCAGCTTATCCAAGGCTTTCTTCTGAAAACTAGCAGGTTTTCATTCTCTTTTGTGTGTGCCTGTCACCGATTCGATGCTTCTGCTATTGGGTGAGTGCTCCCCTTTACTTCTAAATTATTTACATTGAACATTATTTGTAAAATGATGTCAAGATAACTAATGTGGAAGTTTATGTAGTTTTTACTGAATGTCTATGGGTGTCTTTTTTGGTCTGAATGATAACAATCTAGCATTTTGCCTATCCTTATTTGTAATAAAATATCCTTTTATTTTGCAATCACTACTACTGTGTAGCACCATTCGTGTAGCCATTTTCAAGTGAATGTAGTATAATACATCAAATGGGTGTACTTTAGAAATTACAACATTGTGTTGGCAAAAGGACACACAATTTTATTCAATCTTAATTATTTATTTATTTTTCCATTGCAGTTGCACAGACAATATGGACTTTGCTGACTAGTTTCAAATATGTCTGTTCATGATCAAACCTTTATCTGAATGGTACTGGAATAAGCATTGGAATAACATTTATACATTTTGTGCCATTCACGCCTGTTCAGCTACTAACATTCTGTACCTTTAATGTATTCATAAGTGCCCACTATATCAGCCATCAACTCACACTGTGTATCAAGAAAGTTGAATTACTGTTTAGACTGAATGGTGTTACTGAAATGCTATGTTTCTTTTATTATAAATTTAACATTTGTTTACATAATTTAATTCTAATAGTACTGGCCCTCTTGGGGTATTGATCATACTTAGACAGAATATTTATTTAACATCAACTAAAGCACTGTAGGAAGAAGAAGATTGTATCATATGGTGTTTCACTGAACAAACCTGCATGTTTGGTCGAAATATTCCCATGTTTGGCATCATGGGAGAAAGGTAGGGCCCATTAGGTGCAATAGACCCAGATGCAGGAGCAGGTGGATGAGTCATATGTGTCAGTCCTGGAGCCTGTTGAAGTGGTGTGTAGCTTGGAGCACCACTCAGATAAAAAAATGGTGATGCAGCAACATTACACATTCCCTGAAATTAAGAGAATTTCTTGTCAGAGACATTTAATTTCTATATTAGCTCATGCAGTTTAATAATGAAGATCAAAGTTGCTGAAAATCATGTAACTGATTTGTACAGAGTATTTCAAAAATACTTTTACACATTTTGAGGACAGGTCCCTTACATAAAAACAAGAAAAAAGTTCATATAAACATATTCCAGGTACAACTGAACAACTTCAATTATCTACGCACTCATTTAACTCATTGTACTGTAAATGATGCTGTGTTGCCACAGGGATATGTTTACATTCATCAGTCATCTGTCTTTAACTTGTCCATAGTGTACATATGCTACATGCCGTGAGTTAACTGAAAGTGATCCATTCAAACATGACAGGTTATTAATTTCACAAGCATACAGACATGGTTCTAATGTATGGCCACATGAATGGCAATGTCTCATTGACATACTTGGAACATGATCCCCTCAGTATGTCAACGAAACTGATGTGTAATTACATTTCTGTGTGATCTGAGAATCTGATGATGTCAGCTAGTTACTATCAAAACTGGTTATGAAATTAACTATTTCACATCAAGCAGTCTTGCATTCTAATATAAACTGCAGTGTTAGATCCTCCCAACAACATGTTTAAATTATATTTTTGTACTATTATTACACCATGCAATAAACAACTTGCAATAAGAAGCAAATGAAGGTGCATACACCAAAAACAAAGTAAAAGTACTTCAGATGTCATACAAGGTTTGCTTGAGATTCCTGTTAAGCACCAAGTAAGCCAGTCAGCATTAGGATGGTTTCCTGGTGTGTTCTTCATGTCAAGCATGTTCTTAATTTTCAGTATTCCTTGAAATTAAGTGTTTGAAACTGAGTACTGCAAATTATTTTATGGTGTTTATCAGGAAATGCGCCATAATTGCATCCTGTAATATTATTTGAAGTAGATTTTCTACCTGCACTTCCAATCATAACCACATATTTTCAGTGCATTACAAGATCTGCTATGAGAGACAACATAAGTGAGAGCACTGCACACAGCAAGTAAGAGAAAACCTTACATATTGATTTATAATGGTAATCCAAGAAAGGTTTATCTTCCCCTTCACAATCTTGGGTGAACAGGAAGATCAGTTTTACTGTACATATCCTTCTACTTCTTCTATGGACTCATCACTTTTCTGAGAAAGATTTATGGAGGTTTGGCACATGATAAGATTATGTAAATAAAATAAATAAATGCAAACATATGAATTTGGTGGTTAATAATCTTAGTACCTTGTACCCTACTTGAATAATGTGACGATACTATCTGCATAGTTCAAATATTTGTTAATGATATATTTTCTGAATTCCTTGGAATGCATTCCACGTTAACAGTCACTATATGAATAAATGTACCTTTTAAACGTAAATATCACAGAACATCCCATTATCTACCATCATATCACCTACTCTGAGCTGTTGTGTATGATGATACTTTTTTTTATGATGTATGATTTAAAGCCAAATACAAATAACAAGACAAAGACACTTGTATTCAAGAAGATAGTAGTTCAAGTCCTTGTGTAGCCACCCACATATACACTTTCTGTTATTTTTGCAAGTTACTGAAGGCAAACAACAGGGTGGTACATTTTAAAGACTGTGGCCTATTTCCTTGCCCATCCGTCCGCAATCCAACTTGTGCTCCATCTCTAATAACCTTGTAGTTGGCTCGATGTTAAACCCCAAAATTTTTTCCTTTTATCACTTATCCTAGACACATTCTTATCTAAATGCTGCAAATTTCATGTATATTAATATATGTATCCATGTGTTATTGAAGAACACAGGAAATAAAATATAAATATGAACAACAGAAACAGATGGAACACTATTTGGAACACATGTGTATCTACAATGCAATTGCAACATGAACAAATGGAACAGCACTGACAGAGACACAGATAAAGTGAAAAATTTTGGTCATTCAGCTCTTGTGCATACAGTGGCTATTAATCTTGAATGCATGCCAATGAATTTAGCAAATATATAACTAACAAATATTTGAACTGTGCCGATAGTATGCATTATTTTTTGCTCTGCAGATATGCTTGAAGTTACATTGTGAAATATCCTTACCTTTCTCTAGCAGCTGTTTGCTATAGTCATTCTTTTTCATTTTTGCTGAGAGAGAAATTGCTTAAAAGTTGCAAAGTCATGCACTCAATGCCTATTACTTAGTCCAAAAATAAATAGTTTTTGAAATATAATCATTCCTTCCTGTGATATGTATTTGTCAGATGACACTAAGAAGTGCTCAGTGCTGTTACCATATCCTTCAGCTCCACTTCTCTTATAATTGTGATCTCATGTGATCACATCTGACTGCAGTACTATTTATGGAGCAAATGCTCCTGTCATGTGTGCAGATTGTCAAAGGGTGTAGAATACACTGATAAATTTAAATGTCGTTATAGGTGGAAATCAAATTGCTTAAAATCAGTTGACTGGTGAAGCCAAGCTACTGGCATCATTCATTAAAAAAAATTGTGTTATGTGCTGTCAAACAAGGCACAGAAAAGTTGGTGCTTCTTTAGTGTGCATAAATTAAATCCATTGTTTAATGAAAGGATGACATTCTCCAGTAACAGAAACTGGAGATAAACCACACTTATTAACTTGTCCAGTAAAGTGTGTGGCTCTATGAAACTGTCACCGCAGTTCCTGCCCACATATTGACTCTAAGGCAAACCTTACTTCCAAGCTCACTCATGGATCTGATCTGATTAGATGTGGTTATTGTGGTTAGTTATTGTTGCATTCTGGATGATTCCAGTCTCATCTATGAATGAAATGCAAGCCATGAACTGTTGATCTTCAGCAGTACTCATTACATAACAAAGGGAGAACTGTAATATGGTCTAATGGTCTTGTGCTCTGAATGACTGACACTGTAAGTGAAATGGATAAAGTAACTTCCTATGAAGAACTTACTATAAAAAAGCATTATTTATTCCTTTATCTGCTCCATCTTTTGCACATTTATTTCAGGATCATCTTATACTTGTCACAACACTCACTTCCCATGTCCGGTGTGTAAACTGCATGAGGTATACTCCAATCCCTTTACCCCATTACGAATGGTCTCATGTCTATAACTTACTGGAGTAACATGCTAATGGAACATGGTGTGAGAGATGTTGTTCAGCATATGTACAAATACCTGAGTGTAACACTTGGTGGGATTATGAAATTAGAATGATCACAGAGTTTAAGTTGTAGATAAAGCAGGTGATAGTTTGATTCATTGATAGAACACTAGGAAAATGTAAAGGAAATTGCATACAAAACACTTGGGCAACCCATCTTGGACTATTGCTCAGTTGTGTGCAAGCCGTACTGAATAGGACTATCAAGGGATATTAAATGTGTACATATGACCCACAGTAGAGCATCACAGAGATGTTGACAAACTTTAACATGCAGCTGCTTGAAGACAGATGTGAACAATCGCAAAAATACCTACTTAAAAAGTTCCAAGAACTTGCATTAAGTAAGGACATCTGGGAGTATATTACAACCTCCCTGTATATCATTCCCATAATAAACACAAATGTAAGATTAGACATATTACAGTGCACAGAGGGGCATTTAAGGAGTCAATTTTCCTTTGCTCTTGACCTGAGATGAATGGGAAGAAGACTAGTAAGTGGTGCAATGCGAAGTACCCACTATCATATATTTCACAGTTGTCTGCAGAGTGCAGATGTATGTGTAAATCTAACATGACACAGGCTGTTGGTTAACACCATTGGCTAACCTGTATCAGAATAACATGTCTGTCATGTCTTGTGTAGAAAAATTTTCATTTTATCGTTTTACATTGTTCACACTCCATGAAATCACTAATCTTGTTCTGATGACAATAAAATGCCATTGGAGAATGTATGGAACAATTGATGTAGGAGGTAGTTGTAAGTGAGATGCATCACAACAGTATCAGAATCAGAGGACTAATTACAGAGACAAACACAAGCAATAGCAAATGGGTGATATAGCAACAGGAAGACAGACTACATTACTGATTACTGATCATTCTGAACAAGTAAAATGATTCATTTTCAACAAGTATATTTTTTCATAGATAAGTTTATGTGACTTTTTTCTAGTACCTGTAAGAACATGGGGCACTTTTTTTAAAGAAAAGAAAAGGACCTGTACATCTGTCTTCCGGTCAATGCCTTCTCTCAGTAGGTCTTTACTCAAGAAATTGGCTATATGAAGTGAGATTTCTCACAGTGAGATTTATGATTATCAAGACATGCTCAACAAGTTATACCTATAGCCACTGTTGTACATTGTGTGTAAAGTTTATCCATTAATCAGCATAGTGTTATCAAAATACACATAAGACTAATCTGATAATTATAAGATTTATTCATACTTTTATATTAGCTTTCCAGTTTCCCATAGAATACTAATGACATTAATCTCATGTTTTTATAGTTCAAAGAAATGTTTGGGAAAAAACTCATCTCATAAAATTACAATGACACAGATATTTACAATATACTTTACTTCATTATCCTTTTTGTATGATTATTTTCATGCTAAGAAAACTTCAAAACAGGAATACCTGAGTCCTAAACATTACATCACGATTAGGATAATTTCCATGATATCCTTGAATACTTACAGCATTAAATGATAAGATCATTTTCTTTATATCATATTAGTAAGCAAACACTCAAAAGCCCATTCCCTACAAGGTATTGTCACTGAAGTTTTACTGAGTGTCACTGTTTATACATACAACATGAATCTTTGAGTACATTGAAGACCAACAGGTAAGCTTAATGAGTTAATCATTTGTGCTGAAGAATTAGAGTTGAGCAAGCCAGTTGAATAATCTTCTTCTCTCAGCATTATGTTACAGGCTTCACGTTAGCTTCTTACATCTATAGAGAAAATATGGAGTTGCCACATTCATCAGAAATTGTTTTGATTGCAAAAATATTGATATTGATAGATTTTGCTCAAAGCAGCATTCAGAAGCTTGTGCAACAGAAGTAGTATTCCATAATAAGTCCTTTATAATAGTAAGTATATAAAGAGCATCTTCTGGAAACTTTAACCTTTTCATAAAAAAACCTGTCAGCTCTGTTGTCCCATTTCACAGTAAGAAACAAGGAAATAGTGGCTGCTGGTGATTTTAATGTGGATTTACAGAAAAGCTCTATCAGTGAACAATTATTGCAATCAATAACACTGTTATTCAATTTGATTCCTACTGTAAACTTTGCAACTAGTGTATGTAAATGCTCTGAGATTGTTATTGATAATTTATAATATCTTTGTAGACAAATTTAGGAAAAAAAGGCATATCACAAAACCAATAGTAAATGGGCTATCTGATCATGACATGCTAAATATTGTGGTAAATATTGAAATTTGTCAGGATAAAAAAATCTATTACATATGATTACAGGAGGGTAACAAATCAGTCAAAAATTGAGAATTTTAAGAGATTGCTCAATGACATGAACTGGATAGAGGTTTACAATACTTCTGACTCAAGTGTAAAACATAAATAATCCATTAATAAAGGTACTTCCTCTTTTGAAAATTGTTTCCCCCAAAAGGTATCTCAAATCAAACAGAAGTCTAAAAATAAATCGTGGATTACACACAGAATAAAGATATCATGTGTGACAAAAAGGAGACTGTATCTGCTATCTAGGAACAGCTCTGATGTTAGCATTGTAATGCATTACAAAGAATTCTGCAAAATATTGAAGCAAGCAGTCCAGAAATCTATGCAGCTTTATTACGAGAAAAAGATAATTACATCAGGCAACAAAATAAAAACTATATGGGATATAGTGAAAACAGAGACAGGTGGTGCCAAAAAGGAAGAGGAACAGATAGCTCTAAAAATAAATGAGAAATTGGTAACAAGTGCATGTAGTGTTGCAAACCTCCTGAACAAGTACTTTGTTTCTGTTACTGAAAGCTTGGGGTTATCTGGTTCAGTAAATGGTGTAATGGAGTATCTGAGACAAATCTTTACAAATAATTTCAGTAAAATGGAAATGGCACTCATGTCTCCCAAAGAAGTAGCACCCATCTTAAAATCCTTAAAATTTAAGTATTCTAGTGGTTATGATAACATGTCAACAAAGTTAATCAAAGAATGCTCATGTCAGCTGGGTTCTGTCTGAAGTTATTTGTGTAATCAATCTCTTATCAGCAGAACATTTCCAGATTGGCTAAAATATGTTGAAGTTAAGTCTCTTTTCAAGAAGGAGAATGAGAGAGATCATCAAACTATCAACCAGTTTCAATTTTTCCAGCTTTTTCAAAAATATTTGAAAAGGTTGTGGTCATGTGTCTCTTTAAGCAATTAACTGCAAATAATATATTGTCCAAGTCACAGTTTGGGTTTCTTAAGGGTTCTGATAGAGAGAAAGCTATTTACATGCACAGTGAGAATGTATTTAATTCATTAGGTAACAAATTAGAGGCTACTGGCATTTTCTGTGATCTGTCAAAAGCCTTTGACTATGTGAATCATTGCACTCTCTTAAGTAAATCAGAATATTATGGTGTCACAGGCTGTGCTGTGAAATGGTTTGAGTCTTATCTAACCAACAAACAAAGGGTGTTATTGTGAAATACTATGCACTAAGGTCCATAGCTTTTTTGCTGTGTGTACATTAATGACCTCTCTACTGTTACATCACCAGATGCTAAGTTTGTTTTGTTTGCAGATGATACAAACATCACTATAAGAAGCAAGTCAAGTACAAATTTAGAAATGGTTGCTAACCAAATTTTCACTGACATTCATAAATGGTTTAAAGCTAATTCACCGTCATTAAATTTTGAAAAGAACCACTAATCCAGTTCAGAACCTGTAAGATATTTCCTTCCAGCATGTGTATGACTAATGAAGACATGCAGATTGAAGAGGTTAACAGTGTTAAATTTCTGGGATTACAAACTGATAGTAAATTCAGTTGGGAAGGGCATACCATAGTATTTCTGAAGCCACTAAACAAGTCTGTATTTGCAGTGAGAATGATATCAGATGTAGGACATATGAAAAACTTGTATATTCTGCTTAATTTCATTCTGTTATGTCATATGGGATCATAGTCATGGGTAACTCATCAAACAGAGCAAAAGTTATTAGTGTGCAAAAGCATGCAATAAGACTCATTTGTGGTGTAAATTCAAGAACATCATGTAGATACCTGTTCAGGAAACTTTGTATTCTACCACTGCTTCTCAGTATATTGATTCCTTAATGAAATTTGTCACAAGTATTATCTCTCTATTTCCAGCCCTGTCAGTACTAGGAATAAGAACAAGCTACGTAAAGAACTAAAATCACTTACCTTGATCCAAAAAGTGGTCCAATATACAGGAACACACATATTCAATAAATTGCCAGCAAGTATTAAAAACTTGGTTTCAAATAAAGTAGTATTTAAACAGAGCTTAAAAGACCTTTTGATAGGCAAGTCCTTCTACTCTATAGATGAATAACTTAACAGAGACTGTTAGCCCAGCTTAAGTAAAAATGTCTGTTATATTTCAGTTTTTACAGCAGGTGGTTCCAACATTCAAGATTAGTTATTTTGTGTGTGATAAATTTATTGAAAGTGCATGACTGTGTTTCATTCTGACAGTGTATTAATACTGTAAATATCTACAATTCCAGTTTACTGAAATGTATTCACCTATTTTGACAATGTCCTGACAACTGATCAGGATAGTGAGTATTATATTCAAATGTTTTACATTTTTTATGTTATTCTTTCTGACTTGTTCCACACCCATGAGAATCATCTCATTTTTGGGTCTATGGAATGAAAATTGAATCTAATCTAATCTACATAATATTGCTGTCTATCAAAAGATTGGTAGAAACATCGTAATTCTTTGTTACAAATTTTCTTATGCAGATGGTTCACCATTTCCAGAATGAAATTTTTACTCTGCAGTGGACTGCAGACTGATATGAAACTTCCTGGCAGACTGCAGGTTAAAAATTTGTGCCAGACCAGCACTCAAAACCAGGACCTTTGCATTTTGCAGGCAAATGCTATACTACTCAAACATGACTCATGCTACATCTCACTGCTTTACTTCCACTAGTACCTAATCCACTATATTGTCTATCCTCCAATCTCTACAGAAGTTCTCCTGCAAAACTTTCAGGACTAGTAGTCCTGAAAGAAGTAAAGCAGTGAGGGTCAGTTGTGAGTTATGCTTGGGTGGCTCAGTCAGTAGAATTATTTCCCAGGAAAGGCAAAGATCCTGGGTCCGAGTCTGGTCTGACATGCAGATTTAATTTGCCAGGAAGTTTTGTATCAGCACATACTCTTATGCAGAGTGAAAATTTCTTTCTGGAAACAGTCCCACAGGCTGTGGTTGTGCCATATCTGTGCAACATGTGTTTTTCCAACAGTGAAAGTTTTGCAGGAGTACTCCTGTGAAGTCTGGAAGGTAGGAGATGAGTTAGTGGTTGAAGTTAAAGTGTGTGGAAGGATTTGGGGTCATGCTTGGATGGGACAGTTGATAGAGCACTTGCTTATATGAGTCTTAGGTATTTGGTTCAAGTCCCAGTCTGGCAAACAGTTTTAATCTGCCAGGAAGTTTCATGGTACTAGCTTCTCTTTCTACAACCTGTGAACCAATTCACCCAGGCAGTTAAATAATAGGCATGCATATTTAATGTGGAATAAAAAACAGGTAAGATTATAACTTTTACGATACACACAAAGCATGAAGGGAGGCAGTGCAGTGTTTAAGACACTTACTTCGATTGGTGAGCAGCAAGATAAAACTTTCTGTCATGCCATCCAGATTTAGCATTTCTGTGATTTCCCTAACGCTGCTTTGGCAAATGCTAGGATGGTTTCTTTGAAAAATAATACTGCCATTTTCCTTCCCTATCTTTGTCCTATCTGAGTTTCTACTCAACTGGCCAACTACTGCAAGAAAATCTAGGTCCAGAGTACCAGGTCACAAACTTTTTCAAGCCTAGTGCAGATCTGGGTCAGGTAACAGAGGATATACAGGGTGTTTCAAAAATGACTGGTATATTTGAAACGGCAATAAAAACTAAACGAGCAGCGATTGAAATACACCGTTTGTTGCAATATGCTTGGGACAACAGTACATTTTCAGGCGGACAAACTTTCGAAATTACAGTAGTTACAATTTTCAACAACAGATGGCGCTGCGAGTGATGTGAAAGATATAGAAGACAACGCAGTCTGTGGGTGCGCCATTCTGTACGTCGTCTTTCTGCTGTAAGCATGTACTGTTCACAACATGCAAGTGTGCTGTGGGCAACATGGTTTATTCCTTAGAACAGAGGGTTTTTCTGGTGTTGTTATTCCACTGCCTAGAACACAGTGTTGTTGCAACAAGACGAAGTTTTCAACGGAGGTTTAATGTAACCAAAGGACCGAAAAGCGATACAATAAAGGATCTGTTTGAAAAATTTCAACTGACTGGGAACGTGACGGATGAACGTGCTGGACGACCGCTTACGGCAACCACAGAGGGCAACGCAGCTAGTGCAGCAGGTGATCCAACAGCGGCCTCGGGTTTCCGTTCGCCGTGTTGCAGCTGCAGTCCAAATGACACCAACGTCCACGTATCGTCTCATGCCCAGTGTTTACACCTCTATCCATACAAAATTCAAACGCAGCAACCCCTCAGCGCCGCTACCATTACTGCACGAGAGACATTCGCTAACGATATAGTGCACAGGATTGATGACGGCGATATGCATGTGGGCAGCATTTGGTTTACTGGCGAAGCTTATTTTTACCTGGACGGCTTCATCAATGAACAGAACTGGCGCATATGGGGAACCGAAAAGCCCTATGTTGCAGTCCCATCGTCCCTGCATCCTCAAAAAGTACTGGTCTGGGCCGCCAATTCTTCCAAAGGAATCATTGGCCCATTTTTCAGATCCGAAACGATTACTGCATCACGCTATCTGGACATTCTTCGTGAATTTGTGGCAGTACAAACTGCCTTAGACGACACTGCGAACACCTTGTGGTTTATGCAAGATGGTGCCCGGCCACATCGCACGGCCGACGTCTTTAATTTCCTGAATGAATATTTCGATGATCGTGTGATTGCTTTGGGCTATCCGAAACATACAGGAGGCGGTGTGGATTGGCCTCCCTATTTCACTTTTGCCAGCATTCTCAAAAATTTTAGAAAAAGTAATCTACAGGCAGCTTCTCAACCATCTGACCACAAATAACATATTATCAAGAACACAGTTTGGATTTCTTTAGGGTTCTGATATCGAAAAGGCTATTTACACCTACAGTGAAAATGTACTTAATTAATTACATAACAAGTTACAAGCAGCAGGTATTTTCTGTGATTAGCCAAAGGCATTCGATTGTGTAAACCACAACATCCTTTTAAATAAATTAGAATTCTATGGTGTCACGGGCATTGCTGCAAAATGGTTCAAGTCATACCTCGCTAACAGGAAACAAAGGGTGTCAGTGCAAGGGACTAGTGAATTAAGTAATCAGTCATCATCAGAATGAACTGAGTGAGGTGGCGCAGTGGTTAGCACACTGGACTCGCATTCGGGAGGACGACGGTTCAATCCCGTCGCCGGCCATCCTGATTTAGGTTTTCCGTGATTTCCCTAAATCGCTTCAGGCAAATGCCGGGATGGTTCCTTTGAAAGGGCACGGCCGATTTCCTTTCCCATCCTTCCCTCACCCGAGCTTGCGCTCCGTCTCTAATGACCTCGTTGTCGACGGGACGTTAAACACTAAGATTCTCCTCCTCCATCATCAGAATGGGAAGAAATCACATGTGATGTCCCACAAGGATCCATCTTAGGGCCATTGCTTTTTCTTGTATACATTAATGATCTGTCATCAGTTACACTGCCAGAAGCAGAGTTCGTTTTGTTTGCAGATGACACAAGTATTGCAATAAATAGTATGTCGAGTGTAGTTCTAGAAAGATCTGCTAATGATATTTTCATGGATATTAATAAATGGTTTAAAGCCAACTCACTGACATTAAACTTCGAAAAGACTCACTATATGCAATTCAGAACCTGTAAGAGGTTTCCACCCAGCATATGCATAAAGTACGAAGAAGAGCAGATAGAAGAGGTTGACAGTCTTAAATTCCTGGGATTACAACTTGATAATAAATTCAGTTGGGAGAAGCACACCACAGAACTGCAGAAACGCCTTAACAAATCTGTATTTGCAATTCAAGTGTTAGCAGACATAGCCGACATAAAAGTGAAAATGCTTGCATACTTCACCTACTTTCATTCCATAATGTCATATGGTATAATATTTTGGGGTAACTCTTCAAGTCAAACAAAAGTTTTCAGAGTCCAAAAGCATGTAATACATATTATTTGTGGAGTAAACTCACAGACGTCTTGTAGAAACCTCTTCAAAGAACTGGGTATACTAACTACTGCCTCTCAGTATATTTACTCCTTAATGAAATTTGTCCTAAATAATATATCTCTTTTTCCAACAAACAGCTCAGTTCATACATACAATACCAGGAACAAAAATGATCTGCACAAGGACTTAGAAGCACTTACTTTAGTTGAAAAAGGGGTCCACTACTCAGGAACACTCATCTTCAATAATTTGCCAGCAAACATAAAAAAATTAGTTACAAATAAAGATCAATTTAAAAGGAGCCTGAAAGACTTACTAGTGGCCAACTCCTTCTACTCCATTGACGAATTTTTTAATAGAAGCAAATGATGTGTTGTATATATTTATACTATTAGTATTGTTATTTCAGCTTAAAAAAATAAAAATAAAAAAAGGTGACATTTTCCACATCCATGAGGACCTCCTCAACACGGATCTATGGAATGAGAAACTAATCTAATCTCTAATCTAATCTACTCAATTTTTGACAAAAATGACAGGTTGTTAAATCCTGATCTTTCTTTTTTACATACAGATACCGTGCTATACGAGCAATGCCAAGTGGTATGTGAGAGGTAAGAATTGCCATGGGATAAAAATAATAAAACTTAAGATTTACAGTTATCTAGTTGCTTCCTGAGTCTTAATGTCTTGTGTATTTTAAACAGTGTCTAAATGAATGTATATACAAGTAAAGGTAGTGAAAATGTACATACCAGTAAAATTTATGTAAATAGCTGATGATTGAATAAATAAGAAGGTGTCTTTTTTTTGTTATAATTTAGCAGGGCATAATTTTTATACATGAAACTATAATAAGAAACAAATGCAAGAAGCATAAAAGGAATATACAAAAAAAATTTTACCTGATTTTGAGGAGGTGTGCCTGGTGGAGTTGGAGTGTGGAAAGTAGCTTGGCCACTTGAAATGAATGATGGCACAGCAACTGATGGTGCAGACGCATAGTATGGCATTCCTGCTGTACTCGCCACATGTGTTCCACCAGATGTCACAGTATTCAGGCTGAAAGCACATGATACTCAGAAGCTTAGACAGCAGTTAGGATCAGTTTGGTCTGGTGAGTACATCTGGCAAAAAAAGACATTAAAGAGTGGCAGTCTGGCAACACTGTAATCACATGTATAGTAACTACCTCTGTCAGCACACACTAGTTGCCCTGTACAGTTGGTGCAGTGGCTAGAGTTTTGGGTAAGCATACAGGAGGTCGAGGGTTCGATCCTGGGTTGAAGCATGCATTTTTTATTTGGTAAATGCAGTCCAGGTGGTATGGTATCTGGCATCTTAACCATCAACAGTGATTGCACCGAGTCCTCTAGCAAACATCTGCACTTACATTCTATAATCATAGAAATGGAAGATTGGTCAGCTTTGAAAGAAACCCTTTCCATGTTGTGGGTGTGAATTTATTGGCACCACTTCATCTACTAGATGCAAGACCTGTTTTCTTTGTACCCTCTTCCAATGATCACATAGATTGGTACCAACTATTATTCTTGTCTCATTCAGGTCCATTACATTTCATTAGGGCCTTACATTACCAGTAGGACTAGCAATGTGGTTTGCGAATAATGTCCAAACTTGGTTACTATTTGTATGTGTTATCACCAGGGTCCTGCTAATTATGCCTTTCAACAGTAAGTATGGTAATGACATGCTGTTTAGTACATATCTCAATGCATTATTATTATTATTATTCTATCAATGGGATTGTGGAAACATCAAGTCATACCACTAGGGAAACAGGGTAATATGAAACTGAATGTTTCACAATTAGTGATGTTGGGATGAATCATGCAGAGCTATATCTGTAACAGGGGTAATGCACATTAGGTGGCACAGTGTGCAGGACTGATGGTGTGTTTATACTGTATGTGCTGTCCACCAGACATGGACTAGTTTTGAGTGGAGTAATGCACCCATGACAGACTCCAATGTACATGTGTACACGTATCGAATTCTGTCATTGTGAACCTCTAAACTAGTGTGGCAGATGTATGGCATACACAAATGATAAATATGTGGATATGCTTCCGGTCCTTGGTGCATCTGCTAACTGGACTGGTATTGCCACTCGTGAATATGCTGCTAGATACCCTCATTGATGCCATCCATATAAAAATGTGTTTCGTCATCTGGAGCTGCACCTTTGGGAGTCAGGTTAGCTGCTTCCACCATCACGTGACAGAGGTTGTCCATGGACTCACTGTAATCCAGCTACTGAGGAAGCTAATCTGGAGGCCATACACCAAGAACCTAAGCAAAGTACATGTAGCGTAGCAAGGCAGCTGCATGTCTCACAACACATTGTTGTGCAATGTTTGAACGTGCACGGAGGTCGCTTTGGACATCTGTTGTTCTGAGGACAATGTGTTCTGTTGTGAAGGTCTTGCACTCATTAATATGTACATTATTGATACTGTGTGACATCTGAGTGCTCATAGTACATGTAGAATAAATGACAAGTAGATGTTGTGTTATTGTACTGTGATATCATCTTCAGCATCTCAAAACTGATGTTTTTGTAGTTATTCTGTCTGATGGCAGGTCATTTGTTTCAACTGTCTGTTTCTTATTTGTCTAACCACTTATTTTTTATGTTCAGCATTACAAAATGTTGTAAATTTAGGATACATGTGACCTAAGAAATGGTGTATATTACAGGATGAAATTTCAGAATGAAATTAGCAAATAAGAAAATACACCCCAACCCAGGATCAAACCCTCCTGCATGCTAACCCAATACTCTATTCACTGCACCAACATTACAGCATGACTAATAACTGTGATTATGTATTTATGTAAACAGAGTTTTGTGAAGATTAGACAAAACTTTTACTGGGATCATGAGTAAATAGGAGTAAAGTAAGACAGGATGAGATCAGATATTGATATTGTTTCATTGTAGACCATTCTTGTATGTATAGATGCATAAAAATATGTGCTGATGTAGGGCAAAACTATTATTAGTTGCAAATGTGTTTTGTAAAATATGGCAATGACAACCAACAAGTGTTATTGCTTGCAAGGTGGACCAACTACTGTAATCGTACTGTTCACGAGACGTGTAACAAACTTAATATCTATGAGAAACAGTCACTTCATAACTGGTTGAGCAGTGCTCTTCAACAGTAGGAGGTATTACTCCAAGAAACAGAACCAACATCTATTTGATCAGTTACTAAAATATGTAAAGGCTCCCTTTCTAACTTGAGATGGCTTCACAGAATTGATTTGTTCCTATAATGTAAATTTATAGTGATGAAACTTTCATGATTTATTTGCTCCATATTTTATCATTTTGGCATTTTCTGGAAATGGAGTAACAGTGGTGCAATTCTGAGAATTATTAGCATATGTTTAAACTAACTTCTGACATTACACACTAACAAATATTGCATTTGATAATACTTTCTTAGTAAATGAAAACCATCTAAAATATTAAATGCTGTATTAAGTAACTCACGGGTTCAATGGTGGACTCGTATACAGCATGTGCATTGCAGGCTGTGTGCACAATGAAACAGTGTCCACTGCTCCTGATGCTGGCACCGATCCATAATTTACAACAGGGCAGCTTGCTACATTGAAAAGAGAGTATAATATGAATCTAATCTGTAAGACATTAAAAATGTTTTTTTGTTGTTAAATATACACTAATTAGCCAGAACATTATGACCACTGACTTATTATTGATATAAAGCCATCCAGGTGATAACAGTGCCAACTGGCAAGAAAAGACTGCTGATCAGATAGATACATGGTGCACGCAGTATCAGTCAACATGCTGTCTGTGTGTAGAATGGGGAAGGTGCGTGATCTATCTGAGTTCGACTGAGAGCAGATTGTGATGGCCTGGAGGCTTGGCATGGGCATTTTAGAAACTGCATGACCTGTTGTATGTTCAATGAGTGCCATGGTGAGTGCCTTCAACACATGGTGAAAGGAAGATGAAACCATGTACAGATGTTGTGGGGTTGGGCAGCCACCCCTCATTACGGATGTCAGACATCGTAGGCTGGGCAGAATGGTAAAAAAGGACACGTGTCAAATTGTGGTGGAACTAATATCAGACTTTAATGCTGGACAGAGTGGAATTATGTCTGAACACTCAATGCACCAAACACTCCTAATGATGGGCCTCCACGACACGTGAGCCTAAGTTAACACCATAACATCAGCAACTACGACTGAAATGGGCACATGACTACCAGCAGTGGATATTGGCACATGATAGAGCACTGCATGGTCTGATGAATACCGATACCATTTTCATGATGCCGATGGGAGGGTGCAAATCCATCATCTTCTAGGGGAACAGCTTCTTCACACCTGTACTGCAGGACAGACAACCTTGTGGCAGTCCCATTATGCACTAGGGGATATTCACATGGGACCCATAGGTCCAGTGGAGCTCATGCAAGGCACCATGAGGACCAAGGAGTATCATAAACTGGTTGCAGACCACATACACCCCTTCATGACAATCATGTTTCCCGATGGCAGAGGGATTTTTCAACAAGATAATGCACCAGGTCACAAGGCCAGGAGTGTGATGGAGTGGTTCAAGGAACACAATGGAAAGTTCAAATTGATGTGCTGGCCCCCCAGCACGACACATCTAAACCCAATCAAACACATCTGGTGTGTGACTGAACATTGCGCCAGAGCTCAAAGGCCCTCTCCCCAGAACTTACAGGAATTAGATGACTTATGTGTGCAGATATGGTGCCAACTCTCTCTAGTGACCTACTAAAGCCTCATTGCTTCCATATGATGATGCATCACCACTGTTATCCATGTCAAAGTTGGATTTACCAGTTTTAGGTAGGTGGTTGTAATGTTCTGACTGATCAGTGAATTAAACACAGCATTGAAAACATATTTTGCACTGTGGATGAACTGCTGCATAAAATAGACACGATCAAAAGAAATTCAATAAATTTAGACTGAAAAGGATGATTCTTACAATCTGGAAGTTTTATCTTCCCAGCAGCTCATACGTCAATCATTTGCTCCTAAAGCAATGCACTTTTCTAGGTGTACATTATCAGTAATGATGTCAATTATCTAAAACTATAAATGTTCTCATATGATTTTCTTCACTGTGTTGGAGAAGTACACTATCTATCTCTGCAGAGAATCATTTAATTTTTTGACTGAGAGGGCTGTTTGGAGGTTAAAGATGATGTGGAATCCAAAGTTCAGGCACTGGAATCACATTTTATGGAAGTTGTGTTCAAATTTCCATCTTATCATCCAAGTTCCAAGTTTTCCTTAAATTACTTGAGTCAACATTTGAATGGTTCCTCTGAAAATTCCAGAATTGACTTCTGTGCTCCATTTCTAATGACATTTTTTGTTTGCATCTTTGACAACAGATGGAAAGTTTGTGACTGCAAAGAACTTCAACAACAAAATACAGCTTAAACAGTCAAATCTATATGCACTGAGCTGAGTAAACCCTTAACTTCAATGAAATTGAAGTGGCAGTATTACTGTCCAACAAAACAGAAGCTGGGGACTTATTGTTTGAACATGGCCATCAGCAGACATGCAGAATCTTCACAAGGCAGATATTGATTTGGTTTATAACTAGTAAAAAAGTTGAATCTGCCATAATGGTGGCATTACCAAGAGGATACTTGTGACAGTGCCATGATCCACAGCACTGAATAAAGCCATGACCATGACCAAGCATAAGAAATACTTGGTAGATCATTTTATGTGCTCCACATGTAGGTCTCAGATAGTGAATATCTATCTATTTTTTATGGACTATTTTGTGCTTGATCTTTATATGCTCCCTAAGGGATTGTCTAACTGATAGTTTTTTCAATACTGTGGTGATACTTGGACTTCAAGTAGGCTGAACTGTTTGATTACTTGGCATGTGTTGATGAGTATACAAGTGCCTGTGCATGCTGCATTCCATTGCTGCTTGTCTACTGTAAGCAATAAATAAGTGTCCAACTGGACACTACTGGTTCATGTATATCTGACTGAAGTGGCATGAGAACAAGTTATTGTTGGCGCATATAAAATATACAAATGCCCCGTGTCTGTGGTTAAACAGTAATCTGCATTTTTATTCTTGTGAAGAGATTAGTATTATCGCCATCTTTATTTTCTTAGTTTCATCCTCTGTAGTTCATAGTTGTAATAGTGTGGTTTTTCTCTGTCTGCAGCATCACATTTATATAATATGATTTCTTGTTGTAGTAGACTCCTTTTAATTGTCACTTATCCTTCAGTTGTTTACAGTAACACCTATTTTTATGTTACTATATAGTTCTACATTGTCTTCCATAAATAAAGATTTATTTGTCATGTATGGTTGGAAGAGAAGTGGCCACTGTTAGGATGCAGCTAGAAGCAACACTGGCAACAGTTGACAGGGTTCTAACTGCTGGTAACATTTGGGCACATGTGGTGGACAGTGGTGGGTCTGACTATCTTTGAGTGGAAGACAGACATGAGGGCTTTGCAACATGGCTGTGCAAGAACAGCTTGGTGCATCATAAGTGCAACTCCATTGTTAGGTAGCTAATGGAGCTCCTCTGGGAAACAGCTACAGCTTTTATGGCTAGAAGAAAGATCAGTGTGCAATTTCTGTGTAAGTATGAAGTTGGAAGTGAGGTAGAGATATGGGAGTCATTTATCCTAGATGTGAATAAGGCCAATGGCAATTGAATGTACAGGGTGCAGCTAACAGGGAATCACAGCAGCTCATAATTTACATAATCATACTCAGAAGTGAATGTGGTTCCCTGGTTTGGAGCTGTGGAGTGCTCAGATGGTTCTATGATGGTCCAGTAGGCAGGTTTATAGATTACCTAAAAGTATTTTTAGTAAGCATTTTCTTAAGACATTCTGTGACACAACATGTGCTACATCTTCATCAACATCTACAGCCATACTTAAAAAATGACTGTGAACTGCAGGGCAGAGGGTCCATTCCATTATACGACATATCTGAGTGCCTTCCTGCTGCATTTATGTACGGAGTGTGGGAAGAATGACTGCTTAACTGCCTCTGTGTGCAACTTAATTAGACTAATCTTGCTCTGTGGTCCCTACAAGAGTGATAGGTAGGAGGCTGTAGTATATTCCTAGAGACCTCTCTTAAAACTGGTACTCAAAACTCATTCAATAGGCTTTTGCAGGATAACTGGGAACCTGAGAACTTTTAACACTGCAGCACATCAGCAATCATGAATAATTTAATGATTATTTTAGCATGCTTCTAGCTGATGGTATTCAGTCTGTACTGTGTGCATGCATTTTGACCATCCATGCAATTTGTGATCCCACATATATAGTTTCAGACTATCCACATTCTATAATTTTATAAAATCATCCTCCAGCTAGGACATTATACATACACATGCATTAACTTCCTGTGTCTTTGACCCAGTCATTGGATCACTTTCATAACACATTTTATGCCAATCACATGGAAGAAGATGATTTATCAATTTGTGTGTGCGCGTTCCTTTCTGACATTCTCACAGCATAGCTGCCGGTGCTACCTCAGCTTATCTGAGAGCCTGTGGCCCACCAAACGTTGGCTGGGGTGAGGAAGCACACTTCTGATGTTTGAGCTAACTACAGCTATTGATATGGTACACATGTACCATTTATTTTACATTTTATGCGAGTCTTTTGCACTTTTGGGCGTTCCATATTAATGTTGGACCATGCTTCTTTAGGCAGTTTGTAGTTTTAGTTTGTTCCGAAGAAAGCATGATTATCTGCACTGAAACCTAGGTTAACATCTGGTTTCCATTTGCATTCGAGGTGGATTCTTTATAATCATAACTGGGATCAATCTGCAAGAGTTTACCAGTACAGGCTTTTCAACATTTCTGTGGTGCTCTTGTACAAGTAAATCAAACCTGTGAATGAAGCTCACCCTCCTTGCATGCATTCACATCCACTGATGATTCTATTTGGTATGGGTACCATAAACATAAGTAATATTCAGGGTGGGTCACTTCTGTGAACATTCTACTTTTGAAGCTTATTACATTTTCCTAATATCCCATCAATGGACTGAAACCTGCAGCCCGCTTTATGTACAACTGACCTTATGTGGTGATTCCTTCCCAAATCCCACAAATTAAATTAAATGTTTCTATGCCATTACTGGCCAGGAGACTCCCTCTGGGGTTGTTCAGCCACCTGGTGCAGATGCTTCTATTTGATGTCACTTCTGACGCTTGTGTGTTGATGAAGATGGGATCTAATAATTTTGACACCACAAATAAGCAGTCCCTGAGTGAAGAAAATCTTCAACCTGCCCAGTAGTTGGACCTGGGCCCCCATGATATAGAGGCAGCAATGCTAACCATTAGAGCTGCAGACTCAAAATCCCACAAATTATTATAGCCTTTTTGTAGACTGGTGTGAGCTGAACCTTCTTCCAACCCCTGGGGACAGTTATATACTCAGTCACCTATTAGTATATTTAATTGTTCAGTGTAAATAGTTTAGCATTAAATTTAAAAAAAGCCATTTCTAATTTTCATTGTTGAGTAGTAAATTGTTACATTTGCACCAAAAATATATTTGTAATGACAGCCTAACATCTGAAATATAGTGTTAAAAATAACTGTCTGTACTGTAATTATTTAAAAAATTAATCCCTGAAGATACTAACCATAATATACACATTCAGATTCTTTATCAGTCATCTGGCATAAAAACATGGAATAGATGTTCTCTAATCACTTAAAACAAGGAATTAATATGTCTTAATATGAAATTTTGCATAAATACATTATTAAAAATTTAAACTTGTACTGGCCATGCACATTTATTTTTGTAATGGGTAAAGTGAGTTTCCTAATAAGAAAGCAAGCATTATTTCCCTTAAACATTTTTACAGCCATACAGTGTGTGTAATTTGGAAGTTTGTTATATACTTTGACTGCTGTATAAACATGGCAACAGGTAGTTTTTGCTAATCTATTTTGTGGTAAGACTAGAGAGCAAAGGTTATAATATTATACTTATTTTTGTGATTTGTTACAGTTTGGTTAGGTAGCTCAAAAAGTATTCAATGAACACTATGAAAAACACAAGAAGTAATTACTTTAAGCTATAAGTTTATGATTACTATGACTGCCTTCTCCTGGATTACAAAAATGTCATTTATGCTTTTGCTACTTCCCCATGAACTAATCTATACATTAACACATACTAAAAAATGCAAAATATGCTATTCCTATTTAGTTTAAAGTTACGCATACCATTTCCTCTCACTAACCGAACTGTTATATGTTCAACATGAGAGAAGGCTAAAGCACATATATTGGCAGAAGAGCCTCTTTTGCCAGTATATATAAACTAAAACTTCTATGATTCAACAGACAGCAAAAACACACTAAGGAAGGCCATTTGCAACACTGGTCAGAATATTGAAAAACTTACACTTTGATAATGCGATCACATACTCAGAAGAATTTTGTTGACTGTTAAACCCAGAAATGTTATAAATAGGGAAAAATTCAGCCAACAAGAAACTCTTCATATTACTTCTTATGAAAGAACTCCATACAGTCTGGACAAGTTGGTTTTGTACATGTTTTGGAAATACATCTTGTTTCTCTTTTGGAGTTTTTATCCTTGCACCTATGGGAATTCCTACATTTCTTCTTTGCAAGGTAATGGGTTTCCCCATCCAGTCTTACATTTGCAGAACACCAAATGTGTTGCATTTTCTTCAGGTGAGCACGGTCAGGGGTGCTTGACGGTCTGCCACAATTCCTTTTCAGACTTCCAAGCTCTACAACTATTGTACTAACTAATACCTTGAGTACTACAAAATAAATATTTTCTGTAGTGTCTCGTTTGAAAAGAATCCATGTGTTTCAAAGTTCAGCATTATAAAAATAAAATAAAATAATTTCAAATAAAACTTCTTGTTCTACGTAGTGTGAGGATAATGTCCTACCATCCAGTCTCTCATGTCTACTCTGCCCATAAATTTATTGTAGTATGCTACAGCATATGGCTCCTCTATTTTTACACAAGCATGGCTCGTTAGATCTTTTTGATATTATAAGTTGGTGTCCTTCCAACAAAGGTAGATCTCATGTGCACAATGTCTCTGTCCATTCCTCACACAACTGTTATATTGTCATTAGAAACAGCAATAGAGATGGAACTTTGGCCTGGTTTTATTAGAGCTTTGCTGTTAGACAGTTTACTCTCTGCATCCTGCAATCTGTTCAACCTTATGGTTCCCAGTACATGAATTTTATTATGCTTCAGATATGAAAGCAGTGGCATTTTTTGAATAGATTGTCAAGAATTAGCTTGTGGTTCTTTCCTTCCTTCCTTCCTTCCTTCCTTACAATAACATTCCCAATAAGACCCAAGTTAGGGTATGGTATGGTATTCTGTTTTTGCCTTTTCCATAGGTACACCTATCAAAAAGTTACATATCCATCTGAGCTACAGCATACCCATGTTCTGGATTCCCACTTTTTGAGTTTAGACTTTATATACTGTTTTGCCCTGCTTCTACACTGTAAGTGGATAATCATTTCATCTACAGATTGATACTCAGTTAGAGTTACTGTCTCTGAGATTATTTTATCTTTTGCACTATGTCCACAGATGTG
Source organism: Schistocerca gregaria (assembly GCF_023897955.1). Lineage (NCBI taxonomy): Eukaryota > Metazoa > Arthropoda > Insecta > Orthoptera > Acrididae > Schistocerca > Schistocerca gregaria. The sequence goes on from NC_064931.1 coordinate 555,798,302, forward strand.
TGCATATGTAACCAATCAATTTCTATGAATTGGTGCTTAGATATCGCTGTTTCAACAACAACATTACAATAACAAACTTTTGAGATGCACCATAAAAAATTATTGAAGCAAAATTCGCCTGCAGAAAATAAATTGTGATTTGAAATGCACACGCTGAGCCACTGGCAGTCACTTACTGTCCTCAGACACAAAACATCCCTGTCTCCACAACAGTTGAAGATCAAGAACTGGGAACAGGGCAACTGACTTATGGGAACATAAAGGCCAAAAATATAAACAGTCCCCACAACCAGATCTTGTATTCTCCAGTATATTCAACTGGAGGCTAATGGCCACATCTGACAGAGATCCCAAAAAGCCCTGTTCAGTTTTAATTATTTCATGTGTTTCTTAATGTCACTGTCAAGAGTATCCATATGACTTTTATTTGTAGTACTGCTAGAATTAAACTGGGGAATTACTCCTGGATCTTCCTCTGAAAAGGAACGTTTAAAAATGGAGTTCAAATTTCTATTTTTGCTTTGTTGCCCTCAATTTTGATTCCTCTGCCATTCATGAGTGAATTAAGACTAACTTTGATGCTACTGATATGATTAACATATGATCAGAATGTCTTTGGGTGTGTGAGAGCTCTCTTGATAAGACTCCTCTGTGATAGTCATTCACAGATTCATATGCCCTTTTGGCAGCCAAAAGCATTTTATTCAACATCTCTCTCTCTATAGCACTATACTTTGTTCACATCTACTGTGCACTAGTCATTTCCTTAGAAGCTTCTTGAGAGAAACTGTATAACCTGAAGGTTACATCTCATTATGTGAGAGCTCTCTTGATAAGACTCCTCTATGATAGTCATTCACGGATTCATATGTCCTTTTGGCAGCCAAAAGCATTTTATTCAACATATCTCTCTCTATAGCACTACACTTTGTTTCACATCTACTGTGCAGTAGTCATTTCCTTAGAAGCTTCTTTAGAGAAACTGTATAACCTGAAGGGTACATCTCATTATGTACTGTTCTACTAGGTACATATATATTCAGTGCTTCGTCAATTGTTCTTCTAAACTTGAGCCACAGTATCTCTATATGATTCAGATCAAAGCTAATTGGTTCAAGTTCCTCCTTGAGATAAGTCATTACTACCTCTTTATCTGCTTCACTAAACAAGTAAATCTTTCTATTTTCTCATATGTCCTTTGCACTTTTTAGTAATCAGTGGTCCTAGAATTTTAACATAGTCATTGACTATGTGGGCATTCTCATAAAAGGTCAGATTTATTTTCTGGCATAAATTTAATATATTTACATGAGTGTGCTCATGAACTATTTGCTCTATGTAGTTTTCAGATTGTTTCACAGGATGACTAGTTATATGCCTCACGCATAAAATTGTAATTTTCCCAATGAGTTATTGAAAGTTTTGCTGAGATAAAAAAAATTTAAAACCATGTAATGTCTTCAGAGTCTCCAGAATTTGCTATGCACATGTTTACAAGTCAGTTGTTAGTAGTTCTGTATTATTCTCTATGCTTGTACTGTCAAACCACCAACTGAGCATGGCTAATGAGTGCTAGTTTTGCAAGGTTCGCAGAAGAGCTTATGTAAAGTTTGGAAGGTAGGAGACGGATACTGGCAGAAGTAAATCTGTGAGTACTGGGCGTGAGTTGTGCTTCGGTAGCTGAGTTGGTGGAGCACTTGCCCACGAAAGGCAAAGGTCCCGAGTTTGAGTCTCGGTCGGGAACACAGTCTTAATCTGCCAGGGAGTTTTCACATCCTAACAGGTTATGGGTCCAACTTATGCAATCAGCAAAAAAAAACATCGTTATGATTGGACAAACACTTCCGTTCATAAGCTTAAAAGTGTGGAAATCAACAAGTTCCTGAACACAGTGAATATGGTGGATATGACTGCTCCACATTGAGTTTGACTAAAAACACTTGAACATGATAATTACAATAGAAGGAGAATACACACTGAAGCTCTCCGCTTAAGGATACGAACGTTGCGCAGTTTGAAAAACTAGCTTAAGAAATGTTAATAAGTTAAAGTTTACTACAGAAGTTATTGATAACTAGGAGAATTATTAGCAGGTACTGCTTAATGCAGTGACAAAGACACGATAGTGTTGACTGATTAGAGAAGGCAAGGGAGGCTGGGCATCCTTTCTTTTCTGTGGTATAAATAATAGCAGTAGTATTAGCAATAATTATTTTTACAATCAACCTTTATGTAGCTTTTTCAGTGAGCATGAAGATGTTAACTTGTGTTATTTCTTCCAAATCATCATCACCAGAAAGCAAGCGAAAGGGCGAAAGCTTAGCCCTAACCTAAAGCAGACGGATGTGCGAAGCATATGGCAAGGAGGCCAGACACAAGCGAGGCCACCTGTAAATGCTCAGTTGCCTTGGTAACCATTACATTAGTGCCAGAAGCAAGAGAGGGGGAACAAACTGCCTTAGTCATGCTGTCATGCATATCTGTACCATGGAAGGCCAGTTGCTGTGGTGCTGCCTCTGTAGATTTCTCTTATGTTAGTTTGCCCACATGCAATGAATGTGGATAAACCTCAACCTTGTACAAGTACTGATGTAATGCTTTTGAGTGAAGGCATCATTATTTCCTCATAGGAGCTTTCATTTTCAAGGAGCTGTGACACTGAAAGATATAAAATTTTGAAGAAAAGATGCCCAACAATGGCATTACATCTTCTTCAGAAAGATAAGTTCAAAACACATGCATTCCATATTTTATGGTATCAGCAGCACAAGTGGTTATGTGCTAGCCCTACAACAGGAAAATAATTTTGCATGCCATGTTTGCTCTTAAGCACAAGAAAAACTGTATGGTCCACTCAGGGTTTCAATGATCTGAAGAATCTGTCAACAGGTTTAGCATGGCATGCTTCTTCTAAGATGATCAAAATAGTGTTATTTCATTTAAATAACTATCCAAAAATATTTGGTATTAAAGAGCTACTTAATGAACATCACAACCAATGAAAATTAGCTACAACAATGAGATGAAAGCTAACCGAGACATTATAAAATTCTGACTGACGTGACAAGTCTTTGTGTAAGCAGGATCTAGCTTTCAGAAGTCATGATGGGACAGAAGATTCCCTAAATTCCAGAAATTTCAGAGCCATTTTTTAAAGTTGTACTAAAGAGAAGTGATTTAAAAATACACTGGAGGAAAATGGGCTATTTCTGGAAATTTCAAAAACTATGCAGAACAAAGTGTTTTCAAATCTGTATGTATTTGGCCCATAAGGCTAGAGCTCCTAAAAAGACAGGCTCGCGCATCAGCCATTTTGCTTCCCAATGAATGCTAAACTCAACACATAGCTTATGCGAACTGTGTTGTTCTGTTCAAGTTTTCTGAAATACCCACATCAAAAAAAGCTTTGCATCACCACAGTTTCCAGAACTCCTGAAGAAAGACATTGACTGTGGATATTGTATCACAGTCACAGTCCCTTTGACTGTTCAGATATGTCACTAAACCTGCCCAAAGATATATACAAGCATGCATGAGCAGCGCCTATTAGACGGAGGGGTCCGACGTCCGATAGTTCCAGTTATTCCATCAGGAAGGAGGTACACGGCTCATGTTGTCTTTACTACAACCATGCCTAGACAGTCAATACCGCGGTTCAATCATGTTCACATTGTTACTTTGTGCCAGGAAGGGTTCTGAAGAAGGGAAGTGTCCAGGTGTCTCAGAGTGAACCAAAGCAATGTTGTTCAGACAGGGAGGAGATACAGAGAGACAGGAACTGTCAATGACATGCCTCGCTTTGGCCGCCCAAGGGCTACTACTGCAGTGGGTCACCTCTACCTACGGATTTTGGGTCAGAGGAACCCTGACAGCAACACCACCATGCTGAATTATGCTTTTTGTGCAGCCACAGGTCGTAGTGTTCTGACTCAAACTGTGCGCAATAGGCTGCATGATGCACAACTTCACTCCCGATGTCCGTGTCGAGGTCCATCTTTGCAACCATGACACCATTCAGCATGGTAGAGATGGGTCCAACAACATGCCAAATGGACTGCTAAGAATTGGCCTCACATTCTCTTCATCATTGAGTGTCACATACGCCTTCAACCAGACAATTTTTCTAATGTGTTTGGAGGCAACCCGCTCAGGCTGAATGCCTTCAACACAATGTCCAGTGAGTGCAACAAGGTGGAGGTTCCCTAATGTTTTGGGGTGGCATTATGTGGGGCCGATGTGTGGAAGGTGCAGTAACTGCTGTATGATATGTGAATGCCATCCTCCAACTGATAGTGCAACCATATTGGCAGCATATTGGCAAAGCATTCGTCTTCATGGGCAGCAATTCACGCCCCCATAATTCACATCTTGTGAATGACTTCCTTCAGGATAATGACATCACTCTACTTGAGCAGCCAGCATGTTCACCAGACATGAACCCAATCAAACATTTCTGCAATAGATTGAAAAAGGCTGTTTATGGAGGACGTGACACACTCTGAGGGATTTATGCTGAATTGCCATTGAAAAGTGGTACAGTCTGGACCAACAGTGCCTTGCTGAACATGTGGATAGTATGCCATGAAGAATACAGGCATGCATCAATGCAAGAAGACATGCTACTGGCTATTAGAGGTTCCAGTGTGTACAGAAATCTGGACCACCACCTCTGAAGGTCTTGCTGTATGGTGGTACAACAATGTGTGGTTTTCCTGAGCAATAACAAAGGGCAGAAATGATGTTTATGTTGATCTCTATTCCAATTTTCTGTACAGGTTCCAGAACACTTGGAAGCAAAGTAATGCAAAACTTTCTTTGTTGTGTGTAGAACTGCTGCTGAATTATTCACTGTGCTGTGTGGTGTGCTCCAGAATTATGATATGAAGAACAAACTGTTGGCCCAAACCTATGATAGTGCTTCTATCTGAAGAATCAAATGGCCTGCAAGCTAAGGCCTGTTAAATATAAAACCAGTAAGGATTTTTTTCTATGCACTTCATAGTATTCCTGTTTTCTCCCACTGGTCTTCCAAATGCACAGCAATTCTAGACAGTATTGTTGGTAAACATATTCCTTTGAGCAGTGAATCAAGATGGAACTATAATGCCAGAAAAATATCTACCATTCTCGAAAACCATCTGGAGATTACTAAGGTTTCAAATTAAATAATTGACAGTCCAAACTCAAATGCAGAGACTACAAGAGAAGCCCCTGGTTTCAAAAATAGCCTCCTAGACTTTGGCTACAGTTTTATTCTCCCTGTTTTTCAAAGCATATTTTTAAAGACTGAACTGCTTTCCAACATTCTTCAGAAAAAAGAAGTGATGCATAGTTTTGCAAAAATTCCTGTCTCAGGATGCAGAGCTCACATGAAAAGCTTTTCGAAATGAAAATAAAATGATCAGTTTCTTAAATTACATGTAATTCTTGACTAATTCAAAAACTCAAGCTTACATGAATAAAGCTGAAATGATGGATGAACACATCGTCAATCCACTAAAGTCAAAATACTAACAGGTGTACTTCGAAGTAGTGGATAATATTGTAAAACAACTAGAAACAAGATTTTCAGAATGTGAAAAACTGTGCTTCCTTAAATGAGGTGATACTACTCAGTTCACCAGTTATGCTCAGCATTTCCCTGTAGACAGTATGTATAAATTATTACAAATGTATGGTGCATCCTTCAGTCGCTAGCACTTGCATGTAGAACTGGAGACTGTACTTTCTTCCCAGCATAAATAAACATTTCATTCTGTCAGTTTGTGAGATTTAATCAAAAGAATGACTGAGGCTGAAATGGACCAAATTCTTCCAGAAGCTTTCAAACGATTTTGTCTAACTGCTACCATTCCTGTAACAAGTAGTAGAATGGAAAGGAGTTTTTCATGTCTTAAACATGTGTTCCCTGCCGCCGTTAGATAAGCAGCTGCAGCAGCAAGTAGTATACCCCTAGTTTACTTATTTGTTACATAGTTTAATTCTTAAGTTCTTTGCATGTGTTTGGGTACTTGCATTGTTTAATTTATATATTTCGGGTGTATTATAGTATTTGAGACTTGTAGCGTCGCGCTTTAGTGTTTGCTTGGTAGATTCTTACTTAAATTGCGTGTGAGTTTTGTATAGGAGGTGTAATTTCGAGTTTTAGTTACTATAATCGTAAATTCAGGCAGATTGTAGCGCAGTCGTTAGGCGTTTGTACAGGTTACTTAATACATTCTTTGCATGTTTCCCTTGCGTTATCTAGACACGGACTCGTGTTTCAGTAACTGTTGTTCAACATCGATTAGAATGGACAGGGACTGCGATTGCTGTGTTTGGATGATGGCTGAGTTGGCATCCCTTCGCTCGCAGCTGCAAGCGGCGCTGACTTCGGTCACGCAGCTTGAGGCTGTTGCCAATGGGCACCACTATGGGGAGCCGGACTTGGGTATCACAGGGATGTCAACCTCGTCCCGTCTGTCCCCAGATTGGTCTGCCGCTGTGGTTGCCCCGGTTACTGCCCGCAGTGGGGCTGAGCCCTCGCCTGTGGTTGATTGGGAGGTCGTTCCAAGGCGTGGCAGACAGCGAAAGACGTCCCCAGAGGCTGATCAGAAAGCCTCCCCGGTGCGTCTGATAAACAGGTTTCAGGCACTGTCTCTGGCTGAGCCAGATGCAGCTGCTGCCCTGTTTCAGAGGATCATTCTCGGCCTTCAAGGTCTGGGCAATCGCAGAGGGTGGGCTTATTGGTAGTTGGGAGCGCCAATGTTAGGTGCGTAATGGGGCCCCTTAGGGATATGGCGGCTAAGGACCGGAAGAAATCCAGTGTGCGCTCTGTGTGCATTCCGGGAGGAGTCATTCCTGATGTGGAAAGGGTCCTTCCGGATGCCATGAAGAGCACAGGGTGCAGCCAGCTGCAAGTGGTGGCACATGTCGGCACTAATGACGTGTGTCACTTTGGATCTGAGGAAATTCTCTCTGAATTCCAGCGGCTATCTGATTTGGTGATGGCTGTCGGTCTTGCTTACGAGATGAAGGCAGAGCTCACCATCTGCAGCAATGTTGACAGAACAGACTGTGGACCTTTGGTGCAGAGCCGGGTGGAGGGTCTGAATCAGAGGCTCAGACGGTTTTGCGACGGTGTTGGCTGCAGATTCCTTGACTTGCGCCATGGGGTGGGGGGGTTTCGGGCTCCGCTGAATAGGTCAGGAGTTCACTACACTCAGCTGGCGGCTACCCGGCTAGCGGAGGCTGTGTGGCATGGACTGGGCGGTTTTTTAGGTTAGAAGGCCTCAGGAAAGTATGGGGTGGGCTGCAATGTCAAAGGGTGCATGGCAAATACAGGACGTGCTTGGATCAAGGAACAGTCGGAATTATAGTTGTAAATTGTTGTAGTTGTGCTGGGAAAGTCCCTGAGCATCAAGCACTAATAGAAAGCACAGAAGCTGATATCGTTATGGGTACAGAAAGCTGGCTAAAGCCTGAAATAAGTTCTGCAGAAATTTTTACGAAGTCTCAGACGGTGTTCAGGAAAGATAGATTAGGCAGAATTGGTGGTGGAGTGTTTGTGTCTGTCAGTAGTGGTTTATCTTGTAGTGAAGTCGAAGTAGATACTCCGTGTGAATTGGTATGGGTGAATGTTATACTTAACAGCCAAACTAAGTTAATAATTGGGTCCTTCTACCTATCCCCAGACTCCGATGATACAGTTGCGGAACAGTTCAGAGAAAGTTTGAGTCTCGTAGCAAATAAATACCCCACACATACGGTTATAGTTGGTGGGGACTTCAACCTTCCCTCGATATGTTGGCAAAAATACTTGTTCAAAACCGGTGGTAGGCAGAAAAAATCTTCCAAGATTGTCCTAAATGCTTTCTACGAAAACAATTTCGAGCAGTTAGTCCACGAACCCACGAGAATTGTAAATGATTGCGAAAACACACTTGACCTCTTAGCGATAAACAATCCAGAGCTGATAGAGAGCATCATGACTGATACAGGGATTAGTGATCACAAGGTCGTTGTAGCTAGGTTCAATACCGTTTCTTCCAAATCCAACAGAAACAAACGCAAAATAATTTTATTTAGAAAAGCGGATAAAGTGTCACTAGAAGCCTTCCTAAAAGACAATCTCCATTCCTTCCGAACTGACTATGCAAATGTAGACGAGATGTGGCTCAAATTCAAAGATATAGTAGCAACAGCAATTGAGAGATTCATACCTCATAAATTTGTAAGAGATGGAACTGATCCCCCGTGGTACACAAAACAGGTCCGAACTCTGTTACAGAGGCAACAGAAAAAGCATGTGAAGTTCAGAAGAACGCGAAATCCTGAAGATTGGCTAAAATTTATGGACGCTAGAAATTTGGCACAGACTTCGATGTGATATTCCTTTAATAGGTTCCACAACAAAACATTGTCTCGAAATTTGGTAGAAAATCCGAAGAAATTCTGGTCGTATGTAAAGTACACAAGCGGCAAGACGCAGTCAATACCTTCGCTGCGCAGTGCCGATGGTACTGTTACCGACGACTGTGCCGCTAAAGCGGAGTTATTGAACGCAGTTTTCCGAAATTCCTTCACCAGGGAAGATGAATGGAATATTCCAGAATTTGAAACACGAACATTTGCTAGCATGAGTTTCTTAGAAGTAGATACCTTAGGGGTTGCGAAGCAACTCAAATCACTTGATACGGGCAAGTCTTCAGGTCCAGATTGTATACCGATTAGCTCCCTTTCAGATTACGCTGATACAATAGCTCCCTACTTAGCACTCATATACAACTGCTCATTCACTGATAGATCTGTACCTACATATTGGAAGATTGCGCAGGTCGCACCAGTGTTTAAGAAGGTTAGTAGGAGTAATCCATTTAAATACAGACCTATATCACTGACATCGGTTTGCAGTAGGGTTTTGGAGCATATACTGTATTCAAACATTATGAATCACCTCGAAGGGAATGATCTATTGATACATAATCAGCATGGCTTCAGAAAACATCGCTCTTGTGCAACGCAGCTAGCTCTTTATTTGCACAAAGTAATGGCCGCTATCGACAGGGGATCTCAAGTTGAGTCCGTATTTCTAGATTTCTGGAAAGCTTTTGACACCATTCCTCACAAGCAACTTCTAATCAAGCTGCGGGCCTATGGGGTATCGTCTCAGTTGTGCAACTGGATTCGTGATTTCCTGTCAGGAAGGTCGCAGTTCGTAGTAATAAACGGCAAATCATCGAGTAAAACTGAAGTGATATCAGGTGTTCCCCAGGGAAGCGTCCTGGGACCTCTGCTGTTCCTGATCTATATAAATGACCTGGGTGACAATCTGAGCAGTTCTCTTAGGTTGTTCGCAGATGATGCTGTAATTTACGGTCTAGTAAGGTCATCCGAAGACCAGTATCAGTTGCAAAGCGATTTAGAAAAGATTGCTGTATGGTGTGGCAAGTAGCAGTTGACACTAAATAATGAAAAGTGTGAGGTGATCCACATGAGTTCCAAAAGAAATCCTTTGGAATTCGATTACTCGATAAATAGTACAATTCTCAAAGCTGTCAATTCAACTAAGTACCTGCGTGTTAAAATTACGAACAACTTCAGTTGGAAAGACCACATAGATAATATTGTGGTGAAGGAGAGTCAAAGGTTGTGTTTCATTGGCAGGACACTTAGAAGATGTAACAAGTCCACTAAAGAGACAGCTTACACTACACTCGTTCGTCCTCTGTTAGAATATTGCTGCGCGGTATGGGATCCTTACCAGGTGGGATTGACGGAGGACATCAAAAGGGTGCAAAAAAGGGCAGCTCGTTTTGTATTATCATGTAATAGGGGAGAGAGTGTGGCAGATATGATACGCGAATTGGGATGGAAGTCATTACAGCAAAGACGTTTTTCGTCGCGGCGAGATCTTTTTACGAAAGTTCGGTCACCAACTTTGTCTTCCGAATGCGAAAATATTTTGTTGAGCCCAACCTACATAGGTAGGAATGATCATCAAAATAAAATAAGAGAAATCAGAGCTCGAACAGAAAGGTTTAGGTGTTCGTTTTTTCCCGCGTGCTGTTAGGGAGTGGAATAGTAGAGAGATAGTATGATTGTGGTTCGATGAACCCTCTGCCAAGCACTTAAATGTGAAATGCAGAGTAGTCATGTAGATGTAGATGTAGATGAAACATATTTGAGGAACAGCATGGCCCAGGGTTGCTTGTCAGCTCTTACATATACCTCAACTGAAAAACCTGTACTGTGAATACTTCAAAGCTGATACACATGGTATGATGATGTCATCAAACAATTAAAAAAGAAGGTGGGTCGTCAAGTTAACTTGCTTTACAAAAGTAACAATGCTAAAACACTCAATCCACCAGTTCATTAGTAGATAAGATTGTCATTATTATTATTATTATTATTATTATTATTATTATCATTATTACCAGTAATAATAGTGGTAGTAGTGGTGTTGGTATTTATCATCATCCTAGAAGTAACAGTAATAGTAGTGATGGTTAGGAATGTTAGGTACCAGTGCATTAAAATGGAAGAAAAGGAGATTTTCCAGTGTTTCCTGGCCTTTCCAGTATTTAGGCCTATGATCCACCACTGGTACACATAAAAATTAATTAATGTCCCAGTATAGAGTATTAAATTATTTGTTTCTTGTTTCTATCCAATATTATTACTCTCTCTCTATCTTTGTATTTAATTAATTAAATGTATTGTTGGACATTTATATCATTTGGTTTGTGTATTTGATTTAAGATTCGTCCACAAACACTATTTCATAAGATGCTTTTATTAATTTTATCTGTATTAACCCATGACAAATCCCGTATCACTGTATGTAATAACAAAGATGCTCAATACATAATAATTATAATAATAGCACCACTCATCAAAAACAACACTTGGGAATATGTATCAGGAGACATACAACAAACTGCAGTAGCTGGGGAAGGTGAGGTGCTCTTTATTGCAGAAACTATGCATTCATGTGTGAAGAAACATTGCATCATAATTCGGAATAACACTGGCACTGCAATATTATATTTATCTGCTGACACCAGACAAACATCTTTCAAGTAAAATGTCTCCCCCAGATGAGAATATACACAATGGATGTATAAGTACAGGCTGTAGATACTTGTTTGATGACATATGGAAGTTGGAGTCTGGCTGTGAGTCATGCTCGGATAAAATAGTAAGACAACCACTCGCAATACTCAGGAAATTTGGATTCCAGTCCTGGTCATTTTGTTGTTATTATTCCATTATAAAACTGATGATTGTCCATTTTTGCGATTGTGAATACATTTTGTGAATTTCATAATGGCTGTAGTCACCACAGTGCCCCTGCCTTTAGACACGCATGCATGTCTGGAGGAACATTGCATCATAATTCCAGTACTGAAATATCATATATAACTGCTCTTTATTTTTATTTGATGATGGAACTTATATTTAGATATTTCTTTACAGACATTTTTATTAGTTACAATTACATCTTATTTCCTTGAAATTAAAATACAGGGATCAAGAAAAATTTCCATTCGTGTTCTTTGAGAAACAGTGTGTTAGACTGAGCATAATGGCCCAATGATTGTAGACATTTTATTTTTTTAATTGGAGGCATTCAGTTAATTATTAGTAAATGTTAACAATTTCATATCATCCGATTCCCTGCTGAAGCCTTCTAACCATTTTGCAAATGTGTCCATAACTATCTTATCTTCAATAGTCTTGTTAACTTAATTCTTTAAATGCAAAAGACAATCTTTCTTTAATTTGAAGCATAGACCTGCTTTAGTCATGTAAAAGTTTCACTTTCTTTAGAGGGGTATCCAGTTGTAGTACCAATCTTATAACTCTACATTGCACGCTTAACACTTACCTGTAGATGTCTGAGAACTATCTGCTGTTGGTCCCGTAGCATTCAAGCTGGAGATTGTTGATTGTTGATGGTTAGATGTAAATGGCTGAACAGCAGGATAAGTCATGAATCGATGAGAGCCATTGCCAGATGTTGCCAAGGTCCCATGATGTGGCAGTGATGAACTTATTATGTTATTTGCTGGGGAAGACGGTATGTAAAACAGTGGCATACTTGACACTGCCTGGGCTGTTGGCTGTAACAGAATTCCTTTATAACTCTCTTTAGAGCTATTTTCTAAAGCTTCATGAGTAAAGTTTTAGACACTGACAATGTCTTGTGAATTTATAGCAATCAAAACATCTAATGTATACTCCAGTTATTTTATTTACATAATAACATATTCTTTACAGTTAAAAATGCTGTATATTGTTCTATTTTGTATGGTTGGTAAGACATTTCAGTTACCAGTCAAAGAAGGTTTTCCTTTATTAATCACAGCATTTGATTAATGAATTTATGGGTATGGGATATTTATTTGTGTAATGTAACCAATGAAACAAGGTGCATGACAAAATTTATTTGATGATATTTAACATAAACTGCTAGATATAGTGGCCATACTTTGTACAGATTTATTGCACTTGCTTGAGTAATGATTATGTGCTCCAATATTTTTGACCTTTTCTAGTTTGCAAGGATCACTTCATTTAGATGGAACGTGGTGGTGGTGGTGGTTAGTGTTTAACGTCCCGTCGACAACGAGGTCATTAGAGACGGAGCGCAAGCTCGGGTTAGGGAAAGATTGGGAAGGAAATCGGCCGTGCCCTTTCAAAGGAACCATCCTGGCATTTGCCTGAAACGATTTAGGGAAATCACGGAAAACCTAAATCAGGATGGCTGGGGACGGGATTGAACCGTCGTCCTCCCGAATGTGAGTCCAGTGTGTAGATGGAAGGAACATTAAATCTAAAACATAAGAATAGTAGTGTAAAATGTGTATTCCGTTAGTTTTTTCTGACATGCTTTACTTCCAAAGGGAGTCCCACCTAATGGATTAATGAAACAAACAATGGATCACATTCTAATATAACGCTACTCTTCAGAGTTCGTGAGGCCTAAAACACATGCTTCAGAGTTGATGCTCTAAGAGATGGGAAAATCTTCACAAGCGTCTGTAAACTCAGATGATTTATTTTATGTTTCAACAGATATTCAATAGCTTTTAACACTTACCTCACTGTGCATAGAAACAGAGTGCATATTGTAAACTAAACTTACCAGTGAAATATTATCCCAGTTCTCTGTAGAAGCTGCCACAAAACTATAGTCTGAAGTTGCAACACACACAGACAGTGCTTAAAACTTCATTAAATCACTGATATCTGATAGGATAGTGAACAAACCACAGGGTAATATGTCATGGTACAGAAATGAACTTCCAGCAGCTAGTAGATTAGATTACAGTGAATTTACTTAAATACTCTTCGAGAGTGAGAGAGAGAGAGAGAGAGAGAGAGAGAGAGAGAGATTGTAATTGAGTGGCTAAAGAACACTGATGAACAGTAAGGACTGATAGAGATGTAGTGACCTGAGATGAAAATGACTGATTGAGAAAAAAGGAAACAGTTTAAATGTTTCACAGTAATGTGGCTGACTAAAACAATCACACCTCACCACTGTTCCAACATATAATCCTGTCATTCTCAAGGCAGCCAATACAACACCATCTGCTCTTGCTTAAAGACACAGCACATGGGGCTGCACTGGCATAAACAGTATAAGACAGGAGGACAAACTATAATGCACGATACTGTAGCTACCCATCAACCAGAGATAAGTACCACTAATATGTTATCAATAGTAATTCAGAGGAATTTCTGATGCTCACTTGGTCCCTTTAATTTTTCAAAAGGGAGAGAGTGAGTTCTGACATAACATTAAAAAAAAATACTGACACCCTGTTCATATGGTCTTACACCAGTTTAATATTGGTTGGTTCCTTTAGAACACAGTCACAAATGACAAAAGTGGATGCTAAGATTTTTTGTGTTGCTGTACTCTATAGCATGAACAATATATGAAGGCAGTTTATTTAGTTCTCTCTTCTAAACATGTGTACTGCTTACTTCAGTATAATGGTACTCAAAAGTCATGTGGCAGTTTCAGGGTGAGATGGCTTGGGCCCTGTGCACTGAAGTACACACAGCATCATAGTAAAATGTGGAATTATGAGCTATAGATAATGCAAATAAATATCTAACTCCCTTGTTTCGAAAAAGATAAATAAAAATAAATATTCTTGAAGAAGCTGAATTAAAATTTCAGCAGTCTATACATTATTCAGCATATTATAGTGGTTGTAATTAGTGACTGGTTACATTCAGGACCCTGGTTCAATTCAGATTCCCTGGTAATATTTATAATCTAGTATCTGAGAGTTCTAAAAGATCTAGAAACTTCACATTGATGAAATGCCTTTATAATTATAGAACTTTGAATATTGTGTATAGAAAGGAGTGCACTTGCTTCAGGATCCTATTTAACTATGTGTATCTTTTATGCTTTATTTACATAAAACACTTTCTTTCAGTGTTAAGGGTCAAATTTTACTGATGACCCAATTCTCATATTTGGTACATAAATCTGGTGACTATACAGCATAGTTTGGTGGAGGTGCTATGATTCCAACTATACTAAGAACTGTAAAAGAGGCCCTAAGCTGTTCCTGAGGTTGTCCTAATCAGGAGACTAATATCTACAAAAACACCAGTGACTCAGTTACACATCAGGTGTCCATCAGTGTATTTAAAAAATGATAATCAGAATTTGACAAAACAGTTCAAGGGTTCAGCCAAGATGCCAAATGCAACAAGCAGTGTGAAAAGATGTGTTTTGTATGTGTCTACTTTTACCTGGATGGCACATTTTGAAACTGTAAAGACTTGAGGAATTTCAAAGGAAAGAACCTGAAACATATCTTCAACCTCCAACAAGTGTTATTGGCCTATTGATAAACCCTGTCCTTGAGGTAATCCCACACCCAGAAATCATGTGAGTTCATTTTTGGTGATATTTGGTGGCCATGGAGTTTGTAATGATTGACCAATGATTTAATTTTCTCCTAATAAGCTACTGAGTAACCAAGTGAATTCACAAGTAATGTGAGATGAAGCTTCATCATGTATCAAAACAACTGAGCCCAAATCAGGTCTCTCCCAAATAGCAGGGATCATATGTGGATGAAGCACATTACAGTAGGGTCTGCCATTCATGCTGCATGTCCTTTGACCTTGGGGACAAAGTTCCTCCAATCCTGACCTGTATCATGAAGCCACTCCAAACAGTGACGTGTTCATTCATGAATATTAGTTGGTGGTGGCAATCCCCAGTGTGACAATTGTGAGTGTTTGCTATAACAGTGAGAGTAAAGTGTGCTTCAACAATCCACAAAATGTTCCAAGGTCACATGTCATTAACTTGAATCCTTGAAATAAGTGTAGGAGGAAAACCTACCTGAGTGTTTGTGCCAATTTGCAAAAGCTCATGAGTAAAATGAAGTTTGTACAGATGCTATTCTGGAACTGTTTGCAGTGCTCTTCAAGTGGTGGGCCATTAAATATCCAGCTCTCACGACACAGCTTGCACATTGCTTGAAGATCATACATTGTGTCCAACATTCTCAGCCATGGCAACAGTAATTTCTTCAATGATCCGTGGCAGAATTGGCCATTGGTCTTGCCCAGGAGAAATTTGCAAATTGCCAGTTAATTCAAACTTCTCAATCATGTTCTTCAATCTCAGTGCAGAAAGAGGATCTCTCCATATTCCTTTAATGCACTGACACTTGCAAAGAGCAGCAAGACTATTGCTATTATATGATGAAACAGTTTTATGGGTAAAGCTGTGCTCACCTTGTCCAGATGCATGTTGACTGCACATGGATGCTTGTGTTTCTACGCTATGTTGGCATACCAATACCCGCTCCAAACAGCAATTCATGACACTAAAACTACTAACAATGCAAATTCTGCAGTGCTCAGTCTGAACACCATTCCTGTAAAGCTGGGTACCTGTACATAAATGATTTTCTGTCTACACTGGGCATGTCTTTGCTACCTACATAATATTTTTGTTTCTTAATGGGCATTTAAAGAGCAAACAAGCTGCTTAACAAGCATGATGAAAGTAATATAGGCTGGGAATTTTCACTTAAAACCTAGAAAATGCGTCTTCGTCCTCAGATATATCAAAATCTTAGGGATACTGGTTCATTGGTAAAATTTATACAGGCTAGGAATCATCACCTAAAAACTGGAAAGTGGCTCATCATTCCTTGAGAAGTAAAAATCTTAGGAATCCTAATGATCTTACATGAATTCCATCCTATTCCAGAACCATTAGAGCCTTAACAGATTTCCTAACTCATTGACAAATTCTTAATGTGAATAGTTTCTACAGAATAAGAACCTATTTCTTATGTTTCAGAAGATTTCAGTATCAATGTAATATCACTCATTGTTCAGATGTCGGGCAGAAGTTCTTATATATTGTCACTAATAATTGGTAGTATTCAAAACACTTTAACTATACTTCACACAACAGAACACATTCCAGGAGACAATGCTCTCATAAATGGGTTGCTGACACATTGGTTGTATTGTATGAAGTACATTTAAAGTGTGTTGAATACTATAAATTATTAGTGGACTTTATTCATTTCTATTGTGGTAACCCTACATTACCACATCTGTTGCACCAGTGCCACATTGGCTGGCGTAAGAGCTCATATTTTTATGATTCAGTTCAGCCTCACTGGCACCTGGCAGCACAGGTATGCCCACCAAGTAGTGACACAATCTAAGAGTAATGACAGCATCACAGAGAGGTTGACACCTGCAGTGTCAACCTGAAGTGTCAACAGGTGCATCTTTGGAGGTTGCTCTTCAGAGGTTAATGTGGCAGCAAATGGAGATCCAGATGCAGTTGGAAATGCTGCAGTAGGAACACAAGGCCATGTTGGACTGAGTGCTGACAGGCCTGTTAACGTGGCCTCAAAATTTTTCAACCTATCCGCCACCTTTCCCCACCTATGACAAAGCTGTTAAATGCTGGATACCATATGAGAAATGTCTATGGTAACACTTTGTGGCATTCAAGATGACAGATGCTGACTCTCTTAAAGCTATCTTTCTATCATGGATGTCCCCCAAAACGTACTACTTGTTACACTAGTTAGTCCCCCTTCAGGGTCCGGCATTTCTGTCATTCAATGAAATGTGTCATTTGCTGGTTTCATATTATTGCAAACACACTCCTATGATATCTGCATTAGTGGAGTTTCATCAATGAATGAAACAACCTCATGAATCTTATTGGTCTTGGACTATGGAGCTGCAAGACTTAAGTTGCTCAATCTAAGGGATCTTATGTGGACACAATAGGTTGTGACGCTGTCATGATGTTGGCTCCTGATAAATAAGTCTGCCAATGGACACTGCTGCTTGGAGACCACTCCTTAGAACATGTACTTAAGATAGCAGAAGCAACAAAGGCCAATCAGGTAGAGCTGATGTGTGCACTGTCAACTTAGATCACAATTCGCACTCATATTCCTGAGTGCCTTTAGATGCAGAAGCTATCGTGGTACAGCATTCCCAGCTACTGTGCTCCACATACACTCAACTGTGGTGCACAAACTTCCACAGACCCATGCCTTCCAGCCCCACTTGTTTTGCTCAATGCAACTGACCAGCCTGTCCTCAGTATTGGGCTTCTCGCCATCAGCATTGAAAGAAAGGCACACGGTAAAGGTGTGCAGCTCTCAATCAGTTCTGGCTTTCACTTCTAACCCTCATGCTATGGACTCTAGTATTTTCAGCCATAGCATGTGTTTTTGATCACAGGTACAACGGCATCAGTTCTGAACTCTATCACTTACCTGCGCCTTGGTTTCAATTTCCTGTTTACGCCCTCAAGATGTCTTGTGAGTTATATCTGGCAACAAATTTCCATTGTGAGATAGTTTATGACAGAGAAGACATACAAGGCAGGGGTGCACTCATTGAGATTCCTTGTGATGGGCAGTCACCAATTCAGTACATTTAGTGCTAGACCTCATGCCCTATCAAGAAATGGACGATCTGTGCAAGGAATTTCCCATCCTTCTTTTGCCTGGACTACGCAAGGCCACAGATTATGTGGCACATATCACTGTCAAACCCTCTGTACAATCTAAGTTTCTCTTTCTTAATGCCTGGTCTGCACCCCTGGCACTTCATGATCTAGTAAAAGAAGAAGTACATAGGATAGTACTTTTGGGCACCATGGAACCCATATCACCTAGTCAATGGGCTATGCCATTAGCGATTACTAAGAAAATGACGGGCAAGCTCCACAATGATGGGCAATCTCCACCTTTGCATGAATTTCATAGTGACTGTCAATTCACAATCTGTGGTCAAATGATACCCCATTCCCCCTTGGAAGAACTTGAGACAGAACTGTTTGGGGTAGAGTATTTTTTGAAACTGGATTTCTCAGAAACGTATTTGCAGCTGCCTCTTGAGGAAGAGACATGTCAGCTTCATGCTGTCAGTATGCCATATGGCTTCTACCAATACAACCAGTTGGTTTTTGGAGTTGATAGCACTCCAGGACTATTCATTGTTATTTATAACAACTCAAACAATGAATCCCTTGTTGTATCAACAACCTTGATGACACTGTGGTCACAGATCCCACCACTGAGGACCATCTTTGCAGTGTTCAGCTTCTGTTTCAGACCTTGCAGGATGGGGGTGCGATTTGGATAAGTCGTATTTCTTACAACCCTCTATTGAATATCTGAGTCATGTCATTTCCCACTGGACGAAACAGGTGATAAACAGACATAGTGAAGCTTTTTAGGCTGCCTAAATCCTACTAACATGAAGCAGCACCAGGCATTTTTAAGCCAAGTCACTTAGTTACCACATGATCTTGCTGCAGGCAGATACAGTAAGATATCTTCTCCCACCATTTGCTCATGAAGGTCACATTAGATGTTTGGTCAGCTGACAGTGAACAAGCATACTGGAAACTGAAAAATGGTCTGCATTCCACTTGTGCCTGGCCACATATCAGTAGGTTCACCATCTCGTTATTGTTACCAATGCATCACAGTATGAAATGGTGGCCATGCTGTCTCTTTGTAATACAGATGGTTTGGGACAGCCCATTGCTTTTGCCTTGAAGGCACAAGACAGAAAATTACTTGCAAATCAAGACGGAGGCCCTCATTATTATTTATGCATTCAAGAAGTTTCATGTGTCTCTTTATGGTGTGCAGTTGCACCTGGTTATGGACCATTAACCTTTTATTTCCCTCTGTAGCTCTGCAGCACATCTGCTGGGTAAGACAGCACACAGACTTCAGTGATGGGCTCTCTTCCTCAGTCTTTATTATTAAGAAATCAATTTTCACAAAACGGCGCAGTGCTTTAATGTTGATGCCATCTCCTGCCTTCTTATGCTTCAACCAGGATGATGTTCTTTGTTTCTGACTTGATGTTGAAGTTCAACAGACGGTTGACGGGTTCCCTATTACTGGCACCTGCATCACCCAGGTGGTAGCCTTTATTTTGCCATGTGCAACAGTATATTCAGTGTGGGTGGCCACAATGGTTTCTTGCTCATGCACAGTATCCTGTTTGTAATTATTTTGTGCTATTCCACAGGTTGATATTTATTGATGGTGTTATTCTGTTGTCTACAGAATGCGCTGTGCTGCAGATGGTCATTCTGGTGTGTTTCGGGTTGGACATTCTTCACCTCCTGCATCATGCTCACTCAGGTGCATTACGAAGGAAGAAGATATTAACCAACTGACATGTCTACTGGCCAGGTATTGATCATGAGAGTTAACATTTATTTGATTCTTGTTTTAAGTGTGCAGGTCACCAGGCCACCCTGCGGCAGTGTTACTCTCTATAGCTGGAACCTACACTGTCAAGGGATTGTGTGTACCTTGATTTTGTGGGCCCCTTTTCTGGATGCTTACTGGCTAGTTGTCATATATGTCTTCACTTGCTTTCCATCCATTGTAAACTGCTGCTCACTGATGGCAGAATCGATGGCCCTCACCGTGACCTTCCCCATCGACAGCCTCCCTCACACCCTGGTGATGGACAACATCCCACAGTTTATCCCACAAACTTTTCAAACGTTTTGTGTGAAACATGGTATCCACCACATAAGGGTGTTGCTGTCCCATCCTTAGTTCAATAGGGAGGTGGAAAGCCTCATCCAGACTTTCAAGACAGAGATGAAGAAATACATAGAAGGTACCACAACTGAAGATAAAATTATTCATTTTATCAGTTCTTATAGGTAGACACCACAGGGTGGAAAGAGCCTGGCTGAACTGCTTCATGGGTGCCAGCTGCTCACAGTTCTCAATGTTCTAATGCCCATGCCACACCCTCTTTGGACACCTCTGTTGCCACAATACATACTGGAGGCCATAGTAGGAGCCTACACTTTTGATCACAATGGGCACAAGATCCTGGCGGTTTTCCAAGGCCAGTAGGGTTGGGAGTCTACATGCTGCAGCTGGATGAAGGCTGCAACCAACTCTGTCCACAGCTAGAGGATTGACCTCCACTACCACAGCACAGACCTCTTAGCCCCACTCCCTCCTTCCCAGTGTCCAGATCTTCTCATTCTTTGCCACCGTTGGAGCCTCCTTCTCTTGTTTTGTCTCCACCTCCTATGTTGAACATGATCTTGCCTTATTAAACCTCCTCTGATGTCTTTTCTAGCCCTCTGCTGAGCATAGGGGTTGGATGCAGAGAACCTACAGCAGCAACTGGTGGTGCCAGAACAGCCAGCTCCTAACCCTCCCCCAAGGCCTTCAACATCCCCCAATATCCTGTTCCAGCATCAGAACCTCCAGGCATCTCACCTGTAGATATCCCCCAGCAATGGAGCCATCACCACCAGTGCCATTTCCAGCCCTACTCACTAGTGCTGGCCAACAGGGGCTTTCAGCTTCTCTGCAGGCACCCATCGACAGTGCCCCAGAAGACATGACATCACATTTCTGGGTGCAGTGCACCATCTTAAGCTGTGGAAAAAGGCACCAGAGGTGCACCATCTTATAGTGACCCTGCCAAGGGAGAGGTCTGTAGTAATTCTATGTTACCACATCTACTACATCAGCAACACAATGGCAGTGAACATAACGAAACATGGGGTGCCAGTGTATCTTCTTATGACTCAAATTGCCTGGTGCCTTGGGTCCAGCTGCTGGGTGGAAGCATGATCAAACAGCAGTGGCAGCATCGCAATGAGGTCAGCATAACATGGCATGCCACGCAATCCATGGACAGTGCCACCTCATAGATTGGACTAGCAACCTACCTATCATAATCCCCGAGCAGAAGGCTTTCTTATTCTGTTATGTTCAGTTGTATGCTCAGTTGACTCCACTCTCAGGATACTCATTATTTGTTTGGACTCAGCCTAGCTGTGGCTGTGAATTTTATATGGAACTTATGATCAGTGTTCTCATTAAAGTGATTTGGTTATTCTATGTGTACTTATGTGTGTTTTTACTGCATCAATACTGAGAAGGCAATGACATTATAAGGAATGCTGAAGAAAGGTGCCACCATTTCTAGGAATTCAATATGGTAAACAGCTTATCATTGCTATTATAGATTAGAGCAAATATTTTTTCTTATGGTGTACACCATCATAAAAAGGTAAAAATAAACAGTCAAGGAATAAAAGTGTTCTAAGAGAACACATTTAAGAAAGTAACAAAAATTCAATTATAAAATTTCTGTATATCTGATGGATTATCGACACTAAAATCATTTTTGTGCCTGTTGATCAAATTCTTCATTGTGAAATAAAAGTGACATGTTTCTTTATCTCATATGTCCCATTTCAATAATAATATAAAATTATGCTTACAGACAATGCTTTTCTCTATACCAAGACTATTAATATGAGGAAAAAAAATGAATTCTACTTCTACATCACTAATATTGAGCAGTGACATGTAACCTTAAAGATAATTAAGTATCACTGATTGCTATACTACAGGTATCCCTACTTTGTAAGTTATTTTACTTGCTAAATTAGAAAAATTAAGAGTAAAATGTGAAACAAGCTCCCAGTGAAGGCAATTAGAGGTTCCACATTCAAAAGCAGCCTTCTTCCAACATGGACAATATGATTATTTCAGTATAAAGAAAAATATCAGCTAGAAGGAAAAATAACTATTCAAATGTTTTTGTGTTCTATGGGGTACCTGAAAAAATTTTATGAGCAAACTTCTATTATACTTTAATTTGCATTTGTCTTAAGAAACATTTTAGAGAGGAAATAATATTTTATTCTCTTTTCCAGTTAGGGTTACAGAAGTCTTTTGCATTGGATAAATGACACAAACAATTATAAACATACCTGAAAGGGACCAGGTAACTGCTGCTGCCAATAAGAATTTGGTGCTTGATAGGTGTGGCCATGTGTTGACAATGGAGCCTGCTGTGTTGAATCACCATTTGGTCTTTGATCTGATAAACTTAAACCCAGCATTCCAGGGTGAAGCTCAGTGACTGGGCCTCCGTCCTAATAAATTGTTATTTATTGGTAATAACAAAAAGATGGAAAAATATTTTACAGTCTTTACAAGTAGATGATTTGAAATCTGTAACATTTCTGTTAGGTCATATGCTATTAAAGGTTGACAATACACTATCATTAATTTTTGGAACAAAAGGTTTCTATCTGATTAAAATAACCTTAATATACAGCAGTTCAACTGCTGCTGGCAATGGTAAAGTACTGATGAGACCCTGCATCTCTACACCTGATATGTATAATCAATGTTATATGGTATGTATGGAGAAATAAATGGCACGAAGTATATATGTAACCCTGATTACAATAAATCACCAGTAAGGTGACCTGATTCTGACCCATTTAACTGACTGCTCATTTGATCACTGGATCCTCATTGGCAACACTTTGGGTCACAATTCAACACATATTACAGGTAGTTATACCATAATTTTAGGGGACATCATAATTTATCCTTAATGATCAGAATTTCTTCATATTCTCAATACACTCAAGGGCATCCATTATCTGACTGAAGTTTTAAATCACTTCTTTAGAAGTCTTGCTGACATTGCATTGATGGAAATCATCATGGAAGTAGGTGATATGTAGAAAGTCTACAAATTCTCCACAACCTAGCAG
This sequence comes from Schistocerca gregaria, assembly GCF_023897955.1. Classification (NCBI taxonomy): domain Eukaryota; kingdom Metazoa; phylum Arthropoda; class Insecta; order Orthoptera; family Acrididae; genus Schistocerca; species Schistocerca gregaria. Next base: position 555,821,406 of record NC_064931.1, read on the forward strand.
AACTTAATAGGTAACAATTCCTCCTTGGCCTACCCATTTGTTAGGTTCAAGTGACAAATAATATTTATGATCCCTCAGTGGCTGATCTGACAAAGTTATCCCACAGTAGTTATCAGTCACTCAACCTTAATCTTGGGTTGAGGCCACGAAGTATACAACATTTCAAATTTCGTGAATTGAGAATTTGTACACAATATTGTAATGGCTGATCTAGCAATTTTTAGTCTATTATGTGTGAGTGCTGTAAGGTACTGTCAGTGTTATATACCCATTTCTAGCTGAGTTTTCCTCATGGCACTTGTTACAGTTTTGAGTGTACATTTGTTTTCCTATACCTATATGATTTTATCATGAAATACACTTCTCTGCAGCATTTCCCAGCCTTGACAGATGTGTTTAATGATAAGATGCAAATAAACTGAGTTCTGTGTGTCAGGACTTGCTTATATTGAAAACTTTGCCCCTTTTTAAAAGGTTTCCTGACAGCCTTATTTTTAAGTTGCGACGCATACCATAATACTGGTCTTCTTGTATCTAATTTCATGATTATATTATACTCACTGTATGCTGAGAGCTGGTTCGCTTGGCTGTTTGGGCCAAGAATGCCTTTTATGTTCTTTGTAACTCTCATAGGCTGTTCTAATAATCTCTCTCATATATGACATGCAACATCACCAAGTAATGTACCCTACAGACAGTCTGGAGATTTATGCAACATAGCATGGGTAATGGACCCTTGGTCTTCCTTTTTATTTCCCAGTTTGGTGTCTCCCACAGGCGTTCCAGTTTAGTGTCTCCCACAGGTGTTGTTTATTTTGGCTGCATTGCCTGCTCAGAAAATTTATTTGAGTACCCTTTAGTTTTTGAACCCTTTTTTTTGGGTTTTGTTCTTCAGTGTCGCACTCATTATCTGTTTTATTCACATTCTATGAACCATAGCTCTCAGCAGAATATTTATTTGTGATAAATGGTGATGGCAGAAGTCATGGAGATATGAGATTTTTATGCATTGATTTTCTATAGCAAATGATTCTGTCCTCTCTTCTCTCAACGAATACACCAAGGAAACATATCTGGAAATTATTTCAAATTACCCCTGAGAACTTTTAGGTCCTTCAAGAGACCAATTAAAGGTTGGTTTTAATGGGTGACAGTGGGTTGCCAATCATCAAAACATCAGTTTTTTCATAATATGTTTTGTCAAATATGAAATAGGTTGACATCAGTGAATCCATAAGGAATTTAGTATGGTGCACAGAGAAGGCATTCCTCTAAGGTTAATAGTTAGCAACATTGGTGCACTTGTGCATCAGCTGACAAGACAGATTGTACTGTAATATTTTTAAAAGAGTGATAAAAAATCCAAAACATTGTACATAACATCTAAAACTGATAACTCAAATAACAAATCAAAAACCATCTGGAAAATTATAAAAACGGAGAGTGGTAAAAAAGTAGAGTACATGACTGACACAGAATTAATCCAGGATGAAAATACTGTAAGAAATACTGAGGATGTTGCTAATATCTTCAGTAAACGTTTTTCAACAGTTGCTGAAAAAATTGTCTGTGAAGGCTCAGTAAGTGATGTGATAATCCTTCTGCATAAAGCTAACAATGCCACAGTTTTCCAGATGAAGATAACCCCCATAACAATTAGTAAGATCAACAGGACAATCAGAGAGATGAAATCAAAAAACTTTTGTCAGGTTGATGATATTTCAACTAAGATACTTCAGCACTGTCATGGCTACATAAATGCAGTCTTGTGTCACATTTTAAATGAATCCCAAATACAAGGTATTGATCCACTTAGATTAAAATATGCCTGTGTGAAACCAGTTTTCAAGAGAGATGAAAAAACTGATGTAACAAACTACTGCCCAATATCCATGCCAACAAGATTTTCAAAGGCCCTTGAGAAACTGATATTCAGGGGGATTGTTAATCACCTGTACAGCCATAACGTTCTCAGTCAATGTCAGTTTGGTTTCTGGCAAGGCCTATCAATTGATGATGCTCACTGAATCTTGAATTACTGAATTTCTGATCAGAAAAATGGCACCAGTTTGAATCTTATGTGATCTATTCAAGGCTTTTGACTGTGTCAACCATGACATTCTGCTAAATAAAGCAGACTACTATGGTTTAAGTGGAATAATGGGGACAGGGATTAAATTCTTCCTTACAGATAGGAAACAAAGGGTAATAATTACTGACAGTAGTGGAATCCCAGCTTTACCTAAGTGGGGCACAGTCAACACTAGGAATGCCTCTACGCTCAGTATTGGGACCCTTACTGTTTCTTATATTTATAAATGACGTCTCACACTGCACCACATAAGTGAGCAAGTTCACCCTATTTGCTGACAATACTTCTCTTCTAGTTGATAAAGCAACAGGGAACAATGGGGTAACATGTGCAAACAATGCATTTGACAACATTCTGAAGTGGTTTAACTCTAATGCACTCTCTCTGAATGCAAAAATAACTCATTATGCACAGTTTCTATAGCACATAAAGAACCAGGGGATATAAATATAGAAGGTAATGGACAACAAATAAAGCAAGTCGACTCAGCTAAGTTTCTGGGTGTGTAGATAGCTTGCAAACTGAATTGGTCCAACCATATACTAAATATAGAAAAAGGTTACATTATGAAACATTTACCTTACTCATAATTGCATCAACCACACATAAGGATTCCATAAGAGCTGCTTATGTCAGATATTTCCATACCCTTGGCAAAAGTTTTTATTGCTCAGAAGAGAGCTATATGCATCATGAGTGGTATGCAACCAAGGCATTCATGCAGGAATCTGTTTAGGAAACTGCAGGTATTTACAATGATATCTCAGCACACATACTCTCTTGTATGTTTCATTAATAAAAACCACTCTCTCTTCAAAACCAATAGGGAATATCATGGTCACAACACAAGGTCAAAAGAGGACATTCATAGCAACCAGTCAAACTATATCCTTGTACAGAAAGGAGTAAATTATAAGGCATCAAAATTTACAATGCTCTACCCAGTGTCATCAAAAGTCTTGCTCTTGAAACACCAAAGTTCAAGAGCAAACTGAAGGAATATCTAATACAAAAGTCATTATATTCAATTAGTGAATTTTTTAGTGCATGGGAGCAAGTTTTTATTATACAATTGAATTAGTCATTCAATGTTAGCATAAATGTTAACTATTTCTTACTGTAGTGTTACATTGTTGCTCAGATAGTTTGATATTGTCAGTTTGAGTATGTACTCATGAGTATTAATTCTTACGTATTTAATATGTTTTTATTTCTTCTAGTGTTCCATGTTGTTACTACAAGTCTTGTCATGAATTAACCAAATTACCTGCTGCTGTATTGTTAACATTATAAAAATATTGACTCATTCCGTATCCTTGCAACTACTTGCAATCTGGATCAATGGAATATGCAATAAAATAAAATAATAATAATAAAATAAGACGTATGAGCACATTCTCAGCAAATTTATGAGTGCAGAGGGAACATCACATTCACAATTCTGATGAATTTATACACTGTCTTTGTCAACTGCAGCTCCAAGGTAAGTATATTATGATTAGTTTTTATGTGAAACCTCTCTATGTGGTAGTCCCACTTTTAGAATTCTTGGAATGAACTGGGAAAAAGTTCTATCATTGTCTTACTGAACACTTCAGCTATGTTGTTCTCACATTTACCTGTTATCTGTTTGATCCAAAATTTTATGAAGAACCTAAATTGTTGGCACTGGGTAGCACATTACCAAACCTATAAATGGAAGATTTTGTGGAAACAGCTCTAGAATATGGTAGGTTAAGCCCAACATGTTTTTATTGAAACATAGATGATATATTTTTGATACTGCCACATGGAAGAGGAAAACCTTGCAAGCTCTTGTAAAACCTATAAACCATATCCATCCTAATATAGAATTCACAATGGAAAATGGAAAAGAGGCCCAGTAATATTTCCTCAGTATATTAGTTAAGAGACAAGTGGATGGATCCCTTGTCAGTGATGTGTATAAAAAATTCATATAAATATACCTGTAAGGCTGCACCTTGAGTTTTCACCATCTATCAAAAAGAAATGCCTTGCTATTGACTGTGGGTCATAGACCTCAAACTCTGTCTGAAAAGAAAAGCCTTACCAAAGACCTACAGCAACAAGTAACAGTGCCCCAAGTTAACAGGTACTCAGAGTGACAGATAGTGCAGTCACTGCATATAAAATCAACAATATCTCTCAAAAGAGATCAAGAATGAGAAAGAAAAAAATAAACTAAGCTTCACTTATCTGCCCTATGATTGCCCGGTCCCCAAGAAAATTGGCAGACTCTTACTGAAACACAGCATCCAATGCTAATGATAGTAAATTGACTGTTTCATATTGTTAAAAATGATCCAAGTCTCTGAAAACTGAGTATATACAACATTCTGTGTTAGTTCTGAATGTCATATTTGGATACATAATTGTAATAGCTGTGGAGAACTGCCAGGAATATCAGCAATGTACTCACCTAAAACAAGAGCCAAGCAAATTAACTCTTACCACACCCTGACTGGTATATAGTTATGAAATTAGACACAAAATGGCTGGTACCGTGGTCTATGAAAACAAGGATATTTGAAAACCTAATCAACAAGGAACAGGATTTAGTTCAAGCATGGATTAGGGCCAGGTAATAAATTTATTGAGATCCTAGCAATCATCTCATCTGTCAGAGCTGAAGAATACTAAGGAGATGCATGTGACATGCAATAATAGCTTGGGCACAAGAAAAAAAAGCATGTCAGAGGGAGAGTAAGCACTCAAATTTGTATTCAATTATCAACAGGAGTGCAACACCAATAATATTTAAAAGTCTCATTAGAATATCAAAAACAATCACACACAAGACAGCCGTTTAGAGCACTTTAAGATGATAACATTACTCCATTCTGTGAAAGAATATCTCTGATGGCCTGCAGTACTGTTGCTAACTCTCAATCACAAAGTGCAAAATGCTGCCAGCACTACAGAAGATAAGAAATTTCCAGTTACACACACACACACACACACACACACACACACACACACACACACACACAGAGAGAGAGAGAGAGAGAGAGAGAGAAAGAGAGAGAGAGAGAGAGAGAGAGAGAGAGAGAGAGAGAGATGAGGACCTTTCCTTCCTTTTTTGGGGTGACAGAAACATCAAGATCATAGTGATTTGAAAGGCATTCACATGCACCACACAAATCTCATTATAATGAATGTTCATTCAGCAACTGATTGAGTAACTATTGTAACTAGCATTGTTTATTCTCCTAAGTCCTTTTATTTATTCAATCTCTTGATCTCATTTCATGCATGGTTAATTATTTTCTTCCATATATCAAGAAATATTCAAGTAACAGTCTCATTCAGGTATCTTCCTGTGACTCTGAACTTCAGTATTTTTATTTCACTCCAAGGTTGCTGCTGCAGTTTGAACCCAAACAATTTCCATGGCAATGACATTGCAGATGTAATATACATAAATTTCATATCACAATGTGGTGCTGGTGAATCAGTTCCATATTGCATTTTCTATGGATTGTCTCTTTCTGCAAAATCTAAAATTTCAACAGGTGTCACATTTCATTCAAACTCTATATTACTTTCTTTTCAGTAGACCAAAATTTCATCTTTCCTATGGGAGCAGTTGGTGTCCTATTAGCTGTTATTTTTGCACTGGGCAAAAATGCCAAAACTTACATATATCAGCAATGGAGTCATAAACTAGCCTATAAATACACTGCATGACAACAAAAGTGAAGCATCAAAAGGGGAGCAGGAAACAAAGTGAAACTTCATGGGTTGAGAGGGTATGTGACATTGTTTCAGTGATCACATGATTGAGTCAAATTTACAGACACTGGCAGTATGAGGTCATGTCCTCTTGTCAGGGTATCTGGTCCACAAGTGCTCTAACTGGTCCTTGATATCCTGGATACTGGCACTCAGACAGAGTTGATATCCCACCTGGTCTCACATATGTTTCATTGGAGACGGATCATGTGTCTTCCTGGCAACAGGAGTACACTAGCATCATGTAGACAGTTCATAGAGACAAGTTACATGTGCGGACAAGCATTGTCCTGTTGAGAAATGACACCATGATATAATTGTGTGAGAGCTAACACATGATTAAGCAGAATGTCCATGATGTACTGTTTTGCCATAAAAGTTCCCCCAATCATTAGCAGCTGTGACCTGAAGTCATACCCAATGGTTCCTCACATCATGACACCAGGAGTAACACTGCTTTGCCTCTCCAAAACATTGGAAGAATGTAACCTCTCCCCAGGTTACATTCAAACTGCACAGTTGGCCATGGGGTATGATGGGTATTAGTATGAGCAATTGCATGTGTGTTGTTGTTATCACTCACTTGTACGTGAAAATGTCATGGTACATGGCCTGAGCATATAGCTCCTGTGAAGGCCTTCTATGAGAGCAATGAGAGCCCATCCGTGGCTCAAAGGAAGTTTGCAAACCTGTATACACACTTACAGAATAAATCACCATACCAAGAAGGAGATGTGCAACATAAACAAAATTTAGTAGATGTGTTTCTACAGCTTAAAGAAGACAGCTATTCAAATTTAGCTGTAGTTGCATTAGAATGGCGCTATTGGCACCACTATGTGGATGAAATCAAGTTTGCTTCAATTACACACTGTACTGGTTGTGAGTGTTAGTTACCTCTGCAACTGGACGTAGTGAGTTGATGATGGTCAAGAATGCCTTTAAGAAAATGAAGATACCATTATCAGCAGCTCAATGAGTTGAGTGATGTCATACAATAGGGCAACAAGACACTGGATGTCCCTTCCATGATATTGCAGAAAGACTTTGCAGGAATGTAGCCACTGTACATGACTGCTGGCAGCAGTTATCAGGGGAAGACACGGTCACAAGACGACCAGCCTCTGAACGGCCACTTGGCACTACTGAGAGGGAAGATCATCATGTTTGGGGTATGGCTGTATCACATCATACTGCGTCTGCAGCAGCAATTTGAGCAGTAATTGGCACAATTACAAAACAAGCTGTTACAAATTGGTTATTTCTAGGACAGCTCTGAGTGAGATGCCCTCTAGCATGCATTCCACTGACCCCAAACCACTTCAGTGGTGTGTCCAGTGAGAGCTCATTGGAGGATGGAGTGGTGGTCTGTAGTGTTTCCTGATAAACACTGGTTTTGCCTTGGTGCCAGTGATGCCTGTGTATTGGGTAGAAGGAGGACAGGTGAGTGCCTGCAGTCAACCTGTCTGCCACCTAGACACACTGGACCTACACTTGGGGTTAAGGGTGGGGTGTGATTTCATAAGACAGCAGCAGCACTCTCGTGGTTACCCCACACACCCTGAAAGCAAATCTGTATGTCAGTCATGATTTGACCTGTTATGCCACGATTCATGAAAAGCATTCCAGGTGGTGTCATACAAAAGGTTAACACTCACCCACATGCCACTATTGGAAACCAACATGCTCTACATACTGTCAACATGTTGCCTTGACCTACTCAATCAACAGATCTGTCTCCAATCAAGCACATATAGGACTTTTTGGATGACAACTCCAGTGCCATCCATAACCACCACTAAACACCCCTGTATTAACCCACCAAATGCAACAGGCATGGAACTCCCGTCCCATAAACTGACATCCAGCACCTGTACAAAACAATGCATGCACCTTTGTATGCTTGCATTCAAAATTCTGGTAGTTACACTAATTTTAATGTAACAGCATTTCACATTTGCATTGTCTTTCCTCGCACTTACATTAACCTGTGATCTTCCAACATTAATCACATATATATGTTACCTAGACACTCTTAAAAGATATAACATACTGGACTTTTCCAGAATTCTCCCAACAAATATGAATCTTCTATTTAACTTTCATATTACTCTTTATGTGAGCTCCTTTCATTTCACATCACTTTGTAGTATTCTCCTTAGATATCTGAGAATGTGACTGGCTCCAGAAATTTACCACTTATCTATTATTTGGATACTATGATGTCCTTTCTCTTGTTCATTGACATTGCCTTACGAAGATCAACTACTAATACACTCTTGTGGACATAAATAACATTGACAAACAATATAATAATATTAGTGTTCTACCTTACCGGCATATAAAAGTTGCACGTATTGAGAATATCTGCATTATTATTTGATCACATGAAATGTTGCTTCCATTTCTCTTGAACAATGTACTGGGCTGTACCAGTCCCATGTGTGGGAAAATTCACCAAATGATCATGTGCTGAATGCCTTGAAGAATTCTACGAAGATGGAATCCTGTTTACCTGTGTTTTGTAGTAGCAAGATATAGTTTGCAATAAAATTGAGTTATGTCTCACAAAAATGGCTTTTCCTGAACCTCCTCAATCCTTTGAGAGAAACTATATAACATTCAGATTTATAATCCTGCAACAGACAGACAATTTGGGTAGTACATTGTATTTCTGTTCAATCATTCTTGCAGTATTGCTGTAAACAGGTTTAAATTGTGCTCTTTCACAGTCATGTGAGAGAGTTAGCTACACAAAAGATTGTTGGTAAATATAAGTTACGAAAGGGACTAGTTCCATAACAAATCCAGTGTCAAATATAATAGGAGCTCAATCAGTATCTCATTTGACTGTTTTGAGAAGTTTCAATATTTTTCTAGACCAGGGTTGGTTACTTCAGAATTCAGAAACAACTGATCTGTGAGAAACACTATTAAAGGTTTTGATATATTCACTGACTCTGCATAAGACCAGGTCATTTTAAGATTTTTTAAATGACTTTTTGCTAAGTTATGCCTAAGGAATTTGTTTTAGGCATTATACATAACTTTTGTTATGGATGCATTAATTACCATTAAGATTTCACTATCAGTTTCCCAGCGTTCATTTTTGGAGCAAGAATTATCAATCTCTGTTTTTACATTTCCATATGGTTGCATTACACTAAGATGGGTCTTTGGCCTACTTTATTTTCTCACTTCATGCAGATTTACACACAGCACATTTTGTAATATGCTTTATCTCCAACCACAAATCATCTATATTTGCCAGACATTCGTTAAACATCCTATATTCATCTGCTAAGTAGGGTATTAGTGATTATTTATCAGTCTATCAGACATCAATATCCTCCTGTCTGACTTGATAATTGTTTTACCTTTGATGAACATTGTCACTATACCACAGCAGTCGTAACCACTCTTACTCTAACGACACTGTCAGATGAATTTGTTTATTTGCAGGACGTCTAAAATGTTTCTGTTGTAAGATCATTTCTCTTTATTATTGTAATGTATGTGTAATTTTCCTAATTACACTATACATAACATATTATAGTCACTGTATGAACATGCTGTAGATTGTATTATGAGAGTAATTGGACATTAATGTGGATGCTTTGGCAGATAACTATTTCATCATTGTAAATTAGAGAAAACAGTAAAGGCCTTCAAATTAATATACTTACTAACAGCCTTGTATCATAAACTGCATTAACTCCTGAGGCACCTCCAGGAACTGGAACAGGATAACTAGTGTAAATCAATGGAGATGATTGCAAGGGACAAGGCGTCACATTTTGATTTGCTGCTGGAGTTCCATAGACTTCTCCTGGCTGCATTCCCACAGGCTGTAGAAACTGTGGTGTGTTGGGGAAGAATAGAGGCTGGTCAGGCTGCACTGTCACATAAGGACATGGGCCGGAGTGACACACTGCCATGAACTGAGGCTGGGTTGATGTTGAAGTCTGAGATACAGACACAACATTTGATGGAGGTGTGGGGAGCTGCTGTTCAGTTGTAGTTGCTGTAGTTGCTGTAGTTGCTGTAGTTGCAGGACTATGATCTGCTGAAGATGTCTCGGGCAAGGATGGAGATGTAGCAGTTGTTCTAAGAACTGGTGAGGAATGCTTTGGTGGCTGCTCATTTTCTGTTGTACTGCTCTCAGCTGTAATAGAAAGAATGTTTTATTACTAAAGTATGTTACCTTTAATGAGAATGATTTTCATAATACAAAATCATGACTTTTTTTTTCTAATTGTAGTTTTATGTACACAAGGGGAAAGTGAAAAATTTAATAAAAACAATTTAAGATAGCAGTCTAAAATAGATCAATAGTGGATTTTCTGTAGACATATGATTCTGGGCATTAAAATAATCTGGAGTTACTTATACACTCTTTAGTAAGTGAATACAAAGCCCCCCCCCCCATTCCCTCCTCTAGTAGCATGTTGCATGGCATTTCATGCTGATGCAGGCAGTGACCCTTCTTGACATGGACTACACAAGACTTTCAAGGTATTAGGGAGCTATCTAATCCGTGATGGCGTGATGGAGATTAGTTAAATAGGACCCTAGGCATTTACATGTTGCTTGATGGTAGCTCAAATGTGCTCAGTAGAGCTGTAGTTATGTTAATTGTGAGAGCTATGCAGGCAGCCATATCTTTGTGGAATGATCTTCACTAATTCCGAGATAATTGGGAAGCAATGGTATGTGATATTCTCTTTATGAAAGTAAAGATGACCTGGCGGGTGCTGGATGTGAAATAATTAATAAACATAATTTGAGAGTAGGTTCTTGTATCATTCACTGTTGAGAGATAAGCAAGTTCATTTTGCCTCCATGCAAACATCCTCCACATGAGAAAATTTCATGACTTGCCGAAACAATCCCCTTTTGGTAAGTCGTTCGCATTCATGTATTTTTCACATACTCATACCCTGTTATTGGTGTGTATCAAAAGCGTATAGGGGAGAGTGTTGTATCGTAATTGGTGTTTCAGTCTAGTGACTGAATTTAGAAACACATATACGAATGTGAATATTCCAGTTTCTACAGTTTTTGTTGTTGAGATACATGAGGCTGTGTTTTGAGCAGTGTCTGCATATATTATGAGCTCTACATATTTAAGTGCTGTGTATAATATATTTGGGCTATCTTGAGGATATTGTTAAATTATTCAGTTACAAAGTTTTATGGCAAGTAAAATTCTGTATATTTTTAAAGATAGTTAAATCATATGTGGACGGTTAAATCATTCTTTGTTAGTTGTTCACTGTCTTGTAACTTGAAACCAAATGTATTTTTACCAAGGAACATGTGATATTTGCAAATGAACAACATTTCTTTAATGTCTTAACAATTTTTCCTTTCTCAAAAAGAGAAATTAGTGTTAGTCACCAATAACTACTATATGGTATCTAAATGTTTTTAACTTTCTGTTGCTAATACTTCTTAATTTGATTTCATTTAGTGATTATTGGTATGTAGTAGAGTAATAATGCAACACATAGACTATTAAACACAGTATTGACAAGATTTTCTTGACTTTTAAATTTGAATGGAATATGTGAACATTTGGAAAAACCCTTTCTGGAGTTGTTGTTGTTGTCTTCAGTCCTGAGACTGGTTTGATGCAGCTCTCCATGCTACTCTATCCTGTGCAAGCTGCTTCATCTCCCAGTACCTACTGCAACCTACATCCTTCTGAATCTGCTTAGTGTACTCATCTCTCGGTCTCCCTCTACGATTTTTACCCTCCACGCTGCCCTCCAATGCTAAATTTGTGATCCCTTGATGCCTCAAAACATGTCCTACCAACCGATCCCTTCTTCTAGTCAAGTTGTGCCACAAACTTCTCTTCTCCCCAATCCTATTCAATACCTCCTCATTAGTTACGTGATCTATCCACCTTATCTTCAGTATTCTTCTGTAGCACCACATTTCGAAAGCTTCTATTCTCTTCTTGTCCAAACTAGTTATCGTCCATGTTTCACTTCCATACATGGCTACACTCCAAACAAATACTTTCAGAAAGGACTTCCTGATACATAAATCTATATTCGATGTTAACAAATTTCTCTTCTTCAGAAACGCTTTCCTTGCCATTGCCAGTCTACATTTTATATCCTCTCTACTTCGACCATCATCAGTTATTTTACTTCCTAAATAGCAAAACTCCTTTACTACTTTAAGTGTCTCATTTCCTAATCTAATTCCCTCAGCATCTACGGATTTAATTTGACTACATTCCATTATCCTCGTTTTGCTTTTGTTAATGTTCATCTTATATCCTCCTTTCAAGACACTGTCCATTCCGTTCAACTGCTCTTCCAAGTCCTTTGCTGTCTCTGACAGAATTACAATGTCATCGGCGAACCTCAAAGTTTTTACTTCGTCTCCATGAATTTTAATACCTACTCCAAATTTTTCTTTTGTTTCCTTTACTGCTTGCTCAATATACAGATTGAATAACATCGGGGAGAGGCTACAACCCTGTCTCACTCCTTTCCCAACCACTGCTTCCCTTTCATGCCCCTCGACTCTTATTACTGCCATCTGGTTTCTGTACAAATTATAAATAGCCTTTCGCTCCCTGTATTTTACCCCTGCCACCTTTAGAATTTGAAAAAGAGTATTCCAGTCAACATTGTCAAAAGCTTTCTCTAAGTCTACAAATGCTAGAAACGTAGGTTTGCCTTTTCTTAATCTTTCTTCTAAGATAAGTCGTAAGGTCAGTATTGCCTCACGTGTTCCAACATTTCTACGGAATCCAAACTGATCTTCCCCGAGGTCTGCATCTACCAGTTTTTCCATTCGTCTGTAAAGAATTCGCGTTAGTATTTTGCAGCCGTGGCTTATTAAACTGATAGTTCGGTAATTTTCACATCTGTCAGCACCTGCTTTCTTTGGGATTGGAATTATTATATTCTTCTTGAAGTCTGAGGGTATTTCGCCTGTCTCATACATCTTGCTCACCAGCTGGTAGAGTTTTGTCATTACTGGCTCTCCCAAGGCCGTCAGTAGTTCTAATGGAATGTTGTCTACTCCGGGGGCCTTGTTTCGACTCAGGTCTTTCAGTGCTCTGTCAAACTCTTCACGCAGTATCGTATCTCCCATTTCGTCTTCATCTACATCCTCTTCTATTTCCATAATATTGTCCTCAAGTACATCACCCTTGTATAAACCTTCTATATACTCCTTCCACCTTTCTGCCTTCCCTTCTTTGCTTAGAACTGGGCTGCCATCTGAGCTCTTGATATTCATACACGTGGTTCTCTTCTCTCCAAAGGTCTCTTTAATTTTCCTGTAGGCAGTATCTATCTTACCCCTAGTGAGATAAGCTTCTACATCCTTACATTTGTCCTCTAGCCATCCCTGTTTAGCCATTTTGCACTTCCTGTCGATCTCATTTTTGAGACGTTTGTAATCCTTTTTGCCTGCTTCATTTACTGCATTTTTATATTTTCTCCTTTCATCAATTAAATTCAATATTTCTTCTGTTACCCAAGGATTTCTAGCAGCCCTCGTCTTTGTACCTACTTTATCCTCTGCTGCCTTCACTACTACATCCCTCAGAGCTACCCATTCTTCTTCTACTGTATTTCTTTCCCCTATTCCTGTCAGTTGTTCCATTATGCTCTCCCTGAAACTCTGTACAACCTCTGGTTCTTTCAGTTTATCCAGGTCCCATCTCCTTAAATTCCCACCTTTTTGCAGTTTCTTCAGTTTTAATCTACATGTCGTAACCAATAGATTGTGGTCAGATTCCACATCTGCCCCTGGAAATGTCTTACAACTTAAAACCTGGTTCCTAAATCTCTGTCTTACCATTATATAATCTATCTGATACCTTTTAGTATCTCCAGGGTTCTTCCACGTATACAACCTTCTTTCGTGATTCTTAAACCAAGTGTTAGCTATGATTAAGTTGTGCTCTGTGCAAAATTCTACTAGGCGGCTTCCTCTTTCATTTCTTAGCCCCAATCCATATTCACCTACTATGTTTCCTTCTCTCCCTTTTCCTACACTCGAATTCCAGTCACCCATTACTATTAAATTTTCGTCTCCCTTCACTATCTGAATAATTTCTTTTATTTCATCGTACATTTCTTCAATTTCTTCATCATCTGCAGAGCTAGTTGGCATATAAACTTGTACTACTGTAGTAGGTGTGGGCTTCGTATCTATCTTGGCCACAATAATGCGTTCACTATGCTGTTTGTAGTAGCTTACCCGCATTCCTATTTTCCTATTCATTATTAAACCTACTCCTGCATTACCCCTATTTGATTTTGTGTTTATAACCCTGTAGTCACCTGACCAGAAGTCTTGTTCCTCCTGCCACCGAACTTCACTAATTCCCACTATATCTAACTTTAACCTATCCATTTCCCTTTTTAAATTTTCTAACCTACCTGCCCGATTAAGGGATCTGACATTCCACGCTCCGATCCGTAGAACGCCAGTTTTCTTTCTCCTGATAACGACATCTTCTTGAGTAGTCCCCGCCCGGAGATCCGAATGGGGGACTATTTTACCTCCGGAATATTTTACCCAAGAGGATGCCATCATCATTTAATCATACAGTAAAGCTGCATGTCCTCGGGAAAAATTACGGCTGTAGTTTCCCCTTGCTTTCAGCCGTTCGCAGTACCAGCACAGCAAAGCCGTTTTGGTTAATGTTGCAAGGCCAGATCAGTCAATCATCCAGACTGTTGCCCCTGCAACTACTGAAAAGGCTGCTGCCCCTCTTCAGGAACCACACGTTTGTCTGGCCTCTCAACAGATACCCCTCCGTTGTGATTGCACCTACGGTACGGCCATCTGTATCGCTGAGGCACGCAAGCCTCCCCACCAACGGCAAGGTCCATGGTTCATGGGGGGAGGCTTTCTGGAGTAATTTTTGTAATTTCAGAAAAAGACTGCAATGTACACAAAGTGAATGCTATCATTTAAATATGGAATAAGAAAGTATATTAAACTTCTATTACAGGGCAGGCTGTAGGCAAATGTCTGAAAAATGTTCCAAGGTAGAGCAGATGTGGGATAGCTGCTTCTGTGGTTCTTGATGGTATATCTGTTCACTGGTTGTGGTTGTTGTTGTTGTTGCCCACTGTAGAATGGCTGAGTGATGTGCCATGGTGTGACATGTTGCTCTGCTGAAACATTCATGAGGTTTGATGTTTACTCTGTCTTCCATTCAGTCTTTTCCGTGATGGTAGCTAACTCTGGGATTGGAGGATTTCCATATATGGAGTTGTTAGTGGCACATTCTTGACTTGGTGGTATGACAAAACACCAGTAACCACATGTCCATGGAAATGGAGTGTCCTATGTGTTAGGCACTCAGGATGTGGCCACAATGAAATGTGCTGTTGCATGTTTATTACCAATTTTGCACTGTCAATCCAACAGCAAGCACAAGCCCTCATGATATCACAGTCTTGTGATGTACTGAACTATTTCATTTATTGCAATGAGAAAAGTGCTCTCTCTCCCACACAGCAGCTGACACTAATTCAAGTACTCATGAGTGTATTCTTATCTGACAGTGCACTGAATGTCTTTTAATTACAGTTGCTATTCATGGGTCAGTCCATAGTTTTGCTGTACAAAACTTATGTTGTGAAATTTATGCCTCCATACCTATAATTTATTGCAAACCAACAAATGAAAAAGATACATACATTTCTTATCTGGGTCCTTGTCTGTTTGATTATCAGCTTCTGGTTCTGGTGAAGTTCCTCGGCTAAGTTTCACACTGTGGTCTTCTCTTACAACTTTTGGAGGATGTTGAGGATCAAATCGATACAGAGACCCATCAGGGTTTGTGTAAGCCTCAAGGGTCTGCAAAGGTAATACAAACAATTTCAATATATCAGTTTAATCTGAAGTGGAACTGTATTCAGTGATGAAAGTATGTTAATCAAAGACTGTAAATTCATAATCACACACCTGATGATTTATTAGAATGCTTCCTGGTGGAATGGATGACAAGTCACTGACTGCCCACATCACAGGCTCTGCAGTTGGATCTTCTAGGACATTTTGTGGTTGTGGCGCAGGTGGTTCTGTCTAAACAAAATTCTAAATAAGTACTTTAATATTACTTTTAGGAAAAGCTTCCTATGGCTGTAGATTGAGATTCTAAATGGTGTACACTAATTCATCACTTTTAAATCATACAATGAACTTCATACTATACAATGCAGATTAAAAATACACAGTTAAGGGGAAACAAAACATGAGATTTGGTTCAATGACTTAGTGCCACTTATTGATAATACTAACACACAATATTAGAAGTTGTCTCTCTTCTCTGAGTTACTTTTTTTTTTTATTCAAACAAATCTGAGATGTGAGATTCAAAATGGTGTACACTAATTCATCACTTTTAAATCATACAATGAACTTCATACTATACAATGCAGATTAAAAATACACAGTTAAGGGGAAACAAAACATGAGATTTGGTTCAATGACTTAGTGCCACTTATTGATAATACTAACACACAATATTAGAAGTTGTCTCTCTTCTCTGAGTTACTTTTTTTTTATTCAAACAAATCTGATATGTGAATGGAGCACTCATTTTAATAGCTGCTTTTATTTATATTTGTTATTTTCTTGTGGTAAAGCTTTCGCATGTTACAAAACCAGGTGACTTTGAAAATAAAGTACAATGACTAAGAAAGGATGTCTGCATGTGTTATAAATGGACTAGCTACATAAAATGATATCTGGAGCTAAAATAATTATCAAATATCCATTGTCTCTTGTTATCTTACAAAACTTCCAGTCTTAAACTGAACCATGTCAGTCAGCACACAAAGAAAATTGTAAAAAGTCTTTGAGTAGTTTCTAGACTTTTGAAAGAAACATCCAGATCATGAATTTACATAACACACCAGGTATCTCATGGCAACAATGTATAGTTAAAAAATTTGAATCTGAGTAATTATGAAATATGACAATCCATAATTAAAGTAACAGCACACCTGTGAACAGCGAAAATAAAATCATTCCATTTAAGCAAATGAAATATCCTGCATGTATAATTTTAAGCAATTAATCTACTGTGTTTAATATTAGAAAATTGTTTGTTTGTGGGAAAATGCTGTCCCATTACAGTAGGATAAACTATCCTATTCAAAGATAGAATAACAACGGTAAGTATCCAAACTGTATAATAACTTGCTCACTAAAGTTAATTTAGTTTCTTTGAACTGTTTGTTGCACTCAGTCTAGAACTCATAAATCTTATAAACAGTGCCTAATATTCCCAAAAGGAACATACTGATAAGTACAGAGAAATTTAATATAACAAAATCTTTAATTTTATTGCATGGAAACAGATGCCTGGTCAAATATACAGTCTCAAGACATCTATTAGTTGACATTCATATGGGGTGTGTCCACCCTTCATCTTTATTGCAGCTTGATCTCTGCTAGGAACACTATCAGTGAGTAGTCTGAATGTCTGTGAAGGTATGGCAGCCCATTCTTCCTCAAGATTCAAAACAAGAGAGAGTAGTGATATTGGACACTGGGGTCTGGAGTGAATTTGACATTCTAACTCATAAAAAAAGAGGTTCCATTGGGTTCAGGTTGCGACTCTGGGCTGGCCAGTTCATTTCAGGAGTGTTATTGGCCATAAACCATTGCCTCATGGATCCTGCTTTATACCAGATTCATTATCACACTGATACAAGGAATCATCATAAGAGAACATTTCCTGTACTATACACAGTCCACAATGGTGTTGAAAAATCTGTTAGACCATCAATTTTTTTTCACTGGTGCTACACCTAATTACATTCACCAAACTCAAATTATTCCACCAAATTGTAATAGTGTACAGCATGATTCACCACTTCAAATAACTCATTTCCAGTTATCACTTGTCCATTGACATCGCTCTTTCCACCACCCCAAGCATTGCTTAGGATTGACTATAGAAATATGTGGCTTATAAGATGCTGCTCAGTGATCATACCCCATTGTA
This sequence comes from Schistocerca gregaria, assembly GCF_023897955.1. NCBI lineage: Eukaryota > Metazoa > Arthropoda > Insecta > Orthoptera > Acrididae > Schistocerca > Schistocerca gregaria. Next base: position 555,839,258 of record NC_064931.1, read on the forward strand.
TTTAACTCCTTATGCACCGTCATTGTGTTAGCTGGACTGCTGGTAGCACTTTGGAAATCACATGTGATCCTTCTGCTGATTTCATGTGATATTTTACAGCCACCCTCCACAATACTCAATGGTCACTGCCTGTCAGTTCATGAGGTCTGTCTGGTCTTGGTTTAGCTGTGGTTGTCACTTTGCATTTCCACTTCACAATCACATCACCAACAGTCAACATTGGCAGTTTTAGAACGGTTCAAATGTTCATGTCTGCCTCATTTTATACTCATATGTCCAACTCTTGTGACATCTTGTGGTCAATTACACTTATATAGGGGTGTGCAAATACTTTTAATCTGATAGTTTATAGGTTTCATGAGTGAACACCAGAATGTAGATTGTAGAGAAATTCACATTCAGAAATGAATTCAATGAGTTGCTACATTCATCAACTTGATGAGAGTTTTTTTACAAACTCACATGCCTGAAGGACACAAAGTAATTCAAATACTATCACTGCCCAACAACACTGACTTAGCACCAGAAAGTACTAGTCTATAATCTGTCTATCCATTTGACAATGAGTGGTGTGCCATTTGCAGGTATAGGTACTCAGTACTTTGAAAGCAGTAGTGGTAAAGAGCCAATCCTATTTACAAAAGTTACAAAATTCTGTCTAAAACTGACAGTGATCAATAATTAGTACAAAAAACTTCTTTTATTACAACACTTCCAACATCCTGTGCCACATTAAGTCAATGGTCATAGCAGCTCCAGGATATAGTGAATAATGGCACCCCTTAGGGAATGATGAAAGTGACTTATTCACTGAAGCATCATTTTTCATAACCCCTATCATGAAGGACAGCTTTCAGGGATATAGAATGAGTCAATTTATATGAATGGAAAGCCTCAGAATGTCCATCCTGTTTGCATTGCTGAGGTAGTAATTTGACATGTTTACAAGGTTGTAAAAGCAAAAAGTGGTGGTAAAGAGTGCAATAAGATGCAGATAGTAGAACACCTAACAACAAAGAATGCTTGTCACTTGAGTTCTGACCTCTTACTCAGTTCCTTCTCCTGACTGCAACACAATGATGTAAGAAGGAGCTTTGCTATTCGATTTTTGCTGAAACTTGTAATCTGTGCTATTTTTTATATTAATAACTGAGGATGGATCTGAATGAAATTATTTAAATTTTTTTTGGTCACAAGACAGACAGTAACTTCTTTGAGTTGTGCCATAATGGAGAAAGCTACAATATCCTTTTAAATGCCTGAAGGAGGTAACACAGCTGATGATGTGAAATGCACATTAGGGAATTTTTCCTCCTTATTTATGTGACTCTTCATCCAATGAGGATGAACACAGCTACAAAGCATTCACATACAGGTACATCAGATAGCAATAAATTCTCTGCATATATGATAATTACAAACAATTACAAATCAACTGCAGAACAGTGCATAAAAAGTATCATGATTTGAAAAATTTCTAAGAAGCAACGGGAGCACATAACAGTATTGAGAAACTGGTTAAACCAGAAACTGACAGCAGTGAGATTTTTTTGGGTCAGTACTAATAATTTACTCAAAGGACTACCTATGAGAGGTGAGGGTTGGTGTGCTTGTAGCAGTAGTCAAGAAAATTAAATACACAGGGGTACAAATTGAGTCTACATGCAAAACCATTTTGGCAAAGTGACTATCAGTGGTAAAAAAATGTAGATGAATCCTTCTAGTAGCCATCTTATAACTTCTCCATATATGTAAATGAAAAAGTTGAGTTTACTTGTATGTATGTCTGCCAGTCATTCTGCACTTTAAAAAGGTATGTTTCAGCATATTTTAAGCTTGTGTATTCTATGTATATGAAATTAGTACTTTTCATAATTTCATAATTCATGATTTAACAGATGTAGATTGATCAATGGTTTTATGTGATTTTCATTTTTCTGAGAGATCTGAAGATTGTGGTGAACACAGACAGTCAGAGTTGCAAATAAAACTGGATGTTTTTTTAGTCGGTGACCTGTTTTGGTGTGTGCCCATTCTCAACCAAGCTAATGTTTTCCACGTACAATGTCCATCCAAAATAGCAGTAAATAAAGTGTGTACATATATGTGTGGCCCCATACCCACTTTATTTAGTGCTAGTTTGGATGTAAATTCTACTTGGAAAACATTGATTGGTTCGAGAATGGGTGTAGCCTGAATCCAGTCACTGACTAAATAAACATTCATTTTAGTTGCTACTCTGGCTGTCTCTTTTTGCATCACAATTCAAAATGAGTTGCTGTCCCACTACACTCAGCATTCTGGAGTCATACAAGTTCTTAAAATGGTCACTATGAACTGAAATGAACAGTGTAATGATAATTTTTGTGATAAATGACTGTAATTAAAGAAACATCTTATAATAATTGGAAGAATTCGCAAAAGACTAAGAAAATGGGAATTTTACAAGTAGCAGTTGCAATAAAAATTCCCACAGAATTATTCAGAATGAATTCTACAAAATCATCACTATATTATGAAAAGGGATAGATTTCTACTTGACACATAGAGAAGATGTTGAGCTAAAGACAGGCACAACAAAAAGACTGCTATATATTTGAGCCTCCAGCAAAAAGGTCTTCTTTGAACAGCCACAGACAGTAATCACATGTGTATGAATTGTACTTGCATGAATGTGTGTGTGTTTTCTAATGTAAAAGAAGACCTTTTGGCTGATAGCTCAAATGTACAGCAGTCTTTTTGTTATCCCTGTGTGCGATTCAGTGTCTCCTGTGTGGGGTGAGTAGAAATCTATCCTTTTTTTTTATATTGTCATAATTCAGTCCTAGATTTTCCATTATTTGATTTCTGGGAAACTTATTTAGAAAACCCAACCAATGAGAAATATATCCGTGCGGTTCTCGGCGCTGCAGTCTGGAACTGTGAGACCGCTGTGGCCGCAGGTTTGAATCCAGCCTCAGGCATGGATGTGTGTGCTGTCCTTAGGTTAGTTAGGTGTAACTAGTTCTAAGTTCTAGGGGACTAATGACTTCAGAAGTTGAGTCCCATAGTGCTCAGAGCCATTTGAACCTTTTTTTTTTTTTTTTTTTAGAAATATATAATGCATCTGTAAGTGATAAAGAGGCATTGGTTTCACAATGCAATTGCAGTGTGGATGATCATCCAACTACAAAAGGGACTGTATAAGTAAATATAATAAATATTTATACTTGTGAGTATAGCAGATAGTTCTAGATAAATACATATGTTGCAGAATAACTGAAAATAGTAGGTACCTTTTTGGTCTAGATATATTGTCAGGTAGTTTCTTAAATGTCTGTATGTATTAACTGAAGCCCAGTTGCTATTGGAGCAAATACATCAATACTTTAATCATTATGACAGAAAAGTCTGGTGCAGAATCTTTTCCAAATATCTTCACACATAGATAGAACTCCCAGAGGTGCAAAACATTTGTGTGAACATACTTATTAATTAGATACAGATTGTGATAGACAATAACAAAATGAATGTCAAAATGTTTATTTCTACTTCCTAATGTTCCTTAAGAAAGGGAAAACAAGGAATGTTGCCATCATTCAATTAGTGTACCACTAGGATATAAAAGATACAGAATCCACTACAGACAATGTCGAAGGGATGCTGAAATTGAAAATGGCATATGTTCTAAAAAGGTTACTGTAAGGTATAGCTGCAACAGATTTCACAGCAACCATAAATTGAGCATTAACATTCTGTCACACTGGCAGCCACTGGGTGGTTTAAAATATACCTTCATTTTGTTTTTGTTCTTGCTTAGTTTTGGCTGTGAAGCCAATTTCAAAGGATTGTACAGTATAAGGTATCAAAACGGACATACGTGGGTTGTAAAAAAGGAGTATTAAGGTTTATCACCCCTTTGGTGTTGATGTCTTTAGAATTGTAGCACAAGTGTGGATTTGAAAAGGAACAAGCAGGAAATGAATCATGTCTTTTTAAATTGAGCCATTCCACCATTGGTCATAAGCAACTCAGGGAAGTAGTTGCAAACCTAAATCTCTATGGCTAGATTGGAATTTAAATCACCATCCTCCCACATGTGAGTTAGGTGAGAGGCAAAGCAATCATCAAAGCATAAAAGGCTAAAAATGGGGGTGTTATCCAGACTTCATAATTGAAATAATTGAAGCCTTTACACCAAGTATATCAGCAACAGGAGTGAAGCAACATTTGACTTCAGAGAGCAGGAATCTACTGGACTATGTAGAGTACATTTTTACCGTTATGTGGTTTGATGATTGCTTGGATTCTATTGTAAGTATGTCAGTTTTGATGGGCTAAATTTCACAAATATTTGGAAATGGCTCACAGCCAAAACTTTGAGCTAATGATGAAAAGAAAAGATACTTTAATCTATGCAGCAGTCCATTCATATAAATTTCTAAAAATAATTTCAAATTAATAAAATCTGAAAAATGAAAACTTTTATCACAACACAAATTAAAGATGTTTTCAAGACATTCCTACATAATAAGGCTGATTTCTGAAATACCATTCTTGGAAAATAAGCTGTATGCAATGTACTTCCAAGTATTTTCAGTATACATAATTAAAATATGTAAACATTCATTACTATTCTAATCATTTATTTTATTTTTATTTGTTTTATTTTTTAAACTGTTGTTTCACATTTTACATACATGGATGGCTTTTTGTTGTTTCTTACTTTACTGTTTACATACACATATTTTGCTAATTGAAAATAAAAAGTAACTAATTATTATGAAATAAAATATTTACAATATTGATAACCTGTAAGGAAATGCATAAAACCTGACTTTTTTACACCATACACATAAAATAACAAAATTTCATCACACAATATACACAACAAAGAAGACAATACAGAACAAAAATCAACAGAATTTCAAATTGTGACAGGTGATCCTCTAAATGTCTTCATTTGTACCAGGCATATTTTATTACATTTGCAAGCCTTGGTGAAGAGAATTTATTATATGTTAGTGACAACAGCTTGATTGTACTGTTTCTTGCCTGGAGAATGACATCATAATCATTTAACAGGAGTAGATTTGAAAACTTTCTCACAAAGTTTTTCCAGTTTAGACAGCTGTATACATTACACAGCTCTGGGATCATTAAACATTTCTTGTTCTCAGGTACAAAGCTCAAAACAGTTTTTTTCACATTGACCACCAACCTTCTCATAGTTTTAAATGAAACTAATGGTGAGCTTCGAGCAAGAATTAGAGAATCTCTTTTTGAAGCCCCAAATGTCCTTGTGACAGCTTTGAAATCTTGTAAAGAAATGTCTGACCATATCAAAAGCTATTTGAAAGATGTTTTCTTTTCCAGTGAGGGAGAAATATCTGTATAATTGTTAGGTTCTTGCAATGGTCAATATGAAAGAACCATTTAGAGCATCATATCTAGAGAAAAGGAAATTGTTCATCTGGTGATCTCAAAGGGCTCAAAGACACAGGCACAGCCATGGGATATATACAGGTTCTGATGTTGGAAGAACTTTGTGATAAGACTTTCAGATCTATTTCTGTTGAATGATTATAATGTCAATCTACACTTGAGAAACAATATAATCAAGTGGCAGCAGTTAGTACATGACCATTTCTCTTCACCAAGGCTTACCAATGTACTGGAAAAAGCCTGATACCTCTCAGGATATTCAGAAGATCACCCATGATAACTTTAAATCCTGCTGAATTTTGTTTTACATTGTCTTCCATGTCATATACACTCCTGGAAATGGAAAAAAGAACACATTGACACCGGTGTGTCAGACCCACCATACTTGCTCCGGACACTGCGAGAGGGCTGTACAAGCAATGATCACACGCACGGCACAGCGGACACACCAGGAACCGCGGTGTTGGCCGTCGAATGGCGCTAGCTGCGCAGCATTTGTGCACCGCCGCCGTCAGTGTCAGCCAGTTTGCCGTGGCATACGGAGCTCCATCGCAGTCTTTAACACTGGTAGCATGCCGCGACAGCGTGGACGTGAACCGTATGTGCAGTAGACGGACTTTGAGCGAGGGCGTATAGTGGGCATGCGGGAGGCCGGGTGGACGTACCGCCGAATTGCTCAACACGTGGGGCGTAAGGTCTCCACAGTACATCGATGTTGTCGCCAGTGGTCGGCGGAAGGTGCACGTGCCCGTCGACCTGGGACCGGACCGCAGCGACGCATGGATGCACACCAAGACCGTAGGATCGTACGCAGTGCCGTAGGGGACCGCACCGCCACTTCCCAGCAAATTAGGGACACTGTTGCTCCTGGGGTATCGGCGAGGACCATTCGCAACCGTCTCCATGAAGCTGGGCTACGGTCCCGCACACCGTTAGGCCGTCTTCCGCTCACGCCCCAACATCGTGCAGCCCGCCTCCAGTGGTGTTGCAACAGGCGTGAATGGAGGGACGAATGGAGACGTGTTGTCTTCAGCGATGAGAGTCGCTTCTGCCTTGGTGCCAATGATGGTCATATGCGTGTTTGGCGCCGTGCAGGTGAGCGCCACAATCAGGACTGCATACGACCGAGGCACACAGGGCCAACACCCGGCATCATGGTGTGGGGAGCGATCTCCTACACTGGCCGTACACCTCTGGTGATCGTCGAGGGGACACTGAATAGTGCACAGTACATCCAAACCGTCATCGAACCCATCGTTCTACCATTCCTAAACCGGCAAGGGAACTTGCTGTTCCAACAGGACAATGCACGTCCGCATGTATCCCGTGCCACCCAACGTGCTCTAGAAGGTGTAAGTCAACTACCCTGGCCAGCAAGATCTCCGGATCTGTCCCCCATTGAGCATGTTTGGGACTGGATGAAGCGTCGTCTCACGCGGTCTGCACGTCCAGCACGAACGCTGGTCCAACTGAGGCGCCAGGTGGAAATAGCATGGCAAGCCGTTCCACAGGACTACATCCAGCATCTTTACGATCGTCTCCATGGGAGAATAGCAGCCTGCATTGCTGCGAAAGGTGGATATACACTGTACTAGTGCCGACATTGTGCATGCTCTGTTGCCTGTGTCTATGTGCCTGTGGTTCTGTCAGTGTGATGATGTGATGTATCTGACCCCAGGAATGTGTCAATAAAGTTTCCCCTTCCTGGGACAATGAATTCACGGTGTTCTTATTTCAATTTCCAGGAGTGTACATTACGTGAAGAAATTTCATTCATTTTATGTGCATGGCGTAAAAAAAAAAAAACCCTTATGTTATTTCTTTACAGATAGTCAATATTGTAATTGATGATGAAATCTTCTCACGTTAATAGGTGAGTCAAGAGATTGCTCTGCAGCAACATTTCAGCAAGTTTCCTACTTGTCATCTGCATCCAAAGATGGTAAGTAGGAAACTTGTTGAAACATATATTATAATAATGAGTTACTTTCTACTGTCAATTAGCAAAATACATGTATATAAACAGTAAAGTAAGAAACAAAAAAGCCATATATGTAAAATGTAAAACAAAATTTTAAAACATAAAACAAATATAAGTAAAATAAATTATTAGAATAGTAATGGATGTTTGCATATCTTAATAAGGTATGTTGAAAACTCTCGGATAGCACATTGTGTACAGCTTATTTTCCCGAAATAGTATTTAAGAAACCAGCTTCACTACACGAGGATGTATTGGTCTTAAAAGATTCTTTAATTTGTGTCATAACAAAGGTTATCATTTTTGAAAATTAATTAACAATGGTGGGGAATTTTGCAAAATTTCAAATTATTATAAAAGTTGACTGAACAGTTTTCAAGAACATTTATTACAAACCAGTATCAATTTTTATAGAAAAACATTTTTTATGTATCATCACTTCAAAGATATTCCCTCTAAACCTAAAAGGGTAAATTACCTTTCATTGTATGTTTTACCGCTTGAAAGTGAAATTGGACAAAAACAAAAAAAATACATATTGCACTATTTTGCACCTTCTACATACCTGCCAAGTTTCATCAAGATTGTTTATTGGGAATTTTACTTTGATAGCAAACTGTATTTTATCAGTGACTGCATATACTTGGTTTTACACAAAGAATTTGATCAGCTTTAGGTGATTTGTAAAACTCTATTAGGAAACTGAAATTTGTCTATGAAAGAAAACTATACTGTACTTAAAAATCTCACATAACAGAAATAAAGCTAATATTTTGAAGAAGCTTACTTAGAAAATTTCTTATAATGAATGTATTAACTTTTCTTTATTTTCTTTCACATAACACATGTAAAATATTCTCACTTAGAGACATACAAGCAACTGCTTTGCCCATTCCCATTATGTCAGTGGAAAATGGGGAAACCGTGATAATAACATAGTAGAATTACAATAAATAATATGAAGTCAATGTTTTTTCCAATTAACGTGAAATCTGAAGTTTTACAAAATATCACAGCCTTTTGCATTTTCACTTATAAAACTGTTATACATCTGAGAATTGCAGTTTACTGTTATTTGTAACTGATAGTTATGGTATGTTGAAATTGAATTTTGACTTTTTCCCCCTCAAGGCTGAGGCTCATTACAGTTCATTCCCCACATAGTAAACCCTGATGTGACATCAAACTGAAATACCATATTTCCAACGAATTATATTCCAACTACTTTAACTATGAACATCTCATTTCCTGAAACTTTTACAAAACAAATCATACAGGAAATGACACAGTTTGTAGATAACTTTAATTTGGTATATCAATTAATCATACTTTTGTTATCTGCAAGTATAAATAAGAAAACAATCAAATTCAGCGCTTTAGTTTGCAAAAACATAAATGGTGTCAGTTCAGTTTGCTTCTATCAACCAATCACAGAAATGGATACATAATGTCACACAAACATCACAAACATTACATTCAACAGATGGAATAATTTAAATCAGGCTGCATGAGTATTCTGTGGTACCCATAGAGGGAGAACTTCAGACATTTGCTAGCCATTACTATAGATTCTCACAAACATGGAGTTATGGTGAACTGTTTCTAAAGACTGTATTAGTGGCTGTTATTAAATTAACACAATTTATATTAACTGTCATGGTACTTTCCACTGTTTGCTTACACAGAAGAAGGATGCAGATGAATATCTCACACAAGTGGCAAAACAGGTAGTATTCTGAAAACTTCTGCTGATTTTACAACTGTACCATTGAATAATATAGTTCATCTATTAATGCAAACTTTTAAATTTTATGGATGTTCTGATAACTGTTTGAAAATAACAATTATTATGATTATTTATCCAAAACAATTAATTCCTGGAAATCTAAGAGAGAGTTGTAAATCTAGAATTCTAATACTCAAATAATCAATGGGAGGACTATTTACACAATCTGAATTTAGTGACCTGTTGAATTTCTGAAGATTCTCAGTAGCCTGTCCTTTGCTCACTATGAACGTACTAAATACATTTATATTATGAAAAAGGCATTATTCTGTAACACATCAAGAATACAGACTCAATACAGAAATTATGGTTTTTTGCATTCTATTGTAGTCATATGTATAATTATTTATTTGACTATGATTAATTATTTGCACATAAACAGCACAATAATGATGATGGACTGATTGATACATAAGTGAAATAATTTCTAAGTTCTTGATCTAGTCAGTGCCAGACATTTGATTATCAAATATACACGAAATCCTTCCTCCAATTTTTGTGAGCTGACATTTTGTTGAACTTAGTTACACTGTCCGACAATCTAATTTTACAAAATATGAAAGAGCAAAAGCATGCAAATTATGAATGCAATATTGTCTGGTAACCACAACAAAAGATATTAACAGAAAGTATCACTTTTATGTTATGTGTTCTCAACAATGCAAGCCTTCATAGATGAATAAAAAGTGCGTGCTGGGCTAAACTGAAATTTAGACATTTGTCATAAGGATATATGCAAATGGCCCAGTTTCAACATTACAGACACAATCAAGATACTCTACCTGGGTAGTAAGAGAGTATCAAATTTTTAAATATTATTTCCATGTTTATTGATTGTGAGATAGTGTGAGATGAATCCTAGCTGTAAGTCAAGGATATAAATACTTTGCCAGATGCACATTAGTAGAGAATCTATTAATATTTTTAAGAGATTTAGTAGCTTGAATTATTTCTGTGGTTGCTGCATCTATGAAAGTATTGTCTGATAGCAGTTCCTGCATCTGCTACACTAGATCCAAGGGATCAGTGGTTAGTTAATTATTCATTCTTAATGTCTATGCTTGTTGCTTCCACCACTGCAGTTGAACTGAGTAATGTACTCTGAATTATCTGGTTGAATCACTAAAAACTACTTGTCTTTTCTTCACTGTCAATTTGAATAATACTGTTCTCATTGTAAATTTTATAATTTTTGTATACTCTACACTAAACGATATGATAATTGTGTTTTTCAAAGTCTACTACATAAATGTCAAATCATAATTTACTTGTTCAGAGAGCATGTATAAGTCCATTGCATTAGTTCTTTGTATCATTTTTAGTATCTTGTAAAGTGTTAATTTTATATTTATTATATTAAATTGTAGACTTGTGCTGTGTGTATGCTGTTTGGTATTATTACACCATGTAAGTGACACACAGGATGATGATAAACTAAAGAAAAAAACTAGGCATGGGAGAAAAATTATTCATGAGCGTATTAGCCTAAGAATGACTGGAGACAGATGGTGATATAACGTTTCTGATCTTTCGACTATATGTTAATGGCTTAGGTTGTATCCCAATTTTCTTCACTACAGCACATAGAGCTAAGGTATTTGACAATGACAATCTGTTAATAGGAAGGGTGAATTAAGTGTCTATTTTTATCCTCATCAAGACATGACACTACGCTCTACATTCACTCAAAATAGTCATATATATTATTGAAATAAACAATTGAAACATAATTATAGATCAGAAAAAGGCAGTGACAAACCATCTAGCCAAGAATAGGAATTTGGGATATCTGCACTGTCCCTATTACTCATTAACATGCATGGGAGAGACACTGACAATTTTCTACCACACTGTCAAAGATTTCATACTGTTTAGTAGATACTGATCTCATTCCTTTATCAGTAATCTTACAGTCAAAGTCAGTGAACCAAATCTCTTTTCTGGTATAATTTTATGCAGATTTTTATAAATGGTTTTATACATCAATTTGTTTTATTCTTTAAGGGTTTAATGTTATTGTACATATAGTAAAATTAATATGGTAAAATTTATGACACAGTACTTCAAAATGAATTGTTGTTTCAGCAGTGGTGTGAACTCTGTTTTGGACTTCCTGGTGGATTAAAACTGTGTGCCAGAATGGGTCTCGAACCCAGAATGTTGCCTGTTGTTAGAAAAGCTCTTACTGAATGAGCTGGCACACATTTAGAATTTATTATTCAATGCTGCATTCCCCAAGAGGTTGAAACTGTCAAAAATGAAGTGATTATTCAAAAACTAAGACCAGTACCAAAAGGATGAAGGAAGATTTTAATGTCTCGTTGGCAACGAGGTCATCAAATACAGAATACAAGCTTGGATTACAAAACGATGTGGAAGAAAATTTCCCTAGTTCTTGTCAAAGAAACCATCCTGACATTGGTATGGAATAATCAAGTAGCATTTAAAAATATATATAAATAAAATAAAACAAATAAAACAGTAGGCAAGCACTTGCTACAGAACCAACAAAAGAAATTAGTGGTTTACAGGTTTACACAACATTACCTCCTGATTATCAACTTTGTAAGAGAGAAGTTTCAGTAAATGGGTAGCCTGTTAAACTATAAAGAGGAAGTTAATACAAGTGATTCAGAAAATGATGTACATGCAGCAGAGTGCTCAGGTCATAGATAGTCCAGGTCAAGAGTGAAAGCATCAAAAGCCTGAACGAAATCCAATAAGAACAAGAAATTGCCAACTATTGCTATTCACTTGGGCCACCATACCAATTATCTGAAAAGCATTAGGAAGAAAAAATGCAGAGCACCTGATCTCACTTATGATTATATAACAACTTTTTATCATCATGAGAACAGTTAAAAGAACAGACCACGATAAACTATTAATGAAACACATGGTAATCACATTACCATGCAGAAAAATCAAGAAAGGAGCACAAAGGAAGAATATTGTTTTGATAATGTACAGCAAAAGGAAAAAGTATACGAGACAGAATTCTTTATGTGCTACAAAATTTCAAGCAACTTCAGTGATGTCCAAAGACGCACTCAAATTTAGCCAATAAATTTTATGTAATAGGGAAGTTACTGGTTCAATACTGGGGAAGGGGTGGGGCAGGGAGGGGGGTTAGACCACAGAACTACTAAAGATCAGGAAGTTACACAAGCTATAAAGAATTATATCAAAACAAATAGGTGTAGAGAGAGCCACTATTCAATTAAAAAAGTCCAAAAAAGGGTAGTTACCATCCAAGATGAATGCAGTCAAAATGTGGATACATTTCTATAGAAAAAGAGACTTCCAACCTTCCAACTATCTCTTTATCAAAGTAAAAATGTATTTACTATCACTGCTTTAACTTGTCATTTAAAACACCCAATATGGACACATGCTCAACATGCAGGATTAGTCTGCTGAAATTAAGAGGAAGAACAAGATCTGGAGAAAAATAATCAGTTAATAAAAAATCACAAATTGCACAAACTTCATTCAAAAAAATTTTATGCAATAATGAAGGAGGAAAATCCTAAGGTGGTTAATGCACATTCTGATGTACAACAAAAGCAGGCAGTATCAAAGCTCTCTGCAGATGAAGCATTCTATTCAAGACAGGTTTGGCTACACAGTTTGGGCATTATGATTCATTCCCGAGTGAAGAGAAGGGAAAGGATTGCTTTCTATACTTGGCTTGAAACAGAAGGACTGAAATAATGTAGCCAAGTAGCCTCTTCTCCATTGGACTTTCTCAGAAACTTTGATGTGTCCTAACAAAAAAATGATCCAAATGAAATCCACTTAGTTTCTGACTCCTGTACCAGTCAAAATAAAAATACAGTAATGATGTGCATTATAGTGGCCTTATGGAAGAGAGCAGAAAATTTAATAAGTTGGTGCCTTATGTCCCTATTCATGGTCTCAGCTGTATGCTCCCTGACACAGTGTTGGTAGACTGTAAAGTGCTGCAACAATATGGCATGGCAAGATACTGAATAAAGATTTGGAAACAAAGTATCACAAGTCTAGTGCACTAAAAGCCCTGTAATCTAAGATGACTTTCAAAATTACTGCCAAGTGAGTGATGGCTTATGAAATAAGGTACTGTTGTCAGTGTCAGACAGTTATACTGGAATTTTTGCAGAGGTTGGGGAATGGAAATTCAGAAATAATAGTCAGGAAGTTAGTTAAGCACCCGCCTTGGGACTTGGGAAAGAAGAACATGTTCAGCAAGAAAAATAAAAATGATGTCAGAAAACTTTTGAAGCATTTTAATGTAGAGGAGGAACAGATGAGTTTTTTAAGTACATTGTTGAAACTTGTCAACCAATTTCCTGTTAAATATGGTTTCAACCAGTATTTTGTGTTGTATGTCAATAACAATTATTGCTATTTTGCACTTCTGCTTATCAAATATTTATGTAAATGCATGATGCTAATGTGTTATACTGTAGTACATTATTGTATTTCTACGCAAAATGACCAATAAAGTAGCTTTCTTTGTAACTAAAGATAAAAAATAAACAGAATAAATCAGTCTGAATGTGTACATTAACAAAACTTTTTAACTGCCAGCTTTGCATTTATTGACTTTTGAATGAACTTGTAAATTTTGTCCCTCTACTCTGATATAAAAAATGAATTTTTTTGAAAACGTCAACACTCAGTCAGAATTTTGCGTACAAAAGCAGTGTAAATCTTAAATTATCTCATTTATATAATGAGTATTTTGGTATGATACTTAAAACAAATATATTTCCTCAAAAGTTTACTTTTTTTCCTTTATAAACTTTTGTAAAAACACTCCTCAATTTAGGAAATGATAGAAAACTTAAATCTGTGTGGCTGGATGTGTATCTGAATGGTCATCCTCCTTAATGCAAGTCGAGTGTGCTAATAACAGGTGCAAGGTAGAAGACACAACACTTCTTTTTACATAAAGTGTTCACAGTACTGTTTTGGTATGACTAGTTAATATTTTTTCGGTCACATCCAATGTATTGCTTTCTATCTTACTGCAGACAACACTGATATGGAACTCAAATCATTGCCATGTAGACAGGAAAATCACTTCACTGTTCTACTTAGATGTACTGTCAACTGTAATCATTATGGACTTGGCAGGCACTTGTCTCTTTACTTGTGTTCGTCACAGACTTGGGTTCTTGTACAGTGGAACAGAAGCATTCAAAATAATTGTAAAGTCAACATATGTATTTTTGATGTATGTGTTAGGGAAATGATAATGGCTGTACTATTCAATGTTTGTATCAGGAGATGTTTACAGAATGAAGGTGTCCAAGAGAGCACTTATTCTGGCAGCCACTTGGGAGTTAGGGTGCAACAAGCAATAGATTGTAGTTTAGAATGGAACACATGCTGTCTGTTGTCTGGGCTCTGAGATAATAACTGAATCATTCCAATGACTAGCAGAAAAGGTGGGGAAAACTAACCTTGCTCATCAAATTCCAACAGAGTTTACAATCTGCACCATTGTTTCAAGAACTAATCATAGCTCCCTGGATGTGAGTCAAGTGGAATGCTTGAACAAGAGACTTCAAAGTTTCTTTGATGAACTATGCTATGACTTCATAAGCTTGTGTGATGGAACTGAGAATTGCAAACTCCCTACAAATGAATCAGTGGTGCACTATATACCAGAAGCTGCTTCTTAGGTAGCTTATTGTCTGGGGTGCACACCAGTTTTTTGCTGTTGTTTTAAGACTTCACAGTATAGTGATCAACTGCTGCTAAGCAGACTGAGGTATCTGAGTTGGAAGCACTCCTAAAAGGCAGTGAAGCCCCACATAAAACTAACTAAAACTCAACATTCATAGCAATGAGATTTTTTGTATAGATGCAAGTATATGCCAAAAAGAAAAGGTAATGGGTAATGGAGGTGGTGTATTCATTGCTGTGGACAAGAAATTCAGATTTACTGAAATGGAAACAAAAGTTTCTTTCCAAATTTTTGAGACATTAACTTGTAACTGGGTCATTTTATTGACCATTTGCCTCATTTTACAGTGTTGAAGAGTATTTATCACAGTAAATTTGTATATATTGTTACTTATAATTAATTATGTTAGAATGAAAGAAAAAATGATAGACAGTATATGATAATGAATGTTTTCTATTTTTGAAATGTTCTACATTACATGTACATTCATTGTACACAATGTAATCTTACAGTATCAAATAAAATTCAAATTCAATTCATCTGCAGATGTAACAGAAAAATTAAGAGAAACTGATAGTTTGCTAATGCAGATTTTCTGCAATAATGCTGTCATTGTTGGAGGAGACTTTAGTTAATCAATATTTGATTTAAATAATTGCAATTTGGTATGTGGAGGATATGAGAAGAATGTGAAACAATATTAAACACTTTCTCTGAAAACTACTCAGGACAAATAGTTCTGAAGCCCACTGCTGACAGAAATACTCCTACATTAAATCTAATGATAACAAATACACCTCACCTCTGTGAGTGAGGCAGTTGTAACAGTAACTGAAGTACACACAGTAACTATTACTAGTAAAAAGCTGTAGTTTTACTAAACTAGATAAAGACATAATAGTGTCATATCTCAAGGAGTAATGTGACATATTTAGCTATAGCCAGGAACATAAATATGGAGGAATTGTGGCTCAAGTTTAGAAAAATAATTACTGAGTACTGGATAGCTATATTACTAACAGAAAATTTCATGATGACAGGTCTCTTCTTTGGTACAGACATACTGTAAAGAAACCTCTAACAAACCAGCAGCTTCTTCACTATAGGTGCATAACAGAGCACAGTGTAATAGATGGAGAGATGCTAAATTAAACATGTTTGGTTGTCAGACTGGCAATGTGTAAAGTCTTCAGTGACTACCTTAGCAGAATTTATTGAAACTCCTCTCACAAAACCCAATGATATTTTGGCCATATGTAAATGCCTCAAGTTGCACTGAAGCTAGTATTGAGACACACATGTACATATGCTCCATGAGCTGAAATTGGGGATAGTAATACAAAACAGTTTTGCTGAACTTGAATTTCAGATGTTTCATAGCTAAAGAGAGTCTGAAAGAACTGTCCTAGATTAATTCTCACACTGTAGCAAATAGGACTGATATCAGTGACACTGAGCAACAATGAAAGGTCTCTAAAATTGGACAAGGGCCCTTGACACAAAAGAATCCCTGCCACATTCTATACAGAGTTTGCAGCAGAATGAGGCTTTCCCTTAAACATAATATATTTTAGATCCCTCAAATGAAGCAGTGTGATAAGTAGCTAGAAGAAAGCACAGTTCATAACCATCTAGCGGAAAAGTAATGAAAGTGATCCCCTAAACTACCATCCAATGTCAATGACAATCACATGTTGCACAATCTTAAAATATATTTTGAGCTCCTCCTTCCCAGCCAAGATGGATTCCAGAAACATTGGTCATAAAGAATCAAACTTGCACTTTCCTCTCATAACATTCTGAAAGTGATGGGACAAGGCAGTTAGGTAAATGCAGCATTTCTTGAGTTCCAAAAACCATTTATCTGAATACCTCACAAATGCTTGTTAACTGAAGTATGTTCATTATGGTACAAAACAAAATTTGTGATGGAATTGTGGATATTTTGGTACAGAAATGCAGCATATTATCTTGGATGAAGAGTCATCAATATATGTAGGAATAACTTCATGTATGCCTGAGAAAAGTGTGCTGGGACCTTTGTCATTCAAGTTGTATAGCAATGACCTGCCAGATATTGTTAATTGAAATCTGGAAAATTTTGCAGATGAAGCAGTTTTCTGTAATGGGGTACTATTCATAATAAGGTGCACATATATTCTAAAGGGTCTTACTAAGATTTAAAAGTGGTGCACAGAATGTCAACTCGCTTTAAATATTCAGAAATGTAAAATTTTACAGTCCACAAAACACACAAGTGATGTGAAATGGAGTGGTCACATAGGTTCACTTATAGGTAAAGCAGGTGGCAGGCTTCTTCAGTTCATTATTAGGTTACTGGACAAAAAAGACTGCTTACAAAAGACTTCTATGTCCTATTCTAGTATACTGTTCAAGTATATGAGTGTCATAGTAAATATGAATAACAGTGGGTATTGAAAGTATATAATGAAAGGTAACACCAATGGTGACACATATTTAACCCATGGGAAAGTGACACAACAATACTGAAAAACTTGAATTGGCAGAAACATGAAGAGAGGTGCCAACTATCCCACAAAAGACTGCTAGTAAAGTTCCAAGGACCATTATTAAGCAAGGAATTTAGGAATATATTACAGTAGCCTATGTATAATTCCTCTAGGGAGTACAAAGACTAGATTAAATTAATCACAGTCCTCATAGATGCTTTCTTCCTATGCTGGATATGTAGGTATATTGCTTGACATTTGCTAAGGTACAGAGACATTAA
Organism: Schistocerca gregaria; assembly: GCF_023897955.1. Classification (NCBI taxonomy): domain Eukaryota; kingdom Metazoa; phylum Arthropoda; class Insecta; order Orthoptera; family Acrididae; genus Schistocerca; species Schistocerca gregaria. The sequence continues at coordinate 555,856,878 of NC_064931.1, forward strand.
TAGACAGGAATAACTACAGCCTATAATGGTTGTCGTGAAACACAACTATTATGTACTAAAGGTGATGTGGTATATTTATAACAAAAACTGATACAGATCTCACCGTATGTGAAAAGCAGCGTAGCAGACATGAATAATGTTCACATTTGGCACAAGTAAAAGTCCCAACATGCCCTCCTCAGGCACTATGGATATTTAGCATCTGTTATTCATGCTGGCTACCAAACTTTTGAGGAGTCCTTGGAGCATATTGTCCTACTTCTTTCTCAAGGCAGTTTTCAGTTCTTGCACAGTTTGGGGAAATGGTGTTCACTGAGAAACCTGTCTGCCAAGTGCATCCAGGAATGCTCCATAGGGTTTAAGACTGGGGGTATGCAGGTCATTTCATACATTCAATATCTTCAGTTCTCAGTGTTTCCAAGACCTCAGTGGTGAGGGCATGTGTGTGTGTAGGGGGCAGGGGGGGGAGAGTCATCCATAAACAGAAAGTTGGGACATACTGCACCCCTAAACAGACAGACATGATCCAAAATAATCTCCTGGCAATACTGATGTGTACCTTGCCCAAAAATATACAGCTGTGTTGGGACATTCTGCATAATGCCTGCCCACAGCATGAGGCCTAGGCCATACCTTTAACATTCATGAACATCCTGTGATGTGTAAAATGCTCCTGGCACTCTTCACTCTAACTGGTGGAATGAACCACTCGAATCAAGAGGGATTTATCAGAGAACATAGCTCTGGACCACTGTTGCTTATCTCAACCAACATGCTCCCTCCAAGAATGAGCTCTTTCTCAGTGTTGGCATGGTTGGAGTGGGATGTATTTAACAGCCTTCCAAGCATGTTACAATGTCTATAGGGATATGTCTAGGACTGAAATGTCCACTTCTTTCCACCAATAGATCTATGTATTGATCCTTTTGTGGTGTACCTACAACCACTAGCATACTTTTGCATAGCTTTTCCAACTTTAGCAGCATTTTTTATTTGCAAGATGACAGTTGTGGCCACACCCATCATTATGGCCAGGATAGTGACACTTTGACCAGCTTCAAGCCATCCACCTGCTCACCCACAATTTTAAACACTCAAAAGATTTCTTGCAGACATTTTGGTGTACCACACAAAGTGTTGCACTAATCAGTTCCACAACAAAATTCATCAAACACTGTGCTGCATGAACACTCAAATGCATACAGACTGTTCATGCATTGGCTTCTTGGCAGTTAACATGTCTCACCCTCTCATCTGAGGTGGAAGCCTTGCCTCCAACTACCAAGCATGCAGAATGTAGTTGTCTGCATCTTGTGGCTCCCATCGGCATCAATAACACCTGTTCCTTGGGTTCTCAGTTCATCCTAAGTTTGTATGGGTGGCTGGTAGAGGTAGTGAAGACTGATGGCCACACAGGCAGGGTGCAACCAGATCTCACAATCTGCAGCATTGTTCCCAGAGCTGATCGAGTTCCTTTGGCCAGGAGCACCCTACTCAGGTAGCATACTACTTGTGGAGTTCACATGGTGGTTTTAGGCAGGGCAACAGTTTGACCTTTTATGGTGAACACTCACCAGTCGATATGCTAAGAGTGAGATCAGACTGTGTAAAAAGTAAAAATTTTCAAAGGAAATTCTGGAAGTGTTCGTAACAAAGTTCCTCAATTTACTGACCTCCATGAAAGTTGTTGCACTCAAATTACACAAAGAAGAAGGTTCTGAAATACACTCCTGGAAATTGAAATAAGAACACCGTGAATTCATTGACCCAGGAAGGGGAAACTTTATTGACACATTCCTCGGGTCAGATACATCACATGATCACACTGACAGAACCACAGGCACATAGACACAGGCAACAGAGCATGCACAATGTCGGCACTAGTACAGTGTATATCCACCTTTCGCAGCAATGCAGGCTGCTATTCTCCCATGGAGACGATCGTAGAGATGCTGGATGTAGTCCTGTGGAACGGCTTGCCATGCCATTTCCACCTGGCGCCTCAGTTGGACCAGCGTTCGTGCTGGATGTGCAGACCGCGTGAGACGACGCTTCATCCAGTCCCAAACATGCTCAATGGGGGACAGATCCGGAGATCTTGCTGGACAGGGTAGTTGACTTACACCTTCTAGAGCACGTTGGGTGGCACGGGATACATGCGGACGTGCATTGTCCTGTTGGAACAGCAAGTTCCCTTGCCGGTCTAGGAATGGTAGAACGATGGGTTCGATGACGGTTTGGATGTACCGTGCACTATTCAGTGTCCCCTCGATGATCACCAGAGGTGTAAGGCCAGTGTAGGAGATCGCTCCCCACACCATGATGCCGGGTGTTGGCCCTGTGTGCCTCGGTCGTATGCAGTCCTGATTGTGGTGCTCACCTGCACGGCGCCAAACATGCATACAACCATCATTGGCACCAAGGCAGAAGCGACTCTCATTGCTGAAGACGACATGTCTCCATTCGTCCCTCCATTCACACACTGTCACTGTCACGACACCACTGGAGGCGGGCTGCACGATGTTGGGGCGTGAGCGGAAGACGGCCTAACGGTGTGCGGGACCGTAGCCCAGCTTCATGGAGACGGTTGCGAATGGTCCTCGCCGATACCCCAGGAGCAACAGTGTCCCTAATTTGCTGGGAAGTGGCCGTGCGGTCCCCTATGGCACTGCGTACGATCCTACGGTCTTGGTGTGCATCCGTGCGTCGCTACGGTCCGGTCCCAGGTCGACGGGCATGTGCACCTTCCGCCGACCACTGGCGACAACATCGATGTACTGTGGAGACCTCACGCCCCACGTGTTGGGCAGTTCGGCGGTACGTCCACCCGGCCTCCCGCATGCCCTTCTATACGCCCTCACTCAAAGTCCGTCAACTGCACATACGGTTCACGTCCACGCTGTCGCGGCATGCTACCAGTGTTAAAGACTGCGATGGAGCTCCGTATGCCACGGCCAACTGGCTGACACTGACGGCGGCGGTGCGCAAATGCTTTGCAGATAGCGCCATTCGACGGCCAATACCGCGGTTCCTGGTGTGTCCGCTGTGCCGTGCGTGTGATCATTGCTTGTACAGCCCTCTCGCAGTGTCTGGAGCAAGTATGGTGGGTCTGACACACCGGTGTCAATGTGTTCTTTTTTCATTTCCAGGAGTGTATTTAGCAAGGCATGAAATGTATATAGAAAAGAGAGATCAGGTGCCATAGAAAGGGGAGTGTTCATAGTCATTGACAAAATGTTATGTCTATCAAGGTCAAAACTGAGTCTGGCTGTGAAGTTATCTGGGTGCTTGTACCAGGTTTCAACAAACAGAAGTTAATTAATGGATGTTTTTACCAGCCATCCAGTTCTGCCTTGACAGTTTTGGAAACATTCAAAGAAAGTCTATGCTCAGAAGTGTGGAACCACCCAGAGCAAGCAATATTAGCTGCAGGTGACTTTAACCTAATGAGTATAGCCTGAGACATCTATGGATTTACTGCATGTGGCACAGACAGACCGACTTGTGAAGTAGTTTGAAACATGTTTTCCAACCACTTTCTTGAGCAGTTAGCTTGAGAGCCCACATTTAATGGAAATATTTTAGACCTTGTAGTTACAGACAAGCCTGACCTTATCAACTGTGTCAGTATAGAGACAGGGGTTAGTGATCATGATGCCATCATAGTGATCATGGTAAGAAAATTAGTACATACATCAAGAAGGCCTGGACAGTGAAGGGACATCATTTAGTTCTGGTACAATGGATACAGAGGAATTATGGGCAAAGTTTATACAGATTGTAAATCCTGTCCTGGAGAAGTCTATGCTGAGTAAGTTGATTAAGGATGGAAAAGATCCAGCATAGTTTAATAACAAAATTCAGAAAATGCTGAGGAAGCAGAAATCGTTTGCAGTCTCAGTTCAAGAAAGAATCCCCAGATGATGTCAGGCAAAAGTTGGCAGAAATTTGTGTGTCTGTAAAAATGTCAGTGAGCAAAGCATATGATGACTTCCACTATCATACCTTAGCAAACGGTCTTGCTGAAAAACCAAGAAATTCTGGTCCTATGTAAAATTTTTAAGAGGGTCAAAGGCTTCTATCCAATCAGCCACTGACTGGTCCGGTGTGACAACAGAAGACAGCAAAAGGAAATCCACAGTTTTAAATCTCATGTTTAAGATATGATTCATACAGGAGAATCATACAAACATACCATCACTGGACTGTCACACAGACTTTTGTATGAAGGAAATAGTATTAGGCATCGCTGGCGTAGAGAGTTGAAAACAAATGAGTCATCAGATCTGGATGGAATCCCAGTTTGGTTTTACAGAGAGTACTAGCCCTTTCCTTAGCTTTGATTTTTCATAAATCTCTCACTCAGCACAAGTGACTGGAAGAAAGTACAGAAGACTGCTGTACATAAAAAGAGTAAAAGAATGGATCCACAAAGTTACAGACCAATATCCTTAAAATCATTGATGCTTAAGACAGAAAATTTTGTCCATAAAGTAGCATATAGTTAGAAAGTATCAATCATTTTTCATTTTCTCATATGGTAATCTGTGAACTATGGTTGAAGAGCAACAGGCAGATTCCATATTTATAGACTTCTGGAAAGTGTTTGACACAGTCCCACACACCAGACTGTTAACAAAGGTATGAGCATATGGAACAAGTTTCAAGCTTGTGAGTGGCCTGAAGGCTCCTTAAGTAATAAAATCTAGTATGCTGTCCTCAATGGTGAGAGTTCATCAGAGACAGGAGTATCAGAAGAAATACCCTAGGGAAGTGTGGTAGGACCACTCTTATTCTCTATATACTTAAATGATGCTGATACTGACTGTAGTGGGATGCAAGATGATTTGGCTAAATTTTATCTACAGTAGGGCAGGTGAATGGTTGACTTCAGATTATTGAGTGTTTTTTAGGGAAGTGTGGGTCATCTGTAAAGAAGATTGCATGTGGAACACTTGTGCAACTCATCCTTGAGTACTGCTCAGGCGTTTGGGATCCTCACCAGGTTGTATTAAAGGTGGACTTCAAAGTAATGCAGAGGCAGGCTGCTAGTTTTGTTACTTGTTGATTCAATCAGCGCACACGTATGATGGAGATGCTTTGCAAACCAAAATGAGAATTCTTTGAGGAAAAGCAGTGTTCTTTCAGACTAATACTGTTCACAAAATTTAGAGAAAGCTGACTAGTGCATGATTCTACTGCCACCAACATACATTTTGCACAAGGAATTCAAATATAAGTTAAGAGAAATTATGGCTTGTATGGAGGCATACAGACAGTCAGTTTTCTCTCACTCTATCTGTGAGTAGAGCAGGAAAGGAAATGAATAGTGGCAGTTCAAGGAACCTTCCATTAGGCACCATAATGTGGCTTGCAGAGTATGTATGTAGATGGAAATGTAGTTCTTACGGTGCATGTGATGTTTACTCTTGCTACTTCCATCTGGGGAAAGAGCTTGAAGAATTAGAACACTGTAAAAGTTGGAGACTGGTCTTGATCCAGCTGATAATGAACCTAGTTTCATGTCAGATAAATAGGTGGATCAAATTATGACAACCACATGTTAGTCCAGCAAGTCTCTTCTGATAGGCTGCATTTTCTGCAGCATTGTTGCATGTGCCAGCACAGTAAGCAGCTAATTTTCCAGTGCAGGTACATTTCTGGAGATGGCTGAGTCAACAATACATCAAGCCTTATATTAGTGGAACTGTACTTACTTTACAAGTTAGTTGTAGTTTCATGGGCAGATGTGAGTATTCACACAAACTGTAGAAGCACATGATTGATAGTAATCAGCATGTATGGGCTAATGCGAGTCACCAAACAAACTGTTGAAACATATGATTAATGATAATTTTCTATTACTTTTTGAATCAGCATTGTTGGTGACTGCCAATGCCTTATCTTCTTCCATCTATTATCAATGGAGAACATCCACCTGATTTACTAGCAGAAGTGTTACTACCCGTGCAATGGAACACATACTTTAAGCATAATGCTGACCATCCTCATTGCAGTGTCAGTTTCTGAACAATATATTTGTGGCAAATGGATTGAAAGCAGTGGACCAATTCCCTGTACTTTATGTTCTCCAGATCTAAACCCATTACATTGTTATTTATGTGGGCATTTTGAAGAACTTGTGTATTGAATATTGATACAAGACACAGAGAATTCTCATGCCCATAATTTAGAAGGCTGTGAAATTACATACATTTACTCTAGAGACACATCAGTGTATTCAGGATTGGATATGCTTGTATCAATGCTGAGAAGGGTACTTTAAAAATTTTATGTAAAGATATATTTCATGTAATAAACTGGTATTTTCTGTTCATGTGTGTATCCTATTATTAATGTACAATGAAGAATAACACAAAATACACTCCTGGAAATTGAAATAAGAACACCGTGAATTCATTGACCCAGGAAGGGGAAACTTTATTGACACATTCCTGGGGTCAGATACATCACATGATCACACTGACAGAACCACAGGCACAAAGACACAGGCAACAGAGCATGCACAATGTCGGCACTAGTACAGTGTACATCCACCTTTCGCAACAATGCAGGCTGCTATTCTCCCATGGAGACGATTGTAGAGATGCTGGATGTAGTCCTGTGGAACGGCTTGCCATGCCATTTCCACCTGGCGCCTCAGTTGGACCAGCGTTCGTGCTGGACGTGCAGACCGTGTGAGACGACGCTTCATCCAGTCCCAAACATGCTGAATGGGGGACAGATCCGGAGATCTTGCTGGCCAGGGTAGTTGACTTACACCTTCTAGAGCACGTTGGGTGGCACGGGATACATGCGGACGTGCATTGTCCTGTTGGAACAGCAAGTTCCCTTGCCGGTCTAGGAATGGTAGAACGATGGGTTCGATGATGGTTTGGATGTACCGTGCACTATTCAGTGTCCCCTTGACGATCACCAGAGGTGTACGGCCAGTGTAGGAGATCGCTCCCCACACCATGATGCCGGGTGTTGGCCCTGTGTGCCTCAGTCGTATGCAGTCCTGATTGTGGCGCTCACCTGCACGGCGCCAAACACGCATACGACCATCATTGGCACCAAGGCAGAAGCGACTCTCATCGCTGAAGACAACACGTCTCCATTCGTCCCTCCATTCACGCCTGTCGCGACACCACTGGAGGCGGGCTGCACGATGTTGGTGCGTGAGCGTAAGACGGCCTAACGGTGTGCGGGACCGTAGCCCAGCTTCATGGAGACGGTTGCGAATGGTCCTCGCCGATACCCCAGGAGCAACAGTGTCCCAAATTTGATGGGAAGTGGCGGTGCGGTCCCCTACGGCACTGCGTAGGATCCTACGGTCTTGGCGTGCATCCGTGCGTCGCTGCGGTCCGGTCCCAGGTCGACGGGCACGTGCACCTTCCGCCGACCACTGGCGACAACATCGATGTACTGTGGAGACCTCACGCCCCACATGTTGAGCAATTCGGCGGTACGTCCACCCGGCCTCCCGCATGCCCACTATACGCCCTCGCTCAAAGTCCGCCAACTGCACATACGGTTCACGTCCACGCTGTCGCGTCATGCTACCAGTGTTAAAGACTGTGATGGAGCTCCGTATGCCACGGCAAACTGGCTGACACTGACGGCGGCGGTGCACAAATGCTGCGCAGCTAGCGCCATTCGACGGTCAACACCGTGGTTCCTGGTGTGTCCGCTGTGCCATGCGTGTGATCATTGCTTGTACAGCCCTCTCACAGTGTCCGGAGCAAGTATGGTGGGTCTGACACACCGGTGTCAATGTGTTCTTTTTTCCATTTCCAGGAGTGTAGTTCTGTGTTGTAAATAGGTAAAGCATCTGCAGGGACATGTCTATATAACAGACTTCCTTCATCTACGTACCACTGAAAGTAATGTGTTTTGAAAGTTTAGCTGTACATTTTGGCTATACCCAGCACAATCCATTCACTGGTGAAATTATGCAGCACAAGACAAGTGATCTATGGTAGTTCTAGGAAATACAACAGTCTTTTACCTTTATTCACCTTTCCCACACAGATCATTTACATTCAAATGCAAACTTTTGTTAACCAAATTAATGAACATTAAATTTTTAACTTAAGGTGACACATTCAAATTACAAATGTGGTGAGTGATATGATTTAAGAACCAAAGATCACGAATTTATATTTCACAATTTAGTTAGGAACATTCTAAGCTTCTATAATAAAGAAACAAAAATATCTCCTGCAAAAGTATTAAGAAAGGATCCAGCACTAATACACACCTAAGACTATAAACATATCAATCTTTGCATCCCACATCTTTCATGAAAGTTTTGAACTGGTAATGTCTAAGATCTATGAGCCATGGATATACGATCTTTTGATGAGTTAAGAAATATACTGGAATTAAAGGCAGACACATTATCTTTATTTTTATTCTTTTATGCAATTACATGTGTGGCTGGGCCACATGAAATGAAACTATTAATTCTTACAGGAGGCCAAAATATTCAGGTATTGTTTAAAGGGAAATACACAAATCTTGTCAAGCAGTAATTTCTTTCAATAGTGCAATATCCAACATATTTTCAGGAATTTCATGTGTTTCAAGGATATTTCCCATAAAAATCACTGAACTGCATAGTGCATGATTCAAAGAGTAACATACCCATAAATGGGGAATAACATACAAAAATTTTGCACTCCTTTTTAAATGCATTTCCAAATGATTCACTGTGTTTGATATATTACTATTTTTGAGGCAGACTTGTCGATGGATGTTACAAAATAAACAGTAAAGAGATTTCTTCAGCTGCTAGAATAAGACTTTATATGATGAAGGACTGAAACTAAAGATCTCTTGAATTTAAAAGAACTCTAATGCCTCACAGGATTCATGTAAGGTTTTGATGAAGTCACTATTGTTTACTGTGGATTTTCGTAAAATTTAGGTTAACAGTCTTTTCATCTCACTACCCATTGCCTAAGTAATATATTGAATTTATTCTTAAAATGTAAACACCAAAACCAAGATGATAAGAATGTGTTTCTCAAAATGCTTAGATGTATTTTAACATTAGTTTGCTGCCCATTGTATGTTACAGAAATATAAACACTAACTAAATAATGTGACTAAATAAATAAATATGGAAACTGTCTGAGCAACAGATACTGCAGTATAGTCCAGAAAATAGATAAAAATGAAATATTCCTTGTTCCAAAAGTGTTAAATAAGTATGGATCCCACAAAATTATAATAGCTAGTATCATGCCAAACTGACTGTCATTGGAAAATTAAAATATACTTTTATTTTGAATTCACAACTACTGTGCAGTTTCATGTGTATGGCCACTTTCACATGGTGGTCAGAATTATGTACTAGATGAAACATAGTTAAAACACAAAATAACCATTAACTGTTTGGTCATATAATCATATAATCCAACAAATATGCATGTTTGAGTTACAGTTAGTGTTCCTCAAGTCATATAATGCAAAAGAGTGTGTGTGGTGAGCCTGGTCTGCATTGAAATTAAATAAATTTTTCACAAAAGACGAGGGATATGGGAAACTAATTGGGTGTTCATGCCCAGGCCCCTATATTTTTATCTTCTTCCTGTTTTCCTTTTCATTAAATATCCACATATCATTTCTTTGCTTCTCTTGTTAACATTCCATTGGGAATGGCTGATCAAGTTGATACACCAAAATTTTCTGTCAATTATTTGTCAAAAATTGACAACAATGACACATTCTTGCTACTAGCTTCCTTCTGTGACCCTTTTTGTTGTTGTGTACTGGAGTAACTGCTATGTTGTCAGGATATCTGCTGACTGCTCAGTTAGAGACAGTGGCCTCTCCTGTTTCATTACAATAGCACATTTACTTGGTTGTCAACATAACTTTGCAAGTATTAGACAGCGACTTTGGAATGTTAAAGGCATTTGCCTTATTTTTGTTAAGGTTGTCTGAATGTCCAGTATTAGATTGATATGCTACATCTGATTGTGATGTTTTATTGGAATTTTCCTATATTAGTTGGGTTGTAATTGATCATGGTATACTACAGTAAGGATTATAGTCTCCTAGACCCAAAGCATGTCACTGAAATACAAAACATGTTATTTTTAAGAGAATAGTAATGAATTCAAGAGAATTTTGTAAATGAAGTGGATACAAACTGTGATGACAAAATTTAAGTTCAGCCAGAATATTCTGAAACAAAGTAAGGAGAAGACAGTGATGACGGGGAGGAAGTACTTGAGAAAAATGAACTGTACTATATTGAAAGGAGGGCAAAGACAAAATGGGATAAAGTTTCATCATCGTAGGGAGTATGTTTCAGGGCCCACAATATTATTCAAAAGTTACCTGGACCTGCAGAATTGGGAAAATAAATGAGAAAGGCTTTGGAATACTGCAATTGCCTCATAGGTAATCCAGTTTTGTTCATTATAAATCTATAAATAAATAAGTGAAATGAGAGCAACAGAACTTCATTTGAGTGTAAATAAACATAAAACTAACAGATGTTATTCAACTGAAAATATTCAAAAGTCTCTTATTTTTAGCTGGCATTTACAAAAGTAACAAGTAAATAATAGCCAGTACTTCTAGTATCTGTTGGGAACAGATGGAGATGGTATTGAAAAATTTTGCCTCATAATGAACATAAAAAAATTCAAATTCACATTGCTGGGCCTTAGATTTGACACTTGAGGAAGGCGCAAGGGTGGGAAGGTAATAACCACGTCTCTCGCTTCCTATCACAATACTTTATTCATAATCAACTGTACAGCACGGGGTACAGATGGGAACTGATTCCCGGAAGTCAACCTACAAAGAACATCAATCGAAGATACTATACACGTATCATGTTTTGGCGTATTGATCCGTGTGTCGACGCCACACACTCATATGACTTGCAATGATGGCACTGAAGGTTGACTGCTTCATGGAATTTTGCAAGAAAAGGGCACCATTCAACCATAATTATATTTTATGCAATATGTATTGGGTCCAACCAAGGCATAATACCATAGTTGTTTGGCCCCAACCCCAGACAGATGTTGCAAATTACTTAAAAGTCATAACATTAAACTTTATTTATTCAATTTTTTGTGCTAAACATGACTTATTTCAGAAGGAGTTCGTTTCTTTTCATTATATTATAAAACCCACAACAATAAATTCCTATTCCTGTTGAAGTTTAGCATTAAATACTCTCTCTCTCTCTCTCTCTCTCTCTCTCTCTCTCTCTCTCTCTCTCCTTTGGCCATTGCTAAATGATGAGACAAAAATCAAGTAGAAATGAAATACTGAAAACTTGTAGATGAGTTACTTTACACAAAATACAACATAAACAGATCGGTCCTGCTGTGTTACACAAAGACAAACAGTACTTAAAATGTGGTGGAACTGGTAGCCACACCTTATCATCTAAATCACAGATATGTAAAAACACAACACTAGACATATAGGTCTGAAATTTCAAAAAAATCATCAACGGGATAAAATTCTGAAACCCTGGACTTTTTTTGTAAATCCAGACATTACCCTGGGTGGCACTTAAAAAATAGGACTGTCTGGGCTAAATGTAAAGAACAAGCAGAAAACAGGAGCAGGAGTAAAGAAAATGAAACTGGTTTCAAGAGGAGAAGGCATAATACTTGCACATTAAATAAAAAACTGACTATATAATTTTGTAAAGGGTTTCAAAAGCCTTTCCATTTGATGTACATAGAAACTTTTTACTCTGGAAATGGGAAAACTCATTTGTATCATAGTCCAAGAGTCATGATCAAACAAATGAATGATTAACATTTCTATTGTTGTTATGCACTTATATAATTTTTGTCTTTCAGTAAAGATATTTACCATTAATAAAGTGTTTAGTCAATGAAGTTTAATAAAAGGACAAATGTATAAGCCATGTGATCAATTTGACACACAGGACTCGAGCCTGTTAAGAAGAACAACACATCTGATAGAGGGTTCAGGAGGAAGAAAGAAGACTGTGTGGGTAGACTGTATTACAGTTTATCATACACTGGTTTTTAACAATAATTTGCTGTTGATTTTTAAGTCTATGATTAGGTACATATAATAAGGTCCCTGCTTCAATTAAGGGCATCACTTTCCAATAGTTTATCTTTTCTTCAGAAGTTCTTTCATTGGCTGCTGTTCTGAAGAAAGAAGGTAGGAGACTGCATATAGATTTGTCCATATACCATAATGAGTAAAGCAAAAAGCACTGAGAAAATGTTGTTACATTTAGTTATTATTGTTTACCATTTTATCTGGATTTTCCTTCATTGCTGGTGCTCCTTAGGGGGAAGATGGGAAGCTCTGTATGGACATACCTCGTCTTTTGCTATAGTGTACTGTACAAAACAAAACTGTCACAAAATGTTCTCACATTTAATTATTGTAGTAATAACTTGTAATTATGAAGCTGTCAGCTATTTCAAAGTTCTCCCCTCCTTCCTTTTCTGCCAGTCACACATTGCATTATATCACTTTCACAGAATATCTTGCCGCTCAGTTTCATCTATGACCATTTGGCCACTGTATGTCACTGTACATTGTTACACTTCTAAGTGGTATGCTGTGTTACAGCTGGTTAGGAAATACTTGGTGACATGTCTGTAACTATTAAGTCTGGTCATGTGGGAAAATATTTTATTACACGATTTCCTCCCTTACAGCGTGTTCCATATCCACCATCTGTGATTCCACATGTCTTGTGCATAATTTTATTGCACACTAGGCCAGCGTTACAGTATTTTTACCATTATATTATATGACAAAGAATTCATCTGTAACTCTAGTATGTAAATTTGACAGATTTATTCTTTCAAGTAAACAATGGATAGTTATTTTATAACTTGCATTGTAAGTATGTCAGTGTGTATAGAGTTTGGGGCATTGCATGAAATGGCTACATAGTTAACACCACAAAGTAGTGATAAGTAAAAGAAATTAAAAAATACTTTAATCTCATCAATGATAGCCAGTGCAGCAGAATGTTATCATTCAGAACACTAGTAAACAAAATAACTTTTAATGATTTATAGAAATCTTTTTTGAAATTATGAAATAATATTTACATTATAGAATTCTAAAGGTTATTCTTTTTCTTAATAACATGTCATATACCATAGTGCAATGGGGCAATCCAAATGCAGTAAGTTGTTTTTTGAAAATCTTTATGTTTGAATAACTTTGGAAATGGTAAAGATGCTAAATATATGAAGCTAAGTGAACCAATGATAAAGATAAAATTTTATGATTCCCAAGCTCCCTCTGCAACAATCACTGGATAAAAGTGTACCTGATGCTTTGTACTGCATGGATCTATAATACCTTAATGGAATAGTACTTGTGTGCTATTGACTTCCTTAGGATGAAAATTGATTTCAAACTGTCTTAAGATAAACACATGGTCATAATGATGTGTAAAATTAGTAAAGAAATACTTGTTCTCAGGAAACTACACCTCTATAATAGCATCATGTACTCAAATTCATTTCTCATGCCTAGTCACACAGTGTGTAGTACCATACTATGCGGCCACAAAACAGCACAAACAATTTTTAACCACAAAAGAAATCAGTGATTAAAATATGCAGTGTTGTGCATTTTATGCAGACTCAGCATTAGAACACATTCATAAAGTTGTTATATATGGATGTTACTATTCATCTATTGTCAATACAATCTTTAAGCAGAAACTGAATTGTGATCAGAACTGTGACATCCTGACACACTTAAGAGTTACATATAATCACTCAGTGGAATAAATGACTTTAGATTATGTGAAATGCAAATCATATGAAAATATGAAAAAGGACAACTTGTTCAAGGCTGCTCTCACACAGCGAGTTATACTGATAGTGCAAACAAATCAGTAATCCACACATGGATGCAAATTTAGCATACAAGTTACCATATGAAGAGCTGATCAACACAGATATTACATCTACTGTGTTTTGGAATGTGTACAGCAACAACCACATTCAATAAATGACTCTAAAATGTGCAATGAAGGATACTTTTTATTATATGAGATTTTAGGATTCTTTGCATGACTTACTGTTTAAAGATATTTGTGAGAAAAAAGACTGCTTGTATGCATGTGTGCAAACTCTTATGAAGATAAATTCATGATTCCAAGAATAAACACATATTACACAATAATAAAAAGTTTGAAGACTTTTCAAATGAAGTTTTTGTGAGAAGTTAGTTGTCCTTTTATTTAGTTTCTAGGAAGATAAATTCATGGCTCTGAGCATATACACATATTACACCCTGAAAACAAGTTGCAGGACTTTTCAAATGAAATTTTTTGTAGAAATTAGTTGTCTGTTTATTCAATTTCTGCCACTGAAGATTTTTCAGCATTTAGCCAACATTCTCTTGAAAGTCAAGGAGTCATGTGATCATGTGCACATACCTTCTTTACACATACACAATGACTCACAAACTTGTCATGGACCTCGTGCTTAACTGAATAATCTGATCAAAAGTACCCAGACATATATTAGTGGACATAAATACAGAGTGTGTCCACCCTATGACTTTATCATGGCTTTAACTATTCTGGGGATACTTTCAATGAGATATATGAATGTCTGTGGAGGAACGGTTGCCCATTCTTTGAAACCAGAGAAGATAGTAACATTGGGGCCTGGGGTCTGGGGTGAAGATGACATTCTAACTCATCCAAAAGGTATTCCACTGAGTTTAAGTTGGGACTCTGAGCAGACCAGTTCACTTTAGAAATGTCATTGCCCACAGGCCATTACCTCACTGCATTACCATACTGCTTTATGAATAGATGGATTTTATGCAGATACAAACAATAATTTTCTCCAAACTTCACCTCTACTGTACAAGTTGATAAAGCTGTAAAATATGTCCCTACCCATCTGCATCCAGCATTTTCTTAAGTGTTATAAAATCACCACAGCCTAAACATGAAATAAAAAAAAAAAAACGATACTATGACACCACCTCCTCCATGCTTCATTGTTGGCACTACACATGATGGCAGGTAACATTCTCCAGGCATTAACCAAACCTAAACCCTTCCATCAGATTGCCACAGGGAATAGTGTGATCACTCATTTCTAGTCATCCACAGTCCAGTGGAATTACTCTTTACACTGTGTTAAGCATTGATTAACACTGACTATAGAAATATGTCACTTTAGAGGAGCTTTAGAAAGCTTGAAATGTCCCTGATGGCTCTGTTACTTAGTTAACATCCAATGACTAGACCACATTCGAAACCACTGAGCTCTCTTGATTGACCCAATCTACTGTTACTACTTCTCTACTGACAACACAATTCTCTCTGCCTCCTTTTATATTGGTGGTCTTCCTATTATGTCAACCAGTGGTCAGTTATTATGTACATGTATCTGGATACCTTTGATTAGATAGTGCATATTTTGATACAGGAACAACTTTTTTAATGTACAAATTTTAGCTTCCCACACTTCTAACAAACTCTTTCATATAGAAAGTGCCGGTTTCCAATTACTTAGCAGTAGCAACACATGGTATTTTATTTATATTGTATGCTTAACAATAAGAAAAATTGCTAATTATTCTCTTCATTTAGATTTTAGATTCATGAAACTGATCAAATTTTCAGATACAAGCCACAAAAATGTGGATATGTAATGAAACTCTATTGTATTCCAGCTGAAAGACATTGTGTTTCTTTTGTTCAGTGATTCAGTAATTTATTAGTAGAGAATTCTGTGGCTCTACTGCGGGCATGAGAAGAGAGAAAAAACCTGTAATTATTCAAGAGAAGCAAATTGAAACTATGATTTCTTTGATGATGATAATTCACAGTTTAGGGTGTTGAAATTTTACATAGTGGCACTACTGTTTTATATGCTATGTATTTATTTCTTTGTATTTTGTTTTGAAAACAGTGTAGCACACAATATCAATTCTAAACAGCCAATGCAATAAATTATGAATAAAAATAAGGAATTTCTATAAAATAATTCCATACCTTTTTAAATATTTCCGAGTACTCTACCACTGGAATACACAGACAGGCCTAGAAATGGGCCATGGTCATGAGTATATGGTTTTCACAGAGGTATTATGTGATCTACTACACTTAATTACAGAACTTTTCTACATCTGATAAATACACAGCAACAGAGGAAAATATAGGTAAGAGTTTTTAAAATTATATATTAACTGGTAACAGAATGTATTACATGTACATAAAATCTGCATTACTAGAAAAAGTTAAACAATAATTGACAATCCAAGTTATATTCTACATGATTTGATGATATTAATGTAACCATGAACTTTATAGAAGAGATCTTAAATCTGAACTGTAACAAAGATGTAAGTTATGTTAAGTCTTGAATTAATTATTTCTCTTCCAAAAATAGATAGAGAAGCAATGTAATCCATTCTACAGATGTTTCTCCTTAAGTGCAGGTGAAATACTGATCCATTTAAAAGGTTTATATAATCTGTAATACTCCATCCTAAAATACTTTTGTGCATTGAATAATATGTTCTTATCACAAACAGAAAACCACCAGAGAATTGCTGTAGTTACTTAATTTCAGTTAATGGTAAGATATTGGTCACAAGCCTACAATTCATTGGCAACATCCAGCTCCATCTCTCAATGTTCTTCTCTACTACATACATAAAAACAAAAAAAAAACATTTTTGCACTATTTCAGAAAGTCTGCATTGTTTCATTTGCAATGGACTGCAGTACAACTTTCCTATTGTGGCTAGAATAAATGAAAAGAAATGTGGATTAAAGTTTCATTTCACATTAATGATGTGGTCATTAATTATGGAGCACAAACTACACAAGACAAGAGTGGTGCAGAAAAGACCAGTCTAGCATTTGGTTAATATGAATAGCCAGGAGCAGATTCAATCCCTTCTCCTTCCGAAAACATTTAGAGGCCCGGTATTGGAAGCTGACTGCTGAATGATTCTACTACTGCCAACATACATAAGGACCATGAAGATGTGATACGAGAAATTAGGACTCACATGGGTGTATGTAGACAGTCATTTTTCCCTCGTTCTCTTTTTGAGTGGAAACAGGAAAGGAAATAAGTAGTAGTGGTACAAGGTAGTCTCCACCATGCACCATATGGTGGCTTGCAGAGTATCTATGTATATGTAGAATATATGAGCAATATCTCAATCCCACTTCAGTTGTAGCAATATACATTGCTGGAAAGGAATCTGCCAGAAGCTTTCTTGCCACACACAATGACTCATGGCCAAGACATTGCTCTTTCACACTGAGAGTAAGATTACGTTACACATGAATTGACTGTCTCAACTACAGAAGTTGCATATGTGTGCTTGTTAGAAATGAAGTGTTTGTACATCACTATGAATTATAAAAATATTTACAGTAACTAAGTTGTCATGAAGCTTTGTATAGCATATTGTAATGATAATAGTTAACAATATTCAGTTTAATATCTAAAGCAACTGTTAAAAACAAAATTACGCAAAACCCACTATTTATGACTTACCATGATAAAAAGTTTCCTGAAATGGAAATGTATTTTGTGTAAAAGTAAGTGAAGAACTGTAGCTAAATACTTGATCATTAGATAACTGAGTAAACAGAGTTTTAACTAAGAATTTTAATTATACATAATTTTCCAGTTTCCTTAAGCTATATTATTTTATCTGTTGAATGACACTATTTTCATTTGTTGTATTGTCTAACTAAATGAGAAGATTGGTACCACATGTATGTGAGACATGAATTATGAAATTGTCAATAATTGTTTGTGAGCACGGGGGTCAGACAATGCAACATTGAGGTGAGTCACATACAATGGAGAATTGAAGATAATTGTAAAGTAGGTAGTTTTGAGTACTCTGTAGATATATCTACTTTGATACTTTGGGTGAGTAAAGATGCAGCTAAATTTATTTGTTCTTTGGTATGTATTAATTTGTACACTCCTGGAAATGGAAAAAAGAACACATTGACACCGGTGTGTCAGACCCACCATACTTGCTCCGGACACTGCGAGAGGGCTGTACAAGCAATGATCACACGCACGACACAGCGGACACACCAGGAACCGCGGTGTTGACCGTCGAATGGCGCTACCTGCGCAGCATTTGTGCACCGCCGCCATCAGTGTCAGCCAGTTTGCCGTGGCATACGGAGCTCCATCGCAGTCTTTAACACTGGTAGCATGCCGCAACAGCGTGGACGTGAACCGTATGTGCAGTTGACGGACTTTGAGCGAGGGCATATAGTGGGCATGCGGGAGGCTGGGTGGACATACCGCTGAATTGCTCAACACGTGGGGTGTGAGGTCTCCACAGTACATCGATGTTGTCGCCAGTGGTCGGCGGAAGGTGCACGTGCCCGTCGACCTGGGACCGGACCGCAGCGACGCACGGATGCACGCCAAGACCATAGGATCCTACGCAGTGCCGTAGGGGACCGCACCGCCACTTCCCAGCAAATTAGGGACACTGTTGCTCCTGGGGTATTGGCAAGGACCATTCGCAACCGTCTCCATGAAGCTGGGCTACGGTCCCGAACACCGTTAGGCCGTCTTCCGCTCACGCCCCAACATCAGCAGCCCGCCTCCAGTGGTGTCGCGACAGGCGTGAATGGAGGGACGAATGGAGACGTGTCGTCTTCAGCGATGAGAGTCGCTTCTGCCTTGGTGCCAATGATGGTCGTATGCGTGTTTGGCGCCGTGCAGGTGAGCGCCACAATCAGGACTGCATACGACCGAGGCACACAGGGCCAACACCGTCATCATGGTGTGGGGAGCGATCTCCTACACTGGCCGTACACCTCTGGTGATTGTCGAGGGGACACTGAATAGTGCACGGTACATCCAAACCGTCATCGAACCCATCGTTCTACCATTCCTAGACCTTCAAGGGAACTTGCTGTTCCAACAGGACAATGCACGTCCGCATGTATCCCGTGCCACCCAACGTGCTCTAGAAGGTGTAAGTCAACTACCCTGGCCAGCAAGATCTCCGGATCTGTCCCCCATTGAGCATGTTTGGGACTGGATGAAGTGTCGTCTCACGCGGTCTGCACGTCCAGCACGAACACTGGTCCAACTGAGGCGCCACGTGGAAATGGCATGGCAAGCCGTTCCACAGGACTATATCCAGCATCTCTACGATCGTCTCCATGGGAGAATAGCAGCCTGCATTGCTGCGAAAGGTGGATATACACTGTACTAGTGCCGACATTGTGCATGCTCTGTTGCCTGTGTCTATGTGCCTGTGGTTCTGTCAGTGTGATCATGTGATGTATCTGACCCCAGGAATGTGTCAATAAAGTTTCCCCTTCCTGGGATAATGAATTCACGGTGTTCTTATTTCAATTTCCAGGAGTGTATTTTTGTGAAAACTGATTTCAGAACAGAAATTGGTCAAAATAAGAAGTGTACCAGGTTACATGTATTGAAATATGAAGCTGATTGGCTATTGTGTTATTTAGCAAATCAGAGAAGAGCTTTTTGCATGTTTTGTACTGGGAGAGGATCTATGCACATAAGTCTTGAGCACTCCATGGTCAGCTCTTGTGTTGTGAAGTCCTGAAGCCCAAAGTTCTAATCTTTTTTGAAGATTACACAATAGTTATTTTATGAAGAAATGGATAAACCTGTAAACATTTATGATCAGTCATAGATTACTACTATGGAAATTTTGAATGTTTTTGGGAGAACTGGGAATTTCCTTCAAGGGGTAATAAATTCCATGTGATGTACTGTGCAATTATAAACATGAACTTCCAGAGCCCTAAATGTAATTAAATGCATGATATTTTAGTGAGCATTCAAAACCATTAAACATCATGTGTTTCCTATAATCTGCTTATTAACTGATAAAAAGTGCTGCTCTTCCAATAACAAGTAGTGAGTTCAAAACTTAAGCTGGTTACTAGACAGAGAGGCTGTGCTGCAAGTGTGAAAGGATCAGTCCAATCTGTTCTTACTTTCATTTCTGGAACTGTCTGCTAGGATGGGCCTGGTTGCAAAATTTGTGCACTGAAAATTACAATGTAGAACAGATATTTTATGGAAGAATATTTCTAAATTTAGTAGTTACAGTCAGACCAAATGAAAATACCTCCCTTTCTACGTAGACAGTTAACTAACCCTATGCACCCTGTTGACAGTTATAGCGTAGTTAATTTTTCACAACTTTTATCGATTGTGGAGGATTATACAATGCCTTGAGTACTTCAAAAAAGTGTTAGTCTCATTTACATCAATCACTGATGTACAGGTGCACAGCAGAAACCCTGTTACAGAAAGTATTCCCTCTCCTCTGTTATGTGATAGGGTGTAATTGTGTGTTCTCTCTTGATAAAGAAGAGATCAATATAAACATCTACTGTCCAAAGGACACATGTCTGTTTACAGCTGATACAGCTGTTTGCTTTGAATACATATTATACCAAAGCCATTTTAATGCATTAAATTTGCAAGCGTTTCTATCAATTAATGGCTTTATAATACTAATGATATTCAAATATTAAAAATTTCATAACAAGGAGTAGTTATAAGGTATTAATTATCAACTCAAAAAATAAAGTTTCATAATTATTTTTGTTATTGGTTTGCTGGTACACATTTAAGGTTCTGGTACACACTGGAACCCTGCACCACAATACTGTACTAAGAGGGTGAGTCAAATGAAAACCTTAAATATTTTTAAAAATATTATTTATTGTGCAGAAGTGGTACAAAGCTGTATCACTTTTCAACATAATCTCCCCCACACTCAATGCAAGTCCTCCAGTGCTTACAAATTGTATAAATTCCTTTAGAAAAAAATTCTTTTGGTAGTCTGCACAACCACTCATGCACCGTGTGGCATACGTCTTCATTAGAACGGTACTTCTTTCCTCCCATTGCCTCTTTGAGTAGTCCAAACATATGGAAATCACTTGGTGATGAGGAATGGCATCATTCCTTGCTTGCTCTCTTCATTACCGGTTGGTGGAAGTGAACCCAAGTTTCGTCCCCAGTAACAATTCTTGCAAGGAAGCCATCACTTTCTCGTTCAAAGTGCCGAAGAAGTTCTTCACAAGCATCAAGAATTTTGTTCTCTCATTTTAGGTGTCAGCTGCCATGGTACCCATCTTTCAGACACTTTGTGAAACTGGAGCACATCATGCACAATGTAGTGTGCTGACCCATGACTAATCTGTATACATGCTGCAATGTCATTCAGTGTCACTCGGTGGTTTTCCTTCACTATGGCTTCAACTGCTGCAATGTCACAACTCGTTGTGTGTGACCTGGACAAGGAGGATCTTCCACTGAAGTCACACCATTTATGAACTTCCTACTCCATTTGTAGACTTGCTGCTGTGACAAACATGCATCAGCGTACTGAACCTTCATTTGTCGATGAATTTCAATAGGTTTCACACCTTCACTACGAAAAAACTGAATAACAGAATGCTGTTCTTCCCTAGTGCAAGTCGCAAGTGGGGCGGCCATTTTTATACTGATATGGTGATGGTATGTGTGCATCTGCACTATTCTGCCACCTACAGTCCATTCTGCACACCGCTTGTAGCATGCTTACCAGCTTACAGGATAATGGAGCAAAATTTCGATTTGTTATTACAAATTTAAGGTTTTCATTTGACTCACCCCCGTATGTTGCAAGAGGAATGAAAACAAAATCACACAGTACATTTCTAAAATGTTGTACTATGCGGTAATTGATTTTCTGCTTTGAAGGAGAATAGTGCTGCAACACTCCATGCTGTGTTGGTGGATATGTAACACAACAATGCGCCAACATATTAGACAGTGGTGAGGTGATACATATGATTCCTTTGTGATCAAACAATTCCAAGTGATGACCAACAAACTGACAGATTATCTCTCTGTTAGAAAAGATAATAAAAAATGTAGGCCCATGTTAAGTTTCCAACAGATTACCACTCTCCAGATTCTGCAACTGCTCATACCGAGTCAAAAAACCTTCCAAGCTAAGACAGCAGCAGAAATGTTGCATCTGTGTCAGGTCAATCCAGATGAATTCCTCAGTTGCTTGAGCACCATCGATGAGGGCTGAGAGTACCAATATGACCCCAAGACAAAGGAGCAAGTTAATCAGTGGAAACATGTGGATTCACCACAGCTGTAAAAGGCAAAGACCCTAACAATCATAGTGAACTGTGATGAGCATTTTTTGTGTCTACCTTGGTGTAGTGCTAATAGATTATGCTTCTTAGGGGAAAGCTGTAACAGAAGTACATTACCAAAATATCCTGTTAAGATTATGGGGCATTGTCAAGACGACACAGCCAAAGGGGTGTTTTTGCTGTGCAACACCACAGCTTATTCTGCAGAGAGCACAGTCAAACAAGCTACTTCTCTGTGCAATCACATTTTGGCACACTTCTTGTCTTCTCCTGAAATGGGACCCAGTGACTTCTTCTTTTTTCTGCTTGTGATGAAAAAATTACGTGGCAGGCATTTTCAGAATGATGAAAAGGTGATTTTCAAGGAGGAATGTCCCTAGAAAATCCAAAATGCAGACTTCTAAAACCAAGGCCTCAGTGAAATTATCCATCATTGGAAGGAATTTGTCACAATGAAGGGTGATTATGTAGAGGAGGACTGACACCATTAGCAAGTTCCTAAGTCACAGCTTGATGTTTTGTGAGGTGATGATCAAAACTTCAGAAATATTTGTCACAGATGTCATATGGCACCAAGCCTAGTATAGTTAGTATAGTTTTGCAGATTTGTGTCACTCTATTGGCTTTTATTATAATGTGACTGCTTATTTTTCAAGATGTTAGACAACAATCAGAGGCAATCACCAGTAATTGTGGTATCCAAATTAAGCCATAACACTGTTCTTTTGTGTATATCACAACATCAATAACATCAGGAAAAGAATAGATTGCTATTCACCATAATGATAACAGTGTTTTTGTTGTGCCTGTCTGCAATTCAATGGGTCATCTTTATGGTGAGTAGGATTCTATCCTTTTCCTAACAACTAGTGGTATCAACCATTAAACCACAATAGTGTTATCTTACATAATTTAACAAGATATCTAACAATGATAACTCCAGGTTAGAACATCAACAATATCAGGGAAATGATAGATTGCTACTCACCATAAAGTCAACAGACTTTTTGTTGTGCCTGTCTGCAACTCAATGCGTCATCTTTATGATGAGTAGCAATCTATCCTTTTCGTAATATTGTTGTTCAGATGATATTTATTGATACTCTTTTAAGTAATGCAAATCACACAGTATATATTTGTTTACTTGTTTCAGACACTGGCAATTTCTCCATCTTGGTCAAACTGATTGACAATAGCAGAAGATTGTTTTAAAATGTCTTGTTTTACATATTTCAAAAGCTGAAGTACTTCAATGTTTGGTGAACTGTATATTATTTTGGCGTATCATTTAAGTGATTGGTGAACCTGTGGAGTCTAAATTCTTTTCATTTCAGATAGTCAAACTGTTCTCCACATATCCCAGTGACTATGTTGCTAATATTGTACTGGCATCAGTGTCCTTTTTTTTCAAATATTCCAAAAAAGGTTCCTTAAATCATTTAATTCAATTGTTAAAAAATACAAACTAATACATTCTGAAATTAAAAAAAAAAATTATAAAATGACTCTGACGAAGTAACTAGTTAAGAGAGATATCTACAGAACAACTTCACAATATTATGTATGAGGAAATTAACTAGTGTTTAATGAAATCTTTTAGTTATATATTTATGAACAAGAAACCCATATAAAAAGAGAAATTTTCTTTGATTATAAATTCATATTCACTTCTCTTGTCAGTGTCAAAAGGAAGGGAGAGGAAGATCCCATACATGCTGAAGATAGTACAGACAGACCTTCACCAGGGGTTAGTAAGAAACCATTTCAGAATTTTCCTTGGTCTAGTTATACTGTAATAACTATATGCTTCAAGAAAGCATGCATAAAGAAGTAAATGACAGGTAGCTAACAAATCAGAAATATATGGCCTCACATCACTGTTTATTTTGCAGGTTTCCTCTCATTAATACTCACACACATGATGAAATATAGGTGATTGTTTAATGAATTGTTGGGAACAGCTCAACTGTTTCCAATTCAAATGTCCACTACACTTCCTGAATTCAGTCCTGCTTTGCTTTTATATGTATGGATCAAACAGAATGCATCACTTTACTAGTAAGAGAACATTATCATTCTGAGGTGACAAAGTTAAAGGAATAGTTGTCAGCCAAATGAAACAAACAAATCTATTATCAGTTTTTTGATAAAAGTTTGTGATCCTATGTAAAAAGAGAGCCACTTCTGTAAGTTATTGACTCATGGGATGAGCAAAACCATTCCTACTTATACAATGGCCTGGTTGCCAATAAAACTGGGATATTGTCCTATTACATATATTTTTATCAGTACAACAGGCAAAGAATTACAGTCACACATGACAGAAGTGCCCTATTCTCATTGCACAGTAAATGGTAATCACAGGTAGAAGTGATGTAATTAATAAAATACTCTGCTGGATCTGCAACCAGTTGCTGGCTCTGTATTTTGAGAAAATGCTTTGATATATTTGCTCTGATACAAAATTATTGCCAGAGTGTGAGGTATTTAGCATGTTAATGATATTGCTTTTCCTAATGATATTTCCACTAAAAAATGTGACTGCGGCATCCTCTGAATTTATATGCTTTGACTGTTTTTATGATATATATCATGCTGGGAAATGCACTGGTTTTCTTCCGTTTTCTTACAAATTGTTGAGTGTTGGCGCCAAAATAGATGTTACTTTAATTTCACCCTTCTTTCACCACGTGATGTTTTGACTGTGTGATCTCTGGTTGGTTTCCCTTTTTAGCCACACTTTCTGATGATACTGCAGGGTGCTAGTTGGGTTTCATGTGGAGACTAGAAGTAATGCAAGTTTCCGGTTCAGTTGCATCAATTTGAAAAATATGTGGAATTAATCTGACTGCTAGAGAGAGGATGGTGGTATAGAACTGATGACTTGTTTATCTTCATCTTGCAGCTCAAAATGTTACTGATGAGCCTTATCTAAACCATTTCATTAGCACCAAGATTAAGGGCATTGATCTGTGACTGGCCACAGATTTTTTGGATAGTGGAATAATTGTGTCACTTACTGAGGTCACATGCTTCATCACAGTGGGAGTGCAA
Organism: Schistocerca gregaria; assembly: GCF_023897955.1. Taxonomy (NCBI): domain Eukaryota; kingdom Metazoa; phylum Arthropoda; class Insecta; order Orthoptera; family Acrididae; genus Schistocerca; species Schistocerca gregaria. The sequence continues at coordinate 555,882,100 of NC_064931.1, forward strand.
TGACAATACTATCAGGTGGTGGGCACTGCCCACTATGACTTCATGTCATCAAAGTAAGTGTCTAAAACACTTTGAAGAGATGTTCAATGAAATGTATGCTGTGTAGGGGCAATTTCAAAATGGAAGTGCTTACTGAAGCTTTGATTCTGGTCTTCTCCTGAAATGCTTAATTTATTTTATCAACCTCGTTCCCTTACCAGTGTTCAACTTTTTCAAGATATTCCATGGTGATGTACAGAGTTTTGCCCTGCTTATCTGACCCTCAGTTTATAGTTAAGATAGTTAAGTAAGAGTCAATGAGCAATTGCATCAGAAGACAAGTTGATGTGTTGTGGACAGAATTGTTAAACAATGGAAAATCCAGGCTGGAATAATGACAATATTATGAAAATGATTGTTGCTACTAACTGTATAGGGGAGCTGCTGAGTCACAGAGAGGCACAACAAAAAGACTGTCAAATAAAGCTTTTGGCCAAACAGGCAACACACACACACACATGCACACACACACATACACACACACACACACAAATTCATTTCACACACACCCATGACAACAGTCTCTAGCTGCCGAGGCCAGTGTTATTCAGTCTTTTCAATAGTCTCCACAATAAAATGAAATTACAATTATTGTTGTCCACTGAGTTAGGTTCAGCCACAGGTACCATAATATTTAACATTACAGTTTGCCTTAACACAATTTGTTAGTTGACATATGAATGATGTGATAGCATAGAGGTGTCATAAGTGTGAAAGTACTGGGAAATAAACTATGAGCAAAAGGTGCCAACTGTGAGTACTACATTGAAATTCTGCTCCAAGCTCACCTAGGGTAACCTCATCTTGTTACTTTAGCTCCTCCCTGTCTTAAGCTGTCTGGGAAATGACAAGCTCATTCATCATGTGTTTTTCACTTTTATTGACAAAACATCACCATGTAATTGTAACAAGTAGATGACAGTTTTTGTCTGTTTGATTTTTATAGAATGTATCACAGTTTTGCTTAAGAATGATATATTTTATACATTACTGTCAACACTACTTGTCCTTTGTTTCGCATTCTAATCCCAATTTCTTCTCCTTTCATGTTATAAGAAGTTGAAATAGAACTTGGACTGCAACCATTGACTTGTTTAATTTTCTTTGTGGCTTCTGAGTCATATATTTTTGGTCTTTGCATAAGATTTCCTTGCATGGTTTGCATTTGCAATCTGAAACTATAAGTTATTCACAGCTTATGAACTTTCTTTGTGGATGTTTGTATTTTGTAATCAGTGTTATGTTGTCTTCTCGTTTGTGTTATTATGTGTCAGAGATGGTGAAAATGAAGGAAGACTTTTTTAAAGAATATAATATTAAAATAAATGTTATTTACCCATAAAGTTAATAGTGCCTGATGATGCTCAGTAAGCTAATAGCTTCTGTTGAATGCATTCTTTAGTTTGCAGTTCACTTAAGACAAAAAAACAAAAATAGATACGACAGCTCCTGAAGAAGAGAGTAGCCTGAATAATTTACCTTGCTCTTTATTTATAACATTACAGTTGCAGTCAGCGCAAATGGATATTATTCATAACCATAGTTTTGTTCCAAATCATTGTTACAGGAATGTGAACAAAACTCATGGACCTATACTATGTAATTTTGCTCCCAGTCTACATGGCAGCTCTCTGCATATCAACTGAGCAAACATAACCTGTCTGTCACTAGTCTAATGGAGAATTGGCAAAATTGTAGAATTCATTTGGCAACTATCTGATGTGATTTTCTTCATGCAGTGGTTCATGTTTAGCCTGGTAAATTCACTAAATATTTTCTTGTCATTTAGATTAAACATTCTGAATGATTCTCACTTAAAGGATGACATGAAGGTAACAAATTTATATTTTTGAGTCCAGGTAGCTTCTTCAACCAGAAACTGCAGCTTACTCTGCCATAAATATTGTTAATTCTCCAACTCAGCCATCATTGGGATGACAAGGGAGTAATTTTGGCAACAGTTGTAGGCTAGTTTTGTGGTAAAGTGTTGGCTCTTTAAGGGAAAGCCCATGTTAATTTTCAGTTCTAATCTCACTGGAGACAAGGGTTTTACCTCTTCTGTGAAAGAGCCACTAGCAGCCAGATCAACAAGCAGTAAAGAAATCTTAAGGCAGCTTCTCCCCCATGAGTTTTGTCACTACCCTGATTCTGTAACCTGTACTTCTAATGGGGAAAATTTTGAAAAGTTGCACACTTGTTAATGCCTGCTTTTTCTGCTTGTGTCAGTTTTACTGACTTAATTGATGCACTGAATAATTTGTTAACTGGACCACATCATCCTACTCATACTGTCCCTGCTACTACATTTTCAGACTTTTGTGGTAGTCCTTTCTGTAATGCTACTTCAATATGATTGTGGAATGAACATAAACACAGACCATTTTGAGGATAAAAGTGGATATTATGCTGTTAATTCTTGACAGTTTAGAGTAGTTTGTTGTATTAGAAATTACTTTTTTCATAGCACTGTTATGATAAGTTTTAAATCATTTGTATTACTACAGTACATACTAAAGAGTGTTTTTTCATTAGCTTGTGAACACAACAGATAAGCACAAGAGATAAATTAATCAACAGCGATATAGTCTCTCACATGATCCCAAACAACCTGACAATATTCAGATAGTTTTTTGACTTCATGGTTGTACACAATATGTTGGTAGCACTTCATTTCCTTGCATGTAATGGTATATCAGAGGCAGGATAATATTAAGATGAAGAGTCTAATGAATTCTGTTACTGACTGTATACTCATTCACATCAATAGCACTCCATCTTCAGGCCACAAGTGGCCCAGCAGGACCATCCGACTGCCGTGTCATCCTCAGATGAGGATGCGGATAGGAGGGGCATGGGGTCAGCACACCGCTCTCCCGGTCGTTATGATGGTTTTCTTTGACCGGAGCCACTACTATTCGGTCGAGTAGCTCCTCAATTGGCATCACAAGGCTGAGTGCACACCGAAAACTGGCAACAGAGCATGGCAGCTGGATGCTCACCCATCCAAGTGCTGGCCACACCCGACAGCACTTAACTTCAGTGATCTCACGGGAACCGGTGTATCCACTGCGGCAAGGCTGTTGCCTCATTCACGTCAATAGCATATAACAAATTCTTATCTTACCTACTAGTACTGTGGTTTCTTTATCAGAATTAACAATATACCCCAATTCAAATGCCAAATGGATCCATATTAGTATAACACCTATCACACAGTAGCTTACTGCCACTCAAGGAAGAAATGACAATTTCAGTAATGCTCTAATCATCTCACTTTTATCTTACTACTAAGAGCTGAACTATAGAAAATATAACCCTAGGGTTTACTTAATACTGGCAAATATTACCTACATGAACTCCATAATACGCACAATTTTTGCAATCATTAGTTAATCTATAAACACATGATTGTCTATAACGTATTCTGTAACTAGTGCTCTACATTCTGTGTAGATAAGAAATTGAATGGCACTTATCACAAAAAGTTAATGCTATGTTAACAATTCCACAGACATGAAAATAGAAGATACAAACATATCAATATTCATAACACTGCCTATAGCCAGTGAGGGAATCTTTGGCAGGGAATTCAAATTTTTTACAGGCCTGTCATGTGAAATTCTGTAACAGTCAATATAAGGCTATCTGATGGCTGATTCTCTCTCAGTTACTTCTATCTGGTTTGCCTCTACCATTGAACTACAACTGCCACTACTGATTACCTGGATTGAGATAGCCTTGTATTGGACAGTTCTTCAGATGAGTGTGTGGTTTACACCACCACATGACTTAGGGTGGAACTCTGCTTAACATTGTAATTCTCATATGCATGCATAATGAAGCAGTAGTGCTTGAAATCATCATACCAGTTTTTATCAGGAACTATTACTCACATTATTTTTATCAAGAACTTTTTTTTTTTTTTTTTTTTTTTTTTTTTTTTTTTTTTTTTTTTTTTGCTAATAGATAATTTTAAGGTGTTGTAACAGAAGTTTATTTCTATTCAGCAAAAGAGGATGACCCTAAAGTGCTGATTACAGTACTGGCAATTGATTCTCCAGGCATTACAATGTATGCAAAATTTCTCAGCCTCAAGCAGAACAGCTAACCCAGCAATAGGAATCAATTACATGCTTAGCTAGTTCCATGCTGTCACCCATCATGGTATTTCGGCCATTCAATGAGGATCATGAAAACTGGAAAGTATTTGAAAAGCATCTTACACAGCACTTTTTGACAAGTGATATTAAATATCCAAATTTTAAATTGGTCTTTTTTCTGTCTACAAATCTACAGTTATATTAATTGGTTCAAAAGTTAGCCCTCTTGTCTAGTCTATCTGTGTTACTGTTGTCTAACATGTTCTCATAATTACCCTACCGTTATTCCAACAAAATCCATGTGCTAGTGGCAATGCTGCAATTCTTATGGCAACACAAGTTAGATGCCAAGTTATGCATGTTGAATTGCTGATTGAGTAAGAAGTCAAAATTTCTGTATGTGTGTGTTTGTGTTTGTGTGTGTGTGTGTGTGTGTGTGTGTGTGTGTGTGTGTGTGAGTGTGTGTGTGTGTGTTTAGTCAACCACATTAAGAGAGTTTAACATATAGCATAGTGACTCACTTATCCTTGGACAAGGATGTCCACATGCAAGCCATAAGACAGTCTGACAATTCTCTGGCTGAAGCAATGTGAATTTGTGTGCATATAAAATATCAAAAGCTTATAGCTAATTTTGACATTCCACATGCTTCACACAGCCATTGTGATAGAGTGTAGCTGTTTACCATAATAGACTCTATAGTAGTGAACAAGTTCCTTTCATGGTGGTCAAGTGGTCTCATTCTCTGAGGATGAGGATTAGTAGCACACATCATTCATGGTGATACACTTTATTTCCATGTTGCTCAAAATGTTCTTTCTTGCATCCCGGATGGGAATGACAACATTATTAAGAAGAGTTTTATAAGTGGTTATACAGATGTCACATCACTGAAGTATGCCTAAGCACACACACCAGGCACTGGGCATAAGCTGATTCAAATTAATAACATATCATGTAGTGATTATGTACTGGAAACAAGAAAAACTTTGTTAAATGGAAAAGTGCAAGGCATTTCAGAGACATCCTTTTTTACTGGCACGTCATTATCAGTCATTTACCAGTCTATACACTTTAGTGTGAGCAGTCTTTCACTCAGCAAGGTGCTGTCAAAGTTGTAGGCATACGGCCACTATGAGGTGTCACTTTTAGGTCATGTGCAAATGACAGTCACTTATAATTAGATGCCAGGGACGCTTTCATTTTTGACTGTGATGGGTCTGTTGGTTGAAAACATTTTTGGCCATGACACATCTTCTGTATCTGGGTTTTTGTTACATCATGTAGTGCACTACATCAGCTTGTGAGTACCCTGTGAAGTCATTGATACACCTTCTTGCAACTTACAGTGCCATTTGGTTTGTGAAGGTAGTTGATTTTCAGGATTAAATTGCCTTAAAGCCAACACCAAGTTCAAGATTTAGCAAAGCTTGTCCCAATTTGTGGGCCATTAAGGTGGTGGCAAAGTCTGAACTCAACATATAAGAACAAGAAAAGATTTTATCCCTCATTTCCTACTGTCAGTGGCCTTAACTGTTAGAATACGGGGTCTCTCTTTTGTTTTATGGAGACTTTCAGCAAACCATTCATGTTCAATCAGACATTGATTCTTATCATTTGCTTCATCCAGGTGAACATTTTTCAAAAATTTTAGAATGAAAACACTTCTCTAAAACCAATCTAGTGGAGGCATATTTTCAGTTGCCTCTTGATGAAGAACCATGGAAGATTTTAGTCTTTAATATATCTTTCATACTGTATCAGTGTACCAAGTTGCCTTCCAACATGGCTAGTAGCCCCAATATATTCAACATGTTTCTTGAACAGACTGTTGCATAGATTCCATACTGTCTGAATTATTTTGACAATATTCTGGTCACTGGTTGCATGACACTAGAACATTTGCACAATTTATGTCTCGTTTTTGCAACCCTTGCACAGAAAAGCCTTACATGCAACTTTTCGTTATGTGCCTTCTTTGAGCCAGTTAAAATATGTCCTGAGCAAAGAGAGACTTCAGACCACCAAAGAATATGCTATTCAGAATATGCCCATGCCCAAACTCACAAAAGGACCCTCAAACAGATCCAAAACAAGTAAGTTACTAACCACAATTTATTCCTCAGGTAGCTTTCATAGCCTGCCCTCTAAATCATCACCATAAAAAGAAAGCCCCCTTTCAGTGTTCAGAAGAGTGCCCTGTGGCTTTTCAGAAATTAAAATCAACCCTCCGAACAGTATGCTGCCTTGTGACTTGCCAATTCCACTTGTCATTTGTATTGGCAACAGATGCATCCCCACACAGCACTGAAGCTGTTCTTTCTCATAATTTAGATGATGATATGGAAAGGCTAATCATATTTAAATCAAAGACACTTACTCCAGATCAAGAAAATTACCCATAGTTAAAAAAAAAGAAGGTATGCCCATAATATTTGGTGTTTATAAATTTCATATATTTTTTATGTTCAAAATTTGGTCTTATTACCAAGCGAAAAACACTCTTCTTACTTTTTTGTTCTGAGGAAAATCTGCCTTCAGTGATGGACCCTCTATTTGGCCAGTTTCCAAAACTCCATTCCCTGTCACCTTCCTGCTCATTGTTCATATGTGGATGCACTTTCTCACCTTGTGGACGGTCCATTTCCTCAGTTTGACCATAAGGAGACTGGTTTCAAATAGACAGAGAACTGGAACAATTGCTTGATAAGTTTCTTACAGATTCCCAGGACGTTGTTTCAGTATCCAGGTGTGACCTGTTTCTTAAACAAAACTTCAAATTTGTCCATTGAGGTTGGACTACCAAGTTCTCCAGTTCAGAATTCACAGCCCTTTGACTTGTTTTTCATTGGTGGCACCAAATTTAGTTTCAGAAAGGTGTAGTGCTCCTCACACAAGCTGATGAATGGGGGCGGTTGGTGATGCAACTTCGGATGCTCTAAATCCTTCCTCAAGTCTACTATGGGATTTTCAGAATGAAGCAACTGGCATGCCACTACATCAGCTGACTTTGTATTTATGACAGTGTTGCATGTGTGGTTTGAGAGTATGCTGATTTTCAGGCGCACTATCCCACCCCACCACAGTTGTTTTCTCCATGTCCACTGCTGATGTAGCCTTGGGACCAGTTTCATGATGACTTCACAGGCACTTCCTTGGGGTGCATATGGTTAATCATCATGGACTCTTTCTCCCACTTCCAGTATGAAGCCTGCCTCTGACAACATAGCCCACATCTGACTATGGTGCCAGTGGCATAAAAGCTAGTGATATCACATGCCAGTCATGTGAACTTCCATAGTGGACAGATATATGACCATGTAGTGGATGACTTCCTCTACCAGTGAACTATAATGACCATTGCTGTTTACCTAGAACAATTAGCCATATGCTGTACAGTGTTTCAGTTGATGTACATGCAGTTTCCAGCACAAAATAACTTAAGTGGTCTTAAGTGGAACTGGGATTAATATTACAGTTTCCATATATGTGCAGAACCAAGTAGTGCTTGGTCTCATGTAATAAATTTCTGTTACCTATTACCTATAATATTTATAGCAAGACTATTATTATTATTTGGTTTATGGACTAGCACACAACTTTCATTTGTTGTTACAGAAGTTTACTTGTGTTAAATAACGGTGGATGGTCCTAAAGTGAGGATTACAAAACTATGAATTTTTGGTAATGATGTGTATGAGTCTTTTATGAAATATTTAGGACAGTACATCCTCTGAGCTTTCAAGGCAAAAATTTGATCTTCATTCTATATTTACATGCCATATTCAGATTGCCAGAAATTTTAGTCCCTCATATTTTTGTTGAGATTTATTCCACTGAAGTTCTCATTTGAAGAATGGACTTGCCTTGGTACTACTGTCTCAGAGTTTGATATTTCAAATTTGTTTCACTTTGTTTTGTTCAAACAAATTACCATTACGTGGGTGCAACTATTTATTTGTTTCTATTTTTTTGCAAATTATTGTATCAGTTCTGAAAAAACAATAAACCACAATATCTAAAAAACTATATCTAGAATGATGCGTCCTAAAGTCAGAACTACTATAAAAACATGTAGATATTAAGAACAGTGACTGAAATTATGTTTAATTTATAATTAATATGTTATTAGCTTAAAATCATATATATATCTATGCAGTTACAGCAGTCAATATGACAACAAAGTAGCTTCTTTTCACACAGTGGATACATGGTACTCACATTTACTGGTGAAGCAACTGAAGTGAATTGTGCAGCTGGAGTGGCTGTTGGAGAAGGTGTTGCTGACAGTGTTGCATCGGAGCGCTGTGACTGTGACTTGTAACCTGAACTTGATGGGCTTAGGCGAGAAGACATACTACTGCTTCCTGAATCTGAAAGTGTTTCAAATAATTCATTATAACTAAAATTTTTGTGCTGCACTGTTGATGTAATTAATAAAATGGACATGATATTACGAAAGTTAAAAACAGATCAAATAACATATGCATATACTCAAGTAAGTTCTGATAAAATTACATTACTTTCTTTTTATATAAATACCCTACTAATCAGCTAAGTGTAAGTGGGGCATTATTTATGAATATCTTTTCTATGTCATATGTCCTGAAATCTTATCCAACATTGTAACCATTAGCATTTCAGCGATGTTGAGGGAGGTAATGAATAAGATTCATGTTACCTTCATCATATTCCAAACAGTTTACAGATTTTGATAATTATTCTTAATGTAACATGCCTGTAATATAACAAAATAGCAATTATTTCATGATTCTGAAACTACTTCATCATGTGATCTACTGTGTATGATATAACAGTCTACTAAAAGTTTAGCAGTCTACTAAAAGTTTATCACACTGTGGAGAATACTTTCAATACATGCATAGGTGTTCAATTTGTACCTCAATGGACTTAAGTTTCTTACGTATTTCTAAAATTATAGTGTTTCTGTTTCTTGTTGACCCGTCTGATATACAGACACTTAAATTTGCAAATTACATCTCACTGTTATTGAAATGAAGTTTTAGCCACCATTCTGTATAAGCCACATTCATTTTAGAAGTGTTTCAAATATATCACTTTATCAGCATGGTGATTTTTCAAGAATTTCCTTGTTATTCTTGTTGATTGTTGGTCTGTCTTTGCGATATACTAGAATAATATTTCAATATTCAGTGTTAAAGTAAAAGTGACTGGAGAGAGCTGGTTAATCACCAGTATGCTCCATTCAGTTGATTGTCTGTCAATTACACAGATGTGTACGGCATCGAAAAGGTATAAAAAGATACCCTGTAATTCAAAACAAGGCCACAAGGAACAATTTGTGGCACAAAGCTTTGTAATTAAATCTTCGATGAACTTGCCCTTTTGATGAAACTAGATTTTTTGAAATGAAAGATGTTGTTTACTACATAAAAAGGAAATTTAAGTTGTGAAACTGGTGAGGTAGTTAGGTACTTATTTCTTATATTGTTGTGTTGTAGTCTTTAGTCTGAAGACTGCTTTAATGCAGCTCTCCTAGCTACTCTATATTGTGCAAGACTCTTCATTTCCGAATAACTACTGCAACCTACATCCTCCTCAATATGTTCACTGTACTCATTCCTAAGTCTCCCTCTACAAATTTTATCCCCCACACTTCTCTCCAGTACTAAATTGGCAATCCCTTGATGTCTCAGAATGTGTCGTATCAATCAATCCCTTCGTTTAGTCAAGTTGTGTCATGAATTCTATTCAGCGCATCCTCATTATTTACATGAGGTATCCATCTAATCTTCAGCATTCTATTGTAGCACTACATTTCAAACGTTTCTGTTCTCTTCTTGTCTAAAAATGTTTCTTGTCTATGTTTCCCTTCTACACATGGTGGTGCTCCACACAAGTACCTGCAAAAAAGACTTCCCAACATTTAAATCTATGTTCAGTGTTAAAAATTTCTCTTCTTCAGAAATTATTTTCTTGCAATTGCCAGTCTACATTTTATATCCTCTCTACTTTGGCCATCATCAGTTATTTTGCTGCCCAAATAGCAAAATCGTCTGCTACTTTAAGTATCTTATTTTCTAATCTAAATCCCTAAGAATCACTGTCAATATTACTCACTGTCATTACTGAAATCAGTGTTTTTTTTTTTTTTTTTTTTTTTTTTTTTTTTTTTTTTTTTTTTTTTTTTTTTTTTTTTTGCGTCACATGGTTTACGTCACACAACTTTCAATGCACAATAGTGTCCACTGTAAAATGACTTTAGAATATTATATGTTTATGCTGTGATTAGAATGTTTAAGGAGGGGAATAAATGTTTCACATTAAACATTAATGTAGTAAATTACATTTTCTATATGCTGTTAACCTGGCAATGGCCTTACCGCAGTGGTTACACCGGTTCCCGTGAGATCACCGAAGTTAAGCACTGTCGGGCGTGGTCGGCACTTGGATGGGTTATCATCCAGGTCGCCACGCACTGTTGCCATTTTTCGGGGTGCACTCAGCCTTGTGATGCCAATTGAGGAGCTATTCAACTGAATAGTAGTGGCTTCGGTCAAGAATACCATCATAACAATCGGGAGAGCAGTGTGCTGACCCTACGACCCTCCTATCCGACACGGTGGTCGGATTGTCCCAATGGGCCACTTGTGGCCTGTAGACGAAGTGGTTTATATGTTTTTGTTCGCTACTGCTGCCTGGTGGCTGAACATGTTTACTTTATGATGTACTGCACAGTGGGAACCAGTTTGGATTCTGATGTTGACTAAGATGCTTTACACTCTGACTAGATACTATGTGTCCATTAGATTTGTCCCATCCTTTTAATGTTACTTCTCTTTACAACAGATTTGCTCAGAAAACGGTGTTAAAGTAAAATGTGTAATCAAGAGCAATAATAATACTAAAATATAGCAACCATGACAAGAGTGTATTATTGAGCCAAACATGGTTGCAGACTGGCTAAAAGATTTTTTGTCTAAACTAATGAAATTTGTTAATTGTTTCAACTTTTATTATCAATATTCTTCTTAAAGTGATACTGGCCCAGAACAGAAAGAACTGACTATGACATTTGTTATGAAAAGTTGTATCTGCTAGAACTAGTATTTTTCTTCATAGCTAAGTTTAACTCAAAAAAATTAAAACCATCATACAGTCTGGTAGACAAATTCATCAAAAACAATAAATATTGTAGGTACTACAGAGGTTAATATCACATTTGATTAATACATGTAATGTGAAACAACACTGAAAATGTTTATTTCTATATTAATTTCTTTACACAATGATTACGTATGTTCATCTTGTGGTGCAATTTTATGCAATGGAAACTTTCATTCTGAAAAATGAATTGCTTCACAGTAATATTCCACATGACATTATAAAGCTGAATATATGTCACCTAGATTCATTAACCTATCAACTCATTATCCATTTCATAACAGAAATAGTATTGATGTTTCCCAAACTCTTATTGCTTTCTAGTATGGCAATAAAAACAGTTTCTCCAAATATTTTATCATGTACAATTTTAGAAATGTTATAATTAGTGTTTGAAAGCAAAGAATGTGAAGAGAAAAACATTACAAATATAAAGCTTCTGACAAAGCAATCTCCCCGATGCCTGCCTAAGGTGGGGTTAATACAGACAATCTTTGCTTCCAGCTGTTTGACTCTGACTGTAGAATTGTAAACATGTGCTTGTAGCTTTTGCAGTGTTATTAGCAATAAAGTGTCTTTTGTCAACCATCTTTTCAGGTATATGTAATTCTTTTAATTTCCCTGTGGCTGTAGCTATAGTGGTGACCCCGGAGCACAGTGTATTTGTTACCTTGTAAAACAATGATCATGAGTGCAATCTGCAAAGCGTTTTCACATGCTCAGATGCAAGTCTAATAAATGAAAATGCAATTATGATGTATTGTGTGACCAACATTTTCAATGGTATTGGTGGCTGTGAACAATACCCTAAACAACAAGACTTATTCAGTGATTTTGTGCCACACAGTCATAGTGCACTGGAGCAACAAAACTTTATTCCAGCAGTTTCTTACGACAGACACTCACACACATTATCATGTTCCATTTGCACTAGTCACTGGATATGCCAGCCCATTTTAATTATGCAGCCCCACAAGGTTTCATTTACCAAGCTTGTGCATGTGAAATATTTTTAAGTGCTTTATCTGAAAACTACCTTGAGCAGTTAAACAGAAAACCGACTCGTGGCGATAACATATTAGACCTTCTGGTGACAAACAGACCCGAACTATTTGAATCAGTTAATGCAGAACAGGGAATCAGCGATCATAAAGCGGTTACTGCATCGATGATTTCAGCCGTAAATAGAAATATTAAAAAAGGTAGGAAGATTTTTCTGTTTAGCAAAAGTGACAAAAAGCAGATTTCAGAGTACTTGGTGGCTCAACACAAAAGTTTTGTCTCAAGTACAGACAGTGTTGAGGATCAGTGGACAAAGTTCAAAACCATGGTACAATATGCGTTAGATGAGTACGTGCCAAGCAGGATCGTAAGAGATGGGAAAGAGCCACCGTGGTACAACAACCGAGTTAGAAAACTGCTGCGGAAGCAAAGGGAACTTCACAGCAAACATAAACATAGCCAAAGCCTTGCAGACAAACAAAAATTACGCGAAGCGAAATGCAGTGTGAGGAGGGCTATGCGAGAGGCTTTCAATGAATTCGAAAGTAAAGTTCTATGTACTAACTTGGCAGAAAATCCTAAGAAATTTTGGTCCTATGTCAAAGCGGTAGGTGGATCAAAACAAAATGTCCAGACACTCTGTGACCAAAATGGTACTGAAACAGAGGATGACAGACTAAAGGCCGAATTACTAAATGTCTTCTTCCAAAGCTGTTTCACAGAGGAAGACTGCACTGTAGTTCCTTCTCTAGATTGTCACACAGTTGACAAAATGGTAGATATCGAAATAGACGACAGAGGGATAGAGAAACAATTAAAATCGCTCAAAAGAGGAAAGGCCGCTGGTCCTGATGGAATACCAGTTCGATTTTACACAGAGTACTCGAAGGAACTTGCCCCCCTTCTTGCAGCGGTGTACCGTAGGTCTCTAGAAGAGCGAAGTGTTCCAAAGGATTGGAAAAGGGCACAGGTCATCCCCATTTTCAAGAAGGGACGTCAAACAGATGTGCAGAACTATAGACCTATATCTCTAACGTCGATCAGTTGTAGAATTTTGGAACACGTATTATGTTCGAGTATAATGTCTTTTCTGGAGATTAGAAATCTACTCTGTAGGAACCACATGGGTTTCGAAAAAGACGGTCATGTGAAACCCAGCTCTCGCTATTCGTCCACGAGACTCAGAGGGCCTTAGATACGGGTTCACAGGTAGATGCCGTGTTTCTTGACTTCCGCAAGGCGTTTGACACAGTTCCCCACAGTCGTTTAATGAACAAAGTAAGAGCATACGGACTATCAGATCAATTGTGTGATTGGATTGAGGAGTTCCTAGATAACAGAACGCAGCATGTCATTCTCAATGGAGAGAAGTCTTCCGAAGTAAGAGTGATTTCAGGTGTGCCGCAGGGGAGTGTCATAGGACCGTTGCTATTCACAATATACATAAATGACCTGGTGGATGACATCGGAAGTTCACTGAGGCTTTTTGCAGATGATGCTATGGTGTATCGAGAGGTTGCAACAATGAAAAATTGTACTGAAATGCAGGAGGATCTGCAGCGAATTGACGCATGGTGCACAGAATGGCAATTGAATCTCAATGTAGACAAGTGTAATGTGATGCGAATACATAGAAAGATAGGTCCCTTATCATTTAGCTACAAAATAGCAGGTCAGCAACTGGAAGTAGTTAATTCCATAAATTATCTGGGAGTACTCATTAGGAGTGATTTAAAATGGAATGATCATATAAAGTTGATCGTTGGTAAAGCAGATGCCAGACTGAGATTCATTGGAAGAATCTTAAGGAAATGCAATCCGACAACAAAGGAAGTAGGTTACAGTACGCTTGTTCGCCCAATGCTTGAATACTGCTCAGCAGTGTGGGATCCGCACCAGGTAGGGTTGATAGAAGAGATAGAGAAGATCCAACGGAGAGCAGCGCGCTTCGTTACAGGATCATTTAGTAATTGCGAAAGCGTTACGGAGATGATAGATAAACTCCAGTGGAAGACTCTGCAGGAGAGACGCTCAGTAGCTCGGTACGGGCTTTTGTTAAAGTTTCGAGAACATACCTTCACCGATGAGTCAAGCAGTATATTGCTCCCTCCTACGTATATCTCGCGAAGAGACCATGAGGATAAAATCAGAGAGATTAGAGCCCACACAGAAGCATACCGACAATCCTTCTTTCCACGTACAATACGAGACTGGAATAGAAGGGAGAACCGATAGAGGTACTCAGGGTACCCTCCGCCACACACCGTCAGGTGGCTTGCGGAGTATGGATGTAGATGTAGATGTAGATGTGCAACAGGGGCATAATACCTGTGGGATTTAGTTCAGACATGGACTTGTAATATCTCTTTATATTCTACTAATTATCCCTGCACAATTCTATGAGTGAATTACGTTTCCTACTTGACCATCTATATACTTGCAGAATCGATGCACAGAGTAGTACAGTACTATTACTATTCCATGAGCGCATAATTACTCTTTGTAATATTCTCTCTGGTGTGTTGGGGGGAATTCTAGGATCTTTTCCATGCCAAATAGCCGCATTGAATAACTGTAATCTTGCTATTGAGATTACTGGGAGAAAGAGATTGAAAATATCTTGTATGCTACTCAAGAAACTATATACACAGCATTTACATGAAAGGTGTGTAAGGCATTTCATTATACATGTATCCTCTAATTGGAAATTTGCACGGAGGTGTCGTTTCATTGGTAATCAGAAGTAAACTTCTGATGAATTGGGAATGAACCTACAATTATTAGATCCAAGAGCTCCATTATTTCATCAGATAATTAAACTCTATCAAAGCAAACTTTCTGCTTGATCTGAGGTTTCCCGACTGACTACGCAACGCAAGAAAACCAAGACATTATATTTACACAGGATTGCAGGTCGCTTTGAATCATCGAGACTGTGGACAAGTAGAGTCATCATCTGATTCTGATTAAACAAGTAAAGCTTAATTATGACTTTCTTGATTGACTGTGATGACTGTGATATGGCTGCTTATGAATGAGATCATCAATAAAATACTAATAACTAACTTTCCTCCTCACCAGCAACCAGTATAAAAACAATATTAATTAAAATTATAGACTGATTCCTAAACTCCCAGTTTTCCAACTTAACCATGTAGCCACATAGTTCCACATTGCAAAAAGTGATCCTACAAAGCCACATAATTATAGAGGACAGATCAAAATCCACAGCATTATTGAGCAACATCTCCCGAGTATGTGTATTTGATTAATGACATCATGAGTGCCCCTTGTATTATCAGCAGATATGAGACAGCTATAGGTGGCCTCCTACAATGCTTCACTGAAATACTGTGACAACGGCTATGTGAAGCTTTGTATGAAAAGAAGAGTGGTCCACAGACATCTTTGCATTTTTGGCGATATCTGCAAGCAACAGTGGACCCTAGTGAGATGCTAGATGTTGTACTGTGATCTGTTTGGATGCTATGATTACCTCTCTAACTACAGTTAATGCTAATTTTTAGGGAACAGGACCTGACTTATATTAAGCTAAATTTGGCAGACAGACTTTATGCATTCTGGCAGAGTTAAGCCAGCCACCCAACCATGGCAGCTATGACTGTGCAATGACACTAGACACTGGGCCAGGACGGGTGCTGCTAACAGCAACTGACCACAGGACATTGATCTACAGATGTGCGACCCACTCTCCAACTGTAAACAATAGCAATGTGACAGACGATGCAGGGGCTTGGCCTTGTCATTTCTGGTTTAACACATGCTTCAGCAGCAGAGTGTAGAAATGTTCAGCTCCTATCCAGTTCCCAGAATATGAAGGCAGCCCATAATAGGCACAAATGCCTGCCCAATGAAATCAAGATGCCTACACAATGACACTAAACCAGTTTGGCTGTTCCTACATGTGACACCCAACTCACATGTCAAAGAAGCAGTTCTTAGTGAATACAGGATTGGCAGTCAGTGTCAAACCAGGCAGAATGCGGCCATCAAAAGCAGGACCTTCTCACAGAGAGCAGTTAATGACACATCAGTGGAGCAAATCATAACTGTCAAATTAATGGTAGATCACAGACTGGCAACAAAGTGCACGTGGAAGTTCATAATAGCAAATGTGTATGAACTGATCATAGGAGCTGATTTCCTTCAAAATTTTCACCTTGAGTCATATCTAATGACAAAAGTACTTAGGCAAACCACTGCAAGTGAATTTATACACAGATACCCTGATTTCAAGGAAGAACTTCATGCACTGAATGTACAAATTTCTCCTCCAACAGGCAAACTGAACCATGTACTCTTGGATGTAACTGCAAAATACAAAGCAGTCAAGCATGAAAGAATTAAACTATCAGAGGAGAATGCAGCATTTAAAACTTCAGTACAGACAGTAGAAGAAGAACTATGCAAGACACAAACATATCTCATGAAACTAGAACATGAACAGCTACAGCACTACACACTTCAGCATCAAAAGAAACATCGTACATCACAGCAGCCACTGCAACAACCACATTCGAGCACATCATGCCAAGAGCAACAGCCACAGTCCTCATGGTATGTTCATATCAGTCAGTGCCATAATCAAAGTGTGTAAGTACCCCATTGCATGATACTTATACCAAACAATTGCTCTGTACACACGGTTCACAGCTGGGAGTGAAACATGATACTGTACACCATATACACATTACATCTGAATCAGTGGTGCATTTTAAAGTGTGGTGTGTAGCACCAGACAAGACTTTATGTGGCTAAAACTGGGACAGATGAGCTGCTGTATGAAGAAATAGTGTGGCTAGCAGACAGTTCATTGGCCTCATCCACAAATTTAATACCAATAGATGATGGTTCATAAAGACCTTGCGGGGTTATTGGGCTCTGAATGCACGTAAAATACACTTTAAGTATCCAATTCTGAATATCCAAGACATTTCATATGTGTTGGCATGTGCCACCATTTTGAGCAGAATAGACTGCAAGAAAGTATATTTGTGAAACCCTATGATGAGCAGAGATGGGCCAAAAGTGGCTGTAATCATCCTGTTTGGACCCTGCAAGTTTTCTTTATGCCCTACAGGTTAAAAATGCTATGCAAACCTGTGAGAACTTCACTGATAAGCTATTTATCAAATTTCAATTTTGTTTTTCTTACCTAGATGACATCCTAGTTTTCTCAGCTTTCCCCAATGAACACATGGAACACATGGAACACCTCTGCAAGGTATTTAATCAACTAGAACTACTTGACATAGTCATAAATGAACACAAATACCATTTCTGACAACCAGAAGTCATTTTCCTAGACCACCTAGTAAATCAGCAAATATCCACCCCAGGCAGGAACATATAGAATTTTTCAAGCACTACCTAGGCCTTCCAATTACCAGGAACTAATGAGATTTCTAGGGGAAGCAAATTTCGACAGGAATCCTTTACCTTGGACAGCAGCACTTGTAGTATGATTCACTGATGTCCTTGTAGGAAGAAACAAAAGGGGAAACAACCAACTGATCGATGGTCGAATCCTGATGGACCTGTGCCACTGCAATTGTAATTGATGATGTTAGGTCAACATGTGAACATGTAGGGATGGTCTGCTGTGGTGCTCCATGCTCAACAAGTTACAGCAAATGGTGTGCTCCAAAATACTTGTGCAAGCACTCTTCTGGCAGAGATGCCACAGATCACCATCTATCCTACTTTACAGAGCAGACAAGCCTCTGAACCCCACATTCTGTGAACAGTTGTGAGCATCCCACCATTTAATGCCTAATGGTAGTTTCACTGTCCTTTTAACTCTTCCCATAGATGCTCACAATAAAAGCATGTGAACATTTGACCAGCTTCACCATTTTGGAGACACTCCTTGACAGGCTCTGCATAATAATAATCTGCCCTTTGTCAAAGTCACTTATCTCACTGAATTTCCCCATTTGTGGCTAATATCTGCACTAGGGTGATCCCCCATCCATGCCTGCTCTGCTTACATACTTTTGTCAATGCATCACATTCCTGCAATGCCACTAGGTGGCATCCTATGTCAGCAGTAGTGGTAGTGGTAGTGGTAGTGGTCATAATGTTTTGGCTGTGGTGTCAGAAACATCATTATTGGCTGACACATGAATGGAGGATTACACTTCTGAGAGATGCATATTGTTTTAACTTTGATTATGATTTTCATCAGATATTTAGGAATATAGAAGCCTGGTCATTTATAGGAATATCATGAAAAGTGACCAGTTTTGTGGTAGAGAGGGAACTTTTGAGAATGCATCATGGTGGATGGACAAAAATACGTATCTCTGTTTGCAGTCAGAGGGGCAGAGAGAATTAATGCCACCAAATGCGTGGCTTTTCAGCTGTGAAATCAGTCTAGTCTTCCTCTCCATTGCAGACAATTCCCATCCTCATCACATTGCTCCTCATCATCATCACCATCTCACTCTTTTCCCACACCATGTGAGGTCAGCGTGGCATTGCTGGATCCTTCTCCTCCATAAATGTCTATCCACTGCTTCTTCTCTGAGCCATCCTTTCTCCCTAGGTCCCCTGCTACCTTGTCCTTCCATCTCACTATTGGTCTTCCATTTCTCCTTGGTTTTCAATTTCTAGGTCTTCAATTCTTCTCCCTACTTAGTACTCCCCTCTCCTCTGCATATGTCCATACCATCTTAGCCTTCTTTCTTGGATCTTCTTCCATATGGGCCCCACTTTCACTGTTCCCCTGATGCACTCATTTGTTAGTGTATCATTTCATGTCAACCCACTCATCCACATTAACATTCTTATTTCTTCCACTTCCATCTTTTTCTCTTGGGCTTTTGTAATTGGCCAAAATTCTACCAATTCCTGTAGGTAATCAAAAACAGTACATTCCAACATAGCCAAATTTCATAGCATCATGTAGCTATCAAAACAACAGTTTGTTTTTATTCCATCTTTTAAGTAGTCAGACAACATTCAAAATAGCCAATACACAGTTTGAAAGAGAGGAGGAAACATTTATGTCAGAGGCACTCTCACTGTTTGACAAATCACAGTTATGTATATCTGCACACAGGAACAAACTCTCTGTTCAGTGCAAAATCCAAGAACAATAAAGTGTGAAAACTCTCACATAATTACAGCACCTCTAATTAATGAACATTGTGACTGAGTTGTGATGTGATCAACAAGTACTGTGAACTAATATTGTCACTAGATTAAATTGTGCTGAACTCAATGATTTGCCTTCTGGACTGTCTTAAATGTAATACAAAAGTATAATTGTCTTTAGAAAATTACTTAAGGGCTGTGCTAAATTTGAATTGTGTTGTGATAAATGAGAACTGTGATATTTTTGCGTAAACAGGGACACTGTTTGGCACCACATTGAAAGAAGTTACTTCAAGATCTAGTCGTGAGTGCTGGCAGGTAGACTTGAAATAATTAACTTTTATATAGTAAAAACTGGACACAGCAGTTAATAAGTGAACTTCACAAGAATAATTTGCTTGCATTAACATCATCATAAATATGGTGTTATCTATATCAATGAAAAGATACCATCAGAAATACAGTTAGATTTTCATCTCTGTGTTGACCAAGACTGGTACTGCCAAGGAGAGGATAGACTATTTCTGTCGCAAATGGAAGTTTACTTCTATTTCCAAACAGAATCATTTCCTCTGGTCACAAGAGTAGTGAGAGAACTAATTCAAGAACTTTAATGATGCCACCAATACATTATGAGTAAATATATTTTATACCTAAATAAGTTTGTTTATTTTTGCTAGCATATGCAGGTTCATGTTTTGGCACTCCTAATGTTTTGTGCAACTGTGTACTGAAACAAAACAAGATGTCTAAATATGCTTTAACATCACCATTGTAACTCAGTATGGTTCTGCATCTACAACTGCTACAACTAGATACACACTCTGCAAGTCACTATACATTGAAGGGTAAAGTGAACTAGGTACCTTTAATAGTCAGTTCGTTCCCTGTTCCACTTGCAAATAGAGCAGGGGAAAATAACCTATCTATATACCCTCATATGAGCTCTAATTTCTCTCATTGTATCTTTGTGGTCCTTATGCAAAATGTATATTGGCAGTATTTTAATTGTTCTGCAGACAGCTTCAAATAAGGATTCTCTAAATTTTCTCAATAGTTTTTCATAAAAAGAATGGTATCATCCTTCCAATGATTCCCAGCTGAGTTCACGAAGCGTCTCCATAATGACAGCGTGTTAACTGAACCTACTTCTAACATATCTAGCAGCCTGCCACTGAATTGCATCAATTTCTTCCTTCTTAAACCAACAGAATAACAACTGTGTGGTCAACTCACACGTTATCTTGAAAAATGTTCAATGTGCATTTTGTACTGCACATCATAAAAAGTACTTTGTAAGTAGTGCATTTTCTAACACAGAAAAAGCATGAAATAATGTATTTGTGAATTGAACTAACATGAAACTTTGTGAAATGCCATCACTTCAGCAAAAGAAAATAGATATGTTCAACACTGATATTCTTCACAGGTTTACAGCTGCATCATGTTGTCATCTAGACACAATATTTTGGCGGACCAGCTGGCCATCATCTTCAGGTGAGTTAATGCTCATTCACTGCCTTGATGGAACTCAATTGCAGCCACAATGATGGAAACCTTTATACACCATGGACAGAGCACCATGCATGCGCAAGATGATGGACAGCACCTCCTGGCAGCAAGTACATATGTTCAAGATTGAGAAGTTACAAAAAGCCAGAACATTTGACACTTGAATAAAGATTGTGTTGCAACGTACAGTACTGTGAGAGGTTTGTACACAAACATCGTGAAGGCAAATTTACTTTCAGAGAGAGCCAGAACTGAAAAATGATTAATGTACAACATGCTGGTTAAAAACTCAGATAAAGGGGAATGAGACAAATTGTAGTTTGATTTCCAAAATGCTGTGTGAAGGTGCTGCTGACTGCATGACAGTCTGCAGAATAAACCAGCATCAAGTTCATATTGTTTTTTGCAGTAATCAGAAAAAGCAGCTCACAGAATACAAAATGCTGACAACAGTTTGGCAACACACATAGCATAATTCTAGGAACTTCTTTGGTTTGCACAAAATTTATGTCATTTGAGTGACTCTTTTCTTATGGATAAATAAATAAATGGTGAAGTTCCTGGATACATTGTCAGAAGCATACGATTTGCTGCATTAAGCACAGTGGGCAAAAGTAACTTTTAAAATTTGGTTGCTGTATTGGCATCTTATGAAACATGTCATCAGCAACATAATATTTTGGGGAAAGAAGAAACTTTAGCATTAGTGGTACCAAAATCAAATAAAAAGTCACACAATAATTAGATTTGTGCATTGTAAAAATAAATTTTCTGGTAAAAATTTAAAATTATCTTAAATGCTTTAAATGCAAACATGTGAGACGCACTAGTGATGTAAGAACAATAGGTTATTTGACTAATTTTGAACAATTACCAGAACCTGAGAAAAATTTTCTTGTTGGTGAATCTACAATGACTGCAATAAGAAAATAAATGAAAAACTGAAAGCAAATGTTGATGACACAAAGGAGAATGCATAATGGAAAATGTTACTTATATTATCGTTGTGAAAAGAAACATGCTTTCTGTCTCATCTGCTGTAAGCCAGTTAGTGTACTCCTGTTCCTTAAGCTCTTTATTTTAATTTAGGGTGGACAGCCATTTGGGATGGTGATCTTAATCAAGACATTTGGGGAACAATGATCGCAGATTTTGTAAGAAAAACTGGATGGAAGGAAAGAATGTTAACGATTAGTATTCCACTGGCAATATCAGTATTAAAAGCAGTGTAAAACTCAAAATCACTGAGAATGGGAAAGTAAGCTGGTTGTGTTCTGTTCAAAGGAAACATCCCAGTATTAAACTTAAAGAATTTAAAGAAAAATTAAGTCCAAATGATGAGTTATCAATTTTTATTTTTATCATGTCAAGTACCTAATGTAATAACTATGCAAAATTAGTATATCAGGACAAACATAATATGGAGCAACTGTGGAAACAAAAAGATATTACCGTTTCTACTGAAAATGAATTATGTGAAACTTGGGCTGAAGATAACAGGAACAGAGCAGTTTTCCTTCATTTAATTGGTAGAGTAAGCTTCAATGTGTAGTTGTTCATGTGTGTGATTGTTGTCCCATGGAATAGCTTTCACTGGGTAACATGATGTCAGCTCTGTTTAATGAAGAAGCATGTATGCAAGACCAAAGCATAATTGTAAATGAACTTTTATACACAGCAATTTAAATGGCTCTTTGGAGTATTGCCATGTTATGTGTTGCATGAAATTATATGCAGACGTCAGTGAATGGCATGCTCAGGTCACCAGTTCTAGCCAAACCACCAGCAGTTATTTGTTTTATTTAGTATTCATCATTTCTGAAATGTTCTCAAAATTTCATAAGTTTGTAATGTTTGTGTAATGCAGAAGTGCATTTTGCTATTGTCTGTACATTGGTGTTTGTAATAAATGAACTTCCAGTACTAAACATTAATTTTAATGACAACCCTGCTATTGGATTTAGACTTGGCTGTAATTATTTTTGTGAATTGTTTGGTGCAGACTTCAGGCACATCAAACATCATCACTATAGTTCCAATTAGGCAATATAAAAGTCATTGCCTACATGGGCAGGAACTGGAATATAAGCAGTACATTGTCCCCAAGGTTTGAATATTGAAGAAACCAATGGATTCCAAAACTGCAGTATGCAAGGTGGACATCAAGCATCCAAGAGTGTCTTTCAGACAAGCTGATCAGAAACAGATGAAAGTATTCAACTGAGTTATCACACACAACAGATGGGATGACATTATGTGTTCAGCAAATGTGTACTTTTACATGGATGGTACAGCCCAGCAGTGGTTTGAAAGTAATGAAGAGGAGTTTATTAGCAGGGAGAAATTCAAGCTGAACTGAAAAAAATATTTGGTGATAATAAGCAGCAAATCTAATTAGCGGAAGAATGATTTATGGGCAGGGTCCAAGGTCATGCGGATACAATAAAGTCTTACATACAAAACCTTTCAGCCCTATGTCAAACTGTGAATCTGATATGACAGAACATGCCACAGAGAAAATGGCAAGTTATTGATAACTGCTATGCTGCAAGACATCAACTATTACAATAGTCAACTGCATACAATTATAGTTGACCTGTGGGACAAAGCTCATTACTGTACCTGGGAAGACATCACTCCTTAAGATAACATAGCTGCTCCTTATTGCCATACAGATGTAGTGGTCACACATCTAGTTGCTGAATCCAGGAAAACTAAATGAGGCAATCAGCTATGGAGGAGAGGATGCCACAGATGGAAATTCTTCATGGAACACAGTTACCAAGATATCAGGTACCCTCATAGACATCATTATTAATGGCCAACATGTTTGGGTTGTAGTTGACTCAGAGGCTTCTTTTCCTGTAATGTCAATGCTTATCATTGCCAACTCAAGGAAACAGATTTGTACTGATGATCACAAATGGGAAATATGTCCAGCTGACTGCTATGTGTATTGCAATAACTGCCAATGAGAGCCATAGGTCTTTGACTTTGTCATTTTAGCAGAATGTAGTCATAATGTTATTCTTGGCCGAGACTTCTTACAGGCATCACAATTAGTCACAGCCTGTGGAAGATCATATATGAAGATCAGTGACAAAACTATTAAAACAAATAACCATAACAAAGAGTGGTCTGGATAGTTGTTGGCCACTGGAGATGTTATCCCACCATCATAAATGAGATGAGTTCCAGTTAAACTAGATGCTCAATCTAGATGCTCAGTTAAACTGTGAAGCTTTTGTCAACTGCAAAAAGCTACTCAGGCTCAGAAAAGAAATCTATATACCAGTGACAATTGTAAGCATTACAGGAGGTCAAGGAGAGCTTTGGATAACTAATTTTCACCAAAAATCTCTCTAAAGGTATGTGGGTCAGGGCATTCAAACCAGTTCAGGACAGGCAGTTCACTGTGCTCAACAAAGACTCATGCTCTGCTAACACTGCAGACAATGCAGAGGAGAAAGCTACTACAGAAGTGATATGAAGATCTGGTCTGATGAGGGAGCAATATCAATGAGTGTCAGTAAGTCTGCATCAGTTTTCAGATTCTTTCAGATCTAGAGTGGAGAAAAGAAAGGCGAAGTAGTCCATAGTTAAGATGATATAAAGAGTTGGGATTATTCATCAATTATCCAGCACTCATATCGTGTCACAAGCTGAATGATGCATGATTTATCAGCTATGGACAGGCAGACAGACTGCAGGAGAATCACATTGACAAGGCTGGCTAAGACAAGACTGACATCATAACTCCTTATGGCATCTATGAGTTCAAATTTATATCCAGCCACCTTAAACTTATGACAGACAATCAAACTTTTAACCTTAAACAGATAACATGTCTTTGCTATCTGGTTGAAACTGTAATTTTTTCCAATACATTTGAAGAACACATCTCATCTGACAAGCATGTTGAAGTGTGATCAGACTGCAGGCCTCCTGCTTAATACAGAAAAGTTTCCCTCCATCACACAAGAAATAAAAAACTTGGGGCACCTACTAAATGGTGGCTGAGTCTGTCCTGATCCAGAGAAAATCAGAGCAGTCACAGATTTTCTGACTAATTCACACAATTTTTTCTGTAAGGAGTTTTCTCAGAATTTGCTCATACTAAAAGAGATTTATAAAGAATTTTTGTGACAAGCCACATCCCTTTCAAAGAACTACTGCGGGGAGATCCCAAATTTTCCTGAAACAAGGTGTAAGAAAGATATTTCCTTGTCATTTAGGAGATGCTAACATATTCTCAAGTGCTTGCATGATGAAAATGTCAAGACAGAACTTCATACCACTGCTAATGGTTATGGTATGGGTGCAGTTGTAGTGCAAATCCAGAAAGGCAGTGATAAAGTAATAGTTTAAGCTTCCAGAGTAGCCTCTCACATGTGAGAAAGAGTGCCTTGCAGCTGTTTGAGCCATCAAGTGGTTCCAGCTGTATTTATATGGCAAACCATTCACCATAGTCACAGACAACAATTCTCTTTGCTGGCTTACTATCCTGAAGCATACATTGGATTGACTGTTGAAATGGACTACATCACAGTGGTATACAAAAACAAACATTAGGATTCTGAGTGCTTTTCAAGGAATCCTTTTGATGTAAACAGCAGAGTGGACAAAATTTCAGTCATCACAGTATTAATGACATTGCTGCTGAACAGAGGGAAGATCAAGCTTTTCTAAACAGCATAGAATTCTTAAAGAAAGAGGAACTGACCAAAGGAGAATTCCAGTTAATAAACTGAATAATGTATGAAAGAATCTACAATCTGGTGGGGTGGAAATAGTAGCTTGTCATCCCAGCTCACCTATGATCAGTTATTGTGTAGTTTTTCCATGAACTCCAACACTTGGGGACATCTGGGGTTCATGAAGGGTCTAAACAGAATCAGATGCATGTATCACCAGCCAGGTCTCAACTGCTCAGTTAGACACTTTGTGAGCCACCATAATGAATGCAAATATGTGCTGCAGTTACCTCCGGGGTATCGGATACCACCTGCCTGCAGCAGAACCATTCCACTGAACTGGAGTCAACCTCTTGTGGATGTTGACATATGGAATTAATGGATAACAGTCTACATTTACTACCTCATCTGCTATGCTATCAACCAATCTGTGCCAACTGCTGAAGCTCCAGAAATTCCTAGGTTCCTTGTTAACAACATAATTCTGAAGCATATGGCACACTGAGTGATGAATTCTGAATGTGGAAAAGTTTTCAAGTTGAGACTAATATCAGAGCTAATTTCATTTTGCAACATCACACACAGAGGATGATAACCGCCTACCCCCACAGACAAATAGTCTCAAAGAATGCTTTAAGAAGACACTGGCAGAAATGCTCTTGATGTATGTTGATGTTGAAGAGAGATGGGAATGCAATACTGAATATCATGACATTTACATATAACACTGTGGAGCAAGACACTGCAGGCTCCACACCATCCTTTCTGCTTCATGACTTTGAGGACAAAATGTCAGTGGACACAATATTCCTGTTCAACTGGATGATACTCAGGATGACTAATTAGAACAATTCATCACCAGGAACATAGAAGCAAGACAGTTGACTCACATACAGGACCTGGATGCCCAGCACCAACCAGTGAGATACAGTTTGGGAGACTTGGAATCAATTTTTATGTCTGTGTGGAAGGTGGGAGTATCAGAAACTACTACTTTGGGCCATATCATATTCTTCATTTCTTGTTGGATGTCACATACAAAGTTGAGGATTTTGACCCTTCATCAAGAAGACAAAAATGGAGAGACCTCATCCATGTCCTCCATACGAAGTTGTACTACAGTTCTGGGGCACTGATCGACATGGCGGCTTCTCATTCAAGGAAACTGAAGATCCATTCTATGATCAATGACCAGGAAGCTTTGACAGAAGTGGCTATCTTCGATGCTCTCATGGTGAAGAGGATGTAATATGATCACCAGAATGTGAGGATTGATCAATGCTACCATACTGAGGTCCACTGACAAGATTTAGATCCAGGATGGTGCAGTTAGCTTAAGTGAGAACTGTCACAACAGGTTGCTATTTCTTGAGGAGAGGGAACAATGCCATGAGCTATGCTGAATGTAATGTGACATACTGGTTAATATCACTATATGGCATGCAGCAGATTGCCATTTCAAAGCCGAACTTCAGCAATTATTTGTTATTTAGTATTTATCATTTGTGGAAGATTGTCTAAATTTCTTGTGTATGCTTGTATGCTTTTGGAATATTCAGTGTTCACATAAACAACATCATGTTCTGCCCAAATAATTAGTTCTCTACTGTGTGTATATTCAAGTACATAATAAACATTTTTTTCACCGCCAATTTTTACTGTATTAACAACCCTACTTCTAGATTTAGATTTTATGATAGTTACAATGGGGCAATATGAATTTGATGCATCTACAGGAGAAACAGGTGAGAAATTATCAGAAGGAAAGCATACAAATTCTTGATGCAATAATTTACCAGGTGACACAGACTCTCTGTGTCCCCTTGCAACCAAGAGCTGTTGCAGGACGATTGATTTGTGGCTCCAGTTATATGGCTCCCTCCGTGTATAGCGATTTTACGACTATGACTAGTGGGGCCTGAAGAGGGCATCAATGTAATGCCGAAACTGGTAGCACATAGAAGTTCATAAAATAAAATAAACTTTTACAAATCATACAGCTGTTGGTAAATTATTACATCAAGAAGTTCATGCCAGCTAATGTCCCATGATCCATAATGGATCAATGAAAATTGAAAGCATACAAAGGTTTTTGTCTCTAGATCAGAGAAATGTTAAAAGCATTAGCTTATTATAGAGAAATGATTGTGGTAGAAGATGAAGATCCAAAGGAATTTGAAGAGGCCATAAATCTGACTTACTGTTGCAAATGGAAGGAATGTGTGAAAGCAGAAAGTAATTTCTGTTTCAAGTTCTGAGGGTCCAATGTTGTCTCATGTAAGTGAATCAATCCAATGTAATTTTGATGGTCAGTTTCATAAATTTAAGGCTCATCATGGAGGTTATATGTTTCATTCAACAAAACAGTATTGACTATAATGATAAGTAAAGTCTATCACATGTTTTGATACAACCACATCCATGTCAGATGTTTCTGAAAATTAAGATCTTCAGCTAGAACAACATAATGTGAAGGATCCTTGAGATTTTGTAGAGTCCACATCATGCTAATACAGTTTTTATAAATGATTGAAGTATATGGATGCAAAAAGAAAGTCAAAAGTAATGGAATAAATAAATGTTTCTCGTAATTGTAATCAATTTTATCCTCAAAAAGTGAATGTGGACTTCTATGTGCAACATGAAACTATAGACACAAAGAAAGCAATAATTGTGATATATTTCATGGATGGTTTAGTGGAAACTACAAAAAAAGATGATACTTAAGAATTTTTACATAAACTAAAGAGAGCATTCATGATAATTACAGAAAAAAAGAATATTTTCTGCACATATCAGTGAATGAAGGTAATGAATAAATCTTCATAAATCACTAACTGTACATAGAAAATCTTCATAAATCACTAACTGTACATAGAAAATATTTTGATGGGGTAAGGATGGAAAACATATATATGTTTGCTAATCTAAGCAAGGGGTATATACAACTAGGGGAAGCTGAAGAATCGGATATCTAGGAATACACATGTGAGACTTTGTGGGTGTGTAATGTATATGGTTGTTGTAACTGGAACAGACATTTAATATTTTGTGAACTATGAATCATAGTTCATGAAGGAACCATCAGTGAGATGTAAAGCTAGAAATTCACAAATTTAAACAGATGAAGATTTCAGCCTCTTTAAGTATTTTGTGCAAATCTGATTTCTGAGAGGGGAACTAGAGACATTTGTTATGCTGACTTTGCTGGAGAAAAGTCATTAAATCAGTCTGGAAGTAGTGTAGAATCAAAGCCCAGAGGAGGACAGGTTTTGTGGTTTAACAGATATTAGGAAATCCCCAATTCCTTAAGGAATTAAACTTCCTTTTATAAAGTAGTTTCAAAAGTGTGACAACTCGACAAATGAGTTAATGTGTTAAATATTTGATGTCAAACATGTAAATGAGAAAAACTTAAGAAAATGTTTTGAAATTATGTTTAAAGTTTATTGGGAGTCGTTAAGTGCTCTCTTTAATAAACACTGTATGAGTATATGATGGACAATTTGTGCTCTTTTCCAACCAGGAACTAGTTTTACACACATATCTCACTGTTTGTGATGTAATGGCTCCTGAAATATATGTCATACTGTGATATAATTTTGCAGGTACTTTCAGTGATATATGAGGATACTATCAGCAAAATTTGTTGAAATATAGTTATTAGTAAAGAAATAATAAATTAATATGTCATGCGTGGTGCTGAAGTTATACTGCATGAACAGTAAAAATGTAGTAAGTCATAAACATTCTGTGGTGAATGGTATTAAGAAAAAGGTTTGAAATTATGTGTAATGGTTGTTGGAAGACATTAAGAGCTATCATTGTCAAATACTGGATAAATATAGTCTGGGTAATTTGTGTGTCATGAGTTTTCCTACGTCAAGACATAGTAAGTTTCTAACTGTAATATCGTGCTTCTCTTACTGTGTTCAACTTTTAACATAAGGTTGCACCTCTTTATGAGCAGATTATGATAGCATTTTAAAATTTCAAAGTTGGCCAATAATTATATGAAATACTGAAAATGAAATTTTTGTTGCCAGTGGAAGACAATATGTGCAATCTTCAGCAGAGTGTGGGTGATAGTCTATCACGTTACCCAGTTAGCAAAACAGATTAGGATTTTTGGTATCCCTCACTCATAGTGAGGCAGAGTGCATAAAAATGGGTGATGATGTGAAGAAAACAGTTTGATTGTACATATTATCGAACAGAGTTTTTCAAATTAAAAGATTTCACATTCTGGTGATGCTAATGCAACAAAACCAAGTGATTTTCACAGATTTGCTAAGCATGTAAATCTACATTCCAGTTTTCACATGGAATTGTTGAATGTGAAATATTCAATTCAACACATATAAAAGAAAACCAGATTGTTGTGTATATATATAAACACTTCCAAAAACAGCGGTTTTGAATATATAAACTTTCCTGGATGATGCTTTTAAAAGTTAATTTTGTTTCTACAATTGTAAAGAAATGAAAGACATATGGTTGGAGTTGAGAATAAATGTTTTTTTTTTTTTTTTTTTCAAAAAAATCACTTAGGTTATTGTGAAGTTATCAGTATTTAAACCAGTGTCTGGTATTATTTATGCTTTGCATAACTATTCAACACATTTTTTAGCAAAACAAATTAGAATATCAAAACGTTAACTGGCATCTATAGTTTCTCCTGACTCATCTTGTCCTCCTGTGTTTCTAATAAGTCTGTATCAGTTATGTATTTCATACCTAATTATTGTTAGATCTCCAAAGACTATCTTCCGTTTTATCAGTTGTTATTTGTAGATTTGTTTGAAAGACACATACTTTCTTAAAGTCATCACCATGTTGTGTTATCTGGGGGATTATATTAGATTACATGTATTTTTCATTCCACTGGATCCACAGTGAGGAGATCCTCCAGGATATATAACATGTCACAAAACAAAAATATTTAATATTTGTGAACAAAAATAAATATGCTAATGTACCACCCAGAGATCCCAAGAGAAATTATCTTCACTGATGTGGATAAATCTAAAAAGTCTTAAATATATTTCTATTTGTAAGGTAAGAAATGGCTTGTCACAAAATATGTAAATGTTCTGTTCTCTGAGGCCTAATTTATAATGATCACGTTACTTAACTAAATTTTCACAGAGTGAACTAATGCTCACATTCTTGATATTATTAGTAATATATCCACATCAGTTGGTTCTTCTAAAAAATTTCTCAATGAAATAGAAGGAGTTGGCCACCAACAAATTCTTTCTGCTCCTAATAAATAGAAATTTTTAATATTTAAATTTTGTATGACCGCTGGCAAGTTAATGTGTGTTCCTGAATAATGGAGACTTCTGGATGACAGTAAGTAACTTTAAATACTTCTAATATTGTTTCCATGAACTTAGTTGTTGATTTGAAAAGAAACATATTATATACAATAAATTTCAGCAATGAACAAATAAACTCCTGGAAATTGAAATAAGAACACCATGAATTCATTGTCCCAGGAAGGGGAAACTTTATTGACACATTCCTGGGGTCAGATACATCACATGATCACACTGACAGAACCACAGGCACATAGACACAGGCAACAGAGCATGCACAATGTCGGCACTAGTACAGTGTATATCCACCTTTCTCAGCAATGCAGGCTGCTACTCTCCCATGGAGACGATTGTAGAGATGCTGGATGTAGTCCTGTGGAACGGCTTGCCATGCCATTTCCACCTGGCGCCTCAGTTGGACCAGCGTTCGTGCTGGACGTGCAGACCGCGTGAGACAATGCTTCATCCAGTCCCAAACATGCTCAATGGGGGACAGATCCGGAGATCTTGCTGGCCAGGGTAGTTGACTTACACCTTCTAGAGCACGTTGGGTGGCACGGGATACATGCGGACGTGCATTGTCCTGTTGGAACAGCAAGTACCCTTGCCGGTCTAGGAATGGTAGAACGATGGGTTCGATGACGGTTTGGATGTACCGTGCACTATTCAGTGTCCCCTCGACGATCACCAGAGGTGAAAGGCCAGTGTAGGAGATCCCTCCCCACACCATGATGCCGGGTGTTGGCCCTGTGTGCCTCGGTCGTATGCAGTCCTGATTGTGGCGCTCACCTGCACGGTGCCAAACACGCATACGACCATCATTGGCACCAAGGCAGAAGCGACTCTCATCGCTGAAGACGACACGTCTCCATTCGTCCCTCCATTCACGCCTGTCGCGACACCACTGGAGGCGGGCTGCACGATGTTGGGGCGTGAGCGGAAGACGGCCTAACGGTGTGCGGGACCGTAGCCCAGCTTCATGGAGACGGTTGCGAATGGTTCTCGCCGATACCCCAGGAGCAACAGTGTCCCTAATTTGCTGGGAAGTGGCGGTGCGGTCCCCTACGGCACTGCGTAGGATCCTACGGTCTTGGCGTGCATCCGTGCGTCGCTGCGGTCCGGTCCCAGGTCGACGGGCACGTGCACCATCCGCCGACCACTGGCGACAACATCGATGTACTGTGGAGACCTCACGCCCCACGTGTTGAGCAATTCAGCGGTACGTCCACCCGGCCTCCCGCATGCCCACTATACGCCCTCGCTCAAAGTCCGTCAACTGCACATACGGTTCACGTCCACGCTGTCGCGGCATGCTACCAGTGTTAAAGACTGCTATGGAGCTCCGTATGCCACGGCAAACTGGCTGACACTGACGGCGGCGGTGCAAAAATGCTGCGCAGCTAGCGCCATTCGACAGCCAACACCGCAGTTCCTGGTGTGTCCACTGTGCCGTGCATGTGATCATTGCTTGTACAGCCCTCTCGCAGTGTCCGGAGCAAGTATGGTTGGTCTGACACACCGGTGTCAATGTGTTCTTTTTTCCATTTCCAGGAGTGTATGTTGGGAAGAAGTAGCTAGTGCCCCCAGTTCTGTGAACAGTTCTCTGCAGGACATTCTTGAGTTCACACTATAAATAATTCTTACCACACATTTTTGGAGCAAGAAAACATTGGCTTGCCTTGATGAGTTACCCAAAAAAATAATTCTGTATGGCACTATGAAATGAAAGTAAATGTAATCAGTCAGCTTTTTTATTTTTTGTATCACCTCCAGCTGAAAACAATCACACTGTAAACAGACTTGTGTAGACACTTCAGGAATTCTTTGAGATGCTCCACGCAGTTGAATTTATTATTGCAAGCTGCAATCACAAGAATTTGAACTGTCAAATTCTTCTAATTTTTAGTCATCATATTCAGGCCTATACTCATGCACAAACTGGATGTAGTGTGTTTCTTCAAATTTTAATAGCCTAGGCATGAAACAGAATTATTAATCTTCATATTAACCATCCAAAGATTGTAGTGCTGTGTTATCACAAAAATAAGTATTTGAAAACACCATTTCTTCTTATAAATATTCTGTTATTAAAGCAAGATATCACATTTTTGAGACACTAAGGAACTGTCCATCACTCATTCCCACTACTTTTAATTACATTAGTGACAAATTCTTTAAGCATTTCAATAATATCCATATTTGCTCCAATTCTTATGAATCTTTAAATTTCTAGAAGACTTTGCTTGACCTATGTATTCAAAAGGAAATATATACTTGTGAGAACTTCTATTTTTCGTATGAAAGATATGGAATACATTTCCAGAATACATTTTAGAATACATTTCTTGACTAAATGCATGTCATGGCTTCAGTAGTTCTTACCTTGCTTAGTTAATAATCTGGAGCTGGAACTGTTGAACTGACTGTCTTCACCAACTGTGACAGACACTGGATAGCCACCAAAACTGTATGACTTTGACACAGCCAGCCGTAAGGAATTAGCCTTCAGTGTATCTCTTCCTTCAAAAGATTCCACCTTCAGAAGTCTTGTATGCCTGCATTAAAATGTTATTTAGCAACAGTAAGTATTTTAGTGCACAGTTATTCATTCTGTAAATAAAATAATTTTCCTCGTGAGCCTCAGTGACATAAAATATCAAACATTCAGTATGGTGGCAGCCCATTCTCAAAAGAAAAGCAACCATGAATACAAAGATCGGGCTAATGTTGTAGTGCTTGAGTAGATATGATCCTGTGGGAACGACCATGTCTTCCTTTGTCTAGAAAATGGGTTCACCAATACAGTTATGTGAGCATCTAAATTTATACATTCTCTTTGAACCATAACTCAAATTGGTGGTTTTGACATATACATGCTGGAAAAAAGTAGTACACTTTTTCAGAGGTTTCCAATTCACTCAAGATTAATTGTTGCAATAGAGCATGAGAAATGTGTTAAGGAAAGCATTATGTTTGTCATTTATGTTAGCAGCACTATAAACATCCTGCCACTCTTGTTCCATGACGAGGTTTGAAAAACTCTCTGTTGCCATTGGATTAGTTTTGCTACATAGTTTGAAATTATATGGGACATTTGTTTGAGTACAAAAGGCTTCTAGCATTAAAATTTGTGCATCATGGTCTGAAAGGCAATTCATCCTTTTACTATCAGACTACCCATCTAGTAACGCAGAATGAATAGAAATATTGTCTAAGGCTGTGCTACTGTTCCCCTGCATCCAAGATGGAAACAAAAGCAGTCTGCAACAGATGATATGAATTTAAGAGATCTACCAAAATCCTTTTTCTTGCACAATTATTTGCAAAATTAACCCCTGACAAACATGCACAGACTAGACATATGACTGATCACAATGACACTGCATTCGATGATCACATCTTTAGTGAGTTAGTTAGTGGTATATCCTAATATGAACTAAGTTGGTGACAAGAACTCAACATGAGTGAAAATTAAGTCACTGTGGATGCAGAATTATTGAATTTGTTGTAATATCAGCAGTAGTTTTTCAGAAATTATAACTGCAGCATCCACTGGCATTGCAAAAATAACAGTACGAGCAGCTAAAAAACTGCACAAATAATTGGGGCTCAAAAGACAATACCTTCAAGAATGATGGCTTGAGGATTGAATAGCAACAACTCAAATAAAATGGAGTGCTACAACATGTGGCATGTAAATGAGGGCTCCAGGTCCACCATTGCCTATGCTTGCTCTGCCTTCTTCTCGTTTTGATGACCTGAAAGGTCAAAGGAGAGTTGGGAAGTTCACTTTCATTATTTTTTGCTACATTGCCAGGCAAGTTTTATTGTTGACCCCATTCATCAAAGAACAGTACTTTTGTTTTGCTGAAACCACTGAAGACCCTGGTATGTATCTTTCTGATATCTGCAGTTTTCTATCTGAACATTATGGTCAGCAAGTCCTTTACTCATACTGGATAGCTGATTTAAAAGGATGTGGCTAATGATGTTATTTAAAGTGTCAAGACTATGCCATACGAAGACATAAAGCAAATCAGTTTAAAGTCATAATGATGTTCTAAAAACTGCTCAGCCATTTCAGATAGTTCCAGCTACACAAATAGCATTAAGTCATGAAATCGAAATAACCAGTGTCCAGGAACATTATTTTCATGAGTCAACAGATGAAGAAAGTTATTCTTCACTTAAAACACACCATTATGAAACTGTACAAAATGCAGAGCAGTTCATACACAAATAGCTAGAACCAAAACCTCCTCTACATTGGTAGGTGCCAAAATAGAGTGGATATAGCATATCATTGGCCCATTCAGTACACATGTCTCAATTAAGTGCTATTGTTCCACAACACTATCAACAGACCCATTTCATAGGAATCAACATAGTGCTCCATTATACAAATTATGTTCAGATTGTTAAGACAAGCACTACTACAAATACTGCTTGCATCAGAATGCAACTAACGCAATTGATTCATTTTCATTCATAAACTGATGAAAATGATAAAAGTAGCAACAAATAAAGTTGTATAGTTGTATGGGATGACTGATATAAAAGTAAATTTCACATTAAGCTAAGTCAGCTAGCAAAATCAGTCAGTTTGCATCAGGGGCATTAATGGAGTGGCAGATGGAAGTATGAGAAGACATAAAAAGGTAATGTGACATTATGCAAAGAACAAAATAAAATAATTTGGGAGTTCAAAGCAACTCAGGTACAAGTCAGCCTCTGCAAAATATGGAGTCTTTCATATTAAGCCATACTTCCCCTTCTTCATATGCAGCAGTAATGCACTTAGTATATCCTTTAGTTACAAGTAAGTAGCATCTCAGAGCAGATGTATGTGCTACGTAAGGCTGTATTTAGTTGTTTAGCATCAAAGTTCACTACTCTACCATCT
Organism: Schistocerca gregaria; assembly: GCF_023897955.1. NCBI lineage: Eukaryota > Metazoa > Arthropoda > Insecta > Orthoptera > Acrididae > Schistocerca > Schistocerca gregaria. The sequence continues at coordinate 555,917,936 of NC_064931.1, forward strand.
CATTGTTGTGATGCAATACAATTAGAACAGTTCAGAGATAAAAATGCACATTTTGTCTGCAAAATGCATTAAAATGACTTTATAGCAACAAAAGAACTTGAATATGCTATCACTGTTCAAAGAAAATTCAATACTGACTTTGGATTCAGTGCATCTACTTCAAGATTTCAAAATCATATGCCATTTTCTACAACCCCACACTTAAAAAGGATATATGATTTGGGTAACATGTTTTGACAGGACAACTAAACTAGTTCATGGCTGTGATGCAGTAGCAATTGTGTGCTAACAATAGGCTTTTTGGCATACAGAAGAAGAAAAGTATTTGGCATCTCTAGAAAGTCATACAATTGATTTATCATGAATAATTCAGTTTATTAGGAACAATAATGTAGAAGACATGGGTCTACTTGAAACAGCAGATAGATTATTATTGTGATGAAAGGGAAGAGTGTTGCACCTTGGAAAACTTCTCAGACTGTTGCATTATTACTCTATTACACACTACTAACCAGAAAATGAAATCAAATTAAGTGAAGTATTATCAAAAGCCATTTCTACTTGAAACAGCAGATAGATTATTATTGTGGTGAAAGGGAAGAGTGTTGCACCTTGGAAAACTTCTCAGACTGTTGCATTACTACTCTATTACACACTACTAACCAGAAAATGAAATCAAATTAAGTGAAGTATTATCAAAAGCCATTTCAAAGTTAAATATATTTTGCAACTGAAGCTACTAGAAACCAACATAAATTTCCATTTTCAAGACAGGTAAAACTTTTAAGACATCAATGAAACTCAGTTAATTTGCAAAATATCATATGTTCCATGGTAAAAGACCTTCATCTGTTTCATGGTACAAGATGGTGCATGACCAACACAGCCTTTACCAACCACATGCTACATAAGTACTGAGTGGTTATAATTAACATGCAGCTAGTCACGGAGGTACAGTGTGGGCTGTGATTAATGTATGGCAGCAAAACTTGGTAGTTGCATTAATAAGTTAATGTGGTTATTTAATCTGGGGAAAAAAATAGTTCAGTTGTGATCAGCAGGTGCAAATCTGGCACTGTACACTGTTTGTATGACATCCATGCTGACATTTGACGAGCCATAAAGTAAGTGAACAGTACATCTATTGAGAAGCTGAGGTAACATTTTGCTCAACTTTAATGTTATACAAAAGGTACCAATTATAGTGCTGCATGGAGTGAGTATCATTAACTGAATGGTGTCAGAAGAGGCCCAATGTCATTAATGGTTTAAAGAAGATGGTAATGAATCAGTAACCAAAGCTTTGGTTACTGATAATAACTTGATACCAGTGCCTATGAGTTTAATTTGTACACCACAGCAGTGAAGATGATCACTATGTGATTGAAAATCAGTTTTTCTATCAATAAACCATCAATATTATGGCCAATACTGACCTTCTTTCTAAAATCAGAATTTTTTTACTTACTTCTAAGTTAATATATAGGTGTTAACTACAGCATACCTCAGTATTTTAGAAAATACACTTTCAAAGATCCACTGTTTTAGTACTTTGCTAGACAAATCCTTGTAGCCAAAAAGATAATGACTGTGAGTGATAGCCAGCCGTGGTGGCCAAGCGGTTCTAGGCACTTAGTCTGGAACTGCGAGACTGCTACGGTCGCAGGTTCGAACCCTGCCTCGGGCATGGATGTGTGTGATGTCCTTAGGTTAGTTACGTTTAAGTAGTTCTAAGTTCTAGGGGACTTATGAACACAGATGTTAAGTCCCATAGTGCTCAGAGCCATTTGAATTGTGAGTGATAAAAAAACTTTTATGATCTGTTTAGATTTTATGCCTCAAAAATGAAGTCCTTTACTCTTATCCAAAGTAAATGTAATACATCTGCATTTACCTTCAATAATGTATTGAATTTTTTGCAGTTATGTATCATGAAGGAATTATCTGAGTGGGATGGAAATAAGTTGATGTGATGTACAAGTGCTGATAAAAAATGATTACAATTTCATAAAAATGGGGTGATTTATTCAGAAGAAAGAGCTACACAAATTGACCAAGCCAATAATGGGTTCGTCCATCTCTGGCTCTTCAACAAGCAACTATTCTACTTGCTATCAAATGATAAGAACTGTTTGATGTCCTCCTAAGGGATATCATGTTAAATTCTGCCCAACTGGAACATTACACTGTCAAAGTCCTGACTTGGTGGGAGCATCCTGCCCATAATGCTCCAAACATTCTCAATTGGGGAGAGATCTGGTGACCTTGTTGGTGTGGGTAGGGTTTGGCAAGCATGAACACAAGCCATAGAAACTCACTCTCTTTATGGGAGGGCGTTATATTGCTGGAATGTAAGACCATGATGGCTTGCCATAAAAAGCAACAAAACAGAACACGGAATATCATTGACTTATCGCTGTGTTATAATGGTGCTGTTGATGACAGCCAAAGGGGTCCTGCTATCAAAAGAAATTACACCCCAGACCATCACACTTGGTTGTCACACTGTATGGCTGGCAACAGTCTGGTTGGTATCCCGTTACTGTCTCAGGCGTCTCCAGACATGACTTTGCTGGTCATCTGGATTCAGTTTGAAGTGGGACTCATCACTGAAGACAATTCTATTTCAGGCTGGATGTGCCAGACACCACTACAAATGGGCGTGTTGGTGTACACAGGTCAATGACATTCAGTGCAAGGGGTGCGGTGAGCTCAGCCTCCTTTCTGTGCGCACCTTTTAATGGTCTTTGCCATCAATGTAGCACCAGTTGCACATTGTATTGATGACAATGAGGCATCTGGGTCTCTGACTGCCTCTCTGACAACTGCAGAGTCTTCACATTCTGTCATCTTTCTAGGTTGGCTGCCTCCTGCCTGACAGTGTGTTCAGTCATGGATAACTCATTCCTGCCAACATCATTGAATAGTTGCATCACTTGTATTCAAATGTTGAACAACTAGCCGATTACTCCAACCAGCTTCTTTGAGCCCAACTACACGTCCCTGTATATATTGTTCACCTGTCTGCCTGTGAGACATAGCTACTGTCCAACTGAGTACAAAGAATGAAATTTGCAAAGACTTCATGCCCTGGAGTCAACAGGTCCTCTGTTTACTATCATTGCAAGGTGTACAAACAAATTACATGGCAGCACCTCACATTCATTTATCAGCTGTCAAAGATTACAGTTTTGCATTTTCTGTCAGTATATGTATGAATATCAACTTGTGAGCAATCTGCATAACTCCTTTGTGGTCCATCATGTTTTTCTTGTCTTAGAGTACATGTTGTGGTCTGATGAGTGCACATAGAGAACCAAGAGTGGGAGAATGGGCAAAAAAATGTATAGTGACAGGAGAAAACTAAAACTAAATACGAAGCTAAAATCATGGGTTCGGAGAAGTTTGCATTTAATTGGTGTAGGGAAGTTAGCAGAAAAGAGATGAGACATATACAGGGTGATAATAATTAAAGTTAGATTTTCAAACTGCTGTAGAAATAACACCCCTGGTCAGAATGATGTCAAATTGCAATGGAATATTATCAGAGAAGGGGCAAAACATAAGGCAGAAGAAAAATAAATAGTTACAAAATGTAGCAGTATATGGCACTCTAAGCATCAGAATTTAATAGTGGTTGATTACAAATGACAGATAAATTATACAACAATGCCTAAGGTGTTGATGTTAAACAAATTGTACTACTGAGTGTGAATGGGTGTACAGGTGAGATACTGTTAGTTACATAAGCCCATCTACCATAGGTGGTGGTGGTGGTTAGTGTTTAACGTCCCGTCGACAACGCATCCACCATAGGAAGGTGGTACCACGTCGGATGGGAAAAATAGGTTTTTAATTGTCCTGAGGCCAAAAACTGCATAAAAAGCAGCACTCACATGCATTTTTATTTGTCCTGAGGCCAAGAACCACATAAAAAGCATCCATCACATCGGTTTTTGATTGTCCCGATGCCAAAAACAGTGCAAAACACATTACTCACATTGGTTTTTAATTGTCCTGAGGCCAAAAACTGCATAAAAAGCAAGAATTAGAATCAAACTGGATTATTAATTTCCAGATGACATGCGCAAAACATGTTAAATATGTTGTCCACCATTTTCTGCAACAAGTTGAAATCGAGAAAAAGCATGTAATTGTGTAGGCTTCCTCAGCCAGAGTCAGTTGACATAAAAGTTTTCTGGGTATGGTACCATATCGTAATGTAAAAATTACTGCTGCTGGAGAAAAACCAATGTTTCAGCCATGGTTGCAGTGGCCTGGGTAATTAGAACGCCACTACAACTATGGCTGAAACATTGGTTTTTCTCCAGCAGCAGTAGTTTTTACATTATGATGCGGTACCATACACAGAAAACTTTTGTGTCAAGAAATAGCATGTTCCACAACTGAGCGAAGTGTTTCTGAGGTACGTTCAGAATGTGTTGCACAATGTGTGCCTTCAATGCAGCTAAGTTTGCAATTGTAACACTGAACAAAACATCTTTCAGATAGCCCCACAGCCAGCAGTCATACAGATTAAGATCAGGTGAGCGGTATGGCCAGACTGTTGGGAAATAGTGGCGCTTCAGCAGCTGCTTAACTGGATTTGAAATGTGTGTATGAGTGCCATCTTGCACAAAAATGATCCCATCACTGCTGCTGGAGAGCTGGAATGATGTGTGTGCACAAAAGACACTCACAGCACTTACCAGTGATGGTACAAATAATGGGACTGGTAGCACCTGTCTCTTCGAAAAAATATGGCCCTCTGATAACTGATGCCACAAACCCACACCACACAGCAACCTTTCCGGGATGAAGCAGTACAGGTTTATTTGCGTGAGGATTTTCTGTTGCCCATATTCGATAATTCTGTGTATTGACATATCCTGTCAGATGGAAGTGGGCTTCATCTGTCCACAAAATCTTCCACAGAAAATCATTGTCCACTTCCATGTGAGCAAGAAATTCTACAGCAAAGGTCTCTCTTACTGGCAGGTCAACAGCAAGCAACTTGTGACTTGTGCACATAGGTAATTTTGAATGGATAGCTAGAAAGGATGTTTCATAGGATTTTACGCACCGTGCTCAAGGGTATATCCAATGTTCGGGCAATTCTCCATGCACTACACGTTTGCACACCATCAATCGTCTCCTTCACTGCTGCAGCCACTGCTTCCACTGAGATCAAATCAATTTGTTTCCTCCCTCTACCAGGCTGTACATAAAAAGAACCCATCTTTTCAAATTTCTAAATCATTTTCTCCAGACCCATGGCAGTCATCAGACCAATTTCTTTTTTCAAACCCTTCAGTGTCCAGAACTACTGCAAGGCAATGTGTGCACAGTTATCATTCTTGTAATACAGCTTTACAAGCAGAGCGTGATCCTGCATTGAGACAGTCATGGCGAACATTGTAGACATGAAGTGAGGAAAAGCTGTGTACCTCATGTGTTTATACCAACTTAAATGGGTTGTGCGCATGTCAGGTGTTTTCATTTACATATTGTGACACATACAGTGCCATCTTTTGATCAATTTGTACACTATTTGTATCTTCTACCATATGGTTTCCCCCTTCTCCAATAATATTCCATTGCAATTTGACATCATTCTGACAAGTGGTGTTATTTCTAATGCGTTTTGAAAGTTTAACTTTAACTATAATCATCTCGTACAGTTGAATGGGAACAGAGGACTGTCTTCTGGAAGACAACAGATACTTCTCCTTCCCTCATTCAAGCACCATCTTTTCTTAATCGTACAGGTGTTTACCAACCCTCCAACAGACCCTACTGTACTCTGGATGTTTCTCTGTCTCAGTCTCCTTTATTTCCTACATTCAATTTGCTATTTTTGCTTCACAGCTGTACCCACTCTTTCATACACTACCCAGTCAAATATCCTTAACTTCATTCTGTTCCCTCCTCCTCACATTTTACTTTTGATCATGACCCATTCTTCCTCCCTACTTTCACAATGTCTTCTGAATCATCTGTCTCTAAGTTGATCATTTTTTCATCTTCATCTCCTGATTTCATATATTCCCGTGTGGAAGCTTAGTGCTGCCCTTGCACAAGTATTCCTTGCCCACCGGTTTCTCTCTGTGTCTCCTGTAGGCACACCCTCTGCCTGAACCTTGCTACTTCTTTCTCTCTGTCTCCTGCAATTACATCACCTGACCCACCTCTTACAGCAATTAGACACTGAACAGCACTCTTTTTCTGATGCTGAGTAGGTACACAAAATGTTTTTTTTTTCAATTGATGTATTAACATTGAGCTAATTAACTCAATCTTACCTCCTATCCCTTTCATGAAGTAGATTTGCACGAAGCTGGTTAGATGTGCCACTATCTGAACTGCTCCACTGCTGGATATCACTGGGCCAAGGGAAATCCTCTTGACTGCTTCTCAGAGATGAATTCTGGACAGAATCATAACTATGTGTCAGTAATTCACCATCATTATTTATAAAACAAAAATATGATGAAGGATATCAACAATGAATTTAAAACAATAATAATCTTAATCCATGATTTCTGTATTCTATATGCAAATTGGCCACATCGGTATCTGTCAAAAGCTGTATTCATCAGATAAAGAAATCAGTCATCACAATCTGTGAAGTAAGGTTCATGAATGCTGTAGTCAATGAAATTATTAACAATCTAATTCTGTTTTATGCAGGTAGTGTTACACTTTAATTCACTTTTATTGCTGTATTTGCACTATAAGTATGAGGAACTTAAAAGCACATACAGAGTATTTGTGTAAGATTGGGACTTCAATAGGTAACTGTCGAAGAAAGCATTACATTACTGCTTGACATAGGAGACAAAGTAATACAAGTAAGATCAGAGTAATTGTTCAGAAGGGCTTCTTGTAGCTCACTATTTGAAAATAAAGAACAATGGATACTCACTTATGGTAACTAAATGTTTTGTTCCTAAAATTAATGAAATATTCTTTCTGTTTGGAACTGAGAAATGGGAAAACATTTGAGATATTAATAATGGATTACATAGGTAATGAAAAATAGCTTCCAGACACTAAAGTATTCTTCCGAGCACCTTTTATTAACAAGATTGATAAAGCTAATGTGGATTAGAATTTTAAGTCATAACCCAAATACACATGTTCTGACAATACATAAAATTACCCACAGAGCACAACACTTTAAATTCTGTTGGAATATATTAGTAAATTGATAATATAGTCTGTGAAATAATTAAACAGTATTCTGTCAATTGTAACTTTGTACTTAGTGATTCTCACATGGTTTGAAAAGTGAGTCACTTCCTCTTAAACTGGTGGTTTTCATTCGATGAAAAATGAGAAAATCATGTAGTAAAAACATAGGAATTTTATTTTATGTAGACAGACTTTTCAAATTAATTTCATGTTGCACTAAACACATCAGCAGAGAAAAATTACACCCTGAAAGAAGGTTTCCATTATGATACGATGACAGAATACGTCACCTGACGGATAGTAGATGTACTGGTAATGATTTTAAAATTATCTGCCAACAGACAGCATGGTGGCATAGCTACCAGAGTGCCTTTTACTAGAGAATGCTCACAGCCAGAAGGCTCAGTGTGGTGCAGACATGTGAGGCAAGCAGCTGCACTTGTTATTCCTACAGCCAACTGAGCAAGTTTGAAAGGGTCTTCCTGAGTAGTGGGATGGTCCTTTTGGAGAATTGGCACTCATATTGGATGTACTGCATGAATTGTGCAACAATGCTGGTGTCAGTGGTCACATGAACATTCCCACACCTGTAGATAGGTTCTGGATGTCCACACAGCACAGGGTAATGCCCACCCACACACAGCCTGTGAATCTTAATGTGCTCTGCAAGATGTGCAGCAAATTACATAGTGAGAATGATCTCCAGACTTGTTTCCCATCAAGCACATATGGGATATGACAGGATGAGAAGTGATTCATGTGACTCAGCAACCAACAACTCTAACAGATCTACATGAACAGACCTAGAAGGCATGGAATAATGGATCCCAGGACAGCATTCACTATCTGTATGATCGACTGGATACCAGAGTCAGTGCCTGCCCATGGAGGCTACACCACATACTAATATGGGTGTTTCAGGAAGGGTCAATAGCTGATACCTTCGAACCGCTTGTGCTACTGATCTGCAAATGTACTCATTTCAAGTACTCCACATGCACTTTTGGAACAATAAATCTTGACTGAACTGGAAACCTCTAAAAACATGTACTAAGTTTTTTTTTCCAGCAGCATATATTAAGGAATGCTCAAATTAACTTGAAAAGTAAAAAGTAATTGAAGTTTGATTTTTTGATAGAATTTCTTTCCTCTATTTCATGCATAATTTGGTTTCAGCTATTCCTCACTCATGAAGTAATATTACTAAACTTTGTTATGCCTGAGCTAAGTCAAAAATCAGTCAGAGCCAAATAAAACTTTTTTTTAGTAGGTACCAGAAAATATGATTTGTAAACCTATAAGAGATTCAAAAACAAATTATACTGAGCACAACTTACTTTAGACAAAGAAAGTTATATTTTGAATCCAACTGAGAATAACGCAAATGTACATTGATAAATATGTTGAAGTATGTTTCACATGTATGTTGAATCAATTATGTTTCCTACAATGTGTAGCAGTATTTTATGACACTTCATGATCCCCTGTCAGCAGAGTGAGGAATCTTCCTGTGACAGTTCTCGAGAAATTAATATGCAAATAAATAATACTGTTTTCATAAATGATTGTGTAATGATGAAACATTACACTAAGTTCTTAACCTGTGAGCATTGATTGGCTCTGATGGTCTTGAGCATGGCATTAGTGAGTTCTCGCCCAATATATTTGCATTAATGTATGATGAAACTGGAGTGTTACAACGTGAATGTCACAGATGTATAAATATGTATACACCGAAGTGCTAAAGAAACTTGTATAGGCATCTGTATTCAAATAAAGAGATATGTAAACATTCAGAAAATGGTGCTGCAGTTAGCAATGCCTATATAAGACAACAAGTGTCTGTCACAGTTGTTAGATCAGTTACTGCTGCCAGAAAGGCAGGTTAACAATATTTAAGTGAGTTTGAATGTGGTGTTATAGTTGCGCATGAGTAAAGGGATGCTGTATCTCTGAGGTAGAGATGACAGGGGAATCTTCCCATATGACTATTTCATGAGTGTATTGTGAATATCAGGAATCCGTATTGTGAATATCAGGAATCCGGTAAAATATCAAACCTGCAGCATCGCTGCATCTGGAAAAACATCCTGCAAGAACAGGACGAACGATGAATGGAGAGAGTTGATAAACATGACAGAAATGCAACGCTTCCACAAATTTCTGCAGATTTCCATGTTGGACCATCAAAAAGTGACAGCATGTGAACGATACAATGAAACATAATTGATATGTGCTTTTGGAGCCAAAGGCCCACTTATGTACCCTTGGTGACTGCACAACACAAAGCTTTCCGCTTTGCCTGGGGCCCTCAACACTGATGTTGGACTGTTGATGACTGGGAACATGTTGCCTTGTTGGATGAGTCTCGTTTCAAAATTTATTGACAGCAGGGGACTGTTATACTGTCTGATCACCTGCATCCATTCATCTCCATTGTTCATTCTAACGGATGTGGACAATTCCAAAAGGACAATGCAGCACCCCACATGTCCAGAATTGCTACAGAGTGGTTTCAGGAATACTCTTCTGAGTTTAAACACTTCTGCTGACCGTCAGACTCCCCAGACATGAACGTTATTGAAAATATCTGGGATACCTTGCAATATGCTGTGTTCACCCCTTCATACTCTTGTAGATTTATGGACAGCTCTGGAGAATTCATGGTGTCAGTTGCCTCCAGCACTACTTCAACATTACCGTAGTTGAGTCCATGTCATTGTTTTGTGGCACTTCTGCGTGGAGCCCTACACGATATTAGGGAGGTTTATCAGATTTTTTGGCTCCTCAGTGTATTTTGCAGGTGAACACACCTAGTTTGATTGGTCACAAGAACATCTGTGTTATGGTTACACACCTTTAAATCTATTTGGTTTTATTTAAGAAAAAATGTGTATTTTTCAGTATTATTTTGGAAGTAATTTGTTAATAATTTTACTTCAAATCCAGCTATAATATTCTATAGAAATACAAAGACTACAAATTTCTATGTGAGTTAATTAATCACTCTAATAAGAAAAAACTTGCGTTCATATCAATAAGTAGTATGGTAACATGTGAACACTGAAGCCATTTATTTCATATACAAGGACATAACTTCAAAACTTTTTTAAGAGAGATTGTTAGATAGATCTACTTTGAGGCTTCAACACACTAATATTAAAAATCAACAGTCTATGTAATGCAAATTTTACATGGATGAGAGTTGCAGTGTGGTTATGAGGAATATAGTGCACACACATACACAGAACAACCAGCAGATGCAAGAATGATGTCATTAATCAACAAATAAAGAAATAAAAATTTGTTATTAATAAGAATATATAAGAAATGAAACTGATTCTAATAATATTTTAAAGCTGTTACTAGCATTTTTCAGCTGGCCAGTGTGGCCGATCGATTCTAGGCACTTCAGTCTGGAGCTGCACAACTGCTACAGTCGCAGGTTCACATCCTGCCTTGGGCATGGATGTGTGTGATATCCTTCGGTTAGTTAGATTTAAGTAGTTCTAAGTTATAGGGGACTGATGACCTCAGATGTTAAGGCCCATAGTGCTCAGAACCATTTGAGCCATTTTGAACCTAGCATTTCTCAACAGTTACTCTTGTATGATCATGGTTGTGGGATGCAGGTCAGTTGACCATGAAAAAATAGCTAGATATTAGCCATCACAATGGCTGAAAGACAAAACTTGTGGGTTTTTGACTAAAACTCCATTAATTTGTATATTTGAACTGCAATAACTGCATTCTGAGATCAGTCAGTCCTCAAATTATAGTTTCATTTATGTAAGATAAGTATCTTTTAGTGCATAGTATGAAGTATGTATGAGCAGAGCAAAGTGCATCATACAAGTGTACTATGGTAAAATGGTGTCCATAAAAATAAAATAAGAGATAGAAAGAGGGAAAGGGAGGAAGTGGTAGGGCTGGAGGGAGTGGGAGAAAGGGAGGGAGGGAGGGTGGGTGGGAGAGAGAGGGAGAGAGAGGGAGAGGGAGGGAGAGAGAGAGAGAGAGAGATTGAAGGGAAAGACTGAGGATCATGTACGTGCTTCTAGTATTATTAACTAACTGAAATTATGTCACACATCACTTGAATGTTGCCAGCTGGACGATGAACAGTTCAAATAATTTTCTGATCATCATGATATAAACTTGTCATGCTTTTCCTAAATCACTCCAAGTACTAATATTAAAGAAATCATGCATATAATGCTACATGTTGTACAAAAAACATATTGCTTCATTATAGGTAAAGTATTTTGATGTTAATTTTATGTTATTTAATTTTATTTTATTTGACAATGATTTTGTATTAAGTTAGCAGTGGACAAAGATACTCATATGGTTGGAATTGTTGAGGATGATGATGTTATTAAGAGTCAATGGTAAAAGCTTTAGGAACAAAGTCCACCAGAGTAGTAAATGTATTATTCAACCATCTAATGAAACTGCTACACAAATAAACCTAATTGTTGTCTATTTATAACATTCTGTATTAATGGTATAATTACAGGGATTTTTTCAGCTCTTTAGGCTCTTTCTCACAACCTAGCAACTAAGCCTCTTGATCCTCCTATAAATCTTCTTTCAAATTTCTTAATTCCATATCCTCCTCTATTTGATTTGCCCATCTTACTTAGGATCTCCCTCTTTTTGCCTTCTATGTATGTCAACTCCTAGTAATTATTTCAGTCATCATTCATTCCCTAATCTTATCACATGCCCATATGATTTTAAATGCTGTTTTTTCACCTCTTCAGTGATGTATTCTGGAGTGTTCATTTCCTTCCTAATCTCTTTATGTGGAATATTCTCTCACCCTGAAGCCCTGCAATGTCTTCTCGAAAAATCCATTTGCACAGCTTCAAGTCTTTTCTATCTTTTATTGATATTTTCCATATTTTCCAAGATTCTGCTCCATATAACAAATGCTTTGAATTATTAATTCATATAACTTTGTTTTTTTAATTTTATTTGAGGAAAGGATATAATTCAGTTTGTTGACTGCTTTTTAGGCTTGCCTTGTCCTATGTCTTATTTCTTGTTTACTGGAACCCTAATTTGAGATTATAACTTCCATCTATTATAACGTCATGTAGTTTACTTCCTATACGGAGATATTGTGTTTCGTAAAAATTTGTTGTCAGTCAATCTTTGTTGTATGCTTCTAAGATTTTCTTCATCATGTACTCTGTATCATAATCATCAGTAGCCAATATTATTTGATCATTAGTGACAGAGAACTTGATAGGTAATCCCTATCTGTGTTTAGGCCTATTCCTCGATGCTTTTTTGTCCATTTTTCAAGAAATTTATTGAGATAATATTTAAAAAGAATAGGTGATATACAGCACCCTTGTCTAAGGCATGTGACTCTTCATATTACTTGGGAGATTTCTTTTCCTGTTTTAATTTTATCTCTAATCCCTTGTAAACTTTTGAATTGTAGCTACATAGATTATATTTATTGTGCTCTTGTCAAGATACCAATATAGATTTTTATTGGTAGTTTTATATACATTTTTTTAATCTGTGAATTTCTACAGTTTCTTTTATATAAATATGCTATCTGTACAGATTGGACTGCAGTAAAGCCTCTTTGTTCTTCTCTTATTAGAACTTCATTCTCCAGATTTTCTTTTATAATTCAACCATTCATCCTTCCCTCTGATGCAGTAATGGCAATGCCACTGTAGTAGTTGCTATTCTTTGATTCTTTTTCATGAATGGCATCATGTATGCTTTGCTCAGTTCTTTTGGGGGTCATCTTATTTGATCAAAATTTTGTTATAAGTAAGTTGAATTATTTTTAGTGTTTCTTCCGTTGCATGTTTTATGAGCTCAATGGGAATTTCTCATGGAGCATTTCCATTTTTCATACTTTTGATTCATTTTTAACAATGTAGGAAAAGACAGATTGCTACTTACCATAAATAAGACATGTTAAGTTGCAGACAGGTGCAGTTAAAAAGATACATAAAGCTTTCAGCCACAGCCTTAATGAGCAAAAGAGAAACACACACCATTCATATACACAAGCAACCACACCTCATGCATTCATGACCACCAACTCCAGCACCTTGGACCAGAATGCAACTATCATGTGGGATTCAAGCAGCAATATAGAGGGGGCTGGGAAGAGGAAGGGACAGTAGTGTATGGGTGGGGAGAAAGACAAATGCTGTCTGCTGGAGTGTGCAGGGAGGTGGGCATAAGAGGAGTGAGAAAGGAGAGGAGCAAGAAAGGAGAAGAGTGGAGAAAGATGAGCAAGTATATTGGCAAAGGGCAGCAAATAAACATGGTGGGAGACATGAATGGGGAGGAGATTATGGGACAGAGGTGGTGGAAACTGTCGGGTGGAGAGTGTGGAGACAGTATGTTATTGTAGTCTGAGGCCAGGATAATTACAGAGTAGGAGAAAATTTTGTAAGGATAACTTCCATCTGAGTAGTTCAGGAAAGCAGTGGTGGAGGGAAGGGTCCAGATAGCTCAAGAAGTGAAGCAGCCATTGAAATCAAGTATGTTATGTTCAAGTGCATGCTGTGCCATAGGGTGATCTACTTTGCTCTCGGCCACAGTTTAGCGATGGATGTTCATCCTAGTGGGCAGCTGGTTGGTAGTCATACTAATATAAAAAGCTGTGCAATGATTACAGCAGAGCTGGTAAATGACATGGCTGCTTACACAAGTGGCCCAGATCCTCATCAAGTATGATAAACCTGTAACAGGACTGGAATAGGAAGTGCTGGGTCGGTGGATTCGGCAGGTCTTGCATCTGGTTCTTCCACAGGGATATGATCCTTGTGGCAAGGAATTTGGATTGGTAGTGGCATAGGGATGGACTAGGATGCTGTGGAGGTTGGGTGGATGACAGAACACCAGTTTAGGAGTGATGGGAAGTATCTTGGGTAGGATGTCCTTCACTTCAAGACATGACAATAGGTAAGCCCTGGCAAAAGATGTGGTTCAGTTGTTCCAATCCAGGCTGGTACTGAGTGACGAATGGGACACTCCTTTGTGGCTGGTTCTTGGGGATGGTGGGAGGATTCGGGGTGTGAAGGGAAATGGCACAGGAGATGTTTGCAGACTAGGTCTGGGGGTAGCGTCTGTCTGTGTAGGCCTTGGTGAGACCCTCAGCGTACTGAGCAAGGGAGTTCTTGTCAATGTAGATGTGCCACCCCCAGGTGGCCAGGCTGTATGGGAGGGTTGTTTCAGTGTGAGAGGGATGACAGCTGTTGAATTGCAGGTATCATTGGTGGTTGGTGGGTTTCATGTGGACAGAGGTGCAGATGGATCTATCAGTGAGTAGAAGGTTAACATCTAGGATGCTGGCACACTGTGTTGAGGAGGACCATGTGAAGTGGATTGGAGGGAAGGTATTGAGGTTGTGAAGGAACAAACATATGGTGCCTTTGTCCTGAGTCCAGGTCATAAAGGTATCATCAATGAACCTGAACCAGTCTAGGGGTTTGGGCTTTTGGAGGCTAGGAGGGTCTCTACATGGCGTGTAAAAAGGTTGGCATAGAAGGGTGCCATGTGCATGCCCATGACTGTGCCACAAAGTTGTTTATGTACCTTCCCTTCAAAGGACAAGTAGTTGTGGGTTACGAAAATTTATTAACTTGAATGAGGAATGAGGTAGTGATTTTGGAGTCTGAAGGACACCGGGAAAGGTAGTGTTCAAATGCAGTAAGACCAGGGGCATGAGGGATGTTGGTGTGTATAGGGAGGTTTCATTAACAGTGAGGTTCAGGGATCCAGGAGGTAAGGCGGTTGGGATGGTGGACAGTCAGTGAAGGAAGTGATTATTGTCTTACACATGGGAGGATAGATTATGGGTAATTAGTTGGAGGTGTTCGTCAATTAGGGCTGAAATTCATTCAGTGGGGACACAATAACCAGCCACAATGGGGCATCCAGAATTGTTGGGTTTGTGGATTTTGGGGAGCATGTAGAAGGTGGGTGTGCAGGGTGTCATAGGGGTGAAAAGGGAAATGGGTTCAGGGCAGAGGTTCTGGGAAGGGTCTAAGGCTTTAAGCAGAGATTAGAGGTTATATTGGACTTCTGGAATGGGATAATTCTGGCAGAGTTTATAAGTGCAGGAGTCAGATAATTGGGAGGTGAACAGGGGGGTTAGGTGGAAGGGGGAGGGAGGATAACAGTTTGATGGTGGTATGAACTGGAAGGGTTCAATGTCGGAATTAGGATGGTTTTGGTTGGAGGGACTGGCAGGAAAGAAGTGCTTCCTTTGCAGGGATTAGGAGAAGGAGAGTAGGTATTTGACAGGTCCAGCATGGTTAAATCTGTGTGTAGAGCTAAGGTGAGGCCATTGGATAGGACTGAAACTTGTACAGGAATGATTTTCCTCTGGATTTGGTGGAGAGTTGGTGGGGAGTTTTTGGGCATGGGGCATGTTGAAAAGGTCAGCTAGGCATTCTAGTCTCTACACACTGCACCAGACAGTGCTTGTCTCTCTCTCCACGCCTATACACTACTATCCCTTCCCCTTCCCTGCCCCCTTCAAATTACTGCTTGCATCCCAAGTAATAGTTGCATCCTGGCCCAAGATGCTGGCGTTGGTGGTCATGTGAGCATGATGTGTGCTTGCTTGTGTGTATAAATGGTGTGTGTTTTCTTTTGCTGCTGAAAGCTATTGTGTCTTTTTAATTGTGCCTGTCTGCAACTTAACATGTCTCCTTTATGGTGAGTAGCAATCTGTGTTTTCCTATATTGTTGATAATCCTACCTGGAGTTTCCACTGTTTGACTGATTTCTGTAATCTTTCAAGAACATACTTAGCTCTATACCTCTTTGTTCATACAGGGTGTTTCAAAAATGACCGGTATATTTGAAATGGCAATAAAAACTAAACGAACAGCGATAGAAATACACCGTTTGTTGCAATATGCTTGGGACAACAGTACATTTTCAGGCAGACCAACTTTCGAAATTACATTAGTTACAATTTTCAACAACAGATGGCGCTGCAAGTGATGTGCAAGATATAGAAGACAACGCAGTCTGTGGGTGCGCCATTCTATACATCGTCTTTCTGCTGTAAGTGTGTGCTGTTCACAACGTGCAAGTGTGCTGTGGACAACATGGTTTATTCCTTAGAACAGAGGATTTTTCTGGTGTTGGAATTCCACCGCCTAGAACACAGTGTTGTTGCAACAAGACGAAGTTTTCAACGGAGGTTTAATGCAAGCAAAGGACCGAAAAGCAGTACAATAAAGGATCTGTTTGAAAAATTTCAACGGACTGGGAACGTGACGGATGAACGTGCTGGAAAGGTAGGGCGAACGCGTATGGCGACCACAGAGGGCAACGCGCAGCTAGTGCAGCAGGTGATCCAACAATGGCCTCGGGTTTCCGTTCGCCGTGTTGCAGCTGTGGTCCAAATGACGCCAACGTCCACGTATCGTCTCATGCGCCAGAGTTTACACCTCTATCCATACAAAATTCAAACGCGGCAACCCCTCAGCGCCGCTACCATTGCTGCATGAGAGACATTCGCTAACGATACAGTGCACAGGATTGATGACGGCGATATGCATGTGGGCAGCATTTGGTTTACTGACGAAGCTTATTTTTACCTGGACGGCTTCGTCAATAAACAGAACTGGCACATATGGGGAACCGAAAAGCCCCATGTTGCAGTCCCATCGTCCCTGCATCCTCAAAAAGTACTGGTCTGGGCCGCCATTTCTTCCAAAGGAATCAGTGGCCCATTTTTCAGATCCGAAACGATTACTGCATCACGCTATCTGGACATTCTTCGTGAATTTGTGGCGGTACAAACTGCCTTAGATGACACTGCGAACACCTCGTGGTTTATGCAAGATGGTGCCCGGCCACATCGCACGGCCGACGTCTTTAATTTCCTGAATGAATATTTCGATGATCGTGTGTTTGCTTTGGGCTATCCGAAACATACAGGAGGCGGCGTGGATTGGCCTCCCTATTCGCCAGACATGAACCCCTGTGACTTCTTTCTGTGGGGACACTTGAAAGACCAGGTGTACCGCCAGAATCCAGAAACAGTTGAACAGCTGAAGCAGTACATCTCATCTGCATGTGAAGCCATTCCGCCTGACACGTTGTCAAAGGTTTCGTGTAATTTCATTCAGAGACTACGCCATATTATTGCTACTCATGGTGGATATGTGGAAAATATCATACTATAGAGTTTCCCAGACCGCAGCGCCATCTGTTGTTGACAATTGTAACTACTGTAATTTCGAAAGTTTGTCTGCCTGAAAATGTACTGTTGTCCCAAGCATATTGCAACAAACGGTGTATTTCTATTGCTGCTCGTTTAGTTTGTATTGCCGTTTCAAATATACCGGTCATTTTTGAAACATCCTGTACGTGATTTCTATATGTGTGAACTCTTCTCAGTCTTCTGTTAACATATTTTCATAGTATTTCACCCATTTTTCAGCTTTATCAGTGGCATATTTATATTGTTCTTCTTTTTTTTTAGGTCATTTGCTGTTCCAGGCTATTTGCAGTTTTGCTTCTCCTATATATATCTAGCTCTACTTCGTCACATTACTTTGCCCAAATTAATGTTTAGCTTTTATTATCCTTTTTTCTCCTCTATTCTGATTCTAACAAACAGTTTCCATTCATCCTGACCTGCAGTAGGTAAGATTTTTTCATTTGTGTTCCACTTCTCTTGCTCATGTCCTTCAGAAGCTGATGACACCAACTTATGTGGCACCTGTGTTTTAGGGATCAGACCTAAAGCTTCATAAGTAGCCTCACATAATAATTTTTTGGCTGTTCATACATAACTTCTGCTGAGCCTTCCTTTATTTTTCTTATTTTCTTTGCCAAATATAACTCATACAGGAATTGTATAGACTCATCCTTCAAAGGTTCTGGGCTATATTTTCATTCATCATGGGCACTGTTTGTATTTTGAGCATTCTCGGTTTTTTGTACCTAACTAAGATTTCTGCCTTCAGCAAAAGATGCTCAGTGCCAAATTCCCATCCTCTATATACCCTTACACCCATACCCCCAAGGTGGGGATCTTTGCCTTAACATAATGTAATCTTTTATGTTCTTAAGTTGTCATGCAGGTTGAAACAAAATCAATTTATTAATATTTTTATTTTGAAAGTATCCATTAATGATCTTTAGTTCATATTCTCAGTATATCTCAACCAGTGTTTTGCCATTATGTCAAAGCCTTGATGGAGCAATACGTACAATAAGGGAAAGGGAACCATGCACTTACAGTGGACTCAGGTGTGGAGCACAGTAACCTATACAAGGAAACGGCAACAGCATTCACACTAGCTTTTGAGCACTAGCTTTTTCTCTAACAATTGTGCATACATTCACACAAACAGCCACATATATACCCAAACTCTGATAAACACTCACCAGATGACACACAGATAGTGAAATCAGACAGTGTCCTGAGTAAAGACACTTCAACACTCAAAATGTCATAATAAATTTTATTATAAGCAGATTTTTGGTGTATCTACGCTAATAAAATTTTATCAGTAAATTGTCAAAGCATTTGTAACAAAGTTCCCAAATTTACTGCCATCCAGGAAATTTCTCACACTCACAATATTCACTGGATCAAGAGCTGGCTTAAGCTGAAGTAGAAAGTTATGAGATCTTTAGTGAGTCATGCAATGTACATTGAAAAGACAGATAACGGAATATATTTTCAGTTTGTATATAATAAATTTCCTTGAGACAGAAAAGCTTCTGTCCATGAATCAGCATGGTTTTTAGAAAGCATTGCTGATGTGAGGCTCAGCTTGCCCTTTTCTCACATTGTATCCTGTGAACTATGAATGAAGTGCATAACCAAATTCCATATTTTTATATTTCCGAAAAGCAATTGAAATGGTGCACAACTGCATATTGTTAATGATGCTACAAACATGTGGAATATGTTAACAGATATGTGAGTGGATTGAAGATTTTTTAAGTATTAGAATCCAGTACACTATCCTCGATGGTGAGTGTTCGCCAGAGACAAGGATACCATCAGGAGTGCACGAGGCTAGTGTGATAGGACTGCTTCTTAGATGAGAGTCATTAAAAACCTGAATAAAGACCTTCATCTGTGTCACAACTGGAACCAAACTCATTTGTAAATAAGCGCTGTACCAATGAGGTCATGGAATATCTTGCAGGTGACATGCAGGTGGCTGAAGTATTCCTCATTTCCTGCAATCATTTTATAGCTGTTGCAAGATGCCAGTCTGTAGCTCATCACCATCTACACAAAATCTATACATTGTGTTTGTCTTGCAAATGTCATTCACAAATGCCATACTCATAAGCAGACTCTGTTAAAAGCTTTCAGGTAAAACTACTGGATGCCCATTGCACTGTTTTCTTGAAATGACTATTATAGAAAGAGATATCAAGTAACAAGGAAAATATTATGAAAAGGATAGACTGCTATTCACCTTATAGTGGAGATGTTGAATCGCTTATAAGCACAAAAAAAGACAGCTAAGGAAGTGAGCTTTCAGCCAAAAGGCCTCCATTTAAAGTTGGCAACACACACACATTCATGCAAGCACAACTCAACACGCATAACCACCAAGGTCATGTGCGTGTGAGCTGCGCTTGCTTGAATGTGTTGTATAGTCTACTTTAGAAGAAAGAGTTTTGGCCAAAAGTTCACTTTTTTAGCAGTCTTTTTGTTGTGCCTGTCTGTGACACATCACCTCTACTATATCTTTGTTGATCCATTGTTGGTATGGGACAGTGGTTGATCAAGTACTTACCAAGGAAAATTGCCAAGCAGCCGTACATTTTGAGAAGGTATTTTATTTAGACAGCCAGTTTTGGCATCTTATTAATGCCATCCTGAGGCCCCTATGGAGTCCATGTATAGACAATGAGATATATTGATACTTACATAACTGGAGCCATCAGCATATGGATTCCATGAATTCATTTTTGAAGTGTATACTTCAAAGACTTGACAACAATTATATCATGAATGGTCATCTATCCTTTCCATAACATTGTCATTATTCCATCTGGGATTTTGCAATGTTTGATTTAGACTAAGAAATAATGCTTTTTTAAAAATTGGTAATATGTTGTTTTAGATGCAGTATAACTGTCGGACCAAAAAAAAAAAAAAAAAAAAAAACACCAACAGTAATGCCTAAAATGGAAATGCACAGTTTATGCAGATTAAAATTTAAAAACAGTTGTCTGCAGACATGTCTCCAACATATTGTGAGTCATTTGTACAGACAATTCATAGCTGTGAAGCTTATATAGGTAGTGGATGTGCCACCTGTATAGTTCAGTGTTTAAGTGAACATTTCCAGGTACTCTGTCAGATATTCATAAATGAATTATTTAATGAGTTAATACAAAATGTTTTATATGATATCTATGACATTTTGGTCTGAGCAACATCAGTCATTGTAAACTGCTATGCAGAAAGCAGTCTTAATTATGCACTAATTAAAAGCAGTGAATGAGGTAGAGAAACAGGGAATGTCATAATTTAAAATTGTTGGACAGTATAGAGGATTATATCAGTAGGAGAAAGAAATTTGGGGATGTTGAGGGATGAGATATTTAATCACAGTTTATTGGTGGAAACATCACAGAACTGGCTTGAACTGATTTAGAGAAACCCCAGAAAACTTCAATTTGAATGTCAGCATGAGGAAACTTATAACACCAAGCCCATTTTAGCTTGTCTAGAAATGTTCCTTATTACCTCTAACAATGTTAAAATACGACACAATTATAAAAATGTCTCCATGATCTATGTCCTTGCTTCTTACATATTTTATCCTGGCAACATTGCAATTATAAAATTTAGCCGTGAGAGATTGAGGAGTGGTGTTAGCTGCTTACAAAGTAATCAAAACTGAAACAGTTGCCGCATGCAACATTTAGACAATGACTTTTTTTAAACTCACAAAACATGTTAGCAGGAGGGACTCATTGTCAACTCTGTGATTTTTATGAGATGTAGGAATGTATCAATTGGAAAAAGTACAATCAATTCATAGTATGGTAATGTGTACAATGAAGTCTGAAGCAGGCAACCTTCATGAGTTTTGTTTTCCAGTGCCAGAGATGTGTAGATGGATACTTATGTCAGATTGATACACTATTTTGACATGACATCCCCTCATTACATGATTCTCATGTATTGAGTTGTTCAGCAAGCCACTCCTCACTTTGCACCTGCTGTTACTTTCATTGTTGGTCTCTTTGCAGTAGAACAGCACAAAGTGTGAGTGCTTGGTGCTTACCAAGGAGCATGCATTATTGATTTCATGGAAGAGTTTAATTTATATTATCAAAGATCAAAAATTCAGTAGTCCACATTTTTTATTATTTTCATTCTTTGATGATAATAATTTTAGTAACAGAGCTCTGTGCCACCTGTATCACCACAGTCATAGCATGAGATATTATTTTATTAGCCTCTGTTTTGTCTGTAATTAGTCTATGGTTTCATAAATTTGAACCTTATTTTGTGTGACTATGTAGTTATATACAGTGAGATCAGATAGGAACTTTGTGTGGAATAAGAATTCTCCTGGCTAAGAGAGTAATGGAATAGGCCAACAACTGTTTCAAATGGGTCCATTATTAATTTTATGAAGATTTCTACTTTGTAATTCCAGAAAAAAAGATTAATTCATGAGTGGTATTCCTTTGCTAGGAATTAAAGAACTAAGGATGCTATGAATGACATAATTGTTCCAGAAATACCATTTTGTGATGAAGTATTGTTTTCTGTACAGTTAGTGGCTTTTATGTGATGATACATAATGATAATAGCTGTTTAAAGAATGCGGCTCTTCTCTTAAGTTATTGTGAAATCTTTTATGTAATGCACATACCACAGGTGTTTCTTTATCTGAAACAGTAACATATACAAATGATCTGACTATTTGACTGTAAATGACATACTGTTGGCAAGCTCAGACCTAGTCCAACAAATTGCTCATGGAAATAAATCATCATATTTTATAAGGAAATTTACATGTAGTAACTGAATACAAACAACTATCAGACAATTCTCAGTTGAAAGCTGGTTATATTCATCACTTGGTACATTCAATACATAAGTTTGTTCATGGTGATCTGTTATGTATTAGTTCCCATTTATGCATTTAGAATTGAAATAAAGCAAAGAAACTGGAAAGATTGAAGTGAAGAAATAAATACTGTATTCAGTGTGTATTCATGGAGGGTTCAGCACAGTGTAAATTAATGGCATTGTCCATGAAACTGCACTTTATAGCATTTACTGAAACTCCTGATGTGTTGGGAAGGTCCTAAAATTACACCTGTTTTTTCATGGTGATTCAGTAAGAAAAACACACTCTTAAATTCGTATTTTTATCAAAACACACAATTTACATCATTTACCACAATCCTGGTTGCAGTTCTCCACTACTGAGCTACATGTAAAGTCTTAAGCAAATATTTATAGGGTTCTAGAATAGACTATAACTTACTTTACTTTTTCTATGGGGTGGAAAGATATAGATATGGATATCCACTAAGGAGGTGCTGAAATAAAATTTCTGAATCGTAGTTATGAGTAGTCACACAAAAATACCACTCCCAACTACAACTTGTAAGTCCTGTGTGGGCTCCTTTTTTTCAAATTGTTCTTGGTGATACCCATGATGGTTCTTTGAGTGATATTAGGCCCATATCTTCCTTAACAACTATTAAAACTAGTATTTCCTCAACTTTGATATTTTTAACAGGAGCTAAACCTGACTCAAAAATAATTTTTAAATAATTTTTAGCAGGTTTCAGAATATGGAATGTCTGGCTACTAGATATAACTGTTTATCCAGTGATGCTGAACCTCCCAAAAACCTGCAAAAAAAAATTCATATAAGAATTTTACTGGAAGGTCACCTTCTTTCCACATACGATTCCCATTTAAGCTTACAAAGCGCTTCTGTAACTTTCTCATACTGGCTGAATAAACTGATAACAAATCTACCAACATTCCTCTGAATGACTTCAGGGTTTTCCTATACTCTATCCTTGTGAGAATGCCAGAAACTCATTCTGTACTCAAGAATGCCTTGCACAAACTTGCTGTAACTAGTCTCTTTTAAGGGCACACTGAACATACACAATAAATCATAGCCTGCCTCTCACCTTCCCTGCAACTAACTTTATGTGCTTGTTTCAATTTTTTGTTGTTTCACATTGTACTGCAAATGTAATCTTTTGATGGGAAAAATAGAAATTCTGTCACAATCATCACAATGGACCACATCTAACTTTTTTGTTTGTAAACTGTTAACTGTAAATATTAAAAGGTTGTCACAATAAGTGATTTGAGATAAAATCTTAGTGCTTTGAAGTTGACTGTTAAAAATTAGTGGTGATTGCTTTTTGCCTGGAACGTATCCTTTTGCAAAAATTTCAACAGTTTTCCCCTGAAAAGCAAATTATTGTTTCTGTTGAGAAGCACCAGTATCTTCCCTCCAGTGGCCAGAGTGCTTCTCTGATTCAAGGTGACTTTTTATCATTTGTGGAAGGCTCTCTGAACTTCTTATGTTCATATTGTTTTTATATTCTACAATATTCAATGTTTGTATAAACAGGAACACTATCCATCCATGAGGTTAATTCTGTTCTGATGTTCATAATAAACATGCTTTCAGTGCTAAGTTTTAGACTAATTCATTATCAGATGCATTTATGCAT
This sequence comes from Schistocerca gregaria, assembly GCF_023897955.1. Lineage (NCBI taxonomy): Eukaryota > Metazoa > Arthropoda > Insecta > Orthoptera > Acrididae > Schistocerca > Schistocerca gregaria. Next base: position 555,941,846 of record NC_064931.1, read on the forward strand.
GACTGTCATTTCAATTATGCCTGTAACAGGTCCATGCTCTCAATAAAAGAAACACACAGAAGGATGCAAACTAACACTAAGTCAAAAGTTGATTCACTAGTTAGTTATACCTCCCACTGGTCACTTTGCAGAATATAATGTAACTGTGTGGAATGAGACATTTAACAGCATCTTAAATTAACTGGTGTTTAACTGTGGCTCTATAGCGAATTCACATTACAGTAAATGATATTCAGTTTAACAATCCATGTAGTTATGCAACAATGTTTCAGTAAATAATCTTCAAGTTTCTAAATAAAAAGCTTCAGGGTATAGAAGAAAAAAACTTTTTCAGCTTACTTCCACATTCATCTTTGTTGTTAGTCAGGTATATAATATTACTGGGTAAATGATTAAAGATTTTGGTGACAGCTTTAGATTACTTTCTGAGCTGTGGTCAGTTTTAATGAAGAATAATGAAGGTGAATGTTTCTTCTAGTGTTGCAGTTATGAACGTCATTACTTGTTCAAAATACTAATGGACCATTTACAGCAAATTTAATAAGAGGAAATATGTACTGTGATCATGCAGTTAAAATAGCTAACTCCTTAAAGAGCTATATACAAGATGGTCAAGGTTGGGCACTACATGTTGTTCTTGCAATACACTTTTTTGAAATGAATATTATTTGTCTTAAGGGTGAGTTACCCTGGAATAAAATTTAATAAAATATTACTAAATAAAGACATCCAAAATATGCAAACACTAATGTGTTTCTCTCTAAGCACTGCAATAAAATGAAATACAAACTGACTGAACCGAAGTGCTTAAAAAGCTTTAAAGATCTCCCCCCCCCCCCCCCCCCCCCCCCAACCCAACACCACCACCCACCAATTTATAATTTTTCCAATGTATACACTCAAAAATTTCTAAGGCTGCCTTATTTACTATCTCCTAATCATATCATAAATGTATCACTTGTGTTTTAGCCTCTCCTGCGCAGAACTGAATAGGCTGCATTTTCAGGAAATTGAGCAACAACTTCCAGGCGGGAAGAATGATACAGGAGGAAAGGAATGATCTGCTTGTAAAATATTGAAGGAGCAAAGAAGACACTGAAGAATATTATGAGTTTGGGAATGAAGCAGCAACCGATCGTAAGGCATTACAAAAAGACCTCAGGGCACATGCAGTCTGTAAATTGTCACGTGACTGACAAACACTGGGTACCCAAGTTACTGACATTACTTCATTTTCCTTTGTATGTTATCCATTTATTGTAAACTTGAAACTACTATCATTAGAAGAAGTCTTATCTATTTGCAATTGGGATAAAGTATATAAAAGAATGTATGTTCCAAGATGAAGAATGTTTGTCAAGATGTCTTCCAAACTATTTCAAAAAAATTAGAGGTGTATTTTGTGCCACAAAGTGACAGACTTTCTTTGTGTGAAACTGACAAGAATAGGACAGGGAAAGTAAAGTATTTTTGTGTTTATAATTAAGAAGGTGGCAAGAATTTTTTGTGTCCTGAGAAGTATTATTAGAAGTATTATGGTGATATGACAAAGAAAATAAAATAAACATAATAGTAATAGTAAAATAGAAACATTTTGTGATAAATGATGTATAATTGGGGGCCCTATCTGGTATTAAATAGATAATCAAATTTTCTTTAGCTTTGAAACAATTGTAAGTTAATAAACAGAGAGAAAATTTGGCAGGAGACATGTTGTTCACAAGGTCATTGCATTTGTACGTATTTTTATATTTTAACAGAAGTTCAGTTTGTAATGAAGAAGATTTTCTGGAAAGCTATACTGACCTGTCCACCAAGTATGTTAACAGACTGTAAAACTGTAAAGTAAAATAGGTAAAAGGAAGTATAAATATTTGTAGTGTAATTTGTTTATCCATACAAAAAACTGAAGCAAATTTTCAGTCATTGGTTTCTAAAGAATTTTGTGGAAGATAAATGTAAACACACTTTAAGACAAAATACAAAAAAGAACCATGAAGGAATTATCCAAATGGAACAGAAATTTGTAGACATGATGTATGTGTACAGGCAAATAAATAATTAAAATTTCAGAAATATTGGATGATTTATTCAAGAGAAAGAGCTTCACAAATTGAGCAAGTAAATGATGCATTAGTCTACCTCTGGTACATATACAAACAATTTTCCAGCTTTCCATTGATTGACAGAGTTGTTGGACATCCTCCTGAGTGATATTGTACCAAATTCTGTCCAACTGTAACATTAGATCATCAAAATCCCAAGCCGGTTTGAGGATCCTGTGCATAAATCAGCAAATATTCTAAATTAGGGAGAGATCCAGCGACCTTGCTGACCAAGGTAGGGTCTGGCAAGCATGAAAACAAGAAGTAGAAACTCCCATTGTATTTGAGGGGGTAACATCTTACTGAAATGTAAGCCCAGGATGGCTTGCCATAAAGGGCAACAAAATGGGTCATAGAATATGCCTGGAGTGTCATTGACTAGAATAGAACTGTCTTCAGTGATGAGTCCTGCTTTGAATTAAGCCTCAGTGATCAGTGGAGACGTTTATGGAGATGACCCAGACACAGATGGGATACCAAACTGACTGTCAACAACCCTATCTTTGCCTGCAATGTCACTAGGTCTCTCTGCAATTGAGAACATTTGGAGCATTATGGTCAGTGCCCTCCAACCACCTTGGGAGTTTGACAATCTAACATTCCAATTGGACAGAATTTGGCAAGATATTCCTCAGGAGGCCATCCAACAACTTTATCAATCAATGACAATCTGAATAACTGCTTGCATAAGGGCCAGAATTGGATCACCCCATTATTGACTTGCTCAATTTGTGAAGCTTCTTCTCTTCAATAAATCATCCAACTTTTCTAAAATTGTAATATTTTTTGACTGTACATGTAAAACACATCTAGTGATTTTTGTCCCATTTGTATAATTCCTTCATGGTGCACTTTTCCCCCTTACTGTGTATTTTCTGAGGAATAAGCAACACAACTTCTAAGACTCCTTCTTTTCTCTTGGAGGACAAAAGAATTTCTTTCAAGTCAAATACATGTTTGCTTTCCACAGTGCACTGTAATGAAACACAGGCTTAGACAATTTTAAGATTCACAAGAATTCTCAGAAAGGAGATTGGTGATAATATATGTTCCAATCTACTTAAAGAAAATGTAAGCTAGCTAATGTGTAGACATCTGGATGAGTGAGTATGTGTAAGTGTAGGAAGGTGGATGCAAAGCAGGCCTCTTCAAAGTTAGGATGGACACAATAAAACGTAGCAGTGAATGTTGCCTCAGTGCAAGAATAATCATTACACAGTGGAAGAAGAACTTTTCTTTGAAACAAAAAGTTGTACAGCTTTGAGTTAGATGCTTTTTTCATAAAAAAACATAAAATTTAATAATTCTTGTTTAGTATAATGCAATCATGTCCAAAAGTTAGCACTTCAGTAAAACCCCAATTTTGAAGGATCTATATGGTTTCAAATAGTGTCTGTCTACAAATATTGTTAAAAATTATTTCACTGGTACAAGAATATGTTTTATCCAGGAATAAGTAACGAGAGAAACTTTATACATATTTTAAGATGGTAGAAATAAATAATATATGAAGATGCACTTCGCACTGGAGAACTGTCATGATAAAATTTAAAAATGGTGTGCAAAAAAACAATAATTAGATATTTCTACAATTTAGTATTGTTCGGGGCAATTATATATGAAAGACAATAAAAATAGGGGGTGAGAGGTTTAGCAATCAGATATGCCATGCTGCAGTGCCATACCAGAGAGAGAGAGAGATTCATTCTTCTGGAGCAAAAAGCAACAGATGGTCTGACTAGGTGTCTATAATGAGTTAATGTGCACTTGGAACATTTTTACATCACCTACCTCTTCAATAATTGTTTTTGCCTGTTTGTTTGTTGTTGTTGTGTTCTTCAGTTCAGACACTGGTACGATGCAGCTCTCCATGCTACTCTATCCTGTGCAAGCTTCTTCATCTTGAATTACCTACTGCAACCTACATCCTTCTGAATCTGCTTAGTGTATTCATTTGTTGGTCTCCCACTATGGTTTCTCCCCTCCATGCTAATCTCCAGTACTAAATTGGTGATCCACTGACGCTTCAAAACATGTCCTACCAACCAATCCTTTCTTATAGTCAAGTTGTGCCACAATTCCTCTTCCCCCCAATTCTGTTCAGTACCTCCTTATTAGTTGCACGATCTACCCACCTAATCTTCAGCATTCTTCTATAGCACCACATGTCAAAAGCTTCTACCCTCTTCTTGTCTAAAGTATTTATTGTCCATTTTTCACTTCCAGACATGGCTACACTCCATACAAATACTTTCAGAAAATACTTCCTCACACTTAAATCTATTCTCAGTGTTAACAAATTTCTCTTCTTCAGAAACACTTTCCTTGCCATAGCCATTCTACATTTTATATCCTCTCTACTTCAACCATCATCAGTTACTTTGCTCCCCAAATAGCAAAACTTATCTACTACTTTAAGTGTCTCATTTCATAATCTAATCCCCTCATCAGCACCTGACTTCATTCACCTACATTCCATTGCTTTTGTTGATGTTCATCTTATATCCTCCTATCAACACACTGTCCATTCCATTCAACTGCTCTTCCAGGTCCTTTGCTGTCTCTGGCAGAATTACAATGTCATTGGCAAACCTAAAAGTTTTTATTTCTTCTCCATGCATTTTAATTGCTGCTCCAAATTTTTCTTTTGCCTTTACTGCTTGCTCTATATACAGATTGAGTAACATTGTGGATATGCTACAACCCTGTCCTGCTCCTTTCTCACCACTGCTTCCCTTTCATGCCCCTCAACTGTAATAACTGCCATCTGGTTTCTGTATAAATTGTAAATAGCCTTTGACTCCTTTTATTTTATCCTCCCACCATAAGAAATTTAAAGAGAGTATTCTAGTCAACATTGTCAAAAGCTTTTTTCAAGTCTACAAATGCTAGAAACATAGGTTTCCCTTTTTAACCTATATTAATGTTACCATCTTTCATGAGATTGGAAGCTACAGTTGTTACCCTTAGTAAATATCTTGAAACTATAGCTTCAATGATTACTAAGATATTGAAGTTAACCCAATGTATCTACTTATGAATTTTTCATACAAAACCCAATGTACTGTAATATAGTAATGCAAATAGATCATAAAAGTTTCTGAACTAGTAATTTTGTCAGCATCCAGCTCAGAAATTGCTTGTAGCTGTAACAGTTCATTTGAATGTCTCATAATAATTTCCATATGTGACTGCATATAAAGTTATTTTTATTAATAACAGTCAGTTGTAGAACCAACAGAGTGAATGAGAAAGTGAATGGAAACTGTGTGTAAAGCATGAATGCCAATGAGATATCCAATTAAGTATGTATATTAAGTTATGTATACAGCATGAAAGGTGACTGCAAACCAGTCAGAATTATATTTTGGAGGGGTTGTCTTTACTCCTGAACTGCAAACAAGTACATAGATGACAATTAAAGTTTACATAAAATAAGGATAACGCAGCCACTCACCTACATCAGACTGATGTGTGGAGCAGAGGAACATGTAAAGGAAACAGTAACTAATTAAACTTTATTCATTTTTCAAAAAGGTCAGTTTGAATAAAAAGATATTTTCAGTTAATAGAATCCTATTGGATGAGTTAATATGACCTTACCGAGTGAGGTGGCGTTGTGGCTAGCACACTGTACTCGCATTTGGGAGGATGACGGTTCAATCCTGCATCCAGCCATCCTGATTTAGGTTTTCTGTGATTTCTCTAAATCGCTCCAGGCAAATGCCAGTATGATTCCTTCGAAAGGGCATGACCGACTTCCTTCCCCGTCCTTCCCTCCCCAAAAACAACCAACCAATATGACCTTATACTGAGTGGCTACAGATCATTTCTGTTAATGAGGGCAGAATTATTCTGTACTCTGTAGTTCCAGAAAAAATTATGTAGACAGAAAGCTAGAGGAGATGTAGCCATGCAACTGTAATACTAATACATCTTTCTTGCTGCACCAACTAGTTTTGTAAGTTATGGCACACTCAGGTAGTAGACAAGTAATAGTGTGCTTTAGGAAAGAGCAGAAATGATCATGGCTTGTGGATATGTAAATCATCAGTGTCAGAAATTTTATTTAGCAGTATTAACATTTGAAATGGACATTAATTCTTTGTGTGGTGTTTTGTAAATTTTGTAATGGAGGAAAAAAGCACCTTGCTGAGATAAGTTATATGTAACATTCTAGTGAACAGTCTAAATTATTGAGCATTTGTTGTGTGCAATTTACAGATTATAAAAATTTTATTTCATGACCTTTGTCAGGAATTTTGCATAACCATCATAGATTCTGCCTTCTCATATAAGTACATTTTGTGAATTAACATACTGAGGTGCGTTGTACAGGAGAACAGTTGATTTTGAACTATACTGAGTATAACTATACCTCATAGTATGAACTTATAGCAGTATTTTGTGTGGTTGCTTAATTGAATAATACTGCTCAAGATTCTTTATCTAAATAATTATTTGTAGTTATTTGGCACTTGAAATAGCTTCATCTTGTAGATCCAAAAAGAATTTTATTGAGCATTGCCCAGGAATGTATAATATTTCTGATACTTCTTTCCTGATAATTATAGTTAGGTGACAAATTATAGAGCAGCCTCTGATGACAGCGGAAAGCAGTGAAACAGCACAATTGCAACAATACTTTACCAGCAAAATAAGTAGGTGTACTATCACAGAAGGTTTTATGGGTCTTTTTCTAGGAGTAAATTCAAGTTTATATCTGCACCTCAGAAACAAGGGAACAGGCTCAAGTGAGGTAACTGAAGCCACAGGAAAAATATAATGGAAACCAGGCCTAGTTGGCCTACATTTTGCTTATTTATATACTTTGGTTGTATTTAGCAAGTTTTATTGTCAGTGTAACATAAGCAGTAGCATCATTTGGAGCTCCCAAATGAGTAACATTGCAGAAACATGTATGGAGCAAAGCAGCAAAAGAAGTTTGAAAAAGAGCACTTGTGCAAGAATCCAGCAGGAAGACATCAATAGAACCATTTCAGAAGTGCCTGTGAGGAATTCACCAAGAAGGATAAAAAGTAATCATGTTGTCTTTGACTGTCTTCATTTAATCCTTTTAACTCATTGTCTTTTCATGATGAGGACAATGAGCCCAATATTGATGATACAGCAAAATTAACACATCTCCATGCTACAAAAATGACAGTGGAATCATGTGATAGTGTAAATGTAGAAATATTTCCCATATAGACTCTGCCAATTATTTACAATATGGAACATCATGTGACACTTTCTATTGCAGAAGAAATGGATTAAAATGATACAGTTTATATCTTCTTTTGACATTCTTCAAATTGTTACCATTAACTTTAGTTCAGCAATATTTTGTAATATTAAGTTGTTTCATTATATTGTACATAAATACACGTACTTGACTGTCCTGTACATCCCAGATGACTGATGTATGATTAGTGCAATGTAAAATTACGAATTGCAGCTTTGTACATTCTAGAACATAAGACCGGACATATTTTTATCCACATAGGCTTCCATTTCCCTAACTGGTGACAAATGATACTGGCCACAACATTACCACATACATTGTCTGCATTTAGTAAACATAATCATATTTTAATACATGGTAAATAAAATTTAAAGTTGTTTCATATTTCACAATAGAAACAAATGTAGCAGGTAAGACAAGAATATAGAAACATGACAACCATTTGTTCACTTTCTATTCTTCATAAGTGTATTCTCTCCCTTTTTTGATTAACAGAGAGTTACATTATACCCCCAGTTACATGACTGTGGAAGCCATTTATGTATACTGTGAGAAATAATGGTCATGTCACATTTTAATTGGGGTATGTTCAGTGTGACTTTTAGCATTACTGAGTGGAGCAACACAGTAATATAGGTACAGCACTTGAATTTGTTGGGAGTGGGAACCAAATCCCCATACGACCACACAGATTTAGGTTTTCCACAGTTTCTCCAAATCAGTCAATGTGCATAAGGGTGCCTATCCTGGAGGCAAGGTGGTGCCCCCTGCCCTCCCCTCCAGCTCACAGTGAAAGAAGAAATATAGTGTAGTTTTTATACCAACTTACAAGCTGCCACTCATTTTCAAAAATATGAAAAATTCTCTATATGCACAGGTCTACCTCCCCCCCCCCCCCTAAAAACTACCATATGGGCATCCTTGAATGCCCATGTTAGTACAGTTCCTTTAAAAAGAAGACAGCCAGTTTCCTTCTCCTCCCCTGTCCTGTACTAGCTTGTGGTCCATCTCAGATTATCCTGGAGATGACAGCTGTCACACCATGTCAACAGTAAAAAATAATATTTCTGGATTTATACTGACACACAGTTAGATTTTTATTAATCTAGCACATATTAATATGTCACAGTTCTTCCTCAGGTATTTAACACAGTCGGTTCCCTTCTTTTGCCTCCCTCCCTCGCCCCTTCCTGCCTTCCAACCCACTTTCTTGTGCATCACTTCTGAGTTAGCTCTTTCCAGGCAGCAGTAAATTAATACAAAGATTGTTCTTGTTTTGTGCCATAAATTTATTAATACTTGGACTTCTTCCATTTTTCATTTGGTAATAGATCACTAATTATAATCAGAATTTGCTTAAAGTGTGCTTCGAACAATGACTAAGTATAATTGTTCATGATAGGTAATTTTAACTTTCAAGAATGAGATTTCATATTTATTAAATAAAGCAGATGATATGTGTCACACTATAATTGGATATTTGCCAGAATATAAAATTAAATGACTTTTCTTCCAGTAACAACAGACTCCAATCCACAATGTATTTTCTTATTCAATATCTTCTTCCATATGTTTTTGTTGTTGATACAAGATTAGTAACTTAGTCAGAAACAGTATGTTAAAAATAATAGCATAATTGCTGACAAAGAAAGGAGTACCTTTGAGAAAAACATTTATTATTCACTAACATAGTAGTCATTGAAACAAACATTCGTGACATAGTAAAATTACTTTTGCTGATGTTTTGAATAAGTTCATAAGGTATGCTTTTGGTAATTTAAATGGAAAAGCAGCACTAAAAAATAAGTTGACGATTGGATCCTAATTTCCATAACATTTGTGACTTATTTCAGAATTCAGTTTATAAGTTGTTACCTAAGTGTCTTGAATACTCATTTATCCCAGGATGGAATTTCCATCTGCAGCTGACTGTACACTGTTTTGAAACTTCCTAGCAGATTAAAACTATGTGCCAGAGTTCCACTTGAAGATTTAATCTCTGGCTTTATAGACAAGTGCTCTACCAACTGAGCCGCCTCTACCAACGAGTTGCCCAGGCACAACTCACAACATGCCATCACAGTGTACTTCTGTCAAACATTTTCTCCTGCCTTTCAAAAATCACTCCTAAAAGAAAAGATACAATGGAGAAATGGCTTAGCCATGGCTTAAGGGATAGTTTTGAGAACGATGTTTCACTCTGCAGTTGATGTGCACTGATTTCAAACTTCCTGGCAGATTAAGAATATATGCTGGACTGGACCCTAATCTAGGAACTTTAACGTTTGATGGGCACATGCTATATCAACTGAGATAATCAAGCATGACTTACGAGTTGCCCTTGCTGCTTTAGTTCCACCAGCACCTCTCTCTGGTGTATGCAAAGCTGTAAGGGCAGGTAATGTCTCATGCCTGGATAGCTATATCGCTAGAGCACTTATGAGAGGAAAAGGTCTCTGATTCAAGTCCCAGCTAAGCAAATAGTTTTATTCTATATAATTTCCACCGCTTTCGCCAAATAGTAACAAAAGATGAATGATTTCAATCTGTCATAGCAACTATCTTCATGTCTATTTGTAACTTTTCACCAGATTTCATTCTTTTTTAATAATCTTCAGTAGTGTTTTAAGTAATACACTCTTAAATGTGTTTCACTGCAAATATAGTACATGGAAAACACCTCTACATTGTATACATGTACATGTGACAGCATTTATCAACATTAGCTGCACAATTATTCTGTTTTCTATACATAATGCCACGACAATTACACCAATATCATCTTGTTTAATCATTTTCTCATGTGTATTTGTAGGAATCCTTTTTTACCAAAAATATTTAGAGAACTGACGTGTTACTTTTGTGGGACTGCCAATCACAAAAGTGTATGTCCATGTTTACTATGATGTATGCACAGTGAAAGTGACTGTGTTGGACACCTATTAAAATCATAGTAATTTTAAAAAAATCATGTCCCTTAGGATAAATACAGTGAACCAGAACTCGAACAACACTCTGGTAGTATGGGAAAAATGCTAACTAGCATGGGCCCACAAATGCATACCTTAAGAACTATGAGCACTCATCATAGCTCTTCTGTCTGTGATACCATTAAACAATTCTCTTTTACTGTAAGCTTTTTGTATTCCAAATTTTTGGAAGGCCTAGTAAGGACCAATACAAGAAAAAATTGTCTTGTGAGCAGAAGAGATGTTCAATGTGGTGAAGATGAACATGTTCTCATAGCTCTTAAGGTATGTACTTTATAGTGCATGCTTACCAGGCATTTTTTATTGTTTTTCATCCATGTTGGTGGAGTTATGGTTCAGCACATTTGTCTTATGGGACATGAATTTTGACTCAGCCTGTATATAAAGTAAAAAATGGTAAGACTCACTTTCTGATGATCATTATAACCAAAATTGGAAACTGCTGTTGAAACAAATCAAACTGGCCTCTGAATCTCACTAACTGTAAGTTTCTTCTAAGAAAATCTTAATCAAAAATTGAAATCCATTTACCAGATTCAAAATTAATTATTGGTTAGGATAGTGTATGGGACTGTCACTGAGATCTACATCCTTTTCTTTATTCAGTGGTGCTATACTAATTGAACTTTAGCACAAAAATTTGAATTTTCATTCTAAACTTCTTTTCTGACTCCTCTTCTAGTCTTGATGCCAGATCTTCCACTAACTTTTCAAGGCTAACATTCTGGAAGCAAGAATATGGAGGAACTGAAATCTGTTACAGATGTAAAAACACTTTCACACTTGACATCATGTTTCCTGGCATGGACATTTATTAAACATTACGACCACGTACTTGGATGGCACTGAAACTCAAAGCCCTATTTTTTGGGAATAGTGCTCTTCCAGTTGACTCTTATGGCCTGTTGTCACCGACTGAGGTAAGATTTATTTCAATGACTTTGCAGCAGAGTGTGCATTGATTTTAAACTTCTTGGCAGATAAAAATTGTATGCCAAATTGGGATTCAAACCTGGAACCTTTGCCTTTTGTTGTCAAGTGATCTACCAACTGAGATATCCAAGCACATCTCATAATCTGCAGTCAAGACTTTACTTCCAACAGTAACTCATCTCCTATCTTTCAAATTTCATGTTGGCATCAAAGAGAGAAGCAGTTTCAATAATATGCTTGATGTTGTTAGCAATTGTGTGAGACTGTGAACTCACAGGAACCACAGAAAACTTAAATATGGATGGCCATATTGGGATAAGATCCATCATGCTTTTCAATGAGAGACCATTTCCTTAAACTCTGTGTCATAATGAGCTGATATGGAAATAATATATTAATTCTGTCTGTAAGAATCTCAGCCCTGTCAAATTCATATTGAAACAGCTATTGCAATATGCAGACAAACAGCTACTGCACATGGTATACAATGGACTCTTTAAACTGTATCTTCAGTGTGGAATGACAGTGTGGGGAAACACACCTTCAGGAAACAAAAAGTGTTCTGACACTGAAAAAAAATTCAATTCATTTTAACGAGAAACATGGAGAAATTGCTTCAAAATACAGGTACCTTATGTTTTACAATGTTGTATGAAACAACCATGTACATCACAAAAACAGTGATTTTCAAATTCTAGTGTACACATCCACAACACATGGAGGAAGAATCAGATATGAAGCATGATGGAAATGAAATTATACAGTATTAAAGAGCATTATTAAATAAAATTTTGTAATCAGTGATGTCAGAGAGCATAATCACAATGGTTTCTCCTAAAGAAATGAGGGATAGTGAATGTTTTGTGTGGCCTACACTGCACATACACTTGCTGTACAGAATGCAAACTGAACAAGATCAAACAAAATACAATTCAGTTCAGCCTTGTTCAGTCTTCCAGAAAGAGATTAAATCACAGATGAAGGGATGAGCTATAGTATGTATAGAAGTGATAGTAAAAAGCCATGCTGAATGTGATGTAAAAATTAATTCCTGGCATTAATCTTTACCTGTACTTTTTACAGGTGTTGGAAAATAGTCAAAGCACTTTAGTTTTGGCAGATGTATAGAATAAAGCTTGCATATTTATAGCACCCACTTCAAACCATTTTGCCTGATTTGATAGATTTGAAGTAAAGCCAATTATTTGAACTATTTCTAATGTTAATGCAAGTCTTAACTGTTTTAATTCTTCACACAGCACTGTTACATCAGCAGAAAGTGATTAATATCAGTTGCTTCCTCATAATATTTATGTAGCAAATTGACAATAGAAACATCATGGTACCAATTACTAGACACACCATACTTTGTGTAAGACACATCACAATATTTTATGTGGCACAAGCTGGCACATTGAAATCCAATTCACATGATTTTGTGGCAGTTTATAAAATTACCTGTTCTGAAAACAATTTGCTTAAAATGTGTAATTTATATTACTTATTAATGAAAGATTACATTATATTTTCATTTATACATCATAATTAGACGAAAATGTTCTTTTAGTAGTTTTTATGTAACATATGATAATATTTACATATTAATTATTTTAGTTTAATAATTTAGGAAATGAAAATTATTCAGGAAAGCTCCCCTTAGGTGCTATGGAGAAGAACTAGTTTACTTCCATTAACCAGAAAAAGTATTTGTCAGACTGCATGTAATCATTAATTCTGTAGTCATTCAGTCTATACAACATTGATGACTACTGAAGTATAAAATTACATTTTTGCTATCACTACTTAGCCTTTGTTGTAGGTGGGAATTTGTGTAATGTGTGTTATCATTAACATTAATTTTTCTATATATGATTGCACTAACATTTCTATTTACTAACATAAAAATTTTGAAAATAGAAGCCCTGCAGTGGCAGTTTTCAAGCTTTGATTTAGAGCGTATCTCTAGTAATCACCATCGTATGTTTTCAGTCAGACTAAGATAAACTTGGGAGCAAAATAATGATTTCACCAATACTACATCCTTCACAAAAATACAAGAAAGATTTATATATTATGGAAATTAAAAAGGTATTGGCATTCAGACAGAAAATTCATCAGTAACCATCCACTCTATATATAAATTGAACATTTTAGAGTCAATAATTATCATTTGAAACTGTTTACTGTGAGAAGGGAAGTTTCAAAAATTTACTTAAATTTAATCAAATAAAAATATTTAAATTGTTAAAATTATTACAGAGTAGATTTATCTTCCACGTATTTCGAATATAGTCATCTTTCCAACTGTAGATAATATACAGTAGTTTCCATGGACATAAAATTACCTGTCAATTGAAAGTGACAACTTTGGCTGCTACGTACAGTAGTTAAAACTAATTTTGACCCTTTACTTGTGAAGATTTGAATTTAGCTGCAAATATCTAAAATAGAATAATGGTAACTTCTTCCTAAAAACAAGCTCTTGCATAGTGTAGCTGTTATGATATGTATATACACATTTTTTTTTTTTTTAATTTTACTTTGGCCAGAAATTTCTCTTAGTATGATTCATAGGTGAAGTGTGATAAATGACTGTTCACAAGGCCTGTTATTAGCTGCAGCTAGTCTGGCCTTATTTCAACAATTATACATTCATACTATGAACCAGGCTGAAGGATATTTCATATTTCTAATTGAAGATGAGTAACCAGACAGCCTCCAACTAAATTTTCAGAAAACAGTTGCTACCTTTCTATGACCATCCTTCAATTATATTTTTTAAAGATTTCTGTAACTCTCTTATCATTGTGTTGTCTTCACTTTGAATACTATTCTTTTAAGTGCTTTATATACAGAGTGTAAATTTTAAGCTGACAAACCAAAACAACTCGGAAAACAAGCTTCACATGCAAAAATGTGTAGAATCCAAAGTTGATTTTCTCAAGGGGGACATTTCCTGGTGATAAAATTAGCCCGCCACCCGAGCCCCTGGGGGTGGTGCGGCAGGCAACTTTAAAATTTCAAATAGGAGCCCCGATTTTTTATTGAAGAATCAAATTCTACATAAAAATCTATGTACATTTTGTCTTAAACATTTGTTTTGATTCTTGGTAGTTGGTACTGTAATTCAAGAAAATCCATATTCTCAAGTTTGCGTTGAAAATGATTACGGATAAATAAAAAAATACTTATTTATCTAGTAAATTTTGATTCGCTAAAACTAAAACTCTCCCTCTCTCCCCATAGTGCGGAGTTTGAGAGAGAAGACCATGAAACAAACAAAACTTATCCAAACCTGCAGTAAAAATCAATATGTGGATCAACACTTGTAAAACTAATTTCTCTCTCTCAAACCACACCCTATGGGGAGAGCCCTAGAGTTGTAGTTTTAGCAAATAAAAATTTACGAAGGAAATAAGTATTTTTTATTTATCAGTAACCATTTTCCACGCAAAAGGAGATAATGGATTTTCTTGAATTACAGTACCATCTACCAAGAATCAAAACAAATGTTTAAGACAAAATGTACATTGTTTTTTATGTAGAATCTGAATCTGCAATAAAAAAATGTGGGTTCCCATTTGAAATTTTAAAGTTGCCTGCAACCCCACCGCCAGGGGGCTGGGATGGAGGGCTCATTTTAGCACCAGCAGATGTTCCCGTCGCAAATAATAAACTTTGGGTTCTACACATTTTTTTGTGTGAAGCTTATTTTCTGAGTTATTCTGGTTCGTGAACTTAAAATTTATGCCCTGTATATCTTCTCTATCCTCCACCTCCAACCAATAGTCCAGTACAGTGCAGATTCCAGATACCAAATACATACCTCAAGATGGATCGAAGAACATTTTGTTACCGAGCTCTTTCAATGATGTACTGCACTATGCCAGTATCCTAACAATAAAATGAACTCTGCCATTTTATTTACCACCAGTTAAAGTCTTTCATATACTCACACACTTAATTGTAGGTATCTGAATGATAGAAATGGAATGAATCCTACAATCAAACATTGTTTTATTACTATTTTTCATAAATTTCACAACTTAAGAATTTTTTAAGGTCAGAGATTTTTGTACTTCACTTAAATCTCTTGATATCATATCACATCATACAGTTGGATATATATGTAGTAATCTTTATTACGTTAATTTTTATAGCACTTCATTCTAGTTATCTGTGTGATCTGGAAAATATTTTGAGTTAAAATTAATGCTATCTTCCAAGTGATAAATATATCAGAAGAACAGCAACGGTTTCATCACAATTCTTAGAGGCACATCTTACATTATTTCTGTGTCTGTGAACCCATTATTATTTGTGCTTAGATATCATATATAAATATGGTAGGTATTTCCTGAAATAAGTTGCATTAAATCAACTCATTTGGGTTTTAGATGGACTTAATGTATGAAAATCAAGTAACCATTTAGTTAAAACTGATTTTGGTGGAGTATCTGAATCCTTTAACAGTCTGCACCTTAGTGATCATTATAAGTACACAGTGAGTACACTGTAGTTTTTGATTAATTTCGTTGAAAAAGAAAAGGACAGGAAAATACAATGTTAATCTGTTTCTTATTACCATAATCTCACTTGGACCAAACTCATACACTAAAGTCAATGGAAATGCAAAGACCATGTTAAGCTTAAAACCAATAGTAAAGCACAAAGTGTTAATGTGCATTAATTTTCATGGTTTAATTTATATAAATTATACACGATTCAGAATAAAATAATTTCAATGTCCACAAAAACGTTTTGAAAATCAACAATATTTAAATTTGCTGAAAAATTTTATGAATATGCTGCACTTCTCTCAGTGAGTCCAGCATAGAGACAGATTTTCTGTTCTTCATTTAATTGTTTAATGAGGAATGCAGAAACAGCCTTACAATAAAACATGGACAATCTCTTCTCTTTTACAGGGACAGTTAGTTTATAAAATGTATACTGAATGACTAATCTGAGTACCTGTTAAGGTATAAATGTCTCATTATATGTTTAGAGAGAGAAAGAGCTATACAATGCATCACTGACACAATTACATGTAAATTAACTGCAATCAGTACCCACTAGGAATTCTCAGACATCATGCAAAGAGCCTTAATCAAGTATAACCACAATGAAAAAGCTCCAGCACTATATAATCAATAACATTTCCCTTTACATTGTTTGAATCTTGTCTAAATATGGCAAGAGATGGCCTGTTCTAGCATGTGCAGATGTAATAATGTATCCAAAATTAGATAATACTGCATATGGAGTCCCTCACAATTGTACTTCAGCTCTTTCTTTTTTCTGCTTTATATTATGATTATCCAAATTCCAGTAAATAAATGGCTAGGCTGTGATGTTTGCTCATTATAGAAATATTCTGATGATAAATATCAGCTGCCCCAAAATCAGTATAAATAAAATGATAATTAACCAGGTTTAATTAGTACTGTCAATTATGTAACCCCAAATATTGTAAAGAAAATTAGCTTATGCAAGCACAGACAGGGAGCAGTAACCGACAAGTTTTTAAGATGGAAATCAAGTGCCATGAAATGACTAAATCTCTAGCATACAATAATTTTTGACATTGAATAGAAAAGCATTTAAAATGGATTGGATATATTGATTATTTGCTCACAAAACTATTTTTAATCCTGATTCTTCTCTCCTGATATATTGATAGTAAGCAAAATTGAATAACTGTGTACAATCATGCATAACTGTATATTCTGACATGTTAAAAATTGATTAAAAAAAGCAGTGCTCACCAAACTCATAATTGCAGGAGGCCTGATAGAAATACTCAGAGGTAAATGTTGAATCCTGAGCCTTTGGATCCAAAGATTCCTTCTTCAAGAGCTAGACAAGGAAAGGAGGAAATAGAAAGGTGTAAGAAAGCAGCTAAAGGAAGGACAAGTCACTCAGAATGCAAGTTCATGACACACATTCTAGTTACAGAAGGATAATGACCTGCTGCCGTGTTGATGACTTGTCTACCATAATTAGCACACTTGACAAGTGTTCCATTGTGGCCTATTGGAGACTGAGCCATGTTTGTACATAGTAGTATTCTCAGATCCATATCATTTAGATATATGTGGAATAGAAATCACAGCTACATATGACTGGATAAAGTAAGATCTGTCATATGAGAGCTTGACATGTGACAGCCACAGCCACATAGGGCTCCTTTACACCATGGCATTTATCGGGTGACTATTTCTATGTCTTTTCTCTACTGCTGTGTTTGTGGATAGGATTATCTACAGTTATTACTCTGACATTCAGGTGGTGAAATAAGCATTATTTTCATAATAATGATTAATATAATATATGACAGTGATCAGCACCAGGCAATATCATTTCCACCTTTCTGTGAGCTCTGTGAAGTACCACACAGTCAGAGTACTAGACGGCCCTTAAGCTCATACACTTGTGGCTATTTTTTTTTAATTATATGGCCTGCCAGTTAAAATAATATCTTACTGTCAAGAATTTTTAGAGGGACTTGTCAGGTGAGATCATGCCAGTACAAAAATCTATGCAGTATAAAAATCTAGGTATGCAGGCTCATACATTCAAATAATATTACTTGTTACATTATGTACTGAAATGTTGAAAGGAAACAGAAATAATATTTTAGAGAATTCTTTAGATTTAGATGTATCAGATGGCTTGTATTGATAATTAGATACTTCATGTCAGTAATGTTGCTGACAAACAGTACTACATGTAGGCTGATATATTCTACAATGTGTTTATACATTAATTAGGCAGAAATATAGTACCACCCATGACCAAAGAAAAGCACATCACTTAGTTTTTTAGCTTAGATTTTAAAGGAAAACAAAAATTACTTAGAAGAAACACCACTATCCAAATCACTGCCAAAAGTTTACCGGTCTATGACAGATGAGCAAATCAGAATGAGTTTCTGTACTCCAAAACTGTCAACAGGATCTCAATGAAACTTATGTTATGTGGAGGAATGGGATGGGCCTGAGGAAGTGCCAAAGTCCAGTAACATAGTTATCAAACCATGCCCAACCAGAGATAGCTATGTGAATAAGAACTTATCCATCTTAAACAAAGTGTGATTCTCTTGGTCCTTAACACTATTAGTCACTAAATTGTTTCCTTACAGAGTAATGATAGTAAGACCAAAAGAGTAACATAAAATGTGTCCATATTTAGAAGGCCAGTACGCCATGTAAATATACAAATTTCATTTGCTACCCATACAATCTCTTCCAAGTATCTTTGCTCCATGTTGCATTGTTGCACAGCTGTTTGTGTCATATTAACTATTGGTAATCAAATATCTGAAAATTGTTACTTTGCTGTAAACATTCAGATAAAAACCAGATTTTAATTATAGAAACAGATTTGAAATAATGGCTGAGTCCTGACAATATGTGTGCTGTACTGATTGTGTGGCTCTTTGTGACAACAAATTACTGAATTCAGGAGTTCCTGTCACATAGTATTGGTTATCATTTTCTTTCACTCTTCAATAATCCAATGTTTCATCACTGCACATCCTGCATGTTGTCACAATGATGGATAGCGTTATTAATCATTCAACTAACACACAGCAGTCCAAAATATACTTAATCCAACTATGCAATAAAAAATTCTCTTTTCAAGTATCAGGTATGTATCCTATTTTAACTCTTCTGTGAGCAGTTAGTTAGAGTAGTGACTACTAACATGCTATCTAGTGTGCTGCAAAAGAACTTTTTTCCTTCATATAACAAATAATGGTCATACTGCATGAATTAATTTTTGGTACCCAATTTCACAAAGAAGCTATATTCTAGTGTATGTGTGTTTTTGTTACTTTGATAATTATCTATAAATGAAATCAAAAATATATGGTTGACATTTTCCCACTCATCCTCATTATTCATTCTGTTTCCTTTTATCATTACTTTGATTTTGTAACCTTTCCTTTCCTTGTCTCACATTATATATTTTTACAGCTATAATATTTATGAAAGTGTGATGCCTTTATACAGGGTGAGTCACTAATTATTGTCACCAAGAATAACTCAGCTAAACGTTTGCGGGACAAAAGATGTATGGGACAGTGGGGGCCGTATTATGACATTACTTTTTTGTTACTAGGTGGGGTCACTTCAGAGATATGAAGGTCAACTTTGTTTTTTTCTTAATGGGATGCTATAGTTTGGTACTTATTTTCCGATAGCAGCTATCGAGACAAATTCAATGCAATGATGTGTAACAGTAAGGTCTTTGAATGTCAATGAATGTCAAAAAGGTATCACGAATATCCATTTATAGAAGGTGTTTGAAGTGATGAACATTGGTATCAATGCAGTGCTGCAGTCTTCTTATCATGGATTGAGTGGTTTTCCTTATCACTTTGGCAGCTATAAAAGCACATGCTCTGACAATTCTCTCTTGCATATCTTCAGATGTAGTTGGAACATCTTTATAAACAATGACTTTTACAAATCCCCACAAGAAAAAATCCAGAGGCATCAAGTCTTGGAAACAAACTGGCCACAACACATCTCCTCCACATCCAATCCAATTTGGAAATTGTCTCTGCAACTCATTTCTAGCCATCAGCGAGAAATGTGCTGGACACCCCTCATGTTGATACCACATTCTGTTCCTTGTTTCTAAAGGTATTTCTTAAAAAAAAAAAATACCTAATGTTTCTTGCAGGAATATGGTGTACTTACAACCATTAAGATTTCCTCGAAGAAATAGGCGCCTATAAATTAAATCTGCCCTCCAGAATCCCAAACCATACATTCACCACCCACAGTTTTTTTTTTTTTTTTTTTTTTTTTTTTGCTGCAGTCAACATGGATTTTCTGCTGCCCAATAATGCATGTTATGCATATTAACATTTCCATGATTTGTGAATGGTGCCCTATCAGTAAATACAATCAAATTAATAACTGTGTTGTCCCTCTGAATCTGGAGTTGAGCCCATCGGCAGAATTCAATGTGATGCATACAATCCATAACAGTTAATTCTTGGTGGAGACTGATATGGTAAGGATAATATTTATGGCAATGCAGAACATGAACAACACTCCTCTGGTACATACCAGATCTTGAACCACAGTGGCAAGAGTACAAATTTCTGTTTCCTGGTTAGTAACTTTCCTTTGCCGAATGTTTCCAACGCGTTAAAGATCCAGTTGTTCTCACTTTATCATACACATATTTAAATGCACAACATGTAGGGTGAGTACATTAAGGATATCTTTCAGCATATAAGTCTCTAGCTCTCACTGAATTTTGTTGGCATTCTCTGTAAATGAGAAGCATATTGACTTGTTCTTCAAAGGAATACATCATTCACATTTGCTTGATTCGGCAATACTAGTCTTACCATTCCGATTAGTGTTGTATTGTGAAACTGTCAAATAGTGTTTACATGTCAATGGCACATTAGATGGATATGCCGTATTCAGCAAATATTTACTATTTGCATGATACATGAGAGAGAACTGTCAGAGCATGTGCTTTGTTAAGTGCCAAAGTGATAAGGAATACCACTCAGTCCATGATAAGAAAATTGTAGCACTGCACTGATACCAGTGATCATCAATTTGAACAAATTCTGTAAATGGACATTTATGCCACCTCGTTGACCTTCGTTGACCTTCAAAGACCTTACTCTTACAGATCACTGGATTTGCTTCGATGACCACTGTCAGAAAATAAGTACCATACTATAGCATCCAATTTCAAAAAACAAAGTTGACCTTCATATCTCTGACACAACCTCACCTAGCAACAAAAAACCAATGTAATATTATGGCCCTCATTGTCTCATGCAACATTTGTCTGACAAACTTTTCAGCTACTATCATACTTTCAGAGTTATTCTAGGTGGTAATATTTAGTGACCCACTTTGTATATGCAGTGTACTATCACCTTTGAGAGGGAACATAGAAGGAATGGGTTACTGTTTTCCTGAAAGTCTCACACTGGTGCATGGCAGGAAATTCAGGAAAAACATAGAAAATCTGTTTCTTATTATGAGACTGCAAATTACTTCATTAAGTTTCGTTGTTGGTTTTAAACGAGCTGAATTCAACTATGAAAAAGATCAAGAGGGGCTTGAGTAAAGAAGTTATCGCTGCAAACCCTACTTTCCTTTTATCAGTGTTTTTGTATTTTCTTAAATTATTTCTTGCCAAGAAATCACTACTGTGATAAAAAGATTGATAGTGAGTAAGGGGAAGCCAGATAAATGTGAAGAGGAAACAAGGGCATAATAATCAAATTTGCAGAGAGACAGTAAAATTATCTGCACGATTCATGAGTGGACCATTCAACACAGTCTGAGGAAAATATGATTTGTTGACTGTTTTATGATAACATATTATTCCAGAGACAATTTAATGGGGGGGACTATCAGTTTATTCTTATTCATCTGGTAATGGCCAGTAGACATGGCGCCTTAATTTTGTATTAAAGTGGAAATCCACACTTTAGCCAAAAACTTGTACAGATTGACACTATGTGGCAGAATGAGGCACTACTCCATCACCCATATTAACACTGATCATAGCACACAATATATTGGCTCATCCTTCATCCCAACACTTTCCTCACAACAAAAATATTTACATTCAGCAATGAGGTCTGGTGTGCACCTAACAACCTTTCTGTATAAAGAACTCTTGGTTTAATCTATTGAGGTATCAGTTCACTACTAGTGTGGCAGCAAAGTGTACAGACACTTGGGATGAGTATATTGATTTACATGTGTAATCCAACTGGACTATGTTCATCTGAAAGTATAACATATTTGTTAAAAAATTGACTAACTCAGTATTCATTAGCTCTCAATAAGAAACCTAATTTTCCACAAGGGCAAGAAATTAATCATTTTAAAATATAAGCATTTTATTAAAATGTGCCTGACTGTGAATAATGTTTAAGAAACTTTTAACTGAATCTGTTACTTCAGGCTGACAAATTTTTAAATCCTACAACTGTAGAAAATTTAGTCATTTTTTCACCAGCTAACAGTTATCTTTTGTGTCTGACTATGCACTATGTTTCACAATTTTGCTGATTAATTAATTAATTTAAAATAACTCAGTCACTGTAAAAAGATTGCCTCACATATACAACAGAGTGGGTGAATGTTTCGTCACACTGAAAATGCATAGATTTTTGTTTCTAATTAATGTTCTCTGATTCTTCATCTAACATATTTTATTAAGATGGATTAGTGTGTTTTAATATTCTGTTATAAGATCAGATGACCAGGCCTATACATAATTAATAATATAAAATCAGATTTCATACTGCCAATGAACCTCCATCTTACCATATTAATACTAAAGTAAGTGCTTGTGAGAAGTACGTATATGCTGAGTCTGTTCCAAGTGAACATAAAAAATTGAGCAATATGAACACAAATCCTCTTCATTATACCAGAAACATAAGTGGGCTGACTAACCCTTGCTCAAAGTTCTCCACCAACTATAAACCACAATAACAGAATATCTCCACATAACTTTTGCTGAATCTAGTTTGACTGTTAATGAAACATTGAAATATGTTAAAAATAATCATGTTTGTTTTAGAGCAGTTGTCAGGAATATTAATAATATATTACATAACTTTTTATGTTTAAAAACACAAGTAATATTAATAGTGTAAAGCTTCTAATTCTCAAGTAGCCAGTGAAAATCTGGTGAAATACTGTTTGTTTCGTAACCTGATGACCATATAAATAATGCAATGTTCTTCAATAGCAAAGTAAAACAACCACTGTAGAAATTATTAATTTATTGCAGATTTATGTTTTCAATATAAGAGAATATGTCTTAATTTTTCTAAACATCTCTATCACCAAAAGAGCTGAATAATATATAATACTGTCTTGGTCATAAGCTTCATTGTTCATATCAGGTAATTCAATATCAAGCTCAAATAGTATAGAGAGAATTGAACAACACAACACTGTCACTATTTAAACTGATCTTAGTTCATTCTAATAGGAGAAGATGTCCTGTTTGTGATGAGCATCTATTTATCCATGTAAACAGTCGGTGATACAGAACATAAGTTCCTGGTTACCAGTTGCTCAAGTGAGAACAACTGGTACAAGGTATACATGCTCACAAATAGCTGATAATACATTGACATTATGGTTTAATGAGGTTTCCAATGAGTTCTTTCATTAGCAGAGTTAGGAAGTACAATGGTGGCATCGACCTTTCAATAAAACAACATTTTAGATAGAAAGCAATTCCTTATATCCTCATTTTAGTAAATGAGTTTCGTCCACATTTCTCAGTGAATAGATTTCATGCACAGACTATGGATGATCAACAAATTATCCCTCTACAACTACGATAATCTTTTTCATTGGGCTCACAACAATTTATTGCTCTGTGAGACTGGATGGAAGTCAAAGGGAGACAAATCTAGCTAGCATGCATCTTCCAATATTTCATACTTTTTACCACAGGTTTATTGGCAGGTGCACTAACATGATGAAAGACAATTTTTTCTTTTCCAATCAAAATGGCTTCTGTTTTTTTCATTCAAGGAGTCCAGAAGGCTCTCAAAGCACTCACCAGTTAATGTTTTACCAATTTTGAAATAATCTATAAGATTAATACTTTATCAATTAAAAAACACACTACCCATAACCTCACTGACTCTCCTTCACCTACTATGGTGGAGGTTCAACCAGCTTCCACTTATTGCTTTGAGGGCTGATTAGTATGTTCCATCCACAGTAACAAGTCAGATTACATTATTTGGATTCTTTTTAAAGCTGGTGAATCATTGCTGACTAATTAATTTTCACATTTGTATTGGTTACTGTTCAACAGTGTCTCACACATTTTGCACAGAACTTTGTAATTGCTAAATCCCATGTAGAATTTTCTAGACTAATTTTACTGATATATGGCAACTAATGTTTCATAGGTCTTTAAATTCTTGTTATCTAACATTGTATTGGATACTTTCTTGATATGTTCATCTTTCATTGGTATTTTTTGGATGACCTTCATATGCGTGACCTTCAAGACATCTAATATCTTGTTGGATACTTTCACAATATGTTCACCTGTCATTACTGTTCTTGGATGACCCTTATGTTTGTCATCTTCAAGATATATGTGAAAACATCTGAAATATGTTGCTCATTTTGTTAACTGTCAAAACTGAAGGAGGTGATTCTTTGTACCCTTCAAGTAACTATTAATGAATTTCTGCTGGCACAAAATCAGCCAACGTAAAGACATTTACAGAGGCTCACTATTACACATCATGCACCTGAAGAAGTTACATAGTGCAAATACTTGGAAATCCATATAATCCTCATTATTTTTCAGGTAAAGCTGGCTCACATAATACCTAATCAGTGTTTTTGACATTTACTATATAAGTATAATTACAGAAAGGCTAGATCTTCAGAACTTCAGATCTATTTTTACAGATTAATAAACCACTTAAAATGTCTGAAAGTTTCATATCCAGTGCCCGTCAATCTTGGTTTCATCTTTAATGTCTCAACAATTGGTGTGCAATCTCTTCTATGTTTGCCTATAGAGCGCTGGAGGCCATTCAAAAGTCTCATTTTGAATGATTATTTAACTTTAAATGACTGATTTCATGCCCTTTTGGAGGATTTACCTTTCCCTTGGGATATACCTTGTACTAATTATTAAAATAAGTTGTATTACAATATGAAAACTAAAAGATCCAGTAATTTTAAAATTATTCTAAAAATACTGAATAAATAGAGAAAAAACTGAGGATTAATTTAAAGTTAATACAAACATTAAAGTGAAAACTTTATATATGTTAACTCTTTTATCTAATTATCAGAAACAGCTTATCTGGGCAGGTTAATATCTGGAGGCCTGGTTTTAGTTCTTTTGAATTGTGAGATAAAGAGCAGAAGACAAATACCATGACTACTTATTTCCAAACTACTATCTACAGTTTTCAATTCCATTAACATTGACTGTGTTTTTTTTTTAAATCTAATATGGTACTTGGAGCTGAAATTCTTAAACTTTAGCTTTCAAAATAAATATGTAGTGTTAGCAAGTGTTCAGGATCAAGATGTTACTTCATTCTTTTTATATGGAAATTTAACTAGTTTCAGTGACATATGTTGGTATTAATTATGAAGAGCTACATCTGAAAATTATTGGTTAATCATAAGGTGCTTTAAAAGGGCCATCACAAAGTTTGGAAAATGCATCACAATAAACTGTGCAGCTGCCATGCAATACATGCATTATTCAGTACGTCAGCTTCAACAAAGTGGGTCAATGGAACATACACACCAGTCTGCAAGTACTCACATTAGTGTGAAATATCCTTTTCCTTGCTTTTTCGTATTCTTCTTCCCTTTCTTCAAAACTCTTACTGCGACGTGATTCAGAGCTAAACTGCCTCTCGGGAGACTGCAACATGCCCCACCACCCCCCACCCCATTCATATTGTAGAATAACAAGTTAGCAATAAGTACCCATTTCTACCCCACAATACATATTATGAATTTATCATTAATCTGAAGTTTTTTCATCAGTGAACCACTGCTCTTTGTGAAGAAAATAAGAACTTGCAAATACAAGAACTGGACTATCAAAGAATGTCCTTGACAATATACGAGAAAGTAATTATTATCTGCCACAAATTTATATTTTAGGCAAAGTATATTAAATATAGCAACAGTGGTTGTTTATGTACAAAAATAACACAGCAGAAAATGGATAAGATATGTGTGCTTTCACGGGAAGAAGAAGAAGGTGAAGTGGAGCAAAACAGCATTGGAGAACACATAGTAAGTACTACAAACTAGAGAAGAGGTTAGCCAAATTGTTGAAATATATATTTGATAAGTGATTAAAGATGAACTGGAAACAGTGAGTTGGACTGAAGAATTATGACAGATAGAACACTCTCTTTGACATCAATACTAAAACAGAATCATGATCACAAATAAGTCCAACCAGTCAACTGTTGTCAGAGGTGTATATGATATTCAGATGAAATAAAGAAGTAGGATTCACATATATTACAAAATTATCTAACATCACATTAATTCTGCAGATTTCAAAAATATGCTTCTAAATTAGTGTTGGGTGTTATAAACTTAAAATAGCATATTGAACTTTATCATGAATTATGAGTGAGAATATGAATTGCACATGAATAAAAAGAATGTTGCATTCATTATAAGCAAAAACTAGAACGAGCACTATTTTTTTAAATTTGCTAGTGTAAGATGTGGTAGAAACTCAAAGAGTAATAACACAGTAAGTCCTAGCAAACAGGCAAGAGTGTTAGTATTCCTTTAGATAATAAGTACAAGAACACAAGAAAAGAGAGATTTTTATGCACCTTTGGCTGGAACAGAAGTTGAAATGTTGGAATCAGAAAAAATAGTAAAAGTGCCAATATGGCTTTATTCAGTCATTACTTACTACATTTGCATGACCTCATAAAAATGTTTGTTTCAATTATACCTTAGGTGTGACTGAGATGAAATTACTTTTGAAAC
Source organism: Schistocerca gregaria (assembly GCF_023897955.1). Lineage (NCBI taxonomy): Eukaryota > Metazoa > Arthropoda > Insecta > Orthoptera > Acrididae > Schistocerca > Schistocerca gregaria. The sequence continues at coordinate 555,968,658 of NC_064931.1, forward strand.
CATTGTCTAGGCCTACAATTGTCTCAATAAGTACATAAAGTAAAACACAAAAAAGGAAATGATGCAGACATGGAAAACACAGAGAGAAGATAATGAGATGTTATGCATACTGAAGAGAGAAAGTAGCAGGCTAAGAAAATGATAAGATACTATTTTGAAAGAAATCTAGTAGCAATGACAAACAGAGATGAGCAAAATAAGAGACACTTCAATGGGGAACTAAAACTGATGACTGTTTTTTGTCACTGAACATTCGTGACAGGTTTAATCCACAAGCCAGTAACACCAGTATCTGAACCTGCCTTTCATGTTTTTCTAACAGAGCAGTTTAAGAAATCCTTCACACACTGGCTTCCAGCTTCAGCCTGCTACTACACCTCACCTTTTTTCAAACATCTGCAGAATCTTTCCTGTTAACCAACCAGAATTAATATCCACAGAAAGAATTATGGAAAGAAAAACCTTAGCACAGTTTTGAGTTTCTTTTTGCAACAAAATATTAGTCACAGTGATGTGTTCACTGTATTGATCAGTTGCGATACTTTAATTTTGTTGATGGGACAAAACTTGAACTCAAGGTTCTGGCTTCCTCAGAATTAGCATTTCAAATTAATCAGTTTAAGCACTCTTTTGAAAAACTTTTCACATTAAACTTTTTTTTCTCTCTCTGTTAAAAAATAAACACTGATTCTGCAGTATTTTGACCTCTTAGACAAGGGCGATAATAGGGAAATGGATTTTGCCATAGCCTTTTTACCAAAATGGAATGTATCATTCTGCTGAGAGGTCAAAGGAAGAATGACATTTTCATTTGTTTGTAAAAGATAACTAGAGGTCATTGTTTAAGCTTAGGAAACAGAGAGAAATATTTCTCCCAATCATTACTGACAATATTATTATTATTACTATCATCATTTGTATGGCTTACGTGGTCACTTAATATTGACATGATATGAATATTAATTGCCCTACAAAGGAAATTAAAAAGAAAGATCATGATGCAATATTTATCGAAAGCTTCTTTTTTGCCTTGATGAAGGAATGGTTCCTCATGAATGAGGAATGTTTACAAAGAATGTTTACAAAGAGGGCACATCATGACAGAAGATTTGCTGGAAAGATAAACAACTGAGTTTGTCTCTAGACTTAAAGGACCTTGATAAATTAAATCACATAGCTGTTAAATGTAAATAATGCCAAGATGAAGAATGTAAGTTCAATAGCAAAGTTATGGAATCTATATCAGGAACAGTTTGTTAATAATTAAGTAATAACATGGACGTTTGAGGGCAGTGACTGGAAAAGGTAAAGAGTAATAAACATAATACACAGGTAGACCCACAGATCTCTAAAGGCATCTAAACTGCACTAACATTAATGTTTTCCACAACAATGGGATATAACTTTGTTGGATGTGTAAAAAAAATGCTACATTTAGGAACAGTACCATGTATTCTCTTTATTTTATGATCATAACACTGGGCTTCAGTAAGTTTTCATTCATGGAAAGAAGCATAAATGATGGCAATATTTCAAAAGTGGGTGTTACAGAGTTGTATCTCTGTTTTGTTGGAGCAGAGTGAGGGGCTGAGGTGTGGTGGGTTGGGATAGGGTGCAGAGGGTGGAGGGGAGGTTCAGCTGAAATACGAGTGATACATCAAAATATTTCCATGAGCACACTTGCTAAGGCTGCAAACTAAATCAATAATATCAGTAATGATAACAACAATAATAATAAGAACATTTATGAGAAGTAAATACATGCATAAAGCACATTTATGTACCAAAAGAAGACATTACAAACATAAAAAAGTGAACACTTGTCATTCATGACCATAACCTCCACACTGAAACAATTATTACAAATTCTATTGCATTTTACATTTGGAAGAATATATGAAGTGGCTTACCTGTGTGACAATTATACTAAATAATAATTATTTATTTAAACACTACAGATTTAGTTACTTACATATTAAATAATATGCTTTACTGATGTAATGCAGCAGTATGATGATAATTTCAAGCAATAATAATCCATACATTCATACATGCAGATGCAACTACATCACCCAGTGCAAACTCTTCCACATTAAATGCAATTAAAAATGTGCTGACAAATTAAAATGATTACTGTAATAATAAAGGCCTGCTACTAGCACATAATTCTCTGTACCATATTTGACCAAATAGTGCAAAAATTTATTGTTAGTAAAGGGGTTGCTATACTGCATACAGAAAGAGGACTTACAAATAAGAGTGCCAACACAGAACAACATGTCTCAAGCTGTTTAACCTTTTTAGAAGTAAGCCAGAATTATTTAACAAATGAGAGATTTCAGGTAAAAAATATAAAACTTATACATATTTACTGTTTACACACACTGAAAAGAAGAGCATGTTGCACCATATGTGAGGATGTGAAAATGATATCAGGAAGTTCTCTGACAAAAAATTAGGATTCTAACAACAATACCACACTGGCAGGTTATATGGGAGAAATACATTGTCCAGCCACATTAATTGAAACACCTGCCAAAGCCTGAACAATAAACTTTTACAGAGCGGACCACTGTGAGGCATGCAGGAAGAGAATCATCAAGGTTGTGGAAGGTACCGACAGGGATGTGGAGCCTTGCCAATTTCAGTGCTGTGGCCAGCTGTGCTATATTTCTTGGTTAAGGGTCTGTGGGACATACAGCCTGATCAAGGTGGTCCCAAAGACTCTCAATTAACTTTAAATTCAGGGAGTTTGGTGGCCACTGTAGCACAGTAAACTCATTCTACTGCTCTTCAAACCAGGCATTTGCATTGTGAGCCATGTGACACATCTCATTGTGCTGCTAGGAGATGCCATTGTGCTGAGGAAGAACAAACTGCACAAGTGATGGACATGGTCCACAATGTCTGATACATACTTGTGTTGATCCAATGTGGTTTCCAGAATCATAATATCACCTAGAGAATGCCACAAAAACATTCCCCAAACCATAATGCTCCCTCCACCCTTCCAACAATTGCTGCAGAATGTATGCTTTCAGATATTTCACACCATACACACCAACGGCCATCTGTCATGGAGCATAAAACATGATTTATCTGAAAAGGCCATCTGTCACCACCCAGTGGACATCCAGTTGCGGAATTGGATGCAAATCCCTGCCTTTGTCACCTATGAAAGCAGTCAGTATGGGTGCTTTAACCAGGCACCTGCTGCAGAGACCCATACACAGCAAGTATCTCTGAACAATCTTTGAAGAGATACTATTGTTAGTCCCTTGGCTCATCTGGGTAGTCAATTGCTCAAGAGTGACGTGGCTATTTGCCCATACATGTCTCTGCAGCCATTGTTCACCCATATTACATAGGCCAATGAAAATTTTTTTTTGAAAAACTTTTTCTAGTTTTATAGCTGATCTTAATAGATTTTTATGAGCTGAATCCAAATCTAGCCTTAGGTCTTTGTATCATGCATAGTTTTCGAGCAATATGCTTGTTATTATATAGTATAAAAATCCTATGCTATAGGTAAATGAGGAAATTAATGAAACGCTTTATTACCATATAAGCATGGTTTGTATTTACAGTAAGCTACTTAAAACAATGATATGTGTTAATAGAGGTTTCAATTGTCAGCTGCAATTGGTCTATATTTTCTTTCTCATTTTTCATTGAAGCTTCTTGCATAGCTTTTTCGATGATGAGTCACTTGCTGAACTTCCCAGTGAAATGACCAACAGTAGTCCCCCATCATGTTGATGTTCCAGCTGCCTTGGAAGCATTTTCCATCAATTTAATGTCCTGCTGAAAACGCTTTCCTTGCTCCACACTAACATTTCCCATACTGTCCAGGAAGTAATCAAGGCGACTGTTCAAAAAGTGAACTTTCAGGCTCATTAAACATCCTAAAGTTTTAAGCTTCTTTAATATTATAGCTACAATAGAAACATATTCTGGGTCTTTTCCATGTCCTAAGAACTTTCTTGAATGATACCCATGCTTCCTTCTCATTTAAGGGCATTGTGTATTCAAAGTTAACATCAAACATCATTTTTCTAATGTCAGATCTGACAAAGATGCCTTCTTTTAGTTTAGTAATATTTCTTTGGTGTTTTTTAATTACAAGTTCACCACAAATACAGCAAAAACTGTCCACAAAATTTTTACAACCACAATGTCAAGAAACTGAGGTTAGGTTGACAGTAAACAAAACACCATATGTTAACATAAAAATAGAATCGACCTTTTTTTGCCAGCAAATGTTTTTCAACAGTGTTACCAACGTCATCTACATTCATTACACCTCATTTTTAAATTATTTTAACTATATAAAAGCTGTTAAATTCTTTAAAAAATAGCTTAATTTAATAATTGTAACTGTAAAATGTGAAGAAATGGTATCATATTTGGATTTCTCGCCCTAAAAAATATAAGATATTTTCAGCAAAAAAAGTTTTTCCATAATTGGCCTGTGTTATCTATGGCCTGTGGTGCACCACAGTTGCCTCAGCACCAGTTTTTGATGGCACCACTTTATTATGCAGAGTATAGGCCTACTTTGACCATGGCAGCATGCAAAATGTTTACAAGCACAGCCAGTTCAGAATGCTTTCATCCTTGGTCTGAAAGCCAATGATCATGCCCTTTTGGACATCTGATAAATCGTTCTGGTTCCACATTATGATAATGATTGCACTGTCGTCCATGTCCTCTCGACACACTTTATGCACCCTCCACTGCTAGTGCTGCAGCCTGCGTTATCTGAGTGGTTGTTGAATGCTGATACTGAATGTAGGCAGTGGCCACATTTGTGTCACTGTACTGTGTAGATAACTAAGCATGTGAACTATAAATACTTACAAAGTGGAGGGCAGGTGAAGAAAATTGTTTTTTTTTTTTTATTTTTTTTTTTTTTATAATAACACTTGGATATCAATCCTATATATGAAGAATATCTATGGATGCCCTTTGGTGTTTTCTCTGCCTACATTGAATTTATATGGTAAAACAGAAAAAAATGTGGACTTGATGACACTATCTGTCGCAGGAAAGTATTACCCATACAGAGCCACAATACCTGATACGCATTTCAGTCTAAATTACTTCATTGCATTACTACTAAACAAGCAATGTTCTTCATTGTGTGTGTGTGTGTGTGTGTGTGTGTGTGATGACCTAAATAGAATTTAAAATACATATTTTCAGACATCTGGCCAGGAAGATAATTTCACAGTTATACAGTGGGATTTTCTTCCACCGTGTACAGACTCTAGGGACTGATCGATTAGAGGATACAGAACAAAAAAGTCTAATGAATTTATGTCTGGAAATGAAAGATTTCCTTACTAGAGACTATTTACCCAATCATCCTATCCACAGATGAGGCCACCTTTACACTTTCATAAAAGTCATCTGTGGGATAATACGCAGAACCCCTACGGTATAGTGACAGCGAATCATTAGCATGAGTGCAGGCAGAATGTGTGGGCTGGGATAACTGGCGACTGTATTTTGGAACCTGTCTTCCTTCCATGTCACCTAACAGACGCCAACTATTGGCTTTTCTTGTGGGTGGCTTTGCCTCTCCTGCTGCCAGTAAAGATTTGAAGGGTTATGTGGCTCCTACATGATGGTGCTCCAGCCCAGTTCACCATTAATTTCTGGGCACATCTTAATCGTGTGTTCACTAGTCAATGAATTGGATGAGGGCATCCAGTTGCATGGCCTGCTCATTCACTGGTTATGGGGCCATCTCAAAAGTATCATGTATGCAAAACACATTCCAGATGTGGAGACACTGGAGCAGTGTGTTCATGCTGCCTTTGACACTGGGTGGATGTAGCCTGACTGATGTGAACTTGTGAGACTGAACTGGTGCATATACACATGGAAATCATTTTCAGCACATACTGTGGCTGCATTGTACAGCATGTATTAGACTGCAGACTCTGTAACAAAGTATGATTGAATAAATGGCCTCTAGCATGGAAAGCATGCATTTCCAGACATAAGACCTTTTTTGTTCCATATGCTCTCATCAGTCAATCCCTATAGTTTGTACATGGTGGAAAAAATCAAACTGTACACATCTTTATCATGTTATGGTAAAAATAACCTCACATGTCTTCTCTATCAAGACTTCTGTCAGAGACTGAGTAACTATTATTGTGCCACTCTTTGCACTTTATTTCAATTCTCCATACATTCTGTGCTCTTTGATGTGTGCTTTAATACCCTAACTTGCTTTTTGTGGAAGATGTATGATTACTGCAAGGATCAGTGAAATCCTAATAGGGTAAATACCAGTTCATAAGTACAGCTTAAATTGGAAGCTTCACCCACGTTCATTAATTTTTCTAACACACTGATTCCAACAGAATGCTTAATTAAACTCTCCTGGAACATTTGGCTTCACTCCGATACTGGTTTCATCCCTCATTTAATGATTACATGACGGACAGTGCATTAAGTTACTTTATTTGTATATGATGATGATTCTCCTTTCATCTCAATATGTCCTCCTCCTCTTCCTCCCCCATCACAATAATGTCAAAATTACATATGTGTTCCACCTTTATATGCTGTTCTAACGTCTGGTTCGGTTCTATTTATAATGGAGATTTTCTGTGGGTTTGTGTAACAGAATCTGCTATGGTCTGTGGAAATGCTCATTTCATACATCCCTGTTCTCTCAGAGCTTTTTATTTGCAATACACCAATAACTATAAGAACCTACTGGGTGACATGGATGTTCAAAAAACGTGTTTATTTGGATAATCAAACTGTATACTCTTATTTACCAATTTATCAATAAATACTATGTATATTTATTATATATTGAATCTCTTTTACAGTTACAAAGGCAAGTACAGTAGGAATGTACATAGTATAGCCTAGTAAACAAAATAATGTGTAACACATATGGATTTTACAGGTATATTTGCACAGAATTAATGCTTAAAAAATCCTTAATTTTCGCCTGTCTAAGCAAGCCTACACACTTATGTGTAGCTAAGTCATGCACATTCTTCAGGGCAGATATCTGATTTCAGTCCTTTCACCTTGTGCGTCATTACATTACATTAATACTTGTTCCATAAATCATGAATATGACATTTTCCAATGTTGTAGAACATGTCTGTTTACCATAAGGTTTCTTACAGGATATAATTAAATTTCTTTCTTTATTTATTTATCTTTTACAATTAGTACTTCATATCTAAAAATTCATCTACTGAGTAGAGGGAGTTGTCATTCAGAAATTATTTTCATTTGTTTTTAAATGCTGGTTGGATATCTGTCAGATTTTTAATCCTATTTGGTAAATGACCAAAGACTTTTGTGGCAGCATAATTCACCTCTCTTTGTGCCAAATTCAGATTTAACCCAGAATAGTGAGGATCATCCTTTGTTCTAGTGTTGTAGCTATGCACGTTACTGTTATTTTTGACCTGGGATGGATTGTCAATAACAAATTTCATAAGTGAATATATGTATAATGAGGATACAGCAAATATCCCAAGTTTCTTAAGCAATTGTCTTCAAGGTGATCTTGTGTGAGCTCCAGCTACTATTCTGATTACACATTTTTGTGCAATTAACACTTTTTCTCGTAATGATGAATAACCCAAAAATATGATGCCATATGTGACCAGTGAATGAAAACAGCTATAATAGATTAGATTACTGATATGTTTATCAGCAAAATTTGCAATTACCATATAGCATAAGTAGCTGAAATCAAACATTTCAGCAGATCATCAATGTGTTTCTTCCAATTCAATTTCTCATCAATGCACACATCCAGAAATTTTGAATATTCAGCCTTAGCAACAGACTTCTGTTTGAAGTCTATATTTATCAATGATGTTAGGCTATTTACTGTTTACACCTGTATATACTGTGTTTCCTCAAAATTTAGAGAGAGTTCATTTGTAAAGAAACACTTAATAATTTTCTAAAAGACATTATTCACAATTTTCTCAGTTAATTCCTGTTTGTTAGGTGTGGTTAAATACCTGTCTTATCAACAAAAAGAACTAGCTTTACAACTTAATGAATATAGAGTGGCAAGTCATTAATATATATATTTGGAACAGTAAGGGGCCAAAGATTGAACCCCATGGGACAACAATCTTGATAACTTCCTAGTTAGAGAATTCTGCTGATTTTTTTCAGACTATCTGTACTGTTAATTTACACCTTCTGTATTCTTCCAGTTAAATACAAATTAAACCATTTCTACACTGTCCCAGTTATGACACAACATTTAATCTTATCTAAAAGACTTTCATGATAAACACAGTCAAAAGCCTTTAACAAATCACACAAAAATCCAAATGAGTGATGTTCACTTATTCAAAGCATATAATATTGGATCCATGGAATCATATATATCATTTTCTCTTGAAAAGCCTTTCTGAAAAACACACTGACATTTTGTTAGTATTTCATTTTTACAAATATATGTAGCTACTCTTGAATTTTGGATAAAGCTGTCAGAAGTGAGATTGAAGAGTAGTTGTCATCACCAGACCGATTCCCCTTTTTATGCAATGGTTTAACAATGGCATATTTCAGTCTCTCTCGAAAAATTACCTGTTTCAATGAGCTACTAGATATGTGGCTGAGAATCCTACTTATCTGTTGGGACTAAGGTTTTGGTACCCTGTTGGGAATGATGTCAATTTCATGTGAGCTTTTACTTTTGAGTGAATTCATTATTTTCCTAATTTCAATAGGAGAGGTGGACTGAATTTCAGTTTTATGAAATTGCATGGTTATTACTTGTAATGGACAGCTTGTCCCTCTTTTCTCTACAAAATTTAAAAATATGATTATTAAAAATATTTTCTACCTCTAACTTTTTGTTAACAGATCTTTCATTAAGTTTGATAAAAAAAAATAGTCTTCTAGTGCTCTTGCTGACCCTGTTTCCCTTTTAACAATATTCCAAAGTGTTTTAATTTTATTATTAGAGGTTCCAATATCAGACATATTGGACACACTTCTGGACTGTTTAATAACATTTCCTAATACAGTGCAATAGTTTTTATAATGTTAAACTATTTCTGGATCATTACTCTTTCTAACTATAAGACACATTTCCCTTTTCTGTTTACAAGACATAATTGTCCCTTTAGTAAATTATGGCTTTTTAGATGGTTTCTTACAATTATGTTTCACTGCTTTCTTAGGCAAACTTTTTTCAAATATACTCGCAAAGGTATCATGGAACAGGTTAAAATTTAAATTAGCGTCAGGTTTCCTGTACACCACAGCCCAGTCTAAATGTTGCAAGCTTTTCTTAAAATTTGCAATTTTTAAATCATTAACTAAACACACTATTTTGGAGAAGATATACTGTAACTAGCTGTGCATCATGATCAGAAAGACCATTCTTAATGGGGAAAGTTTTTATTTGATTAAATTTATCTTGGCCTATAAAAACATTATCTATCAGTGTGATGCTTTCCTGTACTACCCAAGAGGGAAAATCAACAACTGATGTCAAATTGAAAGAAGAAAGTAATACATCAAGGTTATTCTTTTTATCAGACTCTTTCAGAAAATCTACACTGAAATCCCCACAAAGAATAATTAGCTTCCCTCTGTCTGACAGGTGGTACAACAAAGAATCCAAGTGTTTCTGAAATAGTCAAAAAATTCCCAGTGAGGTCCTATGCTCAAGCTCTCAGGCACATGCTTCTATATGTTGCTTTAAACAATTATTTTAGTTTCTATAAATTTTTCACACTATGATAAATTATAACATATGTGGCAACTTGTCCACTCTCCATAGTGCCTGTACTTACATTTACTTTAAGTTTATATTTACTTACATTTACCTCTTCAATGTCTATGACTATATGATGTTCAGACAGGCATAGCACATCTATTCCACCCTGAGTTTCTAAATCTTCTAAACAAACAAGAAGCTAATCTACTTTGTTTTTCAATCCACTGATATTCTGACGCAAAGTACTAACACTAATTTACATTGTACTTTTATGAAAATCCTATGATATACTAACCTTATTTCTCAGAATACTTTTATGAGAGTCATGTAATAGTTTAACATCTCTAGTAGCTGCCAGCCTGAACTTCTCATTAAGCCTAATTTCAGTCAATGTTGAACCATTCGATGCTGATCTCAGCCTATAAAAGAGGCCCTCCCATGAGTTTCAGTGCTCCCTCCCACCTCCTTCCCTTAAAGATTTTGCTATTATCCTGGCCAATTTATCCGTCCCTTTCCTACTGAGATGCAGACCATGCCTTGTGAAGTCCCACCTATCAATAGTACCAACAGCAACCAAACCAATGACTGACAAAGTAAATGCCCAAAGTGACTGATCTGACTCCATATTGACCCTCCTGAGAGAGCTGTTCAGTTTGGGCCAATAATACTGCACGAAAGTGGGAGCCAAGCCAACATTTGTATAGTTTGTTGCAGCTGCTATTTTTACCAGGTCACATTCAATATTTTATCCCTGATCTCTATCAACACCCTTTCCTGCTCTACCCACTATCAAAACACTGTTTTGTAGTACCCTTGCACAATCATCTTACATGCTCTACCACCTGGTTAGGCCATGCACTGGATTTGAAAAACAAACTTGTGACAATGTACCTGTTACCTAATTTTTCCTTCAAGTTCTGGCCCACACCTCTTCCATGGTTGCTATCTAACAACAAAACTTTCCTCCTACTTTCTACTTTTTTTGAAGTAGTTGGCTTCCTGGAGAAAGACTATTGAGTATTAACTACATTTACATCTACTTGAGCCTCTTCCTTAGTTAACTGAGGTAGCAAGGCGAATCTATTGTTTGTGCCAATAATGAAACTGTCAGATATTGTTCTCTTTCTGTGGCTTCTGTTCCTTACTACCACTTCCCACCTGTTCACCCTCCTCCCCCCTTAGCCTCATCAGTTCCTCCCTAGAACTATCCACTTCAGCCTTAAGTGCCCTAATTTTCTTTCCCTGTTCAGCTATTTTCCTATCCCTTAAACATACTTCGCAATACCATGGAAGGGATCCATTTACTTCCTGAATTGCCCTGCCACTACATTCTTTCCCATGTAACCATCTGTCACAACAGCTGCATAGAACCACAGAACTACCTTTCCTATGGCAGCTCAAACAATTATTGCTTGTGGTTGTTTACAATCTTTTTACAAAATTTATTGAGACAACAACAGTAATATTATATTAACTGCAGATCACAAGAATCAGTAAATTTATGTGGAACACTAATACATGTGCATACTATTAATATACTAACATAATATGCTTGAAATACCATTAAAACTCAAAACCTGTGTACCAATAAAATTAGGCCTAAGATCACATATGCATGATATGGACTTTAAGCATTTTGAAAAGAAATATATCTATTGCAATGCAGTATCTAAACAGGCAAAAGCTTCAGAAGCAGCTGGTGTATTTTCATCTTCCTTTTTTGAACTACTTGTTGATGAAACATCAGTGGCATCAGCTTTATCAATGATGACTTGTTACTGATGATGTTTACAATTTTGTATCCTGCATCATCAACACTCATCCATTCTTCAATTTCTGCTTCATCACATTCATGGCAGTTGAGTTCTTTTAGCATACTGAGCACTTTGGATGTGTCTTTTTCTTGGTCATTTTCAATTAGACTTTGAAAACTTTCTGCCTTAGCCAAAATTTATTGTAGGCTTTATAAAAATTCTGTTCCTTTACTTCATCCAATGCTGCTCCACTCACGTACATCTTTCAAATGAAATCTTTTATGAATTCTTAACATATTTTCTTCTCCCTTCTTCTCTCTTTCTCACAATAATGTAAGTGAGAATTTTTTTCTGTAATATCGTTTGAAAGCCTCAGTAACACCTTGAACATGGGCTATAGTAAGAATGTTATGTTAACTGGAAGGAACATTACTTTCATGAACAGTCTTTTTCACTGAAAATGACACATGATGAAGAAGTTGATGCATTATCAAAGAGCGGTAAAGTTTTCTCCCTGTAGCTATTCTTTAACTGATGAGCTTTCAATTCTTTAACTGATGAGCTTTTACAGAGGGTACAAAAACTTGCATAAACAATTCCATGAAAATACTATCCATCCAGGTGCTCTTTTGTGAGTTTAAATGTAAGTAACTCAGACATACCAACATTTTGTAACAACATGATTCCTTACTTTTACCAATGAAAAGCACAGGTAATTGGTGGCTACCAACAGCATTAGGACAAGATAAAGCAGTAATATGATACTGTTTATTTTATGATCAGGTTCTCCTAATGTATGACATGAAACAACGCTTGTTCTTGACAAAGCTTTCCAAATGAGCACAGTTATGTCAGCACTGTAAACATTTTCAAGAGCATAATCCTCATAGCTCACTATGTCCATTAGATTGATTTTGAAAGTATCAGCTACTGAAGAATCAGCAGATAGTTGTTCACCTTGTATATGAAACTCATGAATGCTATACCTTGACTTAAGGAATTTTAACCAGCTCATGCTTGCTTTAAAATTTGATGGCCCTCCAAGATTTTCATAAACTGAATTGCCTTTACACATAGAATCCTTGTTATTTTTTCTGTGCAAACAGCTTTTAAACAGCAAAGTCTAAACCTGTGCTTGTGGTAAGCTTCACACTTTTATGACTTGTTGATCAATCACTACAATCAAGCTTATATATACAATTTTTAATGCCTATCTAAGGAATTGTTGCTATGAGAGTGTTGTGCCCCATATATGAGCAAGTAACAGGTCAGTTAAGCATTTGTTCTGTTGACCAAGTTTTGGATAATCAATATTCTACTATGTTCAGGAGTTCAAATATTACTCAATCCCTACTGAATGACCATCTGAGCAATTTGTTAGGGCATTCAGAATTACGTTCATTACCTTTATCAGGAACAGACAAAAATAATGGAGATAAGCACTCAAAGATTGAGTTTTTACTTTCATTTGATGTGGCAAGAAGATAGTGAACATTTTATACAACATGCTTATCATTTGGGTATAAAATTTTTATTAAATATTACGCATAGATCCTTGGAATTTTGCCCAGCTTATGTCCTGCTCATCCAACAATAAGTCATTGACACCAAGGAAACCCTATTACTTGGCTGGAAACTGATAGACAGGCTTCATTTTAGTGTACAAAATAACAGAAAACAGGCAAACAGTATATATTACAGTTTTAATAGTTGTCCATACTGATCATCATTTCAAAAATTAACCTCAATATTTATCAGATACAGGGTGTTTCAAAAGTGACCGGTATATTTGAAACGGCAATACAAACTAAACGAGCAGCGATAGAAATACACCGTTTGTTGCAATATGCTTGGGACAACAGTACATTTTCAAGCAGACAAACTTTCGAAATTACAGTAGTTACAACTGTCAACAACAGATGGCGCTGCGGTCTGGGAAACTCTATAGTACGATATTTTCCACATATCCACCATGAGTAGCAATAATATGGCGTAGTCTCTGAATGAAATTACCTGAAACCTTTGACAACATGTCTGGCGGAATGGCTTCACATGCAGATGAGATGTACTGCTTCAGCTGTTCAATTGTTTCTGGATTCTGGCAGTACACCTGGTCTTTCAAGTGTCCCCACAGAAAGAAGTCACAGGGGTTCATGTCTGGCGAATAGGGAGGCCAATCCACGCCGCCTCCTGTATGTTTCGGATAGCCCAAAGCAATCACACCATCATCGAAATATTCATTCAGGAAATTAAAGACGTCGGCTGTGCGATGTGGCCAGGCACCATCTTGCATAAACCACGAGGTGTTCGCAGTGTCATTTAAGGTAGTTTGTACCGCAACAAATTCACGAAGAATGTCCAGATAGCATGATGCAGTAATCGTTTTGGATCTGAAAAATGGGCCAATGATTCCTTTGGAAGAAATGGCGGCCCAGACCAGTACTTTTTGAGGATGCAGGGACGATGGGACTGCAACATGGGGCTTTTCGGTTCCCCATATGTGCCAGTTCTGTTTATTGACGAAGCCGTCCAGGTAAAAATAAGCTTCGTCAGTAAACCAAATGCTGCCCACATGCATATCGCCGTCATCAATCCTGTGCACTATATTGTTAGCGAATGTCTCTCGTGCAGCAATGGTAGCGGCGCTGAGGGGTTGCCGGGTTTGAATTTTGTATGGATAGAGGTGTAAACTCTGGTGCATGAGACAATACGTGGACGTTGGCGTCATTTGGACCGCAGCTGCAACACGGTGAACGGAAACCCGAGGCCGCTGTTGGATCACCTGCTGCACCAGCTGCGCGTTTCCCTCTGTGGTTGTTGTACGCTGTCACCCTACCTTTCGAGCACGTTCATCCGTCACGTTCCCAGTCCGTTAAAATTTTTCAAACAGATCCTTTATTGTATCGCTTTTCGGTCCTTTGGTTACATTAAACCTCCATTGAAAACTTCGTCTTGTTGCAACAACACTGTGTTCTAAGCGGTGGAATTCCAACACCAGAAAAATCCTCTGTTCTAAGGAATAAACCATGTTGTCCACAGCACACAAGCACGTTGTGAACAGCACACGGTTACAGCAGAAAGACGACATACAGAATGGCGCACCCACAGACTGCGTTGTCTTCTATATCTTTCACATCACTTGCAGCGCCATCTGTTGTTGAAAAATGTAACTACTGTAATTTCAAAAGTTTGTCCTCCTGAAAATGTACTGTTGTCCCAAGCATATTTCAACAAATGGTGTATTTCTATCGCTGCTCGTTTAGTTTTTATTGCCGTTTCAAATATACCGGTCGTTTTGAAACACCCTGTAGGTTATTCAAGTGAGATTTGAAACTCAACTTATTATTTCTGAACTACACTTTTTAGCTGCCACAATCCCAACTTGTCATCTACATGTACAACTAACAACAGTAAGTATCATGATCATCTTAGTTTGTAACCATGTCAGGTGTGAGTTAACTTATGAGCAATTCATAATGAATCTGCCACCAAATTTCTTACTTATCTGAACCTTGACCTCTGCACATAGATCTAGCTGATTAATACTAAAATCCACCTAGTTTATCCAAACTATACTACTTCTCATTTCTGAAAATTTCGTGATCTCATTCAAAAATACAAGAGGAGTGGTATTCAGTTACATCCATTCTGGCCTGATTATGGGTATTTAAGAAGTTTGTTCATGGAGGGACATCTTAAATTCAAAGGTTACACCTGTTGCCAAATTTCGTCTTCCATATCTGGCAGGAGGAAATAGCTCTCAGTCATGCACTATTTGTAATGAGTTCACAGTTTGGATGTTTTATTCATGAAACATTAAGCATTTAGATTATTAAGAAAGATATTTTGTGTGCATGAATTGCTGTTTATGAATACTAAGTACTCAGTTTCACATAGCAATTAATATCAGACTCTCAGTATCATAATTATATGCCAATAATTTAAGAGTAAAGGAGACCAGTCACTGAATAGTTGAAGCACTGAGTTGTCAACAGGCACACACACAAAAGAAAAGAAAGTTTTGCTAGCTATCCCACAAACCCCCTGTCATTAACCACCATATTTCATCTCCAAATATACCCTTCCCTCCTCACATAATACTACCATCACAATTTTAAATGTTTCCTTTTTCTTTCTCCACATGATAACAAATGATGCATGATAATAATCTTGCAGTTTCTTCTCACCTTTTCACTCCCCAAATCCATACTTCGTTTTCCAGTTCCATTTATAATTACCAAATGATTTCATTCATACACTTCCCATGTCATTTCACATTTTAATAGTAACATATCATCCCAAATGGACCCAGCTGCATTTACTGCATCAGTTCAGAAAAGTATTCCTATACCTAACTAAAACCCAGCCCCACATCCTGTTCCTTTAATGCTGCCTAAAGCATGGAACATCCCCCACCCCCAGGCCTAACCATAAAAATTCTCTTCTTTTGATCTCAAGCCCTTGTTTCACAATGACCTTCACCTTTTGAGATTCTGCCAGTTCCTGTTCCTCACAAATCTGGTACTGCAGAAACACATATCCATGGCAAAGACATCCCAGAACCACCTCTGCCCCTTCTCCAAGATTTTGTCACTGTGAAGTGCCAACTACACACACCATAACTTTAAAATTGAAACCACATGCCCTCCAACATCTGGAAGAGCAGCCCAGACACCAGAAGTTATTGAACCTGTTGAAATCCTTCTCCTGCCTTGAAGCATGACTACACATGAACACCTATCCTACCCACAGTGAACCTCGTCGTCAATGTCTCATAGCACCCAAACCATGACTGGATGAGCTTCTCAATTTGTCACATTCTCCAAAACTCCCTCTGAACACTTCACAAAATCCATAACCCAAACAAACCCCAATCAATGTCACTTAATCACCCCCTTGGCCTTCACCTTCCACAAATTTATCACCACCAGTCTGGCTTTACCATCTTTCTCAGGTCCCTTCCCACAAACAAAAAATTCACAAGAGAAGAAATGACAGCCTCCACTACCCTCCCCAGCCTCAAAACAGACTGTGATTCCATCATCCTCCATGCAGAAAATTCCACACCAATGTCATGATGTACCACAGTAACTACTTGACAGAAGCCTTCCACAAACTATTTGACTCATCAACTTACAAGATCTGCCGAATGATCCAGTCTTAGAAGTCCAACATAACCTATAATCCCTATTGAAATTCTCTGGCCCAATTGCAGAATCTCACACCTGAATCCATCACAGTCTTTATCCCAATGATATTCCGCAGACCTGCTTCTATATTCACCCCAAATTCCACAAACCCAACAATTTTGGATGTCTCACTGTAGCTGATTATTATGCTACCAGTGAAATAATTTTCAAGTATGTTGATCTACACCTCAAACCAATTGCCAAAAACCTAGCCTTTCACAACAAAGACTTTAACTACTTCTTGCACTTTCTGACCATCTCCACACCTTTACCATCTGGATCCCTACTTGTTACTGTGGATGCCACATTGCTATACACCCACATTGCTGATGTCCATGATTTTGCCACTATCAATCCATTCACACAGCACCTCCCAAGCCTGCCCTGACACAGGCTTATCCCATCCCATCAAAGGCAGGGCCATCTATGTAAGCAGCCATGTCATACACTAACTCTACTGCAAACACTGCACAGCTTTTTATGTTGGCGCAATGACTAATCATATGTCCACCAGAATGGATGGCCACTGCCAAACTGTTGTAAAGAACAAAGTTGATTGCACAGTGGCACAACATGCTGCTGAGAACATGGTCAATTTCTGTGACTGCTTCACCACCAATGCCATCTGGATCCTGCCCTACAGCACTAACTATTCCAAATGATATAGATGGTAGCTATCCTTGCAACACACCCTTCACTCCTATAGTCCTCCTGGCCTTCCTTGGACATGTAACCCCTACCCAGTCCACCACTCCATGTCATCTCCATTGTGCGCCACACCTCATTGGTGTGGGCACCTAGGCCACCCATCTGGAACTCTTCCCTTCCACCTCCCTCAAAGCCACTTGCTACCCATCCACAATGTCTCTTCCTCCCTCACTCCACCTGACACAACCTCCACTGTACCTCATCCTAGTCCATCTGCCAGACTGCAAACACTGTCGTGTCAGCACAATGAAGGGGCACAGGTGTGTGTGTGTGTGTGTGTGTGTGTGTGTGTGTGTGTGTGTGTGTGTGTGTGTTAGCTTGTCAAAGGATTTCTTCTAAAAGCTAGGAAGTTTTTATTCTCTTTTGTATGTGCCATTCAACAATTCAACACTTCCGCTATTCGGTAAGTGGTCTCCTTTATCCCTACATTATTTACATTCTGTCAGAATATTCTACACTAACTATCTGTCAGTTTGACATGTGATGAGTCAACTCCTTGTAAGCCATAATACTTGCTTGCACTTCATCAGAGAGGTGATTTTCATGAGTCACTGTATGAATCAGTCAAGTACCTTGTTCATAAACATGCCTCACAAATAAGATTGCAGTGATCTGTTTACAGGCCAACCTGTCCAATTGTGTGCTACCAACTGTGTCTTTACATAATTTTCTCCTCATCTAAGATGGTTTTATTTATATCAGCATACAGGTATTTTGTTTATATTTGTAGGAATATCACATAATATTTAATAGAAATGTGATGTGTATGTAAATAAACATGTTGTTAGACATAAAACTGCAAAATCTTTATATTAAATTAAGTAATTGTGTTTCACACGGAAAACTGAAAGAAAGCACTTGCCTCCAGAACTGTGATTACTATTATAAAGAATTTATCAATGATGTTTCAAACATGATGTAATAATGATCTGTGATGATTGAAGAGGTCAGAATAGTAGCAATCATTTTGTGTGAGAATGTAGACTTTCTTGTCAAATTTCATTGATGACATCTCCTTAGGCTATCATCTGTTTTGTGGCATTATGTTGTTGCAATGTTTTGATAAGTTTCCTATTTGACATCTTCTGGTGAAGCATGAAACTCACCAAAATATCAAGTTTGTTTATATGGCCATCCTTAACATCAAACACAGAAATAATTATTTTGTAAATAAAACTGCCTTTTCTTACTGTAGTTTATTTTTCCCAGATGCATTTTACCTTTTTCTTACTCTAAGGCATCTTCATTGGGATCTAAAATGATACAATTTTGTTATTTTTACATTATCAATCTGTTCACATCGGGTTTTTTATGTAAATAAGTAATTAACTACAGTTTGCTGACATTGCTGTTTCATCTCATCTGGTCTGGAGGTCACACTATCACTTCATTTCAGAAACATATGGACAATTTTGCATTCCGAAATTTTTCTCTCACACTGTTCATCATGTTTTCCTTCTTCTTTGTGTTTCACTATTATTCTTTTTGCACTAGTTATATCTATTTGTTTGAACATTGTGCTTTTAAAGATTTAAATATTGTGAGTTCATTATGAGTTTCCTCTTGTTTGGTTTGTTTACCTACATGTTGCCTACCTAATGTAGTATATCTTAAAAACTAATGCCTATTTATGATCCTGTGATCTGTGTGTGTGTGTGTGTGTGTGTGTGTGTGTGCAGGGGGTGAGGGGGGGGGGGGGGGGGGGGGGGAGGTTAATGGTTTCAGTTGTAAAGGGTTGGTTTAAATGTTCTGTGGAGGGGTTCATGGACAAGCGAGTGAAAAGGTGTTGGATGGTATTACTACTAGTATTATATTTATTATTATTATAATAATCCTATTGTGGAGTGTTACTCTGTTGTTTTATTTATTAGTGTAAACAATTAATTGTTTGGCATGTCTCCTTGGCCATTCAACAGTGTTTTCTTTTATGATTTAGTTTTATGCATGTGGTAATTTTCTTGCAGAGTTAGGAGGTGGTTTTTTTATTGTTTATTCAAATTTTTTCATGTCTTCTACTATACTGGTTGGTTTGTGGTTATGATTTCTTACGTGTTCTGCAAAAGTTGTGTTCCAGGGTCTCATGGGTTCTTTGTATCTGACATCAAATGTTCTACCTGTTTGTGCTCTGTATCTACCATCAAAAATGTTACACTGTAATTTATATAGTCCTGACTTATGTTATATGTCTGTTTTTGTAAGTTTTGGGCTGTATTATTGTATAGAATTGTCTGTTGTGTATGCTACATTTATCCCCTGTCTTTTGAAAATGTTAGTGACTTTATGTGTGAGTTTGTGTGCCATTTTGTACCATATTGTGCTTTATTTCATATTTTTCTGATTATTCTGTGTAGTTTAATGGTACTGAGTGTTTGTGTTTGGATGTGTTGTGTTGTTGTCTGTGGTTTGGAGCTTTTTTTTATTTTACTTTTAATTTTGTGGTTCAGCTTTGTGACTATGTTACTACTGTAACCATTGTTTTGTGCTATCTTCAGTATTATGTCAGATTCTTTGTGGTAGTTATCTTTGGTAAGTAGCACTGTGTTGAGCCTATGGAGCTTCTGTGGAAGAGCTGCTTGTTTTTGTGAGTGGGGATGATTTGAGGATTGGGGAATGATAATGTATGTTGCTTTGGGTTTACAGTAAATTTCAAATATGTGCTTATTGTTTTGTTTTTTGATTATTATATTCAGAAAGTTAATTTGGTTATTCTTACCTTGGCAACATGTAGTTACACAAACCAAACAGGAGGAAACACATAATGAACTCATAATATTTACTTCTTTAAAAGCACAGTGTTTGTACAAAAAGCTATAACTAGCAGCAAAAGAATAATTGTGCACCACAAAGAAGAAGGAGAAAAATGGTGAACAGTGTGAAAGAAAAAATTTGAAATACAAAATTATGCTGATGTTTCGCAAAACGAACTGGTAGTGCAACCTCCAGACCAGATGAGAGGAAGCACTGATGCCAGAAAATGTAAATAATTACTTATTTACATAAACAAATGTGACATTAGCTGTTTGAGAGTCTAAAAACAACAAAACTGTATCATTCTAGATCCCACTGAAGAAGCCACAAAGTAAGAAAAAGGTGAGAAGCATATGGCTAAAACAAATTAAGTTGCAGCAAGAAAAGATGGTTTTATTTACATAACAAGTATTACCAAAATATTGCTACAACACGACCACATAACTTGGCTGACAGCCTGAGAAGATTCCACCAACAACAGTGTTGATTAGCAACTTTTTTATCACAAACAAATTCATAGCAGTACAGAGGTAGGAAAAAAAACATTAAATAATTTAAAATGTTCTAATCAGATTAATGAGTCAGGTACTTGATATTGTGGAAGCTATAAGTTTATAGCAGTCATCAAGTTTTCATCTCCTGGTTCAACACTAAAATGAAATAAATTATAATAACAAAAGTAGAGAATAGTATAAAAATGTAGGCATTGCAATATATTGCAAATGTTACAGAAATAGCAAATAAAAACAGTGAAACAGCTGATCTACATTTAAACAAGAAATTGTAAGATTTCAGTGAAGTAATAATAAAAGGTGTGGATAACTCACGAAAAACAAATAAGACATTAAAATGAGCATGGAGCATGAAAAGAAAGAAAGCCAGAAAGAAAAGTTTATCAGTTATGAAGAAAGAGCTCCATACTTGTGACTTGGTAGTTCCAGAAAAAATGTGAAGAAGTAGACAGTATACATCAAATATAAATGTTCACAGATAAATGAAAAAGTGCAACAAGAAAAGCAGGAAGATACTGATGATTAATATAAAATAAAACACAACAGTTTGTAGGCATAGAATGAAAAATAAGAAATTTGAAGCTAAATTTACAGAAGCTGATAAATTTTGTGGTGGAATGGTTCAGTATAGCATATTTAAATTAGAACAGCAACCAAAATTACCTCTATAAAAATGAAATATAATCACTTTATGAAGATAACTTGGGTTCGGGATAAAACAAAATGCTATCAGTTAAATGATTAGAGATTTTGAGATATTTAAAGTATCTTCTATGAAACACACATTATGCATGAAGTACAGCAGCATTACTTATTTTACCATAATACATGAGACAAATGAAAAAGTATGATTCAAAATTTGTTTTTTAACTAAACACAGCCATTTAAATACTGGTAAATCTGTGTAACAAGAAAGTCACCGACTGTATTCACCGAAAATGTTGGCGAATGATGCTTTTGGGGATGGAGTGTGTGATATTTGACAGATACAAGATGAGAATTTACTGATCAATATGCACATTATTCTATGATTCCAAATACTGCTTCTACTAATGTGTTAAAAATTTCTGTAACCTTTTGTTGCCGGAACTATCAGAAACACACACATTTATCTTTTTTTTTTTTTTTTTTTTTTTTTTTAGTGGATCATTACAGTGAACAGTAACAAAACAACAGTGAAATTTTTTTCAGATTTTTTTCCAAAGTTGGTATTTTTTAGTACCATCTGGCCCTCCAGTGGCTTGCCAGCCAGCAGTTCTCGGTAAATTCTTCCTAGGCAATGAATTAGAATGTGTTAGAATGCCCTGAGGCTGTAAGTTAGTGAGTATTAGGAGGGTAATTACACAGTTAACAAATGAAATTCTGCAAAATATAGTTTTATTTTCATTCCTGCAGAGATATACTCAAAAAAGAAACATTTTGAGTTGTGACATCTTGGGTTGTCGGATGTTCTACCGGACATCAGTGTCATTCTTGCACAATATTTCAGTAGTGTAGCTCATAACCTTTATCAGGTGGGACCTGAGACTGCTCCTTGTCTAAACTGAACCTTTCTTTTCCTACATATCACATTCTTTCCCCATTTTCAGCAAAAGTGATAAAATTAACATATTTATTTCCTAATCTTACATCCTTTTGTGACTAATTTCTTCATTTAGTTGAATGTATATTACTTGCCTTGCACCTCTGGGACATGCTTTACATTTGTCTGGCCCTTTAGTATCTGAGAAACAGTTCCCTTAACTTCCAGAAGTGGAATATTTGTATACCATTCACAGGACAGTTCAAAAGCATTTGCACATACTTTACGGGTATTTTTCTGAGCCTATAAGCAGCTCTGTGTGTTTCAACATGATTTACAAATCCCATATTGAAATTGTAATCCATTACTTCAGAATGGAACTGAATGTTGATTATAGTGTCATCCTTTTGCTTCATGGACACAAACATTACTCCTGTCCCATGGTAATTGGAAGCCATAAACAGAATTTTGTACTTCCCATAAAACACCCCAAGTCTGGAGGATAACATCTTATAGTCAAAGTCATCACTTTTCATTTCCTGAGAAGGTGAAAAGCCTGATGGGAAACTTTTTCTGTTTATCCTCATTATGCCAGGAGCTGAAATTTGTTATATTCTTAGCTTTCCAGACGGGGAAAAGTAAGTAGAAATGTTATCAAAGTCCAGTCTCCTGGTTTTGGCCCAAAACTTCTTTGATAATTCAAAACTACTATTTCATCTAAAACACAATTTTCAAATTTTGTCTCCATAGTGTCATTTCTCCCTTCATAAAAATCAAAGGCAAGACAGTAGTGTTTCAGATCTACAACATGCCATAGTTTGTAACAATGTTATACAGGCTTCATTGGGTTGTACTGTTTCTTGATTTCATCACTTTGAAGAAAATGATTGTGATATCTATTTTTCCCCACCTCTTGTTAATTTTGCTCTCAGGCACATTCCTACTTTTCAGAGTGTTTTCATGTATACAAGAATCTATTCCTTTATTTTTCATATTTGTCTATTGTTTCAGCTAAACTGATTTTGAGCTCCACTGATGAACAGTCTATTAAGTCTCTTTCAGAAATTGCATCAAAACCTAAGGCTTTTTCAGAAATGCAGTCAAAACATCAAGATGTAGGATTATTAGCACCACTTGCATTAGCATCATTGTCTTCATCAACCTCAACTTCCATAATATCTTTATCATCTGGGAAATCTTTGGGAAGAATCACAATAATTCTGTCATCTTTTAGATTGGTGAAGTGTTTATGTCTTAACATAAACACATATTTAAATGCATTATCAGCTCAGAACGTGGGAAATATACATACAATCAGAATAAATAAGGGTCAAAAGAGGTGGTACTTAAAAGCACCAACAGGCAACAAAGGTTTAAGTACAATAATTATAATAATTACCATAGACACTGTAACAAATACTTATAATACTAGTAAAAACTTTTCCCATTTAACTTAACCATTATTACCAGAGATTTTGAATACAATGATGGGCAGTTCCTCTACCTCTGACTTAATAGGTATTTCATATAATCCCACAGAGTTATGATGTATGTATACTCTTTCAGGATGCTCCATTTTCGTTTTCACTAAACTCTTTGCCAGTTTCATTTGCTGTGGTCTCTTTAGTCTAGCACTAAATATTTCCTTCATGCACTAGTATGCTATCAATGTATGTAAGTTTGATTACTTATTGTTGGAATAGGTTTTCTTGAATTTTCTATACCTTGGCTGCTATTTCATAAAACTATTAGTTAATGTGAGTGTTATTTATTTCTAATTCAGCAGGACATTTTCTTTGTTACCACACTTTCTTTTAGATGCATTTTCCATGCCAATTTGGAGAATATTTCTCGTCTTCAACTTTTCAATCAGGCAGTACAGAAATTAAAATTCATTTGTTTTACTTGTGCAATATATTATATCATTCAAATGGTGAGTGCATTTTTAGCCGTTACTTTTAATCCACATCCAATTATTTGATCTTATAATTTTGTTGTTGTCTTACTTCTACTTCTATCATGATATACTTTCAACATGGACCATTTGATAACACTATGTTACTATATTTCCAGATTTTCTTAATATAAAACTAATGATTATTCATGTATTTGTTGACACCTCATGGGTCTTTAACGACTTAAGACCAATGTTGGCCTTATCTCCTACACATTCAAAATAGTGCCCAGTGGTCGTAGAGCACTTAGTAGGTGTTTTATGGTTTACTTGGGGCTGACTTACAAATATCAGTTAAATGTATTACATCTGTTGAGCTTCTCCATCTGCTTCTTATTCTGTTACACCACAGTTGTGGTTATTCTTCATTATATCCACACATCATCCCCCTCAAACCCTTGACTGTAGTTTTCAATGTGCTATATAAGCATTTTTAATGACGAAGGAGAATGCTTCAAATTTAATACTATGCATAGTGTGCAATATAATCTTACTATATAAAATGTCTGACACTCCATTAAGAGAGCACAGTACACTTTGAAGCACTGTAGATGGTGTAGAAATGGTAGCAGGTGAACATGTAATCCTCCATTACTAATTAAGGTTATGACAGTGTACTTGCTAATAAGCTAAGGTGATGGGACATAACAGATAGTCAGTAAATAGGAATTGAGTATGGATGTGCTGATGGCCACTTCATGAATGCAGTTACCCAACATGTTGGCATATCAATGCAGCCTGTCCAACATGTCAGAAAGGAATGAAGTAAAACTCACAACAATGAAACTTGGTGTAAGAACAGTGGTAATAAAAAGACCATAATGGACAGACACCAGATTACAGAGTACCTGACGGCTCAACGCAAAAGTTTTGTCTCAAGTACAGACAGTGTTGAGGATCAGTGGACATAGTTCAAAACCATCGTACAATATGCGTTAGATGAGTATGTGCGAAGCAAGATCATAAGAGATGGAAAAGAGCCACTGTGGTACAACAAACGAGTTAGAAAACTGCTACGGAAGCAAAGGGAGCTTCACAGCAAACATAAACATAGCCAAAGCCTTGCAGACAAACAAAAATTATGTGAATCGAAATGTAGTGTGAGGAGGGCTATGCCAGAGGCATTCAATGAATTCGAAAGTAAAGTTCTATGTACTGACTTGGCAGAAAATCCTAAGAAATTTTGGTCTTACGTCAAAGCGGTAGGTGGATCAAAACAAAATGTCCAGACACTCTGTGTCCAAAATGGTACTGAAACAGAGCATGACAGACTAAAGGCCGAAATACTAAATGCCTTTTTCCAAAGCTGTTTCACAGAGGAAGACTGCAATGTAGTACCTTCTCTAGACTGTCGCACAGATGACAAAATGGTAGATATCGAAATAGATTACAGAGGGATTGAAAAACAATTAAAATTGCTCAAAAGAGGAAAGGCCGCTGGACCTGATGGGATACGAGTTCGATTTTACACAGAGAACACGAAGGAACTTGCCCCCCTTCTTGCAGCAGTGTACCGTAGATCTCTAGAAGAGCGTAGTGTTCCAAAGGAAGGGCACAGGTCATCCGCATTTTCAAGAAGGGATGTCAAACAGATGTGCAGAACTAAAGACCTATATCTCTAACGACGATCAGTTGTAGAATTTTGGAACATGAATTATGTTCGAGTATAATGACTTTTCTGGAGACTAGAAATCTACTCTGTAGGAATCAGCATGGGATTTGAAAAAGACGGTCGTGTGAAACCCAGCTCGCGCTATTCATCCACGAGACTCAGAGGGCCATAGACACGGGTTCACAGGTAGATGCCATGTTTCTTGACTTCCACAAGGCGTTCACTACAGTTCCTCACAGTCATTTAATGAACAAAGTAAGAGCATATTGACTGTCAAACCAATTGTGTGATTGGATTGAAGAGTTCCTAAATAACAGAATGCAGCATGTCATTCTCAATGTAGAGAAGTCTTCCAAAGTAAGAGTGATTTCAGGTGTGCCACAGGGGAGTGTCGTAGGAACGTTGATATTCACAATATACATAAATGACCTTGTGGATGACATTGGAAGTTCACTGAGGCTTTTTACGGATGATGCTCTCGTATATGGAGAGGTTGTAACAATGGAAAATTGTACTGAAATGCAGGAGGACCTGCAGCGAATTGACGCATGGTGCAGGGAATGGCAATTGAATCTCAATGTAGTCAAGTGTAATGTGCTGCGAATACATAGAAAGATAGATCCCTTATCATTTAGCTACAAAATAACAGGTCAGCAACTGGAAGCAGTTAATTCCATAAATTATCTGGGAGTACGCATTAGGAGTGATTTAAAATGGAATGACCATATAAAGTTGATCATCGGTAAAGCTGCCAGACTGAGATTCACTGGAAGAATCCTAAGGAAATTCAATCTGAAAACAAAGGAAGTAGGTTACAGTACGCTTGTTTGCCCACTGCTTGAATACTGCTCAGCAGTGTGGGATCCGTACCAGATAGGGTTGATACAAGAGATAGAGAAGATCCAATGGAGAGCAGCGCGCTTCGTTACAGGATCATTTAGTAATTGCGAAAGTGTTACGGAGATGATAGATAAACTCCAGTGGAAGACCCTGCAGGAGAGATGCTCAGTAGCTCGGTATGGGCTTTTCTTGAAGTTTCAAGAACATACCTTCACCGAGGAGTCAAGCAGTATATTGCTCCCTCCTATGTATATCTCGCGAAGAGACCATGAGGATAAAATCAGAGAAACTAGAGCCCACACAGAGGCATACCGACAACCCTTCTTTCCATGGACAATACAAGACTGGAATAGAAGGGAAAACTGATAGAGGTACTCAAGGTACACACTGCCACACACCGTCAGGTGACTTGCAGAGTATGGATGTAGATGTAGATGTAGATGTAGATACAAGTGTCACAACTTGTCAGTGAATACAAGTTCATTTCAATCAGTTGCTAAGCTACCATTTTGCTGAAAACTGCCTTAAATGGACAACAGACTTCAGGTACATCACAAAAGGTCTTTGCTCACAGTGTCACACAGTTGCATGTCTTCAGCAGCCCAAACAACACAGACATTGAGCAGTAGCTCACTGAAGGCATGTTATGTGGTCTGATGAGTCATGATTTTGTATTTTTCCAAATGATTCAAGGTACTGAGTGCACCAGTGGCCTAATGAGGGCATTCTTCAGGTGTGAGGTGGTTCTGTGATGTTTGAAGTGTTTTTCATACCATGCCTTGCGCTCAGTTATTCAGGTTATCATAAAAATGAGTTGCATGTTTATATCTACATTCTTCATGTGGAGTATGCTGTGGATAGTCTTGTCTTTCAGGATGATAACACCTATGTATGAGGGCATGCTGGAAAGTAAAGCCTCTGAACTTCTTTTGTGAAAACTCTTACAGCTTCTTAAATAAAACAAACTTTATTTAACATTCTATATCTTTACTCTTTATGACTACACATTTATTTCTCAACATAGTCACCTTGGTGATTAACACATTTCTCTCAATGAGAGAGCAGTTTGTTGATACTGCCACTCTAGAAAAATGGACTTTGTTGATCAGGTCATAACCTCATTTCTGCCTGCACCACTTCATCATTATCAATGTGAGGGCTTCTAAGGTGTTCTTTATATTTTTGAAACAGATGGAAATTGGATGGTCCAAGTCAGGAGTGTATGGAGGATGGTTGATGACATTGAACCCAAGGTGTCTGATTTTTCAGATGTTTGCAGTGCTTGTGTGTGGTCTGGCATTGTCTTACTGAAGGTGAGGGTTCTCCATGTGTGGGAACTCTTTGAATTCTTGCTTCTAGTTTTCTGCGGAATTACAGACAGCATGCTGTTTTTCATGGACTGACAATGTTACATTGCACACCACTATATTACACACTACAATTTGGAAGTCTCTAGTGGCAGGTGGTTGCAACTTTTGTCAATGGGATTCAATACAGTATTTCAACCAATACGGAGAACAGAATAAAAAAATTTGGAGGGATTTCTTTTCAGCATCCCCTCTTAGCCACAGGAAAACATTCCTGGCTTAACAAACACGCAGACACCTCATCACAACCCAATTGGCCTGCTGTGTCAACCAATTTTAGTCCCCTACAATGTGTGTAGGACTATTTGGAACAGCAACTGAAACTTTGCTGTCAACATTGTAATAATACAATAGCTCAAAGGGGTTGAATCATCATTGGATGGCTTTCAGTGGATGTGACATTTTTGAAGAAACTTTTTGACACCCTTCCTAACTGAACTGAGTGTATCAAGGCTATAGATGATGTTGCACTGTAGTAGTGTGATGTCTTCTACGGGTAACTAATTTTTTGTTCATCATATGAAAGTAACGACTTCACATTTTAAGTGTGTCAGTAACTCTTAGCTTTGGTGAGAAAAAAGAAAGTATATTTTCTGGTAGTGTTGATTTTCATTCTAGCTCAGTCTGAGCTATAGAAATATTTTTTGTAATAGATACTTATTCACATTTTCAGTATTGAGGTCTGCTTACTTATCAAGTTCTTCCTTTGTCTAATCTGAATAGGTGATTATCATACAATCACAATACCCATGAGTTTCTAATTTATGCTGAAATTATTGCCATAGAGAATAAGTACTTAAGAAATGCATTATACAAGACACAGCTATAACAGTATACTTTACAAGAGGGGATGCATTTTGGTTTAGGATCAGACCATTATCAAGTCCAAAAGCCATCTAATTGCATAACTGGCATAACAATAATCAGATATACAGTGAGTGTTCCACCAATGATATTGGCTATAGATATATAACATTATGCCCATTTAACCTCAATTTATATGGCTATGAGGTTACATGGACATACTGTTACGTATTTATAATTAATATCATTAATGGAACAATGTACATATTATTCTTGTTATTTCAATTACACAAATGCACATCTGAAATGGCTTTTGGACCTGATGATAGTCTGCTCCTAGACCAAAATCAGTCATCTCTAATAAAGTATACTGATACAGCTGTGCATTGTATAATGGAGTTCTTAAAATTCATTAAAGCTGTACAGCATCACCTCCTAAAAATATTTCTTAGAATATATAGTATTTGCCTCAGTACAGAACCTTGTGGCACACCATGTTTGATAATTTGTAGCTCAAATCTTTAGCTGGCTATTCAACAAATTCCTTGCCAGACCGTGAAGGCCCAAGGTATATCTACTTGCCGCTGTGCCATCCCCCACCTTACTTGAGTAAGTGTAGACAGAAAATTATTTACTGCATGTGTACTGAACTTCAAAGAAATGATGTTCTGATTGTGCACTGCAAGATTTGCATTCTTAGTGGTGTTAGAGTCATGACTTGCCATTAGGTGGCACAACTGATATGGTGACGTAGAGTTGAAACAGAATCTACCAGCATGCATTACAGTTTCAGACAGTCAGTGCAGGCCTGGACAAGGTGAGCAGCAATAGAGCTACTACTCTTCATGAGTATCAATGCAGAAATACAAAGAGGTCTTCTTTCAACATTAGGGTTGAAGAACATGACACAGAAATTCAAATTAACTGATGATTTGGTAATGGCTGCTGGGAGATGCTAATGGTCAGTTACCCCACAAATTGTTGGAGAAGTTACTGTTTCTGTGGCTGAGAATGCTGGATGCAATGCACAACATACAATCAGTGCATGGCCTGTGTCATGAATTCTGAATGTCTCACAGTTCACCATTCAAAAACTGCTATGAACAGTTGTCAAATAGTACTTCAAGTGTAGTCCCAGGCTTTTGTGACTGCAGATGGTCATTACACTGAACAATGTTTGCAGCCTGAAATGTAAATAAGGTACACAGTTAACTAATGTTAACCTTCATGTGGAAATTTAATGTGTTTCCTTCAGTGGTTTATTCATTATTTCTCTTTTGCACATCCTTACAAATGCTTCCACATAGTTTCAGTGTGCTTCATCATTCCTTTCCTATGAAGGCCTTCTCAATAGCAAAAGTTTAATTATGACGACTCGGTATTTTCCCCACTAACATATTTAATTTCCGTGCAGTGCCTCCTTTCCCATCTCTTACAAATGTATTATGTCATAGCATAGCATTTCCCCTGAACTACAAACTTATGCACTTTCTCTATTAGCTTGGAATTATTCATGCAGCTAAACTCTTAAGACAGATCCACAGACATCCCACATATTTTTTCCTTCTTGTCTAGGTAAATCATAACATGTTTCACTAAATTTATTGATGCCATAACTGATATTTCCCATCTCTAACACCATGTCATGATCATTGTAATTTTTTAAATTCTTTTATAAAACTTATAATTTTATTTTGTATCATCATTCTCTAGATTTTGGAAAAGGTGCAAATCTGTGATACTGGGCTGTAGTTTCCTAGATTACCACTGTTGCCTGTCTTAAATACTGGGTTTATCTCATATTCTTTTAGTGAATCTGGCAAAATTCTTTCTTCTATTGCAGCATTCAACAGGTGGGTTAAATTTTTGGTACACTTTCCCTGTATTCCTTTATGAAATGTGATGTAACACCATCTGATCCAGCCTGTTTTGTCATTTTTTCTCTCACCTGTTTTATGAATGTCCATAAACCTTTTGAATAATTCCCTGTTTGATCTGTAATGCTCTTAATAAAAAGGTCTTTGTCTTTTTGATGGATCTGAAGAATCTTTCCTTTGTATGTTGTACAGTTGTTTACTAGAGAGCTCACAATAAACTTTCTGTTTATTTCTTGCACAGATTGTTCTCTCTCACAGTGAGGTATTTCTACGACAGTTGTAACATATACCTCTCCCTTTGCAAAACAAAATATTAATTACAAATTTTATATTTCAACAGTTGTTTTATGAGATATATGTGACACCTGTTGTTAACAAATATTGTAAGAATTGTGCACATCTTACTAGAAGTTTCAAATACCCTTTTTACATTAAACTGGTCCTGTATCCATCACACTGTGCAATAGGGCTGGAAAATTGTCTGTAACTGAAACTGGCCATACAATTCAAAATAAATTATTCAGTAGCTTCATGGGTTACAATACATCATTGCTACAGTTCTAGCTAGCTTTTATTTATTTTCTTTTATTTATTTTCTTCCAGAATTAACTCTCTGCAATCCAATATCCTTCTTTAGTTTCTATATCAAAATTTATATTCTTCCACTGCCACTTCCATCTTATTTACCTAATATTTAGAAATTATATGTATTATAATCTACAGTATGCCTGCTAGGATGAACATGGAGCTTGTGAAGTGTGCATTTCTGTGACTTTTTCTAGTGTTGTACAGGCATCACTAGAAATCAGCCAAAGTATCTACTGGTATGGTCAGAATTTTTACAAATATTTTTTAATGTCCCTCTGGCATCAGGTATGAAAGATAATCTGAAGATTGGTTGTGATGGGAGTTTCTTTTTCCATGGCATTTCCCTTGTGAGTTAGTTGCTTGAACTTCTCTCCTTGTGGTAATGAAGGAAATGC
This sequence comes from Schistocerca gregaria, assembly GCF_023897955.1. Classification (NCBI taxonomy): domain Eukaryota; kingdom Metazoa; phylum Arthropoda; class Insecta; order Orthoptera; family Acrididae; genus Schistocerca; species Schistocerca gregaria. Next base: position 556,000,267 of record NC_064931.1, read on the forward strand.
ATTTGTTGACCTGTTAGCTTTGTACATATGCCTTCTTGTTGACCAAGGACACTAAAGCATCCACACCCACTCAAATAGGAATAAAAACCTTCATAATCTCTAAATTAATAAGAAATTTTCACAAGGTACCACATGTTTAAAAATACGATTCACACTTCACAGTGCATCACATTGAAGGTACGGATAAGCAAGCCATACTTTCATGCAACAGGTTTTGGAATTAATGGAGTGTCAGGCCTCATACAATAGAGCAGTGGTAGATTTATTCTGCTCGTATTTGTGGAGTTCAGAGTAATAGTAAATAGGTTGTGCCCTTTGTTCATGTACCGCGGCATGTGATGTCTCGGCCAGAGCAGCATCCTAAACAAAATCAGTGTGCTAGGCAGCAGCAAGTGGAGTTAATTTCCGCCTTCAGTCATTGACAACAGACAAGTGGCAAGTGTGCTTGTGTCGTGTGCTAAGTGCTATTATTGTGGCAACCATGGCCATATTCAACCTATCCTTTTGCAGAAATGCTAGTCCAATGGGCATTCTGCATGTTCTCCAATGTCTCAGTCAATGGATGAAAATGCAATATTTTCAAATCCAAATAATCCAGTGACAATCAAGTGCAACAGCAAAGAAGTGACACACATCTTTTATCCAACAGCAGGCTAATAAATTGTTTGTCACTTTGTAGGTTGCCAAACACAAGATACACATACAATTGGTCATGGGTGCGTCTGTGACTCTTTTCAATAGAAGCACACAAAACTGCTAGTCAAGCCTAGGCTACATACTTCACAGGCAACTCTTTCTGGTTATGGTGGACATGACATTTCTGTAATGGGTATTTGCAGCCTTACATTAGCATTGACTCTACAGAAAGCATTAAACACGTTGTTTGGCAACAGATAAATGTAGTAAAGGAGGCCTATCTTGTGGCAAGATACACATTTTCAAAATCTGTGCACACAGTTGCACCATGAATTATATCCGAAAAAGCAATCATATGATGGTAACATTGTCTGAGGGAATTTTGGCGGTACTTGTAATGATATTGACACTGAGGAAGTTTGATATTGTTTATCTGTAGCCAGTTTTGACAGTTCTTTAGAATGACACAGCTGGCTAATGTGACCTCATGATGTTGCAGATGTAGGTATCAGAGACCGAATACACTTCTCAGGTGCAGTCACCACCATGATCTTAGCTGTATTGAGCAAATTCTATTCAATTGCCAAGGTAAATCATTGTCTATGGCTCAAAACTTCATCTAATGATGGAGCTGGGTGCTTTAATGCTGTCAAATACATATCCCAATCAGATATACATCAGTGTCCAAAGTCAAAGGTTCTACATTCACAAGCTGAGAGTAGAACTTACAATCTAGCAAGAGGAACAAAGGCCACATAAGTCTGCAATATATGTAAACCCTGTAAAACTGAACAGGCAGCTTCTGTAGTTGGTAGAACCGAAGTCATACAGCCACACCATAAGTTTACTTTGCATAATCACAATTTTCAAAGAATGGTAAGCACTACAATCAACCAATGGATACTTGTTTCACAAAAAGATGTACAATCTCAGGTGGATGGTAGGAAAGAACGAAATTGCACTGTTGTTCTGTTGCTTATCCTTGAAAGGCTGGATGCGGTGTAAAAACAGTCAACAAATTTCTCAGCAGTCCATGGTTTCAATAAATGGTGCAAACCTGAATGCAACTGTAGCTTGTATTAACACAATGTGCATCTAGTCTCAATCTTCTAACACCATGAATCATTAATTGCAACTGATGACACTATTCTTGACATTCAATGTGAAATTGTTGCTATTAACAGAGCCATTTTTACTGTTAACAGCACTACTCTTGAACACTATTGTAAATTCTAAATTTTTGTTATCACTGTAAATAGCACAAAAAACATTGTTTATTACTGTAAGTCAATGCATATACAGAAATACAAGCTCTTTAGTACAGCCAGTTTATTGTGAGCAAAACCAAATAATTTTCTCTCTTTTACTGGTAGTAAATTACTTCTTTTTCTTGTCATGTGCAGAAACTATAAAAGCTGGGAAGCATCCAAAAAATGGCAAAGTTGCACGACAATAGGTCAATCTGACAGCAACTGTTGAGTGCACTAGCAGATAGTAATCACTAGTTCACCAATAACTCTATATAGCCAGCTGGCCATTATGCAGGATGATATGTGACTGCCCTATACAGATAGGCATAACCACACAGAAAGTGCCATCCTGCTGGACTAATGTTATGATCATCCATCTATAATGCAACACATTTTCCAGCATTCCTTTATATCTTTCAGATCTCTACATTAAGAAATACAACAGTTAGAATTGAAGGTCCTGTGCAGTTCTTTCATAATTGGGCCATCACAAAAATTAGCAGTACCAGTATTAATAACTTTTAATTTTTCGATGCTGTTCTGCTGATCATGATGTTGTTCACTCTACTAAAAGAGCACAATTTCACACAACCTTTATGGACTCCAATGCAACTGTTACACATTGCAAGCCTTTATGAATATCAGGTCATTGCACCAATGGAAGAGCCCTCTTTTTTATATGATAAGAACAATATTCTGTGGCACGTAGTGCCTACTGATACTCTTGGTAGAATGCCTGAGTTCATTATTACCTGTTATTGCTCTAACATGCATTAACTTAATAGAACTGGAAAATTTTCCCAAGTGAAGTGGAGAAATATAATTTACTTAGAAAATTGTCTGCATTCCTGCACACATATAGGGCAACTGAGTTCTAGCCTTTATCTTAGAATTGTAAATTAGCTCAGTTTGATGTATGAATGATTTTCACATAGCTTAAAACCACTCTTACAAACAGAGCAATTAAAGTAAGAATCCCAGTCTCATAAAAGCACAATGTTCTAAATTCTATCAGCGACTGTATAAATATGGAGGTAAGGCGATTATTGCTAACTATTGGTAATGCCATTACTCATGAGTTTCTCCAAGGTGTTAGAGAAACTAATGCATGCCAGCACTGTTCACTGCCTTAGTGAGTGTAATATCATCAGCAAAAGTTGGTGTGGATTTGAGAAAGAGTTAACAACAGAAGATGCAGTATTTGAGTGCTAATGTGTCGGAGTCCATCAACATAAAAATGAAGATAGGTGGAATATTTGGTGATCTAACAAGAGCATTTGATTGTGTCAGTCACCAAATACTTTATTCAAAGCTATGTACCTAGGTATAAGTGTTGCAGCAGGGAAGTGGCTTGATTTGTACCTTTATAACAGAAAGCAGAAATTTGTATTGGATAGCTGAGAATATTCTCAGTATCATTAGGATGTGGTATCATTACATGTGGAGTATCTCAGGCTCTCCTACTCAATTTTTTTTTAGAAATAATCTGCTTCTTTGTACAGAGTATTGTAAATTCACAATCCTGATGACACTATGATACTTATTGATAATTCACTGAAAAAAATTGTGGTATCAGCTAATAAGGTTATAGGGATACTGTGAACTGGTTTATCCAGTGTCATGCACTATCAATACCATATAACATCAGTCCATATATAGAAGTCGGCAGTGACTCTGTGCTCACACCACCAATTAAAGGCTGTCTGCAAGACATTACCTCCTCAACCCAAGTGGACAGTGCCACCATGGATCCAACTTAAAGTACACCACAGTAGTCTTAGTCTAGTCTGTTAGTTTAGCTCTGTCTGTCTAGTCTGAGTGTAGTCACTCATCCCCTGTTACTTTGTGGATACTGGACTTGGACTATCTCACAGACTTGTGCTGTGTACTGCTGTTGACTTGCATGTGAAATTCAAGTTAAGTAAAAGATGTTTATCAAACACTATGTGTGCATCTTATTATTTTGTTCTCGGTCATAGAATCCACCAACTCCTTGGGATCCACCATTGAGATGGCCAAACAACTGACAATGAGACCATTTCTCATGGGTGGTCAATTAAAGTTCCTTGTCTGTCATTCATCCAACTGGCTCATCCATGTTCAGTTTCATTTTCTCATCCACCATACAAAAAATTGGTGATCACGGTTTGTATTTCTCATAGAATTGTGGACATTTGCTGTGCTTGGCTGCCACATTGCTTCAGTGTTATTGTGTGTGTTTCAGGACAGCTGCCTTGCAACTAACTGTGTTCCCTGTGCTTTTCAGAGGCTGGTATTTCTAGTGAATTTTATTTGTACTTGCTTTCACTATAGCAACTGCACTCTGTTTTTGTTCGAGTGCTACTTTTGTGCATTTTATCATGGCCAGTCAACCACAAGAACTGCCAATAATTCAAACTGTTCAGTTTCAAGCACAGCAGATGCAGAAGCTAATGCAAATGATGACCAGCCTGCTCACTGTGCAAACAAACAGAACCACCCCCAGCACAGCACCACCACAGCAAGCAGCACCAGTTCCCATACTCCCATTAAATGCACTGATTCTTGACAAGAGGAATGGTTTGAGTACTGGGCACAGCTCAACTCACACTTCACAGTGCATCAAATTGAAGGTAGGGATAAGCAACCTTATTTTCATGCAACAGGTTTTGGAATTAGAGGAGCACCAGCCTCATATCATAGTGCAGTGGTAGAATTATTCTGCTAATATTTGTGGAGTTCAGAGTAATAGTAAATAGGTTGTACCCTTCATTTGTGTACTGAGGCATGCAATGTCTCAGCCAGGGCAACACCCTAAACAAAATCTGTGTGCTGGGCAGCAGGATAGTGGATTTCATTCCCTCCTTCAGTCATTGACAGCAGACAAGGAACAAGTGGGCTTGTGACATCCTCTTCGATGGTCAGACCATTCCCCACAGTGTTCTTAGATTAATGTGCATGACTTGGTCTTTTTCAGAGTTTTTGGCAGACCCTGCTGCTAAGAACGAGATATTATCACCAAAGTCTTGAGCCACTCATTGTATGTCGCATAGGACCCCACAAGGCTGAAAAAGCACCATCAAAATCAGCTTTGTTTTTGTGGGCTGCATGATACTGCCACAGGTTTTTCATTTGCAGACTCAGTGCCGAGGAGAGCCCCACAGCCTCAGCCATCTCCACCTCTTTGCCGGCACTTGACAGGGAGCCTATGGATGTTGGCACAGCACCATCTCAATTACCATCACTGTCACTGCAGTGTCAGCAGCCCAAGGTGCAGGAGGTGAGCAGCCATCACCCTGCTGCCTTCCAGTGGCCTGCCATGAACCCTACAGTTGCCATTGCACTTGTAGAAGAAGATGCTCAGTCTCTGGGTGTGGGTGGGCACCCAATGGTTCGTTTTTAGGCTGATGTTTCAAGCCATTCATAAGACAAATGTCAGTGTGTGGGCAGGAGCTTGTCATTGGCTGAGCTTCCAGCTCCAGCCTCCTCAGCCACACCAGTGACCAGACCTCCCACCTCCCCAGCATAATTTAGAGCTCCACCAGTACATGATGACAGTGAGGAGTTTTGGAGGGAAGAAATGTGATATCATGTGCAATCGATACCATGCTGCACCAATCCATGTGTAGAAGTTGGCAGTGACCATGCATTGCCACGTTCTATCTGCAACAAGCTCTGAGACACACCCTCTTCATTCAGGGTCACCATGGAGCCAACTTAAAGGACATCAAACCCATCTCGGTATAGTCTGTCTGTCAGTCCTACTCCGTCTAGTCTAATTGTTAGCACTCAGCCTCTGTTACTACTGGTGATATAAGGCTCATCTATCTAATGGATTTGTACTGAACATAGATCTGGAATTGCATATGTAACTCAAGTTAAGTAAAAGAAGTTTATCAAACAAATGTATGCATCTTATTATTTTGCTCTCTCTCATAGAACCCATCAACTCATTGGCCAATACCACACAACATAAATGGTCTTTCTGTTAAATTACAGTAAAACAAAATTTATTCAGTTTCACACAACCTCTAAATATGAATAAATAGGAGAAAAGGCAGGTGACCAACAGAGAGCTAGGTTGGGTGCTCCTAAATACCTGGACTTACACACTGAGAACAAACTAAACTAGTCAGACCACATTCTGGATCAGTCAAAAAGACAGTGGTTCTGCCTCTTACGCATTATGCATTGTTATGCTCTTACAGAAGTATGGAAACAATTATAGTTATTTGCATGCTATTATGGCATATGGAATCATATTCTCAGGAAATCAGGAATTGGCTAGAAAAGTTCTATATTCGCAGAAAAGAGCCATAAGAATCATGAGTGGAGTCAACCCCAGAACCACATGGGAATCTTTTTAAAGAACTTGAAATCCTCACAGCTAGTGCACAGTCTACATTCGCTCTGGTAAGTTTCATAAGGAAAAAAGGGCCCCTTTTTAAACCTAACATTATGTGTCATAGTCATTATATTAGAAGGAAAGAAAATATCCAATACAGACATACATATCTGATTATGGTATAGATGGGTGCCCATTTCAGTGGCTGTAACGATTTTAATGACATCCTTCCACAAATTAAGTGTTCTGTGTCAATGCTCATTTTTTTATTGTAGACATATTTGAATACTTTTTATTTCACTATAATAGAATGTAAGTTGTTGATACCTTGATAAGAAATTGGTTAGTGCTACTTACATAATACATCAACGTAATAACAACAAATTTTTAAAAGTGATCATCCCATTTCCTGTGATCTATTGACAGTGCAGATCACTGGAAAACAATATAAATAAAAAATAAAGTTGCCAAACAGTGGTTCTTGAATCTTGTTCACAGCTTGTGGCAGTAGCTGCTCAGTCCAGATTGGGTATCCTGGCTTCACCAAACCTGAACCACATGAAAACCAACCAGTTTGATCTACTTGCCATGTGTCATGACGTATCAGGCATATGTATAAAGCATGCTGAAAAGTAATGTCTCCAAATTTTTTATGTAAAAACTCTTATAGCTTTTAGCTTCTTAAATATAACAAACATTATTAACATTCTATATCTTTATTCTTCATGTCTACATATTTATTGCTCAACATTGTCATCCTGGTGATGAATACATTTCTTCAAATGAGAGACTAGTTTATTGATTCACTATAAAATGTTTGACTTTGTTGATGGAGCAATAATCTCACCTTTGCTTTAACCAATTCATCAGTATCAAACTTGAGTTCTCAAAGGTTTAATTTGAACTTTGGAATCAGATGAAAATTGGATGGCACCAAGTCGGAACTGTATGGAGGATGATTGGTGACAGTGAACCCAAAGCACTGGATTGATGCAGATATTGCAGCACTTATGTGTGGTCTGGTATTTTCATGCTGAAGGAGAGTATCTATGTGTGGAGAAACTCTCATGTAAAGCACATCCATGTTCTATGCTACAATTCAGAGCCCTATGACTGCAGAGGACTGTAAATCTGTAGTCATGAAGGAAAAAGATGTATAGCGTTAATAACAATTTTTTATTTAAAAAGCTCGAAGAGTTTTTACATAAAAAATTCAGAGGCATTACTTTTCAGCATGCCCTTGTAGTTTTTCAGCTCCTACTTTGCAACAAGAGTAGATCCCCCTTTCTACACACTCCCTAAAATAAGAGTCAGTAGCATAACCATTACAGAACCTTATTTGATTTGTGCAAGGAATTGTTTCTCTTGTGTGTACGTGTGATTATACTAAGCATTCATTCAGTCGCAGTCCAAAGATAGCATCTAAAGTGGAAAATAGATTTTGTCAAAAAGTACTCCTGTATCTCAATTAATAATCTTGTTCATCTCAGATGATTGCTGATGACATACACCTTATTAAACTCCACTTATTGATTTGGAGCTTGTAGATTTTTTTCCGTTCTGTTATAGAATACCTGGATGCTACACACTTTTTCCTTGTGTTCTTCCACATGCCCCATGCTATATTTGAAATATATAAGTGTGATTTATTTTAATCACCACAAATTTAATTGATAATACAATAATTTCTGCAATATACAGCAAGTATATTTATTTTTGACAAACTATTTATAGGGTATTATTTGAATTCCATTTCTAATTCAGTGGCCTACAAAGCTGCTCATGTGAAATCTTACTTCAGATGCAGAAGACACTTGTGTGCAGAACTTATCTATTTGATCCTGGACAGATTATCATGTGTGTTTTAAATATACAAACCACAAATGTGACAATATTTGATAAATAAATCTTTAGTAGCTTCACCAATTGTCACATTTATCAGATCTTCTCTTACAGTACTTGTCTCTAGTTTCTAACATTAACTTTTGAGAAGATGTCACAGTAATAGTCAGAATAAAAGTGTTAAATGAGTGAAGTTAATACACTCACCATTCACCACTGATCAGAATAAATAGTAACAATGCATGTTATATGTTTATTAACACTGTAAGTAATACACACATACACAAATTACTGAAAATCCTTTCTACTCAGATGTAGATATTATTACATTGAGCTGCAGAAAAAAGTCATGTTTTGCATGTTTTCATACTCAACTCTGTTACTAAATCCCCTGCAGTAAGTGACAAACATCAAATTTATTTAGTCCATGAAAGAAAATGACATAAAAAAGAAGACATTTACTCAATAACAAAAGTCATGGAGGAGCCGTATCATGGACTCAAAGATTATTTACATGTAGGAATGTGTGTTTCCTCCTATAACATTTGAGCTTGTAATAAATATCAATTTCACATTATATCTGATTTATGCAATAATGAGACAATATATTTCAAAAATCTCTGGAGACTGTACATTCTTCTTTAGGGTTTACTATAGAGTTCCGCAGTTGGTGTAAATATTTTAATTAGTTTGAAGAACAGAACATTAAATGAATAAGCTCTAGATAGTTAAAAAAAAATTGAAAACTCACATCAAGCCATTTCTTCTGTAAATACTTTGAATATCTGGCTACTTCTGTTTTTTATTCACTTTTAGTATTACAACCTATCAGGCTATAGATCATTCTTAGTTTTTTTTTCTTTTGTATGATTTTTTTGCCATAGTAGAGCCAATAGCTAATGATTCTTAACTCATTGGGAATCTGAATTAAAATTATGGGGTAAATGCACATATGGATCTCAAATCATGAGGTTAACCAAGGTAAAAAGAATAGCATATGCACCATTTGTCTGAAAAGTGTGTAAATTGTGTTTAAAAGTGGTTTGTTATATAGCATAATGACAGATATCTCCAGTAAGAAATAAATGGTTTCAGTTATCACTAGTTGTCTTCAGATCACAAGCAATAGTTTATGACCAAGCTCAGTGAGTGATTTCCTCGTCATACTTTGGAGTGAACTACTGCTTAGGATCTGAAGATTGCCAGTGATGACTGAAACCAATAATTTCTTGTTGATACTATGTGTGACTGTACTGGATGATAAAGCATCTTGAAAAGGTATTTTATCATGGAGTCCTCCTTCACTATGGAAATGTAGTTCTTTCCACATTGTATAAATTCTCTTCTATGTGTTTCATCTCATAAAAATGAGATGGAAAACCAAGTCGTACCCATAACTAATACCAGTTGTTATGGCCAATGGATTTGATCACAACATGACTTACATTATTATCCATGAGGTAGCACATTTGTGCATTACACTAGTATGACTGTTGGTAATTATTCAGATACTATAATCAGTCAGTTTTCAGTACCACACACAATAATATGTCAACTACAGCTGATGAGTGCAAGTGAATGATCAGAAATTTAATTCAAATAATCTTTTTACAGCTATCTTGAATGAATGTAGATTAAACCATTCTTTTTATTACCAAATCAAGTTGTCACGAATGATAAGTAAACAGTCAAACTAGTTTACAGATACTGCTAATACTTGATCTTTTTTTACAAGGCTGCTGAATGCCTGGACTGGGACCAAGACAGGATGTGTGCTTTGTCCCCATCTTCGAGTATAGCAATCCAATTTTATTGTTATACTAAAGAAAGTTTGACAAGATTTAAACATAACATAATTTGGGGAATATAGGAGATAAACAAAAAATACTCATTAGGATAAGGTATAGGCTGAATATAATTTCTTGTTAAATATTAAACATATGTTCAATTTATACTGTGGTACTATACATTGCATGAGATATTTCAGGGAGAATTCAAGTGAGCTAACAGTTGTTCAAGTCACAGTGGGTTGAATCAGAGTGTGTGGTAGTTTACACATGTGTATAATTGAGCCACTATTAACAGCACTAAGTGTGGTTACAGATTGAATGCAGTGTTATCCTGTATTATAGAGCCTGTAGACATTTGAGGAAATTATGCAGACTGTGATATGTCACCACATTGTATTCCATAGCAGATGCCCCTGAAGAAACTGTACAAAGTGTTCTGGCACAGAGCAGTAAGTGTATATAGTGGTGTATCAGAGTAACTGTCCCTAATAATAGGCCACGAACATAAACATAAACATTACTTATAAATAATACAATGTCTGCAAATGCTTCGTTTTCTATGCAAAATCAGGTGCTTATCGCTCAGATTTTAGATGCAGCTGTTTCAACTGTTATTCTTACTATGGAAACAATGAAATACTGAAGTTAGTTTGCTATTATAAGTCACAGAATATAATTTGTTTACTTAGTTTTTGGATATTAAATTACAGAACTGACACTGAAAGTGAAATTTCTTACCTCCAGTATGTAATTTTTTCTGGGCATACTTCTATTTCCACATATTTTCAATTAGAACAGATTGCCATAGCCACAAATTAAAAGAAAAATTATGATATATTTATGATTTTTACTGCATTTAATTATAACAATTTCATAGAAAGAAAATAATTTGTAACAAACTTGTATGGTGTGCTAATCCTAAGATAGTTCTCTAAATTTCTCACTCATTTTGCAATGAAGTCCTTCCAGCATTTTTATTACAATATGCACAGAACATGTTCAAAATAAATTATGCATTACTGAACCCTGCTTTATTAGCGAAAATGTTTATTTCATTGGCATGTAATAAAACAAAAAAAATAGTCATAATCATATTTCCAATGTCACACCACGGCTTTGAAAGAACTTATAAACCAATTGGACGAATCATGAATGACTGAGCAATGGTTAAATATATTGAGGAAGCATACCAGTACCATGACACTTTCATAGAATAGGAGACCAAAAGTATAGTAATAAATGTTAGTTTTAAAAGTAGTGTTGCAGACAGTTATCAGGAACCCAGAAAACTGGATGATAACTCAACCAAGACCTAAATGGCAAGAGAGAAAACTGATATGACTGTTGAACCTACAAACTCATTTTCAGATGTTGCTCAGTAATGAAAATTGTAAAATGTATGTACAGTCCATTTAATTTTATTTTTTAAATTCGTTTAATGTACTTCGACTTCACTTTAAAATGAAAGGCTAAATATTATACTGATATGTACATTGACAAAATGTCTGGTTCCAGTAATGCTGTCATATGAAGTGTTCTGTCCCTGCTCATTCTCTGGCCTTCCTTTACATTTGAGTAAATAGATATCAGCACACTCACATGTAAACCACAATGGGTCATGCAACAGGTATGATATTATAAATTACTTTTCAATAAAGCTATCAATGGCACTCTGTGAGTGTTTCATTCAGCAGATTTTTGAATCACAGCATCAAAGACTAGTTGTCTTGTCAAATTATAATCAGTTGCAAAAGGTGCCAAATCTGTGAGATGTTGTTGATGCACAGCCAACCTGAGACAGTTTTTATCATGAGCCAGAGTGCTGATTGACGTTTCTGCTTTAGCTACAATTACTGGAAGAGTGTAAAAGATGTACATAGCTATACATACATTCAGAAAGAAGCTAGAAAATGTCAGCTCATTCACATTACTCGATAGGTATAATAGTTCCAAAGCAATGTATCCAAAGATGGAAGTATGAATTGTCTTCAAATATTTAATTTCTTGTTATAAACCTGCTATGTCATCATTATGGCATTCACTGATAAATAGCTTGCATGCCTCACTGACCTGATTGCCAGTCATCTTTCAGTATTTCCTAAAAAACCCAAATGTTTCGTGTAAAATATTTACTGTTCCATACTGGGTTTTCAAGTTAAACACTAAACTGTCAATAATAATATAAAAAACATTTATCTTGAATATATCTTCAAAAATTCACTACTATCACCTCATTCCTAGTTTCATCATTCATTGACTTCCTCTTCTTAGTGTACACCTCCAGAAATTCAAGATCGATATTAACTGCACTGGCAACAGCTTTAGATTTGGGGAGAATTGTGCCCCAATTTTTGTGAAGACAGTTTGATTCATTTAATAAGCTCTCAAACTGTCTTACCTCAGCATTAGTGGAGTGGCAGTATTTTGAGACTATAGTAATTTGCTTCTGTGGTCAATTGGTACCAACAACTTTAGCCAAATTCATATCATGGTTAAACACTTGAAAGATCTCAGATACTGCAAAACATGCTGTATCACAAAACATGTTTCAGCTGACAAAATTAACTTACTGAGAGTTCCAACAGCAATTAAAATCCTATCCAAGTGAGCTACAATTGGCCTTACAGCATCAACCAAAAGCTCTCCATTGGGTATCAGACATGTCATATGAAGAATATTCAACCCTGATTTTAGAATCTCCCTCCATTACTGACTCCAACTGAAGAGATTCTAAAAAAGTAGAGTCACTGTCAAAAAGTAACTGCTTCTTAAAAACTTTCAGTGGAATGAATTCCACATAAGGCACACACAGAACATTTTGTAAGAGGATTCCACTGAAGAAAATGCATCTGAGCCCCTTTATAAGGTCCTCTCATAATACATCCTTTACCATAATCTTGTGCATTGCACTTACTGATAGGAAATAAGTGTTTCAAAGTATTAATCAAATTAAATGTGAAATAGCAGCTCCTGTTTTTTTTCTATTACAATTTATGAATTTAAACATTTATTTCATATTCATTGAATTTCTTGTTTAAGTAACTACACTGAAGAGCCAAAGAAATTGGTACACCTGCCTAATATTGTGTAGCACCCCCCTCAAGCATGCAGAAGTGCTGCAGAATGACATGGCATTGAGTGAACTAACACCTTAAGTAGTGCTGGAGGGAAGTGATATCATGAATCCTATAGGGCTGTCCATAAACCCATAAGAGCACAAGGGGTTGGAGATCTCTTCTAGGCAGCACTTTGCAAGGCTTCCCAGATATGGTCAATAATGGTCATGTCTGGGGAGTATGGTGGCCAGCAGAAGTGTTTAAACTGAGAAGAGTGTTCCTGGAGCAACTCTGTAGCAATTCTGGACATGTGAGATGTCACATTGTCCTGTAAAAAATGCTCAAGTCTGTCGGAATACACAATGGACATGAATGCATGCAGGTGATCAGAGAGGATGCTTACATACATGTCACCTGTCAGAGTCATATCTAGATGTATCAGGGGTCCCATGTCATTCCAACTGCACATGGTCCACATCATTACAGAGCCTCCACCAGCTTGAACAGTGCCCTGCTGACATGCAGGGACCATATGTTTATGAGGTTGTCTCCATACCCGTACACTTCCATCCACTTGGTAAAATTTGAAACAAGACTCGTCCAACCAGGCAACATGTTTCCAATCATCAACAGTCCAGTGTCAGTGTTGTGGGCTCAGGCGAGGTGTAAAGTCATCAAGGGTACACAAGTGGGCCTTTGGCTCTGAAAGCCCATGCTGAAGATGTTTCATTGAATGGTTTACATACTGACACATGTTGATGCCTCAGCATTGAAATCTGCAGCAATTTGTGGAAGGGTTGCACTTCTGTCATGTTGAATGATTCTCTTCAGTTGTCATTGGTCCCATTCTTGCAGGATCTTTTTCTGGCTACAATGATGTCAGAGGTTTGATGTTTTACCAGATTCCTGATAGTCACAATACACTTGTAAAATGACCGTATGGGAAAATCTTTACTTCACCACTACCTCAGAGATACTGTGTCCATCACTCATGCACTGACTATAACACCACATTCAAACTCAATTAAATCTTGATAAGCTACCACTGTAGCAGCAGTAACTGATCTAACAACTGCACCAGTTTCTTCTGTGCTTCAGTGTATGAAACAGGATGAATGTTGTCTATTCAACATGATTTGAATGAAGAGTTACATCAAAAATAACTGAATAGAACTTAAAATTATCTCTTTGTTCCAAGATGACACTTTGACATGATGGGCACAACTAGAAATAAGTTCATTCTCAGTATCAGTTGACAGATACTGCAGCTGTAGATGCTGTCCAGCTTCTTCTCCATCCCTGATACTGGTAACGTGTTTTGCAAGAACTGAATAATAGTGACTCAAGTGCTCTAATATTCTGAGAAGGTTCCCATTATTTGGATCTCCAATTTTCTGATATGAACCTCAGTATGCCAAGCCTCTTTGTCCAAGAAATAATGTCTCATTTCTTCAATTTTACAATTCATTCAGAACAACCACAGTTATATTCTAATGGATATATTTTATTTTGAGTTTATTCTTTAATGAGAAATATTTTCTGTATATTTCATGTAAAATCACATTGGGATGGAACAGGAGTGTCTTATCTTTGAACGTTGTTGGCAGTCCTATCAAATTATAATGACATTTCACTGGTGTTGCCATTTGTATTTGCTGGGCAAATGGTTTGGTGAGATTACCAGCAACATTTAAAGAAAGTGCATTTTTGACTCCCTCACAAGGTGCACGAAAATATTTGCATTAAAGATTTCACACAAAATAGAGTTGTATGCAGTTGTCTTGTAAGAAACATAAAAGTCAAGAAGTCAAGTGGAAATCAAGAGCTAGACTGGCTATGCTGGTGCTGGGGTGATGTTCTTTTATTTATTAGATGACAAAAATTTATTTTACAATAGCAGTCTCTTATTTGCCAACTGAGCACTCTGGAGGATCTGAACCTTTGAAAAACTTGGATCCCTCCTGAGACTAGAGCCCTGGGAATTTTGCCACCTCATCTGCCTTGTCGGGGCTGCTTGGATAATGTGATATTTCATCCAGTCTACATTTCCAAACAGTCTCTTCTTGCTGGAATCTAGGTATGCAACATATGAATAAATAAAGTAGCTGAATAAAGATCAAATGATGGGAGACAAGAAACAAGTGGAGAAACTATTAGAAATATTGGGCAAAAAAAGATGCAGTCTAACCAACAACTGGTAGATCTCTGTGCAGCACTCTAAATTATTTCATGTAACACTGTACCCATATTTCACAAGTAGCAAAACACAGCTAGAAAAAAAAATTAGCGCACCCTTTTAGAGGTACTTATTGTTGCAACAGTCCATACAGAGTAAATGAAATGATAACAATTACAGTTCGATAGAAAAAGTGGTTATATGGTACCAAGTATTGACCTATTCTGTAACGGCCAGATTAATATGTGGTGTAGCCTCCACAGGCAGCAATGCAGGTGCTGATCCTGCACAACAGTCAATTATAAAGTTGGTAAATACTGCTCTGGGATTTGTTATGTCTTGCCTGCTCAACCTGGTAGAGTAGCTCTGTAAGAGCTGTTCGTTGATGAGTGGCACAAGTCACTTCTTGTCCCATTGTATCTCACTTGTACTTAACTGAAGACAAGAAAGGAGATCATGCTAGCCAGGGAAGTTGTTGCACATCCTGTACAACACACTGAGTTTCAAGGGCAGTGTGTGGGCAAGTACTATCCTGTTGGAACAACACATCACCTTTATGTTGCAAGAATGGCAAAATAACGGGTGGAACAACATTCTGCATATACCAAGTGATGGTTAACATCCAGTCCAGAAACATCAAAAGTGAACAAGAGTTGTAGCTTATTACACCCCAGACTATAAGGCCTTGGGTGGGGTTGGTGGGTCTTCGACAAATGCACTCTACGAGACAGCACTCACCTGCTCTTCATGGTAGGTGTAAATGATCACTGCTTGTTTGCACTCAGAATTTTGCTGTCATCGCTTAATACCATGGTATGCCATTCAATCTTCCAAGTGATCATCTGACTGCACCAAATGAGCCATGCACATCAATGCTATGGCATCAGTGGAAGACAGGCAAGAGGTGTGCGTGCACATAATCCCACTGCTAATACCTGGTTCACTACAGTTCATGTTCACACTTCTGGGTTCAGGAGCCCTCTTATCTGTACTGTTGTAGCTGTACAATCTGCCACAGCTGCCCTTAGAATATGATGATCCTGGCAAGTGTCTGTGCTGTGTGGATGTCCAGAACCTCGCCTATGGATGTGAGAATATTCACACAATCTCTGATGCCAACATTGTTGCACAATTGATGCAGCACATCCAAATTGAGTGGCAATTGTCTGAAAGGACCATGCCACCACTCACAAGGCCACAATTTGATCCTTTTCAAACTTGCTCAGTTGATTGTAGGAAGCACAGTCACATCTCTGTGGCATAGTTGTTTGCTTGCTTCACATGTTTGCTCCAAACTGAGCCTTATGGCTGCGAATACTCCCTGTTAAAAAGGTAGACACAAATGGCGCTCTGGTAGTTATGCCAGTACAATTTCTGTTGTCAGACAACATTGAAACCATTAATAGTACATCTACTATCTCCCATATGACATATGCCATCATCAGGTCAAAATCGGCATTGTTTTTCCAGGCATATTAATTTCTTTCTGCCGATGTGTATTCTGACAGTAGCAATTAATGGTGCATGATAACAAATTTATTATGAAACAGTAAGACAAAATAACATTCACTTGCTGATATGGTCTGTAACTATCACGGTTATTTACAGTTTGAATCTTCTGTTGTAGAAACAGAAACTGAGAAATATCTGATGAAAAGAAGATTGGATAGCTGGAAGAATGTATTAGAAAGATAAAGAAATATAATTTAAGACCAGTGTATGTAAAACAATCTACAAGGGTTGAATGAAAACTGTAGCAAGGCACAGAAGTTAAAGCAAGAACTAAAGTGACAAAACCCTTAAGCTGAGACATGAAATTTACGAAGTATCACTTTTTTTTTACTAGTATCAAAGAGGCAAAAATGAAAGAAATTAATAAACAAATATAAGAAAAATCACATGGACAGAAACATCATAGCAGTAGCCATCATGCCAGAAGCTAAAAAATCTTCTATATAATCAAAAAACCTGGAAAACAGAAAAACTGGACCATATTCCTCGAGAAACACAGTATTCTGATTCCAGCACAACATGGTTTCCAAAAAGAGAAATCTACAGAAACCACCATCTCAAGACTCACAGAGTACACTATAGATGCATTAGACAAAAGAAACTCTGTGTCTACTATGTTTCTGGATTTGTCTAAAGCATTTGACACAGACACCCATACAATACTTATTGAAAAACTTGAAAGCTATGGTATTCATGGACACCCAGAGAAGTGGATAAAGTCATACACCAGCAACAGAAAGCAGTATGTGGAAACAGAAACTGGATGCAGATCTGAAATCAGAAATATTAAGTATGGAGTGAGTGTTTCATGGATCTGTATTTGGCCCACTTCTGTTCAACTTATTTGTAAACAATACTGGTGTCAGTGAGAAAGATAAAAAATACTATATGCAGATGACATGACACTAACAAATATAGAAAAAATCTGGAAACACTGGAAAGGAGTGTGTTTAGGTCAATAAATGACACAGAACAGTGGCTTATACAAAATGACCTAATTTTTAATCTAAAAAAGATGGTGTTCACAAACAGAGAAAAATAAGAACCCACAGATATATTCATAGATGAAACAAGATTGAAAGAAGTTACCACTATTAAATTTTTGGGGATTACAGTTGACAAAAAACTCCAGTGGAGTTAACATATAGATAATGTTTGCTGTAAATTAACCATTGCAATATTTGTTATGAAACAGCTTGCACATTATGCCAACAAGGAGCTTCTATGTACAGTGTACATGCTCTATTTGAGCCATACCTACAATATGGAATTACTCATTAGGGAAATTCCATCAGCAAAAATAGAAAAAGAATTTTTACATTGCAAAACAATCTGTTAGGACCATCTTGTACAATAAACAAATAGACTCATGCAGAACTGTTTTCCATAGTCCAAAAATACTGACATTTCCATCTCTATACATTTACAAAACAATAATATCATTAATAAAATGAAATGCAGCTCTAGGAAGAAATGCAGACATTCATACATATGAAACAAGAAATAAAGGCCAGCTAAGAAGTATACAACACCCACTGCGAGTTGCTGGAAAAGGATCTCGATACTTGGATGTCAAACTCATAAAGTGCCTTCCAAAGAGTTTGCAGGACAATGTGAGCAAAAAGACATCCCAAAAACCTTTAAAGGATTATTTAATGAAAAAATAATATTATAGTGTAGAGGAGTATATGCATCAATGAACGAAAAATACTACCATTACTGTTATAGAGATATTGTACTTAACTGAACATATTATGATATGTAAATAACACGAGAACATGAATACTAAGAGAAAAATGTAAAAAAATTGGTGAAAAATGTGTGCAACATTATTATAAGTATTACCACTTTGATGTATTAAATTGTAATAAATAGGTTAAATATTGGAGGAAAATAGGTATAAGTTGACTTGTCCTATATTACAAGTACACACTGTACAAAATGTAATCAAACAGGACCAAATAAAAATCAATCAATCAATCACTAGAAAACTAGGTATTAAATATCTTGAGAGATGTAGCACAGCAGTGACAAGAAACTGAAAATATAGAAATTTAAAATCCTTAAGCCAGGTAAAAAGACATTGTCACAAAACATGCCGCAAATAAGAGAATCTAAAAAAAGTACTTACTGGACCAGTAAAGACTGCTAACAAATGAGTAGAAAATTGTTAAAAACTTTTCATCATACCAAAGTTAAAAAATGCAGTAGAAGATCATACCATCATTATCATGAAGGAAAATGGCTGTAAAATTACACGTGAGGAATTTGTGAAAATGCTGTTGGAGCTGAAATGTATAAAGGTTTCAAGATAAATAAAAGAGAATAGGAATTGTAATATATGTATGGATACAATAGGTTATAATTATCATGCAAAAGTTTTGCTCCCAAATATTTTTGTAACACATGGAAAATCTTTATGGGTCTCTGGGAACCGAAAACACAGTTTTTTCCTAAATTAATGGAAACCAAGGGGGAATACGTATTAGTATGTATGAGAATTGTAAACATTGAGTACAAATAAGTCATTGCACTAGATAATTAAAAATGGAAAACTTTGTGCAAATTCAGAAAATTAGTTTCCTATTTGGTTGAGATTAACATGAAGGATCAATAGTAGATGTGAAAACATGGAATGAGTCCAGAGTGATCATAAGAATGACAACATATGCATAATGGGATCCACAAAATTGGATTAAATGAGCAATTTACAACCTAAAAAAGAATAGAAGTCAAATGAAAGAGTAGAGAACAACAATTGTTCATTGAACAATATTAAATGAACAACATAAGACAAACAACAGATAAGTAATGGAAGAGGTCATTATATCTACACTGGGTAAATCACCTAAAACTTGCAACACAGTTATTGTGGAAATGCAAGGTGCTATTGATGTGCAGTTTTCACAGAATGGATTGGTAGTCAGGGGCTCATATTGTTGGCCAATTAACAGATTGTAATAATACTTAGAAAGTCTATTTTTTGTGCAAACATACACTTTTTAAAATGGAACAATGCCTATTCCCATTAACAAACTAAAAGTAGGTAAATTAGAAAGTCAGTGGTGTCTGTTGCTGGATTCTACTGTGAGTTGTTTACAAGCTATCATAATTGGAAATGTTCCCCCACCAACAGTTGTACAATACCTATGATAACACACACTACACAACAACACAAGTCCATATACTGGATTGTGACCAGTAACAAGCTAACTGACCATTACAGATCATGTTCAAATGACTATTGGCAGCGGCAATACACATTTCCAGTCTGATATGGAATGACCGCTGCACACATGCTAGCATTTCAGTTTCAGTGGAGATGTCTCAGCAGGCTGCAGTAGTACACCATTCCATATCATTGGGTGTAGTAGGTATGTCCATGTAGACAGTGTCTTTCAGCTTTTTCCACAGAAGGAAGTCTACAGGTGTCAAATCCAGGGACTGGGCCAGCCACAGTATAGGTCTTCCAATGATTTGGAAACAATTTGTGAACACATGTTGTAGTACCTCATGGGTTGTGTTGGTACCACAGGTTCCTTCTAGCCTGCAGAGGAACGCATTCTAGCACCTGTAGAAGGTGGTTTGTCAGGAGGTTATGATGTGTATGTGCATTCAGCATTCCATGTATGAAAAACGGGCCTATGAGTGGATGGTTGACTATCCCACACCACATGTTTACACACCATGAATACTGATGTTCCACCTGATGAAGCCAAGGAGAATTGTCAACAGATCAATAGTGCATGTTAGGTAGTTTACCTGGCTGTGGTTGGTAAATGTGGCTTCATCACTAAACAAGATACAAGACAAATCTGGAATATCCTGTCATAATACCCATATACAGAAGTTAACACACCTCTCCCAATCATTTCCATTGCAGCTCTTGATGGAGAGAGATGAGATAAGGATGGAACCTATATCAATGGAGAATGGGTAGAGGACTTGCCTGACTCAGGCCACTTCCTTGTATGATTGTGCAGGAGCTAATGTTCGGATCAGCTGCAACAGCAGCAAGAACATTAATTTTCCCCTTTTCTGTTATCACTTGTATCCTTCTGTTAAGCTGTCTAGGTGTTACACTACCACTTTCAAATAACTGGTTGAAAAATAATTGCTGAGATGATTGACATCTATTGAGATATCCTGCCGCATACCCCATACAAGAATGAATTGCATTCTTCCTTCACCCTTCACACAACATGAGTACGTCAGCTTTTTCTGCATTGGTAAATCACAATGTCCACCCATGAGCTACTGCTTGGAATGTCACACACTAACTGACTAGGAAGTCACAATGCACTCAAGGAACACAGAAGCACATTGTTAGCAAACATAACAACATTGTACCTAGCAACTATGCTGTTGAGCGCACACACACACACACACACACACACACACACACACACACACACACACACACACACACACACAAACGTATCTGGAGAAAATGGATAACCTGTCTCTGCAGCCCACTTCTCCAACATTTTCACTATGAGTTGTATATGATAAGTTGCTGTTGCAGTGTTAGAGGAGGGAAAAAACTGCAAAATCATTCAAAAATAAGGAGAATGCAAAGGACTCCATACCATAGATGCTACACTGTTAGTGGCTATTGCAAGAGAGTTGTGAGGAACACCATTCACCTGCTGAAAACTGGATGACAGAACATCACCAGCCCATTACCTAAAAAAGTGTTTTGATAAGAGGGACTGAATAAATATGAGTAGACGAGCACAGGGAGCTCTCCTAGAGTATTTTGCCTCCAGCTAGTGTCATACACCATAATGATGTCAAATAATAGCACCTTAATAATAATGCTGCCTGAGTCTGCTGGATAGTAGTGCCAAGTTCGTCAGTGGATCAAAATCTTGTAAATCAAAATGAGAGTGGCTAAGGAGTTGCCTGTATAATGGAACTGCTCAACACACCTTGTTTTTCAAGAAGTATTGTAGAGTATGATATTACGCAAGTGAAAGTAATGACTCTTGGGATACATTGTTAACATAATACTTCATGTTTTGTATTATCACTCAAAAAGATAAAGTTGTAACTATGATTTGAAAATAATGTCATTACACAATTTATTCTGAAAACATTTAGCAAGAAGTAGTAAACTGTGTTATACTTCTTGGATGTGGAGATCAATGTGTATTCACAGCTCTGTGCTGCAACTTTGCATATCACAGTACTGTGTGAGTTTAGCAACCAGTTGTGAGTTAGTAGTAGTTGTGCAATGGCATAGTTGGTTGGACTCTGGATCTGGTATTGTACAGTTATGATGGAATGAGATGTGAGCACTTACGATGAACTATATTGAATATTTGTTTCTGTAAATATTTCCTTTGAATTACTCAGTATTTTGTGTACTGTGAAGTGAATGAACCGACACACATTAAAAAACTGAAGCAAAATCATAGATCTGGCTTCATTATTACATTTCACTACACATATATGAAAGCAACAACCCATCCCTTTTGTAGGAAGTGGTGTCATTGAACTACACAACAAGCCAAAGAAAAATTCTGCATCATCAATAACACAAGTTAAGTAACGTCTATAGTTTTTATCAGCCATTTGCTCATATTGTTTTGGCACACAAATTGTCACATCATTATTAAATGACTATATTTGGTACGTTAGTTGGTTTTTCTATTATTGGTGCCAATAGAGCAAGAAGTCCTGTTGAGCTTGGTATCTAATACACAGACCAGATGACAGTTGACCATTCACTCTAAGGTCTTTTCTAAACAGCTCATTAAGGCAAGGTTCCTGTAGCTACTGGGACACTTGTAAGGTCTGTTCCTGGTTTGAGAAGAGGTATCGAAGTTGTCTTTCTCCAAGAGTTGGGAAGTTGTCCTGTCTGCCATTTAATATTAAAAAATTCTATAATGATTTCCTTTGATATAGTTTGAAAGTTTCTCAGCATGCTGTATAGAATTTGGTAGTGACCAGGCACAGCATCACGAGTCTCAGACATTGCTGAATCAAGCTCCCACATGGAGAAAGAGCAGCTGTATGACTCAGAATTGTTGGATATGAAGTCCAATTCATCCCTCTCCATGGTCACATGGCTCACAATGACAGTAGACATCTCAAACTGCTCTCCCTTGGTCTGTTAGGTGGGTCCAGTGTACAGAGTGGTCACTGGAGTGAAAGTCATCAGTAACTTTCCACTGAGCAGAATCTGCAATGACTGTAGAGTAGAAAGAGATGTCTATGGGCCAGGATGACCCAATAGCAGTGTTAAAATGAGTAGTGTTGCCGTATTGAGGATACACAGCTCCCGAGACATTTATGTGTACTGTGTAAGAAAACATTATGTTTTAAGCATTTATTTAATTTATTTACAGATTATCATTATTGTAATGATTTTGTTTCATAATAATGAGTTATCTATTATGCAGTCTGCCTCCGGTAGCTGAGTGGTCAGTGAGACAGACTGTCAATCCTAAGGGCCGGGGTTCGATTCCTGGCTGGGTCGGGGATTTTCTCCGCTCAGGGACTGGGTGTTGTGTTGTCCTAATCATCATCATCTCATCCCCATTGATGCACAAGTCACCAAAGTGGCGTCAAATCGAAAGACTTGCACCAGGCGAGCGGCCTACCCGACGGGAGGCCCTCGTCACACAACGTTAAAAAAAAAAAACTTATTATACACATTTGAGAATGGTAAAAAATAAAATAAAGGATATAAAATGCGAAATAACAATTTAAAACATGAAAATAAAGGTAAAATAAATAAATAGACTATTAATGAGTGTTTAGATATTTTAATCACGTACAGTGTGTTGAAAGTGCTCTGGCAGCAAACTGAGTACAGCTTATTTTCCAAAACTGTTGTTTCAGAAACCTGCTTCATTACACATAGACATGTGTAGCTTAAAAGATTCTTTAATTTATGTTGTAAAGAAAGTTTTCATTTTCCAAAATGAATTGCTGGTGGTGGAATACTTTTCAGAATTTCAAATTATTACAAAATTCAGTGATGCAGTTTTCAAGAACATTAATTACATATCAACTTTTATATGAGAACATTATTTACACATCATCATTTTACAGATATTTTCTCCATTCCTCATATGCCAAACAAGAAATACATGTTACATTGTTGTGTCCACTCTACACAGCAGCCAAGTTTCATCAAGATCATTTATTGACACTTGGGAATGTTCCCTTGCAAGATAATAGCTTCATCATCAGTCATATTTACACCATCTCTCAGCATTTGTACTTTGAAACCTCTTCACATGAGATGTCTGTATTTGTTTTCATCTGTTAAACTGGATGTAGCTTACATTTATTTATTCATTTTCATTCTATTTAACCATATCACTGGTGTCAGTGAGATAACTTATTATACTCGACCACTTTCCAGGTGCTGTTGAAAAGTTTATAAGTGTGGCCTCTGGGTTTTCCTTCAGCACTACTGACGGGTTAACTCGAGGCTACTTTCCAACACCTGAGTGCTAATAACAAAGACACACCACCACTCTGACACCTGAGTGTTGCTGAAGAGTATAAATAAACTTCAGAATTTCCAACCCATATCTCAGCAGCTTTTCACACTTCTGGTTACTAAGTAGTGTTCAAGTACTATCTCTAGTGTGATTTCATTTTAATGCATTTGACTACACTTTATGTCTTACTGTTCATCAGGGCTAGCATCACAATGTTGTTTTCATCATATAATCTACAAAGAAACTGATAAGGCATTGTGGAGGTACTGAAGAAGCGATCATAGGGATACTGACAAAGAACAACAGTGAGGATCAATTATTCATTGTCAATGCAAGTAATAACTTCTCCACAAACTTTAAAAATGATAGCACAAAGATGTCTACATCAGCAGGCATAACACTAGAGTCTTACATTTCAACAAGAGACATAACTGATAGTTCTTCCAGATCTGAAGAATGTGAAAGTGATATTAAAAACTGGATCAGAAACTTTTGAAGGAAAACTCATCTTTATATCTCTGTAGATTCACAGAGAGCTTCAAAGTCAAAAGCTAATTTTTTTACCTAAAATAATCTTCATCTCAACGGTGACAAGTATAGATTAACAGAAAGAGACATTGTTGAAAGCAGTCCAGAAATATTCAGCACAGGGTGAGACAGGCTGCTTATGTAACCACAGTCCAGACAGAAACTTAATTGCAGAGTACTGAGTGCATGTAGATGTGATGGGAAATAATCATGCACCAATCAGCTCAACATGCAGCAAGCACATCTGCAGCAGCCAAAAGGTTAAGCTTACTCTGTAGCACCTCCTGATAATTTACTGTTCATTACCAGCCCCGTAGTGTTCCCATTAGCACATCTTCATCTCATTCTGTTTCTCCCTTACTCACTTATTTTTCTTTCTATTTTCATTCTTCCTTCCAAAAACTTTTATTTTCTCTTACCACCTGGTCTCTCTTAAATTTCACACATTCATTTAATTTATTTCACTTTCCATTATCAATCAACTCTTTCATTTTTTCTCTTTCTTTTCACATGACTAGTGTTCATCTACAAACAATCAACTAATTACCTGATTGTTATTTCTTTTTTACATTTTAACTGCCTACTCTAGCCTCTGGATCTGAACTGTACTGTTTCACTGGTTCACCCCATTCCTCTCTTGCAACATTTTTGTGTCTTAATTTGATGTTGTGAGATATTTATCCTACCAGTGAAATTTCACATTATCATTTTCCTTTCCACTGAGCTCCTAAAATCTAACTTTGGCGTGTTCAGTTTACTGTATTTTTAAATGTAATGAAGTATGTATCCTACAAGTTGCTGGTGAACAATATTAACCTTTCAGATTTCCTGCAATGGAATGGTTCCATCTCTTTTTACAACACACAGTTTTAACAGATTACTTTTATGATAGACACAAATCTGCTGATTTTGTGAGAAGCTGTTAAGTGTTGTAAACTAGGAATAAGAGGTGCTGAAGAGGGCTTTTATTCTCTTTAAACACAAATAGTTAACTTCTTCACAAAATGGGAGATAAATAAACCTCTCATAAGGAATGTGCAGGAAGATGCATAGAAATACTGTTACAAACAACTGAAGATTAATATTCTTTGAATATTCTCTAACTACAGTTGTAATGTATATGTTATGCAAATCTAAAATTCTTTTCATAGTCTCAATGAATTATGAAATGACTTTAAAAGTTAATGTTGCCATGAAACAGCATACATTAGCAGATACAAGGCAGATACTTGCCCTCTGTCAGAAAGTGGTTGTCTTTGTGTGTATCACATGACCCTTTGAGTGGTGATGCATGGAACAGTAAAAGTTAGGGTGACAAAATAACCATTTCAGTATTAAGCTGCTCCCAATAAAAGAGACTTCATATGTGATGTACACTTTATGTGAATATTCGATGTAACTGATGAAGAAGTGTAATGATATTCTTTTCTTTAATCATATAATATTCAACCAAAAGGTTTTAAGCAAAGGTATCTACTATAATGTTTGTTTTAGGAAAGAGAAAGGCATACCAATATTCCTGGATGCAGAGTGCTTATTGTAAACATGTGCTGCAAGAATACACATGAGTGTCTTACAGAGGTGGGAAATTGGATAACAGCAAGTCTTGAGTAAGGTGGCCTGATGATACTGGGGAGTATCAAAAGCCAACAATTAACATGAGAAATGCTCTCACTCTGCCATACAAAGAACTCTGAAATACTCTGTTGAGACATATTGTGCAGACTGTGCTGCATGCAATGTGGCAACAGCAGTAAACATCAGTGTCTAGCATGCCATTGATTGTCAGGTCAAACCCAACTACCACTAACTGTTTGTTATTTAGTATTTATCATTTCTAGAAGGGCCCTGAAATTTCTTATGAATGTAATGTTTGCATATTTTGGAGTATTTAATATTTGTATATGTTGAAGCACTTTCAGTCCAGAAGTATTGGTCTGTTCTGTCCATATGCTGTTGTGTGTAATAAAGATGCTTTCAATGTGAAATGATGTACTTCACTGGTGACTCTACTTTCAGATTTGGACTTGATTATGATTACATTGAGATATTGTTTGATGGAGACACTGACTAATTAAAAATATATACACTGATCATTCATAACACTATGACCACTTATGTTCCATTGGTATAAACCTGTCCATGTGATAGCAGTGTCACCTGCTGAGGAATTACTGCTAGCCAGACACATGCACAGTGCATGTAGTATCAGTGAGTGTACTGTCTGTGCGTAGAATGCAGAAGGCGGGCGATCTATCTGTTTGACAGAAGGCAGATTGTGGGGAACCAAAGGCTTTGCACAAGCATTTCGGGAACTGTATGACTTGTTGAGTGTTCAAGGAGTGCCTTGGTGAGTGTCTTCAACACATGGAAAACCAAGGTGAGACCACTTCCAGATGTATGAATATATGAAGATGGTATCTGTTCTTTCAGACATGTCTGAAAGAACACATATCACTTGTGATCTTGCACCTGGTGAAGAATGAAATTACAATGACATCCAGACCTTTAGCTGCTTACAGACATTCATAAATATCAACAGCGACAGTTGAAAATGTGAGCCCTGGCCGTGACTTGAACCTGGGATCTCCAGCTTACATGGCAGACATTCTATCCATCTGAGCCATTGAGAATACAGAGGATAGTGTGACTGCAGAGACTTACCTCTGGCATCTTCCCTGTGAGACCCACATCTCCAACTTTCACTCTCATAAAATTAAACTGTGTAACTTTTATTGAATGCAAAAAGCTACTCATGCTCACAAATGAAATCTACATGCAACTGACAGTCACAAGCATTACGGGCGATCAAGCAGAAATTTGGATCATTGTCACAAGCAGCTATAACATGTCCCTAAAGATACAAGTGTAGGAACAGACAAACTGATCCAGAATGGGCAACTCAGTGCCATCAATGTAAAACCAAGTTGCGTGACCACTACTGAAATGCAGAGGAGGAAGCTACCATCAAACCACCAATAGAATCTGGCCTGACCAAGAAATATCAAAAGTGTTAGCCATCCTGTCTCAATTTTTGGATGCTTTCAAATCTGGAGTGGAGAAAAGACAGGCCAAGTGGCCAATGGTGAAACACAGTATAAACGTTGGGGATCATCCACTAATTAGCTAGCGCTTATATAGGCTGTCACTGGCTGAAGAACGTATACCTCAGGAGGAACTGCAGAAGTTGCCGCAGGGTGAGATTATTGAACCTTTAAAAAGAAGAAGAAGGACAAATATGGCATTTCTGCATTGACTACAGACAACTGAACAAAATCACAAAGAAAGATAGCTACTCATTGCCATGCATTGATGACACCTTACACTGTTTGAAAGGGGCAAAGTATTTCTCAGCTATGGATATGCAGGCAGGCTGCTATCACATGGTGAGGCTGACTAGGAAATGACTGCCTTGATAACGGCTGATAGCCTGTATGAGTTCAAAGTTACATTGGTTGGATTATGTAATGCTCTAGTGACATTCAAACATCATGGACAACCTGCTTCAACACCGTAAATGGACATGTCATTGCTGTCTGGGTGACTCTGTCATTTGTTCAAAGACATATGAAGAACATCTAAGTTATCAAATAACCATGTTGGAGTCGATGCAAACTGAATGCCTACACCTGAATCCAAACAAGTGCCTCTTCATTGGCCAGAAAATAACAGTTTTGGGGCTCCTACTTAACAAAAATGGAATCAGTTCTGATCCTGAGGAAATAAGAGCAATCACAGATTTTCTGACTCCTAGGCATGTTTATAAAGTGAAGAGTTTTCTTTCAATGTGCTCATAGTACAAATGATTCAGTTATGAAGGAGACACTAACATATCCTTCAGTCCTAGAAATAAATGACTAGAATACCAAGACACAACTTCATGCCGACATTAACGGTTATGAGGTAGAAGCAGTTTTAGTGGACATTCAGGAAGCTGCAGGAAATGTGATACTTGATGCCTCCAGACTACTCTCCAAGTCTGAAATGATGTACTCTAAAAATGAGAAAGACTGCCTTGCAGTTGTTTGGGCCATCAAGTTCTAGCCATCAATTAGCCTAAGAATTCACCATTGTGATGTGCTATCATTCTCTATGCTGGCTGACTAGCCAGAAAGATCCTATAGGTTGACTGGTGTGATGGACACTGTGGCTTTGGAGGTATGTATGACATGTTAGTAGTGTACAAAAATGGATGTAAACAAAAGGACACTGACTGCCTTCCAAGGAATTGGCAGAATACAGCAGTATGGAGGAAATCTCAGTCATCAACTCATTAAATGTCATAGTTGCTGAATAGAGGGTAAGATCCAGCACTGATGAAAACTGTAGAAGCCTTGAAGAAGGAAGGACTGACCAAAGGAGAATACTAATTAATAAATGGAACATTGCATATGGGGAATTATGATTCTGTGGGACAGGAAGTTTGTTTGTCTTCCCAGCTCACCTGCAGCCTCCTATCCTGAAGTTTCCCATGATGCTCCAGTATCTGATCACTTAGTATTCATAAAGACTAAACAGAATCAGACACATGTCTCTACTGTTCTCTTAAACACAATGTCACCCATTGTAAGGAATGCCTAAACGGAAATACGAGTATCTGGTACCAGTCTCACCTTCAGCAGTGCAATTTCATTGAACTGTAATTGACTTCTTGGGGAGAAAACCAAAATCAACAAATGAGAATCATAGAAAAATAGTCTGCACTAACTCAATTACCCATTACACTGTCATCAAAGTTGTGCAGACTGCCAAAGCTCTAGAAATAGCTAGGTTCCAGACCAAGACAAGCTCCTGGACTATGCACCGAAAATGCCCCTGGGCAGCTTGAATATAGGCCGCTGCCACCAACAGAGCTGTCTCATTCACTCAGTCACTCAATCTCAGAACCTCAGTACATCATATTGGGACTCAGTTCACGTTGCAGCACAATACTTCACACTGTGTTTTAGTCATCACCTCACACTTTAGCTAGCTGTGAGGGAATGTTAGTCATTGTATATAGTTGTGATACGGACACGGACAAGATTCAAGAATTGATATATGTTACTTGGTTGCTGTTAACCACAGAACTTCAGACTGGACATCACTGAAGTTAATTACACAATTGGTTCCTGTAATAAAGTGTGTTTTAACCACACGTAAATTTTGTGTTGTAGTGAGAGGAAACTGGCCATGCACCTACCATACTACCCTCTATCCATACAGCCAGGAACCACAAAACACTACAAGGGGGCACATCTACAACATTCATATTGCAACATCACCCTCATGATGACAGTTGCCTACCTTCCCCAGATGAATGGCCTCACAGATTGCATTAATAAGATTTTTCCTGATGTATGCTGATGTTGAACAAAGAAGGGAGTAAGGAAGGATGACTGGGGTATATGTTCCATCAACATGGAGGTAATTAGAGACAGAGACAGAGACCATGTTTTGATTGTTTAAGGGAGGGGGGGGGGGGGGGGGGAGAAATCAGCCATGTCCCTTCAAAGGAACCAGCTCAGCATTATCCTGGAGCAATTTAGGGAATTCATGGAAAACCTATATCAGGCTGGCCAGCTGTGGATTTGAATCATCATTGTCTTTGATGCTAGACCATTGTGCTTACCACAGAGTTACCTCACTTGGTCAAACAGAAAGGTTAGTGTACAAAACTGCCCGCCATGACATTCACATGCAACACAGCAAAGAAAGATGCTACAGACTTCACACCATTTGTGGAACACCTCATCACGAGGACCAAAGAAGCAAGACAGCTGGTTCACATATGGATACAGGAGACCCAAGACAAGGACTGAGAGCACTATAACGTCAAGCAATGACCAGTGAAATACAGCTTGGGAGACTCAGTATGCATTTTAGACTTGTGTGAAAAGTGTGACTGTCTGAAAAGTTACCAAAGCACTTCTTTTTTCTGTATCATATCCTTCACTGGTTTTCGGACAGCACATATGAAGTTGAGGACAAAAGCAGAACAAAAATGCAGAAGCATTGTCCCTGTTCTCCCTTTGAAGCCCTACTACAGTCTCAAGTCACAGACCAATGATGGGGGCTTTTCGTTCATGGAAACTGAAGCTCCACTTGATTACTGTGAAGCTTTGATGGGAGGTTCTTTCTTCAATGATCATCATTGTAAAGAGGAGGTGACAACATGAAGACTGAGAAGATCTACCAGTGCTGCCACACAGAGGACCACTGACAAGATCTATATCTAGGGTGTTGTAGTCAGTTCCAATATGGACTTCTGAAACAGTAAGTTGCTCTTTCCCCAGGAGAGGGAGCAATGCTGTGCTGCAGTGTTGCATGACAGACTCATCATTTCACACCCAACCACCAGTAATTATTTGTTATTTAGTATTTATCATTTATGGAATATTCTTGTGGTTATAGTTGTTGTGTATTCTTGAACAGTTCATGTTCATATAAATAGCAGTACTCTCCATCTAGGGCTTTATTTTTGTTCTGTCTGCACACTGGTATTAGTATTAAACACACTTTTAATGGTAAGCATTGTACTTCAAAACCAAGCAGAGTTTTTCTGATAAAAACCTAGGAATAACAGCTCAGGAGCAATAAGGTTAAAGAGGCTCCTTATAAAATTATTAGGGTCCTCCAGGAGGAGCCCTCTGAAAATGTAGACTCTTAACATGTTCTGATGCAGCCATCAGCCAAGAAATATTTATGAGCTATTGGTTACAACTAGTCAGATGAAAGTGATTGAACAATCAGAGGATTTACATGAGAATCTGGCTGAAAAAAATATTTCTGAAAATGATGTGCTTCCTAAGATTCTTTGCCAATAATGCAGCAACACTTGTTTGGTAGATCATAATAGGGATATCTTATTATGATATGGAACAAATCAGTTACTTAAATGAACACATACATGCACCCACCCCCATTTTTCATACTACTACACACTCAGAAACTCTTGTATGAAGTAGGATTTGTCAGGCAGGTATAATTTCCATTTGTCTTGGAATCTAATTTAGTATTCACTAATTTTTTATGTCAATGGTTTAGGTGGTCAAAGACTTTTATGGCTACAAAGGCTGCGTAATGGATAATGAAACTCATTTCTTCATCTATTATTATATTCATGAATGTTACAGTTTTTTTTTCAAATTTGATTGATTATTGGAAAAAACCTTCATAAGAAAGTAAATGTACTGTATGGCTGTAGTCAGACTGCCCAACTATTTAAAGAGCTGCCGACAAGAGGTTTTACACTTGATGCAACATTTGATCCTTATTACAAGCTTCTGTGCAACAGGCACTGCAGTCCTAAGAGACAAGTTACCCCAGAATTTGATGCCGTAAGACATTAGTGATAGCAAATAGAAAAAGTAAATAATTTTTTTTATGTTTCTGACTCCAGAATCTGGTATTATCCACAGAACAAAAATTGCAGAGCTAAGAAGTCTAAGATGATTTGTAACATGTAATTTCCAGTTTAGACTCTCATCAATATAAACATCTAAGAATTTAGCATATTCTGTTTAATTTATTGATTTACTCTCGTGTATTATTTTTAATGGTGTGGTCAAGCTTTGTGTAGTACTGACCAGCATGTATTGTATTTTATCAACATTCTCTGACAGTCCATTTGCAAAGAATTGCTTATTAATTTTCCAAGACAATATTATTTAGCTTTTAAAATGCTTACGTTACTCCATCAGGTTTGATTATAAAACATGCATCATCAGCAAAGAAAACTATTTCTGCTTCTTTTATATATGGTGTAAGATCAAATA
This sequence comes from Schistocerca gregaria, assembly GCF_023897955.1. NCBI lineage: Eukaryota > Metazoa > Arthropoda > Insecta > Orthoptera > Acrididae > Schistocerca > Schistocerca gregaria. Next base: position 556,032,598 of record NC_064931.1, read on the forward strand.
CACAGGGTGTATCTCCTGAGTGTCACCAGATGCATTTTCTCTGGTGTTTAGGCAGACATTCACAACTTTGTTTTGGAATTGTGTAGCTGGAGTGAGGCTATACAAATACAGCTCATCACATCTTCCATGCAACATCCAGTGTTGATGGGAAGTGTCAGTTTGTTTCCCATTAGAAACAAAATTATTTTTAAAGCACAATATTATGTCATCACTTAATAGAACAGTACCAAATTAGTCTCATGCAATATTCATTTTATTAAAATGTATTAATAGGGGCAGTTAAGCATGAAAACTCCAGCAGCAATAGTATTGGACTGGCTAGTGCTGACAGCTACGGCCAATCAGCTCAGCTGCTGCTGGAATACTGTTTATTTTTCCTTTTTTTGTCTTTGTTCAGATACTCATAAAACAAATATCACAATAGTCTAATTTGGGACCACACTATCAAGTGGGAGTGTAAAATTCTGCTTTGAAAATCATTTTGTTCATAATGGGAAACAATTTCTTTTGACACTGGGTGTCGCATGAAAGATAAGAGGAACAGTATTTGTTTGGCCTCACTCCAGCTACACATTGCAGAAATGAAATTGCAACAAATATCTCCCTAAACACCAGAGAAAATGTGCCTGACAACTCTTAGGAGAGACACCTTGTTTATAACAAGAACCAGAGTTGACACAGCATCAATCCCTGTGGTAGATCTATAGTGATTACACCCAACCTGAAAATGTTGTTTCATTATGTACACTCCCTGAGTTAATTCATAGAATGTTCTGTGTTCTTGCGTGTTCTCAATTACACCTATATGTGTAGTCCCATGTTACAACAATAGGTAAAGAAATCCAGTAAATTAAGATCATAAATGAAAAAGTCAAATAAAAAGAAAAGATGATAAGTACATCTTCACGTAAGTGAAATAAGATGATGACTTGGTTCATCTTCAAGTATTAAAATATACACACATCAAAAAATGTTTTGCATCACCACGGTTCCAAGAGTTCCAGAACCTGTACAGAGAGTTGGAATAGAGATCAACATAAACATCATTTTCACCTTCTTTACTGCTCATGAAAACCACTCATTAAATGCTGTACCAACATACAGCAAGACCTTCAAAGGTGGTGGTCCAAATTGCTGTACACACAGGTCCCTCTAATACCCAGTAGGGTGTCCTCTTGCATTGATGCATGCCTGTATTCCTAGTGGCATTCTACCCACAAGTTCATCAAGACACTGTTGGTTCAGATTGTTTCACTCCTTAATGGAAATTCGGCATAGATACCTCAGAGTGGTTGGTGGGTCACGCCATCCATAAACAGCCCTTTTCAATCTATACCATGCATGTTCAATAGGGTTCATGTCTGAAGAACATGCTGGCCCCTCTAGTCGAGCAATGTCATTATCCTGTACGAAGTCACTCACAAGATGTGCATGATGGGAGCACAAATTGTCATCCATGAAGATGAATGCCTCGCCAATATGCTGCTGATATGATTGCACTATCGGTCGGAGGATGGCATTCACGTATAATACAGCCATTACGGCACCTTCCATGACCACCAACAGTGTATGTCGGCCCCAAAACAGCAGGGATCCTCCACCTTGCTGCACTCACTGGACAGTGTGTCTAAGGCGTTCAGCCTGGCTGGGTTGCCTCCAAACATGTCTCCGACGGTTTTCTGGTTGGAGGCATATGTGACACTCATCAGTGAAGAGAATGTGATGCCAGTCCTGAGCAGTCCATTCAGCATGTTGTTGGGCCCAACTGTATTGCGCTGCATAATGCCATGGTTGAAAAGATGGACCTCACCATGGACGTTGAGAGTGAAGCTGCACATCATGCAGCCTACTGTACACAGTTTGAGTCATAACATGATGTCCTGTGGCTGCACGAAAAGCATTATTCAACATGATGGTATGCTGTCAGGGTTATGCTGAGCCATAGTCCATACGTAGCGGTCATCCACCGCAGTAATAGCCCTTGGGTGGCCTAAGTGAGTCATGTCATCAACAGTTTCTGTCTCTCTGCATCTTCTCCATGTCCAAACAACTTCATTTTGGTTCACTCCGAGATGTCAGGACGCTTCCCTTTTGAGAGCCCCTCCTGGCATGAAGCAACAATGTGGACATGATTGAACCATTGTATTGACCACATAGGCATGGTTGAACTATAGACAACAGGAGCTCTGTATCTCCTTCCTGGTCGAATACCTGGAACTGATTGGCTGTCAGATCCCCTCTGTCTAATAGGCACCGCTCACGCATGGTTGTTTACATCTTTGGGTGGGTTTAGTGACATCTCTAAACAGCCAAAGTGACTGTGTCTGTGATACAATATCCACAGTCAAAGTCTATCTTTAGGAGTTCTGGGAACTGGGGTGATGCAAAACTTTTTTTTGATGCGTGTATATAAGAAATTTCAATTTCAATCTAAGTCCAAACTGAAACAATATAAAGACAAATTTATGGATGAATCTTTAAGTAAGAAAAAGGCAGAAATTTAGATATAATTAAGATGCTTTTATCATAGGAATGTAACTACCTAGCCCAAAAGTGCACCACAAAAGGTAAAAGAAAGACTACACAAAACCACAGATGACTATCGCTATTAAATGAGTGCTGTACACAGAACAGTATTTGGCCAAATTTGAGCATTTTTTAGATTCATCTGCCATGATGTTGAGGGAACTCTTTCAACCTGTGTAAGATATAGGCAAAGAGTACATAAATCAGTTTAAACCTACCTCTGAGGAGTTGATACACTGTGGATAAATATGGGGAAAGGGTCAGACCAGTTAGTTCACAGGGATCTATGGAATATACAATAAAGTGAAATAACGGGTGAATATTGAATGACAATACAGCATTCAGCTAAGCCTCAATGCACACTTATAAAGATGAATTTTTATCAAATACAGCCATTATCCATCAATTAGGTATTCAATGCTACCACTACTTTTAATATCTTATACTCACTCTCTTTCTTTTCTTCATTTAAGTTTGTAAACAAGCATTCTACAACATTCTTGGCAAAGACTGGCTTTGCAACTATTTTAGCACTTTTTTCTGTTAGTATCTAGGCATCCTCCCTGCTGTAATCATAATTATTTATACATGTGTTAAGATTTTAATTGTTACTATCATGTGCTTACCTTTGTTTTCAGTAATGCTCCTATGCCTGAATAGCACTATCTTTTATTTATTGGTTTCAGCATGACATTTCACTCAGTTCTGTTTACCCTACTGTACAGTAGGTATATTTAATAAAGCTGTCCTGTGATTACATGACATGGCCACAAATTCACAACACCCCAATAGATTATGGGCCTGGATAGCACAATTGGAAAAGTGATATTTTCAGTCTAGACTAAAACCAAAATTTGCCAGAAGTTGTTTCATGTTGTTGTTGTTGTAGTTTTCAGTCTAAAGATTGGTTTGATGCACCTCTCCATGCTATTCTATCCTGTGAATGCCTGATTATCTCTGTATAATGACTGCAACCCCTACCCATCAATACCAGCTTACTGCAGTCAATCCTTGATCTCCCTCTACAGTTTCCAGTAGTAGTAGTAGTAGTAGTAGTAGTAATAGTAGTAGTAGTAGTAGCAGCAGTTTTATTCATTCACAGACAACTTTTACATGGATATTGGACATGTGATAGTACTGGTATTACATTTCAAGAACAAAGACCCTTAATGTATGCAGGCATTTGTGTACTTGCAGCTCTAGTTTGACAAAGGTGGGACAAGAAGCTGCCCATGGAGTCAGTGAAAATTGTCCATGTATTTGCCTGGAGTAATTTAGGAAAACCATGGAATAGTTGGTTGAAGATTGGGGGCTTTCATCCTCCTGAACACAATACCATTCTGCTTATAAAAGTACAAACTCATTTGGTTTATTCATAGTGTCCTAGTGTACAGTAATGTTTTGTAAAGAGGTTATTTGATAATGTAAAAAGTGAGCGTTATACTGTTCATTTTCCAATGGTGATAAATGCACACACTTCACTGATTATACACATATTATTTCATAATGTAATGATAAAAGCACTATCAGCTGATGTCACAACAATGGCAACAATGTTTGGTTTGTTTTTTGCTATTATTATTAGTATTATTATTATTTGTATTATCTCATGTTGCATTTTTTACCAAATCCTTACTCTGTATTATCTAAGTAATCCTTCACTGTACAGATTTATTGCTTAACAATTACTTTTTAAGTGGGATAATTTTAGTAATCAGTTTAATCATTTCAAGCTTTTTATTGCACAATCTCATTTGTGGTTACAGAATGCTGTTTCGAGCTTTATGTTCTTACTTCTTCAATAATTTTAATTTCAGTCATGATCTTGTGGCATGGTCAAGGACTGTGCTGTCTGTGCAGTACACATCAAGGTTATTTTCTGAATGTATAAGAATTAACTGGTAAATGTACTCACATAGTGTAGCTCCTCAGTATTTTGAACAGATCTTTGCAATGAACATAATTACTATTTTTGGTCATTATTCTTATGATGCTTTTCTGTAGTCTAAAAATTGTTCATATTTTGTGCCCTTAAAAAGAATTCCACAGACAATAATTGAGTTTACATATTGTCACACTGAAACCACTGTCAAGTTGACAGTTGAATGTAGGGTTGGTTGTCAGGGAAGCACAACATGTAGCACTGAAAGCACATTTATTACTGACACCTACATACAATCAGAACAGAACTGAACTCTACCACAGAGATGACAGCTATTTGTGCAAACATTCAATATTTCAGAATATACAATCATTACAAACATAAGATATTATAAGAATCTTCCAGAAATGATGCACAATAAAAACAAATAATTTCTGATAGTACGGTTTCAGCAGGTGACCAGTAACATGCTGGCCAGCACAGCTAACCACTGCATGCGACTGCATGCACCACAGCTTGCAGCATTGCTACCTCTTTTGGACAAGCAACAACTTGCTGTTTCAGAAGTTCTTGTTGCAGCTGACTACAGCACTCAGGATGTAGATCTTGTCAATTTCTTCTGGTGGTACCAGAGAATCCATGTGTTCTGGTCATGGCTTTACATTTTCTTCACTGCAATGAACATCAAAAGTAGCTTCCCCATGAAATTATGAAATTGTAAAGTGGGTCTTCAGTTTCCTGGAACATCCCATCATTGATCTGGACGGTAGTAGGTCTTTATGTGGAGGACATGAACAATGTTTCAGTGCTCTTGTCTCCTGAGTGAAAGTCATAATCTGTGGCTTCATATGTAACATCTGACAGGCAACAACAGATATGATGTTGTCCAAAGAATTGCTTTAGTAACATTTTGATAGTCCCATTTTTTCACAGGCATAAAAAATCATGCAAGGATTCTTGGGCTGTATCTCATTGGCGAGTGCTTCATCCTGAATGTCATCTGGTTGAAATGGGAATAGTGTATCAATTGCCTTTTTGGCCTTGCAACTGTGGATCATAAAGAAAGATGGGAAGCCTTTAATGTTCTGGTTCAATGTGTTGCATGCAAATTTCATATTGAGTAGTATTACATTCCAATCTCTCTGTTCAATATCAAAGTCCACTGAGTGAATATATATCAATGTCTTATTAAAGCATTCTGTACGGCTATTTGTCTGCAGATGGTAGGTAGTGTCATCCTGTGGGTAATGTCGCTACATGAAATGACCTCTGATACTAGTCTCAACTGGAAAACAATTACATGACCATACATGGTGCTCTGTGTTTCAAAATTATATGTTCTACAAGGAAACTTCCCAATATCTAGAGCACAGCTTCGTTGCCAGTGTAGCAGGTGAGGTAGTCAGAGTAAACTAATCTCCATTGATACACATTTGTCGACTACAGGAACCTCCCCAAGAGGTCAATTCCAATTTGGTGGAATGGTGCTGCTCCAGGTATGATTGGTATGACATGCCCAGGAGGTAATTACAGCATGTTCTCTCACCATTGGTATTCCTTACAGTGATTCACATATTGTATAAAGTGCAGACCTGTATCCAATTCTGTCTAGAATCTTCACAAATCCCAAGTGACCAAATTTCGGAGTGTCATTCAAATGTTTCAGGATAGCTTGCCATAGATGACCTGGGATAACAAGCAACTATTTCTGGCCCCACTGGATCATAATTCCTCTCATACAATTCACATTTATTAACTGGAATTTTTCTTTGATCAGTTCTTCCTTCATTAAGGCTTCAATGTTTTCAGCAATGCTGGATCTTCCATCTGTTCAGCATCAGTGTCATATAGTGCAATAATGACTGAGATTTTCCCCATGCTGCTGTGTGCCACCAAACATTTCCTTGAAAGATAGGGAGTTTCCTTGTATTTGCATCAATTTTTGTATACTGCATTGATGTCGTACTCCTTGAAGGTTTGGTGTCCATCATACCTGTTGACCTGATGGAGCTTTAGGGCTAGTCAACCTGCTTAGAGAATAGTGGTCCATAATAATGAAAAATGATTTGCCAAATCAATATGACAAAACTTTCTGATGGCCCAGACAACTGCAAGGCACTCTTTATCAGTTGTGGAGTAGTACATCTTGTGCTTGGAGAGTATTCTGGAGGCATAAGCTATCACCTTTTCATCAACTTCCTGAATTTGCACTAGAACTGTACATGACCCTAACTCCCAGCATAAGTGCAAAGTTCTGTCTAAGCACTCTCATCAGACAATGCTAGGACTGGAGAAAATATTAGAACTTTCTTAAGGATGAGGAAGGATCTTATTTTCATACTGTTGGAGGAAAATTTGGCATCTCGCTGCAGTAGCTCTTTCAAAGGACGTGGCTTGGAACACAAATTCTTTATGAAACACTGGTAGTACAAGCACACTCTGAGAGAGCTTCTCGCATCATAAACGTGATGAGTAGACAGAAAATATGTGGCTGCCCTAACTCTCTCTGGATCAGAACAGAGTCCATTGCCATTAACTAAAAGGCCTAAGATTATTGTTTCTTGGGCAATGAAGAGGCACCTTTTTGATTTCAGGTATAGGCCTCCATTCTGGACACATTTCAACACTGTTATCAGATATTCTTCAAACGTCTTCAAAAAACCAAAATGTCATCCAGATAAGAAAGAAACTTTGTCCATTAAGTTGTCAAAGCAGGTTGCCCAGAACAGTTCTAAATTAGCTGAGGATTACATAGTCCAAAGAGTGTAGCTTTGAGGCCATGGAAGCTATCATGTTTTTCCTTGTCAGCCTCATCAACCTCATTTTACCAGTAGTCTGTGTGCATCTCCAAAGTTGGGAAATACTTTATTCCTTTAAAGCAGTCTAGTGTATCATCAATGTGTGGTAACCGTCAAATACATTTCTTTGTGATTTTGTTCAGTCATTGATAGTAGATGCAAAAAATGCCATGTGCTGTCCTTCTCCTTCACAAGGACCAACAGAGGTGACCAATGATTCTATGAAATTTCAATGATGTCATCTTGCAGTACCTTTCCACATCCTCCCAGATTAAGCATTTTTCAATTGGAAACACTCTACATTACCACTGGTTTATTGGTGGATGATACTCATTGTTGATATGGTGAATTACCATAGTCTGTTTGACCTGGTTTTTTTCCCCTCCAATTCAGATTTGAAAGTGTCCAGAAACTGACCACAATATCACTCACCAGAGTTGTTCTGCGGTCAAGACAGATCATATTGGGAGTTCGATAGTTGCTCCAACCCAGCATTGTCTGTAGAGATAGCGGACCATGATTCTTTGTCAGGGGCATTAAGCTGCTGTTCCTTTACTAGTATGGTAACTCCCATGCACATACCTTTAGGAATGAGTTGTGGCTGCTCACGAAAACTGATAAGCCAAATTTCTTTTTGTCCAGCTATAATGATATGATTGTCACTGGTGTGTAGCTTTCCTTTCTGAACCTGGGTAGCTTTTTGCATTTGACAAAAGCTTCACAATTTAACTGAGCATTTTAACTGTTGACTGGAACTCATCTCATTGATGATAGTGGGATAACGATGTCTTTAAAGACAAGCAGCCACATTGAGCAATCTTTTCTATGTGTATTGGTTGTAATAGCTTTGTCAGTCTTGAGCTCTGATCCTCCACATTTATGACTCCTTGAGATGCGTGCAATGAGTCTCATCTGAGAGTAAATACATTTTTCTAAAATTTTAAGGGCTCTGATCTGTCATTTACAGGTATTCCTACAATACATGTGCTTGTCAGCTGGACTTTTATATCACACAACATAGTCTTCTTTGGCTAACAATGATAAGAATTCTACATTTCAGAAAAGGAATACTGAATTTACAGCCACTAGATAAGATGGCCATTGAAGATGACATCAAAGAGATTACCTAACATCTTGGTGACTCTCGTCTGCCAATAAAGCACAGTCTTTGGTTTGATTTCTCCACAACATTATCTATGTGGATGTTCCAGTTTAAGTTATTCATAATTGTATTTCCTGCGTATTTAACTGAACTGACAGTCTTTAGTTCTGTGTGATTTATTGTGTAAACATAGTTTAAAGTTATCTTTTCACACTCACGTAGATTACCTCACACTTATCCTTATTCAGAGAGAGTTGCCACTTTTTGCACCATATGGATATTGTGTCAAGTCATTTTGCATTTGATTTTGATCTTGCGATGATTTTACTAGACAGTAAATGATAATATCCTTGACAATCAGTTTAAGAGGGCTGCTTAGATTGTCTCCTAAATCACATATATAGACTGGGAACAACAGAGGGGCTATAACACTTCCTTTGGAAAAGTCAGATATCATTCTGTTTTACTCAATGATTTTTCATTGACTACTACAAACTGTGACCTTTCTGACAGGAAATCATGAATCTACTCACACACTTGAAGTGTGTGAAGGCCCGCAATTTGATTAGAAGTCTTGTGTGTCAAAGGACTTCTGGAAATCTTGAAATCTGGAATCAATTTGAGATCCCCTGTTGATGGAACTCATTAGATCATGTGAATAAAGGGTTAGTTGTGTTTCACAAGAACAATATTTTCTGAATCTGTGTTGACTATGTATCAATAGATTGATTTCTGTGAGGCAATTAATGATGTTCGAATGTGTAGTATCCACCACTATTATATTTCAGCACTGAGCAGCAGTGCGATCCACTATACGTGGCTGAGAAATGTATTGCTGGCCACACTTCTCGGTGCGCGGCCTGCTGCTAACATCGCAGGCCACCTTCATACATGCACATGCTTTAAAACTCAGTGATTGGCCACCCATAAAACTCAGCAATTGGCCTTCCAGAATATACAGAGACCCCAGCCGCCAGCTCTGTTAACTATGGAGTCTTATCTAACACAACTACTGACATCGACAAGCCAGTTTTCATCATTCTATGTTTCTGCTCCACAGCTTGGAAGTGGTACACAATGGTGGACCTGTTGTTCAATGTTGATTCAGTTACACTCTAGACTTAGAATCCGAATGCTATACTGGAACTTGGCCTTCAACATTCACTAGGCTTAGTACATCAACGACTTGTAATATCCTAATATTTACTGGAATCTTGCATTTCACTTGGTCTTCCTGGATATTGGTATGGAGTCTTTATATTATATATATATTACCAAGTGCCAAGTTGTCGATGAAACCATTAATATATATATTAATGGTTTCATCGACAACTTGGCACTTGGTAATAGATTTATTTGTATCAGTGTTGTGCTAATAAACCATATAATGGTGATATATTTATTGTGTTATTCCTAGTTATAACATGATAAAATGGCAACAAACTAGCAAACATCTACATTGGAAGCTCTACTCATGCAACTTATTCATCAGCAGGATGGAAACCAGGATCTGCTACTGAACACCCTCCAACCACTTCTTCAAACCTTACTGCAGTAACAAGCAAACATAGAAAGTGCCAGTTTTTCCTTACTTTGATGAGGCTTTGAGGGTTGGGAAGCCTATGAATTAGATTACTGCAGCATTTCCATGCATTCAATGAAACTGATGCCAGCATCATGAAATCTTTGTTTTTGTAATGGCCAAAATATTAGCAACGGCATATCCATTATTGCCTCTCAGGCAGCATTTTACCAATGCAACAAATAGCCAAATCAGATTCACAGAGAATGGGGTGCAGAGCTGCAAGGTTTAGAGCGAAAATATCCTTTTGTTACCCCTAAACATAAGGAGCCATATGGAGAGAAAATGATGATGGACATGATCATCTGGGGTACTCCAGACAGGAATTTCCACCGTGAGGCACTTCAACTTGAAGATCCATTATTAGACAAAGTTTTGGACTAAGCACAAAGCTGCAAAGTGACCTGAGTAGCAGGCAAGAGACTGGAGTCATGGGTCAATGTAGCAGTGTTAATGTAAACACATCTGAGCCAGCAGCCAACGGTCACACTAGTGGTGATTTGGACATAGCAACTGTACATGCAGGATGCTGTACCATTAACCAACAATGTGCTCCACCCCACTCAAGCCAATCAAACCGGTCTTGGGTACCAAAACAAGTGCCATACTGTCCAGATTGTTTTAAAAAAACATCAATGTGGAGACTGTCCTGACAGATGGGCCTACAGCTAAAATTATCCTGCCAATGGCTTTTTAGCTTCTGTATGTCATAAGTCCCATCAGGCAAGACATCCTCCTCCATGATACATTGATGTTAATCTGGTAGCCACTATAGACCATCAAGAGACCTCCAATAAGCTTCTTGTAGATGTGAAAATTGCAGAGAAACCAGTTCAATGACAAATAGACACTGGCACAGCCATGTGCACTCTAAATTACAGTACCTATTTGAAGCTTGGAGCTCCTTCCTTGCAAGAAACAAAGAGACATCTAATGGCATAAAATAAAAATACTATCCCAGTATGTGGTCAAGTTGAACTGCCAACAACATACCATAATATCACTCGCCACATTACCTAGTTAGTCATTAACAATGATTCAGCTGAGAACTTGTTTGGACTTGACTCTTTTCAGAAATTTGGATTTTCAGTAGACAATTCTGTGCATTTGGTATCTGAAGATGTTTCATACTCAGACCTATAGACACTTTGCCTAGATTATTGGGACCTGTTTACCCCAGAACTTGGCACAGAAAAGGATTTTGAGGCACACATTGCACTGAAATGTAGTCCATGGTCTTGGTACTTTCAAGCCCACACCATTCCATTAGCTCTCAAAGACCAAGTATAGGAAGAATTGGAGCGTTTAACTGAAATTGTAGTTCTAGAACCTATTCCTTCTAGTCAATGTGGTACACTATTAGTCATAGTGTGAAAGCCATCAGGAAAGATCTACCTGTGTGCCAATTTTAAAGTAATTGTCAACACCTAATCGGAGACTGAGACATATACTATTCCAAGGCCAGAAGAATTACTGTCAAAATTGAAAGGTGGAAACTCTAAAATAGACCTAGTGGGTGCATACCTCCAACTTTTCCTTGACGCAGAATCTCAATGTTTCTTATATTTAACATGATGCTCAGGCTTTATCATTTGAAATGTCCAGTGTTTGGTATAACAAGTGCCCTGTCATTTTTCAATGGTTTTTGGAACAATTAGTACTCAAAGTGGATGGATACATTAAGTATTTAGATGGCATCATTGTAACAGGGAGAATCATGGAGGAACACCTTCACAATCTGAGATCTTTATTCAGCGTCTTAGAGGAGACTGGTATAAAATGCAGAAAGAAAAATACTGTTTCTTCTAGCCTGAGGTTGAGTACCTCAGCCACACCATTTGCAGCTTGGACATTCATCCTCTGGATAAACATGTTGAATCCATGATCGAACTTCCCAGATCAACAACACTTAAGCAATTCTGATCCTTTCTGGGGAAGATATTGTATTACTGAAAGTTCTTAGCTGCAACATCAACAGAAACCACCAACTTGTACCAGTTATGCAAAAAAAGGGCTGCCTTTCTAGTGGACACCAGCCGGTGGTGCGCCTCCCACAGGCTGAAATTCTAGTTTTTGACAGCCCCATGCTTCACACATTTTGATCCAAGAAAGCAGATAGGTCTTGCAATGGACACATCTGATACAGGTTTCAAAGTCGTTATGGTACATGGAGGCAGATGGCTCTGAGAACCCTGTGGCCTGTGCATCAAAATCATTGAATGATACCAAATGCAGGTACTTCCAAATAGAAAAAGGAGCACTGGCTATCATCTTTGCATTAAAGAAATTCCACATTTTTGTTTATGGCACAAAGTTTAATGTCATCACAGACGATAAACTACTGATCTCCTTATTCAATCCAACAGTGAAGATTCCAGATAGGACTGCTCCCCACCTCCCATGCTAGGCTTTATTTTTGGCACACTACCAGTATGAGATACACTTCTGCAACATGAATGAGCATGCCAACACTGATGCCCTCTCCTGACTTCCATGGAGACCCGGTCCAGAGTCCGACAAAGAAGAAATTGTGTGTTTTCACATCAATGAGGAAGCAGAAGCCACCATGGATTCTTTTCCCATTATCAGCTCATGACTCGCAGATGCAAGTGGTAGTGATGAGGTATTCCAACAAGTCTGGAGTCACATATTTCATGGATGGCCCAAACAACAACCTCCCAAAGCTTCCATGGCATTCTGTCAGTTCTATAATGCCTGCCATCAGCTCATGTTGGTCTATGGAGTAATTCTACTCATTTCCAATGAGGGAGATCCACGAGTAGTCATTCCTTTTTCATTATGTTGGCAAATTCTGCAACTATTGCACCAAGGCCACTCAGAGTATCCCAAACTAAACACCTGGCTTGCAGGTTCACTTACTGGGCAGGCGTGAACCATGAGATTGAACAACTCACCCAAACATGTCCATCCTGCCAAAGCCAGCAGGCAGCCTCACAACATTCATTTGCTCTTTGGCCACCATGTAGTTGCCCTTGGGAGTGGGTACACATTGATTTTGCCAGGTCAGTGCTTAACTCCTTGTTCTTGATAGTGGTTGATGCTTACTCCTGATTTCCGTACACCACCCAATGCAATACCACATCAACCACCAGTACCATCACACATGTAGAAAACTGTTTTGCAATTGAAGGTCTGCCAGAAGATCTCATAACTGACAATGGTCCGCAATTCTGTAGTGAGGAGTTTCATAGTTTCTGTGCCCAGCATAGCATTTGCTACATTCCTATGACCCCCCCTCCATCCACAATTGAATGGAGGAGATGGGAGGAAGGTCCGCATATTCGAAAGTCAGATGAAGAAATACCTCTAGGAACACTCCACTGATGTATCACACTCTCTCCTTGTTACACACCTATTGGAGATAAAAGTCCTGCAGAACTTCTTCAAGGACAGCAGTACCAGACCCTCTTCAGCCTGCTCATGCCAATGCCATGACCAGAGCCACCACTGTCTGCTTCCAAGTTCCACCTGGGGATCTTGGTGTGGACAAAAGGATTTGGCTGGCAACCAGCCTGGATTCCAGGAACAATTGTCCAGTCCTGGGGCCGGTAGGTCTTGAGAGTGCAGCTTCCAGACCAGGTGGTTCTGTGACATGCCAATCAACTTCATCCACAATTAGTTGCCCAACAAGTTTTTCTGTTCCTCTCTCTGCACCACCATTACCAGTCCCATAGTTCCCATCTTACCCCAAGCCACTCAGCCAGAGTAACATCAGAATTATAAATGATTTTGAGCACAGCCAGCTGACAAACACCACACCCCAACAACAGTGACTTACCCTAGATGTCAACCAGCCCCAGAGGCTGCCCTTTCCAGACTATGAGATGTTGCCTGGTCACCAGCCATGAGTAATTCCAGATGAAGATGAAGACCTGCCGCTGGATCCTCCTGCTCCACCGGCTCCGCTGCTGATACTCCCACCATACAACCTTCACCTGCAGCCAAGATATTTTCGTCCGTATGCTGCTGTGTCCCAAGTCACCGAGTCACCGATACCACTGAGGACTCAGAAGAGGACCCCATGGATGTGCGTTCATTTGCAGAAGATTCTCCCTGCTTCCTTAAGGGGGAAGGGGAGTGGTATCCATCACTATTAAATCTCCACACTGAGCAGTGGTGTGCTCCATTATGCATGGCTAGGAAATGCACCATTGGATGCACTTCTCCATGTGCAGATTGCTGTTATAATTGCGGGCTTTTTTCACGTGTACACACTTCAAAACACAGTGTTTGGCCATCCACAACACTCAGCGATTGGCCACCCAGAATATACAGTGACCCCAGCCATCAGCTCTATTAAATATGGAGTCTTATTTAACGCAGCTACTGATGTCTACAAGCCAGTTTTCATCATTCTATGTTTCTACTCCACAGCTCAGAAGCACTACACTGTTGTGGACCTGCTGTTTGATGTTGATTCAGTTGCACTCTGGACTTTGAATCCGGATGTTATACTGGAACTTGGACTTCAATGTTCACTAGGCTTAGTATGTCAATGAACTTGTGATTTCTGATGGAATTTAACATTCCACTTGCAATTCCTGGACTTTGGAATAACCACTATCAGTTTACATAATTTTCCATAAAGTGTTCATCAACAACTTGGTGCTTGGTTACAGATTTATTTGTGTCAGTGTTGTGTCAATAACCATAGAACAGTGGTATATTTATTGTGTTATTCCTAGTTATAACACAATGCAGCATATATTCTAGAATCCTACTGCAAATTGATGTCAGTGATATGTGTTGGTAATTTATCAGATTACTCCTCTTTCCTTTCATGAGTATTGGCATGACCTGTGCAAATTTACACTCTTTCGGTTCAGATCTTTTGTTGAATGAGTGGGTTGTATGTGATTGCTAAGCATGGGACTACTGTATCAGTGTACTCTGATGGGAACCTAACTCATATAATATCTGGGCTGGAAGACTTGCCTTTGTTAAGTGATTTAAGCTGTGTCACTACACCAAGGATATCTACTTCTAAGTCCCTCATATTGGCAGTTGTTTTTGATTTGAACTCTGGAATATTTACTTCAACTTCTTCGGTGAAGTAATTTCAGAAGACTTTGTTTAATAGCTTCACTTCAGTGGTACAATAATTGTGTAATACACACAGTTTAGGTACTGATTGTATCTAGCTGCTAGTGCACTGCACATATGACTGGAATCTCTTTGAAATATCTGTCAAGATTCAAGACAGAGTTTTGTTGTGGAAACTATTAAATGCATCTCTAAGTTTTGAGCTTCAGTAAAATATCACCAGTCTAGGAGATTTTGTGTTTTTATAAATTTAGCATGCTTTTTTTTTTTTTTTTTTTTTTTGTTTCTGCAATAGTGTTCTGACATATCCATCAACTCCCATTGACACTATTTCATTGAATTTTAACCACATCTGATCTTCACTTACTAGTGAGATTGCAAGAAGTGGAGAAAGTCTCTTAGAAAGGCATTTACAATATCTGCTTTTTTTAAGTAGATATATTTTGTCTCTGTTGTTGGTGGATTTGGATATTGCAGTGACCAGTCTTCCTGCAATGACCTTGTAGTCATGATCTTGTGGTCAAGTATGTTTTCACAACCATTACAATTTGAATGGGTTCCTGAACTAATTGCTCAAAATAATTTTCAGAAAAAGCATTTAGTACAGCTTCTGATGATGCAAACATATTTGTATGACTGAGGTACCTGCTTGATATGGGACTCAAGTTTTCTTTGACTTGTTCACCAACTGTGTCATCTTAGTTGGAGTGTCATTAAAAGGAACCAATTATTAATTCATTCTGGTTGCTAAGTATAATCTCTGACCATACAATTTACAGTACTATCTACTTCACTTTCACTACAAGATAAACTACTTCTAACAACATACATGCCACTATCAACTGTATGTAATCTATCCTTTCTGAACACCATTAGGTCCTTTGTAAGAATTTGTAAGAATTCTAGCAGAACTTATCTGCAGCTTTACCCAGCTTGTGGTACCTATAAGGATTAAACCTTATGTGCTTTCTACTAGTGCTTGGAGCTCTGGTTCTTTCCCTACACAACTACAACAATTTACAACTGTAATACTGATTGTTGCTATGTCTACCCTCTTTCTGTGTTTGTCCTGCACCCTTGGAGACCCCACACTCCCTATGGCAAGTTGTGTTGATGACTGGTGACATTGACTGGAGGAGGAGAAGGAGCTGCCTCCTGAGGTGTGTAAGTCTTGGGGATGTGGTGACTGCTGTATTGCTTCATGAGACTACAAGTGGTTGTGACAGTGCACCTTCTCCCTGCCATACACACTCCCTATGGCAAGTTGTGTTGATGACTGGTGACATTGACTGGAGGAGGAGAAGGAGCTGCCTCCTGAGGTGTGTAAGTCTTGGGGATGTGGTGACTGCTGTATTGCTTCATGAGACTACAACTGGTTGTGACAGTGCACCTTCTCCCTGCCATACATGTGTGGCATCCCTGATGCTCAGTGATTGTCTCCAGAGTTCCTGTGGTAACGTTTGAATGTGTTTCCATACAGTAGATCAGAGATGTGGAGTGTATTCTTGTTGTCACCCATGAATGGTGAGAGCAGGTGCATGAGTGTGTACAGTTGTCAGATGTGGACTACTTTAGCAAAGATGTGACCATTGACTGGTATTGTCCTGTAACTGTTAAGCAATAAGGTTACTGCTGCCTACATTGACATCTCTCCCATGGAATTTGATATTTGTTGTTTGTATGTGTGAACCATGCTTCCTAAGTCTCCATTAGATGCAATGTGAAATGATGCCACTGTGATCTCCGATATGTCAGATTCTGCATATGTTTCGGATGTAAATCGGAGGCCACTGTCCATTATTACAGTGCTAATATTTTTGTCTGTCCACAGAGGGTTGCCTTTGTGATGGTGGGAGTCATATTAACCATGTAAAGGTAATTCAACAATGTATCCACCACTAGAAGCCACATCAAGTTTAGGAAAGGCATAGTGAAGTCCATGTGCATCCTATCTTGTGGGTCATGGTGCCAAGTTTTGTGGTGAAGGTACTTGATGTTCAGCATACCTGTTATATTCATATGCCAGATGCTTGATGGCACTGTTGATCTGCAGATTATACGTAAGTCACTATGTTCTTCATGTGTGTCATTCCCTAGCCCTGATTCCCCAGTGTAAAATCATTACATGGAATATGTTGCAATCTGCAGGCAGTAGTATAACTTCATCAACAACAAAAAGGAAATCATTCAAGTGAAAGGTTGTCTGCAGTGGGGAAGTTTTAGGGGCTGATTACTTTGGAAGCCATTGTGGATGAAACCAGTGCAGAATGTGCTGAAGCACTGAACCTTGTCTTGTGTCATAAGCTCGCTTGGTGTTTGTTTTGGGAAAGTGTCACACAGCATCATGGACTGAAAAGTTAATTTGGAAGCAGACCACTGCCTTAGTATCAAAAGCGTTGTTGGGTAGGTGGAGCAATGTGTCAGCATTATTGTGTTTAGTTGTGGACTTATAGAGAACTTAATACTCATAGCTACTGAGGGCCATAATTGCAGGCACTGTGCTGTTCACTCTGATAGCCTATTGTGTAGCCTGAATGTTACCAGAAAAGGCTTATGATTAGTGATTAGGTGGAAGGGTGCTCCATAGAGACAGTTGTGGAATTCAGTAATACTGTACAAGGTGGCTAAGCCTCTCATTATATCCACGAATAATGCCTCTTTGTATGTGTTAGCATTTTTAAGCATATTTGTTTGCCTGTAGAACATCTTCAGTATTATTTTTAGACAGTACTTGCCCTATGCAATATGATGATGCATTGACTGCCGAGATCAGTGGTCAGAGAGGTTGATATGGTGGTGGGCATAAGGCAGGTTGGAGATATTCCTTCAGTTTTTTGTTGATTGTCACAGACCAGTCTCCATCTGAATTGTGCACTCTTCTTCTATAGCTGATGTAGGGGATAGGCACTGGTAATTGCATGTGGATTAAATTTAACATAATGCTTTCTTTTGCCCATGAAAAATTGTAACTGTGTTACATTCTTGGATGTTCTCAGACTGTTGGTGGTTTCTAAAAGATCTTCCAAAGGATGGATGCCATTTTTGTTCAGTTTTTGACCCAACATTTCAGTTCTATGAGGAAGAATTTGCTTCTGCTTAAGTTGCAGCTCTGCACAGCTGCCTACACTTTTTTGAACAAGATGTGTAGATTTGGCATGTATTCCTGTTGATTAGCTCCTGTGATGTCCAAATAGATTATGTATGACAGTATGTCTCTCATAAATTTTTCTAAATGTCATGGAGCAGCACTAGTGCACTACTGATGCTGACATGCAAGTACCAAAACTGGTGGAGAGTGAATGCTGTTTCAACCACAGCTACCATCTGCGACATCTCCTAAGAATATCTGCAGGTATGAATCTGTGAGGTCAATCTCTGAGAAGAACTGGATGGCAGAAAGCTTCTTTGGTGTGTGGAATGAAATAAATGTCAATAACTGCTTGTGAATCAACTGTTACTTTGAAGTCAGTGGAAAGATTCAGTTTCACATTTTATTTTTATATTATCACTGGTGGTGTTTCCCATATACTGGAGGGGATTTGTCTAAGATTGCCCTGCTGCTATAATCAATCCAAGTCAGCTTTAACTGCCTATTTTTATGTGGATGGAATAAACTGAGCACAAAAGAAAAGGGGGGCAGGTGATGGCTTTAAAGTGATGTGGTTAGTTGCTCAGCCTGGTCTGGGTGAAAATATGGGAGAAAATTCATTACACAGTGTCTCTAGCAATTAGGATGGAACTGTGGCCTAAATGAGGTTTACTGTACTAGTGATAATAATCCAAAAAGCTGAAAAGGTATTGTTTTTAAATCCACAAATATTGTCTATCACTAGGAACCTTTTAGACCTTCATGATTAGTTTTCTCTACTTCAGTAAATTATGCAGCACTTACATAATCATTCACTTGCATCACTAGTCTCCTTTTCAAAAGATGGCATGTTTTGCCTGGTATTCTATTTAATTTTGTTTGTTCGATCCTGTTACTGCAATCTGAGTAATGGTTTCCAACAAAGTATTGATTATAAAGTAACTTCTCACATTTAAATCTACATTATTTTCATTTTTAAACTGTAGGGGTGGGTCTTAATTCTATTTAATATATTTATGCTTAAAATTTCTGCCAGTGGTTAATAAGTAGAGGTGTTTATAGATTAGTATTTAGTTTTGTTCTACAACTTGAGTTGATAGTTAGATTTTTAATGCTTTAAGACTGATGTATTCTCCACAATTTATTCATTGTAAAACCATTCTTGCTATTTGATCAGATATTACCCAATATCTACAATGTGACTTAATTTCATTATTTTAACTAACTTCTTCATTATTTATTGTATTATATTACACTATTCATAGCTCATGAAGATGGTTGTTGAGATCTAAATAGCCAGCAGCTTAGCCCAAATGTCTCTTGATGAATTAAAAAGAATGGATGATCTTCAGATTAAAGTTTACAACACAATACATTTCATGACATGGCTAACTTGTCTCAAGTATGAAAAGCATGCATCTTTTTAAATTTTGTACCAGGTGCTTATAATTAAACTGATGGTGTTCCAAGTGCTGCAGTGTGAGCTGTATACATTGCAGGACCCTCAAACATCATATCAGTGTGCTCATGGAGTATGCTGGGGAAAAAAATCATTCCACTTTCTGCCACCAGGTAAAAATATGGTGCTGTAAGCTGACAGAATGTGAAATGTTTCCAGTTTTGATGTCAGTATGCTCATTGTTGCTTGGTAATGCATGTTGATTTCTTTTGTGAAGTGACTGTTGGTGCAAAAGGGTTAAGAAGGTTTGAAGTTTTCCATACAAAATGCAATGGCTATTAGATAGAAGACTGTGCACTGCTGGTAATGTTGTTTTATCAGAACAACAGCAACAGCAGCTCTGCATTGTGATAATATCACTCACAGAAACAGCTGCGAAGAGGCCGAAGTAAATAAATGGGCTAAAGAATATGATCAAGAAATTTGAAAAACAGGCGAATAAAGTGGTGCACCAGAGAGAGGGAGGTGGTCAATTCCCATCAAGTTGTTGATGAAGTTGCTGTAGCTATAGTTGAATGTGCAGTACATGCCCAAAATTCTGCAACTTACGCTTGAGCTGTGTCACAGGAATTGTCTCTCCCCTGATCAACAATTAAAAAGATTTTGCAGTGCAGTTTACACTTGTATCCTTACAATATTCAGACTGTGCACCAAATGAAGCCACAAGATAGGCTACAATGCCATGACTTTTCCCTTTGTTTTCTGGTATGGATGGACAAGGCCCATTTTACTCTGCACAGTGATGAGAACGTACAGAACTGTCCCATATGGGGGCCTACTCTATACCATGTTGTGCAGGAACATCCACTGCACTCAGCTTATGTGACTGTGTGTTGTGTCTTTAGAAGCTCCTTCATTCCCGGTCAATTTTTCTTCGAGATGACACCTCAAGGCTTGTTACGTGTACAGAAACATGTGCACATTATGAAAACCTCCTTGTGCAACATAATTCCAGCTTTGCAAGAATGAAACTGTGTCCACACTACTATTTTCATCCAAGATGAGGTGACACTACATGTCGCTTGTCAGGTGGAATATTTGCTTCAAGAAACCTTCAGTACTGACCTATCATCTCTAGACAACTTGAAGATATGTGACCTTCCAGATCTCTTGATGTAAATCCAAGTGGCTTCTGGTTGTCGTCATATCTGAAAGATTGTGTCTATCAGAGTTGTATCTGGACTTTTCCTGATTTCAAGGACAGCATACAATGGCATTACACTGGATATGCTGCAAGCAACTATTGATCTTGCTGTGTTACAGATGCTTCATGTTGCTGAGTTAGGCGAGCATGTGAATACATGTTGTAACTTGTGATAACATCCTGATAAATGTTCCAGTACTACTGTTATCATGTGTTTGATTGTTACTCCCCTTTTCCTGCATCTGAACCACATTCTGACTGCTTACATAACATATTTTCACCTAATGGCAAAAAGTGGAACAATTATTACTTTTTTTTTCAGTATATTCCATGAGTGCATCACCTGGTAGGAAATGTGGGACAATTATTTTTTCAATATAATCTATGAGTGCACCAATTGATGAACAGACCTGTGATGTTTCAGAATTTGCAATGTATATGGCCCACAATGCAGTACGCAATACTCTGTCAGTTTAACTATAACCACCCAGTATACACTGATAGAATGAGGAATACAGAACCTTAGTAAAACATGTGAGTGACACTATATATTTAAGCCAAAGGCCAAAACAAAAATGGATATAACATGTTTAGGCTTGGCTGAAAGTTCATGACATTGTAGCCTGTATATTTTACATTCTCAAAAACATCCAAAAAACCTGCTGCTAAGAAAGAGCAGCCACCTAGAATTGTATCAATTATTTTTGATTTTCTTGTCAGCAGAAAATCTATTAAGCATTCAAAGCTCTGTGACTATACAGTGCATGAAACTGAAGAGCGTGAACCAACATATAAAGAGTTTGCGTAAGTTCAACTACAACAAATCGAAGTTAGTTACAGCAGTAAGGTAAACTTGCAAAATACTACACCTTCTTAACTCACTGGTCTACCATAGTCCAGGAGAAGTTGTCAGTCTGTCATATTTTAAATTTTCCTCATGTTACATCTACCTACCTTAATGCATTAAAGCAGTGAAATGTTATCAGTGACAAATAATGATGAATTGTAACATACGAAGTTTTTGTTATATTCAAGGAAGTAGCAATCTTTCTTTGAATTTATAGTAAATACTGCAGAAATGTGGAAAGTGAAGAACTACTACTCACTGCTCTTGTTAAAGTTCAGAGAGATATAAAGCATGATAAAATTAAAGATAAAATTGGCATGCTTTGTTATAAAGATTCAAACATGCTATCAGTGTGTTCTCATACTAACTGGTACAATTTTTTGTGAACATGCCAAGTTTTACAGTATTAAAACATGGACTTGAAGAAAAATTAAATTAATATAATTTTAAGAAACTTTAATGAGCATTTGCTGAAGAGGTTATAACTCTTGGCTAATGTAATAGATGTTGACACTTCACACTAACACCCAAGAACTGCAGCTGTATTGTAGCATATGAGCATGAATTTCAGTTAAAAACTTCTAAGGAAATCGAGTTTAAGGCAAATGCAGAAAGCAACCGTATGAAACTGTGAATCTACATGTTAAACTGCACTAGTAACAACTGTAAGAGTGGTACTTACCTTCATGCTGTTACAATCTTCAAATGAGTTGGAATCCCTCTTTAGGATTGACCTTCTTGGTTCCTCAGGGAAAAGTAAGTCCTCACGTAAATGCTCTCGGAATTTCATCTCAGGAACTCTGGTACTTTTGGTTTTATTGACAATTACACTGCATCCTGTAGGGTCTACATTATGTTCCATCCCAAAATAAGCAGCAACTCTGTGTACAAGCATTCTCTGATAGGATGACATGGGTGGAAATTTATGATGTGTGCGCCTGAAAAGAAATTGTTTAAACATCACAAATTGTGGTATGATATATTTTACCCAGAAACTTAAACTACAGTATTTCTTTCTGATCAACACTGTGAACCTAATGAGTGGAACTACCAAGGTGGCATTGTGTTTCACATGCCTCATTGAACTGAAAAGTTCACTGTCACTGACCTGTAATTTGAATTTTTTGAGCCAATATCAACAGTGGAATTAGAACAGATATTAGCAGTGCATAAAACTTGCCAGTCATCACTGTTAGGTGATTTTGATAGGCCGTGCATTTGGTTGTTGTTAATCTAGAGAGAGGTAACACTTTGACCCAAATGACTTATAACCAGTTATATAAATGTACTGCACAGGTTGCGTTATCTACCACCTTTCTAGATCAGTTGCTATCATATAGACTCCTTACAATGGATCTGAGTTGTTATTTTTTGGAAAGATTTAGGCTTATCATAGTACATACAATTGACAATTATGATATTGGCCTTGGACTTTCCAGGACAGAGATCAGGAAATGTATTTGGAGTTGGTCACAATGGACTGGCTGCTTTCAAGTACAGTGTATTTGTGTGTGTAATGTGGTGTTATTAAATGGAGTTAGTACTTAAAATAATGAACCATAAACACAGCTATGCTTAAGTTTTTGTAAGTTCATGGACAGCACTGTCAAGAGCAGAAACTGTTGTATCAGAAGCAGTTACAGGTGTTATAATGGTAACACCAAACAAGATGCAGCTCTTGCTAGTACCAAACACATAAGCATCATATCCAGTTCTGCTGAATATCATGGTGTTCGACTACAGGGGACTACAGGGGATTGCTGGATGTAATACTTTGTGGATATAATCAGCCCACCATCTATTAAACCTCAATAAATTTTATTTGATTCCACAGGGAAGGTTTATTTTACATGAACCCCTATAACTTTAAAGCAAATTGATTTGGAATGTTCCATGATACCACAATCAATTTCATTTTGTTTCACAGCGAAGGTTTACTTTTCATGAACCTCCATTACTACAAAAGAATTTGACATGGCACTTTCCATGATACCTTCCACAGATTAGATGGTGATAAAATAAGGACAAGTAATATCAGCTTTCAGGAAATTGCTACACAGCTGAGGTTTGTTAGATCATACCATGATATTAATCTTGACCATATGATTTCAGGACTAATTTATTGACTCATGAGGATGTGTTATGCCCAAACTGGATATAATCACCTGAGGTTAAAGAAAGTGACAAATGTTTTCTGTACATTGACCCACACTTGGAGGGACACACTGGCAAAATGCTCACAGTGCATTGATTATTGATGTATCACAATTAGATTATGCTGCAATCTTTCATCATAGTTACATAAAGTTAGCATTCATAAAACCAGTCAAACTAAATACTGTTGTGTTAGAATGTGTACTGAAGCAATGCCTTCACAGACCAATGTTCTTTTTTGGAAGCAATGTAATACATACAAACACACACACACACACACACACACACACACGAAAGGTCTGCTAGAAAAGTATCCCACCTTTTTTTTGTGTGTGAACATGAGATGGATTTGAATGTAGTGCACTTACATGAGCCAACCTTGAACCTTTGTGTGCATGCAGGAATTTTTTCCTGCCTGTCGATAGTGTCAGTTGCAGCCATGCACCAGTTGAGTGAGGCAGTGTGTGGTGCTCACGTCAGTTTTTCATTGCAAGGGAAATCACAGAATGACTGGAGCAGTGCTGCTGCACCAAAGTCTGCCAGAAAGTGAGTGACAGCCACGTAGAAACCATTCAAATGGCTTTTGCTGATGATGCTATGAGCATCACACAGATTAAGGAGTGGTACAACCAGTTTAAAGACAGCTGCACATCATACGAGAGCAAGCCACACTCCAGTCAGCCATCAGTACACCAAAATAACCACGTCATTGCCAAAGCAATCACTGTGGTAAAGTGGGACCATATTGTGAATCTCAGAGAAATTGTAGAAGATGTGGGCATCAGCACTTGGAAACTAAATCCCAGTCATCACAATAAAAGAACAAACAGGGCCCACAAAGTCTGCAGCAATGTCAAAGTGATGCTGACTGCTTTGTTTGATTCCCGCAGTGTACCATGAGTACGCACCACAGGGTCAAAGAGTACTCCAGGGATGCCCTCCATTGTCTACATGTAGCTGTGCATTGCAAGAGACTGGACTTGTGGTCAACAGGAAATTGGCACCTCCACAATGACAATGCTCCAGCACATTCATCACACTTGATTAAGACATTTTTTGGTAAGAAACAAGATTTCTGTGATTCAACAGGTTCCTTACTCTCCAGATTTGGCCCCCAGAAACTTCTGGCTGTTCCCCAAACTCAAGAGGCTACTGAGAGGAACATGACTTCAGAAAAGAAAGGACGTTATGGCAGCCATGACAGCTGAGCTAAATCCATTCCAAAAAGAGACTTTCTCAGCATGCTTCCACCAATGGCAGCACCAGTGGGAGAAGTGTGTGGAGCCCCAAGGGAACTACTTTGCAGATGACTAGGTGTCCAATGCTCCAGGTAAACCAGTTTTTCCCCTGCCAAAGGGCAGATAATTTTCTAACAGACCTTGTATGTACTACATCTCCTAAACCACTGGATCATTTTCAACCAAACTTGATACATATCTTTAAAGAACCACTGTGGAGGTACGAAACACCTACCTGTCAAAGGAGTGAAGCTGCAGGTGAAAAAGAATAGCTCATGATGCAAAAATTGGCAGAATATATTCATTCAGTGTTTGAGAATGAGAGCACATAGTGACTTGCAACCAACTTTATACATAATTTCAAAACATAATGAGATTGTTCTTGCTGATGCCTCCCTCAAAATCATGAAAGGAAAAAACTTCATTTCTTACTATAGTTTTGCTGTTCATGCAGAAAAACTCCTGCATTATGCATGATGTTTTAGTTTCTTAATACCTTACTGTTAATTTTATTCACAACATGTTTTCTAGGCAGTATCCACATATTACCATGGGCATACATGCAAAATTATATAACTGTATGATGCATAGTTCAGGAGATATGACATCATAAACATTGAGCTATGTGAAAATGATACTGTGGGGCAAAATTTGCCAGAGATACATGTGAAATATGTTGAATTATTTGATATGTGTATGAGGATAAAGCCACAGGTAAAAAGTGATATGTGATTCATAAACTCCTGGATTGATTTCAGTGTAACTTGGTAATCACATTCTTACTATCTGAAAAGAAATGCTGTGAGTATAAGAACCAGAAAACTCAAATTGGGGTCAGAATGATAACCTGGAGAGAGAATGGGGTAGAAGGAGATGGACAGACAGACAGACAGGGAGAAAGAGGAGATAAAGAGAGAGGGGGAAGGAGGCAATGGACAGAGAGAGGGGGAAGAAGGAGATGGGCAGGGGGGGGGGGGGGGAGGGGAGGACAGAGAGGGGGAGGAAGATACAAAATGATAGAAGACTGGAATAAATACATACCCTGGCAAGGACAGGTACTTAGCTAGTACTAAATAATTGTTAGATACAAATACATATAAACTGGAATTGTGGTCATCATATTTAAAAAAAAAAAATACATACTTTAACAGCACATGTTAATGTTACAGTCAACTTCAATATAGCTGATATTTCTGTAGAGTTTGGATCTGCAACTAACAAGGATTTCTCTAAAGCAGTGATCTTTACATGGTGTGAAAACTTTAGACATAAAATAAAACTATTTGTGTTATTTTATTTTGCACTGTGTTAATGTTATTCATCTCAGTGCAACTATTTATTACATATACTGTCAATTATTGCTATGATAATGTTGTTTATAGTTTGTTTTCTAGGTTACTGTAAATGTTCACAAAAGAAAATGACCCTGTTTGTCAGCTGAGAGAATACATGAAACATGTTGGTAGTTTTTACAACTTACTTTTGTTGTTTCTTGTTGTGATTAAACCATGAAAACAGACTCGGACGTGCTGCAGATATTGTCAGGAACAGTGTTCAGAGTTGTTTATGATGACCTGATTACTTTCAAGGACATTTCATATTAATGTGTGCTTTATTTTATGTTACACATCATTTGCCATGACTTTTAGGCTGTATGCACATAGTTTAACTTCCCTTAATTAACAAAGCAATATCTTCAATGATGGTCTACTTTCTGAGTTAATTATTCTAAAACTGTTGTTGTGACCAAGTCTGAGACAGAGAAATTCTGTTTGCTCATCTCAGAATTAACTCGTCTACCAGTATCAATTAAAACAAATACGAAATAACTCAGATAAAGTTATTTAATTCTCATGATACCTGCTAATCTGTAAGAACATGGCTACCTGTATAATCATTCAGCATATTTATCTGTTAGTTAAATTTCTAACTTCATAATAACTTCTCCAAAACAGAAGTAATAGAACATAACAATTACAACAACAGACCAGAGCTCAACATCAAGTGTTGAGTGTCAAATGAGGATGTAGCACTATCTACAATAAATGCAATTAAAGAAGGAAGCAACAAGAAAGTACCAGGTCCAGACAATATATACAAGGAGTGTCTTAAAGACTCCCTTGACAACAGGGAGAAACTATGGAAGGGCCTAAACAAGTGCCTTCAGGTAGGAATTTTCCCTGCCTTTGAAACAGAAACAATAGAGATACCATACAAAGGGAAAGGAGACAGGGCATCCCCAAATTCATCTAGAGGGATGGCACTAGAAAACAATTCCCTCAGAATAGTAAAAAAAAAAAAAGTACTCAACAAAAGACTACGCAACGAAGTCAAGGGGCCGGCTGCTGTGGCCGAGGAGTTCTAGGCACGTCAGTATGGAACAGCCCTGCTGCTACAGTTGCAGGTTCGAATCCTGCCTCGGGCATGGCTGTGTGTGATGTCCTTAGGTTAGTCAGGTTTAAATAGGTCTATGTCTAGTGGACTTATGATCTCAGATGTTAAGTACCATAGTGCTCAGAGCCATTTGAACCATTTCTGAAGTCAAGGGAAACATCCTGGAATGTCAGTTTGGCTTTACAAAGGGCAGTAGCACATTATAGACAGTGAAATACTTAATGGACCAGATATAAGACACACAGAGACACCAAAGAGGAAAATACTAGCAGTCTTCATAAATCACAGGAAAGTGTTCAACTCAGTAAATAAACAAAAACTAATGGAGAAACTGAAAAGATTGACCAGAAAAGGGGAACCACAAATGAGAACAATCAAGGCACACCTTCAACAAAATGTGATCAAAACACAATGATGTTAAAAGTCTCAGAGAAAATTATACAGATGAATGAAGTTCTCCAAGGAGATCCTAAAAGCCCAGTACTGTTCAACATCTATACAGCAGATGTGACAAAATTAAGAGAGGAAGACTCAAAAGCATAAATGTTTCTAATGTAGACAATATGGTGATAGGATCAGTAGTAACAGAGGATGTACAGGGTGCACTGCAGAGACTAGAAAATTGGACAAAAGAAACTGACCTAAAAGTAAATCAAGAGAAGACAGTTCAATTGTCTTTCAGGAAGGGAGGAAGAACATCACCCAAAGACAGCGTGCCTCTGTACAATGAAATGCTACAAATAGTAGGGGAATATAAACACCTGGGAATTACAGAAAAATGTTGCAGTATCCATATTCAAGGAAGAGCAGCAGCCATCAAAGACTCATTGAATATCTTGAACATAATCAATCTATCAACAAGCACAGAGATGACACTGTTCAAAGCTGCACTGGTGCTAGTCATAAAATATGGAACAGAGGTTATGTGGGAAAATCTTAAGTTCAGCAACATGGAAAGAACAGAAGAAAGATGATTTCATGAAATGTCTGTCATAACCACAAGCACCAGAATGAAGATGAAGAATGTAAGAAAAGAGAAGGCAGTGAAATGATGTTGCTGATTATAACTGCGCCATGACAGGAGCGGCACCTGCAAGAAGTGAATATAAGTGTTGCTCCTGCCAGCCTTGGCCACAAATTAGTGGAATGTATTCACAGACCATAGCACAGCCCAGCAGAGAGTGCTACAACAACTGTTAGTAGTTAACCACAAACTGTATGACAGATTTGCAGGAACATTGTATATAGCCAAGGACTCTGAATTATATTGCATGTCGCCCCTTGCTTGCGACAACATTTTGAACATTCAAGTTAAGAATTGTCAAATCTGTTTTATAGAAATAAAACTACTAATGTTCCAGAATGAAATTTT
Organism: Schistocerca gregaria; assembly: GCF_023897955.1. Taxonomy (NCBI): domain Eukaryota; kingdom Metazoa; phylum Arthropoda; class Insecta; order Orthoptera; family Acrididae; genus Schistocerca; species Schistocerca gregaria. The sequence continues at coordinate 556,061,248 of NC_064931.1, forward strand.
CACTCTGCAGCGGAGTGTGCGCAGATACGAAACTTCCTGGCAGATTAAAACTGTGTGCCAGACCGAGACTAGAACTTGGGTCCCTTGCTTTTCATGGGCAAGTGCTCTATGTTATTTACTTGAATTGTTGTATAGCATTCCAAGAACACAGCATCCCTCAGGCACCCTATACAAGACAATTTGGCAAGAACCCACAAAATGGATCCTAATGTTCAGAAAAACTGCACCATCACAATTTACATATGAACTCATTAAGAGACTTATTTCATAGAGGATATCAGATTAAAAAACTGGATACTAGGAAATGATCAACGTCATGCTCCAGAAGAAGATATACAAAAGGAACAAATCTGCAACTGCCCTTAGCAAAGGAAAAAAATAATTTGTAAGAGAAAGGTCACAAAAACTTGCAATAACTTGTATACAAATTCTCAGTCTGAAAACATTTTTCACATTATTAATAACAATGGTGTCATACATGCTTTCCTTCCAGTCTTCTTAATAGCTAGTTGATTATTAATAAGAAACATAGTCACAGACATGTGAGCTACCATCACATTACGTATGTAGCTTTCCAGGGTTCCCATTGAGAGCAGGCTCTGGGACATGGAAACTAGCCAAAATGTAAATTTTATTTAATTTCAATTAATTGAGTGACTCAACATTATGAAATATTAATTTGTTTACTCTTCCTGAAGAGATTACTGGCTGGACTAAGCAGCACAGCAGGCTATGTTGCTATTCTAGAGCCCATATAAGAGAGGACAATTTTCTTTGGTAGAAGCCAGGAAATAAAGACTAGAAAAAATCTAGAATCAAAATTAAAAGTGTCAGTAAGTTAGCTGCAATGCTGAGGTTGGCTCAGTTTTTTCTCCTTATTGTCTTCAGTTTAATAGCATGATAGAACTGTATGGAAATAAAGCAACTGCCCAGGTCCTAGTGAATGCACTAGCTTATCTTCATCATCAGAATCTGGGGGAATGAGATGATAGTGCTGAAATGTAACAGAGCTTCCTAAACCTCTTTGCAGAATGTACAAGTATTTTATTGGCATTTTGAACATCAATATACCTCTCAAGACTAGAACAATCAAGCAAGTAACAGATGCACCAGACTGTCACAAAATTCAAATTATAGTGCTACAAGGAATGGGATATAATGTAAAAAAATCATTTTGAATTATTTACAGTGGAAAATAACAATCTCCATTCCCAAGAAACTAGTAAAGCTGGCACAGAATTTACATATGAAAGAAGTATCACAAAATAGCACTGAACTTCATTTACATCTACATGGATACTCTGCAAATCACACTTAAGTGCTGGCAGAGGATTCATTGAACCATCGTCACAATAATTCTCTATTATTTCACTCTTGAACAGAATGTAGAAAACACAAATACCTATATCTTTTAGTGAAAACTCTGATTTTCCATATTTTATTATGATGATCATTTCTCCCCATGTAGGTGAGTGTAAACAAAACATATTCGCATCCAGAGGAGAAAGTTGGTGATTGAAATATTGTGAAAAGATCCCACCACAATGAGGAACGTCTTTGTTTTAATGACATCCACCCCAAATCCATATCATGTCTTTGACACTCTCTCATCTACTTCTTGATAATACCAAACACACTGCTGCTATTTGAACTTTCTTGAAGTGCTCTGTTAATCCTATCCAGTAAGGATTCCACACTGTGCAGCAGTGTAGCGTAGGAAGTCCCTTTAGCAGATATGTTGCATTTTATAAGTGTTGTGCCAATAAATTGCAGTCTTTTGTTCACCTTCCCCACAACATTTTCTATCTGTTCTTTCCAATTTTTGTTTGTAATTGTAATTCCTAGATATTAATTTGAATTTACAGCCTTCAGATTTGACTGGCTTATCGTGCAACTGAAGTTTGACAGATTCCTTTTAGCTCTCATGTGGATGACCTCACACTTTTCATTATTTAGTGTCAAGTGTCAATTTTTGCACCATCTTTTCTAAATCATTTTGCAATTTGTTTTTATCTTCTGATGGCTTCAATAGATGATAAGCAACAGCATCATCTACAAACAACCTAATATGGCTGCTCAGATTGTCTCCTAAATCATTTCTACAGGTAAGGAATAGCAAAGAGCCTATAACACTGCCCTGGGGAATGCCTGAAATAACTTCTGTTTTACTTGATGACTTTCCATCAATTAATATGGACTGTGACCTCTCTGACAGGAAATCAAAATCCAGTCATGTAACTGAGACAATATTCCATAAGCAAGGTATTTGATTACAAACTACTTGTGAGGTACTTGTAAAGTGTCAAAAGCCTTCTGGAAATCTAGAAATTGAGAATTTATTTGAAATCCCTCATCAATAGTACTAACAGTTCATGTGAGTAACGAGATAGCTGTGTTTCACAAGAATTATATTTTCTAAATCCGTGTTGATTATGTATCAACAGATTGTTGTCTTTGAGGAAATTCATAATGTTTGAACATAATATACATTTCAAAATCCTGGCATTTATCAATGATAATGATATGGGCCTATAATTTAATGCATTACTCCTATTGTCTTTCTTGAATATTGGTGTGCCTATGCAACTTTCCAGTCTTTATGTATGAATCTTCCATCAAGCGAGTGGTTGTGTATGACTTGTAAGTATGGAGCTACTGCATCAGCTCACTCTGAAAAGAACCTAACTGATATACAGTCTGGGCCAGAAGACTTGCTTTTATTAAGTGATTGAAGTTGCTTCACTAATTCTAGGATATCTGCTTCTGCTTTACTCATGTTGACAGCTGATCTTGATTCAAATTCTGGAATATTAGTTTGTCTTCTTTGGTGAAGGAATTTTAGAGGGCTGTGTTCAGTAACACTGCTTTAGTAGCACTATCACTGACATTATTTCCATTGCCACTGTGCAAAGAAGGGATTGATATTTTGGAACTGTGACTTATTAAACTGATAGTTTGGTAATTTTCACACGTCAGCACCTGCTATCTTTGGAACTGGAATCATTATATTCTTCTTGAAGTCTGAGGGTTTTTCACCTGTCTCATACATCTTGCTCACCAGATGGAATAGTTTTGTCATGACAGGCTCTCCCAAGGCTATCAGTAGTTTTGACTCAGGTCTTACAGTGCTCTGTCAAATTCTTCACACAGTATCAGATCTCCCATCTCATTTTCATCTATGTCCTCTTCCATTTCCATAATATTGGCCTCAAGTACATCTCCCTTGTATAGACCCTCTATATACTCACTCCACCTTTCTGCCTTCCCTTCTTTGCTCAGGGTTGGTTTTCCATCTGAGTTGTTGATATTCATACAGGTGGTTCATTTTTCTCCAAATGTCTGTTTAATTTTACTGTAGGCAGCATCTATCTTCCCCCTAGTGATATATGGTTCTAAATCCTTATATTTGTCATCTATCCATTCCTGTTTAGCCATATTGCACTTCCTGCCAATCTCATTTTGTAAACCTTTGTATTCCCTTTCTCCTGTTTCATTTACTCAATTTTTATATTTTCTCCTTTCATCAATTAAATTCTGTATCTCTTGTTTTGCCCAAGGATTTCAACTAGTCATCATCTTTTTACCTATTTGATCCTGTGCTGACTTTACTATTTCATCTCTCAAAGCTACCCATTCTTCTTCTACTGTATTCCTTTCCCCTGTAATTGTCAATTGTTTCCTAATGCCCCCTCTAAAACTCTCTACAACCTATGGTTCTTTCAGTTTATTCATGTCCCATGTCCTTAATTTCTTACCTTTTTGCAGTTTCCTACTACTGAATTCCAGTCCCTCTAACTGTTAAATTTTCATCTCACTTAACTATCTGAATAATTTCTTTTATCTCATCATATGTTTCTCCAATCTCTTCATCATCTGTGGAGCTTGTTGGCATATAAACTTGATCAATTATGGTTGGTGTGGGCTTCATGTTTATCTTGAGTACAATAATGTGTTCACTTTGCTGTTCATAGTAGTTTATCTACAATCCTATTTTTGTATTCGTTATTCAGCCTCCTCCTGCATTACCACTATTTGATCTTGTATTTATAACCCTGTATTCACCTGACCAGAAGTCCTGTTCCTCCTGCCACCGAAATTCAGTAACTTCCCCTATTTCTAGCTTTAACCTGTCCATTTGCCTTTTTAAATTTTCTAACCAACTTTCCTGATTAAGGGCTCTGGCATTCCACCCTCCAGTCCATAGAATGCCAGTTTTATTTCTTCTGACAACGACATCCTCCTGAGTAGTCCCCACATGGAGATCCGAATGAGGAACAATTTTTTTTTCAGGAATGTTGTAGCAATTTCCAAGAAAAAAAAGCAAAAATAAATTACATATATGAAGGTAAAAAAGGAACACTTGACTCTCATTACCAACTGTTTCTAACTAAATTAAAGTTTCAACTCAGAGACTCAAACCCAGAATGAGTTGAAACCCATAAAATGACTCAGAATTTCTTAAGTAAAACTCTGGCATTTACCTTGTAAATACACATAACAAAAATCAATTCATGTAGCTAGATGTTATGGATACTCTCATGAAAGCTTCCTGAATGTGTCGGCAAGCTTTTGAGTAAATCCAAACACAAATGGCAGAATGACACATGTGGCAAGGCAATAGAACACTAAATCATAGCCTGGTAAAAATGGAATTGCCACAAGACAACGCAAAAGTAGCATGAGATCACCTACATTAAGAAAAGTACTTCAAAGATCATCAGATCTGAAAGCTGACATTATGATCAAGACAGAATGGCACATATGAAACAAGATTTCTAGAACACCTTCTGCAGAATCTCTAAAAAGTATTCAGATTAGCAGTCACCCAGGCTGTGTTTTTAGCATCTTAAAGGGCATTTGGAAACAAATACTGGAAAAAAAGAAAAGTGTAAACTTCTAGAAAATGAATTCAAAGGTCTTTTAAATTGAGAATCACCTTAAGATCAACTCCCTGTACAAAATTCATTCCAGCTCCATATTCAGAATGTGTGACATTAGAAGAAATTAAGCAAATAACTGAAAAAAGGTGCCACATGAGAATATGGTATAATAGCAAAAATGTAAAAATTAAGTGGCAGTAATGTCACTCAGAAAATTCACATATCCTCACAGATAGACACCAGATAAAAATACCAAGTGTCTGGAAAAATGACTAATCCACCACTTGCATGTAAAGGGGACAAAACATATATCAGTAACTACAGAGGACTATAAACTTGAAGCACAAACCGATCATTTAATTGAAGGAGATCAGGCAGAATTAGGGAAAGGCAGATCCTGTGCTGCACAAATTTTCAATCTCAAAACATCTTACAAATATGCAAAGGCCGACAGTTGATGATCACCTGTGAAAGTTGCTGAACATTAGACTCATAAAGTGTGAAACTTTTTTGTAATTGATAACAGAGTGTAGTTTTAGATTATTTTTCTTTTAGTGTTTTTTGAACTTGCATAAATAAATGAAACCCATGAAGCCTTCAATAAAGCACATGACTCAACAGAGAGAACAAACACTGATCCACATCTTAGAAGAATTCAAAGCATAAAAAAAGAAAAAAAACTAAATTGTGTATGCAAAATGTATAAATCTTTTGATATTAGAGTGGGAGTCTGATAGAGAGCTAGACTAGTCACCTTTCCACTTACTGTTCAATTTTGCATTGAAAAAAAGTGCTCAGGACATAAGAGGAACTGAAGGGATTAACTGCGGGCAGACAAGACACACACACACCTACATGATTACACTGTGCCAGTTGAGTAGTACACTGTGTTGGGACTGGAGATCTCCAGCTTCATTGAGGTCAGAAGTTGTGTTGGGTGGAGTCGGTGAGGGGAGAAAGGTAGTGAGGAGTGGAACAAAGAGTTGGAGAACGTTGGCTAATGGCTTGTAGGGAGGCAGGAGGTGCATGGGCTAGGAATGTCAGAGAGAAAGGCTTCCTAAAATCCATAAAACTGACAATCCTAGATACCCCAATTTAGGAACTTACTATAATTCCACTGAAAAAACTCCGCTCTTATGGATCAACCCCTCCAGCCAATTTCCCGCAGTATATCCTCTCATATTAAAGCTGTATCACTATATGTCAAGGTTGATTCCACCTCCTATACACCAACATCTCCTATGCCTATTGTATTTGTTATATGATCCACTCACTCCTAGACTCTGTCTCACTGTTCACATACATCCACTTCTCTGTGAAGTGTCTTGTAAGCCCTGCTGAGCATCCATTCAACTGTTTCCTCAGATACACTGTTCAATCAACTAGGTGTATCCATGAACAGCAGTTTCAGAGGAATTCAAGTCGTCAACCATTTTGCACTGAGCAGTATTTTTGAGGTTTGGAAGGTATATATCTACACCTATATCTATACTCCACAAACCACTGTGAGGTGCATGGCAGTGAGTACTTCCCACTGTACCAATTGTAAGGGCTTCTTTCTGTCCCATTAATATACGAAATGTGGGAAGAACGATTGCTGAAACATCTCTGTATGTCCTGTAATTAGTCTAATATCTTCCTTGTAATATCTATGCAATATTTCTAGATTTTTTGGGACAGTTTGCATCAATCTTTAAGCGTCTGCTGGGTTCAACTTTTTTTGCATCTATATGACACTCGCCCATGACTCAAACAAGCCTCTGACGATTCATGCCATCCTTCTATATGTACTTTCAATATATCCTTTTTGTCCTGTTCTGTATGGGTCCCACACACTTCAGCAATATTCTAGGATGGTTTGGATGACTGCATTAAATGCGTTCAAGTCACTGCAAAGGAGGAACGTCTGGGAGAGTTGTACAGTGCATTCCATGTGAGACTATTTCACTCTTCAACTATGGTGTCATTTTGGATACATGCAGGCAATGTATCACTACTTTACATGGAATGTGTAGTGGTACTTGCAAGTTGGTAGCCACTAGAAGAGTCAAGATGTGGTACAGTCCATTAAAGAAGACCGATACACCACTTTTGCTATTCTTCCCTCTGAGGATATCCTTTCTGTGTTGGCTGCAATCCTGTCAGATTCATTACTAAGAGTTTCTTCTGGATATAACCACAGGAACAATCCTTCTATGGAGTTATTTCCCCCCAGGTGTTTCTTGAATTCTTTAATGTTCTACTGAAGTATGGAATCCACTTTATCCATGTCTCTTGTACCTTCTCTCTTCTTATTTGAAGACTATGTGATGTGTAAGAGGGAAACAGAAACATTTGGTATGTCAGATTGATTACCAATTCCATGAATTTACAGACAGGTCCTCATTAATCACACTGAAAGCAAGAAGAATGTGATAGTTTCTGTTTTGAGTTCTGATCTTATATTCAATATTCGTCATTTGATACTGAAGTTGGTGAAGCTTTTTGTATACTATTTGCTGTCTGCTTTGATGATTTGGTTGAGCTTCTTCTTCTTCTGTTTTTGGGGGGGAGAGGGGAGCAGGGGGGGGGGGAGGCACTTGCAAGCACAAGTGCTTGCACTAGTGTTGTTCCTACATGCAGGGATGAAAGTAACAGCTGAACTGAGATGGGCTGAAAGCAATCAACTGATTTCTAAGGTGTGATATTAGTGACTTGTTATGTTCCCTATCAAATGTAGCTCACCTAACCTTCTGTACAAGTTATTTTAGTATTTTTGATGCAGGGCTGGAATGAGACACTAAAAAATGTCATATTTAAGCTGTAAGGAGAGTTGTTCAAAATAACTATCATAAAATGCTAATTCATTATTCTGCAAGTGTGGTTTTTTTCCTTAATACTATCTTCATCATGAATAAACACAGGACTCATGGGAGATTTTATGATTATTTAAAAGCACAATTCACCACCTATTACTGTTTTTTGTTGACATCACAGTGCTATCAACTGTAGGCAGTCTAAACAGTTTGTGCCGACTGTGGTGTCTGTTAAAACTTCTGATTATTTATATAATTTCCTCTTTATGGTTATATTATTCATACAGATCCACAGTTGTAGTCAGCTTTGTGTGTGTCAGAACTAATAGTTTCATCTGAGAGACCAAGGCCAATTTCCTGTTGCATCCCTATTCTAGCCAAGCTCGAATTCTGTTCAAAAATAGTTCAAATGGCTCTGAGCACTATGAGACTTAACATCTGTGGTCATCAGTCCCCTAGAACTTAGAACTACTTAAACCTACCTAACCTAAGGACATCACACACATCCGTGCCCGAAATAGGATTCAAACCTGCAACCGTAGCAGTCACGCGGTTCCAGACTGAGGGCCTAGAACCGCTAGACCACCACAGCCAGCGAATTCTGTGTCCGATGCATTCATTGTCGATAGAACATTAACTTTTATTCATTTAGACATGCCATATTCTAGTCTCTTCGAGTATGAAATACAAGAAAAATGCATGCTAATCCTTCCTAGTCTTACGATCACTGCATGAAATGAAAAATGTAAAACGTACAACTGTTCCACACACTGCTGCAAATATATTAAATGAACTAACAGTATTTTGTGTGAACAACATCCTTTTTCTTCCAAACAATTTCTACCCAAGTTACTAAAGTGTTTCTGTTACAAGCTTTCACTAACTTTATCAAATGGTTATGATCCTGGCAGTGCATTTCATATTCCTTCAATGCCTTTGTTGAAGTCTGAGCCAGTGTCGGTAAGGACCCCAAAAACTGTTGAATTCTTGTAATATATATCGCACTAGAATCTCTTTGTGATTTCATCAACATGTCTACTGCACTGTCCCTGAATTTTTCCACAAATGTAAGTTTTCCATTACCATCCCTGCAAGAGAATTTCAGGCTGGGAAAAATTTACTCACTCTACCAACAGCCCTGATGCAGATGGCAGTGATTTTAGCCCCTTTGTTTATTTAATGTAATTCCTCATAGAGCAGTGTTCCTGTGGTAATGATAATGATAAATGAGCTGTAGCTTTCATGAACTGTCTATGATCACAATCAGCCAATACCTACGTCAGTGATGTCCCCGCATCATGAGGGAGTGTCTTGTTAGGGAAAAAAAAGGAGTGGTATGGAAGGTGTACCTACAGCACATGTGCATGAGCAGTAAACATCATTCATTTTGTCACTCATATCTTCCATATTTAAATTATTTATCAGATCTGAGGTTATCTACATACTTTCTGAATGATCATTGTTTATGTGGTACATATACCATATAAAACCCAAAAAAGTCTTCCAGTTTACTTTGTAAATAAATCCTAAATTTTCTGAAAGAGAAAGTGCTCTCAGATCTTTTATATTTAAACATACCAATAATTTTCCATAACTATAAGACTTACTTGTTGTCTCTGGTGAGATTCAACATTTCATGCTCGATTTTCAGAAGTAACATTCTATCCTTATGATTCTTGTTCAGTGTTTCCCTTATGAACTGCTGCAAATCCACGCCAGTGCTGTCTGTATACTCGTTGCTGCTGCCTGCAACACATTATTTGAAACATTTATCATATACCTAAAACAAATAACTAATATTCAGCAAGAAATATAAGTGGAGACCTAGGGAACAGCCGTGAGACAAGGTGTTGGACATTAGAGACCAGATCTGACACACCCCAGGTCATGAACTCGACTTCAGAAGACGGCCAGGCCGGGCGCGGACGGCGGAGGGAACACCGGCCACCAGAGAGGGACAATGTAGCCGCGTCTGGCGGGCGCGGACCTCAGATGGAACACACGACGCGGCGCGGACCGATCAGGGAGCGCCCAGCACGCAACAGAAGTGGAAACCGCAGTAACAGTCATGAGATAGAGTACCTAACATCTCAGATCGGGTCTGACACACCTCAAATGACAACCACAACCGTTGAGGACGGCCAGAACCGGCGCCGACGGCAGTCGGAACATCCGCGACTGGAGGGGTCCGTTGAAGCCGAGTCTGGCGGGCGCGGACCACAGATGGAACACTCGACTCGGCGCGGACCGATTAGGGAACGCCCCGCTCCTCCCAGGCATAAATACTGGACTCGATCGACCCAAGGACCAGTCTCAGGTAGCACCTGAAGAAGACAGCGAGGCACGCTGTAGAAATATCGTGCGAGAACGACGCGTACATCCGGCTGGATTCCCGAATATCCAAGATGTCAACTAATATATAGTTACAGTATGAAAAAAGCAGAACATCAATAAAAAAAATGGTTCTGGTTGCACAGCCTGTACTATATTATATGCACTAACCTCTCTGTGGAGGGACAAAACGTCTGAAACAGTCCATAGTGAAAGAGATTTGCAGTTGTCAATCACCGTAAATAAATATAACGTATTGCACATACAGAAGCAAAGAGGTCCATTAAAGTTCGACTGGCGATAAACCACTGGAAACAGTAACAACCGTAAAATACCTAGGAGTAACTGCATACATGTCCGAAGGAACATTGCATCGTTCTACTGCACTGCAATATCATATCTTAAGAGAAAGATTGGCGGAGCTTTGGCGGTTTGAAACGGGATAGATTCCGTGAAAGCCGACTTATTCCATAGCTCGTTTCATCCTAACCAGGACGCACAAAACGTCAAACGTAGTTTTCCCAACATTCAGGTTGCTCTAAGAATGTTCTTGCCACCCTTTTGGTAGCAAACAACGATGGGAAAACGTTATTTTCAAAACTGATCAAACACGGGTTTTGAAGCTCATTGTCAGAAGACAGGCTGAACGTTTTGGTATCATTCGGTACCGGTATGAACTGTAGCCACAAATCAGTTAGTCATTATGATCATTTGAAACTTTTATTTTAAGGCTGATAATCTTGGAAAATATTTCGTTTGCATTTGACATAGGTAAAAGTCTAACATAGGTAAAAGTCTAACGTAGGTAAAAGTCTAACTGCCCTTCCACTTTTTCTCTCACTATTCTTTCCCGTATCCTCTCCATTATTTTTGCTACTTAGGATATGAGTGTGATCCCTCGATAGTTATCACATACTTTACTGTCACCCGTTTTGAAAACTGGGATTATTATTCCCTTTCTCCATTCTTCAGGTACACAGTTTTGGGCCCAAATGCATCTTATTGGTCTGTATAGCCACTGTAGCCCAACTGGTCCAGTTGCCTTTATCATCTCCACAGTAATTTCATCTATCCCAGGAGCCTTTCCTTTTTTCATTTTTCTCAGAGCTAGTTCCACTTCTAACATGGTTATGTCCTCCTCTTCTTCCAGACTCTTGCTCCCCTGCCATACTTCTATTCCCTTTCCATTGTAGTTCTTCACATTTAGTAATTTATTAGAGTACTCTTTCCATCTTTTCCTTATCTCCTCTGGTTGCATTAATAGTTCTCTGCTTTCCCCTTTCACTAGCTTTCTGTATGTTTTTACCTTCCTCATACTCTTTGTAATTCCATATGTCATCCTCTTACCACTAGTAACATATTTTTCCAACTCTCAGGTGAATTTCTGCCAGCTTTTCCTCTTTTTTCTGGTACCATTTTTTACACTTACTTTTACTGTCCTGTTATTTGCTTTTACTTTCCGCTGTTCAGTCTCTGTTCCATTCATGACAGGCTTTCTTCTTTTACTGCCTCCTTCACCCTTTCATTCCACCATGGTGTCTCCTTTTCCATTACCCTTCCAGACACTCTGCCACAGATCTTCTCAGCAGAGCTTCCAAACGCTTCTATGAACTTACCCTAATCCTCTTTTGTCCAATAGTAGATTATATTCTTCCTTGATGGCAACTGTTTTCACTAAATACTCCAATTTACGATTTTTGATCTCCACTTGTTCCATTCCAGTTTTCTTTTGCGTAGACACAACAGCCTAACTGCACATAAAGGAGTAATTTCTGTAATATCGAATGTTATATGTCTGTTTGATACGTTGCTAAAAGGCCTATGGAATAATATTATTCGTGGGATCAACGTTACCTTGGAAATATTTGTATTAGTGTTGCAACAATGCCTTTTAACTTCGCTTCTCTAACCTGTAGCCAGCAAAACAGAAAGCTGTCTACACTAGAGTAGCGCTAGTTGCCACATCTGTAATCACAATGCTGCTGCCAGCTCTGGAATATTGTCGGCACAGCAAAATGTGGGGGTCACACAGTCGCAATGGTGCCTTGGATTACAAACGTCTGAGACCCGCACTGCGCCGTTTCTTTGCCCTCTGATTCATTTCCTGTCGTAACAGCGGTGGGAAGAGCAACAATAAATACCACCAATTCCAGCTATGCGTTGTCTGTTACCCGCTGCAGCCACCTTTGAAAGGTACTCCACTATAGTCATAGACCAGATGTGGATCATCCAACACACTACTGCTACACTATGTGATCAAAAGTATACGGACACACCCAAAACATACGTTTTTCATATTAGGTGCATTTTGCTGCCACCTTCTGCCAGGTATTCCATATCAGCGACCTCAGTAGTCATTACGCATCGTGAGAGAATGGGGCGCTCCGCAGAACTCACGGACTTCGAATGTGGTCAGGTGATTGGGTGTCACTTGTGTCATACGTCTGTGCGCGAGATTTCCACACTCCTAAACATCCATAGGTCCACTGTTTCCGATGTGACAGTGAAGTGGAAACGTGAAGGGACACTTACATCACAAAAGCGTACAGGCTGACCTCTTCTGTTGACTGACAGAGACCACCGACAGTTGAAGAGGGTCGTAATGTGTAATAGGCAGACATCTATCCAGACCATCACACAGGAATTCCAGGCAGCATCAGGATCCACTGCAAGTACTGTGACAGTTAGACGGGAGGCGAGAAAACTTGGATTTCATGGTCGAGTGGCTGTTCATAAGCCACACATCACCCCAGGAAATGCCAAAAGTGGTAAGGTGTAAGAAGCGAAAAAATTGAACGATTGAACAGTAGAAAAACGTTGTGCGAGTGACGAATCACGGTACATAATGTGGCAATCCGATGGCTGGGTGTTGGTATGGCGAATGCCCGATGATCCGTCATCTACCAGCGTGTGTAGTGCCAACAATAAAATTCGGAGGCGGTGGTGTTATGGTGTGGTCGTGATTTCTTGGAGAGAGCTTGCACCCCTTGTTGTTTTGCGTGGCACTATCACAATACAGGCCTACATTAATGTTTTAAGCACCTTCTTGTTTCCTACTGTTGAAGAGCAATTCTGGGATGGGGATTACATCTTTCAACACGATCGAGCACCTGTTCATAATGGACGGCCTGTGGCGGAGTGGTTACACGACAGTAACATCCCTGTAATGGACTAGCCTGCACAGAGTCCTGACTTGAATCCTATAGAACACCTTTGAGATGTTTCGGAGGGCCGACTTCGTGCCAGGACTCACCGACCGACATCGATAACTCTACTCAGTGCTGCACTCCGTGAAGAATGCCATTCTCCAAGAAACCTTCGAGCACCTGACTGAACATATGCCTGCGAGAGTGGAAGTTGTCATCAAGGCTAAGGGTGGGCCAACACCATATTGAATTCCAGCATTACCAATGGAGGGCGCCACGAACTTGTAAGTTATTTTCAGCCAGGTGTCTGGATACATTTGATCACATAGTGTAGATGCCACCTCCGCTAGCTGTTGGTCTGCTGGTTGTGGTTAGTCCTGATGCCACCAGGAGGTGAGCTGGTGCCTTCCAGCTGGGGGCTGCTGACTTCAGGGCACCTACTGCTGGTTATGGTTCCAACCTGGCCCGACTTACTTCTGAGCTGCCTCCTGCCTGCAGGTATGCACTCAACTACTGCAGGCTTGCATCTGCCGGCTACTGTCGCTGCATCCTACGCTTAGGTCCTCGGTTTGCCTTCGTGCTTGGGTGTTCCCTGCGCTGAGTGACACTTCTGTACCACACGGTGTGACTGACTTGCTACAGAGCTCAAACTCGCTGCGTTTTCCCTTCGTGCCTGGGCCGGACATGGCACTACACTCGCCAATGAACTGACAACGTAACTTCGTCACTGCTGCTGCCTGTATGGTTTAACGACTTTGGGCACTGGCCGTCATGCTGAGCTAAGCACACACCACTGTCCAGGACCAGCCTGTGTCTGTGGGTGCTGACTGCAGTAAGCTGACATTTCGACTGCTCTAAAATATGCAATGACTAAATGAATTAGCGTCTTTTCACTGTATCTATGACTTTACATTGATTTCCCCCCTGGCTCTTCGTGACTGCCGCTCTGTCAAACACCTGCACCACCACTGCGACCTGCAACGAAGTTATTAACGTGCAAGCCATCAAGACACTCGTTACAACTAGTGTCAGAAGTGGCCACTGGATTCGAGAAGCATCGTGGGTCAACGCACACCCCATCAGCAGAGTGAGATGAGTGAAGAAGAAACTAACTTTTCGTGTTTATAGTCTCTGTGAGTGCGATGGCTGGTCATTACCTGGATTGGTGTATGTATTTTAGGATCTAATTCATAGGGTCCAGACTTGACTCAATTTGAAGGACATGTAAGGGAATAATAAGCTGATGAGCTTCCAGTGACGTGCACACCATGTAACTTATTAAGTGAAAATGCACGCTGTACAGAATCGCTCCATTTGTTGCACATAGTGCTAGACAGTGTGCATGGGTCACGATCAGGAGCAGGGACTCGACAATGTTTCGATAGTGTTACAGTCAGTTGTATTTATGTTGTTTCTCTTGTTTTCTTATGTATTAGACAAGGGCTTCATAATGAATAATCCAAAAACACAGGAAGTTACCACTCTGGTAGTGGTGCAGTCTTTACTGGAGCAGGTAGCTCAGTTGAGAGCAGATGATACAGAGCTGCATAAGCAGTTGTATGCTGTAAGAGAGGGCATGGCTTCGTCCAGTCTGATTGTTCTCACCTTAGATTCTAGCCGATTTCATCGTTTTTCATGTAACTATGAGGGATGGCGTGCTAATGTTTATAAATAATCTGTGAAGCTGGGATTTTGTACAGATGAACAGTTGTTGCAGATGATCAAGCTGCGCTTGACAGGAGACGCGAGAAATTATGTCATCTACCATGTGGACCTAAGGAATGTTCAAGCGCTTGATGAACTCAGGAAAGGTCTGACATAGCGCTGTAAGAGGTAAAACAGCTACAGATACTATCGTGAAAAGTTAAATGGGATGTTACAGAAGCAAAACGAATCTGTTGGGAATTTTCTAGATAGGTTGTAGAAGATCAGTGTGGAAACCTATCAATTGATGGATACTGACATAACAAATAGGATCTTTCTGGAGGAAGCGAAAGAAACGGCGTTGGATGCATTTCTAAGGTGACTGCCACATAATGTATCAAGAAAGATACTGGCAGAATTTCCAAAGGACTTAGCTGACGTCATAGGTATAGCTATGGCACTGGAGGAAACGAATATGGTAACAATAGACCGGAGATAGATGAAATATCCTCTCTACTGACGTGAAGTGCTATTGGTGTGGTTTTTTAGGTACCTTATGAAGAGAGTGTCTATAACCATAATGTAAGAGATGTGGTAAAGTGAGTCCCTGAGAGTGGAAATGTAGGAGTAGACGGCACAGTGGGAAAGGGTGTAATGTAAATAATCAACCATTAGCACTTAATCACATTTGTGAGTACTTCTCATGTAACTACAGACGTGAAGTCCCGTGGACCGCGTTCGGGAGGCAGGAAAAATACGTAAATACCACCATCTAGCGCTACTGTTTGCATTTAGCAACACATATGTATTCTTCAGATATACATAAATGGTAACGTACGCACAAAATATTGTTTCAGTGCTGTGGAAAAGACCCATTCATATTGCACTCGAAATTCTCATGGAAATTTACGGTGATGGACACATATCGAAATATTTAAGTGTGGTCCCTTACTTGAAACTTAGTAGTTGCAGGTTAACGTTGAACAGGTACCATCAGTGTTAAAATTAATGAGTATTCTCGGCAGTGAATTACACAGAAAAAATCTGCACTACTGAAAGCGGCCACATATCGCGTCACCCTACACGCACAGCGAGACACGTTACTTGAGCATTCCAGACAAATTGGGACCTTGCACTTGCAACACATATAGCCTGTCTTCCTCTTCTTCTTTGGTGGACAAATTGGACATGTCTTCCTTCCATCCCCAGGTAGTTTTTCCTCCTTTTCGAGGTCTTCATGGGACCTTGCACTTGCAACACATATAGCCTGTCTTCCTCTTCTTCTTTGGTGGACAAATTGGACATGTCTCCCTTCCATCACCCGGTAGTTTTTCCTCCTTTTAGAGGTCTTCATGGAGGCGTACCTCAACTCCTAGAACTCGACCAATAAAAACATTTCGCTTCTCGTGGAAGGCGTTTGTTCATTATTCTTTCGCGCATTGAAGGTTGGATCAGTTATTTCGCCAGAGCTTTCATGAAGATCATCCTGGTAAGTAGAGTTCTTTCTTGAATGTCTGATGAACAGTATATGCACTCATAACACTCATATCAAGAATACGGGAAAACACAGCCAGGGGTCAGCGTTGTGTACGGTGGCTTAAACAATATTTAGCACTCTTTTCATCTCCAGTATCTACACCACTCCCTGTGTTATCATAGTGGAATATAATTACAGGCTTTCACTTAGCACCTAATCTTCTACGGAAAGATGCATGGTTGACGTAATAATTACTGCTTTTCCTTTCTTAGGCACGTGGGTAATCAGCGTGGTGTGTTGGGTAAATGCGTACAGCGTTGTTCCAAATTCATGTCCATGGGAAGGTATGAAAGATGCTTTAGATGGAATATATATTTTTGACTTACAGCGTCCTCTAAAGCTGATTAACATTTCATGAACTGTAGCATTAACTCAAAGACTATAGGATCGCTGCGAGTTTTTATGGAATTAATGTAGAATGATCGTTATAGCAACTGCTGGATCAGAAATCTTATGTAACTCCTTGTCATCAGGGTTTTCAAATCTAAGGCAGTTGAGAACTACAGCAAATCTTGCTGATGACATATTGATACGGAAAATATCACAGCCAGTCCCATCAATACAAAAGAGCGAACGATGTCTTCGTTATTCGATTGGAATACAGCAGTGTAGATGAGAAGCCCGATGAAACTCTTCATTTCACATATTGCACAAAGTCTGACTTCTGTTCTCTCAATATTTGTGTATTTTCTCGGATTTTTTTCAAGTTTTTCATTTATCCGCTAGCTGGACTGCTGGTAGCACTTCGGAACTCACGTGTGACTCCTTTCGCTGATTTCGAACGATTTTTTTACTACCACGCTCTTCAATGATCGACAGGCCCTGTCCGTAGCCAGCCGTTGTGGCCGAGTGGTTCTAGGCGCTTCATTCTGGAACCGCGCTGCTGCTACGGTCGCAGGTTCGAATCCTGCCTCCGGCAGGTTAGTTAGGTTTAAGTAGTTGTAAGTCTAGGGCACTGATGACCTCAGATGTTAAGTCCCATAATGCTCAGAACCATTTGAACCATTTTGAAGCCCTATCCATCAGTACACGAGGTCATCTTGGCCTTTGTTTAGCTGCGGTTATTCTTTCACAATCCATCACCAACAGTCGACTTGGGCAGCATAAGAAGGAATGAAATTAAAAGGTATGTGCTGAGATTCGATCAGGATAGAGCCAGTGAAAAATGTCGATAGTTCCCAACCGCAAGGTTGGACGAGTAGTACATCTTCGAGTAGTAAGAACTTTGACAGCTAACAGAGCTAGGTGCACGCGGTAAAAGTTTGAGTAGTGGTGAGGAGATGCGCAGAGACAGCAGACGTGTTTCGAGTCGGAGCTTGATGCCTGCAGGAGGCAGCCGGGTCGTGACAGCATCAAAGTAAGAATTGGAGTTACACACATAATAAGCTATATATTGAGCGAAACTTGGCACATACCTGGGGAAACTAGAAAGAATAATTAATAAAATAGGTTTTCTTTGGTTAAATAATGTCTTCAAGCTAGATAGAAATCTCATTGTTGATTCAATAAGCGTTTTGTGAAACTTTCTCGTAAATCCATGCTATAGAAGTTTTTTTTTGTTTTTCACATGTCCCTTAAAAGTTTGAACAATAAATATTTTTTAGATAAAATTAGAGTTTCATCTCACACCTTATGTCGTTCTCTGCATCCTGTGCTTGCATTGAACCAAAAGGTACATTAAAGTAAAGTTCACACGAGTAAGGCTAATAATTTCATTTATCAGAGTAAAATAATCTATATGCCATTGCACAGTTGGCAAATTATTCAGATCAGAACAGAATTTTTATTAAGTAACAAACAGGGCCAAAATGAGTAAAGTTATCTAGAATGACAATTTTATGCCATTGCACTACGGCTGAGTTAAATATATGTTTTATTATCGGCTAAACGGGAAGGAGTGCACGAGCTAAGTCCACAGACGCAGTCAGATGCAGGTTGGTGACTTTCATTTATTTTTACCACTAAACTTTCATGCAGTCAGATGTGTATTTTGAGTATTAATTTTCCAACAATATTTTCATGCAGTCAGATAAAGTTCAGTTCAGTTAAATACGCAGTCAGACGCAAGTTTTATTAAAGACTAAAGCAGTCACATGCAGTTCAGTCTAGTTTAAATAGAGAATTTTTATTAACAACACTTTCAAAATGTCCGTGATGGATTTATTACTCAGATGACACGCACGTTGGAAGTTACTGAGCTCTTCTGACAGAACCACTTTGCTGTTACTGCTTCTCTACTGACAACACAGTACTGCCCGCCTCCTTTTATATTGGCGTGTACGCCTCTCGTGACATCTAGCGGTCAATTCGGCATTACCCGGAGATGTCCGGCTACCGACCAGACAGTGGATGTGGGTGTCTTACCTCTGGAGAGCGAGGGCGAGGAGCCGTCGTTGCTGCCCTGGCGGCGCACCTTGTGCCTGGAGGCGGGGCGCGCCACGCTGAGGCTGGCCTGCTGCGCGGGCAGGTCGGCGGCCTCCTGCTGCCCCTCCGGCGTCGCGGCGGCCGCCGATTCGCTCTCCCCCGCCGCTTCTGCCTCTACCTGCGGCTGCGGCTGCGGCTCAGCGCCCGCCTCCTCCTGCCCCTCCTCCTCCTCCTCCTCCTCCTCTTCTTCTTCTTCTCCTTCTCCTTCGTGCTGTGCATCAGGATCTGGAGGCGGCGACGCCTCTTCTCGGAGTGCGTGACTTCGGACCAGCAGCTTGACTTTCGAATTTGCCTGCAAGCATAGGCCGTACACACAACGTAAACATACGTACTGAAATTTCATTTTTATTACGCACTGTAATTAATTTAGTAATACGTAGAGTTGTAAAACCACCGTAGGCTACTGTAGACTTTAAGACACGAAGACACACTGTCTGCGAGCGGGCATTGATTAAAATCGACGGGGAAAGTTGAAAATGTGTGCCAGCCCAGGATTAGGACTTGGGTCTCCTGCTTACTAGGCAGATGCTCTGATCACTAAGACATCCAAATACAGTGGTCTCTGCAACTGAACAGACTGTCCTGGAACGCCTCCCGTTAGACCCAAATTCTTAACTTATCCAAACACTACTAATGTAGTGCCCTTGCCCATTACCGAGCGAGGTGGCGCAGTGGTTAGCACACTGGACTCGCATTCGGGAGGACGACGGTTCAATCCCGTCTCCGGCCATCCTGATTTAGGTTTTCCGTGATTTCCCTAAATCGCTTCAAGCAAATGCCGGGATGGTTCCTTTGAAAGGGCACGGCCGATTTCCTTCCCCATCCTTCCCTCACCCGAGCTTGCGCTCCGTCTCTAATGACCTCGTTGTCGACGGGACGTTAAACACTAATCTCCTCCTCCTCCTTGCCCATTATCCTTATTACTCGCGGCATTTTGCTGATTCCCATAATACGTGGAGCCTAGGTCTGCATCTGCACTGAATGCACCAAACTATATACATGTAGATATGCGGTATCTGTTCTTTCAGACATGACTGAGGAAACGGAAACCAAATGGCTCTGAGCACTATGGGACTTAACATCTATGGTCATCAGTCCCCTAGAACTTAGAACTACTTAAACCTAACTAACCTAAGGACACCACACAACACCTAGCCATCACGAGGCAGAGAAAATCCCTGACCCCGCCGGGAATCGAACCTGGGAACCCGGGCGTGGGAAGCGAGAACACTACCGCACGACCACGAGATGCGGGCACGGAAACCATATATAAGGTGAACATTAATAAAACAGACAAACTGCATAGATGGATTCCTGACTGGAAATGGAAGAAAGAACTTCGTATGAACACATATCCGGAAATGTATTGTTGCCATGGTAGATGCCGCTGACGAAAGACAGTTCCTCTGACCACGCGCAGTGTGTTCCTTGTGTGCTGCAGTCTGTGTGATTGACGCAGCGTACTGTAAGCAGGAGAATGGTCCGGTTTTCATGTCAGGAAGAAGCCGAGATGGTGTTTATGTATGGTCAAGCTGATGGAAACAGTCGAGAGGCAGCACGGCTATGCCAAAACAAGTATCCTCTCATACACCAACCACATCACACAACATTTCGAGCCCTTTTTGGGATTTTATGTGATCATCTTCACCTTTCAGACAGGTGAACGTGCAGGGACGGGGCGGACTGGGTGTGAACCACATTTGGAGGACTGGGTTCTAATGGATATTGAGACAAATTCTAGGACGTGCTTAAGGAAAGTAGCCCACCAACATGGTGTGTGCTAAAGTACAATTACGTGTATTTTGCTTGACAACCGCTACTATCCTTATCACCTGCATTCCCATAGAGGCCACTTTGAACATCTGTTATGATGCAGATGCAATGCGCCTCTGTACTGTTACCCATGTGGATAAGATGCCTGTCATCTCGACTGCTGGTGATACGAGGCCTTTGGGATCCAGCACGGCGTTACATATTACCCTCCTGAACCCACCGATTCCATATTCTGCTAACAGTCATTGGATCTCGACCAACGCGAGCAGCAATGTCGCGATACGATAAACCGCAATCGCGATAGGCTACAATCCGGCATTTATCATAGTCGGAAACGTGATGGTACGCATTTCTCCTCCTTACACGAGGCATCACAACAACGTTTAGCCAGGCAACGCCGGTCAACTGCTGTTTGTCTATGAGAAATCGGTTGGAAACTTTCCCCATGTTAGTATGTTTTAGGTGTCGCCACCAGCACCAACCTTGTGTGAATGCTCTGAAAATTTAATCATTTGCATATAACAGCATCTTCTTCCTGTCGGTTAAATTTCGCGTTTGTAGCACGTCATCTTCGTGGTGTAGCAATTTTAATGGCCAGTAGTGTAAAAGCGCAGATGTTATCTGATTAACTAATTTTTATTACTTACGAAATGTAATTTATGTTTTGTAAGGATATAGAATACACAGTGGATTAACACTTAATGATGTGCGAAAACAAACACAAGCAGAGTAGTCGTCAGCACGCAGTTTCTCTCTTACACATTCGTTTGTTTTTTTCCCTACCAATGCTACAAACAGTACCAGCAATCCTACCATTTACCAGGTTTAGGTAGTTCTAAAGTTCTAGAGGACTGATGATCTCAGATGTTAAGTCCCAAAATGCTCAAAGCCATTTGAGCCATTCACCAGGTCGCTTACGTATTTTACCAAAACGATTGAACCATAATTTAGATAGAGCGCAAATCTAGTAGTACGATATGCAGCTTTTCTCTTCGTAAACTAATGCATGCGTAATGTAGATTTGAGTCGTAGACAGGGTAGGAATGATTACTGCAGATGTCACTCTTTTATATTTTGAAATGTATCATTCGGTAGTCAGTCTGAATTATAGAAGCCGAGCTGTGTCCAAGGTATTTCCCTTAAGCCACCCATTCACACACTGACTGGTTGGCCAAACCTCGCCCTGCCGAGCGGGTCTCCCCCGACACATTTGCCTTTGTGGTGTACGATTTTATAGCAGTTGGATCCAGAGTCTGGGTGCATTGACTCCATTGGTGCTCCACTACCTGCTAGCCCCGACGTCTACCTGCCACCCCACACTTCATCATTTTCCCTTCTTTTTAGGCATGTTGAAACCCGCCACGTGACTGGACACAGATAAGGGGCAGTTAGGACATGGGTTTCGAAATGTGCTGGGACCTGAACTGTTGTGAGGCAGTGGTCAGCTGCCGTGCCATCCCATCCATTCTGGTGGGCAGTAGGCGAGTGTCATTTGAGGGAATGAACTTTTAAGCAGACTGGGGGCCCACAGCTGATATTCACAGGCCGACAAATCAGCCAACCCCCCTCCCCCCCCTCCTCTAAAACCACTGAGTTGGTCGCCAACCTGTCTGATTATGTGTAGGCACACTGTGACTGCGTGGGGGGCACTACCTGCGGCCACTCATATGACAGCTTTCGCCACGATGAAACAGAAGGGAAAAGGACAGAGTATGAGGTGGCAGGTAGAGGCCGTTGCTAGCAGATAGCGTTGCGCCAGTGGAGCTGAAGTAACCAGACCCTGGACTGAATGAATAGCGTGTGACGAGGGCTTCCTGTCGGTTAGACCGTTCGCCTGGTGCAAGTCTTTCGATTTGACGCCACTTCGGCGACTTGGGCGTCGATGGGGATGAAATGATGATGATTAGGACAACACAACACCCAGTCCCTGAGTGGAGAAAAATCTCCGACCCAGCCGGGAATCGAACCCGGGCCCTTTGGATTGAGAGTCCGTCGCGCTGACCACTCAGCTACTGGGTGCGGACACCCTGGACTCAACCGCTATAAAATCGTGCACCACAAAGGTGAAAGTGTTGGGGAAGACTAGCTCAGCAGGGAGGGTTGGCCAACCAGTCGGCCTGTGAATGGGCAGCTTTATAGTGAAAATTACGTCTACCAGGCTATGGCATTTTTCAGTGGCATATCTTGTGATTAAAAGCGACACAGACAAGGTGGACGGGGATGACTGGACGTTGGGCTGTGAACAGTGAGTGCCTCTGGCCGGGCCAGCATGATAAGATCAGTTCCTTACGTGGGAAATGCATAATGCCACTGATAATGGACAACTTTGTAGTCTGCCGACGCCTTGCTGGCGCTGATATTTAGAAACAGGCCATGTGGAGTTTTGACACGGACACCAGACCACATTCTCTTTGCTCAATGTTTGCAAACTTTAGAAACAGAGTTCCGCCATTCCTTGAAACTCTCAACTTTCTGAAGCAGCGGTATTTTTGTCAGACGTGGACTCCAATCGGCTGAGGTTGAGACAGTCCTTCAAACTGGTGTAATTTTGGTGGTACTGTGAGCGATGTTATGCCAGAAGGAAAGTTTTAGCCTCATTCACGATTCAGGAATCTCAATTCTAGATTCAAGACTGTCACTAAAATTTCAGTTTTGGGATTTGACAGTAGATATTCAAGATTCATCGTCTGGGTTAGCTATTCGGGCTTGAAGATTAGTGTGGCTTACACGCCCGACATTTGAGATATGCGCGACAGCCTTCTGCAGTCCATCACCTGCTGCAGCGCCAGTTCACGATCCAGCTCCACGTATTGAGTGTAAGTTCACACAGCAGTGAGGTGAGTCAGTAGCACTGACTTGGGAATATGCACGTTTCTATGCTTCATATAACTAGGGTCTTATATCGATCACGTATTGTGAGTTGATACCCTGGCCAAAACTTAGCTATTAGATCGTAATGCATGTTTAACCCTTTCACTTTTCGGAATAGATGCAATCATCGTGACCAACGTGACACCACATTTGCTATTCAATTAGGTACACAGCGATTTTATTACCACAGTTTGTCCCATTCCTCCGTGGAGTATCATTTCCTACCCAATATCGGAAGGAACTAATTTGCGCGGTCTCAGATTCCGTCGTGCACTCACCTCCAATTTGTGAGATAATCAGATTTGTAATTTCATGTCCAATGTTGTTTGACATCGGTCAAATTTTGTCAATAAATCATGATTTTAATTCAGTAGATGAACGTAACCCCTCCTTGCACCTACACTTATTTATTTAATAAGAGACCTATAGCTACGTTTCATTTGTCAGGTCCACCCCCCTGTTCTGTTTCCTTGTGCATATCTCATTTCATACATCTGAATTGTAGTGGGACGATCTGAATATCAAGAGGGGATGTCCGATACAGATCACTGATTTATTACGTACAAGTATTCCCATAGCCCCATTGGTGTCTTGCAATATTACTGGACCTGTCATACGAGGGTAAATTGGAGTTAGATGGCCAACCGTCATATTCTCGTGAAGATACGCCTAAAATCGCTGCATCTCCAAGCACACTACATACATGGGTTATACAAAATATGGAAACGTCGCGATACGTGTGTGATTGAACATAAATTCAGATTCTAGCCAAGCTGGCAGGTTGCGCTGTTATATTTGACCACGAACGGCACAAAGGCACCGGCGCAATGTCAGTCTTTGCCAGAACAATGCTCTGTGTAGTTATGGGTGCATTATGTTGGAATTAATAAATTCGAACGTGGGAAAATATTTGGTGCTCGTTTGGAGGATGCTCTCATAACAGAGCCCAAGCTCTTGGTGTTTCAAAGGGTACCGTATCGAAGGTTTATAATGCATACAAGGAAAATGGAAAAACATCATCCACCAATGTAAGACCTTAACTTTTCTGGGCGAAATGAATGTTTAAATAACTTACGGGTTTGCTGCCGGCCGATGCCGTCGACCGCCGCCGATATTTCGACAGGTGCACCCCCTGCCATTATCAAGGTACAACTGGAAGGAGGAAACAATGTGCAAGGGAATTTAATACCTCGGTTCACAGAGGAGAAACAAGGAAGATACCACACACAGAACAAGTAACAGCAGAGTCAACACACAACCAGAGGTAACCGACATCAGAAATATCGATAGTGACTATTAATTAACAGGTGAGGTAGCATTAATTCTGTCCCTCTGTTTTCTGATAAGGAGAGAGAGCCGGATACCAAGCTCTCATCAAAAAACAGAGGGACAGAGTTAGTGCTACCTCACCTGTTAATTAATAGTCACTATCGATATTTCTGATGTTGGTTACCTCTAGTTGTGTGTTGACTCTGCTGTTACTTGTTCTGTGTGTGGTATCTTTCTTGTTTCTCCTCTGTGAACCGAGGTATTAAATTCCCTTGCACATTGTTTCCTCCTTGCAGTTGTGCCTTGAGAATGGCAGGGTGTGCTACTGTCGAAATATCGGCGGTGGTCGACGACGTTACCCGGCAGAAACCCATAAGTTATTTGATCATCCACCAAGTCACAGCGCGGACGAAAGTGTGTGTTTAGTGATCTTGGCGGACGGTCATTGGACAGGATTATGACGGAAAATAGGCGGATGACAGCTACAAAAGTAACTTCAGAACTGAATGTCGTACTCGTAACCCCTATCGGTGATAAAACAACACAAAGGGAGTTCCTGAAGTAGGGAATTGCAGGGCGAACTGGAATTCCAAACCAGTCATCAGTGTTGCAACCGCCCGTAAGAGAAAAACGTGCTACTGGAGGCATAAAGCCTGGGCTGTGCAGCAATGGAAGAAAGTCATTAGGTTGGATGAGTCTTGTTTCACACTGTTTCAAATTCCTGGCCGAGTTTACGTCACAAGGGTAAAACAGGGCGTGGGGGGGGGGGGGGGGGGGGGGGGGGGGAGGTATGGTGAGGATCTGGTTAGCCATATAGTGGTAGTCCATTGTCCCCATGGTTATTCTGAAACGACTCAATCCTGCCAAGTGCTGTATTAATATTTCATCTGGTCAGGTCCATTCCGCGATATAATATTTGGGCCCCAATGGTGATACTGTGTACGAAGACGACAGGGCGGCTGTTGACACACCTCGTACCATCCAGGACTGGTATTGTGCGCTCGAGGATCAACTGTAGCATCTCCCTTGACCACCACAGTCACCACATCTCAGCATTATTCAATCTTTGTTTTCTACTTTGAAGAGAACGTTGCGTAATCGCTATCCACCGCCATCATCATTATCTGAATATGCCACGATTTTACCTTAAGAATAATATGAGATTTCACTGAAAACCATGCAGAACCTGTATTTATCAATTCCGAGATGTCTGGAAGCTGTTTTCAATTCAAACACGATATTAGGCATTATAATGTGTTTTTTTGGTGTTTCCATATTTTTGTCTATCCCCTGTATCTTGCCCTGAACAGAGGTGAACAAAAGTCTAAATGATAGTTATCAAAGTAGGCTTTGGTCAGACTATGGCGGAGCATAGTCAGGTCGGAGACAAGCGCTCTACAAAACGTTAAAATTTCTGGTTTCTTATAAATAATCCTTTCTTAATCAGTATCGCAAAATTTACTTACATTAATGATAACTAGTTTCGGCTAAACCAACCCGCCAGGGTAGCCGAGAGCGCTAAAGCCCTGCTTCCTGGACTCGCGTAGGCGCGCCAGCCCTGGATCAAATCCGCCCGGCGGATTAACGACGAGGGATGGTGTGCCGGCCAGCCTGAATGTGGTTTTTAGGCGGTTTTCCACATCCCGCTGGGTGAATACCGGGCTGGTCCCCACGTTCCGCCTCAGTTACACGACTCGCAGCTATCTGAACACGTTCGCACTATTCCATTAATTACACTCGACGCAGACAGTAGGGGTACATTAATTCCATCCTGGTGGGTACGGGGTGGCGGCAGGAAGGGCATCCAGCCACCCCTCTCCACTAACCTTGCCAAATCCGTTCCTAACAATGCCGACCCTGCGTCAGCGCGGGACATGGCACCAGTGAAAGAAAGAAAGTTTCGGCTAAACCAGCTAGCCACTGTCAAATCTGAAACTTGGTAGAAAATTGCACATGAGGGAGAGTAGTGACACGTTTTGACATAGGTTACGCGAAGTTAATAAATAGCAAATATGACAAACATTGCTGTCTAATCACCATGCCCACAGCAGACACATTGTCATCAATAAATTACATATTTGTGTGCCTAACAGCATTCATAGCCCAACCTTTTAGCAATTGTATGGCTCAATGAGCTTTAATATAAATGTCACCTAAAAATATCCAAATCAAACAGAAAATGTAACGTGATGTTTCATTATGCCATTGAAAGGTTGAAACCATGTATTTCTTACCCAAATGTGTGATATCTTTGTATATAAAATATCCAAATCAAACAGAAAATGTAACGTGATGTTTCATTATGCCATTGAAAGGTTGAAACCATATATTTCTTACCCAAATGTGTGACATCTTTGTATATGTAGCACCAGTAATAACAGCGTAATATGACCATGTCAGAACAGGCAGAACAAATGTTACAGTGAATTGCTTTCACGGCATGCACTTGCTGGCTGGGCTACTAGAGGCGTGGTGGCTGAGTTCCGTAGGAGGTTGCAGCTGTCATTTTAGATAACCAACTCGTGGTCAGGATAACCCTCATTTATGTCGGTTTTGTTCTCACGGGTGCTGGCGTTGCGCTTTATTGTATGTGTAGCTTTTGTCGGCGTCGATAACGCTGACTGCCGAGGCACGTGCTCTTCAGGGATGCATTGTATTGAAGAGTCTGCAACAAGATTCGTAGGAGGCTGCTTTGGGGCCTGCGGTCGCTTTAGGTGGAGAGGTTTCTGTTTTCTAACCAGCAGACGTTTGAAAAAGTGATGTGGAGAGTTCTCTGGAATTTCGTTGATGTTCCAGAGGGTTCAGTCTCTCCGAGAAATACAGATTGCACGAAACGTCTTGTTCTTGTCTTTTGTCTACCTGTGACTGTTTTCCGCAGACTGGAGACAATATATTAATGCCACCAGAAGAATCTCGTTGTGGACCACCTGTGGCAGGCCTCTATCCCTGCCTACAGTCAGGAGAGGGAGGGATGAGGGGCGGAAGGTAGGGGAGGGAGTCGGACTACCTCCAAGTTTGTTAGTCCATGAGCGCTCCTCTAAGACACAGTTGCAGTTGCTGACCCTTTGTAATCTTCTGGGGTCGTTTTTTGCGGTAGTTGTGTTATTACGATGATTTTTTTCCCAATCCCCAGTACATGTATTCCATTATGACGCATTCATTACGAGTACTGGTTTTTTCACGACAATTTCGATGTGTAATTAGAAGAGTGATGCATTTGCCATCAGTTGCGGTAGTGTGTGTTGGCTTCAATTACGTGGGCTGCAGAGTGATAGTCGAGCAGGCATCTGTAGCGAACTTTGACGTCAAACACCAATAGATGCAGCTCTCAGCTGTACACTTACAGGTAATACTCTTATTAAATCCCTCTTTAACACAAGCTTCTCATCAGTTGAATATATTTCCCACCAGAAAATAAAAATAAAATAAGGCTAATACCTCACATCCAACCTTTTTCCCGCTAGCTTGTAGGCGTAGGGCAGAGCCTGAGGGCATCTGGCAGTAGTTTTGAGTCGTATTGTAAATTTTTTTCCAGCAGGATAACACCGTTCGTATGGACTTGTCAATTTTTGAACTGTATTGCTATTTTAGGCAGTGCTTATGTAGCGCTATACCTATAGTTATGTAATTAGGCCCAATATTTATGAGTAATTACGTAATTAGGGGATCATTACTTCAGTTTCCCAACCAAAATAAATAAAGATCAGCAACCTACATTTCCTCTCCCGCATCTGGGCTGTTTCCAGGGGTAGTGTGCTTTCCGCCCAGAAGGACCATGGTTTGAGTCCCAAGAAGGGAACCATCATTTTTAATTTCCCTTCATTTCCAGGGTAGGGGGTGGGGTGAGACGTCATCACAGTCCTGGGTCAAAGAAATTCACACCCAAATTCGAAATTCCCACCAAAATTTGAAATTCCCGCCAAGATTCGAAATTCCTGCCAATAGCGTTGTTGGGGGAGAGGGAGGGGGAAGTGGAGGGGGATGGGGGTGGGGCGGAGGCGACAACCCACGTGCCAGTTGAGGAAAACACATGTCATCTGGGAGTGGGTGTGGGGGCATGGTTGGGAGTGTAATTAATCTATCAATTTAATTAATTTGCATATCAATTTGATATTAAAATTGCACCCATGCCGCTACCTACCTACTACTGCCATAGTTTTCGAATTATTCAAAATATAAATTCAAATGCGTTTTCCTTGAATAACTCGAAAACGGTGGCCTCTCGCGCAAACGTAACCGAGTATAAAACTTAACTACATTAAATTTTCTGCAAAAATTTCATGTTTATTTTTTCTGTAGAAGTAACAATTTGCGTGTATCGAATGTCAGAATATGAAAATCTCATGTACAGTTTTCGAAGGCGTTGTGGGTTGCTTAAAATCCATCGGTTTGAAGGGTGTAACCAAAGTCCCTTTACGGACTTTGAGGACATTTTACTTACTCCAAAACAAGAAAAAATGTCTAGTAAACATGGGCTGTAAAACACATACCTTACAAGCTATGAGAACTTGTTCATTTTCACTACTATCAAACATCTCCTCTATTGAACAAGTGCTCATAGCTGTTACGATATGCTGTTTAAAGTCCACATTTACTCGCATTTTTTCTTCTTTTGATGTAGAGAAACTGTCCTCAAAATCTGTAAAGGGAATTTAGTTACAACCTGTATGTAAGAATGCCATAAGTATACTGAAAACATGGATCTGTCTTAACACCAATGTACTGGGTTGTTATAATTAAAGTGCAGCTACTCAGGGAGGTCCATTGTGGGCTGTAATTATTGCAGGGCAGCGATTCTTGAAAGATACGCTAATGCATTAGTGTGGAAACGATTTACGCCGGAAAAATGTTGGCTTTATTGTGGCCACCAGGCGCAAGTCTGGCACTGTACACAGTTTGTATGATACCAACGCTGCCATTTGACGAGCCATAACGTAAGCTAACAGTGTGGCTCTCGAGAAGAGAGACTGTGCGCTGTAAGTGCTTTATGTGAACGGTAGCAATTACAATGCTCCATTGCGAGAGTATCGCCGACTGAAGGGTCTGAGGAGAGGCAAGATGTCATTAAATGGTTTCAAAACGATGATATTGGAATTCGAAAACGCGAGTGGGCTCTTATCTCGGTGCAACTTTCTGAAGAGATTGTTGCTGCTGTAACTGACCATGAAGTACGTCACGTACATTGCCCATTCCGTGGTCAACAGTTCTGGAATATTTTAAGGTTTGTCCGCAGCTCGTGGTCGTGCGGTAGCGTTCTCGCTTCCCGCGCCCGGGTTCCAAGGATCGATTCCCGGCGGGGTCAGGGATTTTCTCTGCCTGGTGATGACTGGGTGTTCTGTGATGTCCTTAAGTTAGTTAGGTTTAAGTAGTTCTAAGTTCTGGGGGACTGATGCCTATAGATGTTAAGTCCCATAGTGCTCAGAGCCATTTGAACCATTTTTGTTTTGCGGTTTATTTTACCCTGGCACTCGTACAAGATCCACACAGCGCATCAACTGAAATCTCATAATACGAGACAGTGTTCTGAATTTGCTCTTCGGTTTGTGACACGGATCGAAGTTGGTGACATGTGGCAAGGCAATATCCCATGGAGTGGGACTGGTTTATAAGACCAAATATGTTGTTTCGACGATAACATGTCATTTAGGCTTTTTAGACATTTTGTAACATTTATACTTGCACTTGGTAATGGCCATCAAGCTGCAATTAAACCATGTAAAATAAATGACTAGTAATTTACAGTCTAATGGTGAAATTTCTTTCAAAAAGTTCTAGATGACTGTGTCCCCCCCCCCCCCCCCCCCCCCCACTGATACGCCGCTGTCTGTCCCCTCCCGGGACTGTCACCATTGAGGTTAGCTACAGCGCAAACTACAGTTTCGATATTAATGTCGATAGATATCGAATATTTTTACATGTCACGCCTTCTCGCGCCCTCCCCATCCCTCACGTCTACAGGTGTGGTAAGAGTTGAACCACGTTGTTCCACCCTACTGTCCATTACATATTTAACTGCTCAATTTACAAGTGGGATCTCCAAAGTCGAACAACCGAAAAAAAGAAAAGAATTGCTCCAACTAACCCTTCCAGCCGTCGTACAACGATGCTTGAAGTACATGCATACGTTCAGGGTTAAAGCGGTAGGCGTGGCAGAGAGTGGCCCTACAGCTTTGTGGGAAGTCGTGGTTCTGTTTGGTAAAGAAAAGAAATTCCACGTCATATGCCGTGAATGCAAGATATTCCCTGCTACTTGGCACGAAATGTCGAGAAAAAACCTCGTCTTGGATTCAAAGATATACGGTATATAGATTTTTAACATATTGCCAAAATTTGTCTTATGATCTTCATCGAATTCAAATCCAGTATAATAAGAGGAGGCACCCAAAAAATCGGAATTATTTTTTAAAAGCTATATATTTTCAAACTGTTTAGAAAACAACCTTATCCCCCTCAAAATACTCTCCACTACAACAAATACATTTGTCCCACCGGTGCTTCCCCTGATCGAAACATTTTCAGACATCTTTGGAAATGGCTGACACCTCCTCCCTCGTTTTTTTTCCTTTTCCTTGACTTCTTGAATGTTGTCAAATCGGTGTCCTTTCATGCTCCTTTTCATGTTGGAAATAAAAAAAAGTCCCACGTAGTCAGGTCAGGCAGGTAAGGTGGGGCAGGGGACCATGCCATTTTTAGCCAAAATCTGTTTAGTAATGTGTGTGCAGGTGCATTATTGTGGTGGAAGAACCAGTCTCCTGGCTGCCACAAATCGGGTCTTTCATGACGAATACTGTTGCGCACTCTTCTTAAAACTTCCAAATAAAAGGTATGATTGACCGTCTAACGTCATCTTTGGTGTACATTCATAGCTCTCGTAAAGGTAAGTGTTTGAGTAACAACAGTTAATTGAGGCAATATTACATCGCAAATACGTAAATTAATACCTACTGTAAGCTATCAATTGAAGTTTTCACATTTTTCGCGTATTTTCCGGAAAAAGAACACATTTCATAGGCTCGAATTTTGGACTAGGGTTTGTTTACGCTGTCGTATACTGTAACTTACGTGATTATTTCAGTAAAGTAAAGTTTGTGTTGTTAGTGTGTTCTTACACGCTATACATTTGATTCTCTAGTATGTAGCCGAAGTGAAAAGTTCCAAAATAAGTGAAAAGTTTATATAGTTTAGGCTCAGTGCTTTGTTTACCTTTTGTTTCGTCATGTAAGCAATAGAGGTTAAATCGTTTTTGTTTCTCCGGAATTTTTGAATTAGCATCCCAATTTTAAGCCTAAACTTTCTAAAAACTTTAATATATTAATTGAGTAGTCTAGAAAGTTATTGTTTTAACTCACACTAAAGCTAAATTTGTTTGTCATTAGCGAGAAGTGTATGACTTGCCATAGGATTGTTAGTTCCAGGGTGTGGTGTGAGAGTTGTTGCAGTTTCTTTCATGTGGGTGACTGCAGCGGCCTGGGAATTGGAGAAAGAAACATGGTCCACTGGTTGTGTAGGATTTGCTGTAGAGATAGGAAGATAGTGGAACAGAAGGTGACGATTGCTGCCCTTGACGCGGAAGTAGGTAAAGCGAAATAAGATCAGGAAAAGCTAAGGGGAGAGAAGGGAAAAGAGAGGTGGGAAGTGACAACAGGGCGTAGAAGAAATAAGAATAGGACATTCTCAGACAGTGTTGTTGTGAATGTGGAAAAAAGGTTTGATATGTTGTTACAGTTGGAAACTGTTGAGCCACAAGTAGATTTAGTAGACAGGACGCAACAAATTTTCAAAAAGTGTTGGAAAAGTAAGAAGCCAGAAAAAGTTGTGAAAAAGAAGGAAGTTTTGTTATTAGGTAGTTCACAAGGCAGAGGTGATGGTCAACTGTTGCAGGATGAACTAAGAATAGGTTACCAGGTGACAAGCTTTTTAAACCTACCGAAAGTCTGGGTCAGGCGATTGATGATATAGCTTCACTTTGCAAAGACTTCACAAAGGAAGACACCGTGATAATAGTGAGTGGGACGGGCAACAGCATAGATAGGAACCCTAGTTATTCAATTGAGTGACCTGCTATAGATAATTTCAGCAACGAGACGTACTGGTGTTGGGTTTGTCTGTTCTGAGGCGCCATGACCGGTCCCATTTAAATTCTTCTGGTAGGAGAGTTAATTTAGAGGTGGGACGGCTGCTTGGATCAGGCATGGGGTCTCATATCAGTGTGGTACATGTTGACTCGATCAGCAGGTGAGACTATACTGGGCATGGCCTACACCTCGACAGAAAAAGTGAAGGGAAAACTGTCTGGGCTAACAGCAAATACACTCCTGGAAATGGAAAAAAGAACACATTGACACCGGTGTGTCAGACCCGCCATACTTGCTCCGGACACTGCGAGAGGGCTGTACAAGCAATGATCACACGCACGGCACAGCGGACACACCAGGAACCGCGGTGCTGGCCGTCGAATGGCGCTAGCTGCGCAGCATTTGTGCACCGCCGTCAGTGTCAGCCAGTTTGCCGTGGCATACGGAGCTCCATCGCAGTCTTTAACACTGGTAGCATGCCGCGACAGCGTGGACGTGAACCGTATGTGCAGTTGACGGACTTTGAGCGACGGCATATAGTGGGCATGCGGGAGGCCGGGTGGACGTACCGCCGAATTGCTCAACACGTGGGGCGTGAGGTCTCCACAGTACATCGATGTTGTCGCCAGTGGTCGGCGGAAGGTGCACGTGCCCGTCGACCTGGGACCGGACCGCAGCGACGCACGGATGCACGCCAAGACCGTAGGATCCTACGCAGTGCCGTAGGGGACCGCACCGCCACTTCCCAGCAAATTTGGGACACTGTTGCTCCTGGGGTATCGGCGAGGACCATTCGCAACCGTCTCCATGAAGCTGGGCTACGGTCCCGCACACCGTTAGGCCGTCTTCCGCTCACGCCCCAACATCGTGCACCCCGCCTCCAGTGGTGTCGCGACAGGCGTGAATGGAGGGACGAATCGAGACGTGGCGTCTTCAGCGATGAGAGTCGCTTCTGCCTTGGTGCCAATGATGGTCGTATGCGTGTTTGGCGCCGTGCAGGTGAGCGCCACAATCAGGACTGCATACGACCGAGGCACACAGGGCCAACACCCGGCATCATGGTGTGGGGAGCGATCTCCTACACTGGCCGTACACCTCTGGTGATCGTCGAGGGGACACTGAGTAGTGCACGGTACATCCAAACCGTCATCGAACCCATCGTTCTACCATTCCTAGACCGGCAAGGGAACTTGCTGTTCCAACAGGACAATGCACGTCCGCATGTATCCCGTGCCACCCTTCGTGCTCTAGAAGGTGTACGTCAACTACCCTGGCCAGCAAGATCCCCGGATCTGTCTCCCATTGAGCATGTTTGGGACTGGATGAAGCGTCGTCTCACGCGGTCTGCACGTCCAGCACGAACGCTGGTCCAACTGAGGCGCCAGGTGGAAATGGCATGGTAAGCCGTTCCACAGGACTACATCCATCATCTCTACGATCGTCACCATGGGAGAATAGCAGCCTGCATTGCTGCGAAAGGTGGATATACACTGTACTAGTGCCGACATTGTGCATGCTCTGTTGCCTGTGTCTATGTGCCTGTGGTTCTGTCAGTGTGATCATGTGATGTATCTGACCCCAGGAATGTGTCAATAAAGTTTCCCCTTCCTGGGACAATGAATTCACGGTGTTCTTATTTCAATTTCCAGGAGTGTAACTTAAGGGGGGGGGGGGGGCGGCACTGTCACAAGTGGTAAAGTACCAGTGGTTACAAGTGGTGACAGATCAGCAGTTTTTTAGGGTAGAGAGGGCAGAAACAAAACATGTTAGAGACAGTCTGAAAATGACATCCACATTGATAAAACAGCCCGCCAGAAAGCAAATTTTAATATACACAATTCATGCAGGCAGGATCTGATTGAAACTAGAGATACTCAGGAATTGATAGGAAAATTAGGTTCATCCAGTTGTAATTCAGCCAGTGCTTGTTGCATCAGAATATCCGAGCACTAAGGGGTAAGCTTAATGACTTGCTGATTTGTGCTGAAGGATTAGTTGAGCAAACCATTTGATATAATCTGCCTCTCTGAACATCGTGTGACCACAGGTATGTACAAGTTAAATGTTGCAGGATTCAATTTAGCTTCTTGCTTCTGTAGAGAAAAAGTGGAGCAAGGGGGAACTGCCATCTTTGTAGGAATCAGTTTTGATAATACACATCCATGCCCGAGGCAGGATTCGAGCCCGCGACCGTAGCGCTTTGGCATCCTTACAGAAGAAGGTTGTAGGCACCTTTGAGCAAAATTTTAAACTTACGCATCGCAATGAGAGCCAGTTATGAGCTTTTGAAAAAGTGATGCTTTGTGTTGCACAGTGAATGTTTCACGTCATATGTCACATGCAACAAAAAATGTGGAGCTACAGTATATTTGCATGTTAGGATATTTGCTTAACCAGCAGAGCAGCCA
Source organism: Schistocerca gregaria (assembly GCF_023897955.1). Lineage (NCBI taxonomy): Eukaryota > Metazoa > Arthropoda > Insecta > Orthoptera > Acrididae > Schistocerca > Schistocerca gregaria. Next base: position 556,096,401 of record NC_064931.1, read on the forward strand.
CTGCACCCTCCACGCCGTTGACGAGGAGTCTTTCCGGGACTAGGTGCTCGGCTAATTTGAGACTGCGTCAGATCCAACTGTCAGTGGTTCTGATGCAGTGCTGGACCACCTCTCCAGTTAGACACTGCGGTCGGTGGACGTAGTCTGCCAGAGGCCTGGCCCATCCACTAGACTTCTTGTGACATCTGACGCCTTCCATCCTAGAGGCTGTCAAGCAGAATAACCGCATTTTCCACCAATGGTAGCTGACCCGTCATACGGTGATGAAGCACTTCCTCAACCCGCTGCTTCGGGGAATCTGGAGTAGTGAATAATACAGCCGCGACTGGATGGGCAAAGCTGCTAGCCTCAGCATTGAAGACGGCAGAGCCTGGAGAATGACGAAGCGGTTTCTCCTTCGGCAGAAGCGGATTCTGGCCTGATTGCGGGACGAGATGTTGTCTGTGAATGCGGTGTAAAGACCAATCACTTGGCTGAGGCCTCCGGAGACAAATTCACGCTGATGGTGTATTCAATCAACTACGAGCAAATCTGTCCGGTGAGAGAGCGACTGTTGGATTTTCTGGTTGCCATAGATGACAAAGACGTGATCGAGCCAATCATCGAAGAGGAAGTTGGGCCACAATTCCGGCACTCATTCTGAAGAAGGCAGACGGTTCTGATGGTCTTAACACCATCCTGCGGCAACTGCCTTCTACAGTTCATTTTCTGCTGTCCATCATTATTAAAGCTGTCATGTGGCCTGGTATCTGCCCTTCCATGCGGAAATATCTGTAAGTGGCTGCTATGCCAAAGAACGGCAAACGTCGTTGGCTGCCACAGAATTACCGAGCGTTTTCACCGGGCAGCTTGTTGACCGTGTCGCTGCTGAGGGCTTCATGCCAGACGAGCAGTTCGGCTTGCAGAGGGGCCACTCCACATTTCTCTCATCAGCTGCTGCGGCTGGTGGAATAGGTCACAGTAGTGCCAGAGTGTCAAGAGTATATTGGGGCGGTGCTCCTGGAAGTCTCCAGGGTGTTCGCCCTCTAATGGTATGACGGCCTTGTGTAGAGACTTCGTTCATGGGATCCTGACGTCACACATTCGCTACTCCGCTCCTACATGTCAGGCAGTGCACTGTTAGGGCGTGTCAAATACAAGCAGATTGTTGCTTGGCCTTTGCTCTAGATCTTGTACGTTGTCCGTTCAGAAAGTAATGTAACGTATTTTTTTTCTGAAAGCATGTTGGTTTTTGTGCAGGATTCCAGTACACCATGTTACTCCTCACTCTTTCGGCTACAAATCCCTATCTTTCAACATAATCTCCGTTGAATGTGACGGCCTCACGCCACCTTACTGGGAAGGGCTGTATGCCTGCATGGTGTCACTCTACTGGTCGACGTCGGAGCCAACGCCTTACTGCATAAATGACGTGCCCATCATCCACGTACTGCTTCCCACGGGCTGCTTCCTTCATTGGGCTAAACAGATGGAAGTCGGAACGTGCGAGTTTCGGGCTGTATGGTGGATAAGGAAGAAGAGACCAATGAAGGTTTTTGAGCTCCTCTCGGGTGCGCAGAATTGTGTGAGTCCTTGCGTTCTTATTGAGAAGTAGACGGTCATTTGAAATTTTATGGCGACCAACACGCTGAAGTCGTTTCTTAAATTTCCCGAGAGTAGCACATCACAACTGTGTGCGGCCGGCCGGCACGTGTGACATCGAAGAGGTTTGTGCGGCCATGTTGTGACGACAGATGCGTCGCTGACCGGCTCACCGCACTTTTGTTCACTGCCAGGTCTCCGTAGACATTCTGCAAGCGCCAGTGAATATCTGCGATACTGTGATTTTCCGTCAAAAGAAACTCAATGGTAGCTCTTTGCTTGGAATAGACGTCCGTTGCAGACGCCATTTTGAAGGCTATGCATAGCGTATCGGAATTTCATGAAACTATAGGGACTTAAGCGGGCATATGCTATGATATCGCACAGGACCGTTCGTCAGGCTGCTCGTATCTTCCACGAGAAGTTGCAGCTGTCTAACAACGTACTCATCCGGCACACTGGCCCTCAGGTTCATCCTAGGCGACCTTTCAGTGGCCAGTCTTGCTGTTGGCATGAGCTATAAGTGCGACATAATGTGATCACCACTTTCAAGTCACTACCCACACATGACAATCCAGCATGACAAGACCAAAATTCTCCGTCGCACGACACCAGGCTCCCAGGAGAGTATGAGTGTTAAGAGTTCCTCAAAAGTTTCTGGATAGTTCCTGCAGAGTTCCCTTAGAGTTATGTAGAGTTCGTGCATAGTTCTTGCAGTGTTCCAACGGGTCTGTTCTCCAGAGATGGAACGAGGTGTTCAGCGGCAGCCAATCCCACGAGTCCCGTTCGCAGATGCCGGTACAGCTTCATCGCAGCTCAAATGTCCGCAGAGAATCCGTCATTCTTTGACAACAGCAAACAATGTTGCCACGGCCATGGCAGGGCCTAGACAGTATTGGAGGGACTGTATTGTGCACGAATTGGACTTAGCCTCAGAGTAGGAGTGTCACAGGCTAGGAATATTGTACAACGATCTCAAAGTAGAGTATTTGTGTGTCATTCAATAAACGTTGTTTCTTGAAATAGAATTCCAGTAATATCAGTAGTTATACTAACAATTATGTGTGCTTGTTGTTTGACTTGGGGTGGCGTCACTCTTTACGCAGACATTAGTGGCACCCCAGTAGGTGTTGTCAACATTTTACGGTGACGTTGACGTGTAGATTGAACAACATACTTCTCGCGAAATCCTGTTGGGTATAATCTATATTCTACTAAAATAGTGCGACCATTACTGTGTCATCTTCGAGTACCTCGCGTAGGGATCACGTGAATAACATGAGAGAGAGTGGAGCGCGCACAGAGGCAGGCAGACAGTCATTCATTCTTTGGTCAGTACTTGAATGCCATAGGACAGCCCCCCCCCCCCCCCTCCCACCATACAGTGTACAGTAGCTTACGGAGTGTAAACGATAACTGTTTACAACAGGTCCAGTGGTGTAGAGGAAGTCGAGATAACAATTTGATATGAGGCACATGGGATCCATCAAGCAGGAAGCGAGCCCCAAATTGGCCTGAAAACCCACATAAGCTAGAGCGCATGCGTGCCGCGCGTTTTTTATCGATATCCTTTCTCTGTCTTATACCACTGCCGTAGTCGGCTATTTCGTTAACATTACTAATTTAAACTTTCTCCTGACGGTAATGATTTAACAAAATACTTTTTTAAACGTTATGCAGAAACTAATTCAGTTTGTAATTCGATCTAAACCTAACACTTACAAACAGATAAGTTTCGTAGTAAGAAGGCCAGACAAACAAAACAATTTAACTGTAAATATTTTGCTGTTAAAATTCATTATATTTGAGGGCAAATTTATAGTGTAAATTTTACATTTTGTACATGCAAGAACAAAGGTTTTAATATTTAATGACGATTTTAGCGAGAAAAAGAAATGAAGTCGCCCGACGTGTGTATGCACTGGAGCTTAACTGGTTTTTTAGGCCAATTGGAAGTTGTTTCCACGCTTGGTGAACCAAAAGTGTCATACATCAGCTTGTTCGTCCAGGCCTCCCCTTAACCACTGTGGTATGTCGTAAAAAGTTATCGTTTACACCCTGTATATGTAGGTGATGGTCATGCCAGCACCATTTGCTTGTAATGACCTGAGTCGCTTGTCAGTAGACGTCAATAAAACGACGGCGTTTATATCAGAATCTGTCTAAAAACGAATACTTCGTTCATAGATATGTTTGTATTTCGGCTTTCATTTCACGGGATATGATTAATATACACTAATGACGAACTAGTAACTTCTATTTAGCTTTATCTACGTTCAGATTCTTACAAAGAAAAGAAAAGGAAAGAAGAAACGATAATCGTTTCTCATTGTCATGTATAATGAACTAAAAAATCTGTCGATCTGTATGACTACGCTTTGTTTAATGCCTGTCTGTAGAAATCCTAACTTTTTAGTGGTTTCGCAACATCACGAGCCTTAGGTGTTCGTTCTCTTTCATACATAAGTAGTACACTGTAGCAAGTTTCATACCCTGCTTAAAATTCCTTTGAGATGTGAACATCCTTATGACTCATCTTCATCTAGGGAGGAGTAACGAAAGTGAGCTGACTTGTTCACTGTCAGCAGACGTAATACATTTTCATTTATGAATGAATTTTTGGAGCCTCTCATAGAGATCTACATCTACATGACTACTCTGCAATTCACATTTAAGTGCTTGGCAGAGGGTTCATCGAACCACAATCATACTGTCTCTCTACTATTCCACTCCCGAACAGGGCGCGGGAAAAACGAACACCTAAACCTTTCTGTTCGAGCTCTGATTTCTCTTATTTTATTTTGATGATCATTCCTACCTATGTAGGTTGGGCTCAACAAAATATTTTCGCATTCGGAAGAGAAAGTTGGTGACTGAAATTTCGTAAAAAGGTCTCGCCGCGACGGAAAACGTCTATGCTGTAATGACTTCCATCCCAACTCGTGTATCATATCTGCCACACTCTCTCCCCTATGACGTGATAATACAAAACGAGCTGCCCTTTTTTGCACCCTTTCGATGTCCTCCGTCAATCCCACCTAGTAAGGATCCCACACCGCGCAGCAATATTCTAACAGAGGACGAACGAGTGTAGTGTAAGCTGTCTCTTTAGTGGACTTGTTGCATTTTCTAAGTGTCCTGCCAATGAAACGCAACCTTTGGCTCGCCTTCCCGACAATATTATCTATGTGGTCCTTCCAACTGAAGTTGTTCGTAATTTTAACACCCAGGTACTTAGTTGAATTGACAGCCTTGAGAATTGTACTGTTTATCGAGTAATCGAATTCCAACGGATTTCTTTTGGAACTCATGTGGATCATCTCACACTTTTCGTTATTTAGCGTCAACTGCCACCTGACACACCATACAGCAATCTTTTCTAAATCGCTTTGCAACTGATACTGGTCTTCGGATGACCTTACTAGACGGTAAATTACAGCATCATCTGCGAACAATCTAAGAGAACTGCTCAGATTGTCACCCATGTCATTTATATAGATCAGGAACAGCAGAGGTCCCAGGACGCTTCCCTGGGGAACACCTGCTATCACTTCAGTTTTACTCGATGGTTTGCCGTCTATTACTACGAACTGCGACCTTCCTGACCGGAAATCACGAATCCAGTCGCACAACTGAGACGATACCCCACAGCTCCGCAGCTTGATTAGAAGTCGCTTGTGAGGAACGGTGTCAAAATCCTTCCGGAAATCTAGAAATACGGAATCAACTTGAGATCCCCTGTCGATAGCGGCCATTACTTCGTGCGAATAAAGAGCTAGCTGCGTTGCACAAGAGCGATGTTTTCTGAAACCATGCTGATTACGTATCAATAGATTGTTCCCTTCGAGGTGATTCATAATGTTTGAATACAGTATATGCTCCAAAACCCCACTGCAAACCGACGTCAATGATATAGGTCTGTAGTTAAATGGATTACTCGTACTAGCCTTCTTGAACACTGGTGCGACCTGCGCAATTTTCCAATCTGTAGGTACAGATCTATCGGTGAGCGAGCGGTTGTATATGAGTGCTAAGTAGGGAGCTATAGTATCAGCGTAATCTGAAGGGAACCTAATCGGTATACAATCTGGACCTGGAGACTTGCCCGTATCAAGCGATTTGAGTTGCTTCGCAACCCCTAAGGTATCTACTTCTAAGAAACTCATGCTAGCAGATGTACGTGTTTCAAATTTTGGAATATTCCATTCGTCTTCCCTGGTGAAGGAATTTCGGAAAACTGCGTTCAATAACTCCGCTTTAGCGGCACAGTCGTCGGTAACAGTACCATCGGCACTGCGCAGCGAAGGTATTGACTGCGTCTTGCCGCTTGTGTACTTTACATACGACCAGAATTTCTTAGGATTTTCTACCAAATTTCGAGACAATGTTTCGTTGTGGAACCTATTAAAGGCATCTCGCATCGAAGTAAGTGCCAAATTTCGCGCGTCTGTAAATTTTAGCCCATCTTCGGGATTTCGCGTTCTTCTGAACTTCGCATGCTTTTTCCGTTGAATCTGCAACAGCGTTCGGGCCTTTTTTGTGTACCACGGGGGATCTGTTCCACCTCTTACCAATTTATGAGGTATGAATATCTCAATTGCTGTTGCTACTATATCTTTGAATTTGAGCCACATCTCGTCTACATTCGCATAGTCAGTTCGGGAGGAATGGAAATTGTCATTTAGGAAGGCTTCTAGTGACACTTTATCCGCTTTTTTAAATAAAATTATTTTGCGTTTGTTTCTGATGGATTTGGAAGAAACTGTATTGAACCTAGCTACAACGACCTTGTGATCACTAATCCCTGTATCAGTCATGATGCTCTCTGTCAGCTCTGGAATGTTTTTGGCTAAGAGGTCAAGTGTGTTTTCGCAACCATTTACAATTCGCGTGGGTTCGTGGACTAACTGCTCGAAATAATTTTCGGAGAAAGCATTTAGGACAATCTCGGAAGACGTTTTCTGCCTACCACCGGTTTTGAATAAGTATTTTTGCCAACATACCGAGGGTAGGTTGAAGTCCCCACCAACTATAACCGTATGAGTGGGGTATTTATTTGCTACGAGACTCAAACTTTCTCTGAACTGTTCCGCAACTGTATCATCGGAGTCTGGGGGTCGGTAGAAGGAGCCAATTATTAACTTAATTCGGCTGTTAAGTATAACCTCCACCCATACCAATTCGCACGGAGTATCTACTTCGACTTCACTACAAGATAAACCACTACTGACAGACACAAACACTCCACCACCAATTCTGCCTAATCTATCTTTCCTGAACACCGTCTGAGACTTCGTAAAAATTTCTGCAGAACGTATTTCAGGCTTTATCCAGCTTTCTGTACCTATAACGATATCAGCTTCTGTGCTTTCTATTAGCGCTTGAAGCTCAGGGACTTTTCCAGCGCAACTACAACAATTTACAACTGTAATTCTGACTGTTCCTTGATCCAAGCACGTCCTGTAATTGCCATGCACCCTCTGACATTGCAGCCCACCCCGTACTTTCCCGAGGCCTTCTAACCTAAAATCCGCCCAGTCCACGCCACACAGCCTCCGCTACCCGTGTAGCCGCCAGCTGAGTGTAGTGAACTCCTGACCTATTCAGCGGAACCCGAAACCCCACCACCCTATGGCACAAGTCAAGGAATCTGCAGCCAACACGGTCGCAAAACCGTCTGAGCCTCTGATTCAGACCCTCCACCCGGCTCTACACCAAAGGTCCGCAGTCGGTTCTGTCAACGATGCTGCAGATGGTGAGCTCTGCCTTCATCTCGTAAGCAAGACCGGCAGCCTTCACCAAATCAGATAGCCGCTGGAATCCAGAGAGAATTTCCTCAGATCCAAAGGGACACACGTCATTAGTGCCGACATGTGCTACCACCTGCAGCTGGCTGCACCCTGTGCTATTCATGGCATCCGGAATGACCCTTTCCACATCAGGAATGACTCCTTCCGGAATGCACACGGAGTGCAGACTGGATTGCTTCCCCTCCTTAGCCGCCGTATCCCTAAGGGGTCCCATTACGCGCCTAACATTGGAGCTCCTAACTACCAGTAAGCCCACCCTCTGCGATTGCCCGGACCTTGAAGGCTGAGAATGATCCTCTGAAACAGGGCAGGCAGCTGCATCTGGCTCAGCCAGAGACAGTGCCTGAAACCGGTTTGTCAGACGCACCGGGGAGGCTTTCTGATCAGCCTCCTGGGACGCCTTTCGCTGCCTGCCACGCCTTGGAACGACCTCCCAATCAACCACAGGCGAGGGCTCAGCCCCACTGCGGGCAGCAACCGGGGCAACCACAGCGGCAGACCGATCTGGGGACAGACGGGACGAGGTTGACATCCCCGTGATACCCAAGTCCGGCTCCCCACAGTGGTGCTCATTGGCAACAGCCTCAAGCTGCGCGACCGAAGTCAGCGCCGATTGCAGCTGTGAGCGAAGGGATGCCAGGTCAGCCCTCATCCGAACACAGCAATCGCAGTCCCTGTCCATTCTAATCGATGTTGAACAACAGTTACTGAAACACGAGTCCGTGCCTAGATAACGCAAGCGAAACACGCAAAGAATGTATCAACTAACCTGTACAAATGCCTAACGACTGCGCTACAATCTGCTGAATTTACGATTACAGTAACTAAAACTCGAAATTGCACCTCCTATACGAAACTCACACGCAATTTAAATAAGAATCTACCAAGTAAACACTAAAGCGCGATGCTACAACTGTCAAATACTATAATACGCCCGAAATATATGAATTAAACAATGCAAGTACCCAAAAACACGAAAAGAAATTAATTAAACTATCTAACAAATAAGTAGGCTAGGGTTATACGACTTGCTGCTGCAGCTGCTTATCCAACGGCGGCATAGTTTTCCAATTGAAACGTGCAACAAGAATCAGGCAAGAAATCTCGTAAACGGAAGTTTTTCAGCCAGGAAATTAACTTAGTAACTTTTCTGAATATTTGAAAATTTCATTGGGTTATTCTTATGGCTTGCAGGAAACGACGAACTTCTAATCTCATTGTTGTTTTTGTGGTCTTCAGTCCTGAGACTGGTTTGATGCAGCTCTCCATGCTACTCTATCCTGTGCAAGCCTCTTCATGTCCCAGTACCCACTGCAACCTACATCCTTCTGAATCTGCGTAGTGTAGTCATCTCTTGGTCTCTCTCTACGATTTTTACCCTCCACGCTGCCCTCCAATACTAAATTGGTGATCCCTTGATGCCTCAGAACATGTCCGGCTACCCTCCATACAAATACTTTCAGAAATGACTTCCTGACACTTAAATCTATACTCGATGTTAACAAATTTCTCTTCTTCAGAAACGCTTTCCTTGCCATTGCCAGTCTACATTTTATATCCTCTCTACTTCGAACATCATCAGTTATTTTGCTCCCCAAATAGCAGAACTCCTTTACCAGTTTAAGTGTCTCATTTCCTAATCTAATTCCCTCAGCATCGCCCGACTTAATTCGACTACATTCCATTATCCTCATTTTGCTTTTGTTGATGTTCATCTTATATCCTCCTTTCAAGACACTATCCATTCCGTTGAACTGCTCTTCCAAGTCCTTTGCTGTCTCTGACAGAATTACAATGTCATCGGCGAACCTCAAAGTTTTTATTTCTTCTCCATGGATTTTAATACCTACTCCAAATTTTTCTTTTGTTTCCTTCACTGCTTGCTCAATATACAGATTGAATAACATCGGGGAGAGGCTACAACCCTGTCTCACTCCTGCCCAACCACTGCTTCCCTTTCATGTCCCTCGACTCTTATAACTGCCATCTGGTTTCTGTACAAATTGTAAATAGCCTTTCGCTCCCTGTACTTTACCCCTGCCACCTTCAGAATTTGAAAGAGAGTATTCCAGACAACATTGTCAAAAGCTTTCTCTAAGTCTACAAATGCTAGAAACGTAGGTTTGCCCTTCCTTAATCTAGCTTCTAAGATAAGTCGTAGGGTCAGTATTTCCTCACGTGTTCCAACATTTATACGGAATCCAAACTGATCTTCCCCGAGGTCGGATTCTACTAGTTTTTCCATTTGTCTGTAAAGAATTCGCGTTAGTATTTTGCAGCTGTGACTTATTAAACTGATAGTTTGGTAATTTTCACATCTCTCAACACCTGCTTTCTTTGGGATTGGAATTATTATATTCTTCTTGAAGTCTGAGGGTATTTCACCTGTCTCATACATCTTGCTCACCAGATGGAATAGTTTTGACATGACAGGCTCTCCCAAGGCTATCAGTAGTTTTGACTTATGTCTTGTTTTGACTTAGGTCTTACAGTGCTCTGTCAAATTCTTCACACAGTATCGTATCTCCCATTTCATCTTCATCTACATCCTCTTCCATTTCCATAATATTGTCCTCAAGTACATCTCCCTTGTATAGACCCTCTATATACTCCTTCCACCTTTCTACTTTCCCTTCTTTGCTTAGAACTGGGTTTCCATCTGAGCTCTTGATGTTCATACAAGTGGTTCTCTTATCTCCAAAGGTCTCTTTAATTTTCCTGTAGGCAGTATCTATCTTACCCCTAGTGAGATAAGCCTCTACATCCTTACATTTGTCCTCTCACCATGCCTGCTTAGCCATTTTGCACTTCCTGTCGATCTCATTTTTGAGACGTCTGTATTCCTTTTTGCCTGCTTCATTTACTGCATTTTTATATTTTCTCCTTTCATCAATTAAATTCAATATTTCTTCTGTTACCCAAGGATTTCTACTAGTCATCATCTTTTTACCTATTTGATCCTGTGCTGCCTTCACTACTTCATCCCTCAAAGCTACCCATTCTTCTTCCACTGTATTTCTTTCCCCCATTCCTGTCAATTGCTCCCTTATGCTCTCCCTGAAACTCTGTACAACCTCTGGTTCTTTTAGTTTATCCATGTCCCATCTCCTTAAATTCCCACCTTTTTGCAGTTTCTTCAGTTTTAATCTACATGTCATAACCAATAGATTGTGGTCAGAGTCCACATCTGGCCCTGGAAATGTCTTACAATTTAAAACCTGGTTCCTAAATCTCTGTCTTACCATTATATAATCTATCTGAGACCTGTCAGTATCTCCAGGCTTCTTCCATGTATTTAGCCTTCTTTTATGATTCTTGAACCAAGTGTTACCTATGATTAAGTTGTGGTCTGTGCAAAATTCTACCAGGCGGCTTCCTCTTTCATTTCTTTGCCCCAGTCCATATTCACCTACTATGTTTCCTTCTCTCCCTTTTCCTACTACCGAATTCCAGTCACCCATGACTATTAAATTTTCGTCTCCCTTCACTATCTGAATAATTTCTTTGATTTGATCATAAATTTCATCAATTTCTTCGTCATCTGCAGAGCTAGTTGGCATATAAACTTGTGCTACTGTAGTAGGTGTGGGCTTCGTATCTACCTTGGCCACAATAATGCGTTCACTATGCTGTTTGTTGTAGCTTACCCTCATTCCTATTTTCCTATTCATTATTAAACCTGCTCCTACATTACCCCTATTTGATTTTGTGTTTATAACCCTGTAGTCACTTGACCAGAAGTCTTGTTCCTCCTGCCACCGAACTTCACTAACTCCCACTATATCTAACTTTAACCTATCCGTTTCCCTTTTTAAATTTTCTAACCTACCTGCCCGATTAAGGGATCTGACATTCCACGCTCCGATCCGTAGAATGCCAGTTCTCTTTCTCCTGATAACGACATCCTCTTGAGTAGTCCCCGCCCGTAGATCCGAATGGGGGACTATTTTACCTCCGGAATATTTCACCCAAGAGGACGCCATCATCATTTAATCATACAGTAAAGCTGCATGCCCTCGGGAAAAATTACGGCCGTAGTTTCCCCTTGCTTTCAGCCGTTCGCAGTACCAGCACAGCAAGGCCGTTTTGGTTATTTTTACAAGGCCAGATCGGTCAATCATCCAGACTGTTGCCCCTGCAACTACTGAAAATGCTGCTGCCCCTCTTCAGGAACCACACGTTTGTCTGGCCTCTCAACAGATACCCCTCCGTTGTGGTTGAACCTACGGTACGGCTATCTGTATCGCTGAGGCACGCAAGCCTCCCCACCAACGGCAAGGTCCATGGTTCATGGGGGGAGGCTAATCTCATTATTACAGGGAATTCCCATATTTCAGTAATAGGAAGCACGGTTATAGGATAGTTTGTTCCAGAACCATTAGGTGAAATGTAGACAGCATTAGTGCTATTCGTAGGTACAATCAAAATGCTAGAATACAAGATCTTATATTGCAAGTGTGGACTGCTGAGTTGTATTGAGTCCAGCGGATAGGAAATCATCGAAGAAAAAAGAACATGTAAAATTTATGATACCTGCCGGACTGCATTCGCTCTGAGCCTGAGGACTAATCTGGTCAAACAACTGAATGTTACGCATGTATCTTAGGCAAACAGTCATAGGTTTTACTGTGCATGTCGTTAACTGCATGTTCTGCCCAATTATATCCTCGTTTACTATTATTCCGAGAACGTTTACCATCGTGGAGTACGTGAGGAACGGCTTCTCGAAATAGTCCATATATTAACTTTCGGTACAATTTAAGGATCACCTGTGACTTCCTGGGGCTTAGTTTGAGACTCAGGTTTCGTGTACATCTTACTGCAGATGTGCAGATAACGTATTTTATATCTAGCTGCTTTATTAGAGCCTATTTCATAATGAAAATGATCCTTGTTAGTGGTACTGGTCTAGGAAAGAGAAACATTTCGCCTCCAGCCCTATCCTGAATACGAAAAAAAATTAAGAAATAAAATGTGCATACTCTTGATCTGGACGGAGGTGGTGTTTCTTCTGCTGTTTCAGGAACGGACTTTTCTGCTCCCAGGCTCTCCTCACTGGGTGTAGGATTTTGTTCATCATCCAACTCTTCCACTTCCGCCTGCAACACAGCGAAACATATATTTTGTCAGAAATGAGAGAAAAAGTAACTCATTTTTTGCATATGTGAGTCAGCGTCAACGTCGCAGTTGGTTAACCGTCCGGACTACTTTAGAGGGAGAGAGAGAGAGAGAGAGAGAGAGAGAGAGAATGGCAATAAAAAATTGCTCTGCTGTATTCTTCTAACGGTATTTATGTTTAAAATTCATGTTTTAATTTCGTAATAAGTTGATGTGTCCAAGATAAATTCAGTATGTATAAAATATTTACAGGTAGCAGCGTAATTGTAAACTCTGTATCGAGAGGCGGAATCTGAAAATTTTCAAATGTCTTGGCAATTCGTATCGTGCAGTGTGCTTAGGTGTACTTTGTGACAATGAACATTTTATGTTGTACTAAGAGGATGTGTCTACAGAATGTCCTAGGAAGAATGGTCAATGTTCAGGGATAAAACAGGGACGATCACTGGAAGAAAGTCTGTTTAACACTGGCTCTGAAATGGATACCTTATGTGTACGTCTCCATCTTCGATACTGTGAGTCAGATCTCTTCTACTGCAAGTTCTTTGCTTTCCATTTTAGGATCAGGTAGTATGGACAAACACAAGAAAAAATTTTCAAATAAACATAGGCTCTGAAATGCATACCTTAAGGGCTATGAGCACTTGTTCAGTTGAAGGGATGTGTTTGACAGTAACGAAGATACGTTCCCATGGCTGTCAAGATATGCATTTCAGAGCCCATGTTTGCTAGACTTTTTTCTTTTTTCGGTTCATTCTACAAACTCCCCAAGTGAAAGAATCTCATTTCCTACAGTGAAATCAAGCAACAAGGCATATGGCTTTCTAAATATGCATGCTCCCACTAACAGTGATAACAAGAAATTCCCTGAGAAAACAGAAGAATTTTGGAAAACCCTACAGAAACTACAAGCAATTTCCCCAAACACTGTGAGATATTATTATGTGATTTTAACGAACAGGCTGGCATGGAGAAGAAATAGAGAAGAATAGGATTTCATTCAGTGCATCGCTGGAAGAATAAGACTATAGAACGTCTAATAAGATTCTGTATATTATTTGCGCTGAGTGTTATGTCTACAAAGCTTACGAGACACATATACAAAAAGAAAACCTGGAGGTCACCTAACTCATTATTAGTGGAATTCCAGATTGATCCTGTGGCTGTTTCTGCAAAGAATACGCATGAGATTCAAAATGTCAGAGTACTGGAGGGAGTTGCTTCTTCACTACTTAACACAAATCAAATTTAGGTTCCCATCAAACATATTCAGACCTAACGGGAACCGATTCCCAAGAGTTGGTACAGACAGTCTGAAGAAAAACGCCGACACTTTCGCTCGTGTCGTACAATAATAAAATTCCAAGGAGTGGCCAGACCTCAGCAACACATTACAAACACCAGGCATGGAATGAGGACAGCCACCCAAGAAGTTAAACACAGATTGTGAAACACCAAGCCGGCCGCTGTGCCCCAACGGTTCTAGTCGCTTCAGTCCGGAATTGCGTTGCTGCTGCGGTCGCAGGTTCGAATCCGGCCACGGACAGGGATGTGTGTGCTGTCCTTAGGTTAGTTAGGTTTAAGTGGTTCTAAGTCTAGGGGACTGATGACCTCAGATGTTAAGTCCCATAGTGCTTGGAGCCATTTGTGAAACACGACGTACGATGATGCCTAGATGAGCTAATCAGTGGATGGAATCACTGGAATGGACATCAGTCAGTTGGAAGATGGGAATCCTTCCTGAAGATACGAAAATCAACATCAAAAACAATTCGACGCGTAACACGTGGCTACGACTGAAACAGGCTCATGGAAATAGATCACGATTTCGAGGAAAACAACACCCGAAATTTCTACAAGATATTCCTCGAGGACTTACCATGGTGTAAACTACCAAATTTGTGTTTTATACGTCTACATCTACAAGGATACTCTGCAAATCACATTTAAGTGCCTGGCAGAGGGTTCATCGAATCACCTTCACAATTTTCTATTATTCCAATCTCGTATAGCGCGCAGAAGGAATGAACGCCTATATCTTTCCGTACGAGCACTGATTTCCCTTTTTTTATGTTTATGATCGTTCCTACCTATGTAAGTCGGTGTTGACAAAATATTTTCGCATTCGGAGGAGAAAGTTTGTTATTGGAATTTCGTGAGAAGATTCCGTCGCAACGAAAAACGCCTTTCTTTTAATGAAGTCCATCCCAAATCCTGTATCATTTCTGTGACACTCTCTCCCATATTTCGCGATAATCCAGAACGTGCTGCCTTTCTTTGAACTTTTTCGATGTACTCAGTCAGTCCTATCTGGCAAGGATCCCACACCGCGCAACAGTATTCTAAAAGAGGACGGACAAGCGTAGTGTAGGCAGTCTCATTAGTAGGTCTGTTACATTTTCTAAGAATCCTGCCAATGAAACGCAGTCTTTGGTTAGCCTTCCCCACAACATTTTCCATGTGTTCCTTCCAATTTAAATGGTTCGTAATTTTAATACCTAGGTATTTAGTTGAATTTACGGCTCTTAGATTAGACTGATTTTTCGTGTAACCGAAGTTTAACGTGTTCCTTTTAGCACTCATGTGGATGACCTAACACTTTTTGTTATTTAAGGTCAACTGCCACTTTTCGCACCATTCCGATATTTCTTCTAAATCGTTTTGCAGTTTGTTTTGATCTTCTGATGTCTTTATTAGTCGATAAACGACAGCGTCATCTGCAAGCAACCGAAGACGGCTGCTCAAATTGTCTCGCAAATCGTTTATATAGATAAGAAACAGCAAAGGGCCTGTAACACTACCTTGGGGACCGCCAGAAATCACTTCTGTTTTACTCGATGACTTTCCGTCAATTACAACGAACTGTGACCCCTCTGACAGGAAATCACAGATCCAGTCACATAACTGAGACGATATTCCATAAGCACGCAATCTCACTACGAGCCGCTTGTGTGGTATAATGTCAAAAGCCTTCCTGAAATCCAGAAATACGGAATCGATCTGAAATCCCTTGTCAACCGCACTCAGCACTTCGTGTGAATAAAGAATTAGCTGTGCTTCACAGGAAGGACGTTAGCGATATTGGCCTGTGATTTAGTGGATTACTCCTACTATCTTTCTTGAATATTGGTGTGACCTGTGCAACTTTCCAGTCTTTGGGTATGGATCTTTCTTTGAGCGAACGGTTGTATATGATTAAGTATGGAGCTACCAGAATGAGATTTTCACTCTGCAGCGGAGTGTGCGCTGATATGAAACTTCCTGGCAGATTAAAACTGTGTGCCCGACCGAGACTCGAACTCGGGACCTTTGCCTTTCGCGGGCAAGTGCTCTACCAACTGAGCTACCGAAGCACGACTCACGTCCGGTACTCACAGCTTTACTTCTGCCAGTATCCGTCTCCTACCTTCCAAACTTTACAGAAGCTCTTCTGCGAAACTTGCAGAACTAGCACTCCTGAAAGAAAGGATACTACGGAGACATGGCTTAGCCACAGCCTGGGGGATGTTTCCAGAATGAGATTTTCACTCTGCAGCGGAGTGTGCGCTGATATGAAATTTCCTGGCAGATTAAAACTGTGTGCCCGACCGAGACTCGAACTCGGGACCTTTGCCTTTCGCGGGCAAGTGCTCTACCAACTGAGCTACCGAAGCACGACTCACGTCCGGTACTCACAGCTTTACTTCTGCCAGTATCCGTCTCCTACCTTCCAAACTTTACAGAAGCTCTTCTGCAAGTTTCGCAGAAGAGCTTCTGTAAAGTTTGGAAGGTAGGAGACGGATACTGGCAGAAGTAAAGCTGTGAGTACCGGACGTGAGTCGTGCTTCGGTAGCTCAGTTGGTAGAGCACTTGCCCGCGAAAGGCAAAGGTCCCGAGTTCGAGTCTCGGTCGGGCACACAGTTTTAATCTGCCAGGAAGTTTCAAGTATGGAGCTAAATAATGGAAATCTAGAGACAAATAATGCATAATACTTGCTAATTACTTTCAGAATTTTCTAAAGTGTGATCCTTCAGTGGAAAATTGCGTTTTGAAACACATGTACAAAACCTAGGCTCTCATCCTCCAACAATTCAAGAAACAGAAGAGGTAATTCAACACCTCATAAATAAAAAAGCGCCAAGAGGATGGCATAACCGCAAAAAATAGCACGAGATAACCTCATAAGAAGAAGCACATTTAGCAGAGATAAGGAAAATTGAAAAGATTCCAAAGGAGTGGAAGAAAGGTATCGTAAATCCGTTGCACAAAAAAGGCGACAGAGCTGACCCCAAAAACTACGGAGGCGTGTCTCTTCTGCAAGTTACATACTAGGTTCTTTCCAAAGCTGTCATAGAGGCTCCCACCGTCGGAGGTTCGAGTCCTCCCTCGGGCATGGGTGTCTGTGTCGTCCTTAACATACATTAGTTTAAGTTAGATTAAGGAGTGTGTCAGCTTAGGGACCGATGACCTCAGCAGTTTGGTCCCATAAGACCTTACCACAAATTTCCAGTTTCCAAAGCTGTCATAAACTGAGTTTAACAGCGAACAGATCATTTGATTGGTGAATATCAAGCAGCCTTTAGGAAAGGCAGATCAGGTGCTGAGCAGAGTTGGTGTTTGAAGACAATATTAAAGATACGTCGTAGAACCAACATGTATACAACCTTTGTGGATTTCAAGAAGGCTTATGGGTCTGGTGACAGATAAAACCCTTTTGAACGCTATATAAGAGCTCAGGATAGACAGGAAGACTAGAGAAGGTCTCAGGTGAAGCTTCTGGGCGAAGTATCTGATCTTTTTGAAGTACATACAGGAGTTAGACAAGGAAATGACCTCTGCCCCGTTCTTTTTAACATTGTGTTAGAGAAAGTCATCAGAGAAAGGAGAAAATAAATCGAGGGTATAAACATCGCGACTTCAGGGCAGAGAATCAAAGTGAAGGGCTTATCTCTTACTGACGACTAGCTATCTTCGCTAATATTAGTGAGGAAACTAAGTACGTCATAGAGAAGTGACACGAGGTAGTATCAAAGACAGGCCTTCAAATATCATATGTGAATACTCATTTGATGGAAAATTTACATAAAATACCAGAAGATCACCACTACAAACACAATACGACACAGTATCACATTTGTCTTCTTTTAAATATCTCGGGGCAATCATAGTACCATCTGAAGTAGACAGTAAAGCCAATTTAGAGTCACCAAATTCCAGAAAGCGTACAGAATAATATGGAATCACTACAATAAACAAGTAATATCCTGTAATAGGAAACTTCGGCATTACAAGACAGTTGTCTTGCCTAAAGCACTGTGTGCGTCAGAGAGTACACCTTTAGGAGGCCATAAAAGTAATAATGAAATTGCAAAGGAAGAAAAAAAATCCAGGAAAAATGTATAGTCCCACTGAAATAAATGGCATACTTATGGATTAAAAGAAAAATTACGGACCTATATGCAGTGTCGTCACACGAGCAGTCGACCACCGCAAAGATGCTGCATGTCCACGTAGCGACACCAGTCCGGAAGAGGCAAAAGGGTCACGCCTTCCGGGACTTGCGACGCGCCGCTACTGCGCAGCGATGATGAAACTCGGCCGCAAGGGACAAGCGCGCCAGTTCCGTCTGAAGTTGGGATCGAGTCTGCTTCTGCTTCCAGTGGATAAAGTCGTCGCTCTTCCGAGCTTGTCAGACTTGTATATTACGAGTGGTTAACTGTGTCTAACGGGCAGTGCTTGTAGTATCTGCATTTAGAACATTTGGAATGCAAGACCTACAGACTTGCAATTTCATTCAGCTCAGTGTCTTCCGCTGCTTCTTGGTTTACTGTGGAAATTACGTGTTATGTCTGTATAAATAATTCCGCGCGCCATCCCGTCAGTCACAGGAATGGAGAGCTCTAAAGATAAATGTCATTAACTACTAAATAAAAAGTTGTGTTGTCTGGCTGTAAGTGTTAATCGATTGTTCTCTTTTTCCACCTGCGTATACAGAGGAGTATATAACAGTGGCACCGGGAAGGTCGCTCTCTTCGTTCGCTGTGGCGTGTTGTAGTAATCCGTCCTTTTTTATGGCACTGTTTTTGCGTGTTAGTAAAGTAAGAGTGCATATCGTGTTTATCCCTACTCCAGTGCCAAACTTGGCATTAACTCAGATCACACAATTACAGAGACAACATAGTGACCAGCTATTAGTAACACTTCAAGGCATACTACAGGCAGCGGCAGCGCCACAACTTCCGCTCTAGTCTGTTCAAGTTCAACCAGTGCAGCAAGTGGCCTAAGTGCCTGCGTCCCAAGAGTTTGTGTGACAAGGCGAAGAGTGGGCAGAATATGTGTCCCAGATTACAGCTGAGTGCCACACTTACACCACCACAGGTACCTAGCGCATTTACTTTTTCCTGTCGATGTTAGCTGCGAACTGTACCGTTTGGCGGTCAAATTATTTCCAGACGTTTGTTCTGGCGAAGTGCTATATGATGAACTAGTGCCCAAACTGTCGGATCATTTTGCCGGCCGCGGTGGACGAGCGGTTCTAGGCCCTACAGTCTGGAACCGCGCGACCGTTACGGTCGCAGGTTCAAATCCTGCCTCGGGCATGGATGTGTGTGATGTCCTTAGGTTAGTTAGGTTTAAGTAGTTCTAAGTTCTAGGGGACTGATGACATTAGAAGTTAAGTCCGGTAGTGCTCAGAGCCATTTGAACCATTTTGTCTGATCATTTTGAATCGCAAGTATATGTGGCAGCTGCTAGGTATAAATTATAAATTCTTTCGGCTCAAACAGCAACCTGGGCAGTCCTAAAATCAGTGGGCCACAGGACAGCATGGGTTAACAAAACACTGTGACTTCAAATGTTCTGTGGCTTAAGTTATAGCGATATAATGCTTCGCGATGCTGTCACTGACAGTGTTTCGGGCGCACCCATTCGGGCCTCTACTCTCAAGCTTCCAATCCCAGACTGAAGATTGTGTTGTCAATAATTTAGTTTCAGGACGCAGCAGACGTTACTGAACTTGACACGCAAGCTCCGCGGCCATTTGTGTGCTAAAGCGCGAGCAACATCACGGAGCAGTGCCCCCCGTCCCTCCTTCCCGCCCGTTCTGACACTGCACATGACAGAGCACAGTGGCCGTGTCGGGAGGCAAAGAGTTTCGCTTGCGGCTAGCAGGGCCACATACAGTGTGTCTTTAACGATCTGGTGCCGGACGGTTTTCAGACTGGATGCCACACTGTCTCAAAGCACATGTAGGTTGTTTTGCTGCGTCTGTGCAAACAGATGAGTTTGTTACTCAACCTGTTTGCCGGGACAAACAATCTTCAATTATTAACAGGAATTCTAACAATTTTTTTTGTACATCTGCGTTGGCGAATAAGAATGTGACGTTTCCGTTAGCCACTGGGGCGACTGATACGTTGCTCAATCGTGCAACGTATAAAGGTTAGGTAGCCCCCAACTGTGTCAGCCAAGTGACACGCTATCAGACTTTATCGGACAGGATATACCTGTTTTAGGCATGTGTAGTTCGCCTGCTACTTTGCGTGGTTCTACACAGTTTTCTTCCATGTACCACGTTCACGATGATGCAAATATATATATATATATATATATATATATATATATATATATATATATATATATATGGAATGCATATATATATTTGGAATGCATAGTTTTGATTTATTTGCCTTGACAATTTAAGGAAATGTGTTGCAAGCCAATTCGGCTGTTCAGTTTGCTAGTGTCATTGCACTATGTGACAACTACAGTTCTTTGTTTGATGGTAGTTTTGGAAGGGCATCGGTGTTCCAAGTCAATCTCACGTTAAAAAACCATGTACAGTCAAAATTTATCGAGCTCGTCCCGCGCTACGGGCTCTACGGAATCGGCTAGCAGCGGAATTGCAGAGTTGGGAGGATTGTGATGGTCTTAAACCTGTGTCTGCTTGCCAGTGGGAATTCCATTTTGTCGTTCTCTCGAAGCCATGGGATGGACAAAGACTATGTACTGATTTAAAAGCTGCTGTCAGTCTACCAACTGTTGTTGATTCCTTCCCTTTACCCCGCTCGGAATATTCGACGGAAAAACTAGGACAAGATAATTTTTTGTTTTTCAAAAACTGATTAACACGAGGCATATGTGCAACTGTCTTTGGAAGAAGTAACCAGTAACAATTTTGTGATCAATATCCATCTGGGTCCGTTTCAGTTTCAGAGCAGCCGATGCAGCACCGATTTTCCAAAGATGTTTCACAAGTGCCATTATGTGCTATTTACTTGGATGGTGTAGTCGTTTCTAGCTGTATGCCAGATGAACAATTGCAGAATCCGGAAGCATTGTTCAAAGTGTTATCAGCGGCAGGTTTAAAGTGTAATCGTCCCAAGTGTTCCTTTTCTAACACGGAAACAAAGTTCAAATGGTTCAAATGGCTCTGAGCACTATGGGACTTAACATCTGAGTTCATCAGTCCCCTAGTACTTAGAACTACTTAAACCTAACTAACCTAAGGACATCACACACATCCATGCCTGAGGCAGGATTCGAACCTGTGACCGTAGCAGTCGCGCGGTTTCGGACTGAAGCGCCTAGAATCGCTTGGCCACCACGGCCGGCGGAAACAAAGTATCTAGGTCATGTGATTAATGCGCACAGCATTCTTGCGCCTCACTCGTTTTCAAGTGCCACTGGCAACTTGCTGCCCCCAAAAATGTGACAGAACTGCAAGTAGTCATGGGAATACTGACATGTTTTATTCGTTTCGCACCAAAAATCGTTCAGATCGCGGCTCCACTGAATTATTTGCACCTCAAGATTGCTTCTTTTATCTGGTCCAGTGATTATCAGACTGCTCGTCAGCCCTTAAATGACACACTGTTACGTGACAGGCGTCTGATACACTTCGACCCTCCCAAACTTGTAGTTCTTGCAGTGAGCACCTCCTTTTACGGTATAGTTGCTGTGTTGCCAGAGGGCGTAGGCTCCACTGACAGGTTGACTGCTGTTGCATAGAAGACGGATAAAGAATGACGCAAGAGGATTTGGCTACCGTTTACCTCAGTGCAGAGCGGCGTCCTCTACTTTCACACAGAAAGAGGGCTCATGCAATGATTCTTCAGATCCTCCAACGGGAATTACTCAGACTGTTACACCAGGGTTTTGGGTTGTCGTCCAGACCAAAAAGTTAGCCAGGCGTCATTGTACATAGCTGCACATACTCTCAGGTAGATGCGATGACTTCAGAGTGTGCTACGTGTGCGGAGCAACAGGCCGCTCCCCCTCATCATCATTTTGATTGGTCGCACCCTGTTGGACCATGGCAGTACCTGCACATAGACTTGGCCTGTCCATATTGGAATGCCCGCTGGTTGTTGGTAGAGGACACTTACAGCAAGTTATCCATCGTCGTCCCCATGAGTATGACCGTCACTACGCTGTGAGTATTGGGTCATCCTTGACTTCAGTTTTTTGTATCGAAGCGTTGCCGCACCCTGTTGGACCATGGCAGTACCTGCACATAGACTTGGTCTGTCCATATTGGAATGCCCGCTGGTTGTTGGTAGTGGACACTTACAGCAAGTTATCCATCGTCGTCCCCATGAGTATGACCGTCACTACGCTGTGAGTATTGGGTCATCCTTGACTTCAGTTTTTTGTATCGAAGCGTTGCCGCACCCTGTTGGACCATGGCAGTACCTGCACATAGACTTGGCCTGTCCATATTGGAATGCCCGCTGGTTGTTGGTAGTGGACACTTACAGCAAGTTATCCATCGTCGTCCCCATGAGTATGACCGTCACTACGCTGTGAGTATTGGGTCATCCTTGACTTCAGTTTTTTGTATCGAAGCGTTGCCGCACCCTGTTGGACCATGGCAGTACCTGCACATAGACTTGGCCTGTCCATATTGGAATGCCCGCTGGTTGTTGGTAGTGGACACTTACAGCAAGTTATCCATCGTCGTCCCCATGAGTATGACCGTCACTACGCTGTGAGTATTAGGTCAGCCTTGACTTCAGTTTTTTGTACCGAAGCGTTGCCGCACCCTGTTGGACCATGGCAGTACCTGCACATAGACTTGGCCTGTCCATATTGGAATGCCCGCTGGTTGTTGGTAGTGGACACTTACAGCAAGTTATCCATCGTCGTCCCCATGAGTATGACCGTCACTACGCTGTGAGTATTGGGTCAGCCTTGACTTCAGTTTTTTGTATCGAAGCGTTGCCAGAAGTAATTGCGTCTGATAACCGGCCACAGTTTACGTCGTGCGACTTTGAACAATTTTACAGTGACAGTGACAGTCACGTATAAGATCGCTGGTGTCGCAAATGGGACCACGGTGTAGCTTCCAATGTGATTTCGCGGTCCACCGTCACCACTCAGAGTCCGACGGGGCTGCACTGGTGATATCGTAACGAGCTTAGGCCTCTTACTCTGACCACTATGGGACTTAACTTCTGAGGTCATCAGTCACCTAGAACTTAGAACTACTTAAACCTAACTAATTAGGCCTATTACTTCTCGAGATTATTCCGCCTCATTTTGTTCACAGACTCAGTTCGTCTCCAGGGCCTGCTACAGCCGCCGTCGCAGATACAGTCGCCTACTCCTGTAGCACGGTCGCCTCCTCCGTCAGGGACACCTACGGAACTCGACCTGGAGCCGCCTACAACGTTACAGCTGTGCTGGCAGCCTGCTCCGCGGTCAGTGGAGACGCGTCCGGTCATCCGGCCGGGCGCAGCGGAATTTCCCGTCGCGGTCTTTGGCACCCAAACGACGTCAGCGCCTGAGTCTGCGCCTACGCACGCCGGCGCGCAGCCTGCGGCTGTTTCTTCCGGGCGGCGTTTCCGGCCACGCTCAGGGCGGAAGCCGGGGTGTGGGTGGTGCTCGACGTTGAATACGGTCTCGGCTCCTGCCCCTGCAGCTCTGTCGGTGTTCCGCCTCTCCTCTCCTCCCCACCGTCGTACTACTCCTTCTCCTTACACTAGGCCGGTTCGGATTTTTGTGAGGGGATAGGGTGGCAGTGAGGGGTGGAGGGGGGGAGGAAGGGGGAAGGAATGCCGTGTCGTCTATCTTAAATAACGTAACATCGGCAGTTGGTCACCGCAAAGACACTGCATGTCCACGCAGCGTCAACGTTGGCGCCAAAATCAGGACGAGTTAAGAGCCATGCCTCCCGAGAGTTGCGAGGCGCCGCCGCCACGCAGCAGTTATGAAATGCCGCCATATGGAACAAACGCGGCAGTTTTGCCTAAAGGACAGTATGTGTAGCATCTACGTTTAGAACATTTAGTGTTCCATGCACATCAATGTCTTCAGTGGCTTCTTTGTTTACTGCGGAAATAAACAGTTACACACTGATCAGCCAGAACATTTTCACCACCGATGTATTCTCGATATAAACGCGTCCAGGCGATAGCTGCGTCACCTGGCGACGAATTACTGCTAGTCAGACACACGCACGGTGGATATAGTATCAGTGAGCGTGCTGTGCGTGTGTAGAACGGACAAGGCGCCCGACCTATCACAGTTTGAACGAGAGCACATTGTGATCGCCCGGAGGCTCGGGTGTTGGAGGAGTGCTGTGGTGGGTGTCTTCAACAGTTGGCGAAACCGAAGTGAAACCACGTCCTGACGTCGTGGCCTTGGGCGGCCACTCCTCAATACAGATATCGGACGTCGTAGGCAGCGCAGACAGGTAAACGCAGAGAACTGTGGCGGAACTGACATCAGACTTTAGTGCGGGACAGAATACAAGTGTGTCTGAATACACAGTGTATCGACCACTAATAACGATGGGACTACGGAGCCAACAACTCTTGCAAGTGCCAAAGTTAACACAACGACATCGGCAACTACTACTGAAATGAGCACGTGACGTGGCAGAGCGTTTCATGGTCTGATGAAGCCCGATAACTTCTTCACCATGTGGATGGGAGGGCGCGAATCCGTCGTCTTCCAGGGTAACAGCTCCTTAACACTTGTATCGCGGGACGGAGACAAGTTGGCGTCAGCTCCTTTATGCTCTGGGGAACACGCACGCAGGAATCCATGGCTCCAGTGGAGCTCGTGCAATACATCATGACGACCGAGGAGTATCGTAAACTTGTTGCAGACCAAGTTCGATTACGTTTCCCTACGAAAGTGGCATTTTTCAGCAAAATAATGTGGCATATCACATGTGATGGAGTGGTTCGAGGAACACAGTGGAGAGTTACAATTGATATGATGGCCCTCCAACTCCACAGATCTGAACCGGATCGAACACATCTGGGACGTGATTGAACGTAGCGTCAGACTTAATTGCCTCACTACCATTAAGTTACGAGAATTAGGTGAGCTGTGCGTGCAGATGAGGCAAACTCCCTCCAGCGACCTACCAATTGCTCATAACTTCCGTACTATTGTATGAATAATTCCACGAGTGGTTCCGTCAGTTGCAGCAGTGCAGAGCTCTAAAGATGAGTACTTTTAAGTACTAAATGAAGAGTTATACTATTTGATTGTGAATGTTAAACGACTGTTCTCTTTTTCCACCTGCGTGTGCAAAAGAATACAACACTATACATAGAACTTGAAAAGTTCACTAATGTAGTAGGTAGAACACGCTTGAAGTTCTGTAGTCAAATCTACAGATTAGACAACAGTAGATAAACAAAAAACTACTTTGTATAATTCTTGAAAGTTTAAAAGACACTTGGCTAGAAGAACATAAGCAGGAATTATGAGAAATGAATGCCACAGAAGATTCCATCAGAGAATAGAATAGAAAGTCTTTGGAATCCTAGTTGTAAATCACACATTCGCAGACAAAGCAAAAAACTTAAAAACCACGGCAAAAAATGGAAAGAGGAGCGCAAGAAGCAACAAAGTCAATTCTTGTAGAGATTTTGGGAAGAGACGAAAAATATGAAGCTGTCACATCAAGCAAACAAGTTCAAACGCACTCCAGCTGACATAACGAAAAAAGAAAGAAGTCTCAGCTATTTAAAATTTAGCCCGAAAAACACATTACTTGAAGGCAAAACCACCCGTAAATGAGCTGTTAATCGTCTTTGGTTATACAATGAAGAGCCAATGAAACTGGTACACGTGCGTAATATCGTGCAGAGCCCCAGCGAGCATGCCCAAGTGCTGCAGCGCGACGTGTAATGGACTTGACTAATGTCTGAATTGGTGCTGGAGGGAAATGACGCCATGAATCCTGCAGAGCTGTCCATAAATCCGCAAGAGTACGAGAGGGTGGAGATCTCTTCTGAACAGCACGTTGCAAGGCATCCCAGATATGCTCAACAATGTTCATGTAGAGGGAGTTTCGTAGCCAACAGAAGTGATTAAACTTGGAATTGAGTTCCTGGAGCCACACTGTAGCAATTCTGGACGTGTTGGGTGTCGCAGTGTCCTGCTAGAATTGCCCAAGTTCGTCGCAATGCACACTGGACATGAATGGATGCAGGTGATCAGACAGGATGCTTACGTGCGTGTCACCTGACAGAGTCGTATATAGACGTATCAGGGGTCCCATATCACTCCAACTGCACACTCCCCATACCATTACAGAGCCTTCACCAGCTCGAACAGTCCCCCGCTGACATGCAGGGTCCATCGATTCATGAGGTTGTCTTCATACCCGACACGTCCATCCACTCAATACAATTTGAAACTAGACTCGTTCGACAAGGCAACATGTTTCCAGTTACAAACAGTTCAATATCGGTGTTAGACAGGCCGGGGCGAGGCGTGAAGCTTTGTGTCGTCCAGTTATCAAGGGTACACGAGTGGGCCTTGGGCTCCAAAAGCCCATATCGATGATGTTTCGTTGAATGGTTCGCACGCTGACTCTTGCTGATGACCCAGCACTGAAATCTGCAGAAATTTGCATAAGGGTTGCACTTCTGTCATTTTGAACGATCCTCTTCAGTCGTCGTTGGTCCCGTTCTTACAGGATCTTTTTCCGTCCGCAACTGCGCTAGACACTTGTGTTATATAGGTGTTGCCGACCGCAGCGCCGTATTCTGCCTGTTTACATATCTCTGTATTTGAATACACATGCCTATACCAGTTTCTTTGGTGCTTCATTATTTTTTGTTTTAATGGTAACTGCTCTGTTATTCAGGATACTGGAGACGGTAACGTGCTAATTCTATGGCAAAAAATGCTCTTATACCATTTTTACCACCAGAGATTTTTTTGTCTGATTGTGATAGTGACTTATATTACTGTTTATAATAGTGGTGGTGATACCGGATACGCTGCCTGACAAGAAGGTGAAGTACTCAGAAGACGTGGTTGATTGTTAGTGTAACTTCGCACAGGTGCACACCATCAGCAGGTATGTAAATGATTGGCGTTGCCATTCCCTGTAACTGGTATAACGGCCACTAGAGTGAATTAGTGTTGCTAACAAGCCTGGTAATGCATATAAGGTGTGTGTACAGCCTCAGATGGTGAGTAATAAATGTGAAAGCCACAGAGATGCTGCATGGCCATGTGACACTGTGTTACTAGTACCTAAGAGACTTTGAAAGGGCCTCATCATGGATCTTCGTTTAGCCAGATGATCGAATCGTACAATATCCAGATTGGTGGAGCGTTTGCAAGTGAAACTGTCTCGATTATTGATTGCATGGGAACATGGGGGCAGGCATACTCGCTTTTATTGTTCCGGTCAATGGCGCAAGGGAGGACCGTCTTATTGTGCTCCAGGAACATCATACCATTTGCATCTGCACCTGTCATCCGAGGACTCTCTGCAACATCCTATGTCATTGTGTACCATTGGTCAGAGACTATCAACATTTGTATTGGAGAATTATCGATGTCGTTAATACTACAACGCAAAGGCTAAGTTTGGAGTGATGCCTCGACCAGGCTGGATGGACTGCTCAAAACTGGTTCAAATGGCTCTGAGAACTATGGGACTTAACATCGATGGTCATCAGTCCACTAGAACGTAGAACTACTTAAACCTAACTAACCTAAGGACATCACAAACATCCATGTTCGAGGCAGGATTCGAACCTACGAACGTAGCGGTCACGCGGTTCCAGACTGAAGCGCCTAGAGCCGCACGGCCACACCGGCCGGCGGATGGACTGCTGATGAATGGCGACGCATTGCGTTCATCAATGAATCGCGTTGCCGAGGTACCTCTGATGACCATCGTCGATGAGTGTGGTCGCAATCTGGGGCAAGGTCCCATTCTTCCAATGTTGTGGCGGGGTGCAGCGGTATTACTCCTGGTGTGGAGGGCCATCGGGTATGATATCAGGTCACGGCGATCGTGGGAGCTCTGACGGCACACGGAACTTTACGAACATCCTGCGTCTTCATGAGTTACCCCTCGTGCGACAGTATCATGGTGCCATTTTAATGCAAGGAAATGCTGCTGTACACATGGAACGTATCTACAAATTGTATGTATGATGTTGAGGTTCTCTTCCGGCCAACAAGATCTCCATATCCGTCCTCGATAGATCATGTGTGGAACCAACTTGGACGTCTACTCAATCGCAATCCCAGTATCCAAGGTATCAAGAACCAGTTACAACAGTTGTGGGCCAGCTCGCCTCAGCAGAGAATAAAATGCCTTTATGACACCCTTCTCAGCCACATCAGGGCATGTATCCAGGCGTTATACTGATAAATAGTCTCATACTGCCAAGTTCTTTGTAAATATGATTAGATTTTGTAATAGCCGAAATAACATGGTATACCCACTCAACCGGTGAAGTTTCATTTCCTTTCCTCCTCCCCTTATGGGTGCTTTACTTTTGTCAGGCAGTGTATGTTCCAAACACCCTACTAAGGAGTGGCGTATTACGTATGCCAGATCACGACGAGAAATGAGGAGATGAATATATATGATCTTCATACAGTGACTGTACACGAGTAACTGTCTACAGCGCGTACTACAGGTACGGCAGATATACAGCATAAAGCAACTTTCAAGAGGAGCAAGGAAGATATTGCATCCAGTCTGACAGATAGTGTTACTTTTGATTGTGACCAATATAACTTCACGCCATCTGTACCATACTTAATTAAGCTTTTTGACAATGACGTTGTTGATATAATAAGGAGTAAAACTAACTTGCATTCAGTGCAGAAAACGACTAAATCGTTGAATATAGAAAAAAAGAGAGGTGAAACAACTCTATAGTGTCATCATACTTGAATTTTGCCAGCATGGATCCTTACAGCGAGCAGAATGTTAGCATCTTTGTCACTTTCACGGTGTTCGTAGTTTAGGGAAACACAGACAATATAAAGACATTGAAACTCATCTGTGGGGCATCGATACCGTTTGATGTTGGCAGCAAAGAGGAAGCGTCGAAAACAATCACTGGCTGCACAATTTGTTCAGAAAAACGAAGACAGTATCTCCAGTGCCATTTCATGATGATGATGATGATGATGATGATGATTTGGTTCTCAGGGCTATTCAGCAGTAAAATGTGGGAAATGTAACCTTGTTCTGCGGTTTGTGCATAAAAGTTGTTTTAAAGCGCTTCATGTAATATAGTTAAAAATAGGATTATTTTTTAAATAGTGAAAGGGCCTTTCCATGATTCTGTGCTGTGGTCACCATGTAACTCAGATGACCAATATTACCTGTATATTTTCTAAAAATAAATGATTAAATATTCAAATATATGTTATATTGTTGACATGTTCCTATACATAGACTGTTTAAAAAGATCATCCAGTCATGTGAAATTGTCAGAAAACAAAAGTCAATGGTATGTTGCTTATCTCCCTTGTCACATTGGCTTGAATGTCAGTAATTTCGTCAAAGCATTCACTCATCATACAAACTTATGCACTTCGTCGTTTTGTGGTAGGTTCGTACTGACAACGCCAAGTATAGATATCGGTGATGATTTTTTTCCTGAAAAAAAAACCTCTGAGTTTCGTATTTCATTCAAGTAGTGGCAGGCATCCACGCGTCGCTGTTGTCGTTCAGGAGTCAAGTTGTGCGGGACAAACTTCGCACATATTTTTCTCTTCTTCAAAACATTCGGGATAATGCCTTGAAGACATGATTTAGAGTTCTTGCTGCTTTGCGATTTGTGAAACAGCTTTGACATACTACGGCCGTGTACACTGCCTTCTCACAGATGACTGGTCGAATGCACATCTGATGATTACACTAACTGAGCCACTGTAGTTACTGCTCTGACGTCGCGTATGCTCCAGAAATAAAATCAGTCACGGAAAGTAACTGGACGGATGGTGTGTATCCCATGTAACCTAAGAATTTTATTCTAAATATTTTTGAGCTCTTCTAATAACCAAATCACTCTACACAGATTCTTGTAGATACTTGAAGGCGGCGACCGAACATAGATTGCATAGTCAAGCGACATAGCACTTTTTCGCCTATTTACAGACATTAATCTACATTTATTTGCATTCAGCAGGGCTGCAACTCTTAGAAAAAGGCGCTGGTCATCCACAAGTGTTATGGTTTTCCAGGTAGGTTTATAAGCAGGAAATGTAGAGTGTAAAGTGTAGCCAACGACGGAGGAATGACAGACATCTTTCGAGGTCGGATTGTGGGAGCCTAGCGAAGGGAATCGGCAGTGCCTTTTCAGAGAAACCATCAGTTCTTTAGTCTCGAGAAATTTAGGCTAATCACGGAAAACTGAATCTGGATGGTCAGTCGGGGATCGAATCACAATCCTCTCGGTGCACGAGCCCGGTATTTTCCAATGCATCACCTCGCTCCGTACAAATTTCTAATGATGTCACCTCCTGGATACAAATCTAGTCTATTAACAGCCTCATTTGATTTAAGACATTAAGTTCTAGTCATTCATACTCGTCATTAACAGCTGCGAGCCTGTCCCTCAATCCTGAGCCACACCGGACACTCCCTTCACTTCTGACATCACCTCTCCATTATGAATGACATACTGAGTTCTTTTTGCTAGGAAGTCTGCAATACAGACGCATAGCAGTTTGGATACTCAAATTTTTCTCCTGTTCTTAATCCCGTATCTTCACGCGGTCGGCGTGTTAATTTTTGATTGGGGCGCATGCCGTTTCTGTCGCCATCTCTTGCCCCTACCCCACCCCCGTCACCGGGACGGAAGTTGTACCTTCTTTGTCTCTGTGTCTAGTGTTGTCTCATGTGAAAGCGTGTGAACTTTTTCTAAACGTTCGCGAATTGTGTAACTGAGGTGGTAGGTGGGTCCGAGCCGGATACTCACCTAGCTGTTTGGATACCCTGTATGGTAGCATTTTGCTTACTAGGCGACAGAACTGTATCTAAGGTATTCTGAAAATCAATAAACAGCGCCGTCTTGAGCTCCGCTGCCTATTGTCTTCCGTATTTCATGAACTAGAAGAGCCATCTGAGTTTCCAACGTTAGCTACTTCGGAAAATGAGTT
Source organism: Schistocerca gregaria (assembly GCF_023897955.1). Classification (NCBI taxonomy): domain Eukaryota; kingdom Metazoa; phylum Arthropoda; class Insecta; order Orthoptera; family Acrididae; genus Schistocerca; species Schistocerca gregaria. The sequence continues at coordinate 556,127,282 of NC_064931.1, forward strand.
GTGCGGTCACCATGGAAAAGCCATCATAGGCGAGTGCAACGAATATTTGTATTTCTACGAGAAATGGACATCAGTGAGGCAGGCGTATAGTTTTAGGTCATTCAAACCTTCTCACAGATTCGAGAGAACTATGCTGTGTTACAGTCACTTTGGGTGCAATAGGAGCCCCAGCAGTTCCCTGCTAACGGCAAATTCTGCTCCGCAGCCATCTACGCCACCGGCAAGTAGAGTGCCTTGAGAGTGAGCCTTTGTTTATAGAGGTTTACACCATCTGCGCGATCCTGGCGGTTAAGCGAAGATCCCTGCTCCACACTGCACATAAAGTCCCATCTCAACGTGTAGTAGCGAAGGGCACTTATGCAAGCCCAGAACTTAATTATAGGAAGACTAGCAGCCACACCTGCTTACGGTTTTGGAATCTCGGGCTCGCCAAACCCGAACGCAGTCCCCGAAGACTAAATTCCCTACATTGCTTCGGTACCACTCAGGATGGGCGTTTAACTATCTGAAGAAGAAAGACTTACAGTTCAGTGCAACGGATATTGATCCATCTACTTTTCATCACATGTATTTTTTGAAAATACTGCCAAGGCTTGGTATAAATATTAAAACTATACAGAGAAACCAAAATATGCAGAGTTTGAGCAATGAATTAAGATCATATGACAGCATCCACATAGGCACAATACATATAGTTCAAGAATCGTGCAAACTGTAGATGGAATAGAATATGAAAGAGAGCTCAACAGAGATTGGGAAGCATACACCTGAAAACAGAAGTGTCTATGCAACCAGTGATAGTACACCAAATTTCATGAACACACTTAACTATTTTGTATAAAATCAAAAGGTGCTTTGTGTATTTGTGTATCTTCATGAACAACATATCCGGAGCACTTAATTGAAGAGCCGCCTTCATTTCACAAGGTTCTGCTGTAAGAGATTTCGCTGTGCTTCGAATAAACTGCTGGAAAATAGCAGCAGGTTTACATCTCATTCTTCTTTCTTCTGACAGTCTTAAAAAGGGTTATCCTTGATGACTGTCCGATGTAAGTGAGAAAGAGTAGAAGCTTTGTTGCTACGTATTCGAACTAGTGTAGTTATCACCTTCTAGCTCGCCTGAACTTTCTAAAACTGAGGGAGCTTCTTATTACTGTTGGATCGCAGCGCATCATGACAGACTGGCAGAATCAATTCTCTCAAGTCAACTAAGGCCAGTTTACTTATCCATATGTTGAAATCAGACGATGGTAGGCTGACATTCATTTTAGTGACAGGGACATTGACCTCCTTCGCAAATCTAACCAAGTATACGAAGAATTAAATGAGTATAACGTTGTCTGGTCGGATAATCTAAAGATCTGAGACAATATCGGCTGCTCAGTCAAGCAGAACTACTAATGTTACTACTAATGTTATCACATGACAATACGAGTAATATGCCTAAAACACGCCCACAGCTGAAAACATTAATAAGCACAACTCAGCACAAAGTTAGAGCTCACTTCTACACAGAAGCACATAAGAAAACGATGAAACTAAACGCAGTTAACGAACTAAGTATTAGTGTTACTTCTGTCGCTCACTGATCAACAAAGGAAGTACTACCGTATATTTTCAACGACTGCAAATTTGAACTAAATCAGCCCACAGTGGCGATTATGGCGGCGTGAAACTAGCCTACAAAGTCAGTACACGGGGAATTAATGCTCATAACACACAAACACCTACAAAAATGAATACATAATATTCAACAAAATAAAAGTGTGGGCGTCTAATAGACACAAGGAAACAAATTCTGGTGAAACGGAGCCAATGGCTACTTGTGGTCGACTGTGCTTCACCTCCAACAATCTCCGCACGGATTCACGTACGGCGACTGTTGTATTTCAACTGTTGTAGTCTCTGAACATTACGAGGATTGTCAATGATTGTGCTACTGCCAAATTCTGGTTACGGAGTGGAGTGGTTTCTGATTGAGAAGCGGCACAAACTGTTATTTAACAGCTATCTTCACATTGCGCCTTATGACGTGAGTGCTTTTGTACTGTGTGGGAAAGCAATACTGTGCGATTTAGTGTGAGGTAGTTCGAACTTTACAACTGAACTCGTAATCAGCAAAATGGACAGTGCATTTCTGGGATCGAGCAGTGTCGATAATAGAAGTAACTCTATCACAAGAAAAAGCGGTCGATCAGTCTCGGGAACAGCAGAAGCAAGCCCTAGCACAGCAAGAGAGACGATACCACGCACAACAGAAAAAAACCCACATTTTGCAGCTACGCTAACAGAAAGTGTACTTGACCACCCAGCAAGGGCCCCCAGCGTCACTCTCGTCATCTGCAGTGTTGCCTCCAGTTTTCTCACTGTTTTATGCCGTTACGGGAAATTGAAAATCATTTGTCGAACCACTGAAACAACTTCTCCCAGCCTTTATTGTAAATGGTACGCATAGGCAGAAGACATTCTCTTTCCCATGGGCGGAACCGGATTTTTTTCCGTTATGTAAGCTGATCCTGGCAGTAGACGCTGTCATTTGTAGAAATGTGTGACTTGCTGACAACTTGCTGTTGTAAATTTCAGGTTGGTGCAACCAACTGATAGGTGTAACATGTTTGTCAAATTGAAACGGGTCGCGCTAAGGTTTTTCAGAACTTCAGTAAAGCCGTTTAATGCACACCCAGTCAATACGTTTCATAAAACTGCATTTGTTGATGTTTCTATACTCAACTTTGTACTTATTACAAAAAAGACGTAATTCTCTTCTCATCGGATAAATACAGTTACAGATGATTTCTAAAGTGTGAAAACAGCAAATGACCCAAGATCAAAACATGAGGACCCCATCTCCTTCCCTCCACGTTCTCCACGCTGCCGTTCCCATAAAAATAGCATGATTTCTCCTATGAACGGTTTCTTTTAGAAAGGACACAATTTATTTACATCCTTACTCTCGACCATGCGAGCTTGAGTCCCATTTTTGTGACTGGTAGGTCTGCGTGTCATCTGAGGCGCTGTGAGCTGTCAGCACCTATTTGCTGAAAGGCTGAAGATGTAAACTGAGGTGACTGTGTCCTATGATAGGGTCGCCTGTACTGGACTTAGGTAATTGCGGAAACTCACGGCAAAAGGGCAATCCCAAGGAACAAATATTGAAGTTCAGTAATTATGTTTTTTCTGCCTTGACCATAAGCAACTATACAGCGAGTACGTAGGTGTTTCAGAAGAACTACACAAAAAATTCAAGTCATGCAAGATGTATAGTTCTACCAGTGGTAACCGAGGAGAAGCGAGACTTAAAAACGCCAAGTTCTGCACAACTGGTCACAAATCGACCGTCACAGCTTCGGAGCCCCTACAACTGATGCCGAGAGAAATCTGTGTTAAAAAAACTGGGTATAATGGACTTGGATTCCTGTTTCCGCATTCCCCTGATGTGAGGATATGCAGCGTGACGGATTTTCGAGAGCATAACATTACTATCCCAAGTGTGCTCATCTTGCTCCGTGTGTTACCTCGTAAAAGGGTTCCTTGCCTCTTTTGGTATAAATAATATTAACAACTGACTACTGTATGGCGTTTAAAGGAGTCGGAGCTGGCTGTTGTTATTCTTCTTTACCGGAGTGAGGAAAACCTGCTTGAATGCCTTTGCTCAGCGTTCCCCTGCCTAGGGGACTGCTGTATTACGGGTGTGCAGGACAGGAATCTAGGAAACACTTGCTTTCATCATCTACATCTACATGACTACTCTGCAATTCACATTAAAGTGCTTGCAGAGGGTTCATCGAACCACAATCATACTATCTCTCTACTATTCCACTCCCGAACAGCGAGCGGGAAAAACGAACACCTAAACCTTTCTGTTCGAGCTCTGATTTCTCTTATTTTATTTTGATGATCATTCCTACCTATGTAGGTTGGGCTCAACAAAATATTTTCGCATTCGGAAGAGAAAGTTGGTGACTGAAATTTCGTAAAAAGGTCTCGCCGCGACGAAAAACGTCTATGCTGTAATGACTTCCATCCCAACTCGTGTATCATATCTGCCACACTCTCTCCCCTATAACGCGATAATACAAAACGACTGCCCTTTTTTGCACCCTTTCGAGGTCCTCCGTCAATCCCACCTGGTAAGGTATGATATAACTGAGCCACTGGAAACCAACAGACGTCCATCGTTTAAAGTAATAGCCGTGTTCGGCGAATCCTTTCGGGTGACCCAGCGCGGGAGTTCCAGGGATGAAATGGTTCTTGGTAGGACCCACAGGAAGAACGTTTGCATTTCTTCTGTTTATTGGCCCGTATCAGTTACGTTTCCAGTTTCGCCTCTCGGTTTCTCCAAAACCGATGCCTTGACAATAGTCAAATATTTCGGCACCGTTTCTAATAACCTCGTCTTCGGTGATATGTCAAACCCCACCATTCCTTCCTTGTATAAATTACTCGATCTGGCTAGTAAAACTTTCTGCATCCATTTTCTTTACTGTAGGAAGTAAGCCGGGCATGTGATGAAGTACACTATTGGCAATGGGAAACATTATACCACGAATAACCCGGCCGAACGCTACCAAATTGATGCTCTAGTACTTCTGTACCTATTGGAGCTTATTCTCATATGGAAAAAGCCATTCATAAAGATAAGGAATGGAGAGAGTATGTGATTTCTATTCGGTGTGTCATCCATATAGCCTGTCTGGGATATGATTGGAAGACACACTGTTTCATATCATCTTCCAGCAAGGCATTTTCATGAACTGACACAGCAGCTGCTTGAGGCATTGCGAGAAATTCAGGAGTGTGAGGGTGTCAACCTCCATGCAACTGATGAAACTGTACATTCCAGCTTGTGGGGTTACATCTCGTACTGATGATTTTGGACACCAGTTTCAAATGAAATGAAAGTCTAATTATATAAAACCCCATACGTGATGCACACGCCCATGAAGTTTGATAAATATTGGACTGATATTTTATCGTGCAACACTGTCCATTTCCGTCAGTGTATACAGATGTTTCACAATTCCTATTAAAGGCTTCTAGGAGTTTTAGAGGGAATTTACTGCGAGAGAGTGCTGACAATTAATGTCTCCGAATTTTTTATGTTAAAAAACATGTAGATTTTTAAATAAAACAAACGTTATTAACATTCTGCATCGTTATTATTTATGTCTAAATATTTGCCGCTTTCTGCCTCTAGAGGGCTCCGAATGGTAGCATGAAACGTTGCGTGTGAAATTTAACTATGTCGGTGAGTGAGAAATAGCGTGCTGTACTAGAGTTTCGAATTCGAAGAGTTACCACACACATGGAGCATCCTCTCTTCAGGATGACAATGCCAGACCAGATACGAGCGCGTCGACATCTGCAACAATCCGACGCCGTGGGTTCACTGTCACTGATCACCCTCCATACAGCTCCGACTTGGCCCAATCCGATTTTCATCTGTTTCCAAAACTTAAAGAATACCTTCGAGGATTTCACTTTGATAGTGATGAAGCAATGCAAGCAGAGGTGAGGTTATGGCTATGCCAACAGTATCAGACATTCTACAGGGACGGTATCAACAAACTGGTCTCTCATTAGGAGAAATGTGTTCATCGCCATGGTGACTATTCTGAGGAATAAAAATGTAGACATGAAGAATAAAGATGTTAACGAAATTTGTTTTATTGAAAGAGCTTTAACAGTTGTCACATTTAAAACTCGGAATTACCTTCCGGCTCGTCCTCGTAGATAATGTTTTGATAAGGAACCCATGCATGGAAATGTAAAGTCTGGTTGTGAAATAAGTTTGAAGATCAGATCACTTTAAAATCTCCCGCTTCACGGTACGCCCACAACGGAGACAATGAGTTGTGACCTGTTTGCTCTACAGAGAGCCATGGCGTGGATAACGTGCCGATTACTCGTCAGGTTCTCTTCTGCGTAACGGACGTCCTCTTCAAAGTAGATAGTGTGACTCGTCCCTGGCGCATCACCGTCAATCCTTCTAGTTGCGAACATACCAGTTTCTTGCAGCCGCTGTTTAGTCGGAGGGAAATGGTACGCGATATTATAACTACAACAAGAAATCACAATGCCAACCTCTCCTTAGTTTCTGTGCGTACCGTGAAGCGAGGGGTTCGCAAGTGACCCGAACTTCAAACTTATTTCACTTCTACATCCAATCGGTACATTTCCAAACATAGATACGTTATCAGAACTAAGTCTCTCACTTTAACCCCTAAAGCCTGTAATAGTAATTGTAAAACGTCCTGAACATTCCAGAAAAATGTATTAATCTTAGTAGTATGTCATAACAGACCCAGTGAAGGAAATAATATGAACTCAGTAAACGTATAAATACTTCCTCGACAGTTAACGTCTAAGTCACATAAAAATATCTTCTGCAGGTTATTAACACAAACTGCAGTGCTCTTTAGAAAACTCGTATTAAAATGCACATACTGTCATATTTAATACATTCATTAAAGTTTTACTCTCCTTTCTGACCATACACCGTATATGACATATGTAGCTTTGAAGACATTTAAAAAGTGGCATTTAGTTGTCTTGGAACATACCTGTCTCGATAATGTACGCTGCGCTCGCATTTTTGGACTTCCGGGTGCACTATTTGAGCCGTTATGTACCACTATACTCGGAACTGCAAAAGTAGAAGACCTTAGTATGTAGACAGACACCAAGTATTTCATAAAAATTAATGTTTTAAGAGAAGTGAAGCAAAATTCTGCAAGGATTTTAACATGCAAAGCTAAAATTAATCATCGATAGAATAATGCAAGACATACTACTGAGTTAATACTTCTTAACCTACAAAAGAAAGGAAGCCACGCAGAAAATTAAGTCTTGCTTAATATTGTAAATGTAAGCAGTTCACTATTATTTAGCGATATTAACTGAAAGCATGATAAATTTTAGTAGCCAAAATAAAGCTAGCTTCAAATATTGTATAGAATAAATACAATTATTTTTGTTACAAATACCAATAAAGCTTATTAGCACAGGACAATCGACTTCATCGAGGACTTAAGTATACTGTAGTTACGTTATGCCTGCAAAAATATTTATGTTTTACAAAGACATCATGGCGCCTGTAAAAGACTCCTCCAAAGTTCAATATGACAAGTGGATTTAATAAAAATAATTCTCACAGAATTCAAAACTATTTCTTGATATGTATGACTAAGGGATGCTCCGTATATCTTGTCTAACTCTTATTGGGTCTTTATTAAGGAGATGTGAAATCATACTACATAGTTAAAATTTGCTGACAAGGCAAGGGGAGACAGGGTTGATAGCACAATAATTCTAATAGGAAGTTTTCCTTATGGTTACACAGCTGTAAGAAACAGAAAGGCCATAATGAACTCTATCATACTACATATGAAAATCTGCTCGTCATACGGTGTATAAATTTGTATAATTACGTGCAGTAAAAGTTGTAGAAATGATGGCAAACCATCTGATCATAATGAAATCACAGGAAAGTCAACGACATCTTCCTGGTAGGAAAAACAGGAAAGAGGTCTGACTGCTATGCAGTTCTATGAGACAGTAACGAAATGTCCCTCTCAGCAAACAAGAGAAAATGGCTGTGTCTGCTGTACGATTCCACGAGGTAGTGAAGAAACATGTCAGCAAACTAGGAAACTTTCCCCACAAAATTTATAGCATCGTTAATGGTCAAAAGTGTAAAAAGAAGCAAAATGTGAAAACATAAAACCATTCTGAAATAACAGTTAATACTCTAAGGAAAACTGCAGTAAGTAGTCTGTAGAAGAGTCTGATGAAGTGTTCTTCTAGTAGAACCACAAACAATTTCTTATCTTAAATTATGACTAGCAGACATGGGACTAATAGATACCCAGATCATTAATATATGTTCATTTATGTTGGTTCAGAGAAAGTTGGAGACGGGTGCATCTCCATCTATATTCCGCAATCAACCTTATGGTGCGTGACGGAGGGTATTTTGTGTACCACTGTGTACCAATTTTAGCAATAGTATCCTCGGTCAAAGATCCGTTCGGCCCGAATTTCTGTGTATATCGACATGAATAAAAGCAAATTTTTGAGAATTTTCGAAAGGTATGAGTATTGTGCATAAAATACTTCGTAGTAATTTGGTGTTTCTGATTTAGTTACTGTACCACATATTATAATTATCGTTTCGTATTACATTTAGTGTTCCCATTCATCAGGAGTGTATATTGCCTTTATTTATCATAAATTAACGCTGTTTTAGATTTTGTTAGCAACGGTAACCTCAGAAACTTTTCAGGGAATTATTAAATTTTATCCCAGGTTTTTCTGTTGCCTTTATAGAAATCTCGTTTTGCATATTAATTGCTTCAGTTCTTAAGGGAAATTAGTAATAATTTTATTCATCTCGGGTGCCACAGCCACAAATTCATTGAAGGAAAAATCCATCTTACACCTTCGCTGTTACATAATCACTGTTATTTGCATCACTGGCAACGGATTTCAGCTGTTAACCATTCTCTAGTTAATACTTCTATGTTCTTAAAGACGCAGGCGAGAACAGCGTTCTATCCATATCAACAGTTTATAGTTGTTCGCGACCGTCTTCAAGAATATAGGAGTATTCACTTGAAAATGGTTAACGTTCGATATCAGCTGATAGTTGTGTAAATAACAGTGATTATGTCACAACCAAGGTGGAAGATGAAATAGATCATCAATGAGTTAGTAATACTTTTAGAGTAACATATCCAGAAAATAAAAGAGAATCATCAAGCTTATTTTAACGTTACTTGTTTACTGTTTTGTAAATCACTGCACCGGTCACAATGCAGTCCCACTGTAAATGCTGTTCTCAGTAGCATAATGAATTAGTTGGCGTTCGTAAGAAGCTGGAATTTGGCCTGTATACTGTCTAACAGTTGGAAGTTGCTGCACATCGGTATGTTGCGAAAGCTCTTGACAGTCTTTGTACCAGAGATGCCAAAGGTACCCCGAGTACTGTCCTCATTTGTAGATCTTGTCTCCTCTACAAGAACTATAGGATGTATCACTAACCATCTACTTGACTGTTAATGACGAGTCAGAGGGAGGGCTAGGCCCCTGTACAGGGGACACAGGACCCTGGAGACCTCAGGGTGTTATCCCATTAATCAACAAATTCAGGGTGCTAATTTCACCTGAAATCGACACTGATCCAGTGACTGGCACAGAAAATTGAGAAGACCTGCCATGATCACGGATTTTCAACGAAGCTTACAATTTGAAGCATTGTCTCCAGAACTGAACGTGGCCTCCTGGTTCTGAGTCTACTGAAAGGACTGAACCAGAGACTTCGAAGGTACTTGACATGCTAAGCTGAGACTTCCTGGACTGGAACCTACGGCCAAGAATTGTAGGGTACCCCTAAATGGGTCAAGTGTGCACTATACATCAGGTGCTGCTGTGCCCAGGTAGCTGAGTGTGTGTGGGTGTGCACACAATGTTTTTTTCTTTTTAAATTAGGTAGTCTAGATAACGATAGCTATAGAGGATATGGAAGTATCAGTATAAAAGGAATGGCTCATACAGTCGAGGGTAATAAAATCCTAGTGTTTAAGTGCCGAAGCATTCGCAATAAAGTGACAGAGTTAGAAGCACTCCTAAAAGTCACAAGATTTCACACAAAACTAGGTATACAAAGCTTGTTAAATCAGAAATTGACAGCATTGAGAATTTGAGAGACATTTTAAGCGTATATCGAAAGGTTAGACGAACGAGGAAATGGTGATGTGTTGGTCGCAGCGGACAAGAAACTTAAATCAATCGAGATAGAAATTAAAGTTGCATGCCAGATTGTTTGAGCAAGACTCAGTATCAAGTATGTGCGTTAAATTTCTTCTACAGACCACCAGACTCACCTCCTGATGTAACAGAAAAGCTTAAAGATAACCTAAGTTCAGTTAGTATGTAATTACTCGAATCATACTGTCGTTATTGGAGACTTTAATCATCAAACAGTCTACTGTGAAAATTATAGTTTTGTAAATGGCTTGTGTGACATGACGCCCTGCGAAAATTTAGTAAATCCGTTTTCTGAGAACTACTTAGAGCAGAATGTTCGGTAGCCCACTCATGACGGAATTATACATCTAATAGTAATAAATAGACCTGACCTTTATGAGAATGTTCAAACAGAAACTGGTATTAGTGATCATGAGACAGTTATGACCATTATGATTGCCAATGGAGGAAGGCCAACTAAAACATGTAGAAGGACTTATATGTTCAGCAAAGTACGAGTAGACAAAGAAGAAGTAGTGTTGTATCTCAGTAAGGAACTCGAAACTGGAGGGGGCACGTAGAAGAAGTGTGGCTCAATCTTAGAAGAAAAGTTGAGCATGAGTTTAATACAGTGTCCCCCCGGAGGAATGGTAAGTATTCAGAAATATGGCATAAACGATCATACAAAGCAAAAAAGCTAGTAAACATGGGCACTGAAATGTATACCTTAATTTGTGTTTATAATTTGGGAGGAGGTAGTATGGACCAAAACTAGAAGAAATTATCTTGTAAACATGCGCTGAAAAACGCATATCTCGAGAGGTATGAGCACTTGTCAGTAGAAGAGAAGTGCTCAGAGCTATTAAGGTATGAGTTTTAGGGCCCAGGTTTACATAACGTTTTTTCTTAGAATGATGGTTGATTTGATATCCACGAATACTGACTAGTCCTCCTGGGGCACCATGTACCTAATAGAACACTTCATGATGGGAGGAACCGTCCACGGAATAAACTCATTATGAAGAAACTTCTACAGAAACGGTAAATGAAACGCGTTTGGCTGTCGAGAGGGCAATGGCAATGCGTGCTGTCTTGAACGAGTACCGAAGCAGAATATTATCGAAACGTCCCTCGCAAATCCAAAGGAAATTTGAGGAATATGAAAAGGCTTTCAATGGTATAACTGATAGTGTCGGGACACTCATGGACGAAAGAGGGACTGACATTGAGAGTAGCAATGCAAAAGCAGAAACGCGTAACTCCGTTTGAAAATGTTCCTTTACAAATTAAAATACAGAGGTATAGCCACAGTTCAACTTTCGGATCACCGCAAAGATATTAATGGCAGCGATGTCGAGAAACAGCTGAAATCGCTAAAATTCCGCAAATCTCTGGGTACCGATGAAATCTCTGTTAGATTCTGTATCGAACTTGCGACTGAGTTAGCCTATCTCTCAACCATAATGCACCGTAGATCTCTCGTACATAAAACCGTGCCCGGTAGTTGGGAGAAAGCACAAGAAGAGTACCAGTAGCGATGCACAAAACTATCGACAAACATCTTTCACCTCCATTTGTTGTGTAATATTAAAATATATTCTGATCTCAAACATAATGAGGTATCTCGAAAAGAATGAACTTCTCCATGCCAGCTTGCATACATTCTGGAAAATACCGTTCATGTGAAACCGGACTCGCACTTTTCTCATGTGCCATCCCGAAACCCATGGATCAAGGCAGTCAGGTGGATACGGTATTCCTCGATTTGTGAAAAGCTGTAAACTCAGACCATACCTGCACTTATTATCAAAAGTGCGGTCTATGCGATGTCAAGCGAAGTTTGTGACTGGACTGAGGGTTTTTTTGCAGGAAGGACGCAGCATGTTATCTTGGACGGAGGGCAATCGACAGATGTAAAAGTAACTTCGGTTGTTCCCCTAGTAAGTGGTTGAGACACTTGCTGTTCGTGTTGTATACTAATGACCTAGCACACAATACTAATAATAACCTCAGACTCTTTGCTGATGATGTAGTTATCTATAATGAAGTACAGTCTAAAAGAATCTGCATAAATATTCAGGCAGATATTGATAAGATTTTAAAGTGGTACAAAGGTTGACAACATGCTTAAAATGTTCAAAAATGCAAAACTGTGAACGTAACAGAACGAGAAATACATAGTATCCCGTGACCACAGTATCGATAAGCCATACTTGTAATTTGTCAACTCGCACAAATACCTGGGTGTAGCACTTTGTAGTGATACTAAATGAAAGATCACACTAATTCGGTAGTAGATAAAGCAGGTGACAGTCTTCGGTTATTGGTGGAATACTAGGTAAATGCAATCAGTCCCAGAAGAACATTGCCTAGAAATTACTCATGCAACCCATCCCAGAATACTGCTCAAGTGTGTAAGACAAATACCAAGTGGGACTAACAGGGGATATTGAGTGTACAGAGAAGAGCATACGAATGACCACAGATTTGTTCAATCCGCGGGAGAGTGTCACAGAGATGTTGAAAGAACTGAACTGGCAGACATCGGAAGAAAGGCACAAACTATCCCGAGAAAACCTCCTTAGAGGGAACCAGCGATAAATGGTGAATCTAGGAACATACTACAACTCGCTAAGTATCGATCCCGTGGGGATCCTGAGGATAAGAGTAGTTTAATTGCTGCGCGCAAAGAGGCGTTTAAACCATCACTCTTCTCGCGCCCCGTGAATAGAAGAGGCAGAAGTCCTAATAACTGGTACAATGGGAATACCCTCTCCCACGCACTTCACAATCGTTTGCGCAGTATGGATGTAGACTGTCCTGTTCCAGTCCCTAATGCTGCGTGGGAGAACGGAACTTGGCAGCCCTCCCTGTGTGCTCGAACCTCTAATTTTTCAATCACAGATTTTTGACAGATATACCTAGGAGGAGGTAATATGTAGGTTAATTGTTCCTGGAACATTTGCTCCCGGAATTTCAGAGGTGAGTCACTACTAATACACAACGTCCCTCTTTCAGCGTTTGCCACTGGAGTTGGATTATGAACCTCTTGAAGCTTTCGCTCTTACTAAACAAACCAGTGACAAAATGCGCTGTTGTTATTTGATTTTTCTCATTTTATAACAACTCAATCTAATAAGGGTCCCAAACTAACGATCAGTACTCTAACATCGTTTGAAAGATGGTTTTGTAAGCCACCTCCTACGTGAGTGAAATAGACTGCCTTACGATTGTTCCAACAAATGTCACATTGGTATCTGCCTTTTCTACGATTCGTTTTAGGAGGTCGTTCCACTTTAAATCACTTTATACGCATACTCGCAGGATGTGACTGCTTCCAGTGGTTGTCCGTCATTGTGTAATAATACAACAACGGAGCTCTCTGCCTATTTAGGCGCATTAATTAACATTTGTTTATGTTGAGAGCCCATTGCCAATTTATGCACCAAGAGTTGATTCTTTGTAGATGTTCCTGAATTTTCTAGCGTTGCGACTCGCATGCACACAACAGAATCATCCGCGAACAGACTCGCGAAGCTTCCGACAATATAAGCTAGGTCATTTACATATACAGTATCCGACAAAACATTTGAAGCACCCAGAAGGGGAGAGGGGAGGGGGAGGGAGGAAAAGAAACGAAATTCCACGGTTTGAGTGGGTAGGTGATGTTATTCCAGTAATTACAAAATCGAGTCAAATTTGCAAAAAACTTGGCAGTATGAGCCCACGTATCAGTGTGACGGTGCACCCCATCTGGCCTGGATGTGTGCACATTCGGTTGGGAAGGGTGTCATAATGTTGATATATCCTTTCCTGAGAGAATCTGGCTCACAACTGTTGTAACACTGGTCCTTGATATCCTGGACACCGGGATTGGGACGAAGTTGACGGCCGAGCTGTTCACACATGTTCTATCGGGGACAGATCTGTGGATACTGCTGGCCACTGGAGTACCTCAACATAACGCAGATAATTCGTAGAGACATGTACTATGTATGTACGAGCATTGTCTTGTTGAAAAATGGCACCACCATACTGTAGCTTGAGAGGTAGCATATGATGAAGCATGATGTCCGCGAAGTTTCGTTCTGTCATCAGGATTATCTCAATCGCTACCAGTTATGATCTGAAGTCATACTCGCCCTACATCAGGAGACCAGGAGTAAAACCGTTATGTCTCTCCGAAACATTGGAAGAATGTTACCTGTGCATGGGCGGTAATTCCCTGCTCTGGATTGTGCTAGTCTCCGACCAATGGTGTGGGGTGACACAGAATGTTGCCGGGAGTCCACTGATTTTTCTCGGATGGGTGAAGATGTCAATGGGTTACGATGTGCTTGTTGCACAGTACAGCGATCCACTCTTGTGGTGGTCAGACAGGGTGGACCAGAACCTTAACGACGAGCCTGCCCCACCATTCCGATGCAGTCCAACTCCAGGTCACCCAAATACACTGTAAAACTGGACATTGCTCGATTTGACTGGCCGGCCAAATGGAGACACAGAATGAGGCCTGTTTCAAGCTATTTGGGGTGCTGTTAACGCTGTTCACACGAGTATACCGCATTTCCGTTTCCTTCACATTGATCACTCAACATCTGACGCTGGTCAGGCCATTGGTATGCTCCCCAGGCCTGGTACGGCACTAAACACGAACAACAATAATGCACTCTGATGTCCGTTCTACATGTCACAGAGAATTGCAACTCTAATAATTTATGTATCCGCGCATGCACGAAGTTACGTTGACAACCAACCTTTTTTTTCAAGTGGTGTAGAATTTGAACAGTAGTAGTCCCATAATACTCCTTTGCAATAACCTTTAAGTTACTTCTACGTCTGAAGATTTATCGTGGTTAAGAATGACTTAGTGTGTTCTGTTTGCTAGGAACTTTTCAGTCCAATCACAAACCTGATCTGATGTTGTGTACGCTCGTATTTTTTGTTAAGAGTGTCCGAACAAAAAAACTACTGTGTAGTTTTCAAAGGGTGTAGCAGTAGCTGTTCACAACAGAACGCAGTCTGCGAAGCACTGCTACGAATACTGGGACAAACACAGATAATCACATGACGTAGCGCTTGTGCTGGAAGTTTCCGGTTTGTTATGGCGGTTTACGATGACGACGACGATGTTCATGAGGACGACGACGATGTTATTGATGATGATGATGATGATGATGATGATGATGATGATGATGATGCTAAAACTGATGCTGAAATTAGATATGACCCCAGACAATACACATAATTTTCAGTTTCACCACAATTGTTTCGTCGTCAGAAAAACTAGAGTGTAAGCCCGCAGTAAACTTTGCTTTCGGAAGATGATCACATGAACATTGTCCCATAGTAGTGACAGATACGAAGTATGCTGTGGTTTGGGAACTGGCTTTACTTGCCCCAGTTTATTGTTAATGATTGAAAACCTCTCCTCGTCATTAGAGCCTCATGCATAGGAACTGATGAACGAGGGTTGTGCAAGCGAGCTTCACCGTATGTGATTTACTCTTCCTTATGTTTCTTCCGATCTCAGTCTGGTATCTGATTTCTCTGTGGCTAGGTTCATATGAATATTCGATCCTAAATCGTTTCTAAATTATATTGCTGTAGATATACTGTTCTTTTTATTTCACACATAAGCACATTTATAATGTGACAAGAGTCATTAGAGGTGTCGCTCATACATTGGTTATCTTAAGATTCTACAATAAGAATAGAAAAAAATCAACATTAAAAACAAATAAAATACTTCAGCTCTTCCATTTTTGTTAATATAATATAAAAATTAAAATACATGCGTGTCATACCTACACGTTACTGGTGAAATTTCGTAATTGAAGCGTTGTCATACTAAATCTAAGAAAATCATGATGGAACCGTGCGATAAGCATTAAATGTGTATAAAATGACAATGAATCAGATTTTAAAACGAAATTATGATTCTATCCAACTATTTATACCAGAACTTTTTATGTATACTGAAGAGTCAGGGAAACTGGTACACCTACCTAATATCGCGTAGGGCCCCCGCAAGCACGCGGAAGTGCCGCAGCACGACGTGGTATGGACTCGACTAATGCCTGAAGTAGGGCTGGGGAGAATTGACACTATCAATCCTGCAGGGCTGTCCATAAATCTGTAAGAGTACGAGGGGGTGGAGATCTATTCTGAACAGCTCGTTAAAAGGAATCCCAGATATGCTCAATAATGTTCATGTCTAGGGAGTTTGGTGGCCAGCGAAAGTGCTTAAACTCAGAAGAATGTCCCTGGAGCCACAATGTAACAATTCAGGATGCGTGGGGTGTCGCATTGTTCTGCTGGAATTGCACAAGTCCGTCGGAATGTACAACGGACATGAATGGATGCAGGTGATTAGACAGGATGCTTAGTGCTTACGTACATGTCACCTGCCAGAGTCGTATCTATACGTATCAGGGGTCCCATATCACTCCAACTGCACACTCCCCATACCATTACAGATCCTCCACCAGCTCGAACAGTTGCCGCTGACTTGCAGGGTCCATAGATTCTTGAGATTGTCTCCAAACCTGTACATGTCCATTCGCTAGATACAATTTCAAACGAGACTCGTCCGACCAGGCAAAATGTTTCTAGCCACCAACAGTTCAATATCGGTGCTAGGCCCGGGCGAGGCGTGAAGCTTTGTGCCGTCCAGTCGTCAAGGGTACACGAGTGGGCCTTCGGCTCCGAAAGCCCATATCGATGATGTTTGGTTGAATGGTTCGCACGCTGACACTTGCTGATGGCCCAGCACTGAAATTTGCAGCAGTTTGCCGAAGGGTTGCACTTCTGTCACGTTGAACGAGTCTATTCAGTCGTCGTTGGTCCCGTACTTGCAAGATCTTTTTCCAGCAGCAGCAATGTCGGAGATTTGATGTTTTACCGGATTCCTGATATTCATGGTACACTCGTGAAATAGTCATACGGGAAAATCTCCACTTCATCGCTACCTCGGAGATGCTGTGCCCCAGTGCTCATGCGGCGACTGTAACACCACGTTCAAACTCACTTAAATCTTGATAATCTGCCATTGTAGCAACAGCAACCGATCTAACAACTGCGCCAGACACTTGTTGCCTTATATAGGCGTTGCCGACCGCAGCGCCATATTCTGCCTCTTTACATATCTCTGTATTTGAATACGCATGCCTATACCAGTTTCTTTGGCGCTTCAGTGTATTTAAGTAATCTATAATTATTTGATGAAATGCTCTCGGGATTTCCTGCAGGGTGTCAATATTTAAGTATCGCGACGTTTCTACTAGTGGCATATTGATCATCTTCTGTCGAAGTGTAGCGCTACTGTCGGTCCCATATATTTATATATGTGACGCAGCCTGGGTACGAGCACTAAGATCTTGTGTGGTCGGCGGACGAACTGCGTGGTTGGAGGCAAAGCTATTGTGTGGGTGTAGGCCGAAGGCTGCTCTCGAACCTCTGCGTGGGCGTTCTCGATTCATTTAGCGTACTGGCCACTGCTGGGGAGCTTTCGGCATATAGCCACAAACTCGAGATCCTACGCCAAGCTCAGGTGATAACCTTGGTGCTTATGCAAAAGATTCTCGTGGATTCTTGTTTCTTGATTTCTTTATTGTGCTTTCCCAGTAGCTACTGGCTTGACACACTAACTTAATGTTCTCAAAATTAAACTTATGTTCTTCATTTAGGCTGTGCTTTGCCACTGCTGACTTCTCTCTGTGTCCTAGACGCATCGACCTAATACTCGTATCTTCCTGGCAGCGTTTCGAGAGATAGTGCTGCTTTAGACAGATATATTGGCGGCCACATTCACCTCAGATACCATATATATCGGGAAAGTGAAGCTCTACTGGCTCGCTTGTGGAGCCAAAAGTATCTTTCGTCTTCGTTTGTGATCGGTGACCAGTTTTGATGCCGTACGTTTCCAAGCAGCCTCACAATCATTGCTGAGAGTGGCCAAATTTATGGAAGAAAAGCGAGTTTCTGGCCTCCTTCCTCTTCTTCCTGCTTTGTTACATCTTTCTTTCTTTAAACGTCCTTCTAATTTGGGCATTGCAGTACCCATTTCCACAGAATATTTTCTTTGCGTGTTTTAGCTCAGCTGGGAGGCTTTGTAAGTTATGACACGCGCCCTGTGTACCAGGGTGGTTAGTATTGGACAACTCTGAGGATGATAGTTTCCACTTGTCGCACTCAGGTACAGATTTACAAGGTCCTCTTTTAAACTACATGGTATAGCGTACTATGAGCCTTGTTCATTATTAGGATACGCAAGATTGTAGTGCATCCATTCTCTTCTAGTTCCACCGTGATTACGATATTTTGGTGAATCCTGTTTAAGCTTTTCTCCTCTTACAGTACCTATATACATGCTCAATGAGTTTTAATGTCTTCGGCTGGATGTGATGATTTAGGAGTGCCAAGAAGTCTTGACGAGGAAATTACTTGAATAGTGATGTAATATCGAAGCTTATAAGCAGCTCATCTATCTGCAGTTGCATGCTATTATGTGCTGTCCTGAAGTCGGACGAGTGCTTCACATGGTGACTGCAGGGTCCCACAAGGGCTTTAGAAGTGTAGCTACAAGGGATAGACGAAAATATGGAAACACCAAAAGCACAGCACATTACCGTGCCTAATAGGACGAACAAAAACCGTTGTTGTTCAAAACAGATTCCTGTCACCTCGGAATGTATAAATACAAGTCCTATAGGGTTTTAAAGGGCAAAATACTGGCAAGGTCAGGCAACGATGATGGAGTTGGAAAGCTATCACGCACTCCTCTCTAAAAAATCGGCCCCAAAAGTTCAATAGTATTGAGATCTGCTGACGGTCATGGTTAGGGAAGATGCGACAGTTCATCCTCGTGCTCACAAAAGCAGTCCTGGCTAATGCGAACTGTATCAACAATGACGCTGTCCTCTTCGCGCACAGCATTACCGTTGGAGAACAAACATTATATCACAGGACTGGCCTAATCAGCCCAAATCGTCACGCTGTCCTTCCCAGGATTGCGTACTTACAGAGTATCCAAGGGGCTCGTGAAAAACCACGATATGGCTGACCAAATCCTCACCATACCCCGACCACGTTTCAATATTGGGGAGAAAACTCGGCCAGGAGCTGGAAACAGTGTGAAACAAGCTCATCCGACCAACTGACTTTCTTCCATTGCTCCATAACCCAGGTTTTACGGCTTCTGCATAACTGTTACAGGTATTTGCATCACTGATGTGTGGTTTTGGAAATCCGGTTTACCCTGCAATGGTCTGCTTGAGCAGTTCACTTGGTGTAATTTTGGTGATGACAGCGTTCGCGAGTGTGACATTCAGTTCTGGAGTGACTTTTGGAGCTGTCGTCCATTTATTTTTCGTTAAGATCCTACTCAATTATCGTCTTTCACAATCACTGAACACACAGTTTCATCCACGTAGCGACTTAGTGGATTACGTTTTTCCGCTTTCCCTGTATGCGGAAGAAATGTTCGACACGGTGCCTCTTGAAACACCAAACACTTCGGCTCTCTTGGTTACATCAGCATCCACTATTTGCGCACCAAAAATTTGCCCGCTATTGAATTTACGTAGCTCCAGCAAATTCAGTCACAAGTACACAGAATACTGTTCTGGTCACGACCTACACTAGTAACGTATTGAGGACATTGCACAGCTGCTGTTCGTGATCAAATAAAACAGTGCAACCTACAGGCTTGGACAGCGTCTATTGCAGTCAAATAAAAAGCGAACACCAGCCATAACACACCCGCACGGCATGTGGCCCCATTGTTGATACCTTTCGATACAGTTACCGCTGTGGATGGGGAACGCCTGATGCTACATCACATGTGCACGCTGTTGTTGGGTTATGACCTTTGTTGTTGGCGGACTGATCTAGAATCGTCGTCCAGCTGTCATAGTATCCTGTGGCTAGCGCCTACGGTTGGGCCACCCTTCAGACAGCAGTGTAGCGAGCGTGGCCTGCATTCCTCGCCCGCTCGCTACACGAACAGTGGTCATCTTATTGAAACAATTCCTTGAGCGTCGGACCACAATCGGACGAAACGCATCAGCTCTGATCTTCCACCATATGATTTTCATATCTTATGCGAATCTGAAGAAAGACGTGCGTGCACGCGGTTGCAGTCGGACGAAGGAGTGCGAGAGAGGGTGAGGTTGTGGATTTGTCAGCGGCCGACAGCGTTTTGCTAAACAGGAATAGATGGTACCGTCTTCCAGTAAGATAAATGTCTTACACGTGTGGTGTTCACCTTTGAATTGAACTATTCCATGGTGCCGTTATGGGTGGTGTTCGATTTCCATTTGACGCCCCTTTTATTATGTAAGTTCACAGGTCGGGGGGCAACGGACTTGCCGCAGTGGATACACCGGTTCCCGTGAGATCACCGAAGTTAAGCGCTGTCGGGCGTGGTCGGCACTTGGATGGGTGACCATCCAGGATGCCAGAAGCTGTTGCCATTTTTCGGGGTGCACTTAGCCTCGTGATGTCAATTGAGGAGCTACTCGACCGAATAGTAGCGGCTCCGGTCAATGAAAACCATCACAACGACCGGGAGAGCGGTGTGCTGACCACACGCCCCTCCTATCCGCATCCTCAACAGAGGATGACACGGCGGTCGGGTGGTCCCGGTAGGCCACTCGTGGCCTGAAGATGGAGTGCTATTCTAATACTGCTACTGCTACAGGTCGGGGAGTAAGTGATGTTGACAATAGATGCATAGGGACCCCTTCTCTGTTGAGTTTTGTAAATCCGTACAAGTGTGGTTTAGCTGGCGATCCAGGATACATCTGTTTATTCTCTTAGGTAGATATGAACTATTCAGCTCGTGGCAAAACTCGGAAGATTGTACGACAAGGCAACTATTTTTTGGAATATATCTAAGTACTATTTATGTTCCTAGTTGGTATTCAGCTCTTTGTCAAATAATAGCTCATTTATGACTTTTGTGAATTTGCTTGTCATAAATGCCATAACTGTCTGTTTCTTCAGCAACTAGTTCTTCTGTAGCCCATGAACCCATTTACCTTCAAACATCGATTGTACATATATTTAGTGTTCGCAGATAAACGAATTTAATGGGTGGTAGAAGAGAAACACTTTTGTATTTTGAAATAACTTTCATTCTGTTTTAGCTGTTTGAGCTTACGTACTGAACTTGCAAATACTATCCGCACTGACAAATTGTGTGAAATTTCTCCGAGAACACTTCACGAGTTCCTTGCAGCAGAAGAACATGATTGTAGGATCATACAAATTCAGAAATTCTGTCACATATGTGTAACAGAGCTATATATGCATACACTATCTGATCGCTGGCCTGTGTGGTCGAGCGGTTCTCGGCGCTTGAGTGTGGAAACGCGCGACCACTACGGTCGCAGGTTCGAATCCTGCCTCGGGAGTGGATGTGTGTGATGTCCTTAGGTTAGTTGGGTTTTACTAGTTATAAGTTCCAGGGGACTGATGACCTCAGATGTCAAGTCCCACAGTGCTCAGAGCCATTTGAACCACTATCTGATCAAAAGTAGCCGGACACACGTATGTAATGCGCAATTGACCGTTAGAAATCACCAGAAGTGGACCCGCCAGCCTAAAAGGAGGTGTTGTCTGCAGAGAAAGAGTGACAACAGAATAGGTTGTCAGGAGCGCTTAGTGACTGCGAACGTGGACTAGTCATTGGTTGACATATGAGTAACAGACCCACCAGGGAAATTTCAACCGTTCCAAAGATGATGAAGTCGACTGTTGGTGACGTCATTGTGGACTGGGAACGTGGAGGGACAACAACAGCTAAACCAAGACCGGGTGGATTTCATGTACTGACGAACAGATCATTGTGGGGGGTTATAACAAAAAAATCACATGAAATCAACGGAAGGAATAACTCGTGAGTTACACAGTACTACCAGGATTCCAGGTGGTGCAATAATAGTGCGTAGGGAGTAAGAATGAATGGGATGCAGTGATCGAATATCTCCTCATAGTCACATTGCTGTAGTCAGACGCATGAAGTGATGTAAGGAGCGTCGCCATCGGACAGGGGGTGACTGGAAACGAGTGATTTGGAGCGATGAATCACGTATACCCTGTGTCTATCCGCCGGGAGTGTTTGGATATGGCGAATACCTGGAGAACATTACTGCCGTTATGTTTGGTACTAATAGCAAAGTGCAGAGGGGACGGTGCTACGGTATAGGCGTGTTATTCATGGTTAGGGAGTCATCTTCCTATTGCGCCTAAGAAAACGCTAAATACGGAAGGATATGAACATATTTTATTATAAACTGCATAAACAGCATTGTAAACTGTGCACATAGAGGAACTGCTCGGAGGTTGTTTGTATCTGCTTGACAATGCACTCTGTCATACGAGGGGCGTTTGAAAAGTCCGTGCAAAGTCCGAGAGATGCAACCACCGGCACGTATCGAGGTCTTGTTTAGTTAGTAGCATCTTTGGAAAGAACATACACCACGTTTCGGCCATATTGGTCTATTTATTTGTGTTTGGCATTCGTGTGAATCAAGGAAGCCGAGTTATTGTCAAAAACTGGATGTAAAAGAATTTCGTGTAGTGATTAAACATTACTTTAAGAAAGACAAAACGTCTCAGGAGATTAAAGAGAAGCTCAATAAACATTACGGTGACTCTGCAGCTTCCATGACAACATTTTATAAGTGGTTTAAAAATTTTCGGGGTATCCATATGGGCACAAGTGTTGCTGAACGTTCTGGAGGCCCTGTGGAGGTTACGACTCCAGAAATCATTGATGAAATCCATGATATGGTGAAGGTGCGTGGGATTGCTAGTGCTAGTGGGCATCTCGAATGAACGGGTACATAATATTTTGCATAAACATTTGGACATAAGAAAGCTATCCGCAAGATGTGTTCCGCGTTTGTTGACCCTTGACCAAAAACGGAATCGTGTGAAGTGTTGCAAGGAAGGTTTCTAGCTGTTGAGGAAGAATCCGCAGGACTTTAAGCGTCGTTTCGTCACTGTGGATGAAACATGGATACATTACTATACTCCTGAAACCAAACAACAATCCAAACAATGGGTTACCCAGGGAGAATCTGCACCAAAAAAGGCGGAAAGGTTATGGCGACTGTCTTTTGGGATTCGCAAGGCGTTATCCTCATCGGCTGTCTGGAAAAGGGTAAAACTATTACAGGTGAATATTATTATCGTTATTTGACCGTTTGAAAACCGAGCTGCAAGAGAAACGCCGGCAATTTGACCGCAAAAAAGTCCTTTTCCATCACGACAATGCACCAGCACACACATCAGCAGTTTTGGTTGCAAAATTAATGGGCATAGGATACCAAATCGTTTCCCATCCCCTCTGTTCTTCGGACTTGCCTCCCTCGGACTACTGTTTGTTCCCCAATTTGAAGAAATGGCTTGCGGGACAAAGATTTTATTCAAACGAGGAGGTGACTGCAGCAACTAATTGCTATTTTGCAGACTTGGACAATTTCTATTATTCGGAAGGGATCAACAAATTAGAAAAGCGTTGAACAAAGTGTATAAATCTAAAAGGCGACTATGTCGAAAAATGAAAAAAAAAATATTTACCTCAAACTCGTAAGTAGTTTTTATTTTTACACGAACTTTTCAAACGCCCCTCGTAAAGCAGGATCTGTGAGGCAATGCTTTGTGGACAATAAGATTTATTAAATGACCTGAGATGCTCGAAATCCCGACATGTACCGAACAGAACACCTTCGCAGTGAGTCAGAACGCCAATTTCGCTCCAGACCCCAGCGTCCAATATCATTAACTTTTTTGGTTTCGGCTTTTGTGAAAGAATGGGCTGCCATACCTCCACTTTGAGACACAGCATTCAGAGAGTACTCAGCAGAGCTCTAGTCATGTAATGGCGAATGGTGGAGAAATTCCATATTACTGTTCGCTAGCAGATGTCCGGATACTTTTGATCAGATTACGCAGGTCCACTGTTAACGGTTTTACTGTGATGTACAAACGCCAGAGAAGCACACATTCAGGCATCTGTTAGGCTGAAGAATAAAACGCTGACCATCGAACTGCAAACCATGCTCAGCCAACCTATCTTACTAATTATTGTAGCCGACTTCGGTTGCAGCTGACACAGCTCAGTGACAGAACGAGCCTCCTGTTTGTGGTAAGTCTCGAGTTCAGTCATCGTACTGCTGCCCAGAAGTTATTAATCAAAAGGAAGCGTAGTGTCGCCCTTTATGGTGGTGTAAACAACTCTGGTGTCGAGCAAATAAGTATGGCCGCTGTTGTACGCCAAGTCTGCTGATGCAGACTCTAAGCATGAAGTTTCCCTACCAAACTGAAACGTACCCTGACTGCTGATGTAACATAATAGTGAAACGTCGGATTTCTGTTCAGGCTCAACTAAATGTGCAAGCCATAAGAGTGAGTTAAGTGCCACTAATTTAATGAGTGTTATGTGATCCATGCGTGGTTTGCAAAAAAGATTGAAAAGTGAAATAAAATGTTGCATTGTAGGAAGTTTTTCTTGTATTTTGCACCTGTAAAAGGACTGAAAAATTTCTTTTCCCAGCTCTCCGTCGCTTTGTGGCACAGGATGTCATCAAGTCAAAGAATATGAGCACATATACGGAAAACGTGCTGCCGTGCGCGACTTAGGGAACCTGAAACTGAATACAAGTCAGTGTTAAGGATGTGTGGGAACGATAGCCCTGTGACGGTCCTTTGACACTCTCTACGCGAAAGCGTTACTGCATAGAATCCAAGTGTCTTTGTGATGGAATACTCTCTATCTCATTAAATACGACTGGTGAAACAGATATCTTAAATTTACAAATAGAACTCGAAATATCTTCTAAGGAGAGCAATGCTTTAGAAACAAAGGACCACATGCTTTGGACGTGATAGTGCTGTCTCTGAAAGATTCTCAAAATATTAATGTCATTACGCTTATTTAACTTGACACACAAACCATACAAGATCACCGTTTTTTATTAATTTTTGACTAAGACAGAAGTGAATTCTACTGCAGTTCAGGGGAAGATGAAGACAGACTTAATGTGGCCATGCGTATTTGTCACAGCACCAAAGGTGCGAATAGTGTAAGTAGTTCACAGATATTACCAAAAGGATCCCGGATTCATAGAGGAGTAGAAAACATTGGTTCCAAACTGCATAATACACGAAATAAAAGTGCGACTTGCGCAACTTTCAGAATACGTCGACTGAATTTGGTGAAGTGTGTCAGAGTGCGTTCGCGGACAAACGAAGTAACTAATTTAAATGAATTCATAAACTTTTTAAGTCATAGTCAATTTGCACTGTGTGTGTGTGTGTGTGTGTGTGTGTGTGTGTGTGAGTGTGTGTAAGACTGCGTTGAAAGATGGTAGACTTTAAACAACTGCGACGTAATGAATAAGTTTATATTTTTTTGTCTTACTCTCACAGTAAAATTTGCCTATGATACAGCCCTGGAATTGCTCTGTAAGATATGTATAAACGATGTATATAACTATTTTAATTCTTTGTCAATGGTAGTGCAAATAATAGCGTGACATGGAAAAGTGCACGAAACAGTGAATGTTATAGACTTTTTAAGTACTTACAGCCAGACCAAGCGAAGTGTGTGGCAAACGCTGAGGGCAATACACTGAATTATGCGCGTGCTGAAGATAAATGATAAATGAAACAATGAGTATAACCTGTGGGCGTTTGCATCATTCTCCTCTTCTGAGAAGGAATACAAAATAATAGGAAACTGATACGACCTGAAGATACTTCAACGCAAAAAATTGTAAAAGGTACTACCGCCCTAGCCAGAAACTTTATTAAGCCGAGCTATGATGTAGTAGTTCTGAACATTGCCCTTTACTAATGATAGATATTTGAGAAGCAAAACAAGAAAAAACAATGTTCATTAAGAGGAAGGAAAAGAAAAAATTTACAAGTTCCTTCCATAAATTAAACGACATGCATCATTAACAGATTATCGATAGAACAACTGGAAATTTTAACAAGAAGAGAACGAAGAGAAGCTCATCGTCGTCCGATAAGGCGCATAAGAGCTGAATACCTCAGAAGACACGTGGGCAGTAAGCTCGTAGATAGAGCTCAACAACAGCTAGACAAAGGTGCGCAGTAACTGTGATGTATACCCACAGAGATAACGAAACGTGAACAAGAGGGCTCAGTGCAGAACAAGAAGTGGCCTCCGGTAAATTTCGTGGGGACTTCTGCTCTTTGCTTCATCCAGTGGGTACCTTCTCCTGGGTATCCTGGAGTCGCATCATCAAAGGAGCTCAGGGATTTAACATCTACAGTTGCGTTTTGTAAGATGAAGCTAAACATTAAATGTTCTGTACTGTAGCAAGTTTACAAACGTACAGAACGGCCCGAAACTGATGACCTGAAATTAAGCCTTCTGTAGAGATCAATTCTCACACGTCCACTACTCTACAGGACTTCCGTTACAGTTCAGATACAGATGACACAGAGAGAAAGTCCTCTCAAGAGGCATAGGAATCATGTATTCAGGTCGTACTGCTGTCCTGAAGCCACTATTCGAAGTAATTGAATTCATAACATAGCTTAAAATGCAGACGACACTGTAACTGGCATGCAGCAGTAGAAAAGGTTTTATGGGGTAATAAGCTAAAATATATGATACGGCGTTTCGCAGATGCTGCCTTAAGCGCTTTACAGCAGACATGGAAACGATAAATCTGGATAACTGGACGGGCGAAACCTGTGACTTACCTACTGCATCATCTTGTTCGGTCAGTATTTAAAAGGACACCAAGTGACATTTCAGAGCGGACAGTGCGAAGTGCCATGAATGACAAGATCACCTAATCAAATCCTACTGCCATACAGGCTCATAAGTTACCTGAACGGTGCCTTGTTAGCACGAAACATCCGAGGCGTTATGTGGTTTACGCACCACCTAGTCGCACAACATACAGAAGGCCTAGAAGACTCTTACAGTGAGTCACGCCAGAAAGCCCATACGCTGAGTACTCTACTTTTTAATGAGCCGCCTCAGAAGCCCCAAAAGACTGACTTGTATGCTGTGGCTTTAACAAAGGCCTCGGCTCGTCTTCTGCACCCGTACCTCTTGGAGCTAAGGACTGTCCCATTGTCCAGTCAGACACACTGTAATGGTACTTGAATTACGTAACCATTATGGTACCTCACCTGAAACTCTCGATACCAGTAATATTCTGCTGTATTTCTGTTAACTACTTAACATATTTCTGAGACGACATTCAGATTTGATTTCACTTTTGATACATCGATATGTTTATATTGCAATTATATTATTCTTGTGTGCATTCTTTCTTTTCTCAGCATGATCTTTGACGTACTTGTGACTCTGATTTTTGGGCGCGTAAGCGATAATTAGTTAGTTGTTGAGTTGTTAAAGAGTCGGACCTTGAGAAAGTCAAGTGTTGGACGTCATGTTAGAAAGACGCATAACGTAGTCCGCTTATAAAATGTGAACTTTAACAGTGACTGTGAGAGAGATGTTTTCAAATATGTTTTGTATTGTGAAGTGATGTTTGTGTGTCACGTGATATTGCAATAAAAGCAATTAAAAGGAAGTATAACTCAATTTCGGAGTGCTGATTATTTTTTTACATCACCATTGTCCAGCAAAAATGTAATCTCCAAGAATGGTTTGTGAAGCGCATCTACAAAACTTTTGCATATAGCAGGATAAAACCCAGGCCTCTTTGCATCCGAGCTTGGAATCATAACCACCTAGATTTTCAACGATTGAGCCATGATTTTACGACCAGACCAGCGTGGAAGACACAAAAAGATGAGTGCCTAGTTTTTTCATTAGTACATGAAATGACTATTAACTGTGCTCTAATGACACCTGCTACATAATACGACTGTTGTTGCCCGATAATGCAGTATTTAGCAGCGTGAGCAACACCACAATCGTTATTAAATGCTGACCTTTGTTGTGGTAGGGTTGTTAGAACACAAAGTTCCCACATTCAATTCTGATGTAATGTCAGGCTGCATGAGTTGTCTTTGGCTCCACACTGTGGTCACCCGTCAGTTTTGAAGTGAGTGTTGTTATCCATAATTTTGATGGTGATGCCTCAAGTGCCCTTATCGGTTAACACTTGATAGCAGCTGCTAAGAAGAGTTCAATTCTTGTAGTATTCTAAGACAGTGTATCGCATTCGTTTGGCACCTACTATCATTATCGTTCTAAAGTCATCAACTTACGTCGACTCGTCTTAATACATTTGTTGTTGCTAACCCTTTCAGGGTATAAAGTCGCGGTCTACGGAAATCTTCTGAGCCTAAATTTTCGACCAGAACTGCGCTGGACATCTTCACAGGCGTTGCTCCTCCGTTGGCAGGACTCAACGCAGGAGCAACAACGCCTCTGATGATGTCCAGCGCAGTTCTGGACGAAAAGTTAGGAACAGAAGAATTCCTTGAACCACAACCTTATACCCCGACAGGTTTACCAGCAGCACTGTCATCCGGTCATGAAAGCCTTCATTCTACCATAATGCATTTTCTCTCTCTTCCCATAACAAGTATGAACGTAGGCACTCCGATAATTGATATCTACTTTTTCTAGCGCGGTTTGGCGCCACTCTTGTTCTTCTGGTATACTTCGATTCGGGATCACAACTACTCTGTAGAACACTATATATGGAAGTTGAGAAATTCATGTAACATGCAGCAACATTTAGCCGAACCATAGCATCAGTAGTCTATTTAGTGAGTCTTTTAATAATAATAGTAATAATAATGGATAATTAGTTCACAAGAAATACAATGTTTGAAAGAAAGCAATTGAAAAACGTTTGCACAGAAAATTAAAGCGTTCCAGTTTGAAGACAATAACTTACAGCGCACCGTTGATATTCAGTTGATTATAAGGAACATAGTTAGAAGTACTCATTGTTACAGTGTCCTGCTAATATATTTTCACTTAATTTACGACAAGTATCATTCAGGATCACTGATTGTGATACAATAAGTAAGAGTCAATTAATATGATATTGAGAAGTTCAGCTTATACATTTTAAGATAAATTATCGTGGCCAAGTAATTATGAAACGCTTTTAAATAGTAAGCAGTACAAGCACGACATGGCAATCCTGTAAACGAGTGCAGATGCAAAGCAAATGTCTAAGAGAAAAAAATCCCAAACTACCAATGGCTAAGGATTAACATAGAACGAGGACCAGATGCAACACTACAGTACAGATTGTTTCAAATAAGATACAGCACTGCTATGTTACGGGAAAAGGCATAGAAACATTCGTAACAAATGCAAAACATAACAAAAGATTCTCCTGGAAAAGAAACAAATGCCGACAGCATTTTCTTTAAAACAAATATAACTCTATTACGACGAAAATATAATATACTCACTTTCCAGTCTTGCCATTTTATCAAGGGTGAATGGATTATCATTAATATACAGTGACACAAGGCAGAGGATAAGAGCTGGGAGGTTGGATGCCCAAATGGAGAGCAACTACTTGAGTGTACCACTTGTAATCCGTTAGTTCGGCATACTGCCTAGTAGGAGCAGGTCTGGACAACACTCGAATGCCGCTCCAAGCTAGCAAACACAAGAAAAAATAAAACAAAAATTAAAAAACTGAAATAAGGAAAATTTCAGGGAAGCAATTATGCATGCAATGAAACTTACAACTAAAACCTTGTTATCCTGTTACAAAACTTAATGTCTGACAAATAATAAAAATTTATTGTAATATATATTAGATACTTCCTATAGCAAACAGTAACCACCAAGTTCTGCGTGTAAGCCAACTCTGTTAATCAGACTGAGCTTCACAGTGCAAAACAACACCGTATGCTATAGCAAAACACAACTATCAAATTCTGAAATCCTCAGAGCATTACTCAAAAGTAAATGTAAGCCAATGACTGTGTTAACCAGACAGGTTTCGCAGCAAAGTGACCCAAGCACACACAAACGAAACTTATCTGATACTCATTATGGTAATATTTCAGCGTTTGATAACTGACGGAACTGTTGATGCAAAATTACAGATATGTATGGTGTAAGTGCCTGTAGTGTGTGTGTGTGTGTGTGTGTGTGTGGTCACACGTGCACATTCGCAAATGCGCTTACTTGTGCGTATGAGCATGTTCAGTTAATTTAAAGGTAAATTAAGTATTGTTGTCATCATCACCGTCATCATCATCATCATAATCATCATTTGGCTGACATTCACTTTTGCAAAAAGGTCTCACGTAGAGTTTTCCGTGGTCTGCGGTCTTGAACGGTAAGCATGTAGGTTTCTCTTGTGTGTTTTCTACGTCGTCTCGGTCTTTTCTCATGTCTTCGAATACAGCGAACAACTTCCTTAGTCATCTACCATCCATTTGCCTGGCTACACGTCAAGTCCTCTCTCACTTCATGTTCATTACAGTTACAATTACGACTTCCACTTCGATCTTTTTCTCGATCTATTTGTTTTCCTGTCTCTCCCAATAATTCGCAAATGGATCTCTCCATTTCTTGTTGATGTGTCCTCAGTTTTCAATTATTTTGGAATTAAAATTCCAGTTATCACTGTCATAAGTCGAATTTGGTAATTTACAGTATCAAGTACAGACGCAGTCGGATTAAAATCATCCGGATGCCCTTGTGTAATACGGAACTCATCACTAGGTTTTAAGAGAGGCTGATCCGCCAATGTAAAAGGAGGCGGGGAATGTCATGTTGTCATTATAAAAGCAGTAACAGCAGAACTCAGTGACTTCTAACGGTGTTGTAGTCATTGGATGTCACCTGAGTAACAAATCCATCACAAATATTGTTACGCCGTCACCAAGGTAGCCCCTGCGGGCCGGCAACACATCTAACACCACACAGGACCGAGGTTGTCTATGCCCAAGGCGTAAGCAATGGTAAACGTGGGCTGTTTTGGAAACAGGCATTCCGCGTACTACTTCCTGCAGAAGGAGTTCGAGATGGCGTGCAGGAACATCTGATTGGCTGTCCAATACTATTTAAAGGCTAGAACCAGCACCGGACGTTAGTTCACGCCGAATACCGACCTCAAGGACGTCTCCATGGAAGACTACGTCTTCGCCATCGGAATAGGACTTAGAATTAAGTGGATGTGTGTTACAAAGGACTCTTCTGGAAAACTTAGTAGTTATATTTTGTTGCATCTAGTAGGGGATTCTTACTGGCTTTGTGACTGTGACTTTTCGTTGTTATTCAGTCATTTCCATGTAGACTGACGTAAATAAAAGTTGTGTTGTAAAAACTTCCAATTTGTCTGTTACAACGAATATTTCATTCCTTCTAAATCTGTCTATATAATTATGAAGTGGAAACGCAAAAGTACAACCACAGCTGAAACAAGACCAGGCAGACCTCACGTGCTACCAGCATTCCAGTTAGCACAATGACTGTGCTTAGCGACTTAAAAATAATGGGGCGCAATGGTCGAGCAGCTTCCTATACGTTCTGGCGTAACCACAAGCACCGGGACGAAGATGAGGAATGCAAGACAAGAGAAGGCGGTGAAACGACGTCGGCCACTGACCAGGACGTCACCACGATAGGGGTGGTATCTAGCTGAAGTGAATATAAGAGCCGCTCCTGCCAGCCTCGCCCAGACATTAGTGGACAGTATTAGCACGGCTTAGCAGAGAGTGCTACGGTATCGGTTATTTGTGATCCATATCGATTGCTTGTTTCGAATTCGTCTATAGCGAAGATCATTACTGTTTGCATGCCGCCCATCGCTTGCGACACTTGCTGTACATTCAAATTAAGTACTGTCAATTCTGATTTATTGAAATGAAACTATTAATGTTATTTTCTTGAATTGTTGTGTAGCATTCCGAGAACGCAGCATCATTTAGGCACCCTATACGAGACGAGTGGGCAGGACCCCACATTTGGCTACGAGGCTCAACACGGTTAGTCGCGGATTTCTGAAGTCAATGTTAAGTGAAGCTTGAGGTGACATAAAGACTGCCCGCATCTCGTGGTCGTGCGGTAGCGTTCTCGCTTCCCACGCCCGGGTTCCCGGGTTCGATTCCCGGCGGGGTCAGGGATTTTCTCTTCCTCGTGATGGCTGGGTGTTGTGTGATGTCCTTAGGTTAGTTAGGTTTAAGTAGTTCTAAGTTCTAGGGGACTGATGACCATAGATGTTGAGTCCCATAGTGCTCAGATCCATTTGAACCATTTCAACATAAAGAGCGACGCCACTGAACAGTGGATACTGGGAACGAGTCATTCGTAGTGACGAATCTTGCTGGAGCAATCAGGTTGGATGATTTAGGTTGGCGAATGCCTGGAGAACGTTACCTTTCATCAATGCCAACAGTGAAATACGGAGGAGGAGAGGAAGTGGTGTTCAAAATGGTTCAAATGGCTCTGAGCACTATGGGACTTAACATCTGAGATCATCAGTCCCCTAGACGTAGACCTATTTAAACCTAACTAACCTAAGGACATCACACACATCCATGCCTGAGGCAGGATTCGAACCTGCGCCTAGAACCGCACGGCCACTAGCGGCCGGCAAAAAGGTGTTGTTTTGTGTTTTGAAACGGGGGGGGGGGGGGGGGGAGCGGCACTTCTCGGTTAGAGCGTAGACCCTTTGTTACGCTTAAGAAAACGCTAAACGCGGGAGGGTATGAACACATTTTACAGCATTGCGCACTACGTGCAGTAGGTGAAGAGTTCAGAGAGTATGACTGCTTATGTCAGGATGACAACGCACCTTGTGAGGCAATGGTTTGTGGACAATAACGTTCCTGAAATGGACTGGCCTACTTAGAGTCCGGACCTTAACCCACTGTAACACCTTAGAACTGTAACACCTTAGAACGTCGACTTCGCTCCGGGACTCCACAGTCTACACCTTCTCTGGTTACGAATCTTGAGAAAGAATGGTCTGCCATTCCTCCACAGACATTCAGCCACCTCAATGAAAGTGAGCTGAAGCCATATTAAAGGCGAAGGGTGGACATCCCCATACTGATGGCCAGTAATAGGTGTCTGGAGGTGTCTGGTATGTTTAAAACCCTTACGCAGAAGACCCCCATACTGTTATATTTTGACGTAAATTCTTTTTTAAACTAATTGACAGATTCCACATCACAAAGAAGTATCATTAACATGATTCATGGAACATTAAAACTACGGAATAAATATGTAACTGATAGTCGAGGATCAGGTGGATCGGCTGAGTATATTCCTGGCAAAGACAGATCATCAGTAATTGTTATGACAGGAAAAAATCTCCATTATGGTACGATACCTGATTTCTTCTGTTCGACAGGCTGCCATACTCTCAAAATCATTCCTGTTTGCTCCCTGCACGATATAATGCTTTCAACTTGTGGGCTTGTTCTTATGAACGCCACTGAAATCTCACAACTCGAGTGATCCCAGCCACAACACCACAATCTTGTCCCTCCTCTGGCAGAAAACTTTTCGCGTTTGGAACCAGTGGTCAGGAGAAAGCAGCCCACGTGAGCATGATAATGACTCTAGTAGCGTTATAGAAACTTATCTGTTATCTCGTTGCATTGCCAAAATAGTCTTCCAATAAATCCCCTGGTCAGCTTAAGGTACTTTACTTCACATGCTGCCTTAAATTTCAACCTCCGTTGCACATGTAAGATGGTAAAGGGGCCCTCTTGTAAAACCGAGTACACACTTGCAAGCAACATGTTCGCAAGCAGCTCATGAGCCTTGGGGGAAAATTTAACGCGAATAGCCTTGCCTAACTATCCTGTGAACCATATCTCTCGTGAGCGCGTAGAAACGTAGCAGCTCTGAACCTGAGCGCCCATTAGCACTCACCAAGCTTTAAGCCTTGCCTTAGGTCAATGCTTCGAACGGGTGGCACTTCCGACGACATACGACCGGGTTGCTAAGACATCTGGATGCAGGGTGCGCGACTTTGTGTGATGGGGAATCAGGGAGATAAGTGCTTGTGGAAGGTTTTACTTAGAGTGTTAAATAGACTTTAGCGTTTGGCATGGCATAGCCGCTGCACGAATTTGAGCATTTTGCCGATATCCCAATCGCAAACAGTTTAAATACATTTGTTTTAACCTTTTATTGGTCATTTGGTAGCTGTTTCGATTATATTATACTACAGGTAGTGAAAGATGGTTGATAAATTCATGGACTTGATACGAATATTCGTACTAATCCCTCAGACAACAGCAATCTCGCAAGGCAGATTGCAACGAGGGATTCTTGTCACGAACCACATGCGAGCAATGTAGAAAGTTCCGTGATGCTCATCAGCCTCTCGGCTAATAATAGTATATGGTCCTCAGAAATATTCAATAGAAGGATAATGGAAGCATAGCCGAATTTTGTTGCCCGCTTCAATGGCAGCCGTGTATGTGTGTGTGTGTGTGTGTGTGTGTGTGTGTGTGTGTGTGTGTATGTGTGTGTGTGTGTGTGTGTGTGTGTGTGTGTGCGAGCGTGCCTGCGTGTGTGTGTGTTTGTGTGCGTGCGTGCCTGAATGGCTCTCTAGAAACTGAGTGTCTAAGTAAGAAGCACTTTAATACTGAATACTTCTTTACATGCCAAGATGATGTGCATATCTACGGGAACGGCGCCGGTGTAGCCTCGCTACACTGCAAACTGCGACGGAAAGTAATCTGCCGTTTACGGTGAGGCGTTCGTGTGACGCACTGTAAGACCGGTGTCTGTGTACAGAACTGCAGCTACCTGTGTCGCCCAGGAACCGGACGCTGTGCTCTAATGGCGCTTCTATGGTCATCTCTAGACGTAGGAGGGCATTTTAATGTCTGGTGGCTATGGCTATTGCGGTCTATAGTATTATTGAAAAACATTATCTGACTATGCTAGCCAGTCCTACGTGTGCAAATGTAGTTATTGTATGTTACCAATCAACAACAGTGTATCGACACATTTCTTAACAGACATCTCTGACTACAATCTACCCTGCAACATCCTTACTCGTTTTTCACACTGTTTCTGATCACGCTGTATAATAATATTGGCGATATTTCTGTTTAACTTGTGGTAGATTGGTATATGCAATACAGACACAAAACACATACGTTAGACCGAGCGATTCAAGGCGCTTCAGTCTGGAACCGCGTGACCGCTACAGTCGCAGGTTCGAATCCTGTCTCGGACATGGATGTGTGTGATGTCCTTAGGTTAGTTAGATTTAAGTAGTTCTAAGTTATAGGGGACTGATGACCTCAGATGCTAAGTCCCATAGTGCTCAGAGCCATTTGAACCAACCACATACGTTACATACAAAGGACATGTACAGACTTGTTAAATATCATAGTATCACATTCATAATTTCTGATAGTCGTATTGTGGGTAAATCTCTTCATGTTTCCGAAAAATAAGTACTGTGAAGACAAATACACTGTTTTGGATCAGCTACCAACAAACTTTAACTTCTTTTTCCAATTTATGCTCTTGCTGGATGCTCTTTACGGTGTTTCTCCTCTTCGGGAGAATCTCTAGGTTTCAAACTCTGTGGAAAAGTATTTCCTTTTTAGCTTTAAGAGCAAAGATGCCTGTTATTAAACTGTAATTTATTTGAGTGTTTTTTAACAGTTTATTTTAAACAATCAAGTAGAGTGAAGAGCCGAAAATAGATAATTGTGTATATAGCATGGCATCAGTAAGAAATATAAGAAAGGTATTACGATGTTCGTTTCCCCGTACCGACTCCAGAGTCATTACTATAACGCCATTAATTTAACTGAGAAAACATATTAATTCATTTACAGCTAATGTGTACTACAGAGTGCAACATGCAGTTTTCATTGGCTTCTTCACGTCTTCTACGCCACACGCGGGACCGCGCACAAACATACACTTAATCGTATAGGAAACGACACAGCAGATTTTCAGATAATCTGTTATGACATATTATTAACGTGGAAAAGAAAATTCAACTGGCTGCTAAAAATAATATAAGATTATTGGTCCCGATAATAAACGCAACGGATAACAAATTAGTTACTCCAGGAGGCAGCATGCTAATACCTCTAGCGTAGATATCGGCCTCAATTAAACGAGAGAGACGACCCAAAAATTTCTTTAGGTATGCTTTATTCATCTGAGGCCACTCATTGATGATTATATGTCGTTCAGCAGGAAGGTTTTTTGCTACATTTAACCCACTGTTTTCATCATTTGTGTCGCTCAAAACTGACCAGTGTGCTCTTTTAAGTTAATGTCTAGTATTTTGCCCGCTGAGCTTATAGCAACATTGTAATGGGGGGGGTGTTAAAACATTGTCTCTAGGAAACACGCGAAATTCTAGAGATCCTGAATCATAATGAATAAACCTTGATTTAAATCCTATTGCTTCCGAATGCTATTGTGTTACCAGTGTTATATTTGGTCAATGGTAACTTTATTCCAACGAAAGAGCGACATATCATCACATTTCAGTGCCATGCAAGGAAACAGGTAGAGATTTCATCTCCGGGTTTTTGAACAAGATCTGCCACTGCCCGATTGCCCTTTTCATGGATCACTTTTATTTTATCATATAAAGTTTTTCCTTCTGGTTTCCAAATGTACAAGTATTCAAAGCTCCTTCTCCGTCTTTAGAATATTAATGGCATTCAGAATTCTCTGGAGAGTAGCGGAAAATATTTTTAAACCACTACAGAATTACGAGCCCATAAAAACCATCTGATATTCATCTGCTATTCCTGATGAAGCTGGTGCAATAGTTAACACGCTAGCCTATAAAGGGAATAAGTTTCTAACACCCATAGGCCATTCCTAATTAAAGTTTTTCACGTTTTCACAAATCTTATCAGGTGTATCCGATGATAATTCATTCCTCAAGACCATGGTTCATTTTCTTCTTTGCCTATGTTCGCCTAAGACAATGGTCTGTTTCTAATGACTCCAACATACATTAAACTCTGACGTAAAGTCATTCTCATCTACGATATGATAGAAGCTGAAGAAATGAATCAGAAATTGTGCTACGTCCAGTATTTCGACACTGGTCCCCTGCTTATTAGGCAGATATGTCAGCCATTACACCACCGTAGCAGTACAGGTAACACGGCTGTAAGGACTATGCTCGCCTTAAAACAAACCTTAATTTTCGCCTTAAGAAGTGGAAAATATGCTGAAGGCAAGAATTAAGGTTTGTGTTAGGGAGGGCACTAGACTAGGGTAGTCTGCTAACTTGCAATCAAGAATACAAGCCTACAACTAGTACAGTTTAGAAGTTTAATTTCAAACGGTTCAAATGGCTCTGAGCACTATGATACTTAACATCTGAGGTCATCAGTCCCCTAGAACTTAGAACTACTTAAACCTAACTAACCTAAGGTCACACACATCCATGCCCGAGGCAGGATTCGAAGTTGCGACCGTAGCGGTCGCGCGGTTCCAGACTGAAGCGCCTAGAACCACTCGGTCACAACGGCCGGCGTTTAATTTCCCACAATGCAGATCGGAATATTTTTATTTTCAATTTGAGTGTGGGAATCTTCTAAGGATCACGTACCCCTTTCTTGCATCAATGCAGTCGACAACCATAGAAGAATGTGTGGGTTTAATAGGAGCTGTTACTTCATTCAGATAACTATAGACTTGACACCTCAATCGTCATTTCTAGGATACTGCAGTGCATTCCCATCTCCATTCACATACCCATCCCAGCACTGAACCGATTTGGCCATGCTGTCCAGTAAAGCGTCTTTTTGAATGTTCTACAGAGCCAATGATGGCTTCTCCTTAATGACATCATTGTTGTCGAAACAACGTCCTTCCGCAATGATTTTAATTGTGGAAATAATAAAACGTCTCCTGGAACCATGCCTGGGGAGAAAGCTGTCAGAGAGAAAAGCAATCTGAACCTGCGACCTGACTAACCCGAGCGGGCAGGCATGTTATCATAGTGAAAGGCTTGTGACTTGTCTTGCCACAACATTGGTCTCTTTTGGTGAATTTTCTCATGGAGTCTGTTCAAAACGGTTTCCAAGCATGACGGTTGACTGACTAACCTAGAAGGAACAACCCGAAATGCTCAATTCCTTTAACTTGGAAAATACTATGAGCGTCACTTTGACAGTGGATCGAGACTGTTGTGGTTTTCCAAATGTTATTTATTGCATTTTTTTGGGGGGAGGGTTGGAGATCCTTTGTACTCTACTGTGAAAGGAATTATGTCTCAGTTGCATAATTGATGTACCAGTACAAGCTCGTGCTGAAAAGTAATGACTCCAAATTATTTATGTAAAAACTATTGAAGCTTTGTAAATGAAACAAATGTTACGGGTGATGCTCAAGGAATTAGATTAGGAAATGAGACACTTAAAGTAGTAAAGGAGTTTTGCTATTTGGGGAGCAAAATAACTGATGATGGTCGAAGTAAAGAGGATATAAAATGTAGACTGGCAATGGCAAGGAAAGCGTTTCTGAAGAAGAGAAATTTGTTAACATCGAGTATAGATTTAAGTGTCAGGAAGTCATTTCTGAAAGTATTTGTATGGAGTGTAGCCATGTATGGAAGTGAAACATGGACGATAAATAGTTTGGACAAGAAGAGAATAGAAGCTTTCGAAATTTGGTGCTACAGAAGATGGGTAGATCACATAACTAATGAAGAAGTATTGAATAGGACTGCGGAGAAGACAAGTTTGTGGCACAACTTGACCAGAAGAAGGGATCGGTTGGTAGGAAATGTTCTGAGGCATCAAGGGATCACTAATTTAGTATTGTAGGGCAGCGTGGAGGGTAAAAATCGTAGAGGGAGACCAAGAGATGAATACACTAAGCAGATTCAGAAGGATGTAGGTTGCAGTAGGTACTGGGAGATGATGAAGCTTGCACAGGATAGAGTAGCATGGAAAGCTGCATCAAACCAGTCTCAGGACTGAAGACAACAACAACAACAACAACAACAGCTCCGAATTGTAGCGTGTAACATGGTGGTGTGTAACATAACTATGTAGGTGCGTGAGAAACAGCGTGCTTTAATCGAGCTTCGGATATGAAGAGTTCCTCCACACACGGAACACCCTGTTCTTCAGGACGACAATGTAGGACCACATACGAGAGCTGTCACATTTGTGACATTCCGATCCCATGAGTTCACTGTAAACAATCATGCTCGATACAGTCCCAACTTGGCCCCATCCGATGATCATCTGTTTCCAAAACTTAAACAAAATATTCGAGGACCTCACTTTGATATTGATGACGCGGTGCAAGCAGAGTTGGGATTGTGGCTCCGTCAATAAAGTCAAACATTCTACAGTGACAGTATCAACAAAATGTGTTCGTCACCGGAATTACTACGTAGAGCAATAAATACGTAGATATGAAGAATAAAGATGTAGAATAGTAATAACTTTTGCTTTTTTAAAAAAGCTTTAAGTGCATTCACATAAAAAATTCGGAGCCATTACTTTTCAGCACGCCCTCGTATCAAAGTTGTCAAGCTGTTCAATGAGTGCGTTGCAAACCCTCACTTGCGGTTTATTCTGCTCTTAGGTCACTCAATGACGAACGTACTTCGTTGTAACTCGAGTCATATTCAGTATTT
Organism: Schistocerca gregaria; assembly: GCF_023897955.1. NCBI lineage: Eukaryota > Metazoa > Arthropoda > Insecta > Orthoptera > Acrididae > Schistocerca > Schistocerca gregaria. Next base: position 556,166,596 of record NC_064931.1, read on the forward strand.
TTGGTTATAATTTCAGGAGATTCTCAATTCTCTGACATGAGCACCATCAATTTTGGTCGATGACCTTCCTTGCCGAAGGTCAGTTTCAGTTGACTAAAGACCATCGTGACACAGGTGTGATTATAGAGCATTATCTCCGTAGGCTTGTTTCTGTAGTATAAGCATGTACATAAATTCTTTCCTCTCTTTCTTGCAAAATATGGCCCTTTGTGTCAGACATAATAAAAATGACTGCGATCAGCGTAACAATGAAATGACAATAGCTACGAAACTAAACGAGATATTAACAAGTGGTTACTCAGCATGTTGCAACAGATACAGATCTGTCAACGACGCGTCTCTACATGCGTTTGTCTACATAATAAATTAGTTCATCCGTTTTCTGAACATACCTCGCACACACGTCTTTATCCACTGCATCGCTTCGAAGGTGACAGTTGGATTCTTAATATCAGTGCATCATGAAGCTTTGATGTTCGAGTCGCCACCAAACAATTTCTATTAGAAATATATCAAACTAACTGGTTCACATTTCAGGTTGGTGTGCCATAAGACCATCATGATCATAAACGATAGGCTCCTCAAATATTTCTTTAGGATCTGTGACCATTATAGCTTCAAAGGGATGGATGGCAGAGTGTATAATGCATAACCGCGTAGTGTTTATCAGCAAACATTAGGTAAGTGCTACGAAACCACTCTACGTAAGTGCTGATAAGATTTTGTGTTGAAAGTAAGCCAAAAGAATTTAACGAGCTTAATGTTTCAAAATTCTGTAGAACTCCAATATTCGTCCCAGTTCCTTTGCTTGTAGCACATGCCACACTTTCCGCATTAACTCGGCACTACTGATACCCTTACTTGTTTTCTTTCTAGGCACTTCAGTCCGGAACCGCGCGACTGCTACGTTCGCAGGTTCGAATCCTGCCTCGGGCATGGATGTGTGTGATGTCCTTGGGTTAGTTAGGTTTAAGTAGTTCTAAGTCTAGGGGACTGATGACCTCTGATGTTAAGTCCCATATTGCTTAGAGCCATTTGAACCATTTGAACTTGTTTTCTTTCCTTCAACGTAATTCGATACCTCGAAGCATTCAATTGCGTCTGTTAGAAGCGGTCTCAGCCTGAGTAAACAAATTCTAAAACCAATGACCAACTCCGAACGATTGAAGGATACATGCATAGAAGAAGTTGTTACACATGTGAAACGAGCTGCACGTGATTTGTAACCTTAAGCTTAGAAACATAGCATTAATTCATACTGTAGCTTCGGTATATTAGAACATGATTTCTTTGTTGTTTATTCAGTTTCGCAAGTATCGTTTCAGTGTGAGCTGTGCTTTTCATTCCTGCTTCAGATACAGTTTTATCGTTGTTTCTATGTATTGCATAAGCTGGAACAATTCCTTTGAAAGGATAAGGTTGATTTCGTTTCCCATCCCCCATTTCGAGCTTGCGCTGTTCCTCTAATGACGTCGTTGTCGATGGAACGTTACATATTAATACCCCTTCCCAGTTTTTCCGAACACAGCTCTACTGACGGCAGTCTAAGAACTAGAGGTATGTTAATAGTTACTGCGTACAATTTGGATGATGTCCAAATTTCTTAGATTTTTCCGAAGTGCTCTAATACAGATTTCGGTTAGACTTCTAGTAGAAAGCTATGTTACTAGAGATCGTGTAGCAACTCAGAAGAAAGAACGGAATGTTAGGGTTTAAAATCTCGTCGACGACTTGGTCATTAGTGATGTACCTTCGGCTTAGTAGTAGGAGGTTTACGGAAGCATCCTACCGTGGTCTTATAAAAGGGAACCATCCTTTTTTTTTTGCTCTAACTAAAACTCAGACTCCGTCCGAACATTCCTAGGAAGGCCCCACGGTTCCGACCGTCCGCCGTGTCATCCTCACAGACAGCCGTCACTGGATGCGGATATGGAGGGGCGTGTGGTCAGCACAGCGCTCTTCCGGCCGTCGTCAGCTTTCGTGATCTGAATTTGCCCTAAATGAATTAGAAAAACCATCGAAAACCGACTCTTCGGTGGTTGAAGTTATAATTGCCTCCTCTTGAATAAGACCAGTGTCTCAACCATAGCATCTCTTCGGACCGTCAGCATTCAGTATGGGAAACATACCAGACTGAATCGACAGCAGTTTTCCATCGCTTTGCTGAAACAATTAAGGTGAGAACTGTAATGGTCGTTTCTAAAAAGACCTGGCCGAGTTTCTTCGACATCCTTTTCCTCCCACACCTTATGCTCTGTTTCTAATGACGTCGTCATTGACGGGACATCAAACCGTAATGTTATTCCTTCTTTCATTTGCCTAAGTTACGACGAAAGTGAGGAATGATGCAGTGTTTAACACAAGTGAGTTCTCTTACGTATTCGTTTGTTTGCTGATATTTATATACATGGCTTCCAAATGTTTAGGCTCAAAACTATGCAGACGGTAGATGACCTAAACTGAGTGTATTGAGATGAGGAACCAGTAAACGGACATGAATATATCCTTCGGTACGATGTCTTGAAAAGGCAGTGCATGTAAGAACATGCTTACACACGTCTTACGTTTTGTAGCGCTCAGCTGCCTTCCCCACCAACGTTGTAATTGGTACCTTGCAAAACTATGCACAGCCGTCTGCGATGTATCTTATCATTGTTTACAGTCATAACCAATTTTCTAGGAATCTGCAGACTTGTACGAGGGTGTGCTGAAACGAAATACCTCCGAATTTTTATGTGAAAACTCTAAAACGTTTTTAAATGATACAAATTTTATTAATATTCTACATCATTAGTCTTCATTTCTGTCTATTTTCAACCCTCTGCCGAAAAAGGACTACGAACTGTTGTGTGTAACATGTCGATGTGTAACGTAACTACTCCGGTACGTGCGAAACGGCTTGCTGTAATCGACCGTCCAATTCGTAGAGTTCGTTCACACATGGAGCAATCTGTCCTGCAGCGTGACGCCCCGCGGGATTAGCCGAGCGGTTTAAGGCGCTGCAGTCGTGGACTGTGTGGCTGGTCCCGGCGGAGGTTCGAGTCGTCCCTCGGGCATGGGTTTGTGTGTTCGTCCTTAGGATAATTTAGGTCAAGTAGTGTGTAAACTTAGGGACTCATGACCTTAGCAGTTAAGTCCCATAAGATTTATACACATTTTTCTGCAGCGTGACAATGCCAGGCAACACACTAGCGCTTCGACATCTGCAACAGTGCTACGCTTTGGGTTCACTGTCATCGATCAACTTCCACACAGCCCCTAATTTGTGTATCGTTGGGACGGTGACTCTGTTGAGAAATAAATATGTAGACATGAAGAACATCAATGAAAAAACGCTTGTTTGATTTAAAAAGTTGTAAGAGTTTTCACATAAAAAATTCAGAGGCACTACTTTTCAGCGTGCTCTCGTAATAAATGACTCCGAAGGACGCAGTGCCCTGAAAACGAGGCACTGACGACCCGTCACATTGTATAACAGAAAACATGCATATTCGTGGGCATGCAGTAAAATTTTATGCTAAGAGTAAATGACAGACTGGATAGTTGCTCTGAGCTTGCTACAAGAAATAAGCTGGGCAACGTGTGAAAGAAATGGGTACAAATAATTTTGAATCCCACTGTTCAGTTCTGACAATGGGTTATGTTATAATTGCTGAACTGAGTACTCTCTATTAGCTATCTAATATTGACCGTAAAGACAGTTCGTCATTATCAGTATTTGCAACCGTAAAGACAGTTCGTCATTATCAGTATTTGCAATCGTACAACTGCAAAATTTCTAAAAACAATAACTTGTTATACCTTATATAAACATTTGCACTTTGCACACCCATTCAACATGTGGAAGAAATGTCTATTTTAAACAAAAGTTACATTGTATCTACGCATCTGTGAGCTTCTCGATGTTATATTCTACGCAGCGCCATATCGGATTTCAATATTTAGAGATCGTAGTCTTACTTTCAAACCCAAAAAATTCCAATACACAAAAGTTTTTATATTTATATTTGCAGTTTAATTTTTCCTTTTTGTTGCTACACTACTTATTTTGTTTACACAATTTGGAATCCTTGCTTCACGTACAGTATATCTCCTTGGTAACCACACATTTCTTTTCTAATGATACTTTCCCCACTAACTCTAAGTGTGATGAATCGTGTGTTTAACAGTTTTTCCTTCAGTAAGACAAATGTTTTCTATTAAAACTCCACTTTCGGTCCCTTCTCAAAGCACCACTTGTGTGTGCAGCTATTACTTGTCGTCAGGTTCTAAATCATTAGAAATGGACCAAAAAGTAACAACCCACGAATTCCAATAAACAGGTTTAGAAAAACGTGAAAATCTAAACCTCGACGGCCGCAAGGTGATCTGAATCATGTTCCTCGTGGCTGCAAGTCCAGTGATTTAAGCAACGTGCCACATCGGGTTGCGTGTAATTGTTAGATCAAGAACTGGACTGTACTTTTCTTCCAGTTTGTGATGTGTCCCAACCGGTTTTATTAGACCACGATCGAGTTCAGCGACATCGCCGGTAGGAGAGTTGCAGACACATCCCACGTGGTGGACTTTTTCTTAAGCAGCCGATTCAAGTGGTCATATGTACATTTCTTTGCTAAGTTTTGAAATTCAGAAATAAGTTTTTGTGGCAGCGTGGCTATATTTAGCCGCCAACTTCAAGTTTGAAAAAAAAATAGTTATAAGTCTGTTCTGGTTCCCTTTATTATTGTCCATTGGGCGTATTGCAGCCGATGATATGCGCATGTTTAGAAGTGTAAGCCATTTCAGTTATCTAATTTCACTTCTCTGTTCGTTGTAGAAAACTAGTTATAGTCTGTTCAAAACAATGGCCCTGAGCACTATGGGACTTAACATCTGTGGTCATCAGTCCCCTAGAACTTAGAACTACTTAAACCTAACTAACCTAAGGACATCACACACATCCATGCCCGAGGCAGGATTCGAGCCTGCGACCGTAGCAGTCACGCGGGTCTGGACTGAGCGCCTTAATCGCGTATAGTCTGTTCCCATAGTAGCATGGTACTGTTTGTAAATTCAAGTGGCCTGGGCTGGGTTTCACCACTCTTTTCCAGGTGATCGAGTAGTGCATTTTTTGCTGCAACTGTGCAATGGTGGTACACAAAATTTCCCAGGATAAAAACTTCTAAAAATATTCCTTTTTCTGCTATGTATTTATTTAATGTTACGGAACAGTTTGTCAGTGATTAGAAGTTTTGAGTGTTGCCAGTACATAATTCTTAGATTGCTATTTATGTGTTTTCTAAACTCTAATGTAAGGTGACTTCGTAAGCTTTCCCAGCGTAATAATTCTAGGAAGTCTCTTCGGATTTGCTGGCGGATCCTAAAGTCAGCTCGATTCAATGTTTTGACGATTCAGCTATTCGCTATCTTCAGGAGAACGCTCCTTCTGCTGATGAGTCCCTCTGAAAATTGATGCTAGATTTTTTTTCTCTTTATTGTATTTCAGTTCCCCATCGGGGTGGGCAGGGAGCAGCATATGCCGTGCTATTCAGCTGAAAGACATAAAACATGCAATAGAAGACATTTAAAAATAACATAAAGGAGAAAACATGGGGCTCACAGATATAAAAAAGGGGGGCATTATGGAACACAATAAACAAAAAGGGGCGACTGTAAAATGGAGATAAAAACAGTAAAAAATAACGCATACAAAAAACAAACACTGGGATAATTAAAAGAACACAAAGCGAAGGATGACCAGACCACAAAAGTATCGACGGACGGCGTAGCACATAACAATCACTGACAGGAACAAAATGTAGAAGTCCAGCACACAATTGAAATCACACCTCTCGATGCACAGGAGAAAATCACCAAACACAATACTGACGTAACACACTGACAAAGATGAGCAAATGGGAGGATCTGCCAGGCGCAAGGAGAGGAGGGAAAAGTGAAGAAGGGAGGGAGGGGAAGGGAGCGTGGAGATGGGCGGAGGGGCGCAGCAAAGAGGGCTGGGGAGGGAAGTACATGGGAGGGAAAGAGACTAGGATGGGGTGAAGAGAATCGTCGCAGAGGGGGGGGGGGGAGGGAGGAGGAAAATCAGCTCTGGGAGAAGAAGGGGAGAGGAAAACGGGGGCCCTGAAGAGGAGGGGAAAAAGGCCACGTTGCAGTTGGAAGGAAGGGTGGATGTCATGGCAAAGTTCAATATCTGGGATGGGGAGGTGCTGGAAATTGCCCTGATGAATGAGATGGAGGGTGTGGAGGTGGAGAGAGGGAGGGATACAGTGATATAGGCGTGGCAGTGGGCGGGAGACAGAGATGAAGGAGGAAACCAGAGGGTAGGGGGGGGGGGGGGGAGGGATCGAGCCAGTGTACAGCGTAAAGGATGCGGATATTTTGGAGGAAAAGGAGGAGGTGGGGGTAGAGCATGAGGTCGTATAGGAGCCGTGTGGGGGAAGGAAGATGGATACGGAAGGCAAGTCGGAGCGCATGGTGTTCAAGGATTTGGAGGGCCTTGTAAAAGTGGGTGGGAGCAGAGGTCCAGGCAACGCTGGCATAACAGAGGATAGGACAGATGACGGATTTGTAGGTGTGGAGAATGGTGGAAGGATGCAATCCCCATGTCTGGCCAGACAGGAGTTTCAGGAGGAGGAGGCTGGTATGGGCTTTCTGTTGGATGGTCAGGAGATGAGAGGTCCAGGTGAGGTGACGATCCAGAGTCAGGCCAAGGTATCTCATGGTGGGTGTCAGTTGGATGGGATGACCATAAATGGTGAGGTAGAAATCGTGGAGACGTTAGGAGCGGGTGGTGCAGCCTATGACGATGGCCTGGGTTTTGGAGGGGTTGATACGAAGGTACCACTGGTTACACCAAGTGGTGAATTGGTCAAATTAGGTTTGGAGGATGTGTTGGGACTGTTGAAGGGTAAGATAGGGAGCCAGGAAGGCGGCGTCATCAGAATATTGGAGGAAGTGGACAGGTGGGGGAGGCTTGGACATGTCAGTGGGTACAGGAGATAGAGAATGGGCGCTGATGACCCCGCTGTTTAGCGCCCTTAAACCTCAAACACACAGGAGATAGAGGAGAGGGGAGCAGATGGAGCCCTGGGGGACGACAGCAATGGGATAAAATCTATTGTAGTTAGTGTCATGGAAAGTTACATAGGAGGGGCGATGTGAGATGAAGGAAGCAACCATACAGACAAAACTGATAGGCAGGGCATAGGTTTGAAATTTAAAGAGGATGCTGTACACAGTCGTAGGCAGTTTGGAGGTCGAGGGAAAGAAAAATGGCGGAGCAACGGGAGTTATGTTGGAAGTCGAGAAGGTGGACGAGGTTAAGGAGTTGATCTTCGGGTCAGAAGCCACACTAGGTAAGGGAGAGGAGGTGGGGTTGATGGAGGTGCTGATGGATGTGATGGGAGACGGTGGATTCGAAGACCTAACTGAAGATAGACGTGAGGCAGATGGGACGATCGAAGAGGCGACAGAAGGTGGTTTGTTGGGTTGGTTGGTCGGTTGTTTGAGGAAGGAGACCAACCAGCGTGGTCATCGGTCTCATCGGATTAGGGAAGGATGGGGAAGGAAGTCGGCGGTGCCCTTTCAGAGCAACCATCCCGGTATTTGCCTGGAGTGATTCAGGGAAATCACGGAAAACCTAAATCAGGATGGCCGGACGCGTGATTGAACCGTCGTCCTCCCGAATGCGAGTCCACTGTCTAAACACTGCGCCAACTCGCTCGGTGGTTTGTTGGGTTTGACAAATAAGAGGACGCAGGAAGACTTCCACAGGTCGAGGTAGAGAGAATGACATTGTATAAATTGCAAGGACAGTCAGGAAGAAGAAGGGGCATGATGCCAGGCTGCAAATCGACGTCCTATATAGGCCTCTGCACCGTACACGGCGCATGCTACGCCCATCACGGTTGCGGCTGTCCAGGACTGGGCAGTAGAACACTGGCGGCAACGATATATCGCACTCACAGACGATTGTCGAACACTCGGACTGGCCGCACCAAGGATCGTGCTGTTTTGATGCGGGTTAGTACAGGATTCAATGTCCTGCTGGGAGGAAACCCATGGTCTCTATTAAGTAAATTATCCGCCAACCTAATTTCAATTGCCTCTTTATAGCACTGTTCGAAAAACCAGAAGTGTTGGCAACTATCACACTTTCGTCAAATTTCATACCGTGTCCCTCGTTTAAGCAACGTTCTGCTACCGCCAACTTTTCCGGGTGTTGTAGCCTCATATGATGGTCGTGTTCCACGTACCTGGAACTTCCTGACGGATTAAAACTATGTGCCGGACCGAAACGCGAACTTGGCACCTTTTCCTTTCGTGGGCAAGTGCTCTACCAACTGAGCTGCGCAAAATCTACTCGCGACCCGTCATCACAGCTTCAATTCTGCCACTACCTCGTCTCCTTCCTTCCAAGCTTCACAGATGCTCTTCTGCAAGCCTTGTAGAACTAGCACTCTTGGAAGACAGGATATTGTGGAGACATGGCTCACCCACAGCCTGAGGGATGTATCCAGAATGAGATTTTCAATGTTTGCAGACGAACTTGGGTGATGTTTGGAATGTAGGAAGCTGTGAGGAGTTCTCGTGAGTCATGCTTGCGCAGCTCAGTTGGTAGAGCACTTCCTCCGGAAAGGCAAAGATTCAGAGTTCGCGTCTCGGTCCAGTATACAGTTTTAATCTGCCAGGAAGTTCCAGGTACGTGGAACATCACCGTCATATGAGACTACAGCAGGAAAAATCAGTGGTACCAGAACATTGCTTAAACGAGGGACACGATATGAAATTTGACGAAACTGTGATAGTTGCCAGTACTTCTAGGTTTTTCGAACAGTGCTATAAAGAGGCAATTGAAAATAGGTTGGTGGATAATTTACTTAATAGAGACAATGGGTTTCCTCCCAGCAGGACATTGAATCCTGTACTAACCTGCATCAAAACAGCACGATCCTTGGTGTGGCCAGTCCAAGTGTTCGACAATCGTCAGTGAGTGCGATATATCGTTGCCGCCGGTGTTCTACTGAGGGCGTCGCCACCTGCCCAGTCTTGGAGGGCAGCAACCGTGATGGGTGGAGCATGTGCCGTGTATGGTATGGAGGCCTATACAGGATGTTGATTTGCAGCCTAGCATCCAGGCAATCATCATAGGCCGTACCACCCGCTCCTTCTTCCTCCATGATTTGTACCTCACCCTTTATGGTTATCTCATCCAGCTAACCCCCAACCTGAGATACCTTGACCTGACCGTCGACCATCACCTCATCTGGACCCCTCACCTCCTGACCATCCAGCATAAAGCCCATTCCCACCTCTGCCTCCTGAAACTCCTGTCTGGCTGGACATGGGGATTGCATCCTTCCACAATCCTCCACAACTACAAGTCCCTCCTCCATCCTATCCTCTTTTATGCCAGAGTTGCCTGGATCTCTGCTCCCACCCACTTTTACAAGGCCCTCCAAATCCTTGAACACCATGCACTTCGACTTGCCTTCCGTATCCGCCTTCCTTCACCCACACGGCTCCTGTATGACCTCATGCCCTTCCCCCACCTCCTCCTTTTCCTCCAAAATATCCGCATCCTTTACACTGTCCACTGGCTCGACTCCCCCCCCCCCCCCCTCTGCCCTCCGGTTTCCTCCTTCGCCTCTGTCTCCCGCCCACTGCCACGCCTATATCAATGTATCCCTCCCTCTCTCCACCTCCACACCCTCCATCTCATTCATCAGGGCAATTTCCAGCACCTCCCCATCCCAGATGTTGAACTTTGCCATGACATCCACCCTTCCTTCCAACTGCAACGTGGCCTTTTTCCCCTCCTCTTCAGGGCCCCCGTTTTCCTCTCCCCTTCTTCTCTCAGAGCTGATGTTCCTCCTCCCCCCCCCCTGCGACGATTCTCTTCACCCCTTCCTAGTCTCTTTCCCTCCCACGTTCTTCCCTCCCCAGCCCTCTTTGCTGCGCCCTCCGCCCATGATTTTAGGATCCTGCAGCAAACGCGAGTAGGCTTTCAAGACTTATTATACTTGGAAAACTTACAAAGTCACTTTACATTAAAGTTTAGAAAACACATAAATAGCAATCTAAGGATTATGTACTGGCAGTAATCAAAACTTCTCATCAAATGATTCAAATGGCGCTGAGCACTATGGGACTTAACTGCTGAAGTCATCAGTCCCCTATAACTTAGAACTACTTAAACCTAACTAACCTAAGGACATCACACACATCCATGCCCGAGTCAGAATTCGAACCTGCGATCGTAGCGGTCGCGCGGTTCCAAACTGTAGTGCCTAGAACTGCTCGGCCACTCCGGGCGGAAAACTTCTCATCACTGACAAATAGTTCCATAACATTAAATAAATACATAGCAGAAAAAGAAATATTTCTAGAAATTTTAATCCCAGGAAATTCGAGTACCACCACTACAGAACTGCAACAAAAAAGTGGACCACTCGATCGCCTGGACAAGAGTGGTGCAACCCGCCCCAGACCACTTGCAATAACAAACAATTCCATGCTAACGCGTGAACCAATGTGCAGAATATAATTAGGTTTCTAAAACGAACCGAGAAGTGAAATTAGTTAATTGAAATGACATTCACATCCAAATGTGCGATTATTATTGGCTGCAATATGCTCAATGGACAGCAACATAGGGATCCAGAACAGTCTTTATCACTATTTTTATAAACTTGAAGTTGGTGGCTAAATATATCCACGCTGCCAAAACAACTTATTTCTGAATTTCAAAACTTAGCAAAGAAATGTACCCATGACCACTTGAATCGGCCGTAAGGTGAGATTAACATAGTCAATTACTACTTTGCAATGTCCAGGACACAAATTTAAAATTCAAGGGCTTTAGCCAAGGCGCTGTACAACATACATAATGAGCCGCAAACCCATCTGCTACAGAACGCCCCGCACTTCACAAGGACGTCCGCACACTCCATCCCACCAAAACAAGGCGTCCCATCTGGGGCGCAGTGCTCGCTTAGTGGTCGCACGTCGCGCTTCCTCCTCACGGCCACAGAGCCACTGCCGGCACCACAGTTACCACGGCAATATCCTGCCTCGTTCGGCAACTTTTGACGTCTCTCTGCAGCGCTCTGCTTAAGAAACCTCCGCCACGGGGCATGTGACCACAACTCTCCTACTAGCGATGTCGCTCATCTTGATCGTGGTCAAGCAGAATCGCTTGGGACACATCAGTTTGGTTCTCTCGTCGCAGTAGGTGCTCTGTGGATGTAATGATCCCTTTCTGTGTACAGGGTGAGACAATACACTGATTAAACCACAAGACTCGTATTCTGGATTAACGGGATACAAATTCTCAACCAGTAATACAGATTTAGGTTTTCCGTGGTTTTCCTATATAGATTAAGGCGAATACTGGGGTGGTTCTCTTAAAATATCACTGGTTACCTCGTTCTGCATCAGTATTCAATACTTTTACGTGCCTCATCTGCAGGGTGTTCGGAAACTCCCGTTACAGATTTCTAGAACATGTATAGGAGACTGAGTGGGTAACATTTTGATCTGGAACCCATGACCGGAAACTTACTGTTTCCGTGCTACAAAAATTTAAAGCGTGTTGGTAAAGCGACCAGTTCTACAAGTAATTAATTAGGCTTGACGCAGTACATCACTTGTCTAACAACTCCACTAATTAATAGCCAAAGTAATTGCTAGTACACTCGTTGAAGGGCTCTCTTTAACGTGATGCAGTACAGCCTCTTCCAAATTGGACGTTTTGTGGGTCCTTGGAGCGCCACAGTGATGCCTGCTGACAGTGAAGGTACCCTTTCACGAAGCCGTTGCGTGGTTGTTGCGTAAAGGGTATGCAATAGAGTCAGACTTTGTGGAGAGCGATCTCGATGAAGGAAAAGTGTAGCTCTTTCATTACTGTGAGCTTGGCCATTCCGCAAACACGAACCTAACCATGTTGCTCTTACACTCACAGACACGTGAATTAAGCCCGAATTATATCAGCGATAAGACTTAACCGTCCCATACCAGGACTACCCTGTTGCATACCTACCTAGAAAACTTGTTCATAAACGGTCGTGGAAGGAAGCAGTACGTTTCCGGATACGGGTTCCTATTCAGAATATTATGCACTCACTACCCTCAACAAGTCCCACAAGTTTGTAACGGAAATTTCAGAACACACAATATTGACTGGCTGTCAACCATAATATCTCTTCAATCTCAACAATGGTACCAGTTTTACTCTTTCCACAAGCAATCCATCCCAGTATCTCAAAATATCGGATCGTATATGGAGATGTGTGGGCATGTATTCAATTTACTGTCCAATATTTGGGTTCTGTAATAGTTTACGAAGCTGCATTAGACGCACATTGCGATTTTTATTGTATGCCGACCCCATAGAAGACAGGAGAAAAGGCAAACAAAGAACCTTTCAATACTGTGGAAACTTCCGACCACCACAAGCTAACAATAGCAACGACTGCTGCCAATTCCTCGGTTATTTTGTTTACCGTTTGTAGATATTTGATCGTATGGAATTTTCTTTCCCGAAATTGTACTGATTTTGGTTTGGTTCATTGAGTTCCCTGAATTCTGTATAACGCTCACATAACTGCATATCCTACAGTTTTTCCATAGATTTAGGTAAATATATTCGTCAGTAAGACTTCGATTATGCAATACGTATGTAATTCCATTCTTTTAGATCAGTTTACGTATCTTTTCCTGTTCACGGAAAAATGTGAGAAAGGGACAATATTTTTTCCTCTCCGTAAAAGCCCTATTGTACAATAAGGTGATAAAAGTCATGGGATAACGATATGCACAAGTACAGATGGCGCTAGTATCGCGTACACAAGGTATAAAAGGGCAGTGCGTTGGCAGAGCTGTCGTTTGTACTTAGGTGATTCATGTGAAACGCTTTTTGACGTGATTTTGGCCGCGCGATCGGAGTTAACAGACTTTGACCGCGAAATGGCAGTTGGAGCTAGAAGCGTGGGACATTCCATTACTGCAATCGTTAGTGACTACAATATTCCAAGGTCCAAGTGTCAACAGTGTGCCGACACTACCAAATTTCAGACATTACCTGTCACCACGGACAACGCACTGGCCGACGGCCTTCACTTAACAACCGAGAGCAGCAGCGTTTGCGCAGAGTTGTCAGTGCTAATAAACTTTGCGTGAAATAACCGCGGAAATTAATGTGGGAGATACGACGAACGTATCCTTTAAGACTGTGTGGCGAAATTTGGCGTTAATGGGCTACAACAGCTGACGAGTGACGCGAGTGTCTAAGCTAACAGTGCAACATCGCCTGCAACGCCTCTCCTGGGCTCGTGACCATATCAGTTGGACCCTAGACGACTGGAAAATCATGGGCGGGTCAAATGAGCCTCGATATCAGTTGACAAGAGCTAATGGCTGGGTTCTAATGTGACGCAGACCCCAAGCTGTCAACAAGGGACTGTGCAAGCTGCTGGTGGCTCCATAAAGGTGTGGGCTGTGTTTACGTGAAACTGACTGGGTCCTTTGGTCTAACTGAACCGATCATTTACTGGAAATGGTTATGTTCGGCTACCTGTGGACCATCTACAGCTATTCGTGAACTGGACTCCGGTGGACCACAACTGTTCGCGATTTGTTTGAACAACATTCTGGACAGACAGAGCGAATGATTTGGCCATCCAGATCGCCGGACGTGAATCCCATCGAACATTTATGGGACATAATCGATAGATCAGTTCGTTTACGAAATCCTGCTCTGCAACACTTCTTTTGCCGGCCGGTGTGGACGAGCGGTTCTAGGCGATTCAGTCTGGAACCGCGCGACCGCTACGGTCGCAGGTTCGAATCTTGCCTCGGGCATGGATGTGTTTGATGTTCTTAGGTTAGTAAGGTTTAAGTAGTTCTAAGTTCTAGGGGATTGATGACCTCAGATGTTTAGTCTCATAGTGCTCAGAGCCATTTGAACCATTTTGCAACACTTTTTTCAATTATGAACGGGTTTAGAGACAGCATGGCTCAATAATTCCGCCGTCGACTTCCAAGGACTTGTTGAGTCCATGCTTCGTCGAGCTACTGTACTACGCTGGGAAAAAGGAGGTCCGAAACGAAATTAGGTCTCCCCTGACTTTTGTTACCTCAGTGTAAGCTATGTAATTCTGGCCTTTTCCTCATTTTGTACCTGTAATATTGAAAAAAAGAAAAAGTGACATGGGTGAGGGAGCAACGGAGTGGTACACTGACAGCGTTGTGTACGAAGTATCCTTGTCATAAGTGACGAGTCATCTCCCCAGCTGAAGTGAAGGCCCCCCAGCTGCGGTGCACAGGTTTGCTTTGAAACTGGTTCAAAGCGCCCCTTGGCCAACCTAATTCCCCAATGGAGAACTGCTTTCAATATCTTCATGTACGATGGTCTACGAAATCAGTACGCTGTGCATCTAGAATCATAACCGGACTCAAAGGCTCCATAGTACATCCAAACCCTCCCTCCCCCCCTCCCCCCCAACCACCCTCAAAAAATAGTCCTGTTTTCAATGCATTTGCAGATACTGAGAGCTCTGAAAAACTGAGTTTTCGTATCCCTCATAAGTGGCAGCCATTCTTATTTTTGACGAAAAACGAGACTCAGATGAAACTAATGTCCCCTGTTATCAGCTTTAGGAGATTCAAAATGTAGAGTAAACAGTTTAAAAGAAAACACACAAATTGTCCCGGAAAAGTTTATTGTCCTCTCCTTCATCAGCTTAATTGTAATTTATTCTAGGCGCAACTTTTCTGCAAATGTGAAAGCTGAACTAGAACCGAAAATCTTTCCACATATAAAGAGCATTCAATTGTGAATCTAAATGTCGTTACATTCAAAACGCTACACTGAGGGACACCATTTTCTTGTACAAAACGATTAGATAGGACGTCACCGTAGGAAGGAGGGACTGTAAAAAAAGAAATATTTTGTGTGTGTGTGTGTGTGTGTGTGTGTGTGTGTGTGTGTGTGAGTGAGAGAGAGAGAGAGAGAGAGAGAGAGAAAGGGAAACTTCTCCGGAAGTGTAATGCGTGAAGCTGTAATATGTCATTATACTTTCTCAGACTCGCAACAAGTACCTCTTAGGTACAGAAAAACAGTTTCATTTCTTCCTCCATCTGGGTAAATTTATCAATGGTGGAGCCATATATCTTGAACCCATGCAGTAAGCGATTTAGGAGACATTTGGTTTCTGAGATAGAGAGAAAGCAGCGGTTAACCACCTGCTCCACTGTCTGTTGTACGCACCAAGTGGTGCAAAAACTTCAATTTCTGTTCTTACCAGACTTCAGGACAGGAGTTAATGTTTTTGGATTCAATATTTTACGAAATTATCTTGTTTCCCAGAATACGCGAAAGCATTCGAATAGGATGTTGTTCTTAGCAAAATTTCTTAATAGATAGTGGCCTTGTGCTGCATCACTTCCCGCGGAAAATACTTCATGAAGAAGGTGGCATTATAAACCTAATTATTGGTTGAACTGAAGTCAGAACCGTCCCTCTCAACAGATGCTGGTTCTAAATGGAGACGTAATGCTCCGCCATGGTGTAGAAATGTTTTTCTTTCTGACCTATTCCCGTTAAAGCATTAATATGGCTCTTTGCACCTCTTCATGAAATCCTGATGGCCACCGGTAGTTGCACTGTGTTAGTAATATATTTTATGATATTCAGGGACATTGTCATGTTCCCATCTTGTTCACCTTGATTAATGGACGTTTTCTTCTCACCATGGGGAAGTTTGCGACGTTATCCGCAGTGGCAGTAAATCCTATAGACAACCACCTGCGAAGGCATAACTTTAGGTAGACTATATAAATATTTTTCCTTTTGAATTTTGTTTTATATATTCAGTAGCAAATGCCAGTTCATTTAAATATTATAAGAAAATAAATGTTTCAATAAATCTGTATGTTGGTTTCTGTGAGAGAGCCTGTTTTCGACTGTCAAGAAAGAACAATTTACTGGTAAGCAGGTGACAAATAGGAAACGCTGATTTTTGACGATACAGCGTCACTGGTATGTTCATTTTCGTGCGTAAAGAGCGGTATAAAAGAGTTTAATTAATATGTGCATCGTAACGATCTGTGTACTTCGAAAATAAAGCAATTAATTTTGAGTGAACTGTGAACTGGGCGTTGCGCTTTTATTTTCGTGTGAAATTGACGCATGTCACTGTGTCACTGGCGAAACAGTGCGTGTGCACGATATCAGATTTGAACTGTTCTTTGATGTGAATAAGCCTTTAACTGTGTCGTGTCAATCAGAACTTAAGCTGTTTCGCGGGTGCTACGGAGTAGGACATTGTGTACTTCAGAGGAATATACTTCGTGAACCTATCAGTGCAGCACATTTCAAATTGCGCACACACTGGAACTTTAGTTCCACGACATCGAGCTCACGCTGAAGGCCCAGAAAGTGCAAGAGTAATATCATTACCTGCAACGGATATATAACTGACCTGGAGACGTTATTTTCAACGCGAAATCCCCAAATACCAGCATAGTACGTCATATTTGCCTTACTATCTCGGAAACCTGCAACGAGGTGAGGTGCAGCTAAAGCGTAGATTTTGGAAACAACTGCCAAATGGAATCAGGTCCTCAACTGCGAAAGAAATTTAATGCCTGGTTTCTTTTTAAAATAAAATTGTGTTCCAGTCTTGTTATTGTAATTTGTCGATATACGACATCATTGTCGCTAGAACAGCACCGTGAAATGGATGCAGTATTTTCTGACATCCTGCCGTACAGTTTTTTTTATTATTTGTGAAAGAAACTAATAGCTGCTCCGATTCATTCATTCATTGCATTAATTACGTTTCGCAAAAAAAAAAAAAGAAATGGTTCAAATGGCTATGAGCACTATGGGACTTAACATCTATGGTCAGCAGTCCCCTAGAACATAGAACTACTTAAACCTAACTAACCAAAGGACATCACATAACACCCAGTCATTAACGAGGCAGAGAAAATGCCTGACCCCGCCGGTAATCGAACCCGGGAACCCGGGGCCGGGAAGCGAGAATTCTACCGCACGACCACGAGCTGCGAACCACGTTTCGCAGATTCTGACTTTTTCACATTGTAAATTATTGTTCACTGAAGTTAATAGATCTGCCAAACGCCATTATATGAGTGTGAGTGAACCTGTTATAAACGCGCTTTGTTCTGGTTGGCCGAGAACAGGAGCTCGCTTGCTATTCGAGGTTGTCAGCTGGGTTCGTTTACGATGCTGTTCGAGTTGCATGGGTTGGGTGCATCAGTATATTTCAAGCAACTGTCAAGAGAACATTTCGAGGTGTAAATAATCGATCTTCATTAAACTTGGCGCGTATGTAGAGAGGTCAAAATAATGCAATATGAATTTCACTTTTAATGGACAAAACACACACTTGAAATTAAATTAGAATATTGGATTTAGAGAGAATGCCTTCGAAACCAATAAATATTAAAATATGTGTTTCAAACACACCTGCTCGACCTGTTCACGTTCTACTGTAAGAGTTGTTGGTTGACGAGCCCCTTCTCGTCCCATCATATCTCACCCATGTTCGATTGGAGACAAGTCCGGAGATCGTGCTGGCCAGGGAACTTGCTGCACGTGTCGTGTGACGGAGCACGTTGAGTCCCATGGCAGTGAGTAGGCGAAAATTATCCTGTTGGAGCAACACACAACCTTCCTGTTGCAAAGACGGCAAAAGAACGGGCCTAACAATATTCTGCATGTACCGAACGCTGGTTAGCGTCCTCTTCAGAAACACCAAAGGTGAACGAGAGTTGTAGCTAATCGCACCCCAAACCATAATTCCTGGGCTGGGGCCAGTGTGTGTTGAACGAATCCCCTCTACGAGACAGCGCTCATCAGGCCTACGTCGTACGCGCAAACGACCATCATTAGCGTGTAAGTAGAATGTGTTTTCAACGCTGAAGATCAGTGAGCGCGGTTTCGTGTTCCAAGTGATCCTCTGACGGCGCAGTTGAGCTGTGCACGTCCATGCAGCTATGTGGCTGGAAGACAGGCCCATAGTCCCACTGTTAAAAACCGGTGCACAACAGTTCATGCTGAGCGGGATTAGGCGAGCGGTCTGAGGCGCTGCAGTCATGCATGGACTGTGCGGCTGGTCCGGGCGGAGGTTCGAGTCCTCCCTCGGGCATGGGTGTGTGTGTGTTTGTCCTTAGGATAATTTAGGTTAAGCAGTGTGTAAGCTTAGGAACTGATGACCTTAGTTGTTAAGTCCCATAAGATTTCACACACATCAATCATTAACCAACAGTTCGTATTGAAACGTCTGGGCTCACAAGTCCTCTCATCTGAGCCTTGGTAGCTATACGATCTGCCACTGCTGCTCTTATAATAGGACGATCCTGGCAGGCGGAGGCGTGGACGTCCAGAACCTCGCCTACAGGTGTGAAAATGTTTACGTTACCACTGTTACCGGCATTGTCGCTCAACTTACCCAGCACGTCCATTTTGTGCGGCAGTTCTCCGAAAGGACCGCACCGCCACTCGGAAGGCCGCAATTTGACCCCTTCGAAGCTCTCTCGGTTGACTCACAGCAGTACGAGTTTTTCTCTGTGTCATGTTGCCTGCCTCCTTCACACATTCACATCACGCTGAGCCTTCTGGCTATGAGCATTCACTTTTAAAAGGCACATACAGATGGCGCTCTGGTAGCTGTACCACTACACTATCTGTTGGCGGACGACGTTGAAACCATTATCAGTACATCTACTATTCCCCAGGTGGCATATGCAGTCATTAGAATAAAATCCACTTCGTATTTCCGTTTGAATTATTTTCCGGCAGTGTATAAAAGTTGAAATGGAACTGAAGTTGTTGAGAACTGTACAATAAACTTCTGTAAAAATTTGAAATTTTGTCAAATACCCCACTAAAATTAATTAATTTTGCAAAATGAAAAGTTTTGTTACAACAAAAATTAAAAAAGCTTTCACGCGAAATACATCTGTAATGAAGCTGGTTTCTCTGAAATGCCATTTTTGGAAAATAAGTTGTACGCAATGTGCTGTGTGGGTATTTTCAACATACCTAAGTAAAATATCTAAACGTTGATTGTTAATCTAATAATTTTAGTTTTAAGTTTTAAATTGTTGCTTTACGTTTGACGTTCATGTTTCTATTTTGTTGTTTAGAATACCGTTACATATATGTGTATTCTGTTAACATGAAATAATGATTAACGCATTATTATGATGTAAAATCATTACGAAACTCTGTAAACAAATACTTAACACGTAACTTTCTTACTTCATGTACATAAACTGAACGGAATTTCTTCACATAGTATACATTACAGACAACGCGATATAAACCAAATTCTGCTGCCCTCTAAATATCCTGATTTGTATCAGGCATGTTTAAGTACATTGGAAAACGTCGGTGAAGAGAATTGATTACGTACAAATGACAGCAGCTTATTACTCATATATTGTTTCGCATGTGGAGACAAACAACATAATCATTCAGCAGAACTAGAACTTCCAATTTACTAACAGATGCCTGATGTAAATCAGGATATTTAGAGTACTGCCCTCAACAAGCTGAGCATCCTACTCAATTTTGTTTTATATTGTGCTGTCTGTCGTCTGCATTATGTGAACATATTTCGTTAATTTTATGTGTATTATGTAAAAATGGTTATGTTTTAAGAATTGGTTTAAAGATTATAATAGCCGGCCGCGGTGGTCTCGCGGTTCTAGGCGCGCAGTCCGGAACCGTGGGACTGCTACGGTCGCAGGTTCGAATCCTGCTTCGGGCATGGATGTGTGTGATGTCCTTAGGTTAGTTAGGTTTAAGTAGTTCTAAGTTCTAGGGGACTGATAACCACAGCAGTTGAGTCCCATAGTGCTCAGAGCCATTTGAACCATTTTTGAAAGATTATAATAACTGTAATGATTTTGTATTTACAGCCTTAGACACCGATGATCGGCAGTGAGCATGGGTATATTAACCAGGCGCCTTGACGCAACAATGTTCATTGAACGTTCCTTGAGGAGACACTGTTCGTAGCACTGTGGTTCATCTGGACGGTCAGCTGGTCAACAGTTGAACGTCTGTTCGCCCATACACATCTCTGCAGCCGTTGTTCACCTCTGTCATCTACGGCCCTTTTGAACGTCAGATAAATCACTCTGTTTTTGCATTACGACAACGACTGCAGGGTTTACGGCGTCCCCAGAAATTCTTTATATATGATCCAATAGTAGTGCTGCCACCTGTCGTTTGTGAGTGTTTATTGCATTTTGACGTCGAACATAGTCGGTGGTCACATTAATATGCCTGGACTGTGTATACCTGTAAATCTGTGGGAACTACACTGTGCAACAGAATTAAAAGATCACGTCTTCTAAACCCATAAAGTTCCACCCAATACGACACTTAAATTTGAAATTTGGCTCAAAGATGCGTACAGCCTTCCTCTGTAATGGTGAAATAGCGTGGCGCCTTGCGACGTCACTTTCGGGCTCGACGACGATACAAACAGCCAGGTACCGACACATGCCACAAAAAGGCCACATTTCAGAAGTCCATGTGAAGTGTAGGGTGGTTAATGACGTCATATCGGCACCAAACTTCATTACAGTTCTGCTCAACGCCATCCTGGACGTATCACATGGAGGTAGGGTCATCTCTGCTCCTCTTACCCACCTTTGACCCTTTCTTTTGACGCCTCTACGATGAAAGGTAGAACCGCGGTGCACAGCGTTGAAATCACGCGATTTCCTTACGAGTGGCTGGAGAAAACATTCCAGACACACCGCCGCTCAGAATTGGCGTCAGGGGATGGCATAAAGGACTTCGATGGTACTATCCCTTTCCCTGGGGCGTCAATTCCCAAACATTTAGCGTTCAAATGTAGCGTCATGAGCAACAGGAAGAAGTTCTTCACAACCTTTGACACAGCTGCCACCCTCGGACATTTCAACGCTTCCCCGCGGACATCATGGGACTACACCCCAATTAAACGTGATATGACCCCTTTCGAACGCAGCGGCAACGCAAAGTTTGCTCTCGTGTAAAGGTTGGAACCACTAAAGACAGTTCAACACCAAATGGTTCAAATGGCTCTGAGCACTATGGGACTTAACATATGAGGTCATCAGTCCCCTAGAACTTATAACTACTTAAACCTAACTAACCTAACCGCATCACACACATCAATGTCCGAGGCAGGATTCGAACCTGCGACCGTAGCGGTCGTGCGGTTCCAGACTGAAGCGTCTAGAACCGCTCAGCCACACCGGCCGGCAGTTCAACACCATTCGACGAAATTTGAACGTGATGCGAAGCAGCTTAGTGTGCTTATGCTGTTTCATCCGTATTATTTTGCGTCGTGCTATAGCACGATCATGGGCGGAGGGGTGTAGGGGAGGAAGGGCACACTGACTCATGCATAAATAAAATGGCATTTGTTGAGCGCCTTAAAAACACACCTGTACAGAAAGAACCCGTGACGAGAGTCCCAGGTGACTGCAGGCAAGCTACGCTGCTACTCTTTCGCCGTTTCACTGCTGCTGTTGCGCGTCATGGTAGCCAACCACAATTCGAGAATGTCTAAAGAGTTGCTGGTCTGTATAGGACTTCGTCATTGGATATGTCTGTACATGTACATTTTTAAAACTCTCAATAAAGCCACCAAGCGCTTTGCGGATCTAGGGTTTGTTAGAGGGACCCTTTACTGTTTTATTCACGCATGTGTCAGTGTCGCTTCCCCCGTGATCACGATAGGATGACACAAAGTAGGAGCGCTGTAAAAGCATTATCGCCCTTTGATGTTTGGATCTCGTTCAGATTTCGTCGAATGGTTCTGAACGGTCCCCAGTAGTTCCATCTTGTGCACGAGAGCAAAAATTGCGTTCGATGGTGATGCAGTCCCACACTATCCTTAGAGAAGGGCTGAAACGCGCGAGTGTGTCAGCAGTGTCAAAGGTTGTGAAGAACGTCTTCCTATTTTTCATCACACGCGGACTGTTGTTTTCGACCGCGAAATGTGTGGGAATCGATTCCCCAGGAAAAGGATTGGTTTGTTTGGGATCGTTTGTACCACCACATGCGGCCGTTTCGTGCCGATTCTGAGGGGCGGTGTCTCTTGAATACTTTCCTCGGTCACTGATAAGAAAGCCGCGGTCCTAGCCTCCATCGCAGAGACGTCAAAAGAAGGGGTGAAGTGTGGGTAAGAGGGGCAGCGATGACCCTCCCTTCGTGTGATACGTCCACGATGGCGTTGAGAAGAATTGTGGTGACGTCACTAACGCACCGTACACGTCACATGAAATTCTGAGTTATGGTCTTTTTTCGCTTGCGTCAATGCCCGAGGATGATGTCGCACGGCGCTTCGCTTTTGCACTATTAGAGAGGAAGGCTGTACGCACCTTTGAACCGAATTTCAAATTTAAGTGTTGAAATGGATGGGAATTACGGGGTTTCACAAAACTGATCCTTTAATTCTGTTGCTCGGTGTATTTTTAATATAAGAGAATGAAGTTTCTCCATTTTTCTTGGTTCAAAAATGGCTCTGAACACTATGCGACTTAACTTCTGAAGTCATCAGTCACCTAGAACTTAGAACTAATTAAACCTAACTAACCTAAGGACATCACACACATCCATGTCCGAGGCAGGATTCGAACCTGTGACCGTAGCGGTCACTCGGTTCCAGACTGCAGTGCCTAGAACCGCACGGCCACTCCGGCCGGCTCCATTTTTCTTGATGCTGTTTTATGTGTGCAAGTAAAGATGCAGACAGAGTTTATGAGAATAGGTTTATCGATTTCGAGTGAAAATTATATTTAATTTCAGGTTTTTTGGCTTAGAATCTCCCACCAGGACTTCATCACTGTTGGTTAACCCACTTACGTTCATTCATTGTAACATTACGATATTACTTTAATTCATCGTGATTGATGGTATTGAAAGCCCTCGGCTGTGTCATTCATCATTTAAATAATTAAACATTTCATCAGTTAAGTTTTTCCGTGTATAGCACGGCGTGTTTCGAGACTTTATACTCATCACTAAGTGAAAATGTTTACATGTTACATTGGTATTTTATGGGATGTTAGTGATGTTGTTGAAAACGCTAAATTTGGGAAATATACACTCCTGGAAATGGAAAAAAGAACACAATGACACCGGTGTGTCAGACCCACCATACTTGCTCCGGACACTGCGAGAGGGCTGTACAAGCAATGATCACACGCATGGCACAGCGGACACACCAGGAACCGCGGTGTTGGCCGTCGAATGGCGCTAGCTGCGCAGCATTTGTGCACCGCCGCCGTCAGTGTCAGCCAGTTTGCCGTGGCATACGGAGCTCCATCGCAGTCTTTAACACTGGTAGCATGCCGCGACAGCGTGGGCGTGAACCGTATGTGCAGTTGACGGACTTTGAGCGAGGGCGTATAGTGGGCATGCGGGAGGCCGGGTGGACGTACCGCCGAATTGCTCAACACGTGGGGCGTGAGGTCTCCACAGTACATCGATGTTGTCGCCAGTGGTCGGCGGAAGGTGCACGTGCCCGTCGACCTGGGACCGGACCGCAGCGACGCACGGATGCACGCCAAGACCGTAGGATCCTACGCAGTGCCGTAGGGGTCCGCACCGCCACTTCCCAGCAAATTAGGGACACTGTTGCTCCTGGGGTAACGGCGAGGACCATTCGCAACCGTCTCCATGAAGCTGGGCTACGGTCCTGCACACCGTTAGGCCGTCTTCCGCTCACGCCCCAACATCATGTAGCCCGCCTCCAGTGGTGTCGCGACAGGCTTGAATGGAGGGACGAATGGAGACGTGTCGTCTTCAGCGATGAGAGTCGCTTCTGCCTTGGTGCCAATGATGGTCGTATGCGTGTTTGGCGCCGTGCAGGTGAGCGCCACAATCAGGACTGCATACGACCGAGGCACACAGGGCCAACACCCGGCATCATGGTGTGGGGAGCGATCTCCTACACTGGCCGTACACCTCTGGTGATCGTCGAGGGGACACTGAATAGTGCACGGTACATCCAAACCGTCATCGAACCCATCGTTCTACCATTCCTAGACCGGCAAGGGAACTTGCTGTTCCAACAGGACAATGCACGTCCGCATGTATCCCGTGCCACCCAACGTGCTCTAGAAGGTGTAAGTCAACTACCCTGGCCAGCAAGATCTCCGGATCTGTCCCCCATTGAGCATGTTTGGGACTGGATGAAGCGTCGTCTCACCCGGTCTGCACGTCCAGCAAGAACGCTGGTCCAACTGAGGCGCCAGGTGGAAATGGCATGGCAAGCCGTTCCACAGGAGTACATCCAGCATCTCTACGATCGTCTCCATGGGAGAATAGCAGCCTGCATTGCTGCGAAAGGTGGATATACATTATACTAGTGCCGACATTGTGCATGCTCTGTTGCCTGTGTCTATGTGCCTGTGGTTCTGTCAGTGTGATCATGTGATGTATCTGACCCCAGGAATGTGTCAATAAAGTTTCCCCTTCCTGGGACAATGAATTCACGGTGTTCTTATTTCATTTTCTAGGAGTGTAGATCTTGTGATTATTTATACGTGCTAGTGTTAGGAAACAGTTTTTTTTGTCTCTCTACTTACAGATACTGTGCCTCCTTCGTTGTGCAGAAATCCACACACACGGAAACCACCACACACACAGTTCGCCGGTATGAAATCAAGATATAGTACAAAGATATTACGACAGTAACGCTTTCCAGATAGTTCCATTCATCGTGAATTACTTTATTTACATTAAGTTGTCCCTCATAACGTGTACTACCAGCTACTTAAATTATTGATTATAGTTTAAAATCGATTTCCTACTATTTTTCAGGAAATATTGAGCGAAATATATGAAGGAATGAACATATACTGGGGTGACACTAGTCGTGGGATAGCGATATGCCCATATAGAGATCGCGATAGTATTGCGTACACGAGTTATAAAAAGGCAGTTCATTGGCGGAGCTGTCATTTGTAGTTGGGTTATTCATGTGAAACGTTTTCCGAGGCGGTTATGGCCGCACTACGGGAGTTAACAGACATTGAACGCCGTGTTGTAGTAGGAGCGAGGTGCATGGGACATTCTAGTTCGGTAACTGGTAGGGAATTCATTATTCCAAGATCCGCAGAGTCAAGAGTGTGCGAGAATGGAACACAAAATTTGAGACGTTACCTCTCAGCATGGGCAATCCAGTGGCTTACTGCTTTCACTCAACGAGCGAAAGCAGCAGTGTTTGTGTAGAGTTGTCAGTGCCAACACACAAACAACATTGCGTGAAATAATCGCAGAGAACAACGTGGGACGTAAGGCTAACGTATCCGTTAGAACAGTGAGGCGAAATTAGGTGTTTATGGGCTATGGCAGCAGGTGACCGACGTGAGTGCCTTCGCTATCAGCCTATCAGCACAACATCGGTTGCAGAGCTTCGCCTGTGATTATAACCATGTCGACTGGACTCTAGACGACTGGAAAACGGTGGGCTGGTCAGATGAGTCCCGATTTCAGCTGGTAAGAGCCGACAGTAGGTTTAGAGTGTGGCTCAGATACCACGAAGCCATAGACGCAAGTTATCAACAAGGCACTGTGCAATCTGGTGGTGTTTACACGGAATGGACTGGGTCCTCTGGTCCAACTGAAATGATCATTGACTGGCAATGGTTAGGTTCTACTACTTGCAGATCATCTACATTCATGGACTTAAAGTGCCCAAATAACGATGTCACGGGGCCACAATTGTTCGCGACTGGTTTGAAGAACATTCTGGACAATTAGAGTGAATGATTTGGCCACCCAGATCACCCAACACTAATAACATCGAATATTTATGGGATATAATCGTGACGTCAGTTCGTGCACAAAATCCTGTATCGGCAATAGTTTCACGATTATGGACGGCTAGAGGCAGCATGGCTCAAAATTTCTTTCTGCAGGGGACTTCCAACGACTTGTTGAGTCCTAGCCATGTCGAGTTGCTGCACTGTTGTTGTTGTTGTTGTGGTCTTCAGTCCTGAGACTGGTTTGGTGCAGCTCTCCATGTTGCTGCTGCACTACGCCGGGCAAAAGGAGGTCCAACATGATATTAAAAGGTATCCAGTGAGTTTATTTTCCTTATTTTGTAAGGTGTGGACTAATTTCAGTGGCAGTTTGTTGTCTGACGAGAAATCTACTTTCACTTTACGTGACCGAAGTGGATTTCCAATTTTTTGGGAAATGTTTCCTACAAAAGATACGATGACCACACTTTAAGTGTATTATTAGTACTTTCCATAGAGCCAGGATTTTTTCTTATTTGCTACTTGTTTCTGCGCTGTGCTGTGCTGAGGTTGTCGTTGCCCAATTTAATTTCCTTAATGCTGTATGATTTCTTCTCCCTGTTCTCTTCGTCTAAAGTAATTTGTTGCTCTGTGTACCATCGTTTTGTACGTAACCTTCTTGTTTGTATCTGGTTGACATGACGTGGTATCTATTGTTGTGCTAGATATACTTGTAAGGCCGGCCGCGGTGGCCGTGCGGTTCTGGCGCTGCAGTCCGGAACCGCGGGGCTGCTACGGTCGCAGGTTCGAATCCTGCCTCGGGCATGGTTGTGTGTGATGTCCTTAGGTTAGTTAGGTTTAAGTAGTTCTTAGTTCTAGGGGACTTATGACCTAAGATGTTGAGTCCCATAGTGCTCAGAGCCATTTTTTTTATACTTGTAAACTGCACGGAAACTTAATATCTAATGAACAAAAACTGTCGAATCAACTTCAAAAGAACACAAGATTTAGACATATTACAGACTATAAATATAACAAACGATTTACTTGAGCATCAGCGACACTACACACTGACAAAACAAAATAACAACGCTTTACTCATTTCGTTGGAAAAAAGCTGAAAGAATCATTAAATATATAAAGACTTAATGGTTTAAGACATACAAATTATTTGTTTTTATTCTTTCACGTTATGGCCAAATTTGATAGGCTGTTACCTTTTTCATTATCTGGCTGCCATGGATAGAATTCAACTTTACACAGATAGATTAGGATTTAAGAACCCATCAGCTACGAGATCACTGGATATGCAGCAAAAACAAGCACGGGGAAAACATGTGAATGGAAATGGGTCCAAAAGAATCATATCGATCGTCTTATGCGATTTAGGTGGACCACAGAAAATCTAGCTCTGGATGGTTGAGTGGGGTTTTTAGTGGAAAGAACATTCCGCTGCCGACGACGAGGTCATTTGAGACGGAGCACACATTCAGTTTGGGAAAGATCGATTCAGAAACTGGTCGTGCCCTTCTCAAAGGAAGCATGGCGGAATTTATTTTATGCGGTTTAGTGAAGCCCCAGAAAACCCGAATGTGTATGGCCTGACGTAAACTGTGCACCATCGCATGGTTCAAGAACTCTTTAACAATCAACTGTTTACGAGATTACAGTTATAGTAAGGAGGTCACGCATACGTTTACGTTCATAAATGTTGTCAGTAGTGCACTACTTCAGTCGGATGCTAATTTTCAGTTATTTTAAAGCGTAAATCTGCTTCGTAATAATAATAATAATAACAATAGTAATAGTAATAATAATAGGCATATGACAAATCATTTTAGATGGGTCATCAATTTTTCATTTGTTCCTTATTAATAAAAATTGGAAATGTCTCACACGAGTTTGCGTCATAATAGACTATCAATATTTCACTAACCTATTAAAACGCATGGGACATCTGACTGTCAGGTGACATGAATAGCAATAAAGGGTGGGTGTAAATTGGCAGGCCTGAGTGGCCGAGAGGTTCTAGGCGCTTCAGTCTGGAACCGTGCGACCGCTACGGTCGCAGGTTCGAATCCTGCCTCGGGCCTGGATGTGTGTGATGTCCTTAGGTTAGTTAGGTTTAAGTAGTTCTAAGTTCTAGGGGACTAATGACCTCAGCTGTTAAGTCCCATAGTACTCAGAGCCATTTGAACCATGTTTGAGAGTAAATTCTTTCCCTTAATAAAAAAAAATTGTTCGTTTGGAGCTCTGTTAGATACAGCTATCTGGTTTATTGCAAACAGTAGCTTAACTCATAAATCTTTTATGGATACACTTCTACATATGCTCTGACAACATCTGATTTTTTTCTGCCTCTGTCCTCTTCGGGATTACTTCAACCACTTTCCATAGCTGCTCACGACAGATGTAAGCAAACAGCCGACCAGTTTCACCGTTTCAGAGGTTGTCGTTTCCAGCCACAGCAGCACAACAATGTGCTCTTTCTCAAAACCGCTTCATATCACTGGATTTCCGCATTAAAGGCCCGTGTCTTTGCTATATTGACTGCCCATTCGTCTCTCTTCCGTTTACATTCTTTCCTTATTGCGTCACATCACCAGGAGGCTTTCAACCTCGCGGTGGATAGTAGTCATACGTACGTTTGGATGGTCAAATTAGGTTTTGAGCTTTCGTCCTCTCGAATTCGAGTCCAGTATCTTACCATTGCGCCTTCTCGCCCATTTGTTCGTTGTATAGCGTTAAGAGAATAAACGCAGTTTTTGCATGCGAACAGCGGAAGCAGTCTTATTCTTCCATACCAAAGAAGTTTAAAGCCACGAACGTCTTGATCAGTCCCCAATAGCAATCTGAACCCCAGGTAATCCGCATAATAGTGTTAAATAACAGAAAGGGTCGACGGTGCTTACTTTCTGCAGGAATCCATCATTTTTAGTGAATTGGATGACTACTATTGTAGATTTTGTTGTTAAAGAACTAATACGAATGTGGTGTAAGGTTCCTAAAACCCTTACATACAGATAAGCTTGTGAGTGCCTATTGGAGCTGACGATGATATTTTTGTGCCCAATATTTAGATGACTGTTCCAGACGTCTTCATCAAGTTCTGCGAGGGGTGGTGTTTCGTGTTTTCGCAGCCTAATCTCCAACCAGGCTATGGAATAATGTTGACATCGTGATTCTGTCTACAATACAGACTACCAGCGCTCGCTACGCTCTTTGATGCGCATTTGTTTTACGATGCCCGCGCGATTATCACATGAAACACACATCCGTTCACCATTTTTCGACTCTGGTAAAGGGTATAGCTGGCAAAATCGTCGAAAATTGAATTCCAGATGCCAAACTTTACTTACTTTGAAACCACTGTCGTTATTTATTGAAATATGGATGCGAAAGAAGAATATAGTTTAACACACATTCGATGGTGTCATCAGAGACGGAAATGTTGCTCGTTTGGAGCTCGAAATCGGCTATGTCCTATTTAATGGAACCATCCCGGTATTCAGTTTCAGCTATTTAAGCAAATTACGGAAAACATAAATCTGGATGGCCAGAGTGCGAAAGTCATCTATAATCTTAACTTAATGTTTGTTATTTCATTTTCTGCAGCCAAATTTCTTTTGTGTCGTAGATATGTGTGTTAATAGGACTCAGGTATATTCCTTTATCAGGCGCTTGTGATTACATCAATAACATAGCACCATTTATGAGAAACATGTCATGAGTACACCTCTGTCGAAAACGTAACGCCTTTTCTATAGCAGCCAGTTTATGGGCATCATAGTTACAGCGTCGGGCATATACTTACATTGCGTTAGACTTTTACTCACAAATAAACCAAAGTGCACACAAGTTTACAGACACTCGCTCCATAAATGACTGTTATAGCAGACAAGCTTTCCATATCATAATGGATAAGCGAAAGGATATTGAGGTCCCACTGGCCTCCACGTACCTGTAGCGCCTTTTGAGTATTCCGAGTTGGAATAGTCCACAAAAGCAACAATATTAAATTACATATTCTGAGACAGCTTGCGATGGTCTAGTAAAGACACATCAACTGCGGCATACTTAGTACATTTGCAACATATTCCAAATAATAAACTGCTGCCGTGACATCTACATACGTAATTTTTTTTAAATTTAACAAATTTTAAATCTTAGTGGCACATTAAATTTGTATTCCAAGTGATACTAACTACATTCCTGGTCTTGTCTATGGAAATCTTCCAATCGAAGGCTCTAGCCGAGCTCTATCGCAGACTGAAAACTTCAATTTGTTGTTTTATAGCACGATACCTACGACGGACGCCTTAAAGAGAAAGGTTAAAGTTATGTCTGGCGTACGATCTCTCCCTGGATAGCACTAGCAGCGTATTAGCGCCGGATACGTTGGGTTTAATTTTATCAACGAATTAAAACTTGGAAGTTATGCATGCAGCTGAGCGTCCAAACACGCCGTACCAACAGAATAAGTTTACTTGCGACTTACATTCTACAATTTCAAAATCTCTGGAACTGTTTCCACTATCCTTAAACATTGTTTTAAGCTGCCCTGTTCATAACAGTTTGCTCATGGAACTTGAACTCTCGACGTTTTCATTTGAAAATTTGTCTACTTTGCGTTATATCAAGCTACATTGTGAAGTACAGGAAACATTGAAACAAGCAGTAAGAAATAAAGGCAGTGAAACACGACACGAAAAGTAGGGAATAAATGATAAGAACAGCCATGGGCAGCGTTGAAGGAGAATATAGTTTGCGTTTAACATCCTTCTGGGACTTATCTCAATAAAAATGGAAGATTAATTCGGTTGCACAAGGCTGGGGGATGATATCGAGCCTATGGTCGAAGTAAACATCCCGGTGTTTGCTTCATGTGATTTGGGAAGACCACAGGAAAATCTAAATAAGGAATTCAGTGCATGAATCTGAAGCCTCCTCTTCTTGAATAAAAATCCAGCATCTTCAGCTCTACATGCCAGTCTCGCTCGGTCCAGTCAGCAAGTCCTCGAGCAGACGATTCGTCAGATTGTGGAGCTTTCCACTCAACGATTGTACCATCCAAAATGCATCGAAGCATACCACCAGTGGTAGAGACAGTCAAGTCCAAGAAAAAGCAGTATGAGACACCCATCGCGAACAGTTGGAAGTTTAATGAATGTGTTGATAGCTTCAGACCTGAAAAAATTCAACGAACGAAAACCGTCACGATCACTCATTAGTACAACACTTCGTGCAGAACAGGAAAGAGATGGGAGTCGTGATTAGGAAAGATAGCCGATACGTGTCAATCCTAATGGAGTCAACCGTGACGTTTCCACAAACGATAGTGCGTAGTGACTTAGGGTGCCCCGGAATTCGCACATTACGACCAACTTGTAGGTGTTCCGAACCAGTTCATATGGAGCTACAAAAAAGATCCTTGTACTGTAGAAATTGAAACATAAAATCACATGTAAGAAGATCAAGGGTATGGAGTAGAAACATCTTTTGTGTTCAGAGTGCGAGAAATTCAGACCAACCATCTGATAAAAGCTTATACCAAACCATCTTTGGAATTGCTAAAGCCCAGTTCTAAGAGGGTTTCAGCCACATACAGAACTTGATCTGGGAACGACTTTTAGTTTGATGTAAGACGAATTAAAAATGCAATTCTTAATTAGAGGCGGATTCCGGCCAAAGGCGTTCTTCAATGTATGATGACTTGCAGCCACAGCAGTTGCAGAGGCAGGTGCTGTATAAGGTGCATATTACTCCGTGTAGTAATGTCATTATCAGATGTCCGGTTTCTTTAAGGAGACCCTAACATAACGAAACGTTACGTTTGAATGGTTCAGCTGGTTCACAAATAGATTCACCAGCAAGAATATGTTTGTTTTTGGAAATAATAAAGAAAATCATTGAATCACGAAAACTCATTACAGTTGAAGAAGACTAAATTGGTAAGTGATGTATTTCATCTTGAACAATAAAAACAGAAGCGATAAATCTTAAGAGCTTTTATTCTCTGATTTTTCCGTACAATTACTTAAGGTGTGCAAAACCTTGTATATAAGATCAAAGAGCCTGTCGGATACTGCTCCAACTGCAATGTGTCCGTAAGCCTAAATTTTCTTGGCTGGCTAGCCCAATAATTTTATCTAGCCACATTCTGTCTTATTTTGTGACCATAAAAATTTTCACAAAATATTTTGCTCTAATGTACCACGAATTTATTACTTTAAATCTGCTCTTGCTATTCACCCCAGTCACTCTCCGGAACTATTAGAAATCCCTTCCAGACTTGATTAACTGTATTTTTGCCCAAGTTTTCGAGTAATCTGATATCATTAGTTCCGGTAATGGATAAAATGCTGTATTCGTAGGCAGTAAACTATATGGTGCTTTTTACAGAAAACTCGATTTTCAGTGTGACCTATTTTTCACATTGTCCGATTAAAGCCTTTGTTAATAACTGCAGAATTTGTGTAAATATTAAGTAGCCCTACAATCCCTCCTCTTCAACAAAATATGAAGCTTTCTTAAGAATATGATTTTTTTTTTTTCGTGTCCATGTTTCTTGTCATTTATTTGTCGTTCCGTATCGATTCTAGGATTCTGACCCTATGTCCGGGAATGGGTGACCTGTCCTCCAATATTTATCAGGTCTTCTCATTTCTGAACTCTTCATTTACTACAATCACACTTTCTACTCCAAAATTAATACAATGACGTGTTTTTTGTAGCCTCTTCAATTCGGGAGGGGCGTGATTTGCCAAAAGCAGCATATGAAGTTGTAGACTCCTTTAATACTACGGGTCTTTGCCCACTTCATACAATTAATGAATTTCTTCGTACTGCTATAATGTAATTGATTTTTTCACATTGCGCAAATTTTCAGCGGAAGGCAGGATTATTTGTCGTAGTTAAGAAACATCGCTTTAAAGCGAACTGTATATCCATCATCTGTGTTACATTACGTTTTTGGTTGCATGTGTTTATAGACTAAAGGAAACCCAAAGAAGTTTATTGACCACCGCAATGATCCAAAGGCTTAATTTTCTGTACGTCATTTTGGTGGGTTGTACACGCCGACTTCTGACTGGCTCGTGTGTTTACCGTTCTCCGCACTTCTTCCTTGTTCTCGGGAGAATAAAGGAAATGTTCTATGCTCGATCTGTTTAATAGACACTGGGATCCATATTTCCTGTTTTCATGAGTAATTTAAGTAGAAGTAAATGGTCTCAATGAATCTATTTCTCATATACGAGGGTTGGAACTTTAATAGTGGCAACTATTTATTTACAGCTCTTAGAAAATAGATACGTGTTTCAAAGTTTTACTGACCTTCAGTAGTCACCAGCACTGTGTATAACCCGTTGCTAGTGATGTCGAAGTCGTAGGATACTCTTAGCAGTGCCAGTTGCGGTGACAGTTCGAGCGGCGCGGTCTATTGCCCGACGAATTTGTAGCAGTTCTGAAGCGAATGCCGTGAAGTGTTTCCTTCAGTTTAGAAATCGATTTGAACTCACGATGGCTTAAGTCAGGTAAGTGCAGTAGGTGGTATAGCACTTAGCACCCCATCAGTCAAACAAATCAGTAACAGCTTGCACTGTACGTGCTTCAGGATTGTCCTGCAAAATGATGGTCAGGTCCTGCAGACAGTGTCATCACTTCTGCTTCTAAGCTGGTCGTAGGGTGTGTTCCAAAAATGAACAGCATAGAGACAGAGGTGATGACACTTTCTGCAGGACCTGACCATCATTTTGCAGCACAATGCCCAAGCACGTATAGTGCAAGCTGTTACTGATTTGTTTGACTCATAGGGTACTAAGTCCTGTACCACCTACTGCTCTCTCCTGACTTAAGCTCTCGTAAGTTAAACTCGATGTCTAAACAGAGGGAAACACTTCACGGCATTCTCTTCAGAACTGCTACAAATTCGTCGGGCAATAGACCGCACCGCTAGAACTGTCAACACAACTGACACTGCTAAGAGTATCCTACGACTTCCACATCTCTGGCGACGGGTTATACACAATGCTGCTGACTACTTTGAAGGCCAGTAAAACTTTGAAACACGTATCTATTTTTTACGAGCTGTAAACAAATAGTTGCCACTATTGAAGTTCCAAACCTCGTAATTTATGTTACTGTCTAATGCGTACCTTATCATTATCATTAATATACATTCACGCTTTCATTCGCAAAGTTATACACTCACCTTCTTCCGTTTCACTGAACATACTTTTAAGCGCATCTGTTGATGGTTTTCATATCTTATTTATCATGTAGCCATTTCCATTCTTGTACTAATATTCTTTCCGCATATGTTTCACTCTAGGATGCAACTAATTCACTTAGATGAACTATAACACATCCTGATGCATACAGGTAGGCACCTTTCCTATGATCCGTGCGTGGGTGAAGCAAGAGCATGTGTAACTGGCGCTGGGTGGATTGCACCGTTTATCGGGTAGTAGCTGCGGGCTAAGAAATCAGTATACACAAAGTATATGAAGAATCTGAAAACTCTGTGACCTTCATCTGGCGCCGTTTTGTAATCAAAAAGCCATTTTAAACTTATACAGCATGTTCCTTGACCTGAAAAGTCTACGGCAGAAATTGCATTACTCATTATTATACAAAAAGCAGCTATGTTGATTGTAAATTTAGAGTGTGTTCACAACGCCCATAACACATCTCATCCTGGAATTACTGTGACTCGTAATCTATTTCATGAAAATTTTGTAGCAGTATCTATGACACGGCCATTTGACACTTATGTTGCTTTTTAATGATACTAAGTAAGATCGTTATGCTAATTCTTGAAGCTCACCTGTTTAACTTTTCACCTTCGGTATTTTCTCGATAATTAAGCGGATAGATCACTAAAACATCAATATCAGTCATATTCGCAGTACCATGGATGGGGGAACAGAACGCACGGAAAATGAGTAAGTTTGAAGCGAGATATATAGAAAATTGGTCACTAGTTCACACTGTACATTCAAGTGTTGAATTCACAACGCAGTGTGATGGGTCATTGGGAACTGGTGGGCTACTAATGATATACATAAGGAAAGCGGAAGATAAACATTCAGTACCGCTATATTACAATTTTCCAGATCACAACATACCGCTGTGGACTCTCAGAAACAGGATGATGCCAGTAAACAAGTAATGTTATCGTTACAACGAGATTACACGGGAATGGCGAACCGTAAAGATTCTTCTCAGTTATTAGCTCTTTTCACTGCTATAGACGAAGCTTTGTAACCTGAACCTTCCATGCATAGTCAACACTGAGAATTACAATACTGACAGTGTCTTGTAAGGTTGTGAAAAATTAACCTTTAGACACGATCCATGCAAAAAGTATGTTTTCTGATATACGATCGAAATTTACCACTCACGCCAGTAAAGCCTCAGGGACTAAAATATCCGAAATATGCTGCACAGGCCGTAGTGTTGTTTAGTGTGATCAGTTCCATGGTCTGGAGCCTCGTTTACAGGATGAACCAGAACTCCACCGACAAACATTAGGATATGGTAGTATGGATTGAAACAAGAAGCAAATGTCCAGTAAACGTGGGTTCTCCGATGAATACCTTGAGAGCTATGAGCACTTGTTTATCATCGTCACTGTGAGACACCGATAACTCTTTGCTTAACATATTTTGAGAGGTGGTGGTATGGACATAAACAGGAAAAAAAGTCTAGTAAACTTTGGCTCTAGAGTACATAACTTAAAAGCTATGAGCACTAGTTCATCTTTATTATTGTGAAACACATATTTTCTACGGAATAAGTGCTTATACCACTTAAGATAGGCATTGTAGAACCCGGGTTTATGGGACAATTTTCTTCCTTTGTTCCATACAGCTTACTACACAAAATGCGGAAAGCAAAGAGCTTGCGAAGGAAGAGATGTGGTTCACAGTATTGAAGAGATGATAATGGACTGAAACATCAGGAAAAAAGTCTAATAAACACGTGCTCATCGCTCTTAAAGTATGTGCTTTAGAGCTCTTGTTTATTAGACTTTTTTTCTAATGTTTCGGTCCATTACCATCTCTGAAAGTTTGTCAGTAGAGTTCTGGATCATACTGTATACTGTTTGTGAGGATACTACTGCATAATGTCTTCAGACGTGGTTGCAAAATAGACTGGTGTGCAAAACGTAAGGACAAAAGTAACTTTCGCATGATGTGTCACTGCCAAGTAACATAGTTCGAAGAAACGTGGACCATACATGGAATGAACTGCTAGCGAAGAAGGTAACTGAAGGAAGTACGCTATGAGACGAACAGAAATGATACTTTTATTCAAAGATAATAATAACACTTAAGAACACCTTGATTTTCCACAGGACATTATAAAGGTGGGACATGGTCCTCAAGAGGGAGTGTGATCACCATGAACGCCAATGTTCTCGTGCTGGCCACAACGTTGGTAAGGGCGTGAATTCCTCCACCGACGCAGCTGACAACGGACGGTTGGTGCATGTGGACGTGCATCCCATACGGGCTCGATGGGATTTTAGGTGGGGGAAAGGGCAGGCGCGTCCATTCCATGAATATCCTCTCGTCCCAAGAGTTCCTCCACCACTTCTGTTCGATGCTCTCGCGCATTGTCACGCGTAACAATGACGTCAAGGCTGCATGTAGCACTGAAAATAGGCATACTGGGAATGATTATAGTGTTAGATTAACGTTTACCGGTAACTGTAACGTGTTTAAACATTTAGAAGTGAGTAAGCCCATGCAACATTATAATTCCTCACACAATAACAGATGTAACAGCAAAACGATCATGTTGGACGTAGTCTCATATGGCGAAAACAGGGAACACATAATGCACGCAGGAACATCGTCGAATTTAATCGTTTCAGTGGTCCAGATTTTATGGTATGTAACGGCATATTGCTGCATGGGGTACTCAACTCCAAATCTTTGAGCACGGTGGATTCGATCCTGAAAGTGCAGGTGGACGAGCGATTGGAACGAGAGGAATTCGGCTAATGTAGTGGCCTGCCCATTTCTCCGACATAAATCCTATCGAAAACATTTCAGCACGTTCATATAACCCAATGACAGTCCAGCAGTTGTCAACCGCTCTGGTGGAGGAATGGAATCCTCTACCACAAGAATTCCTTACCAGTATTGTGGACAGAATGGGGGCTGATCACGCAAATTGTTAAGAATCGTGTCACATCGTTTCTAATGCCCAGGGGACCACCATGGATAGAGATGTCTTTAGTGTAATTAATTGATTTGAATAGAAGTCTCATTTCTGTTAGTGTCAATGCATACTTATTTCATTTACTTTCTTTGCAATATTATAAAACTTTTTTCTGTGTATTTTCCAAGCTTCATCAGTTATGTTTCTTGACAATGACTCACTATGCGGAAGTCACTTCCGTCCTCAAGTTTTGAACATTGGTGTATTTCAGGGAACTTACACAGCAATACTTTGTTCCTTCCCTGCCCCCTCACCCCCCCCCCCCTTCCACCTCCCACCCGGATATCGGGCGAGGTGGTGCTGTGAGATGACATTGGACTCACATCAGGGATGACGACGGCTCAAATACCCGTCTGGATCCAGAAGTGGATTTTCCTATTTTTCGTGATTTACTTAGATTGCTTAGAGTAAAAAACGGTTAGCTTCATTTGAAAAGGACACAGTCGAATTTCTCGCCCATCTTTTTGATCAGAGCTTGTGCTCTGTTACCAATGACGTCATCGAAGACGGGCCGTTGAAAACTAATCTCCTTTACTTTCTTCCAGGTAGACAGTGCATGTAACATATTTTTCGGTGTATCAAATCATACTTCGCAGACCAGCAGACACTACTCTTCAGCGAGACAGGAGCGGAGTGTATAAAGGAAGTAAGGAAGAACGCACAATAGTTTAACGTTTCATTGTGAAGGGGTGAATAAGAACGGTTCGGCACAGACGTTAAGACACTAGAATTGAATTTGGGAGGGATGGGGCTGATATCACAGTCTGGCTATCCAGTTTGAAAGTTTTCGTAGTTTTCCTAAACGACTTGATGTGAATGACAGGATAGTTACTTTGAAAATGCAACCGCCGATCTCATTCATCATGCTTGTACAAAGAGAGCTCGTGTCCCGACTGTGATTCTGTAGACTAATGGTTCATAAACGACAATCTTCCTTCCGTTTCACTAGAAGTTTTTCGGTTCCGTCGAAGGTGTTTCAAAATCAACTGGACGCTGAGGCGTACTAATACTTCTTTCAACCAAAGACGTAGTTTACAAAACAACAGTGACGATAAATTTTACATAGAGCTCAGTTATGCTTCTTGTAAATTGGTGAGGTGCTTTCGCAAGAATATTATTAAATATGTAATGTGAAAATAAATTATTTTGAGATATAGTGTAGAACACAGACAAGTGACAGTGCTGTGCAAAAATCTGAGGAACTCTGAGCCTGGAATTACAAGTCCACTGGTGTAGGTGCTATATAAGACTAATATCATATAATTAATTAAGTTTTGAAATAGTGTCTATTGCTGAGCGGATCGTTTGTAAACAGGGATAAACTACGGTCAATTACATTACTTTAAATTAGTAGTATTTCATGAATTCCATTGAGGATAGTCACTCCGATGAAGAAAGAAGTCATAGTTGCACACTATCTTTAATTATAATTCAATGAAAAGACACAACGTAACGAAAAACAACTGTGTTGCATTGCTAACGTTACTTATAAAATACCCGAAACCATTGATTTTAATAGCCTCCATGAAGACACTGTGCAGTGGAGTGGATGCCGCCTGACGATAAGATATTTAATAAAATCTCGCGCTTCACCGCCTCACCTCTAAGACATTTAAGCAGATTGTTGAATATATGTGTATCCACGAATCTGACTCCTTTACATACAAATTTTAACCCTGTGAAGTCTTTGCTTTTGCCGGCCGCGGTGGCCGAGCGGTTCTAGGCGCTTCAGTTCGGAACCGCGCGATTGCTACGGTCGCATGTTCGAATCCTGCCTCAGGCATGGATGTGTGTGATGCCCTTAGGTTAGTTAGGTTTAAGTACTTCTAAATTCTAGGGGACTGATGACCTCAGATGTTAAGTCCCATAGTGCTCAGAGCCAAGTCTTTGCTTTTGGTACGTTTACTATACTGTCGCTGTTCTTCATTTTTTGAGAAAAGATAAATCTTGGTAACAACATAGGACATAAGATAAAATTCTTTTAACACCCTTTTGTATTCTTTTTAGAAGGCTCTTTCTTGATTCTAGGCAGTGTCTCTTCTAATTATGACTGTGATGTATCTTTAGTCTCAGAAACATAACACTTTCTACTTCTTGTATTTCACTGTTCGCCGTAAACATTATTTATGTCTTGTGGAGTTGTATGAGGAGTGCTGAACTGTATGTACTCAGCCTTTCTAAAAGGTAGCGGTAATCTATTTGCCTTGAAACATTTGTAGATTTTTCAAATAATTAGTTAGCTGCTCTTTCATTTATTCCTATGCTTGTATCATGTGTAAAAGAGGAAAAAATTTCATCTCATGACAATTTCTACTGGAATATCTTTTGTGTATACGGACAACAGAGGACAAAAACAGAATCCTGTGGTATAATATGTCTGATTGCTTCAAATTATGAGTACATATTATTATGGGATCGACATAGAACTGATACACATAGCTTTCTATCAAGCTGGTAGGTTAAAACCACGAACTTTGTACGTCGACTGTTAAAAAATATTTTGTTTGTTCCTGTTATGGTTCATACAATCACAAGCCACAGACAAGTCAAAAAATATTCCAAATGACAATAGTAACTAATTTATTGACTTCAGTATATAATCTGTCATGTTAAATATATCGAGTCCAGTTGGCAGCCTTTATTGAAATTCAAACTGTTTGCTTCTGAGTATGTCATTTGATACTAAGTGTCTATATAATCTATTGTCCATTATCCTTGCAAAAAATTTTCAAAACAGTGGCAGTAGTTTGTAGGGTCGGTAACTCTCCATAAGATTTTTGTCTTTTTGTTCGTTGAGTGGCTTCACATCATGTTTAATTCTGTCGGAACACTATGTGTTATCTAGTAAGAAAGTGTTGAAACTGATATTATCTGTACCTGACAGAAAAAAAGTTCTTAAAAGCGCGTGCAATATGGGGGCTATCAATGATAAGTTCACTGTCTTCCTTTAAAAAGATATATTTTCCGAGTTCGTTTTCCCTATATCACTTGTTTCCTAGGTAACAAATACTTCTTATCTTGTTGTTGAAGAAGTTTATTTTTTATTGACTTCACAATTATTAACCCTCGCAATTCTAAGGGGAGTTTGGAGTACTTTATGCCCAACTTTCTAAAATTTTATAATCTAGTCAGTTACTTTAGGTTCTAAGAGTTTGAAGAAAGATATTTATTGTTTTTAACGACTTCTTCTGTAAAATTCCACAAATGTTTTAAATTTTTCAAGTAAACTTAAGCCAAAAATTTAATTTACGTAGTAGATGTCACTTTACACAATGAATGCCACATACATCATTTTCAGGTTCGGGCCTTACTTACATATCAAGAACTCTTTAAAAACTACGTTGTGAGTAAAAGTCATCAACAATTAATGAAATTCGCATTATTTAAATACTTTTTGCCGTCGACATAAGTAATTCCAGCTTTATAGTACACGTTGTTGAAAATGCGTTGATATTGCTAAGAGTGTGCTAAAAGATTTTATCATGTTCTGGACCCTAAATACATATCAGTACCTCTCGTAGAAGTACGTAGTTAATGTAAGTCAATAGCAATTAACGATTTTTTTACTTCTTTAGGGTAGACATAAAGTACCCCTCCTCCCCCGTCGTAATGCACGTTATGAAAAAGGCGTTGGTATTGCTAGAGCTAAGATGCTATAAAAACAGTTTCGACTTTTACAGTGCAGTTGTAACATGATTTAACCGTGTCATCATCTGTACCCCTTGACGTAAGTGTAGTCTTGTCTTAATTTTTCATAATATTATAATTCCATTCATAACATGAGGATGAAGAGCATTTAATCCACTTACACAGATAAATTTATTAGTACAACAGTTTTCGAAATCATTTATAATTACTTTACACAGTTTGTTATAGTTTTCAAGAACACTAAGTGTTTTTTGTACATATTTCCAAATCTTTTATCTACTAAAAGTATACCGAAAATAAACTATTGTGATCTGAAAGACCATGAACTATGGGATTAAACCATAATATTGCATTATCGAAGCTACTGTAAAAATCTGTTCTTGTTGCAAATAGTGTGTGGGGTGTTCGATTGTACGAAATGGCAAGGGATTCAAGTATCGACATTCTCTAAAAAGTAGACTTAACTCAACCCACTCGGACGGAACACGAAAATTTAATTTTCTTGTAGTGACGACAATCATTTATAGCTTATTTCTCTTTATAGCAGACTACCAAAATGTTCACTTATCCTAATATCGTTGTTCAGAGCACTAATAATAATAACTCATCTTCTTTTAGGTTTCAAAGAATGTATATATTCCACCACCTGTACTAATTTATTTTCTTCCCGACATGACCCTTTTTTTCTGGGGTTCCGCACTTAATCTAACTTTACGTTGTCCTCATTACAAATCATCGTTATGTATCGGAATGGATGCTCTTACGAATCTGCTTGACAAATCAAAACTGTGCACCAGATGCGGACTCGAGCCGGAGCCTCAGTTTTAATTTTCAGTGCATATTCGTTGATTTAAAGTGAGCGTGATAAAATATCTTTCCACACTATTCTAATGGCTTCATCCTCTTAGGGGACACGACGCCTTAACTACTACAACATTTTATTATTAATTCCGAAATTCTATCGACATGCGGTAAAAGTGTGTGGTAGTACATATATTAACAGATTTTAGCTCCCAAAATTACATGTGAATGACAAATGTTCGAAAACATTTTCACGGAAGTGTATTCATAAGCGTCGAAGAAAAAAAAAAGGAGAAGGCGTGTAGCTTCGCACTAATGATCTTACTTAACGGTATGCTGCGTTCTGCAGGGGGGAAGCCGAAGGCTTCGATCGAAACTACGCAGAAGCTCAGCTTCCGGGAAAGGATGTCATTACTTGCGCTAAGAGTGAGGCATCCGCACTACCTCAAGAAAGAGTTACGTAAGTTCCTGTTGAAGGTCTATACGACGAGCAGCGAAATTCCGCGTCACT
The DNA here is from genome assembly GCF_023897955.1 of Schistocerca gregaria. Taxonomy (NCBI): domain Eukaryota; kingdom Metazoa; phylum Arthropoda; class Insecta; order Orthoptera; family Acrididae; genus Schistocerca; species Schistocerca gregaria. Next base: position 556,208,573 of record NC_064931.1, read on the forward strand.
CCTGTCAGGATTAACTGAGTGCACAACAGCATGCACCTTTCAGTTAACAAACTCTATCGGAAAAGAGTTGAATCTATACAGGTCTCCTATGCATGTACAAGAGGCGCAAAATGACGCATTGAACAACATTTTTACAAATTAGTACTCAAGCTGGGACGCATTGAACAACATTTTTACAAATTAGTACTCAAGCTAAGAGCAGTATATAATAATGAACACCTAGTAACACAATGGTGTGCGAAATTTAAGGGCGAAAGCAACTTCCACGTGGTTTGTCACTGCCAAGTAACACAGCTCGATGAAACTTCGATCATACACATAAAGAATTGCTACAGTATGGTTAAGGAGGTAACCGAAATAAATACACCATGAGATGAATAGAAATGATACTTTTATTCAAAGAAAATAATTACACCGAAGTTCTCGCGATCTGTTTTGATTCCCTAGATACTACAAAAGGCGGTATATAGTTATTAATAGGGTGTGCGATCATATCGGACAGCAGTCCACGCTTTGAAACGTACTCTCTTTCTGGTCACGCGCTTGATAAGGAATTCTCGTGGTACGGTGTTCTATACCTCCACCAGTGCGGTTAACAACGGCTGGATGGCCGTTGGTGCACGTGGACGTGCATTCGCCAAATAACTTCTCGTTCCAAGAGCTCTCCATCTGTGCTGTTCGATGCGGACTCGCATTGTCGTCCATAAAAATGAGGCCAGGGCCCAATTTACCAACGAAAAGACGCACTTGAGGAAGGAGTTCACTGTCACAATAACGTTGACCGATGAGTGCTCCGTGTACAAAGAGTTGGAGCTGAGTAGGCAACATTATGCCTCCACATACCATAGCACCGAGACAACAAAAAGATCAAGTACAACGAAGTTCCTACGTGCATTGTGTGTTCTCACATTTCGCCAAATGAGACTACGACCAATATGTGCGTTTTGGTGTAGTTAGTTAGTTGGTTGCGTGTTCCGTCGATCAATTGCTCGGTGCGGTAGCCGTTATGATGTGGGACGTGTCAAGTGCACAAGAAATGAACATATAAAAAGATGCCTACAGATGTGCGACTATGAACCCCACACATTATTCTAAACACTTCTTTCTGGGGTGAATACTTTTTGTCTAAATGTTGAGTTACTCCAAAATATTTTTCCGTATGACATCAGAGAGTGAAAGTATGCAAAGTATCTTAGCTTACTAATTTCTATGTCTTCAAAATTGACAATTATTCTGATCGAAATAGTTGCTGAACCTAGTCGCTTTAGGAGATCCAAAATATGAGTTTTCCCATTAACATTCTCATCTATATGTTCACCCAAAAACTTAGTACGGTCTACCCTGTTTATTGACTTCTGTTGATGTGTTATATATATTGAAGGAACTGTAATTCTTGCAGCAGAAAATTTGATGTACTGTGTTTTTTCAAAGTTTAGATCAAGCCCATTTGCAGAAAACCAACTAATGGCTTTTCCAAAGACCTTATTTGTATCGTTTTTAATTGGACTTTCTTTTACTGGATTGATAATGATGCTTGTATCATCAGCAAACGGTATCAGTTCAGCTTCCTGTTTCAGATAGGAAGGGAGGTCGTTCACATATATCAAGTACAGAAGGGGACCCATGATTGAACCCTGTGGAATACCTAATGTAATTTCACCCCAATTAGATGAAGTGACAAACTTATTTAAATCACTTGACCCACACAAGGAAACTTTTTGCTTCCTGTTCTGTAGGTACCACTTAAACCACTCATATGCTATTCCATTTATACCATAGAATTGTAATTTCTGTAACATAATGTCATGGTTCACACAAGAAAATGCTTTGGACAAGTCATGACGTCTAAAGGCGTAATGTTGCGTTGGCGTACTCACCTCCAGATTTTTGGAGATGGTACAATCACCAGTGTTGTTGGGACCCTGTACTCCTTCGCCATGAGCGTCATTTTATGGATGAAATGCGAAATCACATCGAACAGTGCAGGTTGAGGAGCCTGCTTCCGGAACAACACCACCACCACCGGGTAGTCAGCTTCAGTTGCACAGGCGCGTCTTCTACCATAGACCGTTACGAGGATCGCAAGTGCATCGCATGTTACGTACTGCTAACGAACAATTTGTTGAGATGCCGGCCACTAGCAGTTGCCACCAGTGGTGCCTGTTACGTTAAACATCGCCCACGTCAACAACTGTGACTCTGCAATCAAGAGGGACTAGTTTGCATCCGTGGGTCACTTTACCCGTTCCCGCCAAGCGGTTGTGGATATCCCTCCACATGCTGTATATTTAAATCACTGCTCAGCCTCCAGCTCTCAGTCCTTCATTCATCTCCGGGCTTTTCGCTGGCCCATCTATCGGAGTCATGCCAAGGGAACCACGTCTACACCCGCATCGTGACATATTGCCAGCAGCCCCCAGGGATAGAATGTAGCTAGTGAATCGCTGTAACCTAAGAGAAATCCTTATATATTATGTTCTTTATATTATTTCCGACCAACCTTACATTTCAAGGCGATGGGTTACTCTGTACTTTTAATAAAATAAATAGTGAATCTGTGTCTATTTGTGAACGCCGTGACTAACGTCTCTTGATTGTGTAATCCTTATATTAAGTCAGGACGATTATTTAGGTATGTCATTTCAAATCTTCATAGTATCGGACTTAACTTGCTAAATAAAGTGTACTAGCATGCCACCTGGAACTCATAATTCATAAATAATCAGTTATATTGCGTGCTGCCTTACAAAAAAGGACATAATACATACTGTAGCAGTTCTTTCTATATATGGTCAAAGTTTCATAGAGATATGTTGGTTTTGTGCTCCAGTGTAGTATAATACATGTGCTCGAAATTCCGATCTGTCGTCTGCTGTACGAAGATCCTTTGTGTAGCTGAATGGCGTTGCGTAAATTAAGTTCTTTCGCGGCGCAAATAATACACTTTGATGCCAAAAGACACCATCGGACGCTCTTTGCGCAGTTTCAGTATAGGCATCACATGGTATTAGGGCAACACAATGCGTCAACGCCATACACGTTTACCCATCGCAATAACTCAATATGGAGAACTGAGTAAATTATATTTTTAAATCATGGACATGTCGTGTACATCATTTTAAACTCCCAAGTCTACCAGATGATGAAATATATTGTCGGAAGTAGTTGCAGTGTAATAAAGATTTGCATATTTGCGATCTATAAAAACAAAAAACTTATTCGCCGTTCACCTACATCATTTTCTTTTCTTTCAGTACCCTGCAGAAGACCTGTACCCTACCGCTACCAGAATTGTTTCGGAATGGTTTGGGAAGTACCCAGTGGACATGCGGGCGCTAATGTGGGCCACACGTCAATCCTACTGAGCACAGATGAAACGTCATGCACGGCTCTGACCCATTCTCGTGTGTTGTGAGAGACAGTTGAGTGGCGATGGATCTGGGTGACTTCCAGACACTTTCTGCGTCCCGGGGCTTGTGTGCTATTATGCTTTGCTATCGACATCTGGGTAACTGGGGATGCTAAAAAGTAGTATGTAATTGCCCTTGATCCAGTTGCTCATCATTGTATACGCAAATTTGTAATAGAATGATTCTTTGACTCACACACCAGTTATGTGGCAGGGTCTTTGGATGAGAGAGTCGGAGTCACGGAAGTGAGTTCTCGTGGGCACCGATGGTCCGACAGAAGACTGACACGTCAAGCAGTAAGACAGATCAGAGAAGAATGGTCATATGCTATGTTTTGGATGTTCTCACAACGAAGTATGAGATGAGGAGTTGTCCTGTTTGAATATAGTCCCGGGGGTACACTGAATGAATTGTATAACTTGGACCCATGCAGTTTTCCAGACATAGCAGTTACTTTTTTTAAACCATTCACTGTTTGAAATAACGAAGACGTTTGTTGACACACCAGAATTCATTAAGAATGTCTGTAGTCACTTAATCTGTATGAGGTTTCATTTTGATTACAGATGAGTGACCTCCCAAAAAATAGGCTCTACAGATATGTCACCACTGCTTTAATTCGCAGGCTGATTGTAGCAAACACAAGTGCTGAGTGTTTAGCTTGCAGCAGGCACTATGTTATACATCACGAGTTGATTGTGATCGGTGAGTATGTCAGTTATAACTACGGGACCTCAAACAGCTACAATTGCGCCTGAAAACAATTGATGCCAATGGATCATTTTCCTTCGATATACTCCTAGCAATGCATTCAAATAAAACAACACGCAACGTTTCAGATACGTGTATAAACCTGTGTCAGTCGGAGTACAAGAACGTCAGACTTCTCTCAACTGTCGATTTTCCAAATGCATCGCTAACGAGATTTGCGTACAGCTGATATGCAATACCCCATACACATTTCCTAGAACTCAAAGCAAATGAAGCCTCAGTGTAGATCAAATCGTGAACGCAGGTAATATCCTACGTAAATTGTAGACGTATCTGATTCGATTTAATGCGAACAGAAGGTCTTTTTTTTTTAGATCATGCTAACTCCACAAAACATTTTTGATAAAGCTTTACCGCATAACTAGAACCCGTAATTTCATAACTGACTGAATTCTTGTGCTCACTGCTGAACCTGGTGGCACTGTATGACCGTCCGCTGTATTTGTTGGGTAAGTGAAAGTGGAGGTGGTTTGGCATTGTGTTTCTTTGAAGTGTGCATTCAGTATTTGTGTAGCTGTATCGTGTGGATGACTAATTACTCTTTATATCGTTTAGTGTTGTAACACATGACAGTAGAAATAAAACTAAAGGTATGATGAATCTGAAGCCGTGTTGCAATACATACCCTCTTTTTCTCAAATAGCTCCAGCGGAAATGCCGAGTTTAGATCTATCTACCGAGCGAGGTGGCGTAGTGCTTAGACACTGGACTCGCATTCGGGAGGACGACGGTTCAATCACGCGTCCGGCCATCCTGATTTAGGTTTTCCGTGATTTCCCTAAATCGCTGCAGGCAAATGCCGGGATGGTTCCTTTCACAGGGCACGACCGACTTCCTTCCCTAATCCTATAAGACCGATGACCTCACTGTCTGGTCTCCTTCCCCAAAACCAACCAACCAACCAAATCTATCTAACCAGTAGATCACCATTAACAGATCAAGCGATGTGGCGCAGTAGCTAGCGCACTGGACTCGCATTCGGGAGGACGACAATTTAAAGCCGCGTCCGGCCGTCCTGATTTAGGTTTCCTGTGATTTCCCTAAATCGGTTCAGGCAAATACCATTATTGTTTCTTTGAAGGGACACGGCCGCCTTCCTCCTCAGCCTCTCCTAATCCTATGGGACCTTTGACCTCTCTGTTTAGTCCCATCCCCCGAATCAACCAACTAACCAACAATTAACAGTGCCACATGCTTTTTGTCCACTAGACGTTATTGAGGTTTTGGATTTAGCTAAGAACATTGTCATGCAGTCTTGTGATCAGCAACTGCACATCACCTTATCACCCTGTTGCCCTTTCTCCCTCCCCCACAAAAAAATCAAGAATACTGCTTTCGCCACTAGATTTCGTACTGGCCGTCTCCGGGTAAAGGCCACCCACCGATTTGGCGTGTCCGGCAACCTCCGTCATTCACGCGAGTAATCTAGTAGTCACACCTGCCAACAGTATCTTTCTGGCAAGTGATTACCTACCTACGATTCTTTTGTCCATCAATAAACAAAAAAATTTAATTTCGGTGTGCTAACTTCTCTTGTGCTTCCCAAAGAAACTGCAGCCAATGTAGTTAACTAAAACGTATGTACAGGGTGTTCAGCGAAGGAGTCTTTGATTCTAAAATTAAATTTCTGGAAAACTAATGTCGATAGCCGAGTGCAACAAAAGCTACGTTTATAGCGAAAGCTGTAAGAATTTTACTCAGAAGTTTCGAAATCGTTCGAACTCTACTAACAGTTAGCGATGTACGCTGTGCAGTTCGTACAGTATCAGCGTGCATAATTAAATTCGTTCTCTGCCAGCGTTCTTTGCAGTCACATCACAATCTTTGCGAAATGATCATCACTCGCAGTACGGAGGTGGCGCAAACGAACAATGAAATTTGTTTGCCATCACATCCTATAGCTTATCAACGGAAATGGATTCAGATGGCACACAGATCGTCGATTCAAGCTCGTTCAGTAAGGTGGGGTGGTGACGGTAGACAATGCCTTTCTTGCCCCACAAAAGGTAGTCATAAGGAATTATATCTACAAATGTTTACACCAATCCATTACTGTGCCAGTAAATTTGCAATAATCCAACACAATGACTGCATTACCTAAGTGTTCCTCAAGCAACAGAAGCTCCTGTTCCGTGTGATGTGTTCTGGCCCATCTTGCATGAACTACGAGGTGCATGGTCGATCCTCCAATACTAGTAGTGTGGCGAGAACTCTCTCATGAAAAAAGTGCCAGTAATGTCTCTGCTGCACATCACAGCCCAAACAGTAATTTTAGGAGAATAGACTATAGTGATTTAGCTTCACTTAAGTGGGGATAATCGGAATGCCAAAATCGCCAGTTTTGTTTACTCAAACTCCGTTAGGTGGAACTATGCATTTGTGAACCATGTCCAGCCAACATCAAATCCTTCATTATCAATAATTGTGAGAATCTGGTTCGGAAAATCAGGCCTCTGTCGTAAATCTGCTCTAAGTATCGCACGGTGTCTCCGGATTTTGCATTGAAACATGTCAATGCTCTGTCTCGGTATTTTGTGCTTGTTGGATAGCTTCAGACCAGTCTCTGCTTCAATTCTCATGACGGATTTCTTTGGATATTGCTGAAGAATTCCACAAATCGTGGCGACATTTTTCAGGAGCAGCTATGGTTTGTATGGGCAGGAGCAACTACGGCATGGGGGCAATACTCCCCACTAGATCATAAGCTACGCTGCCTGGCCGTTCGCATTTGGCGAGGAGATAGCAAATGGTTTTCGCATTGGGTCCTATTGGCTCATCAAACTGTGTCTGAAAACTGCGCCTTGTTGCCATAAAACTGTGTTATAATCTGTTGTATTGCTGTACTGGAGAAACACGTTGTTCAATGGGACACAGGATTTCCACCTCTTCCTACCGTACGCCCGTACGCTAACCCCCTTTCACTGTGAAACTGATGGCTCTCCACAGGGAACTTACTTGCCCCTCCGACGTGTGCGGAAGTTTGCAGTAAGTTCATGCTTTACCTCCCATGATTGTTGAGTGTCGAGCGTCTGCATTCTTGACTGTCTTCTCTTGCCTGGAGGAGTTCGTCTGTGCTAGCTACGTAGCGGGCAAATGTGGCCATCGTGTGGTGACGCTGCGAGGCAGTTTGCGGCCCAGCGTCTATATTTTGCTGTTGCGGGACCGTCGTGCACTTCCGTAGTAGGTGCGGGCGGTCGTCTTGAAACGATCGCAACGTCGAGGAACTGCTACCACATTGCGAAGTGGTGGAAGCGGGAAACCACACGGTGGTACAGAGCCAGCCGAAGGGCGCGGTTCTGCACGGTCTGAAGCTTTTCCAGGTGATTGTTCGCTATGTGTCCCAGACGACGGTACTGTATTCGAGTAGAGGCCAGTGCAGCGCCTTGTACAGGTTAACACCCAGCCGCGACGGAAGCCTGGAGTCTGGATTCAGAAAAGGATAGAGTTTCCTGAATCTGGTCCTTCAGCTCCTGGACGCGTGGGCCCCAGGGAAGAAGGAGATCGATGGTGAGGCCGAGATAGTGTGCCGTATTTACAAGGATGTTTCGCCTGACAACCAACAGGAAATGCGTTTCAGCACCGTTAAATTGGAGAAGCCACTTAAAAACCCAGGCTACAACGGTGTCAACGCCGAGTTGCAGTCTTTGGCGTATGACAGAGGCGTTCAAACTTGTGTAGAAGAGCACCGTATCATCTGTGTATAGTGCAATATGCATGCGATCGATCTTAGGGCTTCTGACGTGTAGCGTGAGTGCAGGTGTGGCCACAGAACAGAGAGCTCTGTGGCGCTCCTGCACTGATGCCTCAAACGGGGGATAGTTCATTTGCAGCTCTCACTTGGAATGCCCGGCCCTTGAGTTTGTAACTGATGAAACGAAGGTGTTGTTGTGTCGGCTACTGTGAGAGTCAGCACCTACACAAACAAGGAAGGAGAGAAGTTGCAATGGCTTGATTTCTATAAAAAAAGATAATTAACTTCTTGTGCCTCCTACGTGCAATTACATTTATCCACTATTACTGCCTACAGAATGCAGGCTACGTATTGTCTTCATATTACTCAGCACTGATGCTCTCAAAGACTGTGACCGAACTGGGCCTTACCAGTGATGGGCGGCTGGTTAAATCAGCGTTGGCATGGGCTGCTGAACTCTGTCTTCCTGGCGGTGTAGCACTGCCCGCTCTTTCCGCTGCCTCGCGGGTCAGCGCCTTCTTCATGCTATTTCGCGGCGCTGCGCTGGTCGGTGTACAGTCGATGCTTTAGGACTGCTCAGGTGTGGCGCTGGTACTCCCAGTTCTAACACTTTTATCAAGAGGCCACGGTGCCATATACTACGTAAGCACGCGACACTTCCAGGAACACTGCGCCGAAGTACTGTAGCTGCTGAAGAGTGTCAAACTCTTCTTCTACACGACAGAGAAGTTGATGAACTGACGAATGATTCTTGCGAAAACTAGACTGCTCCTCGGAAAATGGGTCGTCGGCGTTTACGTCGCGCTGCTGCCACTGGAGACAGATTCTATCGAACACTCTGGAGACCGCAGGTAAAATACTAATTGGCCGTGGAGCAGGTTCCTTCCGCAGCTTCAGTATCGCCACAATATCTGCGGGCTTCCAAGACTGGGAAGTAGTGGCGGGATGAGTATCAGCCGCTGGCGGTACGTTTTTGAGAAAGGCGTTAGATACATCGTAAGGAGACACTGTCTTCCTAGGGATGAGGTCGCGAAGGATAGACTTCACCTCCTAGTGCGACGTGTCTTCGATGGCGCCGTCATCATCTCTTAGCCTGAAATAGCTTGGAAGCCTGTCAGCGACCGAGATGTCATGTGCAACGTCTACATGTTTCTTCTATTGGAGTGAAAGTGGCCGCAAATACGTCGGCTAATGCGTCCATTTTTGCTTCCGGTTCACAGACAGGCTGATCGTCAACCAGCGGAGTAGGAACGCGTTGCGTGCGGCGGAGAAAACGCTTCGTTGTCCACAAAGCCATGCCGTCGTCAAGACGGAGAGTGGCGACCATGTTGCTTCAGTCCTGGTTACGGCGGTTTCTCTTGGCTATCTTAATAATACGAAGCATCTAGTTCAGAAGACGCATGATGGCTGTATGTTTCATTCCCTCCAGTTCCCTGTACACCCGATTTTTCTCCGTTATAGGCTCTAGGATGTCCAGCAGCAGCTGAAGGGAGCGATGCCTCGCAGTGCGCAGTACAGGCGGTTTTTCTGCGTTTGAGGCAGCGAGAGGAAAGTGTTGTGTCGCTTCGTCCACGACGTCTGCAGGGCGAGCGAGTCTGCCACGATTTCTTGGCAGCGGTCCCAATTAATGTCATCGAGGGATAACCTCCTCATGGGTTGCTACAGGGCGTCCAGATCAACGTCGAACACCACAGGGTAGTGATCTGATATCAGAGCATTCCGTGTAGTTACAGTTATCTGGTGTGGAACACCCCTAACGATGGCGAAGTTGAAGATGTCCGATTGACGGCAGGCAGGGAACACAGTCAAGTCATATGGTCCCACCATAATCGCCTCATGACATTCAGCGAATGTGTGAAGGCACTGTCCTGCGGCAGTGGTGAACCTGGAGTGCCAGGCGATGAACTTGCAATTGAAATCTCCAGAAATGAAGACCTTAACCCTGATGGACAGCAGGGCATTGATGTCCGCTGGTTCCAGAGGACTGGGCAGTGGTCTATACAATGTGACAAATGTGGTTTTGCCCACCGAGGTGTGGACGACGAGCCGGCCGCGGTGGCCAAGCGGTTCTAGGCGCTTCAGTCCGGAACCGCGCGACCCTTACGGTCGCAGGTTCGAATCCTGCCTCGGGCATGGATGCGTGTGATGTCCTTAGGTTAGTTAGGTTTAAATAGTTCTAAGTTCTAGGGGACTGATGACCTCAGATGTTAAGTCCCATAGTGCTCAGAGCCATTTGAACCATTTTTTGTGGACGACGACGTTGGCTCCCAGAGAATTTGACCGAATGATGAGTATTTAAAAAATGGCTCTGAGCATTATGCGACTTAACTTCTGAGGTCATCAGTCCCCTAGAACTTAGAAGTACTTAAACCTAACTAACCTAAGGACATCACACACATCCATGCCCGAGGCATGATTCGTACCTGCGACCGTAGCGGTTGCACGGTTCCAAACTGTAGAGACTAGAACCGCTCTGCCACCACGGCCGGATGATGAGCATTTCCTTTCGGACACAGTACCGTTCCTCTGTCCGCCATTGGCCGCTCAGACGTCGACACCAAGTTACAGATGTTTCTCGCTGTTTAAAAAAAATGTCAAAAGCTTCTTCACGAAGAAACTGAGAGTTCACCAGCTTAACTGTACACGGCGTTGGCGTTCTACGCGACGATCGCCAGTCCTCTAACACTTCCCACTATGTGTCTGTGGGTGTTTGGTGTCGGTAGCAGCAGGTGCTGCTATCGGCACTGCAGCGGTGTGTTGCTGCAGCGAGGCCTCAAATCAACTTCGTCACATTGGACACGAGGGGCACGAGCTCCGTAATTAGGCTGATTAAGTTGGCATTTGAAGCTGCAGGCGCAGTCGTGGCTCACGAACGGGGGTCAGCAGCTGCTTCGCTGCTCTACTGATGAAGGCGTCTTCTTCCTGTCGGCAGTAGGACGACCTCCGCGACTGCTGGATAAGCAGCCTGGCCGAGACGATGATGTGGCAGAAGCAGGACAACGTTGTTCCACATGTGACTGTTGGGCAAGAGCGCCATCTTCAGACACAGATGGAGGGGGAGAAGTCCTCCTGGAGACTGCCCTAGCGAAGGTGACACCATGTCGCGTCGTTGCTGGTTTCTTCGGACGTGGCCCAGGAAGCGGTAGCGCTTAAAACCGTCGCATCCGCGGTAGATGGCCACTTGATCTATGTCATAGACTACCCGCAACTTGGTTTCTGGGTGTAGGGACAGGTCCAGGCACGTCCAGCATGGTTATTGGCACATTTCACGCACTTCTTTGGCGTTGAACAGTGTCGTATGATGTGATTGATGCCATGGAAATGGAGACATTGCACTGATCCCCTCTTGGAACGGAGATCTTCAGTGCATGGTGACGTCAGTAATACACTTTAGGCGACGCAACTTTCGGTTCTCCACTGTGTCAGAGCAAATGAGCAGGAATAATGGCATATCTTTTCACGCTTCTGGCACCTTCATCTTCACCGTCCGAACGTCGAAATCCAGGTCAGCGAGTTCTTGATGCAGATTATTTGTTTCCATGTTGAATGGTAGGTCACAGACGACAGTCTTTAGGACCTTTGTGGGGAGGAGGCATGTATGTAGAAGGAATGGACTGCTGCGTGACTCAGCAATAATCTTCAGGCGTGCAGAGTGTGACCCTGTACAGGTCATGCTCGGCCACCTACACGTTATATATCGCCCTTGTCCAACTACACAGAAGCTGCTGCAGTTCCTTGTATGCTTACCGGATGGGAGGACGACCGGCGAACGAGTAGCGCAGGAGAGTGTAGTAATTCTTCCGGCGCGTCAGTGAGCGCCTCAACGTATCTGTGACGTCAGATGGCAGTGACATGGTGAGCTGCATTCTTCTGACAGTTCTGCAGGCCGGTACGAAACCGTCGACGTCAGGAGCGTCATTCGGTTTACCATCTTCCATTTCGGCGAGCTTCGAACGGCGCAGTTCGTAACAGGTGCTCTTCTCTTGTTACCTGGGCTTTTTTCTGGGAGGCTGAGGGGCGGAGGTACTCTCGTCTTCAGGGAGTGGAACACATAGCGTTGTTGTGACAATATCCGTAGCCGTGTCCACCTGTCCATTGCCATAGCGTGAATCGTGATCAGTGGGTGGTCAGGTGAGGCCGCCAACCGCGCATGCGCTACCGGACGGCGATCTGCCACGCCCTCCCCGTAACGAATCTGCGCGCGCACCTTCTCCTCGTGACTGCTCACCCAAGCGAGCCTGATGCCTCTGAGGGGCGGTGCACTACTAATTCAGTTCAAGCACCTGTCAGCGGGCTCACTGGCATGTGCAGGGATAAAATTGCGTATAATCATAACCTTCTCTCGCGTCTGGCTGCTCGGAGTGTGGCTGTTTGCTGTATAACCAGTGAGAAGAAGCAGTCAGACTAACCGGAAAATAATTTCTGGCGCTCCCAAGTTGCCAGACTCGCGCATGCGCAGAACTGTCTTAAGTAGGACAGGGGTAGACTCCACGTTCCTCGTGGTTTGCTTGTTGCTGGTTCTTCAATCTCTTTCGTTACAGTTCCCGTGTTCAACTATCGCATGTTTACGATTCATCGTTAATTGCAAGGTAAGGTAAGCATATTCCTATAAAATTACCTTCACTGGTAGAACTGCAGTTGACTGAAACATGAAACTTATCAGTGCCGTTTACTCCAGACGTTCACCAAACCGGAATCGGATTTTCTGTTGAGTGACGAGTAGTTGGATTTGTTGCATCGTACCAGAAGATAGAAAAACGACAATTATTTCGAGAATATGGTGCCACAGTATAGCGACACTGAATTTATGGAACATTTTCGTGTGCAGTGTCATGTGACAGAGGAGTTAAGTGAAAACTTCAGGAACTCTAGCCATTATAGTATGATCCGGGGGCAAACGGGAAGCTGCTTGCACTACAGCGCATTCTCATCTTTCTGTGGTTTGCTGACCACAAAGTGACAAGTTTTAGAGACGTGGCAGACAGATTTAGCATAACAGCTATTGATCCACTACTATGTGCAGGTATCCAACCAGAAATGGGACGCGAAGCCTTTCAGCAGAGAAAATACCAAACACGGGTTTATACGTCATCATAATCGCGCATGCGGAGTGATGCCTGTTTTTTTAGCGCTCGAAAGTATCTCTCTGGCAATTGCTCAAACGATTTTTTCTACGTCGAAACTTCTGTATGAAATTCTTGAAGCTTACCGTATTTGTTGTACTCGTCTATTTTTCGACATATTTGACTTAGAAAGCAGGGACTCCTTCGCCGGACATCCTATACTCAAACCATTATGAACGACTGCATTTGAATATGATACAAATCTTCATCCCATGCTATACATGGGATGGCACATACAATGAGGTGACAGAAGTCAAGGGATAGCTCCTAATGTCGTGTCGGACCTCCTTTTGCCCGACATCGCTCAGCAACTCAACGTGGCATAGACTGAAGTTGTTGGAAGTCCCTGCAGTAATACTTCCATGCTGCCTCTACAGCTGTCCATAATTGCGAAAGTTTTTTGGATGCAGGATTTTGTGCACAAACTGACCTCTCAATTGTGTCCGATCACTGTTCGTTGGGTTCATGTCGCTCGATCTCGGCAGAGAAATAATTCACTCGAATTGTCCAGAAAGTCCTTCACACCAATAGTGAACAATTGTGGTCCTCTGACATGGCACATTGTCGTCCATAAAAATTCCGTCGTTGTTTGGGAACATGAAGTCCATGAACGGTTGCAAATAGTTTCCAGGTACCCGAACATAACAATTCCCAGCTAATTCAGTTGGACCGGAGGACCCAGTCCATCCCACGCAAATGCAGACCACACAATTATGGAGCCACGACCAGCTTGCACAGTGCCTCGTTGACGACTTCGGTCCATGGCTTCGTGGGCCCTGCGCCACACTCTACCCTATCATCAGCTCTTACCAACTGAAATCGGGACTCATCTGACCCAAGGCCACGGCTTTCCAGTCGCCTAGGGTCAACCGATTGAGTCACGAGCTCAGAAGAGGCACTGCAGGCGATATCGCTCTATTAGCAAAAGCACTCGCGTCGGTCGTCTGCTGCCGTAGCCCATTAACGCCAGATTGTGCCACACTGTCCTGAAGGATACGTTCATCGCCGTTGCACATTGATTTCTACGGTTATACCACGCAGTGTAGCTTATCTGTTAGCACTGACAGCTTTACGCTAACACCGTGCTCTCGGTCGCTAAGTGCGTCGTCCGTGGTGAATTCTTGGCACTGTGGATATTGGATTCCCTAACGATTTCCGAAGTGAAATGTCCCATGCATCTAGCTCGAACTACCATTCCGGGTTCAAAGTCTTTAAATTCCCGTTTGAGGCCATATTCACTTCGGAAACATTTCTGCATGTATCAAAAAATGGCTCAGCACTATGGGACTTAAAATTTGAGCTCATCAGTCCCCTAGACGTAGAACTACTTAACCCTAACTAACCTAAGGACATGACACACATTCAAGCCCGATGCAGGATTCTAACCTGCGACCGTAGCAGCAGCACGGTTCCGGACTGAAGCACCTAGAACCGCTCGGCCACAGCCTGCATGGATCATCTAAGCGCAAATGACATCTCTGCCAAAGCATTGCCCATTTACACCTTGTGTACACGATGCTACCGCCATCTGTATGTATGCATTTGCTGTCCCATGACTTTTGCCACCGCAGTGTAATGTGAAGACACACAACAACTGTTAACCTTACTTTGTACATATCATAACGTTAAGGATGTACAAACACAAAGGCTGTATGATTATGAAATACCCATTTAATGATTTCTGAGTATTTTTCAAAGCATAAATTTAAAACCGTCAACTTTTTCACATCAGGCTATATATTTTGCCTTGGAAGATGAAGGTTTCTAGTTTAATAGAAGAATTTATTTCTAACTAATGTGATTACAAATATTTCATAAACTGCTCAATAGAAATTTGTCACCTCCCCCATGAATTGCAGAGCTTGTTGTTGTTTTCTATTATTAACATCAGAAACCTCTTTCTGAATACTATTTTGACCATAGGAAATCGCTAAGTTGAGATACCTGTGTAATGTAAAGCCGCAGTCTCAGTTTTCAGTTCACTTTTTAGAGCACAATGTATCTCCAATAATAATGGCAACATTGCGACCTAGATACACTGTTCTATCTGTGAATATGTCTCGAACGCTCATTTCAAATGTAGATTCTACGAACGTTGTCACTTAAGAGCATTACAGTAAGTTATTCGTGGAACTGGCGTACACCTCAGCGACGTCAATCGAACATTGAGCCGCTACAGAAAATTTGCCTCGTAGTGGTCGCCCACTGTCAACGACACCAACCGATCGCTTCCTACAAGTTATGGCTCACAGGTACCATGAGGAGAATGCATCTGAACTACTTGCTGCCTTTCGTGAGGCAACTACGAAGACCGTGTCGACCCACGCATTTCGCAACCGTTACCACGTGATCAATTTCAAATCTAGTCATCCATTACGAACAACCGTCCCCCTCACACCACTGACGACTCCAGTACTGCAGTGCTCCAAGAAGGTGGGCGCTGAGACCTGGAATGTGGAGCAGGTCAATACTGTCGTGTTCGCTTCTCTGCACGATTTGTCTGGCGCATGATGATCTCCATATAAGAGAGTAGGGGTGTCCAGGTGCCAGTGCACCTCTCAGACACGCAGTTCCCCAGATTCAGTAGGGAAGTGAGTCAGTCATAATTTGTGTTGGTATAGTGCTCTTTTATCAGACGGCTGTCGTCGCTGTCGAGGATAATTTTAAGACGTGCAGCATTCGCACAGGATCATTGAGCCTATCGTCCAGTCCTACAGTCGACATCTCGGCGAAGGGTCCGTCTTTCAAGACGATAATGCACGAGGTAGACCACGATCACCTCGTGAACATATTCGTCTTAACTCCGCCCAAACAGGCCATGAAGGCCCAAAGGTAACGACTGGCCGCCGTGTCATGCTCAGCCCACAGGTGTCACCGGAAGCGGATAAGAGGGGCATATGATCAGCACACCGCTCTCCTGGCCGTATGTCATTTTCCGAGACTGGAGACGTCACATCGCAACCAAGTAGCTCCTCAGTTTGCCTCACAAACGCTGAGTGCACCCCTCTCGCCAACAGAGCTCGCCAGCCCGACAGCGCTTAACTTCGGTGATCTAACAGGAACCGATGTCACCGCCGCCGGAAGGCCGTCGGCCGAACATAGTGGTCTAGAATGAAGAAATAAATCGAAATCGATTGGCCTGCGATATTTGCCGGCATAAAACCATTGAGCATGCTTGGGACCAGTTGAAACTTTCAGTGCGTCGCTATGGGCCCCCTCCTTCCACAGTGGGTGTTCTCAAGCAGTACCGCCGCCGAAGAGTGGAACATCCATAAGGTATAACATATCGGCCGCATTGTGGACCGCATACCGAGGAAGAACGAAGCATGTTAAACGGCGCAGGCCGGAGAGGCCGAGCGGTTCTAGGCGCTACAGTCTGGAACCGCGTAACCGCTACGGTCGGAGGTTCGAATCCTGCCTCGGGCATGGATGTGTGTGATGTCCATACGTTAGTTAGGTTTAAGTAGTTGTAAGTTCTAGGGGACTGATGACCTCAGCTGTTAAGTCCCATAGTGCTCAGAGCCATTTGAACCATTTGTTAAACGGCACGGGATAGAGCAGCATGGCCGCGCTGAGTGGCCGCTCGGTTAGAGGCGCCATGTCACGGACTGCGCGGCCCCTCCCGCCGGAGGTTCGAGTCCTCCCTCGTGCATGGGTGTGAGTGTTGTGCTTAGTTTATGTTGTGTGTAAGTCTAGGGACAGATGACCTATGCAGTTGGTCTCTTAAGAACTCACACACATTTGAACATTTGAGAGCAGCATGGTACTAAATATTATCCAGCAGCAGATTTTGACTTCGCAGATGTGTAAAGACGTGCTCTTCCAAGCAGACTGTGTTTCGTTATTGTTTTGCTTTTATTTAACAGTTAAGTTTCTTTCAACTTCATAAGGCTTCTTACGTCATTCATTGTTCCCCTCGAATGTAAACCCACGCACGTTTTCAGACACGAAGGAGGTGTAAACTTTTTAGAGCAGTTTATTATTGAAATAAATGAATGAAACATAAGCGTGCTAGAATGTCTTCATGTAGATAATAAGCTGGAGTGTATAATTCGTGTAGGATGAAGTTAAACACTGATTCAAATTACGAATGTACGTAATTAGCACAATTATTTACCGTAAATAAACCAGTAACTATAATGTTCTTTATAAAAAAGTGAGAAAATTCGGTCTACTCGGCACAAAGGTAGGAACTGACGTAACAATACAGAAAATTAATGAAAGCAGTAATCACGTGTTACCTGAGAAAAACCTTGTACTTAGAACGTAGAGAGGGGAACGTTTCAGGAAAGCACACATGCGAAAGGTAAAGTGCAGAGGAACGTGAAAAATAAATTTGTGTAGAAAAAGAATTGGCACAGAGTGAAAGACACGCCGTCTCATGAATGAAGCTTAGAAGTATTAAACGAAAATACAGATAACATGTCCCGACAGATTAAAACTGTGCGGCGCACCAAGAATGGAAGCCAGATCTCGGCCTTTCGCGAGCAGATTTATCTTTCAGGCTGAAAGACTATGTGCCACCACATTTCCACCACTTTCCAAATTCCGGAATGTCTCTCCTACATATCTTGCACGGAATACGGTTTAGATACAACACAAGTGTTGATCCTCGATAATTCATTCGGGGAAAAAGTGGTGACAGCGAAAGAGAAAGATGTGGTTTCAGCTACTGTTTCTGCGTGCAGTTTTAATCTGCTAAGAAGCTTTGTCAAAGCGAACACTCCACTGCAGAGTGAAAGATTAATTTTGGAATACACGTGTTCGTATGGAAACAGGAAGAAAATGACTGCACGGGAGTGAATAGTAAACGAAAAACGAGCAATCATTGTGGAAAGGTATTAAAAATGCGTATGTGGTAGCGTGGAGCGACTCACTTGCGAGAAGGCGCTGTCGGCTGTCGGCCGTGGAGCACCAGGCACTGGCTGCGGCGCCGCGCGTGAGCCCCTCTCTGCACACACACACATCACCACAATCAAGCAATCTCCAACATCAAAAGGAATATAATACACATCTGAAAACTAAATACATCTCCGAAGGTAGTTCTCTTCGATAACATTTCACTTTTTGCAAAATAATAATATAATGAAACGCTGTTCTTTTCTATGTAGCCTTTCTCAAACGATTGCCAGGATTCTGTCCTGTAAAACAATTGTTTTATTCGCTTGTTATACTCTCATATCGCAGTTTGCAATTAGCTAGTTACCTTTTCATTATTGGTAAAATGTTTGAGAGGAGCTAAAACAAAACTCCCTAGAAATTAAATAATGGATTTTTGTCCGAAATTTCGTAGCCAAACGTAGAGTCGGAAATGGACAAGTAAGGTATCAAATTGACAGGATGAGGTCAAATTAAAAAAAAATGGTGTTAAAAAACTTAATTAGTGATCAGAGGGAAAATTGGAATATTTCAGGAACAGCTGTTGCTAGCTATGTAAATGAAATGTCAGAAGCTCATCTTTTCAAGGCCTATCTATTCTGCAAGTTGGTGTGATATTAACTTGCCAAGAAATAATTCTGAAATGAATAAATTGAAAAAAGCGGTCAAATGTTTTGTGAAATTATTTGTCTAAAAGTAAGAACTAAAATAGATTAGAGAAATATTAGTATCGCCTTTGAATGACGCTCGAAATCATGTACAGAAACTGAGGTGCTGATTGAGAATTTGAAGTTCATTGTTTAACTTAGATAACTGTATGATATTTGTCTGGTGGCTTATCTAGACAGTGCAGCGTCTGTTACACCGTCGCCAAGGTAGCCCCTGCGGGCTGGCAACACATCTAACACCACACAGGACCGAGGTTGTCTATGCCCAAGGCGTAAGCAGTGGTAAACATTGGCTGTTTTGGAAACAGACATTCTGCGTATTACTTTCTGCAGAGGGAGTTCGAGATGGTCTGCGGGAAGTATTACTACAGCAACATCTGATTGGCTGGCCGATACTATTTAAAGGCTATAAAGGCTAGAACCAGTACCGGAAGTCTTTTCCTCTCTTCCCTCCCTTTTCTTCCCCCTCATCTCTCCAGGTCACCCCCATCTGCCCTTGTCTGTGGTGTGTCATCTTCGTGCCGACTTTTTAGTGCAGTGTTTCCAGTGATTGTTAAGTGTTGTGCGTCTTTTCCGAAGTGTTGCGAACGGACATAATACTGTCGCTGGGTGATTTTTATATCTCTTGCGAACAGAATCCAGAATCTCGCCGTGTTTTTTAATTGTGTGTCTACTACTTTCCCTGTCTGCTTCCTGTGTATTTTATCATCATGGCCCACCATTTGTTTTATGTTTTAACTTCCCACAATTTTCCGCCGTTTTTTATCGCCTGCTTTTATTGTTTCTTATCTTTTTATGTTTTAAAAATTCTGTAGGCTGAAGAGCGGCGTACTAAGCTGCTGCCACCCCGCCCCCTTCGGGGGGAATCGAAATTCAATAAAGGAAAAAGAAAAAAACACCGGAGGTCAGTTCACGCCGAATACCGACCTCAAGGACGTATCCACGGAAGACTACATCTTCGCCATCGGAACAGGACTTGGAATTCAGTGTATGTGTGTTATCACGGACGCTTGTGTGAAACTTAGAAGTTATCTTTTGTTGCCTCTAGTAGGAAATTCTTACCGGCTTTATGATTGTGTCTTTTCGCTGTTATTCAGTCATTTCCATGTAGACTCACATACATAGAAGTTGTGTTACAGAAACTTTCAAACTGTCAGTTACAAAAGTGTCATTTGCTATAAATGAATTCAAGCATTATTCAAAGGTGCGTCAAACGTTTCTCTAACCCATTTCATTTATTACTTTCAGGCAAATTACTTCATAAAACATTTGACAGTGCTTTCCAATTTTTATTAATCGTCGTTATTAAAATTTTATTAAATTATGTGACTTTAGTATTTTTATCATAACTTGGTTTTAAAATATTTAATCTTTTCATGTTTTCATAATAATTTCTGAAAATTAATGAAAAATTCCCATCCAAAATCTAAACGATTATGTTAGCTTAAAAATAGATTACGCATGATCTAATACTGATCTTTTAACACACCTTTAAATGCAATATTCTCTTTTAATATAACAAATGGTAAATACCAAAATTCCTGTTGAAGGAGCAGCTAGAAGAAACGGAAATGGAAACGAATACATACCCGATAAATGAGAACAACCAACGACTGGTCTAGAGTGCTGCCAATACGAGCTGATCCACAGCGTTAAACGGGAATCGTTGTTCTCTCCTGTGGTACACGAATACGCAACGAAATTTGGAACTACTGAGTTCTCTGTTCTCTCAATGCCAAAATTTCACTCGTCAGTTCGAGTCATCATTTCGGGAGTGTAACTCGATTTTTCAAACTCTTATACCTGTTCCCACACAATAGCATCACTCATAAAGGTTATTACGCCAAAATAACATTTTTTCAGTATTTCTAAGAGGAATACGCTCTGGGAATTGTGTCATAACGTGAAGGCTATTGCAGCGTAATATTTTTTTTGTTATTCTAGACTTTGCTGATGGATGACATTGCTACAAAATCAAAATATTCTGCGTAATACCCTCTCTGGTTTCTCTGGGTGCAGCTAAAACATTGCGATGGACTTGACATTGAAAAGTTGAAGAGCAGTCTGAGTATGAAATTGTTATTGGGATCAGTGACGGTCGCTCGCTGAAAGTCAGCGAGCACTGGTGACAACGTAGAAACGCTGCATTGCACACCAAGGTAAGGTTGAAAGTGAAGGTACTTCATCGCTGCTTGCCGCCCACGTGTAATGATATGTTATATGCGAGTATCCTTATTGTAGGAGACTGTGAATGTGGAATGTACGGCCCGATTCTGTTGGTGATGATAATGAGAGTCGAGGGAGAGGGCAAATCCCATCCTAGCACATAGCATACTTCGCTCCCAAAACTCCAATAGGGACGCCGATCATAGTGTCTTCACCTGACGAGCGGATCACTGTCATTAGTGCCACTTGGTCTCACTCATACGATAATGAAGAGAGAATTTGAATTTAACAGAAGACTTTGCAACAGAGTCGGATAACGAGGAACATTAAGCGACCGCTCCTCTTCCCTTTCGTTGGCAACAAAATATTGTTAATGAAAATTTCTTCCAACATCATGATATCACCCAGAGACCTCCGGGACAGCTTTAAAAATTGCTTTTGTTAGCGACATCTTGCCTCTTTTATTAACTTCTATGGGATAAGTATGTTGTTTAATATACGATTCTCATATAATATGAATCAACGTTACTACTTGTAATGTTGTTAACTTATTATGAAGTTCTTACTCACAGGTATGAACATTCTTTTGTAGATCATCACGAAAAATGACCATAACGATCGAAACCGGTCACTGAATAAAACAAATTGTTGCGATCATAGAATTTTTGGTTTCTTCATATTGTCAGACACTGAAACGCCGTTATCTTCAGGGAACCATCTTATCCCTCATGGTCGCGCAACTCTCTTATCAAGATACTATAGGCTACCACGTCTCGTGTGAAAGAGAAGAAAGGTTAAGTTTTGACTTCCCGTCGACAACTAGATCTTTACAATCGGACCATAAGCTCGAATTCCAAGAGACGCGGAAAGAAATCGGCCGTGTTGTTGTCAAAGACATTCGTCTAAAACGATTTTGAAAAGTCAAGGAGAATCTAAATCTGGATGGCCGGAGATAAATCTGACTCAGCTCCTCCTTAATGCCTGAACCAGTGTATACCCCAGCCGGTAGCGCCAAACCGATGTCACGATTGTTGACGACGTCTTAGAAAGCCGGCCGCTGTGGCCGAGCTGTTCTAGGCGCTTCAGTCCGTACCCGTGTTGCTGCTACGGTCGCAGGTTCGAATCCTGCCTCGGATATGGATGAGTTGATGTCCTTAGGTTAGTTAGGTTTAAGCAGTTCTAAGTCTAGGGGACTGATGACCTCAGATGTTAAGTCCCATAGTGCTCAGAGCCATTTGAACCATTTTTGAACTTCTCAGAATATATAAGGGGCGAACAAAAAGTTTCCGTTCTAAGGCCGAACAGGCCAGAATCAGTATGCCGGTCAGGCGAAATCGTCGTGAACATTGAGCCAATCGTCTGACCTACGCACCAGGTGGAAGATACCCGTTTGGTAAAGCTGTCTAGCTGCCTGAAGAAGTACGTAAGTGCCTGCTGCACATCCTCATCTGACAGGATTCGTCTACACTTTAGGTCATTTTTTAAGAGGCAGAAGGCGTGACAATCGCATAGAGAGAGATCAAGATTATATGGCGGATGCTCGAGTGTCTCCCACTTGAAGCATAACTTCTACGTTACAACATTTGTGATACGCAGACGTACTTTTTAATGAAGCAGCGGCACCTCTTGTCGCACCTCTTCACAACGTTGGTTTACGACAGACATGCTGCAGCATACACATTCTTCATTCTCTGACGGACATCTACCGGTGTTTGTGCTTCGGCAGCGAAGAAAATAGTAGTAGCCCTTTGGTCTTATTTCGAGGCATTTGGCAATAACGTCGCCACAGTTCACGTTCCAGTAATTATGGCACGCACGTCGGAAAGCACGAATGCCACACTAATCCCTTGGCTACATGTCGGTGCATATACACACGGATCGGAGTCGCGTCAAGATGCACGTCTAGCAACGCCCTCAAACGGAAACTTTTTGATCGCCCCTTATAATTTCAAATACTTCTTCACTAATGATGTCCTGAAAGGTGGATGTCTAGAACATTATTTTAGTGCATTTGTGATAGAGGTGCTCGTATTGCCCGATGACAACCCGTACCACGACGCCAGGTACTGGCGCTGTACAACAATAACGAATGCAATCGTAGATATCCTTAGAAAGGCACTGCTACCATTGTTGAGGAACAGAGCATCATAAAAGCCAACAAAGATCAACTGGTTTACTAATTATGCGTAAACGCTATAGTAGTTGGAATACATGATTAAATTTGTCGGAGCGAAAATTAATACACAAAGGTGCCACTCCTGGCAGCAACAATGGCTATAACCCAGTTGGGCAGCGAGCCGAACTTAAATGGATGGTTCAAATGGCTCTGAGCACTATGGGACATAACATCTATGGTCATCAGTCCCCTAGAACTTAGAACTACTTAAACCTAACTAACCTAAGGACATCGTACAACAGCCCGCCATCACGAGGCAGAGAAAATCCCTGACCCCGCCGGGAATCGAACCCGGGAAACTGAAAAGGAGGACAAACGTCATTGGATACCTTCTAATACCGTGTCGGAGTGCCTTCTGCCTGGCGTAGGGCTGGAGCTGGACGTGGCATGGACTCAACAAGTCGTTGGAAGCCCCTGCAGAGATGCTGAGCAGTGCTGCCTCTACAGCCAGCCATAACTGCGAAAGTGTTTCCGGTGCAGGATTTTCTGCACTAACTGACCTCTCGATTATATAGCGTGAATGTTCGATGCTGGACGTAGGTTGTGTTCCAAAAATGAACAGCATGGAGACCGAGGTGATGACACTTTCTGCAGGACCTGACCATCATTTTGTAGGACAATGCTCAAGCACGTACAGTGCAAGCTGTTACTGATTTGTTTGACTGATGGGGTGCTAAGTGCTATTCCACCTACTGTACTTCCCTGAGTTAAGCCCTGGTAAGTTCAGCTCGATTTATAAACTGCAGGAAACACTTCATGGCATTCGATTCAGAGCTGCTACAAATCGTTGGACAATAGATCGCGCCGCTCCAACTGTCAACACAACTGGCCCTGCTAAAAATGGTTCAAATGGCTCTGAGCACTATGGGACTTAACATCTATGGTCATCAGTCCCCTAGAACTTAGAACTACGTAAACCTAACTAACCTAAGGACATCACACAACACCCAGCCATCACGAGGCAGAGAAACAATTAAAATCGCTCAAAAGAGGAAAGGCCGCTGGTCCTGATGGGATACCAGTTCGATTTTACACAGAGTACGCGAAGGAACTTGCCCCCCTTCTTGCAGCGGTGTACCGTAGGTCTCTAGAAGAGCGAAGCGTTCCAAAGGATTGGAAAAGGGCACAGGTCATCCCCGTTCTCAAGAAGGGACGTCGAACAGACGTGCAGAACTATAGACCTATATCTCTAACGTCGATCAGTTGTAGAATTTTGGAACACGTATTATGTTCGAGTATAATGTCTTTTCTGGAGACTAGAAATCTACTCTGTAGGAATCAGCATGGGTTTCGAAAAAGACGATCGTGTGAAACCCAGCTGGCGCTATTCGTCCACGAGACTCAGAGGGCCTTAGACACGGGTTCACAGGTAGATGCCGTGTTTCTTGACTTCCGCAAGGCGTTTGACACAGTTCCCCACAGTCGTTTAATGAACAAAGTAAGAGCATACGGACTATCAGATCAATTGTGTGATTGGATTGAGGAGTTCCTAGATAACAGAACGCAGCACGTCATTCTCAATGGAGAGAAGTCTTCCGAAGTAAGAGTGATTTCAGGTGTGCCGCAGGGGAGTGTCATAGGACCGCTGCTATTCACAATATACATAAATGACCTGGTGGATGACATCGGAAGTTCACTGAGGCTTTTTGCAGATGATGCTGTGGTGTATCGAGAGGTTGCAACAATGGAAAATTGTACTGAAATGCAGGAGGATCTGCAGCGAATTGACGCATGGTGCACGGAATGGCAATTGAATCTCAATGTAGTGAAGTGTAATGTGATGCGAATACATAGAAAGATAGGTCCCTTATCATTTAGCTACAAAATAGCAGGTCAGCAACTGGAAGCAGTTAATTCCATAAATTATCTGGGAGTACTTATTAGGAGTGATTTAAAATGGAATGATCATATAAAGTTGATCGTCGGTAAAGCAGATGCAAGACTGAGATTCATTGGAAGAATCCTAAGGAAATGCAATCCGACAACAAAGGAAGTAGGTTACAGTACGCTTGTTCGCCCAATGCTTGAATACTGCTCAGCAGTGTGGGATCCGCACCAGGTAGGGTTGATAGAAGAGATAGAGAAGATCCAACGGAGAGCAGCGCGCTTCGTTACAGGATCATTTAGTAATTGCGAAAGCGTTACGGAGATGATAGATAAACTCCAGTGGAAGACTCTGCAGGAGAGACGCTCAGTAGCTCGGTACGGGCTTTTGGTGAAGTTTCGAGAACATACCTTCACCGAAGAGTCAAGCAGTATATTGCTCCCTCGTACGTATATCTCGCGAAGAGACCATGAGGATAAAATCAGAGAGATTAGAGCCCACACAGAAGCATACCGACAATCCTTCTTTCCACGTACAATACGAGACTGGAATAGAAGGGAGAACCGATAGAGGTAGTCAGGGTACCCTCCGCCACACACCGTCAGGTGGCTTGCGGAGTACGGATGTAGATGTAGATGTAGATGACCCCGCCGGGAATCGAACACGGGAACCCGGGCGTGGGAAGCGAGAACGCTACCGCACGACCACGAGATGCGGGCGCCCTGCTGAAAGTATACTACGACTTCCACATCGCTGGAAACGGGTTATACACAATGCTGGTGACTACTTTGAAGGTCGGTAAAACTTTGAAACACGTATCTATTTTGTACGAGCTGTAAACAAATAGTTGCCACTATTAGAGTTTCAACCCTCGTATACACAAATCCTCCTTGTGAAACAGTCTGTCTACTACTGAAAACGTATCCAAATATCGACAGTAGTATCTGAGATAAGCCTTCACATAAAAACAGAGAAAACCTGACGGGAGCCGTAGTTTATAATCCATATATGTATAGAATGCGCCGTACGCTTTGGATATTAATGTTCCGAGCAAGGTTCTGAGGGATAAAAGGACCTGTCAGCTAGAAAGTTGCTACGAAAGCAAATAGAGAATCACACCTTAATAAGATGTCCAAACTCAGTGATAAAAAAAAGCTGAGCGGAACCAAAAGAGCTTAATTTGATGGGTTCAGTGATTCGAAAGTAAAATTTTGTTTTTACACTATGTCGGTGCACAGATGAAATTCATCTACCCTGTCGCTCTTTTTACGAAATTTTAGTGAAGCAAACTCACTAACAGCATCACATAAATAAATTCGATGTATCATCGGCTGACTGATACCCTCAATGTGGCTTGCGGAGAATCGCTAAATTCCAGTTTCCTGACAGTGACTTGGTTAATACGCAACTTCATTCGTTACGCAGTCACAGAGGATAACTACGTAGAACAAAAATGTCCCATGTCCGCAGCTCGTGGTCTTGTGGCTAGCGTTGCTACCTTTGGATCACAGGGTCCAGGGTTCGATTCCCGGCCGGGTTGAGGATTTTCTCTGCCTGGGCACTGGGTGTTTGTGTTGTCTCCATAATTTCCTCGTCATCTCATATTCGTGACAGTGGTTAGACTAGACAGTGTACAAAAATTGGGCTGTGTACAAATTTGTGCTTTATACGAGCGCTGATGACCCCGCAGTTAAACGTCCCACAAACCAAACATCAAAAATGTTCCATAGGTTATGTGACCCTTTATATATCCTCAGTTTCTAAATGATTCCCCGTTTTCTACGGGAATCTAGTAAGACACTAATCGCTTACGTAAACAAGCCGATCCACATGAGATAGTACTCGATAGGTATGCAATATAGCTAACGCACAGATAACGCAGTTACGACCTTAATTGACCAAAGCTACCAGAGAAACTACCGTAGCCTACGCTTACTTACGACAGTCTACAGCAGCCTATAGTAGTCTTACAACTTTACGATAAGTCTAACAGCTCATTCGTTAGTCACTTCCCTCACTGGTGAAATGTCCAGGGTAGTTCAGTAGAAAGCAAAAGGTATCGTATGTTGCCGGAGAAGGAGGGAGATTAGTGTTTAACGTCCCGTCGACAGTGCGGTCATTAGAGACGGAGCACAAGCTCGGACTAGAGAAAGATGGAGAAGGAAAATGGCTATGCCCTCGCGAAGGAACCAGCCCGGCATTTGCCTTAAGCGATTTAGGGAAATCACGGAAAACCTAAATCAGGATGGCCGAAAGGTTGTGTTCTTCAGTACAAGGACAGCGTTGATGTAGCTCTCAAAGTAAAAGTATCCTGTGCAAGTAAATCTCTTTACTACCCAGATACACTGCAACCTACAGTCACTTCAAACCTGTATACTTTACTCAAGCCTCGGTCTCCCTCTGAAATTTTCCCTCCATTACCAAACTGACGATTCCCTGATGTCTCTGGATGTAGCCTATCAACTGATCCCCTCTATTAGTCAATTTGTACCATAAATTGGCTTCCTTCCCAGTTCGATTTAATGCTTCTTCATTAGATATGTGACCTATCCATTCCACGTTCATCTTCAGCATTCTCCTGTAACTCCACAGTTCAAATGCTTCAATTGTCTTCTGATCTGCACTGCTTATCTTTCATGTTTCGCTTCGATACAAAGCTACACTCCAAACAAAGCATGGGGAAAATCAAGAAGAAAGTAAAAGTTACGTAGCAATAATTCCAAGCAGCATCAAATCAACTTACAATAACGTTAGAAGTTCGTTACACTGTTTCTCTCGTATATTGCCGCTGACTGTTAACCGCTTAAGTCCGTACGTCGCGAATTCGTATCATGTCAAAGCGACTGTAATAAATTGAAGGTTCCTTTTTTTTTTTAGTGACACTGACGGTAGCTACAGATCCTACACGAAGCTACTAACAACTGTTATTTGTGATTCCGTCCCATGAATGTTTTGAGTGATTCTCAAGTGACTTACTGTTCACGCCTTTGTTCACGGGCCCCACTCGAGAAGTTGTTTCAATAATTACAGCTAGATACAGATGCAAGCTCATTTCTGAAAATTATTTGTTCGTTCTGTAAATCACATTTTGATGTAACAAATTAGTTGCAGGTTCAAGTTAATTCGAAACTACTATTTGTATATTATATGCATCTTTAGGCTATTGTGTACCTTTGTCGGCGCTTGCAAGAGATGAAATCAAGAGAGGTAAAATCAAATATTTACGTTAATTTGGAGGACCAGAACACTTCAGTGACAGATTGTGTGTATTATTTAGGTATGTATATACTTAAATTTATTACAAGTTTCGAATAATTCATATGAACGTCCGACCTCAGCACGGTTTTGACTGATTACATTTAACTTTTATCGCGATGTGGAAATTTTAATGAACTGCTAGTACACTGAAGCTTTTATTTTATTTGCGATAGATCCCCGAGGTTTTATGCTCCACGGTATGCAAATGGAGATTTCAAGGCTCATGTACTATCTGCGAAGAGGGACTGTGACAGTTTTAAAATCCTAAAAATAAACAAAATAATCTACCAGAATTCAAATCTACAATAACAGAGCCACTCTGCAAGCAGGGGAAAGGCACGACAGATGAAAAGAGAGATAAGTCTCTAGCCAGTACAAAGGCAGAACTAATATACAAGAAGCATCAAAATCCAACAAAAACGGTTCCACTCAAGTCCGCCCATTGTGTTGCAGTTGGTCATTGGCCGTAGGCAGGGACACAAGATCAAATTGTAGAGGGCACGCAGTATTCATGTCTAGTAAATGTAACACTCATCTGCGTAAACAGAACAGAATAAACTGTTTCCGAAATTTTCACGAGTGGTAATGCTATATTGTATTATAAATAATTATTTAAAATGTATACCACCATGTATTTTTTCAATTCTTAATCAAATAACTACTGTCAATGCATCATCCAAATGTTCAATAAAAATCTTTTACTAAATAGTGTGCTGCCAATGTTCAGTTTCTCAAATGCTTGTTGTTGGAAGTATGCGACGTACATAATTATATTGATAGGTATAACATATCTTAGATTTTTCCTTATGTATCCTACAGCACTTCATTACTGTTCACAAAACATGATTTTTTAGATTTCTTATTTCAGTTAGAAATTTATTCCGATATTAACACAGCTTTTCAGAACAGTTTCTAAAAGGCGAAATTTGTGTTAAGACACTTTTGTGGTTTATTCATCAGAATTCGCACATGTTGGATACCTAATTTACCCTGTTAACGCACTTCGTACATGAATATCTTCCTTTCTAATTCAGGCATACCTGATTTGAACACTGAGTTAGTTTGTGCGGTGACCAAGGCATTCGACCTGCATTCGAAACGAGCTAGATTCAGGATATCCCTTGGCCATGAAGATGTAGCCAAAACGACGATGAGAAAGAAATTAGAACGGAAATTTCTGTGTACTCTGAACGAAATCGAAAGGAGCCACTGGGAAGTAGAACCTTTGAATGGATTACGAGGTGTACTCTACTGATTTAATCTGAAAATCACTACTTGCGAAAGTCAGGTGTTTGGGCGTCGGGTACACATTTCGCATGATACTCGGAACCTGTCACTAACATTCAATAAAAGGCATTATTGTGACAGAGCTGAGCGGCAGCTATTCACCCATGTTAGAAATATTGTTGTACCGGATGTGGTCATTTCTATGCGCAACCGAATTCCAGGCTGCCGTCGTGTTCTTCCGCTGTCAGCTTGGAAAGGCGCAAGCACGATGTCATCCACATAGAACGGCTATGACGTAACTGTGGTACCAACAGCTATCGACCAAGCGATATTGTTCATTTTAAGTGGCGTGCACAGCGGGAATTTCAACCGTCTGCGGTTTGCTTTCTGCTGACGCAATGCCAGCCACTCTAGTTATTGGCATCAGCGCATCTCCCGGGCCAGAACCGCAATCAGACCCCTTCGTCAAACGTGGTGAACTAGTGGGGAGGTACGAAATGTCTCCTATATTTTTATGACCTGTACGAGAGGAACTTAATATTGTTTTATGAACACAGATTTCAAATGTTCCCACATTTAAGGTGGATAAATTAATACAGTTTCTTAGAAAGTATATTGCGAGAAAATAACTCTAGGGAACTCTCGACTAATAGTTGAAACGCGCTTTTCTAGGAAAATATGAAGTAAATTACATGGTGAAAGTGTTTACAAAATAAATTTAAGTATTTACTACACAACTATTTCCTGTGTTTGGGAGGCAGAAAAGTATCCCACGCTTATTTATAATTATGAGCTGCTAGTTGTTACCAGGATAAAAGTAATGGACTCGAACAAAAAATCTTCGTGTCGTAACTCACTGCTTGAAGGAAAAACACGTCGAAAGAATATTGAAGGAGGAAAATGTTTATACAGGTGTCGCTCTTCATAAAATCTTCTTACTTTTTTATAGTATTATCACAGATGACATATGCATTAACACCAATGCTTAGTGACATAAAATGATAGAAAAAAGAGTAAATACTATTTTTTCAGAAGCATAATTAACAGGTCTCCCTAAGAACCATGGACATTGTGATGGTGGTGACTTGCGTGCCTCAACGATGCAAGTAGCCGTACCGTAGGTGCTATCAAAACGAAGGGGTATCTGTGCAGAAGACAGACAAACATTTGGTTGCTGAAGAGGGGCACCAGCCTTTTCAGTAGTTGCAGGGGCAACAGTTTGTGTTATTAACTGATGTAGCCTTGTAACATCACCCATCAAGACCTTGTTGCGTTGGTACTGAGAAGGTTGGAAGCAAGGTAAAACTACACTCGTTGGCCTTCCCGAGGTCATGCACCTCTAGTGTGTGTTAAATGATGATGTTATCCTCTTCGCTAAAAAGGGAAATGCATGGGTTAAAGTTAGAAATAGTGAAATTCGGTGGCAGGAGGAAAAGGGCTTTTGGTCAGATGAGTATAGGATTATAAATACAAAAGCAAATAGGGGTAATGCAGAAGTAAGTCTAATAATGAATAAGAAAATAAGAACACGTGAAAGCTGCTATGATCATTATAGCGAACGCAATATTGTAGCCAAGATAGACACGTCACAGTAGTACTAGTTTGTATGCCAATTAGCTCCGCAGATGACGGCGCGCGGAGTGGCTGCGCGGTTTGAGGCGCCTTGTCACGGATTGCGCGGCTTCTCCCACCCGAGGTTAGAGTCCTCCCGCGGGTATGGGCGTGTTTGTTGTTCTTAGTATAAGTTAGTTTAAACAGTGTGTAAGTCTAAGGACCGATAACCTCAGCAGTTTGGTCCCTTACGAATGCACACACATTTTTTTCCGCAGATGATGTAGAGACTGATAGGATATATGATGCGATAAAAGAAATTACTAAGAGTTAAGGGAGCGTAAAATTTAATTGTGATGGTGTACTGGAATTTGATAGTAGGAAGAGGAAGAAATAGTAGGTGAATATAGACTGGGGGAAAGCAATAAAAGAGGAAGGCAATTGGAAGAATTTTGCACAGAGCATAATTTGATCGTTGCTGCCATTTAATTTAAGAATCATGAAAGAAGGTTGTATACGTGAAAGATACCTAGAGATTGATTATATGATGCTAAGTTAGATATTTCGGAACCTGATTTCAAACTTTATGCACTGTAGATTAAAACTAAAGAAATTTCAAAAAGGTATGAAATTAAGGAGGGATGACATGGATAATTTGAAAGAACTAGAGGTTATTGAGAGATTCAAATGAACCATTAGGCAACTACTGATTGAAACAGGGGAAAAGAATACAGTAGAAGACGAAAAGGTATCACTGAGAGATGAAATGCTGGAGGCAACAGAGGATCAAATGAGTAAGAAGACAAGATGTAGCAGAAATCCTTAGATATCACAGGAGATATTGGAAGTAACTGAGGAAATAAAATATAAAAACGGAGCAGATGAGCTGCCCAAATGGAATAAAGACACGTAAAAATTGAGACTGACAGGAAGTGCGAAATAACTAAGCAGGAATGACTGTAGGACAAATGTAACGATTTAGAAGATATATAACTAGGGGAAAGACAGATACCGCCTATAGGAAAATTAGAGAGATCCTTAGAGAAACAGGAGGATCTGTATGAATATCAAGGGCTCAAATGGAAAAATGGTGCTAAGCAAAGAAGTGACAGCCGAAAGCTGGAAGGAGAATAAAGAGGGACTTGAAGGCAATATAACAGAAGGAAAGGAAGAACTAGATCAAGATGAGATGGGAGATATGATAATGCGATAAGAATTTGACAGAGCACTGGAAGATCGAAGCTGGAACAAGGCCCCTGGAGTAGACCACATTCCGTCAGAACTACTAATACGCATGGGAGAGCCAGCCGTGACAAAACTGTTCCACTCGTATACAAGACGTATGAGACAGACGAAATACCCTCACACTACAAGAATAATGTAACAATTTCAATACCTAAGA
This sequence comes from Schistocerca gregaria, assembly GCF_023897955.1. Taxonomy (NCBI): domain Eukaryota; kingdom Metazoa; phylum Arthropoda; class Insecta; order Orthoptera; family Acrididae; genus Schistocerca; species Schistocerca gregaria. The sequence continues at coordinate 556,240,719 of NC_064931.1, forward strand.
AAGATGGTGCTGACAGGTGTGAATATTGCCGAACTATCAGTTTAATAAGTCATGGTTGCAAAATACTAACACGAATTACATACAGCTGAGTGGAAAAACTGGTATAAGCCGACCACGGGAAAGATCAGTTTGGACACCGGAAAAATGTAGGAACACGCGAGGCAATACTAACGCTAGTAGATGGGTTACGAAAAGACAAACTTATATTTATGATTTTTGTACATTTTGAGAAGGCTTTTTACAATGTCGACTGCAATACACTCTCCGAAATTATGAGGGTAGCAGAGGTAATTTAGGGAGTGAAATGTTGTACAGCGCGTCCGTAAAGTCATGGAGCAGTTACGCACGTTGTTGTGAGTAACAGAAACGAAACCAAAAGTTGAAACTTGCTCAACATTGCGTAGGCATTATACCTTTGACCTTGGCCTATAAGCTGCTTCTAGTCCAAGTGGCACATCGATGAAACTGCTGAGTCGTGAGTTGTGCTGTAATAAATTAACACATGTTTGTGTCTCTCGGTACAGAAATGGAACCGCATAATATTGCGCAGCTGTATGCCATTTCTTTTTCCGTAAAATTGGGTGAAAACGCGACGACAACTTATGGTAAGCTTCAGAAGGCTTTTGGAGAGGAGGTTATGTCAAGAGCTCAAGTTTTTCGTTGACATAAAATGTTTAGTGAAGGCAGAACGAATTTTGAAGATGAAGACCGCAGTGGACGACCATCAACCTCACGGAAGTATGTCACCTTGGCTAGGGTGCGTGAACTCGTACGTTCTGATCGAAGATTATACGTGGAAATGATTGCAGAAGAACTGAACGGCAATCGAGAAACGGTTCATCTAATAATAACTGAAGATCTTGGTATGAGAAAGATTTGTGCAAAAATGGTTCCCAAAAATCTGACATCACAACAGCGAGAAATGCCGAAAAATGTGGCAGCCGAGCTGTTAGAGCAAACGGAAATCAATCCAGAATTGTTGAGCCGTGTTATCACTGGAGATGAAATTTGGTTTTTTCAGTACGATCCAGAGACAAAACGCGAAAGTTGGCAATGGTGCTCAAAGGGATCACCCAGACCAAAAAAAGCTCGCATGTCAAAGTCAAAAGTGAAATGCACGCATGTGTGCTTCTTTGATTCCAAGGGAATTGTTCATAAAGTGTGGGTGCCTCATGGACAAACAGTTAACCAATATTAGTACAACGAAATTTTAGGAAGACTTCGTAAAAGAGTTCTTCGTGTCCATGCCAACATTGCTGATAATTGGATTCTGCATCATGATTATGCGCCATCCCATACTGCTCTGTCAGTACAGCAATTTTTAACCTCAAAACAAATTTCAGTACTACCACAGCCACCTTATCCACCAGATATCGCTCCGTAAGACTTTTTTATATTTTCAAGAGTGAAAACGGCGGTAAAGGGACACCATTTTTGAACAACACAAGATGTCCAAAAAGCTGTGACGAGGGTCTTGGAGAATATAACAGAAGACGAGTTCTAGAAATGTTACCATCAATGGCAGAATCGCTGGAAAAATGTGCGTGCAATCAGAGGGGAACTACTTCGAAGGAGACAACACTAAACTTGACTAAAACGGTAAGCAACATTTTTTTCACATCAGTCTCATTACTTTATCGTCACAGCTGGTATTAATCAATTAATCATCTGCTCACACAGACAACACAAAAACACTTCGTCAGACTATTACAGCGTCACAACTTCGAATCGCTGAGTGTGGCAGCAATTCGAAACAGAGAAAAGTTGACACGAAATGTTTCGAATGGTGCTGACTTTTAACGGTCAGTACCTGATGGCCTCTGGCCAATGTATTGCAGCTTTACAGTAGATAATGTATTGATGACTCGTAACATACTAATTTATGTAGGTTATCAATTAATAATAAGATCCTTACATATGCGGCCCCCAGGTTTCTTCCCACAATGTCAGTGTTGGCTCTTGAGCAAAGAAGTTTAACGAACACTGCTTTAAATGTATCGATGGTGGAGGTCCGTGTGTCGCACACAGGCATTTGGTACGATGGGGCCCTTGGAGCGTTTCCGGAGGAGAGGGTACGCGTTCTTTACACTCGCTCATCATACTCATCTATAGTAAACTGATTCGCTTAAGCCACAAAATTTGTACATCTAAAATCAAAACTTCGCGACGTCGACTGACTGCTGAGTCATCCTCTGCTAAGTGATGAAATGCATGAGGTCGGCACAGCGCTCTCCAGGGCCTGTGTCTACATTCAGACTTTGGAGCCGTTACTTCTCATTAAAAAAGCTCCTCAAATTGATTCACGAGACCGAATGCACCCCGTTACAGTCCTCCCCTCAAGGAAAAATCTATCACTACCGGGAAATGAACCGCATCCTCAGAATTAGAGAGAGGCGCGCTGACCACTCGGCTACGTAGGCGAACTTAATGCCTGTACGATAAGAAATAATTTCCAACTGTGTGACTGAACCGTCCCCCGCCCCACTCGCGGTGTCTCGTTATAGTACGATGGTACGATGTCATACTACTCTTCTATGATTTATGTGGCAGCTTCATGAAGTAGGAACACTATTTCGTTTATCACCTATGCAGTACTCATACATTTAGAATTTAACCTATCTAGCAGAAAAATAATTTAAGTAATACTGCCAACGAGCAACATTTCCAAACACTTGCTACTTCGAATATATAGATTCCCTGAGCAAAATTCGTGGAAGTCGTTTCGCTCCGTTATGGCATTACTTTCCTGGAAAAATATCGCCTGCTGAACGTGTGCACCAATATCTCGATTGTACTGCCGCAATTTTCTCTGAATTCTGAAGACAGGTCTAGTTCCAGTATACGAGCTTCCCCGAAAACTGCGTCGATAGAAGAGTTAGGGACCTTTGTCAGGGATTGCATGACCGGCACCAATGAAACTGGCTGCAATCCGCTTTTCACAATATGCTACCAGACATTTTCTAACTGTAATTGGCCGATACATTACACGAAAATCAGAATATATCTTCTGGAAAGTAGTACTGTGTATCAAAAGCGTTTCAACCTAATCTCCGATTAGACAGGCATTTAGCTCATAAGTTTTTTTTTTTTCTGAGTGAAACAGAAAGTTTTCATTTCATAAGTAATAAGATTTACTGAAACAAAATTTACTTTTTCTGAAGAAATGTATTTCCTTGAGATCTTCTGTTGCGAATAACGTGGAATACGATGCATATTTGTATGATCTAGTTGAGAGGGTAAAATAGAGGGGATAATGGTGGAATTTAATTTAGATTTATTTGTTATATATTTCTTTTCTGTGTTCATATAAAATGTATCCAAACCGAAAGAAACTCACAGGCGCAAATTACCGAATGGTGCAAATGCCCACACTAATATTTGTAATTTATGACAATGGAATAAATTTTGGTCAGATAAATCTACGTCTATACTACTGCATAAAGACAAGTCGTCGTTAAACGTTGTTAGCAAAAATCTCGAAAAGTTCTTAAAGAATTGACTTCAAATTTTTACGTGATACTCTATTCAACATTCGGATGGACATAGGCTATGTACAGTATCTTTTAATTTATACAATATATAAACACACTTTTATTCATAAAGGAAAAATATATTTGCGAAAATTTCGAAAGCTATTAACTGATTAATTGCAAATATTTTCACAATACTCTAATAAACATTCGGACAGATACAGTGTACAGATTTAGTGTATATAATAAATCACGGAAAAAATCGGAGCTTAAAAATGTTAACGTAGAGTAATAAGAATTCGGCAATATGTTTGTCTAGCTACAATATTTCAGTGATCAAAATTGCAGGAACACTGGTTAACGGAAGTGCGACATAGGCCACTGTAAATCCGTAATGCTGGCACATTATTAACCGATGTAACCGCCAGAATGTTGAATGGAAGTATGCAAACGTGCATGTATTGTACTGTACAGATGTCAGTACGTGGGATGGCGTTCCATGCTGTTGCTCTTGGTTGGTCAATATAGGAACGGTTAATGCTCGTGGATGACGCTGGAGTTATCGTCCGATGTGGTCCAATATGTACCTGATTGGAGACAGGTTTGGTGATCGAGCAGGCCTAGCAAATATGTCGACACTCTGTAGAGCATATAGGGTTACAACAGTGGTATGTGGACGAGAGTTATCATGTTGGAAAACACCCCCGGAAATTCTTTTCATTAATGGCAGCTCAGCAGGTAGAATCACGAGATTGGCGAACAAATTTGCAGTCAGGGTGCGTAGGATAACCACGAGAGTGTTCCCACTGTCATACAAAATCGAAAGCCAAACCATAACTCCAGGTGTTGGTCCTGTGTGTCTAGCATGCAGACAGAGTGGTTGTAGCCCCTCAACCGACCTCCTTCTAACCGAAATACGGCCACCACTGGCACCGAGGCAGACCACTTTACATCAGAAAACACAACAGACCTCCAGCATGCCCACCAATGAGCTCTCGCTTGACACCACTGAAGTCGGAAATAGTAGATTTTGGGGCCAGTGGAAAGCACGCTACATGGCGTCTGGCTCGGAACTGTCGTTGAACGAACCGATTTTTGACAGTTCCTTATGTCACTGTGGTGGCAACTGCTGCTCAGTTTGCTGCTGTAGGAGCAGTACGATGTGCCAGAGCCATTCGCCGAAGACGATGGTCTTCCTGTTCGTTCGTACTTCGTGGCAGTCCTGATTCTGGTCTTCTTGCGGCCTTACATTCTCGTGATCACCGTTGCCAACAATCATGTAAAGTTTCCTGCGAAGTCTTTCTGCAGTATCGCAGAAGGAATATCCAGCTTGTCGTAGACCTATTACACGACCACGTTCAAACTCAGTGATGTGTTGATAATGATGCCATTTTCGCCTTAAAAGGCACTCTTGACGAACATCAGTTGACCACGTCCAATCTCAAAGGTAAGTAACACTCACGTCCGTTACAGCGTGTACTAGAGCCACTGTCAAGGGGCTGGCGTAAAATTTGGATAGATATCATCTTTCAGATGTAGAAACATGCCTACCAACTTTCATTTATGTTTCACGCCTCCTTACTGGTGTTACGGTTTTTTTTCCGTTAGTGTACGTATTTATTATAGAAAGGGGAAACGTTGGTTGCAAAAATCTCGAAGTTCTTGATCGATATACTTCAAATTTTTATACGATTCTCTATTAAACATTGAGACTGACGTAGGTCTGTACTTTTTAACCTGTAAAGTACAGGTTTTTTTGTTATAACTAACAGCAAGATGGCAAATGCTACGCTGTACTGTACTGTGAAAATGTGTGGTTTCGTTTTATTTCTCACAGTCAATTTTAACTACGATATCAAGGAATGTAAACCATCAGTAAAATTGTTTCTTCCAAGCATATTCTTTCTCCTTGTATATAATTTTAAATAAAAATTATTTACACAACAATCTGCTGTTTTTTTCCCTTCATCACAGTTGGTTTAAACAAAAAAATGGGGTAGTTGTATTTTTGCCATCTCGACTTACGATTAGAGTACTTCTACGGAATCTGACTAGTCCGAAACTTTGTAATCTTACTCACCCACTGATTAAAACTCTGCTAAATACCCTCACTGAAGCTACTGTCCCCACAGATCTAGGAGCAGAAGACGTGTCTCTCATACTCCGTATACCAACGATCCCAACCGATTTACCGATTCACTTTAAGCGACTTCAGTTCCTTTTAACGGTTTCGTTTGCAATAACAATAAACAGGGCTCCAGGTCAGAGACAGGGGTAAGTTACGTGGGGGAGGAGGATCTTGACATAGCGAGGTGAGTTGGGGAGAGAGAGGGGAAGGGATTGGACATAGAGAGAAGGGAGGAGGATATGGCCAGAGAGAGGAGGGTAGGTGGTGAGGCGAAGACAGAGGGTGGCAGGAGAAGGGGATGCACAGAGATGGGGGGAGGGGTAGGAGAAGATATACACAGCGAAGGCGGTGGGAAGGAGTGTAGGATGTATGTCCGACTCCCATTCATATTTAGCAACTGCGAAGCATTGCTGGGTTCGCTAGTGTCATACAATGGCGAAATTATCACTGACCTGTGAAGTACACTGTTCAGACACATAGTCCTCCTGTCAAAAGACTGAGTAACCACATTTTGCAGCGCGGGCCCACGTGAGACGTGCAGGTAGAGAGTCAGTGAGGTTCTGGAAGGTACCGACAGAGATGTTGAGCCATATCGACTCCAGTACCGTGCCCAGCTGCACTAGGATTCTCGTTTGAGGATCTATGGCGCGAACACCTCAATCGAGGTGGTCCCACAGGTTTTCGATTTGTTTTAAAGCCGGGAAGTCTGTGGCCAGGGGAGTACGGTAAACTCATGCTGCTGCTCTTCGAACCACGCACGTTCATTGTAAACTTTGTGACACGTTGCATTGTCCTGCTAGTAGAGGCCATCGTGAAGAGGAAAAGGGTTCAAATGGCTCTGAGCACTATGGGACTTAACTTCTAAGGTCATCAGTCCCCGAGAACTTAGAACTAATTAAATCTAACTAACCTAAGGACATTACACACATCCATGCCCGCCAGGATTCGAACCTGCGACTGTAGCGCCTAGAACCGCTCGGCCACCCCAGCCGGCGTGGAAAAGGGAATTGCATGTAGGAGTAGGCATGGCCGCCAATGATACATGCACACTTGTGTCGATCCGTTGTGCCTTCCAGAATGATGAGATCATCCAGGGCATGGGAAGGAAACATTCCTCAACCATAACGTTCCTTTCTCCGACCTGGAACTTTCCGACGATTGCTGTAAGATGTTTGCTTTCAGCCGTTTCACGTCGATGGAGCGTAAAACGTGATTCATCTGCAAAGACCGCCTGTCTCTACTCAGTTGACGTTCGGTTGCGGCACTGGCATGCAAATTCTAGCCTTCGTCTCAGATGAACAGCAGTCAGCGTGGTTGCGTGAACCAGGCGCTTGCGGCGGAGGCTCAAGCGCAGCAACGTTCACTGAATGGTCGTACTGTTGGTAGCCACTTGGTTTATCTGGGCGATCAATCCCTTACACATCTCTGCAGCTGTCGTTTACCCCTGTCATCTGTGGCCTGTGATACACCATAACTGCCTCGGCACCGGGTTTGGATAGCGCCATTTCGCCGTGCACGGTGTACTTTAACCACGTCGGTACGCGAATAGCTTATAATCTTAGTCGTTTCGGAAATGCCTCCACCTTGGTCCGAAAGCCAGTCATCGTGCTCTTTTGGATGCCAGATAAATCGCTCCGTTTCCTCATTAAGACAACGAATGCACTGTTTTTCCGCCTCAACTCGATACGTTTATATACCACCAATTACTAGTGCTACCGTCTACCGTCTATGAGTGGTTATTGCACTTGACGTGGAACATAGGCGGGGCCAAATTAACGTAACTGGACCGTTATAAGGTTTCATTACTGTTCAATAATTTTTACCGTTTGAGGTAAAGGGAGAACTACGTAAAATATGGTATTCTTATGCACCACTAGGTACAAGGTATTTCAGTTTATACTACAAGTGCAGTTTTACGATGTGAAATTATTACTGCAATTTGTGTATAGTTAATTAATTGTAGCAGTTTTGAATGTTTCATCCGTAGTGTGAGAACTGTCTATTAATGTTGATGTGCTATAAATGTCAACATTACTTATGTTCATTTGTGCAACAGTTCTATTTTTGTATGATATAACCTGTCTGCAAAAGAAAATGTTAGTGGGAGAGTCTGCGGCATACAATATTTTTGTTCTTGAGCGCTGAATCCCATACCTTTTGTGTTGAAAAATGAGTTGTAAACCGTCTTCCACGCTTGAAGAGATGGTTTCATGAGCATGTCAATAATCTGCTCTGTTTAACTTGCAACATTGTGTCGGAACCTGGTCGAGAGCGCCGCTCCTATCAAAAAGACGTTTTCTGGGAAAATGGTCCAATTGAAAAAGGAACCCACAGCTATTCGTTGTGAGTCGTAAATTATAATTTTTTTCTGTGATTTTTTGGCACCAACAGTTAATATACAAACCTGGTATCGACTGAGCAACCTTGATTATTCGTGTTAAGACAATTGTAGAACAGTGGCACAACTTCTGTACTTGTTTGAAAATTCTACAGGTGCTACAACCGCCTTCTTTGCGCCCTCTATATTATATCCTAAACATTAATTTTATGAGTGCATTGCACGCAAACTCCATCATCTATCGTCGCTCCCTTCACTGATATGTGTGCTTTCTGCCGGATGTATCTGTTTGCTTCGCTTACTGAGGTTACGTGAACAGTACACAAGGTCTGACACTTAAATCTATATTCGATGTTAACAAATTTCTCTTCTTCAGAAACGCTTGTCTTGCCATTGCCAATCTACATTTTATATCCACCCTACTTCGACCATCATCAGTTATTTTGCTCTGCAAATACCAAAACTCAACTACTACTTTAAGTGTCTCATTTCCTAATCTAATTTCCACAGAATCACCTGATTTAATTCGGCTACATTCCATTATCCTCGTTTTGCTTTAGTTGATGTTCATCTTATATACTCCTCTCAAGACACTGTCCATTCCATTCAACTGCTCTTCCAAGTCTCTTGCTGTCTCTGACACAATTACAATGTCATCGGCGAACCTCAAAGTTTTTATTTCTTCTCCATGGATTTTAATACCTACTCCGAATTTTTCTTTTGTTTCCTTTACTGCTTGCTCAATATACAGATTGAATAACATCGGGGAGAGGCTACAACCCTGCAGTTCATAACCAATAAATTATGGTCAGGTTCCACATCTGCCCCTGGAAATGTCTTACAGTTTACAATCTGGTTTTGAAATCTCTGCCCTACCATTATATAATCGATCTGAAGTCTGAAACTTCCTGGAAGATTAAAACCGTGTGTCAGACCGAGACTCGAACTCGTGACCTTTGCCTTTCGCGAGCAAGTGCTCTACCAACTGAGCTAACCAAGCACGACTCACGGCCCATCTTCACAGCTTTACTTCTGCCAGTCTTCCTGTGTCTCCAGGTCTCTTCCACGTATACAAACTTCTTTCATTAATCTTAAACCAAGTATTAGCCTTGATTAACTTATGATCTGTGCAAAATTTTACCAGGCGGCTTCCACTTTCATTCCTTTCTCCCAGTCCATATTCACCTACTAGTTTTCCCTCTTTTCTCTTCCTTTTCCTACTATTGAATTCCAGTCCCTCATGATTATTAAATTTTAGTCTCCCTCAACTACTGAATAATTTCTTTTACCTCTTCGTACATTTCCTCAGTCTCCTCCTCATGTGCAGAGCTAGTTGGTATATAAACTTGTACTACATTATCCATGTATATGTGTGCGTGTTCGTGGTTTCTTTCTTTGTGTGTGTGTTTGTGTGTGTGTGTGTGTGTGTGTGTGTGTGTGTGTGTGTGTGTGTGTAAATGTGTGTTACTAAACCGCTACCCTACAACCATTTAGTAGTTGCAGATTGGTTATCTAATGACGTCCTGGTGCGGCAAAAATTTGATTTCCAATATTTCACGTAGTTGTTGACCGAATTCAAAAATTTAATGTGCTTTCATAATCCATTTATTAAGGCGTATAATCGTATGTTAAGAGTTCAACAGAAGAAGGCAAGTATTACCGTGAGAAACTGGGTGTTTAACTTGAGACAGCGTAATTGATAACGCGCAAATGACCGGACTTTAATCATCCAATATTTGATAATGAGTGCTCTTACCGACTTGCAACAAACTTTACACATAATTTCAAATCTTTACGAAACTTACCTACTGAAAGCCACGTATTTAGAACATTAACTCGTGTGTAAAGCAACCTGGATTTTGACTCTTTTTTATACGTGGGAGTTTGAATCTTTAAAGAACCGGTGGTTTACTGGTATATCATTCTTTGCTACAGTTCCCGCTCATCTGCGCTACCAGATTTCTTTAGGAAAAACTAACATTTAACAGTTTTAACCATAAAACTGCTTAGGATTCCTTGTGAGTGATCATGCAGTAATCATAAAACTCTGGAAATAGTTTATCATTAACATAGTATGTTGTGTATTTTCTAACGTTTGAAGAATACGATCGTTGTAATTCTACTGTTGAAACAAATTACTTATTAGAAATTAACACAAAATTTTATTTACGTGTTCTATAACATTCTGACCTACATTATTACATAACTGCGCCACAATATTGATGTCAGAGATTATTTTATTTGCGCTTTTAACATATCTCGGATAAAAATGGATTTTTTGGCGTAACCACGTATCAAACGGTGTAGGCCACTAAACGAAACAGTCAAAGTACTTCCACATTTCTCCTGACGTCTAGTCATTTGAACAACGTTGGTGATAATCTGTATCACTGAATGCTGTTTGTTCGAACCTGTTGTACTTGTCTTTCGCTAATTTCAATTCAGCCACAATGTGCCCTACCAGTATATTGATCTACGTTGTTCAAAGGTATTTTCCGAAAGCTTTTAAGCATACTTTAATGTTTCAAATACGTCAATGTGTTTATCCTCTCGCTCCAAATATAAACATATTAGGTTTCTACCTCATTTTACTATATCGAATAGTCCTATGAAGTGTATGACGAAATTTTGTTCTATGCAGACTTATAAGATTTAGAAGTATATAATAAGACGCATTTTACTTTCTGCCGTGAAATGTAAAATTTGTTATATAAGGGGGTGTCAAAAAAATTCCGTTTGAGGGCTGCTACAGGGTATATGCGAAGTAGCTCGACACCGATACTGGTGTATAAGAACCGACATGCAGGCAAGGGGTTAGTGCGACATTCATGTCATGCTGAAACGTTAGCTGTGGCTACGTTATTACCAAATGCGGCCAAACAAGACCAATGTGGTGTTATTCTGTTCTTGGCTGGCGAAGACGATCGCCGATAGACATCAATCGGAGAATGAAGAATGTGTGTGGGAAAGCATTATGGCGTGCAATTAAAGCGAAACGTCCGGGAAAACTGCGACAAGAGGTGTTGCTGCTTCATGATAACGCACATCCACATATCGCAAATGTCACAACGCACAAGGTACGCTAACTCAAGTGAGACACACTCGAGAAGCCGCCCTATAGTCCCGATCTCTCCCTATGCGATTATCACGCTTCGGTCCCTTAAAAACAACATTGAAGGGTCGTCGAGTCCTTCGGACGAGGATGTGCAGCAGGCAGTTACGGACTTCTTCAGTCAGCAGGACACCGTGTTTTATCAAACAAATACACTCCTGGAAATTGAAATAAGAACACCGTGAATTCATTGTCGCAGGAAGGGGAAACTTTATTGACACATTCCTGGGGTCAGATACATCACATGATCACACTGACAGAACCACAGGCGCATAGACACAGGCAACAGAGCATGCACAATGTCGGCACTAGTACAGTGTATATCAACCTTTCGCAGCAATGCAGGCTGCTATTCTCCCATGGAGACGATCGTAGAGATGCTGGATGTAGTCCTGTGGAACGGCTTGCCATGCCATTTCCACCTGGCGCCTCAGTTGGACCAGCGTTCGTGCTGGACGCGCAGGCCGCGTGAGACGACGCTTCATCCAGTCCCAAACATGCGCAGTGGGGGACAGATCCGGAGATCTTGCTGGCCAGGGTAGTTGACTTACACCTTCTAGAGCACGTTGGGTGGCACGGGATACATGCGGACGTGCATTGAACTGTTGGAACAGCAAGTTCCCTTGCCGGTCTAGGAATGGTAGAACGATGGATTCGATGACGGTTTGGATGTACGGTGCACTATTCAGTGTCCCCTCGACGATCACCAGAGGTGTACGGCCAGTGTAGGAGATCGCTCCCCACACCATGATGCCGGGTGTTGGCCCTGTGTGCCTCGGTCGTATGCAGTCCTGATTGTGGCGCTTACCTGCACGGCGCCAAACACGCATACGACCATCATTGGCACCAAGGCAGAAGCGACTGTCATCGCTGAAGACGACACGTTTCCATTCGTCCCTCCATTCACGCCTGTCGCGACACCACTGGAGGCGGGCTGCACGATGTTGGGGCGTGAGCGGAAGACGGCCTAACGGTGTGCGGGACCGTAGCCCAGCTTCATGGAGACGGTTGCGAATGGTCCTCGCCGATACCCCAGGAGCAACAGTGTCCCTAATTTGCTGGGAAGTGGCGGTGCGGTCCCCTACGGCACTGCGTAGGATCCTACGGTCTTGGCGTGCATCCGTGCGTCGCTGCGATCCGGTTCCAGGTCGACGGGCACGTGCACCTTCCGCCGACCTCTGGCGACAACATCGATGTACTGTGGAGACCTCACGACCCACGTGTTGAGCAATTCGGCGGTACGTCCACCCGGCCTCCCGCATGCCCACTATACGCCCTCGCTCAAAGTCCGTCAACTGCACATGCGGTTCACGTCCACGCTGTCGCGGCATGCTACCAGTGTTAAAGACTGCGATGGAGTTCCGTATGCCACGGCAAACTGGCTGACACTGACGGCGGCGGTGCACAAATGCTGCGCAGCTAGCGCCATTCGACGGCCAACACCGCGGTTCCTGGTGTGTCCGCTGTGCCGTGCGTGTGATCATTGCTTGTACAGCCCTCTCGCAGTGTCCGGAGCAAGTATGGTGGGTCTGACACACCGGTGTCAATGTGTTCTTTTTTCCATTTCCAGGAGTGTATATTCAACCTGGTGCGTCGGTGGGATGATGCTCAACCCTCATGGCTCAATTCTCACGGCAGTTTTACTCGACTGGCATACCAATTCTGGATTATAAGGCCCTCTAACGGAAAATTTTTCATAGCACCTTGTAAAAAGACAGTGGGTAAAGTGCTTGTAACGACAAGCAACCGTCAGTTTTGCCTGTTGGTAATTTGAAGATGCAAGAACCTAGACAAGTGGTTACCTTACAGTTCCCTTGCAGTGAAAACTAGAGTAATGATACCTTGGTCACTCTATCGTTTTAAATTGAGCGTGACCTAAGTGCGCAGTTGCCCAAAATTTTACGATGAATCGACCGATTGTCCGTGGAAGAAGAAATGATGAAAAAATATTTCGTGCTCACGGACGTATTAGTAGTGTGAGCGAAAACTGTGGTTTTGTTCAGAACTTGTATGTCATAATATTGCTGAATATTTGTAATATAATTACGATGTGATCATTTTAAAAAATCCCAGACATGAGATTTGAAAACGGATTTTTCGCTCCTCAGGAGGAGTCAGATCCACCAATTAGGCTACAAGAACACCGTTTAGGATAACTTAAATTCTCACTACCACGTGGCGCTTGCCTCACATTTCAGCGTCGAGGATTGATTAGCATAGTTTGATGAGCTAGTGTCAAAATCTGTCTTTCCACTGATCGCTCCTACTGTTGTGCTATTGTTAACTCACTGGGGGAGTTCTGACGGTTCAGTCGGAGATATTGGGGTCAAATAAATGAAACACTGAGAATTTTGGTTTGCCCGTCAAGTGTTTTCGCGTGGCTTGGTTGTTAAAGAAAAGTACTCAGCATAAGCAGGAGATCTGGCTTCGAATCCCGTGTCTGGTACAAATTTTCATTTGTCACATTCTAATAATCATGTCACATGATCAGCGTGACGAACTCATTTCTCCAATGTGATTAGTTCGGTGTTTGCAACGTCGTTTTACGCGGTATCGAGTTGACAATAAGAAGATGACCTTGTGTCTCATTCAAGAATATATTTTACCAAATGAATCAGCTGTGCGTGATAAACGTAGGATATTTGGAAATTAATCACGGATGTAGCGTTAGAACAAACCTAATATTTTGAGCACTTTTGAATCCGCAAAATAAATCATTTCCTGCGTCAATAAAATGCATTTTAGTTTCTGGCAAAGCGTGATATTCTTCAAATGGTTCAAATGGCTCTGTGCACTATGGGACTTTAACATCTATGGTCATCAGTCCCCTAGAACTTAGAACTACTTATACCTAACTAACCTAAAGACAACACACAACACCCAGCCATCACAAGGAAGAGAAAATCCCTGACCCCGCCGGAAATCGAACCCGGGACCCCGGGCGCGGGAAGCGAGAACGCTACCGCACTACCACGAGATGCGGGCGTCATATTCTTCATGTGTATTACAAGACCACATACTGGAAAAGCTATGTGGAAAGCGCCAGATATCGATTACACAGTAACTTCAGCTGCTCATTTTTCCAAACACTGATAACAATCTTTCATTTGACAATGAATGTAGTTAGAACAGGATGCTTATCCTTAACTGTGAATTTCAGAGTGGACACGTAGATGCAGTTGTATCATTCGTTTTTGTGTCCTTTTGCCCACTTTCATACAATCGTAGGTTAAGAGTACACTCTTGATATCCAATATCTGGATACTGTGCGGTAATTAATATTCCTGCGCTTTGCATATTTTCCTGCGCTTTGCATATTGTTGTTATTATCCATAACCAAATGTAAGGTGTTGCGTCATTAAAATGTTATGGAAGTCACTGACATTGATGTATCTACTCAGAGTTTGACACTTCGATTCGAATGAGCTGCGTACTGTAAATGAACGAATCTTCCAGTTTTCTTACTGTAATTTTACGCTACGTAAATAATTGCTTTAAGTTAGTGTGATAACTTTGAAAATCAATGTTTGTTCGAAGAGAGAAGTCGCACTTTCTTCCAATGCATTTACCGTTGTTTGTATTATTTGTGTAAGGAACTGACAACAACGTCGTTTGAGTCATTTTTCACCTAATGTCAGCTGTTCTAAGAATGACTGAACTTTTTCAGCAAGTGGGTTTAAAATACTAACGTTCATTTCAAGAAAGGATATGAATGAGCGGTGGCGAAGCGCCTAATGCCTTAAGAGAGTGCTGAAACATGACAGATACGTCATTAAAAATTTTATAAAAGTCCATCTGTATATATTTTGGTTGGTTGATTGATTGGTTGAGGGTCATAATTTCCTCAGCGAAGTCGTAAGTTCCTCCGTCAAGAAGTAGTTCAGTCCGAATTAATGACGTCCGTGAGAAATTTGATGGAGTAGTAGTAATAAAAGAGAGGCACTTAAACCAGTATCGATGTCCGAGGCGAGAAATAATTTAAGCAGAAATAAAAGCACATAGGTTAGATGAGAAGAGGGATGTCCCACGGCTCATCTGTGGCGAGAGAAGCGACGCCCGCATGCGACCCCCCCCCCCCCCCCCCCCCCACCCGCACGCACCCCGATTGAGGGTGAAGACATTTACAGAATAAATAATACTCTACAGCCAGGAGATTCGTGATAGTAAAAGTGGAAAGACAAAAAACGTAATCAGTTGGACAAACAATAATAAAACAAGGTGACGGAAGTAACCAGTTTAGTAGGTGGATAGGGCCAGGTAAGTGTCTTCCTGGGCTCTACATGTGACGGGTTTCATCGGTCACTCGACTGTCCCACATCCGACCCATGATAGTCAAAGCCTTAAAGAGCGGAACAGCACCCACTATTTATGGGAGAGCTACCCCTAAAACCGGATAAAAGCGTGCTGCATAGGAAAATGTGCTCATCGCATCTAATACAAAACAGAGTTAAAGAGGGATGATGAGGGCAGGGTTGACAGTCCTCCAGATCCAGCATGTGGTGGGAGACGCCTCAAGCACAACCAAGATGCTCCCACTAGGAAAGTAGTTTAAAACGTTATATCTGAGAATAAAAACAACTTTCACGGAAAATCAGACCACAGGCTCAACTGTCCTTGCGTCTACCGCCAATATTAGAGGGAAAGAATCTGGAAGATGATGCTTAGCATGAAAAGTCAGAAGGAGGGAATATTCCACCAGGATGTGAGTTATAGTCTGTAAGGCTAAGCAACCACAACCTGGGGCTGGCTCATAACATAAAATTCAACTATGGCTTAATCTGGTGTGACTGACGCAGCGACAATACAGGGCATTGGATTTCTTCTGGGAGGAACGGAAAGTGGAGCACCATGCAGTGGTAACCTTCTTGACAGTTTATTAGAGGGCTCAGTAGCTGATCAGATGTTATTCCATCTGTGACTGAGAAGAAGTATTATCTGCACCTGGGACCGTCAAAGAGAATGTTGGGCTTGAGATCGCTTCTCTAGCCAAACAATCGGTCAGTACATTACCTGGGATACCCATACGAAATGTGACCCAGAGAGAGACAACTGAGCAGGATGTACGACAATGGTAATAAATAGCAGATATCGCAGAAAGATAAGAGCGACACCGATGAATAGTCTGGAGACTGCTGATTCAATCACTACAAATTAAAACGTGGTCGAGGGAAATCCGTTTAATAAAACGTAGGGATCCTGTTAATGGCTATCAGCTCCAACATAAAAAAACATTACACGTACAAAAAACATTACAAATATTGTTCTTAGCCGGCGAGACTTGAGAAAATGAGGGGTGGGGCGGCGGGGGAGGTGGTGCAGGAAAACATGAGGAGCACATTCTAAGGGGATTAGGAAGAAATGCTGGAACAGCGCCTCGAGGCACATTCTAACTGGTAATTCCACCCGTGAGCAGTTGTAGAGTCTAAATGCCTCTTGTATGCAAAAAAAAAATTGATACGTTGTATGATTAGGAAATTGTCTGATGGTTATTGCATAAGTTAGCAACAATTGGTAACGTTGGAACTAAAGAGGCGACATCCTCACTTCAGCTAGGAGACTCTCTATGGGACTAGTCCAGAAGGAGCCAGTGGGCAGTCTTACTCCACGATGATGGACCAGGTCCACAAATTTCAAAGCTGAAGACCCCACTGAGCCAGAAACCTGTCATACTACAATCAGAACAAAACTAGGTCCCAGTAAATATGGAGGAGAGTAAAGTGATCTGCACCCAAGAGGTGTTGGCAAGGAAGGAGGGAACGTCAAGCTGTACCATGCAGTTAGGCTTTAGTTAATAAATGTGGGGCAGCCATGTCATCTTTTTATGAAAGAAGAGTCTCCAAAATCGGAATTGTGCAACAACGTCCGAGCGCTGGCTATCCAAGGAGGGTTAAGCGTAAGAATGCACCAACATACGATGACAGAATTGCATGACTCGCATTTTCGTGGTGGAGGCTCTTCGGATGGTGCCTTGGCTATTGGCGTTCAACCAAGGCGACAGAGCTCGAGGTATACCAAACGCAAATGTCGTCGACATACAGTGAGGGAGTGACTAGTGGTCCGACGTAGGTCACTAGCTCATAGATGACGATGATTAAGAGTTCAACACTCAGCACAGAACTCTGTGGGACGCAGTTCTCTTAGGCCCACGAGGAACTGAGTGATGTACCAACTCTATCTTGACACAAACGGTGGAACAAAAACTGACGAATGTAAATCGATAGAGAGCCTCGAAAGCCCAAGTGATGGAGGGTAAGTAAAATGTTTTGGTGACAAACAGTATCATATGTCTTATTTATGTCAAACAAAGAGTGCTATGAGGCGTTGGAGTTTATAAAAAGCCTGTCGGATTGCTGTTTCCAATCTAATCAGATGGTAGATTGTGGATGGTCCCTCCCAGCAACCATACTGACAGATGGAAAAATGCCCCATGATTTGAGAGTGCAGTATAATCGACAAGCTATCAACCTTTCATGTGGTTTTCGGAGCACATTCGTGAAGATAACTGCTCGGTAGCTGTCGATGGACGTGGGGTTCTTGCATGATATAATTACTAAGACGATGATACTATCTCATCATTGCAAAGGAAAGTGACCTTCTAGACAAATATGGTTGAAGATCCTGAATAGATGGAGTAACATTCAGATGTTGAATCATCTGATTCTGAATCGAATCAATTCCTGGGGCTAGATCGCATGCCAAAGGTTGTTGAGTATGAAGAGCTATCATAAAGTGGGTCACAAGACGCTCAGCAGTGCAAATAACACAATGACGGGAGGGACACTGGACAGTTGTTCATCTTTGCTGGCCCAGAGAAGTACGGCGCTTAGCCCAGACCTAGGATAAAGAGGTATACGTTACCAAGGTGGACACGTAGGGATCGCAGCATTCCTTCTTAGTGCATTTAATTAGACAGCGAGCCTTGCCATGAAGCTACTTAAAGGGAGGCGGGTGGTGTGTGAAGGATGTCACTTGAGACGTTGCAGGGTCATTCAGCGATTCTGAATAGCTGTTCCAGTGTCTTAGTAGACTATAAAATCAACGAACTTCGGTTCAGAGTCCAAAAGCGTATAGGGATCTGGCACCTCTTGGATAACTGCACTAGCCTTCCTTCAAGATTTCTTCTTGTCCTGTTCCACAATTTTTGGGTATCGAGAGTCTTTTGAGGGTATGTCCGCGGTGGGTGTAGGAAAGGAAGAAAAGTGAGCATCCCTGTGACATATAAGTCGTCTTTCTTTCAGATACTAGCTGGTGTCCGGTCTTAGATATGTGGATTTTTTTGGGGGGAAGGTCCCTGAGAGGGAGTCCTGGCACTTGGAGACTGTAGAAGAGGATGATGGTTTTCTGGGAGGGTGGAGAGTATTTCCTGAAGATCGAGCCGCACGAAACACGAGAGGGGAGAGACTGTCACTCCCCTCGTCAAGTTTATTTGAGCAACTGCCGGGTGTCGATGTCCGAGGAGTAAATACACCAGTTACTACCGACGGCCTGGTCTATATTATTGAGACTAGATACAAAATATTATATTTTTACCGAGCTTCAAAATATGAGAGACAATTGGGACCTTCAGTTCCTGGATTGTACGTTCTTTTAGTATGTTAGCACATTTCAGGGCTCAGCGAGGGGGGTCACTCTTGCAGTGGACACTGCACATGATGTTTTTTCGTGAAGAGGCCAGCCACAGTCTCCACAAATTGTGTCGTATGTTCACCAGGTATTTATATGCCCGAAACACGTGATTTCGCCCGTTCTGAAAGCAAATCCCCCTAAAAGCGCTGATGTCTGCATTTTTGTCTGGTAGGCCAACACGATATAGAAAGCATATTCATCGCTTGTACAACTTTTTTCTTAGTTTTTCATCATTCTGCAACATTAGGTGTTAGTGAAAAATTAATACGTGTACCCTGTTCATTTCTTATGGGATAAAATAGCAACAGGTATATCGCCAAGTTGTTTACAGGAGAGTAACGCCCAGGTCTAGGTAAGATTTACCGTCCTAATTACGATGGGACTTCGTAATTAGCTATGGGAAGTGAGCCCGCCAACTAAGTTTTCAGTATTCTTCAGAAAAAATATTGGTTTAGTAGAGAGGAGGGCTCTTCCATGTTTTTGGCTGCAAGCCAGGAACTGATGGGAATAACTGTCTGCAAGTCGGTTGGTTTTATTTCCTCCCGAGGAGAGAAAGTTCCTGGGGTCGCATCATTGCAGATAGCAAACCATGGTTTATTATTTTCAGTCCTTACCTGTCCGTTGATGCAGCAACAGGTTGCGTAATTTCATAGATTTTTCACAATACCGTCAATATGATATTGCGTTTAAGGGGAATTTATTGTATTTATTTGCAACAGGCAGTTAAACACCGGATACAATGGTAAAAACAATCACAGGAAGACATGAATACATGGACGTTGCCCACGATAAAAATTTAGATTTCACTGCACTCCAAAAGAGGATGTTTGAGTACTCTTCTGGGCTTTAAAAATAATCAGACTTGTAGATTTTCGTACTTGCAACTGCTTTGATTGCCTGATCATCGTTTCCCCGTATGTGCAGAGTGGAGCGTCTGACATTTTTATACGATCAGTTTCAACATTAAATTAAAATACGAAACAATGACAACAAGAAGTAGAACTTCAGAGATTAAAAAGTAAATCAAGCTCAGTCACTGAGATAATAATCTAGCGTCAAGTTCTGAAAAACGTGAACTCAGTTTTGAATACAAGAGAAAGCTATAATTTACACAAACGATGAACGCGGTAACTGGAAATGATAGAGTCAGCACACTAAACAAGCAATGTAAGAATATAGGAAATAATAAAATGAATTTGAAATAAAAATGAAATGAAAGGCGGGCTTAAAAACTGCGAAGCAAATCGAGTCTAGAGTTATCAAACGGCCACATTTCGCACTGATGAAATGAAAGACTCGATTAATTTCTTTATGTCTGAAGACAGCAATCAGCTCCTTGACACAGTCTAAATGGCTGTATTTACGCTTTTTGTACCATTCATGAGAGTCTTTAAAGGGGTTTTCCTTGGTATAGAACGTAAATATAGAAAATTTTGTTTGCGGTAACAGATTTCGTAGGAAA
The DNA here is from genome assembly GCF_023897955.1 of Schistocerca gregaria. Classification (NCBI taxonomy): domain Eukaryota; kingdom Metazoa; phylum Arthropoda; class Insecta; order Orthoptera; family Acrididae; genus Schistocerca; species Schistocerca gregaria. Next base: position 556,260,855 of record NC_064931.1, read on the forward strand.
TCCTAATCTTTGCTAATTAGAATTAAATATTTTCTCATGTTTTACATTTGCATTTCCTAACAGTATTGATAAATCGGAAAAGGAAATTAAATTGCACTGAAACTAACGTGATTTCGAAAAGGAAAGAGTCTTTAAGAAAATATCACTGGATATTATTTTCCGTCCAGAGGGAGATTGTCGATACAGAACTCCGTTTTTCGAACTCACACTTTACCGAGATGACAGGCGATTGCAAGGCAGATTTTCAAATCTCGCCTGTTAGATTGGCAATATATAAAAGAAAGAGAAAGGTGGCCCGTTTCGTGATATGACGAAAGGTGTCAGGAATACGAGAAGGGAGTTGGGACAGCAATATTAAAATGAAAAAGTTTTTGATTGTGGCGAAATCTTTCAATGAAATTCAAAAACAACAACCCTCTTCTTCGATTTCCGAATCATTTTTCCCATATTACATAGAAAATAATGACCATCGAGATAACGTAAATCATAACTCCCAGGGGAAGATTGAGATGTTCATTCCCAAAGCCCCTAAAGCAGGCTCAGATGGATTGATTATGCCATGAAATGCTATTTCATAGCTTTGACGACAAGTCTGGTGCACAGGAAACGTTCGTTCAAACTCAGTAAAAGGAGTATCAAATGTAGACAGTCCACAACAGGTCAGAATCGGCCATCAACTGAACGACGAATTTCAACTATGCTTGTATAAAAATTGCAGTTGCCAGACAAAATGCATACAGACATCTTCGAAAAATATATCTGTACGTCAGACATCCGGTAGTGTGTTCTCAGCTCATGGCAAAACACAACTTGGCGCACAATTACAGGTACACGCGGCAGAGGCCAGTTTGGTGCCAGAGTGGGGAGAAATGTTGAAAGAGCACAGTGATATTCAATCCCAACTGGCGATTGGAAGGGTAGTGTTAATGGTTCAAATGACTCTGAGCACTACGGGACTTAACATCTGAGGTCACCAGTCCCCTAGAACTTAGAACTACTTAAACCTCACTAACCTAAGGACGAAACTTCCTGGCAGATTAAAACTGTGTGCCCGGCCGAGACTCGAACTCGGGACCTGTGCCTTTCGCGGGCAAGTGCTCTACCATCTGAGCTACCGAAACACGGTCCTCACAGGCTGTGGATAAGCCATGTCCCCGCAATATTCTTTCTTTCAGGAGTGTTAGTTCTGCAAGGTTCGCAGGAGAGCTTCTGTAAAGTTTGGATGGTAGGAGACGAGATACTGGCAAAAGTAAAGCTGTGAGGACCGGGAGTGAGTCGTGCTTCGGTAGCTCAGATGGTAGAGCACTTGCACGCGAAAGGCAAAGGTCCCCAGTTCGAGTCTCGGTCGGGCACACAGTTTTAATCTGCCAGGAAGTTTCATATCAGCGCACACTCCGCTGCAGAGTGAAAATCTCATTCTGGTAACCTAAGGACATCACACACATTCATGCCCGAGGCAGGATTCGAACCTGCGAAAGCAGCAGTCGCGCGGTTCAGGACTGAAGCGCCTAGAACCGCTCGGCCACAGCGGCCAGCTTAGTGTTAATGTTCAGAGGTATATACACATGGCACTACAAACACATGTGAAACTTCGGAAGTGCAGTTGAGTCAGGCTTATTCTTCATGAACGATAAATTACATGAGCTTCGATTTCGTTCAAGAGATAAATTTTTCCTTGTTGAAGATACAGATCCTATAGAGCATGTTTGGGGTGCATTGGGGAGAGGAAGAAGGAAGATCACATGCTTTTAATGTCCTGCTGACGATGTCATTAGTAACCGACAACGAGCTCAGGTTGACGGAAGGAAACCGGTCATGTTCATTGCATGCGAACCAACCCGGCAGTCGCATTAAGCGAGTTATGGATACTACATACGGGGCATCGAAATACTGCCATTTACTTCTGACAATAGTTTCTCCAGGAATAGGCTTGACTGCCAGTAAACATTCCGATCTTCTGGCATATACTGTACAGTATACGGGTACCTATTAGTGGATGTTAATATGGAGTGTGTAGACCCTTAACCTTTATGATGGCTCGAATTCTGCTGGAGGTACTGTCAATGCGGTATCTGAAGCAGACCATTCTTCGTCAGGTGCCGAAACCAGAAAGGCCGTGACGTTGGACGTTGGGGTCTGAGGCCTTGTCCACTTTCTAGCTCATCCCAAATGTGTTACATATGGTTCAGACCGGGACTGTGGGAAGGCCAATCCATTTGAGTGATGTTGTTGTCCACAAAACATTGCCTCAGATATGCTGCTTTATGACAGACGGCACTGTCATGTTTATACAATCAATCACTGTCACAAAACTGATCCACTAATGTATGCAGTACTCAGTGCCGTAAAATTTTAAATGCCTCGGAGCACTATGGGACTTAACTTCTGAGGTCATCAGTCCCCTAGAACTTGGAACTACTTAAACCTAACTAACCTAAGGACATTACACACATCCATGCCCGAGGCAGGATTCAAATCTGCGACCGTAGCGGTCTTGCGTTTCCAGACTGTAGCGCCTCGAACCGCTCGATCACCCCGGCCGGCGCCGTAAAATTTGTTCGTATTCTTCTGCAGTTAGCGTTATCTTAAGGAGAAAAGGAAACCATATCGTAACTACGAGAAACACCCCCATACCATAACACCATTCCGTCTGTACTTCACTGCTGCCACTACATATGATGGAAGGTAACAGTCGCTCTTTACGCCACTTCAAGCGTCGCTTAGCATTGACTACAGGAGTCTGTGGCTTAATAGGAACTTCTCAGCCATTGTATCTTGATCTTTTTAACTCCCTACGTACAGGCACTGTGCTAGATGAACTGCTAGTAGCACTTCGGATCTTACGAGTCGTGTCGTCCTGTAATTTACTGCGATTTTTTACAACCACATTCCGCGTTGCTCGACGATCCCTGACCGTCAGCAGATGAGGTCTGTGTGATAGTGGCTGAGCTGCGGTTGTTCCTTCACGTTTCCACTTCACAATCACACGACCAACAACCGACTTGTGTAAGTGTAGAAGAATTCAAATTCCCCTGGTGGATTTGTTACTCAGGTAACATCCAAAGACGAGTCCACGTACGAAGTCACTGAGCTCTCCTGATTAACCCATCCTGATTTTACTGCTTCTCTACCGACAGCACAATACTCCCTGCCTCATTTTATACTCGCCAGTGTGCCTCACGTGACATTTAGCGGTCAATTCCGCATTACGTAGGGGTGTCCGGAGATACTTTTGACCAGTAATGTAGTTAACTATATACTGTATTTGCGGTGAATAAGATTTTCCATTTTGCTACTTAAAACGTGTATCTTCAGTTTAAAATGTTTTCTAATTCCAGTTTCTGATCAGTGTTAAATACCTGTTGATTAAAGTGATGTCAGGCACTAGTGTTTGTGTTGAGGAAAGAATGAACGCTGTAGCACCAGCTTTTGGCATTATGTAATAACTCCATTACAACAACGTATAAACTATACAGAATTGTACAGTAGGAATAAACAGAACGAAGTTGTGCTGTTTTTAACAGTTTGGCCTGGTAATCGGGACGATGAAGGCTCTGATCCCCATCCGGTCATACTTATTTCGGTTTTCCGTGATTTCCATGAAATTCTTGATACAAATTCCCGAATGGTTCCTACTGTAAGGCCACAGACAACTACCTGACCCATCTTTGTTAAACTATGCCTTTTAGTAAGTAAATTTCTGTGTATATAAATTAGGTTTCTTTGTTCTTTATCCATAATGCCACGAAATTCAAATATTCTTGTAAAAGTTACCCGCGGATGAATGAAACTCCAACTAATGCTCTTTGATGACATGATTCAGTGTGCTCTGCATCTAAGTATTCACTGCCTTTTCTAAACTAAATATTAGGGATATAAAACATTGAAAAGTCTTAATTTTCCACTAAAATCAGAACATTACACACATACGCATATAAACTGAAGATAATAAAGTGTACTCTGTCACGTACTTAAAACGTTTCATAGAATAACACCTTCGGTCACTCCAGAAAACCTGAAATACTTCGGGAGAAACATGTGGCTGGCTGATCATAAATCAAAAAATAGATGTGGCAGCCAATTTCCAAGACACTAAAAATCCCAACCTAAAAGCTTAGGATGGACTCCAGACACCAGGCAGAACTGCAACATACTTGCTGCACTCACTTCACCGTCAGCTAAAATAAGGCGCACGTCCCCAGTAAAATATACAGCTATCCTCTAGTCAGAACACCAAATGTCCTCCGTTAAAAATTTGACGTACTAAAATGAGCGTGCCTTGGACACAATAAACAAGTGGTTGCTAGAAGCTCAGGGTCTATGTCCTACACGTAGACATTTATTTGTTTGTAATAAATAACCAAATATAGTTAGACGAGTGAAGAATCCCTTTGCTGGATCATTGCTTTCTACTAATAGTTTCTTGTCCCTTAACATCACACACCTTTTTTCTTGTTTTCACTGATGCACTATTTTTTCGCTGGAAAATAAAAGTTTTGTGTCCCGTCAAGAACAATGGCCTTTAAGTCATAACAAAAAGGAGGGTAATGGTAGAACGGGGAATGTATCTGGCTGGATTCATTCATAAGGCTCAACTGTTTAAATAAATCACGAGAAATATAAATCCGGATGGCCGTCTTACCCACACACGAGATGAGGAACAGTACTTCGAGAGCTGCTTCGACGTGTACGGTCCTTCTCATTAATAAGAAAGACAATTAAAGTACTTTCTTCCCTGATTTTTGGCCTGTTAGTAATATGCAGTTGAAACGATCCAGTTGTTCAACATTCATGATTATGTGGCCCAGTATGACTTTTGTCGTGATGCAGTTGTTAACTTTCTTATGACACTAGCTGAGAAACCAACCGTTGACCGGGTATTTATTTTTAACTGTGACGAAACTTAGGTGGAATTTATTTTTGACTTATGAAGATTCTTAGTATACAACGTTTGAAGTAGTATGATTTGTGTCATGAACGAGGAGCTTGTTTGTTTCACTAACACTGGAGAGCTGGTAGTGAGAAAAGCAACTGACACTAAAGCCCATGCTCGCGACACTCAGCGTTTGGCCACGTGCTTTTCTTGTGGTCATGGCATAACTTTAGTTCATCGGGAACTGTAAACATTTTAAACGAGATGGTAAATTGTTAGGAATAAATGGGATTCGGGTAGTGAAAACGCGATGGCTTGTGCCTTTTCCTGTGAAAATTTTCGCTTATATGATGTTACGTTGGAGAGAAGTGAGGCGGAGAAGTAACTCTAAGCCTCTGTGAGTGAACGGTTCTGAGGAACGAGATATTTCATGGCACCCTCGATAGACTTACGTCACACCTAGCTTTTGGGAGGAGTTTCCAAAAGTGAGTTAAGGCGTGATGTTCTGGAGCCGCAGCAAGTACCGCCTCACAATCTTCCTTGTGTTCTTGAGACCGCATAGTCCTCAGTCTCTTAGCCGTTCCTGTGTATTCAGAAAAACTCGACTGTTTTCTAGGAATTTTTCTTCGTAAGCAAAACTAAATAAAAATGTAATGAGTAGATACCCAGGTCACAAAGCAAATTTAATAAATTCGTATTTCCTAGCAAAGAATGTAAACAAATCTATCGAAAGAAGCAAAGAAATGTTAAGTTTCTGATAGACAAATCGAAAGCTTTAATCCATACATACTCGCCCAGTAAATTTCAAGTTAGTTTATGTTCGTAAATATTAAATTGCGGCTCTTAATTCTGTCATTGAGGCAAACTTCCGAAAATACTTCTGTCACTGAAGTAAAAGAAACAAAATTAACAGCGCCATCTATTCGTTATTTTGTGTACTCCGAAACTAACGGTGCCGTCTATTGGCTCTTTGGTATACTACGCCGTGATGATTAAAGTCCGAAGTACTAAGATTAGCAGAAGATTTTAGATAAAACTAGAAATCACGATATCTATTTTTCTCCGTGATCCGGTTTTGACGTCTTTACGTTGTCTCAAGGTTCTCCCAACCTACCTGTGAAAATCCCATGAAAACTCGTCTAGTTGGTTTGGAGATTAGCGTGTGCAAACAGGCAAACAGAGGAAGAGCTACAGTCTCCTCCAGTCCTCTTAGAAATTACTCTGCTGCAACAGGAAACAAAATTCTCGATGCTGACGGTAGTGTATCAAGTGAGTTGCTCCGCCATGGCCTGTGCCTTGTGTCCCTGCCTGGTTTGTTAGGAGACGCTCAACACTATGTGATCAATAGTATCCGACATAATTTTTCATATTAGGTGCATTGTGCTGCCACCTGCTGCCACGTACTCAATAACAGCGACCCCAGTAGTTATTAGACATCGCGAGAGAGCAGAATGGGACGCTCCGCGGCACTCACGGGCTTCGCACGTGGTCTGGTGATTGGGTGTCACTTGTGCCACACGCCTGTAGGCGAGATTTCCACACTCCTAAACATCCCTAGGTCCACTGTTTCCGATGTGATAGTGAAGTGGAAACGTAAAGGGACACGTACAGCACAAAAGCGTACAGGCCGACCTCGTCTGTTGACTGACAGAGACCGCCGACATTTGAAGACGGTCGTAATGTTTAATAGGCAGACATCTATCCAGACCATCACACAGGAATTCCAAACTGCATCAGGATCCACTGCAAGTACTATCACAGTTAGGCGGGAGGTGAGAATACTTGGATTTCATGGTCGAAAGGCTGCTCATAAGTCACACTTCACGCCGGTAAATGTCAAACGACGCCTCGCTTGTTGTAAGGAGTGGATAAACGTTGTGTGGACTCACGAATCACACCACACAACGTGGCGATCCGATGGTGAATGTCATCTGCCAGCGAGTGTAGTGCCAACAGTAAAATTCGGAGGCGGTGGTGTAGTAGTGTGGTCGTGTTTCTTATGGAGGGGATTGCTCCCCTTGTTGCTTTGCGTGACACTAACACAGCACAGCCCTGCATTGATGTTTTAAGCACCTTCTTCCTTCCCACTGTTGAAATGCAATTCGGGGATAGCGATTGCATCTTTCAACATGATCGAGCACCTGTTCATAATGCAGGGTCTGTGGTGGCGTGGTTACACGGCAATAACATCCCTGTAATGGACTGAGCTACACAGAGTTCTGACCTGAATTCTGCAGAACCCCTTTGGGATGTTTTGGAACGCCGACTTCGTGCCAGTCCTCACCGATCGACATGGATACCTCTCCTCAGTGCAGCACTCCGTGAAGAATGGGCTGCCATTCCCCAAGAAACCTTCCAGCACATGATTGAACGTGGGTGTGAGATTGGAAGCTGTCATCAAACCTAAGGGGGCCAACACCATATTGAATTCCAGCACAGTCTATGGAGGGCGCCAGGAACTTGTAAGTCATTTTCAGCCAGGTGTCCGGATACTTTTGATCACATAGTGTACTTCATGAGGTAATTAAAAGCACTCAACAAAATCCTAAGGATGCTCTTACATACGAGCAGTGGGGAACAGGCAGATTTTTAGATTCATGAGTCCGGTATATGTTAAGTGAAATTAATTCATGTACAATTGTTTCAGTCTGTTAAATAACGTTCCATAAATAAGCTGCCCTTACAGCAAATGTGGTGGGAAAGGAAGCGAGGTAGCCAGAATGTCTCATAATGCCATGATTTTCAGTCATAAGGGAACACGATGTTATATACGACGGCATAATGGTCAATTTGTAACATTTTGCAGTGCGGGGGATGTAAGGTCCAGAGCTGAAGACATGTGGCCGAAACAGTCTCAAAATTTTTTTATTCATGTGTGGTGGCAGAGACAGCAGTGTTCAAATCCTTCCTGTACATCCAGACTCAGATTTTCTGTGCATTCTCTACATCGGGAAGGGCTCCATTGAAAAGGTCACTGCTGATTACCTTTTCCATCAGTTCCCCATTCCGTGACTTGGGGTACGTTTCTAATGACTTCATCGGCGATGGGACGTTGAACCGTAATCTTCCTAATGGATCAGAAAACAAAGTCTAAATCTGTATTGTTATAGCAGTCGCGGCTGCTCTAGATGTTACCCACTTACAGCTGACACTCTTCAGCCTGTCGACCCACTAGTGCCAAATCCTCTCAATAAGGTCGCCTTCTGATATGATACCATGATTTCGCAATTCTGTGAATGTCACTAAAATGTTAGCGTATAAACTTTGTCCCAGACGAAACCAGGCAACAAAATGTCACTGAGTACCATCGAGCAAGGGGGGTACGTGGAGAGGTTTGCACTCGACTAGCGATCAATGTATCGACCTGCTAGGTGCCAATTTGGTTACTACCTCATTGTCGTACATCAGTGTGGTAGGGTACCATGCTGTTAGGAAATAAACGACAATTTGTCCATCGTTGTCGTCCGCTGTGAAGCTACCCAATATTGGAACAGCTGCAAGTTAAAGTAGCAGGTGGCAGTTCCCTTGCTAAAGAAAAAACCAGACGAGTGAGAATATGATTCGCAATCTGAGGGTTCTTCACAAGCGTAAGTATGTAGGTAGTTTATCTGTATGTTCTGATGAGTGAGTTTGCAAGTATCAAATTATATGTCATAAGTATCCTTATCTTTTGTTTGCACTGGCTTAGAAGCTCCAGTTTTTTTTTACACCGCCACTAACATTTCCTGAGAAAAAGGAGTCTTAACAGACGGACACACGGACGGACGAGAAAGTGTCCTACAAGGCTTTCGTTTTTGCTGACTGAAGTACGAAACCTTACAGATGAGTCAGACACACCTTAAAAACAGGCCAAAACGCACCCACTTTCTTTCTGTCTGGTTCGATGTCAATGAAAGTTGTTCTTAGCACCTTCATACTGGCGTCGCTCCAGGAGCACGACGTGGAATTGCTTGAAACACACTGTCTCTTCGAGTGTGTTAAAGCACAGAGCTGTTACGAAATATTAGTTGTGTTAACTGTAATACGGAAGAAGTACCGATTCACTGAATAAAAGCAGACTGGAGAAGGAGGATGGCATTTTTGTTCCACAGCCACGTATCTCCACAGCAGTACATCAATGAAGGCCAACAGGGCGCAGCGTTCCAATCCATACCTGGCTCGAAAACACAGATCAGTGAAGGAGGAAGGCAAAGTCAGCGACATATAAAACTACAAGCCTGCGTTGTCACAGAAATAATCGCAGTTTTAACGGAAATTAGTTTTTACTTAGACTATGTAGGATGTTACACTTCGTTATTATACCTGTTATTGCGACAGAGGTAATATTCCTCACTCTTCTCTTCATTGATATCTTTTCTGATTTATTTTTTCGGCTGTCAGACTCAAATTTTGGAGCTTTAAATAGATATCAAGCTTGGTTAGGAAAATAACCTGATGAAGTGCCTAATACGAGTACTTGTCTCTTACACGATGCAGCTTTTGAAGTAACTTAACTGAAGAATGAAAACGGCACTTTGAAATAACAATAGTACAAATCACACGCCCCTTATAATGCTTACGTTCATCCAACCTCGTTTAACACTCATGTTTGTTTTACATTCAAGCTGAAGTAACCATCGCTTCGTTCCGTGCCCACCTTAATTAAAAACGTAATCGTTAATCACAGAAGTCTTTTCATTTACAGCTTATTCTCAATATGTTCCTCACGACAGTTACTAATTCTCAAACACGACATTGTATCAATCATAAATATATTAATTAATTCCTCGCGCCTTTCCGCGGAATAACTAAATTACTTCTACAAACCGACATAACACTTTCAACTGTTAATTCCACTCCACAAAATTGTGCGACGGCTCCGTACGAAAGGTTCTCATTGTACAGCAAGACAGTGCTTTCACGGAGAAAAGGCGCGCAAGGCTCCGTAAGTTCCAGAAGCCAACAATCAGGAAGGAGTACACTATCGATACATTATGACATAAAAGAACAGCAGCGTTCGTTGCAATATACCAGAATAAGTAACAGGAGTTCAAGGCGCTCGTGTTGTCCGCTGTCTACCGTTGAAACATAAATAGGCGCTCTGCTGCTGTTCACGGTGGACGTTGCGTGACTGCCTTCTATATAGCGCTGGTGATTATTTCTGAGAAGCTCGGCCTTCATACTGTAAAGACATCAAAGTGTACCAGACAGTTACATTACAAATCGATCTTCTACCGGTGTGCATAATTCTGGGTGTGTGTGGGAGTCAGAGAATACTTCATTTTTATATTTAAACAGGCATTTGACTTAATACTCGGTACAGAGAGTTTACTAGTTTTGGGGTCAATTAGCTTTGTCTTACTTGTTAGACATTATTCAATTTCTAGAGGAAGTGAGGTGTTGGGCTAGCGCACTGGGCCCGCATTCGGGAGGACGACAGTCAAAATACGCGTCCGACCATCCGGATTAAGGTTTTCTATGATTTCCCTAAATCGAAAAAGTCAAATACTGGGATGGTTCCTTTGAAATGGCACGGCTGAATTCCTTCCCCATCCTTCCGTAATCTCAGCATGTGTTCCGTCTCTAATGACCTCAGCTTTGCAACCTCATTATGGACACGTGGAAGTTCTGTCCGAGGAAAGCAATGTAAACATCCCGGACAGTTTTAACGTTAGAGGCATTTTCCTTAAAACGGGAATTATCTTGCAGATCGATCCGTTAAATCTACACATGCACAGGGGACATTTCAACTGAAACGGCGAAGTGTGTCGAAAACAAATGAAAATTGGCAGTGTCTTCAAAATGTTTAGGAAACTATCCTTGTAATTCCATCAAGGCTACAATGAATTCTTCAAACTTCGCATTTTCCTCAACGATATGAGCTTAGCGAACTGGAGTGTGTTTATCACAATTTGTCCCTTCTACAACATGATTTTCTTTTTAAATAGATCCCCGTCAAATCAGAAAGAAGCTGTTTCTCACCTTGAAATGTCTTATTGTGCGCGCGATCAGTAAGTCCACTTAAAATGTAAGGTCTGCAATCCATTCCAGATGACCTAATGTTCGGTGCCGTGCTTCTTTTCGTTCGCATATTTAACAATAGTGAGTTTTAAATCGAAAGATCGTTCCAGACATGCCCCTTGACTTAACTGACGTACTTTGCAGTAATATTTAAAATCCACATTCTCTTCGACCATTTCCATCGAAAACTGTTGCAGCTGACAGTGGAATTATGAGTGAGACTTCAGAAATTTTACTATTCGTACCCACTAGTTGCCGCACTTGATTCATGCCAGCAAATTCAACATGAAGTGCTTCTTCATGTACAGAACAATGAATCTCGTCTGTAGATCGTTATAATTTATGCTCTCTCATTGTCAGCCGAATATTTAAATTGTTTTTTCGGCATGGTGTTGTAATGTCGTGCCATAGCAAATTTGCAGTACCTGTCGTTCATGCGACTGCATGACCTATATTAATAATTCTTATCTCTCCGTTCTGTCATTTCCATTCATTTTAAAGGCTTGTGACGACAGTTCCCTACACTGCCTCATTTTGTGCAAACTGCCATTGAACTTGTGAACGTCCTTTATACCACGAACAAATAGCGAAGCGTATACAGCGCTGACAGCACGATTCTGCCGAACTGAAGAGAGCTGTGCAGACCGATAAATTCCACTCCGCAATATTCAGTGAAATGTTGCGCTCTTTCGGGTACTTCCGAGAAGGAGCGAGCAAAACTGATACAGCCCGGGCTTTGGATCACAACGCGACCCGCACATCCTGTACAAGTGATGTTCGGCACACCGTGGCCGGCCCACATCTACAGTGTGTAATTCGATGGGTGCCACAAGGCGCCGATGGACACAGCAGACACCTGATGCCGAGTGTCCGCGGGCGGCCACACGCTGCACTCTGTTTAGTATATTACATCTTTGAATTATGTGCAAAATTGCAAAAAAAATGTTCAAAACGTTGAACGAGATATTGCATCTGATTTCTTGTACACCGGCGTCACCTCAATCAAGAAATTCAAATCAATGCACAGTACTGCAATATACTGTGTACTATACACAGTGGAGCATATGGCCGACATCGGTCACTCGGCGTCGCACGTGAACTTCTGCTGCGTGCGCCGATGGCCTCATGGCAGTCAACACCTTAAAACACAAGCCGAGACGGGTCTCCAACCCACCATCTCCGCTTTACCACATAGCGCTATTGCTCAGTGTCGCCTAATGTTAGTACCAGATAACTTAGATTAAGATAAATGTCGATAAATGCTCCAGTGAAATGTGAGTATATAGGACTGCACAACTGGCGTACGTTTAAGTGATCGACGATTCACCTCAAGTGATATGTATATCATGTCTGCTATGCGAAAACGGGTAACATTAAACGTTGTTACGATCACAAAATACGTGATCACGGAATTTTTGAGTAACGTTTTCCTGATAATGTCTCGAATCGGAGTTCAGTTTGAAATTTCTGCGACAGTTTTGCATGAGTAAACAGATACGAAGTTATTTGGACAAATTTTTTGAATTTATCCATCTGTTATTGTTAAATCACGTTTGCGTGGTGCAGGCTGGTGAACAAGTCTCAAGATTTGTACGGACTAGAGAACTGCGTGCCATCTCATCGTTGGATGAATCACACTTCTTTAGGGAATCTGCAACGAACCTTAGTCTGGAATCCAACTTATAGGTAAGCAGACTGGTATTTTCCCACGATTAAATTGCTACGGACAGATTCACCCATATATCTGATAACTGTGACTCAATTCCGTCGTCGACAAACACATTGCAATCAAAGAAGATTGGGTCTTTTCGCCGGACAGTCTTCGTTACACACTATTGTTTGGAAGAAGAAAAACAGTAAGACCGAGAGATGTGATAATTTAAATTTATTACACTGGTTAGGGACATGACACTGCATAAATAATTAGCATTACAGACTTGTACACGCACTCTGACTGAAAATTCAGTACAAAGTAGCGCCACTACGTGCTGCAATCTGAGCTGCTAGACATCGTGGCACGGAATCATAGAACCTGACTACGTTGCTGGGAAATATTCCGCCATATGGTATGTAGGCATCAAGGACCTGAACGAACAAGTTTCCAGTAATCAGACATGATCGATGGGCGACATGTCATGCGAACAGACAGGCCAGGGAAACAGTGTTACACGTTCTTGTTCGAAGAAGGCTTGCACATTTCTCCCCACATGTAGCCTGGCATTTTGCTGCTGACATGTCGAATGGCCTGCAGGTGGGCAGTGTCTCGGGCTGTAAAAGCTCCCTGATTTAGCAGTAGCTGTTCAGATTGCCCTCAAACGCAGGAGGCGAGATCACGTGTTACAGACAACGGCGCCCCAAACCATCACACATCCGCAGCACATGGTCTAGTGGCTGGCATTGTTGCCTCTAGATCGCAGGGTCCCGGGTCCGATTCCCGGCCGGATTGTGGTTTTTGTCTGCCTGGAGACTGGGTGATTGTGTTGTCCTCATCATTTCATCATCATCATCATCATCACCACCACCACCATCATCATTCGTAACAGTGGCTAGATTGGATTGCGTAAAAAAAATGGACTGTGTAAAAATTTGGAATTCGTACGAGCGCTGATGACCACGCAGTTGAGCGCCCCACAAACCAAAAATCATCAAAGCATCACACTTGACGTTCGTCCGCTGTGCCGCTCAGCAATACAGTCTGCCCGACTGCGTTCATCACGGCAGCGTCGAACGCGTATGCAGCCATCACTGTAGGACAAGTTGAAGCGGGACTCGCCCGAAAACACTACATTTTGGCACTCAGCAAGTCAGAGTCGGCGTTCACGTGTTCATTGCCGTCTGTGACGTTGGTGGATTCTGGTCAATGGAAGCCGACGTTATGGTATACGTGCCACCAGTCCAGCCCACAAAAGACGGTGTCGAACCAGTGACGTAGACATGTCCTCGTCCATTTCAGTGCTCCGACGTCCCATAACACCGTGGACGAAGCTTTTCTGTCCGTTAGGGCCAAGCGGACAAGTTAGCGGTCATTTCGCGATGTGGTCACATTGTGTCGTCCAGTGCAATGTCGACTCTGTGTACGGCCATCTTCTCTCCACTGATTTCACCTACGTCTCACTGTTGAAGCAGCGTGTCAAACAGCGAGGTCATCGGTCTCATCGGATTATGGAAGGATGGGGAAGGAAGTCGGCCCTGCCCTTTCAAAGCAACCGTCGCGGCATTTGCCTGAAGCGATTTAGCGAAATCACAGGAAACCTAAATCAGGATGGCCGGATGCGGGTTTGAACTGTCGTACAGTGTGCTAACCACTGCGCCACCTCGCTCGGTCGCAGTCACGGAACGACACACTCGCCTCCCGGAGACCCACCATTCTGCCCCTTTCGCCGATATTCCGCCCTGTGATGTCGTCTATGCATAATGACACTTAGTTGCACGTTTCCATTTCGTATGAAGACTCCGCATCGACTGAGCGTTACGTAACACTGGCCTGTCTGGTAACACAAAAGAGGGCGCTATGGGGCCTTCGTGCACGCCACCTATCTGTCATTTAAATCACTTATTATGGTTCCGCTATTCTACTTGTCTTCTTATCGTGGCGTATTGCAGACCACTGCAGCTGAGTGTTTCAAAAATTAAAATTGCTCTAAGCACCATGGGACTTAATATCGGAGGTCATCAGTCCCTACTTAGAACTACTTAAACCTAACTAACCTAAGAACATCACACACATCGATGCCCGAAGCAGGATTCGAATCTGCGATAGCAGCAGCAGCGCGGTTCCGGACTGAAGCGCCTAGAACCGCTTGGCCACAGCGGCCGGCCTATGTTTACACTTTTTACAAAAAGTAGTGTATAATAGTATACTGGTCCATTAAACATTGCATCACAAACAATAAATCCGTGTACCTGATCATTACTACTTTAAATAAAATGTTAAGATACACACACTCCTGCTGTTTAGTCAGCCCAGTATGTGGCAGAAAGATACGTATGCATGGCGCAATAGTAAATTAACGTTTAATGTATAACATCGTTATCCTAACGAGTTCCACTAATTCGTTACAGACGATTCTCTCGAGTGTGCACTCGTATCGCAATCCTGACAGACTAAAAGTATTGCAGTTCCATTCACGGTAGAGGAGCTGCGCGGCAGCCTGGTTCGGCGGCGGGTCGTCTATCTTAATTGATGACGAACTTGTACTTAGTATTTTATTAGTGCAAAGTAGACTCCAATTAAGTTTCGGTGCCATGCACCTATGTAAGCACTGAGAATAGCATGCATTGCAGCTGACCAATAAGATCATGGTTAATGCTAGAGGCCAGCTGTTGTGGTCGAACGGTTCTAGGCGCTTCAGTTCGGAACCGTGATGCTGCTACGGTCTCAGGTTCGAACCCAGCCACGGGCATGGATGAGTGTGCTGTCCTTAGGTTAGTTAGGTTTAAGTAATTCTAAGTCTAGGGGACCTCAGATCTTAAGTCCCACAGTGCTCCAGGCCATTTGAACCATTTTTTTTTTATCTTTTTCGATGTCCTCCGTCGATCCTATCTGATGTGGATCCCACACCGCACAGCAATACTCCAGAAGAGAAAGGACAAGAAAAGTGTAAATGCGCGAAAAAGTTTTCTCTTATATTGGAAGGAAGGAAGGAGAGAAGGAAGATTAGGATTTGAAGTCTTGTCGACACCGTGATCGTAACAGACCGAGCATATGCTCAGACTGTTACGATGGCGAAGAAAAATCTAAATAACGATGTTCAAATGGTTCAAATGGCTTTAAGCACTGTGGGACTTAACATCTGAGGTCATCAGTCCCCTAGACTTAAAACTACCTAACCTAAGGACATCACACTCATCCATGCCCGAGGCAGGATTCGAACCTGCGACCGTAGCAGCAGCGCTGTTCCGAACTGAAGCACATAGAACCGCTCGGTCACAACGGCCGGTGTGATATTAGTGTTTTGATTAACATATAATATGTAATCAAAAGTATCCGGACACCTGGCTGAAAATGGCTTACAAGTTCATAGTGCCCTCCAACGGTAATACTGGAATTCAACATGGCGTTGGCCCCCTTAGGCTCGATAATAGCTTCCACTCTCGCAGGCATACGTTCAATCATGTGATGGAAGGTTTCTTGGAGAATGACAGCCTATTCTTCACGGAGTGCTGCGCTGAGGAAAGGTATCCATGTTCGTCGGTGAGGTCTGGTACGAAGTCGGCGTTCCAAAACATCCCAAAGGTGTTCTGCAGGATTCAGGTCAGAACTCTGTGTAGGTCAGTCCATTACAGGGATGTTATTGCCGTGTAACCACGCCACCACAGACCCTGCATTATGAACAGGTGCTCGATCATGTTGAAAGATGCAATCGCCATCCCCGAATTGCATTTCAACAGTGGGAAGGAAGAAGGTGCTTAAAACATCAATGCAGGGCTGTGCTATGTTAGTGTCACGCAAAGCAACAAGGGGAGCAAGCCCCTCCATGAAAAACACTACCACACAATAACGCCACCGCTTCCGAATTTTACTGTTGGCACTACACACACTGGCAGAAGACGTTCACCGTACATTCGCCATACCCACAACCTGCCATCGGATCGCCGCGTTGTGTACCGTGATTCGTCACAACGTGTTCCCGCTGTTCAATCGTCCAATGTTTACGCTCCTTACACCAAGCGAGGAGTCGTTTGGCATTTACCGGCGTGATGTGTGGCTTATGAGCATCCGTTCGACAACGAAATCCAAATTTTCTCACCTCCCTTCTAACTGTCAAACTACTTGCAGTTGGGAATGCTTGTGTGATGGTCTGGATAGATGTTGCCTATTACACATTACGACCCTCTTCAACTGTCGGCCGACGGCCGGAGTGGCCCAGCGGTTCTAGGCGCTTCAGTCTGGAACCGCGAGACCGCTACGGTCGCAGGTTCGAATCCTGCCTCGGGCATGGATGTGTGTAACGTCCTTAGGTTAGTTAGGTTTAAGTAGTTCTCAGTTATAATGGACTGATGACCTCAGATGTTAAGTCGCATAGTGCTCAGAGCCATTTGAGCCATTTGAAAAGGCCACCTGTCGCCACTCAATGAATGTCCGGTTACGATATTAGCGTACAAATTTCAGCCTTAGTTGCCGATGAATAGCAGTCAGCATGGCTGTAGAGGTCCATATACTGAAACGTTCGCTGGACTGTCGTTGAGAAGACACCGTTGGTAGCTCCCTTGATTCATGTGGGTGGTCAGTTTCACAACAGCTGCTCATCTATTCGGCTGTACAAATCTCCGCAGCTGTTGTTCACAACTGCCATTTATTGTCCGTCGTGAACCACAGTTGCCTCGGTAGCAGTTTTGTATAGCGTCATTTTGCCACGCAGTGTCTAATTTAACTACAGAAGCTCGCGAACAGTTTACAACGACCAGCCGTGGTGGTCGAGCAACTCTAGGCCCTTCAGTCTGAAACCGCGTGACTGCTACGGTCGCAGTTTCGAATCCTGCCTCAGGCGTGAATGTGTGTGATGTCCTTAGGTTAGTTAGGTTTGAGTAGTTACAAGTTCTAGGGGACTGATGACCTCAGATGTTAAGTCTCATAGTGCTCACAGCAATTTGAATCATTTGAACAGTTCACAACTTTGCCGTTTCCGAAATGCTTCCACCGTTGGTCCAAAATTCAATGATCATGTCCTTTTGGACGTAACATTAATCACTCCATTCCGCATTTTGACATCGACTGCACTGTTTTCTGCGCCCGCTCTTCCCTCCCTCCCCGATGTGCTTTGTATACCCTGCTGTCTGTGCTGCTACCTGCCGTCTGTGAGTGGCTGTTGCACATTGACGTACATGGCCGGTGGTCATATTAGTGTGACTGGACTTTGTAATTAAGTAAAACTAAAAATTTGTTTCGCTTGTGAATTACGAAACGTGAAACAAAGGTGAATGCTGCTTGCGGAGCTTTCGCAGTTTCCTGTCCTTCCACCTCGTGCCGCACAGACAACCTAGTGTGGTAGAGAGTGAAATGTTCGGTGTGCACTTGGGCGAGAGAGACTGGTATGCGTGGCCGAGCACCGCATAAATGCAGAGTTCTTGGTTGTCCCTGCCTTAAACGGTTTAGGGAAACCACAGACAACATAAATCTGTATGAACGCTGCTTTGAATCATCGTACTCTACAATTCCATTCGAATGCCTACCAGTGCGCCACCTCTGAACGAATTTCACGTCACATATGATCCCACACAATTATGTTGTTTCGACGACAGGCAGGGGGATCTTCCTGGTGAAGAGAGTACCTTACAATTACGCACGCAGTTTATAGAGATAACCTGCTATGTGTGGATAAGCGTTATTCTATTGAAAGATGGTACCAAACTTTTGTCCCATGTGAGGTAACTTCCGAGGACATTGGCTGTTTGTGACGTACCGCCGTGCCGTCAGAGTTTCTTTAGTCACTACCAGCCAGTCATTCCAGATTGGACTCTACAGCTTGACAGGAGGGGCGTAACGGGAGTGTGTCTTCAAAATGGTGACAGAATGTCTCTTCTAGACTCGGCGCCTCTATATTCCTAGATGAAGATCATTGTTGGCACTGCAGAATCGAGTTTCATCGCTGAGAATGATGCGACGTCAGTCACAAGCCGTCCACGCTGTCAGGGTACGGCATCAGTCCAGTAGCAACCGTTTGTGTAGCGCTCATAACGGAAGAGTACGCATAGGACGACATTTAACTGTCAGCTTCTGAAAGACTCTAACATAGAGCCATTGTAATACCAGAAAGTCTCGCATGCCTGGATATTGCAGGATTCGACCAGCTGTCCGCGCAACCATCCCTCTTTCAAACTGTCAGGTGTTGACAACGTGGTCTATCAAGACTATGGCTTCTCTGATGCCCTTAAAGTGCTTACTAGCCATCAAACGCGCATGCTAGTAGATTCAGTCAGGCCTGATAATTTTGTTACCTGATGACAATAGTAAAACAATACACTAGCTGGTTTTGAAATCACGGATCATTACAACTCTAATTATTTACGTACCTACTGTAAGTAGGCTGTTTCGGTTTTTTTATTGGTAACTCCGCCGCCACGTAGCACTCTGTATGAAAATCACTGGCTGTGCCGTGTGCAGTCTGTGGCTGGTTTGCATTGTTGTCTGCCATTGTAGTGTTGGGCAGCGGCAGCTGGATGCTAACAGCGCGTAGCGTTGCGCAGTTGGAGGTGAGCCGCCAGCAGTGGTGGATGTGGGGAGAGAGATGGCGGAGTTTTGAAATTTGTAAGACTGGATGTCATGAACTGATGTATATATATTATGACTCTTAAGGTAAATACATTGTTTGTTCTGTATTAAAATCTTTCATTCGCTAACTATGCCTATCAGTAGTTAGTGCCTTCCGTAGTTTGAATCTTTTATTTAGCTGGCAGTAGTGGCGCTCGCTGTATTGCAGTAGTTCGAGTAACGAAGATTTTTGGTGAGGTAAGTGATTTGTGAAAGGTATAGGTTAATGTTAGTCAGGGCCATTCTTTTGTGGGGATTATTGAAAGTCAGATTGCGTTGCGCTAAAAATATTGTGAGTCAGTTTAAACACAGTCGTGTATAATTGTTTTAAGGGGACGTTTCACTACGAATGGTTCACACTAGCGTGAAATTGTCCCTACGATGAGTTACCCATTTTCAGATGCTTAACTATGTTGTCAGTCAGTTCATTTTCTGTATGTTAACCGGTCTGTAGGGTGTTAGAATTATATACGTTAGCGGCCTGTCCTCTTTATGCAGATTAAACTTCCTACTTTGTACTCTATTATTTATCATACAGAAAGAATAACTTCTCATTCAGTGTAACGATTGCGATGAAAAATTGCCTATAATTAGGCTACATTGAACAATAATACAAATCAAAGCGGCAATGATGGCTGGCGCACAACGTAATACAGTTGACTGGTATATGATAAAAAGTGATTTCGTATAGTAGAGACTCAAAATGTGCAATGCGCGGTGGCTTTATGTTTCCTCGTTTCTAGAACTGAAGATGTACTTTAGGCCTGAATGTTCTTTTCTATTGCCACGTGTCGTGGAGCTTTCGTATCTGGTCATGTTTCAAGTGCTTACCTAAAAACGCCAGTTCCGGCGTGCTACGCGGTACGAAAAGAGCTCTTACAAAGGACTTTGTAAGAAGCTTAGCGTAATACCAATCTCAATATCAAAATTATTGAAGGGAGCAACAGCTGCCATTAAAGGCTCAAAATAATCGGATTGACTTGCCTGGGAGCACAATGGCGCTCTCCACGACTAAATTTTCGTTTAATGTATCTACCTGGATCAGTAAATATTTTATCAGTAGCATTATCATTGAAAATAAAATCAATACTGAGACTATATTAGACAAGTATTAGAAGATCACTGCAGTAGAACAAATACTTTTGTAAATATTGTCAGCAGCGCTCTAAGATTAGCTTCTGCTGGTCCCATAATTTATTTTAGGTCGATGTCGTGTGATACTGCTCCGAAACACGGCCACATTAGCGTCAAATTAGTATCTGGAGAAGCTACCGACAGGAAGCACAATGGCCAGCCGCGGTAGCCGATCGGTTCTCGGCGCTCAGTCCGGAACCGTGCGACTGCTACGGTCGCAGGTTCGAATCCTGCCTCTGGCATGGATGTGTGTGATGTCCTTAGGGTAGTTAGGTTTAAGTAGTTCTAAGTTCTAGGCGACTGATGACCTCATATGTTAAGTCCCATAGTGCTCAGAGCCATTTGAACCATTTGAAGCACAATGTAATGCCGTTAAATAGAGAGAAGCAATTTTACAGTATAATTATCCTAGTCAATGGCATCGCTCAAAGGCTGAGGTCACCATTCAAAACTACAGCAGATGGAAGATCCAGGCAAAAGCAAAGGCCTTATTTTGCTTGCCTATTAAAGAGGACACTTATGTGATCCGTCTTTAAGCAGTTCTAGTTCTTGTGAATTTTTTTTGAAAGTGAAATGGCTGAGCGAAAATAAAATATCCGAAAAAGACAACACCGATCTATAACTGATTTCAATACATAGATCGTTGTCATGCGTCATGCCAAGAGGCTTTGATATTAGAAATAACAATCCTAACGCTGGTTTCCAGGAGGTCATTACTCCAAACTGTTCTCATTTTCCTCACCGCCCTACATGAATATCTTCACCAAAAATGCGTCGTGCAAGAGCGACACCGATGAAACGAGAAAGATTAGAGTACATGCAGAAACGTACATCGAGTAGCTTTTCTCATGCAGCATCCACAAACGGAATAGTAAAACTTAGGAACAAAATGCCTTAATGCACCCTCCATCACATGTCACACGGCAGCTCCTGCAGCATATTTTTGATCATATGGATAACACATAAGAGACAGGGCTGAATCAACTAATCATTACTTGAATTGTATTCCATGCATTCCGCGTAGAGAGCTCTCTGGGATGAGGATAGAAGTCAAGGGCGAATGGATAAATTAAATGAAATTACTTAGCACTATGAAACGTTATAATATTACAGCGTAGTTATTAATTATATAACTACCTAATGCATTAATTTTGAGAATTTCTACGAACATTCTTTTCACTGAACGGTGCTAACTTTTCCCTTTTGCAATTCAGTTCAACTAAATTCAATTCAATGCCGTAAATATTAAATCTGGTATCTGGAAACGCTAAATAGGTCCTAAATATCCAATAACCGTGATAACATACAATGCCTAATATTATATGTATAGTTACAAGTATGTAACAGCGGCTGTTGAGAAATATAATGTAGAAATAACACAAAAGGTTTAAAACAAATTTTAAAAAGTAACATAAAATAAAAGTAATTGAATTAAATTTCTAAGTGAATAACCTTCCCCGTATTCAATATCTGTTACTGGATGCCTCGGAAGAGCACGATGTTTGCCAAAAAAACTACAGCTATACCTACAGATAGACCTGTTGTTGCTATTCTACATTGCCCCCACTGGTATTTTCGCGTCTTTGCAGTCCGCGAGTCTACGCATGACCACTTGGTTGGGGTAGACAACTAAAAACGACCTTCTCAACGGAACCTTCCTCTCCACATTCACACACCGGAGTGTTTCTGCATTCCGCTCGATATAAAGGCTTGGGGTATGGGCCATAACCTGGTTGTAGGTGCATCGTATGTCGAGCACGGACAATGTCGCGCATACTGAGCTTGCTCCTGATGCCTGGGAACACGTAGTATCCTCACATTGCTGTGCTTCTAGTTTTCCTGTCAGACTACCATTCGCCTTACCTCCAGGCTCGTAAATATCTTATTAGAAATACGATTTACTGTGATGTTGTACACTTGATCATGTTGTTAATGCCCCAACCAAAACAACGCAGCCTTTAACGTACCACCATACCCGACCGACATATTTCGAAAACCAACAGTATATCTTTCACAGGTGTAGAGTGAAATGCTCCGTTGAGCCTCAGAGATACGATCCGTTGTATTCGTCGCAACTTTATAAGCAATGGATTTTAAATGTTCTAGAAAGTTCCTTTCCTCATCTAGAACAATGCCTAGATACCTACAAACAATGCTGCGTTTTGTAGGTATTTCGTCAAGGTAGCGTAATGGTCAAACTCTGTTGTCAAATCACTCACTCTCGAAAGAATCCTACCTCATACATCGGTTCCGTGATAGGTAACTAATTCTACTTTATATTAAAATTTATATTAAAAATGAAGAAACTCCTCCAGCTGTATTTAAGGATGCCCAAAGCTGATTACGTGTCTAAGAGCAACCTGCAATACACTAGGATCGTCCGTTTTATGTGGACATTAAGTTCTAAATTCCTATAAAGTTTGTGTGTAAGAGAATATTTTCACTAGGGCTTGAAATACTAGAAAGATTTTTCGTATTAATAAGAAGTTCTGGTTCTCACTACACTTCACACGTTTGCGTTTTATATACCTACCAATACTAATACTGTACCACACTCCACTTCACGAGAAAGTAGAGGGGGATCTGTAGATAATATCGAAGTTGCGTGGGGGCCTACTGCTACTGTAGGTGCGATAGCGATGTCATCACAATCATCACTATTCACACCATAACCCATGGGAAGAGTTCCCTGAAGATGCAGGCAGCATCGGGTTGGACAGCTGACATGTCGGAAAGCCTCCCATTGCAGGCAGTAGGAACATCTCTTCTATCAGTAGCCGCTGCAGCAAAGGAGTGGATGTAGTGTTCCCCACTCCACTTCAAGAATCCTGGTTTGATTACAAACGTGATCAGGAAGTGTTTCATCATCTTTAGGGTGTGCACTCGGGACAGCGACAATTCTTCTTGCGATATTTCGGCTAGAAACCCCCCAGCCATCTTCAAGGCGAGTCGGAGACTGAGTTCATAGAGAGAGAGAGAGAGAGAGAGAGAGAGAGAGAGAGAGAGAGAGAGAGAGAGAGAGCTGGTCTGATGGGTATTTAACCCCTGTGCTCGAAGGACCGGATCTGTCTTGATCCCTGCCTTCTGTCTGATTATGTTGGGTAACAAAATGATGGGATGATAGGGTCTTGAGTGTGTGTAGATGTTTGTTGTTTAAGTGAGTGTTATGGTGTTTTTATTTTATTTTATTTTTGTTTTGTATACTGTTTATCATGGTATGTTGTAGTTTCTGGTGTTTTGTCGTGATGGGAAATCTCGTTCTTGGGTCGGGTGGATTTTGTCCCAGATTTCTGATGAGTTGGTGGTTTGAAACCGTGGTTTGGTGGAAAGACTTTATGGATTTTCTTTGGATGATTTTCGGGATTTTGAGTATGTTATGAATTGTGTATATGTCTCGGTTTGTCTGGTACCGGCTAGCATCAGCAGCAATTCTGAAGTATTTGTTCTGCACCCTTTGTACTTTTGTTATGTTGGTATCTGCGGCCATTGACCAGATTTAAGAGCCGTAAGTGATGGCTGGTTCTATGATGGTTTTGAAGATTTTCTTTTTGGCGCGCATATTTATTCTGCTTCCTTTGATGATTGGGTACAGTCTGAATATTGCTCCTGCAGCCTTGTTACAAATGTGTGTAACATGGTCTCTAAATGTCAACCTCTTGTCTAGCTTGATGCCTAGATACTTTATTGTGTCTGACCATGGAAGATTGTTATTTCTGAAGCGTATATGTAGGTTAGGAGGTATTCTTTTGAATGTGAATAGTATTGCTTGGGTTTTCTCCGCGTTTAGCGTTTGCGCGTGCCTATTTATACGGAGAGTCACGTGATACAAAGCTGCTGAGGATTGAAAACGCATGCGTCAAAGATATCAAAGTCGCCACTACTGCGCTAGTCATAGATAAGATGTATATACAAAGATAAACATATAAGCGCAGAGTGCAAACAAAATAGTGCTGGTGCGAATCCACCATGTTTGTAAATAAATAATTAATCTTTAAAAGTGATCAGGAAGTGCCTGCTTGTCTTGTGGGTAAGTCGTTTGAGTCACACAATTTGTGAAATTTCCTGCCAGCTGCATACCATCTGTGTTTAACCTTCCCGAAGGCTCAACTTAACTAGCACAAAACTTCTGTAGCTCTAGTCAGTTTATCATACAGCACATCTCAGTCTGCGTTATTACTCATTCAGAAGTCTCACTCATACGTTCCTTTGCAAACTGATGTTTCTAATCTTTTCTGTAGTATTATGTCATCTCCGAAGTTTAAAACATTAAGATGCTGCTGTTCAATAAAGTCTGTACTGATTGAGGACATTCCAGTACCTGTCCTTGGCGGTATAAGCTCAAGTTGCTGATGGCAGCCTATGGCTCGATGCCCATTTCTGGGTACTATCGGTGGGAACCTGGGCTTCAGTTTACTGTGCAGCGTATCTTCCATTACTTGATTTAAAGAGATCTGACATGTTTTCTGGTGTTTCAGATGGGTCCATAGTCAGTTCTAGCTACTTCACTTTCAAACAGCATTGCAGACGTTGCACAGCCCTTCCCAAGTGAGTTACATTTTCTGTTGCTGTTGTGACATGAAATACACACAAATCTCTTTGATATTTATACCCACGTAATTGGAGTACACTCGCTGCTTCCAGTTACCATCGTGGTGTGGCCGAAGTCACGACACTAGTAACACTTTCGCTCGACCTAGTAATCGTTCATTCCTTTTTTGTTGCTTCAGAAACTTACAAACGCGAAGAGTGACTTCCATTACGTGATGGACGCAAGTTTTCTCTCGAGAGCCAGTTCGGAACCGCAGTCCTG
Organism: Schistocerca gregaria; assembly: GCF_023897955.1. NCBI lineage: Eukaryota > Metazoa > Arthropoda > Insecta > Orthoptera > Acrididae > Schistocerca > Schistocerca gregaria. The sequence continues at coordinate 556,285,923 of NC_064931.1, forward strand.
CCTCCTCTTCAGCTTCCTTCGTTTGCACTTGCTCTGCCAGGTTAAGCTCTTACGTACCTTAGAGAAGTGTTTTGTCGTCCACTTTCTTGCGAACATTGTGTACAATTATCAGAAGCCCCTGTTTTCTGGATGATTCACATTTAACGTGGTGTACCTGATTAATTTTTTCTCGAAGCTCTTAACAGTCATCATCTTTCTCTGTTTTGGCTCTGACAAAGCTACTAGCAGTCCAAACCGAATTGATCGTGGTCTTGTCTGTTCTCAGGATTATTCGATCAGTAAGTTTATGCTTGCTATCACTGGTATCTTCCTGGTGGATCTAATGCAGAGTGTTTTGATTTTCTTGTGTGCTGATTTCTATATCTTAGCTATTGTAGTTACTTAACATTCGTTTTTGCGAATCTCAGCCAGCCACAAATAATGGAATAGACGTATTTCTCCAGTTCCAGAAGCTCAACACGAGTTTTCAGTGCTCCATAGTGTGATTTAGAGACCTCTTTACGTAATCTTTCTTTCTCCTTTCGCACTTCATCTGCCTGTCACAGCAACCTGAAGTGAAACATGCTTTATTCGGACACTCCCCATGTTAATTCGACTGCTACTCCAACAGAAACCTTCCTCGCTTCTTGAAGTAAATTGACGGTGTCATTGTAGAATGTCACAAGTGATTGCCGACTTATATTCAATGGCAAGTAAGCATCCTGTGTTTCGTCGCCCGTTAGCGAGGCCATCGCGGATTTGCACTCATCTGCAGTGACATGGTATTGTCTACTGTCTGCAGTAATTACAAACGAGAAGCGCACTGTTTTGACTGCTGGCTACTAGAATTGGATGGCTACGAATTACAGTTCACGCCGAATAAATATTTACGTTGAATTAACAGAGTTATTTGAAATTACCGGGTTTCCTGCCGTGTGAGTTCTTCGAAATGGCGCGACATTTCGATGCGTATCACTCGAATCGGTACGTTAGTAGCATTTTCTTTTTTTTTTGTGGGTAGTGCCGTGGGGCAGGCCGCCCACTATCAGTGCCACGGGGTAGATGGGACGGGGTGGAGGGACCACGTTCGACTCCCAGCATGGTCAGTCAGCCTCCACGTCCATTCCGGCTGGATATCTATTGGCAGTGTCACTGTAAGTCCTAATTTAGATGGCTTCCTGTAATACGCTTTCTAAAAATCTTCTGTCCCTACACAGCACTGTCCTCCCCTCAGAATCGAACATATAGCTCTCTTCCAAGCTGTGCTGAACGAGTGCTGGTATATAATTTTAAAGGAGGAGAATGTATCCGATACGCACTAAACAGCTCTATAGAAAGCAGTGTTGTTTGTATCCAATGTACGGCAGATCCCACTCAAAATGGATACTTTAGAGTCATTCATACGTATTTGTAGTGGATTCGTAGTCAAGCCAGGTACATTTAATCTTCTCTGATAGAAGGAAGATCGTTTGAAAACCACGTTTCTTCATAATACTTGCGCTCTTGTCTGTCAGAAGTCACTTATGACAGAGGCGCCACATGCTCCGTCTTGTCTTGTGATCTCTCAGAGCTGCAAGTCGTAATTTGTGTGTAACTGTAGCCATTCCTTTAGAAGACCTGCCTCGGTTATCAATTGTAACCATAAAGTCTGAAAATGAGTTCGTGATCAGAATTGCGCAGGCTTTCAGAGAAACGAAAATAAAAATTGGAGCCGGCAGGAGTGACCGAGTGGTTCCAGGCGCTTCAGTCTGGAACCGCTCGACCGCTACGGTCGCAGGTTCGAATTCTGCCTCGGGCATGGATGTGTGTGAAGTCCTTAGGTTAGTTAGGTTTAAGTAGTTCTAAGTTCTAGGAGACTGATAACCTCAGTTGTTAAGTCCCACATTGCTCAGAGCTATTTGAACCATTTTGTTGCATAGGGCGCCAAATGGACAGTTACTGAACCTACTCGAAGAAATGGAGATTTATGTGCACAGAAAGCGGCAACAGGAATTACTGCTGAATGAACAGAATTAGTTTAACCTAAATGCTTATTCTGATGTTTTCAGAAACCTGCTGGTTTGGGCAGCGTCGAGCGCCCCAGCGGATTGGCGTGCGGTCGTGTGCGCCGGCCGCCGGAGACGAGGAGACTGGGCCTTCCTCCGCAGGAAAACAAGTACGTCATACAGAGAAGCCACGACGTGCCGCCATTGAGACCACACTACGGATGTATTATCGGCTATCGATTTTTTAATTTTTAACTAACAGTTACTGCTTCGTTAATTACCTTACTATTACGTTTACGGTAATTGATCTGTCAGGGTGGAAGATTTTATTTCATTTTATTTTATAGGTGTTTTTATTCTTATACTTTTTATACTGGTTTTTACAACGGTATGTTTCACCTTGCCAGGTTAGCTAGAAGCTTCACATTACTAATATTTGCACTTTTTATGTAGATTCTAAGTATGGACCCAATTCCACGTGGAGTATGTCAGTAAATGTTTTATTGTCAGACGCTCGTTTTGCCATGTGAAGTAATTTTAATTGATGACTACGCACACCACATTTTAACCATTACAATTGCAATACTGGTTAATCATGTAGCCTAGCTATAGTGCCCTCTCCTGGCCTCAGTTTCCTTGCATAAATGCCAGACGCATTCTGATCACCACCAGCACCTACTATGTAGCTACATGTTTAGTTTGACATCGATACTATATCAGAATATTTTATGGTATGTATGGCTGGTATACATGGCAGTTAATCATGTTAACATTTTATCTTTCTTGTGTAGCACCAAGACTTCTACAGATTTAACATCAACAAACTAACAGTTGGTTATACACTGTTTTTGTTTTTGTAACAGATCTGAAGATAGCAGTAGCCGAAACCGGACATATTGAAATGTAAAATAAAAAAAAATTATTTGATCAAGACGGATCTGTAAAATAAATGTACCTGGGTGTTGCAACTCGGTGGGCAAGCTTTCAAGATCACTTACAGCCCGAGCCAAATGCACAAGAGTTCCCAAAAAAGTGCCTTGCTACGTCGGGTGTTGGCATTAATATGAATGCAAATACAGAACCATATGCGTCGATTCACTACATGCAGAGTAACCTAACGTGAGGTTTTGCTTCTCCCCTACACAGATATCAAGGAGCGAGAGACACGCCTCTCCCTGTAATTCTGTGATGAATTTATGTTCTCATGGATGGCGTTTATATGTCCAAGAAGTTCATCCAAGATCTCAAAGTCATGTGATCATGTAACGAAGGTGTCATCGGCATATACACTGCCGGTAAAAACTCGTATTACCAAAAAATACTTAACGTAGAGCAATGAAATTTCTGGAATAATTTTGTATGTGTAACATATTTAAGTGATCAACATCGCATGATCACAGGTTATTGCAAGCACGAGGTAAGCCATTGCAAAAGTGAAATGCTGTTACAGTAATAACCGGCGTAACCGCCAGAATGTTGGATGCAGGCATACAAACGTGCATGCATTGCGTTGTTCAAGTGCCGGATGTCCGTTTGTGGGATGGAGTTCCATGCCTGTTGCACCTGGTCGGTCAGTCAAGGTACCATTAATGCTGTTTGTGGATGACGCTGGAGTTATCGTCAGGAGATGTCCCGTACGTGCCCCATTGGAGACAGATCTGATGATCAAGCAGACACTCTGAGGAGGACGTTGTGTTACAACAGCGGTATGTGGGTGAGCGCTATGCCGTTGGTAAACACCTCCTAGAACGCAGTTAATGAATGCCAGCACAACAGGTCGAATCACCACGGGTGCGTGGGGATGACCATGAGAGTGATCCTGCTGTCATACGAAATCGCACCCCAAATCATAACTCCAGGTCCAGTGTGTCTAGCACGCAGACAGGTTGGTTGCAGGTCCTCAACAGGTCTCCTAATCAATGCACGGCCATCGCTGGCACCGAGATAGAACCAAATTTCATCAGAAAACACATCAGACCTCCGCCCTACCCCGCTTGACACCACTGAAGCCGGAAATTGTGGTGGTTTGGAGTCAGTGGAACGCATGCTACTGGGCATCTAGATCGGAGCTGCCCTTGAAGTAACCGATTTGTAACAGTTCGTTGTGTCACTGTGGTGCCGATTGCTGCTCAAATTGCAGCTGCAGATGAAGCACGATGCGCCAGAGCCATAGGCTGAACACAACAGTTTTCCCTCTCGGGAGAGCCACGTTGCCATCCATAGCCCGATATTTTTGCGACCGTACATTCACGTGACCACCGCTGCCACCAATCATGTACAGTGGCTACATTCCTACCAAGTCTTTCTGCAAGATCGTAGAAGGAACATCCAGCTTCTGGTAGCCCTGTCACACGACCTCGTTCAGAATCAGTGAGGCGTCGATAATGACGTCTTTGTCACCTTAAAGGCAGTCTCGACTGACATCGACTCACCACGCCGAATCCTAAAGGTAACTAATGCTCACGACCGTTACAGTGAGTATTTAGTGGGTGTATGTAGAAATACTTTGGTTTTTGGTCTCAGAATTCTCCGTGTATAGATTAGCCATCCCCCCCCATGAACCATGGACCTTGCCGTTGGTGGGGAGGCTTGCGTGCCTCAGCGATACAGATGGCCGTACCGTAGGTGCAACCACAACGGAGGGGTATCTGTTGAGAGGCCAGACAAACGTGTGGTTCCTGAAGAGGGGCAGCAGCCTTTTCAGTAGTTGCAGGGGCAACAGTCTGGATGGTTGACTGATCTGGCCTTGCAACATTAACCAAAACGGCCTTGCTGTGCTGGTACTGCGAACGGCTGAAAGCAAGGGGAAACTACAGCCGTAATTTTTCCCGAGGACATGCAGCTTTACTGTATGATTAAATGATGATGGCATCCTCTTGGGTAAAATATTCCGGAGGTAAAATAGTCCCCCATTCGGATCTCCGGGCGGGGACTACTAAGGAGGATGTCGTTATCAGGAGAAAGAAAACTGGCGTTCTTCGGATCGGAGCGTGGAATGTCAGATCCCTTAATCGGGCAGGTAGGTTAGAAAATTTAAAAAGGGAAATGGATAGGTTAAAGTTAGATATAGTGGGAATTAGTGAAGTTCGGTGGCAGGAGGAACAAGACTTCTGGTCAGGTGACTACAGGGTTATAAACACAAAATCAAATAGGGGTAATGCAGGAGTAGGTTTAATAATGAATAGGAAAATAGGAATGCGGGTAAGCTACTACAAACAGCATAGTGAACGCATTATTGTGGCCAAGATAGATACGAAGCCCACACCTACTACAGTAGTACAAGTTTATATGCCAACTAGCTCTGCCGATGATGAAGAAATTGAAGAAATATACGATGAAATAAAAGAAATTATTCAGATAGTGAAGGGAGACGAAAATTTAATAGTAATGGGTGACTGGAATTCGAGTGTAGGAAAAGGGAGAGAAGGAAACATAGTAGGTGAATATGGATTGGGGCTAAGAAATGAAAGAGGAAGCCGCCTAGTACAATTTTGCACAGAGCACAACTTAATCATAGCTAACACTTGGTTTAAGAATCATGAAAGAAGGTTGTATACGTGGAAGAACCCTGGAGATACTAAAAGGTATCAGATAGATTATATAATGGTAAAACAGAGATTTAGGAACCAGGTTTTAAGTTGTAAGACATTTCCAGGGGCAGATGTGGACTCTGACCACAATCTATTGGTTATGACCTGTAGATTAAAACTGAAGAAACTGCAAAAATGTGGGAAATTAAGGAGATGGGACCTGGATAAACTGAAAGAACCAGAGGTTGTACAGAGTTTCAGAGAGAGCATAAGGGAACAATTGACAGGAATAGGGGAAAGAAATACAGTAGAAGAAGAATGGGTAGCTCTGAGGGATGTAGTAGTGAAGGCAGCAGAGGATAAAGTAGGTACAAAGACGAGGGCTGCTAGAAATCCTTGGGTAACAGAAGAAATATTGAATTTAATTGATGAAAGGAGAAAATATAAAAATGCAGTAAATGAAGCAGGCAAAAAGGAATACAAACGTCTCAAAAATGAGATCGACAGGAAGTGCAAAATGGCTAAACAGGGATGGCTAGAGGACAAATGTAAGGATGTAGAAGCTTATCTCACTAGGGGTAAGATAGATACTGCCTACAGGAAAATTAAAGAGACCTTTGGAGAGAAGAGAACCACTTGTATGAATATCAAGAGCTCAGATGGCAGCCCAGTTCTAAGCAAAGAAGGGAAGGCAGAAAGGTGGAAGGAGTATATAGAAGGTTTATACAAGGGCGATGTACTTGAGGACAATATTATGCAAATAGAAGAGGATGTAGATGAAGACGAAATGGGAGATATGATACTGCGTGAAGAGTTTGACAGAGCACTGAAAGACCTGAGTCGAAACAAGGCCCCCGGAGTAGACAACATTCCATTAGAACTACTGACGGCCTTGGGAGAGCCAATCATGACAAAACTCTACCAGCTGGTGAGCAAGATGTATGAGACAGGCGAAATACCCTCAGACTTCAAGAAGAATATAATAATTCCAATCCCAAAGAAAGCAGGTGTTGACAGATGTGAAAATTACCGAACTATCAGTTTAATAAGCCACGGCTGCAAAATACTAACGCGAATTCTTTACAGACGAATGGAAAAACTGGTAGATGCAGACCTCGGGGAGGATCAGTTTGGATTCCGTAGAAATGTTGGAACACGTGAGGCAATACTGACCTTACGACTTATCTTAGAAGAAAGATTAAGAAAAGGCAAACCTACGTTTCTAGCATTTGTAGACTTAGAGAAAGCTTTTGACAATGTTGACTGGAATACTCTTTTTCAAATTCTAAAGGTGGCAGGGGTAAAATACAGGGAGCGAAAGGCTATTTATAATTTGTACAGAAACCAGATGGCAGTAATAAGAGTCGAGGGGCATGAAAGGGAAGCAGTGGTTGGGAAAGGAGTGAGACAGGGTTGTAGCCTCTCCCCGATGTTATTCAATCTGTATATTGAGCAAGCAGTAAAGGAAACAAAAGAAAAATTTGGAGTAGGTATTAAAATTCATGGAGACGAAGTAAAAACTTTGAGGTTCGCCGATGACATTGTAATTCTGTCAGAGACGGCAAAGGACTTGGAAGAGCAGTTGAACGGAATGGACAGTGTCTTGAAAGGAGGATATAAGATGAACATTAACAAAAGCAAAACGAGGATAATGGAATGTAGTCAAATTAAATCGGGTGATGCTGAGGGAATTAGATTAGGAAATGAGACACTTAAAGTAGTAAAGAAGTTTTGCTATTTAGGAAGTAAAATAACTGATGATGGTCGAAGTAGAGAGGATATAAAATGTAGACTGGCAATGGCAAGGAAAGCGTTTCTGAAGAAGAGAAATTTGTTAACATCGAATATAGATTTATGTATCAGGAAGTCGTTTCTGAAAGTATTTGTTTGGAGTGTAGCCATGTATGGAAGTGAAACATGGACGATAACTAGTTTGGACAAGAAGAGAATAGAAGCTTTCGAAATGTGGTGCTACAGAAGAATACTGAAGATAAGGTGGATAGATCACGTAACTAATGAGGAGGTACTGAATAGGATTGGGGAGAAGAGAAGTTTGTGGCACAACTTGACTAGAAGAAGGGATCGGTTGGTAGGACATGTTTTGAGGCATCAAGGGATCACAAATTTAGCATTGGAGGGCAGCGTGGAGGGTAAAAATCGTAGAGGGAGACCGAGAGATGAGTACACTAAGCAGATTCAGAAGGATGTAGGTTGCAGTAGGTACTGGGAGATGAAGCAGCTTGCACAGGATAGAGTAGCATGGAGAGCTGCATCAAACCAGTCTCAGGACTGAAGACAACAACAACAACAACAGATTAGCCATTTCTGATACCATGGGAGACCTCCCCATAAGCACACCGTCTACTTGATGATAATGAATTTCGTAGCACAGAAAGTAAGTAGTGTTGAAAGCGCGTAGGAAAATTCACGATTTTCGGCTCAAAATCTTGCACGAGGAATATTGGCGATCTTTCAGTGGTACTGTGGTGAACATGGACGTTACATCAAAGCATGTCACCACGTCGGTTTTTTCGTGTCAGTTCTCTTCCAGGTATTCCACGGAATCGTATCTGGTGGATACAGTGCCCCACTAAAGGAGTCTGTAATTCTGTTACAAACTTGACCAGTCTATACGTCAGGGAGCTGATGGTGTTAACTATCGGACATAAGTACTTTCTTTCCTTATGTACTATCGGACACCCACACAAGCAAGCAGGTTTTGGCGCCTTAAGCTGAGTTTGCTTTATCTTTTCCAGCGGGCAAGTCCGTGTTCTTCAAAGCACCAATCGTCTTCTTCGTAGAGATAATGCAACATAATTTCCGAGATCCTTGTATTCTCGGTCTCGCAGTAGCGTGGAGGATTTCTGATGATTTTCAGACACACACAGCAAAAGCGTCGCTTTTTTTAGTCCGCTGACAGCACGATAGTGTCTTTATCGTTCCGCAGAACGCGAAGTGCTCTCCATTCTTATTCTGCAATGTTCGTTTTCGGTGCTTTTAGCGTGATGACGATCCCGAGTTTTTCTTCGCTTCCTCTAACTGAAGACAAGCGTGTTCGCAACAGTATATTCATGTCAGATTAAGCCTTAAAAGTTTCATTTTATAGTATTTCCCATCATTTCCATTGTTATCTTCAGTTGTTTGAACCTCTTTTTAGTGGTTTCCTAAAGAAACATACATTGTTTTATAGCCATATTTTCAATCAGGCGAAATACCGATGATCTATTTCGACATATCTGCATTATAAACTGTTCTGTACTTTGAAATCCATGCCCCGGTGTGTGGCGGAAGGTACTTTATCTATGACTATTACTGAATTTTTTCCCGGCCGCGCGGGATTAGCCGAGCGGTTTGGGGCGCTGCAGTCATGGACTGAGCGGCTGGTCCCGGCGGAGGTTCGAGTCCTCCCTCGGGCATGGGTGTGTGTGTTTGTCCTTAGGTTATTTTACCTTAAGTAGTGTGTAAGCTTAGGGACTGATGACCTTTGCAGTTAAGTCCCACAAGGTTTCACACACATTTGAACAATCTTTCCCGTTTAATAACGAATGGCATGTCGGACGAACAACTGGCGGTACATCTCAGTATGATCTCGAATTTCTTTAAGTGTCTCTCAGAATCAGTTGGCGAGAAACAATGAAGTAGTATGATACTTGACTCCTCTTGGAACGTATGGTCTCGAAGCTGAAGCAAGAAGCCTTGTGTACCACCTGTAGTGTATGACGCTGAGATTGGATGAGCATCACCGTCACGTTTTCGCCCTTGCTAACCGAACCTAAAAGAAAACTAACTGTTGTTCTTTGGACATTCTCTATCTTCTTTATGTATCGAACGTGGCAAGAAACCCAAACTACCGAGAAGTACTGAAGAAATGTCTCCAGGAAAGTTCTGTAATCTACGGTCTTTATGCGTAAATTACACACACGTTTTTGGTTTAGCTAAGCGTTTATTGAATTACACTGCCAACAACTTCCTACAAAAATAGAAAAAAGCAATAGACAGCGAAATCACAATATAGAAAGTTGTAAAAATGATTTAAGATAATTTTACAGTGCCTACATAGGCATAATACATATAGGTAAAAAATCCTGTCGTGATATCAAGCGCAGAAAAAATAGAATATAAAACAGAAAACAAAAACAAAAGAAAAAGATACAGAGATGAAAGTATTTATGTAACCAATGCTGATGCACGAAAGTTTAGAAACAGACGTTACTGTATCGCAAAAAATAAAAAAAGGCTTTGTATATTTTAATACCTTAATAACACATTAATTCTGCAGCACTTGTTCGAAGGGTCACTTTCGTGTTCACATGGTTTAGCAATAAGTGGTTTTGATGAGGTTGGAAGAAACTTCAGCAAAACAGCAAGTTCTCTTCAGTTCTTTCGACAGTCATAGAAGCGGTTCCTATGTTGGAAGGCCTGAAACATAGTAGGAACACATTCGTACCAGGTTAATCATCAGCTTCTTGCTTGTCTGAAATTTTCAGAACCAGAAGGGATTCAGTTTTATGACAGATGGAAAGTCGCTGATCATTTGCTTATTCTTCTCCGGCCAATTTCCATACATATCTCTTGAAGTCAAAGGATGGTAAATATGCGTTTTTCATAGGGCCACAAACAGTAGCCTCTTTCGCCAGATGGTCGACCTTGTTGTCTTATACCAATTTTGCATGAGATGGGCCCGTAGAAACAAGCTGCGACTGCGGCTCTGAAGGCACTTGTCTAAAAATAGCACCATTTTACATATTTCATCCACTTTTATCACTTATCTCGAACCAAATTATTTCGCACTTGGAATATATTAGTTCCCTAAATATGATCGAATTATTTGCAGCTCTAAAATGCACGTGACATTCACAGCCCAGTATCCTTTCTGCTACAGTATTCCGTCAGAACTAAGTCAATCTTACATAGTTAAAAACAGAGTGCCAAACTGACTTTGCTCTACATAAGCATTTTGATGCAGACAAGAATAGCGTGGTTCCATACTTTTCCATGTATACATCAAAATCAACATATTTAGTCCTCAAGTCACTGTGCAGTGAATAGCGGAGGGGACTTCTTTCCAATGTTAGCGATTTTCTGTCCCAGAAAATCGAAGGAAAAGTAGTCTGTATGCCTCTTATCTCATTATCATGGTCCTTGCGCCAGATATACGATGGTGGTACCATACTGTTGGCACAGTCTTTCTCAGGTACCGGTTTTCTAAAGTTCTCCAACGGTCTTTCACGAGGTTTCTCGCAAAGATCTTCTACGATCCTAGCAGCGTATCTCTGAATCTCCCACCATGCCTGCTTGGTAAGGATTCCAAACGGTGCAGTAGTATCCTAGAATTAGTCACAATCACAGTCTGTATTCGCATTACGTATAGCTGAACTTCACTTTCCCAGAGCCCATCCCACAAGCTGATAAAATTTGATATTAGGATGCAAATTATAATGTGCTCTCACAGTAGTATGAAAGTACAAAGTATGTATTAGTATTCACTAACGGTGACATTATGTTTTGGTTATGTATAATCTTTAGAATTTATGAAGCTATGTTTTTCTGTCATTGCGTTTATACGTCAAAAGAAGACTTAGCATTTACTGCAAACTTCCACATAAAATTTCCTTCGCGGTATCAGAACTTGCGAAGTATTTTGCGGTTCCTGTTGCAGCAATAAATGAATAACCTCGCAATTAAAAATCTCTGGCATGTTTCTCTTTTGAATTGGAACAAACAACGTAAATTCAGTTATCGTCTACGCGGGCTGTTACTTTCTATTTTGTTCCTGTATTTAAAACATAACGTTGTAAAATTTCGGTCAAAATCAATTCCACATCGATAAACTCACCGGCCGTGATAATTAAGCGAGTTAGATGTTCTCAGTGCAAGCGTATTTAGAACACAAAGAATTCTGGAGTGTGTGTGCGGTACCCACAGAGATTCAAAGAAAGGGGTCGGGGAAAGGTCGAAACTCGTTTTATTATTAGATCCAATAAATACAACATGCCTCTACAACTATGGTGGTCTGGGAGAAAATGGAGCAAGCTGTCGATGGCAGTGCTTTAAACAGACAAGTGGCCTGAGGGACCTTATTACGACTACTTTGGAATAGTCTAAAAGCACTGAAGATTATATGAATAAAATCATGCCAACCACTCATAAATTAGGAAATACTGAATTTGATGTCAACGATGAGTGGCTTTGAACACTAATGTTGGCCGGTTTGTCTGAAACATACAAACCGATGACAAATGGTTCAAATGGCTCTGAGCACTATGGGACTTAACATCTGAGGTCATCAGTCCTCTAGAACTTATAACCACTTAAACCTAACTAACCTAAGGACATCACACACATCCATGTCCGAGGCAGGATTCGAACCTGCGACCGTAGCGGTCGCGCGGTTCCAGGCTGAAGCGCCAAGGAACGCTCGGCCACACCGGCCAAACAGATGACAATGGGAACTGAAAGCTTAGTGCAGACCTCAGAAGAACAAATGTTTTACAGGAAGTATCAGACCCGAAGCGTTTAGCATTATTCAAGGAGGAAAATGGGCGCACAAAGCAAACACAACGAAACACTAGAAGGGGCAACGGTGCTTCAATTGTAAGAAATGCAGCCACATTGCTATATAGTACCGCATAACGAAGAAAAGACAACAAGAAAATTTGAACAAAATAAAACTATCGTCTCAGGTTTTACAACTTCTTCATATTCAATAAATCCATATCAGTGGTATCTGGACTCAGGTGCCTCAATGCACATAAGAAATCGATGTGACTGGATGTGCAATGAACGAAGCACGCCGATATCTACTGTTAATGTTGCTAGTAAGACACCGCTTCCTGTAGAAAGTGTGGGGAAATAACAGTTTGACACTGAATGGTTTCGAAACAGAAGAATTCAGGTAAGAGATATCCTGTGCGTATCAAAACGTGCTACGAAGATTTTGACAGTTAGTGCTGTGATCAGAAACGATTGCCAAGTAAATTTTAGGCATGATTGCTGTGATTTATACAGCAGGGAGGGAAAGTTTGTGTGATCGGCAACACTGATAAATAATTTGCATTTAGTGAACGCACACAGAGAAGTGAATGCTAATTCAACGTGCCCTCATAATTTAAATTCCATTATCTCGTGGCATCGGCGCATGGGACATTTCAATTTTTATGATGCAAATAAACTACCAAATTGTAGCAAAGGTGTAAATTCGTCTCCTACTGGTAGTAAAGAGCCTGTCACATGCATGACATGTCTCGAAATGAAACAAATCAGACTGCCATTCAATAATGCTGATTCAATAGCTTCACAACCACTATAGGTGATTCACAAAGACATATGTGGTCCAATGGAAACTGCATCACTGGGAGATATGAAATAATTCATTACTTTCACAGATGGTTATTTGAGAAATTGCATATGTATTTTCTAAAAGACAAATGCAGTGTATTGGAAACTACCAAGGCTTACAAAAGCCTATTAGAAAATGAACTAAAGAAGAAAATAAAAATAATTCGCTCAGACAATGGTGAAGAGTACTGTAAAAAAGATTTCGAATACTTCTTGATCAAAAATTGTACTAGGCGTCAGACGATTACTCCGTACCCCCTCAGCAGAATGGGATCGCAGAGCACATGAACAGGAACTGTTGGAAAAAGCTAAATGTATGTTATTTAATGCTGTTTCACCTAAACATTCTGTGTGGAGGCAACAGCTGCCTATATTAGAAATAGGTCGCCTATCACAGAGGTTGGTGGAAAAATGTATTTTGAAATACGGTAAGGCAAAAAAACTGATTTATGATGCATGCGAATTTTTGGATCAAACGTTATGACCTTAATTCGTAAGTAAAGGCGCCAGAAATTGGACTCGAAGTCCAGAAAGCTCGGAATTATGAGTCTACCAAAGACTATCATCTGGTTGATCTTGATATATACAACATTCCTAAGGATAGAGACATGGTATTTTTAGATCATGCAGTAAGGTTTGATAGAATATACTTCCGTTGTGCATCCGAGAGAAGCGTTGTACTATATGAAGAATTTAAACAGAAGACATTAAAAGAGAACACAGAAAAACGCAGACAGTGTTAGAGTCTACAGATGATACTGTCAGTAAGATTATGAGAAATGTTGTTGAACGCTAATTAGATAATTAATCTGTTAAAATGTAATTAGTACGAAGGAAGACTAATGCTTAACGACCTGCCAATGGTACTGTCAGTGTCTGTAAACGTAAGCTCGGGTTGGACAAGGGTGGCCCCGAACCGGACGTGTATTTTTCAAAAGAACCGACACAAGTTTCCCTCAGCGGTTTAGGAAACTTGGACTATCTTAAACTCCAAACTGAGAAGGAAAAATGAGATGGACTAACAATAGAATAACAAAGAAGGGAAGTGTCATCTTACAAGAGAGTCACTCTAATGCGGAAATACTTGAAACGACAGACGTTCAATGGAACATAGCAATTGTGCACAAAAGAGTTCTAAAGTTAATACTTGTGTCGTTATATTACACTATTGTCTTGCGTACTTTACGCTCTGCTGCTTTCACTATTTTCTTCCTCAAAGCTGCAGAAGAGCTAAAGATTAGGTGTATAGAATGAGTAATTAGTGAAGAAGTACTAAATCGAATTGGGGAGAAAATTTTGTAGCTCATCTTGGCGAAAAGAAGCTACCGGTTCACAAGAGACATCCTGAGACATCAAGAAATTGCTAATTCGGTCAAGTTGTAAAGGGAGACCAAGGATTCCCTGCAGTAAATACGTTCCAATGGAAGCTGCAGTATTTACGCTAAAATGGTGTAGTTTGTTGCACAGGATAGATTAGCGGTGAGAGCTGTAGCAAACCAGTCGTTGAACAGAAGATAAATAAAGAGTGGAAACGTCAAACTTTGTAAGGACCATTTTTCACAAAACGTGTTTTCAGTGCTATTGTGTTCTCGGTACTCATTAGGACGTCACCAGACTAGTTAAAGTGCCAAGTCATAGAGAAACATTCCAACCATCCACTACTAGATGGCACATGATCTTTATGTCAAACGATGCTTCCTTCTGGACTTACATGTCTTCTCCATTTAGTTGACGCACAGTTCGTGAGAAAAGCAGAGTGCATGTAAACTTCTGTTTGTATCGATAAAACACCTTCGTAATGAAATGAGATAATTTGGGTTTCAAAAATAGTTCTACATCTACATCTACATATATACTCCGCTAGCCACCAAGCGGTGCGTGGCGGAGGGTACAATTCGCGCCAAATTCATATTTCCTCCCCTCTGTTCCACTCGCGGATCGCGCGAGGGAAAAACGACTGTCTGAACGCCTCAGTACGAGCTCATATTTCCCTTATCTTTGAATGATCATCGTTACGCAATTTGAAAGTAGGTGGTAATAATATATGCTCTACATCCTTGGTAAAGATTGGATTTCGGAATTTAGTGAGCAGCCCCTTCTGTTAAGCGCGTCATCTATCTGCAAGTGTGTCCCACTTCAAACTTTATATGAGTTGGAGAAGTAAGCTGAAAAACAACGTGTATCTCTAAAACAGTTACAAAATAGAAAGATCCGTTAACGATGCTACGATTTCCCCATCAACAGTTAAGGGATTTCTACAATAAATTCCGCAACATCTGATATGAAAAATGGAGTTGTGCAAAAAACAGAAGACAAAAATTGACAATTTTTTCATGAATTTAATTTTGTTATTTTTTTAAATAATTAAAGAAGTATCGGAAGTGGCTTTTTTATTCTATTATCTGGTTCTATTAGCTGAAACATTTCTGCTGTACCCCAACTCACAGGACTTTGTAGAACGTCTTAAAAAAACTACGTTTCTCAGATGCAGACTTAATGGTCAGTTTTGACGTGGTGTCCCTGTTCACCAGAGTGCCCCTTAAGGACACGCTTGACTTTATCAGTGAGAAGTTTGATGGAGCTGTGCTGGATCTGTTTAAGCATATTCTAACATCGACCTACTTCTTATGTGGAGGTCAATTCTACGAAAAGACTGAAGTGGTGGCGATGGGTAGCCCCTTGTCACCAGTAGTGACCAACCCGTTCATGGAGAAGTTCGAAGACGAGGCTCTTAGAACTGCCACTTAGCAGCCAACATGCTTCCTGAGATACGTTGATGACACATTTGTCATTTGGCCCCACGGTCGCCGAAAAACTGGAAGACTTCCTGGACCACCTGAACTCAAGGCATCCGAATATTAAATTCACCATGGAGCTAGAAAGGACGGTCAGCTTCCGTTTCTGGATGTCCTGGGGAAGAAGAAGGCGGATGGCACCTTAAGCCACAGTGGGTACCGAAAGCCAACACACACAGACTTATATCTACAGGCCGACAACTGCCACCACCCAGCACAAAAGACCGGGGTGCTTAGAACACTCGTACACGGAGCCAAGACACTGTCTGACTCTGACAGCCTGGCAGGGGAACTTGAACATCTTCAAAAAGTGTTTGCTAACAACGGATTCTCATCCAGGGACATCCGCAGAGCTCTACATCCTGCCAGACGTCAGGATACAACGGAGAACGAGCAAAAAGAAGAAATCAAGAAGCTGGCATTTGTACCGTATGCCGGGCCTGTTTCTGCCAAGATCATCAGAATACTAATGAAACATAACATCAAGAGTGTCTTCTACCCACCCAGCAAAATCAGGGCTTTACTTGGAACAGTCAAAGATGACCTGCGATTAATGAAGTCTGGCATTTACAATATTCCTTGTGAATGTGGTATGTCCTACATTGACCAAACGACTAGAACGGTGGAAATCAGATGTAAGGAACACCAGCGACATACCAGACTAAGGCAGGCCACAAAATCAGCAATAGCTGAACACTGCCTAGAGTTGGAACATTCCATGGATTATGAGAACACCAAGGTCATGGTCCAGACCCCCAGGTTCTGGGATAGTGTCATCACTGAACCTATAGTAATAAAGATGGCACAAAACCTGATTAACCGGGAAGCAGGATACCAGCTAAGCACTGCATGGAACCTGGCATTTGAACTGCTGAAGCAGTACTGGAGAAAATATGTTTCCAACACCAACAACGAGCCTCAGACATCCGCACACTACGGGCACGAACCAAGAAGGGATCACCAGGAAGCCTCAGCCGCAGTCGGAGGCGGCCAGAGCGGGCGCGGACGGAATAGGGAACGTTCAGAGTGGCAGGGGAGCGCCACTCGCGGGCGCGGACCACGGAAGAAGAGGAAGGGTCGCTGAGATGTGCAGCCGCGAGAAGGACGTACCTGCGCTTGCTAGCGACGCGAAGGGTGTGGCAGATCGCCGTCCGGCCGCGCTTGCGCCGTCTGCGGCCCCATCTGGCCCCCCACTTATGACGACCAGTGCTATGGTTATGGATTTGATGGACACAGCTCCAGAAACTTTGAAGACAGCGCTGTCTGCTCCGCTCCCCGATTCTGAAGATGAGAGCTCCACCGCCCCTCAGCACGCGGACGAAGCGGGAAACAGAAGAGGAGGGTAACAGCCGCGACGTCCGCTGTTCGCAGCCCGCCGATCGAGAGGAGGGCCAAGCGAGATTTCGCCCCTGACGCTGATGGTTTTGTCCCGGCCCGGCGCACTGCAAGACGCATGCAGTCATCGACGACGCTTCCATCTGCCATCTGCCGGACGAGACCTGTACAGGGTCACACTCCGCACTGCTGACGACTATCGCCGGGCCACTCAGGAGGCGCCTGAGCGTGGTATCCCGTTCTATACCCACGCTTCCGTACCTGACAAGGTCTTGAAGATTGTAATCCGGGACCTCCCATTTAACATGGAAGCCGATCACCTGCATCGTGAACTCGCTGACCTGGGCTTCTACATACGGGCAGTCGTGAAGATGAAGTCGCCTGCTCCGACACCGTGGAGAACCGCAAACTCTCCCAATTGATGCGGGTCGCCGACGTTCCGGTTCAGACCGAAGATCTTCGCTCCAGGAGAGGCCCTGTGCAGTGTTTTTGCTGCCAGGGGATCAATCACGTCGCGCGCCACTGCTCTATGCCGAACAGATGTGTTAAATGAGCCGGCGCCCACGCAGGAAGTGCGTGCCCCCGTCCGCCCACCGAGAAGCCGACATGTGCACTCTGTGGCGGTGCTCACGTGGCCAGCTATCGTGGGTGTGAGGTGTGGAAGCGTGCTATTGCTCGCCAACGTGGCCAAACACCAGCGCCGCGTCCGAAGAAGCCAGCAACGAGACGGCCCGGCGTCTCTTTCACGGCGGCAACGTCAGGGGCGCCCTCCGCCGTCCCGGCTGCGTCAGCTGCTCCTGCTCCTGCCGCGTCCGAGGCCGTGCCGACACCTGAGGCTCCTGCGCCTCCACCACAGCTGCTAGTGGCGGACCTGGGTACTGCCTCTCCCAAGACGTCGGCCGGACCGCGCCCCGCCAATTGCCGGCGCGGGGGTCAGCGCCTCGTGGGTACCCAGCGCTCAGCACCGTCAGTCGAGCAGCCCCAGGTGGTCTCTCACAGCGAGTCAGCCACGCCTCCCCCTTCCAGCGACGGGGCCGCGCCGGCTGCCTCCACCGCTTACCTGGCCAACCTCGTCGCGCAGCTCACTGCCTTGGTGACCAGTGCTACGAAATTGATTGAAGTCCTGTCGCAGCAATTCACTGCTGCAGTGCTGATGGCCTCTCCCGCCCCGACCGCTGTCAACACTCACCAGCTGCACCATGGGCAGCGTTAGAGGGCTCACGGTCGTCGCGTGGAATGCCAACGGCGTCCGCACTCAAGCTGGTGAACTTCGCCAATTTCTTCGAGATGAAGCCGTCGACGTCTGCCTTATCAACGAAACCCACCTGATGCCTGGGGTCGACGTCAGGGCGGCCAACTACTCCAGCTATCGCACCGATCGACTGACGGCGGGTGGTGGGACAGCCGTTTACGTCCGCAATGGCATTCGTCATCACGTGATACAACTTCCACCACTGGCAACCCTGGAGGCCACTGGTGTCGTCGTTCACACCTCGGCGGGCGCCATCACGTTCGTCGCTGCCTATCGACCGCCGTCTCGTCCACTGGACCCTGCTGACATCGATGCTCTGCTCTCCTTGAGGGGGCAGGTGTTCGTCGCTGGGGACTTCAATAGTAAACATGTCTCCTGGAACTCCAGGATCACCTATGCCGCTGGCCGCTGCCTGCTCAGGGTAGCGGAACGTCACCATGCGCTTGTGGTGGGGCCGTACGACCCGACAATCTTCCCTGCCCGCGGCCTCCCGGATATAATCGACATCGCGGTCGTCAAGGGCATCCCTCATCAGATCACCGCCACGACGAGGACGGCACTGTCTTCTGATCATGTCCCAGTTGTTTTTGATATCGACTTAGACGCCCTCCAACAGCCCATGCGAGGCATCTCACTTGCTGGCATCGACTGGGGCAGGTTTCAAGCAGCCGTGACGGACTCACTCGCCGCCGCGCCGCCCCCTGCGGAAGCTGGAGTGGACGCAGCACTTCTGCACTTTGCGGCAACCACGATCGACGCTGCCAGTATAGCAACGCCGCCCCGACCTCGCACCCCGCCTGACTACTCCCGCCAGCTGCAGCCGGACATCGTTGCGGCCAACACTGGGAAGAACCGGGTCTATCGGGAGTGGCAGCGGACAAGAAATGCCGACACCAAGCGCCTCCTCAACAGGATGCGTCGGGACATCCGGGCCGCCATTGACAACCATCGCAATCGCGACTGGAATAATAAGGTCGCCACCCTCTGTCTTGACGACGGCACGGCCTGGCAGACGACGAAGCGTTTCCTACGCCGCACTCAACGTATCCCTCCGCTGCTGGTCAATGGTCAGGCTCTCTGCGAACCAGCTGCGAAGGCTGATGCCCTCGCAGGCGTCTTTGTGGCTGCGTTTACGGCGATCGAAGACCGGACCGACGCTGTCCACGACGTTCTGGTTTCTGACCGGCTCCCACGCTACTTGGAGACACGTGACGACGATGACGTCATTGAAAAGACGACGGCGGAGGAGGTGTCATCCATCCTGCGTGCCCTGAACCCCAGGAAAGCTGCGGGCCCAGACGAGGTTTCCAACGCTCTACTTCAGAAGTTGCCGCCGGTGGCTGTCACTCATCTCGCCGACGTCTTTAATGTAATCCTCCGGTCCTGCAGTTTTCCTCAGTCCTGGAAGCATGCAGAGATCGTGGCGATTCCGAAGATGGGGTATGATCTGCGTCAGCCCGCTAATTACAGACCTATTAGTTTACTGCCGGCCGTCTCCAAGGTCTTTGAAAGGGTGTACATCAGGCGGCTGCAGTGCCACGTTGACGAGGAAGGCCTCCTGCCCGAAGAGCAGTTCGGCTTTCGCAGGGGCCACTCGGCAGTTCACCAACTCCTACGGCTAGTGGAAGATGCGTTCGTCGCCTTCGAGCAGCGCGAGTTCTTCGGCGCGGTGTTCCTGGGCGTGTCGCGTGCTTTCGACAGTGTGTGGCACCGCGACCTCTTCTCCAAACTTTTTGAACTTGGGGTCCCGACGTCGTACGTCCGTCTCATCCATTCTTATCTTGCCGATAGGACCTTCCATGTGCGGGCCGCGCATGGCTTGTCCTCCGTCCGCCGCATCAACGCCGGTGTGCCACAGGGCTCGGTCTTGGGACCACTCCTGTATTCGCTGTACACTTCTGATGCTCCGAAGATCGACCGTGTGCGGCTCGCCCTGTACGCGGATGACACGGCTCTATATACGAGGAGCCTCAATGCCGCCGTCATGCGCCGCCGTCTGCAGCTCGCCGTTGACACCCTGGCAGCCTGGGCCGTCAAGTGGCGTCTACAATTCAATGGGGCCAAGGCGCAGTTCCTGATCGTCACCAGGCGACTCGTTCCTGCAGGCCTGCAACCGCTCACCGTCGGTAGCACCCCTGTCCCGTGGCGTCCCACGGCGCATTACCTCGGCGTCACCATCGACCGCCGACTCACGTGGGTTCCGCACATCCGCGAAGTGAAGGCCAGAGTGCGGAACCGGGTCCGCATCCTGTGCCCGGTGCTGAAACCCGGCTCCCGACTACCACCGCGGTTGGGCATCACTCTCTACAAGGCGCTGCTCCGCCCTGTACTCCAATACGCCGCCGTCGTCTGGGGGAACGCCGCCGACACGAACCTGAAGAAGCTGGAGACACTGCAGAATCGCATCCTTCGGCTGGCCTTGCACCTGCCTTACGATTTCCCCACTGCTCATCTTCACGACATCGCGGAAGTACCTCTGCTCCGTGACCTCTTCCAGGCGGCCGCCCGCACCTTTTACGAACGTGCTGGCCGGTCACACATCGCCCAAATCCGGACGCTGGGCCGTAAACTGCCGCGCAGCGTCACCATCCGCTGGCCACACCTGCTCGCTGCATAGCTAGCACTGCAGAACTGTGCTGAGGAAACACCTAAGAAGACAATCTACATGTGAAGACGCATTACATCGGCATGCATGGGAGGCAAAGCACTAACTGCTGCGAACTCCATGACACATCGGAGGACAAGTTATCTCCATGCAGATCCACGCGAGGCGGGCGCGGACCGAAAAAGGAACACCCGGAGGCCACGACCGCAGTAGGAGGCGGCCAGAGCGGGCGCGGGCGGAATAGAGAACACCTAGAGCGGCAGGACAGCGCGACTCGCGGGCGCGGACCAACTAGGGAACGGCGAACAGAGCACCAGGCACCGGGCAGGCGTAAATATGAGACCCGGTCCAGCAAGCAGCCAGTCTCAGGGAACACCTGATGAAGACGTCAAGTAATGACGTCGAAATATCGTGTTTGGGAGACGCTGATATCCGGCAGAAAACCGGATTTCCACCAGATGTCATCAAATCGCCGGGAAAGTCTAAGAAATTACATTTCTGCTGTACTTCTGTACTTTTATTAACACACACATAAAACTAAATGCCTTGGAATTAATGGTAGGGTTACTTGAAACATAAACACTCTTATTGGCACTCAGTCTCCGGTATGGCACCTAGAACGTTCTTAACAAATTTCTTGCCTGATTTGTCTCATTATTTTCTCCAGTGATGAGGCGAGCAGCATAACGCTGAGGTATCAGAATATCTTCTCAATATTCTAGGTTACAAATAAGTTATCTAAAGAAAGAGATATATTGCTTTTTGATTCTCTAGATAAATGTGACATTTGGCACTTAGAACGATTGGCACTTCCACTCTTCAAATATTTTCAGAAAAGACTTCCATATACTTCAATTTTTATTAGATGTTAACTAATTTATCATTTTCAGCAACACTTTTCTCGCTATTGGTATTCAAAATTTTATATTATGTCTACTTGAGCTAGGGCCAACTATCTTCCTGTCTTAATTGCAACGCTCATGTACTACTTTTAATGCCTCATTTACTATTCTCTTTCCCTCCGCTTCACCTGATCTGATTCGTCTAAATTCGATTATCCTATTTTTATTTTTAATGATATTTGTCATATTACTTCTCAATACACTATCATTTCTATTCAACTGACTTCCCTGTTCTCTTACCGTCTCTGATATTATTACAACGTCACTGGCAAACCTCAGACGTTGTTTTTCTTCTCCCTGAACTTTAATTCCCTTTCCAGATTTTTTTCTTAGAGTCCTTTACTGCTTTGCAGAACATACAGATTGAATATTGTCTGGAACAGGCTATACTTCTCTCTTAATCACGTTTTAAGTATTACGTCCCTCTCCTGCCTTTCAGTTGTTAGACCTTCAGTCTGGGCTCTGTACAAGTCAACCGCTCGCTCCCTGTATTTTTATGTGTTATATAAGGCAAATACCTGTAATTGTTCCTACGCACCAATCGTGACAACGACGAAACAGTTGCCGTAAGCGTCTTGCAATTAAAGAAATCTGTTTCGAAACAGTTTGTTTTCAGAGAACGTATGTAGACCAGATAAATATGTGCAAGAATAACTGTGGGTAGAACGTGGCAGCCTGGCGCCTTACGGACACGTGGCTTTTCTAAATCATTTCGGACGAATGCCGATATGGTTCTACATGAAAGATTTTCTTCCCCAGTCTTGTTTAGTTGAGCTAATGATCCACTCCAAATACGTATGGTCTGAAGAGGCATTGATCCTTAATTCTCTTTCTCTTCCTTCATGTGGGTGAGAGGCGTAGACAACCTTAGGTCGGTAATTAAGAAGTTATGCTCCGATCCTAAGAACAGTGCACAACTACGATTCTTTAATGTTACTACACAGCATTTGCTAGGGACTCACCGAGATCTTGGTGATCCCGCTAGGCGATTCCTGTTCAGACCAAGCCGTTGGCAACAACAGGTGAGTCGTTCATGGTCCGCAAATGCACGAGTCTCGAGCGCTGACCTGGAAGCATCAGAAAATACTTAAGAGATACGATCGGATACCTGTTTCGTATTAACTGTGGATATTTTATGAAGTTATAAGACTAGTTAAAGTGAGCAAAAGAAATGTGCACAGGCGAACAACTAGGAAAACAGTATTGGGATCCGATATAGTAACTTTCCACGGCGCATGGGGCTTGCAGTATTTTGACGAGCTTGTAACGATGAAAGCTTCAGCTTAAATAGGAGAGAGTTCAGGATCAGCAATGGTGGGCTGAATAAGACACCATCTCGCCGCAGAAATAATAGTCGGCAGCTTTTACGGGCTTCCCGCAGAACCACGTCGCACATCTACACTCCACTACAGTCGAGCAAATCATTAGAGCAGCCTGTAAACACCTCTAATGTAGTCACAAGTTAGTTGGCTACGTGTTTTGTGCATAACGTGAACGGTAGGTAGTCTCAGAGTGGATCGTGCCAACATGTTCATAGAAGTACGAAGTCTCCACAGTATATACGAGTATATAGTAGTAAGTCACGCATTCGAGCAAATCCAACATCAAACGACACACTAATTACATTTTCTAACGATGATATTGGACTGCTTGAACACAGAAAAGATGTGGAATGTAAAGAAGTGGCTTCAGTCAGATGTGCATATTGTTATGTTCTACTTCGCTCAGATTACTTAGCAGAAAAATTTGCTCCTGAGGAAACGTAATCATTTTAAGCAGAAGGTAATATACCACTAAGTTACGGCATTGAATGTTTGTGTGTTTTTTTATTATATCGATATTTTGTTTCTTCGGTTACCAAATTTACTCTCGTAGACCTTGAATAGATGACCATTCAAATGGCTCTAGTGGTAAGATGCGCTGTTTTGCTTGCGAATGGCTCGTACCACTGTTTTCGGTATGAGTGGTTTATATTTTAAGCACAATTTCGTGCGGTTCTGAGCGCTCTAGGTATGCATTGCTCTTGTGAGAGAAGAGAAAAAATGTTCAAATGTGTGTGGAATCCTATGGGACTTAACTGCTAAGGTCATCAGTCCCTAAGCTTATACACTACTTAACCTACATTATCCTAAGGACAAGCACACACACCCATGCCCGAGGGAGGACTCGAACCTCCACCGGTACCAGCCGCACAGCGCCTAAGACGGCTCGGCTAACCCCGCGCTGTGAGAGACGAGATTCCTGCCAACACGGGCATGATAAATACCCACTTGTACCAGAATTATGGCCTTCACATACTAGTGAAATTGAGGGAATTGTCTTAAACAGTTAACAATGCAAAAGTGAAAAGCAAACGCTGGAAAGTTCAAATACAAGTGCATACCATGGGAGTCAGAAACAATTACACACGATGGATCAGCGTTGCCTACTGGTGAAGTGATACCTATAAGCTTCGTTACAACTCATTTCTGAGTCATGGAAGTAATAATACGATTGAGCAGAGGTGCAGCAGCACCTGCTGTAGCAGCACAAGAATAAAACAGTGAGACACAGAACGCCCGCCGCTAATCACAGCCCTGGAGAAACCATCTCCGATATAATAGAAGATCATTATCTAGAGCGACTGATTACCCTACACTGGCTGTCCGCCAAATGTGAAGAAAAATTAACACTTTATGTTGTTCCCACTGTGAAATGCGAGGAGGGGGACATAGTACACTGTCCAGTCAATTAATGGAATTAATGTCATCTTCTGTCAAAAGCCTGAATAACCACCCTTTTGCAGCACATACCGCTGCGAGACGTGCAGGAAGGGAGTCAATGAGGTTCTGAAAGGTAACGACAGGGATGTGGAGCCATGTCTATTAATGTGCCGTGGCCACTTGCGTAAGGTTTCTCGGTTAAGGATCTGCGGCACGAACAGCCCGTTCGAGGAGGACCCACAGATTCTCCACTGAATTTAAATCCGGGGAGTTTGGTGGCCAGTGGAGTACGGTAAACCCATCCAGGAGCTCTTCGAACCACGCAAGTACACTGTAAGCTGTGTCACATGTTGCGTTGTTCTGCTGGTAGACACCTTCATGCCGAGGAAAACAAATTGCACGTATGGGTGGACATGGTCACAAAGAGTATATGCATACTTGTGTTGATCTATTGTTCCAGGGACGCCACAAAAACATTCCTTGGACCATAATGCTCCCTCCTCCGGTCTTGACCCTTCCGACGATTGTTACAGAGTATTTGCTTTCAGATGTTTCACGTCGTACTGGTCAACAATAATCTGTCCGATGTAGCTTAAAATATGAGTCATCTGATTAGGTCATCTGTCGCGACTCAGCGGACATTCAGTTGCAATATCGGCGTGCAAATTCCGGTCTTCGTCGCTGATAAACGGCAGTCTGAATGGGAACATGAACCAGGTGCGTGCTGCGGAGACCCATACGCAGCAACGTTCGCTGAACGGTCGTTAAGGGGACACTGCACTGTTGGTAGCTTCTTGGATCATCTGAGCGGTCACCTGGTCAGCAGTTACACGTCTGTTCGCCCGTACACATCTCCGCAGCCGTCGTTCACCGCTGTCATCTTCAGACCGGGTTCATAACTACTGCCTTGGCGCCGGTTTTGTATAGCTTCATTTTGCCATGCACGATATACTTCAACCACTGCGGCACGCGACCAGTTTCGGGAATACTTATACCCTTGGCCCGAAAGCCGATGATCATGCGCATTTGGGCGTCAGATAAGTCTCACCGTTTCCGCATTATGACAAGACTGCAATGTTTCCAGCGTGCCCTCTACACACTTCATATAACCATCACTGCTAATGCTGCCACCTGCGGTATTTGAGTTGGTATTGCACTCTGACGTCTAGCGTAGGTAGCGATTATATTAATATGACAGGATCACGTGGTATCTACATCTACATCTACATCTACATCTACATCTACATCCGTACTCCGCAAGACACCTGACGGTGTGTGGCGGAGGGTACCCTGAGTACCTCTATCGGTTCTCCCTTCTATTCCAGTCTCGTATTGTACGTGGAAAGAAGGATTGTCGGTATGCTTCTGTGTGGGCTCTAATCTCTCTGATTTTATCCTCATGGTCTCTTCGCGAGATATACGTAGGAGGGAGCAATATACTGCTTGACTCTTCGGTGAAGGTATGTTCTCGAAACTTCACCAAAAGCCCGTACCGAGCTACTGAGCGTCTCTCCTGCAGAGTCTTCCACTGGAGTTTATCTATCATCTCCGTAACGCTTTCGCAATTACTAAATGATCCTGTAACGAAGCGCGCTGCTCTCCGTTGGATCTTCCCTATCTGTTCTATCAACCCTACCTGGTGCGGATCCCACACTGCTGAGCAGTATTCAAGCATTGGGCGAACAAGCGTACTGTAACCTACTTCCTTTGTTGTCGGATTGCATTTCCTTAGGATTCTTCCAATGAATCTCAGTCTGGCATCTGCTTTACCGACGATCAACTTTATATGATCATTCCATTTTAAATCACTCCTAATAAGTACTCCCAGATAATTTATGGAATTAACTGCTTCCAGTTGCTGACCTGCTATTTTGTAGCTAAATGATAAGGGACCTATATTTCCATGTATTCGCATCACATTACACTTCGCTACATTGAGATTCAATTGCCATTCCGTGCACCATGCGTCAATTCGCTGCAGATCCTCCTGCATTTCAGTACAATTTTCCATTGTTGCAACCTCTCGATACACCACAGCATCATCTGCAAAAAGCCTCAGTGAACTTCCGATGTCATCCACCAGGTCATTTATGTATATTTTGAATAGCAACGGTCCTATGACACTCCCCTGCGGCACACCTGAAATCACTCTTACTTCGGAAGACTTCTCTCCATTGAGAATGACGTGCTGCGTTCTGTTATCTAGGAACTCCTCAATCCAATCACACAATTGATCTGATTGTCCGTATGTTCTTACTTTGTTCATTAAACGACTGTGGGGAACTGTGTCAAACGCCTTGCGGAAGTCAAGAAACACGGCATCTACCTGTGAACCCGTGTCTAAGGCCCTCTGAGTCTCGTGGACGAATAGCGCGAGCTGGGTTTCACACGATCGTCTTTTTCGAAACCCATCGGGACAGTCTCTCATCGTGTGTTCTTCATCCGTCAGTAATCGTTTCAATTCTGTCTCCTCATTGCTTAGTTCTGAATTGAAAATAATTCACAAACATCTCCAGTTCTCTTCTCCTACTGTCACTCTCGAAAGTTCCACACTAATTTCATCCGCAAATCGTGCCTGCATCTAAGCTAGAATTTATAGCTTACTTGCAGAAGTACTGACAACTGCTCTTAGCCATCTGCAGCAGTTCACTAGTTAACCGAGAGAGGTAGCGCGGTGGTTAGGACACTGGACTATCATGCCGGAGGACGAAGGTCCTGTCCGGCCATCCTGATTTAGATTTACCGAGGTTTCCCTGAATGTCTTATGGCAAATTCCAGGATGATTCCTTTGAAAGAACGCAGCCAAATTCCTTCCCCATCCTTCTTCTACTCTAGCTTTTCATCAATCCATAATGACTTTAAACATTAATCTTCTTTTCTTCCCCACTAATGACACTGACATAGCATCAGCATATAAACATCTTGAAATATTTATAGTGTACTTCTGTTTTACTACATTTGCTGTATAGCAATGGATTCTATAGACTTCTACAAACCTAATTAATAGACTTTGGCATACCATCTAAGAACATCGTAAAGCAGCCGACGAATAGCTTTGTATCTAGTGACGGTATACATTGAACTAACAAACTAACTACAAAGCGATATGTATTGACGTGAGATTCGACGAAATGGCAAGAAGCGAAATACACTGCACAAAAGAATTGAAGGATTAGTGTTTCGAAGCAAAAGTTTGAAATCTGGCATCCTCTGTAATGGTGCAAAAGCATGGCGATCTGAGACATCACGCTCGAGCTTGAGGACGCTGTCAACAGATGTGAAAACAAGGTCAGAGCTGAGAAGTTCATATAACGTGTAAGGTGGGTTAATAATGTCACATCGGCACCAAATTTCACTACACTTCTGCCCAAGTCCACCGTGGACGTGTCACGTGATGGAAAGCTCCTCACGCACCATCTTACCCACATTTCATCCCTTCTTTTGACGCTCTTGTGACGGAAGTCTGAACGACGACGCCCAGCGACGAAATCACGCTGTTTTCTTATAGGTGGCCGAGGAGAAGATATCAGATACACCGACGCTCACAATCGACGCGTAAAGGCCTCAGAGGGTGGCATAAAAGGGGTCAATGAAACCACTCCTTTCCTTGGGGAGTTGATGTCCGCACATTTTGCTGTCGGAAACGACAGTTCTCAGTGGGATGAGGACTTTCGTGATAACCTTTGACGCTGCTTGCACCGCCGGACGTTTCAGCCTCTCTCTATGGGCATTGTGGAGCAATGGAGTGCAGTGCGACCACAGTTCTTTCTCTTGTGTACAGTGCTTTTTCAGGCCCTCCTGCTTCACGCCCTCTTGTGGCACGATCACTGAGGGTTGCGATATTAACATATGCACGAATAAAATGACAAAGAGCCCCTCTAAGACACCCACCCCCCGCAGTTTGGCAAAACCCTCCGTGGCACCTGCCCACAGTTACTGGGAATTTTAAAAATGTGCCTTAACAACTCAGGCACTGCAATAACGTATTTATCCACCGATACCAGGCGCCAATTTTAATTTAAAATGTCCTCCCCCTGCACAGGATTTGCATGGTATGTACTTGTGCAGGTTGTAACGCATGAACGGCAACATATAGAAGTTTGGATCCGGCCATTGGTCACAAACTGATAGCCAAAGCAGCTAAGGCGACAGCTTGCATAAAGCGGGATATCCGAGTTCGCATCCTGATCCGGCAAAAGCTTTCATTGTCGTCGTTCCATTATTGAGCTGATGGCTGCGCCCGTTCTCAGCTGCAAATACATTTCATGTACGTTACACTTTAGATGAACTTCACAGCTGCGGCCTTCATTTGCATCTGTATACACCTCGCTGTTCGAAGCGTCGTCGAACCCGAGGACGACTGAGTAAGGAGCCCCGGTTTTGCATTATTACAGAGGAAGGCTGTAGACACCTTTGAGGCAAAGTTCAAACTCATGCGTCACAGTGGGAAACAATTACGGAGTTTCGAAAAAGAGATCATTTAATTCTGTTGGGTAGTCTAGAATGGGCATCCCGTAGCTGATCTGAACATAACAGAGTATCTCTTCAATGAAACGGTATCAACTGACGGTCAGACCATACGACCTCAAAACAGTTACAGAGCTGGAAGAAAGTCCCATACTCATCTGCCGAAATCTATAGGAAGTTCACGTCATACTATCGATGCAACATCTAGTTACAAGCACTTGTAGACGGATGTCCGGTGACGAATGGCAACACCTCTGGTGTGTTTCCAGAGTATGTGTTCTTCATGCCGCTCTTGTAAGGTAGTAGCCTACTGTGTCTAATTGTAACTTAGTTTAGTGATCTTGTAGTGGCGTGTCACCTCCGTTTCTTCAAATGTGTAGAAGACAGTTCCATCTCACTCAGAACAGAATGGCAGTAACTAAGCGGTCGTGGACTAGTTTCGGGAAATGTTCCATTACTCACGTCATTTAAAGCTGATTGGACGGGGAGTTGTTTCAATACGAGTCCAGTGACTTGGCCACCAAGTAACCTCAATCGGTGCTGATGTTGTGTATCTCTTATACAACGTGTAAGTTATGAGTCTGCGTACTTGCAGAAGCAGCTACAGAATAAAAGCATCGCTGACTCGGTTAGATATTCAATCATCGACTGGCATCAGAAGCAACTAGGGCATAGTGTTTTATTGCACAAATACATTGAGATCTCGTGAGTAATAAACAGTTCACTTAAGGGTAGTGTGGATAATGATTTGCCATACATTTAATTCCATATTTCGAAAAAATGATTTGTTTAATCGTGATTAAATTCTCCGAGTCTGCTTAACTGACACTGACGACAGGACGTCATGAATTCCCATAACAGTCAGTTCTAGAAGTAGTTTGTCAGCAGTGACTTATCAATTCCATGAGTACACGTTACTGCATCCACCTTGTCCCTACCTCGATATAAACGCAGGAAGACATCCGACACTTCTCATGAAGGTACACAAAGAAATATCATATTGTCGTACCTTAATCTGTAACCTGGAATTGAGTACTGTTGGATAATGCTATCTTGTTGTGATAACGTAATTTCAACCGAAAATTTTGATCAAACGCTTCGAACAATATCACTGAATACAAAGACACACATAAAAAAAATTGCATCACCTCGGTTCCGAGAGTTCCAGCAGCTGTACTGAAAATTGGAATAGAGATCAACACAAACATCATTTCCGCCCTTTTTTTATTGCTCATGAAAACCAAAAATTGCATGTTGTACCACCATACAGCGAGACCTTCAGAGGTGGTGGTCCAGATTGCTGTACACACCGGTACCTCTATTACCCAGTAGCACGTCGTCTTGCATTGATGCATGCCTGTATTCGTCGTGGCGTACTATCCACAAGTTCATCAAGGCACTGTTGGTCCAGAGCGTACCACTCCTCAACGGCGATTCGGCGTAGATCCCTCAGAGTTGTTGGTGGGTCACGTCGTCCATAATCAGCTCTTTTCAGTCTATCCCAGGAATGTTCCACAAGGTTCATATCTGGAGAACATGCTGGTCACTCTAGTCGAGCGATGTCGTTATCCTGAATGAAGTCATTCACAAGATGTGCACGATGGGTGCGCGCGAATTGTAGTCCATGAATATGAGTGCCTCGCCAATAGTTTGCCGATATGATTGCACTATCGGTCGGAGGATGGTATTCACGTATCGTACAGCTGCTTCGGCACCTTCCATGACCACCAGCGGCGTACATCGGCCCCACATAATGCCACCCCAAAACAGCAGGGACCCACCACCTTGCTGCACTCGCTGGACATTGTGCCTAAGGCGTTCAGCCTGAATGGGTTGCCTACAAACACGTCTCCGACGATTGTCGTGTTGAAGGCATATGCGACACTAATCGTTTAAGAGAACGTCGTGATACCAGTCCTGAGCGGTCCATTCGGCATGTTCTTGGTTCCATCTGTACCGCACCGCATGGTGTCGTGGTCGAAAAGATGGACCTCGCCATGGACGTTGGGAGTGAAGTTACGCATCATGGCTGGCCGGAGTGGCCCAGCGGTTCTAGGTGCTTCCTCCTGGAACCACGCAACCTCTCCGGTCGCAGGTTCGAATCCTGCCTCGGGCATGGATGTGTGTGATTGTCTTAGGTTAGTTAGGTTTAACTAGTTCTCAGTTCTAGGGGACTGATGACCTTAGAAGTTAAGTTCCATAGTGCTCAGAGCCATTTGAACCATTTAAGCATCATTCAGCCTATTGCGTACAGTCTGAGTCGTAACACGACATTCCGTGGCTGGACGAAAATCATTATTCAACATGGTGGCGTTGCTGTCAGGGTTCCTCCGAGCCATAATCCGTAGGTAGCAGTCATCCACTGCAGTAGTAGCCCTTGGGTGGCGTGAGCGAGGCATGTCATCGACAGTTCCTGTCTCTCTGTATCTCCTCCGTGTCCGAACAACATCGCTTTGGTTCACTCCGAGGCGCCTGGACACTTCTCTTGTTGAGAGCCCTTCCTGGCACAAAGTAACAATACGGACGAGATCGAACCG
This sequence comes from Schistocerca gregaria, assembly GCF_023897955.1. Taxonomy (NCBI): domain Eukaryota; kingdom Metazoa; phylum Arthropoda; class Insecta; order Orthoptera; family Acrididae; genus Schistocerca; species Schistocerca gregaria. The sequence continues at coordinate 556,317,350 of NC_064931.1, forward strand.
CGGTATTGACCGTCTAGGCATTGATGAACTACAGACAACACCAGCCGGTACCTCATTCCTGGTGGAATGACAGGAACTGATGGACTGCCGGACCCCCTCCGTCTCATAGGCGCTGCTAATGTACAGTTATTTAAATCTTTGGGCGGGTTTAGTGACATATCTGAACAGTCAAAGGGACTGTGTCTGTGACCCAGTAACTTGTTACTGGAGGCTACCAGTTAAGGATAAAAGTTGCTCTTCTTTCTATCGCCGGATGCATGAAAACAGACCACAAGTCGCTATGACAGATACGTATGTGTAATTTTCTGGATCTTTGATTAGTGTTTCGTCGAAGAAGTTACACTATTTGTCTCCACTAGTATTTATAGAAATGTGAGCTGAAGATGGCTGAAGTACGAAAAAGTTAATTGCAGTCAGAAGGAAACTTTGCGGACAGAATGAACGAAGATTTTTAAAATATCAGTGTGGAAATATAATTGGGCCATTGGAAGGATGACTCATATGACTCATGTTTTGACAAAAGCAGAATATATGATTCAGTACCTGCGATGAGCCACGGTCAAGCAAATTGATGCATTTCAAAAAGCATTTTCGTAAAACGGCGCTGTCCAGTAGTCTCATAGATATTGTAAACACAGATCCAGCGTAGTAACTAAGCAAAATGCATTAAATAATACAATTGTTAACGGCGGATGTATTTTCGGAGGAGGGTTGCAGCATAATATTTTTAGCTGTAGATTATGGCAGTACATTAAAATGAATATAGATCTATATTTGTCTTTATAAAGTGGTTTCTATAGTTAGTGTTTCAACCACGGCTGTTTATGTATACATTAGCAAGGCAGCAGTTCTGTAACCACATTGGTATTTCCTTGCGCGAAACAATAACATAAGTAGAATGACAGAATTTTTGGACGATGCATCTATCAAGAAATATAGATATGAATTAATGGCAAGAGGTCAACATATTTTGTTGTTGATTAATTCGTCTGTGAAGTAAGTCCACACACCATGTGACAATAATAATTTCGAACTGAAATAAGCAGGAGAAATAATAAAACCATATCACATTTGAAGGGAATGTTTGCGCTCTGAAGTGCGGTGAAATTGGTTTATTCTTCGCCATAGAAACCATAAACAGGATAACTGAAGCAATTTTCAATCATAATATGATTACAAGAGTGGTTCGTCTCACCGGCCAGTTCCGATGTGGCGGTGTCTGGTGTCGCAGTCGTCCTCGATGCACCACAACTCGTTCGACGAGAGGGAAGGGGAGTTGTACTACGTTGTGTGAGTGACTATTTCGGATTTAAAATCCTGCCATCACCGTGGGCACCAAAGACGGAAACTTGTGCTGTGCTCCTGCTGAAGGAGCAATACGGTTCCCGTTAGACATTTTATTTATTTACTGTACCACACTAATAAAGGGTCACTTTTTAGAAACCCCATAATTGTCTCCCATTGCGACCTACCATTTTTAAATTTGTCTCAAAGGTGCCTACAACCTTCATTTGTAATGGTGCAAAACCGTGGCACCCTGAGACGTGCTCAGAAATGCTTCAGACAACAGGATGTTGACACATGCGAAGAAGAGGCCAAAGCTCAGTTCATGTGGTTAATGGGTTAATGGTCACATTGACACTAAATGTGATCACAGTTCTGCCTGACGCTACCGTGGACGTGTCACACGATCGGAAGGTCGTTACGCCCGGTCTTACCCACATTTCATCCCTTCTTTTGGTGCATCTACGATAGAGGTCAGAACCTCGATGCCCAGTGGAAAACTCAGGCTGTTTTCTTATGGGTCTGCAGCTATTAGCTGCAGAGCCTTGTGGTGGCAGCTGTAAGTTCTCGTCCCACATAATTTAAAGAGATCTGACCGGGATCCTAATATTTGGCTACCAGACTGTAGGGAGAGAGACTTGCTTTAGCCACTATCGCATAGAAAACTGTAGCAAATTGTAAAGTTGTGGTAAGGTCCTATGCAACCAAACTACTGAGGTCATCGGTCCCTAAGCTTAAGCACTACTTAATCTAACTTCAACTTACTTACGCTAAAGACGACACACACACACCCATGCCGGAGGGAGGACTCGAACCTCCGACGGCGGGAGCCGTGAGGACCGTGACAAGATGACTGAGACCGCGCGGCTAAAACTGTAGTCTAACTGCATTTGACGTGAGCTACCATTTACAGAAAAATTTATCCTAAATTTTGGCAAGTTTCTTATGGAATAAAAGATAACGTCCTTTAATTTAGTTTTTTTCAGTTTACAAACAACTGAAACCCTCCTAACTGTGGGGTACTCATTGACTTTGACGAAATTAAAAAATTTGAAAAACACATTCATTCTAAAAAGTCACGAACCATCCAACATTCCCATACCAACGAAATACTTCCCTCAGTGTACTATTAAATACTTTATAATTCAACTTCGCACATATCTGACTCATAGCCCTTTCATTACATGCTCACTCGACCGACCCCACTCCGCTACTGTCCTCGATCACTCGCCAACTAACTAGCATTGGCGATGCTACACAACAATGTATGTCCACCGGAAGAGGCGAGGGACTACAGAAAGTTCTAAAAGCTAGGCTCGCCAGCTAGCATCCTTGATAGATAGCCCATTGTCAAGGATGTAGATCTCGATATCCTTACATCCCACCCTTAACTGTTGTTTTTAATGCAAACACACGATCTAAATCGAAGACCATATTAAACACCGAAACATGCGATCAAGCCTTTGTGGCTCTACTAAATATTTCAACAGAACAACACTCCAACTGACTCACACGGTGTAAGTTTACAGCAATTTACAACTTTGACTTGGACTGACTTGGGCTACTAACATGCAAGCAGGAGTACAGGGCTGTTCAAAAAGAAGAAAAAGATTTCAAATATTTATTGCTTCCAAGCTACAAAACATAGAAACACAGCTCCAACGTGCCTGGAAAGAGAAAAGTTCAAATTTTTATGCATTCAATGTGAGCGCCATATGTCACACGACAAATATCAAAACGGTGGCTCATATCCAGCCACACAGGAAGCAGCTGGCCTCTCGCTATCGAATTCACAGCTTCAACAATGCGATGTAGCAGACTTTCAAGAGTGTCAGGCAAAGGGGGGGGGGGGGGATAAAAACGCGGTGTTTTGCGTAACCCTCAGGTAAAAGTCAGAAAGTGTGAGGTGTGGAGATCTGGCAGGACACCAGTGATGAAGTTCACCTTCTGCTCCTCCTTCAGCGTCCTGGAGTGGTGTCATGCCGGTAACGTCGGAAATGCTTAGAGAATTTCAACTTTTCTCTTTCAAGAAACGTTGGAATTGTATTTCTGCCTCTTAGTTTGTAAGCAATAAATGTTTAAAATCTGTTCCTTCTTTTTAATAGCCCTATATGATTATGAGAATGCAAAATAATTATGAAACACAAATACCGGGTGATCAAAAAGTCAGTATAAATCACGGAATAATGTAGATAGAGAGGTACAAATTGGCACACATGCTTGGAATGACATGGGGTTTTATTAGAACCATAAGAATACAAAGTTCGACAGATGGCGCTTCATCTGATCAGAATAGCCATAATTAGCATAACAAAGCAAGACAAAGCAAAGATGATATTCTTTACAGGAAATGCTCAATATGTCCGCCATCGTTCCTCAACAATATCTGTAGTCGAGGAATAATGTTGTGAACAGCACTGTAAAGCATGTCCGGAGTTAAGGTGAGGTATTGGCGTCGGATGTTGTCTTTCAGCATCGCTAGAGATGTCGGTCGATCACGACACACTTGCGACTTCAGGTAATCCCAAAGCGAATACTCGTACGGACTGAGGTCTGGGGACCTGGGAGGCCAAGCATGGCGAAATTGGCGGTTGAGCACACCATCATCACCAAACGACGCTAGCAAGAGATCTTTCACGCGTCTAGCAATACTTTGTTTTTTGATTCTAACAAAACCCCATGTCATTCCAAGCATGTGAGTCAATTTTTACCTCTCTATCTACATTATTCCGTGGTTTATTAAGTTTTCAGATTTATACTGACTCTTTGATCACCCGGTATATCACACAAACTGGACTCATGAGAAATGTATAGTAAGGTATAAAACTCTGTCAACACTTTGTAAATGTACTGAAAGAGAAAGCGCAACACTAAGAAGGAGTTGCGCGGCATAAACGAAAGTTGGTCGATGTCTATTACAATTTTGCGCCAGTAGCACAAGGGCGGCGCTAGTAGCGCCACTATGAGTATCCATATCAGATTTGTTTTAAACACACGCTGTAACGGTCGTCACTGTTAGTTACGTTCGAGACTGGACGTGCTGAGTTGATGTTAGACAAGAATGTGTTTTAGACGAAAAAGACGCCACTATCAACACCTCACTCAGAATGAACAAGAGAAGACGGATGTTTCTTCTGCGGTATTGCAGAAATATTTGGCAGGAATGTAGCCACTGTACATGACTGCTGGCTGCGGTGGTCACGAGAATGTACGATCGCAAGAAGACTGGGCTCTGGACGCCATATGGCAGTAACGAGAGGGAAGATCATCGGGTTTGGCGTATGGCTCCGGCGTATCGTACTGCATCTGCAGCAACAATTTGAGTATCAGTTGGCACCATAGTGTCACAACGAACTGTTACAAGGCGGTTACTTCAAGGACAGCTTAGAGCCAGATGCCGTGTAGCGTGCATTCCACCGACCCCAAAAAACCACTTCAGTGACATCAAACAGGGAATCATTGGAGGGCATGATGGAGATGTGTTGTGCTTTCTGATGAAAGATGGTTCTACCTTAGGGACAGTGATAGCCGTGTGTTAATTAGGAGGCCGTTTGATGGCTTGCAACCAACCTGTTCCGCGCTGGACTCAATGACCCTACCCCTGGAGCTACGGTACGGGGTGCGATTTCTTATGACAGACGAGCACTGTCGTGATTACCACGCATCCAGGAAGTAAATTTCTACGTCAGTCTGGTGATACGACCTATTGTGCTGCCATTTATGAACAGCGTTCCAGGGCGTGTTTCCCAACAGTATAACTCTCACCCACATACCGATGTTGTAACCCATCATGCTATACGGTGTGTCGACATGTTTTCCTGGCCTGCTCCATCACCAGGTCTGTCTCCAATGGAGCCCATATGGGACACCATTGGACGGCAACTCCAGCGTCATTTACAAACAGCATAAATGATCCCTTTATTGACCGACCAGGTGCAACAGGTATGGAAATCCATCCCACACACTGACTTCCGGCACCAGTACAACACAATGCACGCACTTTTGCTTACTTTCATTCAACATTCTGGTCGTTACAACGGTTATGAATGCACCAGCGTTTCACATTTGCAATGTTGTATCTCGCGCATACATAAACCTGTCATCTTGCAATATTAACCACTTACGTACGCTCCCTAGACAAATGTATCCCCGACATTTCATTACTTTTTATTAATTAGTTTTAGGCGCTGCGATTGTCTTCCGTCAGTGTTATAGAAGTACTTTAAGTAAATATATAAGTGTGGGTCTTTGTTTAATTTTATTCAGTTACTCATGTCAATCATTCAAAAGTATAAATTTCACCAAATATTTATTGTATGTATGTTATGTTAAGAGTATATAAACAAGTTTTCAAAGTCTGTTCAACCAGTTTGTAGAAGGCTTATTGTGTACCATTAATGAAGTTTAGAATACTGTATCCCGGGTTCGATTCGCGGCGGGGTCAGGGATTTTCTCTGCCTCGTGATGGCTGGGTGTTGTGTGATGTTCTTAGGTTAGTGAGGTTTAAGTAGTTCCAAGTTCTAGGGGACTGATGACCATAGATGTTAAGTCCCATAGTGCTCAGAGCCATTCGAACCATTTTTTAGAATATTGTAGGCATAATGTACACAGGTCTCAAGCGTGAACATTACTTTTAAATTTATCAAGCACTCAGTTACCATACACCACCTAGGTATAAGATCAGTCACATTTATACCTTTTTTTCTTTTCATAAATCATATTTGAATGTTGCCAAGCAAAACACTATTAACAAACAAGACATACCTAACCAAAGGTCCGAGCGAGGGGGCGCAGTGGTTAGCACGCTGGACTCGCATTAGGGAGGACGACGGTTCAATCCCACCTCCGACCATCCTGATTTAGGTTTTCCGTGATTTCCCTAAATTGCTTCAGGCAAATGCCAGGGTGGTCCCTTTGACAGGACACGGCCGGCTTCCTTCCGCATCCTTTCGTAAACCGATGAGACCGATGACCTCGCTGTTTGGTCTCTTCCTCTCAAATCAACCCAACCCTAATTTCTAACCAAAGATAAGATAGGAACGATAATCTTTTCACTGAAAGTGTCTGCTGTAAGAGATAAAAAAAACTCATATGCATTACTAATGCTTTGCACTTTTTCAAACACAGTACTTTGCTTACGCTCACTGCACTTACTAATACCCAAAGTTCTCGCAATACTGGGAAGGCTGGTATGGGGAGAAGTGCCGCCGCCCCCCACCGACCCGGCAACCGCGCGGCATCCGGTAGTGGGGGAGGTGCAACGCAGCGGGGGGTCGCACAGTGAGGGGCCCCGCTTTTGTGGTTCGTTGGTATTTCCGCGTGTGGGCGCGCCCTCAATCATACATTAAAGGGGCACCGCCCTCCTCTGCTAATCCGTTTGTGGGCTCCTGCAGAGTAGACCTTTGGTGCCGTCGAATCAATGAGTAGGGTTTTATCCTCACAGAGCAATGTGTTTGTTTTGGTTGCGCGAAGCATAGTCTGTAGTTGACCTACATTATATCAAGCCTTAGACAGAGAATAAACTTCACCAAAAATTCTGTAATAGTAGCACAACGGATGTTTACGAGCAACTGTTAAATAGCTAGGGTGTTTGTAACAGTGATGTGCAGGTAGAAAGACAGTGTCGCAACAAGTACAGGGTTATGGAGGTGCCACGCACTCTCAGCCCTGTGCGTATACCTTAAGCAGTGCTAGTAAACGATATTTAATCTTTTACCTCTTATTTAAGTTCCATTGTTAAAAACGTCGTGCACTTCATGCGTGAGCGAGTTCCTTATTGTCCGATTTTTTGTTATCTTTACCAAAAATGAGATCGATGTTTCAGCTATGTAACTAAAAAGATTGATAAACGAATATATTTTTTGTAAAATATATTAATTTTTCTGTCTTGTAATAGACAAGTGTACCAGAGGGAAGGAGACCTATTATCAAAAGGAAGGTTAAGATATAACGCCTCTTCGGCGACAAGGTCATTAGAGATTGGGGAAGGGTGTGGAGGAAATCAGCCGTGCCCTTTCCAAGGAACTACTGTAGCATTCCCGCTAACAGGACTAAATACACTGATGTGCCAAAACATTACGCCCACCTGCTTAATAGCTTGTTTGTCGCTCTTTGGAATGAAATATATCACTGATTCTGCGTATTGGGGATCCAACAGTCTGTTGGTAGGTTTGAGGAGGTATGTGGTATTAGCTGTCTACACACAGCTCATGTAATTTGCGTAAATAACGGGCCGCTGATTCGTGGTGATGGATTCCATAGGAATTACATCATATGAGTTAGGTCGTCGAGAAATCGACGTGAGTTCACTATAATACTTCTCAAACCGCTGTAGCACGGTTCTGGTTCCGAGACGTGGAGAGTTTTGCTGTTGAACTATGACATCACCGTCGGGTAAGATATCAAGCATGAAAGGATGCAGGTGGTTCGCAGCTGTCATCTTGTTTTCAATTACTACCACAGGTACCATACAAGCGTAGAAGATTGTCTCCCATAGCATAATACTGCTCCCACCAGCCCGCGTCTGTGGCGCGCTGCACGTTTCGAGCCGCCGTTCGTCTCTTTGTAGAGACCTATTATAGCAAAAATGTGATTCACCCGAACAGCCGACAGGTTTCCATTGGCCGACGGTGGAATCCCGATGGTCCCGTGACCACTGCAATGGTAACTGACGATGTCGCTGGTCAACATTTGAATGCGTAGGGGTGGTCTCCTGTGGAGCTCCATGTCCAACAATGTACGATGGACAGTGTGCTCCGAAACACTTGTGCGTGCACGAACATTGTGCCCTTTCGGCAGAGATTCCACAGATCACTATCTACCCTAACTCACAGAGCCGATAAGCCTCTGAACCCCACGTTCCGTGAAGAGTTGTGGATATTCAACCATTTAGGGCCCAGTGGTAGTTTCACTGTTCTTCTACCTCTTTCCGTAGATGCTTACGACAGTAGGTCGTCGCCGTTTCCGAGATACTCATTCACAGGCTCTGCCTAATAATAATCTACCCTTCGTCAAAGTCGCTTATCTCAATGGATTTCACCATTTTCTGTCCACATCTTCTCTAGGGTGATCCCTCTACCGTGTCTACTCTGTTTATACGTGCCTGCAACGCCAACAGCCGGCATCCAACGTCGCAGTGGGCAGTTGTCATAATGCAACTTCCTGGCAGATTAAAACTGTGTGCCGGACCGACACTCGAACTCGGGACCTTTGCCTTCCGCGGGCATAATGTTTTGACGTAATGATTTGGCTCATTAGTGTACATGAAGAGTGTCTTAGCACTGAGCCACCGCGTTCGGTAGAAGGAATGTCAAGACATCATGCCATATACTCATCTTAAAAGTTTCAAGGATCCTGCCAGGATTAAAGTCTCCGTCCGACAGATGTCATCGCGGCAGCGAGGATTGTGATAAGACTTCAGCATTTCGTCAGAGGTAAAGAGGGATTTAAAAAAATGAGAAACGAGCAAAAAAGAATTTGCTTTAGATACATGTCTGTTCATATGTTGAAGATTTCAGACATGTGGGACAGTACTGTTCCATTAAATGCTGGACAAGGATGTGGGCCATCAGGAAGTGATGACGCAATTTGTAGCGCATCCACTGACTGATGATGACAGCTGCGCGGGATTAGCCGAGCGGTCTGAGGCACTGCAGTCATGGACTGTGTGGCTGATCCCGGCGGAGGTTCGAGTCCACCCTCGGGCGTGGGTCTGTGTGTTTGTCCTTAGGATAATTTAGGTTAAGTAGTGTGTAAGCTTAGGGACTGATGACCTTAGCAGTTAAGTGCCATAGGATTTCACTCACATTTGAACATTTTTGATGATGACACACAGACACGTGTGCATGACAGCAAACGCTCGTTATGGTGGCTCGAAGAGATTTTACGACATCGCTTACGACCGGTGACGACGAAGGAGACGTTGTGTTTTCATTATGGGCAACTCACAAACAGCTAGGGTGCAGCATTGTTAAGCCCGAAGGAGACGAAATCAAATTAAGTGCGTATTAAGAAGAAAACATTCACAAGACCAAACGATGGATTCTACTAATTTTCTCATTCCGGAATCGTTTGCATCAAAAATTCAAAAATGGTTCAAATGGTTCAAAAATGGTTCAAATGGCTCTGAGCACTATGGGACTTAACATCTTAAGTCATCAGTCACCTAGAACTTAGAACTACTTAAGCTTAACTAACCTAAGGACATCACACACATCCACGTCTGAGGTTGGATTCGAACCTGCGACCGTAGCGGTCGCGCGGTTCCAGACTGAAGCACCTAGAACCGCTCGACCACAACGGCCGGTATCAAAAATTCTTTCATTTTATCCGTATATTGAGAATAAGCAAGCGTACCTCTTCAGTATAGCACACAACATAATTAAAAATTACTTAGATAACTCAAATTAGGAGTTAATACTAAAAATGTAAACGGTAGTTCATATCACTAATGCCTTACCATTTTTCTGAGTTCAACGTCTCACTCACCGTGAGAGGATGCTTACTCAGTTTTTAAGATAAGCAGAAGGGAAAATACGGAGACGTGACAGAGATATGGCGACATGGTTGTGCTCATAAAGTAATCAGCAAGCGTGTGTGGTTTTTGGCAGTGAAAAACAAAAAGAAACTAAATGAACAGTGTTGAACTTTTTTTATGATATTAAGCCAACTTTTTCCATGTACATGCAAATGCAAGAGAACTGTAGGTTTGGCGAAATCAAAAGGGGTGCTGCATTTGTTAAAACGATAGCTTTAGACTGGGGAGGATGCAGGCTTATACTTTCTCCGATCATCTTGATTTAGGTTTTCCGTGACTTTCCTAAATCACTTCGGGCAAATTCCGTGATGATTTCTTCAATACAGGCACAGCCCACCGTCTTCCCTGACGTTTCTCCATTAAAAGAGTGCGTATAATCATATACAACGACGGAAAAAACTCAGAACACCAAAAAATAATGAATGTAGAGTAATGAAATTTCTGGAATACATTTGTCTAGGTAACATATTTAAGTGACCAACATCGTAAGATCACAACTTACTGTAAGCGCGAGATTAGCCATTGTAAAAATGAGCCGGCCGCGGCGGTCTCGCGGTTCTAGGCGCTCAGTCCGGAACCGCACGACTGCTACGGTCGCAGGTTCGAATCCTGCCTCGGGCATGGATGTGTGTGATGTCCTTAGGTTAGTTAGGTTTAAGTAGTTCTAAGTTCCATGGGACTGATGACCACAGATGTTAAGTCCCATAGTGCTCAGAGCCATTTTTTTGTAAAAATGAAATGATTTTACATCAGTAACAAGTGTAGCAATAGAGTGACGAATACAAGCATGAAAATGCGCATGAATTGTTTTGTACAGCTGCCGGATGTCATATTGTGGGATGGAGTTCCATACCTGTTGCATTTGGTCAGTCAATAAAGGGATGGTTAAAGCTGTTAGTGGTTGACGCTGGAATTGTCGTCCAATGATATCCCATATGTACTCGATTGGAGACAGATCTGGTTGTCGACTAGGCCAAGGCAACATGTCGACACACTGTAGAGTATGTTGGGTTACAACAGCGGCATGTGGGCTATCGTTATCCTGTCGGAAAACATCTCTTGATATGCTGTTCATAAATGGTGGCACAACAGGTGGAATCACAGGACTGACGTACAAATTTGCAGTCAGAGTGCATTGATAATCACGAGAGTGCTCCTATTGTCATACGAAATCGCTCCCCAGGGCATAACTCCAGGAGTAGGTCAGTGTGTCTCGCACGCAGACAGGTTGGTTGACGGTCCTCAACTGGTCTCCTTCTAACGAACACGCAGCCATCACTGGCACAACGGAATACCGGATTTCATCAGAAAACACATCTCCATTCTGCCTTCCAATGCGCTCTCGCTTGACACCACTGAAGTCGTAAATGGTGGTGGTTTGGGTCAGTGGAATGCACGCTACACGGCATCTGGCTCGGAGTTGTCCTTGAAGTAACCGATTTATAACAATTCGTTGTGTCACTGTGGTGCCAACTGGTGCTCATATTGCTGCTGGAAATGCATGACGACGCGCCAAGCCATACGCCAAAGACGATGGTCATCCCTCTCTGTAGTGGCATGTGGCGTTCGGAGCCCGATCTTCTTGCAACCGTACGTCCTTGTGACCACCGCTGCCAGCAAATCATGTGCAGTGGCTACATTTCTGCCAAATATTTCTGAAATCTCGCAGAAGGAACATCTATCTTCTCGTAGCCCTATTACAGCTCAGTGAGGTGCTGATAATGGCGTCTTTGTTGCCTTAAAGGCATCCTTGCTTAATATCAACTCACCACATCCAATCTCGAAGGTAACTGACGCTCACGACTGTTACAGCGTGTATCTCAGGCAAACCCGATTTGCACCCTCATAGTGGCGCTAGTAGCGCCGCTTTGATGCGACTGGGACGAAATCTGAATAGAAATCTTTTTCAGAGGGAGAATCAAGCCTACCAACTTCCGTTTCTGTCGTACAACTTCCTGGTGAGGCATTTTTTTATTAGTTAGTGTATGGAAACTTATACTAATTTCACAAATCCAATTTCTATGAAAATAACCTTGCATCAATAAACTAATAATACCAATGGTGAAAATTTTAAGAAAAAGGCGTAGCTATGGAGATTGCATCGAAACTAACAGGGTTCAGTCACTTAACGTTTCACATTCTTGCCCTCCGAGTACTAGTTTGAATACGACCTTACAGAAGACCTAGTTAGAAAGCGGACATTATTAAGGTTGCGAACATTAAGAACTACTACACATCGGCCGTCCAACAATTTCCGAATTTGAACTTATTCCTAGCGCACAATAATCAACAGCGCAGTAATTACGATGGAAGCTTGAACTAAGAACAGATGTGCATTCGACCAGTCAGCTGTGAGCAGGCAGTGTCAAGTACTGGACGTGCTGTGAAAGTGTGTCAAAGTTTTGTCGCAAATCGCAATATAGCAAGGAACGGAACATCTGTAAATCAAGTGTTCAGGACATTCTTCGGAATGTGTTGAAGAGAGGAAACGTGTGTGTAAATTTTGTTCCGAACACTTTAACTCCAGATCGAGAACAATGATGCGTGTACGCTTGCCGGCACTTGATTGAAATACAAAACGTAAACAGTTCTTTTCTGGAAAAGGCATCATGGTTGTCGAGAGACTGTGTTGCTGAAGAACATACCACAAAACAACAAAGTGCAGATATTTACATGTAAGGTCAGTGCTTCTGACGACGCAACTGATATTGAGGTCAATGTGACACATGAGTTGAACTACATCCCAAAGAAGAATTTTACTGATATCTTGACATGGGTGAATTACGTTTCTGTTCGTTGTACTGAAGTGGGAGCAGACAACGTAGAACACCTGAAGCAGTAAAGCCACCATCTTAACATTTCTGTATGTTTTATTAATCTAGTATCGACACTTTTTGCACTGAAGAGATTTATATTGATACGCTGTGTCCTGTGAAAAGCGTTTTCTCTTGCTAGAGGAAGTAAATCGACCGTTTCTAATTGAAGGAAATGATCCCGGTAATCACATCAAGTGTTTCAGAGCATTGTAAATTAGTGTTACCGAAAGGGATTTTCTGTCCGCTCCTCCTGAACACGAGTCAGGCATCACTTCGCTCCGTCCCTCTTCCCGAATGACGAATTATGTAAGATACTAAACACAAAGCTAATAATTATTTTCTAGAATTTTTTAAAAGCCATATTTCCCCTTTTTGGTGTGTTACGATTTCAATTACTCTTGACGATAGCATTATTATATGAAGCATATTTATAGCTACGCATCCGCATCCACTGAAATGAAGGTCTTCTGTGTTCCGTACTGCGGAAGCGAGGCGGAGACTGGCACTAGGGGCAAGCTTTATAGGAAGTGGAAGTAGAAGCGGGGAAGAAAATTTGACGGCCCTCCCTGAGAAAGAAGCGACTGCCCGGTAGGCGCGGCTGCGTCGGAGGGTCGATGTCCTCGGACGCGTGAGGTGAGCACGCGCACATCCAGCATCTCACGTCTCTTCCGCAAATCTGTGCACACGGTGTTTTCACCTGTGTGCTGTGTACACAACTATTGCCGTATTTTGCAAATCTGAAATACAGCAGTCATTAAATTGATGAATAATTCGAAAATACCTAATTACATTACCACCTATAGCTGTATTCTCGGTGATAAGTCCTTGCAATCTTGCAATCTGTGAAGAACCGTATCTATTCTGCAAGGGGGAGGAAGGGTGGTGAGAGGGGTGGCGAAGGGGCTGACTGAGGCCTCCGAATCTCAAGAACGCAAAGAGGATTCAGTGAAGTAGTGCAGGTTATTGAAGTTTACGTGTGGTGAATTTCTAAGATAATACAAGGGTTTCTTTGAGCTGCGTTGTTATGGGCGTCCATATTCTGTTAAAATGGAAGCATTTTTGCCAAATACATGCATTTCTTTTTCTTTTTTTACAGGAATAACGACTTTTAACTGATTGTCTTCCGTTTTTACTTTCGAAAAGACTGAAAACGTGGCCTGTTGGGGAGTAAACGACTTACCGTCGTATACCCATTTCGTGCAACACCGCCTTATTACCTAGATTTCCGTATTAAATAAGAAATTTCCTTTGTTATTAATTTGTATTACTCAGGTAATTTGCGCACAAGTCGAACATAATAATACAAACCGGGCAAGGTGGCGCAGTGGTAAGCATAACGGACTCGCATTCGGGAGGACGCCGGTTAAAGCTCGCTTCCGGTCACCCAGATTTAGGTTTCCTGTCGTTTTCCTCGATCACTCCACACATATTCCGGGATGGTTCCTTTCAAAGAGCACGACCGATTTTCTTCCCCAACCTTCACACTATCCGAGCTTGTGCTCCGTGCCTAACGATCTCAATGTCGACGGGACGTTGAACCCAATCTTGCTTCCTTCCAAATGATACATTAACTTGCGGCAGCAATTCTAGATGCAAACAATGATACATTTGGAACAATATTTTAAATGCTAACTGTACAACGCTGCTTTCCTTCGTCATTATTAATATTATGCAACTACTGAGAAACTATGCTGGCACATGATTTAGCTAAAGCTCATAGCAGAACAAAATAGTTGTATCTGCTGATATACATCTTTGAAGATTTTCTTGCTTTTTCTTGACTACAAATAAATGTTTCAATGTACATCTACATCTACATCTACAGGATTATTCTGCAATTTACATTTAAATGCTTAGCAGAGGGTTCATCGAATCACAATCATACTATCTCTCTACCATTCCACTACCGAACAGCGCGCGGGAAAAACGAACACCTAAATCTTTCTGTTCGAGCTCTGATTTCTCTTATTTTATTTTGATGATCATCCCTACATATGTAGGTTGGGCTGAACAAAATATTTTCGCATTCGGAAGAGAAAGTTGGTGACTGAAATTTCGTAAATAGATCTCGCCGCGACGAAAAACGTCTTTGCTTTAATGACTTCCACCCCAAATCGCGTATCATATCTGCCACACTCTCTCCCCTATAACGTGATAATACAAAACGAGCTGCCCTTCTTTGCACCCTCTCGATGTCCTCCGTCAATCCCACCTGGTAAGGATCCCACACCGCGCAGAAATATTCTAACAGAGGACGAACGAGTGTAGTGTAAGCTGTCTCTTTAGTGGACTTGTTGCATCTTCTAAGTGTCCTGCCAACGAAACGCAACCTTTGGCTCTCCTTCCCCATAATATTATCTATGTGGTCTTTCCAAATGAAGTTGTTAGTAATTTTAACACCCAGGTACTTAGTTGAATTGACAGCCTTGAGAATTGTACTATTTATCGAGTAATCGAATTCCAACGGATTTCTTTGGAACTCATGTGGATCATCTCACACTTTTCGTTATTTAGCGTCAACTGCCACCTGACACACCATACAGAAATCTTTTCTAAATCGCTTTGCAGCTGATACTGGTCTTCGGATGACCTTACTAGACGGTAAATTACAGCATCATCTGCGAACTGTCTAAGAGAACTGCTCAGATTGTCACCCAGGTCATTTATATAGATCAGGAACAGTAGAGGTCCCAGGACGCTTCCCTGGGGAACACCTGATATTACTTCAGTTTTACTCGATGATTTGCCGTCTGTTACTACGAACTGCGACCTTCCTGACAGGAAATCAAGAATCCAGTCGCACAACTGAGACGATACCCCATAGGCCCGCAGCTTGATTAGAAGTCGCTTGTGAGGAACGGTGTCAAAAGCCTTCCGGAAATCTAGAAATACGGAATCAACTTGAGATCCCCTGCCGATAGCGGCCATTACTTCGTGCGAATAAAGCGAAAGAGCCTTCCTTCAGCATATAGTCGAAGATAGCGTTAGGACGATGGTTGCGTGTAGTAAGAACTGTCGTAGCTGGAGGATGGGGCGATCGGAGCATATATATATATATATATATATATATATATATATATATATATATATATAGAGAGAGAGAGAGAGAGAGAGAGAGAGATGGTGTGTGTGTGTGTGTGTGTGTGTGTGTGTGTGAGAGAGAGAGAGAGAGAGAGAGAGAGAGAGAGAGAGAGAGAGAGGGAAGTGTGGCTGGATGTCGGCCACTGGGGCATCCGGGGTCCGACGGGGGTCGATACAGGCTGGGCCGGCGAGCCCGGGCCCTCCAGTCGGCGAAAGTGCCGCAAACGGTTGCGCCGTACTCGTAGTCTGCAAGGCTACGGATGCTCGTGCGACAAACTAGTACCAGTTTACAAACTGCCAAGTCGCGGGACGTTCTAGGGGGTGCCGTGCCAAATGTGTACGGTTCCCTCATTGCCAGGGTCAGATGCCGTGACCTAATACCAAAGGTCGCCGTCGACCAGCTCGCATTGTAACGTCGGGTAGAAAGCGCCAGTGTGCTGCACAACATGCCACAGCCGTTTAACACAGGAGTGCCGCTCTGCTTATTAGTGGATGCTTAGCGCCTGTCCACTAACGTGTCACTTCTTCTGGTATAAAATTTTATTATGCACGTATTTTCTCGAGATTTTTAGGAAATATCTCTCTACACGGCCAAACATACTGCTTTAGTGCGATTCCAACAGCAACAAATGAGTTTAATAGAGTTTAATAGATTGTTAATTCCTGTCACAGCAGAACAGCCTTCACACCCACGCAGGGTGAGATGCTAAGACAGACCACCCCAAAAGTAGGACCTCCATTAGTGACTTTGGCCAGTGGATTGCGGTGCTGTAATCTCGTTAAATTCTGATCAGGTTCCACAGCTGTGATGTTAAATTCATCCTAGGCGGATCTTTCCCGTACCACAGAAAATGAATTAAAGTCGATGTCGTGATTCGGCAGATACAGAAATAAATAATTTCGTACGTCACAAAATGCGTCTATATTATGTGCCTCACCCTGTGTGTCAGAAAAGGAAAGGCTAAGATATTCTGTTGCTTCTCCAGGAATATGCAAATAATCAGAGTATATGGAGTTATACCTATACACACTGTAATATGACCACGTACATAGCAAAGATCTTGCCATACACATTCATTGGAATACTGGATGGCCGAGCGGTTCTAGGCGCTACAGTCTGGAACCGCGAGTCCGCTTCGGTCGCAGGTTCCAATCCTGCCTCGGGCATGGATGTGTGTGATGTCCATAGGTTAGTTAGTTTTAAGTAGTTCTAAGTTCTACGGGACTGATGACTTCAGAAGTTAAGTCCCATAGTGCTCAGAGCCATTTGAACCATTTGAATACTGTATGGTAAACTACCCAGCAGCGTATTCTTTTACGCGTGGAACTAAGCGGAGGAGGAGGAGCAAGAGGAAGGCACACGATAGTTTCTCATTGGCCAACGTGCAACACAGGTGAAGTACAACTTTTAAGTAACCAATGAACATATGTTCAGAAGAATATGAAATGTAAACATCGAGAAATTATTTTATTCGTATCTGTTATTTTTTCAGCAACTGCAGCACATATTTCAGAATAAAACTGAGTAGTCAGCTGCACAGGTATTTTTAATTCACTTTACCAGGTTCAACAAATTAATTTGTCATTTCCATAATCCCAAAAAATTAGGCACAAAATTAGGAAAATGTTTCTTACATTAAACCTTGGCCATACGTGTATGTATGGAGATGACAAATTAACTTGTTGAAATAGGTAAGCGAAATAAAAATATCAATGCAACTCACTTCTTCTGAATTAAGAAACTATTTTGTAATGCTTTTGCTGTTAATAATACACCTCCGTTTGTGAGCTATTATGTATAAATACTGTTACCTCGGTGTTTAGCTTTTAATGAGATCAGTATATTTCGACCTTCGTATGTGTGAAGGCATTTCCTGTGTGGAGGCCTTGCTCCTGCTCAGGCACGGGCTTCCCAGATAACAGCCAGAGTTGGCCGCACCCCGCCGGGCACCGGGCGGCAACCCGAGCGCCGCCAGAGGTCACTGGCCGCGCGGACCTTTCCTCCTCCGCGAACCACGTGACACAAAGTGGCACTTGCAGTGTCCTGGCGCCTGGGCAGCAATTAGGCTGGCGTCCGGCTGCGGTTGAGCAGTTGACTCTCAGTGCATTTGCTGGACTTGCGCCGTTTACAGAGGCATTCCCAAGGTCAGGATCTCACTCTGGAGCCGCCGCTGTAACGACGACGACTACGTTGCAGAGCTGGCAATTGAAGTAAGAGTGGACCTGCGACTGGAGAAGACCAACCGCCGGAGAAAGTTGCCAAACACAATTGAAGTCGTCAAGCGTGGCACGCGATGCCTCAGTGCAAGTGATCTGCATGGCTGGTGGAACCTCGTGTTTGGCGTGTACGACAACCACACACGTATGCAAAGCAACTATTCAAAACTCTCGGTATATGGGTACTGGTTAAATTCTCTTTGATAGTTTGAAGTGGTAACAGATTATTCAGACAACCATACACCCCGAACTCGATGCACGTGTTTAAAAAGGAAATTTTAGACACACGTCTGTAACTTTCAGATGCTATACAATACTACAGCATTGGGTTCAAAAATGGTTCAAATGGCTCTGAGCACTATGGGACTTAACATCTATGGTCATCAGTCCCCTAGAACTTAGAACTACTTAAACCTAACTAACCTAAGGACATTGCACACATCCATGCCCGAGGCAGGATTCGAACCTGCGACCGTAGCAGTCGCGCGGCTTCGTACTGAGCGCCTAGAACCGCTAGACCACCGCGTCCGGCACAGAATTGGGGTTACACCTATTTCTAGATGGTACCCATCTGAAAACTTTCCTTCCAACGTTCCATTGGCGAGATGACTGTGTGTAAGATAGAATTTGTTGTAATGAACCTGTTCACGTACAATTTTGAACCATTACCTTTCTGTAAATTGTGAGACATTTCCAGGGGCAGATGTGGAATCTGACCACAATCTATTGGTTATGAACTGTAGATTAAAGCTGAAGAAACTGCAAAAAGGTGGGAATTTAAGGAGATGGGCCTGGATAAACTGACTAAACCAGAGGTTGTACAGAGCTTCAGGGAGAGCATAAGGGAACAATTGACAGGAATGGGGGAAAGAAATACAGTAGAAGAAGAATGGGTAACTTTGAGGGATGAAGTAGTGAAGGCAGCAGCGGATCAAGTAGGTAAAAATACGAGGGCTAGTAGAAATCCCTGGGTAACTGAAGAAATATTGAATTTAATTGATGAAAGGAGAAAATATAAAAATGCAGTAAATGAACCAGGCAGAAAGGAATACAAACGTCTGAAAAATGAGATCGACAGGAAGTGCAAAATGGCTAAGCAGGGATGGCTAGAGGACAAATGTAAGGATATAGAGGCTTATCTCACTTGGGGTAAGATAGATACTGCCTACAGGAAAAATAAAGAGACCTTTGGAGAAAAGAGAACCACTTGTATGGATATCAAGAGCTCAGATGGAAACCCAGTTCTAAGCAAAAAAGGAAAAGCAGAAAGGTGGAAGTAGTATATAGAGGGTCTATACAAGGGCGATGTACTTGAGGACAGTAGAAGAGGATGTAGATGAAGATGAAAAGGGAGATATGATACTGCGTGAAGAGTTTGACAGAGCACTGAAAGACCTGAGTCGAAACAAGGCACCGGGATTAGACAACATTCCATTAGAACTACTGACAGACTTGGGAGAGCCAGTCCTGAAAAAACTCTACCATCTGGTGAGCAAGACGTATGAGACAGGCGAAATACCCTCAGACTTCAAGAAGAATATAATAATTCCAATCCCAAAGAAAGCAGGTGTTTACAGATGTGAAAATTACCGAACTATCAGTTTAATAAGTCACGGCTGCAAAATACTAACACGAATTCTTTACAGACGAATGGAAAAACTAGTAGAAGCCGACCTTGGGGAAGATCAGTTTGGATTCCGTAGAAACATCGGAACACGTGAGGCAATACTGACCCTACGACTTATTTTAGAAGCTAGATTAAGGAAAGCAAACCCACGCGTCTAGCATTTTGGTTGGTAGGACATGTTCTGAGGCATCAAGGAATCACCAGTTTAGTACTGGAGGGCAGCGTGGGGGGGGGGGGGGGGGCGGTCAAAATCGTAGAGGGAGACCAGGAGATGAATACACTAAGCAGATTCAGAAGGATGTAGGTTGCAGTAGGTACTGGGAGATGAAGAAACTTGCACATGATAGAGTAGCATGGAGAGCTGTATCAAACCAGTCTCAGGACTGAAGACCACAACAACAACACCAACAACAACAACCTTTCTGTATGTGAGGGACATTCTCAAACGCTGAATGTACAGGGGATAGACAAAATAACGTGAAAACCTGTACTTACTTGTGAATGGTTTATTAATAAGGGGTTGGACCCCCCTTTGCTAGTAATACAACTGCGATTCTTCTTGGAACACTGGCATATAATGATTGTGTCGTCTTCAGTGGAATGTTATGCCACTCTTCGATCAGAACCTCTCCTAACTCCTATAGTGACGAGGGAGGTGTAAATCTGCTCCGGAGTCTGCACTTCAATACCGCCCACATGGGTTCGATAATGGTCAAGTCCGGGGACTGTGCTGGCCAGGAAGACGCGCAGTTCTGTTGCATACTCGTCATACCACGATTTTACTGCCCTAGCTGTGTGAATATGTCCATTATCGTCCTCAAAAATAGCAGCATTGTCGGGGAAAACATTTGAAACATGGGTTTCAGCTGATCACCTAAAATGTTCACGTAGTCGTCTGCTCTACTACGGCCTTTGAGAGTAGTGATGGGACCCGCAGAATACAACGATATGACTGCCCACACCATCATACTTCCACCTCCATGCTTAACCGTTGGACTCATGCAATGAGGACTGTAGGCCTCTTTTGGTGTTCTCCAGATGTTAACCCTACCCGATGTTGGAAATAACAAAAATTCAGACTCGTCGGACCATATGACGTGTTTCCACTGGTCATCCGTCCTGGATTTATGCTCCTGACACGATATTTTCGCTTCTTTTAGCTAGTTGTCGTCACTGGTGCTTTCGGTATAGCAACTCGTCCATGAATATTCGCTTTATGGAATTCTCGGCGCACAGTGTCGATAGATACGGGGTCTCGAAGATGGCTATTGAGCGCTGCAGTCACTTTAGCCGCCGTAGTTTTGTGATGTTTTGACACAATTCGTGTTAGCGTATGACGATCTCCGTCATTTAGTTTTCATTTGTGCCCTTTATCACGCTTACACGCTGATGACTTTCCATGTTTTATGTAGGCTGACATGACTGTTCAAACAGCTGCTCATGGAACATTAAGTAAGTTGGCTGTCTTGGCTACAAATGCTCCAGCTAATCGGGTCCCCACAATCTGTCCTCTCTGGAACTCTGTTAGATCTTTTATTGCACGTCGACCTCGGCCTCTGACTGCAAATACGAAGTGTGCACTACTCGTAAACAACCTGCACTGATGTCTAGTCCGTACTGAACACGCACGGTCCAGCGTGACACATGTCTTACCTGAGTTGTTGATAGCCAAACACAATCATCCCGTTACTAGAACTGTTCACATTATTTTGCCTACCTACTCTACGTTATTTGAGGTTTTTTCACTCTAGCACAAAAATCATAAGACGAAGTCTAATTAAACCAATGATTATCTGTAAGAGAAACTGGGGCTATAGATCAATCAGGAGGTTCACTCACATAAAACCATTACGGCTATTAAAAGGTTACTCGATAAGAAACAGCTACGAATTAGTCTTATACTCTAAAAATTTGTTATTTCTCATGGAGATTAATATTATACAAATTCTCATTGGACAATCAGTTGTCATAATAAAACTTGCTGCTTCACAGAAACTTACAATAAGAACCTATAGTAGAATTAAATTAAATGTTAACACTTCTACTCATTTAGAAATACTTCATCGTTCGACAATACATTTGAGATACAACAAAGTGACTGCAATGAGATGTAAACTTGAAGGCACAATTTTCCATTAACATTTACAACATAAATCGTTTTAAAAAATCCACTCTTATCAGAGAAAATTTGTTACAATCAATGTGTTGAGGACATATTGATGTTATACATTGAGCTGGCATAAGTGATGGAATAGCGACATGCACATATACAGATGGCGGTAATACCGCGTACACAAAGTTTAAAAGAGCAGTCCATTAGCGGAGTTGTCATTTGTACTCAGGTGATTCATGTGAAAAGGTTTCCGGTGTGATTACGGCCGCACGACGGGAATTAACAGACTTTGAACCCGGAATAATAGTTGCAGCTAGACGTATGGGGCATTCCATTTCGGAAATCGTTAGGAAATTCAAGATTTAGAGTGTCACAGTATCAAGAGTGTGATGAGAATACCAAATTTCAGGCATTACCTCTCCCCCCGGATAACGCTCTGGCATACGGCCTTTACTTAAGGACCGAGAGCAGTGGCGTTTGCGTAGAGTTGTCAGTTCTGACAGACAAGCAGCACTGCGTGAAATGATCGCAGTAATCAATGTAGGCCGTGCGATAAGCGTATCCCTTAAGTCTGTGCGGCGAGATTTGGCGTTAATGGGCTATGGCAGCGGAAGACCGTCCGGAGTGCCTTTGTTGCCGGCCGTAGTGGCCGTACGGTTCTAGGCGCTTCAGTCTGGAACCGCCTCACCACTAGGGTCGCAGGTTCGAATCCTGCCTCGGGCATGGATGTGTGTGATGTCCTCAGGTTAGTTAGGTTTAAGTAGTTCTAAGTTCTAGGGGACTGATGACCACAGATGTTAAGTCCCATAGTTCTCAGAGCCATTTGAACCATTTTTGAAGTGCCTTTGTTAACAAGACGATATCGCCTGCAGCGCCTCTCCTGGACTCGTGACCCTAGACGACTGGAAAACTGTAGCCTGGTCAGATGACTCCGGATTTTAGTTGGTGAGAGCTGATCGTAGGGTTAGATTGTGGTACAGACCCCACGGAGCCACAGATCCGAGGTGTCAACAACGCACTGTGCAAGCTGGTTGTGGATCCATAATGGTGTGGGCTGTGTTTACATGAAATGGACTGGGTGCTCTGGTCCAACTGAACCGATTATTGAGTGGAAATGTTGGCTACATGGAGACCATTCATTGACTTCATGTTCCCGAACATTACATTGGGCCACAATTTTTCGCGAGTGGCTTGAAGTATGTTCTGGAAAATTCGAGTGAATGGTTTGGCCACCAATATAGCCCGACATGAATTCCATCCAATATTTATAGATCGTAATCGAGAGGTCAGTTCGTGCACAACATGGCTCATTATTTTTTAAAGGGACGACCAACAACTTGTTGAGTCCATGCCACGTCGAGTGGCTGCACTACACCTTGCGAAAGGACGTCTGGCACGGGCGATATTAAGGGGCACTCCATGATTTTTGTCACCTCAGTGTACATATGACAAATACATGACACATCTGAGCCAGCTACGGTAAAATCCATTTCACTTTAGGAGACTAACACTCTAACAAAACTAATTTTATAAATCTCTGTCAGCAATTTATTCCAATATTATTTTAACATTTATTACAAACTAATTTTCACTCTAATTGTCATGAAAAATACATTCTTTCATCCTGTTCCTCGTTTTAGAGCGAGGATTAAATTTATCCAAAGATTGCCTCTCTGTGAACACGAAATGAATAAACAACTACGGTACTCATACTTAACTACGCCGCTTTTAATAATTTTTTCACGAGTACATCGTAAACAATAACTGCAGTGATTTAGAGCCAAGAGTTCTGCCACGTCGAATACACCGGTTCTCGTCGGACCACCGAAGATAAGCTACGCCGGACGTGGCCGGTACTTGGACGGGTAACTGCCTAGGTTTGTCATGTGCAGTTGGCAAAGATAGCCTTTCCGGCAAAGAGGATGGGGCTGGTGCCGTAAAGTTCCTCGTCACCAGACTTGGCGCCAATGTTCCGGACTAAATTCGAAACCTCTCTGCAGTGTCTAATGGAGTAAGGGAGTGTGACAGTTTTCTACATCTACATCTACATTTATACTCCGCAAGCCACCCAACGGTGTGTGGCGGAGGGCACTTTACGTGCCACTCTCATTACCTCCCTTTCCTGTTCCAGTCGCGTATGGTTCGCGGGAAGAACGACGGCCGGAAAGCCTCCGTGCGCGCTCGAATCTCTCTGATTTTACATTCGTGATCTCCACGGGAGGTATAAGTGGGGGGAAGCAATATATTAGATACCTCGTCCAGAAACGCACCCTCCCGAAACCTGGACAGCAAGCTACACAGCAATGCACAGCGCCTCTCTTGCAGAGTCTGCCACTTGAGTTTGCTAAACATCTCCGTAACGCTATCACGCTTACCAAATAACCCTGTAACGAAACGCGCCGCTCTTCTTTGGATCTTCTCTATCTCCTTTGTCAACCCGCCCTGGTACGGATCCCACACTGATGAGCAATACTCAAGTATAGGTCGAACGAGTGTTTTGTAAGACACCTCCTTTGTCGATGGACTACATTTTCTAAGGACTCTCCCAATGAATCTCAACCTGGTACCCGCCTTACAAACAATTAATTTTATATGATCATTCCACTTCAAATCGTTCCGCACGCATACTCCCAGATATTTTACAGAAGTAACTGTTACCAGCGTTTGTTCCGCTATCATATAATCATACAATAAAGGATCCTTCTTTCTATGTATTCGCAATACATCACATTAGTCTATGTTAAGGGTCATTTGCCACTCGCTGTACCAAGTGCCTATCCGCTGCAGATCTTCCTGCATTTCGCTGCAATTTTCTAATGCTGCAACTTCTCTGTATACTACAGCATCATCCGCGAAAAGCCGCACGGAACTTCCGACACTATCTACTAGGTCATTTATACATACTGTGAAAAGCAATGATCCCGTAACACTCCCCTGTGGCACGCCAGAGGTTACTTTAACGTCTGTAGACGTCTCTCCATTGAGAACAACATGCTGTGTTCTGTTTGCTAAAAACTCTTCAATACAGCCACACAGCTGGTCTAATATTCCATAGGCTTTTAGTTTATCAGGCGACAGTGCGGAACTGTATCGAACGCCTTTCGGAAGTAAGGAAAATGGCATCTACCTGGGAGCCTGTATCTAATATTTTCTGGGTCTCATGAACAAATAAAGCGAGTTGGTTCTCACACGATCGCTGTTTCCGGAATCCATGTTGATTCCTACAGAGTAGATTCTGGGTTTCCAGAAATGACATGATACGCGAGCAGAAAGCATGTTCTAAAATTCTATAACAGATCGATGTCAGAGATATAGGTCTATAGTTTTGCGCATCTGCTCGACGACCCTTTTTGAAGACTGGAACTACCTGTGCTCTTTTCCAATCATTTGGAACCTTCCGTTCCTCTAGAGACTTGCGGTACACGGTTGTTAGAAGGGGGCAAGTTCTTTCACGTACTCTGTGTAGAATCGAAGTGGTATCTAGTCAGGTCCACTGGACTTTCCTCTATTGAGTGATTCCAGTTGCTTTTCTATTCCTTGGACACTTATTTCGATGTCAGCCATATTTTCGTTCATGCGAGGGTTTAGAGAAGGAACTGCAGTGTGGTCTTCCTCTGTGAAACAGCTTTGGAAAAAGGTGTTTGGTATTTCAGCTTTACGCGTGTCATCCTCTATTTCAATGCCATCATCATCCCAGAGTGTCTGGATATGATGTTTCGAGCCACTTACTGATTTAACGTAAGACCAGTACTTCCTAGGATTTTCTGTCAAGTCGGTACATAGAATTTTACTTTCGAATTCACTGAACGCTTCACGCATAGCCCTCTTTACGCTAACTTTGACATCGTTTAGCTTCTGTTTGTCTGAGAGGTTTTGGCTGCGTTTAAATTTGCAGTGAAGTTTTCTTTGCTTTCGCAGTAGTTTCCTAACTTTGTTGTTGAACCACGGTGGGTTTTTCCCGTCCCTCACAGTTTTACTCGGCACGTAACTGTCTAAAATGCATTTTACGATTGCCTTGAACTTTTTCCATAAACACTCAACATTGTCAGTGACGGAACATTAATTTTCGTTTTGATCTGTTAGGTTGTGATGGTGACGGTGATTGTAACGAAAAATCTATGCGCTAATATATTAATAATTCTTTTTAAATAGCTTTTGATACAACTACCAATCGATTTATCTTGAAAGAATATGTGGAGGCCAGCAGTAGAGATATCTGTGTAAAGTTCTTAAGTGTATTACTTTTTTATGTGTGCATTAATTTAAAATGATGAAAAATGTAACATATATTTTTAACAGTATGCGACTGCTCTGCGACAAGAGTTTAGACAATGAGCTGATTAAAAGTAAATATAATACTGCAAAAGTCAAGCAATCAGACTGGACGACTGGCGTGACGCACTCCATAGTGACATGCGCAACTGGAGAGGGAACACAGTGGCGAGCCTTGAAAAGTGTAGACGCTTTTTCGATGTTCGCGGATGTAAAATTGTTGTGGTGTGAAAAGTGCGCCGAATCTTCATCAGTGTCGTGTGGATTTTCACTTACACGATATTAAGTCGTCTCTCAAATCAAGTAGCGGATACTTGAATTTCCGGACTGATGACACTGTGAAAATCTGTGAGCCATTGCTGCCGTTGGTACAAGGACACTGGGAAGCGTTTTGTTACTTGACGTGAATTAATTTATCGCAGACGCGAAGAGGCCGTATGAGTGCATACTCCTCCGCCGTTGCAAGCACACAACCACGATCACACTTCCGATGACGCAAACAACTATAAGGAAAGACTTTCTTTTTGCTCAGTGAAGTAATTTTGTAAATGGAAATACAGTCATGATAGGCCAAAGTGAAATAATAATGGGTTTGAAATTTACAGTTTATTAGTAACAGTGATCAGACTTTTATTTGATTATTCCATTACTGTTATATCCTGAATACTTCGACATTCATTCAAATAAGAGCTCGTATAAAAATTATAGTCAGTAGAACTGTAATAATATTTTCAGGCTTTAGTACTCCAGAATACAATGATAAAAATGAAGATAATGCAAATTAGGTAAATTTAAGCTCTATGCTTGGGCCACCTTTACTTTTCAGTTTGCTGACGTAAATTTTGCTAGTTGAAAGTTCGCAATCCAGTTAATAATGTTAAATAACTCATTGTGTAAAACAGTTTAAAGATGGCTGCCCGAGCATGACATTAGAATCAACATGACTTGCTTCCATCTTAGGGTTTTGAATATAAAGAACAGCGAATAAATTTGCTTGGAAGTAGACAGTTAGTTTCATAATTAATTAAAATTAAATTAGCTCCTTCAGAGCATACCGACCGGAAGAACCTATATATATATTTTTTTTCAGAGAGTTTAATAAGATCAGACACAATCATTCTTTTTTCTCCACCTGCAACAAACGTTGTCCAAAAGGTGGACGTATTCACAGTACCGAACGATACCGAAGGTAGGCGTGCTATGGTTAAGGCAGTGCCTTTGTAATATTGGGTGTATTTTACGAACGAACCCTGCAGTCATCATTTACTTCAGCACTGATAGTCGACCGACATAATTTTGCGCCCATACGGTTCAGTTCATGAATAAAGGTCATAATAATATCATTATTTATCCAAATAAATACAATGCAAATTGAGTTATAAGGTAAATGTTTAGTGTCACTGATAACTTTTGCGAAGGCTAAAAATTGTAATCTGTGCTACAGCCATTGTCCCGCGCTGTGGCTACGCAGACGGCATCTGTAGTGTCCTACTTCTCACAGCGGCCGATGACGCGGAACAGTAGCTTTCGTAATTCAGTATAAAAGATTTGATCATACGCAATTTGTCGGCACTTAAAAGCACAAATTGAATTTACGTAGAATCGTGAGAGTTCGCATACTTGATCCGCCCGTAGGATGGGGACATTAAGGTCAGCGGCTCCCTTGATGCTTTTCGAGAGCAGAATGCTATGTGCCGGCACTAGGATTCACCCTCTCCCTTCCCTCATCATCATGCAACGCAAACATGACATTACACTCCACACACATCCCTTACAGTCAGCTATACGTATCAGATTCGTTTACCACGCCAACCTCACACTTCGCGAAGGCAGGGTGCCAGTGTGCGCGAAGGATAGGGAAAGCCGTTCCAATTATGCGACTGAACCTTTCCTTAGTGGTCTCCCAGCCAATCATACCATACGTCGTTACTTATAATGATATAGTCACAGCTCACCACCTGCTCACTATCTGTTTCCTAAATAACATTCTAGATTCAAGAAAAAACTGAGGTAGAGTGGTGGTACGTTCCTATGGGACCAAACTGCTAAAGTCATCGGTCCCTACACACTCATGTCTGACGGAGGACTTAAACCTCCGACGGGCGGAGGGGGGAGGGGGGTAGCCGCGCGAACCGTGGCAAGGGGCCAAGACCGCGCAGCTACCCCGCGCGCATACTGAGTTAGAGATGGCTCCCATGCTGGCGAGAGAACGCTGCTGTCACAATGGCAGATGTCATGACTATCGAGGCCGGAATCTTCAACGTACCCAGTATTAGCGCATTTCATCGCGGCAGATCGCGGCTCCCGAATACGTGAAACACTCCCACCCGGGCGTGGGAAGCGAGAACGCTACCGCACGACCAAGAGCTGCGGGCAGAAAACGTTACAAATGGCCTACTATTATTTCAAAAATTCTTAACTTGGAATCTATTAGAGACAGAGAAACGTAGTTTGTTGTAAAACTTTTAAAAGCTTTCAAAGTTTTGTCATTTGCTATCTGTTGCAGATTTGACTTCGGGTGCACAAATACGTCGACAGACCGGTAGAAGGCGCAGTATGTCATGCGGTATCCAGAATCCGAAACTCTTACGACGGTACTACGGAATTAGTGATGCATCCGTGAGAGCCAGAAGCTTAATGTTTGAGGAAGCCCAATTCATGATTGCGTGGTACGCCCATTTTTCTTGGTTGAGGACATCATAACGCGAAACGATTACCAGGAAATGCTCGAACAGTTCCTGCTACCACAGATGGATGAGATGCACCTGTCCATCATGTCACAACATAACAGTGCACCCCCACACTGGAGTTAGAAAGCGCGGATGTGCTGAATAACACATTTCCTGAGTGGTGGATACATCGCATGGCCAATGGGCACTCCCGATGTCACGCCATTAGACTTCTTTCTGTGGGGTTACATCAAGAATCGCCGGTACATAATACCAGTCAATGTCATTGCTACCATTCGTGCACGAGTCAATGAAGCAATAAGAACCATTGATACTGCAATACTGACACCTTCGAGCGATGTTCTACGAGCGACGAGTGACGTGTACATTGTACTTCTGGTATAATACTAAATAAACTTGGAGAGATGCTAAGCGTTTTACAAATGGTTCAAATGGCTCTGAGCACTATGGCATTTAACTTCTGAGGTCATCAGTCCCCTAGACCTTAGAACTACTTAAACCTAACTAACCTAAGGACATCATACACATCCATGCCCGAGGCAGGATTCGAACCTGCGACCGTAGCGATCACGCGGTTCCAAACTGAAGCGCCTAGAACCGCACGGCCACACCGGCCGGCCGGGACAGTACTACTTTCTCGCTAAACAACAGAAACCACAGTCTGAAACATTCACCTCTTCCCACCATACGTTACAAAGCACAGAGTAGCTTGAGCACACCACCAATGAATGCTAAGAAGATGGGTAAAGGTCACCTGCACTGGTGAGTTGCAGTAAACATTGGTACTCACCGAAGGTAGGTTAGGAGGCGATGTATCCCACTTACCGAACAGCGCGCGGTTCAAGATAGTCGTGTTAGATGTTCACATGGAATGAAATGGAACCCATGACGGTGTGCCATGGTCCTCTATTTAGGTGGGTGCCAACAGAATTTTTTTGCAATCAGAGGAGAAAACTGGTGATTGAAATTTCATGAGAAGATCCCGCCGCAACGAAAAACGCCTTTGTTTTAATGACTGTCACTCCAATTCACGTATCATGTCTGTAGCACTGTCCCCCCTATTTCGCGGTAATACAAAACAATCCACCCGTCTTTGAACTTTTTCGATGTCAGTCGTCAGTCCCAGCTAATGCGGATCCCACAGCGCACAGCAATACTCCAGAATAGGCGGATAAGCGTAGTATACCTGTTGAACCTTCTAAGCGTTCTGTAGTCTTTGGTTTGCTCTACTCACAACATTATCTATGTGATCGTTCCAATTTAGGTTATTTGTAATTGTAATCCCTAAGTGTTTAGTTGAATTTACAGCCTTCAGATTTGAATGGCTTATAGCGTAATCGAAATTTAGCTGATTTCTTCTAGTACTCATGTGAGCAACTTCACACTTTTATTTATTCAGGGTCAATTTCCACTTTTCGCACCATACAGATATTTTATCTAAACCATTTTGCAATTCGTTTTGATCATCTGATGACTTTAGAAGACGGTAAATGACAGCATCATCTGCAAACAATCTAAGACGGCTACTCGGATTGTCTCCTATGTCGTTAATATAGATCAGGAACAATAGAGGACCTATGACACTACCTTGTGGAACGCCGGATATTACTTCTGTTTTACTCGATGAATTTGGGTCTGTTACTACGAACTGTGACCTTTCTGACGGGAAATGACGAATCCAGTCTCACAACTGAGTATATATTCCATAGGCATGCAGTTTGGTTAGAAGATGCTTGTGAGGGACGGTGTAGAAAGCGTTGTGGAAATCTAAAAATATGGAATCAGTTTGAAATCCCATGTCGATAACACTCATTACTTCATGAGAATAAAGAGCTAGTTGTGTTTCACAAGAACGATATTTTCTGAATCCGTGCTGACTATGTGTCAATGAACCGTTTTCATCGAGGTACTTCATAACGCTCGAATACGGTATATGTTCCAAAACCCTACGGCAAATCGACTTTAGTGATATGGGCCTCTAATTCAGCGGGTTACCCCTACTTCCCTTTTTGGGTATTGGTGTGATTTGAGCAATGTTCCAGTCTTTCGGTATGGATCTTTCTGTGGGCGAGCGATTGTATATAACATTAAATATGGAGCTATTGTATGAGCATACTATGAAAGGAACCTCAGTGGTATACAATCTGGACTGGAGACCTTGCCTTTATTAAGTGATTTAAGCTGCTTTGCTACACCGAGGATATCTGCTTCTATGTTTCTCATCTTGGCAATTGTACTTGATCAGAATTCAGGAATATTTACTTAATTCGTCTTCGTTGGTGATGGAGTCTCGGTAAACCATGTTTAATAACTCTGCTTTAGTGGCACTGTCATCAGTGACTTCACCGTTGTCATCGTGCAGTGAAGGTATTGATTGCGTCTTGCCACTGATGTGCTCCATGTATGACCAAAATCTGTTTGGTATTTCTGCCATATTTCGAGACAGAGTTTCGTTGTGGAAATGATTAAAAGCATCTCTCATTGAAGTATGCACTATATTTCGAACTTTTGCTAGTCTTGGAGATTTTGCGCTTTTAAATTTGGCATGTTTTTTCCCGTTTCTTCTGTAACCGCGCTCTGAACCGTTTTGTGTACCGTGGGGGATCAGTACCATCTCTTTTATGTAGTATATATTTCTCAACTGTCGTCGATACTATCTTTTTGAAATCATTCCACTGTTTTCTACGCTTAAATGACCAGATAGGAAGGAGTGAAGAATGTCTCCTAAAAAGGTTAACCTTGCCCTTTTACCTATGTCGGCATGAAGTGATTTGAGCATACCACGGAAAACGTGAATCTGTTTGGTCAACATTATGCTCACTAGAGGCATAGCACTATCGTGGCAGGACCAGTCCAAAGAAGGAATCACCCGTTGCCATCTTGAAAGGAACCTTCCCAACATTCGCTGGAAGTGACTTTGAGAAATCAAAGGAAATCTAAATAACAATTGCTCCTTCCGAATACGAGTCCGTTGTCTAAACACTGTACTTCATCCTTTGGCCGTGTCTATTCTTGCATGGCTTTTGCCAGTGTGTTAACACTGCCCACTTCTCAACATTGCCTCTACTAGACTGAACAAGCCCTCCGTCCTTAATTATGCCGATGCCAACGGTACGTTATACATTCAATCGAGAAAGAAAAGCGGGGATGAAAAAGTATATCTGCTTATGGAAAAGAGCAAGTGCTGTTAGTAACGCGAGCTCTCGGTAAAATTGCTTCTTGGCTAACACAGCTGTGAAGCGCTGATGAGGTCTGCTAATAAGACCGTCATTCAGTAGCGCCGCGCTGCTAATAACGTGGGCCGGGAAAGACGAGGACGCGGGCGCAGCGCCCTCTACATGTTGGTACAAATTTACTGGCATGGAAATGTACATGAAGTGTCTCTGGATAGGACAAACATCATCGCAGGAAATTCAGCGTAGCAAACTCCTGTTTTTCAGACTTATGAACACTAAAAGTTGTCAGCCTCATGATTGTAATGTTTTATGCACCCGTTATCTCGTGGGTAGTCTTTGCTATGATATCTGTGCTCGCTAATCCATATCGTGTAGTCACTACTGACGCTGTGTAGATGGTTTGTCTTAACGGAGGTCTTCGGGTCTAGCAGTGGCAGCCAATGTGACATCGAGGCGGCCAGAAAGACAGCATGGCCTATCATTTTGAACAAGAACAATGTTTCCTGTTTTATCCTGGCTCTGATGGTCTAAACTTCTATGTGTGATTTGATACGGCAAGAATAAGGTGTTCTTGTCTGCAGTGAACCATTATGACTTCATTCACCTAGTAGTTTCTTGCAGTTAAAGGGTTTCCAGAATACTTTTTGTAAATGAAAATGGCTCTGAGCACTATGCGACGTAACTACTGAGGTCATCAGTCGCCTAGAACTTAGAACTAATTAAACCTAACTAACCTAAGGACATCACACACATCCATGCCCGAGGCAGGATTCGAACCTGCGACCGTAGCCGTCGCTCGGTTCCAGACTGTAGCGCCTAGAACCGCACGGCCATTTTGTAAATGAAGTCTCTCTGTTGCTGTGTTATAAGCACCACGTGGTTATTGTAACACTGATTCTGATATTTCGTGGAAAGTAACTGCATCTTTTGGGTTCCAATAATTATCAATTAATATGAAATTTCTTATGTTGATTTACATACTATCCCATCATAAAATAGAGAAGATATATATAACGATAGAGTTTGAGGAGCCATGAGGCCATACACATACACATTACTCAGTAATGTCTGTCTGAGATCTTGTGCCTTCAGCAAAATCATTACTACTATGAGAATTACTTTGCATACCGTACAGAATTTTCGACAGCATACGATTGCTTACCACATTCTTAGTAGATTTCTTTCAGGTTCCAGAAGGTCAGTTCTAGTTGAGAAACTCACACCAGCATGCCATGTTCCATGTAATGTTCTACACATGTTCAATATCATCCTGTTCTTTGCAGAAAGAGTTCTGCATTATTGTTGTGAGCCAAGAACACACATTGCAGAAGTTTTGCCTATAAGGTAGGATATATAAAACTCGTCATATAAGTGTTAGTTCTCTTGATGCCATACCATACACAATTATCATGGAAAATTTATCAGTACAGATTCCCAAGTTAACCGTTGCACTAACTGAGTTTGCCTGTGTAAGATTATCCATGAAGTCAGATAGCGGTTTATGGTATTCCCATTGTCAACATCCATAGAAAAGAGTGAGGTATCATCAGGGGCACATTTCTGTGTAGACCTCAGTGTCCATTCATCTAACCAAAAAGCAGATTACAACAAGTTACGAGCCAGTTTATGATGACTGTTTTTCGAGGATGAACAATACCTCTTAAAAAACAAGACAAATTCTATAAATACCAATCATGTTAAGACTAGTGTAGTCGTTTCGTTCAATGAAAAGGGTGCAGATAGCTGAGATCAGGAATGCCATCTATACTTTACACAATTTCATCAATAAAGTTCAGACTATGCTTTGTTATGTGTGTATTTAGATTGAAAAAGATAATGGTGACACAGGACACAGCACGCCTTTCTCCATAGAAAGGGAACGTCTGGGACAAAAGTAGCATCTGTCGAGGCATAGAGAGAAGTGATCGGAGGATGCTAATTTCTATGGCTGTCAAAGAATACAAAATAAAACTAAGGTATTTTACTTCGTGAGAGACAGTAGCAAAGAGTTTCCAAAACGAGGGGAAACTTGACAATACACTGGCATCCACTGACGAAAGGGTGGAGTGACTATCACGAATGCTTCATCCTTCGCTCAGTCATAACAAATAAGAGAACAATTTATTGTAACAGTTGACTTGAAAAATTCGAAAACATGACCTACTTGCATCGCGAACTTCGTCGCGAGCTCTGTAAAGTATCCTCAGTGAAATCAAACTTGTTGGTGCGGTCGCCAAGCTAGCAAAACTGACAGTTTATTGGATGTGGACTTTCACTCACACCATTTCCTGACGAGCTGAACAATATAGTTCCCAACGGAAATAGAGAAAACGTTGCATGGATGTCCTAAAAAGGGGGGCCTAAAATATCTTGGTGCACAATCATTTGGAAAATTATGTGTTTTGTGTTGTGTGTGTGTATGATGTACTGGTAACAAATTGTAGTTAGTACATAAAGTTAGGTTGCCCATAAAAGAAGTGAAGCTCCCACAGGACATGATCAGATTCCAATATAAAGATGAAATTTCAGTCCACATATCCCACAGGCATGGTAATACTGCAGTATCAGTTTGGTAGCGGTAAGTCAAGTTCCTGGTGGTGTAACACTTGCTATTTCCATCAGAGTACTAGCTGCGCTACTTTCTCTTGCGTATCAAGGTACTCACCTGATATCCTACTTCACTCCATAAATATAAACTGGTTGTCATTCATGTTCCACAGCAGTTGTTCAAATTTTGGATGAAGAATTCACGTCCTCCTGGTACATCTGATTTTTCCTGACCCATGCGTCCAAACGTATGGTAAGGTGCATCGCTACCGAAGAGCTGTCACTGCAAATTTTCATGTGTAATCTTCCTAGAACGTATCTAAAGGAACATCCTATCTTTCTGAAACTTTCCAGCAGATTAAAATCGTATGCCGGATTCGGTATAGAAGTATATATACACACCACTGTCAGTGCTCCCTATCAAAAACTCGTCAGTCCAGTCACAAATTTCGCCTGATACCCCATATGATAGTAATTTTGACAATAAGCATAGATGTGGTACTGAGTCAAATGCTTTCCGGAATTCAAGAAACAGAGAAGAGAGAAGGGAAAAACCTGTGAGGCTATGTTATGTAAATGGTGGCCATTTCGGAAGCCGCCATCTTGGATAACATTCTTAATTTTCAAATGGAAAGAGGTCTTGTGATATATCAGACCGATACATAAGTGCAAGAGAAAAGTACTACTGCCTTTCACCAGAACCTTTCACCTCGAATAATGGCGTACTTAATAAAGAAAGAGGCCAATGCCGATGATATCACATAAGGACAACGCAATGTTACCAGCGTGTTGTCTAGCACATTGTGTGGTCATTGTTATCCATTGCACCCCACATTCCTCACAGATTTTAATCGCCACGTGTACCGGTGTGCGAACATAAGTCAATATTCCTGTTCTAATTTTCTGGAAGGTCATTTCCTACCTGTCTCGCTTTACTTCACTTCCTGTTGTTACTTGCTTCTGTCTGTGGGTTCATGAAGTGTCGGATTTGTTTCTTAGCAGCAGCTATGATAATCTTGCTAATCTATGCTTTTACCTGGTCGGAATGTTTTCTGCAGCTGATCAACGTGGGAGATATTTGGAAATTAATGTAAGTATAATTAGTAATATATATATATATATATATATATATATATATATATATATATATATATATGTGTGTGTGTGTGTGTGTGTGTGGCGGGGGGCGGGGGTGATAACGGAAACCTACAATCATAATTTTTACAAGTAATCTCACACAGTGTTTGCATTGATTGTTAGAGGCATTCGTAAAAGAACATATTCTAACTGTATCATTGGATCACAGACAGCAAATTCTCTTTGTACCGTAATGAGGAATGGTGGGGATAGGAATAGGGACCTTCATTTTTGTAATTTATTCAGTTTGTTAGCTGAAATGGCTACATTTTTAAGGTCTCCAGGTAATAAATTCATGAGCATCTACTCAATTTAAGGAAGCAGACTAGTTAACATAGGAAAGCAAGTGAAGTTATTTGAAAGCAACATTTTTGGAACTCAGAGAATTGCCATTTAACTTTAATTAATAAAATTGTATTAAAATTTTTAATGATATAGTGTTTATTGATAATATTATTAAATTGGGTGTTGAAGAACAGATTTTCAGGGATTTACTAATCGTTCCTTAATACTAGTGTTACTTATTAAGAAAGTAAGGGAATAGGGGAGTGAGATTTTCTAAGTCCGAACAAACCGGCATTGCTCAAGCACACTGAAATATCAACACGAGCCAGTTACTAGACATAAAAATTACGATACAGTTAGTCGGTCATCAAGAGTGTGACATCAACACATGTGTATGTATGAGTGCGAGCGAGCTCAGTGGAAGATTGTCAGACGAGTGCAGACCAACATCCATTCGTTACTCTCATAACATAATTTAAAAAAAACACCGAGGAGGACGCAACAACGCCCATCAGGGATTTGAGAAAGCAGTTAAGAGAGTGAAAAAAATTGGTTAAGGAAACGTGGCAGAACAGAAGACAGCTGACAATTTGTAAAGAGGAGAACGGATACGATCACGACAAATGACGACAAAAAGCAGAGCCTTTCCTCAACGCCATAAATACTCCACCTCGCCAGGCTAGAGTCAGCCGATCGGTAGGATCGACGGCGTTCATATCTTTCGCACTCGATTCTATGACTGTAACGTCTTGTTCATGAGTTTGTTTCAGTGCTGGTCGTATCCCCGCCGCCTTAAGACATGACCACCGATTCGTGGCTACCAGCCACCATTGATGGGTAGTCCAGGGGCTTACTAGCACCGTTCCACCCGGTTCTAAACTCCAGCAACGCTTGAGTCAGGAGACCCACCGAACCAACGGGCCAAGATCAACATTCAACACGGCCTCTCGACATCCGATATCTCGGATCATTTGATGGGATAGCACGGGCAGTGATCTGGGAGAGAGAGAGTACTCCCAGAACGGCGTGTAAGGCACGACACACGCGCTGTAGTCCCCGCCCTCTCCGAGCAGGGTTTCTGGAAGTGCGCGCCTTCCACATCTCGGGCGGTAACCCGCTTACTAGAAGTCACCGGCTTGAGCTCAGGGCTGATTTAGCGAGATACGGCAGCCTGAGCCAGCCACTGTATTCACCAGATTTCTCGCCGGCTTGCTAAATCACCAGCCACCGCCGAAGGTTCGGCGACGAGATGTATTCAGAGAAATAAATGAAGTAATACTTAATCTCGTTTATTGACGTCTGGCGACGCCACACCGGTCCCTGGGCCTTCATCCTGAGAAACAGTAGGTGTTTCCGCCCGTGAGTGGGTGACCCTACACTAGTAAAAAATGTTCTGATAAATGTATGTCCTAAAAATGTTTCAAATGGCTCTGAGCACAATAGGACTTAACTTCTTAGGTGATCAGTCCCCTAGAACTTAGAACTACTTGAACCTAACTAACATAAGGACATCACACACATCCATGCCCGAGGCAGAATTCGAATCTGCGACCGTAGCGGTCGCGCGGTTTCACACTGGCCGGCTTGTATGGTCGAAAGTGCTTCATTTATAAGATATCCGCACATTTCACTTTTGAACGATTACGGGTATCAAGATGAAATCTGGTGTAATGCTATGACATCGCAATTATTACTCGTATGAAACCATAAAAGTATTAAATTATAATACAATATTACAAACAATGAAAGTAACTGATGCTAGAAATGTCACAAGCAGATTGTATTTAACATTAATGGATTTATGCATTACAGTGCCCTACTTGGCAATAAGGAGTATTTCTTTTATATTCATCGCTGTCTTTCTCGTAAAATTTCGATATTCTTGTGGAACTTCATAAGCTCTACAAAGAGATTCTCGCATGCCCCAAATTCATCCCACCTCTTCAGTCACTCTCTTTTCCAGCACCAACACTTTTTCTTTATTACTAAAAGTGTTAAAATTGCAGTTGCAGCCTGACGCTCTCTTCTTTCACGCGAATAAATAGGAAAGAAAAATCTCGCTGAGAGTGATCTCTCAGCTCTCACAGACTCTCTAACCTTGCTATGTGTAAACGCGTCCGACACTTGCTTTCGCAAGACTCTAAGACGCTTACAGAAAGCGCGTGCAAATAGTTATCAGACAGTAAACGACAGCGAAAATTTGCTTCTAAAGGAAACAATTCTGCGAGTACTGTCTGAGAGTGCCAAACTGTCTGAGAGCAAAAATCTGTCACGTGCATCCCAGCCACAAACACTACACGCAGACGGTTGGTACACACACGTGGGGTGGTAACGGGGTGACGACAGGAAAAGCACCGGCCATCCCTTAAATGAACCATGCCAGATCCGTGAATAACTCTGCCGAGCATGCGCAGTTGTGGCACAAAGACACAGGCAAAGGAATAAGTGTGCAGTAGCGAAGATTTTTATTTTTGTCAATTGCAACGACGCTCTCCTACTGACGACACTGGCAGCAACAGTCCTGTAGTTTTAATAACCAGGTACATCTATGTATTCAACTGCTTCATATATTATTGTAAGTCTGCCTCCGTGGTTGAGTAGTCAGTGCGCCTGACTGCGATGCAGAGGGCCCGGGTTCAATTCCAGGTGGCGCGTGGGAGTTTTTCTTGGTCTGAGGACTGGAACAGGATCCACCCAGTCTCGACTTGTTACAGTAAGAGCTACTTGTATGAGAATTGGCGAATAAAAGGACTGGAACTCCAACAACGACCAGGAGAGCGGTTTCCTGACCATACGCCTCTCGGTA
The DNA here is from genome assembly GCF_023897955.1 of Schistocerca gregaria. Taxonomy (NCBI): domain Eukaryota; kingdom Metazoa; phylum Arthropoda; class Insecta; order Orthoptera; family Acrididae; genus Schistocerca; species Schistocerca gregaria. The sequence continues at coordinate 556,355,937 of NC_064931.1, forward strand.
TCGCAAATGAATGACCCCACGTGGCGGAGGGTGACATATAGGCCAGTCGGCATTGCGTGGACCTCAGGCCTGATCATAGAGTTTGAATTTTTCTGTATATGGGCTGCTAAGAAAGAGTCTGAAAAGCTTGTAAGGGTTCTTCAAGGGAGGTTGTGCTCAGAAGTAATTTGTAGCGAAAAATTCGATACGTTGCCCCGTTTCCTAGTTAATTAGCATTGAAATTAGCCAATCAGGACGTAGTACCCGAAATTTTAAGAGGCCCGTCAGAAATGGTGTCGCCAAATGTGTTCTTCCTTTGTTTCCCTGAAACCGAACAAGAGAGCGATACGGAAATTGGACATAGGACGGTAGTAAGGACTGAATCCGAGCCAGCCGAAGGCTGAGCAGTTTCGTGCGCCATGGTTTACCTAGGCTATGAGAACAACTGACACTAATTATATATGGCGAGCCGTTTCAATCTGCACGCGCAACTCCATGACTGGTTAACTTCATTTCTAATTAACTCTGAAACGGCGCAACGTATCAAATATTTTTCTTAACAATTACTTCTGAGCATTACTTACCCTGCAACACCCTTAAAGCTTTCCAGACTGTTTCTATCCATCATCTTTATTGCGATACATAGCTTAGACGATAGGGAATGTGCATTTCTCTTTATTCTAGTCTTAAATATGGTGATGGCCTAAATTGACCGAAAGCTGTCATTATATAAGCAGCAGGCAATTGGAAATGAGACAAATGGGGAAAAAACTAAGTAAACTGTTTATTATCTAAAAAATAATCTCCCTAACTCTTAATACATATATCCCACTGTGGGACAGGAGGGTCATTGCTTTCATGGTAAAATGTTTGCTGTGGCCTATTGATCCATGATTAAACCCAAGCACGCATCTCTTCGTCCGAAGCAAATTGACGACTACGAATATCTTTCTTCACGACTCCAAAAATAAGCAAATCTCATGGGCAGGGATGGGGACTGTGTGGAGTTTGCCAGCGATACTTCGGCAGCGTAGTTTAAACAACCCTGATGACACGTGGGGCTCTGGATTCGTTTCCAGCTGGTGTTCTAGGACGTAGGTACACTATAATTTGCCTAGTCATGCCGTTGCCTCAGCAAGAGGTACTATTTAATCCCCTGAAACACCGCTTTCGCCGTTCACTTTATCGTCACTGTCAAAAATGGTTCAAATGGCTCTGAGTACTATGGGACTTAACATCTGAGGTCATCAGTCCGCTAGAACTTAGAACTACTTAAACCTAACTAACCTAAGGACATCGCTCACATCCATGCCCGAGGCAGGATTCGAACCTCCGACCGTAGCGGTCGTGCGGTTCCAGACTGAAGCGCCTAGAATCACTCTGTAACTCCGACCGACTATCGTCACTGTCGTTCTCTGTAGTACACAGGTGTCAATACAAATTTAGACATCGGTATTCATGCAGTAACTAGCACCGCTTTCATTCTGCAACCAACTATCTACGACACTTTCTTCAACATCAAAAATTTCATAGGTAAAATCACAAAAAGCAGCCGATGCCGTTTTCCGTGACTTCAGAATCGATGATTCAGCAATATGATCCCAAGAAGATTCTACCATAAGAATCACATCTTAGATTTTTACCAATTTCAGTACGGAAATTGCAGCAACTTCTCCATCTTCTTCAGTTAATTTATCCAGTAGCTGTCTTCTCTACACACGTTTGACGTTCTACAGTACACATTGATCTATCGGTTGTAGAAGAGCCATTTACGTAAGGAGCCAGCCGGATGCCTGGTACCATCATACGATCTCTATGCTACCTGCAGTGCGAAAATAAAAACTTTTCATAGCCCGTACTGTACTGTACCAAGTCTTAACCGCGCAACCGCGCATTTCCTCGCTACAAAAAAAAGGTAAAGGAAACAAAAAATGAATCCGGATAAACCGTATATCTACGTCCCCTTTAGAACTTTGCTAATTACACGTTTTGCACACGGTTGCATGTAAATTATCTGACGATGGATGCTTAACTTTTTATACATTCCTTTCACTATCTTATTTGAGAAATATGGTCTCATTCCCCAATTATACCTAACTTTTGAACACTAATGTGGTTCGAGAGAGCAAAACGATTTTGCCATTTAATAATAACAATCAATATAGGATCATAAATGTACATATTTCTAGTTAGGTCCAAGACTACTTTAGAGTAGTTCATTTAATACATAGCTGTAAAATAAACGTTCGGAAACGGAGTTACACAATCGCAGGCTGCAGCCGCCACAACAGCCTGTACAATGTTATGCTGAATAGCACAGTTTGTGTTCGTGATTTCAAGTAAAGAATGGGTCAAATATGTAACGAGAGCTTATAACACTCTCCCTTAAGAATACTAACAGTTCTGTCACGGGAAAAGCCAAGCATAACAGTACCGGCTACTATTAAATTAGCAATACACCGATAATGTTACTCTTGTGAGAGGATTTTAATTTGACCGTGATTGTTCGTATAATGATCCAGGATCGAACTATTTTCTTTTCTCTTACATAAACATTATTTAAAATTTGTTTAGTATTTACAGTTGTTTACTAGAAACATTAAGCAGTTGGTTTATTTTTCTTTCAATACAATATTTACTTTTCGAATTTTTATCATTTTAAACTATTACTCATTATTTTACTTTCAGTTCGTGTGCAGGAAAAAATAATTAGGAATATTTATCATTTTGACCAGATAGATGCTTTTCGCTGCATTAATTGTTATATAATTCAAAAATATAACATTCGTATTTACAATAAGTATAAAATTTTTCACTGCTGTACATTATTTCTGGCAGTCCACTCCAACACCTTTATTTGAAAACCTTGATTTACCAGAGAAACACTTGTTTGCCCAATGAGATTTTTGGCAGTCCATTTGAAACAACCTTTCCTGTTCTGTTCATTTAGCAAGTAATTGTGTGCCCATCTCACGTATTGGCAGTCCATTTTATTAAGCTGCCACTCATTATGCAGTGCAGCCTTTAGCACCTCATTTCAATTTTTCGAATGTCTATTTCATTCTATACACAGTTACATTGTTAAGAATTTGAAACTTATACATTAGCAAAACTATAACAATAAATCTTCACAACAGTATAACTAAAACTAAAAAATAAACTCCTCCCGAACAGGCCATGTATGTCCAACGGTACTGACCGGCCTCCGTGTCTTCCTTAGCTCATAGGCATCACTGGATGGGGATATGGAGGGGCATGTGATCAGCACACCGCTCTCCTGGCAGTGTGTCAGTTTCCGAGACAGGAGCCGCTACTTCTCAATCAAGTAGCTCCTCAGTTTGCCTCACAAGGGCTGAGTGCACCCCGCTAGCTAACAGCGCTCCGCCCATCGGATGGTCACTCATCCAAGTGCTAGCACAGCCCGACTGCGCTTAACTGCAGCGATCTGACGGGAACCGGTGTTACCACTGCGGCAATGCCGTTGGCAAAATATAACACATGTTATAAAACACATTTTGTAAAATTAAACGTTTTATAACACAACACATATTATTCAGGACATGTTTTCAAACAGCGTTCCTTTTTATTCTGATCTCTGGTCATAAAGTTTCAAGTCCGCTGTATTGAGAACACCTAAGAGCTTTTTTGACGTTGGATACTCCAAATAATCTGTATTAATGTGAGGAGTTCCTTGCACGTCAAATGGGTCATAGCAAAATATTTTTAACTTAGAAATAAACTTGCCTCACACCTCAAATTGCGGTGGCTATATATGCTATTGTAAATAGTTTAATTACATTGTCCTGATTTTACCATAACAATACTTAAAGAGGTTTAGTTTCATCCCAAGGAATGTTGTCTACACATCCTCTAACTAGATGTGGAGGCTTCTTTGGTTATGGATTTCCAGTTCTTTCGCAAACTGAAACCGGTATATAGTATCGTCAGGTGGTTCTTTCTTTCTTCGTTCTGTGTTTACCTCCAGCTCTTGTTTTGAAATCGTTTCATCAGGTGATAGAAAATAATATTTCGTCATGAATTCCTCGATTTCTGTTACTTCAAAATATTCTTCATCCGAACTGTTTTCGGAATCTGACCATTCTGGGTCACCGTTCGGTTCGAACAGAAACGCTTTTCTTAAATACATGTTACCCTCTGATCTTTTATCAGATTTGGGGCTACGTTTTGTACTAACGTTATCATTCCTTTTTCTTTCACAGCAGTCTCTTTTCTACATTGTCCGCATCTCGTGGTCTAGCGGTCGCGTTCTCTGTTCCCGAATACGGGGTCCCGGGTTCGATTCCCGGCGGGGTCAGGGATTTTCACCTGCCTCGAGATGACTGGGTGTTTGTTGTCCTCATCATTTCATCATCATTCATGAAAGTGGCGAGTATGGACTGAGCAAAGGTTGAGAATTTGTACGGGCCCTGATAACCGCGCAGTTGAGCGCCCCACAAACCGAACATCTTCATCATCTTTCCTGACTTGTCATTTTCATCGGTTCTAATGATGTCTACATCATCGTATTTTGCGTAGTCATCGTGAACTTCAATAATTCGTAAGCAATCGGCTGTATCTATCTCTTTCGGCCTACTGACAAAAGTTTATTTCTGCTGGCGATTCATTACTCAGGAATACTTCGCCTGCAACGCTGCAGATTTCATCATTTTCCATTCTCCTCCTCCTAGCGACCCTATTTATTTCTTTACTATTACTGTTAATATTATTGGCAGCTCGTCTCCTTTGCGCCGTACCTTTTTCCTCTTTATTTACCGCCTCTTTAACAATGGCTGCTCACGGACTTTATACGCGGCGCCAAATTCTTCCTTTTCTTCTTCACTATAGGGCCACGTTTTATTCTTGACGTCGCTTTTCCTCCTTTCATTATTACATAGTTTATTGGCTGCGTAATTTCTTTTGAAATCCTCCCACTAGCACTGCTTTAGCTATTGGTACAGATTATCGACGCGTTCACACCAGCTTACAATCCCTGGCAACTAATTTTCGCCAATTTTGTCGTTATTGAAGCCTTTGTCCGCGCTTGCTTCCGCGGCTATGAACAAGTTCACGTTTTCTCTTTCCACGGTATTGTCATCTACCGAAATGTGTTCATCGCATTCCACTGTGACGCCCTCATTCTGTTCTGTTGCCACAAAAACAGCTTCCATACGGACAGCTATTTAATCTGATTTATTTTTTACTGGCTGGCGCTCTGTTCGCCAGCTAATATTTGCTTTATTGCATGCTTGCCGTTGCCCATTCCTGACCACACCTGTCGCTTCGCTTGCAGCGCCCTACTGTATTTTGCAGTCGCTCTCTCGTGTACCAACGTGTTTCTTACGTTTGGTCGTGAAAAACTGTCTGTGTCAGGTTGGCCTGCAACATACGGGTCCTCAGTTTTCCACTTTGTTGGTGTCGTGGTAACGTCGCGGTGCAATACCTCTACCACGAACTGCAGAAGTACATCGACCACTGCCCCTACCACGCTGAACCATATTAACGCGATACACAACACCGTTATTCTGTTCAGTATCACTGTGATGACCTCTCCTGTTGTTATTGACGATAAACACGATTACCTTGTTAGTTATCTTCATACTCGTCTCTTTCCAGAAATACATAAAAGCTGCTATGATTACTTCCTATGTATGTCTTCGAATCCACTGGCAGATTTCTCCATAGCTCCCAAATAAACTTGGATTCGTCTCGTCTACTTCTTCAATGTGTCAGTTTTCGGTAACAGGATTCGCAAAAATCTTTCGTGGAGTTTCTGCCCTTATTCTCATACAGTCTGGTCGTCACGAATTCTCTCCTTAAACAAACTTATTTTTGTTCATACCAGCATTCCTCGGTCAGCTATTGTCAGAATTCGTTAGATGTCATTTGATATGTGCTCAGAGTTAGTCCTCATCGTCCAGCTTCACCTGCTAATGCACTGACCCGTTCGCAGCTTTTCAGGAAATCCACTGGGTGTCAACCAGTATGTCTTTTGGCACGGCCAAAGCGTTCTTTGCCATCCAATAGTTTATTATCTGGTACTCTATCAGATACATAATTGGGCTTGTTCCTAAATTTCTTTTCAAGGTCACAAAATTTTGCCTTGAATTTGTAAAGCGTTTGGATCACATATCTGTTAGCAATCAGCTACTCGTTTACCTAGTGCCTTTTCATAATCAGATACTATCTTTCCCAAATGTGAGATTTCATTTCTACATTCGTAAAAAATTTCGATTTTCATGCCGAAAACTTTTTCGTCCACTTTCGTTACTACCAAAGGTTCTACCTTTTCTTGGATCCTTATAATTTCTAAATCAAACCTTTCGTTAACATCACTGATCTACCCCTGGCTGGATAGTGGTCACGTTGGTATTTATGGTATTTATTCAAAGGTTCACGTCCTTGAGTGTAGTACTCAAAACAACTACATTTTCGTCTACTTTTTCTATCTGTTTACTGATTTTAACTCCTTGTGTCTTGAGTTGATTATTAATGCTACTTGCCTGTGCTTTCATTTGATCCTCAAGGCTGCTAATACCACTTGCCTTTGTTCTAGTTGACTGTTAATGCTGCGGCCGTGGGATCTAATTTGTGTGGATAAAATTTTTAACAGATCATTCATTTTTCACTCTCCTGCTCTACCGTATCTTCGTACACCGATTCTACTGCATGTGTTTCGATTGAGTCTTTCTTTCTTTGTGGCGAACTGAATATATCGACCGATTCATTCGCATACCAACTATCTTCCACACAATCTTTACCATTTGCTCCTTCCTTTAGTTCCTGCTTTCTTTGTGGAATCATTGGAAGTTGATCGTTTACATAGGTGTGGTATTCCACGTAAGGCAAATGCCATTTTTTGCGCTACCTGTGAACTCATTTCGGCAACTACAGTCGACCTTCGTGGTATTTCTCGGTACTGTCTCATTCTGGTCGTTTCGTTTCGATCTACTACTGTTTTTATATCCATATTAATACTGGGTATGAATTACGGTTTACTATCTAAACTACTATAATATTTTCCATTATTTTCTTTACTGAATTTATTTCAAGTTAGTGCCGCTGGAGCTTCAGTGTTCGTAATACGTTTGTTCTCGCTTAGTACACACGTCGCTGTCTGTCATTGTCGCGAAGCATAATACTTTTCCCTAACAGTACTAATTGTCCTGTCACGGAAAAAACAAGCATAACAGTACCGGATACTACTAAACCAGTAATACACCGAAAATGTTATTACTGTGAGAGGATTTTTATTTGACCGTGATCGAGCGTATAATGGTCAAGGTGTCGGACTATTTTCGTTTCCCTCAAAATTTCTATCGAAAGGAGGTGGTAGCAGAACAAACTGCAATCTAACCTAGGTTCTATTAGTAATAAAAGACACTGTTATTACGTAAAAGGAAACGGCCGCCAGCCTAATTAGGCAACGTTGTACCAAGTACTAGCATCGTTTATACAGAGAGTTAACTATTAGTACTGACTTCACTTGACACCGAAATTATGTCTTGCAAATAAGTTTCAAGCAGTAGCGCAATTTATCAAGCAATGTAACATTAGTTTGGCATCAACAACACAGAAGTAATAATAAATGTTTTTGCAACAAGTAGCTCTCAAAAACACTTACTACCTGTATATCAAAGTAGAAAGCTAATGGTTACTATAGGTGAATAATTATTTATGATGGAGCAATATTAAACTAGACAAGAGCTTATTTTATCAGCTTAATTATTGGGAATATTGCCATTGAAATGGTTTTCAGGTAATTACATTCTCTATTCCTATTATTATTTGTATTTTCAAGGAGCAATCAACTTCCTTATACTATTTAGCTCAAAGGGAACGTGTGGTACCTGCATCTAGTATGGTTTGAATAGCTGTAGCCAGTTGCTTTTTACAGCACACAAATGTTGCAGTACTGGCAAGTGAACTTCATTAATGCCGCAGTTGTAATATGAAATTTAAAACTGGCTCAACTGTTGACATGGTGACCCTGAAATTAATCTTTCAGTAGATTCATATCTAGACTCAACATTTTAGTCACAACATGATAAGAGAAAGACTATTAACTATATACACATGAAATTATAAACACTGATACTTCCAGACACGCAGAAGAATCAATCTGTATACCAACCCTTGAAGTTCTACTATCGCCGGCCGCTGGTGGCCGAGCGGTTCTGGCGCTACAGTCTGGAACCGCACGACCGCTACGGTCGCAGGTTCGAACCCTGCCTCGGGCATGGATGTGTGTGATGTCCTTAGGTTAGTTAGGTTTAAGTAGTTCTAAGTTCTAGGGGACTTATAACCTCAGCAGTTGAGTCCCATAGTGCTCAGAGCCAAGTTCTACTATCCAGTAACTATCGTGAATCATCACAATTTTTCAGGTAACTGTGATACTGTACTGAGATTTCAATAAGAACAATCTTTAAGCTGCATACTTTAAAACTTTTCTTGGCAGTTGCACTTTGGTGCAGTTTTAACTATCCATTTACGAAAAACACTTGGCGTACTTCAAAACGTTTTCTGACTGAATAAGAACGAAATTTACTATTGCACACAAATTATTATCTGCAGTGAAAATTTACTGAAATAGCTTCCCAGCTCAACAAAACAGGATACTCAGAAAGATCGTAGTTCTTGGGATAGGACACTGTCTACGTGAACGACTAAAGATAAACTACAGGAGTTCAGCGCAAAGATTAAAGAACACAAACTTATTATTGCATGAGAGACCTCACAACTGCTCCATGCCATTATACAGTACATAACTTATTGTTTGAGACGAAGGTGGTGGCTGTGGCGACCTCCTGTGGCTCCTCAAAAAGGCGGTAAAAGTATCCATGGTTCTTTCTGTATAACGAGCTCTGAAAATTCTCTTGTTAGCGTCGGATTCTCGTGGTACAGAGCTAACCAATATATGGCATGAATAATGAACCAAATTACTCCCGCATCAGAGGCTATGTTAAGATTCTTGCTGCTCTTCTTGCCTCGTTCAGTTCACGAGATGCGAAGACTTTGACTTCTATCCACCGACTAAATCTCGCCATAAAGGAGCCTTGCATTTCGACCGCCAAATTTTCCTTTTCTATTCCCGTCAAGCCAGTTTCGTCACAGAGGCACTTCCTTCCATGTTTAATATGATTACAAACCTACTATCCCTATAGATGAACCAGTATTGCAAGTAAAGTTTCAATATTTCCATTCTTTTATAGAATGTTATTTTTAAAATTTCATGCATAGATTAATTGTATTGACACAAATTGCCATAAGTAATAAATAAAACATTACATAGATGTTACATCAAAGAGCTTGATGAGACAGAAGTCACATTAAGTAAAAACAGACAAAGAAGTTAGATAAGACAAATATATGTAATATCGATAACAGTGCTACAAGCTGTGTTTCTGAATTTCATACTGGACGAATTGTGGACGACACTACGGATTCTCCAGCGGCAAAAACTTTATCAGGGAAAATGGTAATGCCGAAGTCACACATTTCAACAAGGCAGTGGTCGATTATATAGCGGTCAAATGTAGTACAGGGTTATTCACAAATACCTCTGGAGTTTCAGATGGAGTCTGTGTGAAAACCAGAAGTTCTACAGAAAACAGACGCATTTTAGTGCTCAGAGAATCTCTCCAAGCTTTTAACTCATTTTACAAATGGCCCTTATGGCCCATGGCCCTTATGGCCCAAATGGCCCATTTTACAAATGGGACTTAACATCGGAGGTCATCAGTCCCCTAGAACTTAGAACTACGTAATCGTAACTAACCGAAGGACATCACATACATCCATGCCGGAGGCAGGATTCGAACCTGCGACCGTAGCGGTCGCGCGGTTCCAGACTGAAGCGCCTAGAACCACTCGGCCACTCCTGCCGGTAACTCATATTACAGATGATTAATATGAGGTCCGTTTGTGAAGTGTCAGGCGTCAATTCGTGAGTGAAACTCATTGGAGTTCGTGACACGAATTGCCTGCGAAGGCGCGACAGCAGTCCGTTTTGTAAAGTGGTTCATAGGGTTACCAATCTGCAGGCTCGAACTATACTGCCGGAAAAAATATTAGTACACCCTTTTAGAAGTTTGAAGTTCATTCAAGATTTATTATTCCAACAGTGCATATGGTGCACATGAAATGATTGCATTGCAGATCAATAACACTAGCGGTTCTGGGGTACCAGGTATGGACCCACGCTGGAAAACCCATGTTAGCAAGTGGTGTAGCCTCCACGGGCGGCAATGCAGGTGCTGACTCTGACATCCAGTCCATCGTACAGATGGGGAATGCCACGTCTGTTCGACTTGTTCACGCTGTTGTCTAAGAGTTGTTGGTTGACGAGTTGCTCGAGTCACTTATCGTCCACTGGACTCGCATTCGGGAGGACGACGGTTCAATCCCGTCTCCGGCCATCCTGATTTAGGTTTTCCCTGATTTCCCTAAATCGTTTCAGGCAAATGCCGGGATGGTTCCTTTGAAAGGGCACGGCCGATTTCCTTCCCAATCCTTCCCTAACCCGAGCTTGCGCTCCGTCTCTAATCACCTCGTTGTCGACGGGACGTTAAACACTAACCACCACCACCACCACCACCATCACTTATCGTCCCGTCACATTACACATGTGAGACAAGTCCAGAGATCGTACTCACCAGGGAAGTCGCAGCACGCCTTGTAGAGCACGTTGAGTTTCACAGGCAGTGTGTGGGAGGGTATTATCCTGTTGGAACAACACATCACCGACCTGTTGCAGGAACGGCGAAAGAACGGGTCTAACAACATTCTGTACTGACCGAGCGCTGGTTAGCATTCCCTACAGAAACACCATAGGTGAACGAGAGTTGTAGCTTGTCGGATCGCAGACTATTAGGCCTGAGGTGGGGCCGGTGTATCTTGGACGAATGTGCTCTTCAGGTCAACGCGCAAACGACCATCACTTGGGTGCTGGCAGAATCTGCTTTCTTCGCTGAAGACTACGCCGCACCATCCAGCTTCAAAGTGGTCCTCTGGTTGCACTAGTGGACGCTGTGGCGTGAGTGAAAGTCGGGTTAGAACCGTGCGTGCTCGTAGTCTCGCTGCTAATAATCGGTTGTCGACAGCTCGTGCTGACACGTCTGGGCTCACAAGCCTTGTTATCTGTCGCTGTGGTAGTTGTACGATCTGCCACTGCTGCCCTTAAAATAGGACAATCCTGGCGGTAGTCTGTGCTGCATGGATGTTCAGAACTTCGTCTGTGGGTGTGACAATGTTCAGTGACCACTGATACCAGCACTGCTGCACAGTTGAGGCAGCACGTCCAACTTGTGTGGCATTTTGTCGAAAGGACCATCCCTTCACACGGAAGACCACAATTCGATCCCTTCCAAACTCGCTCAGTTGCTGTAGGAAGCACGGGGGCGTTATGGCTGGCTGCTTGCTTTACGCGTTTGCACCACACTGAGCTTCTGGCTCTAAGCAGTCCCCATTAAAGGGTAGACACAGATGGCGCTCAGGTAGCTCTGCTATCTGTTGGCGGACGACGCTGAAACCATTATCAGTATATCTGCTACCCCCAGCTGGCATACGCAGTCATTGAATCATTTCGACGTCGTCCTTCCACCTGTACTATTTCCTTTTTCCTGCAGTGTATTTTGATGTGACAAAACAGAGTAGATAATATGTCTACATGTTCTCACACGCCTTCCTCATAATCGATGCTCGGAGGTATGCCTGTCTACTGACGTGTCATTTTCTGTTATGTCTTCTGAAACCTTGGAGGCCCTTACGAATGCCACAGCACAGGCCGGCCGGGTGGCCGAGCGGTTCTAGGCGCTACAGTCTGGAACCGCGCGACTGCTACGGTCGCAGGTTCGAATCGTGCCTCGGGCATGGATGTGTGTGATGTCCTTAGGTTAGTTAGGTTTAAATGGTTCAAAGTTCTAGGGGACTTATGACGTCAGAAGTTAAGTCCCATAGTGCTCAGAGCCATTTGAACCATTTTGAACCACAGTACGGTTCTGTGCAATACAGAGGAAACATATTTAAGTTCAACCAGTCAATACCTAGGCATATTCTACGAAGACATAGAGGCCTTCTTTAAATCAATATAATGGTGTATAGACGCACTTACGAAAGATGAGTTTGACAACACAATATACGTATTCTGTAGCACTAATGTTCCTACTTAGCTTTTCAACTACTTATCATTTATTTTACCGTCGTTGGTTGTATGCGAATAATTATTATTAATGTTTTAATTTTCATACGTACATGTGTAAATTACGAAACCTGTCGGAGGTTCTTTATACACAAATTATCTCATCTGATGTTCGCAATGTGGAAAGCTGTTTCTGCTGAAATACGTCCCGTATAAGCCACTATCTCCTTTTCGTATGCGCCAGAGATTTTCCCTGTGAATCAGTGTTCTGCGGTTTATACCATTTAACGGAGCAGATAAGCGAAATGCGAAGTCTTCTCAAAGCGAGCACTGTTTCATTGATCCGCAGCGTCCTGGCGGTGATAATAAACATACACGGATCCTCCCACAGGTTAAAGTCACCTCTACTGTGTATTTTATCGCATCCCGGCTCTTCAATAGCATTTACTGTGGGACAGCTCTACAGTACTGTGGTCATGGTTTGTAAAACGAATATCACGCTGCATGAGATTCGTTCTCTGCTCACAAGGGGAATACTGTCACAGCCAACACATTCGGCTCATATTCGGCAAGCAGCTTGTGTACAAGCAAAGATGACAGACTCTAAGATACAGTACTGGCCATTAAAATTGCTACACCACGAAAATGACGTGCTAGAAACGCGAAATTTAGCCGACAGGAAGAAGATGCTGTGATATGAAAATGATTAGCTTTTCAGAGCATTCACACAAGGTTGGCGCCAGTGGCGACACCTACAACGTGCTGACATGAGGAAAGTTTCCAACCGATTTCTCATACACAAACAGCAGTTGACCGGCGTTGCCTGATGAAACATTGTTGTGATGCCTCGTGTAAGGAGGAGAAATGCGTACCATCACGTTTCCGACTTTGATAAAGGTCGGATTGCAGCCTATCGCGATTGCGGTTTATCGTATCGCGACAATTCTAACTGTTCTCTATTGGACTATGTTTTCTACGCTGGCGGTGTCTAGAATTTTAGTCCAACTTTGTCTCTACACTAAGTGTGTCAGTAACATCTGATAGGACATGGTTTCGCCAACAACTTTGACTAAAAAATTTTTATTCTCCTCAAGGCCAGGCCAGATGGACTGTTTTGTGTTCAAAGCAGAAGAGTTTGTTCTGGACTTCCTTTAAACTACGGTTGCTAAGAACATTTAACTAAGAACTTTGTTTTCTCCATCACCAGGCTGAAGGGTTGGGTGGTGTTCAACATGGAGAGCTTATTTTGTTCATGACTTTTCAAGACTTGTCTCCAACAGTATTTACTTAACTCAGATAAACTTTTGTTCATTTTATGGCGAGACTTTTACTTTTGGGACCACTTGCGGGTCGAACATATTCATCGATACAAATAATATGAACTGCTTCATTTCTAAACAATACAAATGTTACACTGCGAAGAATTTAACAGAAGAGAGGTAAATATACTACAGCGACATATTTCGAGGAACTGGTGCCCCAGAGGTCGTAAACATACTGCCCAATAAGAAAAAAGTCGAAAACGTGAATCGCCCAGAAGACATGGTCGGGTGTTAGAGTAAATTTTGTACACGTTCACACCATCGCCGGGTATGTAAATGACCATAGCTGCCATTTTCTGTGACGGAACGGTCATCAGAGTGCATTAGTGTTCTTCGTGTTTAGTGTTGTTACCAGACCTGATGGGGTGTATGAGAGGCGTGAACAGGGTCAGATGTTGAGTGATAAGTACGAAGGACACAGAGATGCCGCGTACTCTTATGAGACAGCGTTATCAGTACCTGACATAATTTGAATGGTGCCTCATTGTGGGTCTCCGTTTGGATGTGACAACGGCCCGATGATGGATTGCGTGGGAAACTGGGCGCAGATATACTCGTCGGCAAGGTAGCAGTCGACCACGTCTGTCCACCACAAGGGAAGGTCGCCGTATTGCCCAACATTTCATAGTGACCCCTTCGCATCTGCGCCTCCCATCCGAGAACAAGTAATGGACCTCTTCCAACATCCTGCACCATTGCTTGAACTCTCAGCAGCCGGAGTAGGGAACTACCGTCCTGTGCGTAGGCTGCAATTAACATCACAACACAAACGGCAGCGTTTGGAGTGGTGCAGTGACCGAGAAGCACGGATTGCTTATGAATGGCGTCGCATTTCGTTTAGCGATGTCTAGCACTTGTGCACTATCCCTGATAACCACAGTCGACGAGTATGGTGGTGAACTAGGGTGAAGTCCCATTCTTCCGATCTTTCTCAAAGACAAATTAGTATTACTCCTGGGGTCGTGGTATGGGCTGCCATCGCGTATTACCTTAATTCACGGCTGGTGGTTACGGAGGGAACTCTGACGGTACAGCGCTACTTCACGGACATCCAGCATCCTCATGTGTTACCTCTCATGGAACTCCATGGTGGTGTTATTTTTCAAAAGAACAATGTTTATCCACACATGGCACGTGTCTCTCTGAACTGTCTTCGTGATGTTGACGTTCTCCTGTGGCCAGAAACATCCCCATATTTGTTTCTGATGAAAAGTATGGGGCCAGTTCGGACACTAACTCCGTCCCAGTGCCAATATGCAGAATATGAAGGACGGGTTACAACAGTTGTTGGCCAGCTTGCCTCATGAGAGGATACTGTAGATCTATCACACCTTTCTCAATGGAATCACTGCTTGCATCGAGACCAGAAAGACTGCTGCATGGTACTGATACATGGGCTCACGCTGCTAAGTTCTTTGTATATTTGACTCGATTCTGTAATAGCTGAAATAATATCAAGTATCTCCTCGAACCACTAAGTTCTTCCATTATGGGCAGACGACTTTTTTTGTCAAGCAATACGTTTGAAGAAAGTAATATAGGAGGGGTATAATCAAATTTTCCCAACTTGAGCCAGTGTGGACGGACAACTATTTACCGTATGGGTATATTGTTAGTGTCATGACTTGCCGTTAGACTCGAGTATAGGTGCGACGACATAGGGTTGAAACAAACACATCAGTATGTATTGCAGCTGTAGACAGTCAGCATCGAGCTGCACAAGGCGACACTGCTCAAATGGCTCTGAGCACTATGCGGCTTAACTTCTGAGATCATCAGTCTCCTAGACTTAGAACTACTTAAACCTAACTGAACTAAGGACGTCACACACATCCATGCCCGAGGCTGGATTCGAACCTGCGACCTTAGCAGCAGCGCGGTTCTGGACTGAAGCACCTAGAACCGCTCGCCCACAGCAGCGGGCGACAAGGTGAGCAGGACTTTACTAGTGAAGTTCTTTTATCAAAACAACAGCAATGTATTGGCACATTAAAGGAATAAGGAGAGGTCCTCTTTCTCCTTAGGCTGAAGAACATGCTTCAGAAGCTCGAATTATCTGAGGATTTTGGAATTACTCCTGAGAGTGGCCACAAAATGTGCCACAAATTGTTGAGGACGCTACTACTGCCATGGCTGAGAATGCTCGAAGCGATGTGCTATCTTCCAACAACGCACAAGCTGTGTCACGACAGCTGAACATTCCATGGCTCAACGTTCGAAAATTTCTGCGAAAAATTGTGAAATAGTATCTCTACTGCGGTTCCAGGCTGACGTGGATGCAGGTGGTCCTCAAGTTGTGCAACATTTGTAACACTGATAAACATGGTACACAATTAAGAAATGCCACAGCCCCTTACTGTGAGTTGAAATAAACGAATAAGTAAATGTAACATACAAACAAACGAACACCGCCAGAACAGGCTTTTAAGTTACAAAGATAAAAACATTAAAAATCATCCTGTGTCGCTGAAACTAAGACAAAAAATATAAAGTATTGGTTCCAACAAATTTGAAGCATGTAAACAAAATAATTGTACATGATAAATTTGTACAGTGTTACCTGATGTCAACTGCAAAATACATTAACACAATTCACTGTTGTGACTATCATATATTACTAAAACAGTAGGCAACGCTAACTTACAGTAACACTACATTGGTTGTCTTATCAAATGTGATAGCCGTTTAACATACACTGACAAGCCAAAACATTATGAGTAAGGTCCTCTACGACGTTGGATGTCACCTGGTGGCGTTGCTGGCAGGTGACGCGGTAACAAAAGTATGTAAGCGGAGCAGACACAGACGGGAGATCACCCTACCAAAGATATAGGCTGCAAATGGGGAAATCCACTGAGATAAGTGACTCTGAAAAGGGGAAGATTATTATAACGCAGAGGCATTGAACGAGTATCTCGAAAACGTTGAAGCTGGTCGAATGTTCACGTACTTCTGTAGTCAGCATCTACGGAAACAGGTTGAAGAACAGTGAAACTACCACTAGGCGCTTAATTGTTGGACGTCCACAACGCTTCACAGATAGTGGGGTTCGAAGGATTTTCTGTTCTGTACAGTAGAATAGATGGTGATCTTTGGCAAGTCTGCCGAAAGAGCACAATGCCGGGGCACCCACAAATCTTTCGGAGCACACCGAATATCTTACATTGTTGAAAATGGAATTCCGGAGAAGACCACCCCTACGTGATGACATGTTGACCCAGCGACATCGTCAGTTATGATCTTAGTGGCTGCCCTGGTGAATCACATTTTTGCTACACTAGGTCGATGAGCGTCTCCACAAACGTCGTTATCGAGATGAAAAGCGGCTCGGAACGGGCAAAGCGCTACGGACGCAGGCTGGTGGGAGCAGTATTACGCTATGGGGGACATTCTCCTGCCCTTGTGTGGGGCCTGTGGTCGTAATCGAAGACACGCTGACAGCTGCGCACAACCTGCATGTCTACATGCTCGGTATGTTCCCCGAAGGCGATGACATCTTTCAGCAATATCCGCTACTTGCCATTAAAATTGCTAAACCAAGAAGAAATGCAGATGATAAACGGGTATTCATTGGACAAATATATTATACTAGAACTGACATGTGATTACATTTTCACGCAATTTGGGTGCATAGATATTGAGAAATCAGTACCCAGAACAACCACCTCTGGCCGTAATAACGGCCTTGATACGCCTGGACATTGAGTCAAACAGACCTAGGATGGCGTATACAGGTACAGCTGCCCATGCACCTTCAACACGATACCACAGTTCAACAAGAGCAGTGACTGGCGTATTGTGACGAACCAGTTGCTCGGCCACCATTGACCTGACGTTTTCAGTTTGTGAGACATTTGGAGAAATTGCTGTCCAGGGCAACATTCGAACATATTCTGTATCCAGAAAGGCCCGTACAGGACCTGCAACATGCGGTCGTGCATTATCCTGTTGAAATGTAGGGTTCGCAGGAATCGGTTGAAGGGTATAGCCACGGGTCGTAACACATCTGAAATGTAACGTCCACTGTTCAAAGTGCAGTCAATGCGAACAAGATGTGACCGAGACGTGTAACCAATGGCACCCCATACCACCACGCCGGGTGATACGCTAGTACAGCGATGACGAATACACGCTTCCAAAGTGCGTTCACCGCGATGTCGCCAAACATGGATGCGACCATCATGATGCTGTAAACAGAACCTGGATTCATCCGAAAAAATGAAGTTTTACCAGTCGTGCACCCAGGTTCGTCGTTGAGTACACCATCGCAGGCGCTCCTGTCTGTGATGCAGCGTCAAGCCATGGTCTCCGAGCTGATAGTCCATGCTGCTGCAAACGTCGTCGAACTGTTCGTGCAGATGGTTGTTGTCTTGCAAACGTCCCCATCTGTTGACTCAGGGGTCGAGACGTGCCTGCACGATCCCTTACAGCCGTGCGGATAAGATGCCTGTCATCTCGACTGCTAGTGATGCGAGGCCGTTGGGATCCAGCACGGCGTTTCGTATTACCCTCCTGAACCCACCGATTCCATATTGTTGCTAACAGTCATTGGATCTAGACCAACGCGAGCAGCAATATCGGGATACGATAAACTGCAATCGCGATAGGCTACAATCCGACCTTTATGAAAGTCGTAAACGTGATGGTACGCATTTCTCCTCCTTACACGAGGCATCACAACAACGTTTCACCAGGCAACGCCGGTCAAGTGCTGTTTGTGTATGAGAAATCGGTTGGAAACTTTCCTCATGTCAGCACGTTGTAGGTGTCGCCACTGGCGCCAACCTTGTGTGAATGCTTTAGAAAGCTAATCACTTGCATATCACAGCATCTTCTTCCTGTCGGTTAAATTTCGCGTCTCTAGCACGTCATCTTCGTGGTGTAGCAATTTTAATGGCCAGTAGTGTAATTGTTCGTGTTTCGAAGCTAGAACCATGCTACAGTGGTTTGAGGAGCATTATAGTGAACTCAGGTTGATTTCTCGGTGACCTAACTCACCTGATGTAATTGCTATGGAACACATCTGTGTCGCTATCGGACTCAATCACCGCAAATCAGCGGTACGTTATTTACTGGAATTACATGAGCTGTGCATAGACAGCTAATGTCACATACGTATTCAAACCTACCAATAAACTATCGGATCCCTGATACGCAGAATCAGTGATATATTTCGTTTCAAAGATGGGCAAACAAACTATTAATCAGGTGGTCATAATGTTTTGTTTCAGCAGTGTATATTCTCTGTTATACTGACTGTCTCCACGTGTTCATATCCTTTAAGAATTAGTTCCTAAGTGATTTTATCCCGCTGTAGAGACAAACTGGAGGGAGACTTGTCCGAAAACGTTAGATTCTGTCACTCAACAAGCCAGTAACAGTATTTACGTGACCACTGCATTCTTAAGCGTTTCTGGTTTGTGAAAAATATTGGCGGTGCCATTACATGGCTGCCAGTAGATCATCCCGTAGCAGAAGCCGTCGAACAGTCGTCGCAGAGAGCTGGCCGGCAAGGCCAACAGTGTCCACGAAACTGTGCGCTCTATTGGTGCCATGTGGAGCACACGGTGGACATCGCGTGTTGTGCTCACGTCTGTCATTCCTGCACCCGGCCCTTTTTCTGTCCCCATCATGCTCATGATTTCGATTCCTTGCTGCGATCCTGTCTGGATTTTTCATTTTTCGTAAACTTTAGAGAATTTCTACTGCATTCGTTTTTTCAAGCGAGGACCTCAGGTGTGAAAACCTGCCGTGTTACACTGATAGTTTTTTTTTTGCCGTACGAAGTATCATTGTAATTTAATTCTGAAATACTCGTATTTATTTAAAATGAATCTCTGCAGCGTAGTGTACGCTGTTTTGAAGCAACCTAACAAATTAAAACTGTGTCAGATCAAGGCTCGAACCAAAAACCACGCCTTTAGTATATAATACTATAAGGCTCGGCGGGCTGTGATCCTTGCAGTTGAAGAACGACAAAGCGTGGAGAGTGGTGGAGTGGGCCCATCAGGTGCCTTAAGCGTTAATGAGACAACATTAGCAAATTATATATTTATTATACTTAGCTTTATTCATAGCTGCCAACAAAGGCTGCCGAAGTGAACTCGGGACGGAGATGAAGTAGCTCAGGAAACGTGTCAATTCACATTGTTCCTCACGGGCGGCCTGTTCTGCCAACATGAGACATCCGTCATGGACCTGTTAACGCGATGTAAATGGGCACAGGTCGGGCGTGTACCAAATACTAACCCGAAGTCTAAATCATTCTTTTAAATGGCTTTAATCCTAGCAATATGGGTAACTAAAGACGGTGTACCGTTCTAGAGTCATTTCTAATATTAATACTATGAAATGTTTTAATTTGACATATATAGTTGAAGATTCACGAGAGAAAATTACACAACCCATGGATCAGATTTTTACCACCAGTTTTCCATTTTTTGTAACCACCTAATATTTTAAGTTTTTAGTACGGACGTAACTTCCGTCGGCAATTTTTTTACCGTTCTGCAACATTACATCGATAAGCGAATGATTGACAGCCAGCACTATTTGCACTGGCGTGCAAAACATAAGGATGACAGTAACTTTGGTATCATATTTCACTGTCCAATAAACTAGCTCGATGGAACTTGGAGTACACGAAGATAAAATGTCTGCAGTGTAGCACAGAAGTTAAGTGAAAGAAATACATAACGACACCATCACAAATGAATCTTTTATTCAAAGACAATAATTACACTGAAGTGACCTGGAAATTTCAAAGGACACGACATGCTTCTTAATAGGGCGTGTGGTCACCTCGGGCGGCAGTCCATACTTTGTAGCATTCCCCCATGTCATTGTGGTACTGTGTTCCATTCCTCCACCAGCGCAGTTGGTGACTGCTGCATGCTAGTTGGTGCATGTGGACGTGCTACAATACGTTTCCCCAACGTATACCACACGTACTCGATGGGATTTAAGTATGGGGAACGGGCAGGCCGGTCCAGTAGGCGAGTATCTTCTCGTTCAAATGGCTCAAATGGCTCTGAGCACTATGGGACTTAACACCTATGGTCATCAGTCCCCTAGAACTTAGAACTACTTAAACCTAACTAACCTAAGGACATCACACAACACCCAGCCATCACGAGGCAGAGAAAATCCCTGACCCCGCCTGGAATCGAACCCGGGAACTCGGGCGTGGGAAGCGAGAACGCTGCCGCACGACCAGGAGATGCGGGCTATCTTCTCGTTGCTAGAGTTCGTCCACCTTCGCTGCTCGATGAGGTCGTGCACTGTCATCAACAAAAATGAAGTCAGGGCCGAATGCACCCCTGAAAAGACGCACGTGGGGAAGGAGTATTGTGTCACAGTGACGTTGAGCGGTGAGTGTAGCGCGTTCGTATGTTCTGAGGTAAAATGCAGCATTATGCCTCCCCACACTGTAACACCTGGACCACCAAAGTTCATTTTAGAGACAGCTGGAGGTACCCTCATATGGCGAGAGATGGTAACACGTTATGCACCGTGGAACCTTAACTTTTCGTTCCATCTCAGAGCATTTACATGACAAAGCTGGTGGCAAGAAGTGTACACAATATGGCTGGATGGTAACATGTAACTTTGTTAATAAAATATAGTAAATGAAAAGACTTGATTTGGACGAAATAATTGAGCCAAAATGTTACAAATATGTACATACATTGTTCTCAAAAGGATGCGACTTGTTTTGTAAATTCCACGGCAGTATGCTGATGACGCTGCGATTTACGGGAATGTGCCGTTGACTGACTGTAGGAGGAAACCTGATGACTTAGACAAAATTTCTAATTGGCGTAATGAACGGCTACTGTGTCTAAATGTAGAACGATGTAAATTCATACAGATGAGTAGGAAAGACAATCCCGTAATGTTCGAATACTGCATTAGTAGTGAGCTACTTGACACAGTCACGTCGATTAATTATCCAGGCGCCGGCCGTTGTGCCCGAACGGTTCTAGGCGCTTCAGCCCGGAACCGCGCTGCTGCTGCGGTCGCAGGTTCGAACCCTGCCTCGGGCATGGATGTGTGTGATGTCCTTAGGTTACTTAGGTTTAAGTAGTTCTAAGTCTAGGGGACTGATGACCTCAGATGTTAAGTCTCATAGTGCTTAGAGCCATTTGAACCATTTGAAATATCTAGGCGCCTCGCTGCAAAGCAATATGAATATAAAAGTGCACGTACGGATTATAATAGCGAAGGTGAATGGTCGACTTCAGTTTAATGGGAGCGTCTTAAGAAAGTGTGGGTCATCTGTAAAGGAGACCGCATATAGAACACTACTGCGACCCATTCTTGAGTACTGCTCGAGTGTTTAGGATCCCCATCAGGTCGAAGCAATTCAGAGACAGACTGCTATATTTGTTACCGATCGGTTCGATCAACATGCAAGTATTACTAATATACTTTGGGAATTTAAATGAGATTCCCTGGAAGGAAAATGACGCTGTTTTCGAGGAAGGCTGTTGAGAAAATTCATAGAACTGGTGTTTGAAACTGACTGCAGAACGATCCTACTGCCATCAACCTACTTTTCGTGTAAGGACCACGAACATAAGAAAAGAGTAATTAGCCCTTTTATGGAGGCGTATAGACGGTCGTTCTTCCCTCCGTCTGTTTGCGAATAAAACAAGAAGGGAAATGACTAGTAGCGGTGCAACGTACTCTCCACCACACATCATACGGTGGCTCGCAGAGTTCGTATGTAGAAGGAGATGTATATGTAAATTTAGAAAGGGGGCGTCATCAAAATAGAATATACATATAAAATTCCTGCAAAGTGTAAATGAAATAACTGTCGACACTTAGTTTTATATATAATAAGGATTCAGCCTATCAAAGCTTTTCCCGAAGCTATTTGCTCGGATTCAAATTAATGCATGAAACAAGTGAGCGGAAGAAAGTCCTCGGTTGATCGTATGTGACTACTATATTGGGCGGAACTAAAACATTGCTGTTACCTTAAGTAATGTCTCGTTGTGTAACACGTAGAAACGGTTAGATTCTGTTCGAGTAAATCAATGAAATGCAAGCTGAGACCAGAGAGAAACATTTTATTTTTCGTCATTTTTTACTGTTTTCCGTCTTATCCTTTAGTTGCTTTAAATTCGTGGAGGTATGTGCCGTCTATGCAACTAGATGAAGGCAGTTTGTTTGTTGCCATACGCGTTTCGCTTCATTTATTTGGGAAGCATCATCAGTGGCGATTTCCAGCACTGCTAACACATATATGTGTTTCTGGAGATGTATTTGCTGGTCTTCATGCTCCAGTTAGCCGAATCAGGTGACGATGCTTCCCAAATAAATGAAGCGAAACGCGTATGGCAACAAACAAACTGCCTTCATCTAGTTGCATAGACGGCACATACCTCCACGAATTTTATTTTTGCTGGAGACGAAGTGAATATATAAAATGTGGTTCCAATACTGTGCATCTGGATAGAAGATACTAAAACTAGAAATATGAGAATTTCGTAAAGTTGAAGCTGACAGCTGTAATGCACAACGCCATAAGTTTTGTGTTTTGTTTGTTTTAAAAAATTCAAAAACTCGACGGACTGCATCACACGTCAGCGAATACTCCAGAACCAATACTTTAGCGAGCGTTCTGTTACCTCCTGTGCCGAATATCTTTTGTTGCTGTGTTTGGTCTGTTTTTATTTCATGTTCGTGGCTGAGGACTGAAGACAGTATTTTTCCCCGTTAAATCAAACACGATGTGACGCACCGCCATATTGTTGATACAACGCAGACAATGTTGTGGCTGGACTTACGATGATGTGGTGTGCTGGAAAGCTGTTTACCTTAGGAGAAGTGGACCTGGGTACGATTTTTTGTTACTTCAAACAGTTCGTCGTCTGATGCCAGTAAATGACGGAAGAAAAACACAAGCCAGATACAAGTCTGGACGAACAGCTCTCCGCTAGCGTGAGCGCTCCGGTCGCGCTGCTGCCTAGAGCTCGGAGCGTTGAGGCGACTGGGGCTGAGGGACGAGGAGGAAGAGGACAATGGAGGCTGCAGCCGGACGCCGCTACAGCTAGACGGTCAACTTGTGAGACACCAAGCAGTTTGCTGACAGTACACCTGCGTTAAATTAGATTTACATTCTGCGTTAGGCGTACTATGGCATCTACGCAGTTATCCAAAAAAGGAAAGGTGGAGAAGCTTCTCGAAAAATGCCTAATGGGAATACCTTACTTTTCATATCGTTTAAAAGCAATCAAAAGGGCTTAATATGCCATCGCACTATTATGAGCTGGAAAAACACTTATTTTAACGTCACTACCATCGACAAAGACAATACGATCCACATGTTTTCTGAGGAACGACGGTGAATGGTGGTTGTACTGAAGGGGGCCATTAGGGATTAAACTGAGTTAAGTGTAGGTTGAGTCGTGACAATATCTTTTATTGTTGACATCAAAAATTATTTTAATTCTTTACGTCTTTTAATGCAAAAGGAGAATTGACTGGTAGCTGATGTGCCGGACAAGACTGATGCTATCCGGTTCTAGGCGCTACAGTCAGAACCGCGATACCGCTACGGTCGCAGGTTCGAATCCTGCCTCGGGCATGGATGTGTGTGACGTCATTAGGTTAGTTAGGTTTAAGTAGTTCTAAGTTCTAGGAGACTGATGACCTCAGAAGATAAGTCCCATAGTGGTCAGAGCCATTTGAACCATTTGAACTGATGCTATCAAACGAAAATTAATCCTGTGGAAAAATCAGCTTCAAGTTCATGACATGAAACATTTCCCATAACTCAAGGCAGTTATTTTTGGACCAGACGTTACTGAATACATTTCAAGATTTGAAACATTTCATCACGAGTTCTCAAAGAAACTGCAAATATTTACACGATTGAAAATGGATTTCGATTAATTTGTCAGATCATTTTCGTTTTTCGCTGCTAACGTATCTCATTACTTCAGACTTGACAGATGCAGAGTGGGGCACTCATTTAGACGATCTGCTCGTCCAGTCCAGAAATTTACGAGACTTTTATAGAATGTTACCCCACGAATAATACCCTTAACTACGCAGACAAGCAGCTAAAGTTACCTCAGTGTTTGGTTTAACAATGTTCTCAAACGTATTTTCGTCAATTGTGAAACTGATAAAGTCCCGCCAATTCACACGAAATGTAGCGTACTACTGACAAGGGACGTCAAATTGACTCCGTATTTTTAGATTTCCAGATGGCTTTTGACACTGTACCCCACAAGTGGCTTGTAGTGAAATTGCGTGCTTATGGAATATCGTCTCAGTTATGTGACTGGATTCGTCATTTCCCGTCAGAGAGGCCACATTTAGTAGTACTTGACGGAAAGTTATCGAGTACAACAGAAGTGGTTCCTGGCGTTCCCCAAGAGAGTATTATAGGCCCTTTGCTGTTCCTTATCTACATAAACGATTTAGGAGACAATTTGAGCTGCCGTCCTAGGTTGGTTGTAGATGATTCTGTCGTTTATCGACTAATAAAGTCATCAGAAGATCAAAACAAATAGCAAAAATATTTAGAAAAGATATCTGCATGGAGCAAAAATTGGCAATTGACCCTAAGTAACTAAAAGTGTGAGATCACCCACATGAGTGCTAAAAGGAAGCCGTCAAACGTAGATTATACGATAAATCAGTCAAATCTACAGGCCGTAAATTCAACTAAATACCTAGGAATTACAATTACGAACAACTAAAATTGGAAGGAACTAATAGAAAATGTTGTGGGGAAGGATAAACAAAGACTGCATTTCACTGGCAGGACACTTAGAAAATGTAACAAATCTACTAAAGAAATTGCCTACACTGCGCTTGTCCGTCCTCTTTCGTAATACTGGTGCATGCTGTGGGATCCGTAACAGATAGGACTGACGGGGTAAAAAATGTTCAAATATGTGTGAATTCCTAAGGGATCAAACTGCTGAGGTCATCGGTTCCGAGACTTACACGCTAGTTAAACTAACTTATGCTAAGAACAACGCACACACTCATGCCCGAGGGAGGACTCGAACCACCGGCGGGAGGGGCCGCGCAATCCGTGACATGGCGCCTCAAACCGCACCGTTGGACTGACAGAGAACCTCGAGAAAGTTCAAAGAAGGGCAGCACTTTTTCTATTATAGCGAAATAGGGGAGAGAGTGTCACTGAAATGATACAGAATTTGGGTGGGCATAATTAAAACAAAGGCGTTTTTCGTTGCAGCTCAATCTTCTCACAAAATTTCAATCACCAACTTTCTCCTCCGAATGCGAAAATATTTTGTTGACGCCGACCTACATAGAGAGAAACCATCATCTTTATAAAATATGTGAAATCAGAGCTTACACGGAAAGATATAGGTGTTCGTTTTTTCCGCGCTGTACGAGACTGAACCCTCTGCCTGGCACTTAAATGTGATTTGCAGGTTATCCATGTAGATGTAGATGTACGGGTTAATAGATCATATCTGCATAATAACTAATGAAAGCAATTGCTTTGGCTGAAACATAAAAAGTTGAAAATAGACACTTGATAAACTCGTGCTTATAAAAGCACGCTGCAGTATTTGCCTCTTAGAAGTAGGTGCACTGTGTTGCAAAGACGTCTTCCTACAGTTTCCCGCGTGTGTAGCCTTCAGTGTATAGCCGTCTCAGTCACAGCTCCTCGCAACAACGAGTGGTGCGGGAAAATGGTTCAAATGGCTCTGAGCACAATGCGACTTAACATCTGAGGTCATCAGTCCCCTAGAACTTAGAATTACTTAAACCTAACTAACCTAAGGACATCACACACATCCATGCCTGAGGCAAGATTCGAACCTGCGACCATAGCGGCCGCGCGGTTCCAGACTGTTGCGCCTAGAACCGCTCGGCCACTCCGGCCGTCACTGCGGGAAACTGGAGCTATCAGCAGACTCGGAGTGCGAGCACTTTTCGGGAGCACAAATGTTGGCCAGGCCTGGACTAGAATAATTAAGGATAACTTAAGAAAGAACGAACTTAAAAATACCTGTAATATTGGTAATTTTGTGTAACAGTCTGAAGTAAGGAGGTGACTAGGTGTGTAGACCGATTCTGATTGTAGTGCAAACCCTTTCTCAATTGGATTCGCCAAATATATTGATTATATTTTCAATACTTTACTCAGCATAATTCGTGAGAATAACACCGCCTCATGCTTAATACTTCTTATGTAATTAAGATAGTCCTTGTACAGAATGAACGCAACATCTAATTCTGATTAATTGATAGTATTAAACTTAAATTTGTAAAAGCATACTGCGTCACATATAAAAACTTTTCTTTGGAGTTTCGAATAATTATTGATTTTGGAAGACAATATGCAACAGCTTAAAAGTGCGCCATCATAGATAACCAATGTCTGTCTTGAGTAAGTGGCATATTTTGTCTTAGAAACAATTATTAACATTGCACAACATGAAAATAGCATGCGTTACACAGTTTTTTTAAATTAATTAAATTAAATCATCAGTATTCAACCGTAAAAATGTTATATAAATGACAAGTTTAATTATTAGACTGAAATCTTGTGTAAAACATTATTTTCATGTTGTGCCATGTTTATGGTTATTGTTTTGTGTCATTTATTGCACAGGACGCCGCCAGCTGTGTTGCCCCTATACTACATCCACTAAAATCGTAACAGGCAAGGTTTTTCCTTTTTTTTAAAAATTAAAGTAGTCGATGACTTACGCTGTACCGGACAGCCAAAAAACAAATATTAATACAGCGCACTTTCGAGCAGCGTGACAATAAAATAATAAAAATAACGAAACCCACATGTAAAATAAGGGTGGAAAGACAATTAACAGCATTGGCTAACACCAGAATGTTACAGAGTGACCTCATCTGGCTGCCGCATGTAGGTTAGCGGTACTTGGTCGGTAGCAAGCCACACGCACGCACCTCATGAGTGACGCTGCTGTTTCGGGTGTATATACCGTAGCCCCAAATGGCGCGTTTTAAATTTTTATAAGGTTGAAAGTCGTATGACTTTTAAAATAGTTAAAATTTCTATTCAGAACTGCTATTTAAATATAACTACATACGCTACGTCAACACAATTAGGTGCCATGATAAAATTGACTCACATATGCGGTCTCCCACAGCGGACGCCGAGGAAAAGCTGGTTAAAAATTAACAAGTTCGTTTGCGTGGCCATCCTCCGCAGCAAGCACCCACCCCATGGAGGGAAACCTGATGAAGCATAGAAGTATTTGTTTTTTAAATAAAACCGCCTTTTCTTGTTGCAATTGTAATTTATTTCCCCCAGGCGCGTTTCGCCTGGGATGGTTTGTTGGAACCTGCGTTTCCTCTCATATGCACTTCTTTATAATCCCAAGTTTTTCTTTCATACTGTTCACCATGTTTAGCCTTATTTTTGTGGTGCACTATTACTCTTTTGCCGCTAGTTATAGCTATTTGTTCGAAAATGGCTATAACACATAATGAAACACATAATGAACTTACAGTGTAACGTTCCATCGAAGACTCCATCATGAGAAATGGCGCATGGGTAAAATGGGGAAAGAAATCATCCGTATCCTTGCTGAATGCCGATTTGACCATTGCTCCTCCAGAATGTGAGTTAAGTTCAAATGGCTCTGAGCACTATGGGACTTAACATCTCAGGTCATCAGTACCCTGGACTTAGAACTACTTAAACCTAACTAAGGACATCACACATCCATTCTCGTGGCAGGATTCGAACCTGGAGACCGTAGCATCAGCGCGGTTCCGGACTGAAGCGCCTAGAACCGCTCGGCCACAGCAGCCTGCCTGTGAGTTAAGTGTCTTAAGATGGTGCCGCTTTACTTGCTGCATTCATTTAGGCCATTCCTTTTAGTTGTTCCATTTTTCACAAACGTTAGCGTATCTTTCTCGCCTCAGGGTAACGATTTTCTTTGCAATAATTTTTCTAAAGTAATTCCAGTGTCATATACAGTACATTGGTAGTTCAGATAGTTAGTTACGTGTTATACTGATTGATCTGACGAAAACGGTTACGACGTGGAACGTGTCAAGTGCATAAGAAATGCATACATGCATCAAGGGCTTTTCTTTTTATTACCTACCCCATTCCCTTAAATGGCACAAATTTCATATATTATACCTATAGATTTATTTATTCTTATTCGCGAATTCATCTATGGTATATAAGGAGTTGTCAATGAGATATCATTTCAATTTGTTGTCTGTCACACATTTTATTTCATCTGGTAATTTATCGAAAAGTGTTACAGCAGCATATTTTACCCCTTTCTGTGCCAAAAATAGGTTAAGTAGAGGATAGTGCAAACAATCACAGGAAACTGTAACATACCGTAGCCTGTTGGCCGTCTGTAACAAACTTCTCGTATATGAGATTACAAACCTGAGAATACACCTTCAGCTTCAATGAAAAGACACATAACGTTTCAGCAAATTTGTCGTTTCACAGCTTAACTTGATAACGTTTATGGCTTAAATGAGGACTGCTACGTCCGTGTTGGGCACCATGTCTGGGGCGACCGCTGACTGTAGCGAGACGTCGGCGCGGGCAACGTTGTGTTGTGGCTAAGCGGCAGTGGTGGGGGATGTTTACGCTGCGGACAAAATAATCGGATCAGCCGCGCCCGTTTCATGCTACATTTCGACGCGCCTCACACTACAGCCTTCCGCTTCTCCATGCAGAAGACGTTGCTGCGTTATATAAGTCGGCAGTCAGGGTTCACTTGTGAATTTAAATTGCACGAAATTGCTGAAGTGCTAAGGAAAGAGCTATTCCCGGTTACTAAAGTAAACGGCGTCGCTGGTTCTTCACTCACTTATCGTTAATATAGTCCATAACTTTCTCACAAATTCATAATTAATGTCTGCAACGTGAATAGAAGTTATGAACGCGTCGTAGGGCTGTTTTTTTAATTATTTGTTTATTTTTAGGTTTGAGTAGAGAGGACCATACAGCCAATAGCTGTTACAAAAGTGTCATGTTAATATACTTGCAATTTCCACTGTAGAAAAATACAAAGAATTCGATGTACAAAACATACGTTCTTAATGTAAAATATAAACACTAAAACGCGAACACCAGACAGTTAGTAGGAGTTACGACAGTGCCAAGTTGACATTAGTACAGTTTTCACTACAGAATAATGATAATGATAAGAGTGTGAAGTACAAAGAAAAGTTCATTATACAAATTAAACAAGCACAAAATTTCGAATCAGGTTCCAAAACCGCACCGGTTTGAGAGGAGAATGGCATACACAGCAACTTATATTTGAAAGCTGGACAACGGAGTCGTTTACAAAGACAAGTTCATTATGCAAAGGAATGTCGTTGTTGTTGTGGTCTTCAGTCCTGAGACTGGTTTGATGCAGTTCTCCATGCGTCTCTATCCTGTGCAAGCTTCTTCATCTCCCAGTACCTACTGCAACCTACATCCTTCTGAATTTGCTTAGTGTATTCATCTCTTGGTCTCCCGCTACGATTTTTACCCTCCACACTGCCCTCCAATACTAAATTTGTGATCCCCTGATGTCTCACAACATGTCCTACCAACCGATCCCTCCTTCTAGTCAAGTTGTGCCACAAAGTCCTCTTCTCCCCAATTCTATTCAATACCTCCTCATTACTTATGCGATCTACCCATCTAATCTTCAGTATTCTTCTGTAGCACCACATTTCGAAAGCTTCTATTCTCTTCTTGTCCAAACTATTTATCGTCCATGTTTCACTTCCATAAATGGCTACACTCCATACAAATACTTTCAGAAATGACTTCCTGACAAATAAATCTATACTCGATGTTAACAAATTTCTCTTCTTCAGAAACGCTTTCCTTGCCATTTTCAGTCTACATTTTATATCCTCTCTACTTCGACCATCATCAGTTATTTTGCTCCCCAAATAGCAAAACTCCTTTGCTACTTTAAGCGTCTCATTTCCTAATCAAATTCCCTCAGCATTACCCGACTTAATTCGGCTAAATTCCATTATCCTCGTTTTGCCTTTGTTGATGTTCATCTTATACTCTCCTTTCAAGACACTATCCATTCCATTCAACTTTTCTTCCAAGTCCTTTGCTGTCTCTGACAGAATTACAATGTCATCGGCGAACCTCAAAGTTTTTATTTCTTCTACATGGATTTTAATACCTACTCCGAACTTTTCTTTTGTTTTCTTTACTGCTTGCTCAATATACAGATTGAATAACATCGGGGAGAGACTACAACCCGGTCTCCCTCCCTTCCCAACCAATGCTTCCCTTTCATGTCCCTCGACTCTTGTAACTGCCATCTGGTTTCTGTACAAATTGTAAATAGCCTTTCGCTCCCTGTATTTTACCCCTGCCACCTTCAGAAGTTGAAAGAGCGTGTTCCAGTCAACATTGTCAAAAGATTTTTCCAAGTCTACAAATGCTAGAAACGTAGGGTTGCCTTTTCTTAATCTAGCTTCTAAGATAAGTCGTAGGGTCAGTATTGCCTCACGTGTTCCAACATTTCTACGGAATCCAAACTGATCTTCGCCGAGGTCGGCTTCTACTAGTTTTTCCATTCGTCTGTAGAGAATCCGCGTTAGTATTTTGCAGCTGTGACTTATTAAACTGATAGTTCGGTAATTTTCACATCTGTCAACACCTGCTTTCTTTGGGATTGGAATTATTATATTCTTCTTGAAGTCTGAGGGTATTTCGCCTGTTTCATACATCTTGCTCACCAGATGGTAGAGTTTCGTCAGGACTGGCTCTCCCAAGGCTGTCAGCAGTTCTAATGGAATGTTGTCTACTCCCGGGGCCTTGTTTCGACGCAGGTCTTTCAGTGCTCTGTCAAACTCTTCACGCAGTATTAAATCTCCCATTTCATCTTCATCTACATCCACTTCCATTTCCATAATATTGTCCTCAAGTACATCGCCCTTGTATAGTCCCTCTATATACTCCTTCCACCTTTCTGCTTTCCCTTCTTTGCTTAGAACTGGATTTCCATCTGAGCTTTTGATATTCATACAAGTGGTTCTCTTTTCTCCGAAGGTCTCTTTAATTTTCCTGTAGGCTGTATCTATCTTACCCCTAGTGAGACAAGCCTCTACATCCTTACATTTGTCCTCTCGCCATGCCTGCTTAGCCATTTTGCACTTCCTGTCGATCTCATTTTTTAGACGTTTGTATTCCTCTTTGCCTGCTTCATTTACTGCATTTTTATATTTTCTCCTTTCATCAATTAAATTCAATATTTCTTCAGTTACCCAGGGATTTCTACTAGCCCTCGTCTTTTTACCTACTTGATCCTCTGCTGCCTTCACTACTTCATCCCTCAAAGCTACCCATTCTTCTTCTACTGTATTTCTTTCCCCAATTCTTGCCAATTGTTCCCTTATGCTCTCCCTGAAACTCTGTACAACCTCTGGTTTAGTCAGTTTATCCAGGTCCTATCTCCTTAAATTCCCACCTTTTTGCAGTTTCTTCAATTTTAATCTACAGGTCATAATCAATAGATTGTGGTCAGAATCCACATCTGCCCTTGGAAATATCTTACACTTTAAAACCTGGTTCCTAAATCTCTGTCTTACCGTTATATAATCTATCTGAAACCTTATAGTATCTCCAGGGTTCTCCATGTATACAACCTTCTTTCATGATTCTTGAACCAAGTGTTAGCTACGATTAAGTTGTGCTCTGTGCAAAATTCTACTAGGCGGCTTCCTCTTTCATTTCTTACTCCCAATCCGTATTCACCTACTACGTTTCCTTTTCTCCCTTTTCCTACTTCCGAATTCCAGTCACTCATGACTATTAAATTTTCGTCATCCTTCACAATCTGAATAATTTTTTTATTTCATCATACATTTCTTTAATATCTTCGTCATCTGCAGAGCTAGTTGGCATATAAACTTGTACTACTGTAGCAGGCGTGGGCTTCGTATATCTTGGCCACAATAATGCGTTCACTATGCTGTTTGTAGTAGCTTACCCGCATTCCTATTTTCCCAATTCATTATTAAACCTACTCCTGCATTACCCTTATTTGATTTTGTGTTTATAACCCTGTAGTCGCCTGACCAGAAGTCTTTTTCCTCCTTCCACCGAACTTCAATAATTCCCACTATATCTAACTTTAACCGATCTGACATTCCACGCTCCGATCCGTAGAACGCCTGTTTTCTTTCTCCTGATAACGACATCCTCTTGAGTAGTCCCCGCCCGGAGATCCGAATGGGGGACTATATTTCCTCCGGCATATTTTACCCAAGAGGACGCCATCATCATTTAACCATACAGTAAAGCTGCATGCCCTCGGGAAAAATTACGGCCGTAGTGTCCCCTTGCTTTCAGCCAATAAGGGTACGAGGTGATGGAGATCTCTTCTAAACAGCACGTTGCAAGGCATCCGAAATATGTTCAAAAATGTTCATGTCTAGGGAGTTTGGTGGCCAGCGGAAGTGTGTAAACTCACAATAATGTTCCTGGAGTCACTCTGTAGCAATTCTGGACGTATAGGGTGTCGCATTGTTCTTTTGGAATTTCCCAAATCCGTCGCAGTGCACAATGGACATGAATGGATGCAGGTGATCAGACGGGACGCTTACGTACTTGTCACCTGTCAGAGAGGCCCCACATCACTCCAACTGCACACGCCCGACACCATTACAGAGCCTCCACCACCTTGAACAATCCCCTGCTGACAAGCAGGGTCCATGGATTTATGAGGTTGTCTCTACACCCGTACACGTCCATCCGCTCGATACAATTTGAAACGAGACTCGTCCGACCAGGCAACATATTTACAGTCATCAACAGTCCAGTGTCGGTGTTTAGAGGCCCAGGCGAGGCGTAAAACTTAGTGTCGTGCATCATCGAGGGTATACGAGTGGGCTTTGATCTCCGAAAGCCCATGTCGATGATGTTTCGTTGAATGGTTCGCTCGCTGACACTAGTTGATGGCCCAGCAGTTTGCGGAAGGGTTGCACTTGTGTCACGTTGAACGATTCTCTTCAGTCGTGGTTGGTCCCGTTCTTGCAGGATCTTCTTCCGGCCGCATTGATGTCGGAGATTTTACCGGACTGCTGATATTGACGGAACACTCGTGAAATAATCTATGGGAAAATCCCCAATCCATCGCTACTTCGGAGATGCTGTGTCCCATCGCTTGTGTGCCGACTATAACACAACGTTCAAACTCACTTAAATATTGCTAACCTGCTATTGTAGCAGCAGTAAACGATCTAACAACTACGCCAGACACTTGTTGCCTTATATAGGCGTTGTCGACAGCATCGCTGTATTCTGCTTGTTTACATATCTCTGTATTTGAATACACGTTCCTATACCAGTTTCTTTGGAGCTTCATGTGACCGGCATTAAAACATCTTTACATCTATATCTACGAACATACTCCTCAAACCACCGTACGATGCATGGCGGGGGCACCCTATACCATTACTAGTCATTACCTTTCCTGTTCTACTCGTAAATAGAGCAAGGGAAAAACGACTGACTACATGTCTTCCTACGAGCCTTAATGTTGTTATCTTATCTTATCTTTGTGGTCATGTACTTTAGCGGCAGTAGAATCGTTCTGCAGTCAGCGTCAATTACCAGTTCTCTAAATTTCCTCAACAATGTTCCTCGATAAGAATGTCACCTCCCCTCCAGGGGTTCCGATTTAAGTTTGCGAAGCATCTCAGTAATAATTATGTGTTGTCTGAACCTAGCGGTAACAAATCTAGCAGGCCGCCTCTAAATTGCTTCGATGTTTTCCTTTAATCCGACCTGATGCGGATCCACATCTTTATCTGTACTCCGCAAGCCAGCTTACGGTGCGTGGCGGAGAATACTTTGTATACCAGAATCAATTTAGACTTTTTCTGTTCCAGTCCCATATGGCTTGAGGGGAGAACGATTGCTGGTAAGCGTCCGTGTAGACACGAATCTCTCTAATCTTATCTTCATGGTCTTTTCGCGAGATGTGTGTAGGAGGAAGCAATACATCTGTTGACTCTTCTAGGAATGTACGTTCTCGGAACTTTAGCAGTAGACCATAATGTGATGCAGAACGCCTCTCTTCCACCATGTGCCACTGGAGGTGGCTGAGTGTTTCCGTGACGCTTTCGCCATTACTAAATGAATCTGTAACGAAACGCGCTGCTGTTCTTTGGATCTTCCCTATTTCCCTTATCAGTCCTACCTGGTGCGGATCCCATAGTCAGGAGCAATATTCGACTAGTGGTCGAACGAGTGTTTTGTAAGCTACTTACTTTGCTGATGTACTACTGTTTCTGAGAAATCTTCCAATGATCTCAGTCTGGCATTGCCTAACTCCCGAATAATTTGAAGTGGTCGATCCACTTCAAATCGCTCAGTATGCATACACCTAGATATTTCATGGAAGTAACTGCTTCCAGCAACTGTTCTACAATTTTATAATCTTGCAGTGAAGGATTGTTTTATCTGTGTATTCGCAATACATTACATTTGTTTATATTGAGGGTCAATTGCCACCGACTGCACTGCGATCCTCTGCATTTCTTCTGCATTTCACTACAATTGCCTAGCGTGGCGACCTCTCTGTATACAGCAGCAT
Organism: Schistocerca gregaria; assembly: GCF_023897955.1. Taxonomy (NCBI): domain Eukaryota; kingdom Metazoa; phylum Arthropoda; class Insecta; order Orthoptera; family Acrididae; genus Schistocerca; species Schistocerca gregaria. The sequence goes on from NC_064931.1 coordinate 556,390,961, forward strand.
CATCCGCGAAAAGCCAAGTGGAACTACACAATATACAGTTGATCTGCCGAAAAAAAACAGCTCAGACGTACTTTGTGGGAAATTTTATACTCTTTATTTTCAGAAATGTCAATGTTGCCGAAAACTGTGTCGTTTCCTAGTTATTCGCCAAATTCCCAAAAAAATCCCATTTCTTTGTGTTTTTTCCATTTTTGAACCATTTTCGGGCCTAAATTTTCGTGAGGCTTTGAAAATTCTGAATCAGAACCCTGGGAAAAATTTATAGAACGTGTATAAGAACTGCTACTAAACTTTCCTCTATTTAGGCCTTCTGAGCTCCATTGCACTGGACTAATCGGTTCTCCACCTCGAGCAATGCAAATGTTTTACCAGCCGCCACTAGCCCAGCTGTGAGGGCGGATCCACCCGTCGGGGACACTACGAAGTGCCTCGGCAGCAGAGCCAGAGGGTGAAACAAGCGACACCTGAGGGGCACCATGCGACGCCACCGTTGCTACCCTCCTGCTGTGTCATCAATGAAGGCTGTGTACCCAGCTGCTCAGAAGACACTGAAACTGTGCTATGGACTGTCTGACTACACTTTACAGGTAGAAAGACGGTTCATTACACCTCCTAAATAGAAAAAAAACGCTTTCGTAATTTAAGAAATATTACTAACAAAACACAGAAAAATCTAAATGCGTTACTTGCTGCTTTGCAGGTGTGTATCATGCGACAGCTGGGCGACAGTTGAGTTGAAATGCTAAACATCTGCATATGCAAGCACGGAGTATTCTTTATGCCAATTTTATGTTTGTTGAAAGCTACCTTTATAGTGATGCATTTTTAATGACCACTAATGTGAACTGTGCGCTTAAGCTGCCCCTAGCGATGCCTTTTTATGTAACCCGCAATATAAATGCGGCCTTCGAAAACCACGCGCAAGATATGCATATTATCTCGCTCGCTACGCACAGGCTGTTAGTTCTACAGAAAAAAATATGAACCGGACCTTTTTGTAGAAAATTTAAGTAGTAAAATTTTGTACTAGGATACGTTTCCGCTGGAGGCCGTAGTTTTCAAGTTATTCAAGAAAAATGTACAACAGTGACTTTCAAATGCACCTCCACTCCCACACTCAGACCTCACCGTTCAGGATTTCGAGTATGTTGTTCATGGCCAGCCCGGTTAGCCGTGCGGTCTAATGCACGGCTTTCCGGAGTGGGAAGGAGCGCCTGGACCCCGGCACGAATCCTCCCGGCGGACTTGTGTCGAGGTCTGGTGAGCCGGCCAATCTGTGGATGGTTTTTAGGCGGTTTTCCATCTGCCTCGGCGAATGCGGGCTGGTTCTCCTTATTCCGCCTCAGTTATGTCGGCGATTGCTGCACTAACAAGTTCTCCACGTACGCGTACACCACCATTACTCTACCACGCAAACATAAGGGTTACACTCGTCTGGCGTGAGACGTTCCCTGGTCCCTGGGAGGGTGGGTTGGGGTGGGGGATCCACCGGGGGCCGAACCGCACAAAATCTCTGAAAGAGTGGTTCGGTGTGGGGCGGTGGAGGAGTGAAGTGGATTGCGGTAGTCGTCGTGGGGTTGTGGACCACTGCGGCTGCGGCGGGGCGGAGCCTCTTCGTCGTTCCTAGGCAATCGGCCCACATACAATACAGTACAAAACAATGTTGTTCATGGCACTCTCTCCTACCACTGTACAAAAATTTGCAAACGCATATTCGATCCTTTTTGTTTTTCACTGACTGGCGGTATTACGCAACCGGTTTAGTCGAGCACAAACAAATTGTAAAATTAACGTTTGTGAATATTAACAGCATTAACTAAACAATTACATCTTTTAATTTTCAATGCGATAGGATCTGTAGCTGCGATGAACTTTTTGAAAGATTTCATGATGCCTTCGCTGCCAATCTCTTTATTTTAAGAAGAACGATTGTACAATTTCTACCAAGGCCACTTTCAAGTATTTTATGGATGGTCTTTTAGTGGCAAATTATGGTATGTATGTTGTTGCTCCTACGACGCCATGTTATGCTCATAAAATAAATCCGAGACGTTTCACGCTATTTTAGGAGGACATTACCTTCGAGCAGTTGTTGCAAAATCATCCATAATATACTTGAAAGTGGCCTAAGGCCGAAATTGTATAATAGTACTTGATACAAAGAGATTGAAGGCTGAAGGCATCATAAAATCTTTCAAACAATTACATCCTTGTACTCGTCAAGCCTTCTGACTACGAATCTACTGTACTTGTAAGGGTTAAGTTTCGATCGAGTTGTCAACGTAATTAGTTTCAGTGTAACGTGAACGAAAGTCGTTTTTCTTTCATTACACTCACGGGAACGTTGAAATTAATAACATTAACGAAATAGCTCAATAAATAGAAACCAAAACGTCGAATATCGAGAATAGTTCGCGTAGTCGGAAAGTTTTGTGCGGTGGGGCAGTGCCACGAACAACGTCGTAGAAATCTTAAAAGGTGAGCGTTGAGAGTGAGGGTGGGGATGCGTTTGAAGGTCACTTTCGTAAGTTTTCTTGGCTAACTCGAAAACCGTGGTCTCCAGCGGAAACGTATTCCAGTATGAAATTTAACAACTTTAAATTTCCTACGAAAGTTTCTGTTCATTTTTTTCTGTACGACTGACTGGTTTGTGCATAACGAGCGAGAGATTATGAAAATTCTGCACGTGGTTTCTGAAGACCAGATATTTCATTGCAGGTTGTGTAAAGCAACTTCGGAACGAGCAGCTGAATCATCCTGTATATTCGTGAACTATTGAACTCCTCTTACTACTCTGTTACTGTTTTTGATAGCTTCTGTATGTATTACTTTTTTTGTTCGTTTTCGCTAAATACACTATCTGATCAAAAATATTGGTTCATATGTGTGTGAGCCTATGGGACTTAACATCTGTTGTCATCAGTCCACTAGAACTTAGAACTACTTAAACCTAACTAACCTAAGGACATCACACACATCCATGCCCGATGCAGGATTCGAACTAGGCGCTTCAGTCTGGAATCGCGTGACCGCTACGGTCGCAGGTTCGAATCCTGCCTTGGGCATGGATGTGTGTGATGTTCTTAGGTTAGTTAGGTTTAAGTAGTTCTAAGTTCTAGTGGACTGATGACCTCAGGTGTTGAGTCCCACAGTGCTCAGAGCCATTGAACCAGGATTCGAACCTGCGACCGTAGCGGTCGCACGTTTGCAATCTGAAGCGCATAGAACCGCTCGATCACACCGGCCGGCTCTGATCAAAAGTATCCGGACAGCTGCATGTGAAAGTTAACACTGAGTGTGCCACCGTTCGCCCTTATGGCGATATGAAATGTTATGGAGACACATTCAACGAGGCGCCTGAATGTCTGTGGAGGAATGGCAGCCCATTCTTCCTCAAGAAATAAAACCAAAGAGGGTAGAGGAGATGTGGGACGCTGCGATATTGTGCAGAGCTCTAACTTATCCCAGAGATGTTACAGTGGGTTGAGATCGGTACACTGGGCTAGCCGGTCCACTTCAGGAATGTTACTGTCTACAAACCTTGGCCTCAGACATACTGTTTTATGACAGGGTGCACTGTCATGATGATATAAAACTCATAGTCTCCGAAGTGTTATTATACTGTACGGGGAAGACAATGCTGTAAATTGTGTTCATAGTCTTCCGCAGTTAGCGATTTCTTAAGCGCAATGAGGGAACCACACCTTAATCATGAAAAACACCCCTATACTCTTATCTCGACCTCCTCCGTACTTCACTGTTGGCGTTATACGTGAGTACAGATAACGTCTAAGAGGCATTCACCAAATCGAAACCCTTCCAGATTACTGCCATAGGGTGTAGTGTGATTCATACAGTAAGTCCAGACCACTTGTTCCCAGCCATGCACAGTCCAGTGTCTTCGCTCTTTACACCACCTCAAACGTCGTTTAGCGCTGACTATATGGCTTATGAGGAGCTGCTCGACCATTGTACCCGTCTTTTTAAGTCTTTACGCATAGTCATTGTGCTATTTGGACTTCTGGTAGCACTTTGGAATTCATGTATGGTACCTTCCTCTGATTTCATGCGATTTTTTACTGTCATCCTGCGCAATTCCTGTGACTGTTCTTGTCCTTCAGTACATGAGATCTGCCTGGTTGTAATTTAGCTGGGTTGATCCTACACGTTTCCACTTCACAACCACACCATCAACAGTCGACATAGGCAGCTTTAGAAAGGTTGATTTGTATATCATGGATCTTTGTTGTGTATAGCTTCATCACATTCTTTTGCTTCGCCAGGATAGCTTTCCCAGGTTGCATCGTCTTCTTTTTGCCACAATGCCAGAGAGGTGCTGTGTTGTCTTCATTACTTTCCGGCGTGGACGTCGGAGGGAGCAGCCGCAGTGGTAGCTGGAGTGGCTGCTTGGGCCGCCAGCATCATGATCTCGACGACTCGCTGAAGCGTCTCGGGGGAGATAGTGACTCGTTCCTGGGCCACAGTGAGAGTCGAGATGAGCTTCATCGGTGCGACTGGCGGGTGGAGCGGTCGCGCTCCTGCCGCATGCCGATGTCTTCTGTTTACCAGCGAGTTTTCTCCTTAGGGAGGTCGAATCGCAAGCCGTCCGGCGCACCATCACGAGAGAGCTTTCTGATGCGTCTTCTTCCGGTTCCTGATGCAGAAGCGGTGTTGACAGTGATGCTACCAATCTTCGTAGCATCGGCGCTCGCTCGCGTCGTCGTCGACGTCGATTGGAGAGGGCAATCCTCGGCTTGTACGGCTCTCCATGCTGTCGAGCCACCGCAGCTTTCAGATATTCACAGCCACGGTAGCTCGCCATGTGTGCTCCGCCACAATTCTTGCACTCGGGTGTATGCGTCCTGGGCAGCGGTCATAGCTGGCTGTTGTAGTTGCCCGCGCGCTTCTCGCATGCGTCGGGGAAGGAGCAGTGGGGAGCCACATGCTCCGACCCCTGGCAGTGCGAGCACTGCACATCTCCCCTGTGCTGCCTCAGTGGATCGGCAGTGACTGACGTGCGGGCTGCAGTCGTCAGCTGAAAGAGCTTCCGTTTTTCCATGTTGTCGACAGCTATAACCGGGAGCGATTAGTCTTTCCGGCACGGCGGTGCGTGTATAGAAAAGGATCGAAAGCTCCGATACCTCCTTCGTCAGCCATCGGTAATCTTCGCTGATAGATAGCTGAATACGCAAGGTGTACAGCCTGGTCGTCTTCAGAATGAGATCTGTTGTTGTACAGTCATTTAGACGAGGGAGGGGTCCTTTATAATTGTCTTTGATTTCAAAGACGATTGATTAGTGGTGGCTTCAGCCCATGACGCCTAGTTGTTGTTGGCGGTTTGGAGCTGACAGATTCTGCATTAGCAATCGTGTTTCTCTGTTCGTTTTGCGGGTGATCCACGTTCCATCAACGCAATAAAGCGGTTGTCAGATGGCTTCATTGACGCTTTGGTTTTCGTGGCTGCGCTGGAACGAGCAGCACGTTTCATTAACACCTTCGCCCCAGCCATCTTCTGCTCTTGCGCCAGCACTAGCGGAGTTGCGGGATGCGGCATTTCTGGCCACTATCTGCGTCCATATGCGCCCCACTATTCGAATGTCCGCCATTCCCATCTTCTTGCCGCCAGTCGTCGATACGGCAATTGGTCGCGGCTTTTTGCTGACTGGGTAAGCTTCCGTCTTGGGGCCCGGAACCACCGAGATATATGGTCCCTACGAAAACTTGTGACGTCACACTCGTCGTCTTGTCAGCCACACTTCGTCAACGCTCGGTTCCGTGCAGCACGCACGGGAAATCAATATTTAATTGAAAAGGTGCCCAATAAAGGTCTTAATTATGTCGTATGCTATGGAGAACTTCCAAGTGCACTACTGGCCATTAAAATTGCTACACCACGAAGATGACGTGCTACAGACGCAACATTTAACCAACAGGAAGAAGATGCTGTGATACGCAAATGATTAGCTTTACAGAGCATTCACACGGTTGGCACCGGTTGCGACACCTACAAGGTGCTGACATGAATAAAGTTTCCAACCGATTTCTCGTACACATACAACAGTTGACCGGCGTTGCCTGGTGAAACGTTGTTGTGATGCCTCGTGCAAGGAGGAGAAATGCGTACCATCACGGTTCCGCCTTTGATAAAGGTCGGATTGTAGCCTATTGCGATTGTGATTTATCGTGTCGTGACATTGCTGCTCACGTTGGTCAAGATCCAATGACTGTTAGCAGAATATGGAATCGGTGGGTTCAGGAGGGTAATACGGATCACCGTGCTGGATCACAACGGCCTTGTATCATTGGCAGTCTAGATGACAGGCACCTTATTCGCATGGCTGTAACGGATCGTGCAGCCACGTCTCGATCCCTGAGTCAACAGATGGGGACGTTTGTAAGACAGCAACGATCTGCACGAACATGGCTGCGGCTACCCTTGACGCTGCATCACAGACAGGAGCGCCTGCGATGGTGCACTCAACGACGAACCTGGGTGCACGATTAACAAAACGTCATTTTTTCGGATGAATCCAGGTTCTGTTTACAGCATCATGGTGGTCGCATCTGTGTTTGCTGACATCGCGGTGAACGCACATTGGAAGCGTGTATTCGTCATCGCCATACTGGCGTATCACCCGGCGTGATGGGAAGGGGTGCCACTGGTTACACGTCTCGGTCACCTCTTGTTCGCATTGACGGCAGTTTGAACAGCGGACGTTACAGTTCAAATGTGTTACGACCCGTGGCTCTACCCTTCATTCAATCCCTGCGAAACCCTACATTTCAGCAGGATAATGCACGACCGCATGTTGCAGACCCTGTGCGGGCCATTCTGGATACACTTAATGTTCGACTGTTGCCCTAGCCAGAACATTCTTCAGATCTCTCACCAATTGAAAACGTCTGGTCAATAGTGGCCGAGCAACTGGCACGTCACAATACACCAGTCTTGATGAACTGTGGTATCGTGTTGAAGCTGCACGGGGAGCTGTACCCGTACACGCCATCCGAGCTCTGTTTGACTCAATGCCCAGGCGTATCAAGGCCGTTATTACGGCCAGAGATGGTTGTTCTGGGCACTGATTTCTCAGGATCTGTGCACACCCTAATTGCGTGAAAATGTAATAATATGTCAGTTGTAGTATAATATGTTTGTCCAATGAATACCCGTTTATCATCTGCATTTCTTCCTGTGTTTTATTAAATTCGTCTGAAATAGTTACTCACTTCTCGCCGGAGATGGCTGCTGGCACTCGTACGACTTGCAGTTTCACGTGCTGTGACGTACGCGCTACAGCCTCTCTTTCTCGTGAGCCTCGACGGAGCCACTTCCTGATCTAAGCGGAAGAGAGTTGCCGCCGCCTTTCTTTTCTTCCACACCTCCTGGGATATGGTGGAGTAACGGCGCAGCGCAGGAGGAGCGTCCTCTGCGTCGCTGTTCACCTCCGATGAGCAGCCCGCGTCCACGTCCGTATTTGCAGGCCGTGTCGTCTTCGTTGGGGGGATCGGGTGAGGCCACCAGCGAGGTGAGCCTCGTCGGAAGGCGAACCACCACACCCTTCGATTAGCCCAGCGCCCCTCTAAAAAGAGGGCGCGCCCACGCCACACCTGAAGTAGGACGAGGAAGCACACTCCGGGTAGGCAAACGCCACGTCGGAGGTACTGCCGTCACCTCACCCCGTCGCGTGCGCTGCCGAAGCCACGTCCGCTGTCGTGCACTTCGCTGTCGACTCCCTCGCACACTCGGGCGTTCTCACTGACAACGGAATACTCGCCGCCTCCTTTTATACAAGCGGACCTGCCTCTCGTGACATCTAGTGGTCAATTCTGCGTTACGTACCTGCCCCGACACTCTTAATCACATAGTGTATGTCACTGATTTTCCGTAACAAAAATTACAGTAAATTTCAAATGGCAAACGTTTTGGAATAAGCTGACAATATCTCGCGAGAACATATTTTCAAATATTCTATAACCCTATTTTATGACGAATCTAGGAGTATTCTTGAACCATACACGTAGATAAGGCGAAGTTTGAATGCAATACAAGAGTAAAAATCCAAAATAATGTAGAAACACAAGACCTTAGACTGCAATGGCACTTCATAATTTTTTTTCAAATTGACGGCCGTGGTGTGCACAGGAAACCGACTCTCCGCGACATGGATTTACTGAGCGATCCATCACCGCTATGTTCACTTAGTACAATGTGAGTCTGGTCTTCTGCGTTGCAGTTTATTAATGTCAGAACGTTCTCCTCCATCATTTAAGAATTTCACATGAACTAATAAGAAGAAATCAAGTGGATTAAGACTTTGCGATGTACGGGGCATTGCAAAAAGTAAGTTACACATTATTATGGTAGGTCAAGTAACTTCACTACACTTCAAAGTGGCACAGAAATGTGACACTATTTTTCAACACAAATCACCAAGTCTCTGTAAAAAAGGGTCAGAGTGTTCTACTAATCGTTCAGATCCTCTACTATAAAAATTCGCTTCTTGGTGACGGAGCCATTCGAGAGCCGCTGTGTGAGCGCCGTCACCACTCTGTGATTGCCGTGGATCAGATCCTCTATTGCCCGGACATTGTCGTCTGTGGTCCATGACGATGGCCATCCCACCCAATCACTACCTCCCACATCTGTACTGTCTGGGTCAAACTGTTAGCCAGTCTCGCTATGGTTGAATGAGACACTGCTTTTAGTCCATATACAGCCAGGATTTCACGTTGAATCTGAATGAAATTTAGACGCTTTGCACGCATGAGTAGTACAGTCCCGTGTACTTCGTTTCTGGATTACGTTTCCAGTTGCCTTGCCATTTCACACTCTTCTGACAATGCGCCCTCTTGTTGCGCAATGGTCTTAGTGTGAAACGACATGTATAATTTATTTTCTGAAGTCCCTACGTAGCTGACCAAACCACAGGATCTCCACAACCATTCTATTTTGAAGACGTGAGTGGGGGCAGCATCATGCATGAACCACATTATCGTACTGTAGCTTAACTTTCTTCCAAAAATTCTGGTTGTGGTTAAGGAGCACCCAAGAGAACCGTCAGTCTTGGATGTACCTCATGTGACCCTATTAAATAATTGTCGATAATACCGCACCATATATTGACACTTCACTTTTGTTCCTATCTTAGTACTTCCGAGTTGGGTTTTATTCTCCTCGCTCATGTGTATTATAATAATTCATTAAAACCCACGCCCGTAAAATACGCATCGTATGACTTATAAGCTTTAGAAGTCCAGGCTATGCTGAAAATATATCTATGTAGTACTTGCACAATGTAGCTTTTTCACTCTTCTAATGTACTGTTGGTTCTCGACAAAAGCTCGCAAAAAATTCTCCTCGTTATCCGCATTGTAAGTTCCTGACCACTAAATCCTAGAAATGGCAGAAATGTGACCACTGACTAAAAGGTGTTTGCTGATGAGTAGCACCTGATGGGACTTCGTTCTTGATACAGTTGCGTTGAAAGTTTTGTGCATCCGTTTACCAGCCCTTAGATGATATGCATGCCCGTATATTCCCAGTTTGTGGAAGTTTTCATGGTAATAAAACTGCGAAGCGTCAGTTGGCGTGGCGGGTATCAGCTAGAGTGATACCGCTGTTGTAAACAGGACATGCATTCCATATTCTTCCTCCAACCATCGGTCGCTTTTTCGGTTTACAGCTAAAGCTTACAGTCACGCTAGGCTGCACATGATTTCAACGAGACTGCTTGCATCTTGCTCCCTTATCATTCAAGCGTCGACTGATACAAACAAGGGTTCACGTGAGTCGTACGATACATATGTGGAATAATGTCATATCCAGATCCTAAAGTGCTGCAGTGTCTCGTTAAAAGGGTAACACTGTTTCTCAAACTTGTAAACAGTAAGTCCAGAAGGAAAAAGTAATAATAACGGTTCCTGACTCATTGCGTGTGCCAGCATATAACCCTCGGATATTTTTTTCTCATTTAAGACTCAACCTGTATAGGATACAGTTTGTTTTATAAATAAATAAACGAGCAATTTAGTTAACTCTCTCCTTTCCGTTCGTTTATATGTATACATCATACAGGACAAAAGGAAATTCCTATTAAACGATAATGTGTAATATCTTCAGTGACTATAGACCTTAATTTACCATTCAGTTAAGGAATGTATCGTTATAAATAATTAAATACTCACTCTCTCGGGTAAGATCTAGTGTGTAACACATGAATTATACTTTTATACACGCTGTTTGATACCGTGTTGTGATGACAATTACTTCACTTACCTGCAAGGAAAGGGCGTAACTTTTTCGCAGGTTTGTCCTCAGGAGCGATCTGAAAAGAAAACAAATAATGTAATTAATGTAGCAACTAACGTTTCATGTTCAGGGATAGAATTTATCCCTGCTGGAAAATGTGGGAAATACGATAAGATCATTTACTAGCTTTTTGAATTTATTTCATAGCAAGAAAGTTTCTAAGTAGTTTGCAATGTACAGAAAGGAGACGCCTGGTGGCATGAAATCCGTACACGACTTTCATTCCAGCAGTTCACTATATTGCATACGCGCCTCCGTTCCCGATATCTCTAACGCACTACTGTGCGGTGGCACTCGACTAGGAGGTAAGCCAGTTTGAATACTGCTGCTGGACGCAGTTTTCACTGCAAAGCGAGGAGAGTAGGTGGTGTACTGTTCTCCATCACCAGTCTTTGCGCCAAGATCCTGGATTAAACTCCAACGCTTCGGCAGGGTCTCATGAAGTAAGAGCGTGTGTCACATTTGATCCGGCAGCCCCTTTGGAGAGGAGTAGCCTAGGTTTTGGCACTGGATGTCTCCATCTTTCTTTCTTATCACCTTTGTATAACACAATACTGTAAACGCACCCATTAAACTCACCAACACTCTAAAAAAAAAAAAAACATACGACACAAGCCTCACATATCTGAAGGGACAGGGTCAACGAGCGCGGAGGAAGAACACCCTTCCAGACAAGCGGCTAAACCCACCCAGTGGGATATTCCAGCCAGCAGTGCCATGCGACATTCATATTTTCACTATATTGCATATTCAGTGCTTCTGGGACGTGCTTGGCTTCTAAATGAATGAATGAAATTAATCGAAGCTACACTCCAATCCTATGATGAATTGTTGATACAACTTTTATTATACAATATAGATGCAACCGGTGACCTACAGTGCTGCACTGGATCATATAATGCCGGATACAAGTGAAACTAAAGCTATTTTTAATAAAGTTTCTCTGATTAGAATTAGGTTAACTACTTCAAATTTTATTCTGAGGAAGAATTTAAGTACTTTGTAAGATGACGCGAGTCCACACACACAAGGATTTTGATGAGAGTGAGATCTCAAATTAAGTCCCTTTAAAATTCGAAAAACTATGAAACCTCAGGGAAGATACGAGTCAACTGAAATGGAAAAGAATTTGAACAATTCAACACACCTAAATATTTCGGTGTAACCTGGACCGCTCCCTAACATTTCGAAACCACTGCACTAACAATAAGGAAAAAATGGTCATCACGCTATTATCTTTTTCGTAAATTAGATGGCGAGAGATGCAAATCCCCCAAAAGTACGGCCAGCAGCTCCATGAATCTGTCACTTGGCTGGAGAATATCCCTGTCCCTTTGGCACATACTCGTTCTTCAAGCGAGCAAGTCCTAAATGAAAGATGTAAGATCCATCACAGGGTGTTAAAAATATACCCCAACGCACAAATTATATTCCCCTACACAAATTACTCCATCATACATACAACGTTACAGTGAATAAGGTTTTTCACCTCACCTGATCACTTACTGCAACCACATTATCCTCCATCATAGCTACCGATATTCAGTACACCTAACGACACATTAAAAAGTCGAAATCAGTCCCGCGGTGAGGAAATGAGTGTTGAGAGCTGATGGAGTAATACGTATTGCCGTGATAGGCAACGTCATAGAGGGGGTGGTTCCCCTTTGCCTTCCTCAGACATTTTATGAAGTGTCACGTATGTAGTGTGTCGTGTAGGTAACAGTGATGGGAGCTTTTACACTGTAGTGTAGTACCGTGATTTATCGATGCATGGGAGGTAGATGGTGCCGGCGCATAGACTACACCTCTCGATTAACACCAAGGCGATCGTCGAGCTTAACGTTAATTGGGTTGGAACTGAACACAAGACACTGGCATAAAGCCAGGTGATTAGGAAGACATCATATGCCCCCTTCCGGTCCAAATACTTGCGATGAAGATTTCATCCCCCACCAGTGCTCGAAACGACTGCCTTCGAGTCGGGTGTCACTGCCCAGGCTAGAGTTACTTATCTCGACCATGGATACAGGTCAGTAATACACAATCACATCAAATGTCTAACAAGTACTAAAGCAAATATTAAACCTAGCACAATTTTTTTCGGCTTGGCAACTCCTTCCATTCCCTAGACGAATATTTGTTAAAAACTGGTAGCATGTACAGCGAAAAAATTAATTTAAGAATATTACTGCTAGTTACGTGAGTAATATTAAAAAATAATATTTTCGTTATTATTAAATTTAGGCCACTGTTCTATTTACTATCCAGTAAATATGCAGCGTGTAACGATATTCAGAAACATATGATACATGCTAGCTGGTGTATTGCCTCGTTCCTCATCACTTCGATAAAAGCCGGGCAAATGATATACAGAACACGGAAATAATTAACGCATTAGGTAGAGTGAAAGAAATCCAAGGTCATATTGTGGAAGCTGTATGTTTCTTAAGCATCCGGAACATGCAGATATTGAACAGAGACTGTCCCTGGCAATAAAGAACATAATTCGTATAACGAGAATTTGTTTGTTTCCTTTCAATATTTCATCTTAGCTTCTCAAACAGTGAGAAATTATAAATGCATTTTTTAAATTACGTTGGCTGCGTCACTTACGAATTATTATATCTATGATTGTAAAATAATTTTCCTGAAACTGTAAAACAATATGTAAAACAATGAAAAAGATATATGGTTAGTCTTTGGCGTGCATGGGTGGTTGACTCTGATAAACTGGGAACAACAAAAATGATTCAGGCGTATATCACTTCTTATTTTGCTTCGAATATAGATGTAGTACAGCTTATGAAAGCGTAATTCGCTGGCTAAGTGGATAAGTGCTAAACGATAAATCCAAAGGTCTAGGATTCGTTCTCCATCAGGTTTAAGAATATTTCGTGCCATGTATCGCTTTTTTTACTATGGAAGTAATTATTTAATCTGAAAAATGCCAAGTTTCATCCTGATTCGAAGCTCCCATTAAGTACTTTTAAGGGTTGTAGGAATTTAAGGACTTATATTACCTCCAATAGGACCCTCCATAGCAAAGCACTGCGGAGTTCAAACCAATGTGCGAGTTGTGGACGACTTCACCTTTACACATACAAAGGTCTTTCGTATAGAACTGGTATACTGTTTAGCTTTATTACAAGTCTTATTAAGGTATTATCTAATAACGCAGGTACCAACTAATCATTCGTCCAGACAATAGCATTCGAGTATGGCGTGGCACAACCAACAAGGCGAATGTCACTAAATCCTTCAAACTATGTGAAGTTAAAAGCAATTCCCTCACTGTAAGTTCTAGTAATAACATGCCTATATATCTCCTCTAGACACTTTCTCCATATTTGTTATTGGGTCTGAAGCACAATAAAAGTGCATACTCTGTATATACATATTACACGTAGTCTGTAACGAAATGTGACTGGGCAGGGTGAACATTAAATATTTTGATACGTTATTGTCTATCAAGCGCCAATTTATTTCACGGACGTAAATGTCATTTCTGACCTAAATCTCGAAATGCATGTGAAATTCTTATCCTTTAGCTGTTGCACACATTTTCTCTTTCTGTCATTAGGTAGAACAAAACTGTAAATTTTGCTTTTTAATTGCCTTACTCATGCCAAAAACATCAAGTTAAATTCACGTTGTGGCAGCTGTTGAATGTGCAACCTTACAACTTCATTTCAGACATAACGCGGTCGTGTACACGGCGCCGTACAGAGGGCTGCCAGACAAATATGAAATGAGCTAAAGGTGCCCTTATTGTAGTTGCAGCCGCCATCAAAACCAAGAAGTTAATACACTTCATAATGGGACAGCAAGGGGATCCACATCAACAGGATTCGTGAGAGTACTATGTGCCAAAACCAAACAATGGAAATTAAGCCAGGTACCGCTCTGTCAACAAAAGTTTGAATTAAGGCCGGCTTCACACGGGGCCACTTTTCAGCGCTGCATATTGGTTCGAAAGCAGGGCTTTCGCTGACGTTAGCGGCCTGCTACCGAGCGCAAGTGAGGCTCCAAACGCGCGTGGAAATTTGTGGTAAGGTCTTATTGGACCAAACTACTGAGATCATCCGTCCCTAACCTACATACTACTTAATCTAACTTAAAATAACTTACGCTATGGACAACAGACACACCCATGCCCGAGGGAGGACTCGAACCTCCGACGGGGGGAAGCCGCACGGACCGTGATAAGGCGCCTCAGATCGCGCCCAAACGCACGTTAGTGGGGCTGCGAGCACATGTTAGTGACGCTGCACAACACGTGTAAAATACTGAGCAACATATGCAGGATGTATCATTAAATGTTCAACAAGAATTGCCAGGAACTGCAGTAAAACCTTGCTGCCTTTTGCGTATTTTCATCAGGGAAAGAGTTGGGTATACGTTTGAGGACACGCTTTGTGTTGCTGGCTTAAGAGGATGAGATTCCAGTAGCCAACCCTCTACCTGTAAACACTACTAAATATATCCGAAAGCATTTGCTGATTACTTCATGAATGAAGGGGCATTGAAATGACTTAAATATATGTCAAATTTGAAATCAGGATTAACATGCAGTTGAGATGTCTGCTTGAAATACAACTTTTCATGCACCTAATTGGTATTTTAGCTACTACAATATCTCGTATATTGTTGATATTTGGTGAAAATCAACATTATTTTTCTTACCGATTACATTTTCAGCCATTGTGGGTATGCTAGTGAAATTAGTTTGAATTTCCCTATGATGGACTAGCATGCATTCTTCTTTGAGATCTCGTTGCTGTAAGCAGGCCGCTTTTCATTTACAATGGTAATATTTCTGTGCTCATGTTTGGCCCGTCTGTTCCCATATCCAACGCCATTGCCTACTACAGTGCAAACCAGACAGTTCATCTTTGCAGCAACTACTGCGCTAGGGAGACGTGCGTTATCAACGCTGCACTCGCGTGTTGGACGTAATGGCGCCGTTTTGTCGCAGTCTGAACGTTACCATTACGTTGTTTGCCTAGCCACGGGTGGAGCCAATTTTTGCGATCGTCACTTGAGGCGAAGCAGACCACCAGGCCGGCGAGCAGTGCCACCGTTCAATGGCTGTGGCTGTGTGTGAAACTACTCGTATACCTACAGCATTCGCCATCGACGGCGCTGCTAAGTGGCTAACTCTGAAGGGTCTTATCTGATTTTACTACGGCCACTCAAGTGTAGAGTCGCTGCATATTGTAGTATCGCGGAATAGTAAAGAGTTGGAAACGTGAAATATTGTCAAAGTTTCGTTGCCTATGCCAAGAGCCAGAGGCAGTAGTTTAGCCAAGAGCTAAGAGGATTGCACATATATCGGAATGTGTCATCACGCAGGGGCAATGACCTGGTTACACACAACAGGCGGGAGATAATTGCTTAGCAATCAGGTTGTGTTAGACGGAGACTTTCGTAGAGTGCAGAACAGAGGTATAGCGTCAGCTGTACTGCATTTCACAACTTCACGTATGTTTGCTGAAACAACAAGTAACTCTGTCGCAAGAACACCTAAGGGGTGAGTATGACAGATGAATCAGCAATATAAGTGGAACGAATGCGTTCATTAAAACGAGCATGACATCAGGACGTCGCTCGTGCTTCCTTAAAATACGCCAGCTTTGATAGCAACAAGGCACTCGCACTTGCAGTTAGATGTGTACTGGGACGCTGCGTAGCGCTCAGGTCGGTGATCGACATGTTAATCTTTATTAAGAAGATGTTGCAGTAAGGGCGGCCATCCAGCAACAGACGTGAGGGGACAGTATCAGCTCCGGTCCTCTCTGCTGCCGCTGTCAATCATCGACCCAGGATTAGCAGACATCGCGGCAGACTCGCTCGCCGCCAATGCTGACCACATCAGTGAGCCGTCGTCGAGATCGTGCGGGGCCTAGGCCCTGTGCATCCGCTGTCACAACCGGGTGAGCCGACGACGCTGGGGGACTGCAGCCCATTCCGCCCGTCCCCGCGGACGAGCAACGAGGAGCAGGGAAGAAGAGGGGGTGGGACAGAGTACACTCCACACTACGAGAACGCCTTTCATGCCAACAGCGCCGGGACTCCGACCCTGAGCTTGCTGGCCGCAGCCGGGCTGGCCGCTCAGCCGTGCGCCGCCAGCCACGCGCGGCCGAAGTAAGGACATTCCTCTGCTACGTCACAGCACGCGCCGCTGCGCTAGCAAGACTGTGCAACCCGGATCTAGTGTCATCGCTACGAGTCAACGAGGACTCGGGGGAGGTCGTTGATATCACCAAGCCACATTGTACTCGGCAGGAATAAAGGTGTTATGAATTAATAATGTTTCTTTGGCGTTTCTGACGCTTCTACAGCCATTTCCTAGCATCCTGACAACTGGAGAGGTCACCGCTCGGCCATCCAGTCCACCGTAGGCGACCGGGACCACCGGGGCGCCTTCAGATTTGGTGTCAGAAGTGGTCGCGCCCACTGCCTACAATATATTAGGATACAGTATTAAAACAGTTACTTGAAACAGAATTTTCGCTTACACGTTGTACAGCATGTTTATTTTACTTTGTATGGTTAGGACTTCCCGGCCCCCTAATATATCTAACTAAATATCTTTAGAGATTCACTTTACGATGAAGACGACGATAGCAGTCATTACGCACGGAAATCGTTCTAGGATTGGGGGAGGACGGAGAAGTATCAATTTCAAAGTAACCGTCTCTGTATTTGCACTGTTCGATTTCGGGAAACCACGGAAAACGTAGATCTGCATGGCTGGATGGAGATCTGAGCCGTTGTCTTGGTGAATGCTAGTGAAGTTTCTATTCATTTCTTAGTTACCATCCCAATGACCACAGTGGAAGAGGACGATGATGATGATGATAATAATAATAATAATAATAATAATAATAATAATGGAAACAGTTATGGCAAAGATTATGGTTATTAGAATGATATATGTTCAATTAACGTTGTGATAAGTTTATTCCTCATAATGGAGCGTTTCTTACAAATAGTAGTAATGACACATTAACAGAAATTCATGGCACAGCACTGACACAATAAAATCTGGAGAAGATGTTAATAATACCATTGGACAGCTGTAAATATTAGGGAAATTAGTAGGATGGATAATGAAAGAAAAAACAATTGAAACGAAATGAAGGAAGGAAGGAAAAATGGAAATGAGCGTTTGGCATCATTGGCCGGGAGGCCCCTTACGGGGCACGTCTGGCCGCCTTGGTGCAGGTCTTACTACATTGGACGCCACAGTGGGCGGCATGCGGGCCAGATGGGGATGAAATGATGATGAAGACAACACGACACCCAGTCGCTGAGCGGAGAAAATCCCCGACCCAGCTAGGAATTGAACCCGGGCCCATAGGACGACAATCCGTCACGCTGACCACTCAGCTACAGCGCAAAATCACTGATTTGCTGTTGGACAGGAGGAAGACAACTGAGAGGTACTGAGGAGAGTCCATGTTTACAGGACTTCTTTTCCGTTTTGGTCCATCCTATCTGTTCCCAAAACAGAAAACAAAAAACAAAGCAAAGAGCTTGCAGTATAAGAAGTATGTTTCGCAGATGAAAAAGTGCTTATAGTTTTTGAGGTATGCATTCTCGATCCCAAGTTTACTGGGCATTTTTTTCCTTGTCTCAAAATATTCGTCATTTGTTTAATACTCCTTATGTTTACACTCTAAATTGTGACAAAAGATATTGTGTTGTCTTTATTGTGCAATGTGATTCACAGCTTGGCTCGACTGTGAGCGTATTAAATACTTGAGATAGCTAAACGAAAGCCGGTGCGAAATGATGTCCTTATTTTCACAGAAGCTGATAGCATCGAGTGCTACAAGACAGAAATAATTATTGAGCAGTAGCCCATTCCAGCATACAGGATACGCATGAGTATCGCAGAATGCAATAACACTTAACTGTCTTCCACGAATTCTGATCTCTCGCAGTTACATCTCTGAACCTTAAGACTTGCTGCAATCAAAACCTGGTAAAACTTCATAGAATCGTAATATTAAAAAGGATGCAAACTTAAATTATCTCTATCTGATTAATAGGAAGTTGAATAACCCATATTGAACGGTAAGAAGACAGTTAAAGAAAAGCTTTTACCCAATCAAGTATTCTAGTGCTCTGAAATTGGCAAACGATGTGTACGATACACAATAGCCAGTGGTTGAAACGCAGTTAGTGTCTTGAGAATTGTAAAATAAAACGCCAGTTTGAGTGCTGTATATTAGTTATTATACTTTCGTAATACTACACTCATGTCCACGCTCGATCTTCGATGCAATAAAAAGTTTACTGGCACCATTCTGACACGTAAGATAGTGATGCTGTCACAACATTTTCCGAAATCCGGCCGTGGCCCGTAGGTGTCACTTGTCGTGAATGGCGTCACTCGGGCGGTAAGATACAAACATTCAGCACGAACAATGATGCATTTGTGTGCAATAACCGTTGCCCCATACCGTGGGACAAGTCTTCGAGCGTGACCTGTGTTAACGCCTCTCACTGTTGGACGAGAACTTGCGGACCAGAGATGTCTTCTCTCAAACGACTGCATCTTTCTTTGTGGTTTGATGTAGTTTATTACGTTTTGGATATCACCTGAAACGTCTAAGTGGTTGTTATAATGAGATTCTTGGCTTTAAATTCTGTCTTGGTAAGAAGTGGATTTTTAAAGACTCGGTTGCCTTCTCATCGCAGTCTTATTGTCGATCCAGTGGGGACAGTGGTTACTTGTAGCCGTCTGTTCCTTTGTCCCACAGTCAAAGACGGGGATTAAGTGGTTATGGAAGAGGCTAGCTTTACTTTCCAAGTTTCATGGTGTATTCCAGGAATCGTGTAATCACTGGTTCTTCCCGAGTCGTTTGATGTAGATAGTCGACTGGGGAGTTTCTTTGTAATTACAACATGCGTACTAGTACACTATTTTCAAGCTTCTGTAACTTCTCGAGTAACTGAGTCCTGTTCTACCCCAGAGAGGCTGCAACAATACGCCAAATGTTAGGTTCAGGTCCTTTAAATCAGCAGACCACATCAAATGGAGAAAGACAGCTTTTCTTTAAGTAGTGGATAGAATGCGCCCAGGATTTGAGAGGTCTTCTTCCATACTTCAACTACATGTTACTTCAAGGTTACCTGTCAATCAAATACCACCCCGAGGTACTTGGCTGTTGTCCATTAGGTTGGAGTGCCAAACAGTTGTATGTATCAAGTTGGCGCGATGAGGAATATCCTTCTGGGGGTTGGCAATGGTCCGTTGTGGCGGTGTTTGGATTACAGTCCTCCATCTAAGAGCATTGCCTGAATGTTTAGTAGGTTCAAATGGTTCAAATGGCTCTGAGCACTATGGGACTCAACTGCTGTGGTCATCAGTCCCCTAGAACTTAGAACTACTTAAACGTAACTAACCTAAGGACATCACACACATCCATGCCCGAGGCAGGATTCGAACCTGCGACCGTAGCAGTCGCACGGTTCCGGACTGCGCGCCTAGAACCGCGAGACCACTGCGGCCGGCAATGTTTAGTAGGATTCAAGTCCGTGTAGAATACTAGCACTCTAGTCGCGTAATGTACGTCTGTCACAGGTACTCGCCCAGCTGGCCTGCCGTATGTGGTGTGGCATTACCATTTATCAAACGTAAACCCAGGTCCAAGGAAGAGCCATGCAGACGTTTATAAGATACCATCCCTGAAGACCACAGTTTTCAGAATATTTATAGAGAACATATGCAGCGACGTAGGCACTGCTGACATTATCCCCCCTAAGAACACAACACCGGCGCAGACGTATCGCTACTTCTGCACGATATCGATATGGTAGAAACGGGTGCCATAGGCGTGCCAGAAGAACGTATGGCAGCTCTTGCTCTCCGGGCTAAGCGAAAGGTCGCCGACAAACGTGAATGCAACAACATGTTCCTGCAGTCACTTAAGGATGGCAACATACGGCGATCATCTAATCACCCGGAGGCTTTGTGCGATGGGAATAACTATGGCGGTCGCTGAACATATAGCGCAACTTCTCGAAGTCGACGATATATAGTGGGCCCAATTATAAATCGCATACTGGCTGAGCAGATACAACGTGTTCGGTACTTATGGCGAGATAACAGTGTTATTGCTTTTGAAAGTTTCCTCCCTCCGGTAATGGCGCTACAGGCGACACTAATCTCGTGGCACTCCTCACACAAACTGTGGCTGCTCTGTAATTCGCCAATGATCGGGCCACGTCTAGTTACCACCCAAGTGTTTCCGCTGTGGCATTCATCTCCCCTATGAGTGGAATACTGTGTACGAAATGCAAACAACACGCAGTAAGAATCAAGACCTCTGACCATACAGACTGTAGCAAGCGCACAAGCAATATCATACCAAGTTAGGCGTTTCTGTATGTCGTGTCAGAGCTTAGCATTCTGTCACTGCGACGAAGTGTTTCTTCTTAGAGTACGAAGATCTCTTAACTGATGTAAATAAGTGTAATAATGGGCAGGGCAGAAGGGAGAATTTCCTAACATAAAGACGCTAATGTAATGCGTAAGTAATATTCCACCAAAATTAAGATGACGAACTACTTGCCATGTCTGGAATGGACTTTCTATCAACATCCATGAAACTTCAAAGACGGCCGTAGGCAGTGTCCCGTACCCTGTTTCCCCAGCTACAACTGTACATGTCATAGCTTACGTAGCGTTCTAAAAAATGAAAGTTCAGACTTGCTCAAGTGGTGTATCATCTATTATTATTTTTGAGCGTGCGGGTTATTTCCCATGATAATCCATGATTTTAGTTTTCTTTGTTAATATTTGTAGGTTATAATCTATTATACTCACTTTTCCCTAACTGATGTAATTTATACATTGCTTTTTGTAGGTCGTCTTCATTTTCCTCCAAAATCGCACCATCTTCTGCATACATAAGAATATTAACATATTTATTTCTATTAATATGAATACCCGGATTTACTTTCTGTGTCCATTTCTTAATCGTATAGTTTATATAGGCTACGCATTACGTAAGGTTGGTGACAAGCTACAGCCTTTTCTTGAGCCCCTTATTGCTAGTGATTTCTTCAGCTTCATTAATACAAAATTTTATTATTATTTATTTATTATTTATATGCTTTCAGTAAGATGTGTACGACATCCAGCTTTAATCATAATGCCCCATAGTACCTTTCTGTTCACATCGTCAAAAGCGTTTTTCGAAGTCAATTAAAGCTATATGTATCTCTAAACTGAATTCTCGCCTTGAAATTATTTGTGCGGTAAATATATTATCGCTGCACAAACGTACTTTTTCGGAATCCAGTTCGTTCTTCTAATATGAGAGTCTCTGTCATGGTACTTAAACGATTATTGATTGTTTTTCCAAATATTGTATTGGATTAGTTTAGAAGGCTAATCTCTATGTATAAAAGTCAATGTGCTCACTGACTGTCTGACGCATCATTGCTCAGCCCAGATCGCTAAGGTTAGAAATTTGAAATTTTGAGATGGTGTTGATCTTATACTGTAGGCGTCGTTTAAGAAGGAATTTTTCGAAATTCCAGCCCTGAGGGGGTGAAACAGGGGATGAAGCCTTTTTTTTAATGTCGCTATTAAGGTAATTTTGAAGCTAGACCAATGAAAATTGGTATTTGGTTTCTCGGTCAAAAATAAAAGAAATATGTGTTTCAACATTCTTGGAAATTGAACACTATGTGTGTGAAATAGTGGATGAAAGTTTTATTGAAAATATATCATTATTAAAGAACTTGTGAAATGTTTTTGAAGCTACATGAATGAACATTGGTATCCGATTTCTCGGTTGCAAATAAAAAACAAGAGTTCCATTGTTTCTGGAAATAGAACTACTATGGGGGTGAAATAGTGGTTGAAATTTTTATGAAAATATTTTATTATGAAAGTATTTTTAAAGCTAAATCTATCAAAATTTAAATTTGGCTTCTCAGTTAGCAATAAAAAAAACGTGTTTCCTGTCTTTGGAAATTCAACCTCTATCGGGGTGAAATGGGGATGAAAGTTTTTGTGGAAATATTTCATTTTGCAAGAATTTTTGAAGCTAAATCTATGAGAAATTGTATTTCGCTTCTCTGTTAGAAATAAAATATACGCATGTCACTCTTTTTCGAAATTCAGTCCCTAAGGGAATGAAATAGGGTCAGACTGACTCACCAAGTTATCATCGCCCTGGCCAAATCGCTAAGGATAGAAACTTAAGTTTAAAGAGGGTGTGGCTCTTCTGCTCTAGGCATCGTTTGAAAAGGGATTGTCCGAAATTCCACTCCTAAGGGGGTGAAATAGGGAATGAAATGCTTCTTGAAAGTATATCGCTACTAAGGGACTTTTGAAGCTGGAACTACGAAACCTGGTATTCTGTTTCTCAGTCAGAAAATAAAAAATACGTGTTTCAGAGTTCATGGAAATTCAACCACTAAGGAGCTAAAATAATGGATGAAAATAAATAATCACTGAAGAAATACTAAGGTATTTTTATGGCTACGTGTATGACAATTGGTATTTCACTTCTCGGTTAGAAATTGAAAAAAAAATGCGTGTTTCAGTGTTGCTGGAACATCAGTTCCTAAGACCGTGCAATAGAGGATGAATATTTTTAAGAAAATACTTCGTTGCCTTAAAAAATTTTAAAGTTAAATTTATGGAAATTGGTATTTCATTTCTCGGTTAGATACGTAGAAATAATTGTTAGGGGATAAAAGTTGCTCTAGAAATGTATCCACAAGAACCCAAATGCATGGTGAACAAAAGATTTGGACTCCAGCTACCAGACTCGCTTTTTTGTCAAAAGTACATTCGGAAAAGACCACGTTTATATGACCTTAATTAGCGTGAAAGGCTTAGAAGGTGTTGCAATTCGTGAACAACGAAAAATTTGAGTAAATAAATAAAAAAGATCTCTGCAGGCCATACAGTCTACGTGAGCGACGGAGCGGCCACTAAGCTAGTTTCTTTATAACTTTCAAAACTGTTTCTTTGATCTTTTTACAAATTTATATCGCTTCTTATATTTTCCAAGAGTTTGGGATTTTATACCAATGCCAATGTTCATTAAATAATTATAATAAAATAAAAGCAGAAAAGGGACAGAATATTTTATAAGTTCCATATTAACACCATCTGGTCCAAATACTTTCCTGTTTTTCATACTTTTTAAAAATACTTGCAGTTCTCCTGTTGTAATCTAATCCACCGTAGTGTTGTGTGATGTAATACCCTCCTCATCCTTCAATTCATGATCTTCTGTTTGCCACATTTTTTTTTTAATAAAATTCTGTCTACTGATCTTCACTAATTATATTTGTTTAAGGACAAAAGTTTGCAACCAATTTATATCGCGTTCTAGTTTAATTATAAAATGATCCCATGACTCTTAGTGTGCTATACTTATTATCTGCTTGCCATAGTTCCAGTTTTACTTGTACCCCTCTTAAGTTTCTGGCGTTTTATTCTGTCGGCGTTTTCGTAGGCTCCATTCTTTCCTTCAACGTCATTTGTGATATTTTCATTCCAAACCCTTAATCGATTCTTTTTCCTTAACTTCCCATTTTCCCACGCCTCATATGCCGCTCTTTCTACGCGTTCTTTAATATTTTCCCATTCTTTGTCTATATCCCGAACAGTGGGAGTTTCTAGTAGATATTTCTGTATCCGACTATGACAAAATTTTCTAATACTTTCTTATTTCAAAAAGGTATACCTTAAAGACATCCTCAAGCTTTGTTTGTCTTCTTGATCTATGTTTCTTCCACTTAGCTGTCATCGTAACTGTTGTGATGACTAAATAGTGATCAGAAATGATATCGCTTATTCGGTGTACGTGTATATCTTTAACTTGATTACATATTCTGTCGTTTGGGACTACGTGTCTACTGAAGGTCAAGAACCCTTAGCACTCCATGTAAACTTACGTTTCTCGTTTTTCCTAAAAATAGTGAGAGTGACGTTAAGCTGGTTGAAAGTTACAAAATGTCAACAAGCTTAAGATTACTAACAAATTCATTTCGCGGCAAGGTATAAAGCATTCCGCAGCGCTGTTTGAATAAACCACTTTTCCAGATGCTGGCGTCATATCTAACACAGGATGAACCAGAACTCCACCGGCAAACTTTCAGAGGTTGGTCATGGATACCTTCTGAGTATTTTGGCACAAAAGACCCACGGTCTCCGGCGGATCGTTACAGATTTGTTGCATTTCGTTTAGTTTCTTGGCTCAGTTAGCGTCATGTCTATGTTATACTGAAAATATTGCACAAGAGTGGCTTCAACATGATGGGGCGCTGGCACACTTTGCACTCGCTGTTAGAAACCACACTGAAGTGTAGTTTGGACGACAATGGGTTGGTCGCGGTGGTCCCGTTTCTTGGTCTGCTCGGTCATCAGTCATGACACCAATGGACTTCTTCTTCTGGGGCCACGTGAAAAGCGTAGTTTACGAGAATCTGGTCGACACTAGCATGGACCAGGTTGCTAACATTATCGCAGCAGCGGAACTAGTACGCCCAATTACTGGAATTCTGGCATGTGTAAGACAGTCGATGATACGTCGCTGTGCACTCTACCGTGATCGTGGTAGCCGAAATGTTTAACAGTACCTGTAAAAAAAAAAAACCACAACTGTGCTGTACTGTATATTGACAGATGGAACTGAACACACTGTGATAAAATGTGCATGTTTCGTATGAGGGTTGATGCATTACTCTTTGTTGTGCGTCGTACGTTTTGTTTATTGCATATTAAAGGCTTCTTCACTGTTATGAAGGTATTTTCGCAGAAACAAGTGTGACTGCAGTGACAAACCCAACAAAGCACAATTAATTTATAACTGTGCAGCAAGCCGCCGGAGATCGTAGTTCCCTTACACCAAAATACTTAGAAGGTATCCTTAAACAACCTCTGAAAGTTTGTCGGTGGAGTTCTGGTTAACCCCCTAGAAGTGCTCACTGATTTAGTAGTTAGCAAGTTCGTGAAACCTCCAGGTAAGAAGATTGCCTCCCCTAAGAGCTATTAAAGGTATCAGATTACAGTATCCGACTTCTAGTAGACTGTGAGTCTAGAGTTTACAAGGTACGAGTACTGCTGCTGCTGGGCAGCGAGCTCAGAATTCTGCACACCCTGATGTCTGTCAAATTTGCACTGTTGAATATCAATTTGTATAAGAAACGTAAGGCACCCTGCAGCTAGGCTCAGTCATACACATCTCCTCATTTGAGGATGCTAAGTTACTAGCTGAAACTTTGATTAGAATTGTTCATTCCAATCGTTCAACAGGTCAGAAAATATCGGTAGTAGAAATTTAGATGTTACATACAAGTAATTCTCTGAGAAGTCTGTCTTCCTCTAACAGATGGTGAGAAAATTTCAGCTCGTGGCTTCTACTCTTTTTCTAGTTGATGTGATACACTATGTATAGTTTTGACTACTAAGATAATAGCATTATAAACATCCGAAGTGAGGTTGCATATTGTAAGAACAGGAGAAGTATAGATCTGTGGCGACGACTAAGCGTATACACTCTTGTCAACGACCGACGGAGTGATTTTACCAAGTAATGGACAGAGGACATCAATAATGTACAACTAGCTTATGGACACATTTGACATTAATGGGCAACCGCATCTTGTTAAAATACTGTATCAGAATGCTGTCTCATAATCGGTGGACATTGGGACACAGTAAATCAGCATACGATTTGGCATAAAAGCCCAGAATTTATCTGAATTTATAACCGATCGTTCCCACAGCAAAAAAAACCTCGAGATTCTACAATGTGTTTCTCTGTTGCCGGCCGGAGTGGCCGTGCGGTTCTAGGCGCTACAGTCTGGAGCCGCGTGACCGCTACGGTCGCAGGTTCGAATCCTGCCTCGGGCATGGATGTGTGTGATGTCCTTAGGTTAGTTAGGTTTACGTAGTTCTAAGTTGTAGGGGACTGCTGACCACAGCAGTTAAGAAGTCCCATAGTGCTCAGAGCCATTTGAACCATTTTTTTCTCTGTTATATACGTGGTTTCTCTTTTCGACATCAACAAAATCACACAAGAAACGCGCCGTACTGCTGACCAAATGATGTCTGAGTTACATAAAATCTTCGTGTGCACAAAGCAGCGACATATCACAAAAGAATGCAACAAAACAATACCAACGAACTTCCGAGTTTTAAAAAGATGTCTTGAGGAACAAACTGAGGAGTGAAAAGCATGTCCAGAAACGTCATCCGACGACGCTATAGAGCGCTGAAGCTACACGGGCCAACGTCTCCGGCGAGGCCATCCCTTGTGCGGTTTTATGCTGACGCAGTGGGCCTTACAACATTCAGGAAATTAGATGCCGACGGCGTCTCCGCCTGACAACTCTTTGGACAGTGCTAAGCACAGCGTCGCCGTAGTAGCTCACGTTTGCTGGCCTAGAGGCAGGCCTATATGTTCTTCGATCTACGGCGCCGTGGGACGACGTTTCTAAAAATGAGTTTTCATCTTCAATTTCTTCCTAAAGACAGCCAAAACAATCCCTCGATGCTTGTCGGCATCCTTTCGTTACACCCTGTGTACACTGTTCGCGTAATTTCACTCTGGAAAATTTCACTGTTAGTTGCTACTCTATCTGATAGACATTATCCGGACACATGTACGTAATAAGGCATTAGCAACTAAATACAATTTTGCAGTGCACGTATGTCCTAAGGAACTGGCACTGCGGTGACTAAGGCGGTTATGAAATACATGAAATGCATTCGCACTTGCGAATACAAACCGAACGTCATCCAAAATTTGTGCAAGACCGGGACTCGACCCCGAGTTTCCCGCCTTTATCGAGCGGTTGCCTTAACAACTTCGATTATCTGAGTACGCTTCATCGCCATGACTGGAAACGAGTGATTTGCAGTGATGAATCTGATAGGGCGAGCCGACCGGGTGGCCGAGCCGTTCTAGGCGCTTCAGTCTGGAAGCGCGCGACCGCTACGTTCGCAGGTTAGAACCCTGCCTCGGGCATGGATGTGTGTGATGTCCTTAGGTTAGTTAGGTTTACGTAGTTGTAAGGTCAACGGGACTGATGACCTAAGAAGTTAAGTACCATAGTGCTCAGAGCCATTTGAACCACTATGATAGGGCGAAGTCGGTACTGTATGGAGGACACAAGAACAACGAGATATGGGTCTGGCGGTGAAGCGTGCGCGGATAGCCGAAGTGGTTAAGCTGACTGCTCAGACAAGCGGGAATTACGGGTTTGAGTCCCGGTCTTACACAAATTATCAATGTCATTATTTCATTATACAGCTGAAGGCACCGTTGCCCCTCGTCCATAGTTCACAGTATATCATGTTAGGTGAGAGCAAGTCGAGTTTCGAACGAGCGATTCTTTCTGAAACCCTACTGATTCGTGGACTTAAGCTTTTAAGTCTCGGGGAAATTTATTGTATCTGAACTTAGAATATGTTCAAGAATTCTGCAGCAAGCAGATGTATGGATATTGATCTGTAATTTTGTGGATCGTTCTTTTATCTTTCTTCTATACAGAAGCCACTTGCGCTTTTTTCCAGTCGCTTTGGACTTTGCGCTTGACGATAGATTTGCTATAAACGCGAGCTAAGTAAGGGACCAGCGCTGAACTATTACTCTGTAACTCCTAATTGGGATTGAATCCGGACCTGGTGACTCATTTGTTTTCAACTCTTTCTGTTGTTTCTCTATGTTAGGGAATAACTAGGTCGTCTGTACGGGACTCAGTGCGATGATCAAACGACGGTATGCTTGTACGATTCTCTTGCATGAACGAGTTGTTGAACGCGAAATTTAAAACTTCGGATTTCGTTTTGCTATCTTCTATTGACACACCATACACATCAACGAGTGACTGGATGGAAGTCTTAGCCCCACTTAGCGATTTTACATAGGACCAGAATTTTCTTGGCTTTAGGCAGGTTCTTTTGCTAAGGAAGTCGGTGATAGTTGTGTGCTTCACGCATACATATTTTTACAGACGCACAAATCTCTACTAACTTTTGGCTGTTTTCATTTGCGCGTTCTCTTTTGAACCCATCAATGACAGTCGACACGGATTGGTGCAGATGTTGCAGAGCTCGTGTGTGGTCTGGCATTGTCATGCTGAAAGAGAGGGTACTCTATGTGTGGACGAAATCTTCGGCACGTTCTATGCGGTTAGATACTTCATTAGAGTACCCTGTTTCTCACTTTCTCACTCACCACCGAGTGAGTGGTGCAGACTGGACTCGCATTCGGAGGACGACGGTTCCAACCCGCGTCCGGCCATCCTGAATTAGGTTTTCCGTGATTTCCCTAAAATCTCTTCAGGCAAATGCCAGGATGGTTCCTTTGGAAAATTATATATTTTCTTTATTGGATTTCAATTCCCCCCCCCGGGAGGGGGACGGCGGGCTGGCGGCAGCGTGATATGCTGCTCTACAGCCAATAGAAAAGTTAAAAGAAACATAATGAGAATAGAAACAAACAAGAAAAACAGGCGATAAGATGGTGACATTGTAAAAAACTGTAAAATGGCGGAAATTTGTGGAATTTAAAATATAAAAACACTGTGGTGACGATGTGAATGAAGACATACAAGATGACAGGCACAATTAAAAAACACGGCGACAGTGTGGTTTCTGTTCGCACGAGATAAACAAAACTAGCGACAGTATGGCAGCTGTTCGCAACACTGACAGAGGATGCACATCACTGAAGCACTCACTTATAACAGCACTATACAGGTGACAGGGCGGTAGATGGGGGGGGGGGGGACTCGGACTTATGAGGGGGAAAAGGGGGGGAGGAGAGGAAAAGAAGAAAGGGAGAGCCGATGGAGGGAGGGGACATAGAAAAGGAGGGGGAGGGTGTTGGGCGGAGGCCAGACGGAGTGGGAAAGGCAGTGGAGGGGAGAGCAAAAAGGACTCTTGGAGGGGGGGGGGGGGGAGAAGGAAGGCAGAGAGATTAGCGCGGGATTAGCCATTTGAACATTTTTTGAGAGAAGGTAGGCAGGGAAAAAATGGGATGGTAGGGGGGGGGCGGAAGAGGGAAGCCGGGGAAAGGAGGTGGAGGCGAGGATCAGAGTTGATAGGAGGGATAAATGGAGGGAGAGAGGGCATCATCTGGGAGGGGAAGTCGATGGAAGCCACCTTGGGAAAGGACAAAGCGGAAAAGTCGCCAGAGTAATATGAGTGACATGTAATATCCCAACCGGTATTGAGAACAGAAAAAAAACTAAGGCACTACTTTTCAGCTCGCTCTCGTACTTCAAAATTAAATTTACTGTAAGTAACTCACGCGACATTTAGCTCAGTTTGCTGACGCCTCGTAATTTCATTGTATCCTTATCTTTCTTATAATGAGGACCCTGATTGGGTTTGCAATATGTAATGAAGCGGTAAAATAACAAAACAGCTGAAATAAATAATTTTTCTTATAGTTAGTATGTGAAAAGTGGAAGTGTCTGAACTCTTCTCTTGAATGACATTGTGGGACAAGAAATATTCAGCTTATTGCTCTCGTCCCATGTAGGATCCGGGTATACAGCCACTTATCGGCGTTACGCCCAGCATTTCACGAAGAGACACAGTGTCAGTTCTGAATAGCAGACCAATTGGAAAATTTGGTTGTGATGGCACAGGAATCTGACTATAGCTTACTAGAAGGCACTACAGTAGGGACTGATTTAAGAAAGGAATATAAACAGTCTCTGCTTGATCCTGCTTATGATATTGCAGTTGACACACGTACTATTCGTAGAAAAGCGTTTTATATCTAATGGTGGTACATAAAGAATTGAAACAGGGCGTTTCTTAATTAAAAATATTCTGCGATCGTTACATTCCAGGTACGATGTCACCTTTTCAGTGGTTTAAGTAAGCATATGAATATCTATACCAGGATAGTCGAACGGGAATCCAAACTCTGTTCTTTCCGAATAAGTTCAATATGGAAACAACTAGTGCCATCGATCCGTCTTCAGTTCTTGTTCAACAGGAACCGGGAATTAATAACGCGGACAGCAGAAACGATGCCACTGACAGGGTTGTGAATACTTTATGAATGTGCCTCGTCTCGTCTGTGCCTGTCTCAAGTCAATAGAACTTGTCCCACGAGTGGGCTCTAATACTTTTGAAGTGTATTAACTTGTTCGAATTGTTAATTTTGCAAGTCATAATGTAAAATTTTCGTTGCAATACAAGTGCAGCCATCTACAAGGTTTTCAACATTAGCTTCCGAAAGCATTAAAAGATGAAACCACTTTAGAATGAAATTTTATATAAAGAAGACTTTATTTCAGTAACCTAGTTATTAAACGAAACTGCAATCTTATTTTAAAGTCTCCTTGATAGACACTTCTTTAAAGTACACGATTTTTTAACAGATTTGTTGCCTTACTTCATGTTTTGCTATAACTTATCTCTTAATCTGTAGGAACTTGTCACACACAAATGCTGGATAATCTGTTTATCAGTTCAAATCTTTCTCTCTCTACAGCTTCTCTCTTTCACTTAGATGCTCCAAAGTACAAAAACCAATTTTTTTATGCCGTAGTAGATGTCTCAGTAACCGGAATCTTTTTCGATAATAGCTCATCCTGGAATATTTCCCTTTCCTGTCTATGTTACTAAGCGACCATCTCGCTTACACAATACCAGTTTCAGGCTGCCTATCTAACGGCTTCCAGGAACATCAAAAATGTGATTTTCAGTATTTCGCATGATTATTGATCGAATTTAAAAATTTAAAACGCTAACATAATCTACTCGTTAACAGTTGTACTCTTATGTTAAAAGTTTGACACAATAAGATACGTATTGTAGCTAAAATTTGTGTTTGTTTTAAGGCAGCGTAACTGGCGGACCTAAAATACCCGGACTTTATTCATCCAGTATTTGAAAATGAGAGCATTTAGCGTCTTCCAACAAACTGTACACAATTTCAAACCATTATGGAAATTGTCTCGCTGAAACTCCCTACAAAATCATGGAAAGAAAAAAGTTTACCACCTACTACATTTTCGTCGTTCATGAAGTAAAACGTCAGCACAAGACATGATGTTTTAATTCATTACTTCTTTACTACCGACTCTATTCACAACACAGTTCGCAGACAGTATCTACAGATACTACTGGATATACCTGCAAGATTATATCACTGAACGACATACAGTTACTGAGATATGACGTCATAGACGTTTAGATGGGTAGAATACTAACTTTTTCTTCAAATGAACCACAAATTACCCAGACCATACAGTGTTTCATAATGAAAACACTAAGCGACTTCCAACAAACTTTAAGCACAATTTCAAACTTTTATATGTTTAACGTCAAATATTTAACACATTTACTCATTCGTAAAGTAATCAGACGTTTGAACTTGTTTTACACATAGGATTTACTATATCTCCCTAAAACCTATTCGTTTTGTACTTTAACTGTCCATTAAATTTTAAGCGTCGGTCTATGTCACAAGACTTCAGATTTTCCCAGTAATTCTCGTACTGTTAGATAACGGCTGATCTTGCAAAACAAAACACAACATAATCACGATGGCGTGGAGATCATATGTCAAAATCAATGAGCACCCAACAAACTTCAAGGTCTCACGTCACGCTGTCAGCAGTCGAATTGTTCGAAACCGGGACAAACGTTCTCAGATTTCGTGACAAAGATGGATTTGAGCCGAGTTGTTAAACGTAGTCTTACACGGCTCGAAATGCTCGACTCGTGCGCGCGACAGTGGACTCTTATCAGCTGGCCAGGGTAATTCGGTCCTCTGTCGCGTGCCGCATCACGAAATGAGCCGGCAAGCCGGATTGGGAAAGGTCGAAGCAGCGTGCTGCAGGCCACGTTTCAAGTAGAACACTCCTTTGCAGACGGTCTACGCAGTAAACGGTTTGCAACTAACATAATTCAATTCGTAACTAGTCGTTAACGTAATTCTTTTAATTCGATGCTGACCAACAGAGTTTTGGGTTCTTAACATTTAGATCAACATTACATCTATGTCACGCGAGAAACCTTACAATGTGTAGTGACGGAGCCTACGTCTGGTAGCATTATTATTTACTGCTTTCCGTCTTACGTTCAAGAGTTTTGCGGCGGAAAGCGACAGTAGAAAGCCTCTGTATATGCTACAGTTTATACTGTTTTCTCATAGAGCTCATTCTGTCAGATGTATGCGGCGGGAAATGTCTTACCTGCTGGCTCTTCTTGGAACGTGTTGTAAGAGCAGACTTGTCTGCGATTCACAGCGCCTCTCTTGTTATCTCCTATGTTTTATCGCCAAGAGTGTAGTGGAATAGTAAGGTAGGTGTCCGCCTATATTTGAGCAATACTCCGTCGTCAGGCCACGAGTGGCCTACCGGGACCATCCGACCGCCGTGTCATCCTCAGGGGTGGATGCAGATAGGAGAGGCGTGGGGTCAGCACACCGCTCTCCCGGTCGTTATGATAGTATTCTTGACCGAAGCCGCTACTGTTCGTTCGAGTAGCTCTTCAATTGGCATCACGAGGCTGAGTGCGCCCCGAAAAATGGCAACAGCGCATGGCGGCCTGGATGGTCACCAATCCAAGTGCCGACCACGCCCGACAGCGCTTAACTTCGGTGATCTCACAGGAACCGGTGTATCCACTGTGGCAAGGCCGTTGTCTATATATGAGCAATACGCTACGTTTATTTACATTCAGGGCCAACCGCCAGCCTTTTATGAATAGTCAATTCTCTGCAGGTCTTCCTGCATCTTCCCGACACTGCGCCCGTAGTATTGATAACAGCATCGACCGTCTCACACAAATTCCGACGTTTTCTGCCAGATCATTTATCTACACTGATGTACAAAACTTAAGGACGAAAGTAACTTTCGCAATGATGTGTCACTGCCCGCTAACATAGCTCGATGAAACTTGGAACATACATAGAAAGAACTGCTACAGTATAGTTCAGACGTTAACTGAAATATATACGTTCTGAGACAAACAGAAATGACACTTTTGTTCAAAGACTATAAGCACACGATGTCAGCGTAATTTATGATGATTCCTGGACATAAATAAGGGGCGGGAAAGGCGTGACATGCATCATGATAGGTTTTGTGATCACCACTGACGGCAGTGCATGCTGTCTCCAACGTGTTACCTTGACGGCCACGAGATTGGTAAAGAGTTCTTGTTCTAGGAGGTTTCGTTCTTCCACCAGAGCTGTTGACAACTGCCTAACTGGTCGTTGGGTCATGTGGAAGTGCTGCAATATATCTCACTAACACATCCCACACGCGCTCAATGCGATTTAAGTCGGGGGAATGGGTAGGACAGCTCATTCACCTAATATCCTCTCGTTCCAAGAGCTCCTCCTCCTCCTGCTAAGTTGAATGCGGCAGTGCATTGTCATGCATAAAAATAAAATAATGGCTGAAGCCATAACGTTGCATGGCCGTACTGACCTTCAACAGCGTCATTGTGATACTGTACTCAAAAATGGCTCCAAACATTATGGGACTTAACATCTGAGGTCATCATTCCCCCAGTCCGCCCGCGTTAGCTGAGTGGTCAGCGCGACAGCTGTCAATCCTAAGGGCCCGGGCTGGATTCTCGGCTGGTTCGGAGATTTTCTCCGCTCACGGACTGGGTGTTGTGTTGTCCTAATCATCATCATTTCATCCCCATCGACGCGCAAGTCGCCGAAGTGGCGTCAAATCGAGACTTGCACCAGGCGAGCGGTCCACCTGACGGGAGGCCCTCGCCACACGACTTACATTATGTCAGTCCCCCAGACTTAGAACTGCTTAAACCTAACCAACCTAAGGACATCACACACATCCATGCCCGAGGCAGGATTCGAATCTGCGACCGTAGCAGCAGTTCAGTTCCGAACTGAAGCGCAAAGAACCGTTCGGCCACAGGGGCCGGCCGACACTGTACTGCTTCCCCGTGTGCGTCTCTTCAGGGGTGCATTCGACCACGACTTCGTTTCTATGGATGACAGTGAGAGACCACAACGAACAGCCCAGGTGGGGGAGCTCTTGGAATGAGAGAATATTCGGTGAAAGGACTGTCCTGCCCGTTCCCCTGACTTAAATCCTATAGAACGCATGTTGGATGCGTTGGAGACATGTATTGCAGCATGTCTACATGCAACATCGACCACTCAGCAGTTCTGAATTGCGCTGGTGGAGGAGTGGAACGCATTTTTAACGCCCAGGGAACAATTATGAACCGCGGTGACTTCACTATAATTATTGTCTTTGAATAAATGTGTCATACCTGTTCGTCCCATTGCGTATTACTGTCAGTTACCTTCCCTTCTGTACTATAATGTAACAGTTCTCTGTATGTTTCATCAAGCTATGTTGTCCGTAGTTCGTAGTCTAGTGGCTAGCGTTGCTGCCTCTAGATCACTTGGTCTTGGGTTCGATTCTCGGCACAGTTGGAAGTTTTCTCTGCCCAAGGACAGGGTGTTCGTGTTGTCCTCATTATTTCATCGTTATCATCACGATTCGTGACAGTGGCAAGATTGGACTACATAAAAATTGGATTATTTTAAAATTGGAACTTTGTACGGGCGCTGATGACCGCGCAGTTGAGCGACCCACAAACCAATCATCATCATCAAGCTGTGTTATTTGGCAGTGACAGCATGTGAAAGTTACTTTCGTCCTTACGTTTTGCACACCAGATTATATTACTTACAGCTACGGTTCTATACGTTGGGGTACTAAAAAGTTGTTTACCTTTGTGAATTTCATACCATAACAAATGACAGAATTTTAACAGTGGTTTTGGGTTAGCGTCTTTAACTACTAATCGAAATGTTTATGGTCCCGTACTTGATCCCAGCCACTGTTTAAATTTTGAATGAAAAACGTCAGCAGTGACATCCGAACACTTCCGTCAGAATAAGTCACCCTCACTGTACGAACGGCCGTGTTCAAGAGACCGGAGAGACAGACCCCTCTTCCTCTTGGGGTGGGAAACTGCCACTAAAGCTGGAGGAGTCAGCAATGATAACAACATAAGGATACAAAATACAGTGCAAACCACTGCATTAAAACACGTAGGTGTGGTTTGTAACTGAAATAAAAAGTGTCATGATCTTTCCATTGCTAGAAGATGTTGTATTAGTCCCTCATTCCGATAGTCAAAGATGGGATGTGACCATGATAAAAAGATTGAATCACCTTTCTCCCTTTCCCTGCCGTTCATCCAGTCCAGTATGGAGTCTGCTTTGCAGAATTTACAAATTTTCTTTTAATGTTTAATTTTGTGTTCCGATATCCATCCAGAGGCAACAGCCTCAAGGTAGCCTGGGAGAGGGAAGTCGGGTGCACCGTTAGTCAGTGAATCGTGTAAACTTCGTTCCGCGTGTTATCGTATATTAACTGTTTCTGTGTCGTATCATCCAAGACAGGAATTTGGGTACCAGTACAGCACTTGCCTTAACGAGCATGGGAAATTGCGTAAAAACCACACAAAGGCTGACCACTGTAACAACCCATGTCCGTTAATCCGCCGCTAGAATTCGGTCCGGGTCCTGCTAAGCTCTCCGTCTTGCAAGTTGTCGCGCTGTGCGTTACACTATATGAACAGGTCGAAAGAAATAGTGAGTAACCAACGAAATGAGCGTGAAATGTTATTCGAATAGTGGTAAGGTAGCTAAGAAATCTTGAAAGGGAAAGGCAAAGTCTTGATCTAGATATAGAGAGGATAAGTGAAGTGAAGTAAGGTGAAATTTAAAGAAGCTAAGGAGTTTTGGTGAGTGGAACATAGGGTACTATCAACAGTTGTAAAGAATGGTACGAAAGGAGTAGAAATTTTCACGAGTAAGAAGGAATGGCAGAGAGTGAATTACAGTGAACAATTACATGATAGAGTTATTCTTATCATAATCAACAATAAACAAACGACAATACCAATAACTCAAGTATATTTGCCGACACCACAAACAGAAGCTGAAGTGAGAGGTGGAGTATATGAGAAAATTGAAAAAGTAATTTTGTCTGTACATTAATGGCCATTATAATCAAACCACCAAGAAGATAAGGAAATGTGAAATCTATCTTATGCGTGTATACAGTTAAGTAAGAGGAATACATGAACAAGGTTGTAAGTTATGCTAATGATTATAGTGTAGTAGTATCTCGGACCCATTGCAATAGACGGGTCAATCGACCCCGACCGACCGTCGTGTCACCCTCTGCCAATGGCGCCATTCGATGCGGTATTGAGGGCCATGTGCTCAACACACCACTTTCCCACACATTGTCGGGTTTCTTAAGCTTGGAAAACTTCTTAAGCGAGGAAAAACTCCTGGCAGTGCCACGAATCGAGCCCGGGTCCTCTGCATACTAAAGTATACATGTCATCAAATGTAGTACACACAGGCACCTCTGGCAACAATAGCTTCTCCAACCCAGCTGGGCATTAAGTCGAAACGAACTTGGATGACAAAATATCGGTGTGTCATTGCGTAATGCTTCAATTGGGTGCCAGAGTTCATCAGTCGTGGCTGGAGAATGGTGGCGCGCTACTGTCTCGGCAAGCTATAACCAACTTTTTTTCAATGGATGAGAGATGCGGATAACATTCTGGCCAGGGCACCAGTCGAACTCTCTTTATATCAGTGTAGGTTATGGAGAGGTCACAGTCACCGGCCTAAATACGTCAGAAAAGTAATTCTTACTGCCCAAATTACCGACTATGCGAACCGGAAGCGATCGTATTGTGGATCCAGAGGTACCCAACAACATCCCACCAAGCGCTGGGCTCGTATGACGATGGGAAATGCAGTATGGGAATGTTGGTTCTCCTCGGAGCCTTCATACCCAGACACGTCCATCGCGATGATGTTCGCAGAACACGACGTGGTGACAGTCCTGTGCCCAACTTTGTAGTGCAGCACACCATTGTCGACCCGCCACTGGCTGCTGCAACGTCAAGAGCAGTCGTAACAACGGTCTCCGTATGACTGCCCGTTGTGCTCCAGATAGTGTCGAACTGTCCGTGTGAATATCCGCTTACTGCAAATGGGGCCCATTTGCTGACTCAGGCTACGTCACGTGGCTGTACAATACTGTACTGCCGAGCGAACAATATTACTGACCCCTCGGGCGCTAGTTAGATGGGGAATTAAGATCATACATGGCTTTGGGTGTAGCCTCCGTGAACCCATCGATCCTATATTCGCATGACAGTTGTGGGATCTCAACCAAAGCCAGCAGTAATGTGCCAGAACGATTAACAATAGTCTCGATAGGCAACTGTGCTGAAACTGTGGAAATCCGACACGTGCTGGTAGACGTCTCCCGTTCTTATAGAATACGAACCCGATCTTGCCACAACCAAAAGAACAATGTAACACAATTTATGAATGAGAATCCCCGTTGCGTAATCATTCCTTCTATGCAGAATGTAGATGACGCTACTCCTACAGACACTGTGCGTTTGCGCTAACACGGAAATCATTTGCATACCAAAGCATGTAGTGCACTACATAGCAGTCTGACGTCCGTTACGTCCCCCCCCCCCCCCCCCCCCCGCGCGCCATAGCCTTGCACATTATTGGTCAGTAGTGTACTTGTGAACGTATTCTTAATATATATAACAGCTTACATGGAAAAATGCCTCCTTCATTCTACGAGTATTGTGCTTCTTACGTGTAGCTGTTTACTGAAGGTGACGCGGTTATGTGTAGAGTAAAGAAGCATGGTTTGACGTTATCATGTCGTCGATTTATTTAGAGAAGAAGCACAATGTCATGTTGGACGAAGATAGGAAAAGAAGTCTACTGGGAGACATAGACAGGATCCACTCTGACAATGAGCCGAAATTATTTAGGGAAACAGGGTGTGAGGTGTCAGGCAAATCCAACACCTTCCATGAAAACCCTGACATGATAACCAAATCCAGTAGTATGTCACATAGCTCCGAATAAATCGTGACACTAAATTGACCAAAGTAATACAAGTAACGAGTGTGCAAATGGAATACCACAGACTAACACAAGAATGCCTAAATGCATGTCGTACCTTCCGACCGTGAGACCGACGCAGTTCCGAGGGGAGAAACGAGAACAGAAGCCGAGAGCAGAACCGTGTTAAGCTAGAAGGCCCTACGATAAGGGGCGGAGTGGACACCCACGTCGCCAGCTAACCACTAGGGGACACAACCCGCACGTTTTAGCGTGAGACTGTTTCGCGTCTCTGTTACGTCAAGGACCACCCGCAGCCCATGTTAAAAGCTAGAGCCCTCCAGAAACACGGTATAGATCTTACAACAACACAAAAAGGGCCACTACCACCCGCAAGTTTTAGCGTGAGACTTTTTCGCGTGTCTGTTACATTAGGACCACCCCCCCCCCCCCCCCGCCCATGTTAAGAGATAGAACCCTCCAGAAGAACAGTATAGATCTTACGATAACGCTAAAAGGACCACACCAGCTGTAGGTTTTAGCGTGAGACTTTTTTGCGTCTCTATTACGTTGCAAACTTTAAAAACATTGCCTCACCACGAAAAGTATAACGTTTCTCATTGGACAGACAGGCTTTTGTAGGCGGAGCTTAAGGTTAACATTGAGACCCTGATTGGTCAGATGAAAACACAGCCAGATAGTTTTCTTAAACCAACTTCGGTAAATTGTAGTAAGGAGAAATTAGGAGGGGTTAGTTCCGAGACGGCGAGCTGGATGGCTGCTGCGCCGGCCGCCGCCCCCTGACGAACACCGACAAGGTAATGAACGCATGTGATGCCGCATAACAGCGCATAAAGCTTCACTCAGAACTCCTGAAGTCTCATTGGAAAATCCTGGCAGGGTCGCCATTTTCTAAACATTCATGGTGGTTTCTGTTTGTTCTATATCGTGTCTCCCTACCACTTTCGCGCAACGACGCTCTGAGCGTGTTTTTTAGGGAATTGACTAGTTTGAAAATGGGACCTGTTGCTGGTAAGGTGACGCCAGACCACACATGACATGTAGAATTGAGAAGAGTTCAGTGTGACTATCGATGATATAACCAAATACTAAATAATCTCAGTGTCAGCTCCACTGCACTCCCTGTAAAAGAATCTTAATACTAACTAAATTTAGTGGAAGGGGTCGAGGCTTTCCTATTTTTAGTTAAATGGTAAAGTAACGTCGAAAAAGCAGTTAAGTTTACCATTGGA
Source organism: Schistocerca gregaria (assembly GCF_023897955.1). Taxonomy (NCBI): domain Eukaryota; kingdom Metazoa; phylum Arthropoda; class Insecta; order Orthoptera; family Acrididae; genus Schistocerca; species Schistocerca gregaria. The sequence continues at coordinate 556,430,443 of NC_064931.1, forward strand.
AATTTTATTCTACTCACAAAACATCGTTTATAAATTGCACTATTGATAAAAGGAAGTGTTTTAATACAGGATGGTAAAAACCAACTGCGTTCAACAAAAAATGTGAACGAATTTTCCCTGAATGGGTTTCCAAGTTCTACAATGGACTGAAGGATGACCTATGCCATATCACATCTATAATCTAGGTTTACGTTTCACAAAAGAGCAAACTATCATAATGGCCTACAGTGACGCTCAATTATCTTTAATTACTTATCTAACTTGTCGTAAATTACAGTGGCTGATGTGGCTTCTCAGTAATTATATAACAGAGAAATCATCGCGTTTCAGATTTTTACTTCAAGTGGCAAATGTGAACACCATGAGCTTTAATTTACGATCGACACTAGCATTACGCAAAAAGGAGGTGTAACAGATGAGACTTCTGGAGTTCTGAGTGAAGCTTTATGCGCTGTTATGCGGCATCGCGTGCGTTCATTCCCTTGTCGGTGTTCGTCAGGGGGGCGGCGGCCGGTGCAGCCGCCATCCAGCTCGCCGTCTCGGAACTAACCCCTCCTAATTTCTCCTTACTACAATTTACCGAAGTTAGTTTAAGAAAACTATCTGGCTGTGTTTTCATCTGACCAATCAGGGTCTCAATGTTAACCTTAAGCTCCGCCTACAAAAGCCTGTCTGTCCAATGAGAAACGTTATACTTTTCGTGGTGAGGCAATGTTTTTAAAGTTTGCAACGTAATAGAGACGCGAAAAAGTCTCATGCTAAAACCTACAGCTGGTCTGGTCCTTTTAGCGTTATCGTAAGATCTATACTGTTCTTCTGGAGGGCTCTATCTTTTAACATGGGCGGAGGGGGGGGGGGGGGGGGGTGGTCCTAATGTAACAGACACGCGAAAAAGTCTCACGCTAAAACTTGCGGGTGGGAGTGGCTCTTTTTGTGTTGTTGTAAGATCTATACCGTGTTTCTGGAGGGCTCTAGCTTTTAACATGGGCTGGGGGGTGGTCCTTGACGTAACAGAGACGCGAAACAGTCTCATGCTCAAACATGCAGGTTGTGTGTCCTAGTGGTTAGCTGGCGACGTGGGTGTCCAGTCCGTCCCTTATCGTAGGGCCTTCTAGCTTAACACAGTTCTGCTCTCGGCTTCTGTTCTCGTTTCTCCCCTCGGAACTGTGTCGGTCTCATGGTGGGAAGGTACGACATGCATTTAGGCATTCTTGTGTTAGTCTGTGGTATTCCATTTGCTCATTCGTTACTCGTATTACTTTGGTTAATTTAATTTCACAATTTATTCGGAGCTATGTGACATACTACTGGATTTGGTTATCATGTGAGGGTTTTCATGGAAGGTGTTGGATTTGCCTGACACCTTACAAGGGAAAAACGCTAAACTTAATATTAGGACGGACATTTAAAATGTGAAGCTTACTGTTGATTACGAAAAAAGCGAGAGAGTGAATTCCACGAAAGAATAGCTAAAATAAGTATTCTACGCCTTTCGAATCTACATCTACATCTACATCTACATCCATACTCCGCAAGCCACCTGGCGGTGTGTGGCGGAGGGTACCCTGAGTACCTCTATCGGTTCTCCCTACTATTCCAGTCTCGTATTGTACGTGGAAAGAAGGATTGTCGGTATGCTTCTGTGTGGGCTCTAATCTCTCTGATTTTATCCTCATGGTCTCTTCGCGAGATATACGTAGGAGGGAGCAATATACTGCTTGACTCTTCGGTGAAGGTATGTTCTCGAAACTTTAACAAAAGCCCGTACCGAGCTACTGAGCGTCTCTCCTGCAGAGTCTTCCACTGGAGTTTATCTATTATCTCCGTAACGCTTTCGCAATTACTAAATGATCCTGTAACGAAGCGCGCTGCTCTCCGTTGGATCTTCTCCATCTCTTCTATCAACCCTACCTGGTGCGGATCCCACACTGCTGAGCAGTATTCAAGCATTGGGCGAACAAGCGTACTGTAACCTACTTCCTTTGTTGTCGAATTGCATTTCCTTAGGATTCTTCCAATGAATCTCAGTCTGGCATCTGCTTTACCGACGATCAACTTTATATGATCATTCCATTTTAAATCACTCCTAATGCGTACTCTCAGATAATTTATGGAATTAACTGCTTCCAGTTGCTGACCTGCTATTTTATAGCTAAATGATAAGGGATCTATCTTTCTATGTATTCGCATCACATTACACTTGTCTACATTGAGATTCAATTGCCATTCCCTGCACCATGCGTCAATTCGCTCCAGATCCTCCTGCATTTCAGTACAATTTTCCATTGTTGCAACCTCTCGATACACCACAGCATCATCTGCAAAAAGCCTCAGTGAACTTCGGATGTCATTCACCAGGTCATTCATGTATATTGTGAATAGCAGCGGTCCTATGACACTCCCCTGCGGCACACCTGAAATCACTCTTACTTCGGAAGACTTCTCTCCATTGAGAATGACATGCTGCGTTCTGTTATCTAGGAACTCCTCAATCCAATCACACAATTGATCTGATAGTCCGTATGCTCTTACTTTGTTCATTAAACGACTGTGGGGAACTGTGTCAAACGCCTTGCGGAAGTCAAGAAACACGGCATCTACCTGTGAACCCGTGTCTAAGGCCCTCTGAGTCTCGTGGACGAATAGCGCGAGCTGGGTTTCACACGACCGTCTTTTTCGAAACCCATGCTGATTCCTACAGAGTAGATATCTAGTCTCCAGAAAAGACATTATACTCGAACATAATACGTGTTCCAAAATTCTACAACTGATCGACGTTAGAGATATAGGTCTATAGTTCTGCACATCTGTTCGACGTCCCTTCTTGAAAACGGGGATGACCCGTGCCCTTTTCCAATCCTTTGGAACGCTTCGCTCTTCTAGAGACCTACGGTACACCGCTGCAAGAAGGGGGGCAAGTTCCTTCGAGTACTCTGTGTAAAATCGAACTGGTATCCCATCAGGACCAGCGGCCTTTCCTCTTTTGAGAGATTTTAATTGTTTCTCTATCCCTCTGTCGTCTACTTCGATATCTACCATTTTGTCAACTATGCGACAATCTAGAGAAGGAAGCACAGTGCATTCTTCCTTTGTGAAACAGCTTTGGAAGAAGACATTTAGTATTTCGGCCTTTAGTCTGTCATCCTCTGTTTCAGTACCATTTTGATCACAGAGTGTCTGGACATTTTGTTTTGATCCACCTACCGCTTTGACATAGGACCAAAATTTCTTAGGATTTTCTGCCAAGTCAGTACATAGAACTTTACTTTCGAATTCACTGAAAGCCTCTCGCATAGCCCTCCTCACACTACATTTCGCTTCGCGTAATTTTTGTTTGTCTGCAAGGCTTTGGCTATGTTTATGTTCGCTGTGAAGTTCCCTTTGCTTCCGCAGCAGTTTTCTAACTCGGTTGTTGTACCACGGTGGCTCTTTCCCATCTCTTACGATCTTGCTTGGCACATACTCATCTAACGCATATTGTTCCATGAATAGCACAAAGTGAGGACAGATTAACACCAATAGTGACCTCGTTTCATAAGTCATGGCGGACGATAGTTTTGCAATATAGCTCAGGACTGTGGCTATCTAGTGATAAGGTACAGAACGTTGCTACCTGCCCTCACAATGTCAACCAAACTTTTGCGATTAAAACGTCTTCCTCTATCAGAATTTAAACTTCCTATCTGCAGCACCAAGCACTCGAGTACTCATCCACGGAGGCACGGTGTGTTTAGAGCAAGGAATTTGTATTGGGAAGGGTTAGTTTACAAATTACTATTGTGCCGTCGCGATTTAGAGTGCCCGAAGTTTTCTTAAGTGCTGGGACGCTTTGTTATATTAAGTGACGGCCGATTTTTCCTCGTATCCTCTTCCATAGGAAAAAGAGTTCAGTCTTCAATAAACTCGATATACAATAAATCGAAAACTTAACCATCCTCCATGTGTATAAAAACGCACTGGTGCCTAATATTCTAGTTTGTTCAAAGGTTTTACTTTATCAGTCAGTCTGTTCGATGGTAGAAGTTTCTACATAATGGGAGTTTCGATCATTAGTACGATAAATGCTTCTTCCGTGTCGAAATCGCCGTTAAAGTCTCGGAATGAGAATCTGAAGCATACTGAAATCTTATCAATCTACGACTTACTTATAGGCGTTCGATGATTCTACACCACAAAACAGTGACCAAGAAGCGTTTTTGTAACATTACGCTTAACTTCACCACAAGAATATGTCATGCTCTCACCGGAAACGAGAAGACGACTATGAAACTATAGGTTTCATATTCTGCGTATTATTATAATTGCACCACGCAACTGTTCACAGCGAGTATTACTCACTATCTATAGTCAGTTCCGACTCGTGGAGAACCTAGATGGGTACTGACAGTGTTTGCTCAAATTTTCTTTCCAGTTTTATATTATCCAGATTACGTTGAACAGTTAGTAGCGCAGATCAACTATTGAATTTTGCTCGCATTCATTAAAGACTATTCCACTAGGGACTTGCACGTTAAGATAGCATCTCCAGACGAAAAATATTTTATGCTGTATAAGTTGCTCAAAAGTGTTTTCGAGAGCTCTTGATTTGGGAAGGTTTTTCCTGATTAGCTCTGGATGACGGTTGCAGGAAAGTGTGATGAATATTAAATATAGACGAATAAGATAGTGTGTGAATTGTTCTTGTCATAGTGAGTTTCGCATTACGTAAAAAGTAACAGTATCTTATGTAAAGTGCTTAATTATTTGTTTTGACGTATTTCATTCAGGAAGTTGCAGTATTCTCATGTTTTGCAGTTTCACCTTTTTTCTGAATTGAACACTTCATAACAGTGACAGAGGCATCGGCAACATGTCATCAGAAGAATGGCTTGTTTATGATATCAGTGGAAGAAGCATGTAACTGATGACCGTACCGTAACCGCGTACGCTTTGTGTCGTTTAGAAAAAGAGCAACGCGGCACAATGTGAAAAGTCGTCTGTCTGGTGTTCTTATTATCTCCCATCCAGAAGACGTAATATGTTGCCGGCTGGTATTTTGTACTTCCTTTAATATCAAAATTTAGATAAATTACAGATAGTTTATCGTAGTTGTGTTTGATAATCTGATATCGAGTGACAATGTTTGTTGATGTCATTATCAAACGCGAAAATTCGCTTGCAGCAATTTAATACTGCAGAGCAGTCAAGCATTGATTATGTCTTAAAAAGAGTAATTGCTTCACTTCGAAGACTGAAAGTTTATTGACTGATGAAAAAACACAACAATTTGTGTGTGATATCATCAGCATTCGATATCACGCGGGGGGCATCGTTCCGCTATACGAAGCTGCACAGCGGTTATGCAGTTTACCACGAGAGGCAGCCACGAGGGACCACTTCCTCCAACCGCTGGCTGCCTGAGAGACACGCACCCTCGGGTCGGCGCTGCCAGCGCCACGTAACACGCTGACAACAAGCAGCCACAAACAAATTCCACTCTCCAGTAGTTGTGATGTGCGGCTCACACATTGCTGTCGTGCAGAGGGTACAAAATCGTGCGAAACTAGCGCTGCTCCTTCCCAGGCTGTACTCCATTCACCAACTCCAAGAGGATATGCACATTCCGCTGTTGTGGGATCAGTTCCGCCAGTCGGTTCGTGTTTTTTGTAGTGGCTCTAACCAGAATTTCAGAGAAAAGTTTTAAATCTTTAGTGTAAGTGACTGAAAGTAGCATGGAGGCCGTCGCGGAGTATTGCGGTAACAGTGCTGCCTCTACTCTCTGCACACTCTTCTATTCGTGCGGGAACTGCTTAGTTCTGATTGGTTGTTGATCGAGACGACCAATCATTCTCACGCACTCGCACGTCAAAATATAATGAAATAATAATTTTGATAGATTTTTGTGTTACGTAATTCACAGTGACTAGAATTTTAAAAAGAAAATTCTAATTAATTGATTTTCATCCACTGATAACTTTGGAATGGCTTCAAATGGTAATGAAAGTCAATCTGTTATTGTTCCTAACTTGGTTGTAGAAAACAAGTGTAGGTTTTAGGAGTTTTAGGTAATTCTCTTTATCTCCAAAACTATTATAAATGAAAATCTTAAATTTTGACAGCATCATTCCGTTAATAACAAAAGGCTGGGTACCAAATTTGAACAAAATCGGATAATAACTGATATGGATTATTTAGATTCGTAGAGGGCATGAATCTTCGTATCGACTGAATGTCATGCTATGCAGTTCTCACGGCAGGCAGCGTCCGCTGTGCTGTGAGCAAAGCGAATAAAAACATAGCCTTCCTGCAGCTACAGTACTAGACAGCTGCGTGCCTTACTGCAACCAATGTCATCTCGTAATAATTTGCTGCGTTACACACTTCAACTGGGATGGAATATGTGTCTGCGCCTAGATCAAATCTATGTTCAAGTATGAGAAAATTTTGTAAATGTTTGCGCAGAGTGCATCTGAGTGGGACGTGGGTAGCAGCTCGATATATACCTTGTTGAATGTGGGAAACAGCCTAAAGCTGACATTCTGGTTGGCCAGCTCACGAGTCCTCGTCGTTAATCACGCGGGGATGGCCGCCTCAGCGTATCCCGGAAGCGATGCTTTAACACTCTCGGCTATTCGGAGGGTCTCCTTCGTGGAACACTTTGGTAGCGATTAAAATTGGAACACCAATAAGACAGCAAACAACAAAGGTGAAATTGGCATGAAGTCTATTACATGTTGGGCTACGCAAATGATTAAAATTTCAGCACAACCACACCATGTAGGTAGGACATTCAGGAGACAAACAAAGGTAATTTAGTGCGTTTCTTATACAGAAATCTCGTTTTACTGTTGTTTGTGAGAGGATCGTGTCATGACACATGTTAGAGAGAGAGACATCTACCATCACACGCCAGAATCCTATAGCTTCATGATCCCAACCAATTCAGACTGCCATATTGCGATATAGCTATTCTTGATATTTGGGAATCCGTGACTGTTTCGAGAATATGGAGTCATTTGGTTAGGGATATCCACACTCAACGCCACTTAGGAACTTCATGGTCACATCACGTAACTTGAGTCAGGTAATGGGTTTGTTTCCAGAAAGAAAATTATCCACACGGATAGTGCGTCTACATCTGGAGCACAACGCAATGTCAGCATGGCGACCATCCTTGCTGCTTCCCTTAATGCGACAGCAGAGAGAGGCGCACGGACAGTGGTGTGCTCGACGACGACACTGGATAAAGGAATGCCACCAACTCCTCTTTTCAAAAGAATCCCTCTTCTGCGAGCAGAATCACGATGGACTCGTGCAGGTTCCAAGGAGAACGAAAGTTGCTGGATCCCGTTTGGCATCGACATTAAGGGACAACACATGGCGTGATGGTACAGGACGCCAGTGGGTACATGTTGTGTACATAGTTCCACGTAGTTAGCGCATACACAACTTTCCCACTAGAGTGCGCCCCACTAAGCACAACAGCGCAGGCACAGCGCTCATCTGTCTCCGCACTACGAGATGGTGCTGCCTTAGAGACGGACCAAATTCTGCTTCCTCCGATCAGCGTATTAATATGTAACGCAGCCAATGAGATTGCTGCTAATGTAGAACCTTTTCTCCCCGCGGAACACACTCGCGCAGTGATAAATGAACGCGCAAGGTATTATAACGAGTGTTCAGACCTCCAAGTAGTCAGTCTGCATTTGTCTGCACCAGTCTGTACCAGTCTGCATTAGTCTGTACCAGTTTGCATTAGTCTGTACCAGTCTATAGACAAGTTTTAGTCTGCACCTAATAAGATTACCATATTCCTGAACATAGCCATGAAGATAAATGTATAGACACTTTGTCAAGTATCAGAGATATGTGAGAATAAGATTAACGTACCAAGACCAAAGGAACTTCAGATTGTCAATTGTAAATAGCATCCAGAATCAAGTTACGTAGGGTTTATGCTTGTTACTATTTTAATAAATGTGTGTGAAAATTAATCAAGTTCTGCTTAAAGTTGGTCACTGTCAATATGCTACTCTAAGCGTGCAAGTGGCATTTTTATCGTCTGACCTAACGACAGAAGATAAACACGCCACAATAAGACCACGAGACATATTGCTGACACTCGCCTACTTCGTTAGAGCGACAAGTCAAATAATCTGATGGTGTGTGTACCGATGGTCTTACAGTACGCACACCACAGTACACAACATCTACATCTACGTCTACATCATACTCCGAATGCCACCTAACAGTGTGTTGGGGACGGCACTTCTGCTGCCACTAACTGATCCCCCCTATCCTGTTGCACTCGCGAATGGTGCGTGGGAGAATTATTGTTGGTAAGCCTCTGTATTATCTGTAACGTCTAGAATTTCCTCGTCGTGATCATTAGGCGAGACGTATGTGGCAGGAAGTTTGTTGAGCATCTCGGTAACGCTCTCGCGCCGACTAAAAGATCCCGCGCCGCTCTTCGTCGGATCTTCTCTATCTCATGTATCAGTCCTACGTGGTAAGGATCCCACACTGATGAACAATGCTCAAGAATCGATCGTGCAAGCGCCTGATATAAGCCACTTATTTCGTGAATGAGTTACATTTCCTAAACATTCTTCCTGTGAATCTCAGTCTGGGATTTGTTTTTCCTACTATTTGTTTCATGTAGTCATTCCAGTTAAGGCCGCTCCGAATAGTTACTCCTAGATATTTTACAGTAGATGCTTTCTCCAGAGGTTTGTTTTCAATAGTGTAGTTATACATAGGTGGATTTATTTTTCTATGCACGCGCAATATGTTACATTTATTTACGTTCAGAGTCAGCTGCCAGAGCCTACACAATTCATCAATCCTCCGCAGATCATTCTGCAAATCGATACTGTCTTTTGGCGTTGCTACTTACTTATAGACAACCGCATCATCTGTGAACAGCCTTAAAGAGCTCATGACGTTTTCTAGTACATTATATTCCAGAAATCTCCTTTACACCTGTCGATTCTATCTGCAGGGAAGTATTGAGCGCCGTCGCAAATCGTAACACGACCACGACCACCAGCTGCACAAAGATAGTAATTTGGACAGCAGCCGTTAATTTTCTGTCGTGTTTAGGACAGTGTCTGTATCCTACCTTTGAGGTTTCTGCGACGTTATCTTTCAACAAGATAACGCAAGACACCATGTAGCAGTGCTCTCCTGACCTACCTCGAAGCAATGGGTGTTAGACTGATCCCTGGTCAGCACGTTTTGCAGATCTCTCATCCACTGAAAATATATGATTATGGGTCGTTGAGAGGCTGAAAAGCCTCCATTCTACAGCCACAACTATTGATGAACGCTGGCGTAGAACTGAAGCAGCACAATAGCATTCAGTGACGTAAACGTATTTGTCATAGAAGCCCATTTCGGCCTGATGCGCAACGAGTTGGCGCGGTTATTGCTGCAAGGGGAGGCAGCTCTGTGTACTGCAGTCCGATGGATAGTAGCTCAAACGCCAGGTAGCTGCATAGAGAGCACTGCGCATGAAAGATCATAAAAAACAGAAAAGAAACTGTGAGACCTGAATTTCTCCCAGCGTATAAAATGTTCAAATAACTTACGGGAATGCAGCCGAGTGACGTCGTCGACAACCGCCGATATTTCGACACGCACATACTGCTATTTTCAGTACAAAACTGTAGCAACTAAGCGCTGTGCAAGGAAATTTAAAACTTCGGTTTTCAGATAAACACCGGGAAGATAACACTCACACACACTGTAAACAATAGCGCCATCACAAACCAAAGATGACAGACGTCCGAAGTTATCGACAATGAAAGTAATAATCATGGTTGAGGTAGCATAAACTCTGACCCTCACCCATTGGTTATTAATTTAACTCTCGATAACTTCCTGACGTCAGTCATCTTTGGTTTGTGATGGCAGTATTATTTACGGTGTGTGTGAGGGTTATCTTTCCGGAGTTTCTCTGAAAACTGAAGTTTTAAATTTCCTTGCACAGCGCTTAGTTGCTGAAGTTGTGCATTGAAATGGCAATATCTGCCTGTCGAAATATCGGTGGTTGTCGACCATGTCACCGGACTGCATTGCCGTAAGTTATCTGAACAGAAGAGAAACTGCTTAACAGTATCCTAGCTACTTCCATGGTCAAATTGGAGGGCCGTAATGTTTGTAGGGAGACTGAATGTCGTCACATTGAACAGTTGCTGTGAGTTTAAGCTGTTGCTGTAAGGTACAAGCTGTTCATGTCAATAAAAATTGAAATCAGTATCTGACTATTAGCTTCTTATTTGAAAATCCGCAGTTTAGGATCTTCTTATATATATATATATATATATATATATATATATATATATATATATATATATATATATATATATCTTATGACCCTAGAGGATAGGGAGGTCCTGCCAGTGCGGTGACATTTATTCCTGTGAACGTTATTTTAATTTTTAATGTGGCACACACAAGACAATGTGAATTAAGCAACTGTCGCAACATGCTAATAAAATAGAATGGGCTACTTTTCTACTGAAAATGGTTCCGTCTCTATCTCTGACAACTCCCCGTTGTATAGATCGCCCATCTAGTTATTTTTTCTGGATATCAGACCATGTGCTTGCAAAGAATTTCAATTTCCGTCACATTTTAAATGAAATAGACTCAAGAATAAATTTTTTAGTGTTTAACGGAATGTATGTTGTTTTAAATTATGCTGGCAGATGCAAACTTTAATGGACCAGAATAAGAATCCGAAATCTGGTCCTTCGGGAACTAGTATCTGGGTTTAATTTTTACTCAAGTGCATCGTTTTAATCGGTCAGCGTGTTACCAACAGTTGGTTTGTAAAATAATTACAAAGTAATATTCAGTCTTGGTGTATTTTGTTCCAGATTATTTATATTGGAAGAAGTGGTAAGATAAACAAGGTTTACAACTTTTGAATGTTGAGGAATATTTGTTGTAGTGGGAGAATGGGACATTAGGTAACAGTTCTAAAAAATATCCTTTCTTACGTAGTAATTAATTTCATTCATGAAAGCAGATACGTAGTTTATTTATTGGAACTGAAACTGATTCTGAGATTTTAATGTAATGTTATGTAAATGTTTAATGTAAATAACTCCATCGTCCACATTTCACCAACGGGATTTAAAATCAGTCCACTTTCAGATTTTTCGTCGGTACTCTCGTATGTTGGTGGTCTTTTCTAATTGTTTGAAGGTAAGGAATGCTTGAAACCATATACAACTTTCTTGTTCCTGCGTGTTCTTCTACGCGAAGTCAAGCATTAAGAACATGTAAATTTTTTCTGCACTGTATGAAAGCAAAATCGTGATCACAAGACGAGTACGCGAAATTATTGTATAGGCACTTGCGGTCGATTTCGAAACAGCAAAAAATGGATTTGATTCTCTATAACTCTACACTGGCGTCAGTTTAATAACTGATGTTGAACTTTGGGCACTGCATACCGAAATCACTGAATAGTGTGCCAACCAGTAACGTACACACAGAAATCAGAATTTTTGTTTTATTCATCTGTTGGTTTTGATAGATACTATCGTTAAATGTTACCTTTTATCATTAATTCACATTAAAGGCCAAGAAAACATTTTTTTTTAATTTAGTAAATAATATGAGCTAGGTCACTGCTCTGTACATCGTGAAATGACATAAATTACTGAAATTTTTCAAATTTGTCAGATAGAAACTCTGCTGACGACAAGCAATAGTTCTCGGAACACCATTATGTCTCCAATAGGAGGAAAAGTTTCCTATTCTGACAATTTTTCCATTATGTGATACCTCATCGTGCTGTTGCAAACTCGTTTTGAATTACCGATTTTCCACCATTCCTAGACGTGAAAACGTATTACATGTAGCATCATTTTCCGAAAGCGAAATTTAAGTTTTGTGTTGTTCGATAAACCATTCTATCTTACTGACAAACAAATTTGTTAAGTAGTTTTGAACACATTTTCCGAAAACTGTCTTGAGCAGCTATTTCGAAAATCCAAACGCAATACAAATATGTTAGGCCTTGTAGCTGCAGTCCGGCCTGACCTTATCGACAGTGTAAGTATAGAGACTAAGATAAGTGATCATGATGACATCATAGCGACAATGGATTAATAAAGATAATAACTCCATCAAGAAGTGTAGTTGAATTTTTGTGCTGGTAAGAGCAGATAAGAAATGGTTAGCCTCCTACGAAGACAACAAATGGACATCGTTTAGCTCCAGTATGATGGACATAGAGGTATTATGGGAGAAGTTTAAACTGATTGTGCGAAGTGTACACCAAAATCCACCGTTATACGTTAGCAAAATATCTTTCCTAGAACTGAAGAAAATTCTGGTCCTACGTGAAATCATTAAGCGGGTCGTCCAGTCTAGTGTGGTAATAGAAAACAGGAAAAGGAAAGCTAAAATTATAACTTTACATTTAAAAAATATTCATGTAGGAGGACAGTATAGATACACCATCTTTTATCGTTCATACAGGGTCCTAAATGAAGACATAGGCATTCCTGGCGATGAGAAGCATCAGAAACAAGCGTATTGTCAGGTGCGCCGCAGGGAAGCGTGACAGGAATGCTCTTGCTCTTTACACACATAAACAGTCTGACGAAGAGGGTGAGCAGTTATCTGCGAATGTGTGCTGATGACGCTGTGGTGTTCGGGAAAGTGTCGTCGTTAACTGACTGTAGGAAGATATACGATGTTTGAACAGAATTTCTGTTCGGCGTGATGAATAGCAGCTTGCTTTAAATGAAGAAAAATGTAAGTTAATACAGATGAGTCAAAAAAATCGTGTAATTTTCCAACACAGAATTGGTGGTTTGCGGCTTGACATAGTGTCGTCCATTAAATATGTAAGCGTAACGTTGCAGAGCGATATTAAGTGGAACGAGGACGTAAGTTCTGTATTAGGGAAGGCGAATGCCCGACTTCGCTTGATTGAGAGAGTTCTGGGAGAGAGTAGCTCGTCTATAAAGGAGCTCTAGTACGAGACACTAGGGGGACTGGTTCTTGAGTACTGCTTGAATGTTTGGGATCCTCATCAAATAGGATTAAAGGAAGATATCGAAGCAATTCAGGCGCGGGCTGCTAGAGCTGTTACCGGCAGGTTCTATCAATATTCGAGTGTTACAGACATGCTCCGTGACCTCAAATGGGGACCCGTGGAGGGAAGACGAGGTTATTTTCGAGAAACGCTATTGAGAAAAGTTACAGAACCGACATTAGCAGCGGACTTCAGAATGATTCTACCCGCCGCCATGCATCACATGGTAGTTTACTGAGTATGTACATTACTGGCCATTAAAATTGCTACTACAAGAAGAAATGCACATAATAAACGGGTATTCATTGGACAAATATATTATACTATAACTGACATGTTATTATATTTTCACGCAATGTGTGCATAGATTCTGAGAAATAAGTACCCAGATCAACCACCTCTGGCCGTAATAGCGGCCTTGATACGCCTGGGCATTGAGTCAAACAGAGCTCGGATGGCGTGTACGGGTACAGCTCCCTGTGCAGCTTCAACACGATACCACAGTTCATCAAGACTGGCGTATTGTGACGTGCCAGTTGCTCGGCCACTATTGACCAGACGTTTTCAATTGGTGAGAGATCTGAAGAATGTTCTGGCTAGGGCAACAGTCGAACATTAAGTGTATCCAGAATGGCCCGCACAGGGCCTGCAACATGCGGTCGTGCATTATCCTGCTGAAATGTAGGGTTTCGCAGGGATCGAATGAAGGGTAGAGCCACGGGTCGTAACACATCTGAAATGTAACGTCCACTGTTCAAACTGCCGTCAATGCGAACAAGAGGTGACCGAGACGTATAACCAATGGCACCCCATACCATCACGCCGGGTAATACGCCAGTATGGCGATGACGAATACACTCATCCAATGTGCGTTCACCTCGACGTCGCCCAACCCGGATGCGACCGTCATGATGCTGTAAACAGAACCTGGATTCATCCGAAAAAATCGCGTTTTGCAATTCGTGCACCCAGGTTCGTCGTCGAGTACCCCAACGCAGGCGCTCCTGTCTGTGATGCAGGGTCAAGGGTAACCGCAGCCATGGTCTCCAAGCTGATAGTCCATGCTGCTGCAAACCTCGTCGAACTGTTCGTGCAGATCGTTGCTGTCTTGCAAACGTTCCCATCTGTTGACTGAGCGATGGAGACGTGGCTGCACGATCAGTTACAGCCATGCGGATAAGATGCCTGTCATCTCGACTGCTAGTGATACGAGGCCGTTGGGATCCAGCACGGCGTTCCATATTACCCTCCTAAACCCACCGATTCCATAGTCTGCTAACAGTCATTGTATCTCGACCAACGTGAGCAGCAATGTCGCGATACCATAAACCGCAATCGCGATAGGCTACAATCCGACCTTTATCAAAGTCGGAAACGTGATGGTACGCATTTCTCCTCCTTACACGAGGCATCACAACAAAGTTTCACCAGGCAACGCCAGTCAAGTGCTGTTTGTGTATGAGAAATCGTCTGGAAACTTTCATCATGTCAGCACGTTGTAGGTGTCGCCGCCGGCGCCAACCTTGTGTGAATGCTCTGAAAAGCTAATCATTTGCAAACACAGCATCTTCTTCCTGTCTGTTAAATTTCGCGTCTGTAGCACGTCATCTTAGTGGTGTACAATTTTAATGGCCAGTAGTGAATATAGATGTAGATAAAACTCTAAAAAGACGTACATGTTATCAAATATAAATGAAAAACACTGATCCGCAGAATTATATGTGAAGGAGATCCTTTTTCAAGTACTTCGTGTGTTCCATATACGTCGTGAAGCAGAAAATAAAATGTCAAATACTTCGGCCTCAAATGTAAACCGATTAGAAAGACAAAACATTGCCGATCAGAAAGACAGAAAGCCAGGACGTTGCGTTGCATTACCCTAATCTAAAAATGAGTAATGAGCACAAAATAGTAAATGAGATGTTGATCATTGTACGAGCAGGGCAGCAACAGAAATGCGTATTGAAAATATAGGTGCACGGTTTCTTGTTGTTGTTTATTGTCTTCCGATGATATGAGAGCCCATCGCTTGTCCAGCTGCTATGACTGTTCCGTGGAAGCGTGCCAAGCACGCCATGAATCAATAACCGTTAAATCGTTACAGAGCGGCGTACTCTCAAGAGGCAGTACATGCAAACAAACTGGACGCTCGCAAATTATACTTCTTCGCGTTTGAGAGCTACAGCAATTGGAACGTACTTTTACACACTGGACGTACGGGAACTTTGAACTAAAGCGCCAGTCAGTAACTCGAGATGTATACACAAAAAGACATTACTGCATGTGAAGAGGGGTCTGCTGCAAACATTTAGTCGGCGAGATAGTATGGGAAGGTATCAGCACGGCCCATAATAGCACTGACGAAGAAACAAACAAAGTTGGAAGCTCTGTTGTCTATGGTGGTGACCTCGCCGGGCACAATCGAACACTTGTGAGGTCGAGTGGACACGCCATAAAACACGGACGGGATTGCATGCAAACACAGAGAACACAACACCACTGCGGGCGCACTAACACAGCTGTGCCGCAGCTGTGTCCAGCACGTCCTGCCAGCTGCCGCTACGACAACCTCTCACACTAATACGAAACTAGTAGCGTGCCGTCGGCACTTCCTCATCATATCTGGGACATATAACGCCAGTAGACAGTGGGACCCCACAAAAATATTGGGAGGAAGGCAGGAAATTTCTGTAGTTCATGATGAATAGCTACAGTATTTATCGTCTTTACTGTTATTGCGCCCCAACTTCTTTACTTGCTGTGGCTGAGTTAATGAAAAGACGTGACCACGTGTTGACACAAGAAGCATCAGGGAATCGGACAGGAGGAGGCCGGCTAGGTGTTCTTGCATAAGAAACTACTTTGGAGCTGTGCTAAAAAACGCGCAAAAATCGCCGCCTTGATCTCGTAGTAGGCGAAGTTGTCACGTATTCGAGCGCCGCAAGTGCAGCCATTGCTGTAATACTGCTGACATAGCGGAAAGGCGGAACCCATTGTGGCAATGATGATCTTATACCACACGACTAGGCCTCTCACCTGGGGTCTGTTGTGGGATACGTAATAGCAAGCGATGGCCCTTCAAAGAAGTGTCGGGTCAAGCCCTCAAAAATACTGCCCCTTTTATCCATGCAGTGTCTGTCACAGTCTACAGCCAGGTACCAGAATTACTCGATGCGGGGGGTTTGTAGCGAAACGGATCATCTAGCCGCCGCTGCTAGATGCTGTCTTCACTAAGCTGCGGATATATCTGCTGCGTCTATGACCAGATGCCACTGGGAACGGAACCAGTGCCTTCCAGCCTGAGGACCAGCTGCTGATTTGCTTACATCGACTGCAGGTCGCCTGCTATGGATCCACGGTTACCACCTGAGTCTGACTAGCTGACTCGAGCGGACATACTCTACTGCTGCCGTGGCCACGCTGGGGTCTGCAGAAGAACTCTGAGCCGTGCGCCAGCTCCAGTAAGTGCGGTAGCCTTCTGTGGAGACCGTCACAGCTGCATGCCGCTGAGGACGGGGTACCGACTGTGTTTCTGCACCACCGGACTGCTGACGGCCAGGTGTTGCCCTTATGGCCTGTTTACAGCTTAAGCTGACAGTGCCAGAGAAGACAGTGTGCTGAGTTCAGCATCCACGATACGCACCAGGGCCGGTGTCCCATCCCTGCCTCTGGCTGTGGCAACAAAACCGCTGTGTATGAAGGAATAAATGAATGACACTTCTGCTCTTTTGTCAGCGGGCTGCCACGTCGTTCGTACCCGCCGCACTTCTACAACTGAACGCCATCGTGCCAACTAGAAGAACAGCTCTTCCACCCACTATAGAGGTCAAAACATCGGGCACCTCTGTACTGTGCTAATTAGTTTAGGGTGAGCGGCAAAGTAATCACCTAGGCACTGTATAAAGTATGTGCCAAGACTGGCCCTACTCAGGCTGTTTGAAACTCTGGGATGCATACTCCATTAATTCCGATTTGAATTATATAAATATTATTAAAAGGGAAGGACGAAAGATTTACGTTTAATGTCCTGTCAACGACAACCTCAGCGTAGCGTAGACCTGGACTGTGGAACGAAGTCTGCTGTTACGCGACACAATTGGTAAGGGAACGAGAGTGTGAAATTCTTTATAATTTCGAAAAGTCATCGTTACTCGATCACACAGCAATACTGTCGCCAGGCGCCAGCCTGGAAATGTAAACATTTTAGCATCGTTCCTGGGTCAGGAAGACAGCTACCTCTACAATCTTAAGAGAAACTTCAAGCAACTCTACAAAAAACGGATAGAACAGTGCAGAACTAACCGCTTTCGTTACTCCTATAACACTGCTTAAGAGGTACGACGCAACAACATCTATCAAGAAATGGTTCAAATGGCTCTGAGCACTATGGGACTTAACATCTGAGGTCATCAGTCACCTAGAACCTAGAACTACGTAAACCTAACTAACCTAAGGACACCACACACATCCATGCCCGAGGCAGGATTCGAACCTGTGACCGTAGCAGTCTGGCGGTTCCAGACTGAAGCGCCTAGAACCGCACGGCCACCGCGGCCGGTAACATCTATCAAAAGTTTGTCTAGGCAGTAAGGACTCTGTAACAAATTCTTTAAGCAAATGTAGCAGAACTGAAGACCACTAACGACACACTGGACTCGCATTCGGAAAGACGACGGTTCAATCCCGCGTCCGGCCATCCTGATTTAGGTTTTCCGTGATTTCCCTAAATCGCTCCAGGCAAATGCCGGGATGGTTCCTATGAAAGGGCACAGCCGACTTCCTTCCCCGTCCTTCCCTAATCCGATAAGACAGATGACCTCGCTGTTTGGTCTCTTACCCCAAACAATCCAATCCAATCCACTAACGACTCAAGAGGAACAGAATCAATTCGATCATCACAAATGAAATCATAGATGAGAACCTCTCCTCGGCGACATAAATACTCCATCCTCGCTATCTTTTCGAACGCGATCAGTAGGGTCGATGGCGTTTATGTCGTTTGCGATCGATTCTCGGATTATGGTATGATAATATCTTGTTTGTGAGATTTTTTATCGTATTGGTCTTCGCACTTTTTGCCCTACGGCACGGTCAGCGATCCGAAACCATGGCTAATGGAGTCCAGTACTGACGTCAGCGCAGCTGCCAACACTGATGGGTAGTCCGAGGGTCAACCATCACGACTCCTGTCCAGGTCAGAAACTGCCCCAAACTCCAGCATTCCACAGGTATGAAGACCTGCCGCACTGACGGGCCAGGTTCGACCACACGGCATCCGACATGGCGGTCCACCTTTGGGACATTGTGAGCAGTAATCCTGGAGGGATTCAGTACTCCGCAGAAAGGCGTGTAAATCAAAACACTCGCATCATGGTCAGCTCTATCTCCAAGCCGAGCTACCGATAGAGAGGGCCTACCTCACGAGTGGGCGGCAAAACCGCCGCATCAGGGTGTCATCGACTTCCACTCCGAGCTGATGCACCGGCGTCGGCAGCCGTGGGTAAGCTATTGGATTCAGTGAATTCTTCTCCGGATTACGTAACGGCCAACCGACGCAAAAGAAGCAGCGACGTGTTGTTTTTTCAGTAATAAATGGAATTATTTTGAATGCTGTTTTACTGCGTTTAACGAGGAGGCACGGGATCTCAATCAGCATCGTGACGAATTAGTAGTGGTTTCCAACCCGGCGGCCCCAAAAATTGATGTCAGAAGTGGGATCATAAATGTTATTTACGATGGTCAGATTTCGTATGGCCCTGCCGTAGTGGTAATACCGGTTCCAGTCAGATCACCGAAGTTGAGCTGTCGGGCTGGGCTAGCCCTTGGATGGGTGACCATCCGGTCTGCCGAGCGCTGTTGGCACTCAGCCCTTGTGAGGTAAACTGAGGCGCTACTTGACAGAGAAGTAGTGGTTCAGGTCTCGTAAACTGACATACGGCCGGAAGAGTGGTGTGCTGACCACATGCCCCTCCATATCCGCATCCAGTGACACCAGTGGGCTGAGGATGACACGGCGGCCGGTCGGTACGGTTGAGTCTTCATGGCCTGTTCGGGTGGAGTTTGGTTTTTAGGTTTTGTATGGGCAATACAACATTGATAGAGTTCCCTTATTTATCATGATACCTGTAATCGTTGCAGGAAGGTGACACTTTGCTCCGGTTATATTAAACTTGGTTCCATTTACTAACACTGCTGTGCTTCTCCAAAGCAGCCATTACGGAATTCAGTTTAAACGATTTAGGGATATCTTGGTAAACCTAAATATGGATGTCTTGTTCCGCACACTTTGACTCCCGAACAAGAATCATGACGCGTGAGCGGCTGCCGCGACTTGATTGAAATGCAAAATGTGAGCAATTCCTTACAGAAAAAAAATTCGTCACAGATGACGAGACTTGATGTTATCAACAAACCGCTGCGCTGGGTAGCCGCCCGGTCTTAGGCGTCTTGTCACGGCCCGCGCAGCTCCCACCGTCGGAAGTTCGAGTCCTCCCTCGGGCATGGGTGTGTGTGTCGTCCTTAGCGTAAGTTAGTTTTAATTTGGTTAAGTAGTGTGTAAGCTTAGGGACCGATGACATCAGCAGTTTGGTCCTATAAGACCTTACCACAAATCTCCAATACGAACCTACCACAAAACGACAAAATGCAAAAGTTCGTGTGAAGAGTAAGTGATTTGACGATATACTTGACGTTCAAGCCACTGCGACGCTCAAGTTGAGCAACATTCCAAAGAAGGACTTCCCAGACAGTTTCACATTGTTGTATGAACGTTCTGTGCGTTGTACTCAAGTAGGGGAAGACTGTGTAGAACACCTGTAGCAGTAAAACAACCATCATAACTTTTCTCTAAGTTTTGTTAATCCAGTCACGAAACATTTTGGACTGACGGGAGTATATGAAGCACGTCCCACATATTCACCATACGTAGACGTCTTGGAGACCCCAATACGCCACATCTTTGTTTCCCATAGTCATGCACACTGCTTAGCCATTTATTTCTCCTCAAGCCATTCATGTTTTGCTAATTTGCATTTACCGGCAATCTCATTTTTAGACGCCTGTAATCCTCGTTGTCCGCATCATTTATTGTATTTTTTTATATTTTCTCCTTTTACCAATTATAATCAGTAACACCTGGCTGTAGGAGGGTCTCTGCTGGGTCTTTCTTTTTGACTATTTGAGCTTCTGCTGCTTTCATTATTCCGTCTCTAAAAGGGACCCTTTTGTCTTCCATTGTATAACGTTCTCCTGCGTGAGTCAATCGTTTCCTATAATACGCCCTTTGAAATTCTCAAACAATACGGTTTATTTCCATTTATCCAAGTCTCATCTTCTTAATTTAATACCTTTACCCAGTGTCTTATGCTGTAATATGCAGTTCATAACTAATCAATTATGGCTATGGTCCACATCTGTGCCTGGAAATGTTTTGAAATATAAAATTTGTTTTAGGGATCTCTGCCTTAGCCTTATATAATCTGCCTCAAACCTTTTGATTTCCCTCAATCTCGTTAGCGCATACAACCTGCTTTCATAATTCGTAAACAAAATGTTCGCGGTAACTAAACTGTGCTCTGTGTAAAATCCTACCAGCAGCTTCCCCTTTCATTCCTTTCCCTCCAGTCATTCGGGTGGACGACGGTTCAAACCCGCGTCTGGCCATCCTGATTTAGGTTTTTCGTGATTTCCCTAAAATCTCTTCAGGCAAATGCTAGGATGGTTCTTTTAAAAGGGCACAGCCGACTTCCTTCCTCTTCCTTCCCTCAACCGATGGGACCGATGGCCTCGCTGTTTGGTCCCCTATCCCAAATCAACCCAATTCAACCCAACCCCTCCGTTCATGTTGATTGCGATGAAATTTAGCGCAGTGACTTCTTGTTTCTAGCACTGCGGTAACACGTTTGACTTGTATTAGGAAAGACGCTAATTCAAATCTTCGTCCGGTCATACTGATTTAGGTTTTCCGTGATTTCTTTGAATTGCTTACGGCGAATGCGGGAATGATTCCTCTGAAATGACGTAGGTGATTTCCTTCAGCTCTTACAGCCTCTGCTCCGTCTCTGTTGATGTCGTCGTCGACGTGGATTACACACTAATGATCCTTCCTTCACTCAGTCTATTGCTATGCTGATATACAGCGATGGAAAACAAGATGAAGACGTAAAAGTGTTGGAAAGACTAAGGGCTGAGTGAGAAGTATTGGAAACTCCAGAAATAATGTTCCTTTAAAAAGAGAAAGAAAGGTTTTAAAAATAGGAACGATCCACACTTATTCTAAGGCATTGCAATGGTTGCCTGTACTCCAGCAAGACTTCTTTGCTCCATGAACCGCAACATCTGTTCCAGCTCCCCGTGGCCGGAGGTCTTGCTGAATACCCGAAAGGAGCTTAAACGCCTTTCCCGTACATTTTTCTTCGAAGGTCCATTTTCACTGTCTCTTGTCGGCTAAAATATTTCCAGTTATGGGTTACATATGGTATCAAATGCAAATTTAAAAACCTTTTGGAAATCTAATGAGATTAACGTGCACTTCTCTAATTATAAACGAATTGTTAAAAAACAACGAAATGCGAATAAAATGACTAAGCCAAGGGACGTTTATAGTAATTAACGCTCGATGTGATAAAGTTATGTAGCCAATGGAGGCAAACGTTAGTTGTGACGATACAGACTTTTAGGTCATCATAGAATTATCGAAAACTAACGTATGCGGGTATTACTAGATGCATTTCAATGTATTTCCATTGAGAAAGCTTTTCTCATTTAAAACTAATGCATTTAACGGTGAATACAGAGCAATTAAGAAGTCCATGAAACACTTCAAAAAATCTGTACAGATAAGGAAGGAAACGTAACAAATGATACAGTACGTGAAAGACAAACTCTCAGATTTTTTCAGTGTTTATAAATGTTCTATGTGTCCAGCCTTCGTCACACGGCACACATCTAGTCGGTACTCCAGTTCTGCCCGCACCCAACCCAGTATGTCAGGAGAGACGGAAAGAACAGGTGCTGCGATGAGGTGCCGCAAGTTTTTGAGGTTTTGTGGTAGAGATGGAACATACGAGTAAATGCTACCGTTGGTATCGACCTGAAACGTATCATTCAGGTAAACTCGCACACAACTGTGAAAATGTGGAGGGACGCCATCTCGTTGAAAGATGAAATCCCTGCTATCAGTTTCAAACTATGGCATGAGCCTCAATTGCACCATGTGACATAGATGCTACCATTCACAATTTTCTAACCGAAGAGGAAGGGTCCATACACTTGTGCCACATCACTATGCTGTTCTAAGCTGGTATTGACTTGCGAAACTTGCCACGGAAAGTTTTTGCACACTCACAACCGATTATCAGCGGGCAAAGTCTGGCACAGAAAATGCTTTCTCTGTTCGGTCCGCCGTCGTTTTCGACAACTACGGTCGTTGACACCTCTGTTGGTGGTTTCCCAAACTAACTTTGCGGCACCAGAGTAAAAAATAAAAAAAACGCTTTGAGAGTTTGTCTCTGACGTACTACACTATTTATTACGTTATGTTTAGCCATTCATCTATACCGATTTTTAAAACTGCTTCGTGGACTTTGTAGTCACCCTGTATAGTAAATTGGAATTCATCTGGTGTGAAACGGGTTTCTTAATTTCAAACATTAAACATTATTTCATTTTCTCAATCAGGAGAATTTAAATTTTCAGAAAAATGAAACAGCTACATGGGTTGGAGAAAAATATAGAAACACCGCGTGAAATCTTCACTTGTACATAAATACAGATACTAGGCAAGCCTGTACGTTGTACTGTTGTGTTTGACGGCGATCGGTAGATGTGCAATATTTCCAATACGTTGTAAATGTCAAGCGTGGTCGGAACATTTTTATGTATAGATGTGAGTGCATTAGGTCGGATCTAAGTGAATTCAAACTTGGGAAAATAGTTGATGCTCGCTCCCGTATCCAAGCAGCTGAGGCGTCTGTCATTTCAAGAGACAACGTATTGAATATTTATACCACATACAGAAAAAGAAAGCTAACATATTATTTTAAAGGTCGGGCAACCGCAGCCAAAATTCCACATGGTGAATATCTTCCGCGCTGGTTGTTAAAATATTTTTTTTGAAAGGTCACCACAGGTTTCACATAAATAGAGATGCTTCTCTTTTGATGGGAAACAAGTATTAATATTTTAAGAATATTATTTTCACAGCTAGTGCGCAAGATTTTATTCACAATATCCGCTAAGTCACAATGCGGACGAAAGTGTGGGTTGCGCGACTGTGACAGACGGTCATTGAAGAGGACTGTAATGAAAAATAAGAGGACGGCAACTGCAAAGGTCACTGCAGAACTGAATGTCAGCACCAAAACAACATGATAGAACCTACAGAAACAGCGAATTGAAGGGCGAGGTGAAATTTCAAACCCACTCCTGAGGAATGCAAATGTCCGAACAGGAAAGCATGGCACCGAAGCCATTAAACTTGGACTATGGAGCAATGGAAGAAAATAATTTGGTCGGACGGGTCTTGTTGGACACTGTTTCCTTCTTCTGGCGTCCAAGAGCAAAACATGGAGGGCGTTCGGTCATGATTTTGGCAGCCACATCTTGCTATTCCATGGTCCTGTGCTAGGTCGCATTACTGCCAAGGATTATGTGACCTTTACCATACAGGGCCCTCATTTATCCATTCTGAGACGACTGGAAGCTGTTTGGAATGCCAACGGGTTGTCGCCACCGTGTTAAGAATGATGAAGTCTTCCGTGTTTGGTGTTTCCTTATTTTTCTCCGACCTCTGTATAAGGCACTGTAAGCTGTCAGTTGTTATTTACCGTAGAGGCTTGACCAAAACATTTTTCAGAGCCGCCAGTTGCTCTCATCACAGTAATCTATTCGAAGATGTACCTCGCTAAAACTTTGAACTAAAAAAATGAACCGAACATCGCAGAAATTCCTACATAACATTATGTTTGACCGTATGTTAAATGTTGCGTGTGCGTGTGTGTGTGTGTGTGTGTGTGTGTGTGTGTGTGTGTGTGTGTGTGTGTGTGTGTGCGTGTGTACGTACGTGTGCCGTTGCAAGTGTGCGCTTCAAAGTTGCACAAGGTTTTCATCTCCCACTGAGTGCAGTGAAGTGCTGTGTCAAGCACTTCGTACACCGGCACAGCGGTGGCCCCCTATGGTTATGCAACAAGCGTCACGCGAGACCAACGACGATAGAGAACGCACTACAGCACGCAGACCGCCGACAACGATAATGCATTTGCCGTATCAAGTGAAAACTTCTGCCAGACATTGTCTCGAGTCCAGACCTCCTATCAGAACGGAAATTGTTAAAACAGGTTAAAACGCCACTCAAGGCCTACTCATTTCTGATACAGTCTAATATCACAGCTAACAGAAATAAGTGTGAATATTACCGAAATAATGTACCAGTTCAATAAGTCATGCTTTTAGAATACTGACATGAATTATGAACTGAAGAATGGAAAAATTGGTGGAAGCTGACCTCGGGCAGGATCAGTTCGTATTCCAGAGAATAATGAGAACACGTGAGGCAATACCGACCCAACGATCTAACTTAGAAGAAAGGCAAACCCACGTTTGTATCATTTGTAGATTTAGAGAAAGGGTTAGGTGATGTAGATTGGAAAACACTCTTTAAAATTCTGAACATAACTGTGGTAAAATATAGGTAGCGAAAAGTTATCTGCAAATTGTTCAGAAAAGTCGAGGGACTTGAAAGGGAAGCAGTAGTTGAGAAGGTAATAAGACAAGGTTGTAGGCTATGTTATTCATTCTGTATATTGCAACTTGCGAAGGCAGCGATGGGCAGATTGGAAAAGTGGATTAAAGTTCACGAAAAGAAATAAAAGCTCTGAGATTTTGCTATTTGCTATTTGAGCAGAAAGTAACTGATGATGGTGGAAGCAGAGATGATTTAAAATGCAAATTGTCAAGTAAAGTATTTCTCAGGAAGAGAAATTTGCAAAGATGAAATATAAACTTAAGTGTCAGAAAGTCTTTTCTGAAGGTATTTGTCTGGAGTGTAGCCGATAAACAGTTCCGACAAGAAGAGAACAGAAGCTTTTGAAATGTGGTACTAGAGAAGAATGTTGAAGATTAGATTGGTAGATCACGTAACTAATTAGGAGCTACTGAACAAAAATGGGGATATACAGCTTGACTAAAAGAAGGAATCGGTTGATAGGGTGTATTCTGAGGCATCAAGGAATCATCAGTTTAGTATGGGAGGGAAGTGTGAGAGGTAAAAATTGTAGAAGAAAAGCAAAAGAAAAATGACGACTAAGGTCTTCGGAGTGAGGACAACAATAATAATAACAACAACAACAACAACAACAACAACAACAATAGCTTACAGAATCTGCCAATATATTAATAAATTAAACAGAGAAGCATTTCTCGTTATCGATGCTTTGCAGACTACATAGCTTTTACTCATAAAGCACTCTGGGGATTATAGAATCCGTCAAATCAAGTCACCGATAGTGCAGGAAAGTGAGGTAAAGATTTGGTGTAAGTTTACTCAGCGGCAGCCCGTCAGTCGCAAGAAGATAATTCATGCCAACACAATTAGTTCACTAGGAACACCATCGTGACGTTTATGAGAACTAGCTGAGAACCTGTAGTAACGAGCGCTCCACAGTGATGAAGCTAGTTACAGGGGTAGTGTGCGAATCTAGTGATATACACCCCAGACTTGAATACGGACATACTAAAAACTAATTGATCGGCGAGTGTAGGAGACTTTTTTTTACTAGTTGCTTAACTCCTAGGTAAATTGAGAAACGAAATGTCATTCCTTTATTCTGTACATAATGTGGCAGAACTTGTAACGGTTCCACCGACCACCTTAAGCGACAATCGATGCTGACGTTATACCTCTGCGAGGAATTTTTTGAGACAGTTGACTGTGAGATAACCTAATGGAAACGGAGCAGTCAAACTGGGATTCGTTCCCGAAACACTCCAGCTGAGTATAAACAATAGTGTACTGCGGATCAGAAACAGACGTTCTCCCAGCACAAAAGCAAGTTGTAACATTACATATTAAAGCAGGCTGCCAGCCTAATTCGGCATTCTTGTGTCATGCAAAATGATAAAGCAGAAGCCAGTGCTAAGGTTAGCCTAACCTTCCTTGACACACACACTAAACTCTTTCCTTATATCTGTCCACACTACAACAGAGTAACCTAACCTTGCACATATGTGCTACTAACCAGTAAGCCAGATAAGCAGATGGCCAATGAGACGGTAAACAGCAAAATATGCCCTTCACCAATACGTGCCTTAAATAAACTAGGTGCGACTGTTTATAAAACCCTATACCGACACTCATGAAACTAGTAGCAATAATGAACAGGGAAAAGCTTGAAATGATTCTGAATTGAAATCAGGGGTTCTATTAATAATCATAATCTTTAACGTCTTTGCCTAATACAGGGTCTCTATACCTATGCATTAACCAACATGCATTAGAAGAGATAACACAATAAACAGTTCTTCTTAACTCGGCTTGAAGCAGCTAGACAGAATGCAAATCTAACCAAACTGGCTCTGAAGGAGCCTTTGCATTGCTTCATTAAATGACTAGGCTGGTACATGACGACCCTCAAACTTTCATGGTTTTAAGAATCATGCTCGTTAACAAAACTACACTAGTATGTATGAGAAAAGATAAGTATTCTTATCATCAATTATTAGTTAAGTAAATCACAAGAAATTATAACTCTTTAAATAACAAACGTGCTTTCATAAGCAATCTTTTGACCTTCTCCAAATTACAATTGGCTTTTCAAATAACAACACAACGTTAAATTCAAGTTCAGCCACTTTCTTATAATAAATTAGGACACGCGGAATTAAATTCACTAGGATAGGAATCCTGCCCAGGCTTGTGATTTGTGATGATCACGGGTTTAAGATAGAGTTTTTAGTAACACCACGATTATTATTAACTTAAAGCAAATTTCACAAGGACCTGGTCCATTTACAGAGTGCCAAACACAAAACAATTTAGTGGAAGACTGGTGGTGCAATTTGCAGCGGCTATTAACCTGTTGGCGGCGCAGTCATTGTAGTACTGTTGGTCTCGCCCTATTACTGATCTTCTTGGAGTCAAAATAATATCTTTATAGGGCCAAAACACATGTCATGATAACGGTATCACGAAATTCAGTATCCGAGGCGCATAAATACTGCCCTTAAGTTCTTCTGGCCTCAAAAATTCAGGAATATGACCCACTATGATCAGCTGCCGCTAGCGAAGTGTTAACCACAGCATGGTTCAGCCGACTCCTTATTCGTCACAAAGGACTAGTTGCCACTTGAGCGCCAACCACGCCTTTTCCACTCCGCCAGGCTACTTCCGTAGCTGCGGGGCTTCCATACATCTTTTACATTCAACCCTACGTTCTTTAATTATGGACCAAGTCATTTATAGTACTTTACATAACAATCATTTCATTAGTTATTTAAAACCACATGCATAATTTAAACAACATCGTTAAAAATTTCACATAAGTGAAATGCCGGCCGCGGTGGTCTCGCGGTTCTAGGCGAGCAGTCCGGAACCGTGCGACTGCTACGGTCGCAGGTTGAAATCCTGCCTCGGGCATGGATGTGTGTGATGTCCTTAGGTTAGTTACGTTTAAGTAGTTCTAAGTTCTAGGGGACTGATGACCACAGCAGTTGGGTCCCATAGTGCTCAGAGCCATTTGAACCATAAGTGAAATACGTATACATAGTCCAAGAATTTCCATGACAGATACTACATTATACATAAGCAACACTACAAATTGACGTAGAAATATCGATGCAGATACAAAATAGGTCAAAAATAGTTGTTACAAACTCTACGAACAATAGTAATCCTAAGGAACAATTTTCTACTAATCAGAGTATATACCAGAATCAAAACACTAATCATATAACACAAAGTTCACCTTGGTTCGAATTTCTGTTTTAAAGAAAAGCATTCAAACAATTTAGGTAGTTTAATTTTTCGTAGTTATTCTTCCCGCCTAAAAAAATAATAAAAAATTGAATTCTGAATTTATCGTTGTTTCGGATAGCTGGTACGACTCACACTTAGCGGTGCTAGCAGTTTGCATTATTAACTGCTATCTTAGCCACAATGTCTTGACCCTGTTGGAGAAGTATTGAACATTTCATATTTACATCCACCAATAATGAGCCCACAATTCTAGTTTAGTGTGTTCACCAGCGACCTGCCCCAGTTTCGCACGCGTAGCACTGCGTATCTCCGCCCGGACGACTTGTCTGGCGTAGAAATAACGGGTACGCATGGGACAGACGCTCTACCTAATACGCTCCAAAACACCAAGCATGAAAAGAGGGTTTTTCCGAGGCACATACTTCCGGTTCTGTTGGTGATTGAAAGGTAGAGTCAATTGTTTCGGATAGCCCTTGTGCTAAGCAACGTTTGTATACCCGTCAGAAGGATCGTCTTACTGTAACTATCCTACAGAGCAGGTTAAAAGTTTTAACATTACGCATTTTCTTCAGCTTAGGCAAAAGGAAGCAATCGGTTAGTTCTTTTTGAATTATTTGTGGTCTATGTTGCGTCTTATGAGGCTTATGGAGGTACCATTTAGATCGTGGCCGTTTCCTGAGAAAACCCGAAAAACGTGGTTTTTGGATACCAAAACAGATCCTCGGATTCCAAGGCGGCTCTGAACAGCAAATGGCTGATTTTCTTGATACCTTTTCTGTTTCCGAGATACAGATGCTCAAAATTACACTACTTGTACACTCTGATTGTAGCGTGGGGTACCAGCTGCTCATTCTACCTTCCTGAGCAGCTTTAAAAATGTTCCCAAGCTTGTCACGTGAAGATACTAGGTTTTTATGCTGAGAGAGAAGGAGACAGTGGCAGTGGGAAAGAGACGGAAAAGTAATAAATACTAGAAGATGGTGAACAGTGGTGGCGTTAAAGAAAGAGCGAAAGAAACAATGGCAGTGTGAGAGGAAGAGAGAGACACAGTGTCAGTGGAATATAGTTGAAAGTGACAGAACAGTACTAGAAAAAGACGAATAAAGAGCAGAAGAATGTGCAAATGGGTGGGAGTCAGTGATAATGAGAGACAGAGTCTATGAAAATTTGCAGGAGGAAGAGAGAGATAGTGACAGCGAGAAAAGACAGCAGCAGTGGGAAAGAATGCATGAGGCAGTAGTAAGAGAGAGGACGGGGGAAACAGTGACAGTGAGAGGAGATTGTATTAGTAACACAGAACGAAGGAGACTGTGGCTTTGGGACAGGGAGACAGGGAGAGTTAGAGAGACACACGGACATAATGACAATGAGTTGGACTCACTGTGTGAGTGAGAAAGGGGCAAGTGCGAGTGGATAGGAATGAGCGACTTACAGTGATTGACTAGTGGGTGTGAGCGACTTGGAGTTACTTGCAGGAGTGAAAGGTAAGTAGCATGTTAAGAAGAGCGCAAATATGTTCGCATGCAAAAAAATTTGGGATAATCTTTAAAGGTTTTGAGGAAAGTAGGATGAGGCAGCTTGTACCCCACTTTTCAATCTGAGTTTTATAGTAAACAGGAGCATAATCATTCCTCGAGAATCATTCATTCTATTAATGAAAACAGTATCACAATCCTTACAGTTATTCCTGAGATTGTCCTTCACACACGAACAGAGAAACACGGTAAGGCGCTTTGACTTATAATATGTACATATGTATAGACGTATAGATCTGTATCAGCGCCTCTTACTTTATCCTTATCCATTAAAATGAATAACAATATTAACAACAGTAACACCACACGTCCGTCACAAAACCTCCGTCATAATTTGTCATTAACGGAGGAATAGAGTTTAATGTCCTGTCGATGGCGTGAGTATTAGAGCCTGAGGTACTCATTTGTGCAAGGCTACGGAAATAATTTGGCGTTCTTCGTTAAGATGGGCCAAGCTACAAATTACCTGGCATGATTTCTGGAAATACGGTATAGCCACCGTTTACCGAATGAGGAGGCGCAGTTGTATGACACTGGACTAGCATTCGGGAGAACGGTGATTCAGATCTATGTCCGGCCAACCAGATTTAAAAAAGGTACTCCGTCATCAGGCCACAAGTGGCCCATCGGGACCATCCGACCGCCATGTCATCCTCTGATGAGGATGCGGATAGGAGGGGCGTGTGGTCAGCACACCGCTCTCCCGGTCGTTACGATGGTTTTCTTTGACTGGAGCCGCTTCTATTCGGTCGAGTAGCTCCTCACGAGGCTGAGTGCACCACGAAAAATGGCAACAGCACTTGGCGGCCCTGATGGTCACCCATCCAAGTGCCGGCCACGCCCGACAGCGCTTAACTTCGGTGATCTGACGGGAACCGGTGTATCCACTGCGGCAAGGCCGTTGCCTAAACAAGATTTAGGTTTTCGCCAAATCTTTTAAAGTAAGTGCTGTTATGGTTCCTTTGTAAAGCACACCGATTCCCAGCCCACCTTTTACAAATAAGAACTTGTGGTATGTCTGTAACGACCTCATCTCTCACAAAATCAAAAGAAACTCTGGTCATATGTGAAGACTATTAGTGCTACCAAATTTACTGTGCAGACAGTCATGGACGAGACAGGGGCTCAAAATGAGCCTAGCAATGGAAAAGCGGACATGCTGAAGTCTTTTTTTCAAATTTACATTTAAAAATGAAAATCTAGAAGTACTGCTCCAATTTAAGTCTCGCACGACTACATAGATGAATAATATAGATTTTGGTGTTCAAAACTGCTGAAATCGCTAAAACTGAAGAATGCTCCAGACCTCGATGGAATCGCTATCAGATTCACTGCCGAATTTTTGCATGAGTTAGCTCCTCACAAGGAGCAACTCACCTTCGGTGTGCCACAGAGGGCACTTTGTGTACCACCGTCACTTTCCTCTTCCCTGTTCCAGTCGTGAACGGTTCGCGGGAAGAGTGACTGATGATAATCCTCCGTGTGAACTCGAATTTCTCCAATATTACCTTCACAGTCTTTTCGCAAGATTGTGCAAGGGAAAGCAATACACTTTTTGACTCTTCTAGATAAGTATTCTCTAGGAACTTTAACAGTAAACCAACTGTGATGAAAAAAACCTCTCTTGCAGCTTCTGCCACTGGCATTTGTTGATCACATCCGTGAAGCTTCCTCTCCTGGATCTTCGATATATCCTGTATCAATACTCTCCGGTACGGATCCCAGACTGACAAGCAGTATTCAACTATAGGTCAGAGGAGGGTTTTGTAAGATAACCCTTTTATGGTGGGCTGAGGGGTCTTCTAATGAATATCAGTCGACATGTATTGCTTCCTGGGTCACGTGGAAGAACAAAGCGAAATGTACTTTAACCGATCGTTGCTTTCGGAAACCATATTGATAACTACAGAGATTTTCAGACTCTAAAGTGTCGTACTACGTCGTAAACAGGTTCCAAAATTCTGCAACAGACCGACGTCAGAGATACAGGCTAATAGTTTTGTTCATCTGCTCGGCGGACCTTTTTTTCTATCATTAGGACCACTTCGCTCCTCCAGTAAACTACACAGTACACTGCTGCTAAAAGAGAAGAAAATCATTTCTCATACCCTATGTAGAATTCTATTGGTATCCACTCAACTCCACTGCACTTTCCTCTGTTGAGCGATTTCAGTTGCTTTTCTGTCTCATGTCCCATTTCGATATCAGTGACTTCGACGTTCGTACGACGATTTAAATGAGGAGCTACAATGCGGCCTTCCTCAGTGAAACATTTATGGAAAAAGACGTTTAGCTTTTCGGCCTTCGCTGTGTAAGCCTCCATTTCGATACCATTATTGTTACAGGTAGTCTCGATCCGTTAAATGATGTCAAATAAGACGACGACTGTTTATGATTTTCTGTCTGGTCACTAGGTAACATTTAACTTCCGAACGCTTCAAGTATACTTCTCCTTAATCTAATTTTGACTTTATTCAGTTTTTGCTAGTGTGTGAGGCTTTGACTACGTTTAAATTTGCAATGGAGCTTGCTTTAGTCACGTAGCAGCTTTCTAGCACGACTGTTGAACCATGGTTGGTCTTACCCATCCATCACAACTTTGCTCGGTACATACTTGCCTAAAGCATATTCTACAATACTCTTGAACTTTGTCCAATGCTGCTCAACATTGTCAGTGCCGGAGATGAAATTTTCATGCTTTAGGCAATATGAAATATGTTCGCTGTCGGTCTTGCTAATTAGAAATGTCTTCCTAGATTTCTTCATATTCTTTTTTGCAGCCGTATTCAGTGATGCTGTATTGGCCTTACGATCACTCATTTCCTGTTCTAAGCTGATCCGGAAAGTTCGGACGTATTGGTGACTTGGGGATCTAATACGTTATTTCTACGAGTCAGTTCTCTGATTAGCTGCTCAGGGAAACTTTCGAAGGCATTCAGAACAATGTCGTATGGTTCACTGTCCCTACTACCATCCATTGACACTTGAGTCTACCAGCTTACAGCTGTTAAATTGGAATCTCAACCTAATACTATAAATGTTCAGGAAATTTACGCGAAATATTCTCCATGTTTCCCTTCAAATGTTCCGCCACTACTGGGGATCCCACATTAGGAGCATCTTTGAAAGCATCCGCTACCATGTTTGTTCTTCTGAAACTGTACTAATCTCATTTGATGTTATCGCTTTTTATATGACTATAAACATGTCTCCACGAGCGGCGTTCAGCCTATCTTTACGACATAGGTTTCAGTCGGAATGTAGAATTTCATTGCTATTAACATCTGTATCAGACATGATTCCTTCACTAGTACTACGTAGGCATTGTTACCGTCGATAAGTCAGACTTGTTCTGGGACCTTTCCGTAGACGCTGCTGGAGTTAACTAATACTATATTAACTTTTTGTAGCTCCGATCTGCTATGACGAATGATACTCTCTTTAAATAATGTGGATAGTATTCTTCCCTGTCGGAAATCAGAAAATATCTTATGAAGCCTACGGAGGGGCTTCTTCATCCTAAAAACCCTCATGTACATGCCACATGTACTCCACTACCCTAGTAGACGGTCCCTGCGTGTAGTGCACGCTTGACCTATTAAGAGGATCATAAAATTCTCCACCCGATAAAGGACGTCGAGAATTGACATCCAAAATTGTCACAGAAACGTCTGAACGTCTCGTTTAAGGCTTCCACTCGGCTCTAGGTCAGAGGACCGGGATCGGTTCTGGGAACCCCCCCCCCCCCCCCCCCCACACACACACCCCCCTCCCGCCTCTCGCTTCACCAATGATGTGAAAAGTGGACGATAAACATGTAAGAGGACAATAGGAGCTTCTGGAATGTGGTGCTAAAGAATAATGCTGAAGATTAGATCGGTAGATCGTATAATTAATGAGGGAGTACTGAATGGAACTGGAGAGAAAAGAAATTTGTGGCAGAACTTGACTAAAGGAAGGAATCTGTTGATAGGACACTTCCTGTAACAACGAGGAATCACCAGTTTCTTATTGGAGCGAAGTGTGGTGGCTAAGCGGTGTATAGCGACACTAAGATATGAATACAGAGAGCAGGTTCGGATGGATGTAGGTTTCAGTGGTTATTCGGAGACAAAGAGCCCTGCACAGGATGGAGTAGCGTAGAGAGCTGCATCAAACCAGTCCTCGTAATGAAAACCATAACAACAACAACAATACTCGTACGGAACGATGTGAACTGGAATGGCCACATGGAAATAATCGTGGGAAAGGTGAGTGAGATTCTTTAGAAGAATCCTCAGGAAATATAGTCCTTCAATAAAAGAAGTAGCTGAAAAAATACTCGTCGACAAATACTATACTATTGCTCGTCAGTCTGCGATCCGTATCAGATAAGATTGATAGAGAAAATAGAGAAGACCCAATGAAGAGCAGCACGTTTCCTTACTGGCTCAATCAGTAAGAGCGAAGACGTCACGGTGATGCTCAGCCAAGTCCAGTGGCAGACGAAGCAACATAGGCGTTCTGCATCAAAGTGTGGTTTACTGTTAAAGTTCCGAGAGCGTACGTTCCTAGGTGAGTCAACCAATATGTTGCTTCTTCCTACGTGTATCTTTCGAAAAGATGATGAAGGTAAAATTAAAGATATTCAAGCCCTCACAGAGGCTTACCAAAAATCGTTCTTTCCGCGAACCATTCACAAGTGAAATAGGAAATATGGGGATCGACACTGGTACACTAAGTAGGCTCCGCCACACACCGTATGGTGCCCTAAGGCATGTAGATGTAAATTACTCTATATATGAATTAAGTTACTTTTATTGTTGTTCTTAAATTGTAATACCGCGATATGTTAAACATCCTTGTACAAGTGGTATACGGATGAAAAAAACTTCTGCTACTACTTAATCGGTCTTATCCTGATCACCTTTGGTTTGCTTATGACATTATACACTTTGCAGTTAGTGCAGGTAAACTTCGAAAACGAATGGATAACCTCATACAGTAAGTGTAAACCAATTATAATAATCAAAATGTCCACGTGTGTACTGCCGGTCTATAGGGTCCAACGGGCACAATATTTCGGCGATCAAACATGTCGCCATCATCAGGTGAACTGACGGACTGAGCTCCTGTGAACGTGCCGGCACGGAGATCCGTACGCTATGGCTGCTCAGGGGGAAAGGAGGGTAAATTACCTTTCCTAGACGTCTTGGTCAGGAGAAGGGCTGACGGCACCCTAGGTCATGGGGTGTATCGAAAGACAACACACACTGATCTGTATTTGCACGCAGACAGCTGCCACCACCCTTCACAGAGGAATGGGGTACTTAAAACTCTAGTACATAGGGCGCGCACTATCTCTGACACAGAGAGTCTACCCCAGGAATTGGAATATCTGAGAACTGTGTTTCGAAAAAATGGGTACTCAGAGTGGCAGATCCAACGTGCTCTCCGTCCAACCACTGCAGCACAACCTGTTGAGATGGATGAAGTCACGAGGGAGGAGGTAGGCACTGCATTTATTCCATACACAGGCGCACTCTCGGGGAAAATCGCCCGCATTCTGAAGAAACACCGGGTCGGAACTGTGTTTTGTCCTCCGAATAAAACTCGTGCACTGGTGGGGAGCGCCAAAGATGACCTCGGTTTGAGGAAGGCCGGCGTGTACCAGATTCCGTGTCAATGTGGCAAGTCGTATATTGGTCAGACGATGCGCACCGTCGAGGATCGATGCCGTGAACACCAGAGGCACACTCGACTGATGTATCCGAGCAAGTCGGCGGTCGCTGAACATTGTTTGTCGGAAAATCACGCTGTGGAGTATGACCGCACGACGATTCTAGTACAGACGTCGAGATACTGGGACAGCGTTGTTAGAGAGGCCATCGAAATTCGCACCAATGACGACCTCATAAACCGTGACTGTGGCTACAATCTTAGCAAGGCTTGGGAACCAGCGATTGGGTTAATCAAGAGTAAATCGAGCAAACGCAGAGTTGTGACGACCACGGCTGCGCGGGGCGCGGACGGCGGAGGGCGCGCGCCGCGGGCGGAGGGTATTTAAATCGGCCGCCGCCGCGACCGAACCCAGTTCCCCCTGAGCAGCCATAGCGTACGGATCTCCGTGCCGGCACGTTCACAGGAGCTCAGTCCGTCAGTTCACCTGATGATGGCGACATGTTTGATCGCCGAAATATTGTGCCCGTTGGACACTATAGACCGGCAGTACACCCGTGGATATTTTGATTATCAAATACGCCGGGAGAAACTCAAGAATCACAATTATAATAAGATTGACGTAGTATACCGCCAACATATCTAAAAGAATATCGTAAAATTTAACAATCAGATCATGGTACCAGTGGATTGATTTTCATATTTGTCTCAGTTATGGACAGGAAAATGAAAGTAATAATGTTCAAAAGCAGCCTGGATTTATTTTGGTAAACTAAATAAAATTTCCAAACCCAAGCATCCAACGGCCTCGGAATGAGAAGCTTACAATCAATGGGTATTGACAGCTTCGATTTATGGCAGTGAAACATTTGCTTTAAAAATAAAATCATCAAAAGCTAAAGGTTGTTTAGCGGTCAATGGAGAGAGTTATCCCGAGAATCACTAGACTGGTGGGCAGGCGATTCTGTTACAGCGCTCTTTCTTTCCGTTTTCTTCCCTTTTACATATCATCCCGACCCAAGTGTCATAACAGGCAACGACATGAAACATTTGCAATGACTAAAAACATCGTAAATGTAGGGGGAAAACATATACCAAGTGGGTTATATAGAACCCAAAAGATAAAAATGTGTACTTGAATATGTAAATGCAAATTTAAGTGTTGTGTTTCAATTTGATTAGTTCTTAGTAACTACTGTTCAACAATGAAAATTTAACAAGCGCTCTCATACTTAATTATTAGACAACGTGTTTCATTATTATGACAAATTAAAAGTATTATTTTTATTTGCAAAGTTATATGACATGTCTGTTTACATATTATTGCATGTCAACCTCGTTTTTTCTATAACCAGTGTGATAAAAGCACCACATTTCAGTATTTATGCTTGTCTCGTTCATGGATATCATCCGTGTATGCGGATAGTTGAAAAACTTGTATGTTGACCGAGTAAGGTAGTTTGCTCCGAAAGCTTGCAGATATGGAGAGAATCTTTCGTGAAGCCGTATTAACTTTGAGGTCGTTATGGATTGTTGAATTTCTTATAAACCTTGGGGAATTCGATGTATTCATATTCTCTTTATTTGGACATTGTGCAGTATATTTATGCATGTAACCACAGCACATTCCCGTATGTATTTATGTATTCATTTTTTCCATCTGACAAGATTAGCGCATTCAGGCCTTCTCTTACATCTAACCAGACATCCTTAGCAAGTTAACATCAAACTTGGTATAGTACCTAACCAACATTTAATGAAAATAATAATAATGTTAATAATAATAATAATAATAATAATAATAATAATAACGTGGGGAAGGCATACAGCATTACTGGTTTCACAATCTATTTGTAAAGTTAGAGACTGTTTTATCCTGTTTAAGGATGTTTAGATATTTATTGAGAGATATAAGGCAGCTAGAACACTATTTGCTCTATTCACTGATTGTGTTATATGTTTCTTAAAGATAAGGCGTTAAGGATATTTAGTGGAAGTGTTTCCATTGATAACAGAGGATGTGTTTATAAATCGAGTACTTTTCCAGTATAACAAGTTGCTTACATTTTGTTCACATTCATTTGGTCAGCCATTCTATAAATCAGTTTTACGCAATGCTGGAGGCAGAGGTCTCTCGGCGCCTATTTACGCGCTCCATAAATCGTGCGCTGAAGCAAGCCATCATGGGTTTCAGTCCTCAAAGGAAATCCGCTATTCCTCTTTTTTGTGCGACCACTGGAGTATGTTGTGCAGTGTAATCGATCATTATAGGTATAAATGGAAGGAGAGATGAAGTTGGGCATTTCTTTGAATAGAACGTCTTTTTGAAGGGAAATATTCGTTTCGAATTCGAAATTATAAGAGGATGAACAAGGATAGTGCGCTGCTCCTAATCTTGAAGGACGTCTTCAGAAAAGAAATCAGTTAGAAAGAGATTGGAGGAAAGTAGACTATGTAATTAAATGGAAATTTGTAAGTTATTTATACAGTACATGTACACCACTGGTGTCTGAAATTTAACAAAATATTTCCAAGCCTATAGTTCATGAGAAAATATGTTCTTCAAACTTTTATATTATTCAACTTATCAAACTATGAATTACTGGACTCGTGCCTTTTGTATTTTTTAAGAATGTGGTAGAGAGTCAAATGTCGATGGATTAATAACCAGCCGTAACACAAAGTTGAAAAAAATGTTGTTTCTAACTTACCATTCAGCTGTAGTAAGTCCATCGACAGAATCTATTTAGAGTACACGACTGTTGTCAATTAGAAGATTTTCCTACGTACAGAAATCCTTTCCCATGCCAAAAGTCTGTGTACGTGTCACTTTGCTAAACTGTAAGACTTCAGCGACTTGGAAACGAATCTCTTTTGAAACTTCTGGCAGAAGTAAAGCTGTGAGTACCGGGCGTGAGTCGTGCTTCGGTAGCTCAGATGGTAGAGCACTTGCCCGCGAAAGGCAAAGGTCTCGAGTTGAGTCTCGGTCAGGCACACAGTTTTAATCTGCCAGGAAGTTTCATATCAGCGCACACTCCGCTGCAGAGTGAAAATCTTATTCTGGAAATCTCTTTTGCTTACTTACGATTTGAAGCACAGTACCAATACACTTACAAGTATTTGCTAGACTTAACGAATCTAACCCACAGATCCGAATCCTTTAGTTAAATAACGTTATAGACTCCCCTATCTTATGATCATTGTGTCAAATTAAAAGTAAGTTTCAGTTGTTCTCAGCTGATCAACACCGATAACAGAAAAATCGTGTCTTCCTGAGTTCCATACTTCATCATTCACTAGTTCTTCGAGTTAGTATTTTTAGCATGTAATCGTTAAGACCACAAGAAGTGTCAATATAAAGTATAGCTTCACGTACAAAAAAGTACATAGGCCTAAAAATTGCAAACGGAATAACAATTGAAAACTTAAGTCGCAACCAATATTGGATTTTCGGCTTATCACGAGATGTCACCTTACTTAAAATCTACATATCAGACCGCCAGTAAACACAGTGTTTGAGAATGTACAGTAAAGTCCGGTTTTGGTCGTGCTGCTGCTTACACCGCTCGCAAATATACTGCCTGACTAAAACGTCAAGCTCCCAGAAGACAGGCTCGGATGTTAGGGTAACTTCGTGTTTCTAGCAGGCAGTAGAGTGAAGTGACAATTTACATGTTTGTCTTCGGCGTTAATCCGTGACGATGTTATGCATAACACGTTATTAAGATCTCTGCTTGCATAGTTAATTGATTGTATCGGCTCAAAATGCTTTCACGTTCCTGATTGCTTCCGCTGCGCTATAGTAAAGTAAGCAGGTGTATCTTGTTAATCGTTCACTTAATGTCTATACGACCATAAGGCTTGCTTCACTCTACTAATACGTAAAGCGGCGTGTACACGTTAATTTCTTGCAGACTGCGATACTCTGTGGCGCTTTATATCATACGTCAAGCTGGAGGACATTCTGAAATACGACAATTCATGTTTAGCCGCTACGCAAAATGAGAATAATA
Source organism: Schistocerca gregaria (assembly GCF_023897955.1). Taxonomy (NCBI): domain Eukaryota; kingdom Metazoa; phylum Arthropoda; class Insecta; order Orthoptera; family Acrididae; genus Schistocerca; species Schistocerca gregaria. Next base: position 556,469,659 of record NC_064931.1, read on the forward strand.
GAAATTTACTCTCTTTGAAAATTAATACATTATGAAAATTACCCATGTAGGTTGAACTACATTTTTTGTTCACATCTGCATGTGTACTAAACGAATCACTATAAAGTGTGTGTTGAGTGTTCTTTGTATTGTACCATACAGGTATGTTAAGGTTTCTGCCCGAACATTCAGGGATGAAGCGTGGGAGGGTTTATTGCTTCTACGCCTCTGCACCGGCTGTAATTTTACTAATTATGTCTTCCGTGCCATCTCCACGGGATCGATACACAAGGAGCCCAGATTCTGCCGTGAACGCGGTATGCAGAATTTTCTGAGCGGGCTCTCGTGCAATGTAAGGCCTCTTTCTTTCTCTGTCTGCCAGCTAAGATTTTTCAGCATTTCTGTTACAGTATCGTGCCAGTCAGATAAGTTTCTTCCTAGATAACAGAACTTCTGTGCATGCACTGGATATCATCTATTACTCTTACTTGATTTGGGTTCCATACACTTGAGAAATATTCAAGGATAGGTCGCAGAAATGTTTTGCATGCATTCTGCAGTCCTCAAAATCCTAACAGTGAAGAGAAGGCTGCCATTTGCTTTAGCCACAAGAAAAACATGAGGTGGTGACGCTTCATACTGTATATCTACCTACATATTATTATACCGACATGTTTACATGACGAGGCTGATTGTGACTGTCCGAGCTCCAAGTCAGCAAGACAATACAACAATTAAAAAGGAAGAAATCAGAAGGCATAAATGAGGTTCCTGTCTCTATTCTGAAGGCGTACGTATATAGCGTACAAGTCCCGGTAGCAAACTTAATAAAAGAGGTTTTTAGTTTAGGTATTTTTCCAGAGCGCCATAAGCATGCACGAGTAGTGCCCTTACTAAAGGAAGGTAATGCGGAAAGCATGGCAGTTCAGGTCAGTTTCATTCCTGGCTCAATTCTCGACAGTAATTGAATCAGTCGTGAAAGAGAAACTAAATGAGTTACGTAAGTAAATACAACCTTTGTAACGAAAAACAGCTTCGTTTCCGAAGTAGCAGAAATACAATATTGGTTAGTACACAGATAACAAAAATGGTACTTGAAGTTTTTGACAAGGATGACTATTTTACAGATATTGCATATTCTTAAACTTGCCCTAGGCTTTTGACACTGTTGTCTATAAAATACTATGAAACAGGCTAGAAGCGCTAGGGATAAGAGGAAGAGTTAACGAGTGGTTCCATTTTGCCTGGAAGACAGGATGCTGAAGTTATATACAGTTCACACTTTTGCTGACGATAGTATTTTGTAAAACAGCTGTCACACAAGAAACATAGGTGTTTCTCAGGGTAGTGTACTGAGTCCATCAATGACTTTCCAGAGAGTATAACACAAGGAGAAAAAGTTCTCCTTGCTGGTAAAAGCAACATAATAATTACTGATACAACATCGGAACTCCTATTAGGGGAAGCAAATGAAGCTCTCAAGGATATTTAGATGGGGCAGTGTGAAATAAAGGGACACTGAACGTAAAGAAAACAAGTAGTATGCACTTCAACATAAACGGGGAAAGCAACTATGTGCCGGCCGCGGTGGCCGTGCGGTTCTAGGCGCTTCAGCTCGGAACCGTGCGACTGCTACGGTCGCAGGTTTGAATCCTGCCTCGGGCATGGTTGTGTGTGATGTCCTTAGGTTAGTTAGGTTTAAGCAGTTCTAAGTTATAGGGGACTGATGACCTCAGATGTTAAGTCCCATAGTGCTCAGAGCCATTTGAACCATTTTTTTGACAAAGCAAAGATTAATATTAAGCAGAGCCTGTGAAGGAGTATCTCGAAAACGGCGAAGCTGGCTGAATGTTCACTGTCGTGAGCCTCTACGGAAAGAGATACAAGGATAGTGAAACTACGAATAGGCGCTAAATATTTGCACGTCCTCGACTCTTCACAGAACGTGGGGTTCAGAGGTTGTCTGCTCCGTAAAGTAGGATAGATGATGATCTGTGGCAATCCGCGCCGAAAGAGCACAATGCTGGTGGAGGCACAAGTATTTCGTAACACACCGTTCATCTCACATAGTTGAAGATGGAGCTCCGCAGCAAGCCACACCTGCGTGCTCACACGTAGACACGACAGCCTCGTAAATTACGACTGCAATGGGCACGGGACCATCGGCCGCCGGCCAGTGGGAACGTGTCGGCTCTTCGGATGTTTGTTAAACTAGGTCGCTGGTCGTCACCACAAGCGCCGTCATGGAGGTGAACGGTGGCTCGAAACGTGCAGTGCGCCCGGACGCAGGCTGCTGGGAGGAGTATTATGGTATGGTGGCTCGAAACGTGCAGTGCGCCCGGACGCAGGCTGCTGGGAGGAGTATTACGCTATGGGAGACATTCTCCTGCTCTTGCATGGGACCTGTGGTAGGAATCGAAGGTACGCCGACAGCTGCGAACCGCCTGCATCCCTTCATGCTCGATTTCTTCCCCGACGGCGATGTTATCTTTCAGCAGAATAACTGTCCGTGTCTCGGAGCCAGAACTGTGCTACAGTGGTTTGAGGAGCATTATAGTGAACTCACGTTGATGTCTCAGCGACAAAATTCGGCTGATGTATAGAACCATCTGAGTCGGTAACGGGTTTCGCCACCGCGTACACAAATCAGCGGTTCGTTATTTACGCGATTTACATGACCCGTGCGTAGACGTATAATACTACATACCTCCACAAACCTGTCAGAAAACTATCGGATCCCTGATACGCAAAATCAGTTGCATATTTTCGTTCCAAAGACGGGCAAACAAGCCATTAAACAGATGGTCATAATGTTTTGGCCCATCATACTTTGTAGTTACACTAACGTGACGACGTTCGACGTCACCGTGCAAATAACCACAGACACGCGGCATGTGGCAGTACTAGTAGAGGAAGGTATATAAAGCCTGTCGGGGGTACTCGGACAACAGTGCACTTCTTGTCGTAATGCGGAAACGGGAAGTTTTATCTGATGTCCAAACGGCTAAGTTTGTAAACAGCTCGCGTGGCGTTGTGGTTAAAGTATACCATAAATGGCAAAGTGGTGTTATCCAAAAACGGCGCCGAGACAAAAAAAGTGTGTGAAATCTCATGGGACTTAACTGTTAAGGTCATCAGTCCCTAAGCTTACACACTACTTAACCTAAATTATCCTAAGGACAAACACACACAACTGTGGTGCACAACGGACCATAGATGACAGGGCTGACCGACGGCTGTAGATACACGTACCTGCGAATAGACGTGCAACTGTTGAACAAAAGAACACCCAGATTAAACAATGGTCTGCCAACAGTGTCTCGCCAGCCGCTGTGACAGAGCGCTTCTAGGCGCTTCAGTCCATAACCGTGCTGCTGCTACGGTCGCAGGTTCGAATCCTGGATGTGTATGATATCCTTAGGTTAGTTAGGTTTAAGTAGTCAAGGGGATTGATTACCTCAGGTGTTGTCCCACAGTGCTTAGAGCCATTTGAACCATTTGAACAGTGTCTCCTCAACGACCGTTCAGCCGACGCTGCTGCGTATGGGCCTCTGCAGCAGATGCCTGGTTCATGCATCCATGCTGTCTACTACTTGTCGGTGTCGAAGGCTGGAAGTACCGCTACTGGACCTCCACTGAGTAGCGACAGGTGGACTTTTCAGATGAATCAAGTTTTATGTTCTACCGGACTAGAAGCAAGCACCCTGCGCAAATCATCGGAAGGGTCCAGGCGGGTAGAGGATCCTTTATGAACTGAGGAACATCCTAGTGGCATTCCCTGGGTGATCTCATCATACTGAAAGGTTCAAATGGCTCTCAGCACTACGAGACTTAACATCTGAGGTCATCAGTCCCCTAGACATAGAACTGCTTAAACCTAACTAACCAGCCAGCCGGGGTGGCAGAACGGTTCTAGGCGCTACAGTCTGGAACCGCGCGAGCGCTACGGTCGCAGGTTAGAAACCTGCCTCGGGCATGAATGTGTGTGATATCCTTAGGTTAGTTAGATTTAAGTAGTTCTAAGTTCTAGGGGACTGATGACCTCAGATGTTAAGTCCCATAGTGCTCAGAGCCATTTGATTTGAACCTAACTAACCTAAGGACATCACACACATCCATGCCCGAGGCAAGATTCAAATCTGCGATTGTAGCAGCAGCGCCTAGAACCGCTCGGCCACAGCGGCCGACTGTTCTGAAATGCACAGTGGATCAATACAAGTATGCATCTGTCCTTGGGAACAACGTATATGCTGTTTATTTTTCCTTAAAAAAATGGCTCTGAGTACTATATAACTTAACATCTGAGGTCATCATTCCCCTAGAACTTATAACCACTTAAACCTAACTAACCTAAGGACATCACACGCATCCATGTCCGAGGCAGGATTCGAACCTGCGACCGTAGCAGTCGCCCTGTTCCAGACTGATGCACGTAGAACCGCTCGGCCACTCGGCCGGCATTTTTCCTACGCACGATGGCATCTACCAGCAGGACAAAGCAACGTGTCACACAGCTCTCAGTGTACGTGTTCCACGATGAGTTTACCGTACTGCCCCGGCCACCATACTCCGCGGATTTAAACCAAATCGAGAATCTGTGGGAACACATCAGTCGGGCTTTTCGCACCACGGACCGTCAACCGGAAATTTAGTGCAGCTGGCCTCGGCATTGGATTCAACATGGCTTCACATCCCTGCCGGTACCTTACAGAACATCTTTGATCTCTTCCTGCACGTCTCGCGGCAGTCCACGCTGCAGAAGGTGGTCGTTCAGGCTTTTGACGTATGGTATATTAATGTGACTTGATGGCGTATATTGGTAGACAGCGCCGATTCCAGTGCCAGTTTGAGCTGAGAGACAGATTAGCTGCAGATACCAAGTAGCTGCGAGAATAATACCGACGCGAGTCATTATCATTTAAATTACAAGCTTCATTTTCTTCTGTCAAACGCAACAAAACTGTTTTTACCATACTTCAATTTTAAAAATATAACTCAACTACATGTCTTTAGTAAGAGTGATAACTCCATTGCGTCATCTATGTGTTTCCTATTGCGGTCAAGAGGTCAATTAAAGTAAAATCCTATAATACTAATTTTATACTGACTTTGATTCAATGAATATTGTTAGGTTTCACGTACTACTTTGTGAAACAAACTAGTGATGAAGACATTTCGAAGGGATCTTCTGTACAGAGGTCCATTCCTGCTTTCACTACTAACTATTTCGCTAACACTGGAAAATCGAATAATCTAGTATCTAGAGTAACCAGAATACAAGTTGCACGAATATACAGAGACACTCTGTCCCTTGTTCACTGTTAACTGCAACTGAAACTGCTTTTCACACAATTAATCAATTAGAATCTGCATAATAGCGTTAGAGTCCAATACAATTAGCCACGACAGTCTGCACTGGGCTGCCCGAAAGCACAGTGGCAGCAGAAACTATCTGATGATCGGAGCTCACGCGAAGGCCGTCGGAGCTTCGCTGTAATCACGTTTTCCACCAACAAGAATAGAACTCTGCAGCTGCTAGGCCTCTACGTCACGGCTACCTCGCGTACTGAACAGTGATTCTGTTTCTGAGATTTTCCCATCACGGTCTACTCCGCGTTGCGTGGAAAATTAACGATTTCCAGTCAGAGATTAAGGCCAGGTATAAAGTAGATGCTTTTCTCTTCGCTCCTACGGAAGGAAATAATTTGTCTTCGTTCTGTATGAATAAAGTGAGACCTTGGACTCCCACGAACTCCCTGCACTGAATAACCATTGTTAACGACCTTCGCCTTAGGCCTGATGGCTTTCTTTTCCCTTAATGTCTCTAGTATAAATTAGAAACTGGACTACAACAACGGTTCGGAACTGCGTATTGTAGTACGAAACATGTGTCACATAAGCACTTATGTTCGAGTGTCTAATTAATAGCATACATATCTGACGAGAGAAAATTACCGTTACACATTCGTAATTTCTGAAATTCATTTATAATTTTAATTTTAATAGCGTACCCATCTGACGGAAGTAAATTAAGGTTAGATACACTCAGAATATCTGAAATTCATTTACAATTTTGGTTGCGAGGTAATTCTACAGGCAATCCAAAATTTGGGATTCATCACAGATAATTAATTATATGTAAGGTTGTAACAGTTGAAATTCCACTGCGAGCAATGGAGAGCAGTACTGGAGATTCGCAGAACTCTCATTCCATTTAAATGAGGCAAATATTTCAAGGAAACGAAAGAAAGCAACATTTTCAAAACAGAGTATAACATTTCATGGGATATAGTGCACTATAAGAATAAGGACACGCTTCTTCACTACCTCAAAGCAAAGTCATAAAGGAAGACGGATATTTTCCATAAAAGAAACGAAAACTTAAGTCTTTTTATGCAAACCGTCGACAGATTTGTTACGAGAGTATTGTTTGGAAACTCACACGAAACATTTATCGAAAGATCAGAAAATAACAATTGAAATAATCATAAATGAATTCTTTTGTGTACGAAAAACGAATTTGAAATCAGCTCGAAAACCGTCTCAGTTACCATGTATCTGAATGGGACCTCTATCATTCTCGCATCTCTACCGAGGAAATGGTGTAACTGACATTTAAAACTGATATTTTTGTCACCTGTTAAAGCCGCTTGAGTGTACACTGGCATTATGCGTATGAAAAATAGTAATGTTATTTAGATTCTTTAATTTATCACTGCAGTGATACTTATTTGAGATCCATGTATCATAAAAACTTATACAATACATAACAGGGGGAGGAAGGTGAGGGAGAGGGGGGTGGAAGTTCGAGAACGTAGCGTCGAAGCTTCTTCAGATTATGTTCTGAATCCTAATTAGCTATGCAGCCTATTACCCATCAGAGCAAATTATACGCAAAGACTGTGGCTGCAGATCACCTAGAATGTTGAGCATCCATTTTAATCGCTTTCAAAACTTTTACGCCCAACAGCCCAAAAATATCCATTTGCGGATACGGGTTTCCTATTGAAAATAACAGTTTGGCAGTCCAGCAAACATACTAAGCGTACTCTACATCTTGATGCACCTAGTATAGTCCCAAGAAGACCTCATGCAACTAACTCGTGGATTCATATTTTTCTACAGTTTCCCATTACGCCGAAGGTGGTTTGGTGGCGAGAGTGGAAGTCGTACAACATCAGCTGAAGAAGAGGGCGGCAACAGCTTTAGTGTACTTACCATAAAAACAAATGAGCCTCACTATACGAGAGTGAGGGCTACACAGACGAAAAAAGTCAGAGTTTTTAACGCAAAAGCAGATGGCATGCAATACACTACAGTACACAATTTGGCCTGCACTAAGGTGGAAAATGTAGCATAACCATCTCGCTCAGAAAAACAAAATTTCACACCGAAAGGACTTTCAATAACTTCAATATATTATCTTGACGTTGTTTGTTGGCTGTCATCATTCATAACGATTATTAACGAAGCGAACATGGAAATTTAATTATCTATTAATGATGTTCTGGGAGTTTGACACTAAATTATTTCTTCCAAACAAATTTTCTGTGTACTGTGTCAACGATATTCTTTGTTCTCTCCAGGTAAGCCACAGAGGTTATTTGTGCCTCTAGGAACCATGTGAATTAATAGAAGAGGGGTAGAGAGAGGGGAGAGAGAACAAAATGTGACAGTTGTTAAGTCAAAGTAAATCACTAAAAGGTCAAGTACGTGTTAAGAACACGAGCGCGCAATCATCTGCACGAAATACTCGACCTGATAGCAAGTTGGGCGCTGCTCCGTGTCTTTTACTGAGTATGAGTTAAGATCTACGATAAAGAAATTACTATTTGGAAGGCTGTGACTGATACTCCTTTAGTGTTACTTACCTTGAAATTATGGGCCGTTGGTAGACGGCACTGTGTGTGCCGAGAGGAAAAAAAATAACCAGCTCACGTGACACAGTGGTTACTAGTCATTACCTCTGACCTACCACATACATTTCAGCTGCTCGTGGTTAACGTAGCAGGACGACAATAGCAAGGAACTCTATGGAGCAGTTTAGGTCTGCCATAACTCTGATCCTACTAACTTCGTCCCTAAATGGCCCACGGCAGTATTACAGGAGCACTATTGTACACTATCTACGTAAGGTATATGGTTGACAACGTTAGCTATAATCGCAAACTTTTCTCAAGTGATCTAATTACCTACTACTACTCATTAGTGACCCAAGAAATTTTCGGAAATAACCAGCCTGACACTGATAAGACGGAAATGTAGAGCAGCGACTAGTAACTGGCCTTCAATACGATAAAATGTTGATTACTGTTATTAATTAATGAAAGAATATATTATACTACAGAATGTATTAGAATGATTTCTGTTTACTTGCCGCCACAGTCTTGACAGATATCTTTGAAATGCGTCAATGGATATTGTTTCTTTTAAGAGGACACTGTCCTCATTTCAATCATGTTCACATACACTGCCTTACAAAAGTTCCCAGAAGACATGGTCGGATGCTCAATGTAACTTCGTACACGCACACATCTTCTTCGGGTATGTAAACCATTAGAGTTGCAAATTTTTTAATTTGTGTACCTATTCAGCCATGTAATACACATGGTTACATTGTATACTTAGCTGTGCTAACAGAATACATAAATGCACGTATACAGACATACAATCTCAACCTGTCACAGTTTGATATACAATAAATGTTTTAATTGATAGAAGTAGAAGTAATGTAGACGATTTTGATTTAAGAATTCATACCATGTCTGAAACTTGATCATAAGCAAGACATAAAAATGCAAATATGCAAACAATTAAAGTCTACAGGTTTTCCCCATGCTCCTAAAGACACTAGTAATCACTTTGTAAAGGCGAATGTCTGTAGTAAACAAAAGAGAAGAAGCTCATTCAGGGAGGAGGTAAACCATTCGCAATCTGATCTTTCACAGCCAAATGTGGGTACGAAAACGGTATGTCATTTATATCAGCGCTCCTATGCCGGAAAGCGGTGAACGTTGTTCAGTGTAAATAGAAAGGAAAAATAGACGTGTTTCAAGAGGTGTGGGAATGGATATCGTTGATAGGTTGAAACGTCTCCTGGCAAACTGCGGTTTATGCGGATTTGTGGTTGTAGCACCGCATAATAACAACCTTTCGTTTGTTGGGACACATTCGACATCTCTGGACAGGGATGTTGACCGTAGCACTTGACCGCACGTAAGTAGTCTGTAAAAGGCGATTTCAAGTCTACACTATTCTTATAGATGCAGCTTGCTTCATTGAGACGTGAACTTTCTCATTGTAGCGGAAACCGGCATGGGAATGAACCACAGTCGATGGATTGCCCGCCCACTGCGTTTACTGCGAACATATCTCTGCACCACATCCAAAATATAACATTTTGTGATTTCATTCGATCTCCGGTGTTGAATACTTTTAAGACACTTTGGTAGTAGGAATATCTTTCAAAAGGGAGTTGAACATGCAAACTTGAGGGCTTCCAAAAATGTCACTGCCTCCGTCGTAAAAAATAGAATCGCTCTTAGGCACCTTTAGGTCTATACTGATTTGGATCTGAGAGCATAAAAAAGGACGTTCATTATACTCTTCTCGTGCAATTTCGGAGTCAGCGGTATACATACATAAAAAACCAGGCCACTAAACTTCTACGAGACGATTAAATACACAATTGACATGAACACTTTTTAGGCCTGTCATATTATAATAATATGCTGGAATCTAGCAGCTGAGTGTGTCAAGATCATATTCAAATTTGGAAATTTGTGGTAAGGTCTTACGGGACCAAACTGCTAAGGTCATCGGTCCCTAAGCTTACACACTACTTAATCTGACTTGAACTAACTTACGCTAAGGACGACACGCACATCCATGCCCAAGGGAGGACTCGAAACTCCGACGGGAAAGGGGGGAGGGAGCAGCTAGAACCGTGACAAGGCGCCTTAGATCGCTCGGCTACCCCTCGCTGTCACATTTCAAATAAAGGCAAATGCGAAGAACATTGTATAGAACGTCAGACAGAGAAGTTGAAGCTGCAACAGATGGCCGGAATCTCATGTCTTCTGCTGGAGGCTGTCAGTAATCGGTAAAGGCAGTCACTACTTTAAGGGGCTGAACTATCTAAGAAGGCCATGCCTTGAATGCAAAATTTATCTGACGAAATTTGACGGCTAATGCTCAAACGCATCTTTCATGCCTCCACTAAAAGTATGTTTGCGGGCATCGAGTGCATGATTCCAAGACACTTACAATGTCCCTGTATTGAAGAATACCTTTTGATGAGATAAACTTTAGGTGGACTGTGGTACAGTATTCGGCCATGGTCAAAACGAGATCGAATAGTCCCTCGATATATGGTGAGTAGAATATTTTGATGCGCTCCCCACCACACACATGGGAGTGAGTGAATGGCAACTAAGCCTTGTTCGCATTTAATACCAACAGATTGAATGTGAGGCGCCCAGCATAACCGTGAGTTAAATATCATTCATTCATCTACATCTACATCTATATCGCTACTTAGCAAATCAGACGTAAGTGAATGGAAGAGGGTTGATCCAACCACCTTCACAAAAAATGTCCGTTATTCTAACCTCGAACAGCGCGGAATAAACGAACACCTATATCTTACCATGCGAGCTCTGATTTCACTTACTTTATAATGATGCTCGTTTTTCTCCATGTAGGTCAGCGTCAAATAATTATTTTCCCATTCGAGGGAGAAAGTTGGAAATTGAAATTTTGCGAGAAGGTCCCACCGCAACGCGAAACGCCTTTGTTTTAAAGATGTGCCACTCTCTCTCCGTATTCTCGATAATACAAAACGTTCTCACCTTCTATGTACTCCGTTAATCCTGTCTCGGAAGCGTCCCACACCGTGCAGCAGTATTTCAAAAGAGAACGGACAAGGGTGGTGTAGGGAGTCTACTTATTAGATATATTGTATGCTCAAAGTGTTCGCCTTCCCGAAAATATTTTCTTTGTGTTCTTATCCAATTTAAGTTGTTCGTAGCTGTAATTCCTAAGTATTTAGTTGAATTTACGGCCTTTAGATTTGATTGGTTTATCATGTAGCCGAAGTTTAAGGAATTCCTTTTAGCACTCGTGTGGATGACTCCATATTTTTCATTATTTAGGGTCAGTTGCAAATTTTGGACCATAAAGATCACTTATCTAAATCCCTTTGCAATTGGTTTTGATCTTGTGGTGATTTTAGTAGATGACAAACGACAGCACTGCAAACAACCTAAAACGGCTGCTCAGAATGTCTCCTAAATCGTTTACATAGATAAGAAACAACGGAGGGCCTATAACACTACCTTGGAGAACGCCAGAAATCACTTCAGTTTTATTCAATGACTTTTCGTCAGTTACTACGAAGTGTGACCTCTTTGACAGGAAATTACGAAACCAGTCACATAAATGAGACGACATTTCAGAAGCACACAATCTGATTACAAGCCACTTGTGCGGTACGCTGTCAAAAGCCTTCTGAATATCTAGAAATACGGAAACAATATGAAATCCCTTGTCGATAGCACTCAATACTTTGTGTGAGTAAAGAGCTAGTTGTGTTTCACAAGAATGATGTTTCTTTAATGCGTGTTGACTTTCTGTCAATAGACCGTTCTCTTCGAGGGTATTTATAATGTTTGAACACAATATATGTTCCAAAAACCTGCTGTATATCGACGTTAATGATATGGGCCTGTAATTTAGTGGATTACTCCTATTACCTTTCTTGAGTATTGGCCTTACCTACACAACTTTCCAGTCTTTGAGTACGGATCTTCCATCGAACGAGCGGTTCTATATGGTTGTTAAGTATGGAATCTATTGCATCAGCATATTCTGTAGGGAACCTAATCGTTATATAGTCTGGACCGGAACACTTGCTTTTATTGAGACATTTAAGTTGCTTCACTACTCCGAGGACATATTCTTCTGACTTACTCATGTTGGTAGCTTTTCTTGATTCTAATTCTGGAATATCTCCTTCGTATTCTTTGGTGAAGGAATTTGGGAACTCTGTGTTTAGTAACTCTGCTTTAGCAGCACTGTCACCAATAGCATCTTCATTGCTATGGCGTAGAGAAAGGATTGACTGTGTCTTGCTGCTAGCATGTTTTACATACAACATTTGGAACATTGGGAACTCTGTGTTTAGTAACTCTGCTTTAGCAGCACTGTCACCAATAGCATCTTCATTGCTATGGCGTAGAGAAAGGATTGACTGTGTCTTGCTGCTAGCATGTTTTACATACAACGAGAATCTCTTTGGATTTTCTGCTAGGTTTCGAGAGATAGTTTCATTGTGGAAACTATTATAAGCATCTCACATTAAAGTTCGTGATAAATTTCGAGCTTCTGTAAAAGATCATCAATCTTGGAGGTTTTACGTTCGTTTAAATTTTGTATGCTTTTTTCGTTGTTCCTTCAAAAGTGTTCTGACCTGTTTTGTGTGCCATAGGGCATCACCTTCGTCGTTTCTTAATTTATTTTATGTAAATCTCTCAACTGCTGTCTATACTGTTTTAGGAACCCTAGGATTCTAGTGTGAGATTTTATCTGGAAAGTATACTTTCCACATGTGGCCTTCAATGCGTGTAGCGTTCGATTTGCAAAACGAGTGAGTTATCTTTCGTTGAAAATCATGAATATGCAGAGTGTAGAAGAGTGGGCTGGGAGACAAGATAAGGTCCGAGCATGGTTGCCTTTGAATCTTACCCTTTGAGCGACCAGGGGACTAATCCCACATATCAGCCTCGGGGGAATCGTAAGTTCTCTTAGCATGAAGAGAAGCGGAGACGATAGTCTTTTTCGTTTGAAATGCCGAATACAGATTGTCCAAATTTCTTAAAACCGTATTGACTCAGAGGCATCAAATTATTATGTTGAAGCCACCAGTCAATCTCATTTTGACCATTCTCTGCAGCGTTTTTTCTACCCATGATGACAAGGCGATCGGTCGTTAGTTAGACACCATATTTGAATGCTCCCCACTCTTCAGAACAGGAATCATAATTTGCGTCTCCACGTTACCGTGAAGTCCTGTGGCATCTAATAATGATTAAAAATGAACAGGAGCAAACCTTTCGCTTCCATGAGCAGATTCGAGAGCACAGAATAATTAATAAAATCAATATCAGGACAGCTGTCACTCGATAATTTAATCGCATCATTTAGTAGTTCTTTAGAGCAGGTAGAAGCTGTACGTGATGACAATCATCGATAACAGAACATGGATGACTTTGGAATGGGACCGTAAGAGGAGGTGCGTGTCGATTAATTCCTCTACCCAGGCAGTGGTATTAGGAAGAAGGTATGGCGGTCGGCTGGTTCAAAAAACCCTTTTTACGCCAAATACGAATCATACTTGTTGCCTTGCTGAGTGAAGAACAAAATTTAATCCGGTTGCCTTTTTTTATTTTTTCAGGAATTTAGTGTTACCCGTGGTTCATGGTGTGGGTTCCTGTTGTCATGTCCTGGTTCATGAACCACGGGCAACGTATGAGTGGCCAAGTAAGTGGTCCCGACAGTCGGGATACCAGTTACCTTGGAATAAGGCTGGGCATCTCGGACATACTCTGAATCGTGGTCACCTTTGTGCTCAGACCGCGAAGACTACCAAATCCACCGGTTAGTCCCTCAACCGTTGGGGGTAAAACCCAATGGGACCCGGGACAAGTAAGGCAAGCAACCTGCTTCCCTGGTACTTTAAATATGATGCTGGCAACAATCAGAGCAAAATGCCTCGGACCATTGGAGGTGACGGAGCCCCACCTCCAATTGACAAACCAAGGACTCCTAAGATACGACTCGGCAACGAATGGTAACGAGATGGGGCTACTCTGGGAAGAAGGTAGAGTTGGCAGATGCTGCAAGTAAGATGGGGTTGGACGTTTTAGCTGTTAGTGACATTCGGGTAAGGGGTGAGAAAGAAGAGGAAGTGGGAGAATACAAGGTTTACCTGTTAGGAGTCAAAGCAGGAATAGCACAATGGAGTGTAGGGTTTTACATTAGGAAAGAAATGGAATCCAGCGTAGTAGATACGTAAACGGAGGACTGATTTGGATAGATTTGACAGTGTCTAACAAGAAAATTAGGATTGTGTCAGTATATTCTCATTGTGAAGGGACAGATCAAGACAAGATGGATAGTTTTTATGACGCACTCAGTGACATAGTTGTTAGAGTAAAGGACAAGGACAGTGTTCTGCTCATGGATGATTTTAACGCCAGGATTGGAAATCGAACAGAAGGGTATGAAAATGTTATGGGTAAATTTGGAGAGGATATGGAGGCCAACAGGAACGGGAAACAACTCTTGGATTTCTGTGCCAGTATGGGCTTAGTAATCACAAACTCATTTCTTAAACATAAGAATATTCACCGGTACACTTGGGAAGGCAGGGGAACCAGATCTGTCATTAACTATATAATAACATATCAGGAATTCAGGAAGGCTGTGAGGGACACACGTGTATTCAGGGGATTTCAGGGGATTCTTTGATGACACTGATCACTATTTAATCTGCAGTGAAATTGGTATTGTGAGGCCGAAAGTGCAGCAGGTCATGTACATATGTAGGAGGATAAGAGTGGAGAAACTTCAGGATAAGGAAATCAGGCACAAGTACATAACAGTGATCTTAGAAAGGTACCAGTTAGTTGAATGTAGTCAATTACAGTCATTGGAAAAGGAATGGACAAGGTACAGGGACACAGTACTAGAAGTGGCTAAAGAATGTCTTGGAAAAGTAGTGTGTAAAGGTAGGATGAACCAAACAGCTTGGTGGAATGACACAGTCAAGACAGCCTGTAAAAGGAAAAAGATGGCTTATCAAAAATAACTACATACTAGAACTCAGGTAGACAGAGAAAGGTATGTTGAAGAAAGAAACAAAGCCAAACAGATAATTGCAGCATCCAAGAAGAAATCTTGGGAAGACTTTGGAAACAGATTGGAGACTTTGGGTCAAGCTGCTGGAAAACTATTCTGGAAAGTAATTAGCAGTCGTCGAAAGGGAGGTAAGAAGGAAATGACAAGTATTATGGACAGGTTAGGAAAACAGCTGGTGAATCCTGTTGGTGCCTTGGGCAGATGGAGGGAATATTTTGAAGAGTTTCCCAATGTAGGTGAAAATACGATGAGTAATGTTACAGATTTCGATATACAATGCGATAGGAATGATGGTGGAAATAGGATCACATTTGAGTAAGTGGAGAAAATGGTCAATATATTGCAATAAAGCGGCTGGGGTAGATGAAATTAAGTCGGAACTCATCAAATACAGTGGAATGTCAGATCTTAAATGGCTACACAGGATAATTGAAATGGCGTGGGAGTCGGGACAGGTTCCATCAGACTGGGCGAAAGCAGTAATCACACCAATCTTCAAACATGGAAACAGAAAAGATTGTGACAACTACAGAGATATCTCTTTAATCAGCGTTGTGGGTAAAATCTTCTCAGGTATTGTTGAAAGGAAAGTGCGAGTATTAGTTGACAAGTTGGATGAAAATCAGTGTCGGTTTAGGCCTCTTAGAGGTTGTCAGGACCAGATCTTCAGCTTACGGCAAATAATGGAGAAGTGTTACGAGTAGAACAGGGAATTGTATCTATGCTTTATAGATCTAGAAAAAGCATATGACCGGGTTCCTAGAAGGAAGTTATTGTCTGCTCTACGAGATTATGGAATAGGAGGCAAACTTCTGCAAGCAATTAAAGGTCTTTACATAGATAGTCAGGCAGCAGTTAGAGTTGACGGTAAATTGAGTTCATCGTTCAGAGTAGTTTCAGGGGTAAGACAAGGCTGCAACCTGTCTCCACTGTTGTTCATATTATTTATGGATCATATGTTGAAAACAATAAACTGGCTGGGTGAGATTAAGATATGTGAACACAAAATAAGCAGTCTCGAATATGCAGATGACTTAGTTGTGATGGCAGATTCGATTGAAAGTTTGCAAAGTAATATTTCAGAGCGAGATCAGAAATGTAAGGACTATGGTATGAGCCGGCCGCGGTTGTCTCGCGGTTCTAGGCGCGCAGTCCGGAACCGTGCGACTGCTATGGTCGCAGGTTCGAATCCTGCCTCGGGCATGGGTGTGTGTGATGTCGTTAGGTTAGTTAGGTTTAAGTAGCTCTAAGTTCTAGGGGACTGATGACCACAGCGGTTGAGTCCCATAGTGCTCAGAGCCATTTGAACCATTTTGACTATGGTATGAAGATTAACATCTCCAAAACGAAAGTAATGGCAGTGGGAAAGTGATATAAACGGATTGAGTGCCAAATAAGAGGAACAAAGTTAGAACAGGTGGACGGTTTCAAGTACTTAGGATGCATATTCTCACAGGATGGCTACATAGTGAAAGAACTAGAAGCGAGGTGTATCGAAGCTAATGCAGTGAGCGCTCAGCTACGATCTAATCTCTTCTGCAAGAAGGAAGTCAGTACCAAGACTAAGTTATCTGTGCACCGTTCAATCTTTCGACCAACTTTGTTGTATGGGAACGAAAGCTGGGTGGATTCAGGTTACCTTATCAATAAGGCTGAGGTTACGGATATGAAAGCAGCTAGGAGGATTGCAGGTTCTAGTAGATGGGAACAATGGCAGGAGGGTGTCCACAATGAGGAAATCAAAGAAAAACTGGGAATGATCTCTATAGATGTAGCAGTCAGGGCGAACAGGCTTAGATGGTGGGGTCATGTTACACGCGTGGGAGAAGCAAGGTTACCCAAGAGACTCATGGGTTCAGCAGTAGAGGGTAGGAGTCGGGGTAGACCAAGGAGAAGATACCTGGATTCGGTTAAGAATGGTTTTGAAGTAATAGGCTTAACATCAGAAGAGGCATTAATGTTAGCACTGAATAGGGGATCATGGAGGAATTTTATAAGGGAGACTATGCTCCAGACTGAACGCTGAAAGGCGTAATCAGTCTTAAATGATGATGATGATGATGATTTAGTGTTACCCACATTTACTTTTCGCATTTCCAAAATGTTATTGGTTCAAATGGCTTTGAGAACTATGAGACTTAAGATCTGTGTTCATCAGTCCCCTAGAACTTAGAACTACTTAAACCTAACTAACCTAAGGACATCACACACATCCATGCCCGAGGATTCGAACCTGCGACCGTAGCGGTCACGCGGTTCCAGACTGAAGAGCCTAGAACCGCACGGTCACACCGGCCGGCCAAAATGTTATTCCAGTTAGAATTTTAATGATAAGTTTTCAAAGCAAGTCGGCGTTTTATAACTTCTCTAGAGAATTCGGAATTCTACCTAGAAGGGGAACGTTGCTTTGTTACAGCAAGCTCGTTCTTCATTGGACTGTTGGTTAAAGCATAATACGCGTATCTTTCCCTTAATGTAGAACTCAATCGGTAGACGGTCGTATTCCATTGTATCTGTTTTAACGAGCCAATTAGTGGGAGCGAAGTGTGATATCTATTGCTGAACGTCTACTGAAAGGGGAAAACAACATAGTTGGGGCTCCATCGTTAACTTTCACGAGGTTCTTGTCTTCTACAGTATTTATCAAAGCCAGGCCAGTTCTGTCCGCCATGTCTCATCCCAAAGCTACAAGATAGGAGTTCAGACCTACATCAATTAATTACACTGCTCAGCAGCCATTTTGCATATGTGATATTACGTATCAATAAGTGTGTATTTTGGTGTGTAGAATCGGAATCCACCTCTCAAACTGTTCTAGCACTATGACTTCTAAGTTTTTAAGGTCTCTTACTGTTTATTTTCCGTATTCCCACGTTTACTGTTTTTTTTTAATCTACAGATAGTCATTAAATGGCAGGTCTGATAAAGACACAGCAAACGGAAGAAGCGCGCCGTCATCACATTTTTCGAATGATTAAGATGATTAACGCTGAAAATATGTTGTGAACTAATTTAGAACTTCTAATGTCGTCATGTCCAAACACACACATTAAATATATGCGTTCTGAAGTTGCCAATATGTATTTATTCTTTGTTTTGGTGCTTTCAGCGTTCACCAGTACTGATTTAGATTCTGCTGCGCATCGAGGAAATGTGACGTGATAGAGAAAAGCTGATTTTACCAGTGAGTTCACCACCACAAAATTAGGTAAAGGTACCCATTTACAAACCAGATGCAGAGAAAACGTTTAAATTTGTTGATTAGTGTTATAAACGGAGGGCCGGCCAGGGTGGCCGAGCGGTTCTAGGCGCTACAGTCTGGAACCGCGCGACCGCTACGGTCGCAGGTTCGAATCCTGCCTCGGGCATGGATGTGTGTGATGTCCTTAGGTCAGTTAGGTTTAAGTAGTTCTTAGTTCTAGGGGACTGTTATTTGGAGGGCCCTGCCCACAATGCTCCAAACATTCTCAACTGGGCGTCCTTGTTGGCCAAGGTAGGGTTGGGCAATCACGAAGGAAAGCAGTAGAAACTGTCGCCGTGTGTGGGCAGCCATTATCTTGCTGAAATGTAAGCCCAGGAATGCTTGCCACGAAGGGCAACAAAAGGAGGTGTAGAATATCGTCGACGTACAGCTTTGCTGTAAGGGTGCCGCGAATGACAACCCAAGGGTTTCTGCTACGAAAAAAAAATTGCACCCCAAACCATCGTTCTTGGCTGACAGCCGTATGGCCGGCGACAGTCCAGTTGGTATCCCACCGCTGTCCCGAACATCTGCAGACACGTCTTCCCTGGTCAACGGGGCTCAATTTGAAGTGGAACTATCACTGAAGACAATTCTGATCTATTCCAGTCAATGATATTCCAGGTCCTGATGACCAGCGAAGACGTATCTCGAGACTCCCCAGTCAGCAGTGGCATATCAGCCTTATTGTCACCTGTCGTATCACCCGACAAGGAGAAGTGCTGGTCTGGGGTTCCATTTCATTTCGTAGCAGGTCCCCTTTGGTTGTCATCCGCAATGCTCTTACAGCAGAGCGGTATGTCTTGTCCTTCAGAACAGTCGCCACATGTATATGAGAAGGACCAGATGGCCAACGACCGTTTCAATGGAGATTCACAAACAAACCAGAATTCCTATTGGAATCAGCGATCACTGCAAGTACTGAAGGTAATGGGCAGGGGAATCACATCACTACTGTGCGGGTAAGTTGAGAATTTGTGTCGGTCAGGGACCGTATCCAGATAGCCAAGGCGGTCAAGGCGACCGTTTTCGAGAAACGGAAAAATCTGGGTTCGAGTCTCGGCCCGACACAAATTTTCAACTTTCCCCATTCATTTAATTCAGCGCCCACTAGAAGCTAACGTCATTATTGCTTTGATTAATCGTCATATGAAGGCTGCAGTATCAAAGACGGTATCCGTTCTTTCGGACATGTCCAAATGAACAGACACCACATACATATAATGAGTTGGAATTCTCTGCGACAGGTAGAATGGCCACCAGGGTACATTACTGTTATTCGTATTGAGTGTTTTTGCCGGGTCTGGTAGTGTGCATTAAGGGGCGCGTCCAGCATTAGATGCTGAGTGAACGATACAGAGACCACTCTTACTCTTGTGAGACACCATTATCAGCACCTGACAGAGCCTGAATGAGGCCTCATTGTCAGTCTGTATTTGGCTAGCTAGTCGAATCGTGCAGTTTCCAGATTCGTGAAGAACCCTGATGTGACTGTGGCCTGATGTTCAACTGAACAGGAATGTGAAGGCAGGCATGCTTGTCGTCAAGGTTCTAGACGACAACCTCTGACCAGCACAAGGGAGGATCACGGTATTTTGCAATAACCATACCTTAACCGCTTTAGATCTGCACCTACCACCCGAGAACAAGTAATGGACTGCCTGTAACATTTGGTGTCAAGTCGCACTATTGGTCAGAGACTAACACCCGCCGGAGTAGGGAATTACCAACCCATGAGTAGGCTCTTATAGTATTAACACAAGCGGCTGCGTTAGATGTGGTTCCATGACCGGGAAGCATGGACTGCCGCTGAATGGGTCGATGAACCGCGGGTCGCCACTGGTTCCAATGACTATCGTCGGTCTGACCGTGACCTAACATCACGGACCTCCTACGTGCCCATGTGTTACCTCTCACGCGAAAGCGTCGCGGTGCAATTACCCACAGTACAATGCTCGTCCACAAATTCCCCTTGTCTCTATGAACTATCTGCCCGATTCTGAAGTGGTACAGTCGCCAGCAAGATCCCTAGATCTGTTCCAGGTATAATGTGTGAAGGGTCGGTTCGTACATGACCTTTTCTTTTTCATTACCCGAGATTCACTCCCATACAGCAACACTCGTTCACACCACGACGTTTACAGTTTATAGATCCAAAAACACAAAAGACGGCATATAACAACGCTGAGAACTGCAGAATATTTGCGAAATACTTCAAAATATTACACAACTGTAATCCTCTAAAAGAAAAAAAAATAATAATTCTGTTAACATAATCAAGGGACAATCGGACTCAAAGCCATAAAAAAGACATAATAAAATAAGTTAAAAATAACAAAACATCAGGACAAGACAATATGGTTGCTGCGTTATGGAAACACTCTAGTGACCATATTATTCTATATCTAACAGAAATCATTAATGGGATTTCAAAAACAGCGTACCATCAGGCATGCATCGGCATTAATACATTTAATACATATAAAGGAAATAAAATGGATCCTGACAGTTATATGGGGATCTCCCTCTTGCCAGTTAGGTACAAGATATTTTCCAAGGCACTTTTGTAGCGAGCAGGAGAAAAATCGACCCCGAATTGCGAGAATGTGGTAGCAGGATTTAGGAAGGGAAGGTCTTGTACAGAGAAAATATTAAATCTAAAGAACATAACAGATTTGAGGAAATAATAAACATTAAGTTTGTGATAACTTTCGTAGGTTTTAAGAAAAGCTATGTCTCAATTAAAAGAAATGCACCATTCAACATTATAAAGATATTAAGACTTGATAATAAACAACAGAAATACTTAGAGGAACTTCAACAAACACAACATGGAGAGTAAAGTTTATGGAGGAAATAAGATCAGGAGTAGAAAAGGATATGGTTTGTCACATTTACTTTTAAAATGTGCGTTAAAGAAGGTAGTCAAAGACTGGAGGAAATCTATCAATACTAAACCTGTTCAGTTAGGAAGAAACGCAAATAAATTCACTACAGGTTTCTAGCTTTTGCAGACGTCGTGACGCTGTTTCCCGACTCACTGGTTAGCTCCAAAGAATAAATCACAGAACTACAGGAACAATCAGATAATATAGGACTAAAACATACAGTTCATGGCAAGCTTCAATGATTCCAACTTGAATCTTAAACTTCGTAGCAACAAAATAGCTGACCAAACTGTTTTAAATACCTAGGAGAATGGTTTACGAACAATAAAAAGGAAAAGACATGGACAGAAAATAGGAAACATAAAATGGGAAGGGTATTCCAGAAGACATAAACAAATATGATGAAAAATCTTTGCCTTGTAATACAGAAGTAAGACACTATCGAACAGTGGTAAACTCTGAAAGACTGTATGCACCAGAAACACTTAATCTAACAAGATTTGGAGATCTTACAAAACTGGTAACACAGCTCAAAGAAGAATCCTAAGGAAAATACTGGGACCTAAAAGTAATAGCAATGTCGAATACAAATTAAGATCAATCAGAGAGCTCTCTTTGAAAAGAGAAAATGTGACTGAAGTAATGAGGAAAAAGAAGATTGCAGATTTATCGACACATATACAGAATTGGCAGTAACAGACTAAGCAAGCAGAGCTTCAACTTACTAAACAGATACAAATCCAAACCCACATGGTCCACTAAAACTGATAAAGATGTGAAACACATAGGAATTAAAGTGAACATAATAGAGAAGAGAACAGTCTTTAGAGAAGCAACACAATATATGAAAGAAAAAAGTCTACAAACGAAAGACAGTGGACCCAAGAAGAAAAGGAACGACACTCACGAATGGTGAAAGAAGTCTGGGAGCAACGAAAATTAAGCACAAAGAAATAAAACCAAAGTTGATTTATGTCACCCTTCAAAAGGATTATTCAAATAAATATAAATATATACAATAGTTAAGTGTGTAGAATGCTAAACATTTACAAATCCTACGTCCAACACCACATCATGTCTAATCACACCACAAACAGCAGAAAATGGTGTAAACCTCTTGCGGTGGTCTCTACTGCGGACCCCATGTGTGATTCAACAGACTGAAGTACCGACCACAAGTCACAGTGTGTTCCTAGGTACACTATCCTCTAGGTGGAGCACTTTCCTGTACCACATAAAACAAATCTGTATTATATCTTTAAAGTATGAAAATGCTTTAAACTATCAATGCCATTATTAAAATAAACACACAAACATTAGGAAGCAAGCAACTGCAATGAAAAAAGGATTTAAAACTTTTCTAAACGACAATAAATTACTTCTCCATAAAACAGAGGAGATATATGTTATGAGAGCACAACATTCTGAGTTCTCCTGTGTACCACACTATCGCTATGAATACATAAGGAATTTATGGACATAGATTCAGTCCTACTTGCGACCCCACGTATGCAAGGCGAATCACCTAAAACTTGCACCGCAAATATTGCGGAAATGGAAAGTGCTATTGATGTAGGGTTCACAGAATGGATTGGTAGTCGGGGAGCTGTTACTGTTATCCAATAAACAGATTGTACAAATAACCACTTATTTAAATAGAACAATGCCTATTGACATTAACAAATTAAAAGGAGGGTGCATTACAATGTCAGTGGTGTTCGTTGCAGGATTCTAGTGTGAGTCTTTTACGAGATACCGCAATTTGAAAAGTTCCAACACCGACACTTGTTTGTGCCATTCAAGTTTTACTAGGTATCTTGTTACGTTTACTTCCAGTGTACTTGCATGTTCCTTGCGTGCATTGCGACTTGCTAGTCAGTTAGTTGTGACAGTCCAAGCAGTAGGTCGTGAGTGGATGATGGAATTTACTAATGTAGAAAAAGCCGACATGCTCATGGTCTATGGAGAGTGTAGGAAGAATCAAGTTCGTTCATGTTAGGGGTATGCGGTATGATATCACAATAGACGTCAACCGTCTCGACAATTGTTTATCAGCGTCTTCAACCAGTTACGTGAAAATGGTAGTGTAACACATAGAAAACTAACCGAAGGAAACAAGAGGAGGAAATAAATCTTCCTGATGCTGTTGCAGTTGATCCACACTCTAACCCGAGCGCAACCGCACGAGGAAGTGGCATGAGTCAGAAAAGTATCCTACGCATTCTTCATGGACATAGGTTCTGTCCCTATCACATCTCTCTCCACCAAGAGCTGCATGGAAGCGATTATGAGAATCATGTTAACTATTGTGCATCGACATTAAGACAGAATACTCCAGTGATGAAGCCAAATCTACCAATTATGGCCAGGTAAACCGCCGAAACGTGCACTATTAGTTTGTTGACAATCGCCATTGGCTTCGTCAGGTGGAACGTCAGCGTCCATGGAGAGTACACATATAGTGTGAGATAGTGAACCATCAGCTGACAGGCCTGTGTTTCATAGACGGAATACTGAACACACACAATTATGGCAACCTCCTTCCAGACCACCTTCCACGGTTGCTATAAGACGTTCCTCTGTAGACTAGAAGCACTCTGTGGTACCAACATGATGGCTGTCCAGCCCATAGTTCACGAAGTACTATAGCATGCCTTCATGGATTGTTTCCAAATTGTTGGACTGGACGGTCGATTCCCCGGATTTGACTACTGTAGACTTTTTACTGTGGGGAAGGCTGAAAGTGACTGTCTACGAGGACATACTAACTACACCCGATGAAATGCAGCGATGTATTACCGCAGCCTGATCGGACCTTTCGGTGAAGTGCTATTACGTGTGCAGCAGTCGTTCCATAACAGACTGGAAACGTGTACTGCCGCTACTGGTGGCGATTTCGAATACAACCCTTGAAGGTCTGTTGTCTCGTTACTGGTCAGAATCCACAAACTAATCTATGTGCGTGTGTTCCTTGCCGCGCGGGATTAGCCGAGGGGTCAGTCTGCCGCCGGCAGTGCTGCGAGGCGGTCACGCGCCAGAGCGCTGCGGGCGAGGCGCGCACGGTGTGTTTGTGTTTACTTCGGCCGCTGTAAGTGCCGTTTTCCCTTCTAGACCACCATGGCGCACAACTATCGGAAGAAGACATTACGTTTCAACTTTTGTTCCGACTTTGCCCGGCCCAAGGCCCTGGAGGTAGAACGATTTATTCGCGATGAAGTTAAGATACCACCAACGAATCTAATTGGTATCCACTTGTCTATAGTTAGCAGTACCGTCTACGTCAAAATGATCAACGATGCGGCGTGCGACAAGGTGCTTCAAGAGGCAAAACGTGGACTGCGCTTCTGCCATTCCGACGGCAACGTCGGACACGTTACCGTCGATCACGCAGGTCTCGGCACACGGACGATAAGGATATTCGAACTGCCGTTCGAACTACCTGCAGACGTCGTCATCGAGGCGCTCCGTCCCTATGGCAACGTTCTGGAACATGTTGCCGAACGATGGGTACAATTTCAGACCTATCCCGTTTTAAACGGTGTTAGACAGGTCCGCATCGAGTTGCAGAAACACGTGCCTTCTTATCTACGTATCGGAGGCTGCCGTGCCATTATAATGTACGACGGCCAACCTCGAACCTATTCCGGTTGCGGGAAAGAAGGTTACCTACGGTCTGAATGCATTCAACGACGTGTCGCGCAGCTCCCGTTGTCTGAAGCGTCCGTCACACCCACTATGACCACCCTACCGGTCACTTACGCAGCGGCTCTTGCCACGTCTACAGTTTCGTCCAGTCCGTCGCCCGTTCCTTCCGATCGGCACGTCCCACCGTCCCAGTCACCTATGGACGGTGCGGACGTCCCACCTGACAACCTTGCCGCCGAACAGGCTCCCGCACCGGACGCTGAGGAGAACAGTACTTCTTCACAACACCTGTTTGACAATTTCATTGTACCCACCGACGCATTCGAACCAGGTCGACGCTCTTCCTTGCCGTCGTCCGACACTGAGGAACACGTGCGCAAACAACGCTCGCCACGTAGGCGCAAACGTCGTCGCCGTTCACCCACGGGCTCT
This sequence comes from Schistocerca gregaria, assembly GCF_023897955.1. Classification (NCBI taxonomy): domain Eukaryota; kingdom Metazoa; phylum Arthropoda; class Insecta; order Orthoptera; family Acrididae; genus Schistocerca; species Schistocerca gregaria. The sequence continues at coordinate 556,494,763 of NC_064931.1, forward strand.
CAAAGCGTCGCCACCCGCGACGACGAAGACGACACCCAACCAACCGACATTTCCATGCAGAGGTCGGCGGACAACTTTCACGATGATCAAGACATTTCGCAGGACGGGACCTCTATGGAGGTCGCCACGCACAATGTAACGATCGGTGCGCCGGTTGAGACGCCTGTCTCCCCGCCGACAACTCCAGATCTCTCTCACCACGACGCAATTCCCATGGACATTGGACGGACCCATGGCATAGGAGCATGGGCCGACGAGATTGAGGAAGATACGCCCCCTCCTCCGGATGAGTTGCCTCCGCCGGACAAGGCTGCCTGTTAACATCAAAAGCGAGGCCCTGCACCTGATGGGGCGGGACTTCCTGTCGGTGCCCTCCTCTTACTTGCCTTGGTGATGGTAGATGCGCGTCCACCACCACTGAAACAAACGTATCGGTTTGCCACGCTGAACATCAACATGATCGGCACTGTACCCAAGCTGCAACTCCTATGTGACATGCTTCGGGCCTCTGACGTCGACGTCGCCCTTCTTCAGGAAGTACGCGTTGCCACACTACCACCAGTCTACGGTTACGACTCATACACGTCCACATGTGATCAATCAGGGCGTGGAGTGGCTTTCTACATACGCGAAGGAATCCCACTCAAGGACACGACAATCCTTCCCTGTGGAAGAGGCATGGCTGTTACCATCTTCGACACGCGCGTCATCAATATCTACGCTCCGTCTGGCTCCACGAACCGTCGGCAGCGGTCCACTTTCTTCGGACATGACGTGGCGCCCCTGTTTTCTGGACGCTATGATCGCCTTATCATGGGAGGCGATTTCAACTGTGTCCTCCATCCGCAGGACCAAATGCCTGGTTATTCGCCATGCCCGGCGCTTCTCACCTTAATCGAAGATTTTCACCTAGTGGACGTTTGGGAGAAAATTCATGGCAATACCCCCGGTTTCACCCATTATACAGCACATTCTGCGAGCAGACTGGACCGGTTATATGTCTCTGCCCACCTTGGCAATGACGTCGCCCAAGCTGAACGGTGGCCCCTTGCATTCTCGGACCACTGCGCCGTCATTTGTTCCCTGGCTCTGCCACCTCAGTCAGTGTGGCGCAGCAGAGGTTACTGGAAGCTTAATACCTCCCTCCTTAATGATCCACACTGCCGACAATGTATTGCCACTACGTGGGCGTCTTGCGAAAGACGCCTTCCGCAGTACACATCCACGTTCCATTGGTGGCTCAAATGTGCCAAACCTGCGATCAGAAAGGCCTTCATACAATGTGGCAAGGAAGCAGCAGCATGGCATCGAGACACCACAAATTTTTACTACGCCGTCCTCCGTGAGCTCGATGCACTCCCTCCATCACCTGACACCCATAGGGAACGACAACGTACCAAAGCTCGTCTCCTCTCTCTTCAACGTGCACGACTGCATGGTGTCGTGGTGCGTTCCCGACGACAAGACCTCCTCCACGACGAAACCCCATCCACAATCCATGCCGCATCCGACCACAGTCGTCGACGTCGACTCTTCGTCTCCCACATCACGACCTCCGATGGTGTTCACCACACAACACAGGCGGCGGTGGTGTCTGCCTTTGCTGAACATTATCGCCAATTTTATGATGATGGACAGATGGCGACGCCCATTCCTGATGATCTCCGTCCTTCCCCTGACCGGACACTCACCGTAGCGGAGTCAACGTCCATGATGTCTGCAATCACCGCAGAAGAGGTAGTAGATGCGATCGACAGAGGGGCCAAGAACAAATGACCAGGACCAGATGGTCTCCCAGTGGAGTTTTACCGGGCGTTCACCACGTTGATGCTTCCTCGCTGGACGGAAATGATTCAGGAACTCTTTACTCCATCCTTCCCAATTCCACCTGAATTCGTCACTGGCATTCTTCTACCTGTGCCTAAACCGAAGGGAGGGTCTCATGTCTGTGCATATCGCCCCCTTACACTCCTGAATGCAGACTATAAAATCTATGCACGCCTCTTAGCAGCGCGCATGCGCACCGTCTTACCTACGGTCCTTTCACCTGAGCAGACTGCACGTGGTTGTGGGGCCACCTTACAAACAGCCCTAGGAGAATGCCGTGACCTCATTTCACTGGCGTCGGTTTGTCGCCTTCGTGCAGCACTGGTATCCGTCGATTTCACGAGTGCCTTTGATCGCGTTCGACACCCATTCCTCCTCATGCTGGCGACACGTATGGGGTTCCCATTACTTTTTGTCGATGCCATTCGCCGGTTACTACTTCCCGCCGTCTCGATGGTACAAGTCAATGGGAGGCTTGTAGGACCGATTCCTATACGCCGCTCTGTACGTCAAGGATGCCCTATGTCTACTTTACTATATGCCATTGCACTTGAGCCCCTCATCACTGGACTTACCTCTAGACTGCAGGGCCTCACTTTGCGTGACTACACTTTTCACTGTAGGGCTTATGCGGACGATCTCCTCTTTCTCACCTGCTCCTCCACGGAACTCAATGACGCCATCCAATGGATCCACCAGTATGGACATCTTTCTGGTAGCATTCTTAATGTCCGTAAATCGACTATGATGCACATTGGGCGCGGCCTCCCGGCTATGGTGCCGAACCCACTCCCAGTCAGTACCACCCTTCGTTACTTGGGTATCGAATTTACGAGCTCCACACACCGCACAGTGGCCCTGGCATACCGGCGGCTTTTGCAGTCGATTCGGCACCATGTCCGCGGTCAAGTGCACCGTAACTTAAACCTATTCCAACGTGTGTCCTATGTCAACATGTATGTAGCCCCTAAACTGGTACACGTCGCCCAGATCCTCCCAATGCCGTTACTCCTTGGCCGCCGCATCCAATCAGCCTTTGGATATTTCGTGTCAGCAGGGGCACTTTTCAAAGTCCGCTACAGCACTTTAACATTGCCTCCTGCAAAAGGTGGCCTCGGACTCGTCAACGTGCGGGCACGATCTTCTGCACTCTTTGTCCACACTCTGTTGCGGCACTGGCAGGGGCCGGTCCCGTCCTTAACACGCAGTCTCTTAGATATCCTCTGACCAGCTTCTCTCTATCCACCGATCAATGTGGCACCTATTTCTCCATTATTGTACCACGTCGCCAATTGTTTCATAGAACTCAGCTACGTTCGGGCCGATCTTCCAGTCGCCCGTCCTCCCCGCACAAAAGATTATTATCGTTTGTTTATGCTGTCCAACCTTTGCGACCCCATGGTGCTACGGCATCCTGACATTAACTGGCGCACAGTTTGGGGGTGTGTGCATGCACCCTTTTTACCGTCGTCTGTGTCTGCACTCTGGTATGTTTTAGTTTATGGAAAGTTCCCGACTAACAGTCGACTTTATCGCATAGGACTGGCCACCTCCCCACTCTGCCATGACTGTCAGCTCGAAGACACCGACGAGCACCGTCTTACGTGCCCCTTGAAACAAAACGTATGGCTCCTCATCCAACGAATCGTGGGCTTTTACCTCCGTGCCCCGCCAACGACGGTAACCCCGGATTTCCTGTTGTTGCCCCAGACATTTCACTACCCTCTTGCTAAGCACCATACTCTCATCTGGTTTCGAGGACTGGCTTTAGAATACCTCTTTCAAAATGGTCCGCATACAGTCCTTGACTTCTGGTACAAAGTTGTGACCTCGCATAGCACCCTCACCCGAAAACCATCTTACCGACAAACTTTTGCCGGTTATCTCCGCAGCGTCTTCCTTGACCGCCCTCAAAGCTGGGGTGTACCATGCATACCTGTCACATGATGCAACACCCTTATCCACGTTCCCATGCATCGACAAAAAAAAAAAAAAAAAATAAAAAAAAATAAATAAAAATAAAAAAAAAATAAATAATAATAATAATAAATAATTTAAAAAAGCAAAAAGACAGAATATGTTATACTTTGTTGTATTTAATGTTTTTTCTTTTTAATGTATTTATTTATTTATTTGCTTAACTAACAGTTATTTGTATATGTTTAAATGGAATGGTACCTTGAAGAACTCTTGCATAGTGAATATATATGTACTTTTAGTTTCTTCAATACAAATTATTACAAAAAAAAGGGTCAAGGGCGCTGCTGTCATGTACTGTGCGGCTGGTCCCGGCGGAGGTTCGAGTCCTCCCTCGAGCATTGGTGTGTGTGTTTGTCCTTAGGATAATTTAGGTTAAGTAGTGTGTAAGCTTAGGGACTGATGACCTTAGCAGTTAAGTCCCATAAGATTTCACACACATGTGAACATTTTTTTGTGTTGTTTTAGCGTACAGGTATTGCACAAGTGTCGGTATGCGAACTTTTCAAAATACGGTATCTCGTAAACGACTCACACAAGGATCTTGCAACAAACATCACTGACATTCTAATTTACTTTACTTTTATTTTGTTAATGTCAATCTGCTTTGCTCCCTCAAAAAATTGTATGGCTGCACAAAAAGTACATTTTCTAAGTATTATTACAATTTGTTTACTTGCTAGCTGTACGAGCCCCTGGCTACCAATTCATTCTGTGAAAATCGCGTATCACTAGGAATTTTCCGTAGGCTCTCCCACATGGGGTGTGCCGACGATCAGTATGACAAGGCATTCTACGGTGAACAACCGCCCATACTGACGTTTTCACTACATCGGCGTCTCTGATAACACGGAAATGAATATTCGTTGCACATTTAAATTACTACATCGGATCGGTAAGAGTGGTGGGAAGACTGTATCGTCTGGCACATTGGAGGGCTGGAACGCCGTCTGGAAGGATCCAAAATTTTAACTTGTGATTCCTTAGTTAGATGCGGTACCAATGTGAAATTTTTCGTGCTTTGTCTTTGATTTACAACCGATTTTGGACATGACCTCGACCCCGTGTAGAGCGTACATAGCTGTCGCACCGAGTTACAAAATGGAGTGGCGCTGCTGCCCGTTAATGCGCTTTGCTTAACAACCAATTTCAGACATGACCCGACTCCGAGCAGCGCCCACGTACCTGTCGCGGCGAGTTACAGAATTGAGTGGCGCTGCTGCCCGCTAACGAGCTGTGCTGTAGCTCGTTCCCAGTAACACCGCACCCCTGTAATTGTACCGCGTCACGAAATTTAGTTTGCTTTAGTCCATCTCCGCTTCCTTTTCCTGCTAGTTTTACGGTGTAAAACGCTCCCACAAATGCTTTTCACGCGTGAAGCCTGTGAAGTAGTTGTTTCACTGCAAATCTGTGATTTATGTTCGGATTTTGGTGACTATTCCTGTTACAATTTACAAACATTTGATCTTAAAACAAGAAGAAGGACTTTTATTCATTTATCGCGCTGACAAAACAATTTTCATTCCTCTTATGTTGCCAAAGTTCATCATGCCTTGAAAGATAGCATGAACTTCACTTTATCATGTTATACATACATATTATAGTGCTGAATACTTCCCTGTAATTCCTGATTTTAAATAGGTTTAATCTGTGACAGTTCTTTACTACACGACGTTTCCAATGCTTCAGCAATAACTGATTTTGCATCTCATTCTGTTTTATATTTTGTCCCAGAGTCCCCATCAAAACTCATGTGCTGTGAAACCTCAGTATTTGCGTTTGCTAGCAACTCATATTTAGATGCATGTCATTCGCCATCGTGTTTTATAGAGCACACTACTTCTGTAATACGTTCGACTGTTTATGCCTCGTAGTCACATATTTTGCCTCCTTTGCCTTTCCGTGTTGAAGTTTCTCTTGGATTCTCACTTATCCCTACTTTCTAGAGCTTATATTTTATCCTTATTGTCAATTTCTTCTTTACTTTTATTGCGTACATCATACATCATATTCCCATATTCAGCTTTATTTCTAACTATGAATGTTCTTCCTTCTTTATGATGTGCCTGTTCTCCTCTTGAATTCATGTGTTTCTCTTTTTCTGCTCTCTGCCTCTCGTCCTTTTCCTTCTTTCCTCTCCTGCTTGTCTTTCTTACTGTTGTCTTTCTTACTTCCTTTCCTCTTCCTCATTATTCTCTTATTCTCTAGCTCCTACTAACATTGCTTCTTTTCCCCCATACTTTTCTTTCCCTTTACCTGTCTCTCCTTTTCTTTTCATTCTTTAATAGCATTTTCCATTTCCGGTATCTGTTTTCGTCCATTATTTGCATTACTCAATGTGAACATCTCCTGAATGATTCCCCTTCTCCTTGTCTCCATTATCACGTCCAAAACTAAAAACAAATTGAGAAATACAAAATCTTCTAGTCGCATAACGGTTCGTACATATTTTGCTATAAATTGCTCAAAATTACGTCGCGCAGTGCCGTCACGAGTACCTTTCAGGATTTTCTGTGTTGAACAGCCAACGGTCGATGCTTGCAGCGGATGGCGATGAAATTCTGCGCAGCGGTTCCAATCCCGGCTGGCTTCGCCAAGTGAAACGTTTGATCTTTCCTTCGTCCTCCGTGACTCTGTGGCATTGCTCAAAGTCTCAACGGCCGGCATCCACGCGTTCCTAGACATGTGCGGCCCGCGAAACTAATCATTGACAGTGTCTCAGGTTTAGTGAGTCAGGTTTACTCCCTCTCGCACACTTTAATTAATAAAAAGGTCCTCAGCCCAGTTGTGTTCCAGTGTACCTACCACTTATGCAAAGTTATATTTATTATTTTCAATTTATTGAATACAGGATCGTCTAATTTTTTCTGTAGTTTCTGTGAGTCGCATTTATTTACGTAGTAGGTAGCAGTTTGGTGTGTGATTGTCAAGTTCATAAGGCTTTGATCTAATATCAGTTGTGGCAGATAAAACAAAAGCCCAAGTTCTGCGTAATGTTATGTTTCTGAACTTTTCTTATTGTCGTAGTATGGAGTATGGTTATCAAGGTTGAGCCAACACACTGGAGCCATACAGCCCCCCCCCCCCCCCCCTCCCCCCGATGTAACTAAACGGTTGTGATACTACTTATTTAATGTTGGTGCAAATTGGAAACTTTGTTGTCGAATATTTGCTAGCTTTTTAGAGATTAACGTGGCTTTTCTGGTCACTTCTTCAGAATGTGGATGGTATATGAACCTTTTATCCGATTGTACGCCCATAAACCGTACCCAAACCTGAGTCCGTATAAGAGAATTCTGTACAATGATAAAAGGGTAATGTTGCAACGTTGCAATTGGCCCTTAAACTGAATGTAGTTTACATGTTGTCTTCTTGATTTTGAGCACATTTCAAAAATGATATGGGGTTATGATGTCGTTGCGACTGGTTAACGTCTTACTTAGATCAAACGCGTTTAGTTTTACTTCAAAGCATCCTCAGTGGTCAATGTAACATTTGTGGGTTTGTTTACAAATTAGTTCAATGACATCACAAACAGTTTCCATGTTTAAAATTAATTTTTAGCACTCGTGTTTTTTGGCTCCTTACACAGGAGTGCGTTGTCCTCCTATACACAGGAGTGCGTTTTCCAAGACACTGCATTGCGCTTGTCACAATATATTCTCGTCTGCCTGTTTTGACTGATATATCCACACTCACCTCTTGTTTGTGTTTGTTTCGATCGTGTAGAATGTTAATGTCTTTTGTTTTATTTTTGTGGCTGTGGCAGCACTTCTGTTATGCTACGGTCACACGACTTGTCGGATGCAGCGGTAATATACACAAACCTTCCTCGTGAATCAGTCTGCCTATTAATGAAAATCGTATCAAAAGCCCTACAAGTAGTTTCTGAGATTAGCTTTCACATACAGCAGACGACTTTAATTTATAATATGCATGAATACGTATAGATTCTGGCCAAGCTTCGCTGCTCTCTTTACTTTACTGCTTTTCCCGCCAAATACCGCCTTCTCCGAAGCTGACCAAGACGCCAACTAACTGTGGAACACACAACAAAACATGCATTACACTCTCATCATTACTACACTTTCTCGTGAATCAGTCTATTATTGAAAACCGTACCAAAATTCCGACAGTAGTTGACATACAGACAGAAGAAACGTGGCGAGAGACGGCGATATATATATATATATGTGTGTGTGTGTGTGTGTGTGTGTGTGAATATGTGCGTGTTTAGTAATTTTAAACATGAGAACTGTCTTTAATTTTGTTATACCGATATGTAAACAAAATCTCACTTGTTACAACGATCACTCGTAATTAAACTTTGTGTTCTGCCTTAACGGCAGGTCATGTCACGGGGAAAGCCTCGTTAGAGAGGTCTACCGCATGAGCGTCTAGGGAAGTGATTCCAGTAGTGGTTTCCCGTTGCCTTCCACTGCTGATGATGAAATGATAATCAGAACAACACAACACCCAGTCTCTGAGTGGAGAAAATCTCCGACCCACCGAGCGAGGTGGCGCAGTGGTTAGCACACTGGACTCGCATTCGGGAGGACGACGGTTCAATCCCGTCTCCGGCCATCCTGATTTAGGTTTTCCGTGATTTCCCTAAATCGTTTCAGGCAAATGTCGGGATGGTTCCTTTGAAAGGGCACGGCCGATTTCCTTCCCAATCCACCCCTAACCCGAGCTTGCGCTCCCTCTCTAATGACCTCGTTGTCGACGGGACGTTAAACACTAACCACCACCATCTCCGATCCAGCCGGGAAACGAACCCGGGCCCCTTGGCGTGACAGACCGCCGCGCTGACCACTCAGCTATCGGGGCGGACTCACTGATAATACTTTTAAATAAAGCGAAAGGCGTTTGATTTAAATAAGGCTTTATACAGTCACAAAAAACGATATAGCGTCTAAACTATTCATAGAATGTAGTTTGATTTATGTGGAGCAATCGAAACTTTTATTTCAACTCATCAGTCTCATAACTCGTCCAGTACGACACGCGACTTGTTCTATATTCCTGACTGACTGTTGCCCCCTGCCGGCCAGTGTGGCCGAGCGGTTTTAGGCACTTCCGTTTGGAACCACGCGACCTCTGCGGTCGCAGGTTCGAATCCTGCCTCGGCCATGGATGTGTGTGATGTCCTTAGGTTAGTTAGGTTTAAGTAGTTCTAAGTTCTAGGGGACTGATGACCTCAGATGTTAAGTCCCATAGTGCTCAGAGTCATTTTAACCATTTTTTTACTGTTGCCTCCAACGGAAAGGAGTGTGTCGTTGGCATAGGTTAAGAACAGCAATTTCTGTAAGGCTTCCAACGGTGGATTCCAAAAATATGGATATACAGACTGACCCATGGTGCCAGCCACTCGTCGTCGTTATAGTGACTGATGCACTTATGGACCAAACACTTGTCACTCAAGCTTTACTGTAATGTTTTAGATAACTGTAGAGCGACCACAGGCACTGGATCTACCATAAGCTGGTGAAGTCAGACACCAAACGAAGATTGTGAAATGCCCCCGAAATGTCCATCCGTATGCCAGGCACATATTTAAGACTTTACAAACGTAAAGATATCCACGAAATTTCGGGAGAACTGCCAACTGTATGTAGCTCACTGCCGCGGTACTTCGGCGCAGATCTTCACCTGAAGCTGACAAGAAGAAACTGCGCCTATATGTCGTGGCACTAAGTTACCGAAATCCGGCAGATTTTATCAAAAGTTCCTGGAACTACGTACTTATACGCTCACGGACGTACGCGTTCCCTCACGAAGTTTATCACATCTTCCGTCGATCTTCCTTTGCGGAGAAGATGCAATAATCTATGACATTAGATTCTACTGCAGAGAAGCGTTTCTTTGTTTTTTTTTTTAATTTTCCCGTTACGTCTGTTAAGAGAATCGACTTTAGGACTTGAGCAGGATAGGTTCAATTTATATAATGACCACGTCTGCTCGTTTTCTGATTCTTGGGAAATATACATAGTATCAGACATCCATCATTGAGTTTCAGAAAACTGTAGCTAAACTACGTCTGAATAACTTCTTCATGAAATGCATCAACTCTCGGGACCAAGTTCTTACGTAAGCGTCCTACGACTTCCTTGACCACCTCTACTTTGTAGTCCTCAACAAGGCTCTCATGTTTCTGCCCTTCAAGTGCAGAGTTCTGTAGTTCTAGTAGTTTACCACTCGTCTCTCACAGAAATCTTACGAGTTTCCCACTATTATGTATGGAACCCCAAGCCACTAAATGTAATTGCTGATTCAAATAAAGTTACTAACTTCATAGGCCTGACAGGAACAATTCATCTTTAAATCTTTGTTTCCTTGTCCAGTAGATTCCAGTACCTGGTATGTTTCTATACATGTACAAGTAGTTTGATGTACGACCTTCTTTCTCTGTGTACAAATCCTCTCATCTCATCAAATCCAATCCTCTCATCTCTGGTCATACTGAAGAGATTCTTCAATGAACATCGTCCTAAGCTCAAGTGCAAGATTCATAACGCTACGAATTTAAAGTACTGATACATGAGTAGTCTTTTCTAAATCAGTATCAGTGTTCAAAAATTCTGGCTAACTATTCTTCCGTACGAAAATATTGCAGTCTGTTTTCTTAATAGTTTCTTTGAAATTATCATTCTTTTGGTAGGCTGCGAACTTGATTTTTATCACTAAAAAGGCAGATTGTGAAAGCTGACTATTACATTCTCTGTCAGCACTTAGTCGTCTATTCGTAGCGACAAATTTCCACTAGAACAAAATCCATTTACCTTCAATTTTGCTCCTGCCAAACGGCAGAATGTTGATCGGTTGCCTGGCAAGTGCGTCATATCTAACCGTAATTCTGCATTCATAACCTCCACTGAAATCTCTGTGTTATCGTATGCACCGTTCCTAGTGATGTTCCGTTTATCTGCCAATTGTCTAAAACTCTGTTAATGTCGACTACGCTCTTACACTCAGTCCTATTGGCCGACTCCCAGATTTCGCGACCAAGAAGCAACTGCTTACTTTCTTAATCATTCAAGCCCTGCAGCCCATCAGACATCAAGTACAGGAAGATTGGCTTTTGACTCAAATGTGGACATTCTCATTTTTCATCCCTTTAATTTAGCTATTAGCAGTTTTATAATCTTTATTGCCTCCGGTCATTATCATTTGCACTTAATTTTGTTGGAAGAGTACTTGACGTTATTGGAAAGTCTGAATCTCTTAAGCAGACTACAGCCACAATGTTTAGCATTGTGAATCTCTTCGGCAACCGAAATGATTTCTTTTGGGGAATTGATGTGTCGGCAATTGAGATGACCAATAAATGCAATTAGACATCTACAAAAAGATAGCAACTAGTAGGTTTATTTACAGTTGTACAGTTAATGAGTCATACATAACTTTGAAGTACTGCGTGTCCTGTGGTGCTGAGGTGTAGGCAACGATAGTAATGTTCTTGACAGAAACAAAGAATCTTGAATGTTGATACGATGATATAAGACACGGATACGTAGTAACGTTTAGTAGCATAGTGCTACGTTGATATAATTTTTCACACTGCACTCTTCCGTACTAAAGTTGATGTGGGTCTGAAAGTTCATTGTAGTCTCTCAGGACAGCTCTGAGTATAGCTGTATAATAGGACGCGCAAGGCATTAGAGTCGTAGGAAGAAGTGTGCAATGTTTCATTCCAGCCCGCCTGCCCCTAGCTCCGCCGCAACCATTAAAACAGGTCAACCTACCGCAACGGAGACGCAAGAGTACATGTGTACCCAAGCACAGTGGTTAAAGCAGGCCAGCTTCGGTTTCCGCAAGACTGGCAAGCTTCACGCGGCCCGTTCAGCCGGCTCCTCCTGGCTACAGGTTGCGCCGCCAATCCAATGTGACTACAGAATAACCAGGCATGTGTTTGCGTCGGTAGTTTCAATGCAGCTCAGTTGGATCTCGAGATCCAGTGGTGTCAACGTCCCTGGGCGACTGGGCGCAGGAGATGGAGCTGCAGGATGCGTTTCAGGACCAAGACGATGCACCGATGCCGATGGCAGCGTCTACGCGGCCGGCGACAGACGCCTAGGGCGGCATGAGCACCTCTCGTCGCTGCCTAGCACTTCGCAAGACCGGCGCTCCACGTCACGACTACTGCCCTCCTGTCATACCATGGTCACCTCCCGAGACTTGATGGACCAGGCATACCGCCTCGCCACGATCAACGTCAATGGCATTACATCTGATGTCAAGACCCGTATGCTGAAGGATACGTTACGCGCTGCGGATCTGGACGTTGTTTTCCTTCAAGAAGTCCGATCAGGACTCTGTCTCGATGCCTACGGATATGACGCCTACACTATGCCTGCAGATGAGGCGGCGGAGGTACGGCGATTCTACTGCGGGAAGGGATAATGGCCACTGATGTCTCCTATTTACCGTCGGCCCGGGGGGTCGCACTCACGATTGGTACAGTACGTCTGGTGAACTTATATGCTCCTTCAGGCACCGGCAAAAGGAGAGAACGGCGCACCTTTTTTGCCGAAGATATAGCCCCGCTCTTCCAGGGCAATACCGACCACTTGGTAGTAGGCGGCGATTTTAATTGTGTGCTCCGCCCATCCGACCAGGAGCCACACTATACCACCTGCCCGGCACTCCAGGCACTTGTACAGGACTTGGCCTTGTTGGACACCTGGATCATCCAACACGGCGACCGTCGAGCACACACCTACTTTACTAGTCACTCCGCGAGCCGTTTGGATCGAGTCTACGTCACCCGCGGCCTACGATCGGCCGTTGTCGACGCTGAGATGTGGCCGGCAGCGTTCACGGATCACCTCGCATATGTGTGTACTCTCACCCTTCCCCGCCAGCGCGTCCGCCGAAGCAGGGGTCCGTGGCGCCTCAATGTGGCCCTTCTTGATGAGATACATTGCAGACGCGCAGTCGAGTCCACATGGAGCAATTGCCAACGGCGTTTACCCGCCTACCGTTCTGTACTTCAATGGTGGTTACGGTGTGCAAAACCCGCACTGTGCCGAACATTAGTCAGCTATGGACGCGACCGAGCGCGCTGGTATACTGCGACTACTGATTTTTACTATACTGCGCTCCGCGAACTGGCTGTACAACCGCCGTCGCCAGAGCGACAATCAGCAGTAGAACGCGTCAAGGCACAATTGCTTCGTATCAACGCCGTACGTCTTGCGGGTGTGCGGGTGCGAGCGAGGACGACTGATGATGTTCGTGGTGAACGACCTTCCCTCCACCATATCATTCAAGAACGCCGAAGACGCAAGAGGCAGCTCATTACCGAGGTTGAGACGGAGGACGGGCGACGCGTTGACGCACAAATGGATATCGTCCGAGCGTTCACACAGTCATATAAACTTCTTTACGAGAGGGAGTCCCACATGAATGTAGGGGTCATGGAAGTCCTATCTGACCTACCAGTCTCTCGGAACCTACAAGATGATGCTACGCTCTTGTCGGCGGTGACTTTGGAAGAACTGCGAGAGGCTCTGTTGCGTGGCTCTCCCAACAAAACGCCTGGCCCTGACGGCCTCCCTCTTGAATTTTACAAGCGGTTCTTTGATCTCATGGGCCCAATGTGGGTCAGGATGTACAGTGAACTCCTGGACGCCGATTTTCAGGTACCATCTGACTTTACTGAGGGTCTCTTGATCCCTGTGCCCAAACCCGGCGGAGGCCGTCGCCCTCTTGATTTTCGCCCGTTGACAATGCTAAACACTGACTATAAGCTGTTGACACGCATGCTCCGTGAGAGGCTCAAACCTACGGTAATGGCGGCCATTCACACTGATCAAACCTGCCTCGGGGGTGACACTAATGTGTTTACGACTTTAAGCACCTATAGAGACGTGGTGGCGCTCATGCAAACTTGCCGCCTCCAAGGCGCTCTTGTTGCGCTGGACTTCGACCATGCTTTCGACCGCGTTAACCATGGTTTCCTGCGTACTGTTATGGAACACATCGGTGTCCCGCGTCTGACGACGTCTGTTGTGCTTCGATTGATCCATGGGGCTGTCACGAGGATTCTGATCAACGGCTGTCGGTCCGCCCCCGTCCATGTCAACAGGTCCGTCCGGCAGGGTTGTCCTCTTTCTGCCATGCTCTTCGCCGTTGCCCTCGAACCAGCTCTTCACGGACTACGGCGACGCTTATAAGGACTTACCCTCCGTTCCGTAACCTTTCGATGTGGTGCATACGCCGACGATGTGATGTTCTTAGCACGGTCTGGTGACGAAATACACACGGCGTTTTCCTGGCTCCACCAGTATGGGGCGGTGGCAGGCGGTGTGCTCAACCTTCGGAAATCACGCTACATGGAGGTAGGACGAGGAATGCCTGCAGGTCTGGCCGTACCTCTGACAAAGGTCCCGATGCTCAAGTGTTTAGGGATATCACTCCATCGACAAATACAACGCACGGCGGCCTTTACGTATCGTATGGTCTTACGACGACTCCGTTTAGAGGCTCGTCTCAATAAATTCAGATCATTGAACATTTTGCAACGCGCCCAATACGTTAATGTGTACATGGCTTCTCACCTTAACCATTACGCCCATGTACTGCCGATAACGGACACGATGGCTTCCAGGATACAGGCAGTGTTTGGACACGTGGTGAACGATGGTGCTGTTTTCAAGATCCGTTTTGTTACGCTTACTTTACCCTTCGACAAAGACGGTGTTGGACTCACTCACGTCAAGCACAGAGCGCTGGCACTGTATCTCCGTTCCATGAGGCGACTCTGGCTTTCACCAACAGCCAGTCTCCCCGGCCTACTGATTGAAGAAGTGGCCCCACGTACGCTGTACCCACCGGTACCAGTTGGACATTTATCGCCCTCGCTGTCACACATTAGAACGTTTTTCGTCGAGCATAGCTATGTGTTGCGGGTTATATCGGAGACACGGAATCCGACAGCGAAGACTTATTATAGTGCTCTCCAGCATTGGACTCCGGATAACGACATTGTACGGCGCCACCCTACGGTCGACTGGCCACGAGTATGGCGAGCCATCCACGCGCCGTTCCTGTCTACTTTCGTGCGATCGACGTGGTATGTGGTCGTTAACGAGAAACTTCCAACCCGACAACGGCTGCATGCCATTCACCTAATTGACGACCCTGTGTGCCCCCGTTGCACGACGTTAGACACGGACGAACATAGACTGAACTGTGGCCCCGCGCGTGAGTGCTGGAAACTGATCCGCCAGATCCTGGCTTTCCTGCTCCGCCGCCCCTATGTTTCGATTTTACCCCAAGAACTCTTTCATCCCGACGCTGCCTATTTCCCTATGACCCGGATGAATGCGGTTAATTGGGTACGAGGAATGGCGATACACTACATATACCGCGATGGAGACAAAGACGTCCTCGATTTATGGTACTATATGATCGACGAGTTTCTGGTCTTAACGAACAGACAGGATTACCGGAACCTTTTTGCGAACTATTTGGGTTCGTCATTCATGGACCCACCACCCAGCTGGGGTGTGCCGGGTGTGAGAAGACATTAACTTGTAGATGTGATCTTTCCACGATTCCCCTATGGTAACAGAAACAGTCTCTGACTGTGTGCAGCGGCCCCGGGCGCTCCAACGATTGGTGGCTGGTGATGTCCAATGCAATGACGACCGCCCGTTCCTGGCCGCCCGCCTAGCAATGTGACCGCGGCGAGCAAGATTGCCCTTTTTAGTTCACTTTATTGGCAACTTTTTGCGCATGGCTGCCTTGTTTTTTTTTAATGCATTATCAAAAAAAAAAAAAAAAAAATGTAGTTAGTAGTTTGTGAAATAAGCATTGTAGGCTGTGATTATATTTTTGTTGAGCTTAATAATTAGTGTGTGTAGAAACACCATTTTCTTTAAGTATTCATTGACATAAAACAAAAAAAAAAGTTGTCTCAACGGTGGGAGCAGCAAGATCAACAAGCCAAAATTAAATAAGATTGGAGAGAAAATAAGAATTGGGGCATATATACCAGTCACGAAACAGAGCACAAGTCCAGCAGGGAAAAAGTTTTCGTCAGTTTATGAGGCAGCTTCAAATAAATCGGAAGGTGTCTCGAAATGAAAATTGTATCAAAAGTTACTAAACACTCATTCAGAAACCACGAGTATGTTACGACTTGTTCGTAAATTAGACGAGCGGTTTCCTCACACCACAAATATTTTTAGCCAACACAAACACATAGTGGCTGACACGTGTGTAAACGTGTATTAAGGACTTGAGGCCATTTAGCATTATACAGGTTTCCTAAATTTAGGGCATATACTAATTCAAATGGGAAAAATATTGTTCAGTGGATATTAAAAATAACACTCTGGTAGTATGCAACATACTGCGAAGAAAGGTTAGCATGAAGGAAAAGCTTCTTCTTTCAGACACGTAGTTTTTAGATTATAATAGTACGAAAAACGAACTTCGTGTTTGCAAAAATTCATTTGGGGAATTCTGATTCAACTACTTTGCCCAGTCAGCAGCTCGTGGTCGTGCGGTAGCGTTCTCGCTTCCCGCGCCCGGGTTCCCGGGATCGATTCTCGGCGGGGTCAGGGATTTTCTCTACCTCGTGATGACTGTGTGTTGTGTAATGTCCTTAGGTTAGTTAGGTTTAAGTAGTTCCAAGTTCTTGGGGACTGATGACCACAGATGTCAAGTCCCATAGTGCTCAGAGCCATTTGAACCATTTTTTATTTTGGCCATTTAGAATTAATTCAGCGAACACGCAAAACACATCCTAGAAAAAATACTTAAAGTCTGCATAACTGGTGTCATATTTGGCTGAAATACACTAAGGTTACAGAAACTAGACTTCAAAAACTTTTATTTCAGTTGGCACTGCAGTATAATAGATGTTTTCAGGTTCTTAAACGCAAACGATCTCGATTTTCAGAGATGGTTCTGCTTACTACAGATAACATATATTAAAGGTGATATGATGATGGTTCGAATTGAGAATAGCCACTACTAGTCGAAAGAGGGTGAAGTGGCAGAGAAAACCGTTAATGAATGAATGAATGAATGAATGAATATGCCCTAAATACGCCGAAAAGGGAACAAGGACTAGTAAAAGTCACTATTTTATGGCCTACAATGATTCAAAAGGAATATACACACTATGTCATCATAAGTATCCGGATAACTGGCTGGAAGTGACTTATGAGTTCGTGGCGCCCTGCGTCGGTAATGCCGAAATTCAATATGGTGTTGGCCCACCCATGATGACAGCTTCCACTCTCGCAGGCATACGTTCAATCAAGTGTTGGAATGTTTCTCGGGGAATGGCAGCCCATTCTTCACGGAGTGCTGCACTGAGGAGAGGTATCGATGTCGGTCGGTGAGACCTGGCACGAAGTCGACGTTCCAAAACATCCCAAAGGTGTTCGGTAGGATTCAGGTCAGGACTCTGTGCAGGCCAGTCCATTACAGGGATGTTATTGTCGTGTAACCACTCCGCCACAGGCCATGCATTATCAAAAGGTGCTCGATACTGTTGAAAGATGCATTCGCCATTCCCGAATTGCTTTCAACAGTGGGGTGCAAGAAGGTGCTTAAAACACCTGTGTATGGTGTGATAGACGCCACGCAAAACAAGAAGGAGTACTAGCCCCCACCGCGAAAAACGCGACCACACCATAACACCACCGCCTCCGAATTTTACTGTTGGCACTACACACGCTGACAGATGATGTTCACCGGGCATTCGCCATATCCACACCCTGCCATCGGATCGCCACATTTTGTACCGTGATTCCTCACTCCACACAACGTTTTTACACTGTTCAATCGTCCAATGTTTACGCTCCTTACACCAAGTGAGGCATCGTTTGGCATTTACCGGCGTGATGTGTGGCTTATGAGCAGCCGCTCGATCATGAAATCCAAGTTTTCTCACCTCCCGCCTAATTGTTATAGTACTTGCAGTGGACCCGGATACAGTTTGGAATTCCTGTGTGATGGTCTGGTTATATGTCTGCCTATTACGCATTACTATCCTCTTCAACTGTCGGCGGTCTCTGTCAGTGAGCAGATTGTGCTGTACGTATCCCTTCACGTTTCCACTTCACTATCACATCGGAAACAGTGGACCTAGGGATGTTTAGGAGTGTGGAAACTCGCGTATAGGCGTATGACACAAGTGACACACAATCACCTGACAACGTTCGAAGTGCGTGAGTTCCGCAGAGCGCCCCATTCTGCTCTCTCACGATGTATATTGACTACTGAGGTCGCTGATATGGAGTACCTGGCAGTAGGTGGCAGCACAATGCACCTAATATGAAAAACGAATGTTTTGTGGATGTCCGGATACTTTTGATCACATAGTGTATTTCACTGAGCCTCGTCTTGTGGTACTCGGATAAAAGAAGACTTTTCATCTACGTCCGAAGCCTACTCATAATACTACAGTGAAAGCGTACAGAATAAACTGCTACGTAGCGTTGCACAGCGGGAAGACGGGCAGGCAAGCAAGACTCCTTTAGCCTGCTTGGGTTGGGCGCAGCTTGGCTTGCCTACGCAGTATCGCCTCAGTTATGCGACTGGATTCGTGTTTCTCTGACAGAAAGGTCACAGTTCGTAGTAATAGACGGAAAGTCTTCGAGTAAAACAGAAGTAATATCCGGTGTTCTACAAGGAAATGTTACAGGCCCTCTATTGTTCCTGTTCTATATTAACGACATAGGAGACAATCTGAATAGCCGTCTTAGATTTTTTGCAGATGATGCTGTCATTTACCGTCTTGTAAAGTCATCAGATGATCAAAACGACTTGGAAAATGACTTAGATGAGATATCTGTATGGTGCGAAAAGTGGCAATTGACAATGAATAAGGAAAAGTGTGAAGTTATTCACATGAGTACTAAAGAAATCATCTAAATTTAGATTACGCGATAAGTCACACAAATCTGAAGGCTGTAAATTCAACTAAATACTTAGGGATTACAATTACAAATAACCTAAATTGGAACGATCACATAGATAATATTGTGGGTAGAGCAAATGAAAGACTGCGATTCATTGGCAGAACACTTAGAAGGTCCAACAGGTCTACTAAAGAGACTGCTTACACCACGCTTGTCCACCCTATGCTGGAGTATTGTTGTGCGGTGTGGGATCCACATCAGGTGGGACTGACGGATGACATCGAAAAAGTACAAAGAAGGGCAGCTCGTTTTGTATTATCGCGAAATAGGGGAGATAGTGTCAGAGACATGATACGTGAATTGGAGTGGCAATCATTAAAACAAATGCGTTTTTCGTTGCGATGGGATCTTCTCACGAAATTTCAATCACCAATTTTCTCCTCCGATTGCAAAAACATTCTGTTGGCACCCACCTACATAGGAAGAAATGATCATTACTTTAAAATAAGAGAAATTAGGGCTCACACAGAAAAATTTAAGTGCTCGTTTTTCCCGCGTGTCGTTCGAGAGTGGAACGGTAGAGAGACAGCTTGAAGGTGGTTCATTGAACCCTCTGCCAGGCACTTTACTGTGAATAGCAGAGTAATCACGTAGATGTAGATGTGTAGATGTGGATGGGAGTAGAGCAGCCTGCCCGTCGTGCTCACAGCGAGCGGCAGCTTGCTTGCCTGGCTAAAAGGCAAGCATGCGCAGATTGAAAGCGGACTGAGCACACCTCTCGTCTTAGGCAGTGGGGTCATGTGATTTTAGCATCCTCCAGTGGCGTATATACGTGGTGCTCCCCCTCGGGAATAATGAACGATGGAAGAGCGAGCGGGAGGTTTAAAAATGCCATCTCCCGGGTAGTCGAGAGCGGCGCGCCGGGTGCGGTCGACGTAGACGGCAGGAAACTGCCCCATCAACTCCCTACGTCAGAGAACAACGCGAACCTTTATCGATAGGGCCTTGAGCGTCTAGTGGAAAATGAGCCACACGCCGCTTGTAGCTTCGCTGACAGGCAAAGCCACGTCCCAAGATGTGCCCGTCTATAGGATCTGACTCAAAAGAACATATTTTCCCCTAAATAAAAATTCTAGTAGGTAATACTCCAATACTCCAAACAAGCTCGAAATAATATGTCACAAACATTGTCCCGAATTACAGACCTTTCCAAAATGATCATGTTATCTTGTGCACATTCCTGTCACAAGTACGTTTTAGAATTCCGGCGTGGTCTCGATAAGAGACCTCCAACAGGGAACTTCCCTTAAATTAGAGGACTTGTTAATTAATTCAATACAGTAACATTTTGATATGTATACTGAATGTATTCAGTAATTCTTCCGCTTCTTTTGCTCACATATTTGTTTTAATTTTTTTCATGTCTTTAGTTAGCTGCTCGTCTATGTGACCAACAGCAAATAAGAAATTAATCTTACGCCATCATTGTCTATAACATATTGCACTGATTTGCTTTCCATCCCGTGTGTCTCATTACGAGAGATAGTCAGCACAGATTAAAAAAAAAACATATTCAAAGTATACAAAACGTTTGAGACCATGAAGGTCGCACCTGTATTGAGACTAGTGGAGAGAGTTTTTTAGAAGCTCACTGGACAAAACGTTCTTCATCTCTTTAAGAGAGCACACTTATCACTTTGGAGCGTTGTAGATGGTGCCAGGCTGTCACGTGACTCTCCTCTTCTAACGTACGATTATGTGATAGAAGTGAAGCGTTATCGATGTGTCAGTCGGTTCTATGGAATCAGTATAGTAACTTGCTATCGGGCTTCGACGTGTCCATGTCAATATCGTGTCTGAAGGGGTTCGATTTGTTGTGTCAACGCGGACTTTCCAACACCTCTACAAGGAATGAGGTAAGCAACCACGTAACGCGGCTGCGATCAGTGGTCCTAAAAATATTATAACCGACACTAACCAGAGACGAGTGTCAGCGCTTTGTTACAGCGGTATTATACCGTGTTATTATTGTGTCTTGTGGTGATGACTAATTGTTTGTCCGGTATGTTTGTACAGTGTGGTCAGGAACTGCCTGCAGAGCTTCTAAGGGTGTTGCAGGGGTAGTTGTGCTGACGGATACATGTTAAGAAAAAATACGATTCGTCGCACCGTTTCCGAATTAATTGGTATTGAAGTCAGCCATTCAGGCCCTTGCGCGTGCAAATTCAAGCTGTCCATCACAGACGGTGTCGCCAAACGTGTTCTTCGTTTCGTTTCCTAAAAACGAACAAGAGAGCGATACAAAAATTGGGCGTCGGACGGAAGTTAGGATCGAATTAGAGCCAAAAGCTAAGCAGTCTCGTGCGTTTTTAGTCTACGCTATGAGAATAACTGACACTAATTGTTACTGGCGGGTCGCTTTAATTTGTGCGCGTTGCAGCCTGATTGGTTAATTTCAGTGATAATTAGCTCGGAGACGGAGCAACGTATAGAATTTTTTTCTTAACATGTATTCCTCAGAACAGCCTACCCTGTGACACTCTTATTAGTTTTTCAGATTGTTTCTGAGGGCCTCATATCGCTGACAGTTTTTCCAGTAATCCCGACATATTTCGTAGTGAAATTATATTTACTCCGTTTCCCATTTTACTACCCACACGCACACTCAAGAGTCCTACGTGTTTGCTTATTTTTTCGCAATGCGTTATTTGTACTGTTGCTATTTTTTACGAGTTCATACTTTCAGAATGTGTGACAAACGTGTAGCATATCCAGTGATTGTTGCTGAAGATATCATTGTAGTTATTATCAGTGGCGTTCTATCACTGCGTAACACATAGAAAGTTCTTATTTTTGCCTACTTCTTTGTAGACAGGAATGTATGAGGAAACAAGACGTGTCTGAATGGTCCGGCCGCTCTGTATTGTTTTGAACTGTGAATGGCAGTGACATGTTATTAAAGCCGAAAGAAAGTGTCTCACGAAGGCACCACGAGACGACGTCGATAACAGCCCAGTCAATGAAAGCTACCATAAACACAATAATGGCAGCAAGTCATTCGACAAATAACTTAAGTTGATAAGCCGGCGAAAACCACCAGTGGGTGAAGATACATGCTCACTTTTTTATTTATTTAATTTCGAAGTCTAGTTCCGTAGGACCAAATTGAAGAGTAAATCTCCAAGGTCATGGAACGCGTCATTACCTGAAATTATAACATAAAAGTAATACCAGATAAATTAAAATGTATATGAACCCAATAAAAGGCAAGCCACAAGTTTATGGAAACGCAATCGACAACACAACGCAGGAATCAGCTTAATTTTTGAAGGTACACCTCGACAGAATAGAAGGAGTGACCCAAGAAGACACTTTCAGCTTATATTTGAAAGCGCGTGGATTGCTGCAAAGACTTTTGAATTCTTGTGGTAGCTTATTGAAAATGGATGCAGCAATATACTGCACACCATTCTGCACAAGAGTCAAGGAAGTGCGATCCAAATGCAGATTTTATTTCTGACTAGTATTAACTGAGTTAGAGCTGCTAATTCTTGGAAATAAGCTGATATTATTAACAAGAAGCGACACTAATATTATATATATATATACTGAGAGGCCAATGTCAGAGCACCCAGACTAGTGAACAGGGATCGACAAAACGTTCGCGAACTTACAATACTTATTGCCCAAACCGCTTGTTTCTGAGCAGAAAATATCCTTTGATAATTGGAAGAGTTACCCCAAAATGCCATACGTCATAAATGAATGAAAATAAGCAAAGTAGATTACTTTTCGTGTTGAGCTATCACTTACTTCAGATACCGTTCGAATACTAAAAATGGCAGCATTATGTCTTTGAACAAGATCCTGAGCGAGGACTTTCCACGACAGTTTACTACATATCTGAACACCAAGAAACTTGTACTGTTCAGTTTCACTAATCATATGCCTATTCTTTGAAATTGAAACGTCCGGTTTTGTTGAATAGAATGTTAGAAAATGTAAAAACTGAGCCTCACTGTGACTTAGCATTAATTTATTTTCTACAGTCCATGAACTTATGTTATGAACTGCACTATTTGAAATAGTGCCAATGTTGCACACAACATCCTTTACTACCAAGCTAGTTTCATCAGCAAACAGAAATATTTTAGAAACACCTGTGGAACTAGAGGGCATATCATTTATATAAATAAGGGACAGGAGAAGACCCAGCACTGCTCCCTGGGGCATCCCATATTTAACTGTGCCCCACTCAAACCCCACATCATAGCCATTCTCAACACAGTGGATAATGACTTTTTGCTGTCTGTTGTTAAAGTAAAAGGTGAACCAATTGTGAGCTATTCCCCTGTTCCACTATGATCCAACTCCTGGAGCAATATTTTGTGATCAACACAACAAACGCCTTAGATAAATCAAAAAGGTGCCTAGCGTTCTAAACCTTTCATTTAATCGATCCAGCACCTCACAAAGAAAAGATAATATAGCATTTTCAGCTGTTAAACCACTTCTAAAACCGAAGTGTACACCTATCAGCAAATTGTGTGAACTAAAATGATAAAATATCCTTACATACACATCCTTTTCAACAACTTAAGCAAACACTGATGCCATAGAAATATGTCTAAAATTGTCTACATTACCCCTTTCTCCTTTTTATGAAGCGGCTTTACTACTGAATACTTTAATCGTTCAGGAAACTGACCAGTCGTAAACAAAAAAATACAAATATGGTTAAGTACAGGGCCAACATGAGCAGAACACTACTTTAATATTCTGCGAGGAACTCCATCATATCCATCAGAGTCCTTTTTCTTCGGTGATTTAATTATTGACTTCATCTCTCCCTTGTCAGTATCACTGAGGAATATTTAGGATATTAGTTTTGGAAACGCATTTTACATTAGAGTTATATGATTCCTTGCAAAAACTAAGTTTTTATTTAATTCACCAGCAACTCTCAGAAAGTGATTGTTAAATACTGCACATATATCTGAGTTACCAGTAACAGGAAAATTTTTACTACGAACTGACTTTATATCGTCAATGTTGTGCTCCAGACTAGACACTTCCTTCATGACTGACGATTTGGTTTTAACTTTATCCTGTGAACTGGCTATTCGATTTGCGTACCACATACTCTTTGCCTTCAAAATAGCGATTTAAGCACCTTACAATACTGTTTGTATTGGGCTACTGTAGCTCGATTGTGACTACTTCTAACATTATGATATAATTCCCACTTTATTCTACATAATGTCCTTATCCCACTAGTCAGCCACCCAGGCTGCCTTATACTGATAGTAAACTGTTTAGAACGTCACAAAGGAAAGCAGCTTTCAAACAGCATGAGAAATGTGTTAAGGAAAGTATTATATTTGTCATCTATGTTATCGGCATTATAAACATCCTGCCACTATTGTTCCTTAACGAGGCTTAAAAAATCTCTATTCCTGTTGGATTAGCTTTCCTACATAGTTTGTAATCATATATGACAGTTGTGATTCTTGAGTTTCTCCCGGCGTATTTGATAATCAAAATATCCACGGGTGTACTGCCGGTCTATAGTGTCCAACGGGCACAATATTTCGGCGATTAAACATGTCGCCATCATCAGGTGAACTGACGGACTGAGCTCCTGTGAACGTGCCGGCACGGAGATCCGTACGCTATGGCTGCTCAGGGGGAACTGGGTTCGGTCGCGGCGGCGGCCGATTTAAATACCCTCCGCCCGCGGCGCGCTCCCTCCGCCGTCCGCGCCCCGCGCCACGGTAGCGCGGTGGAACAGATTGCGACGGCGTCTGAGATGACGTCGGTGTGATGGCTCTGTCCGCCGTGGTCGTCACAACTATGCGTTTGCTCCATTTACTCTTGATTAACCCAATCGCTGGTTCCCAAGCCTTGCTAAGATTATAGCCACAGTCTCGGTTTATGAGGTCGTCATTGGTGCGAATTTCGATGGCCTCTCTAACAACGCTGTCCCAGTATCTCGACGTCTGTACCAGAATCCTCGTGCGGTCATACTCCATAGCGTGATTTTCCGACAAACAATGTTCAGCGACCGCCGACTTGCTCGGATACATCAGTCGAGTGTGCCTCTGGTGTTCACGGCATCGATCCTCGACGGTACGCATCGTCTGACCCATATACGACTTGCCACATTGACACGGAATCTGGTAAACGCCGGCCTTCCTCAAACCGAGGTCATCTTTGGCGCTCCCCACCAGTGCACGAGTTTTATTCGGAGGACAAAACACAGTTCCGACCCGGTGTTTCTTCAGAATGCGGGCGATTTTCCCCGAGAGTGCGCCTGTGTATGGAATAAATGCAGTGCCTACCTCCTCCCTCGTGACTTCATCCATCTCAACAGGTTGTGGTGCAGTGGTTGGGCGGAGAGCACGTTGGATCTGCCACTCTGAGTACCCATTCTTTCGAAACACAGTTCTCAGATGTTCCAATTCCTGAGGTAGACTCTCTGTGTCAGAGATAGTGCGCGCCCTATGTACTAGAGTTTTAAGTTCCCCATTCCTCTGTGAAGGGTGGTGGCAGCTGTCTGCGTGCAAATACAGATCAGTGTGTGTTGTCTTTCGATACACCCCATGACCTAGCGTGCCGTCAGCCCTTCTCGTGACCAAGACGTCAAGGAAAGGTAATTTACCCTCCGTTTCAGTCTCCATAGTGAATTTGATGTTGGGGTGTATGGAGTTTAGATGTGTAAGGAAGTCAAAGAGTTTATCCATACCATGTGGCCAGATGACGAACGTGTCGTCCACGTAACGGAAAAAGCAAGTAGGTTTCCATTCGGATGACGACAGGGCTTCCTCCTCGAAGTTCTCCATGTACAAATTCGCTACAACCGGTGAGAGTGGGCTACCTATGGCGACTCCTTCCGTTTGTTCGTAGTATTCTCCATTAAAAAGAAAATACGTGGAAGTCAAGACATGCCTAAAAAGTTCAGTGGTATTCTCGTCAAACCTCTGACCAATCAAGTCTAGCGACTCTCGCAGGGGTACCCTCGTAAACAAGGAAACGACGTCAAAACTCACCATGATATCCAACCTGAAGCTAGTAAGGCGTTTAACAAAATCCACGGAATTACGGATGTGATGAGGGCACTCACCCACATAAGGACTTAATATTCCCGTCAGGTATTTGGCCAACAAATATGTAGGTGCCCTGATGTTGCTGACAATGGGGCGTAATGGTGACTCCTGTGTTTGAAGGACTTCCTTTAAGCAGAGATACCTATCAGCTGACTTCAGTCTAAAGCAAGTGCACCTCTAACACTAACTACTACAGGAACCTTTCCATGAGTGATCCCACCTTCGTCCACTATACTGCCACCTACAAGCTTTGTCAGTCTCCCCTTCCCATACCTACTGATAACTATAGAACTCTAACACCAGCTACTACAGGAATTTTCCCATGAGTGATCGCACCACCGCCCACAACGCTGTCTCCTATAAGCTTTGCCAGCCTCCCCTTCGCATACCTATTGACGACGATACAAGTCAGTGAAAGAGTGAAATGAGACCTGACCTTGCCTGTGTGTGTTTTTTAATACTTTGGTATCCACTCTTCCGTACCTCGTGACCTCCTGAAACACCAGTGTTTGCCCCCCCCCCTCTCTCTCTCTCTCTCTCTCTCTCTCTCTCATACACAGACATTTAGTTGTCATTAGTTGAGGCCCTTACTATCAGCTCAAGTTTCTTACTAGTTCCCACTATCACGGTTTGTCAGATGATACCTGTGCGCCTGCGATGGCCTAGTGTAGCAGGTCACTTAGTATTTGAGGTAGGGGGTGGAAGCAGTAACAGTGAAAGTGCGGGCTTTAGTAAACAAGATTTTGGGGAAAGTACTAGCGCATGACGGAAGAGAGTACAGACACACTCGAAACCCATTGGAAAATTGAAGATTTAGAACGATGACGTCGCACAGAAGAAGATGTGGAGGTAAATAGATGATTAAGCCGTTGGCAGCGGCGGGCGGTGGAGAGCCACAAGGCTAGCGGCGCTATTTTAATTCAGTGGAAAGCGGTAAGCCGTGTGCCAGCGCTTACGTAACGGCTACGGGCAGCTCGTGGCCAGCTGCACTTCCGCCCGTCCAGGTGAGCCTCACATCTTCATATGCTACATCAACGTCTTGCTTTAAGTTTCAATCATTCGTTGTACGTACTAACATAGCTTACTGTGTCGCAAGTGGCTGCCAAACAGCTCAAACTTGTTTGCTGACAGTTGCTTTATTTCTGTGAAATTTACAGCACCGTTCTCTTGTTCGACTGCTTTCCAAACGAGTACATAAATTTAAATTTAACAGACCACGAGCGGTTCGTGCATTACTGCTGCTAGATGCCTTTCGGGCGTTCATGATAATGGAATTACACTTCATCTGGAGAAGCACACATAACACAGCGCTCCAGAAACTTTTCTGACAATGCGTGAAAATAAATGGAGAAATGCGAAAGCAAGCAAGTACCATGTGCACCAATATTAACAAAAGCCACACTAATATTAATGTCTAAAGTATAGCAGATATCTAAATGCTTCCTTACAGTACAGTACAGTACAGTAGTATCTAATTTCTCTGACGATGTTAAACTGGGGTCTGTTTAACCTTATTGAAAGTGCTTCTCCCGCGTTATTCTTTCTTCCTGTTAGAGCTTCATATCCTGTCGAGCGTGAGCCCATTACAGACGGAGCTGTCGTTGTGCCTTCTTAAAGCAGCTTAAACTGGCCGAAGGAGCTGCTGAAGCATCACATCCATATAGCAAAATTATGGCTCCTGCGAAACATCAGTTGATGCTTCAGTGCTACACCAACGTGGCCACGATACGGCGTACTCTGATATCCCAGACAGTGGTGACGGGAGATATTTAGAATTATGGTAAATTATATTAGAAGAGAAAATTTCAATTTTGAAAATTATATACTGGGGCGATGTTCTTGAGGACAATATTATGGAAATGGAAGAGGAGGTAGATAAAGATGAAATGGGAGATACGATACTTCTTGAAGAGTTTAACAGAGTACTGAAAGTCCTAAGTCGAAACAAGGCCCCGGCAGCAGACAACATTCCATTAGAACTACTGATAGCCTTGGGAGAGCTAGTCCTGAGAAAACTCTACCATCTGGTGAGCAAGATGTATGAGACAGGCGAAATTCCCTCAGACTTCAAGAAGAATATAATAATTCCAATCCCGAAGAAAGCAGGTGTTGACAGATGTGAAAATTACCGAACTATCAGTTTAATAAATCACAGCTGCAAAATACTAAAGCGAATTTTTTACAGACGAATGGAAAAATTGGTAGAAGCCGACCTCGTGGAAGATCAGTTTGCATACCGTAGAAATGTTGGAACAGGTGAGGCAATACTGACCCTACGACTTATCTTAGAAAATAGATTAAGGAAAGGCAAACTTACATTTCTAGCATTTGTAGACTTAGAGAAAGCTTTTGACAATGTTGACTGGTTGATTTCCTTCTCCATCCTTCCTAATCCGAGCTTGGGCTTCGTATCTAATGACGTCATTTTCGACGGGACGTTAAACACTAATATCCTCCTCTTCCTCCTCCTCCTTCTCCTCCATGTTTTTCTTTTCAGAGATTCAAAAGCCAAGGATGTATCTGCCCAGTCGAATATAATACTGTATATCACACTTCAAATGATCACTGATGTTTTTCATAGGCTAATATACTGATACAAGAATGAGTGATATACATTTCCAAACACTTAATAGTAATACATTCACTATTGGTAATGGTGTAACCTGCTAGTACTAACCGGGAACGTAAAAACTCGAGAAACGCTTGTTCTACATAAAAAGCCTTTCATTTCCAAATTATGCAACAGTTATCCTAGGCGTTGAATGTTGCCCGTTATCATTTGCATACTTCCATAAATTATGTTTTACTTATCTAGTACTCGCGAGCAGTATTTGCTCACACACCTGCGTCCACTCATCGATTTTCCGCGTACTCGCTGCTGCTTCTGCTATACAAGTTCATCTTCCCATTTGCTTTGTGGTGGGAGCGCGCTCAGGCACTGGGGATTCAAGGCAGCATTACGGTCCGCACGGCTTACAAGTTGGAAGCGGGACAAAGCTCTTCCTTCGTTAGATTCCGTTCAACTCTGTTCTGGTTGGAAGGTGTGCTTTGGCTTCTGTGTGGTATGGTTTGGTAATGAACGTGGCTGCAGTGAATTATTCTGAGAAATACGGAGGCGGTGTCTGAAGCCAGCCTACACTTTGTTTTCACGAAGTGATGCTAACAGTTATACTGGAAGACAAAGTAATGTTTTCTAAGTATATTAACTTGGTGAGCCATATAGGAAAAGTTGTAGCCCATCGTTACTAAAGCATAATGAATAGCACAGTTTTATGTGGGGTTAAGATGAATGTGATGTAGTTTCCATTCTATTTACATGCTGTATTTGATAGTAATAAAGTGCAGGAAGCTGCTCTATTATTCACCATATGTCTTTTGCACTTTATATGTTTCACGACTACCCTGAAGAACGGGTCAGTGTATGATAGTTGCGTGTGTGCCACGTGGCTCATGTCACATTACCGTTTTTCTTCTATGTAAAGTACATGTATTCTTTCGAATTTAATAATCCAAGTCAATTAATTAAGTCATTAATTAAATTAAATTTCCATGACGGGGGGTGAGTACGCATGAAGTCTTGTATTAATGCCTTGCACGGTAATAAGAAGACAACTCAGTTTTTGCCTTCAGTTTAGGTATTAGTTCGTCGATAACCACATCTCCCGTTGTATTAACTATATGGAAAGAAAGAATTCCTATTATTAATTTGTTTTCAGATTCCAGAAGTTAAGTGTGCCTCGAGAATTCTAAACCAGTAGTTGTTTCGCTAAATTGATACAACGTGTGTTACCAGATAAGAACAGACGAATATTACAAGTCATAACTTAATCCCCAATTATGGTATACACCTTTCCTGCTAGGCGTAGTCTACGCGATGTTTAGGGGATAGAGGGTTAAATCTAGTGATGAGAAGTTTTGTTCAGTTAAGAACAGCAAATCATTTCAGATGTCAAAGAATATCCGTTGTGCTAAGTATGGGTGCCCGTATCGAATATCTGAAGGACAGTCCGATCGAGTAGTTACATCATATTTTTGGTCTTTATTCACTTAGTAATGAGGGTATCTTTAATCACGGAAATTTCGTGAGGAAGTGATTGAGAACTATTATCACTTGGACACATTTTATAGACAGCATACAATGTCTTAGAAGTCTACGAAGACTCAGTGTAGCTCTATAACGGAAAGATCTGTTAGGAATAATGTATCATGAAACAACCACAAAAACGTGTAGTTGCTTAAAATAATATCTTTCGCAGTACCAATGAAATCCACAAAGGGATATCGACGAAAAAATTAAGATTTTGGAAAAGGAAAATAAATAATCTAGCAAATCAAGACTTTTCACTTTTCTTCGAATGCTACACAGTGAGTCAGAACTTTGCTTGTCAAATGAAGACAACAGACAGACGTAAACTCATTTCGATTTAATGTAAGAGGTCTGCATAGACATTAACAATAGTTACGTCATCGCGGCACGGTGCAGAATGAACTGTAGCGAGTTAAAATGGAAACACGTGGCATACTGGCACGCCAGTCTGTCACAGAATAATGTGTCCACAGCAGTTGATGTGGCCAGAGATATTGGTTACAGTAGTTCTAACTGCGGGCTGTGTGTGTTTGACACAGAGTTTTCGACAAGCAGCGGATCACGATGGCATAGCAAATACAACTGGATGGCACTTAACACGGCCACATATTTGGTAGATAATTGGATGTCGACAGTCAGTACGAGGTGGGCTGATAATTTAATGCCGCCTCTTGCTCCTTTTAATGAACAAGGTGCAGACTGTAGCAGTGAAAAAATATTCAACAGCAATACGAGCAAGGTCAACCAATTGCTTCTACTGAACTCCACACTGTTATGTTTTCCACTTTGACCCATCTTACATAGCTAATTCTATAGAGTTGAGTGGTACTTACCCACTACTTCAGTTCCGTGGTTTTCGTCAGCTATGGAGCTTGACATGACCGCCTGTTATCAGTAACCCACTATCTTTGAGTGCTGCAAAGCGACCCATGTGCGCTTTTAAGGGTGTGTCTGTATTGTATAGTAAACCGGGGACCTAGACGTCCTCGCTCGCGCCCTCAGTTGTTCACAACCCCACAACAGGCCACAGAAGTTTACCCACCCCACCACTACCCCACACCGAATCCAGGGTTATTGTGCGGTTCGGCCCCCAGAGTGTCGCCCCAAATGTTTGCGTGGTAGAGTAAATATGGTGTACGCGTACGCGGAGACAGTGCTTGAGAAGCAATCGCCGAGTCAGATGGAAAATCGCCTTAAAAACCATCCACAGGCTGGCCGGCACACCGGTCCTCAACATTTATCCGCCAGGCTTCCCACTCGGGAAGCAGCGCGTTACACCGCGCGGCTAGCTGGGCGGGCTTTTTAAGGGGGTGACTAATATTTAGTTCAGTAAAACTACACTTCCATGTCACGTGCTACGTTCCTCGTCGTGATAGGATCTACCTCTCACATTCAGTCGCAACTTATTCTGCTACCTGTTTGAAGTTTCCTCTGCTGCTCTTAGGTCCAATACCCAGAGTGAACCAGAACTCCACCGATAAAATTTCCGAGATTGTTTGGGGATATTTTCTGAATATTTATTTATTAATCGTAAGATTTTCAAGCACAACAATAAATGTAATACAAACGACACATTTAATTCAAAACAGACTAATAAATTTTTAATATAGTCAGTTGCGTCATCCGTTACCATCAGGAAATCTTCGAAAGTATCACGATAGGCCCCGTTGGGACATTCTGTAACTACATGATGAACGGTTTGTCTGGCTGTTTCACAATCGCATTTTGGAGATGGAGGAGCCTTACCCCATCTATGAAGAGAGACCATGCTTCTGCCGTGATTGGTGCTTATTGTCTTAAACATAGTCGATGTTTTGCGCGATTGGTCAAGGTAGGGGATTTCTTCCTTATGTGGGGCAAGTTCTGATAATGTGGAGGGCAAGCTTCTGTCCTTCTGTCCAGTTTCGTCCCCATGAGTCTTTTAAGTTGAATTGAGACTTGTGCAGTTCCATTGCTGTGTTTATTTATGATTTTCTTGATCGGAGCTGATTTGTTTCCAGAGTAACCGCATCTTGATGGATAGGTAGTTGCGGATTGCCTTGTATGCGTGTAAGCTCACGGAGTACAGCTGTTTTCCACCGAAGTCCAGGGGATAGAAAGTGGTTCAATATGGCATCCATTGGACGGGGGTTCACCTTAGTGTACCACTGACCATTCTCATTGTGTTGTTCATTTGTGCGTCCAGAGTCTATGTGTGTGAACTACTGAGCCATATAGGAGCGTCATATTCCTCAATAGAGCAGACTAGTCCAAGTGTTGAAGTGCGCAGAATTTCAGCAGCGGACCACCAGGCTGTTCTGCACGGCATATGTCGTAGTACGTATCTACGCAGCAGTGTTTTCGAGTTGCTTTTTGTAGAACAGTGTTTGGGCCAATGTAACCCCTAGATACTACGGGTGCTAAAAGAGGTGAAGTAGTCTGTCACCAACATAGACCTGTAACTTTATGCACAAACGAAAGCAATCCGTCCATGTCTTGGTAGGGTTAGGTTTCAGTCGCTATTTCCGAAAATATCTTCCCATTATCGTCACATCAGATGTTACGATGATTCCCGGTTTCGCAACGTCAGCCCTTCTTCCACGTGATGCACTCCGGGTAACGCTAAAGAGCTGACAACACTGCTTGTCAGACAATATTCAAATCTCCTGGCTAAAGCAAATGAAATTTTCAAAGTATTTTGGTATAATGGACCCGTGGTCTCCGGTAGTTCTTTACAGAGTAGTTACATTTCGTTTGATTTCTTATCTCTTGTACCGATATTGCACTGAAATCATCTGCACGACAGTACAAATGTTGACGGCATGCGCTGTGTGTCTTGTTTGGATTCAAAGATGTTCCTTTCGCTCACGCGCTTGCTCTTGACAACATTAAGGCCTACTTTACTATTGGTCCTCAAGCTTACATTCAGTACAGCTCAGTCTTGTCTCGGTGTTGTTCTAACGGCAGCGTTAGTTGTACGTTAACAGTGGTACAAAGCAGTGTGGATAGGTCGATATGCATTGCGTCTATGGGTTCATTCAATGCAATGGAAACGCTAAAAGCTATGTGTCACGAATAACCAGATTCTTTCGTGCTACTTCGTTTTGGTGATGGCATATTACAGGCTTTTTCACTGTTGTGAAACTATTTTCACGAAAAAGAAGATAATTCTGTTGGTTGAGATTTCCCGACGCACTAATTGTAAATATTGTTTACGATGGAGATGGAAAGAAACGGCGAACAGACTGAAAGTGTCGCAGTGTCTGGTCCCTTGTCACCCATTGTGGCCAATCTTTCTACGAAAGATTTCGAGAAGAGAGCACTCCAGTCGGCGGTGTTGAAACCTACGTGCTTTTTGCGATATGTGGATGAGACCTTTCTTATCTGGCCCCGCGGCACTGCATCGCTGGATTTGTTTTTGCAACACCTAAACTCTCTTCAATCGGAAATCAAGTTTACGATGGAGATGGAGAAAAACGGTGACCTATCGTTCCAAGATGTGCTCGTGTGGAGAGAAGAGGATGGCACCTTGGGTCACGCTTTGTAACGTAAACCTACACACACAGACTTATACTCACAGGGCACCAGCTGTCACTATCCTGCACACGTTCGTCCACAGAACTACGCGGCCCCCGTAAGGTACTCTTACAAAATGGATATACTGAACGGGAGATTCGCCGTGCCTTATACCTGCAGCGTGTTAGACAAAGTGAGGAATTGAAAGAAAGTGAAGAACAAAACTAATGGTGATCTTACCACACGTCGGAGACGTTTCTTCTGAAATAGGAAGATAAATCGCGGAACATAAAGTTAAATGCGTCTTTCAGCCGCCAACGAAACTCAGTGCTCTTTTAGTCTCACTGAAAGATGATCACGGTTTAAGAAGGCCTGGTGTCTGTAAGATTCCTTGCACCTGCGGGACTTCGCACATAGGACAAACTTGTAGCACCGTGGAAGTCAGATGTGTCGAACTAAGATAACACACACTTTGGATCAGCCGGAGAAATCTCTAGTGTCCGAGCATTGTCTCAGTACAGGATACAGCAAGGAATACAAAAACACCAAAATTCTCTCTTCTACGTCTTCGTTCAGGGTGAATGTTATTAAAAAAGTTGTGGAAAATAGCAGTTCGAATGATCTGCTAAACAGGGGCACAGGATACCAGCTTAGCACAGTATGGGATGCAGCACTGGCCATGTTAAAATCACAGCAACCACAAAGAGGAATTATTGGTCGTGTAAGGGATAAGGTTGCGGTGGCGAAACAGATATTCGGATGACAGCGCGAGGATGGGCAGACGCCGCGCGGGCGCGGATATCGGCAGGCGGCTCCCGTCAGCGGGCGCTGCGGTTGTCGACAGTATGATTGACGGTCCCTGCGCCTGCGTCGAAGCTGCTGGTTCTTCGGCCGACAGGTGTCTCTCTCGCTTCCGATCAGGATATTTCGGCTGTTGTCACCGAATTTGGCGCGTTCAGGCCTGCGCAGTTTCTTCTTCCACTGGCATAAATTTCGCAACCGAGTCCGACGACTCTCCCGAGAACCATGATTACAAATATAATTCTGCTTACAAAGCCGAATAAATTATAATTACGTTATTACTCTGTAACGATCCACATGAGGCCTGAGCAACCTCCGATATTTTGTCAGTGGATTTATGGTGCATCTTGTATAATCAAAACAGTCACTACATATCCGATGGCAAGCCCAAATTTCATACGACAAAATCTGGCACATTACTTGTGCGTAGCGGTTGAGAATCTCGACGCACTTCACTTTATGTGACTAACTCCGCACTAAGTGATCGCTTTTATGAATCGCCCTGACTGATTACGCCGTCCGGGAGATGACATGGACATCCGTTCTGTAGTTACCTAAGTCATGATCAGCAGCTTCCTTTTACGGAGAATGAAATGCTAGCAGTTGTGAGCGTATGGTATTAGCTAGATATGACTGAATTCCAGATAAGTCGCTGACTGATCCACATCAGTAAAGGAGTCACGAGAACGTAAGAATCGAGCGGCTCAAGAGGGCTATAAAGACGCCAAACAGAAACCCTTGGGACTGTCTGCTACGTACTTGCCAGCGGTGAAGACAGACTATTCGTGCCTTGCGGGCTCAGCTTCACTAAATCGAACGACTGGTATTTCCGTTCTCGAATTTTACTCGGACGTGTATTTGATAAAAAATAAATATCCTGTACCAAATGTTCCCGTAAAAATTAAGGATCATCACCCATCGAGAATTTCAGGGTCACGTTTATGTAAATAAACTTTGTCTTCTAGACAGGTCGCGGTAGAACACAAGGTTTCAGAGAACTCATGCGTAACTAGCCTTTTGGGATGTCTTGAACCAAGAGACTTTTGCGCTCAACTTAGTTTGCTGCTTCTAAAATAAGAATCCGATCTACATCACCGTTTATTGTTTCTTCAGCGAACAGCCCACGTTTATTTAATTCGATGCCAAATCTTCACTTGGCATCTCCACGTCGATAACAATTCGAGTTAGGTAATCTGGTTAGTGGGTCCGAGGAAAGCGCGAAACTTAATGTTGTCAGTAATCAGTAACCGAAACGAGAATGTGAAGTGTTAACGTACTATGTTATTGATGGGTACGCGCTAAAACATTTGCCTATGATTTTGATCTGTCATGTCCTCAGTCTTTGTATTTAATCATTTCGACATATATTTACTCCACGAAAGTTTCATCTCGATTCCCAAAAACATCAGCAATGGATTAGATGTGACACTAACTTTTGGACACGGCTTATTAAAAACTGATCAATCTGTTCGCACCGAACAAATCAGAACTATGTGGTTCAGTTTTTAAACCGAGCACAGTACGAATTTTGTTAGGAACTAATCGCGAAAAACAGTAAAATAAAGTTCTGTCTGGTATTACATATGCATTCGCATTCAGTAATTCCTTATTTAAGATACACGGTGCAGGACCTCTCGAAACTCAAGGCCTACGGCAAATGAGAACAGGTTATGCTTCCAAGTATCCTATGTACACAGCACTTTTTCCTTGTTTTCGTCAAGATACTCTCCATGCATGCAGTACTTTGCTAACAGGCTTAGAGAATATGGAAAACAGCACGGAACCTGCTCCGGCACACAGCTATGGCTAGTGAATGTCTCATTGTGGAGCCCGGCACTCAGCCTAAGCTGCTTACGATTTTGCCGTTGCAGCCTTTTAAGGTGTACAGTGAAACGTCCTCTGACTTTACAGCCTTTTTTCATACCTCTCAAATACCTCGTTTAGCTTCTTGGCTTTGGCTCTAAGTTGATGTTGTAGTCCGTTCTTGGAAACCTGCCTTTTTATGAATTATAAATGTGACTGCACTCAGTTATTATCAGTCAGAAAAAACAATGGTATATCAATCAATAGTATAATGAACTTTCCTTAATGGGGGGGGGGGGGGGGAGGGATGGCGGTGAAAAAATCTAAATAAAAAAATACTAGTGACATGGCCTTGGAAATTTGTGGCAAGTTTCTATGGAACCAAACTGCTGATATCATCGGTCCCTAGGCTACACACTACTCAATCTAACTTTAACTTAAGGTAACACACCCATGCCCTAGGGAGGACTCGAACGTCCGACGGTGGGAGCTGCGTGAACCGTGCAAGGCGCCTAAGACCACGCGGCTACCCCGCGCGTGACATGCCCCTGATTGAATGGTGGGCTCCATGTGGTTCCCAAGTCGTGCAGCGACCATAAACCATAAAATTACCAAATATGCAGCAACCAATCGCAAAATCATGTTTTATTTATTCACTTTTGCAAATCGATTTCAACTGATTAACAGCCATCATCGGTGCTTTCAACCAATATGTTCCCTGAGTAGTAATACTGTCTTCAGCAGAGATCAAACATAAAGTCAAGGCCCCTGATTCGCACGGGCAGCGCTAAGTATTCCGGCCGGACGACTTTTCTGGCGTAGAGGCAGTAAGTTATATACCAAACCTTCCTCGTGAATCTGTCCATCCACAGTAGTTCCTGAGATTAGTCTTCACACACAGACAGAAAAACGCGGTAGAGGACATTAGTAATATGTATTGGTAACGAAAGTGGAGGTGGGGTGTAAGCTAGACGAATTGTACTGTCTAAGTGAAAAATGTTATAATCCATACAGTCTTTCTCTCACTCTTCTCCAATTTGCCACATTATAAAACGTTTTTAGTTATATATTGCTTCTGACCATAATCAGTTATGAGTGTCGGTTCTTAAGCAGGATCTAAGCTGTCCTCTCCCTTTCGTGTTTATTAGACTATACAGCCTGTAACGGGTATAAGTGCAGATATTTTTATATGTGGCACCTTAATATGTACACATATCAGAACGTTGGTTGTTTTTTATCTCTGCCAAACAGTCTTCCTGCAAACATGCCACAAGCTTTACGACCTGATATTTTCGCACTGTTGTAACTGCACCACTAAGTGGACTATGTCTGTTCGTGGAGGCTAACTGTTTTGCGTCCACGCAGCCACACTTCAACACCTGCTAATGACATCGTTATCGGCGGGGTTTTGAACCTTTATCTTCCTTCCTTCCACACATTTTCAGAAAACTTAATTTATGGAACTGAAACAGGCACTAATACAGAAAGCGAGTCCAACAAAGACGATAAAATAATTTTAAACACTAGAAAACTCTCAAAAAAAGATTGAGCACACACGTCTGCATCATAAATGGTTTCCACTCATCGAGATGACAAACGAAAAGGTACGGAAGAGCTTGATTCCGTCTCCTGTTCTCGAAATTGTACCTGATTTCTTACACGGAAGCAGATGCACTGACGAGCCAAAACATTATGATCACCTGCTTAGTAGCTTTTTTTGTCCGTCTTTGGAACGAAATATATCACTGATTCTGTGTATCAGAGATCCGTCAGTTTGTTAGTAGGTTTGTGGAGGTATGTGGCATTAGATGTCTACGTACAGGTCATGTAATACGCGTATATAACGGTCCGCTGATTTACGTACGCGGTGATGGCGCCCGATAGCGACCCAGGTGGGTTTTACAGGATTTACGTCAGGTGAATTTGGTCGCCGAAACATCAACGATACTTCACTATAATGCTCCTCTAACCACTGTAGCACGGTCTGGCGGTGTGTTATGGACAGATATACTGCTGAAAGATGACATCTCCGTCCGGAAAGACATCAATCATGAAGAAATGCCGGTGGTTCGCAGCTGTCAGTATGTGTTAGATTACTGCCACAGGACCCACGTAAGCGCAGGAGAATGTCTCCCAAGCATAATACTACTT
This sequence comes from Schistocerca gregaria, assembly GCF_023897955.1. Classification (NCBI taxonomy): domain Eukaryota; kingdom Metazoa; phylum Arthropoda; class Insecta; order Orthoptera; family Acrididae; genus Schistocerca; species Schistocerca gregaria. Next base: position 556,532,895 of record NC_064931.1, read on the forward strand.
CCATCAGCCTGCGTCCGCAGAGCGCTCCACGTTTCGAGCCGTCGTTCACCTCGATGACGGCGTTTGTGGAGACGCCGATTGACCTAGGGTAGTGAATCTGTGATTCACCCGAAGAGCCGACGAGTTTCTGTTGATCGACTGTCGAATCCCGATTGTCCGGTGTCGACTGAAATCCCAACTGACGATGTCGTTGTGTCATTGTGCTCTTTCGGCAGAGATGCCACAGATCATCATCTATCCTACTTTACGTTCCGTGAAGAGTCATAGACTTCCAATCCTTTAGCGTCTAGTGCTACTTTCACTGTCCTTCTACCTCTTTCCACAGATGCTCACGACAGTAGCACGTGAAGATTCGACCAGCTTAGCCGTTTTCGAGATACTTGTTCACAGGCTCTACGCAATAATAATCTGCCCCTTGTCAAAGTTGCTTATCTCAATGCCATTTGCATCCCACATCTTCGCTAGGGTGATTCCCCGTCCGTATCTGCTCCGATTACTTAATTTATTTACCGCCTCACCTGCCCGCAACACCACTAGGGGGCATCCAACTTCGCGGTGGGCAGTAGTCATAATGTTTTGGCTGATAAGTATATAAAAGTAGTTTAACCCTAGATTACTGAACCATTGTAAAATTTTCGATTGTAGTAGGATATCAAACATTATATTTTATACTTCATTTTGTATGTAACATAGCGTTGGTGATCCAATAATTGTAATTAACTAATGGATGACCTACAAATTAAGACTTCCCTCGAATTACTTTGGAGTAGTACAGTTTACATAGGTTTAGTAACACTGTAACATTTCCTCCTTTATTGTTCTAGGATTAAAAACTCTTAGAACGAGTCTATAGAAGGCAGTAATTGACAAAGGAAGTCCCTAGTGTTTTCTGGGATGAAATCAATAGTGATCTTCGCTGCTGTTCATAAGTACATTACAATTAGAGTAAGCTGTTAACATCGAATCTGTTTGAAACGGAGCACAAGCACTGCTTTCGCAAGTCTGAAGAATAAATGTGGGCATGGCCTTTTTTAAGGCATGAACCACGAATCCCATCAAGTGTAATAGTGAAGCACGGAATATCGAAGTTATGATAATCAACAACAGCGACTCCACCAAAGGTGCAGTTTTAACAATATAATGTGGACTGCTCATATAAGACAGTTACGTCGCGGACGTAAGGGCAGGGAAGACTAAGAGATTAGTTCTGAGGAGCCGACAATCCAAGTGGGAACTTACAGCAGCGGTAGTGGATACAAGGATTCTTGCAGGAAGTATGCTAGTGTTCTAGTGCCTGCAGAAGAAGGAGAAGAATCTGCTGCAGTGCGATCAGAAGACAAAAAGCGGCGGCGTGCGTCGCAAATTCGTGGAAGCCAGCGGTTTTCAGTTGCAAGGGAGCGTCTTGCGATCAATACGAATATTAACTAGCGAGGGTTAGCTCAAAAAACTGCGTGGAGTCTTGCAGAGATGGGCTACAATGGGTGATCATAAGAACATTTCATTAGACAGTGTACTATTTCTCTGCGCATCTAAATACTTGTTGCTGCTTTTAGTGAGCGACCTCACGGGGTACCTAAGAACATTACATTAGACAAACGTTTTGTGTAGCGTACTAAATACTGTTAAGGTTTGCTTCTCTTCCACAACAAGAGCTCGTTAACCCGCTCTACTCTAAAGATTTCATTTAAATAATTAGATGACTAGAAGAGAATAGGAAAACGTAATGTTTCGAAACATTTAAAGATAAATACTTTTTTCCATGAAATGTTATTCCCGGACTGCTAAAATGATTTCCCCTGAGCTATATAACTCGGTTTCATATCTTGAAAAAGAGGCGACAGCTACAGACATAACAAATTATGGAAATACGATATTCTGTTGCGGTCTGGTACATTTGAAGACCTTAGGGGTACGTTGGGGACACTTTACCGTTTTTCTGAGTTTAATTTAAGGGGTGGGGTGGCTGGCTATCTTTATTTATTAAATAAAGTAATAAGAAAGAGTAGAAGAAACTGAGAGCATGCAGTAAAGATTTATGACTTCCCCTGTGCCGTGGCCTCGAGGGATTGCGAAAGAAGACCGAAGCAAGAGGACCTGAGGGAACACAACGTAAAATGCATTTTATTTGCTAGTACGCCAAACTCGCACCCTCGTACTTTTACGTAACATATTAAGTCAAATGCACAAGCTAGTGATAGCAGTGTCTCAGCTCTGACTCTAATGAACTGATTCTCGTAGCTGCAGCTGAAGGAATTTATGAACGTTCTTAGTTTTCAATCAGTTCCATTTCGTGTGTTCTTAAGCCTAAATATTCGAACTAGCCGTTTTCTTTAGGTTATGTCTGGAATACTAGGTTGTGGCCTCGATGATTTTTAGAGTCAGAAATGTTTGCTTCTCTTCCACAACACGACGTAACTCTGTCACTTCGGAGGAACGCCGCTACAAGTCGAAATATATTTAAACAGCTACAAGTCTTTGCGAAGTAGCTGGAATCAAAATGTTTAAGGCAGTTGTAACTATTAACTAATGAAAGACAGATGCAGTTGCTGTTATGTGCTCTATTTAAATCCATGGCCGGTCTCCGCATACACATCCAGGCCAGTTTCTAGTGAATCTGAAACTGCCATTGTTAATGCGTAATGCAGATGCATAAGTATTTACATAACACGACACGCAAATTAAGCTTATTGGTGCAAAATGTAAGTAGAGAGAAATACAGGGTGCGTTCCGAAAGTAATGCAATTATTTTTTTTAAAGTAATTTATTGAACAGATTTGCACAAACACTTAAAATTCTTCAAAGTACTGTCCTTGGGCCTCTACACATTTTTTCCAGCGACTCTGCCATGACCGGTACGCGCCCTGGAAGGCGTCTTCTGGGACCTCTCGCAAGGTCTTCGTCACGGCGGATTGGATCTCGTCTATGGACGAAAAACGGGTTCCTTTCAGGGCTGACTTAATCCTAGGAAACAAAAAGAAGTCAGCTGGGGCGAGGTCAGGACTATAGGGGGGGGGGGGGGGGGCAGCGTTGGCACCTGGTGTTTGGCCAGGAACTCGCGGACTCGTAGCGCGTTGTGGCAAGGCACGTTGTCGTGATGGAGTTGCCAGGTAGCGGAGATGTCCTTTCTCGTCCTGACGACCCTTTTGCAGAGTCTTTCCAGCACATCCACGTAGTAGGCAGCGTTAACTGTCTGTCCTTGAGGAACAAACTCCTTATGGACCACTCCTTTGCTGTCGAAAAAGACAATGAGCATTGTTTTCACTTTTGATTTGCTCATTCTTGCCTTTTTGGGCTTAAAGGCCTTTAACCACCTCGAAACTTGTGAGTAGGACAGAGCAGAGTCCCCGTAAGCCTCACGAATCATTTTGTTAGTCTCCTCAAAAGATTTGTTCAGTTTAGCACAAAACTTAATCGCGTAACGTTGCTCGATCCCATTTTTTCCGTGACACGGTCGGCGCGCAGAGGTTTACAATAACAGACGTCCTGCCGCTTCCACAGCTCGGAGAGCACTGAAACCGGTTTCGCGGCAAAGCTTAGCGTCCCCCCCACCTACTCCATGTGGCCAGCTCCCACTCCGACTACTAGGAGCGGCGCGGGAAATTCAATTGCATTACTTTCGGAACATACCCTGTATAAAGGGCTATACAAAAACTTCCGTTTGAGGGCGTTGCTGCAGCGTATATGTAACGTACCGCGACTTGGATGTCGGTAGACTGTATAAACACCGACTCGTACACTAGGGATTAGCGGAGCATTCATGTCTTTGCGACGTGTGTGCGGTACGTTCGAAAAGTGAACTATGGTGACGTTATTACCAAATGAGTCCAAACAGGCACAAGGTACTGTTATGTTTTTCTTCACTGCCGAAGAACAGATACCGGTACACATCCATCGGAGAATGAAAAACGTGTATGGGGCAGCACGTCTGTCGAAAACCACCGTTGTGGAATGGTATGCCAAGTTCCTTGCTGGTCGCGATTCGACGCAAGGCTCCGGGCGATCTGGCTGGCCAGTCTCACCCATTACGCCAACTCAAGGAGGAGACACTCGAGCACCCAGCCTACTGTCCTGATCTCTTCCCATGCGATTATCATGCCTTCAGCTCTTTAATAAAGGCCTTGAAGGGTGGCCGATTCCTGTCGGACGAGGACGTGCAACGGACAGCTACGGACGTCTTCACGCATCGCGGCACGGTGTTTTACCAAATGGATATCTTCAACCTGGTGCGTTGGTCAGATGATTACCTCAATGCTCACATCGGTTTTGCCTAGTTGCCATTCCGCTTCTGGACTGTACGGCCTTCGCCGGCCGCTGAGGCCGAGGGGTTCTGGGCGCTTTAGTCCGGAGCCTCGCTGGTGTCACGGTCGCAGGTTCCAATCCTGCCTCGGGCATGAATGTGTGTACTGTCCTTAGGTTAGTAAGGTTTAAGTAGTTCTAAGTGACTGATGACCTCAGATGTTTGTTCAGAGCCATTTGAACCATTTCTATACGGGCTTCGAACGGAAACTCCGTAGATGGCCCTTTATATATGTCAAATTTTTGTTTTTGTTTTAAATAGACGTCAAATGATTAATAAAGTACAAATTGGCAGGATTTAATAATGATAGCCCAATGGAATCCGAGAAAAAATGGCCGAGTCATGACCATAAAAACTGTATAATTCGATACATTAAAAGGAATGGCATGCTTTAGCTTTGAAAGCTGTTATATTGTGACAAGTTCGAAATTTCAAACTGCACCGTTTATCAATAGAAAGCTGAAAGTATTTCTTTAACTTAAGTAAAATTATAAAATTGTTGCATTGGACGGCGGGTTCAGGTTGAATATAAAGTTACGGCCTCCAGCGTGAGCAGGTAGAAGTTAAAACACAGGGAATCGCATTGGACGCTTGAGTGTCGTTATTAGTCGACCAAAGTATTATTGAACGTGGGAGTGCGGACACTTCGATCGGCTTATCGTGAGTTTTTGTCGTGATATTTAACGAAGACACGCTGAGACACTTGATAACATCCGCACAACTGTCTTGAAATAATTCACAATGTATGCGCTTTCCTCAGTCACCACTGTATTTTTCACTAAAACGTCACCGCGTGTTTCCTATTACGGCCACGGCAGACCGAATGCAATATCGTGGTCGGCTAGTACGCAACGTGAACTGTGTACAGGAACATGCTTATTAGGAATGGGCAAACTCGTTCATCCTTGGGAACTAGTTCACTGGTCATCCCTCTATATTGGAAATCTTTCATTTTTACTCGTTCACCTTTCATATGTGCATGGTATACGGTTCTTATGAAAAATTGAAAATTAGTAGCATAGGTGACTGAAGATGGGAGGCGTCAAGAGGGGGCACTTGCCTCTCCTCTGGGGTACAGAGTTTTTATTCATTACATAACTCTCACACACTTGCAGAGGTAATTTTCGTGATTCTGGAAAACTTCTCGCTTAGCCAACTGTAGCGTTATATGGCCCATCACAGTGAAATAATATAAGCTGGTGCACGAAAAATCGGCCACGAGTACAGACTGCTCGCTGATTACGCACGATTTGTTGACCGCTACGAGCAGAACAGATAAACATGTAATAATTAGTCAGTGAAGCAATAAAAAAATAAGCTAATGCAAACTACAACTTCGAAACAACAGATGACGACTGGAGGGTGACAATGAGCAGTCTAGTACCGGAGCCGACTTTTCGTGCGCCACCCTGTACCACTGAAATAATGTTGTAGAAGTTATCGTAGTCTCTTAACAGAATGTGACATCAGACACTCGATTATGGAGCGCGGGCTTCATTCGGTTGTAAGTCGGTCAGCCTTCCGTAACAATGAACATGCTGTTTCATCTTGGATCAAAAAAAGACCGAAAATGATCACTCGTGTGTGCAGTGCCGACTTCCGTTGCATGTATAATCAAAAACTTGCCTTTTCATAAGTGTGTCTTCTGCTGCTAATATGCCCTTTTGTTACCTGACAATATGGACGCTGAATAGAATACGAAAAGAACCAGAAGTCCAGATCTAGATAATGAACTAAATAGGAGCAGTCGGCAGTGGAACTGCGACAAGTGGCCACGCGAAGGAGGACGAGTCCGGCCGAGGGAGACCGAGACCGAGACAGACGGGACCGGCACCGAGGCTGGAACGAGACCGGCCGACGTGCCGTTGCGGGAACGAGACCGACCGTTTCCCGTTCCCAGGGATTAACAAGTAGAAAGCCGCGACAGAAGTGAACTATCAAAGACAGTTCCTTAGAATTAGTTCCTCGCACCTTCCGTTCATATTGATGGACCGTTCCTTTGGACCTGTTAGTTCGCGAACGACCCATCTCTAATGCTTACTAGCGTCTAGACGCAGCTACGAAATTGCAGAGTGCTTTTAAAGAAAGTTGACAATAACGGGGCAGCATATGTCTAAAGAACTGGTGTTTATAATTTCATGGTACGCCCAATCTTCCTATGATAATGGGAACATCACTTTTAAATACACCTGCTTTTACTTTCTTATATATATATATATATATATATATATATATATATATATATATATATATATATATATATATACTACTGCATATGTATAACCTTAATTTTTAGTAACCTATAGTTACAATGGTAGTTTCAAACTCACTTGAAAATGCCCTGGATGTGAAGACCGAAACCGTCGTGAACTTAAAAAAGTACATATAAGCAACTCAAGCGGCATTTCATTCATTGAATATATAGTTACCGAACAACAGTAGTCTCCCACCATGGAGAAACTAATAACTGGAACTATTCTGTGTTTACTCTACCATTCATGTCTGTATACCAGAACAATAAAAATGAAAATATGTTTGAAACATATAAGTTTCATATTCACAAGCACTCACGGCTCGGTGACGCAGAGGTACCGCAAGCCTAAATTGCAGGACTCGTATTCACGAACAGCCGAGTTCAAACAACTGTCTAACCACCATGGTTTAGTTCCTTCATCACTTGATCTTGTGGGCTGTTTGGAAATTATTCAAATCGTTCATACGAAAGCTACTGGCTATATACCGTATTTCAACAGAAGAAGGCATAATATCAGGTATGTGCATTCCCCATAAGGAAACAATGAAGTAAGTGTGTGGCCTTCAAAACAGTGATATTTTCGAGAAAGTTTTTTCTTCGCCCAGGTAGTTTCCGTGACAGAAGATATTAATAGGACAGCTAATTCCGAGGCGAAGGTTATATTGAGTGTTGTGTTTGGCGTTCGAAATGTATCCAAATCGTGAGCTGCCAGAAGTAGACTTCATGTACAGTAATGTGGACGCCTCTTCTGTACTGGGTCGTCAGTTGTACCACGAGAGATAGACCTGGGAAGATTTCCAGAGCGGAAGACATTTGAGCGTTTCCATAGTCGTCTGTGCACTGACAGGATGTTTATATCTCCTGGTCTGGAGAGGGTATGACCAGATCTGCAACTCCAGATATAGAGGAGGAGATCCTGAATTCTGTGCAGACGACTCCTATAAGTACACGAACGTTAGGGTTGCAGTATAATGTTACTGATACTACTGTCTGCAGACTGTTGTGAGAGCAATAGTTGTACAATTATCATTTGAAACGTGTACAGGCTCTGACACCAGGAGATTACCCTGTACGACTTACGTTCTGCCAGTGGTTCTTACAGCACGGTACTACAAATTCAAAGTTCACGGTCTTTTTGTTATTCGCAGATGAAGCATGATATAGTTCTCATGAGATGGCATTACAGAGTTCCACCGGAACTCATCCTCGTCCGTCTGTCTGCCTGTATGGTGTGTCCTGCGGCAATGTTTGTGTCTGAAACCACACAGCATTCAATTACTACAACCCGCTCAATGTGGAGACATCTACAACGTATAGAGTTTTGAGAATTCATTCTGGGTGGCACAGCGGAAGCTAAAAATCCTCTTTCACGTTAAGTGTTTAGCGACGAAGCAACGTTTGCACAAATGTGCGCTGTTACTCAGTCCAAAATTTAACAAGCATCAGTGGAATGTTATGTGTGAAAACGTCCTTAGTCACACAAGGTGCTTTTTAACTGAACAGTTTTATTTTTGACAAACGTGCTTTTTTTTAACAGACCTGTGTAGAATGCGCTACACACTCTCCACTATAATGTCAACATATCAGGTGTGATACAGTCATAATGGAAATAAGAGTGATTTCAGCTGTGTCGCAGGGGAGTGTCATAGGACCGTTGCTATTCACAATAAGTTCACTGAGGCTTTTTGCGGATGATGCTGTAGTATATCGAGAGGTTGTAACAATGGAAAATACTGAAATGCAGGAGGATCTGCAACGAATTGACGCATAGTGCAGGGAATGGCAATTGAATCTCAATGTAGACGAGTGCAATGTGCTGCAAATACATAGAAAGAAATATCCTTTATCATTTAGCTACAATATAGCAGTTAATTCCATAAATTATCTGGGAGCAGGCATTAGGAGTGATTTCAAATGGAATGACAATATAAAATTAATCGTCGGTAAAGCAGATGCCAGACTGAGATTCATTGGAAGAATCCTAAGGAAATGCAATTCGAAAACAAAGGAAGAAGGTTACAGTACACTTGTTCGCCCACTGCTTGAATACTGCTCACCGGTGTGGGTTCCGTACCAGAAGGGTTGATAGGAGAGATAGAGAAGATCGAACGGAGAGCAGCGCGTTTCGTTACAGGATCATTTAGTATTCTCGAAAGCGTTACGGAGATGATAGATAAACTCCAGTGGAATACTCTGCAAGAGAGACGGTCAGTAACTCGGTACGGACTTTTGTTGAAGTTTAGAGAACATACTTTCACCGAGGAGTCAAGCAGTATATTGCTCCCTCCTACGTATATCTCGCGAAGACACCATGAGGATAAAATCAGAGAGATTAGAGCCCACACACAGGCATACAGACAATCTTTCTTTCCACGAACTATACGAGACTCGAATAGAAGGGAGAACAGATAGAGTTACTCAAAGTACCCTCCGCCACACACCATCAGGTGGTTTGCGGAGTATGGATGTAGATGTAGAAGTATAAGAATAATATTATTTTGAAGATCAGATGATGAAAATCTTAACGGCTGAAACCGGTTGTCTGGAATAAATAGTACTGATTGCGATCTTGGCTATTAAAATTTTCTCCAAACCAAATACAGGTCGACCCTTCCTATCTCAAATTTTGAGAAGTTTCAATCAAAACTTTTTGTAATTCTATGAATAAGTTGATAATTATCTCAACTTCCCATTTTCATTCATGAGGAGAATATTGTCTTGTGAAATCGGATGAATCTTTTTGAAACACCCTTTACTTTATTTTCTTCTTGTAGGCAATATGTGAACTGCATTTAATTTACTATTGGTGAATACTTGATAGTGATGCAATTTTTTGGACATGGAAGAGTGTACAAGGTGAACAGAGCTAACATCATGAAATGTTTACCGAATTGATTAGTTAATAAACCTACTGCTGCCCTCCAAGTCTGATATGGCGTGGAGTTTATTCATCATGGTTTCGGCGTTGGCTCACGCTATCGCACCGCCTGCATTAGCATATTAGGTGTGAGCGTCATCTGTCTAAGTTTCTCGTTTTGTGTCGTTGTTTCCCAGCCTGCAGCTACGAAGACGTATGAGATACTTTTACCCCCGCTGATTGTTGATATCGTGGAAGAGCCGCATGTCCCTGCGGGATGGAGCCTAGCGGATAAAGTGCACGCAGGCGGCTGCGCGTGGCAGAGCATCTGCTGACAGTGAACTTTAAAAATGGCCACTCAGTATCGCTTGTTGTGAGATGGCTCGCAAATAATGTACTTTTGCTCTTGCGCAAATTACGACTGAGTGCAGTGAAACAGCTCTCAGCGTTTGTATTAAATACAGGGCTATTCAAAAAGGAGGAACAGATTTTAAACTTTTATATGTTCCAAATTACAAAAGGTAGCATCATAATTCCAACGTTCCTGGACAGACAACAGTTTAAAATTTGAACAGTCCGGGTAGACGTCCTAATCAAGGCCGCACTGGCTCTGTTGCTTTCTTCTCTATGGAGAAAACTGTGGCAGGACTAACCTATATAGAGATGCTTCAAAACTGGTCGTTTCCTCAACTAGAAGATGATTCGGTTGACCTCATTTTTATGCGAGATGGAGGCCCGCCTCTTTTCTCTAAGCACGTCCGATGTTACCTGAATGACACCATCACAGGACGTTGGATTGGAACATGAACATAATCGCCGGTGGCCTCCCAGGTCTCTCCAGACCTCACACTTTGTGAGTTTTATCTGTGTTTTTATTCCCTTCTATGCCTGACACTCTTGAAAGTCTGCGACATCGCACTGTGGAAGCAATGAATTCGATAACGACAGACCAGCTGCTTTGTGTGTGGCAGGTAATGAGCCACCGTTTTCATATTTGTCTTGTTAACACATGGTGCTCAGATTGAATGCATAAAAATCTGAACTTTTCCCTTTCCAGGAACACTTGAATTGTGTTTAGATCTTTTGTCGTTTGCAAGCAATAAATGTTTGAAATCTCCTTCTTATTTCTGAAAAGCCCCGTATGTCTCTCCGCGTCGGTAGAGGTTTGCGTACTGTGAAACCGGAATTTATTCCAATGTGAGCGTAAGCGAGTGAGAAGACCGCCTAATATCCTCGCTATGATGGTATTCCATCAAATTCTTCCTTTCGTCCTTCTATCCGAAATCACAATCTTAACGCGTAACTTACTCCATATCCACGGGGTTTCAAAAATAGAGAGGGCATAATTTCGAGTATGTATTCCCCACATGTAGTCAATAAAAAAAGTTAATTACAATATGTGCCCTGAAACCCTCGTTTTCTGAGTTAAGGCCAGCAAAACAGTGATATTCACAGGATCATTTTTCTTCCCGCTGATCTTTACAGAAGAAGCTCAAAACGTTCACTTACTATTTGAATACAGGCCTCACATCGATGTTACATGGTAGTGCGAAGACGATCCAAAATAATAGGAATATTGCGTATTTACACATAAACTATCACAGTTCGATTCCTAAGGTATTCCATGTCAGGCACCGAGGACGAAGACACTTACTATTTTAAATACTTGTGCGTGCACCAGCTTTGTGCTCCTTGAACAGAGTTGCCATAGACCACCATCCACTTACTCCACAGAGCAGACAAGCCTCCGAACCCCACGTTCTGCGAAGAGTCGTGGACGTCCAACCACTTATCGCCTAATGGTAGTTCCTCTATCCTACCTCTTTCCGTAGACGCTCAAGAACAGTACACGTGAACATTCGACCACCTTCGCCGTTTCGAGGTGCACGTTCACAGGCTCTGCGAAATAAAAAGATGACGTTTTTCAGAGTCTTTTATGTCAACGAATTTTACCATTTGCAGCGCATATCTTTGCTAGGGTGATCCCCCGTCCGTGTCTGTTCCGCTTACATACTTTTGTTACCGCGTCACGTGCCCGCAACGCCACCAGATGGCATCCAACGCCGCCATGGGCAGTGGTCACAATGTTCTGGCTAATGAGTGTATAGGCCTTGCGTGAAAGATATTCTTTAAATGTCCCCTTGGGAACAGCCTCCAAGAAGATTCCATACCAATCTCAAGTTAGACAAATCCAGCTAGCCCCCTTATCAAGAGTAACGAGTTTATCACCAGTATACGACAACCCAAACCTGTGCAACGATGATAAATAGGCAGTACAAAAATAATCGCTCTGGTTGGATGTAGATCCAGGTTTCACAATTCCGAGCTGGTTGGGCAAACGTAATACACAATGATATCTGAGAACATCATTCGTCAGGTATTGCCGGATATTGCAGTTTACAAGAGGGTGTTAATATCTGCAATGTATCGTGCTCTCTCTGCTATCATTTTAATCTAACCATAAACAATACACAGCAGAAACGATAATTCTACACCTGCCAGGATGCTAGTGTTTTTCTTGCAAATCTATTGATCTGGATTTAAGTGCATTGTGACCAAAGCAATAAGTGCATCTACTCGACGGCGCAGCAGAAGGCGGCTGTGGACACCTGAGAATGACAGTAGGATCCCAACGTTGTCTATTTCGTATCAGACCATCAAAAAGAAAAATCCTATAAAAAGCCGTTGTTTTGATTTACTGTCAGCTGGAAGATCTTCCAATACTTACACTATGGTAAAAAATTTACGGTACGCAGCAAACGTAACTATTCTCCAAGGCTGTAGTTAACAGTTGAGACTGAGAAATGCCTATAGGGATCAAAAGCATTTAAGAAAGAATAACACAGCGAGCTTGTACTCCGTCTCGAAAGAACTCAGCTCCGACAAAGCGTCAAAGTCCCATGTTCTTTTACAAGCTCGGAAAGGACACCGCTAGGCAGGGCAATCGGTCGTGGTCTATTCAAACGAAGCAGTCTGACATTTGAAGTATCTTCGGACTCGTAGTCCTGGATGGCCAACAGGCGATTTCAACACCGTTGTGAGCCCAGCGCCTCAACTAGTGCTACTCCTCGCTCGGTTTGACAATTAGAAAGCTGGCTATCAGCCAAGCGTTAAATGTTAATTAAATAATTTTACTGTATTTATTAAAACTGACGAAATTATTAACAAATTAGACTTTTACTGCTATCAAAAATTAACACCTAATCATAGATGATTTAATTAATGGTGATATTACAATTCGACTCTCCACAACAATTGAATATATACTCGAAAGGTTTTATACAAATAATCACACGACATGGATATTTACTTTTAGAAATCGAAGAAAACAAACATTTATTACAAAAAGAGAAAATTGAATTCAATAGTCCAGAAAATGTAACAAATTTAGATCTTGATACTTACCAAACTAAACGAGTTTCAGTACGATCAGTAGACTCGAAACTGCCCCAGACACCTGTAAAACAATCATAGTTTTAAAACAAAATATTGTGTTTTGAACAAAATATATACTACGCAACTTAACAGCAACAAATGTTCCTTTCCTTGAACTATAAGATCAAAAGTTAGAATCCTGTAAGAAAATTATGGCATTCCTGTAACAACTGAGATTAATATTTCATCGCTGCAAACGCTATGCCCAGTTTCTCGAACATGGCACATGACGTTCCGACTTTAGCCTAACTACACGAGTTAGATTTGGCGTTGGGAAGAAGCTCGAGGAAATCGTTGCGCCATTTACTGTTTCGGCCTAGTGTATAGCATCATCTGACATCGTTCTACACAAACCAAAGTGAAACGATCCAAAATAACGGTAGCGCAACGACTGCCCAGTTCAGATAATGTTATTCGACGCCAGTAATGCAACTGGTTATTGCAGTCTATGCATGATGAAGAGGTTGATCCTAAAACGCTTTTTTTCTGATGAAACAGGGCGACATTTATCCTGATATGTGAGCTAGCAAAACATCGATGCATCAGTTCTGTGAATCCTCATAAGTTGCAACCAAAGCCTTTCATAATGTACAAACGGGAGTGTGGTATGTAACTGGTGCTATGCGAATTATTGGACCGATTTCTTTACAACAAACCACAAAGTATATTAGATATGTGAAAAGCATAGTGCAATTGTTTTCATAGAACTAAAAATAACGAAAATACATAAAACTATCTCCTACACAACAATGCTAGTGCTCATAGTGACAACACGTCTACGAAAGTAGCACGTGGATAGTTAAATATTCTTGTACTAAGAAGTGATTGAGGCAATTTAAAAGAATAACTTTATTTACAGAACCAAAACTCAGATACAATGTCCTTTGATGAATATCCACATGGCTACATAGAACAGAAGTATCTGTCCTGTGGCGTTGCCTGAGGTATTCCTACATGACGAGCCCTACAATTGTGGTAGGCGGCAGCGTGAAAATCTGAGAAGTTACTGGGCTGGCGCTGTCAGCATATGACGGCCTACGTGATGCTGGTGCAGACCTAGGCGAACTGGGCTAGATATTACCGGGTGTAGCGGTGAAATAAAACTGTAGGTAGTGTCAACTTGTAGTGCTGGGACTGAGCTGCTGACGCTAGCGGACGGAACTGCCGGTAATGCCGACTTAGGACGTAGGGTGTAACTCCTTAGCACGGTCCGGCGGTGGCCTAAGTAGTCGGGCGCGGGTGAATATCGTTATGGTGATGCGACTGCACGTGATGTTGCGTAACAAAACAGTGCTCTGCCGACAGCACTCTGCTGCGGCAGGCGCAATGCCTGTCGGCGAGGTTGGCGCAGCCCAGACGCTAGGGAGACGACGTGTAATTCCGTCATAAATAGTTCAGGCCATACAAGGAAATATCTCGGTGTAACTGAAAACGGTTTACCCAGCTCATCCGGTTTGTGACGTTGCCCGCACGGCCTGCCTGGTGTGCGGAGGAAACGACTACCAGGCGGATACAACACACAGTTCCTGTCATCACAAACACCTCTTAATATTTTCATAGACACAATTTCATTTGTAAGATTTTAGTCTAAATACTGCACAGCTCTGTGAGCAGAAGCTACTGAGTCACAGGTCTGAATGCAAGATAACGTTGTGGTTTTATTATTTCCGAGAGAAGTGGTGCACTGGTAACAGGTTGAGGGGGGGGGGGGGGAGGGGGCATAAAACAGTTGTTGGGGCTGCAAGGTGACCCCAGCAGTGACTGAGGAGAGCCACTTTCTTCAAATGTGTGTGAATTCCTAAGGGATCAAACTGCAGAGGTCATCGGTCCCTGGACTTACACACTACTTAAACTAACTTATGCTACTAAGAACACACCTGTGCCCGAGGGAGGACTCGAACCCCCGGAGGGAGGGGCCGCACAATCCGTGACATGGCGGCTCAAACAACTCGGCCACTCCTCCCGGCCCGCTTTCTTCTTATGGACGTTGGTAGAGAGTATAAACGAGCAGCGGATCGCTGGTAGGGCGTCCTTCAGTGAATTAGACGCTTGTGATAAAGGCCTTCATGATTCCTCCACTCCACATCATGATTCCACAGACAAAAATTCTTGCTCCACTATACCGATTTCTTTCAGAGAGAATTGTACGTTGGAATGCTGAAAATTAATGGCTCAGAATTTTTTATTGTTCTCAGTAGCGGTTGAGGTATTGCATATCATGCGTATTACTCGGTCGTCTTTCCCGCTTAGTTGGCACAAGCTGCAACCCTCTGCCACTAAAGGACGCGGAACTGAAGCTTGTTACATGGCATCGTGTAACGTAACTATATCGGTGCTTGAGAAACAACATGTTATAATCAAATTTCTAATCGCACAAAAGGTGACTCCAATCGAAATCCATAGAAAAATGAAATCTGTGTACGTTGATGATTATAACGGCACCAGTAATGTCCGACATCCGGTTGTTCGTGCTCGTCGCGTATGAAACGCTGGTGCTAACCTCAATGTATGTGACAGAGCATGGAGTAGACAACCGCGTACGGCAACCGACGAGACTAATCAGAATTGGGTTGATAAATTGATCAGATAAAATCGTCGGATAACACAGACACAGCTATCAGGTAATAGTAGTATATCACGAGAGCGTTTAGAGGCCACTACACTGCGCTCACTCTTGACGTGAAACAGAGGAGATTGGTCATCTGTAAACAATTTTATCTGCGTTTTGAGTGTGAGGATCATGTTTTCCTCAACAACACTGTGACAGGCAACGAAAGATGGGTTCACCATTTTTCCACAGAAAACAAGAGAGCATCAATCGAGCTCCACCACAAAGGATCACCGACGCCAGAAAAGTTCAAGATCATGCCATCAGCAGGCAAAGTCATGTTCATAATGTCCTGGGTTGTTCAAATTGCGGTGCATTTGGAATTCATTCCTAAAGGCACCACCGTAAACTCTACAGCGTACTGCGAGACCCTCGGAAAACTGAAAGCACGAATTCGAAGAGTTCGTCCACATGCGGAGCGCCCTCTCGTTCAGCTTGACAATGACAGACCTCACACGAGCGCTGTGACATCTGCAACAATCCGACGCCTTGGCTTCACTGGCATCGGTCATCCTCTATACAGTCCGGGTTTCACCTGTTTCCAAAACTTAAAGAACACCTTCGATGGACGATGGATGCTGCAAGCAGGGATGAGGTTGAGAAGAGGTTGTGGCTGTTGTGGCTGTCGCATGCCTTAGTGGATATCGACATGGAAAGACTTATGGACAGGAGTTGTGGAGCAGCAAACTGTCGTCGTAAGGATCTGGACAAGAGAAATTAATTAATATGCACAAATAGTCTGTAAAGGTAAATGTACGCATCTTTGACCAAAGCAGAATGATAGTCTATAAACACCGACCAGTCCACACAGCAACAGACGTCAACACCAGTAACACAGTAGGAATGCCACGACACTGTTCACCAGCTCGCGGCGAGCTAGCTCTGGCTGTCCTATACCCAGTCCGCAGAGGTCGCTTTTATCGGCAGCCAGTGGGGGTAGGCTCAGCGTGAGCGCATGATTGACTGCGGCGTTGTCCCGCGCGACCACTATTGGCAATCGTCGAAATCTCTACAGTGCTACCAACTATCACCGGACGTCGACTGCGGTTGTATCGATGGCAACGACGCCACAGTAACTCCGTCAACTATGTCTAGCATTCTACAGTGACAGTATCAATAAAACTAGTCTCTCGTGGGGAAAAAACATTTTCGTCGCCAGTTTGATTATGTTCGAAATAAATGTGTAGATATGAACAATAAAGACTTAGAATGTAAATAATGTTCGTTTTATTTAAAAAGATTTAAGTATTTTCACATTAAAAGTTTGGAGGCATTACTTTTGAGCTCGCCCTCTTATCACCTGTCACCAGATGATCGAGATTCGCTGTTTGGATCAATCTCGTTTTCCGTTCCACAGCATGGATTGCTTCGTTTTGCCTTAAGTCCATTAACATAAACAGCAACTCTGATGGGTTGGCATTTCCGAAACATAGCTTGGGGATGTTTGGGTAAACATACTACCCTTGTCCAGTACTCTTACATCAGTAAAACGCTGCATAGACTGGTTCGGGGTCCTGAGCCTGTCATTTTCTAGTTTAGTGTACGTTTCATTTTACCTTCAGGACAAACAGTGATCGTCTGGTAAAATACCTGCAGACAATGTTCGTTTGTTTCGGCCAACACAGCTCCTGAAACGGAGATGTTCAGCAGCCCAGACTCTTCGACCACATATGCCACTTTTCAGCCTTCGTCCAGTTGAATGATTTTGTCCTAGACAAGGCCACTAGGTCGACTGCTATCTACTTTGCCGTCAAAGTCACACTCCAAAGTCACTAGAGCCTCTTCAACGATTTATTGCTATTACTATTCTCCACTCGTCATGTCCGTAGACTGCTCCCACAATTAGGGCCTTTGTGATAGCAACACTATGTCATTCGCAACCCTACCGGTAGTTACGTTTTCGTGAGTTTGGCATAAAATTATGAAACGTACAAACAAGCTCCGCATTTGAACATGAACTGTTATACCTGACTCAATGCAGCGTTCTGATTTTTGATATTAATAGAAATTTATGTTGGTACTTAGTGGGATATGACCAAATTTGTTCATAATATGCAACATTATTTTCACCAAAACTGTTTTTCACTTTCTCAAGTTGTCATGTGACTATGGAGGTGTAGACACGAGGGTTGTCTAGAAAGTAAGTTCCGACCGGTCGCGAAATGGACACCACAGAGAAAAACCTGACGAAACTTTGTACAGATGTGTTGCATAGCGTCTCAAGTATGACTGTCGATCGCATCAAGATGCTCTTTTCGGTTGTGAGCGCACTGTGAGAGAGTAAAGGTGCCTAGAAAAACAATGTCTCCCGCCAACTAGGAGGGCCCGCTGAGACGCTTCGCCTTACTGAACGCAGCCGACCTAACACAACTGCCACGCCCTTCCTTCTTCATGCCAATTCTCAGCTGTACTCTGCAGGGGCAGTGAAGACGCTCCTGCAGCCTTTTCGATGGGAAGTGTTCGATCACCCACAACACATCCCTAATTGGCTCGCCCTGAGTATCATCTCTGTTCACATGAAACACTGGATATGAAGACAACACTTGGGCGCAGGATACGCACTATACACCAAAGTAGAGAGTTATTGGAAAGCACAGGCGGCTGCCTTCTTTGACGATGGTGATGGAAATTTGGTATAACGCTCCGACAAATGTCTAAGTCGGAGCGGCGTCTATGTAGAGAAGTATCTGGAAAGTGTAGCTACCTCTTGCAAATACAATGTTTCTGATTTTCACTGTGGTTTCCATTTAGCGACCGATCGGAACTTACTTTCTGGACAATCCTCGTGTGTCAGCGGGCAGTACACAGGTGTAACACTAAAGAAACAGAAACTGCTTCTGATGATTTCTTTCCTTTGTTGGGGATCAGTAGCCCGATGCAAAGAAAAACTTATTGGACACTTTAATTAAACGTGATACTTTTTTACAAAACATTTTTGAAGACAGGATCTCAGGTAATAAAATGAAGGGACCAGTGAGAACATCCTACTTTTAAAAAAATATGATCAGTAAAATGGGATATTCTTCATTGTCGGAGATGAAGAGAACTGCTGGAGGGAAGAAGCTGTGACTGCAGAGAAGGAACCGCAGCCGTCCAAAAGTTTTTAAATTACTACGTTTTCGCCGACCGACTATAGTTACGTATATTGTGTCCGCTAAAGCCGAACTTGCGATAATGGACAAAATACAAGAGGCGATCAAAAATTTTCCGTTTGGGGAGGTTGCTGTAGCGCATATGCAGCGTAGCGCAACTCCGATGCGGGTACATACGTACTGACATGTAGGCAAGGGATTAGTGTGACATTTGTGTCTTTCCGACGTATGTACGCTAAATGTGAGCTCTGGGGACGTCCAAACACGACCAAGTTTCTATTCTCCTTTCCTTGCTGCCGAAGGACAAACACCAGTAGACATCCACCAGAGAATGAAGAATGCGTATTGGGCAGAATGTCTGTCGAAAACCAACCGGGCACGGAGCTCTGCTGCTTCATGATAATGCACGCCCCCATGTGCAAATGTAATGCAGAAACTACACCAACTCAAGTGAGAGATACTCGATCACCCGCTCTATAATCCTGATCCCTCCCCATGCGATCGGTCCCTTAAAGAAAACCTTGAAGGGTCGACGATTCCTGTCGGACGTGGATGTGAAGCAGGCTGCTAGGAATTCTTCATGCAGCATGCCACGTTGTTTTATCAGGCTCGTATATTCAACCTGGTGGATCGGTTGCATGATTGCCTCAGTGCTCACGGCAATTGTGCCTGATTGGTAGACCGATTCTTGACTGGACGTCCTTCGAACATAATATTTTTAATCTACCCTTTTATACATGTATACGAAATCGAGAAAATGTTGCCGTTCAGTGAAACTGATTTGCTTCGTGCAAAAATTATAATGCAGTTGAACATCTTTTGTTCGTGTATTTAATATGTTATAGAATAGTGAATACATGGTTAAAAAATTTATAGTATTTGGAGGGGATCAGCAGAAACACTTTTTTATGTGACAAACCTGTCATAATTGCTCCGTTTCACCACAAGGGGTCCATGAAGCTTATGACGCTAGAGGTGTTCAGAAACTGTGTTCAAACTACAGTGTGATGGATACTGTCCCAGATATGTTGCTGAAAATGTCATGCGGACACATTAAAAGTACAATAGGATTATTCGTAAGTACTTCCAGAAGACGGCTGAGTAAAAACTACGAGACACGCTGAAAAAAGACACACATCAGTGGACAGAGCATCTCTACAAGTTTTTAACTCACGCTAAAGCTGCTCAGTATCGGCTTCGCTTGTGATGTGGCAAGCAGCAATCCGTGGGTGCAAGTTGTTGATACGATGTGTCCGGAGGGCGCAAAAGCAGCACGCTTTGCAAATCTGGTAACTGGGTTGCCTAGCTGCAGGTGCGAACTAGTTCGATGTGACAATACGGAAACGATTAAAATGAAACTCAAGGACAGCACAACCTACAGGTGCAATCTGTAATTATCTGAATTCTGACAACCATTAGTAGGTTTCCCTATACCAGTGGGAAATTTATACATAGCAATAATACACAGCAGTTTTCTGATGAACTATCGCGAGACACGTATGTCCCGTTGGTAGTCAAAGAGTTAAGGAGACTGCTTACAACATGTTTCTTGTAGTGGCCATTTTCGCACCAGCTGTATATAAATTACAGTTGTTTCAAAGACAATGCCTTTTTTTGGATGCTGCACATCGAAATATTTATATTTGTTTATGCACCCAGACGCGTTTCGCATTTTTTTACAAGGCTTCTTCAGTGGGTGTTCTGAAATATTACATGATTTGTCCATTTTTACACATAGCTTATGGTTTCACATCTAGGTTATAGATTTAAAAACAGTTCCTTAACGTTTTTTATGAAATGGAAAGGTACTTACAGGTAACTTCTAAGTCACTGCATCTAAGTAAACTGCCTTTTCCCATCTGGTAACCAAGAGCATATCTTACAGTTCACTTTCAGCTCACTGTTTACTTTACACATCACCGTAACTGCCATCTTCTTAAAACGAAGTTTCATTTTTTTTCTTAGTGTTGCCAACATTCTCAGTTTTCTGCATTCAACCGCTTTGTGTGTGTGTGTGTGTGTGTGTGTGTGTGTGTGTGTGTGTGTGTGTGTGTGTGTTAGAGAAGGAGAGAGATTTTTTAATTACTATTTTTTATTCATTTATAAAATTCATTTATAATGAATGAATAAAATAGTAATTTAAATAATCTCTCTCCTTCTCTAATAAACAGTTGGCGCAGGCTACCCAACCTTGAGTACCGCTCTAGAATTTGCTTCATTTGACTTTCCTAAAGGAATAAACTCAATAACCGAATAGAAAGACTACATATACCATATACAAGTACGTTAATTCCATAAGAATGTGTTATGCAGATAATCTGGAAACTGGGATGTAAATCGCTAGGACAAAGTTGACGTTGTTTTCAACTAACGCATAAAGCAAGATGGAGTAGAGATTAGAAGTCCGTACGGGCATTTACAATGAACGGCAAGATGGAGTAGAGATTAGAAGTCCGTACGGACATTTACAATGAACAGGTTTAGTTCCACGTCTGACTACCAACACTTACGTTTCTTGTGCTTTTCCTAATTTACTTTGGTAGGATGGTTCCATCGACAACAGGCACAGCTCCAACTGAGATAAGTTTTCGTCTCTAATGACTTCATAGCCAATGGGAAATTAAACCCTAAGCTTAGAACACAATAAGAAAAATTTGTCAGCTTCTTGAGAGTTTTATTTTCCGAGTCAGCTACTATCCGTAAAGTAAGACTGTGATATGTGACTTATAATTCAGATTCTTATCAATAAAAACATCTAAGAATTTATAATAATGTTTTTCATTTATTGATTATCCCTCATACATTATTTTAAGGTGTTGTCACGTCTTGCGCAGCATCAAATTGCAGGTACTGCGTTTTGTCTAAAGTCCAACGACAGTCCATATTTAAGACAACTTGTTGATAATTTTCTAGAAGATGTTATTTACATTTTCAGGTGTTGACGATTCTCCATTAGTGTTGGTCACAGTACTTAACCGTCACCAAAGATAAATATTTCAGCTACTTGGATATAAGATACAGATTAGTTATATTTGACAAGAATAAGAGCGGGCTCAGTATTGCTCCCTGTGGGACACTTGTAGTAAAACAGATAAAAGCAAAAGCTGGCTAAGAGAAATATCAAAAATAACAATTTACCACTAAAATATAACGTTTCCCAATGCACGGAAGCAAACAACAACAATACAGTTTCTTTTGTGTAGAAAGGTAGTTTAGGCTATGTTGATGCAAGGTGGCTGTAGAATGATACACTAATGTGCACATTCATAATATTTTAGAAATGCTTTGACTTATCGTACAAAGGGCCGAGAAGGGCATAAGGACATAAGGCAGGAAACAGTTCTCCGTGTTTTAAATAATTATGACTTTTTTATATACCAATATGCCAAACCAATAATGTTTACCTCAGATGAAACGGTATGCTTTTTTTTAGCATCTTTTTATAGCGCAGAAAACCTACGCTTGTTGGTGTTTCTAGTGAAATATTTTGTAAAATAGTCAGTTAACAATGAGAGCCCAGACACCGCGTCAAACATTCTCAAACGATGGTTGGCTTGGCTTTAAAAGAGACGCGAAATTGGCCTCATATGATTTTACAATAAGTTTCACTGCAAGCATAAACTATTATTCTACCACTATCAACTTTTTCAAGATCTGTCGAGCATGAACATACCTCATTCCAAATAAACAGCGATTGTTGCATCTGCATGTCAGTAGATAAACAAACCTACGCTTGTTCGTGTTTCTAGTGAAATGTTTGGTAAAATAAACAATTGTTATACCACTAACAACTTTTTCAAGAGTTGTCGGCCATGAACATACTTCATTCCAAACAAACAGCGATTGTTGCATTTGCATGTCAGTAGATAAACAAATTAAGGGTATTAGCCATATGAACTCCGCGCTCTTCTGCTTCCTATGTCTTAAAAAAATCCTATCGTATCTGTAATAACAGTAAATCCACGATTCTTTAAAGAATCGAACTCCCACACATAAAACCGCTTCAAACGGCTGATTAATTTTCACATGAGTTCATGTGTTAAATACTTGAGGTTAAGCATGTAAGCTAGAAAAAGTATAGAAGAAGTTTGAAATTACGTTTAAAGTTTCTTGGAAGTCGCTTAGTGCTCTCATTATGAAACACTAGTTGAACATTGTGTGGCTATTGGCGCTCCATTTTCAACACAAGCAAGTTTCTCACGCATCCCAAAGTTTATGACGTCATACCTCCTGAAACATGTGTCGTACAATTACATAACTTGTCAGGTATTTTCAGTGGTATATTTGGGTACTGTCTGCAAATCGAGTCCCTAATAGAGTCGGTACTAAAGAAGTTACTAAATTAAAACGTCATGTCTGATGCTAAGCTTTTCCTGCATGAACGGCGAAAATGTAGTAAGTGATAAACATTTTTCCTTTCATTACTTTGTGGGGGATGACAAAGAGAAAAGTTTCGCTAAGGTTTTAAATTATACGTAAAGTTTTTTGGGAGTGGCTTAGTGCTTTCATTCCAAATTACTGGATGAGTAAATTCCGGATATCTGTGCCCCGTCAGTTACGATGCCTCAAGACAAATACACAGTTTCTAACTGTAATACTTGTCTAATTGTACTAAACTTTTAACGTAAGATTCTGCCTCTTAATGAGTAGATTATGACAGCATTTAAATATTAAATGGTCAATAACTGAGTGAAATATTGAAAATCAAAGTTTTACTGCCCCTCCAAGTCCATCAGATAGGCCACCTGCTACGCGTGACAAGTTTCGGCTTCCGGGATAGTTGCTCTGCAGTATAGATTGCGGGATATTCAAGTCTCGTCGGACATACTCTCTAAAACTAAGATTTTATAAATTGTTCGGTGAAACGTTATCGCTTTTTGGAAATGAATTTCGCGGAAAAGAGGTGTGAAATGACACATAGGCGCGGCTAAAGTGAACGGATAGACGGCACAGTGTACGCGTGTTCCAACAGGCGGCCAGAAGGTAGCGCGTTGGAGCTGTCACATCAGAGCAGTCGACACCTGTGCCCTGCCGTTGGCGGGCTGTACCGATCGCGAAATAATACGCGGCTGTCAGGGGGGCAGCAAGAAAACTAAATGGTCAAAGGTCTGGTTGTCTCCCAGCGTGTGGCCATTGCAAGCGACGTGAGTCACAAAAGAGCGGCTATGGCGTGAACTCGAAAGCGGAAAGTTATTTGGCGACTGCCGCATGAGTAAAACCAGTATAAATGAAGGTACATAACAGACATAGGCATCACATGAAAGAGAAAAAATAGACGAGAATTCACTTTGAAAGATCCATGCTGTACATGCAATAGTTCCTTTGCTGCTGACGATCGAAGACGTTGAAGTACCTTTTAATTTTAAAAATTAATAAATTCGAAACGCATTAAACGATCATAGCAAAAACAAAGTAATCACTAATAAAGCTTAAAAAAACACCATCGAATATCAGAATAAGATTTTTTATTAAAACAGAACAGTTTGAATAATGAGTCCAGGTATTGTTTCTGATGATTATAAAACTCAATAAGTATAAAATAATTTGAAAACCAGTAACTTTAGCGTTAGTCACAATTAGATACTTAATAACGAAATACGATAGTTTTGACAGATTCATTACAGTTGTATGCAAATAAATCACAAATTAAGCACCTCGACTAAATGTAACACAACAACGTAAAATCTGCTGAAGTTTTAATCCTTTACGATGTATGACACTTGCGGTAGTGTTGCTTTTTATGATTTTTTTTATTGATTGAAATGTCCACCCCTGACAAACGAGAAACACTAAACAACGCTTGTCTACGCAAATCAATGAAACTGTCATATTGGGCCATGATTGAGTTATCAGCGCATAAGTGTGTGTTACGTAATACGTATAGATTGAGCAGTAGTATGAACAATCAACGCTTTTTATAAGTTTTAGAGCGGCAGATGAGAGGTCATGGTCAGTTGCTTATACGGGCTCACTGAGGCAACACTTAGCGGACATGCGGCGTGCCTGTACCTACCAAATTGTGTTTGAAATTTCTCGTGTGGCACTTATAGGAACGTGAAAAGTTCTTCATGACTTCATGTACTTAAAAAGGTAGTACACAACTGATCTCGTGGACAAACTCTGGACAGTAGCGTGGCGGTGGTCAGAAATTAGTAAATTACTGATCGAACTCACGTTTCAGTCTGTTGTTGCACACACACACACACACACCAATTTAGTAACTGCAAAAATAAAGATTTCCACTTGATAAACAGTGCCCATACTGTGTTAATGACATTTTTACTTCTCCATTCATAGTCTGCCTGCATTTTAACTAGTTGGTTGGTTGGTTGTTTGGGGAATGAGACTAGACAGCGTGGTCATCGGTCTCATCGGTGTACGGAAGGATGGGGAAGGAAGTCGGCCGTGCCCTTTCAAAGGAACCATCCCGGAATTAGCCTGCAGTGATTTAGGGAAATCACGGAAAACCTAAATCAGGATGGCCGGACGCGGGATTGAACCGTCGTCCTCCCGAATGCGAGTCCAGTGCCTTACCACTGCGCCACCTCGCTCGGTTTTTAACTAGTTATCTGGCAATCTGCAAAACAGTAATCGCACAACGACGTACCCATCGAACTTTAAAATCGGTCTCAAACTTCATGAAGTCCATCTACGCGACTTGTGTGTGTGTGTGTGTGTGTGTGTGTGTGTGTGTGTGTGTGTGTGTGTGTGTGTAGCGTTCAAACACTTTGCCATGATAATTCTTAGGGTGGTAATACGTCACAACCATGTGACTATTTTGTGCGGGTACTGTAAATGTCAGGATGTGTCTCACTGGGACACTCTTTGATGTAATAAAATAGAAAAGAGTGACGTAACTAAAAAATCAAAATATAAGGTTTGTGAGAGCTATGAATGATTCATCTTCCCAGGAAAAGAGCGCTAGAAAGATTGAAATCGAACTTTAGTTGTGGGTCGTGCAAGAAAAGTGTTACACATAACACGAAAAACTATTTTTAGAAATTCAGTGAAACACATTTATTTCTGAAAGCAAGTTGGTTTTATTTGGGATTCCAGTACACTCTATTATTCCCCTCTATTTTTCTCTACAAAATTCTATTTCTCAACGTAATCTCCGTTAAATGCGACGGACTTACTCCATCTTAATCGCAGGGCCTGTATGTCCCCATGGTAGCATTCTATTGGTCGGAGCAAACGTCTTTCTGCATCAATAGCCTCCCTATCATTCACGTACTGGTTCCTGTGAAGTACACCTTTCAATAGGACAAGCAGATGGAACTCGGAAGGTGCGAGGGTGGATGAGAAAGAACAGTCCAGCGAAGTTTTATGGGCTCCTCTCGGATGCACAGACTTGTGTCAAGTCTTACCATGTCATGGAGAAAGAGAAGTTCGTTTGCATTTTTGTAGCGAAGAACACATTGAAGTCGTTTCTTCGATTTCCTGAGGGTAGCGTAATCGATGTTCGAGCTGTTCGTTGCACCACCAGCGAGGACATCCAACAGAACAACCTCTTCAGTGTCCTAGAAGACCGCCGCCATGGCTTTATGGGCTGAGAGAGCGGCTTTGAACGTTTTTTTCGGAGGAGAGGTGGTGTGGAGCCTCTCCACGGAGATCGGACAGGTTAGTGAGACCGTTCTGCGATGATGTCAGAAGCCTCGCCCAAGGACTCGCCGTACTTTCGTTCACTACCAGATCTCCGTAGACACCTATGAATATCTGCGATACTCTTGTTTTCCGTCAATAGATACTCAGTGACAGCTCTCTACCTGGAAGGCACCTCTGTTACAGACGTCATTCTGAAGGCTATGTATGGCGCCACCTCATACCAGAACCTCATGAAAGTATAAGGGCTGAAGTGGGAATACTCCATGATATCCGACAAGAAATTCCGCAATTTTAATCAAAATTGGCCAAAAATGTGTAGCATTACTTATTGAACGTCCCTCATATATATATGCTGTTGTTGTTATGGCCCCCAGTCAGGAGACTGATTTGACGCAGCACTCCACGCCAGCCTGTTCTGTGCAAGCCTATATATCTCTGCGCAACTATAGCAACTACATCCATTTGACCTTTTCCTGTAATGAAGCTTTGGCCTCCCTCTAGAATTTACATCCATATCACTTCCCTCCACTACCAACATGACGATCTCATGATGCGTCAGGACATGTCTATCAACTAATCTCTTATTTTGCTCAAGTTTCCATGAGTTTTTTTTTCTCCCAAGTTCGATTCTGTACCTCCTCATTAGTTATACGATCTACCCATCTAATACTCAGAATTCTTGTATAACACCATATTCGGAACTCTTGTATGATCTTCTTGTCTGGTATCACGTAGGGGTCGTCTGCTGCGAACCCACATTTTCAAGATTGTGTGCGGAAATATGTGATAAGAAACATTTGTGCTTGCACTAACACTATATTCTATCCTTACATCTGTACAAATCACCGCCTTTCATGCTTTACACAACGGGAAAGCCTCCTATCTACGTGTTCTGTAAGTCAACGTCCAACACCTTGTCGTCTTCGCCATCCTTCAAGAACTTTCTATAGATACTCAAGACAGCAGCATTCGAACATCCGACCAGCTTCGTTGTGTTCGAGACGCTAGTTCGTAGGCGCTGGGACTTAACAGTCAGCCCTCTCCTAAAGTCGCAGTTGTGGACCGCATATCACTAGAACGTTCCTCATTCGTCTATACAGGGTGTTACAAAAAGGTACGGCCAAACTTTCAGGAAACATTCCTCACACACAAATAAAGAAAATATGTTATGTGGACATGTGACCAGAAATGCTTAATTTCCATGTTAGAGCTCATTTTAGTTTCCTCAGTATGTACTGTACTTCCTCGATTCACCGCCAGTTGGCCCAATTGAAGGAAGGTAATGTTGACTTCGGTGCTTGTGTTGACATGCGACTCATTGCTCTACAGAACTAGCATCAAGCACATCAGTACGTAGCATCAACAGGTTAGTGTTCATCACGAACGTGGTTTTGCAGTCAGTGCAATGTTCACAAATGCAGAGTTGGCAGATGCTCATTTGATGTATGGATTAGCACGGGCCAATAGCTGTTGCGCGATACGTTTTTATCGAGACAGATTTCTAGAACGAAAGTGTCCGGACAGGAAGACGTTCGAAGCAATTGATCGGCGTCTTAGGGAGCACGGAACATTCCAGCCTATGACTCGCGACTGGGGAAGACCAAGATCGACGAGGACACCTGAAATGGACAACGCAATTCTTCGTGCAGTTGACGATAACCCTAATGTCAGCGTCAGAGAAGTTGCTGCTGCACAAGGTAACGTTGAGCACGTCACTACATGGAGTGTGCTACGGGAGAACCAGTTGTTTCCGTACCATGTACAGCGTGTGCAGGCACTATCAGCAGCTGATTGCCTTCCACGGGTACACTTCTGCGAATGGTACATCCAACAATGTGCCAATCCTCATTTCAGTGCAAATGTTCTCTTTACGGATGAGGCTTCATTCCAACGTGATCAAATTGTAAATTTTCAGAATCAACATGTGTGGGCTGACGAGAATCCGCACGCAATTGTGCTATCACGACATCAACACAGATTTTTCTGTGAACGTTTGGGCAGGCATTGTTGGTGATGTCTTGATTGGGCCCCATGTTCTTCGACCTACACTCAATAGAGCACGTTATCATGATTTCATACGGGATACTCTACCTGTGCTGCTAGAACATGTGACTTTACAAGTACGACACAACATGTGGTTCATGCACGATGGAGCTCCTGCACATTTCAGTCGAAGTGTTCGTACGCTTCTTAACAACAGATTCGGTGACCGATGGATTGGTAGAGGCGGACCAATTCCATGGCCTCCACGCTCTCCTGACCACAACCCTCTTGACTTTCATTTATGGGGGCATTTGAAAGCTCTTGTCTACGCAACCCCGGTACCAAATGTAGAGACTTTTCGTGCTCCTATTGTGGACGGCTGGGATACAATACGCCATTCTCCAGGGCTGCATCAGCGCATCAGGAATTCCATGCGACGGAGGGTGGATGCATGTATCTCGGTAACGGAGAACATGTTGAACATATCCTGTAACAAAGTGTTTGAAGTCACGCTGGTACGTTCTGTTGCTGTGTGTTTCCATTCCATGGTCAATGTGATTTGAAGAGGAGTAATAAAATGAGCTCTAACATGGAAAGTAAGCGTTTCCGGACACATGTCCACATAACATATTTTCTTTCTTTGGGTGTGAGGAATGTTTCCTGAAAGTTTGGCCGTACCTTTTTGTAACACCCTGTATACACTGGAAAGCCAAAACATTATGACCACTGTCCACCACGACGTTAGATGCCGCGGGCACGTGACGCGGTAACAAAAGTATGTATGCGGAGCAGACACGGACGGGGGATCAACCTAGCGAAGACATTGGCTGCGAATGGGGTAAGCCATTGAGATAAGCGACTCTGACACTTGGCAGATTATTATTACGCAGGACCTGCGAACGTGTACCTTGAAACCGACAAAGATGGTGGAATATGAACGTGCTACATTCATAAGCATCTACGGACAGAGATAAAAGGACGGTGAAACCACCACTACCTGCTATATGATTGGACGTCCACGACTCTTTAACGAACGTGCGGTTCGTAGGCTTGTCTCCTCTGTGAAGTAGGATAAATGGTGATCTGTGGCGTCTCTGTCGAAAGAGCGCAATGCTGATGTAAGCACAAGTGATTGAGAACACACCGTTTATCTCCACAGAAAACAATCTCTGCATGTTCACATGTTGACCCAACGACTACGTCAGTAACGATTTCAGTGGGCACGGGACTATCGGGATTCGACCGTCGATCAATGGAAACGTGTCGGCTCTTCGCTTGAATCACAGTTTTGCTACACTAGGTCGACGGTCGTATCCACAAATGCCGTCATCGAGGTGAATGACGGCTCGAAACGTGGAGTACACCGCGGATTCAGGCTGGTGGAAGTAGTATTGCGCTTGGGAGACATTCTTCTGGGCTTGCATGGGACCTGTGGCAGTAATCGAAGACACGCTGGTAGCTGCAAAACCACCTGCACCCCTTCGTGTTTCATGGCTTCCCCGACGGATATATCACCTTTCAGCAGTATAATTGTCCGTATCTCGGAGACGGACAGTGTTATAGTAGTTTGAAGAGCATTATAGTGAACTCACGTTGATGTCTTTGAGACCGAATTCGTCTGACGTAAATCCCATGAAACCCATTTGGGTCGCTATCGGGCGCCATCACCGCATACGCAAATCAGCAGCCCGTTGTTTACACGAGTTACATGACCTGTGCTCAGACATCTAATGCAACGTGCCTCCACAACCCTGCTAACAAACTGTCGGATCCATGAAACGCGGAATCAGTAATGTATTTCGTTCCAAAGACAGACAAACAAGCTGCTAAACAGGTGGTCATAATGTTTTAGCTCATCAGTTTATTTTCCTTACCCCGTCACATGCTCGTTGCCCCACCAGGTTTCATACGATCTCGTGGTGGGAGGTGACGTGTATTGGTTAATTAGTGCATGTATGCCGGCGTCAAATTTCGACAAGGAGGGGGTGCTGAAGAACAGTCGTCTTACATTAAGCAAAAATGTTGCACAGTGTGCGGGCGGGCGTTATGATGGAAATTCCTCTGTCCACTCCGGTACAGTTCTGGCCCAACTCTCCGGATACGATGCTGCAGTCGTTCCAAAAGTCTCTCGTAATCATCTGCGTTGACGGTTTGACCATCGGGTAGAAACTCGTGATGGATCATACCCTGGTGCTGAAACAGGCGATCAATATCTTCTTAATCTTCAGTTTTGTCGGGGCACGTTTTCTGGGAGGCGGAGAAGACGATAAAAACCATGCCATTGACTGCTGATTAGTCTCCGGTTTATATTGGTAGCACTAGGTCCCATCTCCTGTAATGATGGTTTCAAAAAACTGCGGAATCCGGTCATACGTGATAAGATCTTCAGACGTTATCCATCTGAGTTTGCTTTTGCTGGTCTGTCAGCGAGTGGGGTAAAAACCGGGCACAAATCTTCCGCCTCCTCAAATGTTCGTGAACAGTGGTGCTTATACCGCTTTGCTTATCTTCAGCTCTTCTGTTAACATTCTTAATGACAACCGGCTATCATCCGCAAGCATGCGTCGCACTCATTCGATATTGTCTGGGATTGTGCTTGTTGACGGTGGACCCGGACGCGTCTCAGCCTCGACACCTTCCTTCCCGTGTCTAAAGCGTTTAAGCCACTCAGACCCACACGTTTTATGTACAGCTTCAGCACTTTCACTAACATTCCATGAGTCTCCATCGCCGTTTTCCTAATTTGAAACAAATCCTCACGTTAACCCGTTGTTCCACTTCGTGCTCCGTTTTGCAGTTACACGAGTTCTCACGCTCACTCTGTTTAGTTGCTCGCAACGTGCACCAGTGTTTCACTTCGGTGAATTGCACGATAGGGATTCACTTGTTGGAATGTCTCTCAACGAATATGCCCACGCACCTCAGCCTAACCACCACAGTTTTTAACAGAGGGGCCACTCACCGAACTTTTCCGACACCCCTTGTGTCTAACAGGTACCAAGTAATGAACTGAAATAGTGCGTCAAAAAATGGTTCAAATGGCTCTGAGCACTATGGGACTCAACTGCCTTGGTCATTAGTCCCCTAGAACTTAGAACTACTTAAACCTAAATAACCTAAGGACATCACACACATCCATGCCCGAGGTAGGATTCGAACCTGCGACCGTAGCAGTCGCACGGTTCCGGACTGCGCGCCTAGAACCGCGAGGCCACCGCGGCCGGCTGTGCGTCACTAATAAGGGATTGTGAATATTGCATCGTATTGACGAATTGCAAAACGTATATTTAGGTACTGGTTGCAGTACCTAGATACATTGGTTTCATGGATTTTCCTAAAAGAATGCTTCAGACAGTAGCATCTACATGAAGAGATATTGGTGTCACTTTGTTAGTTATATAGACGGCTATGTAGCAAAACGTCGTCTCTAATGACTGCGCCATGAATGGGGCGATAAAACATAGAATCCATACAGTCAGAGAAGAACTCTGACAGTTAAAGTGGGCGCGGCGGGACTGCTTCGCGCGTCTACCACAAGCAGTCACGCAACACGAATTTGTTTCCGTCTCTATGGTAACGCCTCAATGTTGCCACAGTTCTGGGCGGATATGGTTTAAATTCGATACTGAGGGCAGTTTTTTTGTTTAGCAGTTGAAAGCTGGCAACAGCGCTACTCTCGGTCAGGGATCTTCTTTCACTACACGAAGAACAGTACGTGTAACTACTCGAAACAGACTGGGACAACGAACTAATTCGTGACAGTGTTCTTAGTGAGGGAAGCCAATGACATCATTGTTGTCTTATGCTCTGAGATTTGTCAAAATGGTTTCTCGTGTGCTATGGAGTGGTTGAAATCTTTTAATTTTATCCGTGGTTTTCTTAACAAGTTTCATTTAGCAAGCCATCTTGGTTCTGCAGCGTAATCGTTTCATTGATTGAAAACTGTTAGATGAGTATCACTGTCCAGTAAATTTGAGGTGCAAAATTTCTGTTTTAAATGCGATGTTTCTGTGTGGCTAACCTCATTAGTTGCCTAAGTAGGAACCAAAATGATATATACCCACAGTAAGTCAACACACAAGCTCTTCAATATGATGTGCACCATTTGATGTGAAAATAAAAGAACTGTGTGTCTAAATGTTGAACTGCTCTTCATTTACGAGAATAGTAACGATAAAATAAGCAATATGACGAATCGTGGCTTCAGGGTGGAGATACATCCCATGTTTAACATTAACAATGCTTTCGAGACTATGCTAGGAACGAAGCAGACATTGTGAGTTTACGGTACTAATCCAAAATGCAACGAGTATATTTATGCTGGAACGTTGCATGATGTTCGCTCCCACATGATTTGGCGTTCAGTAACATGTGTTACCGCCTACTAAAACCATTTAGTACTGAAATTCATACTGTGTCGTATCATTATATGTGACGAATAACGATAGCAAATGAAATACCAATGACAAAATTAATTCATTTATAATAATGAATAAACTTAGAACGGAAAACATAAAAAATACGCTATTGGAATTGGAAAGGTTCGAACCCAAAGCTTTGGTAGTCAAAACTACCACGTTACCATCCAGCTATGGTAGCAAGCTTCGTAGTGTTTGTGAGATAAGTTCGAACCACCGTACAGTGTACCCGCATTGTCTACTTCATCAGAAGTTTTCTCGAAAATACATATCGTATGACATATGAAGCAAAAGTGTTTTTGTGTTAAAAGTCGACGTTACATCGCATGGCATGCTGAAGGGCTTCCGCGGTCCTTTCTCCATTCCCCCCTCCTACCTCCCCCCCTCAACACACACACACACACACACACACACACACACACACACACACACACACAACACAAACACACACACACACACGCACACACACAAACAAACTCTTTCTTTCTCTCTTTCTCGCTCTTTCTCTTCGTTCACTACAAATAAAATCGTCTCGAGAAAACAAGTAGTACTGGCAGACTGACTGCGTAGCTAGATTTCAAACTTAAAATTAGTGCCATTCGCACTGCTCTGCAGAAAGAAATAAAAGGTGCATCGTTTGTCTACGTACAGATGTAAGATTCGTAGAAATTCAAGTATTAAAACTCATTATGAAGATGGAATTACTAATTTTATAGTGTAGTATCAACTTTCTTTCTCCTTTTTTAGGATACAGTACTTACATTACAGAAATATTTTTCGTTTCTTAATTCATATTTTTCAATGATTCCTTTAACTCAGGATGCTAGGACCTTTTCTTGTTTGTCATTATTTCAAAACTGATAAAATGAAATCCAAGAACCGTTAACTGTTCTTAAATTTATATCAATGGTATTTGTCGATGAAGATGAAAAACGTACGTCTCTTATGCAAGGATAGACGTAAACGTCGTTTGAATACAAAACGGAGCGCGCCTATTGAACTAGCGCAGCATGTGACTGATACGAGTGACCCATAATGTGTGCTGAGTGTATATGACAGAAGCACACTGGACGTCTACCCGCATCACCCCTGTGCTGGCCGCACTCACCCCTATGACCTCCAGCCCGCAGTTTCCAGTAATTTCTCGCTAACAGCGCTTCTGAAAGCTATTCCACGAAATCTGGAACCTGGAAGCCGCTGCTGGGTAATTCACTGCATCTTATCGCGTTACCGGAAAGCGCCTGAGTTCTGCTTTGCGCCGTCCATCTCAAAGGGCTATGAGCCCCTGTCCACTCACAGAAGACGTCAGCTGCTTAATCCTCCTGTGATTACCTTCACAGAGATGAATATGATGTTATTTCTGTTCCCTTTTTCTTTTTGTAATTTAATTTACTCCCTCCATTACGGTAATAGTGTGCAGCTCTACGGCAAAGTATTTTTTATAAGAATAAAATCAATATTGTTACGTGTCATTTTAGATATTCCCGGTGTATGATGAGTGACGATTTTGAACTGCTCTTAGGTCCAGATGGATTACACCACCCAGCTGAATTCCCGTGCACAGTTCACAGACGGTATTATTATGTTTGCTTCCATATACGTACATTAAAAAATCATCTACAGTAATTTGTAATTTAATTCAAGTGAATTGACGCCTCAGATAAAAAGACAAAGTGATTATTAATTCTATTTATTTGATTTTGACAATGATGGTGACTGGTGTCTTTTATGGAGGGGTCTATTCCATAAGTGTGAAAGGTAATATAGGTTCAAATGGCTCCAAGCACTGTGGGACTTAACATCTGAGGTCATCAGTCCCCTAGACATCACACACATCCATGCCCGAGGCAGGATTCGAACCTGCGACCGTAGTAGGGACAGGGACAGGGAGTGGAATCAGGTAGTTTCTCTCTTTTACGGTGCGACATACACTGACTAACAAATAAAGCGGAGCACCATAAAGACATGGTCGGATGTTAGTTTAACTTCATATACCATGATTGGTGGCTATGTAGATGATTAGAGTGGAAGTTCTCTGTGACAGGTACACCCGCCACCAAAGTACATTCGTGCTTTTCGTGTTTAGTAGTGTTATTTGCCCTGGTAGGGTATGTGAGGAGGGTGAACAAGGTTAAATGCTGAACGATCACTGTGACAGACGCAGAGATGCTGCGTATGCGTGTGAGACAGCGTTATCAGCACTTGGCAGTGTTTGCAAGGGGCATCACTGTGGGTCTCCATTTGGGTGACTGGTCGAATCGTGCAATATCCAGAAGTTTTGAGCATTCGGATGTGAATGTGGATCGATGTTGGACTTCATGAGAACATAAAGACAGACATATTCGTCGTCAAGGTTCCGTTCTTCCATGTCTCACAAATATAAGGGAATCGCGCCGCATTGTGGACCAAGCATATCGAACTCTTTCACGTCTCCGACCTCCATTCTCCATTTGAGAGTAAGTAATGGATTGCCTTCACCACTGATCGAAGTCTAGAAGTAGCCAGACTTCGGATTTACCGTCCCACCCAGCCTGCCGTGAACGCCACAGCACAAACGACTGCGTTAGAAGTGGTTCCTTGATTGGGAAGTATGGACTGCTGACGAATGGCGTCGCATTGTGCTCAGTGATGAATCGCGGTTCGGCATTACTCCAAATGACCATCGTCTACATCAACATCTACATCTACATGCTTACTCTGCAATTCACATTTAAGTGCTTGGCAGAGGGTTCATCGAACCACAATCATACTATCCCCCTACCATTCCACTCCCGAACAGCGCGCGAGAAAAACGAACACCTAAACCTTTCTATTCGAGCTCTGATTTCTCTTATTTTATTTTGATGATGATTTATACCTATGTAGGTTGGGCTCAACAAAATATTTTCGCATTCGGAAGAGAGAGTTGGTGACTGAAATTTCGTAAATAAATTGAAATAAATTGAAATAAGAACACCGTGAATTCATTGTCCCAGGAAGGGAAAACTTTATTGACACATTCCTGGGGTCAGATACATCACATGATCACACTGACAGAACCACAGGCACATAGACACAGGCAACAGAGCATGCACAATGTCGGCACTAGTACAGTGTATATCCACCTTTCGCAGCAATGCAGGCTGCTATTCTCCCATGGAGACGATCGTAGAGATGCTGGATGTACTCCTGTGGAACGGCTTGCCATGCCATTTCCACCTGGCGCCTCAGTTGGACCAGCGTTCGTGCTGGACGTGCAGACCGCGTGAGACGACGCTTCATCCAGTCCCAAACATGCTCAATGGGGGACACATCCGGAGATCTTGCTGGCCAGGGTAGTTGACTTACACCTTCTAGAGCACGTTGGGTGGCACGGGATACATGCGGACGTGCATTGTCCTGTTGGAACAGCAGGTTCCCTTGCCGGTCTAGGAATGGTAGAACGATGGGTTCGATGACGGTTTGGATGTACCGTGCACTATTCAGTGTCCCCTCGACGATCACCAGAGGTGTACGGCCAGTGTAGGAGATCGCTCCCCACACCATGATGCCGGGTGTTGGCCCTGCGTGCCTCGGTCGTATGCAGTCCTGATTGTGGCGCTCACCTGCACGGCGCCAAACACGCATACGACCATCATTGGCACCAAGGCAGAAGCGACTCTCATCGCTGAAGACGACACGTCTCCATTCGTCCCTCCATTCACGCCTGTCGCGACACCACTGGAGGCGGGCTGCACAATGTTGGGGCGTGAGCGGAAGACGGCCTAACGGTGTGCGGGGCCGTAGCCCAGCTTCATGGAGACGGTTGCGAATGGTCCTCGCCGATACCCCAGGAGCAACAGTGTCCCTAATTTGCTGGGAAGTGGCGGTGCGGTCCCCTACGGCACTGCGTAGGATCCTACGGTCTTGGCGTGCATCCGTGCGTCGCTGCGGTCCGGTCCCAGGTCGACGGGCACGTGCACCTTCCGCCGACCACTGGCGACAACATCGATGTACTGTGGAGACCTCACGCCCCACGTGTTGAGCAATTCGGCGGTACGTCCACCCGGCGTCCCGCATGCCCACTATACGCCCTCGCTCAAAGTCCGTCTACTGCACATACGGTTCACGTCCACGCTGTCGCGGCATGCTACCAGTGTTAAAGACTGCGATGGAGCTCCGTATGCCACGGCAAACTGGCTGACACTGACGGCGGCGGTGCACAAATGCTGAGCAGCTAGCGCCATTCGACGGCCAACACCGCGGTTCCTGGTGTGTCCGCTGTGCCGTGCGTGTGATCATTGCTTGTACAGCCCTCTCGCAGTGTCCGGAGCAAGTATGGTGGGTCTGACACACCGGTGTCAATGTGTTCTTTTTTCCATTTCCAGGAGTGTAGATCTCGCTGCAACGAAAAACGTCTTTGCTTTAATGACTTCCAACCCAACTCGCGTATCATATCTGCCACACTCTCTCCCCTATAACGTGATAATACAAAACGAGCTGCCCATTTTTGCGCCCTTTCAATGTCCTCCGTCAATCCCACCTGGTAAGGATCCCACACCCCGCAGCAATATTCTAACAGAGGAAGAACGAGTGTAGTGTAGGCTGTCTCTTTAGTGGACTTGTTGCATCTTCTAAGTGTCCTGTCAATGAAACGCAGCCTTTGGCTGGCCTTCCCCACAATATTGTCTATGTGGTCTTTCCAACTGAAGTTGTTCGTAATTTTTACACCCAGGTACTTAGTTGAATTGAGAGCCCTGAGAATTGTACTATTTATCGAGTAATCGAATTCCAACGGACTTCTTTTGGAACTCATGTGGATCACCTCACACTTTTCGTTATTTAGCGTCAACTGCCACCTGCCACACCATACACAATCTTTTCTAAATCGCTTTGCAAGTGATACTGGTCTTCGGATGACCGTACTAGACGGTAAATTACAGCATCATCTGCGAACAACCTACGAGAACTGCTCAGATTGTCACCCAGGACATTTATATAGATCAGGAACAGCAGAGGTCCCAAGACGCTTCCCTGGGGAACACCTGATATCACATTACTCGATGATTTGCCGTCTATTACTACGAACTGCGACCTTCCTGACAGGAAATCACGAATCCAGTCGCACAACTGAGACGGTACCCCATAGGCCCGCAGCTTGATTAGAAGTCGCTTGTGAGGAACGGTGTCAGAAGCTTTCCGGAAATCTAGAAATACGGAATCAACTTGAGATATATAGTTGCCATTACTTCGTGTAAATAAAGAGCTAGCTGCGTCTTGCCGCTTGTGTACTTTACATACGACCAGAATTTCTTCGGATTTTCTACCAAATTTCGAGACAATGTTTCGTTGTGGAACCTATTAATGGCATCTCGCATTGAAGTCCGTGCCAAATTTCGCGCGTCTGTAAATTTTAGCCAGTCTTCGGGATTTCGCGGTCTTCTGAATTTCGCATGCTTTTTCCGTTGCCTTTGCAACAGCGTTCGGACCTGTTTTGTGTACCATGGGGGATCAGTTCCATCTGTTACCAATTTATGAGGTATGAATCTCTCAATTGCTGTTGCTACTATATCGTCGGTGAGTATGGTGGCGACCGGAGGAGATATTCCATTCTACCAATGTTTTGGAGAGGCACGTAGGTGTTACTCCTAGCCTTATGGTGTCGGGAACCATGTGATATGATTTCAGGTAACAAGTGGTAGTAAATGAGAGAACTCTGATGACACAACAGAACGTCACGGACATCTTGTGTCCTCGTGCGTTACCATTTATGCGACAGTATCATGGTGGCACTTTTCAACTGGACGATGCTCATTCACACACTGCTCGTGTTTCTGCGTGATGCTGAGGTACTCCCGTGGCCAGCAAGATCCCTGATAAATAATGTGTGGGTCCAGCTCAGACGTAAAGTCCATCCCAGTGCCAGTATCAAGGATATCGACGTCCAGTTACAACGGTTTGAGCCAACTTGCCTGAGGAGAGGATACAACAGCTTTATGAAACCCTTCTCATTCCCATGCAAGAGGGTCATGCCACCTCATTACTGATAAATGGGCTCATACTGCTAAGTCATCTGTAAATTTATCTCGATTCCGTTGTCACTGAAATATCATCAAACACCCTCTCAACTCACAAAGTTTCATTTCGTTTCCTCCTCCCTTTGTGGATGCTTGGCGTTTTCTGTAAGGCAGCGTAGCTGCTTATTCGAACGTATTGTTTAAAGTTGTACGGATGTTGTTTGATGGATTATCTTGGTGCGGATAGCACCCTCAACAGCTGAGGTCGCTTATACTGGGTGTTACAAGAAGGTGCGGCCTAACTTTCAGGAAACATTCCTCACACCCAAAGAAAGAAAATATGTTATGTGAACATGTGCCCCAAAACGCTTACTTTCCATGTTAGAGCTCATTTTATTACTTCGCTTCAAATCACATTAATCATCGAATGGAAACACACAGCAACAGAACGTACCAGCGTGACTTCAAACACTTTGTTACAGGAAATGTTCAAAATGTCCTCCGTTAGCGAGGATACATGGATCCACCCTCCGTCGCATGGAATCCCTGATGCGCTGATGCAGCCCTGGAGAATGGCGTATTGTATCACAGCCGTCCACAATACGAGCACGAAGAGTCTCTACATTTGGTACCGGGGTTGCGTAGACAAGAGCTTTCAAATGCCCCCATAAATGAAAGTCAAGAGGGTTGAGGTCAGGAGAGTGTGGAGGCCATGGAATTGGTCCGCCTCTACCAATCCATCGGTCACCGAATCTGTTGTTGAGAAGCGTACGAACACTTGGACTGAAATGTGCAGGAGCTCCATCGTGCATGAACCACATGTTGTGTCGTACTTGTAAAGGCACATGTTCTAGCAGCACAGGTAGAGTATCCCGTATGAAATCATGATAACGTGCTCCATTGAGCGTAGGTGGAAGAACGAAACTAAAATGAGCTCTAACATGGAAATTAAGCGTTTCCGGACACATGTTCACATAACATCTTTTCTTTATTTTTGAGTGAGGAATGTTTCCTGAAAGTTTGGCCGTACCTTTTTGTAACAAACACCCTGTATCCGCCTGCACGGTCGCGCTCGATTTGGATGTAGCCGGTTCTAATCTTAGTGTGACAGAAATGTTCTCCGTCACTACTAAGCTTCCTAGGGAAGACGAGGTTGTGGCGTAAAGTTCCATATCGCAAGACTTCATGACAATGTTCTGAATAAAATTTGAAACATTTACACAATGTTGTCAGTACAGCAACAATTCACGTATCATTCTGCAGAAACGTCGTGGGAGTTGCTCAAAGACTGACTTGAGTACAGCGTGTAGCAACGTAGAGAATCTGAAAGACTAAAGGACGCAGTATGTCAATAAGTCATACAACGATAATTTTAAAAAATTCAGTTTCCCAGGCGCTACCGTCGCAAATAAACCTTTTAGACAGGGTTTGCTAACCACCGAGTATGACGAACTACGCTCACTAATTTGTGTAGTTTGAAGTTACCGAAATGTAAGACCAGTATCAATAATAATGTGTACAAACCGGTTCACCGTTTCCTGGAACTTGAAAAAAACCTGAAAATGTCTGACACAACACGAGTGAACTCTCTGAGTACATGTAGTTGCCAAAATGATCACAAACTGGCCAAAAAAATAGACATTAATGAGGTAAAGCAACGATCTGGCTTTAGAAGGATGTAGCAAAATGTTTGCTCGTTGTAAGCGAAATTATGCAAAGAGGCATGAGTATGACATACCGGTTTATTTAGGGTTCATAAATTCTGAGAAAGCTTTTGACTCAGTGTCAGCAACATATATACTAACCTTGAGAAAGAAGTCACTGCTATAGCTTTCCCTGTCAAGGAACCCCTACAGAGCGAGGTCGCGAAAGGCAAAGATGTTTACAGCATTCGACGCCGCACATACCATGCTGCCACAACAATGGCTGCTAATAGGAACATGGGGTGGGACTGGAGGTTCCCAACTGTGATAACAACATGAGGCTACGGAGAGCAGTTCGACTGCTTAGTCGACGAGTAACTCACAACAGTCCTACAGTGCGAGTGGTGTTGATACAAAGCAAAGTATTGGCAACGATAAACAAAACAAACATTGGATTGTGTCTACAACAACATTTGCCGAAGTGGACATTTCGTCAGAAAGGAACCCATGGAATTTCGCGCAGTGAGCAAATGAAATATTTGCGTTTCTACAAGATGAGCCAGAGGAATGTGTGGTATGGCATACGGTCGACCATGCGCAGAATGTACATGAGAAGTGTAATGATGACGATATGTGCTTAACAAGTGAAAGTGATACTGAAACAGGTGTCGAGCCTTATGGCTTATCGTACTTGTCGGACAGTGAGAAACAAAACCCATATCCAGTGAAAGGTAGTAAAGTATAATCGTTGTCCAAGGAACGGGTCCTAAACATAATTACGTACATGAAAGTTCATCCTCAACATAGTAAAGAAACAATTGTGAACAGATTGCGAGTAAGTCCACAGCAATATGACCGCGAAAGGCATAAGAAAAACAGGATATTCAACGGAGGACAGGGCGCAATTGCTACTAAAACTCGAGTTCGCGCCTTTCAAGGTTGCTCCATACAATCTGCAGGATATGCACCATAGTGACCTATTAGGTTATGTACAACAAATAGATTTCAAGAGAAGCGGTGGATGACTGCATAATTTCAAACTGTGCTACGAAACTGAAAGTCGTAAGATAACGAAATTTCAATCAAAGTGTCAACTTGACGATGCATAGCTAACTGCGGAATCGGCCCGGAAATTTATAGATGAGATAAAGAAACTTATCCCAAAAAAATGTTCAAATGTGTGTGAAATCTGATGGGACTTAACTGCTAAGGTCATCAGTCCCTAAGCTTACACACTACTTAACCTAAATTATCCTAAGGACAAACACGCACACCCATGCCCGAGGTATGACTCTAACCTCCGCCGGGACAAGCCGCACAGTCCATGACTGCAGCGCCCAAGACCGCTCGGCTAATCCCGCGTGGCAAACTTATCCCATCATTCATTAAGGAATTTGTTTTCAGCTCCGACCACTCAGAATTTGAAGAGGAAATGCATATGAAAGGAACCCTGGAAATTAGAGGTACCAAGACAATCGTATCAAGATGAACGCCTTAATACATTCTTATAAAATTACGCCAGGTGTTAATCTGGATAGTAAACTGACTGAAAAGTTATTAGTTAATGTGCTACGAGAAGTTGGAGGTGCTCTGCCCACTACAATTCCGTCGCGCGTACGTCATCTTACAAGAGAAGTAGAGAATATTCATGCCACAGCAAGCAAGAGTGGGAAAATTGGTGTAAGAGGACTACAGCTACGGTATGATCACTGTTTTTGGCCAATATCTGGTCAAAATAAATTGCTTTCGCTTGATTATGGCCTACATTCCTTCAGAGCAAACTATGCCTTCTGAAAATTGTGTGACGTTGCAATTCATACCACCTGGAATCACGGGACAAATTCAGCCTCTGGATGTTTGTTTTCTTTCCGTGCCTGTGAAATATATTATCGCACTATCTGCATCTAAGCTCCACGGCAGTCTGTTTCGCATTTGGTTGCCTAGCATCACATTCTGTCAGTTCTCATCACCCCGTTACGTCAAAGATAGACTATATGAATTCTTTAATAGTGGATATCTAGTTGAATGTTCCGCACGGTTTTTAAGTCCCAAGGAGTTCGCCTTAGATCTTGATGGTGATCACCGTGGTGCGCCATTTCTCATTTAGTGTTCATAGTGCAACTTAATGGTTTGTTTCGAA
This sequence comes from Schistocerca gregaria, assembly GCF_023897955.1. Taxonomy (NCBI): domain Eukaryota; kingdom Metazoa; phylum Arthropoda; class Insecta; order Orthoptera; family Acrididae; genus Schistocerca; species Schistocerca gregaria. The sequence continues at coordinate 556,575,202 of NC_064931.1, forward strand.
TATTTCTTGAATGTTAACGATGTCCATTTTGTGAAGCGTAATACGTTCATCCCACACAAGTTTGATCTCTGCACCTCCCGGACACTCATTTTCTGTCGCCCTCCTGATGCACATGGTACGTCATCAGTAGCTAATTTTTTTTCTGTTATATTTGCGAACCAAACACTTTCGAATGAGGCCTACTAAAGACTGAACTTGCTACCTCACACTCAAGGGATGCTTGTTAGACTTTATTAGGTTAGTCAGGAACATAGGAGTCAGCAAGGAGATTCCATGTAATAAAAATTGTATGTTGTAACCGTAGGTGATGAGATATCTCCGACATTTTATCATTTGTTGAATGGTTAAAACATGAGCATATTTATTTCAACTATTTGCAAGAATGATGTATTTATTTATAGCTTTTATATCCTTGGTTGTAACTGGTCCACACTGTCTCATTTCAGTGCTGTGGACCACTGGCTCTTGCTTACAATGTACAATCACTTGTTAGCTGTTGCCAGATTAGTTGCGTCGTGCTAGGTTCATCTATTATCACTGCGAGTCTTTCCAGATCTGGAGCGGATATTGGCGTGCCTCGTGTTGAAAAAACGCGCGGAGGGTTACATTTCCAAGCTGTGAGTCGAAGTGAGGTGTCCGCGGTGCCACCCATCGAAAGACGGCGAGCTCTGGAGAGAACCGTGCTCGTGGCGGCGCGCTGGTGGGCAGCAAAGCACTGGCCGCCTGCCGTCACCGTTGGCGGGTAAGTGGCTGCCAATTTCTGTAGGGTCATGTGAAAGACAAATCACTGGTTGCCGCTTAACCGCGGGGGCTGTGGCCGACGCTGTTGCCCGCGGAAAACTCGACGACGACGCAAACTTGTACAAGTTGCCTCGTTTCACGCCTGACCTCTGCCACGATCACGCTGTGATGAATTTCGACATAGAGAAACTTATTTTCGAAGTGGAAAATCGTCTATCCATCTGGAATATGAAGGTGAACGAATACAGTGACAGAATTTAAAAGTACAAATTGTGGGAAGAGATGGTTGACGTATTTGGAGGAAATGAATCGTCCAAAGATGAAAAGAGAAAGCTAGGTAAATTGGTCGGTCATTATTTTTATAATATTATTTTTTTTACATGTGTTTGAATCTGGTGCATCACATCTTAAGGGAATCGATCTTGCCGTTGTAGTGAACTGAGACTTACAAAGTTATTTGCCAGTACATCTCTGTTGTGAAGAACTGATTGGTTTCCTCTCTGAGTTGATCCTTTTTCAGTACCCTCCAAACCTTGTGGCGTGTGTAAAGTCCGCTCGGTATGAACCCGTGTCTTTCACGTGAAAAGTTGTGAAGTATAAAACAAGGTATAACAATGTTTCTTGCCAAGTTTATGCTGACATTTAGAAGTTTGTATTACTGATCTATGTACTTAATTATATGAAACCTAATGATACTAAAATATTTAAATATAGTAGTGGCAGGCTTACCTAATTGTTAACAGTAGCTTTTCGTCATCATCTATATATTGATGATGTTGTCATTTCATTTAGTTTTCCTCTAATTTTGTAAAATAGTTCATCGAAGGAAAGTGTTGACATTCTGGTGCAATAAAAAAATTATCCTCATAGTTTCTTAGCTCCTTGTAAAAGGCGACAAAAATACCATTGCTATTTCTTTTCTGTAGGAGAGGATGTACCCTGTATAATTGTTTTGTGCTAATGCGGCGTCTTTCCTTCTTCAAACGACGCACTAAGAGCCAAATTACCACAGGCCCTTCCGCAGAACAGTTGGACAGACCTGCTGCTTTTGGCGGGCATGTGGGCTGTCGCCCACGCATATCCGACTGAGAACTCTTTGTAGAGTGAGTCTGAAATTAGGCCTGAAAAACGGTTGTAATTACACTAGAATAGTGTCGGAAAGAAAAGTGTACTAATTAACAGAAGAGTCATAGAACCTGTGGATGAAATTTTATATTGTAGACAATGGAAAACAATGGGAAATAGCAAAATACAAATACAAAAAGTTGAAATGACCTAGAGTGCTTTTTGTCAACTAAACAGGGTTTGCAAAACTGAGCTTTATCTGCATCTGAAAAGGAAAGTTTGTAACTCGTATGTGTTAGTAGGTTTGACTTTTGGCAGTGGGCAAGGACTTTAAAAGCGAAAAGCATTCGAAGTTGAGGGCTGTTTGGCGAACAATGGACAAACTGGTGTTGGGAGTTACGAGGGCAGATAGGAAAACCAACAAAAATCTTTGCAGGATTCCAAGTGATAAGAATGAACTGAAACGACAACCTAATGGAATGGGGGTGGGTGACATTAAGAAACATGTAGGAGCGACGCAACAGAATACGATAATCCACGGAAAACTTTTGCGAATGATACCATCAACATCTCTTTATTTATTTTTATTTATTACTTCTTTTTTCTTCTGCTGCCATCATCATAATCAATGTCTGGAACTAGTGAAACAAAAGTTCGTTACAGGTTTATTACACGGGCTATAAGTATAGGGTCTGATAACAGCATTAACTTTATCATGTCGTGATGAGTAAAAAATACATTAAGTGATTACATGATTCTTTGATTAATTTTCATAATGATCGAAGACTCCTGCAGGGAATTTATTCCCTTTATTAACATGCACTGAAAATTACAGTGAAAGTACTTATCTACATAGCTGGATATTAAAATTGTAATACCAGAATGGATAGAAAATAAAGAAATTTTATTTACTGTACGAATACAGAATAGTCTGAAGAACACGTACTTAAAATTGTAAATGATTTGAAGGTATACAGTGTGCGAACTTTAGTACAGGTGACTGCTCCCTCTGGCAGAAAAAACGGCTCTCACCCATCTGATCGTCGATGGCAGATAGGCATGTATCATTCGATGCCGCTCTCTGCCAGAATTCGTCAATTGTAGTGGGTGGCGAGCGGTGGCCCGCAAGAGTCCTGGAAGCCAACAACCAGAGATCTGGAAGACGTGCTGACTAGGCCAACAGCCGAAAAGTCTCTTGGTAGTTAAAGACGATATGTCGTCCTACGTCATCTTGTTGAAACATAACTTGACGACGGCCTCAAAGACTGGACTCAGCCACTTCAGAAGAAATGTAATGCCAGCCGCCCGAATTACCGACTACGCGAACTGTAGGTGATCGTATTGTGTACCCAATGGCATCCTGTAGCATCATGTCAGGTCCTGGATACATGTGACGATGACGAATGAAGTCTGGCAAATTTCATTCTCCTCAGAGCTTGGAGGACGACGGTTCAAATCCCCGTCCGACAACCGAAATTTAGTTTTTCTGTGAATTCCCTACATCTTTTTAAGGAACATTGCAGGATCTTTACTTTGAAAGAGCTCGGCCGAAGTCCTCCTTCCGTAATCCGAGTTTGTGTTCCGTCTCTAATGACCTTGTTGTCGACGGAACGCTAAAAAGAAATCTGCCTTCCTTCCTCGCTCATAACCTCCATACACGGATATTGTGGTGTCGTACATGGGCCTACCGAGATATACCAGCAACGAACTTGTGCGGTCAGATTAGTCGGGTTGTCCACCACACTTCGTGAAAGCTCGGCTGCTTGCAGGGCCCACGAGAAATCAATGTTTAATTAAAAAAGTACCCATTAAATGACTTAATTCTGTGGTATGCTATAGAGAACTTGCATGCATTTAGGCACACAGACAATAATTATTAAACTCGACTGAAACAGCTCCTCGTTCCCCGCCGTACACGATTGCTGGTCTCGTAAGACCTGCAGTGTCACGTGCGAGCCACGGACTGTCTTTCTAGTGTGCCTTGATCGCACACTATCGACACCACGCCAGGCAATCGACGTCAAGAGGTCGGCTTTACCTCATGCGGCCGGCTCAAAGTCACATCCTCTGCAGTACGCACAAGTAGCGCCATCACAGAGCCGACGTAAGAAGACCTCTCTGTGTCACTACGACGAACTTGCTTGTCCGAAGGTAACGTTGGAATACAATTGGACTTGCTGAACTGAAGTTAAGAACAGATTACACGTGCTTCTCATTATCGTGCTCTGTGTGTCAGCACCCACCTATTCCTCGGTATCCACACATAGACCGACCCAACAGATACGCCGATCGTAATGCTGCACGCAAAGCAGAAACCCGTCTGAAAAAGAGGCAGTGACGCCACTACTGTACCCATTGTTGTCGTTGGGCGCACCTCTCTCTGCCGCCTCTCTAGTAAAAGCTCCAACAATGGCAGGATTTGAGGCTGCTGACCACATCGTGATGTCAATGTGGATACTTGCCTTGCTGCATACAAGCCCATTTCCAGACTCAAGGACGTCGCGTGACTGAACGGTACTGCACGACAGAGCGAAAGATACATCTGTCCTCCCGGATTCTAGTCGCGTGAGGTCGCTGAGATCATGTATGGCTTTGAGTGTGGCTCATATGAACCCATCGATTCAGTATAAACAAGACAGTCGTACGATGGTGGCCAACGTGAGTAACAACATCACCGAACGATAAACTGCAGTGTCGACAGACGACGATCCTACCGATGTCGGTTCCGGCACGCTCTTGTAGACATTTATATTTCTTTTATCGGTATAGTGTCTGGTTTTTCGGACAGACATCACACCTACATAATATATGTGCCCGACGGCATATCGACCGTCAGTGCAGTTGCAAAATAGTATCCGCCCTCTAACGGGAATACAGCAGGGCTGCGAGCCAAGAGGAATAATGGACAGCGGACACTACTCTGCAATGTGCGGCTATGGAGGCGGACGTGCTCGGATACCTGAAGCAGTTATGGCGGCCGCTCGCGTAAAGAGGGACATTTGGGTTCGAATCCCGGTCTGGCACAAATTTTCATCCGTCACCATTAAGCCATTTCAATGCCCCAATGCAGCAAAAGTTGGAAATTTCTTTCGTTGCGTATTTCTCTTTCTTGCGCAAGGCATACCACGATCTTTTCACGAAGAAAAAAACATAAGATTGCGATTTCTGACTAAGTAGCTCGCTGTGTAATCTCTTTTTACATTCTCAATCTAGAAATCGTTACTCCTAGTTGCTTTTTACGGTGTCGCTGAAACGCTAATCATTTACGAATTCCAGTATAAATACTCTTTGTGACATTTCGAAGTTTGGTTCGTTTGTTGATTTGGGGGGGGGGGGGGGGCAGGGGACCAAACAGCGTCGTATTGGTCCATCGTATTTGGGAGGGATGGGGAAGGAAGTCGGTGATGTCCTTTCAAAGGAACCATCCCAGCATTTGCCTGAAGCGATTTAGGGAAATCACGGAAAACCTAAATCAGGATGGCCTGACGCGATTTTGAATCGTCGTCCTCCCGAATGCGAGTCCAGTGTGCTAACTAATGCGCCACCTCGCCCAGTGTTTGAAGTTTCTCGCATCCCGTCTTTACGATGTTGCAATTTTAGTCTCCAGCATTGATGATATGAATCGATTTGTTATTAGGCAGCAATTTCTGCAGTATCATGAACAGTACAAAGAAACAGCAACTTTTTCAAAACTTCACAGCTTTTGTCGCTAAGAATTGGACTTCGGGAGTCTATCAAGTAAGCGGGTCGATGTTGGTTCAAAAAGGTGTGTTGGCGAGACGAGTGCAACTGCGAAGCGCGCTCTCAGGGTTCCGTACAAACTTAATTATGTGCAGAAATAGTTAGTCTATACGTTTTAATGAATGAGTTTGTGAGTATCGAAATATGTTATATAAAGGTCTGTGTCTTTTGACTGCACTGACTTAGAAGCCGAGGGACCGTAGACATCAGTATTTGATCCCTCTGCCCGTTCCTGGGATAAATGTCTCTTAACAGACTGACAGACAGATGGACAACAAAGTGATACTTTAAGCGTTCCGCTTTTATCGATGGTCTTACGGAAGACTAAAAATGAATAATGATAATTAAATCGCCAGTGGTTTATTCGAATGAAACGAGGATTCATGAACATCACATTGTGAATAAATGTTGTCACATTGCTAGTACTCGAGATGTATTGTCAAACAAAAAAGGAAGATAATGTGTAACTGTTGTGTTATTCAGTGTAAAGGGTTAAGTACGTGTATTGTGGACAGCGCACAACTGCAGTGTAATACATTACTATTTCTGCTCCCTGTTTCTTTGGGTGTAAACACGACTGTGACCTCACCCTGACCCGATCCTCAGTTCGATGTATGGACCGGGTGTCTGCTAAGACTCGGCATAGGGATTTCCTCTGGTGTTTCGGCAGATATCTGAAATGTCTTGTTTCCAGTGTGTAACTGTAGTTAGTCCAAAAATATACTGTTCATCACATCTGAAGTGTGACGCGCAGTGCACCGCCAGATGCTGAGCCGAGCGGACGCGCCAGCAGCGCTAGCAGCGCTAGCAGAGCAGCAGTTGTCTGATACGCAGTAATTTACTTTAGTTTCTATTTTTTCTTCACTTGCATCCCCAAAGGAGTGAACTATACCGGCGTATTTTACTGTGTAGACTAGTGGTTACCAGATTACTGTAAGTTTTTATTTTTGCGTTAATCTTTTTGCACCGAGCGAGGTGGCGCAGTGGTTAGCACACTGGACTCGCATTCGGGAGGACGACGGTTCAATCCCGTCTCCGGCCATCCTGATTTAGGTTTTCCGTGATTTCCCTAAATCGTTTCAGGCAAATGCCGGGATGGTTCCTTTGAAAGGGCACGGCCGATTTCCTTCCCAATCCTTCCCTAACCCGAGCTTGCGCTCCGTCTCTAATGACCTCGTTGTCGACGGGACGTTAAACACTAACCACAACCACCATCTTTTTGCATAACGTTGTGTAAGGCGGCTTAATAGTGTAATTTTCCGGTCGTCAGATCGCCACGGTAGGCCATTAAGTTTAAATATCGTGCTGGTACACAGTATATAGTTTAGATCTGTGCATTCTAGTTTGCATACTTACCTCGTGCAGCTGCTTTAGGATAAGTAGAGTTTCTAGTATCAGTTAATTTTCAATAGATCCACTTCAGTAGAGAAATTTATTTCTGTTTTAGAGTTCGCCGTCTCAGGGCATAGTGAGAAATCTGCAGAGCAGTTTTTATCGTTTCTTGATTCTCCTCGTTATATTTTCCGTTCATTCCAGATTCAGTAGCGCCATTTGAGATCTTATATATGTTTTTACACACTACAATCTGCCTAGGGACTGCTCTTGTTGTGCGCGGACCCAAGGAGAATTGGCTGCTGTCCGTAAACAGCTGGAAGCTGCGTTGGCTACCGTCGACATGCTTCTGGCTAATGCTCAAATTTGCGGTGACATCGGGGCGCTGGGAACGACATCTGCGACACTTGCTTTGCCGTTGGAATCCCCTGGTGGCTACATCTTCTGATATGCAACACCTGACCGCCCCGTCGTCACTCGAAAGTGGGTGGCAGACTGTGACGAGTTCGCGTGTCACAGGGAGGGAGGCGAAAGAGGGACAGGTTGCGCGGCTGCCTCCCTACGCCCTAGCAACAGGTATGAGGTGCTACCCAGTGTTAATGATAACTCTGAGCCAGCACCGGATGCCTCTCCTATTGGGGCCAGCGGCCGATTTCCCTGCCCAGTCCGGAGAAGTGCAGAGGGTGGGTATGCTTGTTATTGGGAGCTCCAATGGAAATAGCAGGCAAAACGGGAAAGAATGCTATTCTGTACTCGGAATGTTTCGGAGGATGGGGAGGGGGGGGGGGGGGGGGGGTCGTCCGTGATGTGGTGGAGGCCCCGCCGGCGGCTATCGAGCGCACTGAGTGCAGCCGGCTGCGTATAGTGACCCACGTCGGCACGAGTGACGCCTGTTGCTTGGGTTCTGAGGGCATCCTCGGCTCCTTTCGGCGTATGGCTGATTTGATGAAGGCAACAAGCATCTCACGCGGGGTGCAAGCTAAGCTGTCAGTTTGTAACATCGTGCCCAAGATTGATCGCGGTTCCTTGTTTTCCAGCAGAGTGAAAGACCTAGACCAGAGGCTCAGACGACTGTGCGACGGTTTCTCGATCTCCACTATCGGGTACAGAATTGTAGGGTTCCCCGTAATAGCTCGGGCGTGTTCTACACGCAGGAAGCGGCTAATAGGTTAGCGGAGTACGTGTGGTCTGCAGATGGGACTTTTTAGGTCAAAGAAACCCTCCGTTGGGATCAAAGACGATTTGCCTGATAAATTAGCGACAATGTACTCCGAGAACGTTCGTCATCGAAAATCAGAGATAGAAAAGGTTAATATGATGTTCGTAAACTGCAGGAGGATGCAAGGAAAGGTCCCAGAAGAAAATGTTCAAATGTGTGTGAAATCTTATGGGACTTAACTGCTAAGGTCATTAGTCCCTAAGCTTACACACTACTTAACCTAAATTATCCTAAGGAAAAACACACATACTCATGCCCGAGGGAGGACTCGAACCTCCGCCGGGACCAGCCGCACAGTCCATGACTGCAGCGCTCTAGACCGCTCGGCTAACCCCGTGCGGCTAAAGGTCTCAGAATTTAGCATCGCTTAGTAAAGGCTATAAGCCGGCCGGAGAGGCTGAACGGTTCTAGGCGCTACAGTCTGGTACAGCGTGACCGCTACGGTCGCAGGTTCGAATCCTACCTCGGGCACGGATGTGTGTGATGTGCTTAGGTTAGTTAGGTTTAAGTAGTTGTAAGTTCTAGGGGGACTGATGACCTCAGCAGTTAAGTCCCATAGTGCTCAGAGCCATTTTGAAGGCTATAATGCACAGACAGAATAGATAGGATAGAAAGTTGGTAGGAACCAGACGTTAATGACAACGGAATCCAAAGTTCAGATTGGAATATTTATCGCAAGGGTAAGTTAGTCGCCATTGGTGACGGCGTGTTTATATCAGTAATGAATCCTATAAAGGTTATCACGGGTTCCGATTGTGAATGAATCTGGGTGAAGTTAAGTATCAAAGACCGGTCAAAAATGGTAATCGGATGCTTTTATAGCCCACCTGGTCAGGTGCCGTTGTGGTAGAGCGCTTCAGGCAGAACTTGCAGAATATCGTTAGTAATTTTCCTGATCATGTTGTTGTAATAGAGGCTGACTTCAACTTGTCAGGCATAGATGGGGAGTGTCATACTGTCAAAATTGTTGCCAGAGACAGGGATTCGTGTGATGTTGTTCTGGATGTCTTGCCCGAAAATTACTTTGAGCAGATAGTTAGATAACCAACTCGTGAGAGTAACGTCTTAGATATCCTGGTAACAAACAGACCTGAACTTGTCGAATCAGTTAACACAGAGGGAGGTATCAGCGATCACAAAGCTGTGATAGCATCTATGACAACGAGTCTGACAAAGACTGTTAAGAAAGGTAGGAAGATATGTTTGTGTAGCAAAAGTGACAGGATACCAATTTGAGAGTATCAGGGCAGTCAGCATCAAATACTCGGTGATGAGGACGAAGACGCGGAAAACGAATGGAAAAAATTGAAAGCAATCGAGCAATATGCCCTGACAAGTGTGTTCCTGTTAAGGTCTTAAGGGATAGGAAAGACCCACCATGGTTTAATAGCCGTGTTAGAACAGTGCTACGTAAACAAGGATAACCTCATCTCAGATTCAAGAGAAGTAAAAACCTAGCTAACAAGCAAAAGCTGAACGAAGCGGGAATGAGCGTAAGCAGTGGAATGAGAAAATTGTACGATGACTTTGAAAGAAAAATTTTGTCAACTGACATGAATAAAAAAAACCTAAGAGGTCTTAGTCGTATGTGAAATCAGTAAGAGGGTCAAAATCATCTATTCATTCACTCAGTGACCGTACTGGCACCGAAACGAAAGATAACAAACAGAAGGCCGAAATACTTAATTCGGTCTTCCAAAATTGTTTCACCGCGAAAGGTTGCAATGCGGCCCCTCTTTCCAATCGTCGTACGAATGTCGACATGGCAGAATTGAGATAGTCGATGTCCTGACGCATCATGAGATCGTCAAGTTGGTAGCGGAGGGAAGTGATACGGATGTAAATTGTAGAGAGAGGCCAAAGCTTCTTTACAGGAAAAAATCAAATGGATGTAGTTGCTATAGTTGCGCAGAGATACACTCCTGGAAATGGAAAAAAGAACACATTGACACCGGTGTGTCAGACCCACCATACTTGCTCCGGACACTGCGAGAGGGCTGTACAAGCAATGATCACACGCACGGCACAGCGGACACACCAGGAACCGCGGTGTTGGCCGTCGAATGGCGCTAGCTGCGCAGCATTTGTGCACCGCCGCCGTCAGTGTCAGCCAGTTTGCCGTGGCATACGGAGCTCCATCGCAGTCTTTAACACTGGTAGCATGCCGCGACAGCGTGGACGTGAACCGTATGTGCAGTTGACGGACTTTGAGCGAGGGCGTATAGTCGACATGCGGGAGGCCGGGTGGAAGTACCGCCGAATTACTCAACACGTGGGGCATGGGGTCTCCACAGTACATCGATGTTGTCGCCAGTGGTCGGCGGAAAGTGCACGTGCCCGTCGACCTGGGACCGGACCGCAGCGACGCACAGATGCACGCCAAGACCGTAGGATCCTATGAAGTGCCGTAGGGGACCGCACCGCCACTTCCCAGCAAATTAGGGACACTGTTGCTCCTGGGGTATCGGCGAGGACCATTCGCAACCGTCTCCATGAAGCTGCGCTACGGTCCAGCACACCGTTAGGCCGTCTTCCGCTCACGCCCCAACATCGTGCAGCCCGCCTCCAGTGGTGTCGCGACAGGCATGAATGGAGGGACGAATGGAGACGTGTCGTCTTCAGCGATGAGAGTCGCTTCTGCCTTGGTGCCAATGATGGTCGTATGCGTGTTTGGCGCCGTGCAGGTGAGCGCCACAATCAGGACTGCATACGACCGAGGCACACAGGGCCAACACCCGGCATCATGGTGTGGGGAGCGATCTCCTACACTGGCCGTACACCTCTGGTGATCGTCGAGGGGACACTGAATAGTGCACGGTACATCCAAAACGTCATCGAACCCATCGTTCTACCATTCCTAGACCGGCAAGGGAACTTGCTGTCCCAACAAGACAATGCACGTCCGCATGTATCCCGTGCCATCCAACGTGCTCTAGAAGGTGTAAGTCAACTACCCTGGCCAGCAAGATCTCCGGATCTGTCCCCCATTGAGCATGTTTGGAACTGGATGAAGCGTCATCTCACGCGGTCTGCACGTCCAGCACGAACGCTGGTCCAACTGAGGCGCCAGGTGGAAATGGCATGGCAAGCCGTTCCACAGGACTACATCCAGCATCTCTACGATCATCTCCATGGGAGAATAGCAGCCTGCATACACTGTACTAGTGCCGACATTGTGCATGCTCTGTTGCCTGTGTCTAGGTGCGTGTGGTTCTGTCAGTGTGATCATGTGATGTATCTGACCCCAGGAATGTGTCAATAAAGTTTCCCCTTCCTGGGACAATGAATTCACGGTGTTCTTATTTCAATTCCAGGAGTGTAGAAAAACAACTACAATCGCCTAATACTGGAAAGGCGTCATGACCAGGTGAGATACCTATAAGATTCTACAAAGATTATGCTTGTTCAGTACGTCCGAGAACACTTCAGACAGACATTTTATGAGCAATGGATCGGTCAAGGAGCTCCATTACGTTGCCTAGCTCGTTCCCCCAATTTTAATCTCTTAGATTTTTGCTTGTGAGGACACCTGAAATCTTTCGTGCATGCAAGTTCCATTAGTGATTTACAAACACTACAGAAACGCATCCGTGACCAACCAGTAGTTTTTCAAAGTGTGCGCGAGTCCCTAGGACGTCGGACAGAAACATGACACATAATGAGCACCTCCTTTGGCGATGGCTCACAAGTTCAGATCGTACGTAATAGCAAGCAGATTACATTAGAACATCTGCTGTTTCACAGTAACAGAAGAGCGCGTTATCATTTGTTCACTTGTTTGGGTACTGCATTCTGTAGGTCGTTCGTAATGCCAAAGAACGTGCAGTCCATGAGATGTGTTTCGCAGTAGTGAAGATGAACAAGTGTTCGTAGTTATTTGAGTATACATTTTAGAGTGCATATTTACTGCACATTTTTGTCTTGTTTTGGGCCATTCTACTACCTCTCAAATACGGAATTATTTCTTAACGTCCGGTATATATGGTTCAAATGGCTCTGAGCACTATGGGACTTAACTTCTAAGGTCGTCAGTCCCCTAGAACTTACAACTACTGAAACCTAACTAACCTAAGGACATCACACACACCCATGGCCGAGGCAGGATTCGAACCTGCGACCGTAGCGGTCGTACTGTTCCAGACTGTAGCGCCTAGAACCGCTCGGCCACTCCAGCCGGCTTTAAAATAAGGCATTGGATCTTTTTGTACCATATGCGCTTGCCGCGTTTCAAACAGATAAGTGAAATTCTTCGAATTCTAGCATAACACGTGGTGAGATGAGAGGCGCAGCAGAACCTCGGGTCAAGCCAAAATTAGATATTTCCTGGTAACCGCCTGTCATGCCTACCTGGTAGCGCGATGGCCCGCCCTGTCACGCCCACGCTCGACCGAACACCCGCATTTCACCGCTCGGGAGATCTTTTCACATCATGTGACACGTAATGGAACCGTTTCCGGAAACTCTGCAGTCAGCAAAATTATTTCTCGCGTTTCACATTTCTAAACCTGTGTGAGACGTCAACACTCTTCACCAACCTGCTCCACGTCATTTACAAAATCTGGAGATGTAGTTGAATTATGTCTGCTGGAAAAGGCCTGCCGATTGAGATTGACTCATCTTCTGTCCTATAGCCATACATCTGCAAGGAAAAAACTTAACTCGCCTCATCTATGTCGGAAACAGGCATGCAAGATGTAAAACATCTCTTGGATACCTGGAGAACGACAGTTCAAACCTGCGTCCGGCCATCCTTATTTCGGTTTCCTTGATTTCCCTAAATAACTTCAGGCAAATATGGGGATGGTTCCTATGAAAAGGATTCGAACCTATGACCGATAGTGGTCGCGCGGTTCCAGACTGTAGCGCCTAGAACCGCTCGGCCACCCCGGCCGGCGCCCGGTATATACTGGGTGTCTCTAGTACGTGTCGTCAGACTCATTTTCTCTTATTTTTCGACAGATTTCTGCCATTTCGTTTTTGAAACGTGCAGTTGCAGTCAACCCATACATACATTGCTCGTAGCATCTTTCATGCGAAGATGAGTCTTGATGGAAAGCGTTGGTTTGTTTCCAGTTATAAACAAAATGATTTTTAAAGCAAAATTTTAAGTGCCCATTTCATAGAGCGTTTCCAGATTAGTCCTGCGCGATATTTGTTTTATCGATATGTATTAACAGAGAAAGTAAAAGAAGTAGAATAACCTTTACTCCACCAGCAACAGCACTGTCGTGGCCCTCGCTAGCTGCTGCCACCATGCAGCAGCGATGCTCACTCACTGTTGTAATACAACCTTATTCTACTTGTTTTAATTACCCTGATAAAACGAATGTCGCATTAAACTAATGACTTTGTTTGCACCATGAAACGAACCGACGCTTCCTACATCTACAGCTACATTAAACTCCGCAAGCCACCTAATGTGTGAGGGAGGACTTTCTGTACTACTAACTGAGCCCTCCAACACTGTTCCACTCGTGGGAAGAATGATTGTCAGTAAGCCTCTGTAATGGCTCAGCTTCCTAGAATTTTCTCCTCATGGTCATTGCGCCAGATGTATCTGAGGGAAAGTAATATGTTGTCCGACGATTCCTGGAAAGTTCTCTCTCGAAATATCAGATGGTTCAAATGGCTCTGAGCACTATGGGACTTAACGTCTGAGGTCATCAGTCCCCTGGAACTTAGAACTACTTAAATCTATCTAACCTAAGGGCATTACACACATCCATCCCCGAGGCAGGATTCGAACCTGTGACCGTAGCAGCAGCGCGGTTCCGGACTGAAGCGCCTAGAACCGCCCGGCTTCCGCGACCGGCCTCGAAATATCAATAGCGAATGTGTCCGTGAAGCACAACGCCTCTCTTGTAACGTCTGACAATGGAGTTTTTTGAGCATCTCCGTAACGCTCTCGTGCCGACTAAACGACCCCGTGAAGGAACCTGCCGCTCTTTGTTGGATCATCTTTATCTCTTCCATTAGTCTTATCTGATAAGATCCCAGATAGATGAAAAGTACTCAAGAATCGGTCGAACAAGCGCCTTATAAGCCACTTCCTTCGTGGATGAGTTACATTCATCCTATGAATCTGGGTCTGGCATCTGCTTTTCCCACTATTTGTTTTATGTAGTCATTCCATTTAAGGCCGACCTGGATAGAAACTTCTAGGTATTTTAAGACAGATACTGTCCCCAGCGGTTTTCCATCACTACTATAGCTACGCAGTAGTGGATTTCTTTTCCTGCACCATTCATCAATTCTCTGGAGGTCATCCTGAAAATCGTTACTATCTCCTGGAGTTGCTGCTTTGTTATACACAACCGCATTATCTACGAACAGCCTTTTAGATAATCCGACGCTTTCTGCTATTTCATTTATATGTATTGTAAACTGTAACGGTCCTATCACACTTCCTTGGGATCCTCCGGACATTACTTTCACATCTGTCGATTTTGTTGCGTAAAGAGTGACATGTTCTGTCTGCAAAGAAGTCTTGAACCCAGTTGCAAATCTGCCCCGTTACTCGATAACCTCGAATTTTTTTCACTAAACGGCAGTGCGGGACGGTGCCAAATGCCTTCCTGAAGTCAAGGCACAGGGCATCAACCTGAGCGCTATTGTCTACGGCGCTGTAGATCTCATGGAGGAACAGAGCGAGCTAAGTTTCGCAGGACCTGTGTTTGCGGAATCCGTGTTGATTTTTATAGAGGAGATTTTCCTTGAGCATATAACGTGTTCTATAATTCTACAACAGACTGGCGTCAACGATATAGGTCAATAATTGTGTGCACGTGTCCTACGGCCCTTATTAACAACGGGAATGACTTGCACTTTCTTCCAGTTACTAGGTACCCTACGTTCCTCAAGCGATCTACGATAAATTACTGCTAGAAGGGGACAAAAGAGGAAATAAAGAGCATTACAAAAGTGAACTGCTACTATCCCTCTAATTGATGTACATGTTTAAGAAGAAACTCGCGTAATAAAACATCATGTACTTACATAAAACGTTTGCCAAATCCAAAAATCCAAGAATTAGTCACTAGAAATTTAAAAAAATAATGTAACAGACTGTGACAAAGAATATCATGAAAAACATAAATACATTGCATTTATGTTACCTTTTGTCATATAGTATTATGAACTATATCCTCAGTCATAAAAACGTGCCAAACAGTGCAGTCATACCTTTTACGCCAACAGTAAGAATTAACTTTACGAACGGAAGCATTGTACTTACTGTCGAGTGCACATATGTCTGTTGTTTACCAGTTGAACTAAACATGATCTGGAGTTCTGCATATAGCAATGGTTCCAGTGCGATTACAGTGACTAGTATCTTACGAAATGCTTTGAAATACTCTGTTACACCATTCCATGCGTTGTGCTTTTATTTCCAGAGCCTAATTCATGGATGTTGTTATCTGATGCCATTGATTTTATATCGCATATTATGACGTAAATGTTTTATGAACATGATGTCTGTCCCTGCATCGAAACTGATCGTTCTATAAACAAATTTTAGCAGAGGCTCTTTTTGCGGTAAATCATGACTTCTTCAAATATTTACGAAATCTGGGACACCTCGTTCTTAAAATATACAATCTGGTTCCATTAGAACTAATGTATACGCAGCACTTATCCAGATCTGTGAACTCTGTTACAGTAACAGCATTAACAGATGTTTACTGCGTTCTGTATCAGTGGACAATAACAGAGGAATGTGTCCTCATTTGTTTACTGCAGTCTGTAGGTCGTTGGTAATAGCAAGGAGCCTACAGTAGAAGAGATGTGTTTCACAGTAGCGAACGAAACAAAAAAAAGAAAAAAAGACCCACCGTGAAAGAATTATCCGAATAGGATGGAAATCGATAGCTGTGATATACATCTACAGACAAGTAAATGATGACAATTAAAATTGGAAGATTTATTCAAGAGAAAGAGCAAGTCAATAACGCGTTGGTTCACCTCTGGCCTTTATGCAAGCCGTTATTTTCCTTGGCACTGATTGAAAGAGTTGCTGGATATCCATCTGAGGGATATCGTGCCAAATTCTGTCCAACTGGCGCGTTAGAGCGTCAAAATCCCCAGGTGGTTGGAGGGTGCTGCCTATATTGCCCCAAATGTTGTCCGTTCGGCAGAGGTCCGGCGATCTTGCTGGCCAACATAGGCCTTGACAAGCACGAAGACAAGAAATAGAAACTCTCCCGTGCGCGGGCGGACATTGTCTTACTGGAATGTAAGCGCAGAACGGCTTGCCACAGGGTATAGAATATTGTAGACGTACCACTGTGCTGTTAGGGTAAGCGGATGACAACCAAAGGGGTCCTTCTATGTAATGAAATGGCCCCATAGACCATCCTTGGTTGCCAGGCCGAATACCTGGCGACATTTTGATTCGTATCCCACCCCTGTCCTGAGCATCTTGGCTAATCATCCTAGCGGGACTCGTCACTCAATGACAGTTCAGTCAATGAGATTCCAGGCCGAATGTGCCCGATACTACTGCAAACGGGCTTGCTGGTTTACAGAGGTCAAAATGGCAGTTAGCGCAAGAGGCGAGGTGATCCCAGCCCCCTTACCTACGAGTATTAACGATCCTTGTGGTCACTGAAGCCTCAATTGTCCGTCGGATCGATTCGCAAATACGCCATGGTATCGACATGTCCTCTGTCTACTACCCTTGACAGCTGCACCGTGAAATTGCACTGCAGCGTTACACATTCATCTATTGGCCCCCAGGAAGTATACAATTTGTTAATTTTTGGAGTGTATACAGCACGTCTCTACTGAGACTCGCCAGGCGTATTTCTTCATGAGTTTCGGTAGAAACCTGATGTTCCATTTTTACAATGAGTAGCTGGAATTACTCAGGACATACACTGCTCATCGCACCATTCATGCGACGCCCAATGACGACACAAAGCCTAATTTATTTCCCGCTACAAACAAAATGATTTTTAAAGCGGAATTTTACGTGTCTTTTCGATAGAGGGGTCCCACATTAGTCTAGTGCGATGTTAGTTTTATCGGTATGTATCAACAGGGGCAGTAAGACACGAAGAATAACCAGTAATCCAGCAGAGACTGAGCAGCACTGCAGTCAGCGCAAGCCAGAACAGCACACGACCACATAGTTCAAATTAAAATGGTTCAAATGGCTCTGAGCACTATGGGACTCAACTGCTGTGGTCATTAGTCCCCTAGAACTTAGAACTACTTAAACCTATCTAACCTAAGGACATCACACACATCCATGCCCGAGGCAGGATTCGAACCTGCGACCGTAGCAGTCGCACGGTTCCGGACTGCGCGCCTAGAACCGCGAGACCACCGCGGCCGGCTGCTTCAAATTACTCTTCAAGTTCTACAGATCCTGTTAATACATTTCATCTAAACGAATACCGCACTAGACTAGTCTGGGAGCGTTCTATCGAGTGGGTACGTGCACTGAGGCGACAAAAGTAGTATTTGGAAATTTGTTGTAAGGTCCGATGGGACCAAACTGCTGAGGTTATCGGTCCCTGAGCGTACACACTACTTAACCTAACTTAAACTAACTTACGGTGAGGACGACACACACACCCACGCCCGAGGGAGGACTCGAACCTTCGACGGGGCGAGTCACGCGGACCGTGACAAGCCGCCTGAGCTTGTGCTCAGATGCAGATGGCGGTAGTATAGGGTACACAAGGTATAAAAGGGCATTGGCGGAGCTGTCATTTGTACTGAGGTGATTCCTGTGAAAACGTTTTCGAAGTGATTATGGCCGCACGACGGGAATTAAAAGGTTTTGAACGCGAAATGGTAGTTGGAGCTAGACGCATGGGACATTACATTCCGGATACCTTTAGGGAATTCAGTATTCTGAGATCCACAGTGTCAACAGTGTGCCGGGGATACCAAATTTCAGGCATGAGGTCTCATCACGAGCACCGCAGTGGCCGATGGCCTTCACTTAACGACTGACAGGAGCGGCATTTGCATGTAGTTGGTAATGATAATAGATGAGCAACGTTGCGTGAAATAACAGCAGAAATCAATGTGGGATGTTAGGACAGTGCGCGAAATTTGGCTTTACTAAGTTATGGCATCAGATAGGCTATGCGAATGCCTTTGCTAAAAACACGACTCGTCTGCAGCGTCTTTCCTGGGCCCGAGATCATGTCGGTTGGATGCTAGACGACTTGAAAACCGTGGTCTGGGCAGATGAGTCCCGATGTCAGTTGATAAGATCTGACGGAAGGTTTCGAGTGTGACACGGACCCCACGAAGCCATGAACACGAGAAGACAATGTGCAAGCTGGTGGTGGCTTCATAGTGGTGTGAGCTGCGTTTAAATGGAATGAACTGGGTCCTCTGGTCCAACTGAATCGGTCATTGACCGGAAATGGTTATGTCGGCTTCATGGAAACCATTTACAGCCATTCATGGACTTCATGTTCCCAAAAGACGATGGAATTTTTATTGATGACAATACGCCATGTCACAGGGCCACAACTGTTCGTGATCGGTTTGAAGAACATTCTTGACAATTCGAGCGAATGATCTGGCCACCCAGATCGCCCGACATGAATCCCACCAAACGGTTATGGGACAGAATCGAGCGGACAGTTCCTGCACAAAATCCTGCACCGGCAACACTTTTGCAATTATGGCCGTCTCTAGAGGCAGCATGGCTCAAAACGTCTGCAGGTGACTACTAACGACCTGCTGAGCCCATGCGACGTCGAACTGCTGCACTATGTCGGCCAAAAGGAGGTCCAACACGATATTAGCAGGTTTACCATAAGTTTTGTCACCTCAGTATAAAATTCCGCGTTAAAACTCACTTTGTTTCTGCCGGGAAAAGAAATCGACGCTTTCCGTCGATACTGGGCGATGAATAAAAAAAGTTATGAACGATATTTGTTTGGCCTGACAGCTCTTATAAGAGACAATAGAAACAGTGAAACGTGATGAAAAATCAATATTGTTACTGTCCGCCCCCGGTAGCTGAGTAGTCAGCGCGACAGACTGTCAATCCTAAGGGCCCGGGTTCGATTCCCGGCTATCTCGGAGATTTTTCTTCGCCCAGGGACTGGGTATTGTGTTGCCCTAATCACCATCATTTCATCCTCATCGACGCGCAAGTCGCCTAAGTGGCATCAAATCGAAAGACTTGCACCAGGCGAGCGATCTACCCGACGGGAGTCCATCGTCACACCCCATTATTGTTATTAATATTGTTACTTCAACCCCTGTGTTATTCAAGAATGTGAAGAACTCTCACTTCGACCATTCATTGTAACAGGTAACTTTCTCAGCTAGTTATAAGTTCCAGAGTTAATCTTCGCGATAAATACTGTGCGTTATGATGAATCAAGTCATTACCTTTTAGTGAAAAAACGTTGCCGTTGCTGTTGAGAACTTTCTGTAGCCCGCTACCAATTTAGGCAGTTATAAAGGACCATTTTGAAACTATTGTGAAAAGTTACGCTATAGGGAACCAATGTCTAGCTGATAGAAATGCAAGTCACGAGGATTTAAAATGCCCAGTGATGTCACTGACCACGTAACATGTTAAATCACCTGACTTCCACTTTTATCATTTGGAGGTCGCATGCCTACAGCATAATTTTTTCAGAACCACTTGAAAGTGGTCTAACACACATGCCGAAACCGACAGCTGCCTCAGTAAAAAAAATCAACACCAAGAGGATCTGTTTTCCATTCACATGAATAACTGTTGCACACATTTCTTTGGCTCTGAACACTATGGGACTTAACATCTATGGTCATCAGTCCCCTAGAACTTAGAACTACGTAAACGTAACTAACCGAAGGACAGCACACAACACCCAGTCATAACGAGGCAGAGAAAATCCCTGACCCCGCCGGGAATCGAACCCGAGAACCCGGGCGTGGGAAGCGAGAACGCTTCCGCACACATTTCTTTCAAGATAGTAATTATTAACGGGCTACTAAAGACTATGTATTTCAGTTCAATAATTTCTCTTATTCGTCGAATGTGTTGTCAAGGTGAAACAGGTCGGATTTGAAAATACTACCGCTGTCACAATCGATTATTTGATTATCGGAAGATGTGTGTAATTACAAATTTTGGTTACCTTCAGTTCGTAATCCCTGTCTTCTTATACAAATCATATTTGAAAATGAGAGTTGATCTCTCGAAGCAGTTGATGCCCAAAATAAAATAATTAATTGTAACTGTTTGGAAAAAAAATTATATTATATATCGTTTTGTTAAATAAGGTTCGAAATAAAATTTTACAAAACCAAGATACGTGTAGGTTGAACAGGTATAGGGTTACTTTAAGGCGTTTGCGCATCACCTATTGAATTTCATGCCACATAGAAATACATATTCACGATTAATTTTGGAACGTCAGTATCAGTGATCACACACATCACGTTATGGAGTCGCAGTGACTCGTTACTACATTCAACATATGATTTTTGTCCAATCTGTCATCATCTTTGGCATATGACTCTGTATCATTTTACTTTGATAAATTTGACAAAAACTTGTACGCCAGCAAAATTTTCTTGTTCTTTATTTCTTCTTTAGCCTTTCGTCCATCAGTGGCAGTGTACGAGCGCGCAGAAACACAAGCACAAACACATACACTCACACAAACACACACACACACACACACACACAAAATGGTTCAAATAGCTCTGAGCACTATGGGACTTAACATATGAGGTCATCAGTTCCCTAGACTTAGAACTACTTAAACCTAACTAACCTAAGGACATCACACACATCCATTCCTGAATCACCGAAAGATGGATTTATTTGTCTCGTAGTGACTTAAAAATCCAGACGATATTTCTAGTTCCTATGAGCTTGGTAACACATTTAAGAAATAAGGAACAACGATGTAAAGAAATTTTACAGTTAATTGGGAAGTGTTCCCTTGAAACGTGAAATAGTAAAGAATGTTGTCAGTCCATTCTCACATAAAATTTACGATGTTTTCGAACGAACCCGTGACCTGACTCTTTGGAAGGGAAGAATGTCTTAGGGGGAAGGGGCCAAGAGATAAATCACTCCTACATCGTCTAAAACCAGTGAACAGGGACAATGTAATTCAATCAGTGAACTTTTCTCCTTAAGTAAAATGATGGACAACTGTCCGCCATTCAGCAAGTACAGGATTCCGACTGCCTTACTCAATAAGAGTATGAGTACCACCAGTGGATTGGTAACTTTGCCTCATTAGTATTATTCTAAATTGTTCCTGGTTGTAAACCACACGACATTTCACTACAAAATATCGCTATGGCTCAGATACAATACTAGCCTCTAGACACAGTAACGACATTTAATATTCTGAAAGAAGACTATGTCTGCCTCCGGCCGTTGACAGACAGTCCTGGTAAAGTGCAGCTCGGCAGAAAATTCACTAAGAGAAGAATAACTCAAAACACAGTAAACGGATGTGTAAAAGGAAACATTGAATGGTGCAAACCATATATTTATTTGGGCACCCGACAACCAGGTCTTTAGCGCCTGTACATTTAACTTTTCTAATGTGGAACAAAACTTAAAAACTTTTTCTGATTCCGCTTCGTTTACTGTTTTAATTTATTTTCAATCGAGTTCGGAGCAACTATGGCTTGATCTTCAGGTACTTTAGCACTGTTATCGATGTGATACATCATCGCAAGTGTATCCTATTAACGGCATCTCGTGAAATTTGTTAGATGCAGCGCTATTCGAGGCCTCTTAAGAAACTAAGGTGATGATCTGTTCTACTAAAATTAATCACATGTCTAAAATACAATCATTCGCACGAAGCCCAGAAAGTATCTTCGCTCGCAGGATATTGGTTAATTATCACTACATCGGTGAGCGCGCAGTGTTATGCTACGCAGGTATCTGTGGAGTCAAAAGGTTTGCCGCACCATGGGGAATCCTCACCTAATGTAAAGTGGCATCTCACCAGCCTCGGCAGACACAGCGCAGGTTCCAGTGAGCAGAGCCCAGCCTCATTCTCTTACGACTCACATCTAATATAGTTAAAGCGGAGATCCTTAAACCATACATCCATGTATGCATCAGTTTGCCTAAAGTGCGGGAAAGTTGCTTGAGCGACATCGTGGCTCGTATCACTACATTCGCCATCAGCTCAACTAGACGTTCTTTCCTGTGGTTAGCCGGCCACGGTGGTCTCGCGGTTAAGGCGCTCAGTCCGGAACCGCGCGACTGCTACGGTCGCAGGTTCGAATCCTGCCTTGGGCATGGATGTGTGTGATGTCCTTAGGTTAGTTAGGTTTAAGTAGTTCTAAGTTCTATGGGACTGATGACCACAGATGTTAAGTCCCATAGTGCTCAGAGCCATTTTTTTTCCTGTGGTTATAAGATCATCTGATAAATGATGTTTTTATAGTGGGAGTGGAATGTGGTAGTTGCATCTCCGTTCAACCTTAGAACACCAGACGACTATACACGTTAATAGTTTCGCAATAAAAAAGAACAGAGCTTCCTTGGTGACTCACTGCATCAAAAATCACTGGATGACGACAAGAAATGCTGTCGAAATCTTGATCTAAGAACTCACGAGGAACGGTGGCTGACATAACAGTCATGGAACATCAGCATGGGCAGTGTATGACACTGTACATTCAGTCTGTCTGTATTTGGAGGCTGAAAATTTATGTCTCAGAAGACAACCGTATAGGGCATCCGAGTACGACAGCCTTGCGAGGCAGTGCGTGTTTGAAAGAAAATTATTAATATATTGACGAAAAATAAATCACAAGGCCAAGAAGGAGTTGTGCGACATAAACGAAAGTTGGTACGTGTGTTTCTACATCTGAGATAAGATATCTTATTCAAACTTCACACCACTCGCATAAGAGTGGTGCCAGTAGCGCCACTATGAGGATGGAAACTAGGTTTGCTTTAAACACTCACTGCAACGGTCATGAGAGTTAGTTACCTCTGATATTGGACGTGGAGAGTTGGTGTTGATCAGGAATGCCCTTAAGGCGACAAAGACACCATTATCAACACATCACTGAGTTTGAACGAGATCGTATCATAGGCCTACTACAAGTTGGATGTTCCTTCTGCGATATTTCCGAAAGACTTGGCAGGAATGTACCCACTGTATATTATTGCAGGCAGTGGTGATCACGAGAATGTACGGTCGAAAGAAAACCGTGATCCGGACGACCACGTGGCACTCCCGAGAGGGAAGGCCGTCCTGTTCGTTGTATGTCACTGGCGTATCGTGCTGCATCTGCAGCAACAAGGTGAGCAGCAGCTGGAACCATAGTGACACAACAAACAGATACAAATCGGTTACTTCAAGGACAGCTCCGAGCCAGACGCCCTGAAGTGTCCAATTCACTGGCCCGACACCGCATACATTTGCGACTTCATTGATGTCAAGCGATTCCTCGATGGAGGGCAGGGTGAGTGTCTGTTGTATTTTCTGTTGAAAGCCGGATCTGTCTCGGTGACAGTGACGGCAGTGTGTAGGTTAGAAGAAGAGGCCAGCTGAAGGCCTGCAACCAACCTGTCTGGACCTGCTGCTTCAGCTATGGTTTGCGGTGGGATTTCATATGACAGCACTCGTTGTTATCCCACGAAACCTGTCCGGAAATCTGTACGTGAGTCTGGTGATTCGGTATGTTGTGTTGCCATTCATGAACATCATTGGTTCAAATGGCTCTGAGCACTATGGGACTCAACTGCTGTGGTCATCAGTCCCCTAGAACTTAGAACTACTTAAACCTAACTAACCTAAGGACATCACACACATCCATGCCAGAAGCAGGATTCGAACCTGCGACCGTAGCAGTCGCACGGTTCCGGACTGAGCGCCTAGAACCGCGAGACCGCCGCGGCCGGCCATGAACATCATTCTGGAGGGTGTTTTCCAGCAGGATAACTCTCGTCCACATACCTCTGTTGTAATTCAACACGCTCCACAGAGTGTCGACATGTTGCCTTGACCTGCTGGATCACTAGGTCTGTCTCCAGTCGAGCAGATATGAGACATCATCGGACGACTACTCCTTCGTCATCTACAAACAGCATTACCCGTCCCTGTATTCACCGACCGCGTTTGACAGGTATGGAACGCCATCCCATAAACTGACATCTGGCACCGTTATAACACAATGCATGCACGTCTGCATGCTTGTGCGCAACATTCTAGCGATTACATCAGTTATTAATGTACCAGCAGTTCACATTAATAATCGATTGTCTTGCGCTTACATTAACCTGTGACCTCACAATGTTGCTCACTTAAATATGTTACCTAGACAAATGTGTTACCGAAATGTCATTACTCTAAATTAATTACTTTTTGGTGTTGCGATTTTTTCCCTCAGTGTATTTGCACCTACATATCGTGTTAATCCGTGTTAGTGGTTAGTAAATCATTCTTTGAACAATGAAAATATCAGGCCATCCTGTTTCTTTGTAAAAAATGTGTTAGGTTCGGCTAAACTACTGGAAAACAGATACGTAGTGTTCATCGTTTCGCCAACGTCAAGATCTTTAGAAATAGAGGAAAGGCTCAGCCTATTGAGGGCAGAAGAAGGAATCGTCCATGGCGTGTTTAAAGAGCCAACCTACTCGAATTCTACGTCTACAGCGACGTAAGCAAGTGATGAAAAAACTAAATCAACAATTCTGTCACGCCTAAATGCGATTTTATTGACTTAACTAAGCGTCACCTCACACGGCAGTTATTGTGACGAAAGAGATCCTCAAACAGCTTCATTGTCGTCATGCTCCCCTCAGAAATTTCCGTTTTATATCACCGAAACGTGTAGAGTAGCGCTTACAGCCAATGAAATGTGAACCTCCTATAAAATTAAAAGCACAGAATTCATATTCTTGTAAGGCTTTCTGAAACAACAGAAAACAGCACCCTTGCGATAAAATTTCCTAGCATCATTGCTGGGAAGCCAGAGAGTGATTTTACAGCACCGCTCTGCTGGATGGACACCAACGAGTGCAACCAACAGGCGTAGCCGCCGACCATGCAAATGAAGTTGAGCAGTTGCAAGGCTTCTGACCGCTATCAGTTGCAAGGCAGAAGCTGCGACGAGTGCGCTCACGGCCCGCTAACGACCAGCAGAAAAAGCGAACCAAGGAGGGAAGGACCGCGGAGACTTTTTAATATGTCAGGGCACGCTTCTCATGTTGTAAGCGCCGTCTAGAGAGACTTTATGAATACGAAACACTTTTTTTTAGGTAAATTTTAAAGTTTCGATAAGAGTTGGACCACACAATCCACTTCTTCCACATAAAACTTGTGGTTTACATAGAAGTTTTGAGGAAACTTTGCGCCTGTTGACGGTAAATAACATTCTAATGATGTATCGGAGACTTAAATTGCGTTTATGTTACTCAAAAAGTGTAGGACAGTTTTGTTTCTTTATATCTAACGGATTCATCTTTGACCCATAACCCTACTGGTCCGATCATTAACACAGAAGGATATTTCTGAAATATCACTATAATTTTACCAGATCAACTTCTTTTCCCCCCTCTCGTGGTGCGTTGCACAAATCGATGCCTCTGGTTGAATCCAGTTTTTTTTAACATTCTCAGAGATTTATGCCATGTTGACTGTACATTTGTCGCTGAAAATACATGGCGTTTTGTGAGATTGGAATTATCATTGGCAGAAGTTCCCGACGTACATTTATAAAGTCTGGATTGCTGATCTGAGAGGGCTTAAATGCTGACCTATATTCGACGTATATAAAGCGTGCCGGAGAGGGACGGAGGATGGGAGGGGGGGGGGGGGGGACGCAAAACAGTACAATCGCTCTCGTAATGCGGAAACGGAGCGGTTTATCTGACGCCCAAAAGTGCTTGATCATTGGCTTTCGGGACAAGGGTGGAAAAATTTCCAAAATGGCTAAGTTTGTAAACTGTTCGCGTGGCGCCGTGGTCAAAGTATACCGCGCATGGCAAAGTGGAGCTATCCAAAACTAGCGCCGAAGCAACTGTGGTGAACCACGGGCCACAGTTGACACGTGTGAAACACGGCTTTGGAGGTGTGTACTGGCGACTAGACGTGCAGCTGTTGAGCAACTGCCCACACGCAACTGCTACAGTCGCAGGTTCGAATCCTGCCTTGGACACGGATGTGTGGGATGTCCTTAGGTTTGTTAGGTTTAAGTAGTTCTAAGTTCTAGCGGACTGATGACCTCAGATGTTAAGTCCCATAGTGCTCAGAGCCATTTGAACCAACCGCCCGCCCAGATGAACAAAGAGGCTACCAACAGTGTCCCCTCAACCACCGTTTAACGAACGTCTGCTGTGACTGGGCCTCTGTAGCAGGCGCTTGGTTCATGCACCAACGCTGATTGTTGTTTCCCGGCGACGGAGGCTGAAATCTGCACGCCAACACTGCAACTGCACGTCCAGTGAATGGAGACAAATGGTTCAAATGGCTCTGAGCACTATGTGACTTAACATCTGTGGTCATCAGTCCCCTAGAACTTAGAACTACTTAAACCTAACTAACCAAAGGACACCACACACATCCATGCCCGAGGCAGGATTCGAACCTGCGACCGTAGCGGTCTTGCGGTTCCAAACTGCAGCGCCTAGAACCGCTCGGCCACACCGGCCGGCGAATGGAGAAGGGGTGGCCTTTTCAGATGAATCACGTTTTACCGCACAGATGGCCGTTGGCGCAAACGGCGTGAAACGTCTGAAAGCACACAGTCTGCAACAGTCGTCAGAAGGGTCCAGGTCTGAGGACGAAGCGTTATAGTCTATGGATATTCCCCGTGTGATCTCATCATTCTGGAAGGCACAGTGGGTCAACACACGTATGCATCTATCCTTGGAAACCATGTCCACCCTTACAGGCAGTTTGTTTTTCCTTGGCACGATGGCATGTACCAGCAGGACAATGCAACGTGGCAAAGGGTAGTGGTTCGAAGAGCACCATGATGAGTTCACCGTACTCACCAGGCCAACAAACGTCCCGGTCTTAAACCCAATCGAGAATTTGTGGAACCATGTCGATCGGGCTGTTCGCACCATGGATCCCCAACCGAGAGAGCTAACGCAGCTGGCCCCAGCACTGAAATCGGCACGACTCCACATCTCTGTCGGTTTCTTCCAGAACCTCAATGACACTCTTCTTACATTTCTCGAAGCAATCCGCTTCCGAAACAATTGAGATTTTTGACAGCTGGTTACATTAATGTGATTGCACAGTGTAGTAACGTTCACTGTCGACAGTTGTATGCAGGTTCACGGATCAGTGACATCGTTGATCAAACTGCACTGTGTCTGTTCTTACACGGAGAACTGGAGGAACTTGCGAATACGTCCATCGAGGCAGGTCTTGATATAACTCAAACAGTTTTGTATGGTCACAAACCAAAATTTTTAGAACATAACGCAGAGTGTAGTGTTAATTACTCACCGCAATATTATATTCGGCTTCCGGTAGGTGCTTCAACGGTGGCAGAAGGCATTTTTGCCCATAGTGCTGCGGTAAGGCACAGACACCAACAAGTGTGAAATACGTCGAGCGTCACCATCGTTGTAGTCAGCTTCCCTTACTCGCTGCAAACACACCTGGAGAGTTTTATTTCATCGCCATGACGTGACTGTACTCATGATCAGTCTGAATAGGTAAATTATCACAGAATTAGACATATCCGTAGATTGTGCCAAAGGACAACCTGCAAAGACTCGGTATTTTGTGTGCAACCTGTTTCAACTGTTTGGAATCCAGCATTGGAAATGCCATTACTTTGCAAATAAAGAAAGTATCGATTACTTTTCAAGTTGACTCTGATGGCCTTAACTTTTGTACATTTAGAAGTGTTTGAACGTGTAGTGTTATCGAAATGTGAAGCCACGTAGTGCGTAATGTTTACTAAATTATAGTGGACAGCAGTCGCCTGTTAAAGATAATTTACTATTGACGTGTGGTATAAACTTTGTCACATCATTCAGCACTTTAAACAGTAATCTCTCTTAGTGTAATAAAATCTTTGGTCTTCATGCGTTTACTGCGTTGGAAGAATAGATTTAAGAAGATGCAATGTTCGTCATGAGTTTTCCGCTGTATTGGATCCTGGGTTGGGGCGCACTTTTTCAGCTGATGGACGTATCTTTTTTCTTCTCTCGGCGTCCCTGCAATATTTTTAGGCCCTTCCGGTCCACCACCTGCTTAGACCTGAGATCAGGCCCAAAATGAAACGTTGATCTCAGAGTCATAGTGCTGATTATTGCCAGCACCTAACATATTCCTTCTGGCTGTATTTGGAAGAGGTAGCGCCAAGTTGTGCATATGTGCTAATTTTAAACCTTCAATAATTCCTCAATCACTGACAACTGAATCGTAGAGAGTCTGTTGAGCAACACTCCTTTTTTGGAATTAAGCGTTTATCTTTTGGTATAGTAAGTTCATCAGCAATTTTTGAAAAGATATTCAGCACATACTATTCTGAGCAAATCGTTTTGATGATGTTTTTGTGTCTGGAAGTATATGATAATTGCTGACGTCAGTCCCATATTCAGTAAATGAACGTTGGGAGCAGATCCGGGAATCCCACGTTGTCATTCTGGGTAGGGGCCTAGTGTATGTAGTTTATTTGTGCCTCCTTCTGATCATTTTAGAAAGTTCAGGTGTATATCTGTAGGTTTTTGATGACTGTGATGTGTGCTTGAACAGTCTAGTGATTTGTTTACCTTGTTAGAGACGAAGATAAGCGAGAGGATAAAACCTGTTGCCGGCTCATAGCCTGCTCCTCTCGAACAGCACCACCAGAGGAAACACCGAGTTTCACTTTTCTGTCACGTGGAGGGATCATTATCACCAGTATCCATGCCCTTATTTCATGAGATATCGTAGACGGGTTTTGAGTTTGATCCACGACATTCGCAGTGATAAGCAACATGATAGGTCCCTTGCCAGTCACAGAGTTTCTTCTACCAGCAGGATTCGAACCGTCCACATCCGAGTCGAGAGCCACCGCACAACTGTCTGTTAAACCCTTCACCCATGGCATGTGGTTGCACGATTATAATATTACCAGAACGTGCGTAGTTTATTTAGACTGCCGGAAGAGAAACCTGAAGGGACATATAGAGGGACTCTACTAGGGAAACGAACTTGAAAACAATGTTCTAGAAAGAGGAGAGGAAGTAGAATAAGAAAAGATTGGAGATATGTTACTGTGAGAGGAATTTGACGGAGCACTGAAAGAGAAATTTCGAAACTAGATCCCTGAAGCAGATGGCATTCCCTCCTAATTTTCAGTATCATTGGGAGAGCCAGCCATGACAAAAGTATTCCACCTGGTGTGCAAGATATATGTGACGAGTGAAATACTCATAAGCTTCTAGAAGAATGTAATAATTCCAATTCCAAAGAACGTAGGCTCTGTCAGATGTGAATATTACCGATCTATCAGTTTAGTAAGTCAAAGTTTGCAAAATACTGACACTAATTCTTTACAGAAAAATGGAAAAACACGTAGAAGCTCATATCGACGAAGATTAGTTTGGGTTCCGGAGAAATTGTAAGAAAACTCGAGACAATATTGACCCTACGACTTACCTTAGAAAATAGGTTAAACAAAGGCAAAATTACATTTATAGCTTTTGTAGACTTGGAGAAAGCTTTTGACAATGCTGACTGGAATGCTCTTTTTGAAATTCTGATGGTAGGAGGGGTGAAATACAGAGGCGAAAGGCTATTTCAAACTTTTATAGAAACCAAGAGGCAGTTACAAATAGTCGAGGGGCATGAAATGGAAGCACTGGTTGAGAGGAGAGTGAGACATGGTTGTAGCCTATCTCCAATGTTATTCAATCTGTACAATGAGAAAGCAATAAACGAAACCGAAGAAAAATTTGGAGAAAAAATTAAAGTTGAGGGAAAAGAAAAACTTTGCGTTTTGCAGAAGACGTAATTCTGTCATAGTTAGTGCAGGACTTCGAAGAGCAATTCAACGGAATGGATAATATCTTGAACGGAGGTTATAAGATAAGCATCATCAAAAATAAAAAAAGGGTACCAAAATGTTGTCGAATTAAATAAGGCGATGATGAGTGAATAAGATTATGAAATGAGACATTAAGTCTGGTAGAAGAGTTTGTCTATTTGGGTGGTGAAATAATCGATGATGGGCGAAGTAGAAGGATACAAAATGCAGACTGCCTGTAACAAGGAAACTGTTTCTGAAAAAGAGGAATCCGCTAAGATTTAATACCAATTTAAGTGTTACGAAGTCGTTTCTTAAGGCTTTTGTGTGCCGTGTAGCCTCGCGCGGAAGTGAAACTTGAATGATGAACAGTTCAGACAAGAAGATAACAGAAGCTTTTGAAGTGTGGTGCTATAGAAGAGTGCTCAAAATTAGATCAGTAGATCGAATAATAAAACAAAATCCTCACCAACCCCCTCTTGAATTTAAAAATTTCATCCCGTCACCATCTTGGATTGTGACATCACTGCCACAGTATCTAGGCAATCCGCAAATATTGACAAAAATACCCTCACTGGGTCCTGAAGACAGGCCCTCTATACCCGAAACAGGGATGAAGTGTGAGCTGGAAGGATCATTGCTATAGTATTGATGGGTAAATCATGTAACTAGTGTGGAGGTGCTGAATAGACTTGGAGAGAAAAGAAATTTACAGCAGAATCTGAGTAAAAGCAGGAGTCAGTTGACATACACGTTCTTCTGGCTTTTTTAGCGTGTCACATAACATTTAAACTTAATCTCAAGCAGGGACATTATAGCGCCCATCGAGCTGTATGTTGATGCGATGACTTAGTTAACTGCCCGTTCCGTTCAGCTGCTCCGACTACAACGGTGTGTCGTGTACCATGGGATCAGGCAAGTGATACGAGCTGTGCGTCGACTGACAGTGCCATCGAGGGCCAATTCCTCCGTAGTATCGATAAGTGTTTAGTGATTACCTATGGCTGGACGTCTCCAGCCGGAAATCCTATAAGTGTCTGTCATTTGACAGTCGGCGTCTGAGCAGCTGCTATCTTCGCGGGATAAAAGAGTCACCAATTTGGTCGTAGTCATCCAACGAGATTCGACCACCTCTGGTAATCACTTTCCCAGACAACTTTCCAATGCTGGCCTTCTTGGGGGACTGCAGAGTTTGAGTCTGCATTGGATTCGCTGCAAATTCATATTCCTCCTTGCGATACATGCTACAAAATGAGAGTTTTCACTTTTAGCCCACTTTTATAGTGGCGGAATGGAGGTAGGAGAGGGAGAAGGATGTAGAATGCTCCAAAATTCGGTGATGATACGCATAGTTCCGCCTGCACCCAGCAGGCGGAGCTATGCATGGTCATACATCTACATCTACATTTAAACTCCACAAGCCACCCAACGGTGTGTGGCGGAGGGCACTTTACGTGCCACTGTCATTACCTCCCTTTCCTGTTCCAGTCGCGTATGATTCGCTGGAAGAACGACTGCTGGAAAGCCTATGTGCGAGCTCGAATCTCTCTAATTTTACATTCGTGATCTCCGCGGGAGGTACAAGTAGGGGGAAAAAATATACTCGATACCTCATCCAGAAACATGCACTTTCGAAACCTGGACAGCAAGCTACACCGCGATGCAGAGCGCCTCTCTTGCAGGGTCTGCCACTTGAGTTTGCTAAACATCTCCGTAACGCTATCACGCTTACCAAGTAACCCTATGACGAAACGCGACGCTCTTCTTTGGATCTTCTCTATCTCCTCCGTCAACCCGATCTGGTACGGATCCCACACTGATGAGCAATACTCAAGTATAGGTCGAACGAGTGTTTTGTAAGCCACCTCCTTTGTTGATACACTACATTTTCTAAGGACTCTCCCAATGAATCTCAACTTGGTACCCGCCTTACCAACAATTAATTTTATATGATCATTCCACTTCAAATCGCTCCGCACGCATACTCCCAGATATTTTACAGAAGTAACTGCTACCAGTGTTTGTTTTGCTATCATATAATCATACAATAAAGAATCCTTCTTTCTATGTATTCTCAATACATTATATTTGTCTATGTTAAGGGTCAGTTGCCACTCCCTGCACCAAGTGCCTATCCGCTGAAGATCTTCCTGCATTTCGCTGCAATTTTCTAATCCTGCAACTTCTCTGTATACTACAGCATCATCCGCGAAAAGCCGCATGGGACTTCCGACACTATCTAATAGGTCATTTGTATATATTGTGAAAAGCAATGGTCCCATAACACTTCCCTGTGGCACGCCAGAGGTTACTGTAACGTCTGTAGACGTCTCTCCATTGAGAACAACATGCTGTGTTCTGTTTGCTAAAAACTCCTCAATCCAGCCACACAGCTGGTCTGATATTCCGTAGGCTCTTACTTTCTTTATCAGCCGACAGTGCGGAACTGTGTCGAACGCCTTCCGGAAGTCAAGGAAAATAGCATCTACCTGGGAGCCTGTATCTAATATTTTCTGGGTCTCATGAACAAATAAAGCGAGTTGGGTCTCACACAATTGCTGTTTCCGGAATCCATGTTGATTCCTACAGAGTAGATTCTGGGTTTCCAGAAATGACATGATATGTGAGCAAAAAACATGTTCTAAAATTCTAAAACAGATCGACGTCAGAGATGTAGGTCTATAGTTTTACGCATCTGCTCGACGACCCATCTTGAAGACTGGGACTACCTGTGCTCTTTTCCAATCATTTGGAACCTTCCGTTCCTCTAGAGACTTGCGGTACACGGCTGTTAGAAGGGGGGCAAGTTCTTTCGCGTACTCTCTGTAGAATCGACTTGGTATCCCGAAAGTGGCCAATGACAAGAAGTTAGATGGTTGTTTTGAGCGAACGCCATGTATCGGTTTTTTCCTTCGCTGGAGCTCTAGAATCAGTTATGTATGCGTCTCTTACAACTCGGGCACAGATTGCAAGTAAGTTTATGATATATTTCACCTACGTTGATAAAGTTTGGTATAGGGATTCCGTTGTCTTCTAATAGGAATCTGTTGCCGGGAATACGACAGTCCACCTATACTACGACGACCCCACTACGACTTACGATTCTGCTGCCTTTTTCTCAGGAAATGTACCCACTATTACTACAGCGCAGAAAACAGTATCACGTTCTCGTCACAACTACAGACTTGACTCTCTCTAAATTCACAACAGATAACTGTTCTACGACAGTCCTACTATATTTTACCGCTGCTTTTATTGGTGAATTTGTATTACAAATAAACAGTGTGTTGCACTCCTACAACAGTAACGGTATCAAAACCCAGTCCTTGATGCTATTAGATGCCTTGGCCCGCAGGTAATTTGAAACAAACAACAATGGGCGTCCGAAGATTTTGGACCATAACGTATTTTGAGAATTTTGTTAATGTTCACAGAATCACAGGATTATTAACACATTGCACTTTTATTACAGTTGAAATAATAAACTCAGCAATAAATCAAGATTGATTAACAAGTTGTTATAGCCACAACAAACCAGATATTCGAAAAACTCTCTCTCGCACTTGTGCGCGTCAGATTTTCTGAAAATAGATCATTATTCAGAATTTGTCTGAACAAAGATCTCTGAATTCTTCTAGGATAAACAACTACAGAGTTTTGGGCTGTGATTTGCATCGTAGGTACTTTATCTTTATATTAGTGCTTATCCGGCCAATGACAGTGACCTGCAGCACTTGAAAAAAAACACAACTTGCAACAAAAAAAAAATGAGGACTCAGTCATGCGAAGTAATTCTCAAGCCACCTCCAAGAAATGAAAGTTTAGAACAGAGTAGAGTCCCGTGGAAGGTAGATTCATAATTTCTCGCTCAGCTCTAAAAATATTCCGCGTTTAAGGACCAGTAACATATAGGTATGTTCTGTAAATAGTTCCCAGTAGTTTCATTTTAATGCTTTCTTTGCCAGTGCACGAAACTGTAGGATTTTCTAGCACCTGCTAGCGCTAAATAATAGGAGCACATTCTAACGTTCTGCCTACACACAGAATAGTCAGACATTTTATGGCCTCGGAGTTTTTCGCAGTGGCATCCAAGGGAAAAGAAATTATGGTGTTCAAGTCGTGTCACGTTTGAGTTAAGGCTCGAGGTTTCGAACGTGTTCAAGATCTCTGCGCATAGTCTGGTGAATTGGTTTTTAGACAGAATTTCTCACCTTCGTAAAGTGAGAAACAATGCGATATAAGCAATCTCCGAGGGAAGAAAATGGCTTTGCCGCTCATGATATACTTTCTTATATGGTTTTCTATCAGTAAGAGAATTAATAACGTCACCACCGTTCTAAAAGTGCATAACACGCCACGAGTTGAAGCTTCCTGAGAAAGCTGTGTGCCAGACCGGGATTCGAAAGCGGAACTTTTGACTTTCATGGGTAAATGCTCTGCCAAGCCTGACCCTCTAGCCTTTCCAGTTCAGTGTACAGTTTTTATCTGCCAGAAGGTTTCAAATCAGCGCACACTCCTCTAAAGAGTGAAAATTCATTCTAGGAAATCCACGAATATTAACACCAATCTCGATTCGCTGCAGCATGAATTGTAGGCAGCTGTGTGTGTATGAGACATCGGGGTTCAGTTACTCCTGCCACAAGACCAAACTGCTCCGCTGTATTGCGGGCAAGTTGCCCCTGGAGCTTGGCGTTCTGTTCGTCTTATTTGGATGTTTTCAATAGCGTTGAAACCGAGCACTCTGTGGAAGTGTCCATATGTTTCAGTAGACCTGGACGTTCGTCATGCTATGTAGAAATAGTTTTATCTTAACTATCATCTAGGAAAGCATGGCTGGATTGAGACGAAGGGCTAACAGCAATGTCTGGTTTCCAGCAGTTTGACGAAGCCGCGATAATTCTAGATATCATGACTTTAACCAGAGGACAAGTTTTCGAGTAATATTGGTCCATATATATCACAGAGACTCCTCCCGTTGTACAAAGGGCGTTCAATAAGTTTTGCGCAGTCGTCTCTAATTCTTTTTATTTTTTGAAGGAGGGGAATGAAATTTTTGTGAACATACTTGGAACATTTAGCTATAAGTTGGTGTATAAAAGTATTTTCTTTTATTTACAGGTGAGCCATAATGGACCGTGAAGTAGATTTCAGGTTGCTACAACCGTCGGTGATGGAGTTCCTCTTCAAGGCCGGCAAAGACTCAGCCACATCGATTCATAGGAATTTGCTCCCTGTTTATGGGGAGGACACAGTGGATCGCAGCAGTATCCAGCGGTGGTTGCAGAGGTTTAAAGAAGGTGATTTCTCTCTACTGGACAGTCCACAATGCGGTAGACCATCGGCGGCAGTGAGTGATGTGAATAAGGAGACCGTTGGTCAAATCATCCAAAATGACAGACGTGTGTCTCGTTTGTCATGAGGTGGTGTGGTATCACTGGTAAAATCACTAGGGTACAGAAAAATCTGTGCCTAGATTATTGACAAGAGAAATGAAAACAATAAGGAAGAATGTGTGCGAAGGTCTTATGAAGACCTTTACTGAAGAATGGAAACAGTGTTTTGACGGCGTCATTACCAAGGATGAAACGTGGTTCTTTTTGTCCGAACCTGAGAGCAAGACCCAATCCATGGAGTGGGGTCATCCGGGTTCCATTGGGAAGAAGAAACCAAGACTTTCACGAACAGCAGGCCAAAAGGTGATGGCCTCCTTCTTCTGGGATCAGTATGGAGGAGGAGGAGGAGGTTAGTGTTTAACGTCCCGTCGACAACGAGGTCATTAGAGACGGAGCGCAAGCTCGGGTGAGGGAAGGATGGGGAAGGAAATCGGCCGTGCCCTTTCAAAGGAACCATCCCGGCATTTACCTGAAGCGATTTAGGAAAATCACGGATCAGTATGGTGTCATTTGCATTGAGTTGTTGGAACCTGGTTCCACAATTAACAGGGACCGTTGCTGTTTGTCATTGGACAAGCTGCGACGTGCCATCATGGCCCACATACCACAGCTTCAGGGTTAGCTCATCAGACTACACCATGAGAATACCAAACCACATACAGCCCTTATGACTCAGGAGAAAATCAGGAAAACGAGCTGTAATATTGTTCCTCATCCTCCATACAGGTCAGACTGGGCTCCCTCTGATTTTTACCTCTTTGGTCGTCTGAAGGCCCATCTGCGCGATAAAACATTCGACAGTGAGAAAGACCTTATTTCCTGTGTCAAGCGATGGTATAAAAGTCAATCCCCAGAATTTTGCCAAAGCGAATTTAGATCATGGAAAGAACGTTGGGCCAGCTAATGGAGGCTACATTGAGTAGGCTCAATGTATAGCTAAAGTATGATGACAAAAAATTTCATTCTCCTCCTGCAAAAAATAAAAAAAATTAGAGATGACTGCACAAAACGTTTTGAACGCCCTTTGTATGTAGTCTTCCGAGGTCGACAGGCAGAGAGAATCATGATCTGGCGGACCACATTAACTCGTTTCAAGTCTTCCAGGTTCGGTAGCTCTTCGCTCGTTGTAGTTAGGCTACATTGTTTTTAAAAAAAGCGAGTGAGTGTTTCTCTCGTACAACTCGTTTCCATGTAGCGACGTGCTGCTAATGAGTTGGTAGCAGGTTGGGAAAATGCAAAGGTAAAAGAGAAACAATACTCGCGCTTAGTCTGACCATTGAGAAGACAAAGCAGTAAATATAGTTTTTGTTGGCTTGGAAAAACCGAATGAGATGGTACAATGGGAACGACTTGAATCAAGCGGAATTGAAATAAAGTGCAAAATAGCAGGCTGGAGCCTACACAGAAAAGAAAACGTAGTATTGAGATTTTCAGAGTATAAAAGCAAGGCGATATAATTAAAGATTTGAGTCAGGATAACCAGTGCTATTCAACGCTTAAATATAATTCCTTTAAGGAAAATCATGAAGTGCTCAGTGAAAACAGGATATCTAAACATCCATGGAGAGAAAGTGGAAATAACGGGCTTCACAGACGGTAACCCAGTCGTCCAAAGGAATCAACAACAGTTGAATAATATTCCGATAATGATGGAGTCTACATCAGAATAAATTACGGTCCTAATTGTACTCTAAACTCGAATAGCAACATATGTTTTCATTAACTAAGTGTCATCTTATAAAATTCAAGAATTTTGTAGCTCAGTAAGCAAACTAACATATGAATAATACATTGTAGGTGATTTAGTCAGGCAAAAACCAGCCTTCCACTAATTTAATAAAAAATTTAAAAAGTGTGCTGCATTATTTAAATGATACTTGGGCGATTTGATCACCGAAAAGGCAAACAAGTGATGTTTTCCAAGTTTGGTGATACAGACTAACAAAAAGAAAAAAATTAATGAGAAAGTACTGAGACGAAAATGCACAACACTATATCGGCGAGAAAACGCGAGAAGAAAGAGAGAGCAGTGCACTAGACACCTCTTCAATGTACTACTTTTTCTTGAAAACGATAGTAGAAGCAACAGAAGAGAGAGTACGCAACATATTGAGTCGTTGGCAGAAGGATATTGAGTAGTTTATAAAAGACAAAAGATGAAGCAGCTCGTATCATATGAAGAGAGAGACCTCAGGATACTGTGGAAAACGTCCTTTAGAAACCAGCCCGACAATCGATTGTTGTGGTGTTACTTAATTCTCGTAAGTGTGATCTTAATTACTATTAAGCATGCTACTTTAGACAAGGAATTCTGTCCATCTACTACGTATAGAAGCAACGTCGTTCTGCTGCTGTTTATGCATATCTGGCTCTTCCAGAGTTGAGCACACACTACAGTGGTTTTGTCGATATGAGATATTGAAACTTCGGTATAATGTTTGTTTGAACAGTTATTACAAGGATCGTCGGGCTCGATTCATATTGCTACTGTTTTCTTTTCATTCCGGAAATTTCCTGTATTTATTCTACAAATGTTAGCTAAATGAAAATGGTGAAACTTCGCTCTGCACGACTCTTGTTCTCGTTGTTTATCCTGAGTTTTTAAAACAGAATGTCGTCGGTGCCAAATAGAACTGACTTACTTGTTAGAGAGCTATCCTACTATAAGAGAGATGCTTGCTGTGACCTAGAAAATAGATCTCGAATGATAGGTTATATAACAGAATGTTGACAATATGCAACTGATTTCTGTCCTGCCAAAGCTTCACCAAGTTAGGTAGCTTCACATGTTTTGTTATAAGGTGATGCAGGAATATGTAGGAAAGTTATTTTTTCCACTGGAAAAAGGATGTTCTTAATAACGAAATGACCTATTGATGGCTCCACTGTAAAGCCTCAAGAATGGACTACATTCCCAAGAAGAGACCCAGACATCGAAGTAACGTTTAAAGTTTCTAGCTTTGAAGAGTTCCAAAAGCTTTTATTATTATTGTTAAAATGGTTCAAATGGCTCTGAGCACTATGGGACTTAACTTCTGAGGTCATCAGTCCCCTAGAACTTGGAACTACTTAAACCTAACTAACCTAAGGACATCACACACATCCATGCCCGAGGCAGGATTAGAAACTACGACCGTAGCGGTCGCGCGGTTCCAGACTGTAGCGCCCAGAACCGCTCGGTCACCCCGTATTATTATTATTATTATTATTATTATTATTATTATTATCATTATTATTACAAGATAACTTCATGTAAATATTATTTAAAAACAACATTTTAGTGCATTCCTGTTATCTTCGGCCAAGCTTCTCTATTTAGAGAAGTGGTGTACTCTAATATTTCAGGAAGTCATGTCTTCATCAAGACGTGACATTAGAAACAACTGGTGGACTTAGAGCAGGGACTAATTGACGGGAAGAAACCGTTTCGCTTATTTTATAGCCAGGTTATGTACGTGCATCACATACATTCGCTCGCTCGACGAATTATCCCTACTCAAAGACTGGAAAGTTGCACAGGTCACACCAATATACAAGAAAGACAGTAGGAGTAATCCACTAAATCGTAGGTCCATATCATTAACGTCGATATTCAGCAGGATTTTTGAACATATATTGTGTTCGAACATTAATTATTACCTCGAAGAAAACGGTCTATTGACACACAGTCAGCATGGATTTAGAAAACATCGTTCTTGTGAAACACAACTAGCTCTTTACTCGCATGAAGTGTTTAGTGCTATTGACAAGAGATTTGAGATTGATTCCGTGTTTCTGGATTTCCGGAAGACTTTTGACACTGTACCACGCGAGCGGTTTGTAGTGAAATTGCGTGCTTATGGAATATCGTCTTAGTTATGCGACTGGATTTGTGACTCCCTGTCAGAGATGTCACAATTCGTAGTAAGTCACGGAAAGTCATCCAGTAAAACAGAAATGATTTCTGGTGTTCCCAAAGGTAGTGTTATAGGCCCTTTGCTGTTCCTTATCTATATAACCGATTTAGGAGACAATCTGAGCAGCCGTCCTTGGTTGTTTGCAGATGACGCTGTCCTTTATCAACTAATAAAGTCATCAGAAGATCAAAACAAATTACAAATCAGTTTAGAAAATATATTTGTATGGTAAGAAAATTCAAAATTGACCCTAAATAACGAAAAGTGTGATGTCATTCACATGAGTGCTAAACGTAATCCGTTAAACTTCGGTTACACGATAAATCAGTCAAATATAAAGGCCATAAATTCAACTAAATACCTAGAAATTACAATTACCAACAACTTAAATTGAAGGGAACACATAGAAAATGTTGTGGGGAAGGCTAACGAAAGACTGCGTTTATTTGGCAGGTCACTTAGAAAATGTAACAGATCTACTAAGGAGGCTGCTTACACTACGCCTGTCAGTCCTCTTCTACAAACTGCTCCGTGGTGTGGGATCCTTACGACACAGGATTGACGGAGTGCACTGAAAAAGTTCAGAGGAGGGCAGAACGTTCTGTATTATCGCGAAATAAGGGAAAGAGTGTAATACAAGACATCATTAAAACAAAGGTGTTTTTCGTTGCGGCGGAA
Source organism: Schistocerca gregaria (assembly GCF_023897955.1). Lineage (NCBI taxonomy): Eukaryota > Metazoa > Arthropoda > Insecta > Orthoptera > Acrididae > Schistocerca > Schistocerca gregaria. Next base: position 556,615,203 of record NC_064931.1, read on the forward strand.
TCTTCTCACGAAATACCAATCACCAACTTTCTCCTTCGAATGAGAAAATATTTTGTTGACACCGACCTACGTAGGGAGAAACGATCGCCATGATAAAATAAGGAAAATCAGAGGTTCGTTATTTCCGTACCATAAACGAGATTGGAATAATAGAGAATTGTAAAGGTTGTTCGATGAACCCTCTGCCAGGCACTTAAATGTGATTTGCAGCGTATGCACGTGGTTGCAGATGTGGATGTGCATCTTGCTCGCTTGGACCATGTGGCCGTGAACAGCTGTTTGAAACTGTAGCCCATGACTTCTCAAGCGGACTGTGAAAGAAAAGATACACACAGCTATGACACAACGGTCACAGATCACTCAGCACCATTTTACGTCAGCGCAGCATTTATAGTTCCAGTTAGATCACTCCACCACTCAGCCCCGACCACCCACAACCACGCCATAGACGTGCTGAGCGACAAGTTGTCTATTTCGAGAATAGACGCCCACGAATCCTTACTGCGATTCTGCTTGACACGCCTTGCTGTCCCTCTCACGGCACTATGATACAGGAGGCACATAAGGTCACAGTGCCCTTCATGAAGCGCTGTTCTGGTATGACACTTCAACCGGAACATATTCATGAAATGCATTCGTAGTTGAGAATATGAACAACCATCATCTGCATTATGGAATGACGACAATGAAAATTTGTGCCCGGGACTTGAACCCGCATTCCCCGCTTATCGCGAGCGATTGCCTTACCATTAGGCTATCGGAGCACGATTCACGACTAAACCCAAACTTCCATGTGTCGTCAACTATGTATCTACAGCCTGTATTCGTACATGCGTTATGTATCTCCGTACGGGGAGACATTTTAACTGAAAGTCGCTTGCCCAGTGTTGGAGAATAAATACGGCACTATGAATGTCCGAAGTAACATGGCGACGTAATTTGGAATAACACAGGCACTGCAATATCGGTGCATATTCAGTCCCATCATGCTATGACTTTCATACAGGCTTTCAGAGCAGAAGCGGATATCGTACCTTCAGTAAACTCCAGGTTCGTTCACATATGTCATCGACTGATTTATGTGAAACCTTTTATTCGCATAACTGCATTTTTTTAGTATTTCGCTGAAAAGGACCTGTACATTTGTTTGCAGAGTTCATACGGAATTTCAGGGCAAAAATATCATTTTTAACCTTCTTGAAAACCACTTCATTATAAAATGTTTTACCAGAGCTTTGAAACAAATGAAAGGAGGGGAGTGGAGGCAGGGGAGGGAGTGAAACTTCACGCCGCTAAAATTAGCTGCGCGGATGACGAGCGTTCCATAGCGCAAACGTGAAAGAGAGCTATCTGATGAGGAGGCAGAGCATGTGCGCGCAGCACGAATGCCGGAGAATCGGGCAGGGAAAGCTCCGGTAGGCTAAATCGGTGCTGGCGCGGGGCCCGCCGCCGCCGCTGCCTCTCCCGCTCCCCACTGGCTTCCCAGTTGCGCCAGGCTGCCGGCTCAGCCCCAGCCGCGCTCCGCTCCGCAAACGTCACACCGGCTCGTGACGGCACAACTGACGTCGCAGACAACTTGCAAACTCTACACCTGGCAACTAAATCTGCATTTCAGTGAATGAAATATGATCGAAAGTAGATTCTTCTTGTTATTATTTACCCTGATCCGTTTCTCTGCGGGGTCAGCATTGTTACATAGGTTTAGTGGCAGATGATGTCCGGACGTCCTTTCTGATGTCACCACTACCACGCCCGCCCTCCCCCCCCTCCCCCAAGACAGATTAGATTAGATTTACTTTCATTCCAATTGATCCGTAGTGAGGAGGTCCTCCAGGATGTAGCACATGTCAGAAAAACAACAGTACAGGACAAATATTTACAACTCAAACAAATAAGCTAATGTACCATTCCACGGGTTCCAAGTGGAATGATCGTCATTTTTTAATGAAAACTATAAGAAAGAATCATACTAATGCACTGAATTTAAAATATAAAAGATTTTTGTTTATTTATAAGGCAATAAACGTGTAATACAACTACTATAATACTTATTTACAATGAACACATCACTGCACTGAAATTGTGTAGAAGTTATATTGTACTTTTTTTTATATAAATCAGTTGGTTCTACTGAGAAATTTATCAATGGAGTCGACGGAGTTGGCCACCAATAAATCCTTTAGGCTTTTCTTAAACTGAATTTCATTGTTTGTTAAGCTTTTTATGGCTGCTGGCAGGTTACTGAAAATGTGTGTTCCTGAATAATGCACACCTTTTTGTACAAGAATAAGTGTCTTTAAATCCTTGTGAAGATTATTCTTATTTCTAGTATTGATTCCATGAATCGAGCTGTTGGTTTGAAAAAGTGATATATTTTTAATGACAAATTTCATTAAGGAATGAATATATTTTCAAGCAGTAGTTAGTATCCCTAGTTCCCTAAACAGGCTTCTGCAAGATGTTCTTGAGCTCACACCACATGTAACTCTTACTGCACGTTTTTGTGCCGGCTTGATGAATTGCCCCAAAAAATAATCCCATATGACATTATGGAATGAAAGTAAGCATAGTATGCCAGCTTTTTCGTTTTTATATCCCCTATGTCTGACACAATTCGCATTGCAAATAGAGATTTGTTAAGACGCTTCAGCAGTTCTGTGGTGTGCTCCTCCCAGTTGAATTTATTGTCAAGCTGTAATCCCAAGAATTTAACACTGTCCACTTCTTCTATCTGCTTGTCATCGTATGTTAGGCATATACTCGTGGGACACCCCTTACAATTTCTGAACTGCATGTAGTGTGTTTTTTCAAAGGTTAGTGACAAAGAATTGGCTAGGAACCAGTGATTAATGTCCACAAATATTTTATTAGCTGACCCCTTTCTAAGACTACACTTGATTTGCTATTTATTGCAATGTTTGTATCATCGGCAAACAAAACGAACTTGGCTTCTGGTAATGTTACAGAACCTGCGTACTCCATCTCTCTGCGTCTAGACTAAATCTCTGTTAAGTGTGAGAACCTTTCCTAAATCTTCGCGTAGCGTGTATCTAAGGCGGGTCGTGGATATCAGTCCAGTATTTACCTAGCTGGATGTGGGAAATCGCCTAAAAACAACATCCAGGCTGTCCAACTAAACAGCCAGACGGATTCGATCCTGGCAGATGATCGGAAGTATACTGCTGGCCATTAAAACTGCAACATAAGAAAGTACGGCAAATAACATCTACAACTACATCTGTAGTCTGCAAACCACTGTGACGTGCCTTCCAGAGTATACATCCCAATGTATCAGTTACTAGGCTTTTTTCCGTTCTATTCAAGTATGGAGCGCGGGAAGATAATTGTTTAAGCACCTCAGTGCGTGCTGTATTCACCCTAATCTTGTCCTCACGATCCCTATGGGAGCGATACGTAGGAAGTTGTAGTATACTGCTCGAGCCGTCATTTAAAATCGGTTCTTGGAACTTTGTATGGAGGCTTTCTCATAATCCGATTTGGCTATCCGAGCACGACTCACGACCAGACCCAACCTTCCATATGTCGCCTTTCCTGTGTCACAACCTGAATGCATACACTTACTATAATTTCTGTACAGGGGAGAACAGTTTAATTGTATGTCGCTACCTGGTATCGGTGGATAAATATGGTTTGCGGTGCCTATGTTGTTAAGAAGAACGATTCAGTGTTCCTTCGGACAAGCATTTTCATTTTCGTCGTTCCCGTGTACAGCTGATGGTTGCTCGTATTTGCATCTGTGAATATACACTCCTGGAAATGGAAAAAAGAACACATTGACACCGGTGTGTCAGACCCACCATACTTGCTCCGGACACTGCGAGAGGGCTGGTCACACGCACGGCACAGCGAACACACCAGGAACCGCGGTGTTGGCCGTCGAATGGCGCTAGCTGCGCAGCATTTGTGCACCGCCGCAGTGTCAGCCAGTTTGCCGTGTCATACGGAGCTGCATCGCAGTCTTTAACACTGGTAGCATGCCGCGACAGCGTGGACGTGAACCGTATGTGCAGCTGACGGACTTTGAGCGAGGGCGTATAGTGGGCATGCAGGAGGCCGGGTGGACGTACCGTCGAATTGCTCAACACGTGGGGCGTGAGGTCTCCACAGTACATCGATGTTGTCGCCAGTGGTCGGCGGAAGGTGCACGTGCCCGTCGACCTGCGACCGGACCGCAGCGACGCACGGATGCACGCCAAGACCGTAGGATCCTACGCAGTGCCGTAGGGGACCGCACCGCCACTTCCCAGCAAATTAGGGACACTGTTGCTCCTGGGGTATCGGCGAGGACCATTCGCAACCGTCTCCATGAAGCTGCGCTACGGTCCTGCACACCGTTAGGCCGTCTTCCGCTCACGCCGCAATATCGTGCAGCCCGCCTCCAGTGGTGTCGCGACAGGCATGAATGGAGGGACGAATGGAGACGTGTCGTCTTCAGTGATGAGAGTCGCTTCTGCCTTGGTGCCAATGATGGTCGTACGCGTGTCTGGCGCCGTGCAGGTGAGCGCCACAATCAGGACTGCATACGACCCAGGCACACAGGGCCAACTGCCGGCATCATGGTGTGGGGAGGGATCTCCTACACTGGCCGTACACCTCTGGTGATCGTCGAGGGGACACTGAATAGTGCACGGTACATCCAAACCGTCATCGAACCCATCGTTCTACCATTCCTACACCGGCAAGGGAACCTGCTGTTCCAACAGGACAATGCACATCCGCATGTATCCCGTGCCACCCAACGTGCTCTAGAAGGTGTAAGACAACTACCCTGGCCAGCAAGATCTCCGCATCTGTCCCCATTGAGCATGTTTGGGACTGGATGAAGCGTCATCTCACGCGGTCTGCACGTCCAGCACGAACGTTGGTCCAACTGAGGCGCCAGGTGGAAATGGCATGGCACGCCGTTCCACAGGACTACATCCAGAATCTCTACGATCGTCTCCATGGGAGAATAGCAGCCTGCATTGCTGCGAAAGGTGGATATACACTGTACTAGTGCCGACATTGTGCATGCTCTGTTGCCTGTGTCTATGTGCCTGTGGTTCTGTCAGTGTGATCATCTGATGTATCTGACCCCAGGAATGTGTCAATAAAGTTTCCCCTTCCTGGGACAATGAATTCACGGTGTTCTTATTTCAATTTCCAGGAGTGTATTTCATGTATTTCACAATAGATGTAGTCGCAGCAGTGCCTGTTCCTTTGGATACGCGTGAATTGCATTGTTCTTCTCAAGAACACAGGTACTGCAATATCGTATTTCTTAGGATATCTTACGTCTATCTTCAAAGGTCTACCTGTTTAGTTTCTTCAGCATCTTTGTGACACTCTCCCACGGATGAAACAAACCTGTGTCCACTCGCGTTGCTCTTCTTCGCTGTATGCGTTCAATATCCCCTGTTAGTCCCACTGGGTACAAGTCCCACACACTTGAGCAATATGATAGGATGAGTCACTCGCGTGGTTTGTAAGCCATCTCCTTTGTATACCTATTGCATTTCTCCAGTATTCTACCAATAAACAGAAGTCTACCATCTGGTTTACTCACGACTGAGCCTATGTGATCACTCCAAACCATGTCTTCACAAAGTGTAGCATCCAGGAATTTGTATGAGTTGACTAATTTCAACTGTGAGTAATTGATGTTATAGTCATAGGATACCGCGTTTATTCGTTTTGTGAAGCGCACAGTTTTACATTTCTGCACATTCAAAGCAAGTTGCCAATCTTGGCACCACTTTGGAATCTTTTCAAGATCTGACTGAACATTTATGCAATGTCTTTCGGACAATACTTTAATATAGATAAGTGCTTCATCGGAAAAAATTCTCATTCTGCAGACACATTATATTAGTAGTAAGCAGAATACCTTATTAACTTTATGAGTGATTTGGTGTTATAAAGGACACGGAAATTAGCACATGAAACACCACCTTTAGCAGCAACAACGTCTCTAATCCAGTTGCGCATCGAGTTGAACTGAGCTTTGGAACTGAAATTATCATTTTTTCTTGACGTCTGGTAGTAATTTTTCCATATCGCTAATGCTGCATACCAGATGAAATAGTTCTGTTGTGGCATTTTCTCCTGAGAATAACTTTAATTTTGAGAGAATGTCTACTACTCCTAATACGTTGTTTCAACTTCTGTGGTTCATTGCTCCGGCAATTCAATTCAGTAGCTCATGCACTATACAAATGTTTTGCTTATCTATCAACCAAAATTCTGGCAGTATTAAGCCTTATAGCAACAATTCTTAAACAAAGGGATTTAGTTCAAACATGAATTTACATTCAGATAAACGAAGAATAAATAAACTTCATAGAATAAATAATTTATTTACCAACCGAGATGGGGAACCGGTGTAGTGTGTGCGGTCTTGGGGTGTCGATCCAGTTAAAGATCTACGCGCGAAGCATACAACAACTACCACCGTCACGCCTTAGCAAAAGGTGTGGCAGAAAACCCAATAAAATTTCGGTGTTACATAAAATCGCTAAGCGGTTCTAAGGCTTCCATTCAGTCCCTTGTTGACTGCTCTGCTGCGGCAGTTGAAGATAGCAAAACGGAAGCCGAAGTTTTAAATTTCACGTTCAAGAAATATTTCACCCATGACAATCGTACAAACATACCCTCATCTGACCATAAGACAGACTCCTGTATGGACAACATAGTAATAAGCATACCTGGCATAGAGAAACAACTGAAAGATTTTAAATCAAATAAACCACCAGATCCGGATGGAATCAAGTTCGATTTTATAAAGAGTCCTCTACGGCTAGGTAAGTGTACCTAGCTTTTTATCGTGAATATCTCGCCCATCACAAAGTCCTAAGCGACTGGAAACAAGCGCAGGTGACTCCAGTATATAAGAATGGTAAAAGAACGGATCCGCAAAATTGCAGACCAATATCCCTTACTTCGGTTTGCTGCAGAATTCTTGAACACATTTCCAGTTCTAATATAATAAATTTTCTTGAGACCGAGAAGGTTATTCACTCGAATCAGCATGGTTTTTAGAAAGCATCCCTCATGAGAAACTCAGCCCTTTTCTCTCACGATATTTATAGATTTCCGGAAAGCATTTGACATGGTGCCCCATAGCATTCTGTTAACGAAGGTACGAAATATGGAATAAATTCAAAGATATATGAGTGGCTTGAAGACTTCTTAAATAACAGAAACCACTGTGCTGTCCTGCACGGCGAGTGTTCATCAGAGAAAAGGGTATCGTTAGGAGTGCCCCAGGGAAGTGTGATAGGACCACTGTTGTTTTCTCTATACATAAATGATTTGGCGGGTAGGATAGACAGCAATCTGCGGTTGGTTGGCTGATGACTCCATGGTGTATGGTAAGGTGTCGAAGTTGAGTCACTGTAGACGACTTAGACATAATTTCCAGTTGGTGTGGTGAACTGTGGAAAAATGCGGATGTGTAGGAAGATCACAAATGCAATTTTTGTTTGGATACAGTATTACTAGTGTACTGCTTGACACAGTCAAGTCTTTTAAATATCTGGGCGTAAACTGCAAAGTGATATGAGGTGGAACGAGCATGTGAGAACTGTGGTAGGAAAGGCAAATGGTCGACTTCGGTTTATTGGGAGAAATTTGGGAAAAAGTGGTTCACCTCTAAAGGAGACCGCATATACGACGCTGGTGCGATCTATTCTTGAATACTGCTCGAGTGTTTGGGACCCGTACCATGTCGGATTGAAGGAAGATGTCGAAACAGTACAGAGGCGGGCTGCTATATTTGTGACCGTAAGCAAGCCTTGGGAACTCAAATGGGAATTCCTGGAGAGAAGGCGACGTTCTTTCCGAGAAACACTATTAAGAAAATTTAGAGAACCAGCATTTGAAGCTGTCTGCCGAATGAGTCTACTGCTGGCAACATACATGCGCGTAAGGACCACGAAGATAAGATACGAGAAATAAGGGATCATGCGGAGGCATATAGATAGTCGTTCTTCCCTCGCTCTATTTGCGAGAGGAACGAGACAGGAAACGACAAATAGTAGCACAGGGTACCGTACGGTGGCTTACGGAGTGTCTTTGCAGATGTTGATGTACAACATAAAGTCGAGATATTCTTTCTGTGTCAGAGATTACGTATGGGTTATAACGACGCAATGAATCAACAACTGTCTGCGGTTCAATTGTGTCCGTAAAATGATAATATCACTTCTCATTAAGCATAATGCAAAAAAAAAACAATTACAAGAGCCACTGAAGAGCAGGGCCACCCAAATAACTCCCACTGATCTTAATGTATGGTGTTCAGGCTGCAATCAGTGAATCAGTAAATCATTCGTAACCTCACTTTAGTTCCAATCCCTCATTACAGAAATGCGAATAAAATACCATTACTCAGCTCAACGACTGAATCCTCCATTGTTGTTTTTTTTTCAAAAGGATGTAGGAAACGCTCAAGATACAGGTCTCACAGTCTTGGCAGTCACTGGAGAAAAGAGGGAACTGATTGTGACAGTTTTCCGCTAGCTTAGTCATGGCCGAGTGCTCACCTTGCTTGACGTGCGGTGCGGTGCGGCGCTCCATGGTGTAGCTGACTGGTTACGTAAATAAGTGTTACTATACGTTGTGTGTTGCGTTCCTTGCTCAGCCACGGAACTGGTAAATAGTAATGACTCTTGTTCGCCGCCTGTGTGTATCATTCGAGAAGCGGAGGTTCCGCCTCGCAGATATAGGATTGGCGTTCGATAAGTAATGCAATACATTTTGTTTCTCAGCCAATTTCGGACGAGAAAATACTGAATTCGTTGGGGGACGTTGTGGTATATTCCGGATTTAGCCCATACAGTATCATGAAGTTCTGATTCGCGGCGTCACTACACGTAGCCTGGCGTCTGTAACAGAGGTGCGTTCCACGCAGAGAGCTGTTACTGAGTTTATTTTGGCGGAAAACCAGAGCATCGTATATACTCGTAGGCGTAGGCATAATATCTACGGAGACCCGACAGTGAACAAAATCACAGTGAGTCGCTTGGTTAGGCGCCTGTCTTCATCACAAGAAGGTCGCGCGAAACAGCCCGATCTCTCGCGTGCCGGCCGGCCGCATACAGCTGCGACTATTGCAATGTTGGAACGTGCGGACGCTCTCATTCGAGGTTCGACGCAATAACTTGCATACTAACTTCTTCTCTACGACAACGCGTTGATCAGTTGTAGAGTTTTGGAACACGTATTATGTTCGAGTATAATGACTTCTCTGGAGACTAGAAATCTATTCTGTAGGAATCAGCATGGGTTCCGAAAAAGACGATCGTGTGAAACCCAGCTCACGCTATTCGTCCACGAGACTCAGAGGGCCATAGACACGGGTTCCCAGGTAGATGCCGTGTTTCTTGACTTCCGCAAGGCGTTCAATACAGTTCCCCACAGTCGTTTAATGAACAAAGTAAGAGCATATGGACTATCAGACCAATAGTGTGATTGGATTGAAGAGTTCCTAGATAACAGAACGCAGCATGTCAATCTCAATGGAGAGAAGTCTTCCGAAGTAAGAGTGATTTCAGGTGTGCCACAGGGGAGTGTCGTAGGACCTTTGCTATTCACTATATACATAAATGACCTTGTGGATAACATCGGAAGTTCACTGAGGCTTTTTGCAGATGATGTTGTGGTATATCGAGAGGTTGTAACAATGGAAAATTGTACTGAAATGCAGGAGGATCTGCAGCGTATTGACGCATGGTGCAGGGAATGGCAATTGAATCTCAATGTAGACAAGTGTAATGTGCTGCGAATACATAGAAAGAAAGTTCCCTTATCATTTAGCTACAATATAGCAGGTCAGCAACTGGAAACAGTTAATTCCATAAATTATCTGGGAGTACGCATTAGGAGTGATTTAAAATTGAATGATCATATAAAGTTTATCGTCGGTAAACAGATGCCAGACTGAGATTCACTGGAAGAATTCTAAGGAAATGCAATCCGAAAACAAAGGAAGTAGGTTACAGTACGCTTGTTCGCCCTCTTCTTGAATACTGCTCAACAGTGTGGGATCTGTACTAAATAGGGTTGATAGAAGAGATAGAGAAGATCCAACGGAGAGCAGCGCGCTTCGTTAGAGGATCATTTAGTAATCGCGAAAGCGTTACGAAGATGATAGATTAACTCCAGTGGAAAACTCTGCAGGAGAGACGCTCAGTAGCTCGGTACAGGCTTTTGTTGAAGTTTCGAGAACATACCTTCACCGAGGAGTCAAGCTGTATATTGCTCCCTCCTACGTATATCTCGCGAAGAGACAATGAGGATAAAATCAGAGAGATTAGAGCTCACACAGAGGCATACCGACAATCCTTCTTTCCACGAACAATACGAGACTGGAATAGAAGGGAGAGCCGATAGAGGTACTCAGGGTGCCCTCCGCCACACACCGTCAGGTGGCTTGCGGAGTATGGATGTAGATGTAGAAACGGAAGGCCTCACACAAGTTTGTACACCTGAGAGGAGCTCAAAAAACTTCATTGAACTGTTCTTCCTCATCCACACTACAGCCCGAATCTCCCACATTCCGACTTCCACCTGTTTGACCCAGTAAAGGATGCACTCTGTGGGAAGGAGTGCGTGGTAGATGGAGAGGTTATTGATGCAGCAAGACGTTGTCTCCGACGTCAACGAGTGGAATGTTACTATGCGGGAATACTGGCCCTCATAGTAAGGTAGCACAAGGCCGTCGCATTTAACAGAGATTATGTTACGTTCGTAGCCTAACGAATGGTGAATACTATGGTGTACTGGGATCCTGAATAAAAACAACCTGCTTTCAGATAAATAAGTGTGTTGCATTACCTATGAGGGTCCCTCGTATTTCTATCACGCCGGTCTTGTAAGGATCCCTTAATGACGAGCAATACTCAAGTACTGGTCGAATGAGGGTTATGGTTGGATTACATGTCTTGAGGATTCTTGCATTAAATCTCGCTCTGCAGTGTGCCTTTCCTGCTGTAAGCTTTATGTGATAGTTCCACTTTAAATCGCTCCATACATATGGTTCAAATGGCTCTGAGCACTATGCGACTTAACTTCTGAGGTTATCAGTCGCCTAGACCTTAGAACTAATTAAACCTAACTAACCTAAGGACATCACACACATCCATGCCCGAGGCAGGATTCGAACCTGCGACCGTAGCGGTCGATCGGTTCCAGACTGTAGTGCCCAGAACCGCACGGCCACTCCGGCTGGCTCCATACATATACTCTTAGGTATTTTATGGAAGTAATCGCTGCCAGTTATTGTTCTAATGTCGTATAATCATAAGGAAATTAGTCTTTCTGTCTATGTATACGCAATACGTTACATTTGTTTATGTTGAGGGTCAATGGCCACTCCCTGCACGAAGTGTCGGTCCTCTGCAGGGATTCCTGCATTTCCCTGCAGTTATATGGCGTCCCAACTTCTTTGTATACAACAGAATCATTCGCGAAAATATTCACGAAACTTCTGACGTAATCTAATGGGTCACTTATACACAGGATTTCCCCCTGACCACCCTAAATAACTGTTTGTCCAGATGCAAATTACAAAATGTTTCAAGCAAATGTTCTTTAGCCGTCAGGGGGACATCATTTAGCATGATTGCCTTCGTCGTAGCTTTGTTTTTTACAAAGATATGAACAGCCGTATGACTTTTTTTAATGGCACCCTGTATTTTTTACTCGGTAATTCATTTCCTCACCTAAAGACCTATTCAAAAATGTATCACAGTGTACCATTCACTGAAACACAACGTTATTAACTACATAACACAACACTGACTTTGAGCCGGGGATCACGAACTCGTCCACTTGCTGGAGTTGTCAGAAAACAAATGAAAACCAAGAAGAAACATAACACAAAATTGACTTTGACTTTCCTGATCCGTTGCCCAGGAGTAGAATATGCAAAGGTGCTCAAAGTGGTGACCCTCGACACCGATACAATAGTATACTCGTTGAATGAAAGAATTATTTACTGCTTTCAGTGTTGCCTGCCGAAGAGAATTACAAGTAAGCACGATACGTTCCTGCATGTCCTCCGGACTTGTTGGAATGTCGCGATAGACAACGTCTTTAATGCATCCCGAAAGAAAAAAGTCCGGAGGATTTAAATCAGGAGACTAGCAGGCCAAATAACTGTTCCTCCCCGACCAGTCCATCTGGCAGGATACCTACGGTACAGAACACGACGTGCACGCAAGGCATTATGTGCTGGACATCCATCGAATTCATACCACATAAGCAATTTGGTTCTTATCAGAACTTCATCCAGAAGAGGAGGAATAAATCGTCTGAGCAAGTTGGCATACGCTGTGCCGTTTAAACTACCATTGATGAAATAAGGGTCAATAATCGTAGTACCAAGTATTCCACGCCAGATGTTAACTCTCCATTGCGCTGCTGTGCCACCTGTCTAAACCATCGTGGGTTGTCGCTGGACCAATAATGCATGTTCCTTGTATTTACCTGTCCTTTGTTTGAGAAGGAAAATTCATCGGTAAATAGAACATTGGAGAAAAAGTTCGGGTTGGCGAGGATTTACTGCTGTCCCCACTGACAGAACTGTACACGATTCTGGAAATCATTCCCATGCAATTCTTAATGTAGGTGTACATAGTAAGGATGGAACCGGAGACGTGTAAGAATACGATGTACACTGGTTTTAGGAATGCTAATCTCGTGTTCATGCTGTCGTGTGCTCACGTGTAGATTCATAGCAACGGAAGTGAGAACAGTAACTTCTGCAGCTCCGTCAGTGAGTGCTACGACGATTGCGTTGTTGAGGTTTGAAACATCCCGTTTCCAGATGCGTCGCAGCAAGGCGAGAAAACATCCGTCGGGAAGGTGGGTTGTTGTCAGGATATCGCTCTTTGTGCAGTTCCACTGCCTGCGTAGGATTTCGCTCACCTTCAACAACAACGACAAAAGATGCAGTTTGTAGGAAAGACAGCCTTTACTCCATGCCTACTCTACACAACAGTATTTAAAAGGACTAAACTATTCTACAAAATCTACCAATGCACAAGAAAACAATATTGCAATTACTATTCTGCTAAATTACATTCCCCATAGATGAGTAACATTTCTACCTTCTCTTCGTTTGTGTACATTCTACTCACACAACTCAAACTGACGTTGGTTGACGGAATGACGAGTGTGCATTCTGCTTATGTTTGCATTTGTTCTCTGGCAACGTCAGCACCTGGATGTGTTCCATTACCCCGAGTACCTGTATTAAGCGCTGGGAACGTCAACGTCAGTGTTGTATTATGTAATTAATAACGTTGCGTTTCAGTGAATGGTACACTGTGATACATTCTTGAATAGGTCTTTAGGAGAGGAAAGGAATTATCGAATAAAAAATATGGAGTGCAATTTAAAAAAGTCACACCACTGTTCATATATTTGTAAAAAACAAAGCTACAACAAAGGCAATCATGCTGATTGATGTCCCCCTGAAGGCTAAAGAACATTTGCTTGAAATATTTTGTAATTTGCATCTGGACAAACAGTTATTTAGGGTGGTCGAGATAATAGGGACACTCTGTGTATCGTGAAAAGTAATGGTCCTGTAATACTCAACTGGGGAACGCCCGAAATTACTTTTACGTCTGAAGACTTACCTCCGTTCAGAATGACATGCTGTGTTCTGTTTGCTAGAAACTCTTTAATCAAATTGCACTGTTTGTCTAATATTCCAGATGCTCGTATTTTGTTCCTTCGGCACCACGCGCACTTAGAAATTTGTAGTACCATTGTGCAACACTCCAATACCCTCATCATACGAGGCAGCCGCCTGTGATTTCGGCCAATTCTCAACGCTGCTCTGCAACTCGTTGCCTGTGTCAGAACGCTGCCTTTATAGCCAGCGGTTCACGTGAGCAAAGAGATGAAAATCAGTGGAAGTCCTATCTGGTCTGTGATGGGTGCGCAAACACTTAGCACTGAAAACGCTGTAGGATCGTCCTTGTGGCAGCTGCAGTATGCAGCCCATCATTGTCATGAAGAAGATCTGTGTAATCATGCATGACCGTTACGTTATGTGGGTTGCATAAAATCAGGCGGAACCCCTGAGCATGAAAACATCGAACAGAAGCACGCACTTCACACTTGGTGGCAGACTCAGTTGTTCTACATGGTGTCCAAAATTCGCGTTACAAACTTCTAGGACTCGTAGAGACGAGTTAGTAGATAATATTCTGAATAGGAACCCATGAGCGGAAAAGTACCATTTAGTGCTACAGCCATTTGAAAATATTATTGATTGGCGACTCCATGAAGTGTTTATAGCTTGATACCAGTGCCTACCAATTTTAACTGTATATTACAGCACTGAGGATGGTCACTAAGTGACTGAAAATCGATTTTACTGACAATTAAACAACAAAATACAGCCAATGCTGATTTTCCTTCCAATTCTAGTTTGAAAATGTGTTTGCTAGGGAGGTATGCAACAAGGTAGTTATGGGGGTGGGCCGTTCCGTCGGATAGGCTAACGTCATTTGACATCAGTCCTACCTCTCTGATCTGTTTCGAGCCTCGATCACGTGCCTGCGAGTGTTAATGCACGCGTTGATTACACCTTCGCAGGATACACCGACATGATCTTTCTGAATGACGACGCTCACGGTAATGGAAGAGCTGCTCGTCGCCTTTGTCACGATCGTTCTCCCCAGCGTCAGACTCCATCGCATACGCGTTTCGCCACAATTACGCAACGGCTTCGAGATAGGGTACATTCATTACTAACAGGCGTGACTGTGGTGCTCCAAGGAGAGGCCGCACACTCGAATCGTAGGGATCCGTACTTCATCACGTTGAAGAGAGCCCTTCAACGAGTACACGATCAATTTCTTTGTGTATTAATGAGTGTAATTGTAAAACAAGTGAAATACTGGATCAAGCCTAATCGATTACTTGTAAATGTAGTCGCGCTACCAACATGTTTTAGACATGGGTTCCAGTTCAAAATACTAAAATACTATCTACAAGTCCTAGAAATTTGTAACGGGAATTTCCGAACATCCTGTGTAGTATGTTCACTGACAGCTAAGACGAAACAGAAACAGTTTCATCTGGCTGACCACCACCTCTTCCACTGAAAGCAGGAGTGTCGAAAACCCTTTGTGCACTCTGTGCAGTTGGCCGCCAGGCTGACGTCACAGAGAAGGGTGCATCGCTAGTGAGTAACCTTCTACTATGAACTTGGGCTGCAATATAATGATTGAAAGCGTACAAAACCGAAAGTCAGCATAGCAGATCCAAACACAAGCGATTTTAGTAACAGTACCAGGCACAATAAAGTTAAAGGAACGATTAAATTAAGTTCATTCCGTCGAACTTGGACTATTTTCATTCTGATTTATAACGAAACGCTCTTCTCTCTCCTCTACAATGCAGTCTAATTTCTACATTTGAATTTTGACTTTTCCCACCACATGGAACTATATCTCTTCCATTCTTCCGCAGCCACTGTTCTTAGTGCTTTGTTCTAATAGTTATTTAACTCCCGACATTTTGATTGTTCTATTTTCTGGTGCAACACAGCCTTTGATTCTGAGCCAAACTAACTCTGTGATGTTCAATTCGCACTGATATGGAAGAACATGAAGAACATATTTCCCTGAATTCTTGTTGTGCACTCCTTTATTTTTTATTCTTTAATGATTTACAGTGGTTCTTTCATCAACATACTATCTTCAAAAGCGATATTTTTAGATTTTAACGAATCTGATATGTCTTGCTTTCAGAATGCAGCAGTAGGAAATTTCTCTTTTCGACGAGATTGGTGCGGCACGCTATCAAGAACAATAACCGCGATTTCCTGAAGCCGAGAAAGACCATCTGGAAACGACCTGTCCGCAGCTCTTGGTCTAATGGCTAGCGTTGCTGCCTCTGGATCAAGGGGTCCCGGATTCGATTCCCGACCGGATTGGCGATTTTTCTGTGCCCGGGGACTGAGTGTTTGTGTTGTCATCATCATCATCATCATCATCATCATCATCATCATCACCATTCGTGCCAGTGGCTCGATTGGACTGTGGAAAAGAAAACTGGACTGTGTAAAAATTGGGACTTTGTACGGGCGCTGATAACCGCGCAGTTGAGCGTCCCACAAACCAAACATCATCATCATCACTGAAACGACTTCTCGAACGTATCAGCGTGCATCTCCTCAAGATAGTCGACATTCTTTTTGGATTCAGAACTCCACGTACAACATTCGAGGAAACCTGATATGCTTCCGACGTGTGTGATACTCAGGCCTTTCCATTTACACCGTAGGCCCATTTTTCTGGTGAGAATACGCATAGAAACGATTCGGTAGGCGATTTTATGGTGTTATTGACCCAGATGTTCTTTAAGCTATGTCCTCCACACAACCGTGTCTCATCCAAATAATAAACGGGGTTTTCCTTCCTCTCTCTATAATTTAATGGTTTGTAGTTAACGCCGTTCCATAAAATGACGTCATCCCTGTCTATTAGCATACTATCGCGTCCACGCCGAATATATTTAAAATTCATTTCTTTTAATTATTTATTAAATGCAGTTCTCCAAAATTGCCCAAATCTATATCTTCGTTCACGGCTGTAAGCATTTTGTCAATTATTAGAAATTAGTTACGGTACGAAAAAATTTCATGTAGTTTCCTTCATATCGCATTTCTGTTGCAGTTATCAACACTTTCTGAAAGCTGCTATCGTGATTTTTCTTTCTTGAGAGACGTCTAAGAGTGTGTAGCCTTGTGCTCATTCTTCACATAATGAAGAACGACCAACACCTGTAGATGCACCTGTTTTCTAAACAATACTGGTCATTATCTCCTCTGGATACAACAGCTCCGTTTCATACTTATTAAGAACCATGTGTTTCAACCAAGAACCTAATGATTTGTTTGATTCCTTCTTGGGTGGATTTAAAACTGACGTGTCGATCTCGCTCGGTGTATCCGTTGAAGATGACCTAGTCAGTTTACTCGTAACGTATACTAGTGGAAAAAAGAAAAAAAGTTGTTTTGAGTCTACAAAAGCAATGAATGCTGAGTGTGGATTACAAACACCGATACTTAAGCCAATAATGAAAAACTGGTCTTTCAAATGTGATGAACTTTACAATCAGATTCTAAGATCACTGTTGAATAACAACACACAACTCACAACGAATACGCCACACCGAGCAAGCGCTCCCTGTATTGCTCGCCTCTCGACGTCACCACTGTGGTCACCCGCCTTAATGTGTTTACAGGCCGTTTCTCGTTTTGGTGAATGGAGTATAGCCATCTTTACGAGCTTAATGTTCACTCGGA
Organism: Schistocerca gregaria; assembly: GCF_023897955.1. Lineage (NCBI taxonomy): Eukaryota > Metazoa > Arthropoda > Insecta > Orthoptera > Acrididae > Schistocerca > Schistocerca gregaria. The sequence goes on from NC_064931.1 coordinate 556,632,535, forward strand.
ACTGAAAAGTGCAGCGTGACGCTATCGACGAGCATACTAGAGACACTGTGCAACACATCTGCAAGAAGCATCATCGGATTTCACTGTAGTTTTAATTTCGCAAACGATCGTCCCTTGAAAAAAAAAATAGCCCTCGTGAATGATAAATTGTCCGTCTCCGTTAGTAGTACTCACTTACATATGATACAGTATTTTGGAGGATGGCACTTCAAATCCCTCTCCAGACATACGTATTTAAGTTCTTCGTGATTTCCCCTAAGTCATTTAAGGCAAATGTCGATTTCCTTCCTGCCGTGCGGGGTAGCCGCACGGTTTTGGGCGTGTTGCACGGTTCGCGCTGCTCCCCCCGTCGGAGGTTCGAGTCCCCCCTCGGGCATGGGTGTGTGTGTCGCCATTAGCGTAAGTTAGTTTAAATTAGATTAAGTAGTGTGTATAGGTTAGGGACCGATGACCTCAGCAGTTTGCTCCCCTAGAAGCTTACCACAAATTTCCAATTTTTTCCTTCTCATCTTTCTTCAGTCAGAGCTTGTGTTCCATCTCTAATAACTGTCTCGTCGATGCGCCGTTGAACCCTGACCTTTCATCCTTAGTCTTCCTAAGATCAGATCCCATGTTTGAATCCTGACGAGTCCATGTACTTTTATTTCTCATCTGTACGTCCTTCGTAAGCATATGTCTTGTGCTGTTCTCTGGTGGCGTGTATTCCTTAACACCTAACCACAGAAAACTGTCGCCCTGATAATGTCTAGTGTGGACTGTAAAGCACTGTAGTGCAAATCAGCAAAGGAACGTACGAATCATAAATTCCACGTAATTTCAAAGTTTTTATGAGATCGATGACACAAATTCAGTCAGCAGTACGAAATCTAACTGGAATGGTAACAAGCGTCAGTCAACGAACGTTGCGAGTGCCAATTGTTATAGCAACAAATAAAGAGATCTTGTAGTACGACGAATGTTATATTACGTGTAAACAGATCTTAATGGAAAGAAAAAACACTTTCAAATTAGTGACCGCTCTGACGTTGAACAAAGTCAGTTTTTAATGAGGCGATTACCTCTCTGCTGGATATTTTGAGGACGAAAGAATAAATATTGATGACTCACAGTGAAGACCAACGTAATGGCCAAAAAGCGTACAGCAACGATTGATAGCGAAGAAAAATGAAGACGACTGTCACGTAAAATCATACATGAACAACCGAAGAAAGTAGAAAAGTCCATCTTGAAACGTGTAAAAAAGATTACGGACGATTTCTGCATTCACTACAAAGTTCCAGAAGCAATAGATACCGTCAATTATTTCAATATTTCTGATTCAGATACGCCACAAGAAGTTAGTGACTCAGTAATTACTATGGAAGATGAGAATCAATTTTGGAATATTAGCACTGCTACCCTTACGGATGTTGCAGAACTGGGACACAAATTCAAGACTTAGTCCGTGTATGGAGGGACCAGGTGAAAGAAGTGAATTTTTACAGTAGAATGTTTTGTAATCCTCTCTGACACTACCCCCTACCCCTCGTCCCTCCCCCTCCCCTTTTCCCCGAAAACCTCATTCTCTAAGCGCAAGCAGCTCAGCCATTATAATACACAAAGAGTGAATCACTCAAAAGACATACTGGGACGGCAATGTGTTTTCGTACACACACACACACACACACACACAATCGGCGGGTAAATGATCAGAGTAGCCATTGTATATATCATGTAGAACGGCCACCAGAATGTATTAGTGCTCTTCTTGTTTAGTGTTGTTAAGAGGCCTTGGCTCAAATGGCTCTGAGTACTATGGGACTTAACTTCTGAGGTCATCAGTCCCCTAGAACTTAGAACTACTTAAACCTAACCAACCTAAGAACATCCATGCCCGAGGCAGGATTCGAACCTGCGACCGTAGCGGTCGCGCGGTTCTAGGCTGTAGCGCCTAGAACCGCTCAGCCAACCCGGCCGGCGGTTCAAATGGCTCTGAGTACTATGGGACTTACCATCTGAGGTCATCAGTCCCCTAGAACTTAGAACTACTAAAACCTACCTAACATAAGGACATCACACACATCCATGCCCGAGGCAAGATTCTAACCTGCGACTGTAGCAGTCTACATATACATCTACATCTATACTCCGCAAGCCACCTGACGGTGTGTGGCGGAGTATACACTGAGTACATCTATCGGTTCTCCCTTCTATTCCAGTCTCGTATTGTTCGTGGAAAGAAGGATTGTTGCTATGCTTCTGTGTGGGCTCCAATCTCGCTGATTTTATCCTCATGGTCTCTTCGCGAGATATACGTAGGAGGGAGCAATATACTGCTTGACTCTTCGGTGAAGGTATGTTCTCGAAACTTTAACAAAAGCCCGTACCGAGCTACTGAGCGTCTCTCCTGCAGAGTTTTCCACTGGAGTTTATCTATCATCTCCATAACGCTTTCGCGGTTACTAAATGATCCTGTAACGAAGAGCGCTGCTCTCCGTTGGATCTTCTCTATCTCTTCTATCAACCCTATCTGGTACGGATCCCACACTGTTGAGCAGTATTCAAGCAGTGGGCGAACAAGCGTACTGTAACCTACTTCCAATGAATCTCAGTCTGGCATCTGCTTTACCGACAATCAACTTTATATGATCATTCCATTTTAAATCACTCCTAATGCGTACTCCCAGATAATTTATGGAATTAACTTCTTCCAGTTGCTGACCTGCTACTTTGTAGCTAAATGATAAGGGATCCATCTTTCTATGTATTCGCAGCACATTACACTTGTCTACATTGAGATTCAATTGCCATTCCCTACACCATGCGTCAATTCGCTGCAGATCCTACTGCATTTCAGTACAATTTTTCATTGTTGCAACCTCTCGATACACCACAGCATCATCTGCAAAAAGCCTCAGTGAACTTCCGATGTCGTCCACCAGGTCATTTATGTATATTGTGAATAGCAACGGTCCTATGACACTCCCCTGCGGCACACCTGAAATCACTCTTACTTCGGAAGACTTCTCTCCAATGAGAATGACATGCTGCGTTCTGTTGTCTAGGAACTCCTCAATCCAATCACACAATTGGTCTGATAGTCCGTATGCTCTTACTTTGTCCATTAAACGACTGTTCCGGACTGAAGTGCCTAGAACGGCTCGGCCACCGCGGCCGGCTTACTAGGCCTTGAAGGGTTTACAAGGGACCTGATCATCGTCAGATGTTGAGTGATCGCTGTGAAGGGTATATACATGCCGTATAGACGCATAAGACAACGTTATCAGCACCTTACAGATTTTGAAAGGAGCCGCATTGCGGGTTTCCATTTGGTCGGTTGGTCGAATCGTGCTATATTAAGATCTGTGGGGCATCGCATATGATAGTGGCCTGATTTTTGACTACAAGGGAAGATAAGGACAGGAATACTAGACGCCAAGGTTCCAGTCGACCACGTCTGACCACCCCAAGGTAGAGTAGCCTTACTCTGCACCAAACACATCACGATACCTTCAGAAATGCGCCTGCCATCCGACAACATGAGAGACGACTACTCCGTCCCAGTGGCAGGACTGAGAGCAGCAACGACAATTGTGGGCCAACTTTCCTCGGTAGAATATAAAATGCCTTTAAGACACCCTTCTAAAGGAAACAGTGCATACATCCAGGACAGAGGTGGTGGAACGTCATACCGATAAGTAGGCTGATACGACGAAGCTCCTTGTTAATTTCATTCGATATTTTAAACACTGATCATATACACTCTCAATCCGTGAAGTTTCATTTAGTTTCCCCCTTCTCTCGTGGGTGCTTCACTTTTTTTATCAGAGAGTGTACTTCTTCCGCTACAAACCTTAAAGTAATTCATATGCGGCTCACATGACACCCACTTACTGTTTCCTCTTTCGTGGTCTGAAACACAGCGTTTCTCCAGTCATGACCGAGAGGTTGCTGCGGTGGAGAGCCTTTTCGGTCCCAAAGGGAAACTTCTACAATAACAGCATGCCACATGTCATACACCGCTGAGTATATGGCGTAAGCTTTGACGAATTGTATGTAGAAAATGACTCACTTCGATAGAAATTTTTGCACCTATCCAGAGGTAGGAAGTTTGTAGGCGTCCTTCGAGCTTCCTGCTGCGGCGGCGGCGGCGAGGCCGCTGCAGGCGCGATGCGGCTGGCTCTGTGCGTGCGCACAAATATTGAACACACTCAAAGGCCACGCCTCGCACCAAAGGTGCCCTCCTGTCCCTCAGCACTTCTTCTCAAACGTCCACATCGACACCACCGCTAATTGCGCCCACGTTCGGCAGAGAACATATCATCAGAACGACTGTTACGAGCTGCCTACCCACTATAAGCGCAAAGAGCGCACAAATAGCTACATGTAGTGCCTCTCACCTAACTCGACACTACACGGAGTTTCTCCTTACGTTTTATTAATTGTGATATTGGACAGTGAGGTTTAACTTATCCAGCACTTCGTTTCTTCTGTTATTCTCAATATTTCTCCTAATTCATTGAATTTCGTGCCATAATGTATTATCGTCAAGTAGTGACACATTCAATTGCTATATGCCACACGCTAGAACAGTTTTCTTTCTGATGTGCGTAACGATGATATGGTAAATGCAACGGTCGGTATAAAGTTCAGTGGCCACTCTCACAGTCTTGTAGGTTATTTAACATGTCTTTGGGGATATATATCGTGTGTAGCCTACTGGCAGACTAGCTACTGGCGTATTGAAGCTTAATAAGGGCACATTTTCTTTTTACATCCGCTGAAGACAACTGCTTATCTCTTCGTGTTAACAGAGGCAGGAATCGAATTTGCGCTGCACGCGCTCCATGGGTTCATTACTTGGAAAGTTTTTGAGCCCGCTTCATCTTCTTGATTTGATACTGTATGTTATTCGCAGCTTTCCATACAGTACCAATGAAATTATCCTTTAAAAATTGTATTTAAGTTCAAGATAGCCAAAAGAATAAAAAGTTTCATCTCCTAATAATGTTTAAAGTATAGTGATGGATGGTGTACGAAAACAAAAGCAGTGAATCGTGTCGAGCAAATGAATTTCTCAGCTTTATGGAAAAAAATAATTACGACAGCTGTAGAAGTATAGGGCCATCATAATAATTCCCTTCTCTTTATTTATGATGTTCGAGTTTCAGTCGGTGCATCTGGGTATTATTCGTGTAAATGCTTTAGACCCAAAAAAGCGGATTAAACTCACTGGGCTATACTTTATGGATTTCGGATAATAATCAAGCACCCAGCGTAGCCACAGTATCGAAGTGCGAGCTCCCCAAGAGCTAGCCAGCTCAGCACATCGGCTGAGCGAACGTATTTTTCCTGCCAGTAGTCTAATTGAGAATTGCCATCATTGCAGAATACGGTTAGAAACAATGTGACCGTTGATTTACTTCCAGAAGTGTTCAGAATTTTCCTATTAAATTCTCTTCATATTTCGTTGTAATTTCCGATTAACACTCTGAAATGATTCTCATTTAAGGTGCAACAATGTGCCGTCAAATGTATTCTTTTATTCCAGGAAGATAGTTCCACATAGAATCTATAACTGGTTTCATATTTAACATTATGAATTGTCTCTGAAAACGATCACTATGGCAATGAGAGCACACTGCTAGCAGTACTGGAAGGTGAGGTAACGGGTAGCATGAGACACGATAGATGCGTTAACTCTAGATTCTACTCTCGCTAGAACCCTAAACATATCGTCTGCTTTTAACTTATTCTATTACCGAGCTACAAGCTTCCAGATCGAAAACCATTAAAGAAATCTTAAATTCTTCATCTCAAGGTTTATCGCAACCTCTATAAAACTCCCCTGGATTTAAACGTGAAAAATTTCAGAAACTGTGACATTGCTTCTTGTTAAAAATTAGATTTTTCTTCTTACACTGACGTCTTTCTGTCTTTTGTCGTAAGGGTATCCTGGTAAAATGTAACACATTTGTATTAAAGCTGTGCATTTTTATAGCGTTTCTCGTCGGTTTATTGAATATAATAGAAAACCGTAAGAGTGAAATTATAACTTCAAATGGTTCAAATGGCTCTGAGCACTATGGGACTCAACTGCTGTGGTCATCAGTCCCCTAGAACTTAGAACTACTTAAACCTAACTAATCTAAGGACATCACACACATCCATGCCCGAGGCAGGATTCGAACCTGCGACCGTAGCAGTCGCACAGTTCCGGACTGCGCGCCTAGAACCGCGAGACCACCGCGGCCGGCGAAATTATAACTAAAACCGTCTGATGATGCTCAGGTACTTTCTCGGTTCCACGCCCATAGAAAGCTAATGGTTCGGAGATAAAGATGTCATCAGTCCACATTAAAAGTGAATTTTCGTGTACGAATATATTTTCTTGATATTTCTTAGGTAAGGATTGAGAAAGGTAAAGATCGGAAGGCGGTAGATCAGAAACGGAAATGTGATAAGGACTGATTCCCAGCCAAGCTCCTGGATAGGTTCTTTTATGAGCTCACTAGAACATAGACGTGCCTTCTCGTGCAGTAGCAGCACTTGTCTCAGTTTCCTTGGTCGCAACCCCAAGGCGTATCAGTTGTCGGCAGCAGATGCCAACTGCGATGAATACAATCCTGAGATGCAATCCTTAAAAAAAAAATACATTCTTTGTGCCACGACATGCGTAACATTACCTTTTGAGGAAGTACACTGATATTTCGTCCAGATATTATTTTAATGTTTTGAAGTTAATGCATATTGGTTCAAATGTCTGTCTGACAATCCTCATTTAGTTTTTCCACTGCACTACACTCTGTGTAGTGCAGTGGTTTGTTGGACAGCTGCCAGCCGGAGTGGCCGTGCGGCTCTAGGCGCTGCAGTCTGGAGCCGAGCGACCGCTACGGTCGCAGGTTCGAATCCTGCCTCGGGCATGGATGTGTGTGTTGTCCTTAGGTTAGTTAGGTTTAATTAGTTCTAGGTGACTGATGACTTCAGAAGTTGCATGGTGCTCAGAGCCATTTGAATCATTTTGTTGGACAGCTTATAGACTCGTGCGCTTAGGGTCTGGTTTCTATTCAAACATCAGGCAACCATTTTAACAATCATGAAGAGACTCTCTTCACCTGTGGTAACACCAGTTACATAATGTAGGATTGCACCGTGATTACAAATCCACATTAAAAACGACGTGCAGGGGTGCAGGTTGCGCTATGACAGAAGCCGAAGTGGCGGCAAGCTGAGACTCTTATCACAAGTAAGCTTGTTTACACGAGAAATTTTATTTTATTAATAATCCAGTCGTCATGTAATGTCACACGTCGCTTATTTGTTATTGCATTTGAACTTGAGATATTGAAAATATTGATGGACTGGAATTCGAGCTCTCATCTTTCCTTTCACCGGGTTTGTCCCTTTTGAGAAGATACACTTTCGTCCTTTCGTTTTTTGCACAAGATTCCAAACTCCTCAAGGTCTCCACGAAAGCCTCGCTTCTGGGCTCGAATCCTGGTCGGACTCAAAAGTTTTCATCATGTCATTTCCAGTTGTAGTATGCGCACACCAAACTACAGAAGAAAAATAATTATGATTTTTTAATGCCTCTCCAGACGTTATCAACAATAACGAAATTCAACATTTATTAGTGATAGAAAACAAAGATGATAGATGCTGGATTCGGATCTCAGTGCAGCAAAACTTTTTCATCTCACCATTTCAGTTTCAATCATCTCGCTACCGTTGAAAATTTTCGTCGATATCTAACATTCGAGAGTGCTTAATTAACTGCCCTGTTAGGTGCTGGTTTTGAATCCCCGTCCAACGTAAATATTTATGCCACGTCCTTTCAAGTTTAAACATGTGCACCCTTTGTTACTTGTGTTTGAAACCATTCTGAAGATCTTCCGTGGATTCATGGTTCCCAGTCCAGTAAAAAAAATCGTTGTGTAATTTCAAGTTGAAACCTGCTTTTCGAAATGTCACTTATCGAAATAAACTTGAGTTTACTAGCGTTAAAGACTGTGCCGTCTCTAATAATGTGTTTTCTGATTTTATTGTCGTGATATTAATTTGCATCTGTATTGACAACCATACACAGCAGTTATTTCTAGTGCATCTTGTAGCAACCATTTTGCACTTTCAAACAACTTTCCCGAATGGAGAGCAGAGGACCTGCAAGACTGTCATGTTATATGGGTTGCATACAAACCAGGCGGATCACAGTTCAGGGCGTCCGGATACTTTTGATCATGACTGTAAATTTGAAAGATCCTGAAATTAAAAACAATTATGTATTTGACGCGAAAGAATTTTTCTTTTATTTGACATAATGTTAACACAAGGCTTGAAGTTAGTCACTTGACTGAAACTAATAGTCAGTTAATGAATATTTAGTACAGCAGGTTTTGATGGGACATGATGATTATCTTTACTCTCTTTATGATCCCCTTCTATCTTTACAATTTGAATCTTAATGGTTTAGAAAATCCCGTGTATATGTACTTGACTACGGAACTGAAAGTAACGGTGAATTATATCTGGCTGTTGGTGTTGTAGTCTTCAGTCCGAAGACTGGTTTGATGCAGCTCTCGCTCTGGTCTGTCCTGTGCAAGCCATTTCATCTCTGCGTAACTACTGCAGCGTACATCCATTTGAACTTGCTCGTTATAGTCAATACTTGCCTTCCTCTTCAATTCCCTGCAACCCCTATGTCATTCCATTACCAAATATACGATTCCCTGATGCTTCGGGATGTGTCCTGTTGACTGATCCTTCCTATAGCCACGTTGTGCCATAAATTACATTCATTCTCAATTCGATTCAGCACTTTTAATTAGTGATTCGATCTATCTCTCATATTAGATAACGATATGGTTACACAGGCCACAAAGCTGTCTGTCATAGTTTTGTTTTTGTTGCTTCCCGATCCAATCTATTATACTACACGCAAGATTACACAGTCGTACACCACACGAAGTCTTATCATTTTTAGAAACTATACACCAAACATTTCATATGTTACATTTTATTGATAGGGGTAGCTAGGGATAGACTATTTAAGCAGTGCGAACATTTAACTATATGTCTCACTAAAGAAGGCACTATGGAGAAATGAGAAGAAGACACAACAGCAATTCTGTAGAGGCTGAAGGTTATCGCAGGAGGTATTTAGTGTCGGTACAAGGATCGATAATGCACCGCGATCGGTCGGAAGTCGCAGCCTTGAAGCAAGGCCGAGTCATCGACCAGAAAGTGCGGGTCGCTGCTGCCGACCTAGTGGCACACAAAGCCTTCTCATCTCAAGCAATGGCCCCTTTCCAGCCCCAAAAATGAAATTCAAAGCTGAAATCTTTTTGAACAAACAATAAATTTTTTTGAACCAATAAATCGCCGTGATGTAATCCTGTGTGACAATTGACGTATACTGTAACAGCTTGTGTAGTTGTTACTATGTATACCCGCTGTTTCAGAAACTTTCATCCGACCTCGGAAGACTACATGTTCTTCATGGATGTAGACAGGATCCAGGGGTAGGTTGTTGCTTACGCACAGGACTACAAAGTTTTCGTTATCATAAGAATCATCCGATTACACAAAGTTATATGTTCTAGATACAACCATAATGGCGACGGCTACCTTTCGGTAGTACACAGTGCCTCCAACCCCTGGCTCAACATGTGGTAAAGATAAATTGTATTTTATGTTTTTACTAAGATTATTTTATGCTTATTATTTAATGCTGCTAACAGCACGTCGAACACTATCGTGGGCAATTGTTTATTGTTGTAGCTTCATAACTGTGGTTAGATGATAGTTATAATAGCCAAAACTACTCACCACCAATATGAGTAAAAAAACATATGAGATTTAGATTCTTCCTGTTTACTCTAAAATCCAAATCGCTTGAGTTCCAACATTTTGTCGAAATTTTTTAACATACAACTTTAGCCTACTTTTTACGATTGCATTATTTTAAAAAAAGTAAACCTGATACCAATGAAGAGATTCGTTGGAACACAGTGGAGCTTTCCTACACCGTCTGAACTGGCTCACATAGCCAGTCATAGACGGACCTGCAGTTTAACGTGAGCTCCGAACCACAAAGCAACTCGCATTTTTCGCATCAACAAACATTTACAGAGGGGGAAGAAGTGATAAGGGACGGACAAAACATCGTAGGACTAACCTAGTATCGAACACAAAAAACTGAGATTTATGGTCTGACACTTCTGTACTTTTTCTTTCCTTCTTTGCGATTTTTCGTCGTTTTTCTTCAGCGGTGCTGATCGAAAACGCTTTTTTTTCCTCATCATTTGGTCTGGGCGGACTTCACATGACACCCCTTAAAGTTTCTCGTTGAATACAGTTTTTTTTTTTTTTCCCAGAGGGCAGCCAACCCTGTGACCGAACACGCTAAGCTGCCGAACCGGCGAGGCCACAGTTTCCGTTTATATTGCATAAAAATTGAACAAGTACTTGTGGCTGTTGAATCCTTTATGACTTGAATCACAAATGTCGCCTCTCGTGGTCGTGAGGTAGCGTTCTGGCTTCCCGCGCCAGGGTTACCGGGTTCGATTCCCGGCGGGGTCAGGGATTTTCTCTGCCTCGTGATGGCTGAGTGTTGGGTGTTGTCGTTAGGTTAGTTAGGTTTAGGTACTTCTAAGTTCTAGGGGACTGATGACCATAGATGTTAAGTCCCATAGTGCTCAGAGCCATTTGAACTATTTGAACAAATGTCGCCACTAAATACGTTAGGCAGACACATGGGAACTGCGGCTGACCCGTCGATTGCACTTCTGTGGATACGTGTAAAATTCGGTTATATTCGCAAAACATCTTGAACAAGCACATGAGCGTCACCTGTGATCTCCCATTATACAAACAATGTCTCTTTAAACTACTGGTGCCATCACAGAATGATTTGAGCCGTAGGAGGTGTAATGCAGTACTCTCGACAAAAATCACGTCACATAACTGTAACAGAATAGAACTCGCGCCATTTCCTATTGTGTTACCGCCCTCCGATTCGACGCACAGTATTTAGAACGGAGTGCGTCTACTCACCATCACCGATTTCGCCCAAACTTACTGTGAATGCGGGGCTTGGCCAGAAATGAATGTGACAGAGGTGAGAGTTTAATTAAAAAAACAAAATAGCGTTTTGACGAGGCTCGGCTCAAAATTGGCTCTGAGCACTATGGGACTTAACATCTGAGGTCATCAGTCCCCTAGAACTTAGAACTTCTTAAACGTGACTAACCTAAGGACATCACACACATCCATGAAGAGGCAGGGTTCGAACCTGCGACCGTAGCGGTCACGCGGTTCCAGACTGAAGCGCCTAGAACAGCTCGGCCACAGCGGCCGGCTACGAGGTTCGGGTGAGGCACGAGTAATTTATGTTAGTGTGGTTACTGAGCAGAGGTTGGCGCAGCGGAAAGTGTAAGGAACGGTAATTCCAAGGTCGTGAGTTCGAATCATCATGAGGAAACTTTTTTTCAACTTTTAAATTAATTAGATGCAAGTAAACCAATATATTGCGCAATATACATTGCCTTGTCACAATATTGTGATCACCTATCAAAAGCCTGAATAAAACCACCTTTGCAGAGCGTACCGCTGCAAGACGTGCAGGAGGAGACCCAGTGAGGTTCTCGAAAGTATCGACAGGTATGTGGAGCTCGCCGACTTCAGCGCCTTGCCTAGCTCCGCTAGGTTTCTTGATTGAGGATTCATGGAACAAATTGCGCGATCGAGGTGGTCCAACACATCCTGGTGCTCTTCGAACCACACATTGTCCTGCTGATAGATGCCATAGTGCCTCGCTTATGGGTGGACATGTGTTGATTCATCCAGATCACCCAGAGAATGTGACGAAAACATTCCCCACACCATAACGCTCCCTCCTATGACATGGAACCTTCCGACGATTGTTGCAGGGTGTTTGCTTTCAGACGAATCATGTCATACTCGCCATGCCCGATAGAGCATAAAACGTGGTTCATCTGAAAAGGCTGTCTGTCGCCACTCACTGGACGTCCAGTTGCGGTCCTGGCGTGCAAATTCCACTTTCGTCGCCGATGGACAGCAATCAGCATGGGTGCATAAACGAGGCCCCTGCCGCGGAGGGCCACACGCAGCAACGTTCGCTGAACGGTCGTTGAGGAGACACCGTTGGAAGCCCCTTGGATCATCTGGGAGGACAGTTGCTCAGCAGTTCCGGGTGTGTCGCGCTACACATTTCTTCAGCCTGTTACCTACTGTCCGTGGTGTACGACAGTTGCCTCGGCACCGGTGTTGGAGAGCGCCATTTTGCCATGCACGGCATACATTAACTACGGCGAAACGCGAACAGCTTACAAACTTAGCCGTTTCGGAAATGCTTCACCATTGGCCCGAAAGCTCATGATAATGCCTTTTTGGATGTCAAATAAATCTCTCCATTTTCGAATTACGACAACGACTGCACTGTTTTCCACACACCCCTGATACGGTTTATTTACCTTCGACTGCTAGTGCTACCACCTGCCGTCTGTGTGTGTTTATTGCACGATGACGTAGAACATTGCCAGTGGTCGGTCACATTAATGTGACTGGACCGTGTATAATAACCGGCAATATATTGTTTTTACTCATATTTTCATAAAAGGCATGAATAGGGTACTTCGCCGTCAGGCCATGAGTGGCCTACCGGGACCATTCGACCGCCGTGTCATCCTCAGTGGAGGACGCGGATAGGAGGGGGCGTGGGGTAAGCACACCGCTCTCCCGGTCGTTATGGTGGTATTCTTGACCGAAGCCGGTACTATTCGGTCGAGTAGCTCCTCAATTGGCATCACGAGGCTCACTGCATCCCGAAAAATGGCAACAGCGCATTGCGGCCTGAATGGTCACCCATCCAAGTGCCGACCACGCCCGACAGCGCTTAACTTCGATGATCTCACGGGAACCTGTGTATCCACTGCGGCAAGGCCGTTGTCGTGAATAGGGTAGGAAAGGTAAACTTCAGATTGCAAATTAATTTCCAGGATGGGATTGTAAGACGTACACGAGAACTTCGTACGCAAAATTAGTTTTATAACTAGTAAATAATTATAATTAGTAAATAATAAAATTAGTTTTGTAATTGGACAGTTGATTTACATGTGCATGGGGTGTCATTCATCTTAAATACGGGGAAGCAGTGATTTTCTTGGGGTCTTGCACACATTATATATGTCACATTTATACAGTTACACGTTTGTTTTAAACTTTCCACAGAAAAACAAACTTGGTTTTTCATTCACAAAAGGTTCCCTCTCATGTCACAGTTCCATAGTAAACCACGCGCAATGTGTAATTTGCCAGATGTTGGCGAGATAGCTGGTGATGCACAACGGAATGCATTTTGCTGCAGTCCTCTCAATGAGATAAGCGCAGTTTTGCTGCTTTCTGATAAAACTCTTCATCTGACGATAAAAATAGAGCTGCTTTAGCTGCCGAGGACTGCCCGAAGGCCGGCCGCGGTGGTCTCGCGGTTCTAGGCGCGCAGTCCGGAACCGTGCGACTGCTACGGTCGCAGGTTCGAATCCTACCTCGGGCATGGATGTGTGTGATGTCCTTAGGTTAGTTAGGTTTAAGTAGTTCTAAGTTCTATGGGACTAATGACCACAGCAGTTGAGTCCCATACTGCTCAGAGCCATTTGAACCATTTTGAACTGCTCGAAGGTCAAAAGGAAAATAACGGAATGTGGAGCGTAATGTGGGTTGCCTGCACTGTCCCGAAGCCTGCTGTAGGTGCATTATAGCAGAAACGGCGGCGCTCTGGCCGTTCTATAAAGTTTACGTATTTTAGAAGGTATGAGGTCCAGAACAGCGAAAACAAGTCTGTCGTCACTAAACATACACGTGCCATTAAAAAGAATATCACTTTACGTTAAAAGTGATGTTTCTTTACATTTATGGATTGTGCATTCTCGCCCGTTGTGTGAGATGCATCACTGGCCAACTGTATTTTGCACATTTTGTTTCGGAAATGTATGGTGTGCCACAGCTAGATGGACCAGTCAGCCCTAAATACTCCGACGAAATTTCGGAAGTTGTTCAGGATATTTTTCGAATGTTTTCATATAAGGGACCCTTGGTCTACCATTACATCGGTTAAAAAGCCTGTAGTATGCAATCTCGAAAACCTACAGCCTAAAAACAACCGTCACATGAGAAAGTATAGCAACGTGACTGCTGTCACTGCGGGAATAGCTTCTTTGGGCCACTCTTCATTTTCATTCAGTGAAACAACACACAAGGCGTACGTTGAGCAACTCTTGGTCAATAAACGTATAAATACTGCTGTGTGTATCACTGTTGACGTGCAGCTAACACTGACGGAAAAACAAACCCGAGATACAACCGAGTAATGCAGAATGCACGATTGAGGACGAAGAGTAAACAGTGGGCATTGCTGTTGTCGGCAAGTACAGCGAGTAAGCAAACATGATATACAGTACATACCACTGACATTTTCACTGCTGCAGACATATTTTCAGTGTAATACAGATACAGAAAATAAATGGCGGCAATAAATCGAACAAAATGTAATTACTGTAACGAGCCATTGGAAACCGCGGTTCCTTGTCGTCAAATTACAAACGACTCGCACAGTTCATTTGCCTAACGGTAACCAGGAAAAGGTAAAATTAAGAATCAGTGCGAAGTGCGAGCAGACATAAACAATTATTTACCAGACGTAGTGGGTGCTGTGAAATAGTTACTGCAAGAACAGTAACCTGTAAGGACCTGGAAACTGGGAGGTAACGGTACGTGTCTAGTTCACAGTTCAAGCATATGCAGGTTGCTTCAGATGAGCTGTTAGGCTCACATATTTCCGCAACCGTTTAACGCATCGTAAATTGAACTTTGAGAAAGTCTTTACTAAACGACGTATAGTCCCTTTTTATAGCCCTATTAGCAACAAAAAATGGTTCAAATGGCTCTAAGCACTATGGGACTTAGCATCTGAGATCATCAGTCCCCTAGACTTAGAAACTACTTAAACCTAACTAACCTAAGGACATCACAGACATCCATGCCCGAGGCAGGATTCGAACCTGCTACAGTAGCAGCAGCTCGGTTCCGGATTGAAGCACCTAGAACCGCTCGGCCACCGCGGCCGGCTATTAACAACAACGATATCGGTGTCGACTTCACTTTTTCAAACGGAATATAGTAACTGCTGTTACTAGAATCGTAATATTAACGGAGACGAATGAAAGGCGTTTCGCACTTAGTGGTTCCTTATTAATTAAAATGCTTATAGACCAGGATTTTTCTTTTTAAATGGGAAACCGATTGCTGTATTACGCCTAAGTTCGTGATTTCATACACAAATTAAGAAATACATGACTTCGGATAAATTGTTTAATTAAGTTTCATGACGTTGACAGTAAAATACATATATCCAGTCAAAAGTGCAACGCATATTTGTTTTTTATATTCTTTTTCCAAATGTAATGGTGTTTCATAATAGTCTTGTGAAAATGTGGTCCTATGTTACATCGCGTGCCACGTTTAGCTACAAACTGTATGTGCAAATTGTATGTGTGCGTGGGTGTCCTAGCACTTCTCTTCCGTAATCATGTACTATTTTAGACAGTGTGTTGTTGGTGTAGCCTGTGGTCCCGTAGCCTATGTAGCCATGGTATTCCTCTTGTATAATACAAAGTTAGTCTGGCTCAACCCCGTCATCTGTAGACATGTTTACGAGTAGTTATTATTTGAACATATATGCAAAGTTATAAACTAGTTTCTGCGCCGCGAATACGCTTACTGCTTGTAACACGACAGTGAGTGTCCGATCTGCCGCACGGCCTACTTTCCTAATAAGTAAAACGTGGTATACCTTGGTTCACGAGTTGGTTTAACAAAAGTCCATGAGGCTTGTAATATCAGCAGTTTACGCTGTATTACAAGCCTAATCCCGGGCATATGTGTCGTTGTTCAGGGACTCGTACAGGGAAATAAAAATCAGACTGAAAAACTAATAAGGTTTTGCAGGGTAGGTTATGCTGAGAAACTGTTAAGAAAAGAATTCGATACGCTGCTCTGTTTTCGAGTTAATTAACACTGAAGTTAGACAGTCAGGTGCGCGCTAATTCAGGCGTATATAGCGCACGAGACTGTTCAGCCTATGGCTTGGGTTCGATCCTTAATACGTCCCATGTCCAATTTTTGTTCAATTTTAGGTAACCAAACGAAGAACATGTTAAGCGACACAGTACCTGGCGGGCCGCTTGAATTTGTGCGTGCGGAGGCGTAACTGGCTAGATTCAATGCTAATTAACTCCAAAACGGGGCAACATATCGAATTTTTTTCTTAACAACTATTCTTCAGCACAGCCTACCCTACAAGCTTTTCAGACTGCTTCTGACCATCCTGCATAGCATAGCAATACAGTGCTTTCGGAAACTTCTTCTGTAAAATGTGTAATCATTTTGAAAAGAACCGAGTGAGGTGGCGCAGTGGTTAGCACACTGGACTCGCATTCGGGAGGACGACGGTTCAATCCTGCGTCCGGCCATCCTGATTTAGGTTTTCCGTGATTTCCCTACATCGCCCCAGGCAAATGCCGGGATGGTTCCTTTGAAAGGCCTAATCCGATGAGACCGATGACCTCGCTGTTTGGTCTCTTCCCCCCAAAACAACTCAACCTCCCTCCCCCCATTTTGAACAGATGATTCTTTTTTCATTTTTTATTTCCGGTTCACAGGTTAATGAATGATTAACGCGATAACTTGATTTACACAACATTACTTTGTAACAGGGGGACAAACGGCTCAGGAAAGTCAAACCTAGTGTCTGCTATCAATATGTCGCTTTTCATGTTTTTAGAGCTTAGCGATGCGGGTGCAGACACTGAATGCAGTTTATTAATTTGGATAAATCATGTTGATGTTGTGGTCTTCAGTCCAGAGACTGGTTTGATGCTGCTCTCCCTGCTATTCTATCCTGTGAAAGCTTCTACATCTCCCAGTACCTACTACAACCCACATCCTGTTGAATCTGCTTAGTGTATTCATCTTTTGGTCTCCCTCTACGATTTTTTCCCTCCACGCTGCCCTCCAATACTAAATTGGTGATCACTTGGTGTCTCAGAACATGTCCTACCAACCGATCCCTCTTCTAGTCAAGTTGTGCCACAAATTTCTCTTCTCCCCATCTCTATTCAGTACCTCCTCATTAGTTATGTGATCTACCCATCGAATCTTCATCATTCTTCTGTAGCACCACATTTCGAAAGCTACTATTCTCTTCTCGTTCAAACTAGTTATCGTACATGTTTCACTTCCATAAATGGCTACACTCCATACAAATACACTCCTGGAAATTGAAATAAGAACACCGTGAATTCATTGTCCCAGGAAGGGGAAACTTTATTGACACATTCCTGGGGTCAGATACATCACATGATCACACTGACAGAACCACAGGCACATAGACACAGGCAACAGAGCATGCACAATGTCGGCACTAGTACAGTGTATATCCACCTTTCGCAGCAATGCAGGCTGCTATTCTCCCATGGAGACGATCGTAGAGATGCTGGATGTAGTCCTGTGGAACGGCTTGCCATGCCATTTCCACCTGGCGCCTCAGTTGGACCAGCGTTCTTGCTGGACGTGCAGACCGCGTGAGACGACGCTTCATCCAGTCCCAAACATCCTCAATGGGGGACAGATCCGGAGATCTTCCTGGCCAGGGTAGTTGACTTACACCTTCTAGAGCACGTTGGGTGGCACAGGATACATGCGGACGGTCATTGTCCTGTTGGAACAGCAAGTTCCCTTGCGGGTCTAGGAATGGTAGAACGATGGGTTCGATGACGGTTTGGATGTACCGTGCACTATTCAGTGTCCCATCGACGATCACCAGAGGTGTACGGCCAGTGTAGGAAATCGCTCCCCACACCATGATGCCGGGTGTTGGCCCTGTGTGCCTCGGTCGTATGCAGTCCTGATTGTGGCGCTCACCTGCATGGCGCCAAACACGCATACGACCATCATTGGCACCAAGGCAGAAGCGACTCTCATCGCTGAAGACGACACGTCTCCATTCGTCCCTCCATTCACGCCTGTCGCGACACCACTGGAGGCGGGCTGCACGATGTTGGGGCGTGAGCGGAAGACGGCCTAACGGTGTGCGGGACCGTAGCCCAGCTTCATGGAGACGGTTGCGAATGGTCCTCGCCGATACCCCAGGAGCAACAATGTCCCTAATTTGCTGGAAAGTGGCGGTGCGGTCCCCTACGGCACTGCGTAGGATCCTACGGTCTTGGCGTGCATCAGTGCGTCGCTGCGGTCCGGTCCCAGGTCGACGGGCACGTGCACCTTCCGCCGACCACTGGCGACAACATCGATGTACTGTGGAGAACTCACGCCCCACGTGTTGAGCAATTCGGCGGTACGTCCACCCGGCGTCCCGCATGCCCACTATACGCCCTCGCTCAAAGTCCGTCAACTGCACATACGGTTCACGTCCACGCTGTCGCGGCATGCTACCAGTGTTAAAGACTGCGATGGAGCTCCGTATGCCACGGCAAACTGGCTGACACTGACGGCGGCGGTGCACAAATGCTGCGCAGCTAGCGCCATTCGACGGCCAACGCCGCGGTTCCTGGTGTGTCCGCTGTGCCGTGCGTGTGATCATTGCTTGTACAGCCCTCTCGCAGTGTCCGGAGCAAGTATGGTGGGTCTGACACACCGATGTCAATGTGTTCCTTTTTCCATTTCCAGGAGTGTACTTTCAGAAACGACTTCCTGACACTTAAATCTATATGCTATGTTAACAAATTTCTCTTCTTCAGAAACGCTTTCCTTGCCATTGCCAGTCTACATTTTATATCCCCTCTACTTCGACCATCATCAGTTATTTTGCTCCCCAAATAGCAAAACTCATTTACTACTTGAAGTGTCTCATTTTCTAATCTAATTCCCTCAGCATCACCTGACTTAATTCGACTACATTCCATTATTCTCGTTTTGCTTTTGTTGATGTTCATCTTATATCCTCCTTTCAAGACACTGTCCATTCCGTTCAACTGCTCTTCCAGGTCCTTTTCTGTCTCTGACAGAACTACAATGTCATCGGCGAACCTCAAAAATTTTATTTCTTCACCATGGATTTTAATTTTTCTTTTGTTTCCTTTACTACTTGCTCAATATACAAATTGAATAACATAGGGGATAGGCCACAACCCTGTCTCACTCCCTTCCCAACCACTGCTTCCCTTTCATGTCCCTCGACTCTTATAAATGCCATCCGGTTTCTGTACAAATCGTAAATAGCCTTTCCGTCCCTGTATGTTGCTCCTCACTTTCAGAATTTGAAAGAGAGTGTTACCTTCAGCAATGTCAAAATCTTTCTCTAAGTCTACAAATACTAAGAACGTAGGTTTGCCTTTCAACTGTTGAATCTTGTATTAAACAGGAGATACTGGCGTGGTTCACCTTCAAAACGTTTACAAGAAAGTAAATTCTATCTCCGAACGGCCATGTTTTACGTTTACCGAGACGTCACAGGTAAAAACACGAAATATAACAACCACCTGCCCCGTGTTGGGGCCGTGACGTCACCGCACGAGTTGATTGGAAGGGGAAAGCACTCACTCGAGTGGAATGTGTCGCGAGCCACACGTTGCCATGCCTGGTGCAGACTATATTGTGGTGATCACTTACACTAGAGTGTTGTCCTGTACGTAAGGTGTGCGAAACAAACGGTCTTCCATCAGCTGTCTGGAATGCTACACATAACCGCCATTTAGTAAGATAGCTCTGACAACAGAGGCGCATCACTAGTACGTCCTCTCCAGTAATGTGTCACGCAATCACATGCTACGCGGAATATTCGAAATATCTCCGCAGCGTAATTGAAATTTAGTATTCCTTGGCTTGGCTGGTCAGGGCCAACAAAGAATGAAATTTCCTAAACACTTACGTAAAAATAGGCACCCCTTGAGCAACTGCTCTCCGTACGCTGTTGTCGACAGCAAGATCATTAAAGAAGGAGCACCGCATAAGTTGTTCAAAAAAGAGGGAAACATTGTGCCTGGCCTTGTGGAAGGAACCATATTGGCATCCGCCTAAGGCAAACCTTGAGAAACAAGAATAAGGAGAGCTGTAAAGAGATCTGCACTCAGATCCTGACGTAAGAGCATTACCACAATGTGGACTCAGTAACCCAGGAATTAATTTTATAGAATGTGTGTTGGATATATAATCAATCCTTAACCAACCTGTATACTAATAATTTTGCTTTCTGTTTTACTGATCTAGTTATTTATGGTTCCTGAAAAACATTTGTTATATATAACTCGAATTAACATGCGAAAGAAAACTGTTCATTGTATTTCTATACATACCGATATATACTTTGCCAATCATCGCTCGACGCTTGACCATTCCTTCAAGGGTACTTCTTGTGCTGTCTTCGCGAACCCTATTCGTTTTACAGTTTCCTTAGTTTCCAAACTGAAAACAGATTTTAAAAACTTCAAACAGGTTTACGGGAGATATTTAGCGTTAATGTTGTTTATACACAAACTCCACACATCAAAAAAAGTTTTGCATCACCCCGGTTCCTACAACTCCTGAAGATATTGTATCAAAGGCACAGTCCCTTTGACTGTTCAGAGATGTCATTAAACCCGCCCAAAGATGTAAACAACCATGCATGAGAAGAGCCTACTAGACGGAGGGCGTCCGACAGCCGATCAGTTCTAGTCACTTCACTAGGAAGGAGGTACACGGCTCGTATTGTCTGCACTTCAGCCATGCCTAGACGGTCAATACCGCGGTTGGATCGCGTCCGCACTGTTACTTTGTGCCAGAAAGGGCTCTCAACAAGGAAAGTGTCCAGGCGTCTAGGAGTGAACCAAAGCGATGTTGTTCGGATATGAAGGAGATACAGAGAGACAGGAATTGTCGATGACATACCTCGCTCAGGCCGCCCAAGTGCTACGACGGCAGTGGATGACCGCTGCCTACGGATTATGGCTCGGAGGCAACCTGTCAGCAAGGCCACCATGTTGAATAATGCTTTTAGTGCAGCCACAGGACGTCGTGTTTCGACTCAAACTATGCGCAATAGGATGCATGATGCGCAACTTCACTCCAGACGTCCACGGCGAGGTCCATCTTTGCAACCACGACACCATGCACTGCAGTACAGATGGGCCCAACAACATGCCGAATGGAACGCTTAGGATTGGCATCACGTTCTCTACACCGATGAGTGTCGCATATGCCTTCAAGCAGACAATCGTCGGAGACGTGTTTAGAGGCAACTCGGTCAGGTCGAACGCCTTAGACACACCGTCCAGCGGTTGCAGCAAGGTGGAGGTTCCCTGCTGTTTTGGGGTGGCATTATGTGGGGCCAACGCACGCCGCTGCTAATCATGGAAGTCACCGTAACGGGTGTACGATACGTGAATGCCATCATCCTACCGATAGTGCAACCATAGCGGCAACATATTGACGTGGCATTCGTCTTCATAGACAGCAATTTAGCCCCCATCGTGCACATCTTCTGAATGACTTCCTTCAGGATAACGACATCGCTAGACTAGAGTGGCCAGCATGTTCTCCAGATATTAACTCTATCGCACATGCCTGGGATAAACTGAAAAGGGCTGTTCATGGACGAAGTGACACACCAACCACTCGGAGATCTACGCCGAATCGCCATTGAGGAGTGGGACAATCTGGACCAACAGTACCTTGATGAACTTGTGGATAGTATGTCACGACAAATACAGGCATGCATCAATGATAGAGGACGAGCTATTGGGTATTACAGGTACCGGTGTGTACAGCAGTCTGGACCACCACCTCTGAAGGTCAAGGTTTTGCTGTATGGTGGTAAATAAAATGCAATTAGTGGTTTTCATCGTCAATAAAAGGGCGGAATTGATGTTTATGTTGATCTCAATACTCATTTTCTGTACAGGTTCCGGAACTCTCTGAACCGAGGTGATGCAAAACTTTTTCTGATGTGTGTATTTGTTACACTACTGGCCATTAAAATTGCTTCACCAAGAAGAAATGCAGATGGTAAATGGGTATTCATTGGACAAATGCCGGCCGCGGTGGTCTCGCGGTTCTAGGCGCGCAGTCCGGAACCGTAAGACTGCTACGGTCGCAGTTTCGAATCCTGCCTCGGGCGTGGATGTTTGTGATGTTGAGTCCCATAGTGCTTAGAGCCATTGAACCATTGGACAAATATATTATACTAGAACTGACATGTGATTACATTTTCAAGCAATTTGGGTGCATAGATCCTGAGAAATCACCACCTCTGGCCTTAATAACGGCCTTGATACGCCTGGGCATTGAGTCAAACCGAGCTTGGATGGCGTGTACAGGTACAGCTGCCCATGCAGCTTCAACACGTTACCACAGTTCATCAAGGGTAGTGATTGGCGTATTGTGACGACCCAGTTGCTCGCCCACCATTGACCAGACGTTTTCAATTGCTGAGAGATCTGGAAAATGTGCTGGCCAGGGCAGCAGTCGAACATATTCTGTACCCACAAAGGCCCGTACAGGACCTGCAACCTGCGGTCGTGCATTGTCCTGCTGAAATGTAGGGTTTCGCAGGCATTCAATGAAGGATAGAACCACGGGTCGTAACACATCTGAAATATAACGTCCACTGTTCAAAGTGCAGTCAGTGCGAACAAGAGGTGACCGAGACATATAACCAATGGCACCCCATACCATCACGCCGGATGATACGCCAGTATGGCGATGACGAATACACGCTTCCAATGTGCGTTCACCGCGATGACGCCAAATACGGATGCGACCATCATGATGCTGTAAACAGAACCTGAATTCATCCGAAAGAATGACGTTTTGCCATTCGTGCACCCAGGTTCGTCGTTGAGTACACCATCGCAGGCGCTCCAGTCTGTGATGCAGTGTCAAGGGTAACCGGCACGGCGTTCCGTATTACCCTCCTGAACCCACCGATTCCACATTCTGCTAAAAGTCATTGGATCTAGACCAATGCGAGCAGCAATGTCGCGATACGATAAACCGCAATCGCGATAGGCTACAATCCGACCTTCATCAAAGTCGGAAACCTGATGGAACGCATTTCGCCTCCTTACACGAGGCATCACAACAACGTTTCACCAGGCAACGCCGGTCAACTGCTGTTTGTGTATGAGAAATCGTTTGGAAACTTTCCTCATGTCAGCACGTTGTAGGTGTCGCCACCGGCGCCAACCTTGTGTGAATGCCCTTAAAAGCTAATCATTTGCATATCACAGCATCCTCTTCCTGTCGGTTAAATTTCGCTTCTGTAGTACGTCATCTTCGTCGTGTAGCACACTCTCCTTCGTAAAAGAAGTGCAGGTTTTCAGTATCTTCAAAACCATTAGAAAACTCCCGTTTCCGTTAATCACCAAAGAACCTGTCCGACCATTTGAAGGATGTCTCACGAAGGTAAATGGAAATACATTGGCGAGAAGAGTTCTCCAATGTTTAGAAATTACTCTTATTATGAATTCGTTGTTCCTGTCACCTTCTTCCTCGGTCATAAACAGTCACAACTACCTTTAACTTATTTTTAAAATAAGTCAATTTAAGTAAATAACTCTATAAATATATCCGTTAAGTTTTGCAAAGCTTACAGGCCCCATAATTATCAGACAGCTCTGTAACGATGTCCATAAACTTAATGTCTTCGTAGGGGCAAAGCAATTATTTTCTACTTAGATTATTTCTTTTATTTCTATTAAATGTTCTCACGCTGAGGCCGTTAGGATATTCTATTTTATCTTGCCAGCAAATTTTATCTTATCTGATTCTTCTGGCTTCACAATCGCCAGACAGCTGTGAATTTTATTCAGCGAGCTGCTGCACGCTGCTGTGGCGCTAATTCTGCGTCCAGCGCATACAACGTTTTCTGCGGTGATAGCCTATTACCTCTATATTTCGATGCAAATTACGATGTGAATGCTGCGTGATTGGTGTTAACAATTGAGTAATCACGTTCATTTTGGGACGCCAAATTCACATCTGCAGTTCGTTAAGCTGCGTGGCGACAGGTTCTAGTTATTCACCGAAGTCCAAACAAAGCTTGGCGTTGCTAAAATGCAGGTATCACTACTATTTCTGAAATTTATAATTTTAAGATCTGTGTTATCATATTTGCTCTGGGTGTCATTGTGAGCAGTGTCGCAGAGATCTTTTATTGCTTATCTATAAAGGCTAACTCACTTACTTTCCGCAGAAGGACGGAGAGAAGAATGACTGTTGACTGTGTATGCGTCCTGAGGCCAGCTGTATTTTACTGCCCTTCGGAGGAAATTATCTGGGAGACTGTGGGGTTCTTCCATGTTACTTACTGAGGAATTTTAAAAAAATTCTATTTTATAGCAAGACAGTTGACATCGTTCATCCTTTAATTAATTTTTTTTACATTTTTCTTACACTCTCTTGTGACTCAGAGAACGTATCAGAAACAATATTGTTCTTCTTTGCGCAAGGACGAATTCCCAATTAATGAAGTTCGACATTTTTCAACACTTTCGAACGGAATTTAACTTAACATTCTACAAGCAATCTCGTAAAAGAACTGCAGTTTCGAAATATCCTACAAAAGAATCTAAAACGTCTGCCCAGTTTTCCTGTACGGCCATTCGTATTCATGTCTCCATGTAGTGTACTGATAGACACCGTTCTGTTGATACTGTATTACTCTTGGCTTGACATGTTTGAGTTTCGGCTGCGTTCACTACAAAGATTGCCCGAAGTTATCACTGAAAATAGGAGAGTGGAAGAAAGACATTACGGGAAAGACGGTGAGAATTTATCCAGCTGCAGCAGGAAATGACTTTTTAAGTGGTATTGTAGTGTAAACATTTAGGAAAACGTCTCACTCTTAACTGGCAGTCACTGACAAAAGTGTCCTTAGGTAGTAGAACGTACTGTTACTGAGACTGTCGACAATCAACACTACTTACATGGTACGAAATACGCATGTTGCACGGATCGTATGAAGAAAGTAGCGGACACCTGTTGTGGTAGTACCAAACCTCGCGATAACAAATGAAACGTTGGGAATGCACGACATGAGACAAAGCCAGACTTGTGGAAGAAATGAGTAATCCTAATACCACAGGAAGTAGATGGCGACAGGTGTGGGAATTACTGAACTTTAATAAGTCAGGGTTGTAAAATACCTGCAAAAGAATGGAGTGGCCTTAGAAGTCATCCTAAGGACAGATTAACTAGTGTTCTAGATCTACATGACTACTCTGTAGTACACACTTAAGTGGTTGTCAGTATGTTCCAAAGAAATGTAGGAACACTCGAGGTAATCTGACCCTATGTTGTATCTTCAGGATAGACTGAAGGAAGGCAAATCTACATTAATTATGTTTGTAGGTTTAGAAAGAGCTTTTGGCAACATTGGAATTAATACATCCTTGCAAATTCTGAAGATATCAGAAATTAAATTTACGCAGCGAAAGATTACCTAAAACTTGTATAGAAACCTTATTATAGTTAAAGGAGTCGAATAATACGAAACGGAGTCGGTAATTGAGACAGGGTTTTGACCTGTCTCCCATGTAACTGAATCTGCAGATAGAAGCAGGGAGAAATTCAGCAAAAAAATTAAATTGAGGATGAAAAAATGTAAAGATTGAGCGAAAATAGATTAAAACAATTCTCATTTATTTTGCAGTTTCAGTCGCACACTTTTAAAAATATTGTTTTTTAAAAATGTGCAACTCAAACAAAAATAAATGAGACTTGTTTTAAATATCAATACAGTTGCTGCAGTGGGAACAGATATTATATTTAATTGAAATTAAAAGATGAATGGCAACAAAACTGAATCAAGGCTAATGGAATTTAGTCTAGGAAAATCAGTTAACACTGGAAGAATTTGACTAGAAAATGATACACCAAAAATTGTTGTCGAGTTTTGGTACTGGGGCAGCAAAATAACTGACGATAGCGGAAATACAGAGATGCGACACGCACACTTGCAATAAAAACAAGATTTTCTGAAAAGCGGAAATATTACCTTTCAATATAATATTAAATGTAAGGAAATCTTATTTAAGGTATCTGTGTTATAAATGTGTGTTTCACTGAATTTAACTCCGTCACTGGAATTTTTTCACATGTACATCAGAAAATAGTTCCGTTGAATTGTTTATTTCTTACCAGCCTCTACCTCTTGTGCATCCGTTCATGAAATCGTAATATCTGTGCACATCCACCTACGCCACATTCGATCGGTATGCATGCGACAGCGTGCGTACCTAATATGTACCAAAACGCCGCACATCAAAACGGGATTTTCACATGCTCATACCTCGGGTTCAGTTGGTGATAAGAAGTTAGGATCAACTATTTTGGATATCCCTTGGGATAGGGATCATTTACATACCCAACAGGAGGGTCGTCTTAGTATCACTTTCCGACGGCACAGGGTCAAAGTATGAATATTAAACACTTCCTCCTGCTTAGGCAGAAAATCGGTTGGCTCTTTTTGCATTTGATACGGTCTACGGTGCGATTTGAGATACTTTTCGCGACATGATTAGTTCGTAGACGGTTCATCGTAAAACACAAAAAATGGTTTTTTTACTGTGTTTTCGCCGTCACCAGCGGACCAAAATCCAGCCGAGGATTCCAAGACGGCTATGAACAGTACATGGCTGACATTCTTACGATATATTCCTCACACGTAAAATTCGCACATAAAATCCGGTGTGAGGCGAAAACGTGGTTTATAAAATCTTTGTCATCTGGGAACCCCATGTTGTAGTAATGAGGCACATCCAAAATTTTTTCCGGTCTGAGGTGTAAAATTAATTTGAGTTATTTCACAAAAGTAAAGTATTTAAATTTTACTAACCAATACATTTCTTTTCATATGTATTACATACCCTGCTTCAGCAGGGAAAAGAAGGGCACCAGCGGGAAAATGCTCCTATTGGAGTACAAGAAAACATGCAAATATGTTCCTGTTTATTTAAAGGAATCATGACTGAAAATTGGGATTCCAGCAGCCTCCTTCTACCTTTCTCAGCACGTTAAAAATTTTCCAAACATTTTATCATGCTCTTTTATGCTGTGACAGTAGCAAAGAAACGGAAAATTAATAAATACTGGAAGCCGGTAGACTGTGGTAGTGTTATAGAAAAAGCGATGGAGACAATGGCAGTGTGAGAGAAAGAGATGGCGTATTAGCAGTGGAACATAATTGGCAGCGACAAAACAGTGCCAGGGAAAGAGTGAAGGTGACAGTGTCAGGAGGGGGTGGGGGGTGGGGGGGTGGGTGGGGGGGGGGGGGGGGAATAAAGAGAAAGAGAAAGTACAACTGCATGAAAGCCAGTGTGGAAGGAAGGAGTGAGATATTAGCAGTAAGAGAGAGCAAGTGGGAGATAGTGACAGTGAGAGGGTACTGCAGTAGTAGGATAGAACAAAGGTGATTGTTGCTGTGAGACGGTTGATAATGACAGAGAGACACAAAGAGATAATGAAAATGAGTTGGACTGAATGAGTGAGTGAGAAAGAGCAATTGGGAGTGGATGAGTATGATCGACTAACAGTGATGGACTAGTGGATGTGAGATAGTTACAGTTAGGAGAGCTTGTGGAATTCTGAGGAGAGGTGAATGTTAAGAAAAAAAAGCGCGAATATGATCTCATGCCAAAATTTTTGGGAAAATTTTTAAAGGTGCTAAGGAAGTAATATGAGGCAGTTGGTAACACACTTTTCAATCAGAGTCTTTTAAATGAACAGAAATATATTCACATATTTTGTGCTCTGATAGGGGCATTTTTCCACTGGTGTTTATCATCCTTGTACTGTAAAAATGAATATGTATCTGAACATGCCCATAAAATGAGAGAAATAATGATTCTGTCAAAGGACAGTTTAAATCTACAGACGTATATAGCAGAAAGTGACGTTAGGGTGGCTGCACTAGACTTAATGTTATTACACATCTCTCAGTCTGCTTATAACTTTCTTTTAAAGACACACTAAAATTCGATTTGCATTAATCTTTCAGGGATAGGTGATGTGAGTGCATGGGAATCGGAATGAGTGGTAGTAAAAACATTTAGAAGCACGATAATATTCTTTTGTTATCAATGTTGACTATTTATTTGATTCAAACATATGATAGAACTACCACTGACAACACTTCAAAACACATTTACACAAAAACGTTTACAAAATACAAACAGGGGCAACAGTCAGAATTATGATTCCAATTCGTAACTCTTAATAATTAGGGGGTCCCTTAACACACACCAAGATGGAACAACGGGGATACCTTGATCATTGTGAATGGACTCTGTCTCGTGTTCGAGACATCATAGTTCCAGACTATAAAAGATGCAACATTACATTCAGTCATATTCTTACAGTACGAGAGTGGGCAGCCTCTAATTCTACGATCTATTTCGTCAAGGGAAGCAAAGAATGAACAGAGAAGGCAATGAACAGAATCGCGTCAGACATGTGGTCGCAAACATTTCGTTAAAAATCTAAAAATAGTCAATGAATAAAAATTCTCTGAACATGTAGGTATTCGTTATAGATATAACTTCATGCCCTACTATATTATGTATGGGAACGTTAACGGGTAACTACAAGACCACAAACAAATGGGGATTTAACAGACAAAGGCGGTGATGTCAGTCTCAAAGATTTACCAGTCAAAATGGTATAAGCCTTTCCCACAGCATACATCACTTAGTAAATAATCAAATTACCGCAAGGGAACTCACAATACCTAGTGCATCGGATTCAGGATATACGTTGTGGTAGCTCGAAACTGAATAAAGCATACATAATCAAATTACCCTCAACGTACGAAATAAAATAAAATAACCGAAACAATGCTCACGAAACGTTTCTCTAATGTAACGAACGTCAAAAAATCAAAAATGTTCAAATGAATGTGAAATCTTATGGGACTTAACTGCTAAGTTCATCAGTCCCTAAGCTTATACACTACTTAACCTAAATTATCCTAAGGACAAATACACACACCCATGCCCGATGGAGGACTCTCCATGACTGCAGCGCCTGAGACCGCTCGGCTAATCCCGTGCGGATACCGAACGTTAAAAAGAATGATTGCGCACGTCTACTAATTGCACTATCATAATCAAATACCTGTATTCACACTAATAAAAGAGCACAACTGAGCATGTACGTTCCCTTACCAATTCCCTGCAATTCTTTGCGCTTGGATGAAACGATCGTCTTTTGGAACAGGCGGAGGGGAAGATTCCGTTACGTCTGACCAATAACGTCCGAACCTAGCACTTATCTTTGAACTTGCCCACTGCTGTAGCTTCTCACAAGGTTAAGTTGGCAAGGGCTACTCGCTATATTTGCGGACTCTGATTGCCCACGGAAACATTTGAAATCCACTTACACACACAAACACACACACAAGTTTTCATTCATAGTCATTTATAGCATACATGGGTAGTGGAAAGGACTTATATAAGGAAAATAAAGGAAAAGAGGCTGATTATTAACTTGAGAGAGTAATGTGCGTCATAAAATCGGCTCTACGAGGAAGCAAGGTGCGTTATACATGCGACGTTCCTGATACAGCTCTAACGCGTTTCAGTGTAGCCTTATATGGAAGGATAATATGGATTAGAAACAGAACAGACAAGGAGAGAACTAAAGCCTCTGAAATGTGGTACTACAGAAAGATGCTGAAGATTATAAATGGGCAGAGGTAGTAACTAATAGTTGGTACTAAACCTAATCGGGGAGTAAAGTAATTAGTGGCACAACTTCACTCAAGTAGGGTTATATTTACAGGACACATGTTGAGACATGAAGAAATAGTTAATTTGGGTTTTGAGGAAAGTGTAGGGTTTAAAAATTACAGGAGGAGGCAAACTCTGACGGCAGCAAGCAAATTGAAATCGATGTAGGTTATAGTAGTTATGAGATGAGACTTGCACAGGATAGAGCGGCTAGAGAGATACATTTAACGAGTTTTGCAACCGACACAACAACAAGGACAACGACGGTCTAAACGTAAATCTCAGTTCCTATTAGCAACACAAATGGGGTTAGCTTTCGATGTCTGTCATATATTAGAGCTGGAGCGGTCAGTGAACGACATATGTACATTCAAAACTGTGGTTTTCCGCTGATTTGCCTATTTTCTTCATTTCACACAACAATCTCCTACGAAGCAGTATAAAATAGCAAGCACGAGAAGTCATTGTTTTGACCTTGAATAATGATGGGTGGCCGTCTGGAGCCGAGCGACCGCTACGGTCGCAGGTGCGAATCCTGCCTCGGGCATGGATGTGTGTGATGTCCTTAGGTTAGTTAGATTTAATTAGTTCTACGCTCTACGCGACTGATGACCTCAGAAGTTAAGTCGCATAGAGCTCAGAGCCAATAACGATGGTAGTAGCAACGTAACAACAGGAAGAAAGGAAAGCAGTTGCTACTTACATTAACGATGGCGCTCGCAGCTATTGCCGGATGGCGTGACTTGACATTCACAACCTGAAAAGAATAAAAGTCAGTTATATGGGATTCAGAATGCTACAACAGATAGTACTCAGAACAAAAGACACAGCGTTTGTTCTGAATCTACTGAAAAAATTTCAGAGGTTGCTCACAGATGTTTGCCGAGTGTTTTGTTATAAGGAATACTTGATCTCCAATGCCTCTCAACAAAGAAGTTCATTATCCTGCTAACGAGCAGAACACCGGAAGTGCCATAATCCGATTTCCGGGAAACTTCGCTCAGTGGAAGAGGAGCCAAAATTAGCGAACACGTGTCTCGGCTTATCCCTAGATACTCGATTGTTTCTGAGCAAAACGACCGCCAAAGTTTTCGGCAGAATTTAGACACCTCTCAGCGCGCGACGCGCTCGTCTCAATGGATCATTGAACAAGACCGTATTCCGAGAGGACGTACCCGGATACACGCTTTGGAGAACTGGAACCGGGCAGCGTTTATTTTCTGATGTTTTCGAGTGGTAAAATATAACGCTATCATACAGGTTTCACTTTGTATTGTAATTTTATTGTGTACACTGTTGTTAGGCCTATGGGAGTCCACTAACTTATTAAAAAAATTAAAGAAATAAATTAATTAAAAATAAGATGTTACCGTCTCAAGAGAAACTATTAGTGACATTTTTCTTGTGCAAACTGTACAGTATATTTTCCACCTTGTCATTACTGTAATTTTTTTCTATTTGTTATTGAAAAGGAACTGGTAGCCTAGAGGCCAGTGCAGCGGCCTCTCTCTTTTTGCGTTCAGTGTTCTAAATCCAATTATTGTTTCTATTTATTTAATTTTATTGAATTTTTTTATTTATCTACCAATGTCTGTAGAAAGTTACAACATGAATTTTTCTTATTAAGTCAGGGGCTATAAGAGCGTTATATTAATTGTAAAATTACAACTGAGTTTCACAATAAGTGTCATATGATCATGTGGTATTTTCGGGGTTACAAACTTTTAAAATTCTCATGTTCTTGTATTTAATTCCTATATCAGTTCTTAATTCCTCTATTTTATTCTTATGTTTATTCTTCAGAATAATTTGGTGCACAACCTAGGACGATACATCCCGAACATAGAAATTCCGAACACCACGATGACCGCCCGAAGGCAGGTTTGCCACACCGACATTTCTACGTACGAAGCTCACTCGGTAAAGAAACGTTGTTAACATTGCTGAAGATTTCACACGAGGACAATAATTTCGCGGGAAACCACACATGACGGATCGCTTTTCCGAAAACGGGCGCTCGCAATTGTTTATCAATCAAGGTACGCTACGAGAATTTCACCAGAAACAATTTCATAAAAATTTTCCAGTCATTCTTTTTATATATAATTTATTCACCAAACATAGAATTAGTAGACGAATAAGAACAACTTGACTTCAACAGACATTGGAAAACATTCATGTAGTAAACTTCTACGGACAAAACAAAACAAAAATAAAAGGGGGGGGGGGGCTGGAGACAAAGTGTTTGCTCACGGGGAGTCAGAAGCAAAGTGTTTGCCTTCGGGACAGCGGACGGGGTAAAGTGGTCAGGGGTCGCAACCCGAGGCCTGGCCACGATGTCTCATTCTCCTCTTCAGGACTAATATGTGTGGAGGGAATGGGATCCAAGAGAGCGAAAATGCACCAAGGAGAACGAGGAAATGTTTTTTTACCATCACCAACGTGTTATAAGGGCTCGTGCTATGGCATGCTTTATAATATCGAGGGGAATTTAAATGAAAGCCGGTCCTCATTTGCTACCAAACAGGAAGAAAAACAAAAGAGATCTTGCTACGACATGAGGACGCTTCATGGTACTACTCGCAGCGGAATTATCGATACATGTCTTCACTTGTCAGTGCTGTTGCCGTTGGTAGTTCAGTCTCAAGAAAGAAAGGAAAAAAAGAAAAAGATTCGTAGGTAGCTCCTCCTATCACGCATAATCCAGCTGTGAGGTGGGTTGCGGAACGCACTCAGGGGAAAATTCGAGAAGTAATGCTGGTACTTGGGGTTCCATACGATAGCACAGTGCCGTTCGTTTAAGTAGAGCCAAAAATCTAGAGCTGTCTTCTCACCAGTGTATCCATGTCACAGAATTCGTTTTTGATCTCGGAAAATACACATAATCTGGGAAGAGAAGTGATTGCGTAATTACCCGGTCGAGAGTCACGCACGTAACGAAAATCAAACATGCCAAACATCATTCGCCGATTCGCAGACAAGGCGATTGTATCCATCACACTACAGATGACACACAATGGAGAGCCCGTGAGGTGAATTTGATGTAGGCAAGACTGGCGCACCTGCTTCCCGTCAATCGTGAAGGACCAAGCGGACTGAACGTCCGTATCAAGACTGGCGGCGCTCACCGCCTGCCTCACAACACGCCAACCACGTTCGGTGCCCCACTCAGTAGCAGGTTGTCGTACATCGCCCTGGCCGATGCAAAATGTGTGGGCAATAATGCTGTGTCGATGTATCTTGTTCAAAGAAGAATTAGCCAATGTAGAAGAAAGGCTATAGGATGTACGATAACAGCACTGGTGGAGAGAGAGATCGGCACTAAGGCTTCCAACAGTATGCTTGTAAGATATGTTTTACAACGTCGCCACATTTTCACGTGAGAGCTTACAGATAGGGGCCCTCGGACTGTCCTGAACATGAAAAAGGGCTAAGTCTCCACTGTCCCTCGGGAGAGTGAGGCACTCCTAGAGAACCTAAAAAAGCATGCCCATGCTATCAAAGGATCCCAAAGTTGCCAGCATGTGGCGAGCCAGAGATGGAGGAATTGGAAGCGTCTGCGCAACAAGGATGTGCGGCGTCAAATAGACGTTGGTATATGGCGTTTGTTGAAGGATATAGAGGCATAAGACTGTGATCAGTTAGCCCTCCTCTTATCTGGTTTAAGTTGATGGCTATCGAGCACTGCACGTCAGTTGTGAAATCAACGTCCGAGCAACTTCTCGTGTCACTTACTCGTATGGGGCGACGCACTCATCGGGCAGGCCCTTGCCTACAGATGATTTTTGAACGTTGAGACTAATTCCCAAGGCCAAGCGAAGGCTTACAGTACCGCTGAGAGAGGCCGACCCATTCTCACTGAGCGATGGATCAGGATCGGAGGCGTGGGACGGCTGTTGTACAACACTCAAGATGTCGCGCCACGAAGAAGAGGCATCACTATCTCTGCGATGGTGTCTGGGAACCCCATTTGTCTTAGTACGCGTGGTCAACCTCATTAAAGGCCTGGATGAAGTCAAGGGAGGACAAGACCTCAGGTATTTGGAGAGTCTTGGCAAGTGCAATCATGTCGCAATATCGATAGTGTGCATTGCGGACGGTATGATTGTCTCCTAACGATTCTTGTTCCTGTGAAACTACATAAATGCACGGAGTTGCATTGTGAGGGACAACAGATCGCGGAAGATGTCCATCAACAATGGTGCCAGAAATTGCTGGAAAGCCCAGTAGAACTCCAGAGGAAGGCCGTCGGGTCACAGCGACTTGTGTGTGGCCTC
This sequence comes from Schistocerca gregaria, assembly GCF_023897955.1. Lineage (NCBI taxonomy): Eukaryota > Metazoa > Arthropoda > Insecta > Orthoptera > Acrididae > Schistocerca > Schistocerca gregaria. Next base: position 556,666,583 of record NC_064931.1, read on the forward strand.
TGTTACATCTTCAGTCAAATCCTCTTGTCGCAGTGGGGAGGGCGGGGGAGGTTCGTGCCACAAGTGAGCTAAGGGACATCCGCAGTCCCCTCCAGGGGATGGCGATGCTCTGAGTACAGCCTAGTGAAGTGGTCATGAAGGGTGTTCCCTATATCTTGTTGAGTACCTACGCATCGTCCATCGTCTGTCGCGACAATGTGGATCAAGGACCATTGCTGGCGTCATCATTCTGCAATGATACGATACATGGACGGTCCCTCCTGAGCCATTCTGTCAGAGTGCGCGTTCTGGTGATCGCCCTTCAAAGTGGCGATGTGTGAAGGTGGTGATCTGGGCCTTGGAGCGATACACTGTCGTCTGCTGTGAAGGCGATGTGGCAATGTAGAACATTCCCAAAGAATGCTGTTATAGAAATCCGTGGAATGTTACCACAGCCAGTCAAGGTCTACCTGAGGACAGGTTTGGTGTAGAGTAACCACCATATATAGGCCGCATGATCGGAAAACGCTATGGGCCACACCTCGGCAGCTCTCGTCCCACTGACAATGGAGCATGAGATGTAAACCCGATCGAGACAGATAGAGTATTCGCTAGTATAGTGTGCAAAGCCATATCGATCGCCATGAACGTGTTTCCATGAGTCTACAAGCTGGAGGTTATTGACAATTGTGGCAAGTTTGGCGCACAGAGCCGTGGTTACTGACTCTTGGGCACTAGGGTGCAGCTGAGCGTGTCTCGGAGCATGGTCAGTTTATGGGGTGCACGCATTTTATTGATATTTATTGTTGCCAGACGATAGGTCTGATAGGTCGCCTCCACCAGTAAGTTATTCGGTACAGCGTTTTTGCTCGTCAGGGGCGGCCCACTCATAGCTGCCGATGCAGTCGCGGTCACTGTGACGGGACGGTACGGCATACAACGGAGGGGCACTTCGTCCCCAGGTGCCCACATGGTGCTCTGATTCTTCTTCAATGACGTTCACCCAAGAGTCAGATGTGACACTCAGTAGCCGCTGAAGAGTACTGTCAGTCGAGCGCTCGCCCGATTGCTCAGAAGCAAAAGGTAGATGAACGAACCAGGATAGTAGAGTCCGTTGCGTCATCCAATGACAGGTCCGGCGCATAGTTTCTATCTGCCAGGAAGGTTCATATCAGTGCAGACTCCACTTTAGAGTAAAAATTTCATTCAGGAGCGACTTCAGTAATGGATAGGAACTGCGACTACTGTGCACAGATGCGAGCTGAGTTGGTGACCCTTCGCTCACAGCTCCAGGCGATGTTGGCTTCTGTCACATAGTTTGAGGCTGCAGCTAAGGGATATCACTGTGTGGGGTCAGACGCAGGGATGCGAGGAACGACGAGCACATCCCACGTGTTCCCCGATCGGCCCACTGCTGTTGCCAGCCTGGGTACTGGCTGCACTGAGGTTGACCTCTCACCTCTGGTTGTGTGGGAGATTATTCCAAAGTCTGGCAAGCAACAAAAGACTTTCTGAGGGGCTAATAGTAAGGCCTGCCTGGTTCGTTTGACGAACAGGTTTCGGACGTTATCTGTAGCTGACGAAGTCTCTAACCCGGATGAAGTCATCCACCCTGTTCCACAGGAAGCTTCTTGGCCCGCAAGGTCTGGGAATTCACAGAGGGTTGGTTTACTGGTAGTTGGGAGCTCCAACGTTAGGCACATAATGGGTCTCCTTAGGTACATGGCTGCCAAGTAGGGGAAGGAAGCCAGTGTGCTCACTATGTGAACACTGGGAGGAGTCATTCCAGATGTGGAAAGGTGCTTCCAGATGCCATGAAGAGTACAGAGTGCAGCCAACTGCTGGTGGTGGCTCATCTCGGTACCAATGGCGTGTGTCGCTTTGGATCAGAGGATATTCTCTCTTGTTTTGGGCGGCTAGCGGAAATCGTAAATATTGCCAGGCTTGCTTGCGAGATTAAGGTAGAGCTCACCATCTGCAGCATCGTCGACAGAACCGACAGGGGTCCTTTGGTGCAGAGCCGAGTGGAGGGTCGGAATCAGAGGCCCAGGCGGTTCTTTGACCGTGTAGACTGCAGATTCCTTGACTTGCGCCACTGGGTGGTGGGTTTCCGGGTTCTGCTTAATAGGTCAGGGGTCCACTACACACAGGAAGATCTACACCGGTAGCGCGGGCTGCGTGGGAGGGACTGGGACGTTTTTTAGGTTTGAAGGTCACAGGAAACCACAGAAAGGGCGTCTCTCTAAAAGGGGTCAGGTAAACCACAGAAAGGTAGTTGTAGCAACAATCGGTATTGTGGTTGTAAATTGTCATAGCTGTTTTGGGAAAGAACCAGAGCTCCAACCCCTAGTAGAAAGCACTGAAACTCAAATAATTATAGGTACGGAAATGTGGCTAAAGGCGGAATGTAGTGATATTGAAGGAGACAGTTCCTGCGAATTAGTATGTGCAGAGGTTAAATCGGATTAAACTATTAATTGGATCGTTCAACCAACGCCCCCCACTCAGAAGGTATAGCTGCTGAACAGTTCAAAGAAAACATGAGTCTCATTTCAAATAGATACCCCATAGGAGGGGTTCGGTGTGGGGTGGCGGTAGGGTGGCTGGATTGCTGTAGCCTGTTGTGGGGTTGTGACCCCTGAGAGCTACGGTGGGGACGGAGTTTCTCCGTCGTTTCTAGTTCCCCGGCTCAATACAATACAATACAATACAATACAACAGACGGAAAGTAAACCAGAAGTAATATCCGGCGTTCCACAAGGAAGTGTTATAGGCCCTCTATTGTTCCTGATCTATATGAGCGACATAGGAGACAACCTCAGTAGCCTTCTTACATTGTTGTATAGTTGTCAGATGACCAAACCGAATTTCAAAATGATTTATACACCTGTATGGCCCGAAAAGCATTTTACCCTGAATAATGAAAAGTGTGAAGTTATTCACATGAGTAATCAAAGAAATCAACTTAATTTCGCGATAAGTCACACAAGTCTGAAGGTTGTAAATTCAATTAAATACTTGGGGATTACAGTTACAAATAACCTAAATTGGAACGATCATATAGATAATGTTGTGGGTAGATAAAACCAACAGAACATTTAGAAGGTGCAACAGGTCTACTAAGGAGACTGCTTACACCACGGTAGTCAGCCCTATGCTGGAGTATTGCTGTGCGGTGTGGGATCCGCATGAGGTGGGACTGATGGATGACATCGGAAAAGTTCAAAGAAGGGCAGCTCGTTTTGTATTATCGCGAAATAGGGGAGATAGTGCCACAGACATGATACGTGAATCGGAGTGGCAATCATTAAAACAGAGGTGTTTTTCGTTGCAACGGGATCTTCTCATGAAATTTCAATCACTAGTTTTCTCCTCCGATTGCGGAAACATTCTGTTGGCACCCACCTACATGGGGAGAAATGATCATCGCGATAAATTAAGAGAAATTAGGGCTCGCACAGAAAAATTTATATGCTCGTTTTTCCCGCGCACTGTTCGAAAGCGGAACGGTAGAGAGACAGCTGAAGGTGGTTCATTGAACCCTCTGCCAGGCACTTTATTGTGAATAGCAGAGTAATCACGTAGGTGTATATGTAGATGTCGTAGAAGTACACAGCTGTCCATGTACATGACGATGGCCCTGCAGCCCCTGATAACTAGCTAAGACGGCACGTGCTTTATCAATTCAGTCTCGACTTGCTGCACACCGTTAAAGACGAGATTTTTCTCAAACGTTTGCCACTTTTCAGCCAGGTGGCTGATCGCGTTACTGTACGGTTTGAATGCTGTCATCACAATATCTGGCGGGACTTCGAACGGGACTCGAAGATCCTCAGAGAGTAGATGCCGAACACATGATGGTCTATCGTGAAAACACCTATGTGGCCGCAAGAAAGCCTACATTTATCAGTTTGTTTTAGACGAAGTTGTTAATAGCTGTTAAGCGTATCCCCATGATGTCTTGAGGTTCAATATGAAGATCGTCCAAAAAAAAAAAAAAAAAAAAAAAAAGTTCTATTTCACGTGCTTGGCTTGACGTCTTGCGAGGTCCTCTTTAAAAGAAGTCTTAATTGGGTCCTAGCGGTACGAGCGAGCCATGGCGGTCACGAAAGGCGGATGCGCTCCACTTGGTGCAGGGAGAAGGTAAATAGGGAGCACTGCGCTGCACGACAGGTGGAACGTAAACAAGACGTCCTGCCTCACCCCTGCCTAAGGGCAGATTGGCTTTGTTTCGACCAATTACTCGCTAAAAGGCGCTTTAAGTACCTCGAAAACTTTGACTTCCGTTTTTCCAGAAAAGATAGAATTTCTCCAGATTAACCGAGCTACGTGTTCACTTATTTCGACCCCTCTTGCATATTGAATGGAGAACATCTGTATATCGGTGCAAATGCGAATAATGCAGAATGTGCGTCGTGGTCGAAAAAGGTTTGTTTACTCATAGTTCACGCTGTTAAGGATGCCCTCTTGCCATGACCACACAGAGCTCAACTCTGACACTAGACTATATAACAAGACATATTTCTCAATAGGAGCTGAGGGGACAAATGACCTCAGATGTTAAGTCTCATCGTGCTCAGAGCCATTTGAACCATTTGAGTCAATAAGAGCAGTATAAAATGTCGACAACGTGATCACTACAGGATAAAAAGTGACGTATTATCGACTGCGTAACCCACCCACACACGCTCTAGGGTGCCAGAGAGGGGTGCACAACTTCAGCGGATGCGCCAATCCCATGCCAATATTGCTACGAGTCTCGCGCAATGGGCTCTCTGCCTGACTTGAGGAGAAGCAATCCGACGGGGTCTTGTATGGTGACCGATGTGGGAATGGAAGTAGACTACCACAACCGTTCCATCGTCTCTCAAACATCAACGTGCTGTCCCGTTATTTCAGACAGACATAAACACAGTAAAACCTCAACAGCACATATAGGTTGGTTATAACTGAACTTTCGTCGCTTTGGAGGGTCCATGTGGAAAACGAGTGATCGTGGGTCAGTGAAACCTCGTGGATACATTTGTAAGGATGTGCGGAAAAGAAATAACGAATAAACCATTGAAAGAGACGCATTTTAACTTCTACATGATAGGGTAACATTTGTTAATTTCGCATAGTGTTTACGTTCCAGATTACAAACATTGCTCAGTGTGATGACTGTCTGCGGCCATGACAGCCTGGAAAGACACTAAAGTGCCATTTCACAATTGTTCGCTGTACTTTTCGAGCGATGCACCTTGCAATGTTCAACTGTCGTGACACAGCTCGTCCACTACCGAACGGCGTGGCCGAGCGGTTCTAGGCATTTCATTCTGGAACCGCGCGACCTCTACGGTCGCAGGTTCGAATCATGCCTCGGGCATGGATGTGTGTAATGTCCTTAGGTTAGTTAGGTTTAAGTAGTTCTAGGTTCTAGGTGACTGATGATCAAATGGTTCAAATGGCTCTGAGCACTATGAGACTCAACATAAGTACCCTAGAACTTAGAACTATTTAAACCTAACTAACCTAAGGACATCACACACACCCATGCCCGAGGCAGGATTCGAACCTGCGACCGTAGCAGTCCAGCGGTTCCGGACTGCAGCGCCAGAACCGCACGGCCAACGCGGCCGGCTAGGTGACTGATCACCTCAGATGTTTAGTCCCATAGTGCTCAGAGCCATTTGAACCATTTTTTGATCTCTTCCACTGCTTGAAGATCGCACATTGCGTCCAGCACGAATCGAACTCCATTACTAATTACCAGCCGTGAGAAATGGCGATATGTTTCATTGATATTCATACGAGACTCGAAACTTCCTTTCTTTCGCTCTCCGTTGGGTACTTTCTTCGCTCCAGCCCCGGTACCGTACTTGCCATTCGATTTCAGAACGGGGACGAACATTAATCACGACTTGGAGTAATTCTTTACCCGACGCTGTCCACAGTACCCTTTCAACTATACGGATGGCTCTGAAAGTGAGGTGGGTTTCTTCAGCCCCTCTAGCCACAAATACCAAATGTTTGCATTGCGGCCCGAATCGTCTATCTACAAAGCGGAATATCCGGCCATCAGGGAGACCTTTCTGGCTCGCATTGGTTCTCACGGACTTCCAAAGTGTGTTGCAGAAACTACGACGACCAGCGTTTGATAAACAGACTAACAGATGTGTCTTGGAGGCCATAATAGACACGAGGACATAGGTCATTGACGTCCGCTTGCTTTGGATAAAAGTGTATTAAGGCATTCTTCATTATGAAACAGTTAACCACATCCATAAGAGGAGCATTACGGAAGGTAGTTCCACCGAACACCAATCTCTAACATGTATTTCAACTCAACGGTCAAGAAGTCTCTTTATCAGGACTGGAACTACAAGGGCGGCCACATGGCTGACATAGAATCGCAAGTCTCTTCTCGGCCATGGTTCACCTCGGTGAAGCTTAGTAGACGTCATGTGGCCGCTCTCATCAGCATGAGACTGCGAAATGGGTGTTATCCCGCCAACCTATACCTGTTGAAAAGCATCGCTTCTGGACACCGTGATCAGAACTCAATGCCAGTGACGAATGTGAACCACGTCTTATTGGCGTGTATCAAGTACTCGGTCGCACAGGCGGTTTTTTACAAGAAACTCGTTGTGAGTGGCCACCCCCTCCCTAAAAAACTCGAGTGGCTATCCCCTCCCTACAACTGTAACTGATTTACTTCACCGGTTTCTTATATGTATAATTTGCTCGCGAACTGTTTAGAATACACCAGCGTCCAACTTTGAACATCTATAACTAAGGTTTCGTGCGGATGCTACCAACAGCTTCCTACCGGCATGGTTCGTTCATGAAAGTCAAGGACAATTTCCCTAATTTCTTTGACCTTGTGAGTTTATGCCATCACTCTTCATGCGACATTAACACTTAATGTGTAACCTCCCCCCCCCCCCCCTCCCCCCCCCCCTCCCCAACACAGATACACACAGGTTCACGTCTGCTGAATGCACAATACAGGTCACAGGTTAAATGAACGCGACAGTACCGCCTTTAAATGTACGAGGCACGAGGATAGGTCACCTGCACTGTTGAGCCCTAGAGCATAGTGCGTACGATTATACTGTATAGTAAAACACGTATAACAATACATCCCTATATGTAGTTGGGAGAATTTAAGTTTGCAGTGGAATACTTATGCGAGATAAAAGTCTTCTTTTGTAATACGGTATCCATCGTTACAAGTGGACTATACAGAGACCAACTGGGATTTAGTATCAACATGTTTGAGCACTCTCTCTTTTCACTGGAAACCTCTGTATTAGATGATAACGCATGAATACACCGTTACCGAATTATGACATAGTGGTTATTTGGACACCCGTGGTACACGAGGTTCCCTGCTGGGACCACGAAGATAATATGACTTCCTCGCATTTGGCTCTGCTACCAGCAGCAGTGTGTGTGTCTTCGACCTTACTTCATTACCTCTCTGAATTAGAGGCAGGTCTGAGGGATCGTGAAACAATTTGGCTTCCCAAAATTTCCAACGCCTCGTCGATTCCACGCCACCATTAGCGATTAGTAGTAGCAGAACGAAATCGGCGTGTTCTACACACTTCTAAGAAGGCGGGTCTGACTGAGGTAATGAGAGTCTGCCGGAGGGTTGATGACCTGTTCCGCATATAGTCCTATTCACTTTTCATTCTGTTTATCTGTTATTTCTATGAGCATTAATATGTTTAACATTGCCTTAATTACAAGTTCCCGTAACACTGTAACTCTTTGGTCCCCGTGCTTTTAATTTCTTTCCTTTATGACGTGCGCCCTTCGCGCGAAATCACCGATGCTCCTACAAGACAGAAACTCAAAGTGGTACACTGAAGTACTTCTACAAATGTAGTGCAAAGCATTTGCCGCTTACAGCCTTCAAAGCAACAGTCGACGTACAATGTTTGATACATGATTGTAGGAGATTGGTGTCTGCAACTTTTGGTTACGAGATTTACTTGAAGTGTTGTTTTTGAATAGTGATCATACCGATCAGATCATTGACAGTGTAAGTAAGTATATGTAAAGTTATTGTAATGTGCATTTGAGTCTGTTCTACAGCTTGTACGAGTAGTTTCGACAGTAAATCACTGGGATGTGTATACTTGTGCAATTAATTTTGTATTTGGATGTAAATGTATTAAATTGTAGACCCTTTTTTGGTTGTTGTTTATAACTCTAATTTATTTTAGGCATTATGCGTTCATGGAAGTTCTGAGATGTCACTCGTGATATGAAGATCGTGTTTTAGAAGAAGAAATTCGGAGTGATTTGGATTCAGAGACATCTGAGGCAGAAGGTGACCCTGAAGGTGCATCTTTGAATGTTCACCTTTAGGCAGGTACTTCAGAAACTTCAACTCCTTTGCCAATTCCTGAATTGGTCACTGAAAATGCAGTTCATGCTGATGCTGATGACGACAGTGAAGATTAGCCTGAAATGATCAACTTAAAAATAAGATGGTTTACATCGTAGAAAGTTACAACTGTGTGTGACTTCTTTGAAGAGGTGGCACCTAATGATGATGTAAGCTGTGAATGTGCAATGGAAATGCGTCAGAGCTTTTTCCCATAGAAAATGATGGTCCCAGTGGCTCCAAAGTGAAACAATTTCCTAAAACAATCGATTGTTTATTTTTTCAAAAGTTTCTGTTACATTCGTTGTTTAGTTGACAAGAAATGTTAATTTTGTGAAAAATTTTAAAATTATTTTTTGTTGAGAATTAAATGTTCGTGTTGTGAAATCTTAAAATATTGACAGTATTACACAACTATTCTTGTCGTAGGAACCGATATAAATGGCACAGGGATTAAGACAATGAACTCGGACAGTGTAGATCTCAAATATCCTACCAATCTTCCTGATTTATATTTTGCATTGCCGCCGGAAATTGCTTAAAGATACTGTTAGGTTACTTTCTGGTAACACGACAAGGTCTCATTCCATTCCCATCCTTGACCAAACTAAGGATCTGCTATGTCTGTAATAAATAATAGATACGCCATCCATGAGATGGCAAATTTCTTCTTTCTTTCCTTGCTTGCTCCTATGTTAGAGTGTAACACAGGTCATTAGTTGACTTTCTATTGCTTAAAAGGATAAATTAAAAGCAGCAGCCATTATTATTATTATTCTTGTTGTTGTCGTTGTTGTCGAAACATTAAGACAATAAGCAGTGCTGCGTCACACTTACGCTACCGGCTTTAAAATAAGTGTCTCGAAAGGAAGCTCTTTCTGTCAATATGAGTAGTATGGAAATATCTGAAGCCAGCAGTACAATGCTTTCCCTAACTTACAACCGCCAGCTTAGATGAATCCAATTGCTAATGAATTACAATGAAAGTAGCCGTATGAAGAAAATGTGCTGATATTTCTTAAGAAGGCATGAGTACTGCTCACTATTCAATTTTATTACTCATGCGGCGAGATTAAGTTCAGCGCGAACCGCTTATCGCTCAACTCTGCAACAATAAAACTACAAGACACTAAATCTAAACGGTAACGATTTCCGTTCCCTTGTAGAAACACGAAAGAAGGCTTATAAATGTTCATCGGTTTCCATAACCACATCCTTCCTGAGAGATTGGAGAGTGAGTGCAGATATGCCAGAATTTTTGTTTTTAACGGATTCCTGGGAACCTAGTCAAGGCCAATATCTAAATTTTAAAAAAAAATTGCGCCAGTTTGTGAGTACGCAAGATTTTTTCATGCACTTTCACTTCTGATTTCAGTTACATAGTTGAACGAAACAGACGATTCTGAGTGAATCGTATGTTATATCCCCGGAATGCCCTGAACGTCTTCAAGAAGCAATCCTGTTTCGAAAATGACATTTTTCACTTCATCTGTTAGACATAAATTTGTTTACAGACGACGGATGTACTCATAAGATATTAAATTAAGACTAAATTCTTTGAAGGAAGTATTTACCGTACTCTAATAACGAATACAGTTCAGTTAAAGTATGTGTAGGTCCAGGAGACCGTGTCTTGTATAAAACACCCGACGAGTACGACATTTCATAATATTTTCGGTGCACATATTGATAATCGTAAACAACTTCACATATTCTTGAACGTTTAAGTAAAACAACTGCTAATCTCGCTGTAACTGCCAATTTTAACGGCAAAACTATCGAAGTTAGCTTACTTTGCAGATTTCTTTCATTGTCGTCATTGTAAAAATGATCAGAGACTTTTTTTTTACTGGATCAGGATTTACGAGGGGAAATATTAAACTAGGACATAACAGCATTAAAATGACACATTCAGCATTATTTTATTACATAATACAGAATTTTATACAATACGACATATTTTTTTAAGCTATTCAGTGGCATTGTCCGTGAGGTTATACATATCCTCCAGTTCACGATTGAAACCATGCACAGTACACTCTATCAAGGGGGCCATTGATTGGTCCACATTCGCACAGTGGGTCGTTCGTGAGACCCATGTTGTCATCATCTCCCTGCATCTTCCGACATCCGCCCTCACACGGTTCAGGGTAGACCACACTCTTCTGGAAAGTTTAAAGCCACCTATTGGTATGCTTGGGTCAGTAGCAAGTTTCCTGTTCTTTTCTGTGCTTCTACTCCTTATAATTTTCCATTCTTTTTGTGGGTCGAAGGGAAACATCGCTTCACCTGTTTGCCATAGAGGTGACCTTTATCTCAGGCGGTTTTTTGGCGTCGAGTCCTGGAGTATGGAAAGGATTAGGTTTGCCAGTACTTTGCTATATTCTCTTGATAGTAACTGATTTCTTCTAATTTCAGGTGGTGCTATGTTAGGCAGAACGCGTAGCCAATCTATAGGTGTAGGTCTAAGTGCTCCCGATATTATTATCGTTTTTTCTCTTAGCTGGATATCGACTTTTGTTATACGCACATTTCTGGCCCATACAGGTGCACAATACTCGGCCAAGTTGTATACCAGTGCCAAGACTGAGGTTCTCAAGGTATTTGCATCACATCCCCAGGTGGCTCCGGTGAGCTTGGCAAGAATGGCATTTCTAGGTTTCAGTTTTTTGTTTTGTATCCTCCAGATGGGCTCTGTACGTTAGGGACCAGTCGAGCCCTACTCCAAGATACCGAGGATTATCTTCTTGTTCAATGGTCTGATTATTCATGTAAATGTTCAACTTTCTCTTGGCTTCTCTGTTATTGAGATGCATGTTTACACTTACTGTCTTGTCTGGATTCGGTTGCAGATGCCATTTGGTGTAGTACAGGTGCAACAAGTTCAGGTCTTCGTTCAATTTCTGCACTATTTTTTCAAATGATTTGTTTTGATAAGCTACTGCCATATCGTGCGCGTATATAAACTTATGGGACGTTGTTTCTGGGATATCCGCAATGTACATGTTAAACAGTAAGGGGACCAATATCGAGCCCCGTGGGAGTCCGATCTGAGACATTTGTTCTCTTAGATACATAATATTCACAATGTAAAAATTTGCATATATTGAATAGTCTCTGATCCCTTGTAAATAACTGTTTAAGCAAGTAGGACTGCTAATACCATCCTCACAATATTTTTATCCCTTAAAATTTGAAATTAAAAATCAGTAGCAATAGGACAACAGCAGAACAAAAACGTTCTCTACTGTTTTGCCTAATCTTGTTCTACAATCTGTACGACGAGTGAAGATCCGAGCTCCTCTAAATCTACATATACATCTACATCTACATACATACTCCGCAATCCACCATACGGTGCGTGGCGGAGGGTACTTCGTACCCCAACTAGCATCTTCTCTCCCTGTTCCACTCCCAAACAGAACGAGGGAAAATTGACTGCCTGTCTGCCTCTGTACGAGCCCTAACCTCTCCTATCTTATCTTTGTGGTCTTTCCGCGAAATGTAAGTTGGCGGCAGTAAAATTCTACTGCAGTCAGCCTCGAATGCTGGTTCTCTAAATTTCCTCGTCGAGGCTCTGAAATCCCAAGGGATGTCGACAGAGCTCTGTCTCGTCCCCTGTCATGCGGACGCAGTGTGGAAGTGCATATGGCCAGCACACCGCTCTCCCGGCCATTTTGCTCACTTTCTAGCCCGTGACGCCGATTCTTCTCATTCAAATGGCTCCACAACTGGCACCACGAGGCTAAGTCCAAAATCCTTGGCAGTGCCGGGAACTGAACCCGGCAACCATATCCAATGGCCACTCAGGTACGGTGGAGGACGGGAAGAAGATCGCTAGCAGTTACAGATGTCTTTGCGTGGCTACTTCACGTGTCTAACACTACCACTCACGTATTAATCAACCACAATATTATTGCACCTGGAAATGAAGACGCTCCGGTCGGTTTATCGTAAGTTTTTGTTGTGACATTTCACGAGGACACGCTGAACCACTTGACAGTATTGAAATTATTCACAGTGCTAAGTGTTTTCTTTAATCACCACTGTACTTATTTACAGTACCGTCACGGAATATGTTCGAAAACGCCCACAGGAGGCCATATGCAACAATATCGTGGTGGAGTGGTAACGCTAATTTAATTTTCTAAGGCAACGCCTCCGTGCTATGCGGCTACGGCTTGCAGCCAGTACTGACGGCAGCCGTTGCACCTCGCTCCTGGAAACTAGCAACAGTGCAACCAGCTGTCATGGATCTTCTTTCGCCATACGGGCGGCAGAACAAGTGTTAATTTTGTGATTCAATCGATACGTTCCACGCTTTATCGAGTTATTTTGCCATCATACACTTAACATGTAAATAACTTAAGTGTCTGAGAAATAAGATAATTCAGTAACAAAAATTTTGTAGATCATAGACATAAACCGAGGAAAAGTAAGGACTGTTGAATGAATGACCGGGTATGAAACGCATAAAGGCTAACACAATACAAGAAACAAAGAAATTATTTTTGAAGCTACGTGAATAAATTTCTAAGGGGCAGCGGTCGAATAACGTTACAATATGAGATTTGTAGCCGGCCGATGTGGCCGAGCGGTTCTACGCACTTCAGTCTGGAACCGCGCGACCGCTACGGTCGCAGGTTCGAATCCTGCCTCGGGCATGGTTGTTTGTCTTGTCTTTAGATTAGTTAGGTTTAAGTAGTTCTAAGTTCTAGGGGACTGATGACCTCAGATGTTAAGTCCCATAGGGATCAGATCCATTTGAGCCATTTGAGCTTTGTAGCAAAAAGTACCTTTAAAAATATTTATAGAGAATGTGGACAAAACAAAAATTATGAACAGCGAGCCAAATACTAAGTTGAAGCAAAATAAGTTTTTCGTGGATCTCGAATTTCATTAGAAATATTCCACCTGTGCGAGAAACATACCGCGCTAGATTTCGTGCTTATCGAACATCAAATGTCAAATGTCAAACTACATTATTTCCATTACCGCCATCTGAGTAAGCTGATTTGACTATCGCGTGCACTAGCAGCGGAAAGGTCAGCTGGCGAGAGCTGCAGGATACTGAATCGGGAATGAGCATAGCAGATCAGTCTGCAGCACCATATCAACAGACGTTGCACATCAACTTCCACTGTCATTCTGCTGCCTGTTATTCCAATAACATTACACAGCGCAGGCACTCCTAGCGTGTGTTCACGCCTTGTAGTCATGCATTTTACTCATTCATCCACAAGTCGGACGAAGGTAATGATGATCAGTCTCCACTTACATCCTATTAACACAAAAATTCAAGGGGTTCCACACTGCACGACTGCTTCTTCCCTCCTGCCTGTCAAATTCATCAAAATCATTGGTGTGTATATAATTTTTCCATTTTCAGCTGTTCTGAAATAAGATGAATATTGCAACTATTTCTCTTCGATTAATTGATAGCTGTGGAATCAAACAAATCAACATCCTAAGATGCACTAACTCTCAAACTTTTATCACCGAGTAGGAGAGTAGACTGTTCACTCATTGAGTGTTTCTTTGGTTTTATTTCAGTGATTACAACATCAAGGTAAATGATCGACGAATCTAGCAGCATGTGCACACTGCCGGTGTCTTGACAGAAAGACGCTGCACTCATTTAGGCCTGGAGGCATCCACGAACCATTTAGGTTGAGAAAGATGACCCGTATCCATTTGATCTCTTGCAGACATAAGTTTGACCATAGCAGTAGTACCTATCCCTCTAAATCCTGGATATTAGCACCGAACTGGAGTTGACGTTCGAGCTGGTCTACACAAATTCTCTTGAAACGCATCAGGGGATATTGTTGGCCCAAAGAAGTATCTCAGCATCATGCAGGCATTTCATGAACTACCCCTCTGTGTAAGGAGGAGAGACCGTACCAGAATACTGTCTCATGAGGAATAATACATAAGGACGCAGGATGTCTGTGACGTACTACTGCGTCGGCAGAGTTCCCTGAATCACTGCACTGGTGTGAAAACCCATATCAAGTGCCCGGAGAGATTCTCATTGGCCGGTAATTAACGAGGAGGTATTTCATGTAGTCATCATTATTATCTCACTATAGCCGACATTTTCGTCGAGAGAGACCAGCAACAGTACCGATATTTAAAACAGTTCTAATATATAGTTAATTTTTTCAGTCCTAGTTGCAAATGTTTTAATACATGACATTTTTCGATCTCCCGGCTTCATCCTCGGATCTGTGTCAGAACTTCGCATCATAGTATTGTGATTTGAAGATCTGACAGAGCCACAACAGGTTTGCATACCCAATTGATAGATATGCAGATGTTTCGGGAAAATCTAAATATGTCCTGTATTAAAAAGTGCAATTGAGACTGAAAAATAAACGATGTACTGGAATTGTTTAAAATCCTTAGTATCGTCCGATTGAAACAGAAACTGTGCATCCTTTGCTACTCGGCCTGAGGACCGTAGAGCAGGAAGAACGGTGTGAAGCGTGATGACGCGCCTTGTTTGGCGAGTGTCACCACGGGCAATACAGTATCCCAGTCTCTCTGTTCCACAGCAACCTACACTCCTGGAAATTGAAATAAGAACACCGTGAATTCATTGTCCCAGGAAGGGGAAACTTTATTGACACATTCCTGGGGTCAGATACATCACATGATCACACTGACAGAACCACAGGCACATAGACACAGGCAACAGAGCATGCACAATGTCGGACTAGTACAGTGTATATCCACCTTTCGCAGCAATGCAGGCTGCTATTCTCCCATGGACACGATCGTAGAGATGCTGGATGTAGTCCTGTGGAACGGCTTGCCATGCCATTTCCACCTGGCGCCTCAGTTGGACCAGCGTTCGTGCTGGACGTGCAGGCCGCGTGAGACGACGCTTCATCCAGTCCCAAACATCCTCAATGGGGCACAGATCCGGAGATCTTGCTGGCCAGGGTAGTTGACTTACACCTTCTAGAGCACGTTGGGTGGCACGGGATACATGCGGACGTGCATTGTCCTGTTGGAACAGCAAGTTCCCTTGCCGGTCTAGGAATGATAGAACGATGGGTTCGATGACGGTTTGGATGTACCGTGCACTATTCAGTGTCCCCTAGACGATCACCAGAGGTGTACGGCCAGTGTAGGAGATCGCTCCCCACACCATGATGCCGGGTGTTGGCCCTGTGTGCCTCGGTCGTATGCAGTCCTGATTGTGGCGCTCAGCTGCACGGCGCCAAACACGCATACGACCATCATTGGCACCAAGGCAGAACCGACTCTCATCGCTGGAGACGACACGTCTCCACTCGTCCCTCCATTCACGCCTGTCGCGACACCACTGGAGGCGGGCTGCACGATGTTGGGGCGTGAGCGGAAGACGGCCTAACGGTGTGCGGCACCGTAGCCTAGCTTCATGGAGACGGTTGCGAATGGTCCTCGCCGATACCCCAGGAGTAACAGTGTCCCTAATTTGCTGGGAAGTGGCGGTGCGGTCCCCTACGGCACTGCGTAGGATCCTACGGTCTTGGCGTGCATCCGTGCGTCGCTGCGGTCCGGTCCCAGGTCGACGGGCACGTGCACCTTCCGCCGACCACTGGCGACAACATCGATGTACTGTGGAGACCTCACGCCCCACGTGTTGAGCAATTCGGCGGTACGTCCAGCCGGCCTTCCACATGCCCACTATACGCCCTCGCTCAAAGTCCGTCAACTGCACATACGGTTCACGTCCACGCTGTCGCGGCATGCTACCAGTGTTAAAGACTGCGATGGAGCTCCGTATGCCACGGCAAACTGGCTGACACTGACGGCGGCGGTGCACAAATGCTGCGCAGCTAGCGCCATTCGACGGCCAACACCGCGGTTCCTGGTGTGTCCGCTGTGCCGTGCGTGTGATCATTGCTGGTACAGCCCTCTCGCAGTGTCCGGAGCAAGTATGGTGGGTCTGACACACCGGTGTCAATGTGTTCTTTTTTCCATTTCCAGGAGTGTATCTGCCAATGTCTTATTAAACCGTTCAGTTGGGCCATAGTCTGCGGATGGTAGGCAGTTTTCATCTTGTGGGTGATGTCCTAATGCAAAATTATTTCTGATACTAGTCTCGATTGGAAAATTTTCCACGAACAGAGATTATCACACGGGTTGCTCTATGCATCAAAATTACGTCTTCCACAGGTAACTCTGCAATTTCAGGAGCTTCTGCAATCGGCAGGGCTTTGATAAGAGCGTAAAGAACGAGGTAGTCAGTACAGCCTATTATGATTCCTGCTTGTCTATTTCGGAAACCTCCGTAAGAAGTCGATTTCAGTTCGCTGGAATATCAGTAACACGTTTCAAATTGAAAACCGCCATCTTCTGTGGGAAAAGATCAACGATAACCACCAAAGATAATGCCTATCCACAAAAATATAGCGTCTTCGAAGCCGCGTAGGTTGCAGGAATTTGCATTTGTCTTCATTTAAGCGCGCACCTGAAGTACGACAGAAACCACCAGTTATCACTTTTATCGAGGGGACTTCCTCACTTCAACGCAGGGGGACTTCTACGTCATCGGCATAGGTCCTAAGCGTGAGGTTCCCCCTGAAAGGTTTAAACCTGACAGCCGGTCAGCAACTTGCCGCAACAACGGTTTAAGTAACAGGACAAACAAAGACATAGAGAGCGGACTGTCCCGAGGCACTCCCCGACAGATACGAGGTGCATTGAAGTTATAAGGCCTCCGATTTTTTTTCTCCGGACTGCAAAGAGATAGCATTGTTTTAAAATGAGGCCGCGTTCATCGTCAATACGTCCCAGAGATGGCAGCACTGTACGGCAGATGGAATTTTAACGCCAGAGGCGAGAATGAGAACTGTTTTAAATACTTAAAATGGCGACGTTTTGCTTATTTGGACAGCGTGCAATCATTCGTTTTCTGAATTTGCGTGGTGTGAAACCAACTGAAATTCATCGACAGTTGATCGAGACATATGGTGATGGAGTTATGGATGTGTCGAAAGTGCGTTCGTGGGTGCGACAGTTTAATGAAGGCAGAACATCGTGTGACAACAAACCGAAACAACCTCGGGCTCGCACAAGCCGGTCTGACGAGATGATCGAGAAAGTGGAGAGAATTGTTTTGGGGGATCGCCGAATGACTGTTGATTAGATCGCCTCCAGAGTTGGCATTTCTGTGGGTTCTGTGCACACAATCCTGCATGACGACCTGAAAATGCGAAAAGTGTCATCCAGGTGGGTGCCACGAATGCTGACGGACGACCACATGGCTGCCCGTGTGGCATGTTGCCAAGCAATGTTGACGCGCAACGACAGCATGAATGGGACTTTCTTTTCGTCGGTTGTGACAATGGATGAGACGTGGATGCCATTTTTGAATCCAGAAACAAAGCGCCAGTCAGCTCAATTGAAGGACACAGATTCACCGCCACAAAAAAATTTCGGGTAACCGCCAGTGCTGAAAAAATGATGGTGTCCATGTTCTGGGACAGCGAGGGTGTAGTCCTTACCCATTGCGTTCCAAAGGGCACTACGGTAACACGTGTATCCTACGAAAATGTTTTGAAGAACAAATTCCTTCCTGCACTGCAACAAAAACGTCCGGTTTCACCAAGACAATGCACCCGCACATCGAGCTAACGTTACGCAACAGTTTCTTCGTGATAAAAACTTCGAAGTGATTCCTCATGCTCCCTACTCACCTGACCTGGCTCCTAGTGACTTTTGGCTTTTTCTAACAATAAAAGACACTCTCCGTGGCCGCACATTCACCAGCCGTGCTGCTGTTGCCCCAGCGATTTTCCAGTGGTCAAAACAGACTCCTAAAGAAGCCTTCGCCGCTGCCATGGAATCATGGTGTCAGCGTTGTGAAAAATGTGTTCGTCTGCAGGGCGATTACGTCGAGAAGTAACGCCAGTTTCATCGATTTCGGGTAAGTAGTTAATTAGAAAAAAAATCGGGGGCCTTAGAACTTGAATGCACCTCGTAACAACTGGCGGTGTCAGCCGTCCATTGACCACCATTGACGCTGCAGTGTTCTTATACAAGGTTGAAAGAACGACACGTTATGGAACAGTAAAGCCAACAGTCTCCAACAGGCGATCGAGATACGCGTGACTAACGCGATCAAATGCCTTAGAACAATCTAAGACCGAGCGAGGTGGCGCAGTGGTTAGACACAGGACTCGCATTCGGTAGGACGACGGTTCAATCCCGCGTCTGGCCATCCTGATTTAGGTTTTCCGTGATTTCCCTGAATCACTCCAGGCAAATGCCGGGAAGGTTCCTCTGGAAGGGCACGGCCGACTTCCTTCCCCAATCCGATGAGACCGATGACCGCGCTGTCTGGTCTCCTTCCCCAAACCAACCAACCAACAATCTAAGAAGGTAAAAGCACAATGAATAGATGTAACCGCATCTGTACGTTCTGCCACTGGAGTCAAAATTGCACGGTCCGGGAGTCAACATTGATATTTACCAAACAAACGACAAATTGATCAGGAATATCTGCCGTTATCAGCCGTTCACAGCCCGTGCAGTAGGATTGTAGTCAAAACTGAGTAGCGTGAGGGGATGAAATTCAGCCGCTGTTAAACGGTCTAGAAGTTTCGAAATGAGAACAATTTTCCCCGCCTAGAAGCTCGCATGCACGGCTCTTTTCCACAAAATCACGTTTAAAATAGAAGTAAAGTTGGAACCCAAGAGATGCCAAAAGTATAAATAAAATTATTTCGGGAGGCCATCTGGACCAGCGGCCTTCATGTGAGAAATATTAACAGTAAAATCAAACTATTCATCCTCCTGAAAAGCCGCTAAAAACTGAGTATTCTGGTCAGGTGTCTCATCTCGCCGAGAGTCGCAAAACTGGCATCGGAAAGGGGGCCATTGGTGTCATCAGCTGCATACAACTGCGCGTAATATTGATGTCAGTCTTGAGGCATCTCACCGTTGACTAGTCAGCCGATAGTAAGAAGAGCGTCGACGACGAGTGTGATGGCGAAGCAGTTGGTGTACTGATATCAGTTCGTTGTTAACGAGAGAACGTGTATCAGACTTACCCTCAACCCTTCCCGCAGTTGCATCCTCATCGGCAGCAACTTAGCCTTGATCCGCCGAAAGTTAGCGATCCTCAAACGTTCATCACCTGTTCGTGCGTATACAGTAAGTCAAGAATAACAGTATAATAAAACTTATCGGTACTTCGAACTTCTCGAGCTCTTGCTGAACAACAGCATTTACGTATTAGTGGTTTTGCATACTCAGACCATCATCCCAATAATGAAGCGTAACACTCTATCGAGCGGAGGCAAAACTCCCACGCAGCACCAATCACGGCATGAGCAGACACATCAGCTAGATGGGAAACGTTGAGCATCCACTGAGCATGACAGTATTACATAGGGTGTCGGGCGAGCTTGGTAGTCACTGCAAAAGCATAGTGATCGATCAGTGAATTACATCGACTGCAAGAATCTGATGACATAAAACATCGGACAAACAAAATCAGTCAAGTCGGCTGCTAGGCGTCCCAGTAAAAAACGAACTTAACCAACGCCTGAAATTTATGTTCCCAAACATCGCTCAAGGAATCGGACGAACTGATTCATGGAGATCACTGAGGGGACTGGTTAACAGGTCACCACCAGCAGAAGTTTTCGAGGATTCTTACGTTAAACATACGAGAGCTCCTCCCTGTTAAAGATAAGAGAGCTTCACACTGTGACCCGTGCCAGGTGGTGCATAAAGCACAACCAGGATAAGGTCAAAAAACCACAATCGAGAACTTCAGTGTCAGTGACGTGAATACCTTCACGATTAAATAAAGCAGTACCCGTTGAATCTACAGGTGGACCTTTAAAAAAAGTCTGAAACCCGTGGAGAAAAGTTGGTACACAATATTTCCTACAATAATATAATATCTGCACTATAATCATAAATAAACTGATGGAGAACAACGAGTCGTAACTCAGATTCAATGCGACTGACAATCACAGTTACAAGGATGTACACTGAGTCATCGTCCGCCCTCGGTAGCTGAGTGGTCAGCACGACACTGTCAATCCAAAGGGCCCGGGTTCGATTCCCGGCTGGGTCGGAGATTTTCTCCGCTCAGGGAGTGGGTGTTGTGTTGTCATCATCATCATCATTTCATCCCCATCGATGCGCAAGTCGCCGAAGCGGCGAACGGTCTACTCGACGGGAGGCCCTCGTCACACGTATATTATACATATTATTACCTGAGTCATCTACCAAAGTGGGACGAAACTGAAGTCCATCCCACCTTCAGTCCATTGCTGAGTCCATAGATGGCTCCGAGGGAGAGCTACTAGTCCCACATCTTTCAGAATCCTTACGACGCGAGTCAGTGCGATCCGGTAGCTCGCGTAACCGGAAGAGCAGGAGAATGAAGCACAATATGTCAACGGCGAAAGCTCCGGAGGTTGCGTAACCGAAGCGCCGTCGATGGCGTGGAAACAGGGAAGCGTCGCTGTTCGTCTAGCTGCGATATCAGTGGGGGGGGGAGGGAGAGGAGCGGGGGGAGAGGGGGGGGGGGGGTGGCGCGGGGAACGGATCACACACACCCGATCCCTGACAAGACTCCGTAAGACCCGAACGAAAGCCCGATTCCGCCTCCCCTTCAGCTTCCGCAGGAGGACAGAAGGCTACTACGCTATTTGTATCACCAAGAGAGAAACGCCGGAGTGGGTAACACGTAGGTTTTCACGTCGGAAACGTCTATATCCTGGGTACGACGTCGCTTACGTTGCTGCGCCTGAGCAGCAGCACGGGGAGCAGACGGCGCAGAATCCCTCTTCGATTTTAACGGGGGAAAATTGTCCGCGGATGAACTCAGTTCTGCCTGTGGATTGCCACTAGAATCAGCACCGCGAGGAACGAAATCTACTACCGTCAATTTATATAGCTGTTGAAGAGAATTTTGGAGAACATTAACCCACTTCTGACAACTGAGACTTTTGTGACCACTCTCGTTACATAAGAAACATGTCCCTTCCCGACCACTGTTCCACAGACACGATAACCGAAAATCTGAGGATGTGACGGGATGTTCTGTTTAATATACCTTTCGACGGAACGTATAATACTACAGCAATGAACCCGGTATTGACTTGACCAGCGTTCCCAGCGCATCCCCTTAGCAGCACCGAATTTATGTAATAAATCATTAAGATATTGATTATCTACTTTCGGCGGCAAGTTGAAAACCCGCACACTGGTTTACTCAAAATCAGCACTTTCGAGGAGGACAACATTAACTGACCCATCCTTATGGCGGAAAGAAAACTGACTGTCGAGTTTAAATAAGAACCTGTCTACTTGGAGAGGTTTCACGAATTTCATAAAGAAAATATAAATCTCAGTGACAAAGTAGGCAGTGTGAACCTGATATGAAATAGCATCAAACGTTTCCACTAACCAGTCATGACTTTCGGGGGAACTTGGCTTCACATTACAGGCGGACTTCTCAAAAACAAAAGTAACAGTACTTTTGCATAAGATCAACTTGGATGACATGTTGACGAGGACGCGTTCGGGACCGCTACCAAAACCACACTTAAATTAATAGAAAAGGCGATCCGACGTCGAATAACCACTCACAAAAGTCACAACACACCACTGAAACAGCGAACTTTTACGGGTCGAGATGCTGCGGCGGAGCAGAAGAGTAAACACGTCCTACACGTACAGCGTCGCAAGCGGAAGTATCTGCATATTTTCTAGACGTCTCTTCCTATGGTACAGAGCAGTACTTAATTTACCTGTTATGTCCTGTGTAAGTACATGTCACGAACACGCAATTTAGCAGCAAGCGAGGACGCCGCGTCAAGTGATTAAAGCGAATTCCTACATTGTTTCTAAAACATTTTTCGTAACCATGTAACGACAGTGCACTAAAACTAATCATGCTTGGAAAATGTGTGACAATTTTCTTACAGCAGTGTACACTATTAATGAACTTTTTCCTGAATATCGATAACATGTGCTTGAGTGTAGTTACATAAGGTGAGTAGTTTGCTTGATAGTTTCCTTGACATATCTAGAAATAGTCGCTGAGCTTCCACTGAAGGGCTAACTACGGAAGTCCCAATATCGCGGTCACACTAAAGGTTAAAGGTCCTTCTCTGCCCACGCTCCTAGCGTGGGCCGCAAAGCTGCATTGCCGTTCTGTAGGAGGCTTGTTATTCCTTCTGATGACCATTTAAACTATGGGCTCCACAGAGCACGGAAAAACAGTGCTTGCATGTGCTACATAGGGTGTTCGGAAATTCATATTAGAACTTTCTAGGACTTGTAGAAGGGAGTGAGTACATAATATTTTGAATATGAACCTAAGCATTATTACAAACAAATATGCTTAAGTCATAAATGGCGGTTTCGTTATGTTTCCTTCCGAATTGTTACCTGTCATCACGGCTAATTCAATTCCCCAAGCAGAAGTGGATCGGAAAAACATATGAATTGAAACCATCGTAGAACGGACACCGTACGTTTCCTTTTCAAAATATTATGTGCCCACTCCCCCTACAAGTCCTTGAAATATGTAACACCCTGTATGTAAGCCATATGTAGACTACTGAAAGAAACGCAAGGTCGCCAATATCTGACAATGAACAGCAATTGTTTAATTATCTAAGGCCAAGGCAGGTCACACAATGATTACGGCCCTGTATTCGCAGCCGGCAAGAATACCCGGCCCAACACTCTGAATATGTTTCCCATGGATTTCACAACTCTGTTTAGTCTTCCTCCTATCATACATTCCATGAAATCTTCTTCCATCCTTCCCCAACTGAAACTGTATTTAGTCCCTAACAAATGGCTCTCAGCACTATGGGACTTAACATCTGTGGTCATCAGTCCCCTAGAACTTAGAACTACTTAAATCTAACTAACCTAAGGACATCACACACATCCATGCCCGAGGCAGGATCCGAACCTGCGACCGTAGCAGTCGCGCGGTTCCGGACTGCGCGCCTAGAACCGCGAGACCACCGCGCCCGGCTAGTCCCTAACGTCAGCGTTGTCAACAAGATGTCAAATTCTGCCATTAAATTGTTACATCTTTCATTTTTGTACTATCTCATCTACACTGTAAAATTCACTAACTTCATTTATTTCAGCATTCTTCATTGTATTTCTTTTCAGACTTTTCTTCTTGATGCTCTTGAGATTTTTGCGCCATCCTTTTCAATCTGTTGTCGTAAATAGTTTCATGTTCTATCTTCTATGCCAACAACAGCATATAGTTTGAAAATACGAGCAACGTTTTGTTTTAAGTTAAATATCAGTTGCAATAGAATTCAGCTTTCTCCGTTTTCTCCGGTTATAATTGCTGTGAACTTCAAACAGATCATCATTTCGAGATAGGATAACTTTTAGTTTTATAGAGTGACAAATCATAGCAACACAAAAGTGGGACCGCTATTGCTTTGCACATTAGCGAGATTTATGTGTACGTTTAGTGAAATCGAAAATAGAAATTGTATGTTTTTACCTTATTTGTGAAACTTCACTGATTCCAAAATGTAAGTACCATACACAAATTATTAACGTGTGTTGCATCCTCTAATTGGAGAAAATATGGACGAGGATTCTGTGGTTGCAAGAATGGACGATGTAAAACTGCTGGCAGTTTGTTCGAAAATGTAATTTTTATGTTTTTCTCTGTTCAAAATGCAACCAAACTATTGTTGCCTTTGATTCCTGAAAATTATTACCTTTCATTCATTGAAATTAGTTTCTGAAGCGTCATAATACCAGTGTAAACCAACTATCTTCAAGAGAGAATGTGATTGTGACTGCAATGGAGAGACAAACGTTACGTTATGTTACATGAATCATATAAAACTTGAAGTTTATGTTTTCATTGGACATATTGTTGTATACGGTGTTAGATTATTTTGCTCCTGTGTCTGATTCATCACTTGAACCTCTCTTTGTCGTTCCGTAACTCTCTGTCTCTCCCCCCCCCCCCCCCCCCTCTCTCTCTCTCTCTCTCTCTCTCTCTCTCTCTCTCTCTCTCTCTCTCTCTCTCTCTCTCTCTTTGCGTGTGTGCTTTCTTTATTGCCATTTCTGAGTAGTTATTTTGATGTTTTAAATATTATTTCATTTTAGAACCACATTTATCCACTTGCAATTCGCCTCTCTTGTTATTTTCACTTGAACACTGATATTTTCTTCAATGGTTAGTTTCTGGTTTTGGCTGAAATTGTGAATTTTTAAATCTCTTTCAGTTTTAGGGTGGTAATACTGATGGCTTCTTAAGAACATAATAAGTAGAATGAATTTTTAGGACTCTGAGGTGTTCATAATACCTCACTGATAAGTTGCTGCATGGATGACCAGCATAAACACACATCAGAGTTACCAAATATGTCTCCATCTACACGACTACTCTGCAAATCACACTTAAATGCCTGGCAGAGGCTTCATCGAACCATATTCTCAATAATTCTCTGTGGTAAACAATAGATTTTTGGGTGGGTGGGTCGCGTGTATCAGTACCGATGGTAGATTATTTTACATCTGTACTCTGCATGTGTCCCTTGAGTTTTTGGTTCGAATTTGCTGTGTTAAAGAGATTTTGTATGCATGCAGTGATTCTTCATTCTCTGTTTTCGTACTTTACGCCTGAATTTGTTTACCATATTACTGCTGTATCAGTTCACTTAAGCTATTTGACTTATAGTTTTTATTTCCTGTGTGTATATGTATCGTTTTTGGTTGTTCTGTTTAATCTGTGGAGTATGTGTCTGAAAGTTTCTTCTTTGTGTATCAATGTGTGTGGGTTGACTGGTCGTGAAATGTACTATTTGCTGTTGCATGCTTTTTTTGTATATTGTATCCTCTGTCGGATGAGATACAATACGTTTTATTATTATCTGTTTGTGTGTATATTTTGAAGTAAATTTTTGGGCATATTTTGTTTATTTCTTCATCAAATTGTTCTATACATGTATGTCGTTTGTCCATTAGTAGAATAAATGCCAACATTTAATGCAGCATTGACTTGGGTGTACTAAATGGCTAAGAATTCTGTCCGTAAATTTGTTTCCTATGAGCTCACTAGTTGATGATTCAGTAAACAATTTTTCACCTTGAAAGTAAAATTTCTTATTAATATGAACAAATTTTGTGTTTTAACTATCTACAATTTGGTTCATATTTTCTTTATCCATGTTTCTGTTTCGTTGTCCTCTATTATTGATATTATTGATAATGTTGATTGTTTCATATAAAGGGTGTTTGTTTTAACTTCACACAACTAAATATCTCTAAAGCGATACATCATACAAAAAATGTTCTACGTGACAAGTTAATATTAGTAAAGGGGACATCCGTCTGTGCTACAGTTGGCCACATCATAACCACTCCTCCTGTGTTGATGGGGTCAACTTTGTATTATCAAATGTGTATCCTCTCCCCCATTTTTAATGCATATTTGGTTTCTATACTATAAAATACATATGGTTTCCTTAAATCATTGATTACCATCGGTGGTAGAGGGTGTTGTGACAGACAAGTATCAAGTGCGCCTGTTTTTGAAATTAAGAACTGATGAATTTGATTCTACATTTCATTTACAATGTAAATGTAAACCTTTTTGTTCTAACGGTTGATACTGAAAACGTTACTTGAGTGTTGTTGAAATATGGCGAGCTGTTCGATCTGGGCAGGCCACTGCCATGGTAATACCTGTCAGGCAGTTCCCCTTTCATTTTGTTTCAGTGATTATCATACAATTTCATTCGTCTTTGGCGTATCTAAATTTTCCCTGATTGACATTAATATGACGTACTATTAGGGTTAAGGTAAACCACTGATTGACTTGAATAACAGTAGTAGAATTCAATTCGGCGGTAGACACAGATTTTTAGACGCTGGATGTGATCATTGCACTATGGCAGCTTTAGAACTTCCCTCGAGCAGCAAGCGAGTTTGCCTCACCTTTTCGTCATTGAAACTGGCCGTGGACCCTGTAGGGTAGTGGTTTATGGGCCGCCATTCTGGCAGTCGGGCTTGTTCCGCTAGCGGCTGAAGCAAGAAGGTGGGAACATCGTGGCTGAATGCGAAATGACACTGGCGGCGCCGGGCATCCTGGCATCGGCCTGACCACTTTGTTGGCTAATGGATGTGGTGCGGGAGTCTGGTCTCCTTATCCCGAGTGCGGGTCCAGGTAAAGTGACGTCGGGCTGGTGCCGCCTAATGTGGTTATTACAAGAAAAGCGTACCTTGTCAGACGGGACGACGAATTCCTCCGGATGTCGCGTTTCTTAGATTCAACCGTGCCTCGCGAACACGGCGCCCACTAAATCGTTTTATGGACGAGACAGAGCTTGTTTTCACTAGGAAGCTTCCCTCATCTTGTGAAATGTTGTGATTTGACTGCAGGACCTCCAGGCAATGTGTGCTATTTTTTCGGAGAATGTCTACTGAACTGCAGTGACTGGTTGAGGAAGATCGAGTCTCCTTGCTAGAAAACATGATTGGCATGGTAACCACTGCTGGGCCATGATAGGTTAATTCAAGAACATTGAGTGGAACGGCTGGTTTTTTGGAAGGTTTTGTTTCTTTGGAAGGTTTTGAGCAGCAGAAGAGGCAAGGTCTTGCTTCTCGACTGTCGCAGAGTACAGTCGCTAGAGCCCTTCCATTTCAACAGAGAAAGCAGTTAGCTGTAAACACCTCCGGACACCTGGGCAAAGCTTTATATTTTCGCAGACGTGAGACAATCACCAGCGGACATGGGGTCATCTCGTGCAGTACAATGCGCCACCACACCTAGCAGCTTTGGCAGCACCCGCATGCAGACTACAGCATCTCGTCATTCACTGGCTATATTGGTAACGTTGCGCAGCTTCGGCAGCTTCAGAAGCTTGTCAATCGTTTTCATGGCCATCTTTTTTTTATAGCAGCTTTATACTCACAGTAGTCACTCCCAATGTCCATTGCACGCTTAACTGTATTTTGACGCAAGAGACCAATCAGTGGACTGACACAGCAGAGCGTGCTTGCCTAGATTGGCATTCTTCCACTCACAGTTGCCAGTTTCATCTGAACGTAAATTCCAATTAGGTTCCCCAAGTCTATTGCCAACCGATCTGAGTTCATATTAATGAAATGTTATACCATTGAAATTTCTGTTTATATGTTTGTTTTCTCTTGAACTTGATATTAGTTAATAAATCTCTTTCTGATACCGTATGTCTCTGTTATTAATTTTTTAACGACACCCATTCTCATTCCCTATGGTGTCATTTATTTTGTTGTCGGTTAGAAGGCGTTAAATTAATTTTATGTCAAGTTAGTCAACTCATTAGGTTTCCTTGCGCTATTGATAAACGTGGCACCTCTTGGGTGTGGTGATTACTACTTTATAGTCATTTGGCAGATGGAGAACTGCCACCACCATAGCCTAGCTTTCATTGTAAATGTGATTGTACAGTAGAAAGATGATGATGTTGATGTTTGGTTTGTGGGGGGCGCTCAACTGCGCGGTTATCAGCGCCCGTACAAATTCCCACCTTGTTCAGTCCAATCTCGCCACTTTCATGAATGGTGATAAAGTGATGAGGACAACACAGACACCCACTCATCTTGCAGTAGGTGAAAATCCCTGAGCCCGCCGGGAATCGAAACCGAGACCCTGTGCTCGGGAAGCGAGAACGCGACCGCGAGACCACGAGCTGCGGACTACAGTACAAAGAATATGGTACTTAAATCTTCAGGCTTTCCCAGCGATCTAATGACATCTTGGGTTGTCGGGTGTTCTTCCGGATGTGAG
The DNA here is from genome assembly GCF_023897955.1 of Schistocerca gregaria. Classification (NCBI taxonomy): domain Eukaryota; kingdom Metazoa; phylum Arthropoda; class Insecta; order Orthoptera; family Acrididae; genus Schistocerca; species Schistocerca gregaria. Next base: position 556,694,731 of record NC_064931.1, read on the forward strand.
TGTCGTTCTTGCACAATATTTCGGTAACGTAGCTCGTAACCTTTATCAGGTGCGACCTGAGACTGCTCCTCGAGTAGACCTGATCCAGTATTACTGGACCTAAGACTGTTCTCGGGTGGACCTGGTCCAGTACTGGCCATTCATGACACGAACTGTCAATTTTGTCTAAGTCATCTTGTATCTTCCTACAGTCACTCAACTTCCACACCTTACCGTACACCTAGACATCATCAGCAAACAACCGCAGACTGCTTCACACGCTGTCTACCAAATCATTTATGCGTATAGAGAATAACAGCGGTCCGATCACACTTCCCTGGGACACTCCTGACGGAACCCTTGTCTCTGATGAACACTTGCCGTCGAGGACAACGTACTGGGTTCTATTATTTAAGAAGTGTTCGTGCCACTTACATATATGCCAACTTATTACATATGCTGGTACCTTCGTTAGCAGCCTGCAATGGGGCGCCATGTCAAATGCTTTCCGGAAATCTATAAATATGGAGTCTGCCTGTTGCCCTTCATCCATAGTTCTCTATATACCATGTGAGAAAAGAGCAAGCTGAGTTTCGCAGGAGCGATGCTTCATAAAACCATGCTGATTCGCGGACATATGCTGCTTAGCCTCAGGAAAGTTAATTACGAGTATATTCGAACTGAGAATGTGTTCAAGGATTCTACAGCAAACAGAAGTCAGCGATATTGGTCTGCAATTTTGTGGGTTCGTTCTTTTACATTTCTTATATACTGGATTCACTTTCGTTTTTTTCATTTCGCTTCGGACTTTGTGCTGGGCGAGAGATTCATGATAGATGCAAGCTATTAAGAGGCCAATGCCGTAGAGTACTCTTTGTAAAATCGAAGTGGGATTCCATCCAGACCTGGCGATTTATTTGTTTACAAATCTTTGAGTTGCTTCTCTACGCCAGGTGCGCTTATGTCTACGTCGTCCATACGGGAGTCTGTCCGATGGTCAAATGACAGTATGTCTGTGCGGTTCTCCAGCGTGGACAATTTCTTGAACGTGAAATTTAAAATTTTGGCTTTCGTTTTGCTATCTTCAACTGCCATACCAGACTGGTCAACAAGGGAGTGAATGGAACCCTTAGACCCACTTAGCAATTTTAAATAATACCAGATTTTCTCTGCCTGATCGTTTGATAAGATGTGGCGGTGGTAGTTGTTCTATTCTTCGCTCATAGATCTTTTCACAGACACACGAATCTCCACTAACTTTCGCTTGTCGTCGTTTGTTCGTTCCCTTTCGAACCTAGAGTGCAACACCCTCTGCTTCCTCAGCATCTTACGAATTTCGGTATTAAACCATGGTGGGCATTTACCATACTTTAACCACGTATTAAGCACGTAGCTCTAGAGACCACGATTTACAATCTGCTTAAATTTTGACCATACTTCTTCTACATCCATCTTACTGGTACTTACTATGTAGAAGTACCAGCAACTCGACATAACATGATAGAACTTATCAGAAATGCTTTCGCAAACATTCCACTGGACATGCTTTTAAGTTGCATACTAGCATTCTCCCCAAGAATTGATAAATGTATCGAAATGGAAGGTCGTCAGTTTGAGTATTTATTGTGAATTACAGTTATGGTGAGAAGCAAGGGGTCTCACCAAAATCAAGTACCCCAATGGTGAGAGGAAAGGGGTACTCTCCGATATCAGACTTCCTAATGGGAACACAGATCTTCTACATCCACGTCGTCGTTCCAGGATCACGCTGAACATACTCTCTAAACATTGAAACGGCTAACCATATTGTAACGTACAGCCAAATTTGCCACTCTAAAATCAACTGTGAACATAGATACCAACACCGTTAGAGCACAAAAGTTTACATTTAAATGGCAAATGAAATGTAGAATCAATTGCGTCGGTTCTTAATTGCAAAAACAGGTACAATTAATACTTGTCTACCACAGCGCCATCTACCATGAATGGGAAAAAATTGTTTAAGTGAAACGTAACTATTTTTTGGCGTAGAATCCGAATATGCAATAAAAATAGGTTGGGGGAGGGAGCCCCTTTTGAAAATGCAAAGTTGACCCACGACCACACAGGAGAGGTGATTAAGAGGAGGACAGTTGTAGCACAGACTGATGCGCTCTTTACTAATATTAACTTTTCACCTAGAAATTTTTTTCCTACGACGCATCGTTTCAGTGATATTTAGTTGTCTCAAGTTAAAACAAACACCCTGTGTTGTCAAAGAAGTATAAATTGGAGTAATATCCAATAATATGAGGGCAGAGTAAGCTTGCGGTTGTTGGTACTGACTGGCAGGCTTTCAGGTTCCGAGTAATATTGTGTGTGTGTGTGTGTGTGTGTGTGTGTGTGTTAGCAGAAGTAAGGGGTAAAAAGAGGTAAATAAAGAATGCGTGCAATAACTTCCTGCTCTTAGAGAAACGTTTAGGATGTAGTATTGATAAAAATTTAATTTGGTTGTGTCTGGATTTTCTAACGACAGAAAGAAAATGAGGAAAAAAGCTCTTTAAACTATATGCTACGTGCAGGTGAAATATATACGAGTATCGTCTCCAACCGGACATGCATTACAAACAGAAACATTGTCTTTTCTGAGATTAGTGCATTGCAGAGTTTAACGTATTAGTGTACTGTTGATTTAAAAAAAAAATTGTAAGCACGGTGCTGCATCATTCCGTTTACACATGAGAACTCTACAAGAAGAGATTCGTCGGTACGAAGTTCATATGAAACATTACATAAAATCTATAACGTGTACAGAGCAATCAGTATTCAATAATTATTGTCTGTATTCCATTCAGGCCTTGTTCTTTCACCTGGTACGATACGAACTTAAAACTAATAAATCTTCAACAGTCAAAAGAAATACAAATTCATGTAAAATCAGAAGTCAGAGTCACAGCAGTAACAGCAAAATATATCGGCATAATTTTTGATCAGTGTTGTTAATGTACAATCAACTCCCTTCTTATATTTCATACATAACTTAGCAGAAAAACTGGCTGATTGTGGCATACGTGTGTTGAAAGATGTTTGAAAAAAGAAGTAAAGGGCAAATTGGGTTTCAGCATAAACATTCGCTTCCCATTATTTCTGCAAACTATTCTCGGAGAAAGTTGAAAACCAAAGAGTGAATATTTCAGAAATTGCTGAGTTCTGCCGTAAGCACTGTAAGTAATATGGAAAGTTATTAACTTTAAAATTGGTTAGTGGTAACCAACAACATTTTTAAGACACTTTCTCACTCCGCCTCCCGGGCATGCGGTTTATAACAGGAGCTCCTTCTGTACATTTCTGTTTTTGATTTTGTTTTCTATTATCCTATTCAGGCAAATGGGTCTGCAGCACAAACCGAACACTCAAGGCACGAATTACGTTCAAAACTTACGGAGTCCCTTATTAAATTGTTAAATAAATTGTTTTTACTTCATACTTACAACATGTCTAATACTGGTATCACTGAAGCTGTAATAAGTAATGGAAATACGAGAACTTACGCCTTTTATAGACGTATGTACAAAATATTTAAACGAATTAATGTACATAACCGAGAAGTTCTGGAAAAAACTGAGCCCGTCAAGCACAAGTAGCGATCAATTAGAATAAATTAGACACGAAACAAAGACACAACCTTGACCGCTGTATCGAAAATCGATGAAATATGAATAAAACATGTGGGTTACTTCACTGAATAAGACATTCTGAATCGTAAAATCGTGGTTTCCGATTGATACTGATTCTCATTTTGAAAATAATTTGTAATAGGATTAGAAAACAACTATTACGGTGAAATGGCTCTGAGCACTATGGGACTTAACATCTGAGGTCATCAGTCCTTTAGACTTTGAACTACTTACACCTCAGGATATCACACACATCCATGCCCGAGGCAGGATTCGAACATGCGACTGTAGCAGCAGCGCGGTTCCGGACTGAAGCGCTTAGAAAAGCTCGGCCACAGCGACCGGAATTACGGTGATTAGATACCAAATCCATCTCTACGTTGAACAGTTTCTTCCAAGGTTATTTAACACATGTATTAACATTCAGCCTGACTATCAAGCCCTAGTTATTTTTAACTGTATTCTCTACCATGTAAGATAGTTGTTTTAAGCGAGGCCCAGATGTAAGTAACATCACAATATCACAAAAACTACAAATTATTATTTTTTACTGGTTATTCTCGTAACGCTTATGCAGTTTGGATGATACTTAGCGCTACTAGGCATAAATCTTTTAGTCCTACAAATAAATGCCTGTAGAAACACTGGAAACAGTGAATCAGAGATAATAAATGCCATTCCGGTATCCAATATCTCTGAAGACTAGTTTGTAACGTACATAATCTATGAAAGTTCAAAATTGTTGAGTAAAAAGAATATATATCACTCTGCTAGACTACTAATGCGATACATACGATTACGGAGAACAGAAGTGACCAATTTTACCAGTTAGTGAAGTAAAACTTAATGACGTAGCAGGTCTTATATGTCGAAAAGGTAACTGGGCGTTTCGTAATAAAAGAAGTAGGATAACAAATTTACGAGACTCCAGTTGACCGCCCGCGGGCTCGTTGAACAGAGTCTTGACTCAGCCTAAATAAAACTTGAAATCGAAGAGCAGGCCATTCGAAGCCGCTTCTACACGGTTTGCCACTCTCGTCACTGGGAATATTGACATGATCTAACGCCAGTTTCAACAATCTTATTCACAGCAAGTGACATACTACGCTTCCTAACTGACGAGCATAGAAGTGTACCCTGCCTTTGTCAACAACGCAGTGCACGTTGATCATAGCACACACAATCCTTTATTAGTACACTCAGCAGAACACAGGCTGACTTCGTAGCATTTATTCACAGCAGAAAAAGTCATTTTCTATGCAAGAGCCGTCTGTTTTCGGACAATTATTCCAGCGCTCTATGTTTTTTCCTGCATTTCATTTAGGCAGAGATGTACATCAGTGCTGATAGATTTTATTCCTATTAGTATGTTAGTATGTCACTTTGTACTAACTACCGAAGAATATTTCGGATTACTGATGGTTCACGGTCGTCATATGCAGACACATAAACTTCGTAGTGAGAAACATTCTGATAACAACAGCTTATCACTTGTCACCACTGAAATTTTCATTGCGAATGTGAACGGGCAGTGCTATTACTCTAAGAAAAATCATTATCTCCAAAGTGACAGAAACCGTAAAGGAAACAGGAGGAAAACGACATTTACATGAAGATACTAACGTGTCATTGAAGTAAAAGGAAGGAAAGAAGATTAGAGTTTATCGTCGAGTCGACAACACGGTCATTAGGGACAAAGCACAATCTTGGATTACGAAAGCATGGGGTAGGAAATTGGCCGTGCCCTTTCCATAGGAACCATCTCAACATTTGCATGGTGCGATTTAGGGACATAACAGAAAACCTAAATCTGGATGGCCAGACAGGAATCTGAATCATCGTCCTCCTGAATGCGAATGCAGTGTGCTAATCACTGCGCCAACTCGCTCAATGTGTTATTGAAGTAACTATTTTAACAACGCTGAGTCCGTTTTTAACCAAATCTTATTTGTAGTTCTGACTGCCTATGGATTTGCGTTAACTCTTTTTAAAATCATTGTGCAAGTGGAACAGTGCATCTCAAATACCACACGGTCCTTTTGGTAATGGGAAGATACCTTACATTTCAGAGCATTGTGTATTTATGACTTATGCCACACAGAATACCCAGTAAGTAGAGTTGAAAAAAACGCTTACCATATACGCTTTAGGGCCCTACTGATATCTTCTAAAGAACCTTAGGTCCTGTCAGTCCTATCGTGAACTATGGCCCTTTTGACATGAGAATGTTCACAAGTTGTCATCAGTTAAAAATCTAGCATCATATGGGATCTGGCCAAAAGTATCAAACCACAGATTTCTTACTACACGCGACATGATATCTCTTATGACTTACGTAATATAGTACGAGGGTTATTCGGAAAGTAAGGCCTGAAAATCTAAAGAATCTTTGCACAGGTGCGTTGAGCACTGTGTCTAGTACGTCCGTCGATCGCATCATGTCGCTCTTTTCAGTTCTGAGCTCACAGTGAGAATGCAAAGATGGCTAGGAATTAGCGTCTCCCGCAAAGTTATGAGGGCCTGGCGAAATATTTCGGCTGAAGCTATGCAATCCACATAACATAACTGTAATGCGGTTCGTTCTACACGACAATTAACGGCCGCATTCATCAGGGGCAATGAAGATGCTCCCGCAGCGGTTTCGACGGGAAGTGTTTGATCACCCACAATACAGCCCGTAATTGACTACCCCTGAGGTTCTTCTCTGCTCAACTGAACCGCTGGCTATGAAGACAATATTTTGACACAGACAACGAGCTGCAGTCTAGTGCAGAAAATTGTCGTGAAGCACTGGCGGCTGTCTTCTATAACGAGGGAATTGAAAGTTGGTACAACGCTACAACAGATGTCTAAGTCTAAGCGGCGAGTGTGTAGAGAAGTAGCTGGAAGGTGTAACTAACCGTTGCAAATAAAACAGTTTTGATTATCACTGTGGTTTCCATTTCGCAACCTATCGTTCCTTGCTCTCCGAATAGCCCTCGTATTTCAACAGGTTGACAAAAGACATGGGCTAAGAAAGGACATCAGCAAATACTACGCGCAATACAGTGGAACGTTGACGCGTTGTCAAGTTACAAATTGAATAAATATAAGTGACCTTGAACAATGGACCTTGCCGTTGGTGGGGACGCTTGCGTGCCTCAGCGATACAGATCGCCATACCGTAAGTGCAATCACAACGGAGGGGTATCTGTTGAGAGGCCAGACATCGTGTGGTTCCTGAAGAGGGGCAGCAGCCTTTTCAGTAGTTGCAGGGGCAACAGTCTGGTTGATTGACTGATCTGGCATTGTAATACTAACCAAAACGGCCTTCCTGTGCTGGTACTGCGAACGGCTGAAAGCGAGGGGAAACTATGGCAATAATTTTTCCCGAGGGCATGCAGCTTTACTGTATGGTTAAATGATGATGGCGTCCTCTTGGGTAAAATAGTCCCCCATTCGAATCTCCGGGAGGGGACTACTCAAGAGGACGTCGTTATCAGGAGAATGAAAACTGGCGTTCTACGGATCGGAGCGTGGAATGTCAGATCCCTTAATCGGGCAGGTAGGTTAGAAAATTTTAAAAAGGAAATGGATAGGTTAGACTTAGGTATAGTTCGAATTAGTGAAGTTCGGTGGCAGGAGTAACAAGACTTTTGTTCAGGCGAATATAGGGTTATAAATACAAAATCAAATAGGGGTAATGCAGGAGTAGGTTTAATAATGAATAAAAAAATAGGAGTGCGGGTAAGCTGCTACAAACAGCATGGTGAACGCATTATTGTGGCCAAGATAGACACGAAGCCCACGCCTACTTCAGTAGTACAAGTTTATATGATAACAAGCTCTGCAGATGACGAAGGAATTGAAGAAATGTATGATGAGATAAAAGAAATTATTCAGATAGTGAAGGGAGACCAAAATTTAATAGTCATGGGTGACTGGAATTCGAGAGTAGGAAAAGGGAGAGAAGGAAACGTAGTAGGTGAATATGGATTGGAGGGAAGAAATGAAAGAGAAAGCCGCCTGATAGAATTCTGCACAGAGCACAACTTAATCATAGCTAACACTTGGCCGAATAATCATAAAAGAAGGTCGTATACATGGAAGAAGCCTGGAGACACTGACAGGTTTCAGATAGATTATATAACGGTAAGACAGAGATTTAGGAACCAGGTTTTAAATTGTAAGACATTTCCAGGGGCAGATGTGGGCTCTGGCCACAATCTATCGGTTATGAACTGTAGACTAAAACTGAAGAAACTGCAAAAAAGGTGGGAATTTAAGGAGATGGGGCCTGGATAAACTGACTAAACCAGAGGTTGTACAGAGTTTCAGGGAGAGAATAAGGGAACAATTGATAGAAATGGGGGAGAGAAATACAGTAGAAGAAGAATGGATAGCTTTGAGGGATGAAGTAGTGAAGGCAGCAGAGGATATAGTAGGTAAAAAGACAAGGGCTACTAGAAATCCTTGGGTAACAGAAGAAATATTGAACTTAATTGATGAAAGGAGAAAATATAAAAATGCAGTAAATGAAGCAGGCAAAAAGGAATACAAACGTCTCAAAAATGAGATCGACAGGAGATGCAAAATGGCTAATCAGAAATGGCTAGAGGGCAAAATATGGTTCAAATGGCTCTGAGTACTATAGGACTTAACATCTGTGGTCATCAGTCCCCTAGAACGTAGAACTACTTAAACCTAACTAACCTAAGGACATCACACACATCCATGCCTGAGGCGGGATTCGAACCTGCGACCGTAGCAGTCGCGCGGTTCCGGACTGAGCGCCTAGAACCCCTAGACCACCGCGGCCGGCTAGAGGACAAATGTAAGGATGTAGAGACATATCTCACCAGGGGTAAGATAGATACTGCCTACAGGAAAATTAAAGAGACCTTTCGAGAAAAGAGAACCACTGGTATGAATATAAAGAGCTCAGGTGGAAACACAGTTATAAGCAAAGAAGGGAAGGCAGAAAGGTGGAAGGAGTATATACAGCGTCTATACAACGGCGATGTACTTGAGGACAATATTGTGGAAATGGAAGAGGATGTAGATGAAGATGAAGTGGGAGATATGATACAGCGTGAAGAGTTTGACAGGGCACTGAAAGACTTGAGTCGAAACAAGGCCCCAGGAATAGACAACATTCCATTAGAACTACTGACAGCCTCGGGAGAGCCAGTCCTGACAAAACTCTACCATCGGTGAGCAAAATGTATGAGACAGGTGAAATACCCTCAGACTTCAAGAAGAATATAACAATTCCAATCCCAAAGAAAGCTGGTGTTGACAGACGTGAAAATTACCGAACTATCAGTTTAATAAGTCACAGCTGCAAAATACTAACGTGAATTCTTTACAGACGAATGGAAAAACTGGTAGAAGCCGACATCGGGGAAGATCAGTTTGGATTCCGTAGAAATGTTGGAACACGTGAGGCAATACTGACCCTAAGACTTATCTTAGAAGCTAGATTAAGGAAAGGCAAACCTAAGTTTATAGCATTTGTAGACTTAGAGAAAGCTTTTGACAATGTCGACTGGAATGCTCTCTTTCAAATTCTAAAGGTGGCAGGGACAAAATACAGGGAGCGAGAGGCTATTTACAATTTGTACAGAAACCAGATGGCAGTCATAAGAGTCGAGGGACACGAAAGGGAAGCAGTGGTTGGGAAGGGAGTGAGATAGGGTTGTAGCCTCTCCCCGATGTTATTCAATCTGTACATTGAGCAAGCAGAGAAGGAAACAAAAGAAAAGTTTGGAGTGGGTATTAAAATCCATGGAGAAGAAATAAAAACTTTGAAGTTCGCCGATTCGGTCAGAGACACCAAAGGACTTGGAAGAGCAGTTGAACGGAATGTACAGTGTCTTGAAAGGACGATATAAGATGAACATCAACAAAAGCAAAACGAGGATAATTGAATGTAGTCGAATAAAATCGGGTGACGCTGAGGGAATTAGATTAGGAAATGAGACGCTTAAAGTAGTAACGGAGTTTTGCTATTTGGGAAGCAAAATAACTGATGATGGTCGAAGTACAGAGGACATAAAATGTAGACTGGCAATGCAAGGAAAGCGTTTCTGAAGAAGAGAAATTTGTTAACGTCGACTATAGATTTAAGTATCAGGAAGTCTTTTCTGAAAGCATTTGTATGGAGTGTAGCCATGTATGGAAGTGAAACATGGACGTTAAATACTTTAGACAAGAAGAGAATAGAAGCTTTCGAAATGTGGTGCTACAGAAGAATGCTGAAGATTAGATGGGTAGATCACATAACTAATGAGGAGGTATTGAATAGAATTGGAGAGAATAGAATTGGAGAGAAGAGAAATTTGTGGCACAACTTGACTAGAAGAAGGGATCGGTTGGTAGGACATGTTCTGAGGCATCATGGAATCACCAATTTAGTACTGGAGGGCAGCGTGGAAGGTAAAAATCGTAGAGGGAGACCAAGAGGTGAATACACTAAGCAAATTCAGAAGGATGTAGGTTGCAGTAGTTACTGGGAGATGAAGAAGCTTGCACAGGATAGAGTAGCATGGAGCGCTGCATCAAACCAGTCTTAGGACTGAAGACCACAACAACAACAACAACATAAGTGACGATGTCCAACTCAGATTCTGTATCTCTAGGACAGTCACATTTGCACGTTTGCCGTGAAATGAGCCCCTACTGCCGTCAACCTGCAACACACGCCGGTCACCTTCGCAGTCCCTAGCAGCTGCAACCCGGCGCACGCGAGCCAGCTAAAACGGGGAGCGGGCAACCCGCGCTGCCCGCCGTGGCCAGCGAGCTGTCTGCTTTCCCATGTTCCCGGTCAATGAGAAGGCGAGCGTCCGCGCTAGACCGTTCCTTCCCGGGCGGTCAGCTGCTGAGTTGTGTTTTCTTCATAGGCTGCTAAGGAAAATGCGAAAAGTGTCGGAAGACACTGTAAAATTAATTTATTACATGAGCGTAAATGCCGGAGACAGAGCTCTCGAAAAAAGTTTTAGTATGAAAGAAAATAGGTGCAAGTCTGATCATCCAGGTGTAATTAATTACATATATTTGTAAATAAATGCACACTTGTTTGACATTTATTATCAAATGAATATTCTTAAGTAAGACACAGTTAAACTGATATGATATTATCCTTGCACAAGCTTCCAGCAAACAGTTCTATATCATAATTATTTATATACATACTAGTGCTGTCCATAGTAATATGACAATACTAATTTGTAGGATGTCTGTTTACCCTTTCTATCCTTTGACTAGATCATTCACGATATACTACAGGTGTTAGGCAAGATTTTCAGTTAAATGAACTTGTGTGATGTTTCGAATTACTTATGAGAAATGAGAAAAAGACCGAAGAAACGGTCTTCACAAGACCACAGTTCCTTGAAAATCTGGTGAAACTTTCCATAGTCTTCTCATGTCGTATGTAATCATATAATATCATCACTTTCTTCATTTCCTCGAAGAGAGTGCAAATAAAAAAGCAACAGTTCATCGTCATGGGAACTAAATACTCATGTTTCCTACATAGCGTCCATTAGACGGTATTTGATGGCTTTTCTATACTGTTTTAACTTGATTTCTATGTTTTTTATGCATAACTTCACTTTGTTATACGAATACAACTGTTTTTGTTGTTCAATGTGACTGTAGAAAAGTTGATAGTTTGCAGATTGGGCACAGAAAATTGCGGAATTGTGAATAATGACTGGTGCTAAGTCATTATGCGGGTTTAACAAACAGTTTTTCCATAGGTATATGACCGTTAGTGAAAATCGTACCCCCGAGAAAGAAAGGTCAGAATCCATGCTCGGAAGACCTGTAGAACAATGTGCTAGCAGTAAATCATTAAGACTGGAGAATGTGCTGGCAGTAAGTCATTAAGACGGCGAGCATACGACGTAAATGCAGATACAGCACGGTTCTTTCTTGTACGCCTGGGAAGGAAAGCTTTATACCAATCTCGGTTGGTGAAAAGGCGTTAAACGGAGTTTTACCGCGAAACGAAATGTACGAATACTATGTCGACATGAAAGAGAGGAACATCTGCATCTGAGGATTAGAACAGTATGTGTTTCCCATGCCATGCCATTTTGTATGGTACGAAGTAAGCTGTTACGAAATTGGAGCTTTTGTGAGTCCTGTGGACACAAGATAACCAGCTGGGTACTGCTTCAAACAATGTGACAGTAGCTGGCGTTAACTGCCATCTAGTCCATACGCTCATATCAGACTTTTGAGATTCGCCTACAGTGCTGATTCGACGCTGAAACACCGTGACGATCCTGTGTAAGTCTACGGTTAGACACTTCCTGCTATGGGCTGGACTGGTGGCACACACATGCTGCAGTCATCCTTAATTGTCTAGAAACCACGAATGCCTCAGGCTGTCATATGCATTCGAACGCTATACTTCACGTACTGTGTGTCGAAATGTACTCTTTAGGTGAGAGTCTTTCTTCATCTTATTCTACAGTAATCGCCGCCATTTTGATCACATAGCAACAGCCACTCTCAGTCTGGAGCTATCAGACCTGATGAAGTGCAGGTTCTATTTTTAGTAGTATGTTCTTTCTTTTTTCATCGCTTACGTAAATCGCCTACTACTGGCGTCGTCAGAACATGTAATTTCTTATTCTTTCATTACAAGTATATGAACAAAAATTACTAACAGAACTCTTACTAAGAAAGAAGCAACGAACTATTGATAAACATCGACAGATGATTCCAGAAAAATGGATGTTGATAATACTTAGTACTTACAAGCCATTAATTCTCAACGCCACAAAACAGAAATCTTCTCTAACAATCTAATACCAAATTTATCATGTGTTAAATTTTTGGGGCTACAGAGGGAACAACCTGTGACAGAAAGGTGTCCCTCTAAGACCCCCACGCCCACTCAGATTGGCTAAGCCCTTAGTGCCACCTGCTTGCCTTTGTTGAGCACTTCATAAGTACACCTGCACACAGACAAACTGTGACGAGAGACGTAGGCGCGTGCAGGCAGGCCACACTGTCGCGCTTGCGCATGCTACAAAGGTTATTCGGAAAGTAAGGAACGATCGTTCGCGAAATGGAAAATACAGTGAAAATCTGAAGAAGCTTTGCACAGATGCGTTGGTCACTATGTCTAGTACGTCCATCGATCGCATCATGTCGCTCTTTTCAGTTCTGAGCTCACAGTGAGAATGTAAAGATGGCTAGAAATTAGCATCTCCCGCCAAGTATGAGGGCCTGGCGAAATATTTCGCCTGAAGCTATGCAATCCACATAACATAACTGTAATGCGGTTCGTTCTACGCGACAATTCTCGGCAGCATTCTGCAGAGGCAATGAAGATTCTCCAGCCGCGTTTTCGATGGGAAGTGTTTGATCACCCACAATACAGACCGTAACTGGCTACCACTGAGGTTTAATAATCGCGAAAGCGTTACAGAGATGACAGACAAACTCCAGTGGAAGACTCTGCAAGAGAGAGGCTCAGTAGCTCGGTACGGGCTTCTGTTGAAGTTTCGAGAACATACCTTCACCGAGGAGTCAAGCAGTATATTGCTCCCTCCTACGTATACCTCGCGAAGAGACTGCACAGAGGCATACCGACAACCTTTCTTTCCACGAACAATAAAAGACTGGAATAAAAGGGAAAACCGATAGAGGTACTCAAGGTACCGTCCGCCACACACCGTCAGGTGGCTTGCGGAGTATAGATGTAGATGTAGATCTCTGCTCAAATGAACCGCTGGATATGAAGACAATATTTTGACACAGTCAACGAGCTGCAGTTCAGAGTTGAAAATTGTCGAAAAGCGCTGGCGGCTGTCTTCTATAACGAGAGAATTGAAAAGTTGGTACAACGCTAAGACAGATGTCTAAGTCTGAGCGGCGACTGTGTAGAGAAGTAGCTGGAAGGTGTAGCTAACCGTTTCAAATAAAACAGTTTTGATTTCACTCTGGTTTCCATTTTGCGACCTATCGTTCCTTACTTTCCGAATAGCCCTCGTAGTAAGATTTGCGGAATTGTTGGAGTGTCAAGGGATTGCCTATCAGAGTCTGTCTCTATACAGATACATTTTTAAAGTGCTCACAACGGTAGGTGAGTGGCACCGGGAGTGTGGCCGAACTGAGGAGACTTAAGCGGGACCCTTTGCCGTTTTAATCATGCATGTGTCGATGTCTCACCCCTCTATGATAACGTCAAAGGAGAGCGCCAAACAGGAGGGTTGAAAAAGCAGAAGTACGCATTGCTGCTTCTGATCGCCTGAAAACTTCGTCAAAATGGTTCCTTCTAGTTCCGTATTGTAGAACATAGAAAAACTGCAGTCGCACTGCACTTTGGAGGGGTGAGATCACGTTCACTAGGGCTGCTAGCCCAAGATGTCTTCATCGTAGGGTTGAATGGTCAGCTGTGTCAAAGGGTGTCAAGAACATCGTCCTATTGCTCGTCATACTGCGAACTGTCGGTTTCGACCGCAAACTGTGTGGGAATCAAGGAAACGGGCGATTTCATTGACGCCTTTTACGCCACTTCAAGAGGTTTTGTTGTGTGGATTCTGAGCGGTGATGTGTCTGCAATGTTTTCTTCGGCCACCCATAAGAAAACTGTGTGATTTCAACACTGGGTGTCGCGGTTCTGACGTACATCGCAGAGACGTCTAAACAAGTGGTGAAATGTGAATAAGAGGGAATGTGACGTCCTTTTTATGTGGCACGTCAGATGCAGCGCTGAGAAGAATTAGGTGAAATTCGGCGCCAATGTGACATCATTAACCCTCACATGAACTTCTAATCTCTGGCCTTTTCTCGCATGTGTCGACACCTTCCTGTTTGAAGCGTTCCCGAGCCGAAGGTTGACATCACAGGGCACCTCGTTTTTTACACCATTACAGAGGTAGGCACTGTTGGGACAAATTTCAAACTTCTACGTCGCAATGGAAGACAATAACGGCGTTTATAAAAAGTGCTCCTTTAATTGTGTTGCACAGTGTAGAACGACAACATAATCGCAGAAATGGCAGATGTCAAACTGACATTCATTGGAAGACTTTTCGGGAAATGTAGTCCATCAACAAATGAAGTAGCTTTCAAAACAATCGTTCGACCAATACTTTAATATTATTCGTCAGTCTGGGGCACGTACTAGACAGGATTGATAAATAGAGAAGATCCAAAGAAGGGCAGTATGTTTCGTTACAGTTTCATTTAGTAAGTCGGAGAGCGCCACGGACATGCTCAGCCAACTCCAGGGCAGACGCTCCAAGAACTTAGTATTCTGCATCGCGGTACGTTCTACTGTCAAATTTCCGAGAGCGCACGTTCCTGGAAGAGTCAGTCAAATGTTACTTCCACCTACGTATATGTGACGAAAAGAACATGAAGGTAAAATCAGCGAGATTCGAGACCACATGAAGGCTTATCAGCAATCACTCTTACCCCAAACTATTTTCGGCTGCAACAGAAAACAGGGAGGTGACAGGGGTACACAAAGTACATATAGCACACACAGTAAGTTGGTTTGGTGAGTACAGATACGGAGGTTTATGTAGATCATCCATAAGTTACGGAATGACGTGCTGGTGAAGCAACTCATGGATAGTATTTTCAGAACACAAAAGGGAATTATAAGGTTTCATAGGGAGCACATTGTGCTCATGTGGGAGCGATCTAGATGCTTGTAAAACAATAAACTGGTAGCCAAGATCACAGGAATTCTTTTTGTTCCATGATTATCGGTTTCGGCGAAACTAAAGCCGCCATTATCAGATCTATGGAGGACAGAAAATACTATATGGTTCAAATGTCTCTGAGTACTATGGGACTTAACATCTGAGGTCATTAGTCCCCTAGAACTTAGAACTACTTAAACCTAACTAACCTAAGGACACCACACACATCCATGCCCGAGACAGGATTCGAACCTGCGACCGTAGCGGTCGCGTGGTTCCAGACAGAAGCGCCTAGAACCGCTCGGCCACACCGGCCAGCCAGGAGATACTATAAAAGTGGGCTTGGATTCCACTTATATAATATATATACATATAAATTTAGTTACATACCTTAGGACACATACAGGTTACAACATAAAGGCAAACAATGGTGATATTAATAGTTGCCTATAACACGCAGGCCTTGAGAAAATGCAGTACACGTGCGCGAATTAGTTACCGGGAGTGTGCAGTACTGTCGAATCACCAGATCAAAGAATGTGTATAACCCTGCAGACCCCATAAAATAGCTATGTATGTTCGTATCTTATTACGTATTAGACCAGGCAGATGCACATTTTTGTAATTCCGCAGTTCTCATGAAATTTACAGTTGCTTTTCCATTTGTCGTATATGTGACCAGGCAGATGTGCAATTGTGTAGGTCTACAGTTTTCATAAGTTTTGTATATGTTTACGTGATATAGTAATCTCTAGAATTATGTACAAGCCCTAATGACGTAGTGTTGCCACACACGCAGAACCTGTTATGAAGCGAGCTGTGACATTCATTGGCGCCTCTTCTGCTAGCGCCATCTCGTGACACGGCCTGTAGTGTAAGAAGAGAGCCGGAGTTGCGGTAGTACCTAGATTGCCCTTGTATGTGATAGAGACACTTAACATTTATAATGTCATCTCTCTTGGACGCCAGTGTGCTACTTACGACAATTTTGTAAGGCCTGCGTGTTATAGGCAACAATTAATATCATTATTGTTTGCCTTGCAGTTGTAACCTGTATGTGTCCTAAGGTATGTAACTAAATTTATATGTATACATGTTATACAGAGTGAAAAGTATTTAAACCGACAAACTCTGGGAGGTTGTAGGGAACATGAAAACAAATATTTTTCCCTAATGTCATTTTTTCCTATGGGGAGTATTTAAACCGGTATAGGGAGATGTCTCTGGCGGCAAATTAATTAAACCAACAAACACTTTTCCATTTTCTTATGGCCAAGAGACAACACATTAACACAACCCAATTTCAATTACAGTAGATTTTCAAAACTACCTCCATTGACACGTAAACAAAGGTTACACCGTCGGATCACGTTCTATCTGACACGGGCAAAAACCCCAGGAGTATCCTTTCTGCTGCTGCTGCTATACTGGCAACCAGATCCTCTTCTGATGCAACAGGAGTTGCGTAAACAAGGTTGCGCATCTCTCCCTACACAAAAGAGTCAAGAGGGGACATATCTGGGGATCGATTAGGCCATGGTACAGGACCATCTCTGCCAATCCACGTTTCTGGGAACCGTCGGTCCAGGAATCGACGCACATGACGACTGAAATGTGCCGGCGCCCCGTCATGTTGGAACCACATGCGTTGTGTTGTAGGGAGCGGTCCGTCTTCCAGCAATTCTGCCAATTCTCTGGCCAGAAAATTGTAATAGTGCCTGCCATTTAATGGTCCAGGTAGCAGATACGGCCCAATTAAACAGTCCCTAACAACACTGACCCACACATTAACGAAGAACCGCACTTGATGAGCGCTAGTAACTGTGGCATATTGGTTATCCTCACTCCAAACATGCGAATTGTGCATGTTGAAGACTCCATCACGCCCGAACGTTGCTTCATCGGTAAACAAAAAAAGAGGTTGGAAATGTAGGATGCATTTCACACTGTTCCAGGTACCACTGCGAAAACTGTGCTCGGTGAAAAATCAACTGGTTCCAGGTTGTGGACACGCTGTTAGTGAAATGGACGTAACAACTGCTCTTGAAGGACTGTTCTTACATTCGTCTGATTCGTCCCCATGTTACGTGCAATTGCATAAGTGCTGTTGAAGGATCCCACTCCACATGCTGCAAGACAGCTTCCTCAAATTGCAGCGTGATCGAAATTTCGTGAGAACATTCCGCCGTAACGAAAAGCGCCTTTTTTTAAATAATGTCCACCCCAAATCGTGTGTCATTTCAGTGAGACTCTCTCTCCTATTTCGCAATAATACAAAACGTGCTGCCCTTCTTTGGACTTTCTAGATGTTCTCCGTCAGTTCTACCTGGTAAGGATCCCACACCGCGCAGCAGTATTCTAAAAAAGGACGGACAATCGTGGTGCAGGCCGTCTCTTTGGTAGATCTGTTACATTTTCTAAGTGTCCTGCCAATAAAACGCAGTCTTTGGTTAGCCTTCCCCACAACATTTTATGTGTGTTCCTTCCAACTTAAGTTGTTGGTAATTGTAATTCCTAAGTATTTAGTTGAATTTACGGCCTTTAAATTTGACTGATTTATCGTGTAGCCGAAGTTTAACGGATTCCTTTTAGCACTCATGTGGATGACTTCAAACTTTTCGTTATTTCGGGTCAATTGCCAATTTTCGCACCATTCAGATGTCTTCTCTAAATCGTTTTGCAATTTGTTTTGATCTTCTGATGACTTTGTTAGTCGATAAACGAAAGTGTCATCTGCAAACAACCTAAGACGTCTGCTCAGATTGTCTTCCAATTCGTTTACTTAGGTAAGGAATAGCAAAGGGCCTATAGCACTACCTAGGAGAACGCTGGAAAACACCTCTGTTTTAATCGATGGACTACGGCAATCCACTTGACCCCTCCGCCGCCCCACACCGAACCCAGGGTTAGTGGAGACTATTACACGCATCTTCACAGAAGTCGGCGCTAAATTTCGAGCTTCTGTAAAAGATAGATAATTTTGGAGGATTTGTGTACGTTTAAATTTGACATGTTTTTTTCGTTGTTTCTGCAACAGTGTTTTGATATTTTTTGTGTACCAAGGAGGATCATGATCATCTACGTCGTTTGTCAATTTATTTGGTGTAAATCTCTCAATTGCTGCCGATACTTTTTCGTTGAATTCAAGCCGCATCTGGTGTACACTTACGTTGTTAATTTGGTAGGAGAGGAGATTGTCTCTCAGGAAGGCGTCAAGTGAATTTTTATTTGCTTTTTGAATAGGTAGATTTTTCGTTAATTTTTGGAGGATTTGGGGGTTACAATATTCAGTCTCGCTACGACAACCTTTTGTTCACTAATCCCTATATCCGTTTTTTGCTCGTTGGTAGTTGAGGATTATTTGTTGCTATGAGGTCAAGTGCGTTTACACAACCGTTTACTACTCGCGTGAGCTCATGGACTAATTGCTCGAAACATTTTTCAGAGAATGCGTTTAGCACAATTTCGGAAGATGTTTAATGCGTGCCTCCGGAATTAACCATGTATTTTTTGCCAATATATCGAGGTTAAATTAAACTCACCACCAACTACAATTGTATGAGTCGGGTACGTGTTTGAAATAGCAACTGTATAATCTGAATTGGCGGAGGGGGGGGGGGGGCGGGGCGGGTCACTAAAAGGATGCAATTGTTATTTTATTTCGGTTGCAACAATGAGCTCTGGCCATACTAACTCACAGGAACTATCTACTTCAATTTCGCGACAAGGTAAACTACTTGTAACAGCAACAAAAACTCCACCGCCTACCGTTTTTAGCCTATCCTTTCGGAACACCGTTAGGTTCTTCTCAAAAACTTCGGCTAAACTTAGCTCTTGCTTTAGCCAGGTTTCAGTGCCTATAACGGTTTGAGCATCAGTGTTTCCTATTAGCGCTTGGAACTCTGGTACTGTTATACCGAAGGTCCCTGTATCTCTGTTCTTCCTGTGTTCGACGTGCACGTGCCCTTTTACCCAGACCTTTTAATCTATATAAAAAAACGCCCAGTCCACGCCATAAGCCCTTGCTACCCGTGTAGCGGCGTCCTGCGTGTAGTGGACTCCTGACCTATTCAGCGGAACCCGAAAACTGACCACCCTATGGCGCAAGTCAAGGAATCGGCAACCTACACATTTGCAAAACCGTTCGAGCCTCTAATTCAGACCCTTCACTCGGCTATGTACCAGAGGTCCGCAATCGGTCCTGTAGACTATGCTGCAAATGGTCAGCGGGTTCCAAACTGCTTTAGTGGCACTGTCATCAGTGAGTTCACCGTTGTTATCGCGCAGTGAAGGTATTGACTGCGTCTTGCCACTGGTGTGCTTTATGTATGACCAGAGTCTCTTTGGGTTTTCTGCCAGATTTCGAGGCAGAATTTCGTTGTGGAAATTATTAAAAGCATCTCGCATTCAATTACGCGCCATATTTCGAACTTCTGTAAAACTTTGCCAGTATTGGGGATTTTGCGTTCTTTTAAAATTGGCATGCTTTTTTTCGTTGCTTCTGCAACAACGATCTGACCCGTTTTGTGTACCATGGGGAATCAGTGCCATCACTTATTAATTTATGTAGTATATATCTCCCAATTGCTGTCGATACTATCTCTTTGAAAACATTCCACAACTTTTCTACACTTACATGATCAGATCGGTAGGAGTGAAGACTGTCTCTTAAAAAGGCATTAAGAGCATTTTATCAGCTTTTTTAAATAGATATACTTTGCGTTTCTTTTTATGGTTGTAGGAGCTACGGTATTCAGCCTAGCAGCAACTGCCTTGTAATCGATAATCCCTGTATTCGTCACAATACTCACTGTTTGTCCAGGATTATTTGTTGTTAAACAGTCAAGTACGCTTTCGCAACCATTTACGCTTCGATTGGGCTCATGAGCTAATTGTTGAAAATAATTTTTGAAAAAGCATTCAGTACAATTTCGGTTGACGTTTTATGCCTACCGCCGGCTTTAAACGTATAATTTTTCCAGCATATCGAGGGTAGATTAAAGTCACCACCGACTATAATTGTATGAGCGGAGTACTTATTTGAAATGTCTTTACAAATGTTTCTACAAGGTTCCATTGCCCTACCATCACTCGTTTTTCATGTTGACCCTATAAAGTAGCGAAAATTATAAGCATCTTATAACGGGCTAAACAAGTGATAATTGATAATACCACGTTGAGTCCTAGTTGGTGTTGCTGATTTGTAAAGCGGTACCATAGGAATTACCGCCTGCCCTCGTCTTAGTAGTACGTGGCTTTACTATGCCATTTTGTCCAAATATAGCCTTAGGAACGAAAAAAATATAAGGCTCTAATTTTTGCAATGCCTGTGTTACAGCCGTTTAGAAACACCGAGTATAACAGATTTTTCTCATCCCGCTAATGTATGGATCGAGCAAAGAACGATGGCTTGTACACCTCTGTGCGAGCTGTTATTTGTTGATTTGTACCTTCAGAATCTAAGTACACGCTGCAGACGAATATTCGTTGTTTCTTCGATGCAAGCCGGTTCGTTAAATTTCCTAAGCAAGTTTTCCCGAGATATAGGCCGCCCTTCCAAAACGTTCTGACAGTGATTTTATTCCTGCCGTACAGGCGATATTAGCGCAGTAATTTAGGGTGCAGCTTGGCTTAACAACTGTAAACAGGAGAGATGCATTCGA
Organism: Schistocerca gregaria; assembly: GCF_023897955.1. NCBI lineage: Eukaryota > Metazoa > Arthropoda > Insecta > Orthoptera > Acrididae > Schistocerca > Schistocerca gregaria. The sequence continues at coordinate 556,715,683 of NC_064931.1, forward strand.
CCACTCAAGTATGAGTAGGCAGTTTTAAGTAGTGGACGGACGTCCTTACTGTGTATATTGTTGTGTCACAAATTGCAATGCAGCAACATCTCTAAATCTAGGGTTCCATAAATCCTCCAGAATGTTTTGAAGAAGAGAAAATTTTGTGCCAAATTTGTAACGTATCCCTCGGCTGCTGGACAAAACAGAGTTGTGAACACGCCTGCCGCCACATGACTGAAATGCAAAATGCACACGATTCTTTTCTGGAAAATGAACCTCCCACAAAATGAAAAAGTGCAGGAAGTCACATGAAGGGTCAACGCTCTGAGGACATAATCTACATGCAAGCAAATGTGATTCGCTAGTTGAACAACATTTCGTTTAACGTGGTAGTGCGTTTCACCATCTTAACTCTTCTCTATTTTTTACTAATCCAGTCTCCAAAGTTTTTGAACAGACGGATTATATCGTCTTTCTTCTATTGTTTACCTGTATAGATATTCTGCCTTTCTGTCAAGGAAGTTTCGTGAAGTTTTTGTGAGAAACATTCTGTTCCTCCGCTCCGTAAAGAGGACGCGTGCGTGTCAGCGCCCTGGGGGTGTTCGCGGATGACATGTCTCCTGGTCTTTCAGGCGCCCCGACATTCCAGTTCTCTATTCTGCGAAGCACATCACAAAGAAGGCACACCCTCAGCAGGGTGCCTCATCTCTACCTGTCAGAGAAACGAAAAGACACACAAAAACTGTTTCCGTCACAGAGGAAATAGAGAACTCAATTTCTTGTCCAGCTTCTATGACATCACATATTCCCAAGGGTAAATATACGCAAAGGTGTGACGTATGTAATGTTTCTGAAAATGGTCGGAAATAAAGTTCACAATTTGTCACCCTGGCGTGAAAGTTACTAGAGAGGGAGCATTAGCTCTGTTGTACAAAGGTATGTGCAGGGTGCGTCCTTAGCGTGGTTGAAGGAATCATACCGCAATGGTGTTACGAGAGCATAGGGTATATAAATCAGGATGTACCGGCTTCTCCCGATTATTAAGGCAGCGTAACAAATATTGTTCTGAGTATTCTGTTCATTTACCTCCATTAGCACCTGATAGGGATGTGAACAATATACTACAATATAGAACATTTGCCCGTGAAATGGAAAGGTTTCGTGTTCGAGTTGTAGTCTAGAGCACAGTTTTAATCTGCCAGGAAGTTTAAAATCAGCGTACGCTCTGTTGCAGAGAGGAAATTAATTCTGGAAAAATTCCCTATTCAGTGGTTAAGTCATTTCTGAGCAGTACCGATTCTTCCAGGCGTGCTACTCGCGTAAGGTATCCAAGAGAACTTCTGTGAAGTCTGGAAAGCAGGAGAGAAGTACTGGCGTAAGTAAAGCCATGCGGCCCGCTGTTAAGTCGGGCCAGGAGAGCACAGTCGGTACGACACTTGCCTATAGAAGGCAGAGGTTTCAGTTTCGAGTCCCGGTACTGCACACAGTTTTAAGCTAAAAGGAAGTTTCAGTACACTAAAATATTTCTTTTTTAAATAAAAGAGCTTACAACTGTGGAAAGTGCATTCGCTTACCCCATAATGCTGTCCTAGATGCAATGTCGATGTCTGCTCTTGCGTTGGCTTGTATGAAATAACGGTAGCTATTTTCGTAGTTGTTACTGGTGCACAGTTTGCATCATACTGTACATATATCTGTCAGAGGTAACGCTTCGGTGGAAGAAAGACCGTTCCAATAATTCATGTTGCACTAATTTCGTATCTCACAATTGTGTTTACATTATGTGGAGGCTCTTAACGTTACAGGTAACGATTTTAAAAACTCCAGCGTCGATTGTTCTGTGAACTCATGTAGCTAGATAAATGCAGTTGCATTGCTGACATCGGGCAACAAAATGTGTATTGATAAGTCGATGCACCGTTGGTACATTGAAACTTTTCGATCTGCGTTTGTGCAAAGTACTTAAGTAGGTACTACTGCCGCCGCAGTCTGAAATGTTAAATGCTGCCGCGATTTTCTCGGGCTTCTTTCGAAGATCGCTCTTAATTCAACTACGCTGCGCAACACAATTAAATGGTCACTTTTTGAAAATCCGTACTTGTCTCCCATTGCGACGCAGAAGTTTGCAACTTGGATCGAAGATGGTCAAAACCTTCGTCTGTAAAGGCGCTCAAGCGTGGCGCCCTACGACGTCAACCGTGGGCACGGCGACACTTCAAACTCCAAGGAGTCAACACATGCAAAGAAAAGGCCACAGCAAAGTAATTCATGTGAGCTACAAAGTGAGTTAATTATGTTACATTGGCACGAAATTTCAGCACAATTCTGCCCAATGACAATGGACGTACTGCACCGCGTGAAGATCACCACACCGCCTTTTATGCACATTTCATCTCTTCGTTTGACGTCTTTGCGATGGATGTCAGAACTGCGACGCCCAGCGTTGAAATCAGGCGGATTTTTTATGGGTGGCTGGGGTGAGCACTTCAGACAAGCTGCCGCTCATAATCGACGCGTAAAAGCCTCAGGATGTAGTAAAAAGAGCATCAATGTAAGCATCACTTCCATAGGCGAGTTCATTTTGACACATTTCGCGCTCGAAAACGATTGTTTGCAGTGCTATGTACAACAGGACGACGTTCTTCAGAAATTTCGCCATTGTTGACACCGTCCGACCCCCCCACCCCAGGCCGATTCAACCCTTTTTCAAGGACATCGCTAGACTGCATCACCAGTGAACGTGATCTCATCCCTTCTGAGTGTAGCGTGACCACAAGTTTTACTTTGGTATACACTGTGGAACCTCTAGTGACCATTAAAAACCATTCGACGTGATCCGAAACACAAAATTGTGTTTATGCTTTTCATTCCACCTTTTTCGCGCCCTCCTGGAACATGTGCGCGGGAGGATGCGACATTGACATGCACGTGAATGAAGTGGCAAAGTGTCCCTCTAAGACCACCGAGTCCGGCAACTTCGTTAGTGTCACACGACCACTTTCTTTGGACACTTTAAATATGTCCCTGTACACGGATACTAATTCACCTGTCCCTACATGGATACCTGCAAATGGGACAGACAACCCGCTCAACAAAGGTCAACGTGTGTCACTGATAGTGTTGCCACACTGGAGTGTCTTAGAAGGACATTTTCCCACTTTATTCACGTGCATTTCAATGTTGTATTCGCCCACACACACAGCACAAAAGGGCGCGAGAAAGGCGGGATAAAGAAGCATAAATACCCTTTGCTGGTCTGGATCGTGTTCAGATTCCGCTGAATGGTTTGAATGGTCCCTAGTTGTTCCACCCAGTCTACCACAGCAAAACTTGCGCTCACGCTGCTCTCCGAAGGGAGCGAGATCATGTTCCATGCGGTTGGAGCACCGAGATGTGCTTAGAAAAGCGCTGAGTCGTCCGGGAGTATCAGGAGTAGCAAAATTAGTCGAAAATATCGTCCTGTTGTATGTACATAGCAGTGCAAACTGTCGTTTTCGATGGCAAAATGAATGGTAATTGAAACCCCTAAGGAAAGGGTCGTTTCGTTCAAGCCCTTCCTCCTGAGGGATATTCCTGTCGATTCTGGTCGACAGTGTGTCAAAAATGTTTTCCCCGGCCACCGATAAGACACCCCCGTTTTCTCAACGTTGGGTGTCGCGGGTTTGACCCCCAGTCGCGTCAAACGAATGCGTGTAATTTGATTAAGAAGTGTGACGACTCTCTCATGGTGTGACACGTCCCCCCTGGCGTTGGGCAGAATTGTGCTGCAATTTGGTGCCAATGAGACATCATTAACCACCACACCGTTCACATGTAAGTCTGAGCTCTGGCCTTTTATACGCATGTGTCGACTTCTTGCTGTTTGAAGAGTCACTGAGTCCGAAGGTGACGTCAAACGGTGCTACGCTTTTTCACTGTTACATAGGAAGGTTGCAGGCACATTTCAGCCAAATTTTAAACTTCCGGGCCAGCACGGGAGATCATTGCGTGGTTTCAAAAAATTGAGATTTTAATTGTCTTGCACTGTGTAGTTTGATAAAAACCAAAGACCACCTCCCGAAGTCCGATGGCTTGTGGTCGTGTGTTGCAACTCCTGCAAGCTACACTTCCCTCAAACAACTCAGGCTACATAGGACGACCGACTCACAAGGGGAGGAGAGACCGGTAGCTAATTCTAGTGGCCCGACGCAAAGATCACTTTCGGGGCGGAATAACGTTCCACATCACGCATCCCGTCGAAAAAATACGGCGGAGCTTAGTATCACCGCACAACAAATTTAAGTCGCGCTCCGTCTCTTACCTGGCACGAGATTCGAGAGTGCGTTTCTGCAAGGGTTCGAGCGGAAGCCAGTTCGAGTTGTAGATCCAGTCGCCATCGCCACTACCGCCCCAGTTCATCGCAGCTCACCTGTCCGAAGAAGGATTTTCCGCTACACCACCATGGCAGTTTCTACACCGCACTAACGACTGTACTGCGCACCAATTGTACGTAGAGGAGAACACGGCAACAACCATAACACGATTTCCCAGAACTTCGCTCAGTGGTAGAGTGGTCAAAATAAGCAAACACGTGTATCGACTTATCCACAGATACACGGCGTTTTCCAAAAAAAAAAAAGGGGGGTCAAAGTTTCCGAGGTATTTTCCTGGTACTTCATGCGCCTCTTACCTTACAATATCGTTACACAAGTTGGTGGTACAGTACACAGCATCACGGATGTTTAATTTTGGGCCCCGTGTTCGAAACTCTACTATCACTTTCATTTTTGTTTTTCATTTATATACCCATGTCTGTAGAAGATTGCTATACGAATGTTTTCCAGTGTATACTGATATAACGTTGTCCCTATTCGTCTACCAATTGTATGTCAGATTAATGAACTTCAAAAAAGAATTAAAAAATTATTTGAAGTTGCTTTTGGAGAAATGTGCGATGTATTCACCAAAGTTAACGTTGTTTCTTTTCCAAGTGAGATTCGTACGAAGGAATGTCAGTATTGAAAATCTGCTTTCGCGTGATGCTCGTGGTGTTCGGAATATCTGTGTTTTTAATATTTCAACGCTCGGTATCATCAAAGCTAACGCACCACATCTTCCTGAGGAATAAACATTTGAACAAGATACACGAATTAATATAAGAATTGATTTGCAACTGAAATATCAGAAAACGATTGTAACCCATCAATATATCATACATGTGTGTATTACATAGTAAATCTGTGACACTTACTGTGAAATCCAGTTCTTATTTTGCAATGAATGTAACGCCCTTGTATCCCCTAATTTGATAAGACAGCAGGGCGGGATTAGCCGAGCGGTCTCAGGCGCTGCAGTCATGGATTGTGCGGCTGGTCACGGCGGAGGTTCGAGTCGTCCCTCGGGCATGGGTGTGTGTGTTTGTCCTTAGGATAATTTAGGTTAAGTAGTGTGGAAGCTTAAGGACTGATGACCTTAGTAGTTAAGTCTCATAATATTTCACACACGTTTTTTTGATAAGACAGATTAGTTTAGGAACCTTTTATGGACGTGGATATACAAATGAAAGCAATAAAAATAAAATAAATAAAAACAATAATCAGGTTTCGAAAATGAGGCACAAAGAAGCCGCGACACTAACCACTGAGCCACCATTCCGTCTGAAAATACTGTGCGGTAAAAGCCATATATAGTACCTCGAAAATACCTAGAAAACTTTGACCGTTGTGTTTTCTGAAACTGTAGAGTACCTACGGATAAGGAGAAACACATGTTCCTCCGTTTTTGACTCTTCTTCCTCTGAGAGAAGTTCCTGGAAAATCAGGTGATGACATTTGACTTGTTTTCGTTTGCCACAGAGCAGACCTGGCATGGGCTAGGAATATTGTACAATAATATCTTGTAGTTGAGAATTTGTGTGTCGTTGAATATATGTGTGTTTTGGAAGTATAATTGTAGTCATTTCAGTAGCCGTGCTCATAGGTATGCGTACCTAATGTCTGGTTGGTAGTAAAGCCTCTGTTTACACTATCAGTGGGATCTCGGTGTTTGTTATCAACATATATGTTGGTGACAAAGTGTAGCGGAAAAGGGTGGCCCCCGAATTTCTTTTTGTGAAAAGTCTTAAAGGGTTTCAAATAAAACAAACGTTATAACATTCTTCATCTTTATTTTTCATGTCCACATATTTATTCTCAGCGTCAAGGTAGTCACCCTGGCGACGAAAGAATTTCTACAACGAGAGACTAGTTTGTTGATACCGATACCTTGGAATGTTTAACTTTGTTGACGAAGCCACAGCACCACCTCACCTCTGCTTGCCCCGCTTCATCCCTATCACAGTGAAGTCCTCAAAGGTGCTCTTTAAGTTTTGGGACAGATAAAAATCGGATGGAGCTAAGGGGGGACTAAATGGAGGACTATCGATGACAGTGAATGTAAGGCGTCGGATTGTTGCAAATGTCACAGCGCTCGGGTCTGGCGTAGTCATACTAAAGGAGAGGGTGTTCCATGTGTGGACAAACACTTTGAATTCTGAACTGAATTACAGCACGCTGTTTCTCATGCACGACATAGTTGCGTTACACGCCGCAATGCAACAGGCTACAGTTCAGAGCCATCTACATACAGAGGGCTTCAAACGTTCAAGCATAAATAATATACATAAAGAATGTTAATAACGTTTGTTATATTTAAACAGCTGTAAGAGTTTTCACATAAAAAATTCGGAAGCATTACTTTTCATCATCCCTCGTAAAACACGAGGAACGGGCAGGAGCGTATGTAGCAAGCAGACCGTGCCTCCATGGTACCGCGTCGTACATGAAACATCCTATATTTAGAAGGTATGTGCATGACACTTAGGTACTGTCGCTCCATGATAAGGAAGGAACGAAGATTAGGTTTTAACGCCTCATCGACATCTAGGTCTTTTGAGAGAGAGCACAAGCTAGTATTACGAGAGGCTCGGAAAAAAACTGACCATGCTCGTGTCAAAGGGACTATCCCTGCATTTGCCTAAATGATTTAGGGAAATGGCAGAAAACCTAAATCAGGATGGTCGGACGTGGATTTTAACCATTCTTGGATCATCTGAGTTCCGTTAACTAAAACATACCATCGCCGTGAATATGATAAACGACAGATGCCTCTCATTTCTCGATGTGTCTCACGAGTGTCTATTTTTTTTTCATGTGTAATTCAAATAGAAGATGGTCATTCCAATTCAAGAGTCTGAGACGCTACAATACGCAGTGAATATTTATTCCGAAACAAATTGAAAACCCTCCTCCATCCCCCCCCCCCCCAAAAAAAATACAATGTGGTAATAATTTTTCAACTGCAACCAAAGACTGAAACTCTTGTCATTTCAGTGAAGGATGATCTAACCTATAGCATGACATTTGTATACAAGGACAAGGCCTAGTGAAAGTATGGTTCACAAATTACAGGGTCTAATGTCACGAACCGATCAAGAACGATGTCTGGAACACAGTGGTTTATTGTGTATCACACAATGATTAAACGCATATCACTTCTGCGCCTGGGATCTGGACACAGGCATCGAACCCTTCACAACATTCACCGCCGTTTGTGGTTAACGCTCTTGGATTGCTAACTAACCATTCAACCTGTATTCTGCTATTGACACCAGTGCACCAAATATCTACAGGTTTCTTTTGACTCGTACTTCGGTGAGGCGCAGAGAGAGTGTTGATTAAATGACCGTATAACAACATCACAAAATGTAATCAAGTGATAAATGCAGTTGAAAAAATAGCAGAATTTCAAATCCCATTCAGTTTCATTCTAAATCACATCTGGATTCGGAAAATTGTGCAGAACGGTACACCGCACACACTGGATAGCGACCAACTGCTCTGCCTAATCGAAACTAGGCTAAGTTCCACACTGTAAAATACGAATTAATGGTTTCCGCAGTATGCATAAGCGGTCCTTCGCTAAAATATTTCCCGTTTAGTTTTAAGTATAAATTTGAAATAACATCAGGCACTGAATGTTAGAAAGTAATCATGTGTGAAGCATTACCGATAGTGCTTTCTTAATCACTTTACTCTGAGTTGCCACTGTTTTCAGTTGAAGCTTTACCATATCTTTGTTTTAGGCTCATACCTCTAGTTTTTCCACTTGCATCACGGAAGTTAAAATTCCAGTGAGACGCTAGTACCAGAAAACTGAGGTGAATGTACATGGCATTTGTGTTCAGGTTCCAGCAACAATTATACGTTACTCCCTCTCCCTCCCCCTTCTCCCTCAACCCCGTTTACGCAGACACATTTCTCTTTTACTTGAGAATTGTAGAGAACCAGGTCGGTGGGAATAACTGGAAATCATTGTTTACGAGTTACCCCCAATCATCGGATGTTTACAGACCCATATCGTGTAGCTAACGAAAGTAGCGGATGAATTATAGAGAGGGAGAAGGGTAAATTGTGGGGAGACGTGGGGAAGGTGAGTAGCAGAAGTGGAGAGGGCAGGCTTTGTTCTGGCGGCAGAGCCGCCTGACGCTCTATTGATTTCACGGCTCCTCGCTACGTCCTCGTTAAAAATAACACGCCGATTATCTCAGTCATCACGCGCGACCTTCCGCAATTTATAGCAGTGCGCTTATTTTTAAATTTCGTAATTTCTCTGAAAGCGGATGAAAATCTTTGCACGCACGTACACTGCAGTGGCAAGTCACACGCAAACCTAAATCATCCCGGCGCGGCCGTCACTGATTTTTCGTCCAAGCCGAAAGAATTGTTGCTGCTAGTAAGCTACAAACAAAGTCATAATGCAGATCAGAAAAACTTTGATATGACAATGCTTATTCAAAGATTTTGCACTATAAATAATACACTGAAGTGTCGATATGTGTCAAAATGCAACATAGTAGGAGAGATATTGCTGCAAAGTTACTTGTCCCGTTAACATCTCGGAGAATGCTAAGAGTTTCTGTTCGTTAGTAGCCTCAGAATTAGGAGAACAACAATGTAAATTTTCGAGCGTGTTGTGTTTATGTGTATGCGTGAACGTGAATGTGTGTGTGATTCAGATGAAATTATAGCAACGTCATTTCATTATAACTTTTAAAGTCTAAAAGAATGCAACCAGTTCGTCTTCAGATACAAGATCTGCTTTCAGTCGCTACCTTAGAACGAAATCCATTACATTACAAATATACACTGACGGAGAAAAGATCATAACACGAATAAATAAATAAAATGTCCGCCCCTGTAGCTGAGTGGTCAGCGCGACAGAATGTCAATCCTAAGGGCCCGGGTTCGATTCCCGGCTGGGTCGGAGATTTCTCCGCTCAGGGACTGGGTGTAGTGCTGTCCTAATTATCATTATTTCATCCCCATCGACGCCCAAGTCTCCGAAGTGGCGTGAAATTGAAAGACTTGCACCCGGCGAGCGGTCTACCCGACGGGAGGCCCTAGTCACATGACTAAAAAAAATTAATGTAGAGTAACGATATTTAAGGAATACATTTGTCTAGCTAACATATTGAAATGACTGACTGACATTACAAGATCACAAATTAACGTAAGCGGGAGATAAGCCATTGCAATTGTGAAATGCTGGTACATTAATAACCGGTGTAACCGCAAGAACGTTGCATGCATGCAAGTATGCAAACGTTCATGGATTGTGTTGCTCAGGTGCCGGATGTCAGTTTGTGGGATGGAGTTCCATGCCTGCTCCACTTGGGCGGTCAATACAGACACGGTTAACGCTGGTTGTGGATGACGTTGGAGTTGTTGTCCGATGACGTCCATTATGTTCTCGATTGGAGACAGATGTGATCGAGCAGGCCAACATGTCGACACTCGATAGAGCATATTGGGTTACAACAGCAGCATATGGGAGTGCATTATCCAGTTGGAAAACACCACCTGGAATGCTATTAATGAATGGCAGCTCAGCCATCTGAATCACCACACTGACGTACAAATTTTCAGTCAGGGTGCGTAAGATAACCACTAGAGTGCTCCTGTGGTCAAACGAAATCGCACCCCGAGCATAACTTCAGGTGTAGGTCCAGTGTGTCTAGAACGCAGACAGGATTGTTTCAGGCCCTCAACTAGCCTCCTTCTAACCAAGACGCAGAAACAGCTTTCATCAGAAAACACAACAGACCTCCACCCTGTTCTCTAATGCTCTTGCTTGGCACCAGTGGACTCGCAAATGGTGGCGGTTTGGTGTCAGTGGAATACACGCTACATGTCGTCTGGCTCGTAGATGTCCTTGATGTGACCGATTTGTAACATTTCGTTGTGTCACTGTGGTGCCAACGGCTGCTCAAATTGCTGCTGCAGATGCAATACGATGCCCCAGACTCCTACGCCGAAGACGATGGTCTTCTCTCTCGTTGTGCCACGTGGCCGTCCGGTGGCCAGTCTCCTTTCGGGCATACATTCTCGTAACCACCGCTGCCAGCAGTCGTGTACAGTGGCTACATTTCGGCCAAGTCTTCCTGCAGTATCACAGAAGAAACATCCAGCCTCTAGTACCCTTGTTACAAGACCTCGTTCAGACAGAGTGGGGTATTGATAATGACGTCTTTGTCGACTTAAAGGCATTCTTGACTAACATCAACTCAGTGCGTCCAATCTGAAAGCTAACTAAAGCCCACCCCTTCACACCGTGCATTTGAAGCAAACGTGATTTGCGTCCTGATAGTGGTGTTACTAGCGAATGGAGTGAAATTTGAGCAGGCATCATCATTCACTTGTAGAAACACTTTCGTTAATGTCGCATAACCCGGTCTAGATGTCCCAATTTTTCCCCTCAGTGTTTGAGCCTGTTTAGCTTCATTAGTGACGTGTTCGACGAGTCATTTGTATGATATATCATAACGACGTTGAACGACAAGTTCATTGACATGCATCTTACTTGATTTTTAGACGTTTATTTTATTACGTCGTATGCGTTTCCACTTCCGTAGATACGCTATAGCGTTTTAATGTATTATGTACGCTTGCACGGTGAGAATATCAGTGTAAGAGTTGTACGCTTTGCATTTTACATACGGATTTTTTGGCCTGGGATTGCTTGTACGCACTCACTGCAGTTGCACGAAACTCTTATTAGGGTCGCTATCACGCGTTTCTTTTTCCCCACACTGATGTGTGGAAAATAACATTAAGTAAAGATAACCATTTCAATTTTTATGTTGTTTGATAATCCCAACCGGGAGAAATTAGCTAAATGCTAAATAGTGAGATAAATTGATTACTTCAGAATTATAGATTAGCATACAGAGTAAAATAGCTTCCCTCAAGAAAAGCAATTTACAGCCTCATTATCATAATTTATATTTAAATGTGACTGAATAATGTCATTTGAAGATCAATAATGGAATAGTAAAACTTACGTAGTATAATAAGAAAATTTTATCTACATGTTTCGAAATACAAATTCCTCTGTGTGTAGGAATGAACTGCCGAAAAGAAAAACCTTCCTAGCGTTCTTTGAAATCCAGTTTTACTGTCCTTCGTTAACCAAGCAAAGTAACGCAGTAGTAAATACCGGGATGACCGGTTGTAAGGACACAGCCGACTTCCAACGCCATTCTTTCTCAATCCGAACTTCTCCCTTGTCTGCAATGAGGTCGACGCCGATGGGACTTCTACCGTAATTTTTCTTCCGCTATTCCTTTTTACATCTAAGGTGCTTAATACCATTACGTAAATAATCAACATATTGGTTACCAACATTATTCATCTCTCTTGTTTAGCTAACTCAATTTAAAATAGCGATTAATGAAATTAATTTCTATTTCTAATGATTAATTTTAGACGTTACTATTCCCACTGCTTTATGGTAGATTATTTACAAACAAGTTCATGTTACAGTTATAATACCTAACTTGTTGAACCATTACATACAAGATGGTCGTACATGAACACCGTATATGATTTTTACTGCACGCGTTCATACAGTTAGAATATTTTCCTTTTAAAAATGCCAAATTCCGAAAATATAAATTCGTCCGGCATAACTGATTTAAAAAAGGGAAGTGTGTTAACTACCGATTAGTGTAAAAACATTGAAGGCACATGTCGCATCCAACATAACGTCAGCCACGATTTAACTACGCTTACGTTATTGTAATTTTCTTGAAATCGCATCCGTGATGTGTGTTATAGATCTGCAGGAAGGAAAACAAGTATGAAGGTGGCAATCCCCTTTATTTTCTTATTGTGGTTTGTACTGCAGAGCAAACACCAAAGTACCATGGCTACACTAATTTATTTTTCTTTATTGTGATAGCACTAAGTCATAACCCTATGAGGATAACGTCCTGATGTCACAAACTGTGTTACACTGTAACTGAATAATCTACTAAAGTAACCGAATGTGAAAATCATAGGAACCGATATAAATACTAATAAAGGGGCTGTAATAGGTACAAGAATGACGTGAATAACTTATACATCGATGAAGCGAGGAGTAAAATTAAATGAAATTTAAATCAAGAAATAAGAGTGCAGATGGTAAACAAATAACCACGTTAATGTTCATGATAGACATAGCCATTCCAGTCCGCAAGCATTGAAGATTAAAAGGAATGTCGAATAATTTGTGATGGCTACTTATCACAAAATGTGCGTGAGAATGAAAATATCCAAGACGAAATTGACGAAATGGCGTGGAAAAAATTTGCGTCGCTTCGAAATTGGTGACCTAGGAACTAATATTACACAAACAAGATGTCAGAAGCGCGCTGGCGCAAGCGAAGACAACTGCCAACAACAGGAGAGCTCTAATGCGGTCAAAGATTGACACATTTAGAGCGGAAGCTTTTCGAAACTTTAAAATGTGTCTTAGCACTGAAAACGAAACATGTATCATGTGAAATGTGGAGAAGCGTTTAAAGTATTGTGTTGTAGAAGTGTGCCAAAAATTAAATGCATATTTTAAGAACTAAAAGAGGACAGAATGACAAGTGCATATAGAAAAAATGTATATGGAACATCCTTCGTGGGAGAAGAGACAGGTTAGTATGACATGAGCTAAGAATTTCAGCACCTGATACTTTATCACTGGTAAAGCCATCACAGGGCGTAATATCTGTGAAGCAGGTAAAACAGAAAACATATGAAGTATTGTGTCAAGAATGTTGGTCGTATCTTGTATACAGCAATGAGAAGATTAGCACATGCTAGTAACAAGAGAAGAAGAAACGAATATTAGACTTTAACGTCCTATCGACAATGTGATTATTAGAGACGGAGTACAAACTTGTATTACTAAATGATTTGAGGTGGAAATTGGCCGTGTCCTGTTGAAAGGAACCATCTCGGCATTTGCCTGGAACAATTTAGGGAAATCAGGAAAAAGTAAATCTGAATCGCCTGACCGGGATTTGAACTGTCGTCTTCCTGTTGCGGGCCGAGTGTGCTAATCACTGAGGCACCTAGTTCGGTAGTAAGAAGAGAGGAGCATCAAAGCTACCATATGAGTGGCATCTGATACGGAGGGCAAACAAACAAATGTACACACTTAGATATCTAGAACATAACATTTTGTGTATATTACAACAGAAAGTTCTACTACTTGCTGAGAAGTAGCACAGTCTTTCGTGGAACTCGTTGATATCGCATTTGTTATTATGTAGTACATATATCGATGTCTGTGACCGACAGGATGCAGTGATTAAGACATGGAACTACCGAAACACCTCAGACGAATGCTGCCATTGTTCCTTCAGTAACGTTACTTCTGATTCCTCCTCTTCCCTCACCCTCGTGGTGATCCCCGCCGTCCTGATCCCCAAACCCCCACCAATCGTCAATCGCCAGCGTGCAAATGACCCGGTGTTCCGACTCTAACGACCGTAATATCGACGGGAAGTAAAATTTAACCGTTGCGATTCCCTTAGCTTCTCCTCCACAAGCAAGCGAAGAGATTCTAAGATCTGTCGAGTAAAATCCCCTTCCGTTTTTGAATGACGATGTACGAGCGAGATAAGGTAGTATATTCGTAAGAGAAGTAACTGTTTGCTGATTCCATGAGTGGAAACATCTGCTGCATAATGCAAAACTGAGAGGGTATTGTAAAGATGAAAAAGCGAAAAAATATAAATGTCGTATGGCATTGTAGGCTGCAAATCCCACTGGGCGAGTACAGCCGCATTTCGGAAAGGTGTTCTTATTCTGTTCACATTGGCCTCTTTCCTTGCATATATGTGAGATTTGTGTCGTGTTGTGTAGAGTGTGGATGAGTGGAATGGATGAGTTTACAGTATAAAATCATATTGTCTTGTATGATGATGATGATGATTATGAGAGAGGGCAGAGGGTGAAACCCACTGACAGCATATTGCCCACTCCTCTTGAAAAGCACCAAGGGGGCTGCCAATTTTAACCTCACAGGATCACCATCAACAGCGTTACATCCCCTCACGTCATGAGGTACCGCAGACAGGTATGGAATAGAATCCAGCACATTGATGCAAATAATGGTGTTCAGGAACATCACGCTACCGCCTCTTGACCCTTGCCGGGCAAATGCTGTCAGTGATAATTCCACCACCAAGATTCGAACTGGCTTATCTCACTGCCGAGCGCCACCGCACAGGTGTGCGTTAGCGATGTCGGGCACGGAGGCGAGTATGAATAGTGTAATTGGATAGTTTAATAAGATTCAGACATGGAGGAGATCTCAATGAAAACAATGAAGCGAGCAAGAAGAACAATGCAAAAGGACGTTATTGTGAGCCATTGGAAAAATATGGCTACTGGCCCTTAAAAGTTTCAGTTAATTAGAAAGCCCGAAGTTTATACCAAAGGCTAGAGGAAAATCAGAGTAGATAAACTGAAAGCAGCAGTTTGGAGAATCTTCTCCGTAAGCACAAGGAGGGATCACAGTTTGGCGGAGTTCAGTGTCGGGGAGAGGGAGAGAGAGAGAGAGAGAGAGAGAGAGAGAGAGAGAGAGAGAGAGAAGGAGAGAATTCGACTGCAAGAGAAAAACAGGTTTCTGAATTTGCAGGATTAAAACGGATGAATAACGAACAGTTCCGTGTGGCCAACATTTGGTTCAACAGAACGACTATTCGTCATTAATGCCGCTTGAGATGAATTACTTGTTCGAGAAACACTGCACTTCTCGACGGAACAGTCAAACGTTTCAAATGTAGAGCAACAGCCTAAGTAATCGAAACTTAGCTCCGACTGTTTTTACGTCGCATATGTTCTTTGCCTAGAGTTTTCTATTTTGCAGGGAACACTTCTCATGAATTCTTACTTTCTGTGGACTTGGCGCTTTATGTTGTTGTTCGATTTCCTCCTCGATGTCACAACGTCAATTTACTCTGTAGCAGGCATTACGTGCACGCAACGTGTATTTATATAACATAAACCAAGTTCTGTGTGTTTTCGAGCAACGATCCTTTATGTGTTGTCTTTCTGAAGTGCAGACGGGTAATCTGCAATGAATTTGTCTACAGGGGTTTGGGAAACCACTCTTAGGGAATCCATTACCCCACTTCAGCAGCAACTAATCCGATTACATTTAAATATGGCTCATCCCCCTGGCTCTATGATTTGTGCATTAAACGTCACTCTATATGAACAGGTTCACGTAGAATATCTGAATGGCGCTCAGCAATAATGATAAAACTGAGAGACAAAAAGTGTTCGACTGGAATCGTGCTCATTAAGAAATCTTGTTCGCCCAACCAAGAGGAAAATTAAGATATTTATACACACAATAAACAATGCACAAATTGCAGACAGATATCCTAAGCTGTCGTACATTAACTATAATTAACAATAAGACGTATTCTTGGATTTAAGTGTTACATTTTTGACGTCGGTAATGGGATAACGATCTTTTTGACTCCGTTGAATGTATACTTTCTGACCGAATGCTGTTGATAGTACATACCCTCTATTAGATATACTAAATTCATGTAATAATCATAGTGACTGTATAAATGTGCTCTATCAATACTGCACAAAAGAAGAACTATAATAATGACTATATTACACCGACATTCAAGTTTGAAACACAGGCCTGTATCAGAAGAATACAGATACGAGTCTTGCGCCCAGTTGACGGTGGGACCGTTAGAGACGGAGTATCACCTCATTTGAGCCGGAGGAGAAAACAGATACGGCCGAGCTGAAACCACGGATAACCTGTTTCAGGATGCTTCGACTGGTACTTGAACTCCATTACTTCTAATACGAGTCTAGGGTCTTGTAGACTGCTGTTATCTTTTTCGTCCACGGTGAGCTTTGAGATCTTGCGCACAGAAAAAAATGTCAGAAAGGGCTAAGTTAAATTGTTCCAGCGAATTAATTCTTCCGTTGTGAAGTTGGTGGCAGTTAGAGATAGTCATCCGAGTGGATAGGATTGATTATTTGAGCTAGCCTTCTCTTAATACCTGTGCTTCATCTCTCTTCTCAATAATGAATTGACAAGTCCTTACTTATTTACATATGGTGACGTTAACACTAGTGTAAGTAACATGAACCTATATAAAGGTCAAGATAACAGAAACCCAAATTTATTTTTCTATACATTAGGTTTCACAGTCGCTGTAAATTTTAGTAAGATTAAAATTGTTGTTCTACTAGGACTGTAAACTTATTGTTAGGTACTAAATTTACATACGCATGGTGGTTGTCCAGATACTACTCCACATGTTATGGTCTGCATATAACGACTTACTGTTTGTAAAATGTAAACTTTCACGGCCGGAACTGTCATGATTAATAAAATTCTTTTCCGGGCTATTATGCCGTGGTCTGATGGATTTCGCATTGTAACCCGACGTTTCGTCCCCATCTACGGAGGACATCTTCAAGGGGGTTCGTGGCTTCTGTTAACTTCCGAAACACACACTGTCTCACTACTGACTGCAGCAAATTTTTGTTTTCGCGCGCTCCCGCGCATAGGCGTGACGTCACATGTTTTGAATACGCGAGCGCAATTGGCCGTTGTCGGTTGCCGCCGTCCGCTGTTGCTATCATCCCATGGCGGAAGACTGGTACACATCTTCTTCAGCACCGGCATCCAGATGTCATTCAATTTTACGCCCTCCTCCTTCCTATTAAAATTTCTGGGGTGTTTCATAATCTCTATAGCCTCTCTGTAAGGCCTTTCATGATATCCGCTTGTGGCTGCCAGTACTTGAGTTCTATCAAAATAAATGTGGTGGTCTCCTGACTGCAAAGCGTGTTCCGCAACAGCTGATCTATCAATCTCTCCCCTTCTACAATTGCCCTTGTGCTCTTCTAGTCGTTTTTTGACCGTTCTTACTGTTTATCGATACAGGTGGTGGCTGGTGTATTTCATATGTCTTTTTATGTGCCAACTCGCTCTTTAATGTATACTTTGGCAAACTGAAAGACTGTCCACGTTCAGGACTGTTTATACGCCAAAGAGAGACTGAAGAGAATCGTTCAACGTGACAGAATTTCAATCCTTTCACAAATTGCTGCAGATTTCAATTCTGAGCCATCAAAATTGTCAGCGTGCGAACAATTCAACGAAACATCATCGATATGGGCTTTCGAGGCGGAAAGCCCACTCGTGTACCCTTCATGACTGCACGACACAAAGGTTTACGCCTGGGCCCCTCAACAGCGACACTGGACTGTTGATGACTGGAAACATGTTGCCTGGTCGGAGGAGTCTCGTTTCAAATTGTCTGGAGCGGATGGACGTGCACGGGTATGGAGACAACCTCATAAATCCATGGACTCTGCGTGTCAGCAGAGGACTGTTCAAGCTGGTGGATACTCCGTAATGCCATGGGGCGTGTGCAGTTGCAGTGATATGAGACCCCTGATACGTCTATATACGACTCTGACAGGTGATACGTACGTAAGCATCCTGTCTGATTACCTGCATCCATTCATGTCCATTGTGCATTCCGACGGACTTGGGCAATTCCAGCAGGACAATGTGACACCCCCACACGTCCAGAATTGCTGCGGAGTGGCTCCAGGAACACTACTCTGAGTTTAAACACTTCCATTGGCCACCAAACTCCCCAGGCATGAACATTATCGAGCATATCTGGAATGCCTTGTAACGTGCTATTCAGAATGATCTCCACCTCCTCGTACTCTTAGGGATTTATGGACAGCCCTGCAGGATTCATAGTGTCAATTACTTCCAGCACTACTTCAGACATTATTCGAGTTCATGCTGTGTCGTGTTGCAACACATCTGCGTGGTCAGGGGAGCCCTACACGATATTAGGTAGGTGTAACAGTTTCTTTGGCTCTTCCGTGTATATTTGCAACGTGATGCAGAAGTAACTGTATACACAACGTGGAAGTAATGTGTTCTGGCTTAAACACAAGCGTCGGAACGGAGACGAAGAACGGAAGATCAGAGGAGGCGGTGAAACGACGTCGGCCAATGGCGCGCGGATTAGGACTGAACCACGACAGGGGCGACACCTGGAAGAAGTGAATATAAGTGCCGCTCCTGCCAGCCTCGACCACTCAGATCGGCTCAGTGTACGGACATTAGTGGAAAGTATTCGTGGAGCACAGCGCGGCCTTGCAGAAAGTGCTAGAAGAACAGGTGATCCTTCGCAGTTGCTTGCCTGGACTTTGTCCATAGCGACGAAATAACTGTTTGCATGTCGCCCATCGTTTGCGACTACTACTTGTAAATCTCCAAGTTAAGCATTGTCAATTTGCTTTATAGAAATAAAACTACTAATGTTATTTGCTCGTATTTTTGTATAGCATTCCGAGAACGCAGTGTCCCCTAGGCACCGTATACGAGACGAGTGGGCATGATAGATCAAAATATTGCCTGTAATTGCATATTTCAGAATTATAGAGTAGAATAGAATCCGCAAGTGCAACACAAGGAACACAAAATTAATTCTTCTCCGAAAGCAACGACATGAAGGGACCCGAAATTCAACTCAGCTACATACTGAACGCTTACCCCAGGAGATGTTCAAAATGGTGTTCATGTAGACAGTGATAGGCTCGACATCTTAGCGCTCTCGGAATATAGCAGGGTTTGTTCATCTCATTCTGTACAGCTACACAGCTGATTTAATTTCGCTGCTGTAGTTGTGCTGCATTCTCAATTTCAACACCATACTCGATCTCCTTAAGGCGGCCCCAAAGGTAGAAGTCGAGGGGGGTTGAGATTTGGAGATCTGGCTGGTCAACCAACTGACCCTGCATGATCTGTGCACTTATGGGGATAATCAACGTTGAGATACCCTCTTGCCTCACAATTGAAACATTCAGGGGCGCCATCGACAAAGCAACATCAGTCGATATGCAGGTGAACACGACAAGACAAAAGCCTGTACTAGCCCACGTTGTAATGCCTACGACAAATGACTTCATGCATTATAACCTAGAAATAAAACGGTTTCAGACAAAACTTTATTTAACATTTAACTCTTATTTTGATCCATACGCTACATCCACGAAGTGTGTAAAATACCTTTTGAATTACCCTGTATGTATTGTAATTCAGACCGCAACCTAACAGTCATGATGTTTGAAGAATTTCTAATATTTGATATTTGACAAGATTTTTTGCAGCCACGGCAGTAGCATTATATTAACCTTTCATAAAATAGATTTATAATACTACATTCTGTCTTTAAATTTTGAAGCCAACAGCAATAACCAATGATGCAAGTCTAAGCAATATTATTTAAGAATTAAATCGAAACATTCAAGCAAATAACTTTGAGTCACAAAAAGCATGGCAGTGAAATGTCATTGCGCTCGCTGAAGCTGATAATTCACAATTTAAACAATTAAGAATAATAATTCAGGAAGAGTATTAGTTTGAAAACCTGTTAAATGATGAAGGGTATTGTAACAATAAGAATGATAAAACTATCATCACGATAGGAGTATGGAGAGTGAAGATATCTAAGATTTAATTAATAGAGTCCATCAGTACTGACCAAGAGGTGGCTCGAGAGTGGAAGGCAGGAAAATGTGTTCGGGAGCAGGCGCAATCGGCGTCCCCCTGTATCACCACTGACAGTGCCGGGGTGAGACAGCTGGGCTTCGAGAGGGTATTAGCCGGGTCAGGGATACAGAGAAGAGAGAAGGGGCAAAACGTAAAACTTAAACAGCAGTTCTCGGGGGCAGGCACACCTTCACTTCGGTCCCAGTGGAGATATCAACCAGCGGACCCAGCCGGAAGCAAAAGTAACCCGTTGTACATTTTATTGTGGCGGACCAGAGAGAAGTCGCCATATATATAAAATCAGAGCTTGTCTCCGTATACGTAAACCAGAGAGAATAATATAATTGCAGACAGAGATAATATTTTACAAACGGTAGTGCCTGGCGTCACTGTCACCAGAATCGCGAGTAGACGGGAGACACGCCATAGTTAGGAGAGATAGGGCGCGGGGTCAAAATGGGCGGACGTGTGGCGAGGAACTCTCCATCTTAATGGCACAATAAGCTTTGTTTGGGCACACACTGCGCTATTAATGTCGTCTAAAGTGAAGCTGAGCAATCTGTCTACTTTAATTATGTGTCTGAATCACTATACTGGTGATCAACTGCTGAGGCTTAGACTTTAATAGTTGCTGAACATAGCTTATGGTGCACGCGATGCAGCACCCCTGTGTGTAAAGATAGGTAATTACGGTACACGGCGATCTAATACAGACTCGAGTGTTGTCATACTGCCGTCGTCGATCACCCTTAGGTCACGACTAGTAATTTGTGAGATTTGTTGATTTGGAGAATGTCAGATGAAGTATTTATGGCTTAACTATCCTGGCCAAATGTAAGAATTCTTGGGTGGCAAATAGCATTAATGGTAGCTGCCAAAAATAGATTAGCTGTGTTGTGATATTTATAAAACATAGGCTCTTACGTGAGTGAAGTTTCGTGCTTTGCCTTTGTACCACTGATGATGGCACACTTGCGTTTGAGCGAGCTCTGTGAATCCTGATGGGAACCATGTTCCAATTTATTTCGATGTAATGATGAATGTACAACCATTTAATCTGAGTACTCTGGGTATCCACAATATATTTCAGTTTTGCTTTGTTGGTAGTTGAATTCAAAATTCTGAAGTGTGGTTGTGTTGAAAGATTCATTAGGCAGTATTCGAAAGTTGGAGAGCAGTGTGCGATAAGTACACTAGAGGCAAGGTCAGGTGAGTTTCACTTATCGGAGCAGAGCGGCTGGCCAGCAAGAACGCAGCACTAGCAGGTTCGAGGTCAGTACTACGGATGCCATGCACGCCCGTAAGCTGCCGCCTACCGTAACCGTGAGCTATGACCGACCATACGTTGTTAAGTCAGGTGTTTCATTCCATATTCACTCATAGTCCTCCGATGTAATTTTATTGTGTGCTGCTCAAACTTAACTGTTCGATTCACAGAGTAAATTAATTTGACCGAGAGAGGATATCAGAAATGTGGCAGCTAGGGCTTTCTTTCTCATGTCTGAAAACTGTTGGGCTCAAACGAAATTTTTATATGATTTTGGTTGAAAAAATAGGAGTAAAAAGACACAGCATACCACGTGAAAAAGTGGGTTTGATAACCACGTTTCGGAACATCATCTTAAGCTGTAATTTTCATTACCCAGGAATATGTTAAACTAAAATCTTGAGGCGCAGTAAAACTGAACGCCTCTACTTGCCAAGACAGACAATCACATGCAAAAGAGATGTTCAACTATTATAATAATAACAGTATATAATAATAGTATACTGTTTCGTATGTTTTAATAAAAAAGCAATGATAGTCACATTCGAACTTGTTTATGCTTGTGCTACAGTAACACAGCAGTTAAATCAAGAAATTATTCCACTGACCCTAGTACAACATTAGTAAACAGATTTGGCTGAATTATAAAAAATTAAGTTGTAAGGGGAGCAAAGACGTCGGCCGCAACTGGGCATTAAATAAATTCTACAGTAATCATTGAAAATCTGTGCCGGACCGGGACTCGAATCCGGATATCCCACTTTACGCGAGAGCTCGCCTTAACCGCCTTTTCTTTGTTTCTGTATTATTCGATGCGTTTGGTCTCGGTGGACGTCACAATACATCCGTTCAAGTTGATCGTTGATTTCCTTACTCAGGTTGTTTTTTTTTTTTTTTTTTTTTTTTTTTACAGAGGGCGAGCAGCCCTCTGACCGAACACGCTGAGCTACCGTGCCGTCCTCGGCTATTCGGTCATGCAGCACGTCCAACCCAAATTCTCAACTTGTCACACGCTAGTAGCATCCAATGTCCATTAACCCATTCACTCGCAGCTTTTTACTGAATACCGCGAGACTTCGGACGTAACGGGCATCTGCACTGAGATTATAGCGAGCCGTCTATGCTCATAGTTATTACTATGCAGTATGAACATTAATCAAACCGACAAACTGCAGGGACGGATTCTTGGCTCTAAAGGGAGGAAAGAACGTCCTGTGAACATGTGTCCTGGAATGAAAGTTCTTCAGACCACATGTCGTGTGTTCCTTGTGTGTTGTAGGCTGTGTGATTGATGCAGCGTACTGTAAGCAGCAGAATGGTCCGATATTCATGTCGGGAACAAGCCGAAATCGTGTTTGTGCACGGCCAAGAAGATGGAAACGGTCGAGAGGCAGTACGGCTGTACCAAAACAAGTACCCTCACAGACACCAACCACATCACACAACTTTTCAAGCCCCTTTTGGGACTATGTATGGTCATGAGTCCTTTCAAACAGAGAACTTGCAGGGAGGCGGCGGACTGTACGTCCACCACATTTGGAGGACCAGGTTCTACAGGATACTGAGACGAACTTTAGTACGAGCTCCAGCTACGTGGCCCGCCAACATGGTGTAGACCAAAGTACGAACTGCCCACATCCGCAAATGTTTACAGCAATTCACCGGCGACTTGGCGAAACAGTCTCGTTATCTGGTGATGCTGAAAGACCTCGAACACGGCGGGATGCTGCATTTGAAGAGACTGTTCTCGAGCGCTATAAGAAAGCACCGACGACAAGTAGTCGAGCGGTTGGACACAGTATGGAGGTTACTCATCGGTTAGGCTGGGAGGTTTCGAGGAATGACGGCCAGCATCCATTTAGTTTCCACACCGTCCAAGACATAAATCCTGTGGCGGACTATGAACACAGGCTAGGGCTTTGCTGGTGGTTTCTGTGACGTGTCGCACGCGATCCCAACTTCCCGCCATTGTGTTGTTTACCGACGAGTGCACTGTCCATCGGGGTGGCCTTTACAACACTCGAAACGTTCATTACTGGGCAAGGGGAAATCCTCACGTCACGCACATCCCCGGGCAACAGGAGCGATTCTCACTCAACATTTGGGCAGACATTATGGGTGAACATGACTGATCCAGTCCGTCTACCTTCTCGACTTACCAGGGTAAATTACCTTCAATTTTTGCAAGAAAGTCTATCAGGCCTGCTGGAAGATGTTCCCCTGGACATACGGCTACGCATGTGGTTGCAGCATGAAGGGCGCCCGTACATAACAGTCGTGCTGTGTGCGGATATTTAAATGAACTCTTTGACGGCCAGGTAATTGGCAGAGGTGCTCGTAGGATATGGCCCCTGCGATCGCCAGACCTCACACCATCAGACTTTTTCCTTTGGGGATTCCTCAAGGTTCTAGTTCACTAACCAGGACACGAACTACCTAGAAACGAAACGAATTAATGGATCGCATTCAATATGCCACCAATCACATCGACAATGCCATGAATCTTTGAAAGAGTTCGGCAAAACACCAAGCTTGTGTCGCGTCAGAGGGTAACCAGTTCGAGCACCTGCCTTAAGTAAACAATGTCCTAGCTACAAAGAAAGCCCTTTTCGGGGCCGACACAATTTGTAAAAGACTTTCTGTAAGCAGACTAACAGCTATGACGAGTTTGCTCCCGGTACATCTTATCACGAAACTACAATATGTGTCGGGAACCCAGCGCCTTGGATACATCGCGATCTCCGGCAGGCAAAGCATTCGGGCGCATGCATTGTCCAGAGCTCCGGCAACAGGGCACTCCCGCAGCCAATCGGAGCGAGTGGTGCCAAGTTCCCGTAGTTTAAAAATTGTGCGATGTCGACTTACACAATATTAGTCATTTTGGTTCCTACTGCTATCAGCTACGCAGGGTTAAAATATCGTGACATTTGATTAGTATTCCGTTAGTATCCCGTACCGAGTAGCATCACTCCAGAAGAGGACGGACATGCGTAATGCAGGCAAACTCTTTATGCAATTTGTTGCTTCTCAAGAGTTCTGTGTACCTTTAAAAACTCTGTCCCCTCTCTTTTGATGTCTCTTAAAAATGAAAGTTCCAATACTTCGTAAATAATAGAGTGGAATTAGTTTAAAGTCTACAGAATGACTATTGCTGGACTGAAACCCATTTTAGGGCGCGGAGAAATGCAGTGCTTGGCAGCTAGGACATAACTGCTGCACAGAGCGGCAGTTTCGCAACATCCAAATCAGCGCCGCGTGAGTCTACGACTGGTTTGCCGCATGTAAGGCAGGTCGTACCTGGTGTGATGCCTATATACATAGCTCTTCACAGACCTAGTCCGTCTTTGTACACTACTACACACCGTACACTAAAGGGGGCGCTACCAGCAAGACATTCGCCAGAGTGGGGACACAGTTCTCATTTATCGCCACATAGAGGGTGTACATTACAGAAACCTTATTATGCTTCCGCCACAACACATTAAAGTCCTGTCTATCCGCCGATAGTTATGTCTGATGTCAGAGAGAGCTCCTACGTCGGGTACTATTTCCTGTTTCTGCCAAATACAGCACATATGACGATTCATCCGCCGATCACGAATACAAGCGGCCACACACCATCATTAGATCGTTTCAGTCGTCTCCAGTAACGCCAAAATAGTCTTGCATTGCATCTCCCGCGAACCTTCCCTGCGGCTAACCTCCATAGGGTCACAGAGGTGCCTCCTCTTCGTGAGAAGTTTCCCAGGTCTGCGCAGCTGTTTTATTCACAAACTGCGCAGTCGCGCATCATCCGTGATCATGGATAACGGGAACAGCTCCTGAGCACTGCACGACGGACACATCTGCTGCGTGACGCATAAGTTGCTGGCAAGCCAGGGAAATGGACAAAGCAGACACGCAAGGAATCCCATACGTCACGTTATCTGAGAACTTCATAGACTGGAGGCATGAGTGCCAAATCTTAGCTCCACCGACAGTCGGGGATTCAGTTGTTCACGACATCTGCGGCCAGCTTCCAACCAGTTCCAGTTACCGACAAGTTGTCACAGTTAGCCCAGCAACTATCAACGAGTAACCATCGGACAGTTAACGTCGAATATCAAAGTGTTTATTATTATTTGACTGTAAACTACAAACTGTCACAGCAGTCCAGACTGCACAATTAGGTTACTTAGTCATCACTGAGACTAGGTTCAGATCTTTTACTACAGTGCACGCCTGTTCATCATTAAACTAATGATTGGTACTTATCTTGTACATTATTTTAATAAATGGCTGTTGTTTGTTACATATGATGTTGCCAGCGTTATTTGTATTTTAGTTAGTACAGCCCTATGATGAGGTTAGTTAAAACCGTGCAGGCACAGCACCTCAATACAGAAAATACTTTCCTATCGTAATGGGTTCACTTCCTGCTACCTTCTGTTGTAAGATGCTCTGAAAAAGCAGGGCTATATTACATGTATTGTTAAAGTGATTCAAATGGCTCCAAGCACTATGGGACTTAACATCTGAGGTCATCAGTCCCCTAGAACTTAGAACTACTTAAACCTAACTAACCCAAGGACATCACACACATCCATGCCTGAGGCAAGATTCGAATCATAGCGATCGCGCAATTCCAGACTGAAGCACCTAGAAGCGCTCGGCCACTCCGACCGGCTGGCAGCTAATGTGATTTCATTATAAGAACCTTATTGGGCAACCAGATTAAAAAAATAAAATTACTTAATAAAATCTCTTGCACATGCTTTTCTTTAAAGTCATTCAATGGGCTCTTTGTGAAACATTGTATGCTGTATTAACTAAATGAAACACTTTTTTAGTCTAGTTTCACAAACTTTAGTGTAAGTGTACAGCCTAGGTTTTTTTCGAGTTCTAAGCACATCTTCTAATACACAACTGATCGCAGAAAAAGGAACCAAGCACAGAGGAACATGTCATGTTCTTGGTCTGACGAATCTTGACATAAACGACAAAAGTTTTCTCTGTGGACAATTTTGAATCAGTTACACTTCCATTTTACAAAATTCATTAGGACAGCTTTTACAGTGACTATGCATAAAAATACAATGGAGTAGATCTACATGTTCAGAAGTGGGAATTTCTCTCTTTATAATATTAGGAATGAAGGCACCACAGCTCTTCTTCGATATAGAGGTTATAAAATTGTCTAAAAGAGCAAGTAACTGAATTGAGTTTTCTCATGCAGTGGTAGATGTGGGGATTCAAACATCTTCTTCCTAATTTCTAACACTTCCAACTGAGTTTCTCCCTGTTTGTAGAACTTCTGCCTCTATTATGTATTTGTGGTTTTCGCTTAAACAATGTTCGCCAGAGAGTGAATCTGGCTTCTTTAATCTCCAACCTCTATGGTGTTCTCTGAGCCTCGTACCGACTGATATCCCAGTCTGTTCAATATAGCAGGACCAGCTTTCTTGGAACATAATCTTGTAAGGTCCACTTTTCATCATGGCTGGTTTTTTATCTTCTGAACTACATAAATATATGCCTAAAGTCCGTGGGACATAGAAAAACAAAAAGAAACCCTTTACTTTAAACTGTTGCTTATTGCACCTATAAAAGGTAAATTACACCAGTTCCTTTTCGGTCTAACTAGGTTCTTCACTGGGTATGGTAGGGATCTAGCTTGCTTGCTCAGTTTTTATTGAAACTTTTGTGACTAATGTTCGATTCGCATTCATTATTTGTAGCTATTGTTTTTTATCTAACATTAGTGACAAATTGAGTAAATTCAGGTCAATTATTCATCCTTTTAGACAATGCTACATAGGAGAAGAAGCATGGTGCTTTCATTTAAAAATAGATAATGACACAAATTCCCATTCCCTTGGAAGAAGATCTACCCCAGTGTATGTTTATACTTTTGTTACTGTAAATGCCGTCCTAATCAATTTTGTAAAATACCTAATTGTATCATAAATATCAACAGAGATAATGTTTACAGTTTAAGTCAAGACTCGATACATCAAGAAGTTGGTTTGTTTATCTTTACTTGGTTCTCATTTCGGGAATCAATTGTATACTCAAAAGCTAAGAGCTACGATAGTTTGAATAATTTTTAAGCACGAAATTTATTTTAATGGAAGAATAATGGACGTTACACACTCGCTAAACCTGAGAACCCCAATCTTCAAACACTCATATTCAAATCATAATCCTTTTCTTTCCTTCTTATTTTAATCGAGCAAGTGGTCATTAAACAATTATTATGGAATAGGTATTTCGTGAATGTCGTCTACAGCATAATTTAATAAGTCTATAATAAGTAAAAGCAGAGTGTGTCAGCATTAAAAATTTCAAAGCTTTTTACATACAGCAGAAGGAAAGCAAGTCAGTTAATTTCGAGGAATTACTCTGACCCACAAAAATGGCGACACAAGTTGCAACAATATTATTCAAAACCACCAAGACGCATATGTTCCATTTAAGGCAAGTACTTGGAGATTATCGAATCTTCTAAAAACATTTTTTTAAAAATTAATGCTCAAAATCCTACACCATCTAGCATACATATACACCCTTTAGTGACAGAGAAAACTATCGCCTTTACTGCCAAAAGTGAGCTACATACCAAGTTCTGGGAGGAAATATGTGCTCCAGCGAGGCAACAGCGGGAAGAATGTTGGACATCCCCTTTCGCTTCGCCAAATCAGCTGCACAAATAGCATGTGTAAAGTGTCTGAATTTTCAAGCCTTCTGTCAAAATTCATAGCTCGACCTCCACATTCTCCGATTCCGCCCGAACGGAGGAGTGAATTCAGTTATCGCAGTGGAAATCCGTTAGATGTCAGTATATCCGCTACGCGCGTCATATAGAGCGTGTTTACGCTGGGTCCGCGCCCCACACTTCAAAGGCGTGTCACCGTCTGTCGACTAAAACATCGATTACGGATGCAGAATGTTGGCGAAAGCGAAACTGGGGATCGAGCAGCAGGTTATGTTAAAGATCTGAACAAAACACGTATCAGTTTTTAAAGTAAGTAAGCTAATCATGTTATAATAACTGCCTCTGATTATTACGTCCATCTCAATAATACAACACAATATTCAGTAGGCATCAACCTTATTTGGACGCATCGGTAGTTTAGTTTTGGTGCTTTTCCAGAGATATATCACTGGCTTAACCGATTCACAGAATGAGAGCTGTACACATTAGGAGTATGTTTTTGGAGTAGTGAAAAAATTTGAAAACAGCTCTGCAGGAAAATATATAAAAATCTCAAAAATATATTTTCCGATGCATATCACACACAGTGTATTACTGAATCATGTTTGTAAGCTACATACATTTCACGTATCAATTACTGGTATAAGTTGAATGATACAAAACCAAGGTTTTCGGATTAACAGTGAAAGGTAGTGTGCTTTAGGTCTCAGTTCTCCTACAAAGGCAATGTACATCATTAAACGTAATGTCCAAGTGTATCTAGCATCCCTGAAGTCCAACAGTTTAAGATCTGCACAATATCCCTCCACAACTCTCATAACACGATTTTATTTCAAAATGGTAGCTACGAATTAATTTCTTTAGAAATCAGAGGCTGGGAATCTTAGTGACTGAGGTGGATGTTCTAAATATCAACGCTGCAGATCCCTTTGTTTTCCCTGTGCAAAAGTACACTGAGGTAAAGAAGTCACATGAATCACCCATGTACAAATGACATCTGTATCAAAGCACTGTCCGTTTATACTTTGTGTAAGCGACACTACCGTCATCTGTATATGTACATATCGCTTTCGTCACCTCAGTGTACAGTTTTAGGCGGTTGAATTGTCATGCCGAAAGGTATAAATGACAGTTTAATGAAAATGAGATATATGGACATAAGTAAGTAAACTGTTTACTATTTCAAAAGTAAGCACCATTACTGTAAATAAACTTAACCCATTGTGAGACAAGACTGTCAGTTCCTTCACAGACAACTGTTTTCGCTTACCTACTGAACCATGATAGTACACACGCGTGCACCTCCTGGTCCGAAGCAAATCGACAGTCACGAATCCTGTTCTTCAGGGGTCAAAACTACGGAAATGGCACTGGGAGAGACAGGGACTGCATGCAGGATGTGTAACGGCTTCCAAGCGAAACTTCTGCAGCATATTCGAAACAATCTTGGCGAATTGTGAGCGGGCCCTTTTCAGAAGAAGAGGTTCACGCCTATGTACAGTCATTGCTTCGTAGGCAACCGCAAACATATTTCCATGAAGGCATAGATCGTAGTGTCTCACAGTGGGATAAATTTATTAACTGTTATGGTGATTACTTTTTAAATAATAAGTAGATTAATTACTTTTCCATCTACCTCGTTTTCATGTGTTTGTTCCTTATAATTATTGACTTTTTATTTCTCTTCCTTTATAACTTATTTAACAATCCGTTATCTAATATCTTTAAAACGGCGCACTCGTTTTACAGTTTTTATCTTACAGTAACAAAAAATTTTCCAAATTACAAAAGAATGTTGCTTTAGCAAATACAGGGAGTATTAAAAAGAATCATCCGATTCGGCACGTCTACATTTCGGAAACTAATAAACATAGACACTGAAGAG
The DNA here is from genome assembly GCF_023897955.1 of Schistocerca gregaria. Classification (NCBI taxonomy): domain Eukaryota; kingdom Metazoa; phylum Arthropoda; class Insecta; order Orthoptera; family Acrididae; genus Schistocerca; species Schistocerca gregaria. The sequence goes on from NC_064931.1 coordinate 556,745,419, forward strand.
TTAAAGAAAGTTAAAGAAACTGGTACACCTGCCTACTATCGTGTAGGGCTCCCGTGAGCATGCAGAAGTGTCACAACACGACTTGGTATAGACAAGACAAATGTCTGAAGTAATGCTGGAGAGAAATGACACCATGAATCCTGCAGGGCTGTCCATAAATTACGAGGGGTGGAGATCTCTTCTGAACAGCAAGTCGCAAGGCATTCCAGATATGCTCAATAATGTTCATGTCGGGGAGTTTAGTGGTCAGCGGAAGACTTTAAACATAGAAGAGTGTACCTGGAGCCACTTTGTACCAACTTGGGAGGTGTGGGGTGTCGTATTGACCTGCTGGAATTGTCAAAGTCTGTCGGAATGCACAACGGTCATCAATGGACGCAGGTGATCAGACAGGATGCTGACGAGCATGTCACGTGCCAGAGAGGTGTCCAGACGTGTCAGGGGTCCCATATCACTCCAACTGTGCACGCTCCACACCATTACAGAGCCTCCAACAGCTTTCACAGCCCCCTGCTAACATGCAAGGTCCATGGATTCATTAGGTTATCTCCATACTCGTACTCGTCCATCCGCTCGATACAATTTGAAATGACACTCGTCCGACCAGGCAACATGTTAACAGTCATCAACAGACCAGTGTCGGTATTGACGAGACCTGGCGAGGCGCAAAACTTTGTGTCGTCGCGTCATCAAGGGTACACGAGTGGCCCTTCTGCTCCGAAAGCCCATATCGATGATGTTTCGTTGAATGGTTCGTACACTGACACTTGTTAATGGTCGAGCATGGTAATCTGCAGCAGTCTTTGGGAGGATTACACTTCTGTCACGCTGAACGATTCTCGCCAGTCGTCGTTGGTCCCGTTCTTGTGGGGTCTTTTTCCGGCCTCTGCGATATCGGAGATCTGATGTTTTACCGGATTCCTGATATTCACGATACTCTCGTGAAATGGTCGTACGGGAAAATCCCCACTCAGTCGCTACCTCGGAGAAGCTGTGTTCCACCGCCAACAATAACACCATGTTCAAACTCACTTAAATTTTGATAACCTGCCATTGTAGCAGCAGTAACCGGTCTAACAACTGCCCCAGACACATTTCTTATATAGGCGTTGCTGACGGCAGCGCAGTATTCTGGCCGTTTGCATATATCTGTATTTGAATACGCATGCCTATACCAGTTTATTCGGCGCTTCAGTGTACAACGAATTTTGTTTTTTGTTGAACAGGAAACTCAAAAAGTTTTTTTCCGCACCTTTTCAGAGGTGTTTGCTCCCTTGAGATGCACGGCATATGTCAATGCGGTATTCACATTGTTCCAACACTGCAGCGAGTATGTTTTGAGTTATAGATTCCACAGCTGCAGTTCAGTTATGCGATGTCTCTCGACCGATCCATCGTTCAGTAATCCTTTGATTTAAAAATTCTCGCACTTCCAGATGTTAGTGTCGCGGTGCTCCATCCTGTTGGTAAATGAAGTCGTTTGAATCATTCTCCAACTGTGGGAAAAGAAAGTCCTCAAGCATATCGAGATATGTGCTTCCTGTAACAGTATTCTCATCAAAAATAAAAAAATAAAAAATTGACCGTACATCTTTTTTCTGTGAAGTGCACAAAACATATATCATTTTGGAGAGTCCCTCTCACGTTGTGCAACTTGATGTGGTTGTTCGGTACCCCATATTCTCACATTATGACGTTACACCTTTCCATTTAAATGGAATGTTGCCTCGTCACTAAACACTAAGCGTGGGCGAAAACTGTCATCTTCCATGGTGCCAAGAACGAAATTACAGAACTCCACACGTTGTTCTTTATCACCTTCACGAAGATCTTGCAGTAGCTAAATTTTGTATGGTTTCGTGTGTAAACGACGACATAATACATGCCAGATGGACATCGGGGGCATGTTGAGCTGTCGAGCTGCACGGCAAAAGGATTTCTGCGTTCGACGTCTGCGTCAGACGCTCGGGGACGGCCCGGCGATTCGCCTTTACACAAACAACCTGTTTCTAGCAATTGTTCATGCTATCATCTAATGCTCTGTGGTGTAGGAGGATCCATATCATACCTAGCACGAAAGTCAAGCTGAACAATTATTCCTGACGCGCACTGCGCAAAACGTAGAACACAGAACGCTTTCTGTTGTCTCGACACATTTTTAATAGATCTGAAGTGCGCACACATTGCTGCTACCTAACGGGGATCGTGTAAAACGAGAGTTTGATCTTTCGATCTGTACTGTGTTCACGCACATATCTCAAACAACATAATAGTTATGACTTTTTAAATTAGATGATTCTTTTTTATACAACCTGTATTATTATTAAAATTAAACAAATTAAATTAAAATGACGAACTACAAAGATAACTCAGCAAATTATAAATTTTCAGTTAGTTATTGGAGATGGAAAGTATTAACTGAAAATATTTCAAGCGTAAAACGAAGTATCTAATAATATGGGAGGAAGTCGGAAAATCTCACCACTTTTATCAAACGTAGATGGAGGCTTTGGGATGAAACTTCGAGCTCTGTCACCTTCTGCTGACAGCTGCTTATTGATATTTAGTGTTCGTCTACAACGTTAGTGATTTTTTTTTTTTTTGGATAGTTTTCATCCTCATGCATTCCCAAAGGGCTCGCAGTATTAGTAATTTATATACTATTCCACAGTTGCAGTTAATTGATATTGGTCTCTTTGATGTGAACTCGTATTTATTCCGTGTTAGTCTTATTACCTCCTATTTACACTTGTTTAGGTAACTATGGCTACAATAATCAGTCGCGGTTTAAATTTATATTTTACAATTTTAACGCTACCTAGCGCCAACACTAGCTAATTACGGTCTGTTTTACGTACGTGTGGGTCAGTGTGGGTGTTTGAGTATTTGTATTCTCGTGTTTTATACAGGGTGGTCAGAAACAGTCTTAAAAGTTTGTAAGGGTAGGTTTTGTTGAGAAATAATTTTTAAGGAAGAAGTTCGATATGTTGCGCCGTTTCCGAGTTAATTAGCATGGAAGTTAGCCAATCAGGTCGTTGCGAATGCAGATTCAAGCGGAGCTCCAGATATAATTAGTGTCAGTTGTTCTCAGTGCCAATTACCTTGGAAATGGTGCAACGTATCAAAACTTTTTCTTAACAATTATTTGGAGTGTAGCCATGTATGGAAGTGAAACATGGACGATAACTAGTTTGGACAAGAAGAGAATAGAAGCTTTCGAATTGTGGTGCTACAGAAGAATACTGAAGATGAGGTGGATAGATCACGTAACTAATGAGGAGGTATTGAATAGGATTGGGGAGAAGAGAAGTTTGTGGCACAACTTGACTAGAAGAAGGGATCGGTTGGTAGGACATGTTTTGAGGCATCAAGGGATCACAAATTTAGCATTGGAGGGCAGCGTGGAGGGTAAAAATCGTAGAGGGAGACCGAGAGATGAGTACACTAAGCAGATTCAGAAGGATGTGGGTTGCAGTAGGTACTGGGAGATGAAGCAGCTTGCACAGGATAGAGTAGCATGGAGAGCTGCATCAAACCAGTCTCAGGACTGAAGACAACAACAACAACAACAACAATTATTTTCTGCACATCCCACCATTCAACGCCTTTACAAGCTTGTCAGTCTGTTTCTGACCATCACGTATATGATTATATCATGTAGTCGGAATCACTGTCTGATTTAGTGTTATGAGTTTTTGTTTCACCTGCGTTGTTCGTTAAGGGCTGTTTTGTCTGTAAACTTCGTTTTACACGGTCGTATTTTTGTCAGCAACTATTTGAGATCTGGCCATTTTCCTTTGTTTTTCCACATTCATGAAGTACATGGAGCTTCATGTGACGGTCTCTTTGGTGGCTATTCCAGCTGCAGCTACTGTTCCTGACTGACCATTCAGTACCGACCATTCGCAATGCCATCCTTTGCCAATGGCGTCATTCGTATACAGTATGGAGGGGCATGGGATCCAGTACGGAATGGCATGGGATCCTCAGGCATATCTCCCAACTTTTGTCAGTTTCCCAGACCTTGGAGCCGTTACTCATCATTAAAGTATCACCTCATTTGGCACCACGACGCTGAGTGCATCCCTTCCCACTCCTTCTAGTGAGGAAAGTTCCCTGTCTTTACCGAGAATTGAACCCCAGTGCATACCACTTATATTACAGAACAGTATGTTCAGGGAATTTTGGTTCTCCACATGTGCAGTCAGCCTACTGATTAAGGTTCATGCCTGTTAGATGCATTGGGATACGGGTCACGTTCAGTTAGGAAATTAACATCCGTCGACAGATTGACATGTTTTACTGTTAACCGACCCCTTGTGTCGGGAAAAATTGTAGAATCTACACCCCTTACAGCTGACCTCCCTTTCTCTTTTCCAAACATTGACCCGCCGTTGCTTTAGTTGCCGATTATCCGAAACTGGAGCTCCCGTAATTTCCCTTACTTTTTTTCAGATTTTCCCATCTACATCCAGCTGTATGCAACTCGGTATTTTACAGAGACACCTCTTGAGTTTATTCCAAGAACTCCGCAATGTCCATCCACCTACTAGTTCTGAATTACCAGGTAGTGTTAGTAGGATGTTTCTCTGGTCTCGTTATTTTGTTGGTGACAAGGGCAAACCTATGCGCCCAAATGTTGGTTAAGATCTCACTACTGACTCCGGAAAGACACAGTGTTATGTATTGATGTGTGTTATGGGCAGATTGTAATCCGTTACTATACGTTCGTTGGAACTCGGTCTATTCTATAAGGGTACCTCAAAGTACCTTGACACTACTTCTCGTTAAATTTTTGTGTTATTTAGTTTTATTAGTGGGTCTCGCTGCAGTCGTATATGATTACTCACAGTAAAACATACGGGACTTAAAAGCCTAAATTTTGAAATTAGATTACTTTAAGAACGACATTGGACCTCTGTTTGGAATAAAAATACTGAAACTATTCCTATTGAATAAGCTCTTTAATGGAACACTGTGTTTTTATTCTACAACTGAGTGAATCAAATAGTTCAAATGGCTCTGAGCACTATGGGACTTAACTTCTGAGGTCATCAGTCCCCTAGAACTTAGAACTACTTAAACCTAACTAACCTAAGCACATCACACACATCCATCCCCGAGACGGGATCCGAACCTGCGACCGTAGCGGTCGCGCGGTTCCAGACTGTAACGCCTAGAACCGCTCGGCCATTCCGGCCGGCTCTGAATGAATAATTACAGATTTTAGACCTTTCGCAACCCAGACAGAAGTCAATATTTTACTGGAACATTTATAAGTCGAGAGGGGAAGGAGATTAGTTTTCAACGTCCCGTCGACAACGAGGTCATTAGAGACGGAGCGCAAGCTCGGATTAGGGAAGGATGAGGGAGGAAATCGGCCGTGCCCTTTCAAAAGAACCATCCCGGCATTTGCCTGAAGTGATCTAGAGAAATCACTATAAGACGAGATATTAACTGTCTTCGGTTAGACACTTTGAACACTCCTAGATTAGGCATAGGACTTTATTAATTAATTAATTATTATTTACCATAGAGTGAAGATTTAACAAATTCATTCATAAAAATTAGAATATTCAAAGTCATGTGCTTTTACAACACCGACAGAATCTGATAATATACCTAGAGATGATGATTTACATGGTATTGTGAACTAGCACTGGTGTCGTAGACTCTTAGCTCAACCACACAAATGGCTCACACATATTTCTAGTTACCTCAAAATTCCTGATGGGTGATTAATATTGCCATTTTTCATCAACCCGCCCATTTCATACCTATGAAGGCATACACAGCAAGCTGCATGCCTTTAATACATGAACATCCCCTGCAGCAACCGTGGAGACTTTTTATGTGTCAGCAGTGTACGCTCGCTTGCCCCAGATTTTTGATCGGCAACTCTGAACGCCAGCCGCCCGTCCCTGCTGGTTCCCCTGAACAACGGCACTCTCTCTAACCTTTCTTCTCGAATCTCAGACTGTTGCTGCATTCGCACACTGCTTATCTAGCGATGTCTAACCCACTCCCTGAGCATGAACTATTACGTAGCTTCGCCTGATACACGCGAAGAGTAATTCTTATACGAAGCTATGTCCACTGTCTGCAGAACCTTGGCAGTAGCTGGTGAAGGTTTTTAGAATCCATCACAAATGGTAATTATTTGTCAGGTCAGTGTTGGAAAGTCCCCAGAACTAGTATCAGGTGAATCGATATTACATTGATGAGCCAAAATATTATGAGCATCTGCTCATAATGTTTGTCCAAAAAAATGGTTCAAATGGCTCTGAGCACTATGGGACTCAACTGCTGTGCTCATTAGTCCCCTAGAACTTAGAACTACTTAAACCTAACTAACCTAAGGATATCACACACATCCATGCCCGAGGCAGGATTCGAACCTGCGACCGTCGCACGGTTCCGGACTGCGCGCCTAGAACCGCGAGACCACCGCGGCCGGCAATCTTTGTCCACCTTTACGACACAATACAGCAAGTGATTCTGTGTAGCACTGATTCGACAAATCATTGGCAGTTTTCCGGAGGTATGGGGCACAAGATGCACGTGGAGTGGGCATTTGCACTGTTCCGCATATATTTTCAGTATAATCCAGACAAAAATGTGAATGTGGTTAAAAATCAAACGAAAGCAATTACTCGTTAACGATCCATTGCAGACCACGAGTTCCTTATACCACTATACTTAGAAAACAGCCTGCCAAATTTTGTCCATGAATTTGGGTTCACGCTGTATATTAGTTACACTAATCTTATGAGACGAGATATCACACATTTTATGTAAATATAATAATTTAATTTGTTCTTCTTGCGCTGGAATTACTACTCAGTAAGTAATAAAAAGGGGATGTGATTACAACTACCCACTGTATCACCGCGTTTTTCATCTACATCTACTTTCATACTCTGCAAGCCACCCAACGGTGTGTGGCGGAGGGCACTTTACATGCCACTGTCATTACCTCCCTTTTCTGTTCCAGTCGCGTATGGTTCGCGGGAAGAACGACTGTCTGAAAGCGTCCGTGCGCGCTCGAATCTCTCTACCTGTGGCATCACAGATAGCTTCTTATCAAGTAAATGTTTTACTTCAGTATGGTTTTTGTTTCAGTTCTTGGCTCCTATGTAATGTACATACAGTGCCATTTAATACTATATACGTGACGGTTGGTGTCCAGGAACTTCACACGAATTAAGATGGAACTTCTGGGTGTCTTACTGATGGCTGCGATGTCTGTGTTTATACTTTTAAAATGTCCTTCAGACATGCGTGCTTGTCTGAAAGATCTAGACACTGTTTTGACGATTATAGCTGTGTGAAATCCTACAAAAGGAATCTGAATTGACACCAGATGTTTGCAACACACGAAAATTTGTGCCGAACCGGGACTCGATTCCGGATTTCCCGGTTATCGCCAGCGGTCGCCTTAATGGTTTAACCACTTCGGCTATCCAAGCACACGTCCAGGATCGATCCAAACTTCCATATGCCACCGAATCCACAATCCTTACGCTCAAACATTTTGTGATTCCCGCACAGAGAGAGAGAGACAAATACTTTATCGTCATTTTATTCCATCGAGGCATGAACACGTTTTTGAATGGTTAAAATCTCTGTGTTTATACATTTTCTGTCTATTACTATCTTGTGAACACTTTTTACGGTGGATCTGCGGCATACACACTCTTGTTTCCTGAGGATGAAGCAAGGTCGTGATTCATACGTCTTCTATACAACTAGCAACCATGTTGTGTAGATCTTACATTTATTTTTATTACGTCAGAGCACGGATGTAGTTCATGTCTCTTATTTTTTCAGTTAGGCGTAGATCATTTAAGTGATACAGGGTGACAATTATTCAACTATATGAATAAACGTAAATTAGTTACTCACTACAGCGTGTGTACACTTCATTCGGTATGTAAACAACCCTACAGATATTCAAATTTAGGTTATGACATGTTCGATATGCCTGCCATCATTAGCGATGACGTGGGGCAGACGAGTAACGAATCTCTGTGTGACCCGCTGAATTGTCGGAACGTCGATGCTGACGCTGACCTCCTGAATGGCTGTTTTCAGATCAGAAATGGTTTTGAGGTTATTGCTGAACACCTGGTGTTTAATATAACTCCACAGAAAGGAGTCGTATATGTTCAGATCCGGAGAATATGGCGGGCAATCGAGGCCCATGCCAGCAGCCTCTGGGTACCTCAGAGCCAGAATGCGGTTCCCAAAGTGCTCCTCCATGACATCAAACACTCTCCTGCTTCGATGGGGTCGAGCTACGTCCTGCCTGAACCACATCTTATCGAAATCAGGGTCACTTTGGATAACGAGGATGAAATCATCTTTCAAAACTTTAACGTACCGTTTGGTAGTCATCGTGTCATCAAGGAATATCGCACTCATTATTATGTTACTGGACATTGCACACCATACAGTCACCCGTTGAGGGTGAAGAGACTTCTCGGTCGCGAAATGAAAACTCTGAGTCCCCTAAATGCGGCAATTTTGCTTATTGACATTAACCCAAATGAAAGTGGGCTTCTTCGCGTAAACCAAACCATGCATGAGCATATTAATTCCCATCATGCCCCGCGGCCAACTGTGCAGTTTGAACGTCGTAACGCAAACCATTCAGAAGATATAACTTTTTTTTTCATATCGTTCAATAGTTGTCACCCAGTAGATACATACAATGCGGCAGCTACCAATATAAAATTAAAAGATATTTCGTAAGTCAGAATTGTTATGTAAATATTGCCGCAACCGCTAAATTTGGAAATTTGTAGTAAGGTCTTATGGGATCAAACTGCTGAGGTCATCGATCCCTAAGCTTAAGCACTACTTACACTACTGGCCATTAAAATAGCTACACTACGAAGATGACGTGCTACAGACGCGAAATTTAACTGACAGGAAGAAGATGCTGTGATATGCAAATGATAAGCTTTTCAGAGCATTCACACAAGGTTTGTGCCGGTGGCGACACCTGTAACGTGCTGACATGAGGAAAGTTTCCAACAGATTTCTCATAAACAAATAGCAGTTCACCGGCGTTGCCTGGTAAAACGTTGTTGTGATGCCTCGTGTAAGGAGGAGAAATTCGTACCATAACGTTTCCGACTTTGATAAATGTCGGATTGTAGCCTATCACGATTGCGTTTTATCGTATCGCGATATTGCTGCTCGCATTGGTCGAGATCCAACGACAGTTAGCAGAATATGGAATCGGTGGGTGCCGAAGGGTAATACGGAACGCTGTCCTGGATCCAACGGCCTCGTATCACTAGCAGTCGAGATGACAGGCATCTTATTCGCATGGCTGTAACGGATCGTGCAGGCACGTCTCGATCCCTGAGTCAACAGATGGGGACGTTTGCAAGACAACAACCATCTGCACGAACATTTCGACGACGTTTGCAGCAGCATGCACTATCAGCTCGGAGACCATGGCTGCGGTTACCCTTAACGCTGCATCACACACAGGAGCGCCTGCGATTGTGTACAACAGGACATTTATAAATAACTTTTTTATAGACTAAGATAAATTTAAGGACATAAATGCTTATCCTGTTGAGAATGGTCTTTCAGATCATGGTGCACAGCTAGTTACAGTACATGACATAGCTCCGTGCAGTATATCAAATCAGAATTTCAAAGCAGTGCGTTCAATTAACAATATAAATATTGCAAACTTTAGGGAAAGCCTAAAGCAGCTAGACTGGGATGAAGTGTATAAGGAACCCGACGCAAACTTGAAATATAACTTATTTCACTATACATTTTTAAGGGTATTTGAAAATTGTTTTCCCAAGAAAATGGTTATACATAATTCCAAGAAAACATAAAGAACCTTGGCAAACTAAAGGAATAAGAATATCTTGCAACCGTAAAAGAGAACTGTATCTAAAAGCAAGAGGGAGTACTGACCCCGAAATTGTTCAATATTATAAAAACTATTGTGTGGTACTAAGAAAAGTTATTAAAAAGTCCAGAAGCATGTGTATCATGTCTGAGATCAGAGACTCTGATCATAAAATTAAAGCAATTTGGAATATTATTGAAAGGGAAACAGGGCAACCAAGAGCACAGGAAGACTTTAGTGCCATAAATCTGAATGACAAGTGTACTAACAAACAATCAGAAATTGAAAATATTTTCAATAATCATTTTTTAAATGTTGTGGAGAAATTAGGACCTAGATCTTCACTAGAAGAGGCAAGGCTTCTAATAGAAGAGGCCATACCTGTGCAGTTTGAAACAACTCTATTTCCACCAACCTCTCCCTCTGAAATCAGTAAAATAATAAACTCACTGAAAAGTAAAAGCTCTTACGGAATTGATGGCATTTCCAGCAAGATACTTAAAGGTTGTTCCCCACAGATAAGTAGGATTCTCAGCCACGTATGTAATAGATCTTTGGAGAAGGGTTTTTTTCCCCAATAGACTGAAATATGCCACTGTAAAACCATTGCATAAAAAGGGGGATACGGCGGATGTCAACAACTATCGCCCAACCTCTCTTCTGACAGCTCTATCAAAAATTTTTGAGAAAGTAATGTATTCAAGAGTAGCCTCCCATTCAGAAAGTCTTTTCAACAGAAAATGCTATATGCAAATATTAAATGCTCTGAATAACCGGACAGCACCCATTGGTATTTTTTGTGATCTCTCAAAGGCCTTTGATTGTGTAAATCATGGAATTCTTTTAGATAAGCTAAATCATTATGGTTTGAGGGGGGCATTGCATAAATGGTTTAATTCATACTTAACTGGAAGAATGCAGAAAGTTGAAATAAATGGTTCATGTAATGTTAAAACAACAGCTGATTCCTCAAACTGGGGGGGCTATGAAGTAAGGGGTCCCACAGGGTTCGGTCTTAGGTCCTTTACTGTTCTTGATATACATTAATGACTTACCATCCCGCATTGATGAAGATGCAAAGTTAGTTCTTTGTGCTGATGATACAAGTATAGTAATAACATCCAAAAACCAAGAACTAAGTGATTTAATTGTAAATGATGTTTTTCACAAAATTATTAAGCGGTTCTCAGCAAACGGACTCTCTTTAAATTTGGATAAAACACAGTATATACAGTTCCATACAGTAAATGGCACAACTCCAGTAATAAATATATACTTTGAAAAGAAGTCTGTAGCTAAGGTAGAAATTTTCAAAATTTTTAGATGTGTCCATTGATGCGAGGTTAAACTGGAAGCAACACATTGATTGTCTGCTGAAGCGTCTGAGTTCAGCTACGTATGCTATTAGGGTTATTGCAAATTTTGGTGATAAGAATCTCAGTAAATTAGCTTACAATGCCTACTTTCATTCACTGCTTTCGTGTGGCATCATATTCTGGGGTAATTCATCGTTGAGTAGACAAGTATTCATTGCTCAAAAACGTGTAATCAGAATAATTGCTGGAGCCCACCCACGGCCATCCTGCAGACATCTATTTAAGGATCCTCACAGTATATATATTCACTTATGAAATTTGTTGTTAATAATCCAACCCAGTTCAAAAGTAATAGCAGTGTACATAGCTATAATACCAGGAGAAAGGATGATCTTCACTATGCAGGGTTAAATCTGACTTTGGCACATAAAGGGGTAAATTATCCTGCCACAAAAGTCTTTGGTCACCTACCAAACAGCATCAAAAGCCTGACAGATAGTCAACCAACATTTAAAAATAAATTAAAAGAATTTCTAGATGACAACTCCTTCTACTCATTGGCTGAATTTTTAGATGTAAATTAAGGGAGGGAAAAAAACGTTACATTTCAGATGTGTTACGCCTCGTGGCTCTACCTTTCATTCGATCCCTGCGAAACCCTACATTTCAGCAGGCTAATGCACGACCGTATTGTGCAGGTCCTGTACGGGCCTTTCTGGATACAGAAAATGTTCGCGTGCTGCCCTGGCCAGCACATTCTCCAGATCTGTCACCAACTGAAAACGTCTGGTCAATGGTGGCCGAGTAACTGGATCGTCACAATACGCTCTTGACGAACTGTGGTATCGTGTTGAAGCTGCATGGGCAGCTGTACCTGTACACGCCATCCAAGCTCTGTTTGACTCAATGCCCAGGCGTATTAGGGCCGTTATTACGGCCAGAGGTGGTTGTTCTGGGTACTGATTTCTCAGTATCTATGCATCCAGATTGCGTGAAAATGTAATCACATGTCAGTTCTAGTATAATATATTTGCCCAATGAATACCCGTTTATTATCTGCATTTCTTCTTGGTGTAGGAATTTTAATGGCGAGTAGTGTAATGTAACTTTAACTTACGCTAAGAACAACACACATACCCATATGCCCGAGGGAGAACCCGATCCTTCGATGGGGGTAGCCGACCGGACCGACAACCGTTAAATAAACATATGTTCAGTTTTGACTGAAACTATTCATAGGGACACGTACAGAGATGAAAACAATCGTCCTTCACAAAATTCTGTAAAGTATAGGCCACAAGCATTTCGTTGTTAGAATTGTATTCTTGATCAAATGTATCTCCTCAACCAATCCATTCGCCAGGATTTTTCGGTTCGAATGTGTCAAATGTCATAATATTTGCTGGTATACACCAATGAACCAAAATATTATGGCTACTACCCACCGTGATAATGAACACCGGCTGGTGAAATTGCAGCCACGTGACGAGGGCAGGAAAGTACATAAACGAAGAGCAGAGGTTTGTAGTGACTGCATTTATACAATATTTGTCAGTACACTTTCGCATCTACGAAATTTTTAAAGACAGATGCTGCCTAGACTGTAAGAATTATCCAGTTAAATAATTTTAGACAAGCAGATCCGATTATGTTAGTATTAGTCGTCGTAATTGGATCTAAAGCTGGACGCCGCTGGCACCCTATAATGTTGGAAGCCTGTGGCACCTCATCAGTGGAAACATCCTCTTGCCATGGTGAACAGAAGTGGAGAGAGTATGGTATCTGATCTTCGAGCACCTATAATTCAGGAAGTAGAGGTGGCGACGGTGCCTATGATGTAGATTCTAGTTTACACGCTTTGTTGACCAAATTTCTCGAAGTGTCTGCGTGTCATGTGTGTAGTCCCTGTGAGAACGAGAGATGAACAATGATGAGGCGTAGGACAGACAGATGGCGTCACTGAAGCTGGGAGTAGTAAAACGATGAGATATGATGTGAGGCTCATTAGTATGGGCGCAAGTTGCGGCGATTCGGCGCTGCGGATTAGTTATGATACTAGCGGCATGAGCGTCTTCGGAGAGACAGTTAATTCTCGTGTCTTCTGTACTCGAAACCATCCGCTTCTACCGTGGACAGCAAACGGTCAATGTGTGTTTTGTTTTAGAAGATTCTGTCGTGATCCGATACCGTTTCACGTGCCTCAGACAACGCCGAATCCAAATCCCATATCGTGAAAGAGTGTTTATAAACTGTCACTGATAGACCTGAAGTCTTAGCAGACACATCTGGTAAGACGACGACGATTTTGATCCGATGGAGGCATATGTCATCTGGCGGACAGTAGATGTACTGATAATAGTTTCAAAGTCGTCCGCCAAAAGATAGATGCCATCTGTTTTTACCATTTAATAAGAAATACTCACAACTACCTCTTGTGGTGCAAACGTGTGAAAAAGCGGGCAACAATGCCATGGACACGCACTCGTGCTTCCTATAGCAAACTGAACGAGTGCGAAAGAGATCGAATTGTGGCTACGTCAGTTGTGCAACGATGCTGGTATCATTGGTAACACCTGTAGACGAGGTTCTAGATGTCCATACAGCACAGACGCCCGCCAGGATGGCCGTACTATAAGGGCAACAGTGGCAGATCGTACAGCTACCACAGTGCAGACCGGAGGACTTGCGAGTCCAGACGTGTCAACACGAATCGTTAGGGTTGGGACTATGGGTACGCACACCTGTAGCCCATCTTCCACTCATGCCACATCATCGACGTGTATGGGTCGACTGATGCTGTCAGAGGACCATTTGGAAGGTGGAATGACTCGCCATGGTCTTCAGCGATGAAAACAGATTCTGCTTGCACACAAGTGACGGTCGTTCATGCAGAACGTAGACATGGTGACCACTGCCTCAGAGTGCATTCATTGAAGATACACTGCCCCACCCCAGGCCTTATGGTCTGCGTCCGATAAGCTACAACTCTCGTTCACCTTTAATGTTTCTGGAGCGCACGGTAACTATCGCTCGGTACATGCAGAATGTTGTTGGACCCGTTCTTTTGTCGTTCTTGCAACAGAAAAGTGATGTGTTGTTCTAACATGATAACGCTCGTCCACACAAGACATGCAGCAACGTTCCAAGCCAGCACGATCTCTGAGCTTGTCTCCAGTCGAGCACTTGTGAGAATGATTGGATGAAAAGTGACTCATGCGACTCATCAACCAACGGCTCTTACAGACAGAAATAAATACATAGAACCATTTTAATAATTGTTAAGCATCCAGTTCGCTGTAACCTTAGAGAAATTTTTATATACACTCCTGGAAATGGAAAAAAGAACACATTGACACCGGTGTGTCAGACCCACCATACTTGCTCCGGACACTGCGACAGGGCTGTACAAGCAATGATCACACGCACGGCACAGCGGACACACCAGGAACCGCGGTGTTGGCCGTCGAATGGCGCTAGCTGCGCAGCATTTCTGCACCGCCGCCGTCAGTGTCAGCCAGTTTGCCGTGGCATACGGAGCTCCATCGCAGTCTTTAAGACTGGTAGCATGCCGCGACAGCGTGGACGTGAACTGTATGTGCAGTTGACGGACTTTGAGCGAGGGCGTATAGTGGGCATGCGGGAGGCCGGGTGGACGTACCGCCGAATTGCTCAACACGTGGGGCGTGTGGTCTCCACAGTACATCGATGTTGTCGCCAGTGGTCGGCGGAAGGTGCACGTGCCCGTCGACCTGGGACCGGACCGCAGCGACGCACGGATGCACGCCAAGACCGTAGGATCCTACACAGTGCCGTAGGGGACCGCACCGCCACTTCCCAGCAAATTAGGGACACTGTTGCTCCTGAGGTATCGGCGAGGACCATTCGCAAACGTCTCCATGAAGCTGGGCTACGGTCCCGCACACCGTTAGGCCGTCTTCCGCTCACGCCCCACCATCGTGCAGCCTGCCTCCAGTGGTGTCGCGACAGGCGTGAATGGAGGGACGAATGGAGACATGTCGTCTTCAGCGATGAGAGTCGCTTCTGCCTTGGTGCCAATGATGGTCGTATGCGTGTTTGGCGCCGTGCAGGTGAGCGCCACAATCAGGACTGCATACGACCGAGGCACACAGGGCCAACACCCGGCATCATGGTGTGGGGAGCGATCTCCTACACTGGCCTTACACCTCTGGTGATCGTCTAGGGGACACTGAATAGTGCACGGTACATCCAAACCGTCATCGAACCCATCGTTCTACCATTCCTAGACCGGCAAGGGAAATTGCTGTTCCAACAGGACAATGCACGTCCGCATGTATCCCGTGCCACCCAACGTGCTCTAGAAGGTGTAAGTCAACTACCCTGGCCAGCAAGATCTCCGGATCTGTCCCCCATTGAGCATGTTTGGGACTGGATGAAGCGTCGTCTCACGCGGTCTGCACGTCCAGCACGAACGCTGGTCCAACTGAGACGCCAGGAGGAAATGGCATGGCAAGCCGTTCCACAGGACTACATCCAGCATCTCTACGACCGTCTCCATGGGAGAATAGCAGCCTGCATTGCTGCGAAAGGTGGATATACACTGTACTAGTGCCGACATTTTGCATGCTCTGTTGCCTGTGTCTGTCTATGTGCCTGTGGTTCTGTCAGTGTGATCATGTGATGTATCTGACCCCAGGAATGTGTCAATAAAGTTTCCCCTTCCTGGGACAATGAATTCACGGTGTTCTTATTTCAATTTCCAGGAGTGTATTATGTTTTTTATATTATTTAAAATATCATTAAAAACTGTATAGCAATAAGATTGCAATAATGAGAAGTCTTTGCTGTCAGATTTAGAAGCATCCGATCTACCTTACATTTGTAGGCAGTTGGTTACTCTGTACTGTTAATGAAATAAATAAATAAATAACTCTACGTGAACAGGTCGAGCAGGAGTGACATTTTCCATCTGCACGATCGACTGCATGCGAGAGTCAGCGCCTGCAATGCCGTCCGTGGAGGCAACACCACGAACTAATATGGTTGTGGAGCTTTCAAACACTTCCATGACACACGAAACACTGGCGGTATAACTTTTAGTGGTCACACCTGGTTAACAATAGATTATGATCGCTACCTGTAAATTGCAGAGGTTTGGATATAAATATGGAAATACCGCGAGAAATGCATGCTTGAACATAAATGCAGCTACTAATCAAGTCTACAAGTTTCACTGCTTTTATTTACCACGAACAGCACTTGTGCGATGTTCTCAATCCGTTGCGAGTGTCTGTCGTGGTCTGAACAGCGCATTATGTCCGAGCTGAGTGAATTCAAACGTGGGCAAATTGTTGGTGTAACCGTGGTAGTCAAATTGTTTAGTGTTTCATGAGGCACCGCATGCAAGGAAAACGGAAAAACTTCATCCGCTAATTCGCAACGCGTTCGAAAGTGTGTGCTGAATGCCCGTGATTGCGGCGAAGAATAAGACGACAACAGCTGTAAAAGTGAGTACAGAACTGAATGTCGCACTCGAAAACTCTGTCAGCACCAAAACAACACGAAACGAGCTCCATAACGAGGAAAATGCAGAGCAAGCTTAAGTTCCAAAACCACTCCTTAGTGACGCAAAGGCTCGTAGCAGGAAAACGTGGTGCCGAAGCCATAAAACCTGGACTGTAGAAAAATGGAAAAAAGTAATTTAGTCGGGTGAGTTCCGTTTCACACTGTTTTCAACTTCTGGCCGAGTTTACGCCCCAAGAGTGAAATACGGAGGGGTTTGGCGATGATTTTGGCAGCCATATCGTGGTATTCCATGGGCTGCACGGTTGCTTTGCAAGTTCGCATTATTGTCAAGGATTACGTGACCATTTTGACTTGTCAGCTCCATCCCACGGCTCTATCTTTGTTCCCCAATGGTGATGCTGTGTTACAAAACGAAAGGGCTTCTGTTTACACAGTTAACATCGTCCAGGACTAGTTTTGTAATCACTAGGGTGAATTGGCGCATTTTCCTTGGCAGCGAGAGTCACCAGATCTCAGAATTATTGAGCCTTTGTAGTCTGCTTTAGAGAGAAAGGTGCGTGATTGCTATCCGCTTCCATCATCGTTACCTGAACTCACCACTATTTTGCATGAAAAATGGTATGAGATTCCCTTGAAAATCATACACTACCTGTATTTACAAATTCCGAGACGTTTGGAATCTGTTATGAATACCAACAGCTTTCCTGAACCGTACTGACAATAGTTATATGTTGCGTTTTTGATGTTTCCAGCCCCTGTATGGCTCGCAGCTATTTTGAACAGAATGCAACGGGCCTGGGAGCTACGTTTTTCGAGGAAATTGTAGAGTATGTGGTGGAGTGGAGGAAGTGGGGCTCAGTGTCGATTCAAGCAGTATGCAACCTACTCGACAAGATCAACTTGGCGTCTAGTCGTTCATTAAGGACACCATTAAAACACCCTACTTGAGCAAAATAGCACGTGGAACGAAACCTGGGTCCGTGGCGTCTGGCTCTCGTCATCAGCGCCGCACCATGTAGCCGCTTGGTCTCAGGCGCCTTGCCACGGTTCGCGTGGTTCCCCACGTCGGAGGTTAGAGGCCTCCCTCGGGCATGGGTGTGTGTGTTGTCCTTAGCGTAAGTTAGTTTAAGTTAGATTAAGTAGTGTGTAAGCCTAGGGACCGATGACCTCAGCAATCTGGTCCCATAGAAACTTACCACAAATTTCCAAATTTTCTCGTCACCAGCGAGCGCTGGATCTGCCTCACGCCTGGTAAGCGTCGTATACGAGAGTGGAAGCGGCCAGGTACCAATGAACGTTTCATAGATGCAGCCCCACTGGTTCAACGCGATGGTTGGCCATTTATATTTTGAGTCAATAACACGTGCAGATATCTGACGCGTCTCATCCCTACCAAGGGTTTATTTTAGGACAGTGCAGTGTTGTCAAAGGGTCCTCCAACCCATTGTCCAGCCTCACAGCGGAGATTTCAGCTATAGATTCGTCTTTCACGACGATACTAAACGACCACACCGCCCCACGAAATTAACACTTTCCTCGAATAGAAAGGACGGTCTCTGGTACCCGCTGACATGACTGCGATTGGGCATGATGTTGTCACACTCGTAACTTAAATTGTGTTATTGCAGGGACCCTTGTAATACGCTGGTTATTCTCAGGAGGGCCACCGTCGAAAATTGGATCAGGCTTGAACAGCAATGTCTTCATGACTTTGGAGAGGACCCAAGCTTGTCAAGATGCAAGGGGTGGTACAACACGGTATTGTATATCCGCAGCAGCAGATTTTAATTTCACAGATGTGCAGAAATGTGCATTTTTGGATAGACTGCCTTTTTAATTAGTTATTATTACTATTTTTATTACTATTTCTATTACAATTTTATTACTACTACAATTATTATTATTATTATTATTATTATTATTATTATTATTATTATTATTATTAATATTAATATTATTATTTTAAAGTCTTCATTGGACCACTTTAGTGAATTACACAAAGATTTTTACGAGGGCGTGATGAAAATTAATGCCTCCGAATTTTTATGTGAAAATGTGTTTTGTAGTAGGTCTGTAATAATAATACCAAGACTCGTCATCTGTGTTGATTCTTTCCATAAAAGAACTGTCCGAGGTTTGCATTTCAGTCATGTCGTGGCAGGGGTCCTCGTCTCGTAGCTTTTGTTCAGGAGTCAAGATGTGCGCGGAAAACTTTGCACATACTTTCCTCTTCTTCAAACATTCTGGAGAACGTCCTGAACAAGTGATTTAGACATGTTTCTCAATAGAGATGTGTGCCACAGCAACGTTGACACACTACGGCCGCAAGTCCATCATTCAACACTGCCTTCCCACAACTGACTGGTCGAATGCACATCTATTGTTCCTAGTTGTTAATTCAAGTTGTCATAGTAGTTACTGCGCTAACCTCTCTTATACGGCAGGAATAAAATCAGTCTCGGAACTTTCTTATCGTGTGGAGCAAAATTTCTTCAACCACTTTGTTAGCAGAATATGGCTCTTATCTGCCTATTAAAGTTTTATCGTCTCGAGATGAATATTAACCGATGGATAAGCGTTAGTTGTTGTATATCATTATCAGTTATAGAGTAACTAAAATTGTAAGTAACTGTAAAGAACATTTCAGTGCATTCTCTGATACGTTCTTCCTTATTTGAAACGGAAATGTTTTCAAATTTCCATATAAAAAATTACTATTGTAGTCAAAGTATTCATTACACGTAAACAGGAATATTCCCTAGCGAGTCAAGCCAAAATATGAATATTACGGTAATGCAGCAACAGATGGATAAGAGCTAATTGGTGTATAACATGATCAATTATAGGTTAAGTAAAATTGTGAAGAATTAAAAAAAATTGACAGAATTCTCTGGTGCGTTTTTTCTTATTTAAAATGGCTATGTTTTTAGTTTTCTATCAAATTTTTGTGTGAAATCTTATGGGACTTAACTGCTAAGGTCATCAGTCTCTACGCTTACACGCTACTTAATCTAAATTATCCTAACACACCGATGCCCGAGGGAACCTCCGCCGGGACCAGCCGCACAGAGTTTTCTATCCAAAAAATTATTATTCTCGTCAAAGCAGCTGCTAAATCTAGAAACCTCCATCTCTGAAGTGTAATTCCGGAAGGTATTCAAAAATATTCACCTAAGGCTAACGTAACATCTTCAGTGGGCACACAAAAATTTGCTGTAGTAAATTTCTTTAGACGTGGAAGTAGGTGTAAGTCAGAGTCTACCAGAGATGGTGAGTACATAGCAGAAATTACTTAGGTTTTGTCTTGACAAAGACCATTTGTGAGCAGGTGTATTCCTCCAGAGAATCCATGCCTCTTCTTTATTCTTTGGAGTTACTGCGTTTATCCGCACTCGAACACTAGCATAGTGTTAACCAATTGTTATTTTACCCTGTCCAAGGTAGCAACATGACGAACTCCTATGAGTGTCAGATAACACTGACCTTAACTTCTCTGCCCTATGTAATCGCTCTTTCCATTTTTAGTTTAGGGCCACAAGGGTGGAGCCACAGCTTTGACTGATGTTTCATTTCCGGGAGAAGTGATAGATCCACCTCTCACGCAGAGCAGCAAATTTTTACAATATTTCAGTATTTGGACTGTATTTTAAACTGTCAAACATCCTTAAGAAACTCGTTTTCGCATTTGTCTTTAGTCAGCATTCAACAATTGCGACACTCGTGTTTACGTGGACCGTCTTCAGAACAAGTAAGGTTAAGCTGGAATGTGGCCGCTCATTTCCGGAATTTTGAGAATGAAAGGACCAAATTACACAAAACCTCACTAAAAACTGTCCAAAACAACGAATTTCATGATTAAACGTATTTCGATTTATCCATCTGAACGAAACACATAAAACACGAACATCAGACATGTAAGCAAAACTGTTCTGCACAACATGCGAATTCCTGGCCCGTGTCGTCGAGCTATATTTGATACCAACATAACGAAAACAAAATAGCACTGATTTCAACGTCATCTCTATGCCAGACCAACAATTATTCAACACGCTCTTGTATTATAAATGAAAAAAAAAGTGATCGGCCGCTGTGACTATCTTCTTAGTCTATCTTCTTAGTTCGCAGTCCTCTAGGCAGTGATCGACCGAGGTGGCGCAGTAGTGAACTCACTGGGGAAGACGGCGGTTCTAATCAGCATCTATTCATGCAGATTTGGGATTTCTATGGTTGCCTAAGTAGTGTATGGCAAATGCTAGAATATTTCTTTTGCAAAAATGAACATGGCCGATTTCCTTCCCCGACCTTGACCTGTCCGAGGGTGTCATCCATGTGTGATTAATTCGTCGTCAATGAGGTGTTAACTCCTGATCCGCTAACACGGCTCCCCGTCTCCCTCCCCTACCCTCTGCAAATGGGAAAGCACATTAATGTGTAAATATATTTATTACAGTAATGTTTTCGCTATTAAACGTAATCACGTATCTTTCTCTGTAGTTTTGCCAGCACTTCTGGAATTGTTGATGGCCAAGTTCTGTTGCAATTTTTCGATAACGTGAGATATTGAACTTTTCCGGTTCATTTTTATGCAATGTATTTAGAAACTAGTCCGTTAGACAGCACGAAAAAGTGTACATGCTGTTTCAAAGGCCCTGTAGTATTTCCATACGATGAATGACACTACGCTCAGCATGTTGCGCAAACCGTGCATCTCTGTCGGCGTGCGCACTGGAATGGTTAATCAAGCTAACAAGTACAGCGTCTCTGATTGCACTGTGTCCGGTATGTGAGCAGATGAGCAGAGTGTTGCAGACATACCTCCTAGTACTAAATCCAAACGTTCCCTTGTACCGATACACTTCATGTAGCGCAGCGCTGTTGCTGTACGTGGAGAGCCATCGAAAATTCCTTTGCCCGCATCGAACGGAACCGCTAAGCCATTGATCCACAGCCGCCACTTCACAGAGAGCTACTGGGGCCACTCCACTCATGACGTTCTACAGAGACAAAGGCACTCCAACTGTAACGCATGCCGCACACACTGCTCCTGCTCCAGTCCTTTCACGTCGTGTGCTTTGGAATCCCGTACTCATCAACGACGACTGGTAGAACGCCAACTGGGGGAAGAGCAATTCGCTTCCAGAGAAACATGGCAAACAAGCGAGGCAGTACTGACACTCATACTTATCTTAAAAGATGGACTGAAGTAGACTGGCCACCAATTTACACATGTAGGTTCAGAAAAAGCTTTCGACGATGTTTACTCTAACATTCTCTTTGAAATCCCGAAGTTATCAGGAATAAAACGTCAAGTAGCGAAAACTTATCCACATATTTTACAGAAATCAGACTGCAGTTGTTATAGTCCAAGGACATGAAACGGAGGCACTGACTGAGAACAGAATAAGAACGGTTTGTGACCTGTCCCCCATTTTATTCACTACACAGGGTGCACCTAAATTTCACTGGAAACATTTCGAATACTGTTCGGGATACCTTCTGACTACTCTACTGGCCATTAAAATTGCTACACCAAGAAGAAATGAAGATGATAAAAGGGTATTCATTGGACAAATATATTATACTAGAACTGACAATTGATTACATTTTCACGCAATTTGAGTGCATAGATCCTGAGAAATCAGTACCCAGAACAACCACCTCTGGCCGTAATAACGGCCTTGATACGCCTGGGCATTGAGTCAAACAGAGCTTGGATGGCGTGTACAGCTACAGCTGCTCATGCAGCTTCAACACGATACCACAGTTCATCAGCAGTAGTGACTGGCGTATTGTGACGACCCAGTTGCTCGGCCACCATTGACCAGACGTTTTCAATTGGTGAGAGATCTGGAAAATGTGCTGGCCACTGCAGCACGAGAACATTTTCTATATCCAGAAAGGCCCGTACGGGACCTACAACATGCGGTAGAGCATTATCCTGCTGAAATGTAGGGTTTCGCAGGGATCGAATGAAGGGTAGAGCCACGGGTCGTAACACATATGAAATGTAACGTCCACTGTTCAAAGTGCCGTCAATGCGAACAAGAGGTGACCGAGACGTGTAAACAATGGCACCCCATACCATCACGCCGGGTGATACGCCAGTATGGCGATGACGAATACACGCTTCCAAATGTGCGTTCACGGCGATGTCGCCAAACACGGATGCGACCATTATGATGCTGTAAGCAGAACCTGGATTCAACCAAAAAAATGACGTTTTGCCATTCGTGCACCCAGGTTCGTCGTTGAGTACACCATCGCAGGCGCTCCTGTCTGTGATGCAGAGTCACGGTAACCGCAGCCGTGGTCTCCGAGCTGATAGTCCATGCTGCTGCAAATCACAAAAGTCTACAGTCAGTTTTCAAGGGGCAATGGTGTCAAGTTTTGGAGCATCGTTCATCTCTATAACGCTTCCTTAGAAAAGCTGGTTACAGACTGCCCATAGACAAATAAGCAGTCAGTCAGTACCTTCCTCCATCCAGGAATCTAATAAAAATAAAACAATGAAAAGTATCTCTAGCCAAGCACCACTGACTGATTCGCAGAGTATGGATGTCGACGCAGAGACAAGGTGGAAGGGATGTAGAAAATGCCAACGAGGAGCAGCATAAAGTATTGATGCCGCTTATATCCGTTACATACGAAGATAAGTGTAGAAACATCACATATCGATGGATGCAAGTTCTTCAACACAATATTTCGTTTACGGGTCGTAAAACAAAAAGTTACAAGTAGTTTAACAAGAATATAACGATAACAGTCAATAATTATCTAAATTTCATTAATTGGTAGATTTACTGAAGTTATGTTAGTCGAAAACGGTCTATACGAAAAAAAAAGAAAAAAGAAAACGCAGTGAGCAGTGTCCCATAAGTGATACGACCTTGCACTACTCTGGTTATCAACGTTGCATTTTTTTATATATGTTAATCAACGCCAAAGTTGAAAGTTGTGAATCGCCACATGAAATCCTGCGAATAATCAAATGTCTAGAACGAAAGTTTATAACTTTTGTAGCGCTGTCATAATCAGATACATGCTTGGAATCTATTCTAGAGAGATCTACATGCACATCCGATTTGTATCAGTGGCCAGCGAGGCGAAGATTTATTTAATATTTGTCTTGTGTTTCCAACATAGAGCGCACTTTGATATCCGTGAGAACATAAAGTCGGTCAAATACACAGCACCCGCGTACCGCCGGCCGCGGTGGTCTCGCGGTTAAGGCGCTCAGTCCGGAACCGCGTGACTGCTACGGTCGCAGGTTCGATCCTGCCTCGGGCATGGATGTGTGTGATGTCCTTAGGTTAGTTAAGTTTAAGTAGTTCTAAGTTCTAGGGGACTGATGATCACAGATGTTAAGTCCCATAGTGCTAACAGCCATTTGAACCATTTTTGAACTAGCGTACCATGTAATTAATTCGCAGCGCTTGTTACATGCTGTTAACGCCGGCCTGCTGTTGTGAAACAATACTGCAATGTTTCTGGGAGCTTTAGACATTTTAATTCATACGACGGGCGTTCTATAAGAATGCAACACAGTTTTTTTTTTTTTTTTTTTTTTTCTGAAAGCGGGTTGGTTCTATTCAGGATTCCAATACACCGTACTATTCCTCACTCTTTTGGCTGCAAAACCATAGTTTTCAACATAAAATGAAATGAAATGAAATGTCATCTAGCTAGGGCCTTTTGTCGCCAGATGCATGTCATTTTAGTTGACGCGACTCCAGTGACTTGCATGCCGATGAGGATGAAATGATGACGGCAACACAACACCCAGTCCCCGTACGGAGAAAATTTTTGACCCAGCCAGCACTCAACTCGGGCCGCTCGCATGGCATTCTGCCGCGCTGACCACTCAGCTGTGGAGGCGGACATTTTGCAACATAATCTCCGTTTAATGCGAAGCCCTGACGCCACCTTCCTGGGAGGGCCTGTAGGTCCGTATGGTACTACTCAACTGGTTGAGGTCGGAGCCAGCCTCTTGCTGCGTCAGTAACAGCCTCATAATCCACGTACTGCTTCCCGCGGAGTGCATCTTTCATTGGGACAAACAGAGGGAAGTCGGAAGGCGCGAGATCCGGACTGTAGGCTGGATGAGGAAGAACAGTCCACTGAAGTTTTGTGAGCTCCTTTCGGGATCACAGATTTGTCTAAGATCTTGCATTGGCATGAAGAAGGAGAAGTTCGTATGTATTTTTGTGCCAAAATTCGTTTCTTCAGTTTCGTGAGCGCCGGCCAGCATTCGGGAGATCGGATAGGTTTTCTTAACTTCGTTGCGATGACGACAGACCTGTCGTCCAACGACTCACCGTGATTTTGTTGACTGTCAGGCCTCAGTAGACGTTCTACACGCACCTATGAATACCTATGAAGCTCTGGTCTGCCGCCAAAGGAAATTCGATGACAGCTCTCTGAAGGATATGTATAGCGTCGCCACCTATCGGAACTTCATGAAACTATAGAGGCTGAATCAGGAATATTTGACGATGTACCACAACAAATTCCGTATTTTTTTCAACCGGAATTGGACGATAAAAAAGTGTTGCATTACTTATTGAACACCCCTTGTATATTAATAGCTACATGCCCAATTTGTCTTGTAGGTTTCTGTGCTAGTGACTGTCTTACAGTTGTGGCCGAGCGGTTCTAGGCGCTTCAGTCCGGAACCGCGCTGCTGCTACGGTAGCAGTTTCGAATCCTGCCTCGTGCATGGATGTGTGTGATGTCCTTAGGTTAGTTAGGTTTAATTAGTTCTAAGTTCTAGGGGACTTATGACCTTAGAAGTTAAGTCCCATAGTGCTCAGAGCCAATTGAACCATTTTTTGCCTTACATTTTGCTTTGATATTTCGAAATCACAAATTTTGTGTGTTGTGTGGTATGGACAACGACTCTACGTAAGAAAAACGAAAGGAAGGGAGATTAGTGTTTAACGTAACGTCATCGCCGAGCTCATTGGAGACGACGCACAAGCGCGGATTAAGGAAGGATGGGAAGAAGAAAGGCCATGCCCCTTCGGAAGAACGATGCCGGAATTTTCGTTAATCGATTTAGGGAAATCAAAGAAAACCTAAATCAGGATGGTCGGACCATGATTTGGACCGTCTTCCTCCCAAATGAGAGTCCAGTGTACTAATGCTTGCGCACTCCCTCTCAATTTTACGTAAGAGGGCCGTCCGCAGTGGCCGAGCGGTTCTAGGCGCTTCAGTCTGGCACCGCGCGACCGCTACGGTCGCAGGTTCGAATCCTGCGTCGGGCATGGATGTGTCTGATGTCCTTACGTTAGTTAGGTTTAAGTAGTTCTAAGTTCTAGGGGTCTGATGACCTCAGATGTTAAACCCTATAGTGCTCAGAGCCATTTGAACCATTTTTGAAATAGCCGTTTCCATTTAAAAACATATGTGTTTTGGATTATCTTTTCCTCGGTTACCGGCTGTCTCGAGTCGGCACTAACCTAGACAACCTGTAGATTGTTGTATTTTCCTTTTTATCTTATTGTTGTCTTTTGTACCAAGCACCGACGGACAATTCAGTAAATGTTACACATGTACCATATGTACTACTGCCTGTCACGTAACGCTGATCAAAAGTAAAAGGAAAAAGTAAACATTAAATGCCTCTTTTTAAGAAAGCTGTTTTTCCAGCACTCCGAATGTGCACAACCAGCTTTGCCTTCCTACTGTCCAACACTAGGGTACTGTAAGCGGGAAACCATCGATACCCTGCTCTTCACCGAAAGATGTGATCAGAAACTTTGAAAGAAAAGTCCGTTTAGAATCGCTTGCAACAAGTGGCACTCCCAAAATATCTGCTGAAGTTTTGCGCAAAGTTGAACACGAGGCCAACAAACAAGAGCCAGATTCTGCAGATCGGGAATACAGCGTAAATAAAAATCCGTAGTTATCGGGATTTTGACGTCACCACTTAAATCATTCTCTACAAGTATCTTTACGAAACTCTGCAGAGTTATTCACCTACCTCTACTGCTGTGGTTTTACAGCCGGCCGGAGTGGCATAGTATTCTCTCACTCACCATGAATTAGTCCTACAGAAAAAATTTATAGGAAATTATATTTAGTTAAATTTTATACTGGAATACGTTTTCGCTAGAAGCCTGAGTTATTCAAGAAAGGTGTACGAAAGTGACCTTCAAACGCAGCACCACTCCAGTCTGGACCAACAGTGCCTTGATGAACTTGTGAATAGCACGCCACGACGAATACAGGCATGCATCAATGCAAGATGACGTGCTACTAGGTATTAGAGGTACCGGTAAGTACAGCAATCTGGATCACCATCTCTGAAGATCTCGCTGTATGGTGGTGCAACATGCAATGTGTGGTTTTCATGAGCAATACAAATTGCGGAAATGATGTTTATGTTGATCTCTATTCCAATTTTCGTTACAGGTTCCGGAACTCTCGGAATCGAGGTGATGCAAAACTTTTTTGATTTGTGTATATGGGAGATATTTCAGCCTGAGATCTGAAACAGCTGTGGCAAACTTAAAAGATTACTAATTTATGCTAAGGACTTTGTCAGAAAAAGAAGTTTGTGGTTGCATGACACCAGTTTATAGAAATACCAGCACTAAAAACACATTTTCATTATGCAGGTTTATCTAGATCGTAAACGGTTGTATGTTTACTTTAGAATTGCCTCCGATTACTTTAATGTAGATAGTTGTTAAGCACATAGGAAATAGAATATTAATTACCGTGAATCGATAGCCTTACTAGCCGTTACCTTATGTTACCTTAAATTTCAGTCCATCACTTTCTTCGAAAACTAAATTGATACTATGGAATCAACGTTAATAAAAGAAACGCACTGTCCTACATGTTCACGTCTTTTAATATAGCTTTTTCCCTTTCAGATTAAACCGTGCATGCATTAAACATTGTTTACCTGGCCTGTGCTTACTCTTTCTTCAAAGTGCCGTTAATACTAGATGCTTTGTGAATAAAGCGTTCGCGCTGCAGACAATATGACGTAATGAACACCTAGCATACAGCTGAATGTACTGTTCTGCGCACCATACAACGCACTTTGTTGAACTACGGGCTCCGCAGCAGACGATCCCTACGTGTTCACACGTTGGCGAAAGGACATCATCAGTTAATTCTGATAATTTCCGGGTATGCAGCCGGATCCCGTCGACATTCTACCACGATATTTCGGCCCAGAGACGTCCGGCCATCATCAGGTGAGTACACAACTACTGAAGAACCCAGGTGCAGTCGCGGTATTTATACCGATTCTCGCGCACGTGTTAACATGCGCGGCATAGCCGAGTTGTACGTGCTGCCCTCGGTGGTGAAAGTAAAAGATCATCTAGTCATTGAGTATCGAATGACGCTGTCTATTCCGCTGTGAATGTATAATTTTAATAACAGGGTTCCAAGTTTTATCCAGTTGAAAGCCGTTGTCACGATTTATAAGATTATCGGCAAGACGTATTTCCACTGATTCCTTGATTACGGAATCCCAAAATCCGGAAACCGGAGCTAAAATTTTTGTTCCATTGTATTCCATTGAATGTCCCAATGAAATACAGTGCTCTGCTACTGCCGATTTTGACGGTTGCCGCAGACGGGTGTATCTTTCATGTTCTGTACATCGTTCATGGACAGTTCTTGTCGTCTGGCCAATATATGCAGAGCCACATTCACAGGGAATTTTGTAGACGTCTGCTTTCTTCAGTTGTAAATCGTCTTTAACGGATCCAACCAGGGCCCGGTTCTTTGCTGGTGGACGGAAGATAACCTTGATTTTATTCTTCTTCAGTAATCGGCCTATTTTCGACGACACATTCCCGGCGTATGGAAGAAACGCAGTTGATTTAAAGTCGTCATCAGCGTCCTCAGTGCGCTGCTTCTTGTTATGACAGTTGCGCATGGCCTTTCTTATTTGGCGTGAAGTGTAGCCATTCTCTTTAAAAACCTTCTCCAAGTGTTCTAATTCTGCGTGGAGGTTTTCATCGTCCGATATTACATGCGCTCGATGTATTAAGGTACTGAGAATACCGGCTGTTTGTGCTGGGTGGTGGCAGCTTGACGCCTGGAGATACAGATCTGTGTGAGTCGGTTTCCTGTACACAGAATGTCCTAATGACCCATCATTTTTACGGCATACTAGCACGTCTAGAAATGGTAAAGTGCCATCTTTTTCAATCTCCATCGTGAATTTGATGTTCTCATGTAAAGAGCTTAAATGATGAAGGAATTTCTCCAGTTCCTGTCTGCCATGAGACCATACAACAAAAGTATCATCTACGTACCGCCAGAAGACCGTAGGCTTCAAGACAGCAGACTCAAGTGCTTTCTCCTCAAAGTCCTCCATAAAGAGATTAGCTACCACAGGGGACAAAGGGCTCCCCATGGCGACGCCGTCTGTTTGTTCAAAGAATTCGTCATTGAATAGAAAGTACGTTGAGGAGAGTATATGTTCAAACAAGGCCGTCATTTCTGCACTGAATAAGTTACCAATAAGATGTAACGATTCCATTAAAGGCACTTTGGTAAATAGTGAGACCACATCAAAGCTGGCTAATAAATCCGAGCTGCTAAGCTTAACTTATAAGCTTATAAATCGTGACAACGGCTTTCAACTGGATAAAACTTGGAACCCTGTTATTAAAATTATACATTCACAGCGGAATAGACAGCGTCATTCGATACTCAATGACTAGATGATCTTTTACTTTCACCACCGAGGGCAGCACGTACAACTCGGCTATGCCGCGCATGTCAACACGTGCGCGAGAATCGGTATAAATACCGCGACTGCACCTGGGCTCTTCAGTAGTTGTGTACTCACCTGATGATGGCCGGACGTCTCTGGGCCGAAATATCGTGGCAGAATGTCGACGGGATCCGGCTGCATACCCGGAAATTATTAGAAGAACAAATACGCCGGGAAAATTTCAGAAGTCACATCATCAGTTAAGATCGGAATGGGCTCGGCATCGTCGAGATTGGATCGTGTATCAACAGAAAAGTGTCGGATGAGTCACGTTTTTGCTAGACCGTGTCGATTGTCGTCTCCGCAAACTCCGTCATCTAGGCGAACGGCTGCCCGAAATTTGCACCGGGCCTCGGACGCAGGCTGGTGGGAGCAGTATTATGCTATGACATACAGTCTCCTGTGATTGCATGGGACCTCTGGTAATAATCGAAGACACCAGGTCAGCTGCTGACCAGCTGCACCCTTCATGCTTGATGTCTTCCCTGACGACGATGTCATCTGTCGGTCGTATAATTGTCCGTGTTTCGAAGCCAACACGGTAGTGAAATCACGTTAACGTCTTCGCCACCAAATTCGCCTGATGTAGGAGGTTCGAGTCCTCCGTCGAGCATGGGTGTGTGTGTCGTCCTTAGCGTAAGTTAGTTTAAGTTAGATTAAATAGTGTGTAAGCTTAGGGACCGATGACCTCAGCAGTTTGGTCCCATAAGACCTTACCACAAATTTCCAAAATGTTTTTTCGCCTGATGTGAATCAGAAGGTTCCCATCTGGGTCACTGTCGAGCGCCATTAGCGGGTACACAAATCAGCGGCCAGTTATTTACGGGAATTATATGATTTGCACGTAGACACCTGGTGCCGCATATCTCAACAAATCTACCGACGAACGGTAGACTCTAGGATACGCAGAATCGGTGATATACTGCGTTACAGATATAGGCCAACAAGCAACTAAGCAGGTGGTCGTAATGTTTTGGCTCATCAGTGCATATCTGACAGTATATTACGATTTCTGAAGACGTTTGCGTCATTTCTCCGTTTCAGGGTTACTTTGACCACTGGTCATTGGTTCAAATGGCTCTGAGCACTATGGGACGTAACATTTGAGGTCATCAGTCCCCTAGAACTTAGAACTACTTAAACCTAACTAACCTAAGGACTTCACACACATCCATTCCCGAGGCAGGATTCGACCCTGCTACCGTAGCGGTCACGCGGTTCCAGACTGAAGTGCCTAGAACCACACGGCCACGACAGCCGGCCCACTGGTCATTGTTACTCCAGGATTACTTATATGAGAGTTTGGAATACAAACATTAACCTTCGGTATACAGACGAAGGCTCATTTGTAACTGCTAATGTCTATATAACTAAGAAAAACAAATGTCAATCAGATATTGCTAAAACTGCAAGTCGCAGTGGTTTAGACAGTGAGTCAGATATAACACATAATGTCAAATATCTCAGAAAAAAAGGGATGAAGTTTGTTTGGCGACAAGTTGACTAGATAAATGAAGAACGGATAACGTTAGTTCTAACTGCACAGGATGTTTTGAAACTAGGATTTTGGTTCAAGAGTATTTAACTGAAGATATTATGCTCAACTAAATTTGGAGCTATATGTTGTTACCGCATCCTAATACGCTTCATTATACTTATAATATTGATGATGGATCACACTGATTTATGTACCATACTAAGTATTTCTTTTAGGAGGCATAATAAAGCACTCAAAGTGTGGCAGGTTTACGGTACTTCATAGACCACAGCACGATAGAATGCTGGCCGTGCGGATACCCTAGTTCCGTGTAAAAAAAAAAAAAATGGTTCAAATGGCTCTGAGCAGTATGGGACTTAACTTCTGTGGTCATCAGTCCCCTAGAACTTAGAACTACTTAAACCTAACTAATCTAAGGACATCACACACACGACCTGCAACCGTAGCGGTCGCGCGGTTCCAGACTGTAGCGCCTAGAACCACTCGTCCCCCGCGGCCGGCTCCATGAGATGCGGCGTACGTAATATGCCGGTTCAGTGTAGCTATGTGCAGCAACTCTGAGTCGATATCGATACCTGCTGTAGACCGCGATAGTAAATGCACCACCGAATAAATGACGATCTGTTTCTACATCCTCGAGCGCAGTGCGGCAAATACTATCTTCATTATTTAAAATCTATTTGGTCTAAATTGGAAATAGATGTTGTTGTGTCTCCGCCAGCTGCGGTACACAGCAGGCAGTCTCAACGTAGCGACGCAAATACACCGTCCAGGCATTACAATTTGATCACTGCCTATGTTCGCCGCTGACGCGCCGTAACCTGTCATTAACGGCAGGTTTCAGCGCTAGCAGTGGAGGATACATAAAGCGTGCCGGGGGGACGCAGAAAACAATGCATTCGTTCCATTGCAGAAACGGAGCGATTTACCTGAGGTACAAAAGGGCATTATCATTGGTTTTCAGGCCAAGGGTGGGAGTGTTTCCGAAACGGCTAAGTTTTTAAGCTGTTCGCGTGTCGCTGTGGTTAAAGTATACATTGCGTGGCAAAATGGCCCTATTCAAAACCGGCGCCGAGGTAACTGTGGAGCACCACATTCCATACATGACTGGGGTGAACGATGGCTTTGGAGGTGTATACGAGTGAATAGACGTGCAACTGTTGAGCAACTAACCACCAAGGCGAACCAAGGGTCTACCAACAGTGTCTCCTCAACGACCCTTCAACGAACGTTGCTGCATATGAGCTTCCACAGCAGGGGCATGGTTTATGCATCCGTGCTGACTGCTGTTCATCGGCGACGAAGGCTGGAGTTCGCACGCCGATACCGCAACTGGACGTCCACTGGATGGTGACAGATGGCCTTTTCAGATGAATCACGTTTCATGCTCCATCGGACAGATGGCCGTTGGCGTATACAGCTGAAACGTCTGAAAACAAACACCGTGGAACCAGGAGAGAACGTTATAGTCTGGTGAATGGTTTCGTGGCATTCCCTGGGTAATCGCGTCATTCCGGAAAGCACACATGATCGACACAAATATGTGTCTATCCCTGTGGAACTTGTCCACCCCTGCATGCAGCTTGTTTTTTCTCGGGAAGATGGCATCTACCAGCAGGACAATGCAAAGTGTCACACTGCTCACAGTGTTACGTGCGTGGTTCAAAGAGCTCCAGGATGAGTTTGTCGTATTCCGATGGCCCCCAAACTCCCCTGATTTAAACCCAGCGGAGAATCTGTGTGGCCACCTCAATCGGGCTATTCGCGCCACGGACACTCAACTGAGAAACTTAGCGCAGCTGGCGACGCACTGGAGCTACCATGACTCCAAATCCCTGTCGGTACCTTCGAGAACCTCACTGACTGTCTTCCTGCACGCCTCGCGGCTGTCTGCGCTGCAAAAGGTGGCCATTCAGGCTTTTTCGAGGTGGTCACATTAATCTGACTGGACACTGTAGTATGGCCAGCCGCCTCCTAGAAGATGGCGCGCCCATACCAGAAACTGTTTTGTGCTCCCACACAAGACATTCAAATAGGCCATTCGTCTGCCAATAGTTAAATCTGCAACCATAGACAGCGCTGAAACCCGGAACTATTTGATGGAACCGCCAAATAGTATACCGGGTGACATTCGTACGTTGAGCGCATGATTTAAGCAACCGCATGCTGTCACTCGACCAGTCATCACGCAGTCATCATCTAGTTCTCAGCAGTTATCGCCCAGTTCCTGCACTTCTTCAGTTCTATAGCTGCCTAAAAGCTATCTACTGTGCCGACCAGTTATAGTCGTTGCACAGTTTACGCCGAATTTCTAACATTTTGAATAATGTTTGTTGATTAAGAGATTGAACTTAAACTTTCTCCATACTGAACTTCAATCAGGTTAGCTAGTGACCATCTGTTTTGTTAGGTTAGATTGGAGCAGAGCTTTACACCAGTGCCACTCCTTCTCTGGAAACCTAAGATGAGTAAATTTTGATGCACCTTATTTCAATAAAAGATTGTCGCTTCTCATGTGTTGCCTAGAGATTTTGTTTTAGAGATATTGCCTTGTGAAGGGCTTGCAGTTAGTGTGCAAACAGGCCACTTCTATTAATCATACAATGAAGGCTTTCACGACCGGATTTTTCAGCTGCCAAGAATTCTTCCGTGTTGTATGGCCGTGGTCCATGGAACTCTTCTATCCCTGATGTTTCGTCCAAAGCTAGGTTGGACATCTTCGGAGGTGGTCCTGGTTGCCGACTCGGCAAGACTCAGCACAACCAGGAGCACCTACGAAGATGTCCAACGTAGCTTTGGACGAAACATCAGGGATAGAAGAGTTTCATGGACCACAGCCATACAACACTGAAGAATTCTAGACAATACTTCCATAAAGCTACGGAGTCTGTGGCAAGGGGTTCGCTTCTTTCTACCTTTATGTCGGGCCACCTTTTGTGTACACAACCTATAAGACTCTGCTTTCAACTTTAATTCAGTAGCATCTTATCTCACACAGCAATGTGTAGATTAATGTGAATCGGACGTAAAGTAGACTCTAAGAAAAGGTTACTTAAATTCGAAACATCATAAGAACTGTGACTAATAATAGAAAGTTAGGTAGCCGCCTGAGAAGTGTCGATGTACGACTATAAGATGTGAAATGATCTGCATTTTTACTAGAATAGTTTCCTCAAAATAGTTTGAGAAAAATTTAATTCTCGAATGCGTGTCACGAAAATAGGCGCAGTGCTCTACCGTGTCTGCGCCGCGGCGCAGTACGAACCGCGGTCTGCAGCGCCGTAGGAAACGCACCGTCGCGTCCCGGGACATCGTGTGCGCACACGCATTAAACGCCACGTCCTACATAAGTGAGCTGCGAATTAAAACGCTACATCCTACATAAGTGAGCTGCGAATTTAAACGCTGTGGCTGTCACGGCACGTTTCCGCCACGTCAGCGTGGGGAACGTATACTGGCACTTTGCAAAGGAAAGGTTCCGTTGTGTGGGCGAAGGAAAGAAAAATCTTTCCAATTGAGCGGCTGAACCTATTTCTGGGATCTTCCAGCCAACCATGCAATATGACTTTCCACAGTCATTCACACAATACAGATGCAACTCCTAGGAAGACAACTACAAACCACCTCCCAATATTTGATTTCCGCCGTTTCCACAACGCTCACTTCAGACTTCAGTCGCATTGTACTAAAGAAATAGAAGTATATGATTCAAATCCCCATCTAGCTTTTCAGATTTTGCTTTCACTTGATTTTTCTAAAAATCTTAAAGTATGTGCTGTGATGGTTGAAAAGAACACAAACGATTTTCTTTCGCAGCCTTCCCCTATGCGAGCATGTGCTCTGTCTGTGATGACAACGTAGCCTATGGGGCGTTAAACAGTAATCTTCCTTGTTTCTTTGGAAAACCTTGAAAAGCACAGCCGAGCTGATCGACCACATCGAAGGAAATTATCATTATCACAAGTTTCCTCTTCTATCACTCTGCAAAAAGCACAGGAGCTTAATTCGCGCCACCTGTGGGGAGTTTGATGATCAAGACCTGTACATTGTCATTATTCTTCCCTTTCTACCTAATGCCTAAGCTTTCTTCTAACGTAATGATTTGAAACCAGGGTTAAGTAACCTTCGCTTTGGCGTCAGACACTTTTCTGGTATGATATAGAAATCTGAATAACCCATTTTATGTTTTCGGTGTTCTCTTCTTTTCCAATTATGTATAAACAAATACCCCAGATTGTCACAGAGATTATCATAGTTCTAAATGTCGCCACAATAGTGGCTCAAGTATTAACGACAGTATGCAACACGTCCGACGTGTGTAGTAGATCTAGCATATAAATATTTTATGATGCGTAATAGAAATTTTGAACTCCGCCACTGCTGATCCCAATCCAGGGACCTCAACTCACAAGTGATGACAAAGGAGGAGGTGGAGCAGTAACACCTCGTATAAAATCCTGGGTCCATCTGGCTCCGGATGGTAGCACCCTGGGAGGGCCCCTGCCTAGGGTTACAGGTGAAGCCCCAAAATCCAGACACGTCTGTTTGATAGACAATGGTACTCTGGTCAGACTCTATTGGCTCTGTGAGCTCATCTGTGATTGGATCTTCTGGAACTCAAAACTCCAGTCGAAATTATGTGAAATCCTTCGTAATTTCACCACCAAAACCTCAACACGAACCAATAATCATGACAGAACAATGGGAAAGAATCCACTACCCTGGGCCCCATTCAGTAAGACTGGATAATAGAACTGATCATCGGATTCCAGGCATATCGGATTCCAGGCATGTCATGAAGAGAAGAATCGGAGCTTCTCAAAAACCCTCAAGGTAAAGAGAATATTTTACATGGGAACACTCAACACAGACACACTACTGAAGATAGGTAAATTGAAACAGTTAACGAACACCATGGATAAATTCCATATCTAAATTATGGTAGTACGGGAAACGCGATTCGCAGATGAGGACCACTTTGATTCGGAAAATTACAGAATATATCAGAGAAAACCAGTCATAACCATTCCAGGAAGTAATCTCAAACTCTTCGGAACAGGATTTGTAGTACAAAAATCGATACTGGACTCTGCAATAGATTCCACCCCAAAAATCAGAAAAATTTCAACACTCACGATACGACCTGGAAACAACGCCTATACACTAATTAGTGCACATGCCCCCATAAATAATTATAACTAGGAGAGACCAGAGATGATAGAGGAACTCTGGGAAGATCTGGAAGAAACTACCAGCAAAATCCCCAAGAATCACGTCAAAGTGGTACTAGTTAGGCAAGGAAAGAAAATTCCGACACACGACAGGGAGACACACGGCCCACAAGAGAACAAACAAAAATGGAGAGAACTTAATAAATTTCAGCGGGAATTTTGAGCTGAAAATCAAGTCAACGCAATTCCAGAAACCACACAGAAATCAAGTAACTTGAAAATCCCGTAACAACGCTCTAGGGGGATTTCAGATAGATCACGTAGCAATATTCATGAAAAACGCTAGAGAAATAATGAACGTAAGAACTAGGAAAGGAGTTTTTGAGTCTGATCATCACCTTCTCTAAATCAAAGCAAAATTTGTACCCAACAGACAAATCAAGAGAACCAACAGAACTTTTCAGAACAGATCCAGAGTACCTGCAACTAAACAAGAAAGAAATACTAAAAGAAGTTACTAAATTCAACAACAGAAACTGGACAGAACTGCCAGAAAACATTAGAAAACTGATAAAATTGGGCAACCACCGAGGAAAAGGAAACATCGATGGTGGAACATGACATCTGACAGAGCCATAGAAGACAGAATACAAGCCTGGAAAAAATTTAACAGCCATAGAACACAAGAAAAATCGGAAGAATTAAACAGGATACAGAAAAACACATCAAAAATAATCCGCACAGAAAAAAGAGGTTATGAAAACAACAGGTTGAAGAAGATAGAAGAGGACTTCACCAGAAACAACATACGGAATTTTTACAGAATATTCCAAGAAAATATGGCAGCATATCAACCTCCAAGATTATGCTTCAAAAGACAAGATGGAACATTGGAGACAAATCCGAAGAAAAACTGCGAAATATTAGCTCGATACTTTGACACATTACTAAACTGCGATGAACCAAAACAGAGATAACAGGTTATAAAACCAAAACTTAACCAGGACTCCGAACCTCTAACACAAGAAGAAATAGTGAAAATAATAAAATCATTGAAAAATAACAGAGCACCAGGAGAAGACGGACTGATTACACCAAAAATACACAGAATAATAAAAAACATATGGGAAACAGAAAAGGTGCCAGAAGAATGGAAGTCAGTCCTAATACACCCCTTGCACAAGAAAGGAGACAAAACAGACCCTAATAACTATGGAGGAATTTCGTTATTGCCTGTGACATACAAAATTATATCCAAAGCTCTGTTAAATCGCCTAGAACCTCAGATGTATCCACATATCGGAGAGTACCAAGTAGGGTTCAGGAAGGGAAGATCGTGCAGTGAACAGATCTGATACCTGAGAACAATATTAAGAACGAGAAAGTCCAGAAACATCCACAATAACATTTGTTGATTTCAAGAAGGCATACTATTGCACAGACAGAGAAACACTTTTCAGTACTCTGGAAGAAATGAAGATAGACAGCAAAACCAAAAACCTAATCCAGGAAACATCAGCAAATACGAAATCCAAAGTGAATTTCATGCGAGAGATCTTGGAACCGTTCGAAATTAAGACCGGAGTGAGACCGGAAGATGGCCTGTCACCCATTTTATTTAACACAGTTTTATAGAAAATAATCAAGACATAGGACAGAGAAGTCAATAGGATAAAGATGGGGAGACACAAAAATAGAACCACCAACATAAAGTGTCTGGACTTTGCCGATGATACAGCCATCATAACAAATGACAGAAAAGAAGCCAAAGAAGCCCTACAGACACTACATGAAATCGCAGCCAGAATAGGACTACAAATTTCGTGTGAAAAACCAAGTACATGGACACAAAATCCACAGACAGAAACTCATTGGAAACGAAGTATGGAACAATAGCACAAGTAGAAAGTTTCAAATACCTGGGAGAAATTATACAGAAAACAGGACTAAATTTGGCAATGAAGAAAGAGTTGCAAAGCTACAAAAAGCTAACAGACTTACATGGAGCCATTACAACAAAAGAAGTGTTTCCGTTAATGCCAAATTAAGACATTACAAAACAGTAGTGTTACCAGAAGGCTTGTATACCTCAGAAACGACAGTAATCAGAGGAAGAACGAAACTCAAGGAAATGGAAAAGCAAGAGAGGAAAATTCTGAGAAAGATGTATAGGCCAGTTCTGAAACAGGGGATCTGGATAAAAAGACCGAAAAAAGAACTGTACAAACAGACAGAGACAATTACAGACAACATCGTAAAAAGAAGGGCTAAATTCTATGGGCACATTTATAGAATGAACGAAAATAGGCTGATCAAGAAAATTTTTAACATTGTGATGAGTAATACGATGAAAACTAACTGAGAAAGGAAACCATTGAAGACCTCAAGAAAATAAATACCTCCACAGAAGAAATAACAGAGAAAAAAATCAGGAAACAGAAATTCTAGGAAACACCAAAAGAGAAGAAACCAGGAAAGAAGTGGTCAGAAGGGAGGAAGAATAAACACAGTGAATATACGAGAGGTTTTTGGGAAGAGAAAAGAAAGAGAGAAAAAAAAGTGCCATGAAAATTGATTGTGTTGCAACGCTATCCTAATTGTGGTATTACCAATGATGATAATAATAATAATAATAATAATAACAATAGTAATACAAATTTTGAAAAGCGGTCTGCGAAAATTTCTTTTTGTTTTCCCACTCTCCCCTTGCCTTCGACACTAACAGAGTTCACTGGCGTCTAAAGTCATTTTCAGTAGTTACACTGAAACACACAACACTGATGATAATTTAGAAGTATTGGAAGATAAATGAGAGATTTCGCATTCCGTATTATTACTTTTTTATTTAGATTTCCAGAGCCATAATTCTGAAACTGTAAGTAAATCTTACTTCAATGGACGGCAACGTAAATATGTGTTGTTGACCTACTAGTTTCTCTTACTACAACGGAACCCCCTGCTATACGGAGTACGAAAGTGACTGATACTTGCCCTGTTGGCATCAAATCAAAGACGATTAGCTGCTTCCGCTCACAGCCACCTGAAACAGAAATATTATACTCATGAGCTAAGCAGATATTATGGCGCTTTATTCTATGGATATTTGTACAAGAAAAATGAGTACGCTTATGCTACGCAACATTTGTAAGAAAAGTTAGCAATTTTGTATGATTATAATAGTATTAATTGATGCATAATATCTACAATTTTAGCAGCTGCCAGTCGTAGGTGAACTAAATAACATAATTGTAAATGAAAACCGGTTAATTAATATTTTTAAAAACTTGTAGAGCGTTACTTGTTAATTTACGGAAGTCACGTCTTCAAACAAAAACCTACGTGCTAGTAGCATTGTTAAGATATCGCTTCTGTTCGAAGGATCACTTATTAAATGATAGCAGTGCTTTAACCAATGGCTTTCTGTGCACAAATGTCCTAAGTCTCCTCTCAAATGATTTCACTAACGTTTTCACAAAATTGGTTTCAGAATATAATTGCAGTTTGTTTCTTTCAGTTCGTGGACCTTCCAGCACCGTCTTCTTCAGTTGGTTCTACTACGCAAACGTGTATGTTGTAAACAGTACTATATTTAAAATGTTGTCCAACGAGTATCAACATCTGTGATCATTTCAGTAATTAACTAATGAATTAATAAAATATAGGAACAGCTTGTCTCTGCACTTTATGTAGTTTTGCTTTGCGGAAAGATAAAGTTGTTCAGAAGACTATATCATCCCTCCCCCCCGCCGCCAAACGGTATACGATTGAAAGCAGACAATTGTTTGCTGCAGTGGAAAACTCTACCAGAAATGCCACAGTACGTATTAGATAGCATATTAGTACATTTATTCATTATGATCTTCAGAAATTGGAACTACTCATTTGCTGAAGAAATGTAAATATAAATATCGTATGACATTTTTAGGTGGGATATTCCATGGGGTGGGGTCGGAAAGAGTATTGTTCCTCCGCGCACATTGGCTCCTTTCCTTGCAGATATACGAGAGTTGTGTGTTATGTTCATCTGCAGTGTATTGCCTGATGATGATGATGATGATGATGATGATGATGATGATGACGATGACAGGAGGGAGAGGATGAAGCCCGTGTCGGTAGGTAGACTACGCCTCACGAATAACACAACGCCTGTCGCCAAGCTTAACTTCCCCATCCGACGGACGGATCATCGTCAACTGTGTCACGTGCCCTCGCTTGTTGAGACACTGTGAAGACGTTTGGAATTGAAGCCAGGACATTGGTGCAAAGACTGGTGAGCAGAAACTTCATGCCACCACCTCTCCTCCTCTTGCCGGTCGAATACTGGCAGCGAAAATTTTATCTGGGATTGAAACTGGCCTACATCCGAGTCAAGGCCCGCCGCTCAGGCGTGCATTGGCGACCTCGGCTACGGAGTCAGATGCTGAAGAAATGAATTTGAGTGGGAGGTAAACTTATTTCAAGTAATATTTCGCTCAGACGATTAACCCTAGTATAGATTTCCCCTAGAAGAAGTTTACTACCTCAAGGGCTTGCAGCTGTTCTCCCCTGTACTTGGAAATGAATTAGGAACTCACCAGCATCTAACACTGTTAATGCTCTGCAGCTCTGACGTTTCTTCCTGTCACCTGTACCCATGCGAGAGCATGCGCTAACTAATATGTTCCAAAACGCAGCCCACAGAAATAGGATTTTCCGGTGCTCATACCCCGGGTTCTATTGGTGATAGAAATGTAGCGTCAACTGTTTTGAATAGTCCTTTGCCAGGGAGCATTTGTATACCCAGCAGAAGGTACGTCTTACTGTAACCATCCTACATTACAGGGTCAAAGTTTAAATAATACGAGACATACCCTCCAGTTTAGGCAAATAAGGCAAATTGGTTGGTCCCGCTTGCATTATACACTGAAGCGTCAAAGAAACTGGTACAGTCATGTGTATTCAAATACAGAGATACGTAAACAGGCAGAATACGGCGCTGCGGTCGACAACGCTTATATAAGACAACAAGTGTCTGGTACAGTTGTTAGACCTGTTACTGCTGCTACAATAGCAGGTTATCAAGATTTCAGGGAGTTTGAACGTGGTGTTATAGTCTACGCACGAGCGACGGGACACAGCGTCTCTGAGGTAGCGGAGATTTCCCCGTCGAACATTTCACGATTGTACCATGAATATCAGGATTACGGTAAAACATCAAATCTCCGACATCACTGAGGCCGAGAAAAAGATCCTACAAGAACGGGACCAACGACGACTAAAGATAATGGTTCAACGTAAAAGAAGTGCAACCCTTTCCCAAATTGGTGCATATTTCAATGCTGGGCCATTAACAAGTACCAGCTTGCGAATCATTCAACGAAACATTATCGATATGGACTTTAGGAGCCGAAGGCCCAGTCATGTACCCTTGATGACTGCACGACACAAAGCTTTAAGCCTCACCTGGGCCCCTCAACACCGACACTGGACTGTTGATGACTGGAAACATGTTTCCTGGTCGGACGAGTCTCGTTTCAATTTGTATCGAGCGAATGGACGTGTACAGGTATGGAGAGAACCTCATGAATCCATGAACCCTGCAGAGGACTGTTCAAGCTGGTGGAGGCTCTGTAATGGTGTCGGGCGTGGGCAGTTAGAGTGATATGGCACACCAGACTCCCCAGTCATGAACATTATTGAGCATATCTGTAATGCCTTGCAACGTGCTATTCAGAAGAGATCCCCACCTCCTCGTACTCTTACGGATTTTTGGACAGCCCTGCTGGATTCATGGTGTAAATTCTCTCCAGCACTACTTCAGACATTAGTCGAGTCCACGCCACGTCGTGTTGCGCCACTTCTGCGTGCCTGCGGTGGCCCTACACGATATTAGGCAGGTGTACCAGTTTGTTTGACTCTTCAGTGTATACAGTCTATGGCGTGCCTGAAGGGACTTATGGAGGCATCATTTAGTTCATGGGCGATTCCTGAGAAAACCCAAATAACATGGTTTTTGCGTACCACAACCGCGCCACGGATTCCAAGACAGCTATGCACAGCAAATGGTTGAAATTTTCACTATATATTCCTGAGATATCGATTTCGAACAATCTTGAAAAATTTCCTGATATCTTTATCTGTTTCCGAGATACAGAGGTTCCAAGTTACACCACTTATACATGTAAAATACGCACGTAATATCCTGTGTGAGGAGAAAACGTAATTTATAAAGTGCCGAGCCACGGACAATATACTGTAAAGTACCTCCGTCGTCATCAGAAGAGTTCTAGAAATCCCATGTCGTAGTACTGAAGCACATGCAAAATTTTTGTGTACGTAAAATTCGGTCAGGGGTGAAAAATTATTTCTGCATTATTTCAGTTTTACATAAGTTAACTATCTAAATTTTATTACTTCAAATGGCTCTGAGCACTATGGGACTTAACATCTATGGTCATCAGTCCCCTAGAACTTAGAACTACTTAAACCTAACTAACCTAAGGACATCACACAACACCCAGCCATCACGAGGCAGAGAAAATCCCTGACCACGCCGAGCTACATGCCCTGCAGTAGAAGGGAAAACAAAGAAACCAGCGGAAAACTTCTCCTATCGAGCACAAAAAATTTGTTCCTGTTTATTTAAAAGACTCTGTCTGAAAATTAGGGTACCAGCTGCCTCGTTCTACCTTCCTCGATACATTTTGTATTTCAGAGAAGGTATAAAACATTACATAAAAATTCATTCTCTCTTGGCGGGCCGCACAAGTAGTGGGTATGAACGAGCTTCAGACAGGGGAGCTTGTGGGAGTGAGAGGTTAGCTGCATGTCAAAAAGAGCGCGAATACCTTGGCATGCCAAAATATTTGGCAGTAATTTTAAAGATGCTGAGGAAGCTAGAGTGAGGCAGCTTGTCTCCCACTTTTCAGTCAAATTCTTTTAAACAGGAGCATATTAGCCCTTATTGCGCTCCGATAGGAGCATTTTTTCGTTGGTTCCAACATATTTATGCACAGAGGCATGGAAGAGGATACCCTCGATATTTTGAATAACCCTCATGTTTCCGTGGCTCTTGGGATGCTCTAATAAGTTTTTTCATCTAGTCTGCAAACTGCCTGAAATCTATAATTTCATTGTGCTGCTTCTTTAACACATATTAACTAGTCTTTTAACATTTTTCTACCTCCGTGCATACAGTATGGAGGTAGAACTTATTAGATTACAATCTGTTTAAAAGTTTACTGAAATAAACTCTTCTAACCTTACAGTCTGTCCAAACATCAACAAAACTGATAGCGATACAAAATAGAAAGCTGTGATGCTTGTAATAAATTAGCTAAGCAGTGCTTTAAAATGATATGTACTCCTTCAAACTATGTATCATAGACACTACCCTCCATGAAAATTAATAGAATCGTTAAATATAGTGTTACAGTTCTCTGTGTAAACTGCTCAAACGGGATTTTCGTTAACACTAATGACTTGCACGGTTTATGCTTATTTCGTAGGAAACCTCATTCGCAGTACTCCTTAGACCACAGGAAATAGCTCCTTGCCTGGGCTATGAACGTAACAGTAAAGTTCCATTCAAAGTGCAGTTCGCCGGGTGGGGTGGCCGCTACGGTCGCAGGTTCGAATCCTGCCTCGGGTATGGATGTGTGTGACGTCCTTAAGTTAGTTAGGTTTAAGTATTTCTAAGTTCTAGGGGACTGATGACCTTAGATTTTAAGTCCCATAGTGCTCAGAGCCATTTGAACCATTTGAAACAAAGTGCAGTTCAACACGGCTAGTTTTGTCTTCAAACGTGAATTAGACAATACGGGTTATGTAGCCTATTCAGTGTGGCTACGTGCCTCGAAGGGTTATGCCAAGCATAGCGCGTGCGCCTAGTGTCATTTTGCAGCAAGGGTCGTTGTCAGCAACGGAAGTTGCCCTTTACATTAGCGTAGTACACCACAGGCGGCATCATTACATTTAGCTACTATCTTGAGACACGAAACACTGAAGATCTGCCATATACTCGACACTGGCGGTCGACACCAGCAACGGCCGCTGCCTACAAATAATGGCTGGTCTGTACCCCTAGGAGAATACAACAAGACTGCGTGCACCCTTTTTGGAGGACAGTGTGATTGCTGCGTCGACTCAGCAGGCAACTGTAAGAATGTATAGACCCACGACGACCTAAAAACGTAAAGCTACGTCGTTATACGTAGGGGCTTCAATAAGTAAATTACACATTCCGCACCAAGCTAGGGCCATTGCATAACAACAGTGCTGTATTGTCAGAAGAGAGTGCATGTTTCGGATTTCCTGCAGAGATAGTTCTGCCGCGGCAAGGATAAAACTTGCATTACAGTGTGCGGATGAAATGGC
This sequence comes from Schistocerca gregaria, assembly GCF_023897955.1. NCBI lineage: Eukaryota > Metazoa > Arthropoda > Insecta > Orthoptera > Acrididae > Schistocerca > Schistocerca gregaria. The sequence goes on from NC_064931.1 coordinate 556,789,895, forward strand.
GCGATTTGAAATTCTGACGGTATACGGACCGAATGCAATGTCGCGGCCGGCCGCGGTGGTCTCGCGGTTCTAGGCGCGTAGTCCGGAACCGAGCGACTGCTACGGTCGCAGGTTGGAATGCTGCCTCGGGCACTGATGTGTGTGATGTCCTTAGGTTAGTTAGGTTTAAGTAGTTCTAAGTTCTAGGGGACTAATGACCACAACAGTTGCGTCCCATAGTGCTCAGTGCCATTTTTTTTGCAATGTCGCGTCCAGTGCAGTGATATAGTGCCAACAATTTCCCCAGGGCAGTACAGACGTGTTTGACGCCGATGGTAAAGGCTCAAAACTTCGACACAGACGACAATGTACAGGCAGTCAGGTAACTGATTGGCAGCAATAGCAGATTTTCCAACAATGAGGACCTCCACGTAGAGACTCTCGAACGGCTCCGTGACACATGGGTGGATCTCCATCGTCGACGATTTGAACATTCTGATTGTTGCTTACAGGGACTTGGTGACTATATTCGAAGACAGCCACTTCCAAGGGCAGTGGTTAGTTGGCCTGTCATAGTAAACAGCAACTTACTTTTTGAACTCCTCTCGTATAAACTTAAGATGGCGACCGAGTGCTCCTCGGTCATTGTCAAGCGGTAACTTACCATCTTGTGGTTGCTGACCTCACCCTTACACACGGTGTTTGACTGTTATAGGTACAAGTAAAAAGGGTGAGCAGAGGATATAGAAACTAGCAAATAATTCCAAAAAATATACGTCCGAGAACAAATGGTTTCGCTGATACGACGTTTCCACAAGTGCAGTCATGCCAATGTTACAACACTGTTAACTTCTAAGGATACATTGATTTCGTATCACTGCAAGTGATGCGTAAATTACAAAGAGATAAGGTGCAATCATTTGATTTTATCATCGTTCCGGATATTTAGGTAATGGAAAATGGCGTTCCGACAGCATGTGTATCAGCAGTGTCTCACCAGTACACTGGCCTCCATTGTCGCTCGATTTGAGCTCGTTGGATTCTTTCGTGTGGGGATATCTAAAAGCTTTGGCGTATTACAGCCCTGTTGATAAACTCCGCGAACACATTGAGGATGACTGTCAGTGCATTCGGAATGCACCTGGGATATCGATGAGGACACATGCTGAAACCTGCCTTCACGTGAACAGTAGCAATGTGGAACCCTTGTTCTAATGTATTTGTCCTCAAGTGCATATCTGCAGCTTGGATCGTCGGAGACATTCTGATAAGTTGTTCATATGTCTATTCTAATACGTTGTACCGAGGCCACTGGTTTCCGGCCTTATGTTTAGTAAGATTGTTAGCTTGTTTCATTGGCCGCTACTTGCACCTATCGTTTTTACCTGCGTCAAGCACGCTGTACAGACTTTGAACTGGGCGTGGCGGCGCTGGTTCATCGCTATGGCTCAAAAATGGTTCAAATGGATCTGAGTACTATGCGACTTAACATCTGTGGTCATCAGTCCCCTAGAACTTAGAACTACTTAAACCTAACTAACCTAAGGACATCACACACATCCGTGCCCGAGGCAGGATTCGAACCAGCGACCGTAGCGGTCGCGTGGTTCCAGACTGAAGCGCCTAGAAACGCTCGGGCACACCGGCCGGCGGTTCATCGCTATATCAGGCACTGCTTCCATACGGCGTGCCCGTCTTAACCTTGCAATATCTGTGATCATTTCGGTACTCAGCTGCAAGCTGTAGTCTTTATTGAGGGTGTTATTACAAGTTTTATCCCAGAACATGTTAACCCTCTTGTTGAACGACTTAAAATGGAATGTTATGTCCCATTTCCCAGAAGTATTTCTCTGGATAGCAGAGTCGAACATGCCTATCACGATAAAATAAAACTATATGGTTCCAGAGACCTTTTAAAGTCTCAAACATCTGTGATGTATGTATGCAGAATGAAGTGACAAATGAAAATTTGTACCAAAGCTGGGATTCGAACCTAGGTCTCCTGCTCACTAGGTAAATGCACTAACCACTACGATACAACTGCACAGACTACTGTAGCATGTCTCTCTCCTCAATCCAAATTCCCATTCACTTCTTAGCCCACTTGGTGTTCCCCCTAAACTCGAACAGGAGGAAGGCGTCCTAAGGCAGTGCGTGCAGTTGTGCAAAGCCATTGTGCCAGAGTGGTGTCGCGGATAGCGCATCTGCTTAGTGAACACGAGACCCAGGTTCGAATCCTGGCCTTGGTACAAATTTGCATTCGTCGCTTCAGTCTGTATATATATCGTGATTAATTAGCCGTTGTTCTATAGTGAGCACGGTGCATTTTACCGCCAGACCTCAAGACTGACATGACGTTATTTCCTTTGAGGAACCACAAAATTCTGTGCTGTTCTGCTTGCTGACACCTCCTAAAACTGCTTGCGATATTTGGTTGGTTTTAGTAGCCAATTTCGTGTAAGGCTTATCGCAGTTGATTCAGTTCTAGTGGCACCAGAGATAGTTTCTCCTTGATGAACCATATTCCATAGAACAGTGTGTTTTGGGGCTGAATGGTGGAGACTAAAATCGCGTAGATACCGGTTTGCATGACTGGGTTGTCTGAATACGACGCGGCTAAGACTTCCGTTCGGGCCGGCCGCGGTGGTCTCGCGGTTCTAGGCGCGCAGTCCGGAACCGTGCGACTGTACGGCCGCAGGTTGGAATCCTGCCTCGGGCATGGATGTGTGTGATGTCCTTAGGTTAGTTAGGTTTAAGTAGTTCTAAGTTCTAGGGGCTAATGACCACAGCAGTTGAGTCCCATAGTGCTCAGAGCCATTTCAACCATTTTTGAGCTTCCGTTCGGCTTTCAGAGAACGAAGATCGGACGGAGAGTGTAGCGACGTGGAGTTCATTAGTTCCAAACACAGGAAACTTGTTCACGGAGAACTTTGAATACATCGCCGGGACGCGACTGCAGCAGTGCTGGATAGTTTTTATCACTACGTTGAAGACATCTTTGTTGCCTGGCTACATGGACGTTAAAATCTGGAAGAGTGAGTGTGTAGGCTTTCCCGGTGTATACTGCAGATGAAATCTTCTCGGGCTTCGATCCGGGTTGGTGCCTCGAAAATCTGCGACGTTTCGATGAGTGTCATTCTCATCATCTTCGCCGAGAAGATTTCTTCGGCTGGAAGAGTTCTTGGAACACATCAGTTCCATGGATGACCACATCAAATGGACGATGATGACAGAAAGAGATGGTGTCTTGCACTTCCTTGTCGTCCTCGTTTGCCAAAAATATAATGGAAGTCTCAACCACACTGTATACTGAAAACTCAGACATATGGATCAGTATCTACATACTTTCTGCCACCACCATCAATCCTAAAAGCGCACTGTTGTGAACAGCTCTTCATTCATTTCACTGTATACGGAAAACTGAGACATATGGATCAGTATCTACACACTTTCAGCCACCACCATCAATCCTAAAAGCGCACTGTTGTGAACAGCTCTTCATTCATTTCAAAGGATATTTTCATTTTTCAGTTAATCTGTTTCTCTGTTGACTTTGTTTGACTAACCTGATACAATTGAGCCGGTGCTCCATCTATGGGCCTAAAGAGTTTTGAGGGATGGTATTTGGTAAGCTCGTGTTACACGTATTACACTAAACAGGAGTTACATAGTATACATGGCGTGGGTACAGTCTAATACACATACAGAGTGTGGGAGAGATTCTTGCCTTGTCATAAGTTTACATGTTGGTTACGTTGTCCATTCGTAGCCCAGTATAACTCTCGCTTTTCAAATTATCGTAGATTACGGGTTTCAAAGGTATACGCTCTCTAGGCTGCAGCTAGTCCCTGAGGTACTGCTGGCTACGTGCCGCTATTTATATCCAATCTGGATTCCTAGCAGCGACCACGCCCTTCATTCTAAACAGACGCTTGTTTGCGGGCGTTCCGTAAAACCTCTCTAATCCACAGCCTTCAAAATCAAATGAAGCAAATAGTCATTTTGGTCTTAATACAATAGCAGCCGGATCAAAGGCTTCAGACGAACGGAAGTTCTTGTTTTATTACAATTTCTTCATCATGGCTTCAATCGACTTCTTATCTAGGCAGGACAATAAACTTGGAGCCTGTGCCTTCATACTGGACTATATGTACCAAATTTAATGGATATACAGGGTGTTATAAAAAGGTACGGCCAAACTTTCAGGAAACATTCCTCACACACATATAAAGTAAATATGTTATGTGGACATGTGTTCGGAAACGCTTACTTTCCATGTTAGAGCTCATTTTATTACTTCTCTTAAAACTTTAATCATGGAATGGAAACACACAGCAACACAAGGTACCTAGTGACTTCAAACACTTTGTTACAGGAAATGTTCAAAATATCTTCCGTTAGCGAGGATACATGCATCCACCATCCGTCGCATGGAATCCCTGATGCGCTGATGCAGCCCTGAAGAATGGCGTATTGTATCACAGCCGTCCACAATACGAGCACGAAGAGTCTCAACATTTGGTACCGGGGTTGCATAGGCAAGAGCTTTCAAATGCCCCCATAAATGAAAGTCAACAGGGTTGAGGTCAGGAGAGCGTGGAGGCCATGGAATTGGTCCGCCTCTACCAATCCATCGGTCACCGAATATGTTGTTGAGAAGCGTACGAACACTTCGACTGAAATGTGCAGAAGCTCCATCGTGCATGAACCACATGTTGTGTCGTACTTGTAAAGGCACATGTTCTAGCAGCACAGGTAGAGTATCCCGTATGAAATCATGATAACGTGCTCCATTGAGCGTAGGTGAAAGAACATGGGGCCCCATCAAGACATCACCAACAATGCCTGCCCAAACGTACACAGAAAATCTGTGCTGATGACGTGATTGCACAATTGCGTGCGGAATCTCGTCAGCCAACACATGTTGATTGTGGAAGTTTACAATTTGATCACGTTGGAATGAAGCCTCATCCGTAAAGAGAACATTTGCACTGAAATGAGGATTGACACATTGTTGAATGAACCATTCGCAGAAGTGTACCCGTGGAGGCCAATCAGCTGCTGATAGTGCCTGCACACGCTGTACATGGTACGGAAGCACTCTCCATACAGTGACATGGTCAACGTTACCTTGCACAGCAGCAACTTCTTTCACGCTGACATTAGGGTTATCGTCAACTGCACGAAGAATTGCCTCGTCCATTGCAGGTGTCCTCGTCGTTCTAGGTCTTCCCCAGTCGCGAGTCGTGGGCTGGAATGTTCAGTGCTCCCTAAGACGCCGATCAATGGCTTCGAACGTCTTCCTATGGGGACACCTTCGTTCTGGAAATCTGTCTCGATACAAACGTACCGCACCACGGCTATTGCCCCGTGCTAATCCATTCATCAAATGGGCATCTGCCAACTCCGCATTTGTAAACACTGCACTGACTGTAAAACCACGGTCGTGATGAACACTAACCTGTTGATGCTACGTACTGATGTGCTTGATGCTAGTACTGTAGAGCAATGGGTCGCATGTCAACACAAGCATCGAAGTCAACATAACCTTCCTTCAATTGGGCCAACTGACGGTGAATCGAGGAAGTACAGTACATACTGACGAAACTAAAATGAGCTCTAACATGGAAATTAAGCGTTTCCGGACACATGTCCACATAACATCTTTTCTTTATTTGTGTGAGAGGAATGTTTCCTGAAAGTTTGGCCGTACCTTTTTGTAACACCCTGTACTATTGACTACGTTCAGTGACAGCTGATTTAAAGAAGGAAATACTTAGTACTATCGCTGAACCACAAACCTAAGCACTGGCTGCTGCCGTAAACACATTCTCGTTGCTATATCTGTAGCTATGGCACAAATTCAGAACCCGAGACATAAAAGCAGGTATAAATTACGATTGAAGCGATTTTTATGCTATCGGAAAATAAATTTACTAAATCTGTGTCACATCTTACATGAGAAATATCCAGGATATTTTATGGAGACAAAAGAGAACCCCTGAAGAATTTATCCAGATTCTATACCAACGGAAATCTGTGGACAATCACGGAATTGCCAAAACTGTTCCGTAATGTTACTAAGCCGCGACTACTCTAGTAGCAATGAGAATAAGTATGTACACTCATCAGCCAAAACATTATGACCACTGCCCACCGCCACGTTGGATGCCGCACGGTGGCGTTCTGTGCACGTGACGCGGTAACAGAACACAGGCGGTGCATGAGCCTAGTGGAGATATGGGCTGCAAATGGGGAAATTCCTTGAGATATGCGACTTTGAAAAAGGGCAAATTATTATTATGCAGAGCATGTGAACGATTATCTCGAAGACAGAGGGGCTAGTCGAATGTTTACGTGCTACTGTCGTGAGCTCAAAATGGTTCAAATGGCTCTGAGCACTATGGGACTCAACTTCTGAGGTCATCAGTCCCCTAGAACTTAGAACTACTTAAACCTAACTAACCTAAGGACTTCACACACATCCATGCCAGAGGCAGGATTCGAATCTGCGACAGTAGCGGTCTCGCGGTTCCAGACTGTAGCGCCTAGAACCGCACGGCCACTCCGGCCGGCTACTGTCGTGAGCATCTACGGAAAGAGGTAGACGGACAGGGAAACTACCACTAGGCGCTAAGTGGTTGGACATCCACGACTCTTCACAGAACCTGCGTTTCGGAGACTTGTCTGCTCTGTAAAGTAGGATAGGTAGATCTATGGCATCTCTGCTGAAACAGCACAACGCTGCTGCACGCACAAGTGTTTCGGAGCACACCGTTCATCGTACAATGTTGAACATAGAGCACAGCAGCAGACCACCCCTACGTGTTCACTTATTGAAACAACGACACCGTCAGTTACGATTGCAGGGATTCGACCGTCGATCAGTGGAAACGTGTCGGCTCTTATTGGGAATCACATTTTTGCTACACTAGGTCGATGGTCGTCTCCACAAACTCCGTCATAGAGGTGAACGGCGGCTCGAAACGTGCAGCGCGCCATGGACGCAAGCTGGTTGGAGAAATATTATGTTATGGGAGACATTTTCCTTCGCTTGCATGGGATGTGTGGTAATAGGAGACGCGCTGACACCTGCGAATCACCTCCTTCATGCTTGATACCTTCCCCGACGGTGATGTCGTCTTTCGGCAGCTTAACTGTCCTTGTCCCAGAGCCAGAACCGTGCTACAGTGGTTTGAGAAGCAGTGCAGTGAACTCCCGTTGATGTCTCCGCGACCAATTTCGCCGCCTATGCAAATCAGCGGCTCGTTATGTACGCTAATTACGTGACCTGTGCGTAGACATCTAATTCCACACACCTCCACAAACATTCCGATCTCTGATACGCAAAATCAGTGATGTATTTAGTTCCAAAGACAGACAAGCAGGCTATTAAGCAGGTAATCACAATGTTTTGGCTCATCAGTCTATAGCCGAAGAGTTTTCTCAGTGGTCAAACGTCTCTCTTCAAAGATGCAGCGTTGTCAGAAATTGCGCTGAAAGAGTCCAAACTTTCCTAAACAATACTCAAACGAATTTTATTTCCCAGGCTGTGACTGGGATATGAATTGAAGCATATATATGAATATTAGAACAAGAGGAAAATTTCTCATCGCGAAGATGGCGTTGATATGAATAAAATATTGTTTCTCAGTGTGCAAAATAATCTATGAGAAACTATTATTTATACGGATTTATAAAGCAGTCTCGTTGTGTGAATTTCACTCACGTGGATAAAGGGAAACACAACGGTTAACTTTTTTTCGTTTTTAGCGGTTTTTCGCGAGCGTAATTTCATGTGAAGTTGGTGCTGATTTGAATGGCATCCGCTCCTTCATTTTCAGCAACTAATAAATACATCGCAAAATTCAAACGTTGCATTAATTGTCGTGCAGATGATCCACAAGAAGGAAGGTTGCAACGACAGACGTAGACATTGAGATTGTGCAGTATACAGGGTGCTGCGGCTAACACAGGTTAAAAAAATAGTTCAAATGGCTCTGAACACTATAGGACTTAACATCTGAGGTCATTAGTCCCCTCGAACTTAGAACTACTTAAACCTAACTAACCTAAGGACATCACACACATCCATGCCCAGGCAGTTTTCTAATCTGCGACCGTAGCGATCGCGCGGTTCCAGACTGAAGCTCCTAGAACCGCTGGGCCACACCGGCCGGCTAACGCAGGTTACCCCAGTATATCCAGAAGGAGTGGATGTATAGAAGTGAGATTTTCGCTATGCTATATTCGACAACGTGAAGAATTTTGTGATTTTTAAAGATTATGTTTGCCCAGTTATGGCATAGATTCGTTGTTTTAATGGAACTATATCCTTTTTCCTTTGGAATTTGAAAGAGTCCTTCCGAATCGAATCCACCGACATAACGTGCGTGGAATTTGATCAAAAATGAACAAGATGAATGCGCAGCAATCGACTGTCCTGTCTTCAGAAGGAGAGGTCCTGCAAACGTCTGCTCAATCACATGTGAAAAAACTATTAACTCGAGCATAATTTGTGTGTTTATTATTATTATTGTTATTATTATTATCATTACTGTCACATTAAGTGCAAAAACAGTCTTGAACACTAATAAGTGTTATAAAGCGCTTCTGGACAGACAATATTGCAGGGTGAAATTCACACATAAAATGGCCTTCACGCTCCCTTGGCTTAGCGCCACTGAACTTTTATCTGTGGGGAAAAGTAAAATAAGATATCTACCACGAAACACTGACGACTCTGGTAGACAAGAAATGCCGTATAACACCGGCTCGTGCTGCTATAAACCCAGATGAAATTGAACCTGTTTGTGGACCTTGTCTTCTGACGGTGGGTTTATGGTACTTTAGTCTTGTCACTATTTGATCAAGTTCCACGCTTCTTAAATCGTTAAAGTCCTTCTCGAAGACTCTTTTCGAGCCACAGAAACAGGCATGTAATTCAATAAAAAAAACTTTGGTGACATGATACGACAGCTGTAAGTGTTAACATAGCGTAGCTTTGTTCCGCAAGATTTACACATGACTGTTGAGTCAGCTAAAGCTATAAAGCCATTCTATGTAATTCAAATGCATACAGCTGACTTCTTTGACTTTACACACGGTCCTGAAACTGTGTTGCCAGTTTAGGAGCGTGAGATCTTCAAACGCATGATTAAAGTGTCTCATACTCATCGATCTCAAACAGCTGTAAAACATTCTTACTATGAAACACAAGAATGGAAGAACGGAAATATTCAATAAATTCAAAAGAAGAAATGGCATGGCACTTGTATGTCATGCCGTACTTAATCTGAAAGATCAGCCATATTTATGAGTTGCAGAAAAAAGACCTGTTAACAATGTTGCCATTTCTTCCTCAACAGCACAGGGTGTTCAGCAGTAATCTTTGCAACATCTGATGATAAGAACTGAGTTGTGTACGAAACAGAAGTCAGTACTGAAGGACTTTTTAATGAATTTAATTTTCTTATTCTCTTATGAAAAATATCGAAACGAAATGAGGCGTAGGTTTCGTTGACTACAGATCTTCTAGTTAAAATTTTACTGCTGTATTTATGTGTCTGTATTGTCACAAATAAAGGTATTGCCTTTGTGATAATGGCACTTGGAAAAAAAGCCTTTCTTGTTGGTACTTTGACCCAGTTTCGTGGTATTACACTTACAACGTTCTTTATTAAATTATTTTCTAATTTGTCTATTTTTCTATTTTTTGTCGTGATGTGGTGGGCAGCGTAGTTCTGAGGTATGAGAACACTTTCTCAGTGGTTGGGATACATATACGTTACGTGAAAAAATACATTGTTTTTGATTCTTCTGAAAAATTTCAGATTAGGCACTTAGAACGTTTTCCATTAGCGCTCTTCAGTTAAGGATGCATGAAATGGCTGATACCGCAGACATATCAGAAGGAAGGACGTCGTACATGTTACATCAACGATTGACTACGTTAGAGTTAGCTGCCGCATGTGTTGAATGCTAACAAAAAACTAAAGAGAAAGCAAATTTCTCATATTATGTGGATCGTTTTAAAAGGAGTCCAACTAGCTTTGTATACCTATTGATTATGGTGAATGAGACATCACGCCAGAAACCAACCAGCGGGCTCTGGAGGTTCGATAGTGGCGAGTGCATGTCACCCCCACTGCAGGGGTGCTTGCTAGAACGGTGTCCTGATTAGCGACAGCTTTACTTTTTAATGAAGGCTGAAAGCCACGATCCAGTGCATCCGCGGTCACTGGACGGAACCCACGACTTCCTGTCTCTGTTACACGCAATGCAAAATCGCGAGTTTTGCCCCCATGTGAGTATAGTCTGTAATCGACAGTCCTGATAGACCTCTTCAGGACCTAGGGACATACATTATTAACTACTTTAAAATTCGGCAGCAAAGCATACAAGTATACAATGAAGCAAGGAATGTATCACTTAAAAGTATAAACATGAGACTCCTTTAGTTTTATACAATTTTAGATGTTTTCTCCAGCCATTCCACCTCCACATACGGTAAGTATACAAGTCAGCTACGCTCCTCTTAAGCTCGTATATGTTTCATTCTAATAGACATTCTACAGTTGCGCGAAACCACAGTTACACAGGGAATAACCTTTTAGAAACTACTCCATTATGGTCCTCCATTTGTTCATTCATGTCCCCACTCTGCTAAACCTCGTCCAAAGTTTTCCACAGAAGTTAAAACTCTCAGTCAAACTGCCTAAGACGTTCGCAAGGCTGCAGTTGATAGCCGTGCAGTGTATGTACCCTACATCTGGTTTTACTCATCTCCTGTGTTAATGTACTCTGCCGGCCGGAGTGGCCGAGCGGTTCTAGGAGCTACAGTCTGGAACCGCGTGACCGCTACGGTCGCAGGTTCGAATCCTGCCTCGGGCATGGATGTGTGTGATGTCCTTAGGTTCGTTAGGTTTAAGTAGTTCTAAGTTATAGGGGACTGATGATCACAGCTGTTAAGTCCCATAGTGTTCAGAGCCATTTCAACCATTTTTGTACTCTAGCGTTATACTTATCCCCATGTAGGAGGCTTCAGGCATAAAATATCTTATCTAATGGGGCAACGAGAGACGTTCTTCATCCTCTTAATTTCACGTCTAGCTTCAGGGTTATTTATCAGTCCCCCAGAATTTCAGAAGAAAATCGCCCGCAAACAATAATACACAGAAAAATGACACATATGAGGTTTTTCTTCTTGGCTCGTTTTATCTCAGAATGATTTTAAATCTGTTGATTGTGAAGTCTAAAGCGTCTGTCTCACGAATGACTTCATCTGAGCATCGTCGACTGCCATATGTGACAATGCAGTTGGCCGGGAGTTGAGCACTTTATCTGCAATGTCCATTTCTTCATTACCAAATTTCTTCACTCGATACTGTCCATTGTCGATGTCCATAGTAGCGTCCCCCTACGGTTTCTTCATAGGTGAGGTTTCAAAAATTTTAAAATCTGAATCTGGAAGCAAAACCCTGAAATTTTTTAAAACTGGTTTTGTTGCTTGTGTTCAACGATCGAGCAAATGTGTAGAAATGCTTGGTGGCTATGTTGACGGTAGTGTTGTTTAGAGGATTGTTCAGGCTATGATCTGTATTAATTTTCCCGTTATATGTTCATTATAATTCTTTATATGAAACAGGAGGCCTTGATTTTTCATCCACCCTCGTATCGGTAAACAGAAAATCTCTCAAAGTTTCGATTCGTAATTCGCGCCGTGGCGTAGTTTCAGTAGGATGACAGGCACGTCAGAACATGTAGACCGGTGCCTGCACGGCTTGCCAAACTTCACACGTGCAGGTGGGCTACGGCCTCGCCTGTCACTCGCCTCTGCTCGGTCCTTCTCGGAAGTACCCCAACAGCGCCACATCTCATTTAGCATTGCGGGTCGCCATCCTGCGGTCGGCATAGCTCTCGGCAGAATCGCGGTGTCAGCGCTGTTTACAATTCGCTTTCTTTTTCGCGGTATGAAGGTTGTTCATTGGTCCAATGGCTGTTTGCGTAAGAAGAGACAGTCTAGCGATCTATAGTCACAATCCTTTAAAATGAATGGGTATGACAGAAGAGAGGGATGAAAATTCTCAGTTTGCATAGGCGACGGGTACTGCTTATTTTCTACGAAACGGCATTATAGTACGATGCAGAAAGAATTTAAATTTTTAGATGATAATGAAAGAGCAAAAGTTATAACGATCGACAGACGGGATTCATTTTTCTGTATAGCACTCGAAGGAATTGTTGGTACGAATAGTAAAATTTCTGAAGTCTCGAACATTATTCCATTTTCAGTTGCAAATTGTCCCACACTGCACTGTAACTTCTTTCCGATTTGATGGAGATGCCTTTAAGACGAAAATCTGAGCCGGCCGGGTCGGCCGAGCGGTTCTAGGCGCTACAGTCTGGAACCGCGCGACTGCTACAGTCACAGGTTCGAATCTTGCCTCGGGCATAGATGTGTGTGATGTCCTTAGGTTAGTTAGGTTTAAGTAGTTCTGAGTCCTAAGGGATTGATGACCTCAGAAGTTAAGTCCCATTGTGCTCAGAGCCATTTGAGCCATTTGAGGAAAATCTGACAAAGATAATCCAGTTCCTAAGCTTACTGGCGTCAAAGAAATCGTACGGTTTTAAGAATTCGTTGTGGCGTTGCAAGAATTACAATGATAGTTTTATAAAGGTTTAGAGGACACTGTCAATCTTACATCTGTTTCCGAGCTGTTTTCGAGACCATTTGCCGTTTCAGCTGAAAGCGTCATTGTAGATGTGCACTTGTAACTGATTGACCTACAAGGTAATTCCAGTTATAATGACAAATCTTTTTACGTTAAAACTGTCCAGGACGCCTATATTGCTTGCTAAGGTAGAGTTTCCAAGTCTCCAGAATGATGTTGAAAAACTGCTACAATATTTCGATCGACATATTTGTGTGGAAGACCGTTTTCCGATTATGAAACTAAATAAGTCACGATTACGGTTGAGTGCGAAACTCTGTGAAATTGTCTGCCTCTGTCTGTATACCGACATTTTGTGCCGGATTAAAAAAAATGTCGTGTGACTAGGGCCTCCCGTCGGGTAGACCGTTCGCCAGGTGCAAGTCTTTCGATTTGACGCCACTTCGGCGACTTTCCCGTCGATGGGGGTGAAATTACGATGATTGGGACAACACAACACCCAGTGCCTGAGCGGAGAAAAATCTCCGACCCAGCCAGGAATTGAACCCGGGCCCTTGGGACTGACATTCAGTCACTCTGACCACTCTTTTTTTTTTAATCTGATTTTGTTCGTTTTCGTTCGTTGTATCTGCTCGGGGTGGACGACGCAGGACACCCGTTTCAGTTCGTCGTTGATCCATTAACTCAGGTTTTTTTTTTTTTTTTTTTTTTTTTTTTTTTTTTTTTTTTTTTTTTTACCGGCACCACTCAGCTACCGGGGCGGACTGTGCCAGATGAAAATTACGTTATATTTTCAGTGTGCCAAAAGTAATTAATTAATACTGAAAATTTATTTGGTTGCGATCTGTGTTGTTGAATATTGTGAAATATGAAACCAAGTCATATGCAGTACGACTGTACTGCCATTTAAATGCGGTACGTTTCCCCCTTTTCCCCTTCTTCACACTCAGACAGCGCAGCGTGGCGGTGGGGGAAATGTCAAGCGAGACTGAGCACTTCGGCACTCGGTCGCAGGGTTAGTCCGCGAGCCGAAATCTTGGCCTTTCCTGATGTAGTCAGATTATTTGCTTCGTATTCTCACATCGAATTTGTTTGCGCCTGCAGCTAGGCAACCCAATGAACAGATTTCCAATGCAAGCTGCTTTCGTTTCGCCTTCGCAGAACTTCCAACTAACTGTACGCATGTACTCTTTCACCAATACACAGTGAGGTCACAGATGTCATGGAATATCTCCTAATATGGTGTAGGACCTCCTTTTGCCCAGTGCAGTGCAGCAACTCGACTTGCTGTGGACTTAATAAATCGGTGGAAGTTCCCTACATAAATATGAACCATGCTGCTTCAGTAGCCGTTCATAACTGCGAAAGTGTTGCCAGTGCAGGAGTTTGTGCCCGAACTGACCTCTCGATTATATCCCATAAATGTTCGATGGAATTCATGTCGGGCAATCTGGGTGGCCAGATCATTCGCTTTAATTGTCCAGAGTGTTCTTCAAACCAGCCGCAAATAAGTGTGGCCCAGAGACATGGCGCATTGTCACTTATAAAAATTCCATCGTTCTTTGGGAACATGTTGTTGTTGTTGTCTTCAGTCCTGAGAATGGTTTGATGCAGCTCTCCATGCTACTCTATCCTGTGCAAGCTGCTTCATCTCCCAGTACCTACTGCAACCTACATCCTTCTGAATCTGCTTAGTGTACTCATCTCTCGGTCTCCCTCTACGATTTTTACCCTCCACGCTGCCCTCCCATGCTAAATTTGTGATCCCTTGATGCCTCAAAATATGTCCTACCAACCGATCCCTTCTTCTAGTCAAGTTGTGCCACAAACTTCTCTTCTCCCCAATCCTATTCAATACCTCCTCATTAGTTACGTGATCTATCCACCTTATCTTCAGTATTCTTCTGTAGCACCACATTTCGAAAGCTTCTATTCTCTTCTTGTCCAAACTAGTTATCGTCCATGTTTCACTTCCATACATGGCTACACTCCAAACAAATACTTTCAGAAACGACTTCCTGATACATAAATCTATATTCGATGTTAACAAATTTCTCTTCTTCAGAAACGCTTTCCTTGCCATTGCCAGTCTACATTTTATATCCTCTCTACTTCGACCATCATCAGTTATTTTACTTCCTAAATAGCAAAACTCCTTTACTACTTTAAGTGTCTCATTTCCTAATCTAATTCCCTCAGCATCACCCGATTTAATTTGACTACATTCCATTATCCTCGTTTTACTTTTGTTAATGTTCATCTTATATCCTCCTTTCAAGACACTGTCCATTCCGTTCAACTGCTCTTCCAAGTCCTTTGCCGTCTCTGACAGAATTACAATGTCATCGGCGAACCTCAAAGTTTTTATTTCGTCTCCATGAATTTTAATACCTACTCCAAATTTTTCTTTTGTTTCCTTTACTGCTTGCTCAATATACAGATTGAATAACATCGGGGAGAGGCTACAACCCTGTCTCACTCCTTTCCCAACCACTGCTTCCCTTTCATGCCCCTCGACTCTTATTACTGCCATCTGGTTTCTGTACAAATTGTAAATAGCCTTTCGCTCCCTGTATTTTACCCCTGCCACCTTTAGAATTTGAAAAAGAGTATTCCAGTCAACATTGTCAAAAGCTTTCTCTAAGTCTACAAATGCTAGAAACGTAGGTTTGCCTTTTCTTAATCTTTCTTCCAAGATAAGTCGTAAGGTCAGTATTGCCTCACGTGTTCCAACATTTCGACGGAATCCAAACTGATCCTCCCCGAGGTCTGCATCTACCAGTTTTTCCATTCGTCTGTAAAGAATTCGCGTTAGTATTTTGCAGCCGTGGCTTATTAAACTGATAGTTCGGTAATTTTCACATCTGTCAGCACCTGCTTTCTTTGGGATTGGAATTATTATATTCTTCTTGAAGTCTGAGGGTATTTCGCCTGTCTCATACATCTTGCTCACCAGCTGGTAGAGTTTTGTCATGACTGGCTCTCCCAAGGCCGTCAGTAGTTCTAATGGAATGTTGTCTATTCCGGGGGCCTTGTTTCGACTCAGGTCTTTCAGTGCTCTGTCAAACTCTTCACGCAGTATCGTATCTCCCATTTCATCTTCATCTACATCCTCTTCTATTTCCATAATATTGTCCTCACGTACATCGCCCTTGTATAAACCTTCTATATACTCCTTCCACCTTTCTGCCTTCCCTTCTTTGCTTAGAACTGGGCTGCCATCTGAGCTCTTGATATTCATGCACGTGGTTCTCTTCTCTCCAAAGGTCTCTTTAATTTTCCTGTAGGCAGTATCTATCTTACCCCTAGTGAGATAAGCTTCTACATCCTTACATTTGTCCTCTAGCCATCCCTGTTTAGCCATTTTGCACTTCCTGTCGATCTCATTTTTGAGACGTTTGTATTCCTTTTTGCCTGCTTCATTTACTGCATTTTTATATTTTCTCCTTTCATCAATTAAATTCAATATTTCTTCTGTTACCCAAGGATTTCTAGCAGCCCTCATCTTTGTACCTAATTTATCCTCTGCTGCCTTCACTACTACATCCCTCAGAGCTACCCATTCTTCTTCTACTGTATTTCTTTCCCCTATTCCTGTCAATTGTTCCCTTATGCTCTCTCTGAAACTCTGTACAACCTCTGGTTCTTTCAGTTTATCCAGGTCCCATCTCCTTAATTTCCCACATTTTTGCAGTTTCTTCAGTTTTAATCTACAGGTCATAACCAATAGATTGTGGTCAGAGGTCACATCTGCCCCTGGAAATGTCTTACAACTTAAAACCTGGTTCCTAAATCTCTGTCTTACCATTATATAATCTATCTGATACCTTTTAGTATCTCCAGGGTTCTTCCACGTATACAACCTTCTTTCATGATTCTTAAACCAAGTGTTAGCTATGATTAAGTTGTGCTCTGTGCAAAATTCTACTAGGCGGCTTCCTCTTTCATTTCTTAGCCCCAATCCATATTCACCTACTATGTTTCCTTCTCTCCCTTTTCCTACACTCGAATTCCAGTCACCCATTACTATTAAATTTTCGTCTCCCTTCACTATCTGAATAATTCCTTTTATTTCATCGTACATTTCTTCAATTTCTTCATCATCTGCAGAGCTAGTTGGCATATAAACTTGTACTACTGTAGTAGGTGTGGGCTTCGTATCTATCTTGGCCACAATAATGCGTTCACTATGCTGTTTGTAGTAGCTTACCCGCATTCCTATTTTCCTATTCATTATTAAACCTACTCCTGCATTACCTCTATTTGATTTTGTGTTTATAACCCTGTAGTCACCTGACCAGAAGTCTTGTTCCTCCTGCCACCGAACTTCACTAATTCCCACTATATCTAACTTTAACCTATCCATTTCCCTTTTTAAATTTTCTAACCTACCTGCCCGATTAAGGGATCTGACATTCCACGCTCCGATCCGTAGAACGCCAGTTTTCTTTCTCTTTGGGAACATGAAGCGCATGAATGGCTCTAAATGGTTTCCAGGTAGCCGGACATAACCATTTCCAGTCAATGTTCAGTCCAGTCCATGTAAACACAGCCCAAGCCATTATGGAGCCACCAGCAGCATGCACAGTGCCTTGTTGATAGCCTGGGTCCGTGGCTTCGTGGGCCCTGCGCCGTATTCGAACCGTACCATCAGCTATTTCCAGCTGAAATCGTGACTCATCTGACCATCCCACGGTTTTCCAATCGTCTAGGATTCAGTCGATATGGTCTCTAGCCCATGGAGAGGCGCTGCAGACGATATCATGCTGTCAACTAAGACACTCGCATCAATCGTCTGCTCTCATAGCTCACTGTCGCCAAATTTCACAGCACTGTCCTAACGGATACGGTCGTCGTACGTACCGCATTGACTTATGTGGTTATTTCACACAGTGTTGCTTCTCTGTTACCGCTAACAACTCTACGCAAACGCCGCTGCTCTCGGTCGACAAGTGAAGGCCGCCGGCCGCAGTTTTTCTATGGTGAGAGCTAATGACTGAAATTTAGTATTGTCGGCAAACTCTTGTCATTGTGGATCTCGGAATATTGAATTCCCTAGCGATTTCCGAAATGGAATGTCCCATGAGTCTACATCCAACTAGCTAGTCTGTTAATTCCCGTCGTGCGGCCGTGCACCGCCTTTACATACCTTGTGTATGCGATACTACCGCCATCTGTATATGTGCATATCGCTAACCCCTGACTTTTGCTACCTCAGTGGAGTCTTCGGCGGGTGCCACATCACTGATGGTCGCCATACTGAGCACCTATAATATAAGTTAAAAACTTGGAGGGATGCTCTATCCACTGATGTGTGTCTGTTTTCTGTCTTGTACTTCTTACACAGTTACCTTGTGAAACGCTGAAGTTACTGATGAAGTTACTGTATATGGTTCTTCAGAGGTTCCAGGGACATTTGAAATATGGTGTGTCTCAAGTTGCCCTCTTACGAGAAGCCGATTTTTAGAGGGAGACTGTGTTGCTGTACCTAACCTAACACCCAAGCGGAGAAATGAGAAGTAGTCCAGTGCTTTCAGATCCACGAGGTTCCTGAAGCTGGCACATAAAGTAAATTGGACAGCGAGTGATAACTTAAGATTATTTGAAAACTGTCATTATTGTTGTTTCCTTCAAATATTTTAGTAATAGTGACAGATCTCTTTCATATCTTTTTCCTCTTTTCTATTCTTTTTTCCATTTCCTCTCTCCATTTCTTTTTATTAGCGCTTTTTCGTTATTGTTGTTACTACCACCATTACTATTGTTAGTTTTATTATTATTACTGTTGTCAGAGTGTTTTCTTTTGTAGTATTAGCCGAAGAGTAGTTTTAAGCATTGTTTGATTTTATCCAAATAAAGTGTGAGAAACGTCTTAACAGAAACAAGTTCCAGTCAGCTCACACCACCAGAACAGACGTCTGCAAGCAGCAAAGGAGGTCACAGCAATATGATGGTAAGTTTAAGTAATAAATATAAAAATCTATGTATGGTGTATGGTCTCTGTCAATAAATGTTATTTAAAAACCTACGATGAATATTAGTTACCTGTGTTAGGAATATAAATAAATATATTCAAAAAAATCCTCACAGCATCGTTGTGAGGTTACAGCAGCGGAAAGCCTACCCACGCACAGCGACTAAATGCAGCCTCTCCGTCAAAACTAAGGCAGAAATATTTTCCTCAGGGGCGTAAGAGTGATGCAGTGTATGCGCTCTCCTGCTAGGCATACGCTTTCTCTTGGCTACATTAGTGAGAAGAGGAGGTGATGATGATGATACCCATTAGGTAGGTCCATCACTGTAACTCCAGTCCTCCCGGTTTCGCACCACCCTCTTCGTAGCTGCCCATAACGCATTTATTTTGATGTTCTCAGTTAGCTGGTCTCTTCTTCTAAGTCTGGCCTCCTTTCCAGTCACAGTTCCTTCTAGCGCATCCTTTATTCTATAGTCTCTTCTCACCCAGTGCCCCATCCAATTTCTTATCTTCTTCTTAATTGTTTCCACTACTTGTTTTGTTTGGTTCACCCTTTGTAACACAATCTCATTCCTTGTTTCATCTGTCCATTTCACACTTGTCCTCATTCTTCGGGGATCACATTTCAAAAGCTGTTAAGCACTCTGTTCGACTCAACATACACATTTCGGCAACATTCAGGGCAACACTTCATATAAAAAATTTCACTAATATTTTCGTCAAATGCTTGTATAACACACCACAAAAATACTCCTCCTTCTGTAACACATATCTTTTGTAACTGCTATCGTTTTTATTTCCTGTCTTTATTTCTCTTCATTTCAAATGTCATGTTACTGGTAATTTTGCATACCAGATGCCAGAACATGTTCCACTAATTCATTCAAAATTTACGCTCTTACCTACCCCGACTGCCTTGTAAAAATCATTGTCTTAGCCTAATTCATATTTATCTTCGTACCATATTACTCACAGCTAGTGCAAGGAAGACTATTTTACCTTTTATATTAGCAGTATAATGTAGCACACGTACATACAGCCCATCTTCTCTACCATCAGTTTCCAGTTTACCAGCAAAACAACAAACTTCAAGCTCGCAATACCATAACAGTAATTCAAGTAATTTAAATCCATCGCTGAAACTGTTTTTCAACAACTGCGGCCGGCCGTAGTGGCCAAGCGGTTCTAGGCGCTTCAGTCTGGAACTGCGCGACCGCTTCGGTTGCAGGTTCGAATCCTGCCTCGGGCATGGATGTTTGTGTCGTCCTTAGGTTAGATAGGTTTAATTAGTTCTAAGTTCTAGGGGACTGATGACCTCAGATGTTAGGTCCCATAGTGCTCAGAGCCATTTGAACAACTGCGTGTTTGCAGTTTACGCCACTTGCACGAACTCTTTGCACTCAAAACTAACACTGAAGTGACACTAAAAGTAACATTCATTCATTAAATATTAATATTAATTCATTCTCACTGGTTGCACATATGATGAATAAGCAAATCGTTTGAGTGACTTCGCTAATGGCTTATACAATTTTTTCACTGACTAGATAATTACCAAAGTCCGCCAAACAACACATTAGTAAAGTCATATTGCATTCAGACTGCTGAATCGGCTTATGCCTGCTTATACAGGGTGAGTCACCTAACATTACCGCTGGATGTATTTCGTAAACCACATCAAATACTGATGAATCGATTCCACTGACCGAACGTGAGGAGAGGGGCTAGTGTAATTGGTTAATACAAACCATAAAAAATTCACGGAAGTATGTTTTTTAACACAAACCTACGTTTTTTTTAAATGGAACCCCGTTAGTTTTGTTATCACATCTGAACATATAAAAAATACGTAATCAGTGCCGTTTGTTGCATTGTAAAATGTTAATTACATCCGGAGATATTGTAACCTAAAGTTGACGCTTGAGTACCACTCCTCCGCTGTTCGATCGTGTGTATCGGAGAGCACCGAATTACGTAGGGATCCAAAGGGAACGGTGATTGTCCTTAGGTACAGCACATTACGTCCACATGCCAACACCTTTTTATTGCTCTTTTCCACTGACGCACATGTACATTATCATGATGGGTGGATACCTGCACAGTTTGAAACAGCTGTAATTCCACCAACCTCTCCCTCTGAAATCAGTAAAATAATAAACTCACTGAAAAGTAAAAGCTCTTACGGAATTGATGGCATTTCCAGCAAAGTACTTAAAGCTTGTTCCCCACAGATAAGTAGAATTCTCAGCCACGTATGTAATAGCTCTTTGGAGCAGGGTGTTTTCCCTGATAGACTGAAATATGCCATTGTAAAACCATTGCATAAAAAGGGGGATATGTCGGATGTCAACAACTACCGCCCAATCTCTCTTCTGACAGCTCTATCAAAAATTTTTGAGAAAGTAATGTATTCAAGAGTAGCCTCCCATATTTGTAAAAATAAAGTACTAACAAAATGTCAGTTTGGTTTTCAGAAAGGCTTTTCAACAGAAAATGCTATATATGCTTTCACTGATCAAATATTAAATGCTCTGAATAACCGGACATCACCCATTGGTATTTTTTGTGATCTCTCAAAGGCCTTTGATTGTGTAAATCATGGAATTCTTTTAGATAAGCTAAATCATTATGGTTTGAGTGGGGCAGTGCACAAATGGTTTAATTCATACTTAACTGGAAGAATGCAGAAAGTTGAAATAAGTGGTTCGTGTAATGTTAAAACAGCTGATTCCTCAAACTGGGGTGCTATCAAGCACGGGGTCCCACAGGGTTCGGTCTTAGGTCCTTTACTGTTCTTGATATACATTAATGACTTACCATTCCACATTGATGAAGATGCAAAGTTAGTTCTTTTTGCTGATGATACAAGTATAGTAATAACATCCAAAAACCAAGAACTAAGTGATGTAATTGTAAATGATGTTTTTCACAAAATTATTAAGTGGTTCTCAGCAAACGGACTCTCTTTAAATTTTGATAAAACACAGTATATACAGTTCCGTACAGTAAATGGCAAAACTCCAGTAATAAATATAGAATTTGAACAGAAGTCTGTAGCTAAGGTAGAATTTTCAAAATTTTTAGGTGTGTCCATTGATGAGAGGTTAAACTGGAAGCAACACATTGATGGTCTGCTGAAACGTCTGAGTTCAGCTACGTATGCTATTAGGGTTATTGCAAATTTTGGTGATAAGAATCTCAGTAAATTAGCTTACTATGCCTACTTTCATTCACTGCTTTCGTATGGCATCATATTCTGGGGTAATTCATCGTTGAGTAGAAAAGTATTCATTGCACAAAAACGTGTAATCAGAATAATTGCTGGAGCCCACCCACGGTCATCCTGCAGACATCTATTTAAGGATCTAGGGATCCTCACAGTAACCTCACAGTATATATATTCCCTTATGAAATTTGTTGATAATAATCCAACCCAATTCAAAAGTAATAGCAGTGTGCATACCTATAACACCAGGAGAAAGGATGATCTTCACTATGCAGGGTTAAATCTGACTTTGGCACAGAAAGGGGTAAATTATGCTGCCACAAAAGTCTTTGGGCACCTACCAAACAGCATCAAAAGCCTGACAGATAGCCAACTAACATTTAAAAATAAATTAAAAGAATTTCTAGATGACAACTCCTTCTACTCATTGGCTGAATTTTTAGATATAAAGTAAGTAAAAAAAAAAAAAAAAAAAAAACTTAATCATTAGTGTCATGCAATATTTTGTGTAATGTAATTTCTTGTACAGACATCTTTTATTAACCTGACACGTTCCACATCATTACGAAGTGTCGTATTCATGATCTATGGAACAAGTATTAATCTAATCTAATCTAATCTAAACACGTGCACACGTGGTTTCCGTTTTCAATTACGGTAAGGAATAGAGTGTGTCCCGACATGTCATGCCAATAGATGTTCAATGTGGTGGCCATCATTTGCTGCACACAATTGCAATCTCTGGCGTAATGAATGTCGTACACGCCGCAGTACATCTGGTGTAATGTCGCCGCAGGCTGCCACAATACGTTGTTTCATATCCTCTGGGGTTGTAGGCACATCACGGTACACATTCTCCTTGAACGTACCCCACAGAAAGAAGTCCAGAGGTGTAAGATCATGAGAACGGGCTAGCCAATTTATGCGTCCTCCACGTCCTATGAAACGCCTGTCGAACATCCTGTCAACGGTCAGCCTAGTGTTAATTACGGATTGTTTTGGTGCACCATCATGCTGATACCACATACGTCGACGCGTTTCCAGTGGGACATTTTCGAGCAACGTTGGCAGATCATTCTGTACAAACGCGATGTATGTTGCAGCTGTTTGGGCCTCTGCAATGAAGTGAGGGCCAATGAGGTGGTAGCCAATGATTCCGCACCATACATTTACAGTTCACGGTCGCTGTCGCTCTACCTGTCTGAGCCAGCGAGGATTGTCCAGGGACCAGTAATACATGTTACGTAGATTCACTGTCCCGTGGTTTGTGAAACCCACTTCATCGGCAAACAGGTAGAACTGCAACGCATTCTCTGTTAATGCCCATTGGCAGAATTGCACTCGATGATTAAAGTCATCACCATGTAATTGCTGATGTAGCGACACATGAAACGGGAGAAAGCGGTGACGATGCAGTATGCGCATGACACTACTTTGACTCAGTCCACCGGCTCTCTCAATGTCCCGTGTACTAATGTGCGGGTTCATGGCAACAGCAGCTAACTGCACCCGCTTCTCCTGTGACGGGCCTGTTACGGACCCGTTTGCGTGCTACGACTATACCTGTTGCATACAGTTGGCGGTAGATGTTTTGCAATGTGCGGCACGTTGGATGCTCTCTGTCCGGGTACCGTTCTGCATACACCCTGCAGACTTCAGCCGCATGTCGTCGACACTCGCCATAGATGAGTATCGTCTCCGCCGTTCCAGAGTTCGAATACACCATGGTTACAGTTCCTACAACACTACACTATCCATGACGTCTGGTAACACGGTGTACTACAGTTGGTCAGCGTGCGGAGGCGAATGCAGAATAACAATAGCAGCAAGCGCTACATGCGGACACTGCGACAGCTAGACCAAACCACAACAGTGCACTACAGCCACACTCGTCAACACGGTCGTCATCGTAAACATGTCCCTGCAGATGCTGCTCGCCGACCGTGGCCCGTGTTTGTTACAACACGCAACTGAACGTCGGAGGTTTCAAGCGTCAACTTTAGGTTACAATATCTCCGGATGTAATTAGCATTTTACAATGCAACAAACGGCACTAATTACGTATTAGTTTATATGTTCAGATGTGCTAACAAAACTAACGTGGTTCCATTTAAAAAAACCTATGTTTGTGTTAAAAAGCATACTTCCGTGCATTTTTGTATGGTTTCTATTAAACAATTGCACTAGCCCCTCCCCTCACGTTCGGTCTGTGGAATCGGTTCGTCAGTATTTTATGTGGTTTACGAAACATATCCAGCGGTAACGTTAGGTGACCCACCCTGTATTTGACAGTAGTACGGCTACTTCCTGAACATAAATGGACCTGACATCAGCAGACAAAAAATTGGAAATTTGTGGTAAGCTCCTATGGGACCAAACGTACACACTACATAATCTAACTTAAACAAAGTTACGCCAAGGACAACACACACACATATATATATGCCCAAGAGAGGACTCGAACCTCCGACGGGGGCAGCAGCGTGAGCCATGGCAAGGCGCCTCAGACCGCGACGCTACCATGTGCGGTACAGCCGACGTTTTGGTATACAGTGGTGTGAAGGTGTTAAGGACGAAAGTATGTTTCGCATGATGTGTCATTACCAAGTAACATAGCTCGATGAAACGTGGAACCTACATAAAACTGCTACAATATAGTACAGGATTTAACTGAAAGAAATGCGCAGTGAGTTGAACGGAAAAGACAATTTTATTCCAAGACAATAATTAGACTGTACTCATCGCGATTCATGATGACTCCATGGACATTGCGAATGTCAGGGTATGGTTTTTAATAGGGTGTGTGATCAAAAAGGACAGCAATGCACGCTCCGAAACACGCTCCCATGCTGATCATACAGTTGGCAACGAGTTCTTGTGGTAGGGCGTTTCATTCCTCCAACAGCGCGGTTGCGACTGATGAATGGTCGGTGGGGCATGGGGACGTGCCGTAATAGGACACCGCAAAGCATCCCACGCATCCCACATGTGCCTGATGGAATTTAAGTCCGTGGAACGGGCAGGCTACACTCCTTCCGCCGAATATCGTGTCATTCCAGTGCTCGACCGCATCGAACAGCGCAGGTGGAGGAATTCGTGGAATGAGAGGATATTCGGCTGATGGACTGGCCTGTCCGTTTCTCGGATTGACATCCCGTTTAGAACGAGTGGTATTCGTTTTAGAGACGCATTGCGGCACGTCCACATGTACAAAAGACTATTCTGCAGTTTCCAATCGCGCTGGACGAGGAATGAAACGCCTTCCCACAATAACTCTGCTACCGTCGTTATGGCCAGCATGTGAGCACAGCGCAGAGAAATGCATTGCCGTTCGTCGTGATCACATACTCTGTTAATCCATTAATGCCGAGAGTCGCGAATTCACATTGTGCCAAAGCGGTGCTAATAAACGGAAGGTTCACTGTTTTCTAGTCCTAGTGACGGTAGTGCAGGCTCTACGAGAAACGTACCAATGGCCCTGACATGTTCTTCCGTGTCATGAGTGCTTCAGGCACTTCTAGAGCGACGTGGTGTTGGAGACTTTATTTGCGACATACACACGAGAAGTTATTGTCATTGCTTGTACCATTAGAGCCAGATACGAGCTAGATATAGAGGTAAGTTCTGTTCTGAAAATTATTTGCTTGTTCCATACTATATGACGTGACGCAGATCACATAATAATCTTACTGCATGCGCAAAGTTTGTAAAACACGCTTCACTAGTTTTTTATTTATTTACACGTTAAGTTACGTAGGAGAAAATTGAGGATCAAACCTCTAAGGTCATGGAACATGTCGGTACATAAAATTACAACGTAAAAGTAATAACAGATAAAAATAAGATGTTTATGAACCTGAAAATAGTCAGTTCCTAAGTTTAAGTAAACGCAATCAACAATGCAACAAGATCAGCTTAATTTTTCAAGTAACTCCTCGACAGTATAGAAGGATTGACCCATGAGGAAAGTCTTCAGATTTGATTTGAAAGCGCGTGTGTTACTGCTAAGATTTTTTAATTCGAGTGGTAGCTTATTAAGAACCGATGCAGCAGTATACTGCACACCTTTCTGCAGAAGTGTTATGGAAGTTCGATCCAAATGCAGGTTGATTTATGCCGAGTATTAACTGAGTGTAAGCTACTTTTTCTTGGTAATAAGCTCATATTATTAACAAGAAATGACAGCAAGGAATATTGAGAGGCCATTGTCAAAATACCCAGACTCGTGAACTGGGTTCGACAAGAGATTCGCGAACTTACACCACTTATTGCCCGAACCACCCGTTTCTGAGTCGCAAATATCCTTTTAGAATGAGAAGAGTTACCCCAAAAGACAATACCATACGACATAAGCGAATGAAAATAAGCAAAGTAGACTCATTTTTATGTCAAACGAACACTCACTTCATATACCGCTCGAATAGTAAAAATTGCAGCATCAAGTCTTTGAACAAGAACCTGGACATGGGCTTTCCACGACAGTTTACTATCTATCTGAACACCTAGAAATTTGAACTGTTTAGTTTCACTAATCATATGCCCATTCTGTGAAATTAAAATGTCAGGTTTTGTTGAATTTTGTGGTAGAAACTGTAAAAACTGAGTTTTACTGTGATTAAGAGTTAGTTTATTTTCTACATGCCATGAACTTAGGTCATGAACTGCACTATTTGAAACCGGGCCAATGCTGCACACAACATCCTTTACTAGCAAGCTAATGTCATTAGCAAACATAAATATTTTAGAGTTACCCGTAATACTAGAGGGCATATCATTTATATAAATAATGAACAGGAGTGGTCCCAACACTGATCCCTGACCCCCCCCCCCCTCCCAACTTGACCTTACCCCACATCTCAGCCATTCTCAACATTGCTGTTTTTGCTAAAGTAAGAGGTGAAACAATTGTATTCCACCATGGTCCAACTTCTGAAGCAACATTTTGTGATCAACACAATCAAACGCTTTAGTTAAATAAAAAAATATGCCTAGCGTTCGAAACCTTTTGTTTAACTGATCCACTACTTCACACAGAAAAGATACTATAGCAATTTCAGTTGTTAAACGACTTCTCAAGCCGAACTGTACACTTTATAGCAAATAGCGTGATATAAAATGATCAATTATCCTTACATACACAGCCTTTTCAGTAACTTTAGCAATAACTAATTGCATAGAAATTGGTCTAACATTGTCTTCATTATCCTTTTCTCCCTTTTTATAAAGCGGCTTTACTACTGAGTACTTTATCCGTTCAGGAAACTGACCATTTCTATAGGAAAAGTAACAAATATGGCTAAATACAGGGCTAACATATGTAACACAGTACTTTAATATTCTGCTAGGCACTCCATCATATCCATCAGAGTCCTTAGTCTTCAGTGATTTAATTACTGACTCGATTTCCCCCTTGTCTGTATCGCAGAGGAGTATTTCAGACATCAGTCTCGGAAAGGTATTTGCCAAGGAAGTTATATGATTCCCAGTAGAAACTAAATTTTTATTTAATTCACCAGCAAGACACAGAAAAGTGATGTTAAATACAGTAAGAGAAATATTTTTACTACGAACTGACTTTGTATCGTTTACCTTGTGCTGCTGACCACACTTCCCTCACAACCGACCACATGGTTTTAATTTTATCCTGTGAATTAGCTATTATATTTGCGTACCACATACTCTTTGTCTTCCTAACAACATTTTTAAGCACCTTACAGTACTGCTTGTAATGGGCTACTGTAGTTTGATTGTGACTACTTCTAACATTTTAATATAGTTCCCGCTTTGTTCTACAGGATATCCTTATCCCACTGGTCAGCCACCCAGGATGCCTATTACCGCTAGAACCCGGTTTAGAACGATCTGATGGAAAGCAACTCTCAAAGGTCATGAGAAATGTCCTAAGAAAGGCATCATATTTACAATTTATATTATCGACACTATAAACATCCTGCCACTCTTGTTCCTTGACAAGGTTTAAAAGACTCTCTATTGCTGTTAGATTGACTTTCTTACATAGTTTGTAATTATATATGACTTTTGTTTGAGCACAAAAGCCTTTCAGTATTAAAGTTTGTGCATCATGGTCTCAAAGGCCATTCACCCTTTTACTAACAGAATGCGCGTCTAGTAATGAAGAATGAATAAAAATATTGTCTATGGCAGTGCTACAGTTTCCCTGCACCCTAGTTGGAAAAAACACAGTCTGCATCAGATCACATGAATTTAGAAGATCTACCAACATCCTTTTTCTTGCAGCATCATACACAAAAATTTTGTTGAAGTAACCACAAATAACTAATTTCTGGTACTTGCTACAAAGTGAATCAAGAACCCTCTATAGCTTGAGCAGAAATGCTCTGAAGTCAGAGTTAGGGGACCTATAAACAACAACAATTAGAAGTTTAGCTTCACTAAACTCAACTGCCCCTACACTACATTCAAATATCTATTCAGTGCAATGCCGTGATACGTCTATGGGCTCGAATGGAATACTGTTTTTTACATACACAGCCACTGACCCACCCCACAAGAAACTCCTTGAAAAATAGCCAGCTAGTCTGTATCCTGGTAAAGGAAGCCTCTGAATTGTCGAGTTATTTAAGTGGTGCTCCGATGTAGCAATAATTTCAGAGTCAACATCTATAAGCAGTTCACTAACTTCATCTCCAATATCTCTTATACTCTGATGAAATACGCTAATTCCTTCTCTACTTGGAAACATGACATTCTCTGAAGGTGAGCCCCTAGTTACAGGGACTTCCTTTAAGGAGGTATACCTATCAGCTGACTTCAGTCTAAAAAAGGTGCAACTCTAACACCAACTACTACAGGAATTTTTCCATGTGAGGTCCCACCACCACCCACTACACTGTCACCTATAAGCTTTGCCAGCCTCCCCTTACCATACCCATTGAGGTGCAGGCCATGCCTAGTGAAACCTGATCTACTGATAGAACCTGCTGGCACCAATGAAATGTGAACCATGCCCTCTGCCTTCAGCGTCCTCTCCAGCCCCAAGTTAACGCGCCTAACAGCCGCATTAAGTTAAGGACGATCAGGACGCTGAAATAGTTGCACGAAATACACATTAGTGCCACCAGTTTGAGTAGTTATCTTTATCAGGTGACCACCTACATCATATGCCCCGTCCCTATCAAGACTGTTCCCTGCTCCACTCACTATCACTACCTGATCCTCCTTCGTAAAATTCCTACATAACTCCCCTATGTTGTCACTCACCTGAGCCAAGCCTGCACTAGGCTTCACAAAGCCGGTTATCTAGTACTCACTCACCAACACTTCCTGCAACTGCTGGCCCACACTTCTACCGTGCGAACTACGTAGCAGCAAAGCCTTCTTCTTTTGTTAAACTTTGCAACTGACTTAGGCCTCCTAAGTGCTGAAGACTGCTGCATGTTTCCTACATCTACAGCTACAAGAGGCTCCTCTCCACTCATCTCTGGCAGTTGGCCAAATCTATTGCATATACGCAAAGTATAACTGTCTGAATATCTCCTCCTCTTAGCTGCCTTCTTGCCAACTGCCAGTTCCCATTCCCCACCATCCTGCCAGCCGCGATGGTCTCGCGGTTCTAGGGGCGCAATCCGGAGCCGTGCGACTGCTACGGTCGCAGGTTCGAATCCTGCCTCGGGCATGGATGTGTGTGATGTCCTTAGGTTAGTTAGGTTTAAGTAGTTCTAAGTTCTAGGGGACTGATGACCACAGCAGTTGAATCCCATAGTGGTCAGAGCCATTTTTCCCCACCATCCTTCATCCTCCGCAACCTACCTAGTTCCCCTTTTGCGCGTTGTAACTGCACCTGAAGGGCACAGAGCTTACGCTCCTGCTCCTCTATCAACTTATTTCTACTACAGATTCTGGATTCCCAGGAGAGGATCTCGCTAGAATGCCCACTGGCTTCTCCATTGCATTCCCCTCAATGAAAATATTTCAACAAATCCCACTACTCAGAAACCTACGAAGGAGTCCACACTTCTCACTCATGGTGAAATTTTACAGTTACTGAGAAAAACTATACATCTACGTTACCTGAGTTCAGTTACACCAGGAGAACTATTTATAAACTAACAATAGTGGTCTCGAAATTTTCTGTCTACTAAGAAAGCAACTACTTGAATTAATACTACTACGCCACAGCTAATACCAATACCATCAATACTCCACAAAATTATTAACTAAAATCAAAAATTCAAGCGACCAATGGAACACTCAACGAAGTAAAAACCCTGAATAAAAATTTTATTGACATATTTCACTAGAAACAATAAGAAGCGTCAGCTGAAAACTAAAGCAAAGTCCACTAAACGACTTCAACGCACAGGAAACTCTAAAAAACACAGCGTGCGAAATTTTCCAAAAGTTTATTAAATCGTTATTTCGCCACAAACAGCACGAAACACCGCTGAAAACTATTAAATTTAATAATTGTAAAACAGAGCACAAATAACTTGGTCAGTACTTAGCTTTATAACAGCAAAACATTTGTGTACCTTCGTGGGCGCATGCAAGAGATGAAATCCAGTGAAGTGAAAGCAAATATTTCCACTGATTTTTATCAGCAGTATACTTCATTGACCAATTTTCTTCATTATTCACGCGTACAGGGTGAGTCAGGAGGATAGGTTCATGCTTTGAGAGCTGTAGTGTTAGTGGTTCTAAACAAAAAACCTTCATGTGGACATATTCCGTATTCTGAATGGTTCAACTACATCTACATCTACATCCATACTCCGCAAGCCACCTGACGGTGTGTGGCGGAGGGTACCCTGAGTACCTCTATCGGTTCTCCCTTCTATTCCAGTCTCGTATTGTACGTGGAAAGAAGGATTGTCGGTATGCTTCTGTGTGGGCTCTAATCTCTCTGATTTTATCCTCATGGTCTCTTCGCGAGATATACGTAGGAGGGAGCAATATACTGCTTGACTCTTCGGTGAAGGTATGTTCTCGAAACTTTAACAAAAGCCCGTACCGAGATACTGAGCGTCTCTCCTGCAGAGTCTTCCACTGGAGTTTATCTATCATCTCCGTAACGCTTTCGCGATTACTAAATGATCCCGTAACGAAGCGCGCTGCTCTTCGTTGGATCTTCTCTATCTCTTCTATCAACCCTATCTGGGGCGGATCCCACACTGCTGAGCAGTATTCAAGCAGTGGGCGAACAAGCGTACTGTAACCTACTTCCTTTGTTGTCGGATTGCATTTCCTTAGGATTCTTCCAATGAATCTCAGTCTGGCATCTGCTTTACCGTCGATCAACTTTATATGATCATTCCATTTTAAATCACTCCCAGATAATTTATGGAATTAACTGCTTCCAGTTGCTGACCTGCTATTTTGTAGCTAAATGATAAGGGACCTATCTTTCTATGTATTGGCATCACATTACACTTGTCTACATTGAGATTCAATTGCCATTCCGTGCACCATGCGTCAATTCGCTGCAGATCCTCCTGCATTTCAGTACAATTTTCCACGGTTGCAACCTCTCGATACACCACAGCATCATCTGCAAAAAGCCTCAGTGAACTTCCGATGTCATCGATTGCTCTGAGCACTATGGAACTTAACATCTGAGGTCATCAGTCCCCCAGAACTTAGAACTACTTAAACCTAACTAACCTAAGGACATCCCACACACCCATGCCCGAGGTAGGATTCGAACCTGCGACCGTAGCGGTCGAACGGTTCCAGACTGAAGCTCTTAGAACCGCTCGGCCACACCGGCCGTCTATTCCGAATAGTTTCCCAGATAGAGCACATTTATTGTAAGTTGTTATTTATTTTCTGTATTATTCAAACGTCGTTATGGTTTACAACGTACCACAGTTGTGTAGAGGAAGCTGAGACTAACAGTTTGACACAGGATGTTTGTGCTCTATCAAGTCAGGAAACTACCTCAGATTGGGTTACAGTAACTACCTAAGCTCCAGTGCATGCGGTCGCTCGAGGTTTACGGTATTCTCACGATCTCTAAGTCCTAGAAAAAAACTAATATGAGATTTTTGTAGGAAATTTAGTATTGTTTAATTTTGTACTGCGGCATGTTTTCGCTGGAGTGTGAGGGTTTCGAGTTATTCAAGAAAAAATGATGCAAATGGCTCTGAGTACTATGGGACTTGACATCTGAGGTCATCAGTCCCCTAGGACTCAGAACTACTTAAACATAACTAACCTAAGGACATCACACACATCCATGCCGCAGGCAGGATTCGAACCTGCGACCGTAGCGGTCGCGCGGTTCCAGACTGAAGCGCCTAGAACCGCTCGGCCACACCGGCCGGCATTCAAGAAAAACGTACAAAAGTTTTATTAAATGTGATATATCTCGGAAACCATTCGGAATGGGGTATACGTCCACATGAAGTGTTTTTGTTGACCGTCACTAATACTATCACTCTTCAAAGCGTGTACCTTTCCTCCTGACTCAGCCTGTATATAATTTATTAAAGGTTACCAATAATTCGTATGAACATCCGACATCAAAACTGTTTTGACAGATTGCATTTCACTTTTAATGCGACGTGTAAATTCTAATGAACTGGTAATACACTGAAGCTTTTATTTTATTAGCGACGGACCCCCTAGGTTTTATCCTCCACGAAATGCAAATGGAGATTTAAAAGCACGTGTACCATCGGCAGAGAGGGACTTCGGCAGTTTCAAAATTCCCCGCAAGAAACAAGGAGAATAAGTAAACAGAATTCAAATCCAGAATAGTAGAGCCAACATGAAAGCAGAGGAAAGACATGACAACTAAAAAGAGAGATAGGTGTTCAGACAGTATAGGAGCAGAACTAAACCAGGTTCCAACAAAACGGGTTCCAGATAAGTCTATCCCAACTGATATAGTAGATCGTTGGCTTCAGGTTACAGACACAAGGCAAAGATGTAAAAGACCAAGGTATAGAGGATAGACGGTAGTCATGCACACTAACTGTAATGTTCATCTGTGTCTAAAAAGCTGTTTCTGAGAATTTCACGAATAAGGGTATATTGTGGAGGTATTATTCATAATTATTTAAAACGTATTTAACTACGTATTTTTCATTTCTAATCACGTAAACGCTATCAATGTATTGACAAAATGTTAAATGACAGTCTTATTCTATTTTGGCTTTAACCTTACACATCTATAAAACATCGTTACTGCTTACAGAATATGATTTTTGAGTTCTTCTTTCAAGAAAAATTTATTCTGGTATTAATTGGTTAAGAATCATGACCCGCCGTTTGCGATGTGTAGGGGACCATCATGAATCGCGGTGACTTCAGTGTTATTATTGTATTTGAATAAAAGTGAGTCTTTGTTCGTCTCATTGCAGTTATCTTCTGTACTATACTGTAGCAGTTCCTTCTATGTATGGTCCAACTTGCATCGAGCTATGTTACTTGGCAGTGACACGTCACGCGGAAGTTGCTTTCTTTCTAAGGTTTTTCGCACAAGCGTACAATCGTTTTCCTTGATCCATTTCGACTACTGATGTGATGGCAGAGTCACTGTAATAATTTGGATCGAAATCTAACTCATCTGTTTGTATTTGGTGACTACTAACTTATTGCATAAGTTATTGATTATATCGATCAGCAGAAGGTACCTACTTAGTAAGAGGCTTACCTGTGTGATGCAGTGGCAGGTCACTAATATAAACTAAGCAAAATAAGTGTTCCTTCGCTTAAAGCTACACAACACAAAAATATTTAGTGCTAGAACTACAAGTTAACATATGCCGATAGGGAATATTAGTCAGTGCTGCAAGTAATGCAGTTAGCCACGTAAACCAGAGCACGCTTGCAATTAGTGCAGAGCTGGCTGTACAGCTGCAGCAGTGTCTACCGGCTGGCGCTGCGTGGGCGGCATAGCGTTTATTGAGTGGGCTGGCCCGGCTCAGCGTGCTGACAATGTTTCATTAACGGCATTGTCCGGTATCGACTCTGTCGGACGGTTCCGCCCTCCATCTTCTCCGAGCAGTCCTCCATCCTCGTCCCTCGCCACGCCACGCAGTGTGGGATTAAAGTTAAACTGAATTTAACAACCAGCACGCTACCGTACAAGATACGGGAATTACTCCTTCCGTCGTAAATATCAGTATTGGAAAATTAAGGTTACTCTGCATATCTTACTGAAAACAAATTATTTCTTACCAATGTTATGACTTCTTATCGAAAATTATTTCTCTCACATTACTATTTCTTTGGTCATCTACATTTCCGTAACAGATACAATTTTTACTTATTCACGTTGATTGTGGTGTAAGAGGCTTACATTTTGAAAAGAAAAATCTAATAACTAAACGTCTCAAAAGCGATCATGTCACTAACGTAATTCCGAACGACATATATTAGAAGTAGTTACATGTTCCATGGATCATTTTGCACAATAGACGGTAATGATATGGAACGAGTCATTCTACACTCACATCGCAAATCAATTTGTACATACAGTTACATTCTGAACATTTCTAAGTTTTTTAAATTTTTATTTACTTATTTATTTTGTTTACGTATTTCTCATTTTACAAAAAAATATAGAATTGTGAGTTAGTAATGCCTACCCACCACCTTTTACTCATCAGAGTAATAAACATTCTCCTACAGAATGGAAGGAGTTTTCAAGGAGAAACATTCTCAGTTTGTTACGAAATTTTTCCTTGCCGTCTATCACACATTTTATATCACTGGGTAAGTGATCAAAATTTTTTGTTGCAGCATTGTGCACCCCTTTTATGCTATAGACAACCTCAATGTGGAGTAATGTATGTCATTTTTCCTTCTGGCGTTGTAATTATGTACCTCATTGTTCCTTTTGAACTGTAGTGGATTATTTATAACAAACTTAATGAGGAAATAGCCTACTGTGAAGCAGTAGCCAGAATACCCAACTCCCTAAACAGATGTCTACAAGATGATCGTGGGTGAATACACATTACTGTTACAGCATGTTTTTGCGCTATGAAGACTTTCTTTCTTAAAGATGAGTTATCCTGGAACATTATTCCATATGACATTATTGAATGAAAATATGCAAAATCAACTTACTAATTTTTCTCTTCCCAAGATTTTCAATGGTTCTAAGCGCAAACTTGACTGAACTAAGTTGTTTTAGGAGATACAAAATGTATTTTTCCAATATAAATTCTTATTAATATGCACTCCTAATAATTTTTAAGTTTCCACACTATATATTATTTCCTCTCTATGTGTTGCATTTATCATTTTACACTTATCGTTGGTGTAGCACCTCTAGATGTGCAGAACTGAATATACTGAGTTTTTTTAACATTGAGGGTGAGACCATTCGCAAAAAAAGAGTCAATGATACTTTTAAGATCTTTTTTATCATTTCTTCTGTTCCTATATCTATGCTAGGACTGATTACAATACTTGTGTCATCTGCAAAAATAAAAAATTTTGCCTGTTGTATACTACACGGAAGATGGTCTACATACATGAGGAACAGCATTGAACCTAAAATTGAACCTTGGGGAACCACATAAGTGATTTCTCTCCAGTCGTAATTATGTCCCTGGATTATATTGCTTGAATTGTTAGAAAACTGTGGCGATCAGCATGTGCAACGTCATACTTGCGACTACACGAATATAGAAATAATATATGTTTAATCCATACTCGCAGCTTTTTACTTCGCCTACTGCCTTTAAATTACACACGAAAACATATGGTATTGTTCTGAAGCGTAGTGCCTTCAATGAGATGGCCTTACGCCACCTTACTGGGAGGGCCCGTATGCTCGCATAGTACCACTCTACTGGTCGACGTCGACGTCGACATAAATTGCTGAAATTGCTGAATCAATAACCTCCCCATCATGCACGTATTGCTCCCCACGGAGTGTATCCTTCATTGGGTCAGGCAGATGGAAGTCTGAAGGTACGAGATCCGGGCTGTCGGGTGGATGCACAAGAACAGTCCAATGAAGTCTTGTGAGCTCCTCTAAGTTGTGCAGATTTGTGTGAGGCCTTGCGTTGTCGTGGAGAAGTTCGTTTCCATTTTTGTGGCGACGAACAAGCTGAAGCCGTTTCTTCAGTTGCTTAAGGGTAGCACGGTACACTTCCGAGTTGCACCATGAGGGAGGCATCAAAGAGAACAGCCCCTTCAGAGTCCCTGGAGACCGTCACCATGACTTTACCAGCTGAGGGCGCGGCTTTGATCTTTTTCTTCTGAAGAGAAATGGTGACGCCACTCCATGGATTGCCATTTTGTTTCCGGTTCAAAGTGATGAACCCACGTTTCATCGCCTGTGACGCTGTTCGACAAAAAATTGTCACAATCAGCCTCGTAACGCGCAAGCAATTCCATTTCTCTTTATGGTCTTGCGTTAGACGGCGAGGAACTCAGCGGGCATAAACGTTTGAGTACTCGAATGAGAGTGTCCGCACGTTCCAAGCGGCGTGCGGCTGGCTGGCACGCGTGAGATCGGACAGATTTGCACGATCTTATTGCGATGACGACAGACGACTCGCCCAACGACTCACTTTTGTTCACTGCCACGTCACCGTAGACATTCTGCAAGCGCCTCTGAAAATCTGCGATGCTTTACTTTTCCGCCAAAAGAAACTCAATGACAGATCTCTATCAAGAACTCACATTCGTTAAACATGTCATTTTGAAGGCTACGTATAGTGCCGCCACCGATCGGAACTTCATAAAACTATAGGGGCAAAAGCGGGAGTATTCCACGATATCCCAGAACAATTTCCGCATTTTTCAAGTGAAATTGGTGGAGAAAATAATATGTTTCATTACGTATTCAACGCCCCTTGTAGATAGGCGAAGAGCCTGCGTTCAGCGAATAGAAACTGTACGTTTCTAATAAAAAAACAAGTGGCAAGATGAATACAAGGCAATTCCAGGTTTCAAATGGTTCAAATGACTCTGAGCACTATGGGACTTAACATCTGAGGTCATCATTCCCCTAGAACTTAGAACTACGTAAACCTAACTAACCTAAGGACATCACACACATCCATGCCCGAGGCAGGATTCGAACCTGCGACCGTAGCATTCGCGCGGTTTCGGACTGAAGCGCCTAGAACCGCTCGGCACTGCCAGGTTTGCCAGCTAATATTTGAAGATACTATGTAAAGAAGGAGGCTGTAACGACACTAGTCTGGAACTGGTTACTTTTAAGTGTAATACTGGACTTCGAGCGATGTTTCCAACGACCAATGAGGTTTGATGGACACGCACATCAAGTGTCTTCAGAAACAATCCTGCATCTATCATACTTAGTGTCGGAAGGACGATAAGGTCACCAGTACGTAGACCGAAATTGTTTAATTTGTATACATTTCCTTTCTTCACGTATGGTCTCAAATTTTTTGCCATCAGACTACCGGTTTTGGTCTATAATGCCCATCTTCAGATCTGCAGCAAAATATTGAAAAAAACGCAAATACACTAGCAGATTGTCTGCAACTTACAATAAAAGAGATCATAATGACTAATATTACTGACATACATGTGCATTTGTACGCTTTAAATATGAAAAGGCATATCCGTTCGATAAAATCATTTCCTAACAATCCTGCATCTATCATACTTAGTGTCGGAAGGACGATAAGGTCACCAGTACGTAGACCGAAATTGTTTAATTTGTATACATTTCCTTTCTTCACGTATGGTCTCAAATTTTTTGCCATCAGACTACCGGTTTTGGTCTATAATGCCAATCTTCAGATCTGCAGCAAAATATTGAAAAAACGCAAATACACTAGCAGATTGTCTGCAACTTACAATAAAAGAGATCATAATGACTAATATTACTGACATACATGTGCATTTGTACGCTTTAAATATGAAAAGGCATATCCGTTCGATAAAATCATTTCCTAATATACTGGGGCCATAGTGGCATCGTCAAAAGCTAAACACAAAATCAGCGCCAGCATCGTCAAATAAACATAAATAATAGTACATACGAGACTCATCTTGTCAGCAGCACTACGCTTCAAAACACACTGCCGTACAGTAGCCACAAAAGTTTGGATTACAAGTTCGCCTGATGTCGCTACTGTAGGCGTACATATATTCTTCAATGATTAATTGTACGATGTAAAATAAAGGGAGATACAATCCGTAAACACTGTGATGGTATTACAGTAATAAAAAGCAATGAAATAAAACACGACAAAAGTTAGAATGTTAAAAAGGAAAAAGTTAAGAGACAGTAACTGACATAAGCTCAAGTTGCGATACTATATACAATGACATAAATAATAAACAGATTTCCGAGTACACAGAATAATATAAAAATTACAAAACAAATAGCTAAAGAAGCCCAACGAATGAAAACAGATTGCCGCAGACAATCAGCGCCCTCTGTTAACGCCAGAACGCCGCATAGGCGAGACGTGGTTAGAGGAACGTAACCGCCAGAGGGCCCCTCGTACCCTGCGGCACGCCGTTCCAAGAAAAGAATGATAAAACCCTATATCAGTGCATGAGCGTGACTATCTAGTTAACGAAGTATAATACACTCCTGGAAATTGAAATAAGAACACCGTGAATTCATTGTCCCAGGAAGGGGAAACTTTATTGACACATTCCTGGGGTCAGATACATCACATGATCACACTGACAGAACCACAGGCACATAGACACAGGCAACAGAGCATGCACAATGTCGGCACTAGTACAGTGTATATCCACCTTTCACAGCAATGCAGGCTGCTATTCTCCCATGGAGACGATCGTAGAGATGCTGGACGTAGTCCTGTGGAACGGCTTGCCATGTCATTTCCACCTGGCGCCTCAGTTGGACCAGCGTTCGTGCTGGACGTGCAGACCGCGTGAGACGACGCTTCATCCAGTCCCAAACATGCTCAATGGGGGACAGATCCGGAGATCTTGCTGGCCAGGGTAGTTGACTTACACCTTCTAGAGCACGTTGGGTGGCACGGGATACATGCGGACGTGCATTGTTCTGTTGGAACAGCAAGTTCCCTTGCCGGTCTAGGAATGGTAGAACGATGGGTTCGATGACGGTTTGGATGTACCGTGCACTATTCAGTGTCCCCTCGACGATCACCAGAGGTGTATGGCCAGTGTAGGAGATCGCTCCCCACACCATGATGCCGGGTGTTGGCCCTGTGTGCCTCGGTCGTATGCAGTCCTGATTGTGGCGCTCGCCTGCACGGCGCCAAACACGCATACGACCATCATTGGCACCAAGGCAGAAGCGACTCTCATCGCTGAAGATGACACGTCTCCATTCGTCCCTCCATTCACGCCTGTCGCGACACCACTGGAGGCGGGCTGCACGATGTTGGGGCGTGAGCGGAAGACAGCCTAACGGTGTGCGGGAACGTAGCCCAGCTTCATGGAGACGGTTGCGAATGGTCCCCGCCGATACCCCAGGAGCAACAATGTCCCTAATTTGCTGGGAAGTGGCGGTGCGGTCCCCTACGGCACTGCGTAGGATCCTACGGTCTTGGCGTGCATCCGTGCGTCGCTGCGGTCCGGTCCCAGGTCGACGGGCACGCGCACCTTCCGCCGACCACTGGCGACAACATCGATGTACTGTGGAGAACTCACGCCCCACGTTTTGAGCAATTCGGCGGTACGTCCACCCGGCCTCCCGCATGCCCACTATACGCCCTCGCTCAAAGTCCGTCAACTGCACATACGGTTCACGTCCACGCTGTCGCGGCATGCTACCAGTGTTAAAGACTGCGATGGAGCTCCGTATGCCACGGCAAACTGGCTGACACTGACGGCGGCGGTGCACAAATGCTGCGCAGCTAGCGCCATTCGACGGCCAACACCGCGGTTCCTGGTGTGTCCGCTGTGCCGTGCGTGTGATCATTGCTTGTGCAGCCCTCTCACAGTGTCCGGAGCAAGTATGGTGGGTCTGACACACCGGTGTCAATGTGTTCTTTTTTCCATTTCCAGGAGTGTATATAAACAGAGCAGACGCGCACAACGTAAGAAACCGAAATAATGTGTGACAGAATCTATGCTAGGTAAAACTATCAGCAAGATATATAAAACAGGGGCGTTCACTGATTAAAGTAGAACATAGTCAAACAAAGCAAACTAGCCATTAGGCATGAAATCGCTCAGCTAATTAAGCACTTTTGTTGGCTCTTGTTTTTTTGCTTTATAAATTTCGATCTCTTCTAAAAATTAAGAGCACGGCCTTTTTCCAACCTGTAGAGAATACGCACACTATTCTCAATGTTCCGTATAGAATGACCAGTTTCGGGTAAATGCTGGCCCAAAGCAGTTTTGTTCCATGACTGTGAATGTTCTTTAAACCTTAAGTTAAAAGAGCGGCCAGTTTGACCGATGTAATATTCGTTACAGTTACTGCAATCAATCCTGTATACTCCAGAGCCATCAAATTTGTCGTACGTCCTTCTCAAATGGTTCAAATGGCTCTGAGCACTATGGTACTTAACTTCTGAGGTCATCAGTCCCCTAGAACTACTTAAACCTAATTAACCTAAGGACATCACACACATCCATGCCCGAAGCAGGATTCGAACCTGCGAACGTAGCAGTCGCGCGGTTCCAGACTGTAGCGCCTAGAACCGCTCGGTCACACCGGCCGGCCCTACGTCCTTCTCAGCTTATGCTTTACTCGCAGTTTTAGGGTGTTGTTAACCTGAAATCCCCATCTAACATCAGATTCCCTAAAATATTTTTTCTATTTACACGAACATTTCTCCGTTAAATTTCATAGGTATGGTTCTCGTTTTTTCTTTACTGGTTCTATTTTGTGCGTGAGTAAGTGTCTGCCTGTTCTCTGTTATACGTTTCTTCAGCCTACTGCAGGGCGCATGACGTCATGTACAGAAAGGCCGTTAGTTACCGCAATCTGCTTTAATATTCTGAGTTCTTTACG
This sequence comes from Schistocerca gregaria, assembly GCF_023897955.1. Taxonomy (NCBI): domain Eukaryota; kingdom Metazoa; phylum Arthropoda; class Insecta; order Orthoptera; family Acrididae; genus Schistocerca; species Schistocerca gregaria. Next base: position 556,830,637 of record NC_064931.1, read on the forward strand.
TATTTCGCTTTCGGGCAAAGGTAGAGGAAGCAGCCGGTGAATAATGCCTTTTTGTATCGGGCAGAATGGCACGAACCGGCATTGATGATACTATCCGTACAAGTAGGTGTTCTGAAAATCGAAAACTTACATACTTTCCTAATGATATGGTCAAGGTACGCCTCTTCACATTTAAAGCCCACAAATGCATATGTATGTCAGTAATACTTTTCATTGTGGTCTATTTTATTGTTTTAAGTTGTAGACAGTCTATTGTACTTGTGTTTTTCCCATTTACCTAACATTGGTTCGCCCACTGTTAGAGTATGCGGCCGTGGTCTGGGGGAAAGCCGCAGATGCTCACATTGTGACTCTGCAACGGATACAGAACCGCGCCCTGAAGACTGCTATGCATCTTCCAAGGCGCTTTTCGACGCGCCAACTCCACGAGGACACCGGAATCCTGCCTCTTCGAGAAAGGTTCCGCGCCAAGTTCTACGAGAGGACGGAACACTCCCGCAACCGGCTTATCCGTGGACTGGGCCAACAACCACATCACAGGCCAACCACGCGTTGGCCTGACCTGCTGAGGGATTAAGTTTTTACTAATCCCTCAACAGAGAGTGTCTTTCTCTTTTTCAGGTAAAACCAGACAGGACCATTCGACTAGACTGTTAATTAATATTTCTCCCCCCTACAGGAACTGCAGGAACGACATATGTATGTCTATACTGCATCACCTCGAGCCAAGGACAGGCTCGTCATTCCAGCGTCAGCGTCAGCGTCAGCGTGTTTTTCCCATATTTTGCTGCATATCTGAGATGATCATTATAGACCGAAACCCGTAGTCTGATGACAATAAACTTGTGACTACAGACTTGAAGTAAAGGAAATTTATTCTATATTCGGTTCACTGTTCAATTCGCGACCATGTCGCATCTAGTTCGAGTTGTATTCCACTGGATTTCGACCTGGAGCCCCTTCTATGTGTTTAGTAGCCCATTCTTTCTCGTTTTGAAATAGAATTTGTTTCCTACATATGTTGTAGCCTGTATTCGTAATTACACATTGCAGTTAGCTAATTTCATTCACATTGGTCGTTATCAAGAGATATTAACAAAATTAATATTCCACACTGCTTAAAAAGAGAAGACATTTTATATCTTTGAAAGACGTAAAGTTAGCGTAATACTCCCTTGCATCCCAAGCTGATGTAGTGTATGACGTCACGTTTGAATGTTACCTACTATATGTTCGAGAAGTTCATTGTATGCTTGTCAAGAAATATGCATATCTGCATAGACAAACATATCTGCATAAATATTTTGACCACAATTTTTTGCTGTATTAAGCGACATGTTTCCAGTGCTGTTCTCAAATTGACCATCGTTTAGTTTTGAAGCTCTAGCAGCAGCCGTGTTTGCAGACTCAATTATCGGAACTCAAGTCCGATTGTTATTCAAACATTTGTCATTTATTAATGCCCAAACATTTTTAGCACGTTTATACCATCATCTTCGGGTACTTTTATTTAGGTTTTTTAACTGATCGGGGTGGTGCAATGGTTAACACACCGGACTCGCATTCGGGAGGACGACGGTTCAAATCCGCGTCCGACAGTCCTGATTTAGGTTTTCCACGACTTCCTTAAACTGTTTGAGGTAAATGTAGGGATGACTCCTTTGAAAGGACACGACCGATTTTCTTCCCATCTTGAAACAATTCGAGCTTGTATTCAGTTAAGTGAAAGCTAAATATGTTTTAAGAACTAACTATTCTAAAAACACTAGGCCTACAAACAGTTTGTCTCTTATCGTATTATTTTCCACATTACTGCGTTCTGTAGGACCCTTTTTACATCGTTGTGTACCGATAGGTTGTCATCTGGAACTAAATATATATTTTCGAGCAACGAAGTTTACGTTTATAGATAAAATGATTTGTTAACTTACTGACTGAATTCATAGTATACACTATGGTGACAAACTACCGATATAGAAAGAGACAGTCCTACAGAATCCAATTATGTTGAAAATAAGGTAGTATCCGCAAGAGATACAATTTTGTTAGCATAGTTAATATTTAAATAAAGTATGCATTTTAGAGAACTGAATGAAATTATGCACTGATGATAGCCGGAAGTCTCTGATGCATCTTTGGGCATTTATAAAAAACACTTGTATGAATAATAGGCGCACCTGGCCTTCCATAATTCTGTTCTCACATGTTTAAGTAAAACGGTAAGCGAAACACAGCGAACATTTATATCAACTGGACACTAAAAAATGTAAGTTCAAATCACAGAACGTGAAGTAAATAACTCAAGGCACTTGAAAATGATATAGGAGATCGAAGTTTCTCGTAGCAACTTCCTTGAACAGTACAAACTATTCTCGGTGTATGTTTTTGGATAGGGTCCGCCTTAAGCAAACCACAATTTTGCTAACGGCGGACCCTATCCAAAAACATACGTACTGTTAAAGCAAACACGGAAAGAAAGAGCTTCAACCCCAAAATGAATATTCTCGGTGTACTTGTCACGTTATATCTGGTTAAAGTTTCGCGCTTTCGACGAAATCTTCTCCCTCAGCCACAACTTACTATAGTGATTGCTGTGGTGGTGACCATTTATAGCCCGTAGACGTCTTATGATTGGTCGGCGGACGTCAACATTACGTCATTCTGACAGAGACTGTGTACATGTCTGTGCTCTTGTAGGAACGAAAGCAATTTAGCACCTTTCTCTGCGTCTTCTCAGCGTCGAGAGCTCGCTACCGCGCGCCACTGAGGATATAGACGTTATGCAGGTTGAAGTTGTTCTCGCATATTTTAATGTCTACTGCTTCCCTAATAACAGAATACCCTTACGTACAAACTAAAGAAAGATTTTTGTACCATCATTCTGTGTTTATTTACGAGATTTGTGTTCAGCAACTGTTGATTTCCCAACGTCTCGATTTTTAACGTGCTTTTCGTTTTCTGGCCAGCTGTAGGTAGCGTTATGGATAGGCTGGACGGTGTAGCTGCTTCCGCACTCACATGCAGTCTTATAAAATCTAGGGACCCCGAGACCAAGATTGTCCTTAACCGGGCGCAGCGTCTCGTTTCTCTTCTTGGGTTGTCAGGAAAGAAGTCTTATGCGTCTTTGATCGTCGCGTGATTATTTAATATTTTCGCGTTTTCGTCTCTTGGAGAGCGCCAACTTTCTGTCTCTAACCCTAATCATGGACTTCAGACGATTAATCTAAGAATCCAGGTGGTCCTTGTCACAAACGGTTGTTGGTCTATATATTACGATAAGTAAAAGAGTTCTATTTTGGACTGGAATAGTGAATACTCTATGCGCTGAGATATAAATTAGTGTGGGTCGGCTTGAGGTATTCAGAGAGACCGAGTCACCGTTCCGATTTTTGTTCAACGAAGACATCTGGAAACGCCACCTTTCTTTCTTTGTCTATCTAGCACCGAGTGTCTGGACGTTTGCTATACATGTGATCGATGAACTGCTCCAAAGTTTCGGTGCCATGTGGTCAGACCATAAATATGTCATCAGCATATCGATGTAATGAGTCTGCGCAAAATGAAGCGAAATTCAATGCGCGTTGCTCTAAATTCTCCCTAAATAATATGATAGCCGCCTATAAAAGTTTGCCAGTTTTGGCGAAGGAAATCCAAAAATGCCTGTTAACTTCAACAAATAGATCCTCAAAATGAAAAGTGTTAAGGCATAGTACAACCACTAGCTTCCTTGAAATGTAGTTACATTTGGATGGATCTTGTGCCACACAGTACTAACGCATGACAACGAGGCTCGTATCGGTGAGCGCGAAACTCTCTGTTACACTCCCAGACAAAAAAATTAAGAACCCAAAAAAATTAACGATCAAATTTTTTCCTACTTGTTTTTTTTTAGAACATGTAATTTTGCTAGCGGCAAGCAGACTCCATAATGCTCGTGGTGACGTCAGCATTTCATAACAAAATATTCAGCAGGTCTTCGCTGAGCTTCCCACAAAAGAATTTAATGGCGAACAAGCAACATTATCATTCGTGTTATTCGTCGGACTGAATCGGTTTCAGGCACGTGTATTTGCTGACATGAATATTCAGGAAGCCAAAAATGTTATTGATAGATTCAGCAATTTGGAATTCATATTAAATCCACGTGTGCCACCGCTTAGCAGGTCGCTAATTAGGGGTGACGCTGCTGCCCTCCGGTAGCAATCGGTCCATCCTAGTTCTGGTGATGAACACAAAAAAAAAGTAAATCGCTGTCGTACAACGACCCTATTTCCCTGTTATCAGCCGTATGGTAGACGACTGCACAGTAGCAGTTAAAGATTACGCTAGTAGGACATTCCTTAAATGTTGTCATTTTCTTATGAATCGTTCTTTGGAATCAACTTTTTCGACTCAGTATCACTAAGGTGACATTACGTGCTTACTCGTCTCTGTGTTATTTTATTTTGTTCTACTTTCTTCACAATCCTAGGGCGGTGGAAATTTCGCTTTGATATTGTATTTACTGTGCACTTGCTTCACACAACCTTCTTTCTAGTTATTATTTTGACGTTAGTCACTTGACAAACAGTGAATGTATTGTACACGGTACGCGTCTGTTACGCGTTTCACTGCTTTAACTTACGTCGCGTGACTGCAACATCGATATTTCCTCCAAATACCTAGTAACTGCGCTCGTACTTCGTTTAAGCGCCCTATTACCCCTCACAACTTACTGCACACAACGTGTGCTCCCACTAATTGAACAAAAGTGTTCTGCGAATCGAGTCATAACCGAGCACTTTGGATCTCCTTCCTGCTATAATTACGGTCGCTTCGCTTAAAGTACACAATTTCCCCGTATACTAAGTAACCACCAACTACCTTGATGCGCTTATAGTCATATGAGCCTCAAAACCGACCACCCACACATTCGAAATAAAATACTGCTCCGCTAAGCGAATAAAAGTTACCTTACACATGTGAATTCTGCGAATGTCTAATCTTACTTATAAGGGACGCCTCCGACTGGTCGCATTTAATTATTTAAATTTAAAGGAGGATGAAACATAATCTTTTCTCGTTTCGAAGTAAATTCTACCAATATGAGTCAAAAAGTGTAAAAACATTTCATTCAAGGGCGAATAGTTAATTTTTTTCAGCGAGTGTACTGTGGCGTCGTCGTTATCACAGGTCCGAACCGTCGCTGTCGCTGACTTGTGCGCTCCTCCCCCCCTCCCCCTCCTAACCAACAAACGCACAAGGAGTAAAACAAGTTAATACGACGTACCATTCATCTTTCATTTCAAAATAAAAATAAATAAAAATAACATTTGACACATATGCAGGACGACTATCATTATGAAACTGTTGAATGAAATTATAATATTACCGTATCGCGTTTCTTTGGTCTTGCCAAATCCGTCAGGATGACTGATGCAAGGGTGCAAGTAATTCCATGCGATGCATCATAAACGTAGGCAAACAATGAAGTATTCTGCACCATGAACAGGCTCTTTGCTCATTTACATTGTTGAACAGTTAGTTCTGGATCATCTTATCGCTGCGGAAGACGTATGTCGCCTAAACCCCAGCCGCGATTGAAATCATGCATATTTTATCATCTCAGTGAATATTGGTGCTGATAACTGACCGTGAGTTATGGGGTGTAGTTTCATAGTGTCATTTTAGTTTCTCATCCGTCCGTGGGCAATTTAATCGCTTGCATTTTCTATTCCCTTAACGAAATTCTTCACTCATCCGAAGAGATATACGTTGCAGCGTTGACAGAAAAGCGTACACTTCGACGCAGTGAAGAAACACATAATTTAATTTGGAAAATAAACTATCGGTCATAGTGTAACATGTTATTACAAAAGCGCGCGACACTGCGACCACTTCTACGTTGTAGTGAAGAGCGGATCTAAAAAAATAAATAAATAAAAGCTATTACGAAACGCCTACAACAGAAACTTTCCGTCCCATCGGGAACTCCCCTAATAACATTCGTTCTTATTTTTTCTAGACCCTGTCCCGTATTATCACGATTCACGATTTCGGGATGTTAATTATTGGATTTAGCAATGTTAGTGGTAGACGGTGCCTTGATGTATTTCGTGTCACCACCGCTTCCCTCTCCCCCCATCCACCCCCCCCCCCCCCAATTTGTCTGCGTCTAATATTATTCCATATGAAGGTGTGCGAACATCATCTAAATGTTTGCGAATTATGTCACTGATGCGCATTAACCTAGTCGAATATGGGAAACCATCTAAAAACAGCAGTCCCAGAAAACATGACATGACGATGAAGTGCAGTCTCTAAATGGTGATTAATTATTAAAATACATTCACAAAAAGTTACAGAAATGAATGATAAGCTACACAACTCGTTATTAGCCCATAAACGTAAGTTACAATGACCAAAAGAATATAGAAATGACGCTCTCTCTGGTCGCTGGGACACATCAGTGACATTGGTCTGTGCGAAGATTTCGTTTGGTGTAGCATAATATACACTAAAGAGCCAAAGAAACTGGTACGCCTGCCTTATACCGTGTAATGCCTCAGCGAGCACGCAGAAGTGCCGCAACACGACATGGTATTGACTCGACTAATGTCGGATGTAGTGCTGAAGGGAACTGGCACCATGAGACATGCATTGTCTTGCTGGAATTGCCCTGCTATCGTAATTAAAACTGACTGCGAGAAACAAAACAAAACCACACATTTTCGCAGCAGAGTACAGTGCAGCATTTTTATTCTCGCAGTCGGTTTTAACAGAATACCTGTACATTGTTGTTTACAACATATTTACAGCCCGTGTCCGTCTGAATGTTTAATACGGTTTCATGTAAAAAAATTTGAAGTAAATAGGTCAAGAACGTTTCAAGATTTTCGGTAACGATGTTTCCTCATTATACATCACATATATATTTATGTATTATATATACATTTAAAGTACATAGCCTACGTCCGTCCGAATGTTCATTAGAGTATCGAGTAAAAATCTGAAGTAAATCGGACTCGAAATTTTTGAGATTCTTGGTAACAAAGATTCTCTTTTACATATATCTTTATATAATATATATATTACTAAAATATATGCCCTATGTCCGTCCCAATGTTCATTAGAGTTGTTGTTGTTGTGGTCTGCAGCCCAAAGACTAGTTTGATGCAGCCCTCCATTCTACTCTCTCCTGCGCAAGCCTCTTCATCTACGAGAAGCTACTTCAACCTACTTCCTTTTGAGCCTGCTTACTGCATTCATCTCTTCGTCTCCCTCTATTATAAACCCCCCTCCCACGCTTCCCTCCAGTACTAAATTGGTGATATTTGTGATCCCCTGATGCCTCAGAAAGTGCCCTACCAATCGATCCCTTGTTCTTGTTAGGTTGTACCACAAATTTCTCTTTTCCCCAATTCTATTCACTACCCTCTCATTAGTTACGTTCTTCAGCATTCTTCTGCAGCATCACATTTCAAAACTTCTATTCTCTTCTTGTCTATACTGTTTATTGTGTATCTTTCAATTCCACACATGGCTACACTCCATACAAACACTTTCAGAAAGGATTTCTTGACACTTAAATCTGTACTCGATGTTAAAAAATTCCTCTTCTTCAGAAACAATTTTCTTCCCATTGCCAGTCTACATTTTATATCCAGCCTATTTCGATTATCATCAGTTATTTTGCTTCCCAAATAGCAAAACTCATTTAGTACTTTAAGTGTCTCATTTCCTAATCTAATTCCCTCAGCATCACCTGATTTAATTCGACTACATTCCATTATCCTCGTTTTGCTTTTGTTGATGTTCATCTTATATCCTCCTTTCAAGATACCTACTGTCCATTCCGTTCAACTGCTCTTCCAAGTCTCTGACAGAATTACAATGTCATCGGCAAATCTCAAAGTTTTTATTTCCTCCCCCTGGACTTTAATTTCTACTCGAAATTCTTTTTTGTTTCCTTTTTTGCTTGCACATTATACAGACTGAATAACATACGGGATAGGCTACAGCCCTGTCTCATTCCCTTCTCAACCACTGCTTTCCTTTCGTGCCCATCGACTCATATAACTGCCATCTGGTTTCTGTACAAACTATGAATTACCTGTCGCTCCCTGCCACCTTTAAAGTTTGAAAGAGACTATTCCAGTCAACATTGATAAAAGATTTCTCTGAGTCCACAAATGATATAAACATAGGTTTGTCTTTCCTTAACCTATATTCTATGAGAAGTCTTAGGGTCAGTATTGCCTCGCGATATGCTACATTTCTCCTGAATCCAAACTGATCTTCCCCGAGGTCGGTTTCCAATAGTTTTCCATTCTTCTGCAATGGATTCATGTTATAATTTTGCAGCCGTGTCTTGTTAAACTGACAGGTAATTTTCACACTTGTCAGCACCTGCTTTCTTTGGAATTGGGATTATTATATTCTTCTTGAAGTCAGAGGGTATTTCACCTGTCTCATACATCTTGCTCACCAGATGGAAGTTTTTTGTCATGGCTGGCTCTCCCAAGGCTATCATTAGCTCTAACGGAATGTTGTATACTCCTGGGGCCTTGTTTCGACTTAATTCTTTCACTACTTTGTCAAATTCTTCGCGAAGTATTATATCTCCCTTCTCATCTTCCTCTCCGTCCCCTTCCGCTTGCATAATATTGCCCTGCAAGTACATCTCCGTTGTACAGACCCTCTATGTACTCCTTCCACCTTTCTCCTTTCCCTTCTTTGCTTAGGATTGGTTTTCTGCCTGAGCTCTTGATATTCATACAGGTGGTTCTCTTTCCTGCATAGTTCTCCTTAATTTTCCTGTATGCAGTATCTATTTTATCCCTAGTGATATATGCTTCTACAACCTTACATTTGCCCTCTAGACATTGCTGCTTAGCCATTTTGCACTTCCTGCCGATCTAATTTTTGAGACGTTTGTATTCCCCTTCACCTGCTTCATTTATTGCCTTTTTATATTTTCTTCTTTTATCGATTAAATTCAATATCTCTTCTGTTACCCAGGGATTTCTACTAGACCCCGTCTTTTTACCTACTTGATCCTCTGCTGCCTTCATTATTTCATCTCTCAAAACTACCCATACGTCTTCTACTGTGTTTCTTTCCCTTGTTCTTGTCAATCGGTCCCTAATGTTCCCTCTGAAACCCTTTACAACCTCTGGTTCTTTCTGTTTATCCAGGTCCCATATCCTTAAATTCCTGCCTTTTTGCTGTTTCCTCAGTTTTAATCTACTGTTCATAACCAATAAATTGTGGTTAGAGTCCACATCTGCCCTGGCAAGCCGGCCGGTATGGGCGAGCTGTTCTAGGCGCTTCAGTCTGGAACCGCGCGACCGCTACGGTCGCAGGTTCGAATCCCGCATCGGGCATGGATGTGTCTGATGTCCTTACGTTAGTTAGGTTTAAGTAGTTCTAAGTTCTAGAGGACTGATGACCTCAGCTGTTAAGTCCCATAGTGCTCAGAGCCATTTTTTTGCCCCGGGCAATGTCTTAGAATTTAAAATCTGTTTCCTACAGTATCATGTAAAAATATGAAGTAAATCATCCAAGTACTTTTCAAGGTTTTTGGTAACAACATTGAACAACGCCTTGTCTTCATACATCGATAGAGATATATACTATACATATTTTAAGAAAAAGGGCCCATGTCCGTCAGAAAGTTTATTAGAGCTACATTTAAAAAATTTGAAGTAAATCTGTCAAGAACGGTTCGAGATTTTTACTAATAACTTTGCAAACATTAATAAAACCGACAAATTGCAGGGACGGATTGCTAACGGGAAATGGTGAAAAAAGCTCCTATGAACATATGACAGGAAATGTATTGTTGTCTCGGTAGTTCGCACTGAAGAATGGAAGTTTGTAGCCCACAGATGACGATTATGCAGATTGATGATTCCAGTTCTGCTAAAGGTTGCGTCGTCGGTAAAGAGGACTGATGGCAAAAATCCCATAATTTTGATGGTCTCGTGCAAAAATCTTTCTTCTAGACGGAAATCCGCTGCTGATAATCAATGCACTCAACGCAGGTGATAGGGATAGTAGCGGTTGTCATGCACGATGCACATAATCGAACTTTTTTTTGCATCGTGTTGGGGGGGGGGGGGGTGGGGGCACTTGCCTGCGGCTTGTACTTGGGTTCGTCTCAGTATCCTGTAGAATACGATCCTCCAAATCTGTGTCCGCGCAGTCCGCCGCCTCCCTGCACGTTCCTCTGTCTGAAAGGAGACATGATCACACAAATGCCCAAAAAAGGTTTGAAATGTTGTGTGATGTGGTTGGTGTCTGTAAGGTATTTGTTTTGATACTGCCGAGCTGCCTCTTGACCATTCTCAACTGCTTGGCCACACGCAGTCTGCAACACAGGTGGTCAGAGGAACTTCCATTCGTCAGCGCCATCCACCGCAACAATGATGCATTTACGGACACTTGTTCATGAGACCTTTTTTCCTCCACTTACAGTCAGGAATCTGTCCCAGCAGTTTGTCGGTTTCATTAATGTTCACTCAATGTGTTACAAATACGTTGCCTGTGGTCGTCCGAATATTTGTTAAACTATCGTTTAAAAATTGGAAGTAAGTCGATCGAGAACTCTTCGAGATGTCTGGTGACGTCACCTATCGTCTTGTCTTTATACAACAGTAAATATTTTAAATATATGTTTATATACCACGCATATTTTAAAAACTATGTAGCCTATGTCTGTCCGAACGTTTATTAAAGTAGGCTAACGTGTAAAAATTGGAATAAAATCGCTCTCAAGATCTCATTGTGATTTTTGCTAATAACGTTGCCTCTTTTTATATATATATATATATATATATATATATATATATATATATATATATATATATATATATATATGTTAATCTGAATGTTTATTATATTAATAGGTAAAAATCTGATGTAAATTGGTCAACTAATTTTCGAGGCATTTGGTAATATCGTTAAACAACGGCTTGTATCTATACAATGGTATAGATTATTAACTTATTTTTCCTTCATGGGTCATACCTAATTGGTTTTACTTCACAAAATGTATACGCTTCTCAAACGTCATGACCAGAAATCACTGTAGATTTGTTTATATTATACACTATGTTGAACAGACTGCTGCATAGTGATGGACAGCTGTTCTTACACAGGATGTGAGCGAAGGAAATAAAAGTTTTATTCCAGGCAAGGTAGTTCCACTCTGCTTTAATTAGTCATAACACCTGAGGTCATAGAATAGCATTTGTGCCGTCTTGAAACTGCACAGTCGTTACGTTTTTGTAGTCATAACCAGAACTTGATAGTTCCTCGTTCTGGAGAGTTATTATCACGCTGCTCTCTAGCAGGAGATAGTAAATTCCGTATCTACCTGTCATCTGTTTTGCCACAAAGCACAAAGGCCATTTTCATTGTTAGTTTTTATTCAGAACATGACAAAACTACAAAAGACTGTGACACATGCAAAACAAAAAAAGATATAAAACAAACAAAAATATTAACCAGCTAGTATGCAAGTATATCAAGCAAAATTTTAGAGATGTTATTCATTTCACAGCTCCATCAGAGCTCTATGTCCACGGGGGTCCACTATGCAAAAGTCTTTGGATAGATCTTGATGACGTCACTCAAGTCTCGTTGGAAAATTCTTATTGTGTTTTCATAAATAATACAGCCTACTCTTTGCTCCACTACGCCACAATCACATTCAGGGCCGTGTACGCTTTTAATTTATAAAGAGATTCATTGGTTGATTGATTTGGGGAAGGGGACCAAACAGCGAGGTCATCGGCCCCATAGGATTAGGGAAATATGGGGAAGGAAATCGGCTGTGCCCTTTCAAAGGAACCATCCCCATATTTGCATGAAGTGATTTAGGGAAATCACGGAAACCTAAATCAGGATGGCCGGACGCGGGTTTAAACCGTCGTTCTCCCGACATACCAGAGATGTTTTACATCTTGCATGCCACTTTCCGACCTAGATGAGGAGAGTTAAGTTTTTTCCTTGCAAATGTATGGCTGTAGGACAGAAGATGGGTCAGTCTCAATCGGCAGGGGTTTTCCACCAGACAGAATTCAACTGTATCCCCAGATTTTGTAAATGACGTAGAGCAGGTTTGTGAAGAGTGTTGACGTCTCATGTTGTTGTTGTTGTTGTGGTCTTCAGTCCTGAGACTGGTTTGATGCAGCTCTCCATGCTACTCTATCCTGTGCAGCTTCTTCATCTCCCAGTACCTACTGCAACCTACATCCTTCTGAATCTGCTTAGTGTATTCATCTCTTGGTCTCCCTCTACGATTTTTACCCTCCACGCTCCCCTCCAACGCTAAATTTGTGATCCCTTGATGCCTCAGAACATATCCTACCAACCGATTCCTTCTTCTAGTCAAGTTGTGCCACAAACTTCTCTTCTCCCCAATCCTATTCAATACTTCCTCATTAGTTATCTGATCTACCCATCTAATCTTCAGCATTCTTCTGTAGCACCACATTTCGAAAGCTTCTATTCTCTTCTTGTCCAAACTATTTATAGTCCATGTTTCACTTCAATACATGGCTACACTCCATACAAATACTTTCAGAAATGTCTTCCTGACACTTAAATCTATACTCGATGTTAACAAATTTCTCTTCTTCAGAAACGCTTCCCTTGCCGTTGCCAGTCTACATTTTATATCCTCTCTATTTGGACCATCATCAGTTATTTTGCTCCCCAAATAGCAAAACTCCTTTACTACTTTAAGTGTCTCATTTCCTAATCTAATTCCCTCAGCATCACCCGACTTAATTCGACTACATTCCATTATCCTCGTTTTGCTTTTATTGATGTTCATCTTATATCCTCCTTTCAAGACACTATCCATTCCGTTCAACTGCTCTTCCAAGTCCTTTGCTGTCTCTGACAGAATTACGATGTCATCGGCGAACCTCAAAGTTTTTATTTCTTCTCCATGGATTTTAATACCTACTCCAAATTTTTCTTTTGTTTCCTTTACTGCTTGCTCAATATACAGATTGAATAACATTGGGGAGAGACTACAACCCTGTCTCACTCCCTTCCCAACCACTGCTTCCCTTTCGTGTCCCTCGACTCTTATAACTGCCATCTGGTTTCGGTACAAATTGTAAATAGTCTTTCACTCCCTGTACTTTACCCCTGCCACCTTCAGAATTTGAAAGAGAGTATTCCAGACAACATTGTCAAATGCTTTCTCTAAGTCTACAAATGCTAGAACAACATTTCTACGTAATCCAAACTGATCTTCCCCGAGGTCGGCTTCTACCAGTTTTTTCCATTCGTCTGTAAAGAATTCGCGTTAGTATTTTGCAGCTGTGACTTATTAAACTGATAGTTCGGTAATTTTTACATCTATCAACACCTGTTTTCTTTGGGATTGGAATTATTATATTCTTCTTGAAGTCTCAGGGTATTTCGCCTGTCTAATACAGGTTTAGAAATGTGACCCCGATATTTGAAACGCGAGAAATAATTTTGCTGACTGCAGAGTTTCCGGAAACAGTTCCATTACGTGTAATGTGACGTGAAAAGATCTCCCGAGCGATGAAATGCGGGTGTTCGGTCGAGCGTGGGCGTGACAGAGCGGGCCATCGCGCGACCGCTTCAAGCTGTCACAGCCGTCCCGCGCTACCAGGTAGATATGACAGGCGGTTACCAGGAAATATCTAATTTTGGCTTGACCCGAGGTTCTGCTGCGCCTCTCATCTCACCACGTGTTATGCTAGAATTCGAAGAATTTCACTTATCTGTTTGGAACGCGGCAAGCGCATATGGTACAAAAAATCCAATGCCCTATTTTAAAGAACACGATTCGCTGCACACTACGAACGAAAGAAAATGAGAGATTAACGTCCTGTCAACAGTGCGCTGATTAGAGACAGAGCACAAGCTCGGATTAGGAAAGGATGGGGAAAGAAATTGACTGTGCTCTTTTCAAAGGAACCATCACGGCATTTGTCTGGCGCGATTTACGGAAATCAGGAAAAACCTAAATTTGGTGGCTAGGCGGGGATTTGAACCATCGTCCTCTCCAATGGCTGTCCAGTGTGTTAACCACTGCGTCACCTCGTTCGGTCTGAACACTTCGATACCACATCCGTATTGGTATCCTGTAAATAATTTAAAATTCGTTAGTATGAAGAAAGTGGTGTGGGTAAATTTTGTAAAATTAATGATTATTTAACCAGTGGTGATACAGTAACGATTAAGATGTCAGACTAAAGAGACGCATATGCTGATGCATCTGCTTTTTTCGGTGGCATACTTCGCCGACGAAATACATTTTTATTGAAGTTTCTTCAAAAGGCTGTTTAATTAATGAAAGAAAACAACGACACTTAATAATATTTAGGCATCTGCTATGATACTATCATACACATATTTGTGACACATATTTTATACAATTCAAATGTGTGTGAAATCTTATGGGACTTAACTGCTAAGGTCATCAGTCCCTAAGCTTACACACTACTTAACCAAACACACCCATGCCCGATGGAGGACTCGAACCTCCGCCGGGTTTTATACAATTAATTACGTTATTTTCAGCCAATTAATTCTTTCGTTGCCAGCCGTTGTGGCCGTGCGGTTCTAGGCGCTTCAGTCTGGGACCGCGTGACCGCTACGGTCGTAGGTCCGAATCCTGCCTCGGGCATGGATGTGTGAAATGTCCTTAGGTTAGTTAGGTTTAAGTAGTTCTAAGTTCTAGGGGGCTGATGGCCACAGATGTTAAGTCCCATAGTGCTCAGAGCCATTTGAACCAATTCTTTCGTTACTAAAATCACCAATATTTAAATTCTATTAAAATTACGAGAAAATTGATTGGACCAGGAGAAAGGGGAGGTGATTTTCTATAATAATGTGACATTTTGTTTACTAGTAATTAATTTTACGCACTTTTAATAATTTAGTAAAATAATTGTGCAATCTTGCTATTCATACTTTATGGATTATGAGCAAATTACCCATCGTAAAACTTCCTATGATCTCCCTCATTAATCAGCACAGAAGAATGTATGTTACTGTGTAATTACGGTTTAGCTAGCGTTAAGGGCGTAACACTGAAATTTTGTACCGGAGCAAATTCAGAGCCTAATGACTGGTAGTTGCAGACAGTTACATTTCTAAATCTCCCGTAACACGCTACGCACAAAAACTGAGACTAGGGTACAGTCGTCAGTACTTGTTGTAACCATGACGTGGTACAGCATTTTTGGCTGACTGTAGCACTGGCTGATAGAAACGTTCGCAACTACTACACGGAAGCACCACTCTCTCAGCATTGAAGAATACGCCCTTTGACATGTGGAACAGCTCCCGACTATAAGTAGGGGCCTACATTAAACATTGCCCATGCCATGTGCTCCTGTAGAGCACACAGGTCAGAGGTCGTCGTCTCCGCTGTGTGCGTAATATGAACCGGGTGGTTTGAAATTATCTGGTCTTCAAATTTATATTACATCAAAACGGTACAGTTCCAGACATGGACTCATTATCAAAACTTAATCTACTAAGCCTTCTTTACAACTCCTAGAATCCGGTAAAAGAAATTGTGAAACATTCTATGCAGGGTGTTCCAGCGGGAAAGGTCAATGTTCAGGGATACGACAGGAAGCAAAAAACATCTAATAGCTATGATCACTTCTTCATCTTCGATTCTTTGATACAAATCTCTTACCCTTTAAGCTATTTGCTTTCCATATTTTGGGAGGAGGCCGTATGGCCGCCCCGAGTGGCTGAGCGGTTCTAGGCGCTACAGTCTGGAACCGCGCTACCGCTACGGTCGCAGGTTCGAATCCCGCCTCGAGCATGTATGTGTGTGATGTTCTTAGGTTAATTAGGTTTAAGTAGTTCTAATATCTAATATCTAAGTCCCACAGTGCTCAGAGCCATTTGTACCATTTTTGAAACCACAGTACAACGATTCTGTCCTTCGGGGAAAGCAGCAAACATGAAGGGGTGCAATAACTGTTTATGTAGTCAACAGCTGTCAAAGTGCATTCGCTTACTACCAAACGTGCCATGGACGTCCAGGTGAATGTTCCCCATAGCCTACGAAATTTTATCGCTGTAGTTCGGATTCGCCGGCCGCTGTGGCCGAGTGGTTCTAGGCGCCTCAGTCTGGAACCACGCGACTGCTACGGTCGTACGTTGGAATCCTGTCTCGGGCATGGATGTGTGTGATGTCCTTAGGTTAATTAGGTTTAAGTAGTTCTAATTTCTAAGGGACTGATGACCTCAGATGTTAAATCCCATAGTGCTGAGAGCCATTTGAACCATTTGGAGGCCGTATGGACCAAAACGAAAAAACAATTGTTAAATAAACGTGATCTCGAAAATGCATACCATAAAAGCTATGAGCACTTGTGCAGTAGAAGGTATGTGTTTCAAAGCAACGTAGGCGAAGAATACTCATGATCCTATGGTATGTTTTTTGGAGGCCATTTTTACTACATTTTTTTGTTTAGAATGATCGTTCCCATCATGTTGTTGAATAATGACCACGTCTCCTAAGACAACCTGCACAAAAGGCAGCCCGTAGCACAACTCTGAAATAAAGACAGTAGAAACAGGAGTTCTATTATTCCGCGTGGCAAATCGGCTGTTTCGTTTCTGGCATGAAGTACTAGACCCAAGTGTCACTCATATTTGAAAAGTCAAGCATATTATCATATGTATTCTTTTAAAATCATCTAAACGCGGCAGGAAATTTGTTTTCGCTTTTGGTTTTGGTCAAAAGTCAACAAAGGAGGCACATCTTGCACAAATCTTATTCATTATCCTTCCGGTAAAATGTAACGTACTTACTCTCGTAATATGCCTTTGACTCCAGCTATTTTACCCTCCTTTGATTGTCCAAAACTGTTTTGCGTCTTCTTGACGTTTTCCTCCATGACTGAAGGCGTGGGACTCCCGTTAGAGGATCACTTTCAAGAGAAATACGACCACGTTTGAATTCAGCATCCCTTCTTAACCGTTGAAAATTTTAAAAGAAAGCTTCTAATACATTTTCAGTGTTTGTGACAGGCCATCCAAAACGGGCTTTTACGTCGTCAATGAATTGCAGTGTATCCGGTTGAACGAAACATTCACAATACAACTAAAATGCTGTAAATGCAAAACCATTCTGCAGATCAATTTAACGGTTCACTAAGTTCTTGTACAACCAGCACCAGGATAGTAAAAAAGAAATTAAAGTGATGTCAACGCCATCTGTATTCTGGATCGATAAACTTTCTAAGAGGGAACGATGAAGTATGTAATACTTTTTACTTTAATCATCACAGTCACTTACTATAAACAGTTAAACATACATACACCAATACTTTATCTTGGAACTTTTCCATTTCTTCCGTGTTTGCGCAGAAAAACAAGAGTGTGGGAATTGTGAGTCCGCCTAGATGCGAAACACTTTTTGTTATTTGTTTACTTATTTATTCCCCAAACTAGTTTCTGCAGCAAATATCGCCATCATTAGTGGCTTTTATAAATTTAAAACATGCAGAGAAAAGCATAGTCATACAAACACTGTAACACATTACTACATTTTTTGCTGCTTGTTTGTTTTTAACTATAGTTCTGTGGATACTTTCATACTACTTTATTCATTCTACAGTATGCATGTTGTTTAGAACTGTTGTTGTTTGCCGCATATTTTCTGTGCTTTTTCTGTGTTGCCGTTTTTCACGGCATACATCATGTCATCTGCAACTGTGTGAGCGGCTGATAGTAAAGCTCACCTTTTAGTATTTGTTTACTAACAGCCGCTCAGACAGTTGCCGAGGAAAACGGCAATACAGAAAATATGTGGCAAACAGCGACAACAGTTCTTAAAAACATGCTATACCGTAGAATGAATAAGATAGTATGAAAGTATCCACAGAATACTATATTTAAAAAACAGACAATGAAAAAAATGTAGTAACGTGTTAAATTGTTTGTATAGCTGTGCTATTTTGTGCATGTTTTAGATTTAAAGAACCTACTGATGATGGCGATATTTGTCGCTGAAACTAGTTTGGGGAATAAATAACAAAAAGTCTTTTGCATCAAGGCGTTATACGTACATCACTCTCATCTATAAAGAAAAGAGCAAATTCATTATGGGATGATTTTTCTTAAGCGAAGCACAACACTTGCATCCGTGTTTGTTCAACAATTGATATATTCTGAGGATCCTAAATTGAATTATTGCTTGTTTTTCTCTCTTCTTCCACACATGTTTCAGTGATTTCACACCACCATCCGTGTGTTTCCTAGCATTTTACAACCAATTTTTGTTCTTCACGTCGCTTTCTTTGTTTTACATTACTGGTGATATTTTTACACAGTTTATCATCTCATGTTTTGTTGTGATTTAAATAATTAAACACTGCATTACTTAAGTATTTTTATGCTTAGCACAAAGCGTTTCGAACTTGACTCTCATTTACAAGTGCAAAAACTTACGTAAGTTTTTTGTGTGAAGTTTGCATGTGTGTTAATCTGCTTCTCTTGCACTGTAGTCGCTTTTTGAGATTATTAGACACTGTGGCTCCTTCATTACGCAGAAAACCACACATACACGCAAATTATCACTCACACCATTCAAAAAGTCGATTACAGTTCAAGAGAGGCAATACAATACACATGCAAACATCACAGAAAATACTTACGTAAAGAAATGCATTTGATAATGAGAATAAATTCACGGAATTCGTGGTGCTAAGCACGAAAAAATACGTAACTGGTACAGTGTTTCATCATTTAAATCATGAATGACACAACTGTAGGCTTTCCAAAATACCGATTATGATGAATGAAATGAAGTTATATTTTGTTCTTGTGAGAAAAGATTCTCATTTTGTCTAAACTTTCGCAACGCTCATTATTTCACTACTTACGACACATGCATCACGTCATGCAAATTTTAACTGGTGCCAAGTATGGTTAATCGGGTTCATGTATACCGATACCGTAGGCCATTCCATTCGCTTCATTCCTGCATCCTAATGGAAGGTGTTCACGAGATGGTGGCGATTGGCTAAGCATTGTGTTGTCCAGAGACGAACCTGCTACCGAAATGTTAACTCCCGGAATTGAAATAGGTTGCAAGGTCCTGTCCCGATACTGCACAGGTCGCCGATTTCCTTCCATAGCGATGCGAGACATCCGTACGTGATATCAGCTCCAAATGTGAAACTTCCTGGCAGATTAAAACTCTGTGCCGGACAGAGACTCGAACTCGGGACCTTTGCCTTTCGCGGGCAAGTGCTCTACCATCTGAGCTACCCAATCACGACTCATGCCCCGTCCTCACAGCTTTACCTCCGCCAGTGCCTCGTCTCCTACTTTCCAAACTTCACAGAAGCTCTCCTGCGAACCTTGCAGAACTAGCACTCCTGGAAGAAAGGATATTGCGGAGACATGGTTAGCCATAGCCTGGGGGATGTTTCCAGAATGAGATTTTTCACTCTGCAGCGGAGTGTGCGCTGATATGAAACTTCATGCCGTGAGTCGTGCTTGGGTAGCTCAAATGGTAGAGCACTTGCCCGCGAAAGGCAAAGGTCCCGAGTTCGAGTCTCGGTCCGGCACACAGTTTTAATCTGGCAGGAAGTTTCATATCAGCTCACACTCCGCTCCAGAGTGAAAATCTCATTATAGCCCCAAACGTGACGGAAATGAGGATCAACGCTAGACAATGGCCATAACAAAGATAGAGAAGGCGATAAACAGTGATTACACAATTACTAGTTAACACCTGTGTCACGTCACATCAGTGTGATATAAGACCAACGCGTGAAATTGTATTAAGGAAAGGGAATGGAAGATTTAGATTAATGGAAGGGTTCTGGGAAAGTGCAGGGTGCATCTGCAAAAGAAACAGCATGCAAGAAACTAGTGCGACCGATTCTTCTGTATTGCCCAGTGCTTTGAGTCATAACAAACATCAACCGAACTGAGATACACGTTCTGTGATCAGTTACAGCCCATTCGAAAATGTAACAGAGAATTTCTGTACGAAATGCAGAATGACAAATCCTTATTTATAACGCACTGAACCGCTTGGATTGTCTGGTACGGTAAGCGGTAGATTTACAGGGGTGCGTGGCAGGTCCCCTTTGTGACTTACCTGCGCGGTACAGCGTAGTCAAAAATGGTTCAAATGGCTCTGAGCACTATGGGCCTTAACATCTAAGGTCATCAGTCCCCTAGAACGTAGAACTAATTAAACCTAACTAACCTAAGGACATCACACACATCCATGCCCGAGGCAGGATTCCAACTTGCGACCGTAGCGGTCGCTCGGTTCCAGACTGTAGCGCCTAGAACCGCCTGCCACTCCGGCCGGCTCGGATAGACGGATATGCCCCTCTAAGTGGATTTAAGATCACATGTCGGATACCGATCTTCTTTCGTTGTTGTCTCAATCAGGCTAATCCCAATTGGGATCGTTCTAATATCAGTGACTCAGCTGCCACGCGGGTCTTTTAGTGCACAAGGCCAGGATCTTGTGTTACCTGATGCCACGGAACTGTCTTTACTTACACTTGATACCCCACATAAAAATAAGCATGATCATAACCAACTGGTCATTATGATCATTGGCAGAAAACAATAACAAAATTGCAACGGCAGGAGCGAGCACAGCAGCTGAATTACTGTGTTCAATGATTGTCATGTTGTTGCATGAACTAAGCTTTGCTCAATTAACTATTTGCATCTATACCTCAGTAATGGTCACATATTAAGACAAACATTTATTCACAGCCAAAATAACTTCACCACCCACGCGAACGTTACTTTGTCACGGTCCTTTGCAGATTAGCCACAAAGCAAAGCTTAGTTGGTAATCTTGCGGGAACGCAACCGCTGGCCATCCGTACCGCTCCCCCGTCTAACCGCTAGTCCTCTACAATAGCGAGCTGTGCGCTCCTTCTCCCCTACTAATCCGCTTGTGACGTCAGCCATCATCCCTGCCCTTAAAACAGACACATTTTACCTTACACTTTCCCTATGGCTTTGGCGAAAATAGCCGGCTGGTGTGGCCGAGCGGTTCTAGATGATACAGTCTGGAACCCCGCGACCGCTACGGTCGCAGGTTTGAATCCTGCCTCGGGCATGTATGTGTGTGATGTCCTTAGGTTAGTTAGGTTTAAGTAGTTCTAAGTTCTAGGGGCTG
This sequence comes from Schistocerca gregaria, assembly GCF_023897955.1. NCBI lineage: Eukaryota > Metazoa > Arthropoda > Insecta > Orthoptera > Acrididae > Schistocerca > Schistocerca gregaria. Next base: position 556,851,806 of record NC_064931.1, read on the forward strand.
GTGACCTCAGAAGTTAAGTCCCATAGTGTTCACAGCCATTTGAACAATTTTTGAACGTCACATGTTCAACATTTATGGGGTATTTCCCGAAGTTGACGGTCCCATATGACTTATAAACTTGTCTCAATGTCATATTCGTCGCTTCGGAGGTTTTTACCCATTAATATTTTTTCTTTAATTGTTATTTCATCCCCCACGCCCCATATAAGTGGAGCGTGGGCTGTTAGCGGTACAATACTCTACTCTTCAGCGAAGAGCATTCATAAAGAAGTAACAAAGATGATAGAAAAGAATATGAGGACTGTTTAGTTTTCAATTTAAAAGGTTAATGATGGACTGCTAAAAGGACTCAAAATATATACAACTTTAAAAAATCTCAGTTGCGATGAGGTGATACTCTTCTTTCAAAAAAATCGAACGAAATAAAATTATCCTGTAACGAGACATTATAGAGCATGTGTCTGTCATACCGAAATACTTATAAAATATCTATGAGCAGCCTACAAAATTTTATCGCTGTAGTTCGGATTCAGCCTGTATAACCGACCTTCCGTCAACCACTCGCAGTCAACTGCTATTGTGTGCAAATGATACGGCACCGTATACTTGTACTGATCATTCAGTTCCGTGAGTGTGCGACAATTTCGGCGAGTAAGCTGTGAAATAGCGATTGTGTTTCACCGTTGAGGAGAATAAGGCACTAACAGTCTACAAAATACCGTTGTCATATATAGTACAACCTTTATGTAAATTGAAGGTGGAGGGGGGAGGAAGAAAAGGAAATGGAAGGAACTATTAATATTAGCTGTTAAGGGATTTCCATTATATATATGAATACGTCATGTCTGTGCTTTCGGACAGAACAGACACCACGCATATATATAACTGATTTACCTCGATGGGCAATGAATCTATAATCTTCAGTGCGGATGTTCATTTCGTTCGACCTCCGACAGGAACCTAAAATTATCGAGCATGAAGGATATCGATGCGCACTGTGGACAGGTGCGAATGTAAGTCGCCCTGGGAGCTTGCCGAGGTAGTCCGAGCAGTTACGATAAACAGTGTCCAGATGAGGCAGTGGTTAACTCAACTGCCTAATAAGCAGGAGATCCCAGGTTCGAGTCCCAGTCCAGCACACATTTTCATTCGTCGCCGCTGATTCCGCATAAAGTCCCGATTCAGTTGATATCAATAGTTCTTTCCCTTTCCTTTCCTTTCCTTCCCTTCTCCCCCCTCCACCATCAGTTTACATAATATGCATCACAGCTGCGAATTTCGCGTGCTGTCTGTTCTTTCGGATATGTCCGAAAGAGCAGGCACCACGCATTCATATAAGTACAACCTTACCCGCGGCTGACCGAGTGAGATGGCAGAGTGGTGAAATACAGTGGCGTAGCATTCAGGAGGATCGCGGATCAATTCTCCATACTGTCGTCTCCTGTGTATTACTTAAAAATAAGACGTAGTTATAGCGAAATTGAAATTGTCGATGTTTAATTAAGGTTTTATTCGAAAATTGTTGATTTGTAATGTGAAGTTGCAGTAAAAATTTAAAAAGATACTGGTCTATCAAATAGCGCTATAAAATGCAATTTCCTAAAAAAATTATACAATTTAGAAAACTCAAAACAAAAATATACCAATCACCGCTTCAGTACCTCAAAAAAATTTTCAAATGTGTGTGAAATCGTATGGGACTTAACTTAACTGCTAAGGTCATCAGTCCCTAAGCTTACACACTTCTTAACCTAAATTATCCTAAGGACAAACACAGACACCCATGCCCGAGGGAGGACTGAACCTCCGCCGGGACCAGCAGCACAGTCCATGACTGCAGCGTCTTAGACCGCTCTGTTCAATACTTCGTTAAGCTTGAATAAAAACTGTAACTGCTATTCATAAATAACTTTCGCATTTATCAATAATAAGAGCGAATCCTTGTCTTTGATCATGATGAACAGAATAACAACAACAATTATGAATATTTTCTCATGTTTGTGCAAGTAAACTGTACCTGAATCAAAAATGATTTCTTTGATTACATAAAAGAGAGAAGTTACGAGATCAGCCAATTTTTGTTACTTATAAAATGCAATCGATAGTCTATAAGGGCCGGCCGCGGTGGCCGCGCGGTTCTAGGCACTTCAGTCCGGAACCGCGTGACTGCTACGGTCGCAGGTTCGAATCCTGCCTCGGGCATGGATGTATGTGATGCTCTTAGGTTAGTTAGGTTTAAGTAGTTAGGTTTAAGTAGTTCTAAATGACCTGCCGCGCGGGATTAGCCGAGCGGTCTAGGGCGCTGCAGTCATGGACTGTGCGGCTGGTCCCGGCGGAGGTTCGAGTCCTCCCTCGGGCATGGGTGTATGTGTTTGTCCTTTGGATAATTTAGGTTAAGTAGTGTGTAATCTTAGGGACTGATGACCTTAGCAGTTAAGTCCCATAAGATTTCACACACGTTTGAACGTTTGAACTGATGACCTCAGATGTTGAGTCCCATAGTGCTCAGTGCCATTTGAACCGACCATTTGGTCTATAAAGTCGCGCTGCTTAGCTGGGTGGTAACGCGTTTGCCTCCCATGCACTGAGCTCGGGTTAGATTCCCGGCCGGTTTGGAGATTTTCTCCGCTGGGGGATGCGTGTTGTGTTGTCCTCATCAACATTTCATCCTCGTCATCAGCCGCAAGTCGCCCAATGTGACGCCGACTGAAATAAGACCTGCACATGGTGGCCGAGCCCTCAGTCAGCTTTCGACCGTGATCGTGTGCGGACTGGCTCCGCGCACCGCAGTTGTTTACTTCCACGTAGCGGTATTTTGTGTTATGCAGCTTACTACTGCACCTCATGGAGCACTGTTACCGCCGAGCGACACTTAAGTAACATTCCAAGCCGAACATGCACGACCATATGAAATTGAACAATTCATTCGTGAAGAGCTACGTCTGGACCCTCAGGGAGTGATAGGTATTCACTTCTCGATCACTGGCAGCACCGTCTAAATTAAGATGACGACGAAGGAAGCACGTGCTGAGATAGTTCGACAACACGCACACGGACTCAAGTCCAAGCATTCTGACGGGCATATTGGAGAAGTAAAGGTAGTTCACGCTGGTTTCGGTCAACCGCGCACGTGTGCCGGTTGCGGACAAGAGGGCCATGTTCGGTCAGACTTTCTCCGCCGACGCTTGTTCCAGGTCCCGACCAGTGACTCACCTCCCAAAGCGACGGTCGCCTCTTCACCAGACAGCTACGCCACAGCCGTACGCAGCCCCGATGTGTCACTTAGGAAGCGCCTGTTCTCTCCCGGCACTCCCCGCTGGAAATGACGGTGTTGCCACGGCCTCACCGGCACCATTTCCTCTGACGGCAACGACACCACCAACTCTCCACAGCTTAATGGCCAGCGATGCGAGTGCGGTACCTACCTATGGTTTTCTTCAGACGGGCGCGACCTCGGACATTGAACGTCCACATTCTGATCCAGAACAGCACCTCCGAAAGCAGCGGTCGCCCAGAAAACGGAAGTAGTCAGACGCCATCCGACGACACGCTTCTTCATGTGGCATCACAGGCAGTGGAGCGGATACAAGACAGTTATCTCTCTTCGAGCGCCGTGAAGACAGGAGTGGCCGTTCCTGAGGTCCAATCTGAGGAATGATCTCACACTACGATGGATTCCATGGAGGGAGGGTCCCTGAGGCCCACTACAGCAGCGTCACCATAACTCGCCCTCGAGGAGTGTGACAATCGTTTGCCACCTGTTCCAGTCTCCTGGTCTGATGATGTCGCCGATGAAGCATATCGAGATGGTGGCCCTCCCGTCAGGTGGAGGTGCCTGACCCACTCCCCACCCAGCGATTGCTGCTACAGTGATTGCGTCGGACGTTACACGCCATCCCGATGTCGGTGCAGAACATCTGTTCTGGACTTTTATTATGTGGTGCTTCGTGGCTACACTTCGATGGCATTCTCTCCTGCCCGTCAGACGATAGTGCGCCGTGCTAAAGCGCAGATCACTTCACTCATGAGACGACGCTTGGAACCGTAAATGGCAAACAGGTCAACCAGTATCGTTTGCACCGCATCCGCCTCGCTGACACACCAGTCTGTGTTCACTGTGGTGTAGAAGACTCAGACGCTCATCGAGTATCATGTGGTCCATCGTGTGACGCCTGGAGGCTCGCGCAGCGTATCTTGGCTTTCCTTACCCAACAGACACCTGCTCAAATCACTTTCCAGACGCTTTTATTCCCGGATGTGATTCATTACCCCGCACAAAAACAAACGTTGTGAATTGGATACCCGACCATACGGTCGGCTACCTTTTTGGCCCCGATGAGAAATCAGAGCTAGGTTACTGCACATACCTTAACGTTAACGATCGACACTGTGCACTTGTTCGCAACCCCAGATATAAGCAGTTCTTTTCCAGTTTTCTACGGACACCTTTCATGACCCGCCCTCCAACTGGAACGTCCAAGCCATGAGATTCTGATGCTTTTTTGCCGACATGATGTTCTGAACGCACTACAAACGGAATCTCCACAAACATTTCGAGAAGACACGTTTGGATGTTCCGCCAATCGGAATGCGCTAGCGACTCCTGGAATTCTGGTACATAGACTAATGTAATAAAAGAAATTTAAAAAATAAAAAAACATAAATACATAAAAGAAAAATAAATGTATATACAAAAAACGCAAGAAAAATAAATCAAATGAACTAAAAAAAAAGCAAACTCCCGTCCATAACTACTTTCATTTTCGTCGCTACTCTCTATGTTCCTTCCCCCTGCTTTCTTCCTTTCCTACACCCTTGTAGTAATAGGTTAGTTGTTTTAGAATAGGCGTAGATAGGCGCCAACGCCTGAAGAGGTGGATTTTATTTTTTTGTCAGAACACAAGTGACGGTGGCAAGTAGATTTTTCTGTAGTTTCTCTTTCCTGTCTAGGGTTAGAAAAAAAGTGGTAGAGCAAAAAAGACTTAAAAAAAGAATGGGATCTCCCAGCCAACAATGCCATAAGATCATTCAATTTTATTTTCCTAGTCTGTAAGGATATAAAGTACACAATGAACTAACATTGAATGATGTGCGGTTCTAATTATATGTAAAACACACAACCAAACCAACAAAAAAGCAAAAAGAAGTCATTGGCTCCCAGTTCCTCTCCTATACATTCACTTAAATTGCGTTCTGCACCAATGCTACGAAATTACCAGCAATCCTGCGATTAAGTACATGATTTATGTACTGTACTGAAACTACGAAACCGTAGTGTTGGGAGAGCCAGCTCTACTGCCTTCAGTTCCTTCGACTCCGTGCGCTTGTGCACTACGCTGAAACGCCTTAGCGTAATTCAGGCCATCGTCGTCCTTGCGAAAGAGATGAGGCGGGTGCTGGTCTTCAATTCGCTGCAAGATCCATCATCTAGCCTTGTAACTCAGCAGGCTGTGGCATTGCCCAAGTCCCTGTAACGATTTCTGCCAGAGAAAGGCCACGAACAGGCTGAGGAAGAGGGCAGAAACACGGTTCTCCCACGGGACTTTGCTGTCGCTTCTCCCCACCTCTCGCTCTCGCCACAAGACCGATTCCAGAAAATAGGGGGCGACTTCTACGTGAAGGTAGAGAGGTCAACAAACTGTGAAACACGAACGCGTACCATGTAAATTCTTCGTCTTCAGCCCACGAAATGGCGGGATCTACTCTGTATCTGGGTCGCTGCATAATTGAGCAGAACGCAGTACGGAAGCCGCAAGAAAGAACATCATAAAAATAAACAGATGTCGAAGGTGTAGCCAGGAAGACTTATATCTTATCACATAGGGGAGAAGTTTCCAACTGAATATGTCCATGTATATCCAGGTGTCAGTCTCCAAGTTACTAAGTCAGCTTTCAGAGGAATGGTCCATATTAAATGAAAAAATCGCCCTGCTGCATTCCTGCAACATCACTGATCTCAGTTTTATTTAACTTAATTTTTTTCTTAGCCGTTATTTGAAAACGGCCTCACCAGTAGCTGCGCGTGTAAGTGACTGACTGCGAGAAACACTGTTGAAGTAAAATCAGTTTCGGTATATGTGCTAGTAGCTTATACATTGACATACAGTTGTAGATGTAATTTGGATTGTACGTACGTTTTCTGAGTTATCCGTACGCATTCATCTCTTGAAAATGGTCATACAGGCCGAAATCAGCCGATATATGAGACGACTAAACTTTTACTGAACGCAGTGCCTTGCGTTTTTACGATGTACTCTGCAATGTCCTTGAGATATGCATGCGTGTTTTACGGACATTGCAGAGTACATCGTAAAAACACGGGCACTGTAATACAGTATTTTAAGCCAAGAAAAGACCGCGGCAATAATCGTCTTTCCCTGTGCGGGAATCACAGTAGTTATGCGAGTACACATCGTAGACGCACGGTGATATGGCCGAGGCCGTTAAAGCAACTGCTGGCGTAAAGTGCGAATCTGGGTTCGAGTCCCATTCCGGCACAAATTTGCATTGTCACCAGTGCATTTAGCAGCTTGAGTCAGATCATATACGCAACTGTGAATACATATCTTGAGTAAACATTTGTACAATAATGCCGTCCAAACAAACTAAAAATAAAATTACTTGGTACTTTTGTTTGACTAGCGGGAGGGTGTCATCGACATGTTGTAAAATCTGAACTAACAGAAGCTTGGCAGAATATATTATCTCGCGAAATCTACTTAGAAACTTTGGGAAACCTGTTCTCACTGATTAACGTTTAATATCGGATCTTACGCTCTCAGACGGTTCATGAGCGTAAGATTAGACTAATAACAAACCACGCAGCAGCATATAGCGGTACAATATTTCCAAACACCTTCTGTTGAAGGAACGGAAAAAACCTCTACAGGATGGTCAGAAACAGTTTGAAAAGGTTATAGGTTGTTTCAGGGTAGGTAATACTGAGAAATAATTGTTAAGAAAAAAATTCAGTACCACGCGCTGTTTCCGAGTTAATTAGCATTGACGTTAGCCAATCAGGTCGTTGCGCGCGTGAATTCAAGCGGCCCTCCAGACAGCCCTGGATCTACGATATTTCCAAATGGGGGAAAAAACTTGATAGTGGCGCCCCCCCTTCCCCTCGAGTGTTTGACATAGGACGTCAAAAATTTTAAAAGATCGATTTTTCAAAAATATTTTCTTTTTGTAGAGAACATCTTTCTGAAGAGTTTGCTATATAAAACGTACATGTTCGACGAAATGTAAGGCATGTTATTTGATATTAGTGTGCCCAAGTGCAGTGTCACGCCTCTTCACATAGCATTCTTCTACTGCACGCCACTGTATTTCGCACTGTGGAATTCAAACGTGTATATTTTGTAATGGACACCATCAAACCTATATTCAGGACAGTGAATATCAAAAGTCCTGTCGTACCTCTCCTGCTCCCATTCGGCCGATTTGACATCATATTGCCTTAAAAAAAAAACACAGAATTAAAACTGGGTGGGATTATTTGTGACCGGGAGAATGATAACTCTTCAGAAAATTTGCACTGTGTATTGCCTATTAGCTCACAACTTCCTCTTTTGTCTGACGTGAAATTAAATATAGGAAACATTACAGCAGTAAAAACAAATTTCTTCAATCCTTGGGCCCCACCATTTTTTCTCTCTAATCCTGCTACAGCTTTAGTGGCGTACTTTCCTTTCTACGAAAGGATCTATTAGCTCATCAAAGTTCTCCAAAATGTCGTTACCTAATACTGAAGAAGCCGTTAATACGAATAGCAACGAAGACTTGTGTGGTTTCTTGATATGATTACGTCTATTTTGTCACTATCTTCTAGATGAAACGAAATAGGCCTTTCTAATATTGTAGCAATTGTAGCACACACCAAAGAAGCGAGGCTGTTTTAGCACAAATGGTAATTTTTATCTACCTCATTTACATAAATAACACCACAGAATATAATCTACATCTACATCCGTACTCCGCAAGCCACCTGACGGTGTGTACAAACATCAAATGTCTATTAGGCGTACAACAAGCACAAAGTTTTATGTTAGGAAATAGTTTTACATTTCATTCATGTACTCCAGTTCCTCAAGCATGAGATCGAAAAGTATTAGCAGTACGAAATTTTTATATAAATTTCGAGTCATCATAGTCTTACATATAATTTGTGTGATGTCCCCGTTTCTTCTCCCTCCTCGTTCTAACAAACAATCTTGTCATCACTAATTCTGCATTCATTCCTGCCATTGTCAAAACCTATTCTCCAGTTAACTTCACTAACTCTGCCAGAATCACCGGTTCAGTTATCCCGCCTTTATTCTCCGGTAAGGCGTTATTACGTGTTCGCACAACGCGTTATCCGCGTTATTCCGAGAAAAGAATCAAGCTGCTGCTAGCCGAGGACTGTGTAACTGGCCCTTAATAGTGCAGAGCTCTGGCAAAAATTATCTGTCAAAATTTAGTTTTCTTCCATACATCGAGAAGATAATATGTAGTCGTTCATACCTGTTATTCCTGTTAGTCGTTTGCTTCCAGTTTGGTAGTCTGAATCATTGGATTTCGGAAGTAATTATAACATTGCTTATCATTTGCACACCCAAGCCCCGTCCCCTTTTCTCTGCGCGAAAGCTTTTTATTTCTACATGCGACGGGGATTCCTGTGGTAGAGGCATTCCATACACTATACTCGCATTCAAAAGTCAACTTATGATTCGTTGAGAAATCGACTTAGAATGTGTTCAAAACTGTTCAAAGACCAACGGTCATGCATTTCAACATCATTTGAAAACTCGATAGACCAACGTGCGCTAGATGCTAGGCGCTTTGTGAAACAAGGTTTTTCTCTTCAAGAATATGAATCTGGCGCATCCTGAAATTGCCGCCTGGGGCAGGTACCCCGGTTTGCCGTTAGTAGATGCGAGCCTGCCGCATCATTTGAAAAAAAGTTAAAATCAAGACTCTTCTAACCATACTACACGTCTCCAGTCACATACTGCTCAGTTTCTGTACTATTGCTTTCTCAAATATATGCAGTTTCACGTTCTGCTCAGAGCAATTTTCTTTTGTGATGTAGCTGTCTCCAATGCATATTGCATGCATTTCCTTGCACAATGTTAAATTATAAATTGGTTGAAATTGTCCCACATTCACTAACAACAGCAGTTCCTGCCAGCTTGATACCGATTGTCATCGACGAGATGTGCCACTCGACTGCAGTCCCTGCCGGTTAGAAATTTTTTACGACTACTGTTCTGGTGCTAGTCATACGGTGTTCCAAAGCGACCAGAGTGCTCTTTTATGGCAGTGATAAATATGTTGTCCACTGAAGTTATACAGGGTTGGAAACGAAGAACGCTTCTTCATTATCGCAGTGACCATCGTCTAGAAGAAATTAGAAGTCGTTCAGTTGCACACAAGATCTGCACTTTGTAAACTGTAGGAGTGCAGCTGCTAATCTCACATTGTTTTTTAAACACTCTTTTTAGCCACATCCATTCCAAGTGCGAAATAGCGAGCGCTTATTGATGATTGTTCTACGATACGATTAAACATTGGTTCTTCAGTGAAAAACCCTTGTTCGTCTCCTTTTCGCGATAATTCTACTATTGACAGTCGTCGTTTTCCGTTTTAATCATAAAGAGTCTCGGAGAAAAGAAACTTATTTCGAAAAACGTACCTGTTTCCCTCCAGCTTGTTGGTGAACGATACCACGTTAACGTTTAGTACGCCCGTAAACAAACAGCATGAAAGACTCATCAACTCAGCTAATTAAACTTCGCGGTTTACGAGTTTTCGCCGGAATGAGATCTCTGGTCTTACGTTACTACATTTGTTCTCTTCTAAAACTCGTAAAACTTAGATCTGTAAAATTCAGTAACGGGAAACACTAGTATTTACGCCTCAAAGTTGGCCAGTTTTCGCTGATACAAAGGCGCAAAGAAAACGAAAGTAATTAGCGTTACTAAGAAACTATTTTTCGTACACTATTCATGTGCAACTGTTTTACGATCTTTAACTGAGTCCTTACACTGTAAAAAGTGCCACCAAAATCTTTCAACTTGGTGCACGTGTACCTTAGTCAGCTTACTACATACGGGTTGTTTGCGCTTCACCAGAAGGCAAAAGACCCCAAACATCCTTTGCACCGTTACTGTAAATGACATGCGTTAATGTTTTGTGCATGACTAAGAACTAATGCAGAAATGTGTGGACTCAAATAGGTCTCACTTCGAAGGGGGCTACCCCCAACTTTGGTGATAACGTTCAGTAGAACTCCCACACTGCGGAAGTGGTGACTGCTACGTTTTGCCAGTTATTCCATATAGTTTTAAACATTTTATGTTGGATTAAAATGGGTTTATATGACCGATATAACGGACCATTCGAGGTGCAATAAGTTTCTGGGTATTTGTCAACCCATGAAAGTAACCGTGCAGCCCTGTGATAATCTTGGAAGCCGGGAGCGTCGACAGCACACACATAGTGAACATGTAGAAAAAAGGGCCAAATTAATTAGTTAGTTACATACTGCACAGATCATTTGAAGGACTCTTTTATCGAAATGATGAGTCATTTCACAGGACATGTGTAAATGATTAGTGTTAACATTAATAAACACATTATTATTTTAGTCCTATTCGTGCAGCTGTGCTCTACACTTAAAAAAAGGGATTTTTAAAACAGGCTACCAGTTATTAAGTAGATATTGGTCAAAGGAATAGGAGTTTTCAAGGAAAAATGATTTTAAGTAGATTTAAAGCTTGCTTTGCTACCTGTGAGACATTTTATGTTATTGGACAAACGATATGAGATTTTTATTGCTGCATATTGAAGTCCTTTCTCACGCACTGACGGCTGTAATAATGGGTAATAAGGCATTTTTTCATACTAGTGTAGTAGGTATGGACATCACAGTTCTTCTCAAGTTGTGACGGAGTATCTATGACGAATTTCACTAGCGAATATGTGTTGTGATGGCGGATTTAAAAATCCTAGCTCTTGGACATGTTCCTAAATGATGTACGTGGGTGAAGAGCAAATATTATTCTTATTGCTCGCTTTTGTGCAGTCAACACTTTCTTTCTAAGTGATGGGTTACCACAGAAAACGATTCAATAAGACAGTATTAAGTGGAAATTTGCAGAATATGTCAGGAGGTTGATTCGTTCGTTTCCAGGATTAGAAATTATACGAAGAGTAGAAGCAGCTGCACTAAATTATTTGAGAAACTCGGTAATATGCTTCTTCCAGTTCACGTTTTCACACTATGTACACCCAAAATTTTGGAGCATTCTACTCTACTTACTGACTAATCCTCATGTGCTACAAAAATTCTTGATATAAATCTATTTCTTATACAGAACTGAATACAGTGCGTTTTTTTATTATTCAAAAATTTGGATTGTCTATTTGGTGAGAACTAATTTAGCATTCATTAGAAAATATCGTTTATCATCTCCTCTGTTGATTTCTCTCTGATGAGATTTTTATCACAACACTAGTATCTTCTACAAAAAGTACCAGGTTTGCTTGTTGAACTGGAATTATAAGGTCACTCACATATATAACGAATAGAAGTGTATCCAAAATTGAACCCTGTGAGACTCCCTTTGTGATTTCTCCCCAGTCTCGAAAATTTTCTAGCTTTCTGACATTCTTTGGCTTCTCGGCACTACCTTTTGCATTCTTTTGTTAAGTAAGATTATACTAGACGTGAATAAAGGCATCTGTTCCACAAAACTTGAGTTTGTCTAATGGCCTACATAATAAAACGTCTTGGAAATATCACAAATATACCTACTCGAGATATTTTTTATTTAAGGCTTGTACTGTTTATGAATAACTGTACAAATAGCATTTTCAGTCGAGCAACCCTTCTCTTACGCAAACTGTGATACCGTAAGTAAAATGTTTCCACAGAAATGTGAGACTACTTTTGAGCACATTATATTTTCGGATATTTTGGAAAAAGAAGTCAGTAATGAATCTGGACGATAACTGTATGCGACTGTCTTTAACTTTCTTATGGATAGGTTTAACAATTGTAACACTTGGTCATAGAAAATTTTGAAATAAATGGTACGGAAGACACACGCAGAACGTCACAGAAACCACTGCTGGCCAAACGTTACATTGGCCCAACATTGTTCTGAACGCTTTGCATCATTTGAAAAAAAAAGCTAGAATCGCAACGCTTCGGACCACACCACACGTCTCCAGTCACATACTGCTCAGTTTCTGTGTTTCTGAATTATCAGATATGTGCAGCTTCACGTTCCGCTGTGAGAAATTTTCTTTTGTGATGTGTCTGACTCCAAATGCCTATTGCACGCACTTCCTGTCGCAATGTCCACTTGTAAATTGGTTGAAATTGTCCCACATTCACAAACAACAACTGTTCCTGTCTGGCTTGTTACCGATTGTCATCGACGAGGTGTGTCACCTGAGTATAGTCCCTGCCAGTTAGAATCTTCTTACGAATACTGTTCTGGTGCGAGTTTTACAGCCTCCAAAGCGACCAGAGTGCTCTTTTAAGGGAGTGACAAATGTATTGTCCACTGAAGTTATACAGGGCTAGAAACGAAGTTCGCTCATTCATTATTGCAGTAACCATCGTCTAGAAGAGATTAGCAGTCGTTCAGTTGCATTCACGCTCTGCACTTCGTAAACTGTAGGACTGCACCTGTTATTCTCACATTTCGTTTTAAACACTTCTTTCAGCCACATCCATCACAAGTGCGAATAAGCGAGCGCTCATTGATGATTGTTCCACGATACGATTAAACATTGGTTCTTCAGTGACAAACCCTTGTTCCTCTTTTTTTCGCGATAATTCTACTAGCGATAGACGTCGTTCTCCATTTTAATCGTAAAGAGCCTAGCGGAAAAGAAAATTATTTCGAAAGAACGTATCTGTTTCCTTCCAGCTTGTTGCCGAACAACAACACCTTGATGTTTAGTGCGCCCCGTATACAAACAGCATGAAAGACTCATCAACTCAACTAATCAAACTTCGCGGTTTACGAGTTTTCGCCAGAATGAGATCTCTGGTCTTACGTTACTACATTTGTTCTCCTCCAAAACTCGTGCAAGTTCGACCTGTAAAATACAGTAGCGGGAAACTTCAGTATTTACGCCTGAACGTTGGTCAGGTTATGCTGATGAAACGGCAAAAAAGAAACGAAAGTAATTATCGTTACTAAGGAACTATTTTTCGTGGTGTATTCATGCGCAACTGTTTCACGATCTTTAACTGAGTCCTTACACTGTAAAAAGTGCCACCAAAATCTGTCAACTTGGAGCACATGTAGCTTAGTCAGCTTACTACATACGGGTTGTTTGCGCTTCACCAGAAGGCAAAAGACGCCAAACATGCTTTGCAGCGTTACTGTAAATGACATGCGTTAATGTTTTGTACATGACTAAGAAGGAATGCAGAAATGTGTGGACTCAAATATGTCTCACATCGAAGGGGGCTACCCCCAACTGTAAATGAGTGGTGTGTACGTATATTTACGTTTACCAGTCTAGCCAGCTGACCACGTATGCAACGTTTTTCAACTGAGTGTAAGAATAACGCCTGTTTTACTTAAGTAACGGACTTAATGCTTGAATGGTACTGGAGTTTTGGGAATATACAGCGTTAAAGAATCATTTATAAGAGTGTGAAGACGCTTCAGCGCTAAACTTTGAGCGAATGCCACAAATATGCATCTACATTTGCATGACTGCTATTCAGTTCACACTTAAGTAATTGTTAGAAGCCTATTCGAACCATTTTCACGCTATTTCCCTACCGTTCCACTCTCGAACAGCGCATGGGAATTAGCAGTTCCTGTCGGGCTTGATGCCGATTGTCATCGACGAGGAGCGTCACTCGACTATAGTCCCTGCCAGTTAGAACTTTTTTACGACTACTGTTCTGGTGCGCGTTTTACAGCGCTCCAAAGCGACCAGAGTGCTCTTTAAGCGAGTGACAAATGTGTTGTCTACTGAAGTTAGATAAGGCTGGAAACGAAGTTTGCTCATTCATTATTGCAGTAACTATCGTCTAGAAGGGATCAGAGATCGGTCAGTTGTACTCACGATCTGCCCTTCGTAAACTGTACGAGTGCAGCTGCTATTCTCACGTTGTTTTGTAAACATTCTTTTTAGCCACATCATTACAAGTGCGAAACAGCGAGCGCTCATTGATGATTGTTCCACGATACGATTAAACATTCGTTTTTCAGTGAAAAACCCCTGTTCCTCTTTTTTTCGCGATAATTCTACTAGTGATAATCGTCTTCCATTTTAACCGTAAAGAGTCTCGCGGAAAAGAAAGTTATTTCGAAAGAACGTATCTGTTTCCCTCCAGCTTGTTGCCGAACAAAGCCACCTTGATATTTAGTGCGTCCCGTAAACAAACAGCATCAAAGACTCATCAACTCAACTAATCAAACTTCGCGGTTTACGAGTTTTCGCCGGAATGAGATCTCCGGTCTTACGTTGCTACATTTGTTCTCCTCCAACACTCGTGAAAATTCGACCTGTAAAATACCGTAGCAGGAAACTTCAGTATTTACGCCTGAACGTTTGTCAGCTATCACTGATACCAAGACACAAAAGAAACGAAAGTAATTAGCGTTACTAAGGAACTATTTTTCGTGATGTATTCATGCGCAACTGTTTCACGATCTTTAACTAAGTACTTACACTGTAAAAAGTGCCACCACAATCTGTCAACTTGTTGCACATGTAGCTTAGTCAGCTTACTACATACGGGTTGTTTTCGATTCACCAGGAGGCAAAAAACGCCAAACATGCTTTTCAGCGTTGCTGTAAATGACATGCGTTAATGCTTTGTGCATGACTAAGAACGAATGCAGAAATGTGTGCACACAAATTGGCCTCACTTCGAAGGGAGACCATATATTTACGTTTACCAGTCTAGTCAGCTGACCATCATTTATAAGAGTCTGAAGAAGCTCCAGAGCTAAACTTGAGCAAATGCTAAAAATATACATCTACGAGGTGCATTCAAGTTCTAAGGCCTCCGATTTTTTTTCACCGGACTGGAAAGAGATAGAAACATACGCATTGTTTAAAAATGAGGCCGCGTTCATTGTCATTACGGCCCAGAGATGGCAGCACCGCACGGCAGATGGAATTTTACCGGCAGCGGCGAGAATGTGAACTGTTTTAAATACTTATAATGGCGACGTTTTTCTAACTTGAACAGTGTGCAATCATTCGTTTTCTGAATTTGCGTGGTGTGAAACCAATTGAAATTCATCGACAGTTGAAAGAGACATGTGTTGATGGAGTTATGGATGTGTCGAAAGTGCGTTCGTGGGTGCGACAGTTTAATGAAGGCAGAACATCGTGTGACAACAAACCGAAACAACCTCGGGCTCACACGTCAGTCTGACAACATGATCGAGAAAGTGGAGAGAATTGTTTTGGGGCATCGCCGAATGACTGTTGAACAGATTGCCTCCAGAGTTGGCATTTCTGTGGGTTCTGTGCACACAATCCTGCATCACGACGTGAAAATGCGAAAAGTGTCATCCAGGTGGGTACCACGAATGCTAACGGACGACCATATGGCTGCCCGTGTGGCATGTTGCCAAGAAATGTTGACGCGCAATGGCAGCATGAATGAGACTTTCTTTCGTCGGTTGTGACAATGGATGAGACGTGGATGCCATTTTTCAATCCAGAAACAAAGCGCCAGTCAGCTCAATGGAAGCACACAGATTCACCGCCACCAAAAAAATTTCGGGTAACCGCCAGTGCTGAAAAAATCATGGTGTTCATGTTCTGGGACAGCGAGGGCGTAATCATTACCCATTGCGTTCCAAAGGGCACTACGGTAACAGGTGCATCCTACGAAAATGTTTTGAAGAACAAATTCCTTCCTGCACTGCAACAAAAACGTCCGGGAAGGGCTGCGTGTGTGCTGTTTCACCAAGACAACGCACCCGCACATCGAACTAACGTTACGCAACAGTTTCTTCGTGATAACAACTTTGAAGTGATTCCTCGTGCTCCCTGACCTGGCTCCTAGTGACATTTGGCTTTTTCCAACAATGAAAGATACTCTCCGTGTCCGCACATTCACCAGCCGTGCTGCTATTGCCTCAGCGATTTTCCAGTGGTCAAAACAGACTCCTAAAGCAGCCTTCGCCGTTGCCATGGAATCATGGCCTAAGCGTTGTGAAAAATGTGTTCGTCTGCAGGGCGATTACGTCGAGAAGTAACGCCAGTTTCATCGATTTCGGGTGAGTAGTTAATTAGAAAAAAATGGGAGGCCTTAGAACTTGAATGCACCTCGTACATCTGAATTACTGATATTCAGTTCACACTTAACTAAGTGTTGGAAGGTTCTTCGAAAAACTTTCACACTATTTCCCTACCGTTCCACTCTCGAACAGCGCATGGGAAAAACGAACACTTCCACCTCGCCGTGCGAGCTCCAATTTCATTAGATGATCATTTTTGCCTGTGTAGATAAGAGTCAGCTGAATGTTTCCGCATCCTGGGGAAGAAGTTGGTGATTGAAATTTCGTGAAAACATCTCACCGCAACCAAAACAACTTTGTTAATCTTTTCATACTTCTGGCCCACAGTTATGTAATAACGTTCGAACGATATTTCCGCCGTTTGACTGCACAGATTTCTACATTTTTTACTATTACCACGTTTTCGGCCTTATGCCATTATCACTTACAAAAATGTTGGATGTAATAAGATTTTGTTAAGCGAAGTCAACATTTATTTAACTGGGTGTCCCAACGTGTAGATAACCACAAAATCGCCTAAGAGTATGACAGACAGGTAGTAAACATATTTTTTAGCCATAAAACAATTGATCCACAGAATGAACATCAATACAATATTTACATTTGCAGTGAATATGGTCACGAAATATACTGTGGAACTTACTGGATGATTGATCCAATTCGCGTATCATATCCCTGAAAGCCTATCGCCTGCTTCACGATAGTAGAAATCGAGCTGCTTCTCATCGAACTTTTTTAGTGTCCTCCATCAATCATGTCTGGTAAAGATTCCATAGGGCACAACAGTACTCTAGCAGAAGACGGAGAAGCAAGTATAGGTAGTCTCCTTAGTGTCTTTGTCGCATCGCCTGAGTCTTCTGCTAATACAAGGCAGTCTTGAGTTCGCCTCTCCCGCCCTCCCCAACATAGCCTATGTGATGTTTCCAGTTTAAGTTGTTCATAATTGTAATCTCTAGTTATTTACTTGAGTTGACAGCCTTTAGATTTTTCCTGTTTATCGTGTAACACAAATTTAATGGGTTCCTTTTAGTATTCGTGCGGATGACCTCGCACATTTCTTTATTTAGTGTCAACTGCCAATTTTCGTACAGTACAGATGTCTTCTCTAAATCATTTTTCAGTTGCTTTTGTTATCTGATGACTTTTCTAAACTGTAAATGGCAGAATCATCCGCAGAGAATCGAAGAGGACTGTTCTTATTGTCTCCTATATCATTTAAATGTATTAGGAACAGCAGAGGTCCCATAAAACTCCCTTGGGAAACGCCAGATGTAGCTTCTATTTTACTCGATGACTTTCCCTTAGTTATTAGCAGCTGTGAACTTTCTGACAGGAAACCACGAATCCATTTTCGTTTCTTTCTTTGGTCCCTACTACCACCTCTCAAAATACGAAAAGCAAAGAGCTTACAGTAGAAAAGGTTTGATTCACGGTATCATAGGTGAAGACGTGCCCATAGCCCTTTAGGTATGCGGTTTAGAGTCCACGATAACTAAAAATGTTTGCTTCGAATGATCGTTCCTGTCATATGCCTGAATCTGGAGAAACGTACAATGACATAGGTATTTACCAGTCCACGTAATAACAATGCCTCATCCTTCCGCGGATGTTTGCCAGAGGATAATCCGTTTCAGCTTCTCACCAAAACAAAAAAGGCACTCTAACACCGTAAAAGCTAAAGAGGATCCTGTCCGACTATGCTTATTTGCAGTGCAGTGGAAATAAATTTTGGCATAGCGATTGCAGCACTCGCTCCTATCAGTTACATACAGCCTCCGTCGCTAGCGCGTGGCCCTCACGGAGACGCCTCTGCAGTCACACTGCATCTTTGACTTGCCCACCATTTGCCAATGTCCATCTATCCTAGTTTATACGGTAAACGATTTATCGACGCCATTCGAAAAAGATAGCCTGTCCGGCTGTCTTCTGGCTCTGAGAGCATCGACTGCCGTCCTACTGTGAAATAAGCAATTGTTTTCTAGGTGCAGATTACGCACACGAATCGCAATGCTGCTGGTTGTATGTAGTTGTATACGGCGCCAGTACAGTTTTTATTGTTCTTCATTTCTCCCCCTCACCGATAGAAATTTGTTGTTCACAGGGTAATTCAGCTGCCCCTAACACTATCGTTTTATGTAACCCGCTGTGTTAGTACGGCCTTCGTAAACCACCCGAGAGATTATGTACATATTCACTCGTTAGCTACGTATAACCTATTAGTCTTACAGAAGAATTGAACGGGACGTTTTTGTAGGATTTCCAATGTAGTTTAATTTAGTACTGGGATACGTTTTCGCTAGGGGCCGTAGTTTTCGAGTTATTCAAAGGAAACGTACAAAAGTGACCTACAAACGCACCCCCACTCCCACATTCAGCCCCCACTGGTCAGGATATGTTGTTCGTGACACCCCTTCCCACCATTGTACTAATGCGAGCGACTACATGAATTATTTCCTGCATTTGAATTTTTTTGGTCTTCAAAAATGGTTCAAATGGCTCTGCGCACTATGGGACTTAACATCTGTGGTCATCAGTCCCGTAGAACTTAGAACTACTTAAACCTAACTAACCTAAGGACGTCACACACATCCATGCCCGAGACAGGATTCGAACCTGCGACCGTAGCGGTCACGCGGTTCCAGACTGAAGCGCCTAGAACCGCACGGCCTTTTTCGTCTTTATTGACTGGCCATATTACGGCACCGGCTTAGTCGGCACTTAAAAATTTTAAAATGTGTGTCTCAATCTTAACCGCGGGGGATTAGCCGGGCGATCTAAGGCGCTGCAGTCATAGACTGTGCGACTGATCCCGGCGAGGGTTCGAGCCCTCCCTCGGGCATGGGTGTGTGTGTTTGTCCTTAGGATAATTTAGGTTAAGTAGTGCGTAAGTTTAGGGACTGATGACCCTAGCAGTTGAGTCCCATAAGATTTCACACACATATGAACATTTTTTGTAAATCTTACACTAACAGTTTGTGAATTTAACAGCGTAAAATAAACAATTACATCGTTGCATTCGTCAGGCCTTCTGCCTACGAAACTACTGTGCTTTTAAGTGGTAAGTTTGGGTCGAATTGTCAAAGTAAATTGTTTTAGCGTAATGCTTACAGAAATCATTTTTCGTTCATTACTCACACGGGCACGTTTGAATTAATAATGTTAACGAAGTATCTGACTATGTTGTTGGCGTACTAGCGTAATGAATAGAGACCAAAACAGGTCGACTACCGACAATAGTTTGTACAGTGGTAATAGGGAGTGCCACGAACAACATAGGAAAAATCCTGACTAGTGAAGGATGAGTGTCGGGTGGAGCTGCGTTTGAAGGACACTTTGGTAAGTCTTTCTTGAATAACTCGAAAACCGTGGCCTCCAGCGGAAACGTACCCCAGCACAAGATTTGACTAAACTAAGTTTCCTACAAAATGGTCCTGCTCATTTTTTCTATAGGACTAACAGTTTGCACACAGCGAGCGAAAGGATATGAAATCTCCCGTGTGGTTTATGAAGGGCAGCTATAATACTGAGGGTTGAATGAAACTATAGCGTTAAGGTCACCTGAAACTCCCTGTATTTCATCTGTGCTGCACTTTCCAATTCTTAATTGATAACATCCGCCTAGTCATTGCTGGAAAATCAACCCTGCTGGATTGTCAACAAGTCAGAATAAGATGTGATGAAGATCCTAGGCAGAAGCGCAAGAAGCGACTCATAAAAAAAGATTGTTCAAGTTATAGCCCTGTAGCAGATTACGCGTTACTCTACGCGATCGTTGCACTTGTAATTATATGTGTACGATGAAGAAAAAGTTCGACTGGGGACGTGTCTTTGCTAACAACTATTACCTAGCCATCATCACA
Source organism: Schistocerca gregaria (assembly GCF_023897955.1). Lineage (NCBI taxonomy): Eukaryota > Metazoa > Arthropoda > Insecta > Orthoptera > Acrididae > Schistocerca > Schistocerca gregaria. The sequence goes on from NC_064931.1 coordinate 556,871,946, forward strand.
GCAAAAAAATTAGTACACATCGGTAAAATAATTTATTACGGAGTTCCCTAAACCGGCAGCTTAGAAGATAACTTACCACTGTGTATAGCGGGCAGCGGCCATGCCAGGTCCTTTTACTGCTGGCATTTCTTCTACTCAAATGTTATTTTCAGACGCCCAATTCGTACTGAGGGCTTCCCGCACGGCTATGTCCCAATTTGCAGTTTGTATATCATCTTACACATTGTAAATTCAGCCGCGCGATTCGCTACGAACTTCAGGCTCCCCGCGGCCTAGCCTGACACACTGGGCGACTCAGGAGCACAGCCTCGTCCAAACGGTGGGGAGAACTCGCTGCCTCCTCGCCTGCCTGTGCTGCGTCTACTCATTTGTTTATAGCAGATTGTGGTTCTGGGATAAAATGAGTTCTCTGTGTAATATACTGCTCCAAAAATGTTTAGCGCTACCTGACCATTTGTCACCTTAGATATAAAGGGAGCAGGAAAAGAAATAATAAGCCTGATAAAACAAATAAAAGAACTTTACTGTCGGGAAGGCGAAACAAAGACTGCGCTTTGTTGGCAGAACACTTAGAAGATGCGACAAACCCACTAAAGAGACAGCCTACATTACCCTTGTTCGTCCTCTGCTGCGCGGATCCTTACCAGGTAGGATTGACGGAGGACATCGAAAAAGTGCTAAAAAGGGCAGCTCGTTTCGTGTTATCGCGCAGTAGGGGTGAGAGTGTCACTGATATGATACTCGAGTTGGGATGGCAGTCACTGAAATAAAGGCGGTTTTCTTTGCGGCGAGATCTATTTACGAGATTTCAATCACCAATTTTCTCTTCCGAATGCGAAAATATTTTGTTGACACCCAGCTACGTAGGGAGGAACGATCATCATCATAATAAAATAAGAGAAATCAGAGCTCGAACGGAAAGATTTAGTGTTCCTTTTTCCCACACGCCATTCGAGAGTGGGATGGTAGAAAAGTAGTATGAAAATGGTACGATGAATCCTCTGCCAGGCACTTAAGTGCGAATTGCAGAGTAACCATGTAGATGTAGAAATAACGTAAAAATAACGAAAATAGTGACTCTCTGTTGGGAAGTGTACATCTTTATTCTTCGGTGAAGTCAAAATCTTGTGATGGGTAACACTGGTAACATGTCGTTCCACCGCATTCATTGTGGCATGCTAGGGTTCTCCTTGGCTTCCTGTCCACCGTGGATTTCTTGAAGTCATCCAGATTGTGAGAAGAGTTCTCGTGACGGAGCACAGTAATTTTAAACTTGTCCCAAGCATACTGTATCTGGTGCATAAGAGCAGTTATTGTAGGCCATTTCATTTGGTTCATGCCTGTGTCGTCAGGTGGGCGCTATGTGCCCATGCTTCATCGTGCTGCTAGACGAACCCCTTCGCCGAAATGTTGACCGCAGTGCCGCAAAGTCCTCAAATTTTCCTCGACTGCGATCGACATCTACATACATACTCCGCAAGCCACCATACGGCACGTTTCAGAGGGTACCTTGTACCACTACAGTCATTCCCTTTGCTGTTCTACTCCCAAATGGAGTAACGGAAAACCGACTGTCTGTATGCTCCATACGAGTAGCAATAACTCTTATCTTCGTGGTCCTTACAAGAAATATACAAAGGCGGCAATAGAATCGTTTTGCGCTCTGACACAAGTACCTATTCTCTAAATTTTCTTAATACCGTTTCCCAAAAAGAACGTCGTCTTCCATTCAGGGATTCGCTTTTCAGTTCACGAAGCATCTCTGTGATTCTCGCGTGCTGATCGCATCTACCGGTAACAATTCTAAGCAGTACGCCCCTGAATTGCTTCAATGCCTTCTTTTAAGCCAACATGGTGAGGATCCCAGATACTTGAGCAGTACTCAGGAATAGATCTCAATAGTGGTTTATACGTGACTTCCTTAACAGACCAGCTGTACTTTCTTAAAATATACCAAATTAACCGAAGACGAACATTCGCCTTCCCTACTACCCATTTCACATCGCGTTCCAACATTAGGCCTAGGTATTTAACCGTCGTGACTGTATCAAGCAGCACACCACCAATACTCTATTCGAACAATACAGAATTGTTTTTTTTTAACTCGTCCCCATAAAGTTAAAATTTTCTACATTTAGAGAAAGCTGTCACTCGTCACTCCAAATAGAAATTCTGCCTAAGTCTTGCTGTATCCTCCTACAGTCACACTACGACGACACTGTCCCGCACACTACAGCGTCATCAGCAAACAGCTGCAGATCGCTGCTGACCCTATCCGTTAGATTATGATGAGATGCGTCTTACACGATACAAGGTGGCTGATCCACCTCCATGCTGAACCCATAGAACGGCCGCGTTACCCTTGCATTGGTACCCAGTCGTATTCACACTCTTCTATAACGATCGTCAGGCGTCAGATATCCTGCACTCGTGCGTGAAGAGAACTGAACACTGATCCAGCTACCGCCCACGTCTTCCCTTTTGCATCTTCCTCATGCACCACGGTCCTGGTGCTTTATACTACTGTTCGTAAAGGACACCTACAGGCCAAATTGATCGTATGGACAAGGTCGGGTATTGCCTTTGTCGACACAGCACACCCTGTTGCCTCCGAAAGGCAGCGTACATTTTCGTTGCACACTCCTCGGGATATTTAACAGTCATAATTTGTAGGTAGCGGTATCAGCTGCTGTTGTTGAGCAGTGACAGCCACTACTAAATAGATGTTCAGGGTTCTATGTCTCACGATAGCGGTTGAATATTCGAATAATGTCCCTGTGGTGCACGCATGGTATAAGCTATTAATGAGCCTTCGATGCATGGTGACAGATGTAACAATGCACACAAGCCACATCGTCCCATGCACTGTTGGAAACATACCACTAAAAACTGAATTTCACTGGAAATGCAAGTTTACTTACGTATCGATTTCCTGCTGTGAAAAGAATATCTCCTTTGCTTCACGACTATGGTCACAATTTTTTTATCAAACTATGTCTTATAAAACCGATAGTCTGATGACAAAACAAAGTGTGATTATAGACGTGAAGTAAAGTAAATTTATTCTATATTCGGGTCAGTGTTGCCGGCCTCTGTGGCCGAGCGGTTCTAGGCGCTTCAGTCAGTAATCGCGTGACTGCTACAGTCGCAGGTTAGAACCCTGCCTCGGTCATGGATGTGTGTGATGTCCTTAGGTTAGTTAGGTTTAAGTAGTTCTAAGTTCTGGGGGACTGATAACATCAGAAGTTAAGTCTCATATTACTCAGAGCCATACAGAGTCTTCTGGCTGTGAGCATTTCCTATTAAAGGGTAGATATCAGTGGCGCTCTGGTAGCTGTTATTAAGCTATCTGTTGGCGGACGACGCTGAAACCCTTATAAGTACATCTACTACACTCCTGGAAATGGAAAAAAGAACACATTGACACCGGTGTGTCAGACCCACCATACTTGCTCCGGACACTGCGAGAGGGCTGTACAAGCAATGATCACACGCACGGCACAGCGGACACACCAGGAACCGCGGTGTTGGCCATCGAATGGCGCTAGCTGCGCAGCATTTGTGCACCGCCGCCGTCAGTGTCAGCCAGTTTGCCGTGGCATACGGAGCTCCATCGCACTCTTTAACACTGGTAGCATGCCGCGACAGCGTTGACGTGAACCGTATGTGCAGTTGACGGACTTTGAGCGAGGGCGTATAGTGGGCATGCGGGAGGCCGGGTGGACGTATCGCCGAATTGCTCAACACGTGGGGCGTGAGGTCTCCACAGTACAGCGATGTTGTCGCCAGTGGTCGGCGGAAGTTGCACGTGCCCGTCGACCTGGGACCGGACCGCAGCGACGCACGGATGCACGCCAAGACCGTAGGATCCTACGCAGTGCCGTAGGGGACCGCACCGCCACTTCCCAGCAAATCAGGGACACTGTTGCTCCTGGGGTATCGGCGAGGACCATTCGCAACCGTCTCCATGAAGCTGGGCTACGGTCCTGCACACCGTTAGGCCGTCTTCCGCTCACGCCCCAACATCGTGCAGCCCGCCTCCAGTGGTGTCGCGACAGGCGTGAATGGAGGGACGAATGGAGACGTGTCGTCTTCAGCGATGACAGTCGCTTCTGCCTTGGTGCCAATGATGGTCGTATGCGTGTTTGGCGCCGTGCAGGTGAGCGCCACAATCAGGACTGCATACGACCGAGGCACACAGGGCCAACACCCGGCATCATGGTGTGGGGAGCGATCTCCTACACTGGCCGTACACCTCTGGTGATCGTCGAGGGGACACTGAATAGTGCACGGTACATTCAAACCGTCATCGAACCCATCGTTCTACCATTCCTAGACCGGCAAGGGAACTTGCTGTTCTAACAGGAGAATGCACGTCCGCATGTATCCCGTGCCACCCAACGTGCTCTAGAAGGTGTAAATCAACTACCCTGGCCAGCAAGATCTCCGGATCTGTCCCCCATTGAGCATGTTTGGGACTGGATGAAGCGTCGTCTCACGCGGTCTGCACGTCCAGCACGAACGCTGGTCCAACTGAGGCGCCAGGTGGAAATGGCATGGCAAGCCGTTCCACAGGACTACATCCAGCATCTCTACGATCGTCTCCATGGGAGAATAGCAGTCTGCATTGCTGCGAAAGGTGGATATACACTGTACTAGTGCCGACATTGTGCATGCTCTGTTGCCTGTGTCTATGTGCCTGTGGTTCTGTCAGTGAGATCATGTGATGTATCTGACCCCAGGAATGTGTCAATAAAGTTTCCCCTTCCTGGGACAATGAATTCACGGTGTTCTTATTTCAATTTCCAGGAGTGTACATCCCAGGTGACATATGTCGTCAATGGATCGAAATCGACGTCGTCTTTCCAGTTTTACTATTTTTTTTGCATCGTAGAAGCTTGGGACTATAAAGTTTTTATTTTTAGAAAATACATCTAATCTTACAAAGGTACATCTTTTTCATGCACGTGCATATAAACTTGGGGTACTTTTGCAATCAGAATCAAAATTTTCATTTGCCTTTCCCAAAAGTTCAATGCACTCTCCGCCGCACGCACGAAAAACATCCAGATGACAGTAATACTAGTCCCATGCATTACGATGTAGCTCGAGTTACTACATTCACTGCTGTTGCTATGCGGCGCAGTTGTTTCACCCATACTCGTTTAAAGTGGGATTTTTCAGAAACCCTTAAAAAACAGTATATCTTGGAGGCCGGCCAATGGTGCATTGCGAGATCCATGTTCTGCCCCTCTGCCCCCCAACCGTCTTTCGCAGGTGATCCGTCGTTGAGACAGCTCATTAATGCTCTTCCACGCTGGTGGCAGTTCGCTAGTACTCCGCGCCGTTGAATAATGTCATGTTATTTTCTTGCAGAAAAATCCAGATCTCAAACACGATTTCTGTAACCGTCTTATTGAGAAAAAAGAAAGCCGGCAATTTCTTCCCCGGGTAACAGCTAAAAACACATGTAACTTCTGTGAGTCTTCTTCGTGCTTGACTGTGTTATGTGTTTGTTGTGTTTTATATGTTATTGCGTTGTGTCGGTTCACTTTTCGTCTTAGATGGAATGTAGTCTCATCTCTCACCACTAAACGAGAAAAGAAATTGTTGTCTTCCAACCATACGCTCAGAATATATCCACAATGTACACGTTTTCGTTTATCACCATCATGAAGAGCCTGTAGGAACTGAATCTTGCAGGATTTGAACAACATACGCTATCGCAAAACACACCAGACAGAGATATGAGCAATGGCTAGGTCTCGACTGGTATGATAAGTAGACTTCAGCAGACTACATGAGAAAAAGCTGTTGAATGCGCTCTACGTCTTAAACGTGCGGAAGGGTGCAACGTGTGGATTTCCGCTTACATGAACGACAAGTGTATCGAACTGCAGGTATCAGCATCGAATGCTGGTGCCGCAGTCTCGATGAAAATCACGCTGCCGCGTTGTAACTGAATGCAGCAGAGAACCCTAAACGCATTTCACTACTGTTTTACCGTCATTTCCATTCGACTCACGATTTGTAATGAACGAACGGGCAAGATAACTGCTCCAGGGAGACATCTAGAGATAACCACCACGAATCGGGAACTTACAACTGGTGCGAAGGTTATCTTTTAGCTATGTCGTACCAACGGCCTTCCCACATTGGATGCACAGGTTCCCGTCCGATCATCGAAGTTATGCAAGGGCGGGCCCGGTTAGTACTAGGATGAGTAACCGCCTGGGAAAACCGGGTGCCGTTGGCCCAGGGACACGCAAGTCGCCGAACTGGTGTCCTGTTGAAAGCCTCGTGCCAAGCACTTGAGCTTATTACACTGTTGAAGAACATCCTGGACCATTCGAGCGAATTATTTGGCCACCCAGACCGCCCTACATGAATCCCATCGAATATATATCGGGCATAATCGAGAGGTCAGTTCGAGCTAAAAATCCTGCACCGTCAACCGTTTCGCAATTATGGACAGCTATGGCGATAGCATGGCTCAATATTTCTGCAGGGGACTTCCAACGACTTGTTGACTCCATGTCAGGTCTAGTTGAGGCACTACGCCGGCCAAGAGGAGGTCCTACACGGTATTAGGGGGCATCCGACGACTTTTGTCTCAGCGTAAGGTATTTCTATTGCAATTTGACATTCATCTTTTAACAAGGAAAGCAATCGTGTACATAGAGAGTAAGACACAAAAATTACTTCATAGAAATGAGTTATTTCAGTTTATTTTACACGAAGAAAAACTATGTGCCTACCTAATTAAAGCAAGTTGACAGGGAACAAGACAAGGACCATATTCTACTTGACATCAAAGCAAACTTTAAGGATAGATTTCAGATTGGCATCTGACAGTACTATTTGGTGAGGAAAAACGTTCTGTTTAGGCAGCATAAACATGACACGTCCCTGTTGTTACTAAGTATTCCTGATGAACTGGTGAACAAATTATTGTGGTAAACTCATCTGAGCTATACTCAAATTGTGCCCAAGAAGTGTTTCCATAAATTCCATCGCACCTCTCACTTCAAGGGTACAGAGAGACACATCAGAAATGTGGTCTCAGTTTGTAAAGCGAGCCAGAAAGCAAAGTCACTCATCATCTCACACCAGAGGCAGTTGTTTGCAATTATTCCCATTAAGCTACATGAGTTAGCGGCAACTGATCGTTTCGGACCTCTTCTTCGTAAAAAGTTTCTGCTTCGTTCTTGTCGTCGTTAGACTGACCTATAACTATGTTTCCATCATTCCATTAAGGAAGGCCACCGGAAGATCGGTGAAATATGTGCGTCTGAAACATTTTTCAACGGAGATTGATCACATGAACAAAGTTATTTCAGGCAATGAACCGCAGTTTCGGTCCTGTCAATGGGTTTAAATCTTGGAGTGACACCGGATTCAGCCCACCTTCATTTCAGCCTACTGTATTGTATTGTATTAAACCAGGGATCTATAAACGGCGGAGAGGCTTCGCCCCGCCGTAGCCCTCAGTGGTTCACAACTCCACAACACGCCACAGCAGTCTACCCAGCCCACCGCCGCCCCATACCGAACCCAGGGTTACTGTGCGGTTCGACCCCCAGAGCTCAGTGGACCGTCCTCCCCCCCCCCCCCCCCCCCCCCCTCCAGGGGAACGTCTCATACACCTCAAATGTTACGTGGTAGAGTAACCATGGTGTACGCGTACGTGGAGACGGTGAGACGGTGTTTGCGCAGTAATCGCCGACACAGGGTAACTGAGGCGGAGTAAGGGGAACCGGCCCGCATTCACCGAAGTAGAAGGAAAACCGCCTAAAAACCGTCCACAGGCTGGCCGGCACACCGGACCTCGACATTAATCCGCCGGGCGGATTCGTGCCGGGGTACCGGTACGACTTCCCGCTCGAGAAGCAACGCATTTGACAGCGCGGATAGCTGGGCGGGCTATCTCAGCCTATCACTCATCTTTAAATTCTGCCAAGAGATTGGTGAAGGAATTGCGAAAATTATTTCGCCTGTATCGCTCGCAACAGCATGCTTGATGGGGTGTGTTCCTGTCGGATTTGGAGGAAGTCATGAACGATTTACCCAGTATTTTTTCACTGCCATGAGTCACGGTCTTTAAAATAAACCAGCTACGGACAGGATAAGGGAACTCTTAGATTTTTTCTACTAAAAACACCGTGCTACATTCAGAAGTTACAGCACTAACACTCGACCACATTGAGAGAGGCGGAAAGAGAAAGAAACAGGTAAATGAGAAAGCATACATTAACAAGTTTAGGGTTGGTCCTTAAAAGTCCCACAGGCTGTCAAACAGAAGCCTGTATTTTGAAAATTGTTGTCAGTGTATTCTGGGCCCCTAAGAATGAGGTAGATTGTGCTTACAAAAGTAGTCGAAGTTGAAACTCGAAAGTCACAATTCTGTGATGTACATCATGTATCGAATTTCAGAGCGGTTGTGGAATGATTTCCGCTAAGAAAGTAAGATGCCAGCATTCATTTTTACGGTTATTTTTCGTAATTCTGGAATGCTCTATCATGTATTCCTCTGAAGTGAATTAAGCAGTGTACAGCTACGGATTTTATTTTATTGTATATCTGTGAAAGAGTTGAAACATAGTTTCTGTCTTATACTAGGTGTCATTACCATGTGTCCTGTGTAGTCTTCTCTTTGAGTGAAGTTTACTTCTCCTGATCGATGGAGTGTGTATTGCTTAGATTATTAAAACAACAAAAATACACTGTCTTAAGGAGCTTGGATTGGGCAAGTCCGGTACAAATGGATTCTCAAGGGAACTGGCTTGTCAGTTATATCTCACCATAGTCTTGAATCAGCCTTTGGCAGAGCAGAGTTGGCTGTCAGCTTGCGTCGAATTACGGCGGCGTATGTCTTGGGCTGTTGTCTAGTCCTTCATCTCTGCGAGTGGGCAATGCCTGGTGGCTGACGGACAGCTGTCGGCGGTTGAATGGCTCTCTTTGTGTAGGTCGAGAGTATTAGCGCCGCTGTCTACTGGCAAAGACTACACGGCTGGCACGTTCACCAATCAGATAGTAGCATCACGAGTAGTCGGCTCTCCTAAGTTTTGCATGAGGGTGTATTATAGAGGCGGTACCCAAGGAATCGGATTTTAATCGGATGACAGTGGTCGTGAAAATGATCCATTGGCAACAGAGTCAAAACGCGACTCAGTATCGTAATCAGACTGCAAAATCAGCATAAGATAAGGCACAGAAAATTGGCTACAGAAAAAGAAAAAAGCCAAATGCTCATGAGAATAATCCAAAAAGATTCTGGTCGTATGTAAGACTTGCTAGCGGCAAGACACAATCAATGCCTTCTCTGCAAGACCGCAATGGAATTACTATCGATGACAGTATTGCTAAAGGAGAGTTACTAAACACAGCCTTCCGAAATTTCTTCACCAAAGAAGACGAATGCCACAATTCGAATCAATAACAGCTGCCAACACCAGTAACTTAGAAGCAGATATCCTTGGAGTAGTGAAACAACTTAAATCACTTAAAAAAGCAAGTCTTCCTGTCCAGACTGTATACCAATTACGTTCCTTTCAGAGTATGCTGATGCTATAGCTCCGTTTAACAATCATATACAACCATTCGCTCGACGAAAGATCTGTATCCAAAGATTGGAAAGCTGCACAGGTCACACCCATATTCTGGAAAGGCAATAGAAGTAATCCATTAAATTACAAGCCTATATCATTAACGTCGATATGCAGCAGGGTTTTGGAACATATGTTATGTTCGAACACCATGAATTATCTCTAAGATAACGGTCTATTAACACACAGTCAACACGGATTTAGAAAACATCGTTCTTGTGCAACATAACTAGCTTTTTACTCGCACGAAGGATTGAGTGCTATTGACAAGGGACTTGAAATTGATTCCGTATTTCTATATTTCCAGACGGTTGTTGGCATTGTACCTCACAAGCAGCTTGTAATTATATAGCGTGCTTATGGAATATCGTCTCAGTTATGCGACTGGATTCGTGGTTTCCTTTCAGAGAGGTCACAGTTCATAGTAACTGACGGAAAATCATCTAGTAAAACAAAAGTGATTTCTGGCGTTCCCCGAGGTAATGTTATAGGCCTTATGCCGTTCCTTATCTATAAAAACGATATAGGAGTCAATCTGAGCAGCCGTCTTAGGCTGTTTGCAGATGATGCTGTCAAGTAAAGTCATCAGAATATCAAAACAAATTGCAAAAGTAATTAATAAAATATATCTATATGATGTGAAAATTGGCAGTTGGCCCTAAATAATGAAAAGTGTGAGGTCATCCACGTCAGTACTAAAAGGAATCCGCTAAACTGCAGTTACACGATAAATCAATTAAATCTGTAGGCCATAAGTTCAACCAAATACCTAGCAATTACAGCTACAAACAACTTAAATTAGAAAGAACACATAGAAAATTTTGTGGGGAAGACGAACCAAAGACTGCGATTTATTGACAGAACACTTAGAATACCGAATGAGACGGCCTACACTACGCTTGTCCGTCCTCTCTTGGAGTACGTATGAGCAGTGTGGAATAGTTACCGGATAGGATTAAAGGAGTACATCGAGAAAGTTCAAAGAAGAGCAGCAGGTTTTGTACTGTCGAGAAATAGGGGAGAAAGTGGACTTCATTAGGACAAAGGCCTTTCTCGTTGCAGTGGGAAGTTCTCACGAAATTTCAATAACCAACTTTCTCCTTCGAAGGCGAAAATATTTTGTTGACACCGACTTACATATGGAGATAAGATCATCATAATAAAATAAGGGGAATTAGAGATCGCACGGAAAGATATGGATGTTCGTTTTTTTCCGCACGCTGCTCGAAAGTGGAATAATAGCGAATAATAGCGAATCATAATAAAATAAGGGGAATTAGAGATCGCACGGAAAGGTATGGATGTTCGTTTTTTTCCGCACGCTGCTCGAAAGTGGAATAATAGCGAATAATTGTGAGGGTGGTTTGATGAACCCTCTGCTAGGAACTTGCAGAGTATCCATGTGGATGTGATGAAGATGTAGAGGTAGATGTAGACTGGAATGAAATCCATCACTGGCTGTAATGCAACTCAGAACAACACGAAGTTGTCTGAAAGCCTCACTGGATCCGATCAGCACCAGGGGCAAGTACAGACCAAGTCCTCTCTACCAGGTCTTGAAATGAAGTCTCTTGAAAGGATTACGACGAAGTACTCTACCACTGTGGAAGGGCCTCTCCACTCTCCAGCAAGTCGGTTTCGATCCAGGTTTCCTCTCTCTTGAACTTCTAGAGCACTGTGATTTCATCTTCAGATCTTATCATTGGCTCACAATATACACTGATGTGCAAAACTTAAGGACGAAAGTTAGTTTCTCATGATGTGCCATTGCGAAGAAATATAGCTCTATGAAACTTGGACCGTGCATAGAAAGTACTGCTACGGTAAATTACAGTACAGTGCTGAAGATATCTAAAATAAATACGAAAATACGGCCAACAAAAATGACACTTTTACTCAAAGAAAATAATTACACTGAAGTCACTACAATTGATGACGGTCTCCTGGACATTACAAAATGCGGGACCTGACTTTTAATAGGGTTCGTGGTCAACACGAACGACAAAATGAGTGCTCTAAAACGTCCTCCCATGCTGGCAAAAAGGTTGATAAGGAATTCTGCACCAACAAGATGGACAACTGCTAGTTGGTCGTTGGTGCACATGGACATGTCTCGCCGATACATCGATGGGATGGGAGAAATAGGCAGGCTTGTCCATTGGCCGAAAATATTCTCGTTTCAATAGCCTCCCCCACCTGCGCTGTTTGATGCGGTCGCTCGTTGTTATCCGTAAAGACGACGCCAGGCCCGATTCCAGCCCTGAAAAGACACACATTGGGAAGGTACAACGTCACAATAACGTTGATTGGCGAACGTACCGTTCCCAGAGAATGGAGGTCAGTACGCCCATGCAGAATTATGCTTCCCCACGCCATAACAGTTGGAACACCAAAACGATCATCTTCGATACTGATCCTGAGAGCATTACGTGCTCCCACCTCTCGCCATATGAGGATACATCCAGAATCACTACTCCAATTGAATGTGGTTTCTTCCGACAAGAGCATGCGACCTCACTCAACGTTACGATATATGAAGGTGGTATCTGTTGTTTCGGACATGTCCGAAACAACAGATACCACCTTCATATAGATAAGCCTTACCGGCCAATGATCTTCTTCAGTGCGGATGCACTCAAATTGCCCAAACTCTTACGGGAATCGGTAGACTGACTGCCGCGAGTAATGAGTATAGCAGGCAGGGACACTACAAATGCAGGGTGAGGACAGTAAGTTGGAAGTGTGGGTCTCACTGGGAGCGTGGCAGAGATAAGTCCCTGCAGTCCTCTACGTTCTCAGTGGCTCAGTCAGATAGAGCGTCTGCCGTCCAAGCAGGAAATCCCGGGTTCGAGCATCGGTCGGAGAACACATTTTTAACTGTACCCGTTGATATTTATCAACGCCTGTAAGCAGCTAAAGGTCTGGATTTTATTGTAATTTCATCACTCTTCCTTAGTTCAGTCCCTTTGCTCTTGGTACCATATCAAACTGTGCCGCCAATATGTGTATTGGTCGTCGAATAAACAGACTACACCCATGCAACTGTCGTGGCACTATGAAGCGTAAGATTGGGTGGTCTTGCAGTCCTGTCAACTATGGTTGCAATTGCTCCTGATGTTTGACGTGGGTCCCTTTTTCGTCTATTGCAAAGTGTAGCAGTCATCTGCTGCAGTAATTGACCGTGGTCGACCATTGCCTGTGGTTCGGAATGCTCCCCATGCACGTGACACAGTGCTGTGAGCAATACCAAACATCGGGGCTACACTCGTCACGCTTGGTCCTTCTCTCATTTTCACGATGATTCTTCGCCGTGGGGAGTCACTCAAATGTTGTGTGGAAGAATACTACCACAGTGCACAGTAACTAGCCGTTTTTGACACATACTGTCTTTTCCCGCTCGTTCGGCTGTTTCGTGTTGCGAGGCCAGTCACATCTGGTACTATAGTCACGCTGACCTCACTCCAAGTGACTTCTAGCTTTCTTTGAGCGACGGGGAGATCTCTGGCAATACGGTCCCGCACTTTCATTATTTTCCACCGAGTTGTTAATATGTTATGTTACTTTATGTATCTCGTCTTTAAATTGTGCAGAGCAGCACATCGGTGCAGGCCACTAGACGATTCTTAACGCGAAGTTGTCCGCCTGCTTAGCTCGGTGGTAACGTGCTCGCCTCCCATGCAAGCGGGCCAGGGTTCGATTCCCGGCTGGGTTGGAGATTTTCTCCGCTCGTGGACTGGATGTTGTGTTGTCCTCATCATCATTTCATCCTCATCACCGGCGCACAAGTCTCCCAGTATGGCGTAGAATGAAATACGAGACTTCCACTTAGCGACCAAACTCCCCTGAATAGGGGCTTCCCGGCCAACGACGCAAACGCTCTATCATTTTACTGTGAAGTTCTCCTCCTCTTGATCCCTCGTTCCAAGATGCCAACTTGTTGTGTATCGACTATCACTTACATGAATTCAGAGGGCGGTCTTACGGTATGTCCCATGTAATGACAGCCGACAGCTCGCTGAGTGTCGCAGCAAGCTAACCACCTCCACCTCCCCCAAGACGTCGTCAGGAAGATTGAACACCGATAAGAAGGTTAACCAACAACAACAGCAGCAACATGATCGTCAGCCAGCCGAAGTGGCCGAGCGGTTCTAGGCACTACAGTCTGGAACCGCGAGACCGCTACGGTCGCAGGTTCAAATCCTGCCTTGGGCATGGATGTGTGTGATGTCCTTAGGGTAGTTACGTTTAAGTAGTTCTAAGTTCTAGGGGAATGATGACCTCAGTAGTTAAGTGCCCTAGTGCTCAGAGCCATTTGTACCATAATAGTCACCGTTCTTTCGAGACGACCATCGACCTAGTTTCCAATAGAGAAGGCTTATAAGCTCATTAACAGTAAGCAGTGTCATCGTGTGATTTGTGCAGTTCTAACATGGCACATCTAATTTATTAATTTTAAATTATAAAATTTTTTGTCTCTGATTTTGTTAGCCTTTTACGGAGGTCAGGCTCGTAAGGCAGACTATTCAGTAAAAATGTTATTTGCATTTATTGTTTTCAATTCGTAGTGTTCGTTCAACCGTTAGTAAACCGCGTGCAGCGTTTTAGTATTTTCAACTGCATTCTGGTTTTGTTTCGTTCCTTAATATCCGATGGCAACTGCATTTTCGATATATCCATACCAGAATACATAAACAGTCCTCCGTGTTGTTGGTTTGCTGTTTTATAAATATAACAAAAAGGAATTGCGGGTCGCATTTCGCCTATCTGCCCTCTCGTTAATCCCTCGGCACCACGAAATCACAAACGCGATCTGAGGTCTTAGCAGATACAAAGTAAACGTGGCATTGCTCTGTCCCGTGCACTGCAGACACAGATCTGTAATCCACAAACCTCCGTTCCGAGAAATGTTGATGTGGAAGAACGGCGTACATGCACAGTGGCATATTTCCGGCTCGCAGACTGCGGATAAGCGATGGCCAACGCGTCTGCGAATTTAGGCCTTTCATCTCTGGCGTTACGCCGTTTGAGCACGCACACGCGCTACGTATCGATTTCCCCCATCTCTGTGAATACCACATAGCTCGCGAGCACTGTACGCGACAAAACCGTAATCCCTTCGCCCAGAAAGGAACATGTTTCTGTCCTCGGATGCTTTATTTTCTCCAGTCATTATACCACTAAAAGACATGTAATACGGAATGAAAGCATTATATAATACCCAAATATATTTCAACGGAAGTTCAGTGACTAAAAATGGCAGTTCTTAAAGTAGCATTTCATTGTAATTTAAAACGCGAAGGTGTGTGCGTGCGTGCGTGTGTGTGTGTGTGTGTGTGTGTGTGTGTGTGTGTACGTGTTTATAGAGAGAGAGAGAGAGAGAGAGAGAGAGAGAGAGAGAGAGAGAGAGAGAGAGAGAGGTTGAAATGGTTCAAATGGCTCTGAGCACTATGGGACTCAACTGCTGTGGTCATCAGTCCCCTAGAACTTAGAACTACTTAAACCTAACTTACCCCAGGGAAGCGTCCTGGGACCTCTACTGTTCCTGATCTATATAAATGACCTGGGTGACAATCTGAGCAGTTCTCTTAGACTGTTCGCAGATGATGCTGTAATTTACCGTCTAGTAAGGTCATCCGAAGACCAGTATCAGTTGCAAAGCGATTTAGAAAAGATTGCTGTATGGTGTGTCAGGTGGCAGTTGACGCTAAATAACGAAAAGTGTGAGATGATCCACATGAGTTCCAAAAGAAATCCGTTGGTATTCGATTACTCGATAAATAGTACAATTCTCAAGGCTGTCAATTCAACTAAGTACCTGGGTGTTAAAATTACGAACAACTTCAGTTGGAAGGACCACATAGATAATATTGTCGGGAAGGCGAGCCAAAGGTTGCGTTTCATTGGCAGGACACTTAGAAGATGCAACAAGTCCACTAAAGAGACAGCTTACACTACACTCGTTCGTCCTCTGTTAGAATATTGCTGCGCGGTGTGGGATCCTTACCAGGTAGGATTGACGGAGGACATCGAAAGGGTGCAAAAAAGGGCAGCTCGTTTTGTATTATCACGTTATAGGGGAGAGAGTGTGGCAGATATGATACACGAGTTGGGATGGAAGTCATTACAGCATAGACGTTTTTCGTCGCGGCGAGACCTATTTACGAAATTTCAGTCACCAACTTTCTCTTCCGAATGCGAAAATATTTTGTTGAGCCCAACCTACATAGGTAGGAATGATCATCAAAATAAAATAAGAGAAATCAGAGCTCGAACAGAAAGGTTTAGGTGTTCGTTTTTCCCGCTCGCTGTTCGCGAGTGGAATAGTAGAGAGATAGTATGATTGTGGTTCGATGAACCCTCTGCCAAGCACTTAAATGTGAATTGCAGAGTAGTCATGTAGATGTAGATCACACACATCCATGCCCGAAGCAGAGAGAGAAAGCGGTCTGTGGATCAGATGTCTGTAACAGTATCCCTAAGCATGCGAGCTTACGACAATTTTAAGTGATAACATTATATTCTCGAACTGATCGGTACAAAAATGTGTCAATGAAGAACGCCACTAATTCGGTGGAATCCGTGATTTAGCATTCAATCGGATTTACTTCAATAGGTACGGTATCTGATCAAAAGTATCCGGACACCCCTATATAATCCAGAATTGACTGATAAATGTCACAAGAAGCAGACGCACAAGTGTAAAAGCAGAAGCGAGGTATTGTGTTATCGGTAGCGAAGCAGTACCAGCAGAATGGCAGGGCTCAATTTCTTCAAATGTGGTCTAATCATTGGACGTTATAAACCAAACTAAACAAAGAGTAGGCAAGGACCGTCGATCGTGTAATAAATGGCATGAAATCGGCAGAAGGAATCCCTCATGAGTTCCAAAGTGCTACAAGGAGTCCAGCTAGCACAATGGCTGTGCTTCTCGAATTGAGAATATTGGGTACAGTGGTCGTGCCGCTCCTCACAAGCTACATCTTCCTATAGTCAATGATAGCGACGCCTGAGATGGTGCAAAGAGCGACTCCACTGGAGAGTGAATGACTGCCATCAAGTAATTTGGAGTCGTGACTCACACTATGTCTTGTGCCAATCCGATCGAAGGGTTTTGGGTTTGGCCAATGCATGGAGAACGTCATGTGTAGTGCTAACAGTGACGGAGTGAGGAGATGGTCTCACAGCACGGGGCTGTTTTCCATGGATAGGATGTGGTATCCACATTGCGCTTAAGAAAACGCTAAATAAGGATGGATACGAATACATTGTACAGCATTGTGTACTAAGCATAACTGAGGAACAGTTAGGAGACGATGAGCGTATCAGCCAAACACATAATAGTGGCGCAGTAATCTAACTTAAACTAAATTACGCTACAGACAAACACACACACCCATGCCCGAGGGAAGACTCGAACCTCGGACGGGGGGAGCTGCGCGAACCGTGAAACACGCCGTGAGACCGCGCGGCTACCCCGCGCGGCCCTTTCGTGAGTTAAGAGTTAATGAACACATACAGGGTGTTACAAAAAGGTGCGGCCAAACTTTCAGGAAACATTCCGCACACACAAATAAAGAAAATATGTTATGTGGACATGTGTTCGGAAACGCTTAATTTCCATGTTAGAGCTCATTTTAGTTTCGTCAGTATGTATTGTACTTCCTCGATTCACTGCCAGTTGGCCCAATTGAAGGAAGGTAATGTTGACTTCGGTGCTTGTGTTGACGTGCGACTCATTGCTCTACAGTACTAGCATCAAGCACATCAGTACGTAGCATCAACAGATTAGTGTTCATCACGAACGTGGATTTGCAGTCAGTGCAATGTTTACAAATGCGGAGTTGGCAGATGCCCATGTGATGTATGGATTAGCACGGGGCAATAGTCGTGGCGCGGTACGTTTGTATCGAGACAGATTTCCAGAACGAAGGTGTCCCGATAGGAAGACGTTCGAAGCAATTGATCGGCGTCTTATGGAGCACGGGACATTCCAGCCTATGACTCGCGACTGGGGAAGACCCAGAACGACGAGGACACCTGCAATAGACGAGGCAATTCTTCGTGCAGTTGACGACAACCCTAATGTCAGCGTCAGAAAAGTTGCTGCTGTACAAGGTAACGTTGACCACGTCACTGTATGGAGAGTGCTACGGGAGAACCAGTTGTTTCCGTACCATGTACAGCGTGTGCAGGCACTATCAGCAGCTGATTGGCCTCCAAGGGTACACTTCTACGAATGGTTCATCCAACAATGTGTCAATCCTCATTTCAGTGCAAATGTTCTCTTTACGGATGATGCTTCATTCCAACGTGATCAAATTGTAAACTTTCACAATTAACATGTATGTATGGGCTGACGACGTGCAATCACGTCATCAGCGCAGATTTTCTGTGAACGTTTGGGCAGGCATTGTTGGTGATGTCTTGACTGGGCCCCATGTTCTTTCACCTATACTCAATGCAGCACCTTATCATGATTTCATACGGGATACTCTACCTGTGCTGCTAGAACATGTGCCTTTACAAGTACGACACAACATGTGGTTCATGCACGATGGAGCTCCTGCACATTTCAGTCGAAGTGTTCGTACGCTTCTCAACAACAGATTCGGTGACCGATGGATTGGTAGAGGCGGACCAATTCCATGGCCTCCACGCTCTCCTGACCTCAACCCTCTTGACCTTCATTTATGGGGGCATTAGAAAGCACTTGTCTACGCAACCCCGGTACCAAATGTAGAGACTCTTCGTGCTCGTATTGTGGACGTCTGTGATACAATATGCCATTCTCCAGGGCTGCATCAGCGCATCAGGGATTTCATGCGACGGAGGACATTTTGAACATTTCCTGTAACAAAGTGTTTCAACTCACGCTGGTACGTTCTGTTGCTGTTTGTTTCCATTCCATGATTATTGTGATTTGAAGAGAAGTAATAAAATGAGCTCTCACATGGAAAGTAAGCGTTTCCGGACACATGTCCACATAACATATTTTCTTTCTTTGTGTGTGAGATATGTTTCCTGAAAGTCTGGCCGTACCTTTTTGTAACAACCTGTATAATGTTCTTAGTATTTAAACATTTTGTATTAGATGTGAAAAGTGCCTGTGCCATTACTTTTTTGTGCCACTGTAATAGCGTCTATCAGTAGCAGCAGAGCTACACAGTATGTTGCCAGTACAGCAGTCCACGTGGGCAGTCACGGGCAGCTCGAGGCGGTGTCTTCACAGGGCGTCACTGGGGGTCGGCATTGTATCGGCACCGAGCCGCAGAGGCGGGGCTTCGCACAGCGTCACACGCGGGCGGCATGGCATCGCGTAGGCAGCGCGTAGCAGAGGCGGTATTCACGCGCCGTCATACGAGGCTGACAGCAGTCCACGATGCGGGCGGCATCGCATCGACACGGGCCAAATGCAGAGCTGCAGAGGCGGCGTAAGTCGGCGGGGAAACGCAATTGCAGTCAGCGGCCGCATTGTAAATTTGCCTTCGGATCGTCAGCCACACCGACGAAATTAATAATTCGCGAAGTGAATGTCTGTCACAAGGTGCAGACAGTGAAACTACTAGCGTTAGCATGCCAGAGAGTAGGGAAGAAGTAGGTTGGGTGCCAGGAAGTGATCTGATTTTTTGAAACATTGAGTAAGAAATTAAAAAAGATAGATTCAAAAATGGAAGAGTAAAATTTGAGATAGTTTGAGGTATAGATTCAAAAGTGGAGAGTGAAATGGGGAGTATAAAATCTGAGATACGCTGACGGAAAAAAAGGAGTTGTGAGACATAAAGCAAAGTTGGTAGGCGTGTTTCTACATCTGAAAGATGATATCCATTCAAATTTCCGCCAGTCACATAAAAGTGGAGCTAGTAACGCCATTATGAGAATGCATATCAGGCATGCTTTACATACACGCCGGGACTGTCGTCAGCGTTAATTACCTTTGAGATTGGACGTAGTGAGTTGCTGTTAGTCAATAACGCCTTTAAAGCAACAACGACACCATTATCAGCACCACACTCTGCCTGAACGAGGTCGTTTAACAGGACTACGAGATGCTGGATATATGAATTGGCAGGTATGTGACCACCGTACACGATTGCTGGCAGCGGTATTCACGAGAACGTAAGGTCGGAAGGTGACCGGGCTCCGGACGCCCGCGTGGCATTACCGACAAGGAAAACCATCGGCTGTTGACTTCGCATCGTACTGCATCTGCAGCGGAAATTTTAGCAGCAGTTGTCACCACAAAGACACTATGAACAGTTACAAATCGGTTACTTCAAGGACAGTTCCGAGCCAGACGCCCTGTAGCGTGGATTCCAAACCATCGTCATTTGCGACTTCAGTGGTGTCAAGCGAGAGCTCACTGGTGTTTGTTGAGGTTTGTCATGTTTTCCGATGACATCTGGTTCTGCCTCGGACCCAGTGATGGCCGTGTCTTCGTTAGGAGGAGGGCAGTTGAGGGCCTGCAACCAATCTACCAGCGCGCTAGAGACATTAGGCCTACACCTGGAGTTATGGTCAGGAGTGCAATTTTTTAAGACAGCAGGAGCACTCTAGTGGTCATCCCACGACCCTGGCTGCCAGTTTATACGTCAGTCTGATGAATCGATCTGTTGTGCTTCCATTCAGGAAAAGCATTCCAGGGGGTAGACTCCAAAATGAAGAGTAAAATGGGGCGCATAAAAACCGAATAGTTGAGAGTACAGATTCAATATTAGAGGAAATGAAATCAAAGATGGTGATAAAATAAATACAGTGAGTGGTAAATTTGATCAGCTACATGAAAAATTCACTGAGATTGCAAATAAACTTGAAAATACTGTTAAAATCGTCAAGAGAGTTAATCACAGAGTTGATGAGATCGAAAACGTGTTGGTAGCCTAGGTGGAACTTGTGGAAGGTCATCGTGTGAATCGAACTGAGGCAGAAGAACAGGAATGTATGAATTACAAACAAACGCAGATTTTAAATCAGTAAATGTAGACATTGCTGAAAATTATAAAACTATAGGTGAGAAACTGGAAGGGGAAGTTAGCGAGAGAGAAAAAACAGATAAATGAATTAAAGGAATTAATAACCAATGTAGTGGCTGGACAAGAGAATTTAATGATGGGGCATCACGTGGGGCAAGGACAGTTTACAAAACCATTCAGTAAAGACGCCAGTTACCATGCAGTGGACTTCTTAGTTGCATGTAAAGATAATTTTGTTGCTGGCATTATGAGATGGCTGAAATTAAATTTGTAAAGAGGTAGTTATAAAGGGGAGCTCAAACATGCTGTAATCAGCATGCAGAGCAATTTGTTGACTTTAGATTTGTGAAATGAAGTACTTAAAAAGTAATGGTGCCAGGCTAAACAAATAACATTAGAAAATGCATTTTTGAATTCGCCAGGATATAAGAGTGGTAAAGAGAGCATGACGAAGTTTTGTGTAAGAGAGTTAAATAAATTAATACATTCAGATAGGCCATTAAGGGTTCTTGGAGGAATTTCTACAGCAAAGAGGAGACTTCCAGTATCATTGCAGTGGGAAATCATCCATACCCCAGGAATTTCTGAATTTCATAGAAAAACGTATAGGGCTCTGTTTTACAAACCAAATTTTGTTGAGCAGAGTGGTAGTTATACAAATCATGATGAGGGTCATTACAATCACAATTTCAATGAAAATAGTAAGAATGGGGCAGAGATGTGGACATAATAATCACACTAGGGATTGGAGGGAAAGATAGCAGGGAGAGAATGGGAATTACAATGAAATAAGGAGGAATTTTGAACAGAGGAGAGAAAGGAAGACAAGGGCAAGACATGAGAGGGCACACGGTGTGAGTTTTGATGGCAGACACTCGGAAAACGAACGGAAGCCTCAGGTGAGGACTACAGGGGGCTAATGAATATGCAAAGAGAACATGCAGGAAGGTTTTAATAACTACAGTAATTGGAACAGAGGGAGCAATGTTAATAATGCATGAAGTATAAATAAAAGTAACAGTGTGGTTCTAGCTGTTATGTTGAGGAATTATTCGCTTGAGATCAAATAGATGAACTGGAAGATAATGGAAGAAAATAATGTGGGTTTAGTTCCAATGAAAATTACTGAGGTATTTGAAACAGAGGCAGTGTCTCTGCCAGAAGTAGGGACAAGTGTTGATGTGGAAGTGAGAGGAAAATCAAATGATGAAATTATAGGTAATCGGGTTATGTATGTGGATATAGAGACCAACAACGATGGGAGTTCTTCGAATATTAATGTATGTGAGCCTGATCAAAGTGGAGCATGTGCTGTTATTGATAATATTGGTAATGTGACCGTACCAGTGGGTGCACATGGTGATGAAGGAAAGGGTAGTGATATATACATAAATGCTGTGTGTACACCAGTGAGTACACCTGAAAATGTTGCGTATGGTAACAATGAATTAGTGAATGGAGTTGAGGTTAATTGTAGTAATTCAAATGTTGCTGCGTTTTGTCCTGAGGAAGAAGTTGAGACTCATGTTTTTATAGAAGGTAGTCAGATGGTTCTGCATAAGAATATTCGTAGTGATTGGATGGGAAAAGAGGAAGCTAAGTATGATGTTAAGGACAGGATGTCTTATGCTAAAATCCATAAATTATTAGTTCCTGAAGAATAGGATAATTAAAAATATAAAATGGCAAGGAAAATTGAAGAATTAAGGGATAATAGTATATAAGAGAAGTGATTAAAGATTTGTTTAAGGAATATGCAGATATCAAATATGGGAATATATATATAAGCGTTAATGTAATGAATAAAGAGAACACGGCAGAACTGAAGCAGATCTGTTGAAAGAGACTGAAATTCTGGCAACATATAAGAAGCAGTGATTTGGTGGAGGTGGCTGTAACTGCGGTTAAAATAAAGACTGCAACTGGGGAATATAGCAAGTCAATAAAGAGAAAAATTCTGTTAAATTTGAAGACTGGCAATCAGTGTCTTGAGGTAAGTTTCTTTGTAGTGGTTGGTCTTGCTCAGAATATAATTCTCAGGATGGATTTTCTTGATAAGTATGGTTGCAGCATAACTGTAAAAGACAGGGTTATGGAGTTTGATGATGGAGACTGCAGAAAGAGAGTAAGATTCGAAAGAGAAGTGAGAGGTAAACAAATGGTAGCACATTTGCAGGTGGAATAGGAACATGATAATGCAATGTGCTCAAGAGTATATAAAGTGTATTATTGCACGATATTTGTTTTGGTCCACACAAACTCCTCCAACAATATGGGAAGCAAAGAGCTTGCATAAGAAGAGCTGTGGTTCACAGTCTCAAGGACGAACAAGTGCTCATAGCTGTAAAGATATGCATTTTGGAGCCCATGTTTATTGGACTTTTTTCTCTTTTTGGAGTAAGGAAACTGTTCGCAAATTTTTAAAACGTCATTCCGAAACACCGTGGACCTGTCACAGAGCTGGTCCGGCACGTAAAGTTTTCTGTAGTTTACGGGGTTCCCTTGTAGACCTCTTGCTTCAATTTTGTTCCTAAACAACAGTCCAGAGGTGTTACGTCAGATTAGCGTGCAGGGCATTTCGTGTTTCCCGAACGATCGATCTAACGATACTCACATGTTATGCAAAGTAGGTCTGTAATTATCTGTACGGAATGGGCAGTACATCCGTCATGTAACAAATTGATTGCCTTATATCCAGAAGGATGTCTCGCATTAACTGCTGCAGTAAATCTTTGAGGAATTGCAGATACTTTTGGTTGTTTCAAGTCCTATCCATAAAGCAGGACCCAGTAACGCCAATCTTAAACAGCTCGCAATACACATTGACAGACCGAGATCGTTGTTATTCCCTGTCTCTGAGCAGGAGAGATTTTACAACTGACCAAAAATGAATATTGTGAAGACTGATTTACCCATGGTTTGTAAACAATGCATCAGCTTTAAATAAAATCCTGCTCAGAAACATCCCATCAGTTTGCAGTTTTCCGATACACTATTCGGAAATCCGTAACAGGATTTGCCACGAACCTGTTCGAGCGAAAAGTGGAAAGCCAAAATAGGTTGGGATGTAGTATTCGCAAAATACTCCTTTGGCTGATTGTAGTGGCAAATTCAAGCTGCCTCATATTGCCCTGTGGGCTGTGTGTTACCGTTGCTAAATTGTCAGCCACATTTCTTTTATCAATTGCTGATATTTTTCGTTGCCGTATTTTATTCTTCGCACTGCCACTTTCATGAATTTTACAATTTTTAAACAGCTTACGAGAATGCAGCCAGGTAACGTCTTGGCAATCAAAAATGCACAGGTGCATATTGTGTCATTTTCAAAGCACAAACAACGAAAGAGGAATTCACAAGCAAATTTAAAACCTCGGATACAGAATATAAGCCCGAAGACAGCCCCACACACAAACACCGTAAACACTAGCGTCACCACACGACCAAAGATGGCCCACGTCAGAAGTTATCGACAGGAAATATTAATAGATTGCGAAATCCTCGTAAAATTTACGATCGCAGTAGGGTATGAAACAGGACATTTTGTACTTAATTTGGTATGTAACAAACCATTGGAGATCTAGTAATGGCTATTAACTAATGCGTAACCTGTAAATTACAGCCGGTCGGAGTGGCCGAGCGGTTGTATGCGCTACAGTCTGGAACCGCGCGACCGCTGCGGTTCGCAGGTTCAAATCCTGCCTCGGGCATGGATGTGTGTGATGTCCTTAGGTTAGTTAGGTTAAGCAGTTCTAAGTTCTAGGGGACTGATGACCTCAAAAGTTAAGTCCCATAGTGCTCACAGCCATTTTAACCATATTTGTAAATTACGATTTCCTTTTAATAAAACGTGGAATAGTAAATTTTACGATGGTTTAGTAGCAATCTAACATTTTCCTCATCGGTTATTAACCAAATGGTGACCTAGTAGCTTCCTTAGTATCTCCACCTGTTCTTATATTCCATAGGATGAGCGATGCCAAGGCAATGTCCTGCAATAGTCGGTTTCGTCGGCTATTGTAAGAATATGGGACGCTTATGCTCAATACACCAGTCTTCCACGATAATTATAAGCTCACCAACGTACAATATGCCACAACTACAAGGGATCCAGCAGACATCCGCCTTACGCTAATCGAGATCATCCTTTTAGGCACTAAAAGTGCCCTAATGTTATATAGTGGTCGAAAAACACATTTCACACCGTGTTTCCGTAGAATACAACCAATCCTGTTTGAAGGTTTGAAGGCAGAAAGGCCGTTGATATAAAATCATCTCGTATATTTTCATCACTCACCCGAACCACGGCATTATGAAGCAAGGTACGATGATGATGATGATGTTTGGCTTGTGGGGCGCTCAACTGTGCGGTCAACAGCAACCATACAAGTCCCAATTTTTTTCACAGTCCAATTTTTTTACACAGTCCAATCGAGCCACAGTCACGAATGATGATGAAATGATGAGAACAACACAAACACCCAATCCCCGAGCAGAGAAAATCCTCAACCCGGACGAGAATTGAATTTTTTTTTTAATCTCATTTTGTTCGTTGTAGTTCGTCGCAATTGTTTGTGGCGGAGGCCCCCTGACGCCCCGTTGAAGGTCATTATTGAGCCATTCACTAAGTTTTATTATTATTATTATTATTATTATTACAGAGGTCTGCTAACCCTCTGACCGACAAGCTGAGCTCCCGTGCCGGCTGCACTAGACCACGAGATGCGGACGAAGCAAGATACGAAGTACCCTTTCATTCTGAGCTGAATGGTGAAAACTGTCAGCCTGAAAATGCAAATCAGTGTAAGTTGGCTTCCCATAAACCACTTGTCCTAACGTACCTTTAACGTTCCTCCTGACCAACACATCAAGGAAGGGAAAGCAGCAGTCCATTTCTACCTCCGTCGTGAAGCTTATATTCAGGTGGATTGAATTCACATGTTCTAACAAGAGGTTTAAATTCGCTCTTCCAGGAGGCCAAACAAGTATCGTCTATATACATGAAAAATCACGCAGGTTTCAATGTAGCTGACTCCAGGGCACGTTTTACGAAATCTTCCATAATCAGATTGACAAAATCGACGACAAAGGGCTTCCCATCGCCACGCATCTGTCTGTTCATAGAACTTGTCATTCACTGAAATGTGGAAGTGAACACAATGTCAGAATAGGTTCGTTATTTCAACACCGAATCAAACTGTAGTTAATCGTAACAAATAGACTAAGGCGGGGGAAACACAAGTTTCACATTTTTATAATGTTTCCAAAGAAAGATCGTGATTGCTTGACATGAACAGAATACCGCTAAACATACACTCCTCGAAATTGAAATAAGAACACATTGTCCCAGGAAGGGGAAACTTTATTGACACATTCCTGGGGTCAGATACATCACATGATCACACTGACAGAACCACAGGCACATAGACACAGGCAACAGAGCATGCACAATGTCGGCACTAGTACAGTGTATATCCACCTTTCGCAGCAATGCAGGCTGCTATTCTCCCATGGAGACGATCGTAGAGATGCTGGATGTAGTCCTGTGGAACGGCTTGCCATGCCATTTCCACCTGGCGCCTCAGTTGGACCAGCGTTCTTGCTGGGCGTGCAGACCGCGTGAGACGACGCTTCATCCAGTCCCAAACATGCTCAATGGGGACAGATCCGGAGATCTTGCTGGCCAGGGTAGTTGACTTACACCTTCTAGAGCACGTTGGGAGGCACGGAATACATGCGGACGTGCATTGTCCTGTTGGAACAGCAAGTTCCATTGCCGGTCTAGGAATGGTAGAACGATGGGTTCGATGACGGTTTGGATGTACCGTGCACTATTCAGTGTCCCCTCGACGATCACCAGAGGTGTACGGCCAGTGTAGGAGATCGCTCTCCACACCATGATTCCGGGTGTTGGCCCTGTGTGCCTCGGTCGTATGCAGTCCTGATTGTGGCGCTCACCTGCACGGCGCCAAACACGCATACGACCATCATTGGCACCAAGGCAGAAGCGACTCTCATCGCTGAAGACGACACGTCTCCATTCGTCCCTCCATTCACGCCTGTCGCGACACCACTGGAGGCGGGCTGCACGATGTTGGGGCGTGAGCGGAAGACGGCCTAACGGTGTGCGGGACCGTAGCCCAGCTTCATGGAGACGGTTGCGAATGGTCCTCGCCGATACCCCAGGAGAAACAGTGTCCCTAATTTGCTGGGAAGTGGCGGTGCGGTCCCCTACGGCACTGCGTAGGATCCTACGGTCTTGGCGTGCATCAGTGCGTCGCTGCGGTCCGGTCCCAGGTCGACGGGCACGTGCACCTTCCGCCGACCACTGGCGACAACATCGATGTACTGTGGAGACCTCACGCCCCACGTGTTGAGCAATTCGGCGGTATGTCCACCCGGCCTCCCGCATGCCCACTATACACCCTCGCTCAAAGTACGTCAACTGCACATACGGTTCACGTCCACGCTGTCGCGGCATGCTACCAGTGTTAAAGACTGCGATGGAGCTCCGTATGCCACGGCAAACTGGCTGACACTGACGGCGGCGGTGCACAAATGCTGCGCAGCTAGCGCCATTCGACGGCCAACACCGCGGTTCCTGGTGTGTCCTCTGTGCCGTGCGTGTGATCATTGCTTGTACAGCCCTCTCGCAGTGTCTGGAGTACGTATGGTGGGTCTGACACACCGGTGTCAATGTGTTCTTTTTTCCATTTCCTGGAGTGTACAATGGTACCGCCGCTCTAACAGTTTGTCGACATTCGCCATAAACGAAAACGATATCCACTTTCCAACTATCATACATTTTTTAAAAGTCTGAGTAACTTCACGAGCAAGTTGCCTGATAGCTGCAACAGCAGAGCAGAGACTAGTGAGTTTCAGTTGCACGAGTAAACACACGAAAGTTACTTTTTACATACATTTCATACAGTAGGCTCGACATTTGTGGGGTCATTTCTCCTAACGGCTGAACAGTGATTTGTGGCGCTCCAATCTTGTTACTATGTTATCAAGTTTTATGGACACTAAGTCGCCCTCTTTGAAATCTCTTAGCAGCACCACAGCAAAAGTTTATAGTTCGATTTAAAAAAAAAAAATAATTCAGCAGATTAAAAATTAAAAATTTCTTCGTAGCCAGAGCATTTGCTACATTGTGTGCTATAACTCAGCGGAAACCGCATTTCGATACAGTTACTCCTTTTTTATATAATTTGCGTGACATATCGTTGCTGTCTCACCCTATATCTCCATCCGTAGGAGCGGAATTCTGCCGTGCTGCGCCTCGAAGGGAATACATAGCGTAACTTGCAATTCCAACGTCAGGGAACAAAGCGCCTATTTCAGATCTTCAGTGAACGTCATTGATTGCGACTCGCTGTAGTGAATGCTTTGAGACTTAATGGTTCTAAATCTCGCCTTCGGCGCTTTCATCCAGGTCGCGTGTCTCTGCAGATGCCATCCTAGAAGGAAACTGCACGCCACAGTCACGGATTAGTTAATGTAATGAAGCTTTCCTCGCTCCTCTCGCTAGCTACCTCCATGGCTTGTATCTTCCGCACTGCACATAGCGTTTACCAGCAAGACCATTGTCCGTATAAAAAGTACATCAAAATGCGTTCCAGTTGAACCCTGGCCCATGAATGTGTTGCATATTAACAGACATCTGGAGCCTTTTTTCACGTGCTGAGGGTGTTTATAATTCACGTCATAACGAATTGCACGTATCTAGCTGCCTCTTACCGTCGCTATTCTCACTGTTTCACATAAAAAGTGACGGAAAAACGAATGAACTGATGTCGCTTACACATAGCCATAAGACGAAATACATAGTTGAGGCAGCAGAATTGTTTCCCATTTTACGTGAAATACCGACACTCTGAACCTACGCAGCAACATTCGACTACAAAGCCGCTTGTTTCTTTCCAAAGAATATCAATTACGTTGTGCTAGCATCTCCGTAATACATTCATATGGTTAGAAACTGACGATCACATCCACGGCAGAGAGTCACTGAATTAATTTGTCTCTTCCCTCAGGTTGATTAAAGCGGAACCCAAAATGTAAATCAAATTTCAATATCCTTTACAAGTGCACTGCACACAATTTACCCAAGAAATCAAATTTTTGCTCTATACTTCCCTAGCACTGTCCGTTACACTTCATGTCGCTTGTAAATGTTACCCGCACACTGAGACTCGTCGCAGATCCTGTAATCAATTAATATGGATTTAGTTCTCGTGTTACTGCTATTCATTATTAAGTGTGACATAATCATATTGAAGTTCACAGCGACACAATAGTTAAAACTTGTGGAATTCAAAACATTCTTAGATCGTAAAATTTTTTCTTGTTTTATGACCGGTTTCTATCTATGAGATCATCATCATATGCGTTTACAAAAGGCAAAAATTATGTGCAAAGTTATCAGTGCGAGCATTACAATAGCGTACAACAGTACTGATAGCAGAATTAACGTACATGACCTGAGAATCAGCTGAAACACAATATAGTTGTCTACCTAAACTAGTAAACAAAACATAAAATATTGTACCCAAGACGGATATCGCTAAAAGATTTAAAAACGTACTAAAACTCTGATAAATGCAAATGACCCGTAATGTAGTGTCGCTGTCAGCATACTGTGATTGCAGCTGCAGCACAAACAACTGAAGAGGCTTGGTCGCTATTTCTCGCTTCCCGTACGCACAGTTTAGAACTGTGTGTGTCGAAAACAACGGTATGAAAATTGAAATTTTGCACAAGTGAATATAAATTGAGTTAAAAATATAATTAAGATGGAGTGGGAACAATACAATTAGGATCGTAGTACAATACCAACTATGATATACAATGTATGGCGTAAATACAATGTAAGAACTGAGATTTTAAAACTAAAACTAATTTCTGCTTGACTTGTTCTTAACTAAAGTTGTATTCACGTATGCAAAATTTTAAAATCTCTATCTTTATTTTTGACACTCACAACGGTAAACTGTAGGTGCACCTAGAGATCCCACCTCTTCATTCTCTTGCGCTGCAGATCCAAGCACAGCGTGCTGACAGAGATCCTTCACTGCGGCTCATTTGTGTTTATCAAAATTTTATTACGTTTTCTGTCTTTTGTCGGTGCCTATTTTGGTTACAAGGTTTTTATGTTCTGTTTACCGATTTATAAAGACAGGTATGTCGTCTTTTGCTGATTCTCAGGCCACACGTTAATGTTACTACTTCTTATATTTGTGCTGATCAAGTCAAAAACTTGTCAGACCAGCGCAACAGAATCACTCCTAAGGGCCCGGGTTCGATTCCCGGCTGGGTCGGAGATTTTCTCCGCTCAGGGACTGGGTGTTGTGTTGTCCTAATCATCATCATTTCATCCCCATCGACGTGCAAGTCGCCGAAGTGGCGTCAAATCGAAAGACCTGCACCCGGCGAACGGTCTAACCTATGGGAGGTCCTGGTAACACAACATTTATTTACTAGTTAGACATGTACGCATGAGAAGTTCATTATGCACTGAGCATGAAAGTAAGGCTTCAGATAATCTGCATTAGATACTAAGAACAATATCGAAACAGAAGAGTTAGCCAACACTGTATAGTTCAAAGGACAAATTTACGAATTTTCAAGTTCCGGTTCGCACAAAAAGGACGTTGATCACTGTGCGTGGGAGCAGAGGTACACGTGTGGGAGCCGTCTGTCTGTGGATGATTGTCTGTTGTTTAGTGTCCAACTACAAATTGGTTTATTGTGTGCCATGGTGCTGTACTGTCGTTACGTGAATGAATAGTGGTAAGAGTGAATTTCAATGGCGGTGTTGTGAGTGTCTGGGATATTTCTTCTGGTTTGGACTTGGACCATTAGTTCCAGTAAGTGACAAAGTGAACGCAGATTTCTTGAAAAGCATTTCAGACAATATGCTTTCGATACTGTGGCAACAATCTCCGGTGGAAATTTTCCTATGCCAGCGAAATAAAGGTCTTATTCACGAAGGAATGTCCATTGTATCACTGAGCGGAGCACAAGGATGGTTTTTTTGACCTTGTTTGTTCGAAGTTATGCCCTAACCCTCCACAAAAATTTTGGAATGAACTGCAACGTTGTTTGTGAGCCACACAATACACTCAAATCCCAGTAATCATTCATTGCGTTTGAATGAGAGTGGGAAAAAAATCTACCTTCACTGTATCACGGATTTGTGCAAAAACTTCTCCGCAGTCTTTCTACACTGGTATGTCCGGAAATTTTTTGCCACATTGTGCATATCTACAGGTAGAAGAACGTTTTGAATTCTACTTATGAAATGGTGGCGGTTATAATTTTACGAATTTCGTAAAGAAGATATAAGAATCACAGACGATACGTATGATTGCAATCTTCACAAATCACGAAATCTGTGGCCCATAGATGATCAACCAGCAACAAAGAAATGGTTTATTGGTGAGACTAAGTGGACAACCACTCAGCTAGGCGGTGTGCGTACTTGCCTAATGCAGGTGCACACAAATATGTACTTTCGCAGCGTGCTAGATGTAGCTGTAACAAAAAGTACTTTCTCGCTACATCCATTCCAAAGCAATCTGCTGAACAACAAGTGAAACAGTGTTGCCTGCTCATCTAACTGCGAAATCCTCTATTCCTGATAGTCAAGGCAGCAGTCCGGTAGTACCTTTCACATAAGTGAACGCTCTTCTATTTTCCTACGTAACAAATACCACACTGCTCTCTCTTTACGAGTTGTGCATGCTGGAAACAAAGTAAGAGCATACGGACTATCAGATCAATTGTGTGATTGGATTGAGGAGTTCCTAGATAACAGAACGCAGCACGTCATTCTCAATGGAGAGAAGTCTTCCGAAGTAAGAGTGATTTCAGGTGTGCCGCAGGGGAGTGTCATAGGACCGTTGCTATTCACAATATACATAAATGACCTGGTGGATGACATCGGAAGTTCACTGAGGCTTTTTGCAGATGATGCTGTGGTGTATCGAGAGGTTGCAACAATGGAAAATTGTACTGAAATGCAGGAGGATCTGCAGCGAATTGACGCATGGTGCACGGAATGACAATTGAATCTCAATGTAGCGAAGTGTAATGTGATGCGAATACATAGAAAGATAGGTCCCTTATCATTTAGCTACAAAATAGCAGGTCAGCAACTGGAAGCAGTTAATTCCATAAATTATCTGGGAGTACGCATTAGGAGTGATTTAAAATGGAATGATCATATAAAGTTGATCGTCGGTAAAGCAGATGCCAGACTGAGATTCATTGGAAGAATCCTAAGGAAATGCAATCCGACAACAAAGGAAGTAGGTTACAGTACGCTTGTTCGCCCAATGCTTGAATACTGCTCAGCAGTGTGGGATCCGCACCAGGTAGGGTTGATAGAAGAGATAGAGAAGATCCAACGGAGAGCAGCGCGCTTCGTTACAGGATCATTTAGTAATTGCGAAAGCGTTACGGAGATGATAGATAAACTCCAGTGGAAGACTCTGCAGGAGAGACGCTCAGTAGCTCGGTACGGGCTTTTGTTAAAGTTTCGAGAACATACCTTCACCGAAGAGTCAAGCAGTATATTGCTCCCTCCTACGTATATCTCGCGAAGAGACCATGAGGATAAAATCAGAGAGATTAGAGCCCACACAGAAGCATACCGACAATCCTTCTTTCCACGTACAATACGAGACTGGAATAGAAGGGAGAACCGATAGAGGTACTCAGGGTACCCTCCGCCACACACCGTCAGGTGGCTTGCGGAGTACGGATGTAGATGTAGATGTAGAAACCAGTCCATGGTTTTCCTGCAGGAACATTATAAAAGGTAAGCTTTCTGCCACTGTCAAAGGCAAAGCATTGTGTTCTTGATCCCATACTATGGCTGCCAGTGCTATTTTCAACTCTAAAAAGAAAAAATCTTTTGACGCAAGCTGCCAGCAAATCTCGAAATGAATTGCACTGCATGTCGCTTTTAGCTTGCCACTCGAGTATAATTAGGACTGTGCTGCTATGAAGACTACGTTGCCATGCGGCAACGATAACCCGACGCATATCAGCAGTTACAGGCAAATACAGCTGCTGTTTATATGAGCACAAGT
Source organism: Schistocerca gregaria (assembly GCF_023897955.1). Taxonomy (NCBI): domain Eukaryota; kingdom Metazoa; phylum Arthropoda; class Insecta; order Orthoptera; family Acrididae; genus Schistocerca; species Schistocerca gregaria. Next base: position 556,904,616 of record NC_064931.1, read on the forward strand.
TTGTTCCTACCCCTCCTCGTGATCGTCACCCTATTCCATTCGCTTCTATTCGACACACACTTGAGAAATGCTCTAACATATCTGTAGATGAATCAAATGTATTATAAAAAAAAACCTCTTTCGGCCATAAAGTGCAGTTCCTAGTATCCCAGCAATAAATCTAAGCCAGCCAATTATGTTTAACACAGCTCAAACCGTGTTATTGTTGCGTTTCCAGAATCATTCAAACCCCGTCTGCTTTGCCTCACATCATCAAAATGACGGACATAAACACTCGCCGATATCTAGCACGCACAAAATGCGCATCACAAAACGAATTGTAGCTTTCCTCATTACACCACACTCGGTGATATCGGCATCTCATGCCCGGATAGTCGTCTCTCAGTATAACCTAAACCTCGAGTTACACTACGAGTAAGTCAGTCGCCGAACTCGACATTCAAAAAAATGACGTAGAAGCACAATGAATATTTCCATTGCTCTGTATGTTACCTTTTTCCGCAGGTGTGACGTCACACATAACAACATCATTAAGTCACGGATCAAACGCGGTTGCATTACGTTCAACCTACGACCATTTCCTACCCTCACATTCTTACTCTGATATTTTTGTATGCTGTAGCTGCGTCCTGTTGTAACTCTGTAACTTTTAGTCATTGGTTACCTCATTCTTCACGTTAGTTGACACCTGACACATTTAAATTCAGTTTCCCGTCTCTGTTCCTAGGAGACATTTTTGTGTAGATCTGAGTCGAATTGGCACAATTTTCGTCGGACAATACGTTCTCATACACAGTCGAATCAAACTTTGGTTTTAATATAAAAACAGAAACGTGTACCTCCGTAGGTGTCAAGGGAAGCATACACCCCGCATGTAAGGCATTTTATTCATCTGCCACACTGATGTAGCACACACTTACATCTAGCAAATGCTACTCTAGTACGACGCACTGCTCATGAGTTTTCGAAATATCGCTGTTTAAGGTTTTACGAGCCTCTTGAATATTGTATGAGAGCGCCAGGCCGGCCGAAGTGGCCGTGCGGTTCTAGGCGCTGCAGTCTGGAACCGCGAGACCGCTACGGTCGCAAGTTCGAATCTTGCCTCGGACATCGCTGTGTATGATGTCCTTAGGTTAGTTAGGTTTAACTAATTCTAAGTTCTAGGGGACTGATGACCTCAGAAGTTGAGGCCCATAGTGCTCAGAGCCATTTGAACCATTTGAGAGCGTCAGAACTCGAGCACCGGGGTTAGTGGAACCACATACGTTAGACAGTAATGTAGTCATACAGAGAGGAGAAATGGATAACGCCCTAAGTGCCATTTGTTTGCGAAATGCTTTTTCAGTGCAATTGTGTTCTCGGTAGTCTGCTGCATGTCCATAAATTGGATCCATATGCCAAAACACAGAGAAAGTCTTTCAAACATGGGTTAGTAGATGGCGCATGGTCTTTTGGCCATATTGTGGTTTCCTTTTGTGTTCCAAAATCTTAAAGATATGATTCAAATGGTTCAAATGGCTCTGAGCACTATGGGACTTAACAGCTGTGGTCATCAGTCCCCTAGAACTTAGAACTACTTAAACCTAACTAACCTAAGGACATCACACACATCCATGCCCGAGGCAGGATTCGAACCTGCGACCGTAGCAGTCGCACGGTTGCGGACTGCGCGCCTAGAACCGCGAGACCACCGCGGCCGGCTTAAAGATATGAGAAGTGGTTTTTATTAATTGCAGTTCTATCAGACAAAAACTAATGCTGTATTTCTGTAGTTTTGTCATCACAAATAAAAGGTATTATCTCAGTATTAATCGCACCTGAAAGAAAATCTTTCTTCCTGCTATTTTGTCGAAGACTGACATTTTTGAGAATGTTTCTGCGAACAGATTCACGTTGATTCTTGCAAAGAAGAAAACAGCAACCAGCCATTGTTAATAAAGCTGTTTAGTTTTATAAAAAGCACAGTTACCGGTTTCGAACCGACAGGTTCATGTTCAGAAAGCTGTTCACGTTTGTATTACATTTTTTGTTTACGTTAGTTGTTAGCTGCTTTTTCTAGCAATTAAAGTAAACAACAACAAATGTAGTAGAACATGAACAATAGTCTGACGATAGACTTGTCGGTTCGAAACCGGAAACACAGCTATTTGTGTAACCATATAGCATTATTAACAGTGGCCGGTTGCTGTTGTCTTCATTGTAGGAACCAACGTTTAAAAACTTTGTTATTGGCAATTAGAATCGATATGCTTCCTGGTACGGCACGTAGAACGTTCTTAATAAAATATTTATTTTCTAATTTGTTTTATTGCTTTCTGCGATGATGCAGTGAGCAGCATACTTATGTGGCATGAGAATACCTTCTCAATTTTCGGATATAAAGAAGCTGTATAAAAACAGAGATACATTGTTTTTGTATTCTCCTGTCAAATGTCACATTTGGCTCTTGGAACGTTGTTCATATCCACTCTTCATATGTCGCATAGAACAGGATATTTTTATCTAAATAATTAGGAACGAGTCATTTTACAAGATATGTATATATGATTAACTTTAACATTAATGAAAATATTAATTTTCAGTCCTACTCATGCAGTTACACTTGAAAACAAGGGATTCTTTTCTTTCTCTTTTTCTTAGCGGGAGGCCACTTCATAAATAAAGATTAGTATATGAAACAGAAGAAGTTCCCAAAGAAAGGATGCTTTCAGTTTGGATAGAAAACAAGTCAGGCGATTTATGTCATTGGAAAAATGATCAAAGATTTTTGTTGGCGCATATTAAACTCCATTCTGAGGCACTGAAACTTAGGTAACGGATAATAAACGTCATGTTTTCTTCTTCCTGGTGTGGAAATCAGTGTTCTTCTCAAATCGAGATAGATTTTTATGAAGAATTCAGTAGCGGATATATACTCTTTACCTGAACAAAAGTATCAGGACACCCCTATGTAACACGGAATGTACCGCTAGATTTCACAAGAGGCGGGTTCCCTAGTATAAAAGGAGATGGTGATTATTGTATTCTCAGTAGAGAAACAGCAACTGCATAATGTACGGTCAGGAGATCTCAGTGATTTCGATCGTGGACTAGTCACTGGATGTCACCTGCTTGTAAATCCAGTAAGGACATTTCATCATTTCTAAAGCTGCCCAGGTCGATTGTTGGTGATTTGACTGTGAAGCGGAAACAAACACGAAGAAACAACCACAGATAAATCAAGGATGGGCTGACCTTGTATACTGACGGACGGGCACCTTCAAATTTTGCGGAGGATGGTTGCCAAAAATAACGTGAAATCACAGGAACGAATCACTCGCGACTTCCAAAGTGCTACCAACAGTCCAGACAGCACAGTGACTGTGTGTAGGAAGTTAAGAAGATTAGGCTATAGTGGCCGAGCAGCTCGTCATAAGCCACACATTTTTGTAGTCATTGCTAAGCGACGCTTGAGGTGGTGTAAAGAGTAACGCTACCGCACAGTGAAAGACTGGGAACGAGTGATTTGGAGTGACAAAGCACACTATACCCAGGAGCAATCCGATGGAAGGATTTGGGCTTGGCGACTGCCTGGGGACGTTACCTGACATCGTGTGTAGTGAAAATGTAATATCGTGTGGCCAAGGCCTCCCATCGGGTAGACCGGTCGCCTGTTGCAAGTCTTTTTAGTTAACGCGACTTCGGCGACTTGCGCATCGGTGGGGATAATATGATGATTATGAAGACAACACAACACCCAGTCCCTGAGCTGAGAAAATCTCCGACCCAGCCGGGAACCGAACCCGGGCGCTACAGTCTGGAACCGCGCGACCGCTACGATCGCAGGTTCGAATCCTGCCTCGGGCATGGATGTGTGTGATGTCCTTCGGGTAGTTAGGTTTAAGTAGCTCTAAGTTCTAGGGGACTGATGACCTCAGCAGTTAAGTCCCATAGTGCTCAGAGCCATTTGAACCATTTTTTGAACCCGGGCCTCGTTGCACAACATTCCAACGCACTGACTACTTTCTTTTGTCATTGGTCGTTCTATTTGTTCGGGGCGGACGACCCATGACGCTTGCTCAAGTTCATCGTTAATGCATTCACTCAGTTTTTTATTACAGCGGGCAGCTAACCCTCTGACCGAACACGCTGTGCTACAACACTCAGCTATCGAGGCGAGCATCACGTGCTGTGTGAACATTGAACTACAGAGGAGGCTGTGTTTAGGTATGGGGGCCGTTTGGTGGTTAGAGTGTGGTCCCATTTGTACACTGAAGAAAACGCTAAACGTGGGACGAAATGAATAAAGTTTACAACACGTTCCGCGACGATGCGCTGTGCAATAAATCAGCATGTGTGGAGGCAATAGTTCGGGACATTCAGTTCCTGAAACGTATTGTCCCCCCCAAAGATCAGATCCGAACCCAGTTAAACACCTTCTGGATGAGTTAGAACGGACTTCGCATCAGACCCCAGCTTCCAGTATCAATGCCGTCTCTAATTTGGACTCGCGAAGAAGAATGGGCTGCGATGCCTCCACAGAACCTCACTGAAATTGTCTCCAGTAGAATGAAAGTCGTCATAAAGGAAAAAGATGGAAGTTTGGGGTTTAACGCCCTCTCGACATCGATATCATTGGAGGCAGAACACAAGCTCGCAATGCTTCGTGGATGAGGAAGGATACAGACAGTGCCCTTTCAAAGGAACTAGTCCGGCATTTGCCTGGAACTATTAAGGGAAATCTGGATGGCCGGACGTGGATTTTATTCGTTGTCCTCCTGGATAGTCATAAAGTCGAAAGGTGGACACACCTCATATTATTGTCCGACAATGGGTGTCCGGTTACTTTTTATCGGATAGTGTATATATGCGTATGCACAACAAAAATCCAATATGTATTCACTATGCACAACTCCTTTCAAATCCCTAAACGAATTTTTATTTAAGAATTGGTAAAAAAAGGAACCCTTGTTTTGTAAGTGTGGTTGCATTTGTAGGACTAAAAGTCGTAGTTAAAATGCCTGCCTCCTTGAAATTATACGTAGGAGATGACTGCGGATGAGCACCAAATTTTAATCTTACTGCTCGCTTTTTAAGACTCAATACTTTCTTTCTAAGCAACGATTTACCCCATAAAAGTATACCGTAAGACATTATTGGGTAGAAATATGCAAAATATGTTAAGAGGCTGATTCGCTTGATTCCAAGAACAGCAGTGCGAAGAGCAAAAGTAGCTGTACAACTGTAGTTAGTTGTTTGAGTAGCTTGTTATATTTCAAGTTTTCATCAACGGGTGTAGCCAAAAATATGGAGCATTCGACCCTGTCTGTTGACTCCTGTGCACGTGCAACATCAACTGCTAACACTAGTATCGTCCGCAAAAAGTATCAATTCTGCAACTTCCTTGCAGATTAAAACTGTTTTAATCTGCCATATCAGCAGTTTCAAATCAGTACACACTCCGCTGCAGAGTGAAAATATTCAGGAATCATCCCCCAGGCTGTGGCTAAGCCATGTCTCCGCAATATCCTTGCATCCAGGAGTGCTAGTCCTGCAAGGTTCGCAGAAGAGCTTCTGTGAAGTTTGGAAGGTAGGAGACGAAGCACTGGCAGAATTGAAGCTGTGAGGACGGGTCGTGAGTCGTGCTCAGATGGTAGAGCACTTGCCCGCGAAAGGCAAAGATCTCGAGTTCGAGTCTCGGTCGGGCACACAGTTTTCATCTGACAGGAAGCTTCATGTCAGCGCACACTCCGCTGCAGAGTGAAAATCTCATTGTAGTATCAAGTCTGCTTGACGGGTGTTAAGTGGAAGGTCATTAAGATATTTAACGAATAGGAGTGGTCCTAAATTTAACTCTGTGGCATATCCTTCGTCATTTGTTTCCCGTCACTAAAATTTTTCGCCCTTACTTTAGTGTCTGAATTATTCAGAACAACTTTTTGCATTTTTTTGTTAAGTGCTATTGAAACCAGTTGTTTGTAAAGCCATGAAATCTATAAAACATAGATTTTTGTATAAAAGAGTAACTTTGCCTACAGAATAAATCGCCTTGGAATAATCACAAAAATACCAACTGGTGATTTTTTAAATTATTATTTAAGGATAGTACGTCTGATGAGTGAATGTACAAACAGCATTCTCAGTCGATCAACCTTCTGGAATCCTAAATATGATGAGCTAGGTAAACTGTTTCTACTTCAATATGAGACCACTCTCCCGTACATCTGCCTCCGCAGCTGAGTGGTCAGCTCGGCTGACTGACATACTGGATCCCGGATCCGATTCCCGGTACTACCAACGATTTTTCCTTGGAGGGAGGGCTGTTGCGGGGTGCACGTAACTTCGTGACGCCTACTGAGGAACTACGACCGATTAGTAGCTGCTCCGCGGTCAAGAAATCAGACGATGGCCGAGAGAGCGGTGAGCTGGGCACATGCCCGTCCAAACCACATCCAGTGGCGCCGTTGGTGGAGGATGACATGGCGCTCAGGCCGGTCCGACCGGTTCGTCTATAGCTATAAGGCGGAACATTACCCTGCCAACTCTTGAGTAGATTACTTTTTGAGTACCTGAAGAAAGACGACAGTAAGGGAATTGGACGATAATTTATTTAAATCTTTCTTGTCACCTTTCCTATATAGAGTTTCAACAATGGAATATTTTAATCTGCACGGAAAAATTCTCAGTGCCTGCTACGGTCGCAGGTTCGAATCCTGCATGGGGCGTGGATGTGTGTCATGTCCTTAGATTAGTTAGGTTTAAGTGGTTCTACGTCTAGCGAACTGATGGCGTCAGATGTTAAGTCCCATAGTGCTTAGGGTCATTTGAACCGTTTTTGAGCTACACTCAGAAATTGGTTGTTAAAAATACTGACAACTAGTCAATTATCAGTCACAACATTGGCGCTCAGTTTAGTTATGGTAGCACCTTGTTCACTTCACAATATCCCTCATTCTTTCACTCTTCCTATCTGTAAGCCGCCCGGGGTGGCCGAGCGGTTCTAGGCGCTGTAGTCTGGAACCGCGAAACCGCTACGGACGCAGGTTCGAATCCTGCCTCGAGCATGGATGCTTGTGACGTCCTTAGGTTAGTTAGGTTTAATTAGTTCTAAGTTCTAGGGGACTGATGACCGCAGATGTTAAGTACCATAGTGCTCAGATCCATCTGAAAAATTTTATTCGTAGAATTTGAAATAGATATGTAAAGTGTAATTAGAGGAAGATATAGATTGACATAGTGTAGATACATGCTTCTTTTGTAAGGTGACCTGCATTAATATCTACACCGAAGTTTAGAAAAATTGATAAACAAACTGAAGAATAAATAAACTTCGGAGAATTTTTGCTAAATTTGCAAATCGCTGACTACTAAGCAAAGAAGGTGTATGACTCCGCTAACGAACTGAAAGATGTGCCAATACAGCGGGTTCAATGGTAAGTCGTTTTAGAGACAAGAGTCATTCCAGGTATACATCGCAGAATTGTGATTCACTTAGCAAACAGCGCCGGTGCAACACAGACATTCGTCGTGGATAAGGTACAACAGGTACAAAATAAACCAATTTCAACAACCGTGCAACGGAGGGCACTTTGGTGTAATGTGTGGAAATTGTCTGAAAGGAAAGGCACATGCAGTACAATGCATGTCAGGCCTTGAACAGATCCAATATTGCTTAATTAGCTACTGCCACTTAAGTCACTGAAGCAAACTGATATTTGGGCATTACAACCCAGACAGGCTTAAGGAGAAACAAACACATAAGTTATATGTTGGGAAACACCAACATCTTTGTATATACTACGAAACCAACTGTGCACTGCATGGTGTGGAGAACCTCCGATCAATAATAGCGATAATTAATTTAGAGACGTCCACTTCAGTTGTACTAATTATTTATTCATACCACGAATGGATTTGAGATTTTAAAATCTCATCTTCAGGTGCATGAAACTGTAACATACAAAGGAAAGGAGAAAAGAAATGCAGTGCAACACATCTGTAAAAGGCAGAAGAGGAGACTATCGAAACAAGGCACTCACTTGTTGTATTTTCTAACGCATAACATGCGGTCGGGCCAATCAGTGCAAGAGCTGCAAATACTGCATCTTGGCAGAGACAGTAAAAATGTAACAGCTGAGCAGGTGGGACGAAGGATAGAGAGATGGGGAAGAAACACTTACACTCCCGCCGTCCGCCGCCGGGCAGCCGCATGCTGTGAACCCCAGCCACGACAGAGGGGAGGCGACGCCGGAGGTCTGAGGTGCGAAGCGGCGCAGGCGCCGACGGTGGACAAGCAGGTAAACTGACGTCATTAGTGGAGGTTAGGGAATCATGACCGACTGGGCCGAGCGCTTAGAATGCTTCATTAAGAAAATAGAATATGAACGAGCTGTGGTACGAAAATTGGCTAAATAACTCACAAACGTGTAACAACATAATGGTATCATATACTGTGGTAAATAAAGTGTCCAATTTAAGGTATACTATAGGCTCCAGTGACGTAAAACAAAATACATAAAAAAAATCATCACCAACCTGAAATGTGAGTGCAGCAATGTAAGCAGCGAAATAACAAACGAAAATGAGCAGGCTGAGCGTCCTATAGTATATGAAGCAATAATGACATGGAAAGATGGCAACGACGCGAAACAACTAAATGAAAGGGAGAAAAATAAGCCTGAGCCTGGCAGACTTGTAAAGATATGTGCCGCAATAGGCACAAATCATACCAACTGAGTAATCATACATGTAAGATATGTTATGGGCTCAAGTGATGTAAAACGAAATATTTAACATAAAAACCATCATAAACATCTAAAACGTAAGTTTAGCCCTGCTATAAGCGAAATGACAAATTAATATCATCGTTTTGAGCGCCCCTTTTTAGATGAAATAATGCCAATATAGAAAGATGATTAAGGTTCAAATGGCTCTGAGCACTATGGGACTCAATTGCTGTGCTCATCAGTCCCCTAGTACTTAGAACTACTTAAACCTAACTAACCTAAGGACATCACACACATCCATGCCCGAGGCAGGATTCGAACCTGCGACCGCAGCAGTCGCACGGTTCCGGAATGCGCGCGTAGAACCGCGAGACCACCGCGACCGGCAGATGATTAAGGCGAAACAATTAATATAGAAGTATTTTTTAATGTTCGATTACATCCATTAGGAATAAAACTCGTCGCGCACGTTGCTCATAATACCAAGTTATCAGTACAGTTTGCGCTGGCGCTGCACACACTTCTATAGCTGTCTGTCGAAGTTAAGGCAATAACTTGGTGTTGCTATTTAGTTCGCTTAGTTGTACGGTAGTCACAAACTTAAATAGATTTTCCGGCTTCCTATCATTTATAGGTGCTCTGCGGTCCGTGTCATTTTAATCATGGACTACCGCTTTTAGCGTGCTATCTGCTTGTATGTTGACGATGAACGATGGGACTTGGCTCTAAGTAGCGCCATGACTGTTTATAAAACCTGTGAGTACACAACTCTCATTCATATAGGGCGCTTTATGGCAGAACACATCCATTTTCAATCCACTGCAATTCTGTAATATTTTAATCTCTCGTACAGATCACCTGAAGATGCACCTCTATTGACGCGCATATTAATAGCCAGTGCGGAAGATTTTATTCACTATTTCATACCGAAGATTGGTTTGGTGAATTTCTCCACTCTTGTCTGTCCTGTACAAGGTTCTTATGTTAGTGATACTGGTCTGTAATTCTTTGCATCCTTTCTTTTATCCTATATATAAGTAGTATTGAACTGCACTTTTTTCCAATAATGGAGCACATTCGCTTCATTAGGAATTCTCCGTAAATATTGGTTAGGAAAAGATTAATTTCGACACGTATTCTATGTAAAATGTAAAAAGTATTAGTCTAGCACCTGATGTCCCCGTTCTCTATGAACAGTGTTAATTGTTTTTTTCGATAACGGGGTGCATAAATCAATATTTCTCATCTGTACGTCTGTGCGGTGTTTTAACGTTTGCGTGGAGCATTCGACCCTGTTTATTGACTCCTGTGCACGTGCAACATCAACTGTTAACACTAGTATCGTCTGCAAAAAGTATCAATTCTGCAACTTCCTTGCAGATTAAAACTGTTTTAATCTGCCATATCAGCAGTTTCATATCAGCACATACCCCGCTGTAAAGTGAAAATCTCATTCTGGAAACATCCCCCCGGCTGTGGCTAAGCCGTGTCTCCGCAATATCCTTTCTTCCAGGAGTGCTAGTTCTGCAAGGTTCGCAGAAGAGGTTCTGTGAAGTTTGGAAGGTAGGAGACGAAGCACTGGCAGAATTGAAGCTGTGAGGACGGGTCGTGAGTCGTGCTCAGATGGTAGAGCACTTGCCCGCGAAAGGCAAAGATCTCGAGTTCGAGTCTCAATCAGGCACAAAGTTTTAATCTGCCAGGAAGTTTCATATCAGCGCACACTCCGTTTCAGAATGAAAATCTCATTCTAGTATCAATTCTGCTTGACGGGTGTTAAGTGGAAGATCATTAACATACTGTATTTAACAAATAGAAGTGGTCCTAAATTTAACTCTGTGGCACTTCCTTCGTCATTTGATTCCCGTTACTAAAATTTTCCGCCCTTACTTTAGTGTCTGAATTATTCATAACAACTTTTTGCATTTTGTTTGTTAAGTGCTATTGAAACCAGTTGTTTGTAAAGCCAAGAAATCTATAAAACATACATTTTTGTATAAAAGAGTAACTTGGTCTACACAATACATCGAATTGGAATAATCACAAGAATACCAACTGGTGATTATTTTTTATTATTTAAGGATTGTACGTCTGAAGAGTGTATGTATAAACAGCATTCTCAGTCGATCAACCTTCTGGAATCCTAAATATGATGAGCTAGGTAAACTGTTTCTACTTCGATATGAGACCACTCTCCCGTACATCTGCCTCCGCAGCTGAGTGGTCAGCTCGGCTGACTGACATACTGGATCCCGGATCCGATTCCCGGTACTACCAGCGATTTTTCCTTGGAGGGAGGGCTGTTGCGGGGTGCACGTAACTTCGTGACGCCTACTGAGGAACTACGACCGATTAGTAGCTGCTCCGCGGTCAAGAAATCAGACGATGGCCGAGAGAGCGGTGAGCTGGGCACATGCCCGTCCAAACCACATCCAGTGGCGCCGTTGGTGAAGGATGACACGGCGCTCAGTCCGGTCCGACCGGGTCGTCTAGAGCTAGAAGGCGCAACATTACCTTGCCAACTCTTGAGTAGATTACTTTTTGAATACCTGAAGAAAGACAACAGTAAGGGAATTGGACGATAATTTATTTAAATCTTTCTTGTCACCTTTCCTATATAGAGTTTTAACAATGAAATATTTTAATCTTCCCGGAAAAATTTTCTGTGCCTATGATGCATTAAATATAACACTAAGAACATTTCTTATTAAGCTAGAACAACGCTCAAGAATTCTGTCTGAAATTCCATCAGCGCAATAGGAGCTTCTGTTTTTAGAACTTCTACAATTGTATTTATTTCAGTAATGGATTTTGATACTGCTTCTAATATAATTGATTAAAGTTTTTTTGAACTACATTTTTCATACAGTCTCTTGCTACTTCAACTGAACCATTTAATCCTAGTTTTTAATGCTACATTCAGCCGGCCTCAGTGGTCTCGCGGTTCTAGGCGCTTCAGTCCGGAACCGAGCTGGAGCTACGGTCGCAGGTTCGAATTCTACCTCGGACATGAATGTGTGTGATATCCTTAGGTTAGTTAGGCTTAAGTGGTTCTAAGTCTAGGGGACTGGTGACCTCACATATTAATTCCCATAGTGCTTAGAGCCATTTGAAACATTTTTAAGGTTCATTCAGAAAGTTGTTCAAAATACTGACAACTAGTCAATTATCAGTCACAACATTGGCATTCAATTTAGTAGTGGTAGGATCTTGTGCACTTCACCATATCCCTCATTCTTTTAACCTTCCTATCTGTAATCTGCAAGCTGCAGAGTGTAGGTCTACCAGAACTGTCTCGAGGCAGGTAGTTTTCTATTCTTTTCTTCTAAGCTTCCACACTTGTATCGCTACAGCGAATCATTTTCTAAAGATATGAAGAATTATATAACCACATCTACATACATACTCCGCAAGCCGCCGAATGGTGGCGGAAGGTACCCTGTTCCACTAGTAGCCATTTCCTTTCCTATTCCACTCCAATAGAACGATGGAAAATTACTGTCTATATGTCTGTGCACGAGCCCTAATTTATCTTACGTTCGTCGTTCTTCTGCGAAGTGTATCGTTCTGCACCCAGCTTCAAATACCAGTCCTCTAAATTTTCTCATTGTATTCCGCGAAAAGAACGTCGTCTTCCGTCCTAGATTCCCATCTGACTTCCCGAAGCATCTCGTTAAGACCTGCTTGTTGCTCGAACCTAACAATAATAAATCTAGCAGCCCGCCTCTGAAACGCTTTGATGTCTTCCTTATTCCGACCTAGTGACGATCCCAGAAAATCTAACAGCACTCAAAAATGGATCGTTCTAGTTTCCTATATGCGGTCTCCTTTATCGATAGACCGCATTTTTCTAAAATACTACAAATAAACCGAAATCAGCCATTTCTTACGCGCTCGTTCCATTTCATATTGCAGCGCAACGTTCCGCTTAGATATTTAATCGACGTGACTCGGCCATGCAGCACACTACTAATACCGTATACGAACATTACGGAGTTGTTTTCCTACTCATCTGCATTAACTTACCTTTTTCTGCAGTTAGAGTTGTCTGCCATTCTTCATACCAACCAGAAATTTTGTCTAATTTACCATGTATCCTCCTCCGAAAATATGATAATCAGTCTGGTACATTCGTGGTGAGATATAATCAAGAAATAATAAGAAATCGGTATGAAATGATCAATAATTTATCGATGCAAGAAGCGACCTTCGCAAGCTCCACACGGGCAGCACTAAGGCACTAGGACCGGATCACTTCTCTGGCGTAGCGGTAAGACATTATACACACAAACGTTCCTCATGAATCAGTTTCAGTGGAAACCAAATCAAAATCCCTACCGTCCTTCCTGACATTAGCCTTCACATGCAGACATAAAACGCGGCCGTGTTCTTTAATTTATAATATGTATAGATAAACACGCATGTAGCAGTGAAGTCGTGCGGGGTTGTACTTGCTTTGAATAACGCACACGGTATTTGCGATACGCGCATGAATGAATCGATATATAAATTCCTTATTGTATTTTGACTATATTTCACCACGGATTTATCACAATGATTTTTATTACTACTTTTATTATTATGATTATTAACATTATTATACCTTTCCGCAGACACAAGATTCGCTCCTGGGATACAAGTGTTTGGAGGACGATTAGGAATAAAAAGAAAATGAAGAAACTCGAGTGCAATAGCAAATGTGGAGCTTGTTGTGGAACATCGTAGAATAGTCCCGTTTCAGCCATTACAGTTTCATGAAGTTCCGATAGGTGGCGGAGCAGTACGTAGCCATCAAAATGGCGTCTGCAACGGAAGTGCATTACAAGCACGGAGCTGTTACTGAGTTTCCTTTGGCGGAAGGGCAGAGCGTCTCAGGTATTCACAGGCGCTAACAGAATGTCTACAGAGGCCCGACAACGAACAAAAGCACCGTGAGTCGCTGAGTGAGGTGTTTGTCGTCATCGCAACAACGCAGCGCAAACCTGTCCGATCTCCTGCGTGACTCCTGACTCCTGCAACAACGTTGGAACGAGCGGACACTCTCATTTGAGGTGATAGATAGATCACAGCCATACTCCTTCTGCTCAACTGAACGTCTTTGTTGGAAGTGCTGACACACTTGTCCACCAGTAAGAAAATGGCAATCCGTGGAGTCGCTCGACACCACCTCTCCTCCGAAGAAAATGTTCAAAGGGGTACACCCAGCCAGTAAAGTCTGCGTACCCAAGAGGAGCTCACAAAACTCCATTGGACTGTTCTTCCTCATCCACCCTACAGTCCGGATCTCGTACCTATCGACATCCGTCTGTTTCGCTCAATGAAGGATGAACTCCGCGAGAAGCAGTGCGTGGATGAGGGGGAGGTTATCCATGCAGCAAGACGTTCGCTCTGGCGCCGACCAGCAGAGTGGTATCATGTGGGCGTACTGGCTTTCACAGTACCGGGGCGTAAGGCCGTCGCATTGAACGGAGATTATATTGAAAAATAGGATTTTTAGCCAAAGGAATGGGGATCAATATGGCGTACTGGAATCCTTAATGAAACCATCCCTCTTCCATAAAAAATGTTGCATTATTTATTGAATGGCCCTCGTAAATTTCATTGGTACCTTTTCCTTTTACAAATGATGTAGCAGCATTTCTTCTATCAATAGATAAGGAACGATGTATTCTAGAAAAAACATCCATCAAATTGCAGCCAAACCTAAACTTCAAAAATCAGACATGCGGGACAGAAAGTGCTCTCTCATAGTTGTTACGTCTTATTTATGGAGACTCCGAGAAGAATTTACCAGAGATGCAACTAGTGCTATAAATGCCGAAAGATGAACGCTATTGCTTCTTATAGTTCTATGAATGTGCTTCATGCCGCATACATAACCTGACTTAATTTGCTCCATGTTAAATGGAAATGGCAACACCCTCAAGCACTCAATTCAAATGTCAAACAGACTTATTCCGGTGAAACTAGTTTCCGGCTTACTACAAAACAGTAAATTATGTGTATCTTCCATTCCTACAGTTAATACAGTTTGCACTGAGAAATTTCCCTACAAGACGATGAAAAAGATTTGTCAGCTAGAAGCCTCTTGCTGAATGTATAAGTGTCCACAAGGAGAGGCAAGAGGGGGTGGATGCCACCCCCGCCGGCCGCGGTGGTCTAGCGGTTCTAGGCGCTCAGTCCGGAACCGCGCGACTGCTACGGTCGCAGGTTCGAATCCTGCCTCGGGCGTGGATGTGTGTGATGTCCTTAGGTTAGTTAGGTTTAAGTAGTTCTGAGTTCTAGGGGACTTATGACCACAGCAGTTGAGTCCCATAGTGCCCAGAGCCATTTTTTTTATGCCACCCCCTTCCTCCTCCCCCCCCCCCCCCCCACCCCCCACCCCCCCACCCCCTACAACCGTCGAATCTGCAGTATAAAGTTCAGAGTTTCTATTCATTACAGTATTATCACACATTTGTACAAAAATTTCCTGTGATTCCGCTAAACCTCTCGTTCAGCCATAATGATTTTAATAATAGAAAGCCGCGCGGGATTAGCCGAGCGGTCTAAGCGCTGCAGTCATGGACTGTGCGGCTGGTCCGTGTGGTGGTTCGAGTCCTCCCTCGTGCATGGGTGTGTGTGTGTGTGTGTGTGTGTGTGTGTGTGTGTGTGTGTTTGTCCTTAGGATAATTTAGGTTAAGTAGTGTGTAAGCTTAGTGACCGATGACCTTAGCAGTTAAGTTCCATAAGATATTACACACAATAATAGAAAAAATTGTACTCTGAACATAATCACGAAATTATGTTTATATTTTAAGTATGAAAGCAATATACGTACAACATATATTGGGTGGGATCTTACAACTTTGCCTTCGTGTTAGGTGCGAAGCATTTACGGTGTCACGTTTAAGTATCCAAGATTTCATTTGATAAAGTCCTTCATTCACTTCTGTCCATAACATTCAGTCGCAGTATCGTAAAGGGGAATCAGAAATGCCGCTCTTCGTTACGGCAGTGTGTAGGTCTGGATATGAAGTTGCTGTCTGAAGTGATAATGTACCCAATTGTAAAAGGAAAGGATCACACATGATGAAAACTCCTCGAGTAAATGTGCGTGTAGAAGCTACCGTAGCCGATACAAATGAGCGGTGAGAGGTAATCAGCTGGTTTTACCGCTCTGTGACGTTTCGCAGCGAAAATTGTTATTTCAGAGCAATTTTACTTTAATTAGTATCATTTTTCCATCTGCTTTATAAACGAAATGTTGGCAGACTAACGTCATCGTAAACGAACAATCTAGATGCAGAGCAGACGTGTTCAAAATTAGACTGTGGCATAATAGTAATTTAAGTGATTCCTCCACATCTCTCTCTCTCTCTCTCTCTCTCTCTCTCTCTCTCTCTCTCTCTCTCTCTCACACACACACACACACACACACACACACACACACACACTCACAAAGACACAGACATTTGCCGGCCGGCAGTTGTGGCCGAGCGGTTCTAGGCCCTACAGTCTGCAACCTCGCGACCGCTACGGTCGCGGGTTCGAACCCTGCCTCGGGCATGGATGTGTGTGATGTCCTTAGGTTAATTAGGTTTAAGTAGGTCTAAGTTCTAGGGGACTGATGACCACTGCAGTTGAGTCCCATAGAGCTCAGAGCCATTTGAACCATTTGAACACAGACGTTTCATGCTTATTCTTATTGTATGCACGTTCAGCGGCTTTATTGTAAGCAGCTAAAGTATTCGTAGAATTTGAAATAGATATGTAAACTGAAATTATAGCAAGATATAAATTGACGTAGTGTAGATACATGCTATTGTGCCTTCCATTAATATCTACACTGAGGTTTAGAAAAATTAATAAACAAACTGAAAAATATCTAATCTTCTGAGAATTATTGCTAAATTTGCAAATCGCTGACTACTGAGCAAAGCAGGTGTATCACTGCGCTAACGAACAGAAAGATGTACCAATACGTGGGTTTCAATGGTAAGACGACCCAGAGGCAAGAGTAACTTTAGGTATACATCGAGGAATTGTGATTCAATTAGCAAACAGCGCCGGTGCTACACAGAAATTCGTCGCGGTTATGGCACAACAGGTGGAAAATACAACAAATTTCAACAACCCTGCAACGGAAGGCAGTTTGGTATAATCTCTGGAAATTGTCCGAAAAAAAAGGCACGTGCAGTTCAATGAACGTGAGGCCCTGAACAGATCCCATATTGCTTAATTAGCTACTGCCACTTAAGTCATAGAAGCAAATTGATATTTGGGCATTACTGCCCAGAGTGGCTTAAGGAGAAATAAACACATAAATTATTTGTTGGGAAACACCAACATCGTTGTATATACTACGAAACCTGCTGTGCAGTACATGTTTGGGAGTACCTCCGATCAATAATAGCGATAATTAATTTAGAGACATCCACTTCAGTTGTACTAATTATTTATTCATACCACGACCCGTTTCGAGATTTTAAAATCTAATCTTCAGGTGCATGAAACTGTAGCATACAAAGGAAAGAAGAAAAAAATGCAGTGCAACATATCTATAAAAGGCAGAAGAGCAGACTATCGAAACAAGGAACTCACTTGTTGTATTTTCTAACGCATAACATGCGGTCGGGCCAATCAGTGCAAGAGCTGCAAATCACTGCATCTTGGCAGAGATAGTAAAAAGGAGAGGGACTAATAATCAAACAGATCTAAACATGTAACAGCTGAGCAGGTGGGACGAAGGATAGAGAGATGGGGAAGAAACACTTACACTCCCGCCGTCCGCCGCCGGGCAGCCGCACGCTGTGAACGCCAGCCACGACTGAGAGGAGGCGACGCCGGAGGTCTGAGGTGCGGAGCGGCGCAGGCGCCGACGGTGGACAAGCAGGTAAACTGACGTCATTAGTGGAGGTTAGGGAATCATGACCCACTGGGCCGAGCGCTTAGAATGCTCCATTAAAAAAATAGAATATGATCGAGCTGTGGTACGACAGTTGCCTAAATAACTCTCAAACATGTAACAACATAATGGTATCATATACTGTGGTAAATAAATCGTCAAATTTATGGTGTATTATATGCTCGAGTGACGTAAGAAAAAATACATAAAAATTATCACAAAGCTAAATGTGAGTGCAGCAATGTAAGCAGCGAAATAACAAACGAACATGATCCGCCTGTGGGTCCTGTATTATACGAAGCAATAATGACATGGAAAGAGAGCAAAGAGGCGAAACAACTAAACGAAAGGGAGGAAAATAACCACGAGCCTCGCAGACTTGCGACGATATGTGCCGTAATAGGCACATACTATACCGACAGCGTCATCATACTTGTAAGATATGTTATGGTGAGGTAAAATGAAATATTTAACATAAAAACCATCACAAAAATCAAAAACGTATATTTGGCGCTGCTATAAGCGAAATGACAAATTAGTATCATCGTTATGAGCGCCCCTTTTTAGATGAAATAATGCCAATATAGAAAGATCGTTAAGGCTAAACAATTAATAAAGAGGTATTTTTTAATGCTGAATCACATCCATTAAGAATAAAACCGTCGCGCGCGTTGCTCATAATACCAAGTTATTAGTACAGTTTACGCTGGCGCCCCACACACTTCTATCTTGTCTCTAACATTCAAGCTCTATTATACCTGTATGTCGAAGTTAAGACATTCATGTCGTGTTGCTATTTAGTTCGCATAGTTATACGGTAGTCACAAATTTAGATACATTTCCCGGCTTCCTATCATTTATAGGCTCTCTGTGGTCCGTGTCGTATTAATCATGGACTATCGCATTTAGTGTGGTATCTGCTTCCATCTTGACGATGAACGATGGGACTTGGCTCTAAGCAATCACTTTGTAGCGCCATAACTGTTTATAAAATCTGTGAGTACACAACTCTCTTTCATATATGGCGCTTTACGGCAAAAGACATCTATTTTTAGCCGGCCGTTGATGGCTGAGCGGTTCTAGGCGCTTCAGTGAGGAACCGCGCGACCACTACGGTCGCAGATTCGAATCCTGCCTCAGGCATGGATGGTGTGATGTCCTTAGGTTAGTTAGGTTTAATTAGTTCTAAGTTCTAGGGGACTAATGGCCTGAGATATTAAGTCCCATTGTGCTCAGAGCCATTTTTGAACATCTATTTTCAAATCGTAGTAATTCTGTAATACACTCCTGGAAATGGAAAAAAGAACACATTGACACCGGTGTGTCAGACCCACCATACTTGCTCCGGACACTGCGAGAGGGCTGTACAAGCAATGATCACACGCACGGCACAGCGGACACACCAGGAACCGCGGTGTTGGCCGTCAAATGGCGCTAGCTGCGCAGCATTTGTGCACCGCCGCCGTCAGTGTCAGCCAGTTTGCCGTGGCGTACGGAGCTCCATCACAGTCTTTAACACTGGTAGCATGCCGCGACAGCGTGGACGTGAACCGTATGTGCAGTTGACGGACTTTGAGCGAGGGCGTATATTGGGCATGCGGGAGGCCGGGTGGACGTACCGCCGAATTGCTCAACACGTGGGGCGTGAGGTCTCCACAGTACATCGATGTTGTCGCCAGTGGTCGGCGGAAGGTACACGTGCCCGTCGACCTGGGACCGGACCGCAGCGACGCACGGATGCACGCCAAGACCGTAGGATCCTACGCAGTGCCGTAGGGGACCGCACCGCCACTTCCCAGCAAATTAGGGACACTGTTGCTCCTGGGGTACCGGCGAGGACCATTCGCAACCGCCTCCATGAAGCTGGGCTACGGTCCCACACACCGTTAGGCCGTCTTCCGCTCACGCCCCAACATCGTGCAGCCCGCCTCCAGTGGTGTCGCGACAGGCGTGAAAGGAGGGACGAATGGAGACGTGTCGTCTTCAGCGATGAGAGTCGCTTCTGCCTTGGTGCCAATGATGGTCGTATGCGTGTTTGGCGCCGTGCAGGTGAGCGCCACAATCAGGACTGCATACGACCGAGGCACACAGGGCCAACACCCGGCATCACGGTGTGGGGAGCGATCTCCTACACTGGCTGTACACCTATGGTGATCGTCGAGGGGACACTGATTAGTGCACGGTACATCCAAACCGTCATCGAACCCATCGTTCTACCATTCCTAGACCGGCAAGGGAACTTGCTGTTCCAACAGGACAATGCACGTCCGCATGTATCCCGTGCAACCCAACGTGCTCTAGAAGGTGTAAGTCAACTACCCTGGCCAGCAAGATCTCCGGATCTGTCCCCCATTGAGCATGTTTGGGACTGGATGAAGCGTCGTCTCACGCGGTCTGCACGTCCAGCACGAACGCTGGTCCAACTGAGGCGCCAGGTGGAAATGGCATGGCAAGCCGTTCCACAGGACTACATCCAGCATCTCTACGATCGTCTCCATGGGAGAATAGCAGCCTGCATTGCTGTGAAAGGTGGATATACACTGTACTAGTGCCGACATTGTGCATGGTCTGTTGCCTGTGTCTATGTGCCTGTGGTTCTGTCAGTGTGATCATGTGATGTATCTGACCCCAGGAATGTGTCAATAAAGTTTCCCCTTCCTGGGACAATGAATTCACGGTGTTCTTATTTCAATTTCCAGGAGTGTATTTTAATTTCTCGTTAGATCACCTGAAGATGCACCTCTATTGACGCGAAAGTACTAGTGACTTTTTAATAAAAGTATTTTAATAGCCAGTGCGGAAGATTTTATTCACTATTTCGGACAGAAGGTTGGTATGGTGAATATCTCCAATCCAGTCTGTCCTGTACAAGGTTCTTATGATAGTGATACTGGTCTGTAATTCTTTGCCTCCGAACTTTTATCCTATATATAGGTAGAACTGAACTGCACTTTTTTCGCTTCATTAGGGAATCTCCGTAAATATCGCTTAGGAAAAGATTAATTTCGACACGTATTCTATGTAAAATGTAATAAGTGTTAGTCTAGCACCTCAATACCCTGTTCGCAATGAACAGTCTTAATTGTTTTTTCGATAACGGGGTGCATAAATCAATATTTCTCATGTATGTGGTGTTCAAACGTTTGTGCGGAGCATTCGAACCTGTTTATTGGCGCCTTTGCATATGCAACATCAACTGTGCTGACACACATGTCCACCAGTAAGAAAATGGTGGGTCCATGGAGTGGCGCAACACACCTCTCCTCCGAAGAAAATGTTCAAAGGAGTACACCCAACCAGTAAAGTCTGCGTAACCAAGAGAGCTCACAGAACTTCAATGGACTGTTCTTCCTCATGCACCCTACAGCCCCGAACTCACACCTTTCGACATCCGTCTGTTTCGCTCAATGAAGGATGCACTCTGTGCGGAGCAGTAGGTGGATGATAGGGAAGTTATCGATGCAGCAAAACTTTCGCTCTGGCGTCGACCAGCAGAGTGGTATCATGCGGGCGTACTGGCTCTCGCAGTACCGGGGCGTAAGGCCGTCGCATTGACGGAGATTATATTGAAAAATAAGATTTCGTAGCCAAAGGAATGGGGAACAATATGGCGTACTGCAATCCTGAATGAAACCAAGCCTATTCCAGAAAAAAAAGTTGTATTACTTACTGATTGGCCCTCGCAAATATCATTGGTACCTTTTGTACAAATGATGCATCAGCATTTTATTCTATCAACAGGTAAGGAAAGATGTATTCTAGAAAAAAAATCCATCAAATTGTAGCCAAATCTAGACTTCAAATCTCAAACATACGGTTATCCTCAAGAATACCGTTGCTTGACTGCCCCTTACCTCTTAGCTCGTTATGCAGCCCGCGGTACATACGAGACAGTGCTCTGTCATTGTCCTTACGTCTTATATATGGAGATTAAGAGAAGAATTTACAAGAGATGCAACTAGTGCTATAAATGCTGAGAGATGAACGCTCTTGCTTGTTATATTTCCATGAATGTGCGTCATGCACCATACATCACCTGACTTAATTTGCTTCATATTAATAGGAAATGGCAACACCCTCAAGCGCTCAATTCGGATATCAAAGAGATTTATTCCGGTGCACCGGCTTACTACCAAACAGGAAATTATGTGTATCTTCCATTCCTACAGTTAATACAGTTTGCACTGAGGAATTTCCCTGCAAGACGATGAAAAAGACGTGTCAGCTAGAAGCCTCTTGCTGAATGCATAAGTGTCCACAAGGGGAGGTAAGAGGAGGCGCGTGCTGCCACCTTCCGCCTCTCCCCCCCCCCCCCCCCCCACCATCGTCGAAGCTGCAGTATAAAGTTCAGAGTTTTTATTCATTACAGTATTATCATACATCTGAACGAAAAATTTCCTGCGATTCCGCTAAACCTCTCGTTCAGTCATAATGATTTTAATAATAGAAAGAGGTGTTCTTTGAACATAATCATGAAATCATTCTTACCTTTTAAGAATGAAAGCAGTATACGTACAACATATATTGAGAGGGATCTTACTAGATTGGATTAACAGAAGAGATAGACAAGGTCCAACGAAAAGCGGCGCGCTTCGTTTAGTCGTCGCGAGACCGTTACGGAGCTGCTAAACCAAGTATTATATGCCAAGTAAATATTGGCTGTTGAAGACGGATAGCTAATGAAACACAAAGGAAATAAATACACAAAACTACAGAGAGAAGTTTATCTTGGTGTGCGTGGATTGTGTGCCACGGATTGCACCGGCATTCTGAGAAACTGTCCGATATTCCCAAGAAGAGTTGTGTGGAACTCTAAGGTCACATTGTCAGGATGAACGGGTTCCAGAAAAAAAGAATTCTTATCCTTGTCCTCTCGATGGTAGTTGAGAAGAGTTGCGTACTCGAAAATGAAATAAATTATCTAGTAAACAGGCATAGTAAAGCACATTATAAAAAATGTTTCAAATGGCTCTAAGCACTCTGGGACTTAACATCTGAGGTCATCAGTGGCCTAGACTTAGAACTATTAAAACATAACTAACCTAAGGACATGACACACATCCATGCCCCAGCGACCGTAGCAGCTGCACGGATCCAGACTGAAGCGCCTAGAACCATTCGGCCACAGCGGCCAGCAAAGTACATTATACACTAAAGAAATAAATTAATAATTTCATTGAAAATTGTCACTTTACAAAAGGAGGAAAGCAAAGAGACTGGGGTTGAACGACCCAACGATGAGAGAAGCATTAAATGAAAAGGAAATAAAGTTAGAAACGTGGAAAAAAAACAGCCATGCCCGATTCAAAGGAATCATTCCGCCATCTGAGTTAATCGATTTAGGAGGACCGCAGAAAAACTTATTATAAATGACCGGACAGGAATTTGAACCATCATTCTCCCTAATGTGAGTCTACTGTCTTACTCCATGCCAGGTACAGAAATATATTTAGCAAGAATATGAAGAGTGAAGAACATCAGTCCATTAAGTCCAGTTACTCTCCTCAGCCGAGAAAAATGGCCATAAAACAGATTTTAAAAAGTTTTCTGTTAACTGTTGCGACAGATTGTTGAAATATAACACGCACAGTATCAGATCAGCTACCAGTCACTAATGCTTCCTAGAGCCAACCTCTTTTCTCTATATGGATGCACATGGCTATTGATACAGGTACGGGAGTCCTCGGAAATTTATCTGGGGGCGGAGGACTCCAAAATTGCCATTTTTTATATGAATGAGATCGTCAGTTTCGAATCGTGGCGTACCACAAGAACTAAATTTTATAGGTGACACTAAAAACTTATTATATTCCGGAGAATCGATGGTTATCTACATCTATATCTGTAAACCCAGACCGTCTACGGTGTATGGTGGAGCGTACTTCTGTTGCCACACGTGAAACACCCTTCGCGAATGGCCCGTGGAAAGAATAATCGTCGCTAAATCTCCGTATTAGCTCTAATTTTCGAATTTTCTCGTTGTGGTCACTTCGCTAGTCGTATGTGGGAGGAAGTAATACGTTGTCCGACTCTTCCCGAAAGGTTCTTTCTCGGCATTTCAGTAGTAAACTTCTTCGTGAAGCAAAGCGCCTCTTTTGTAACGCCTGCCACTGGAGTTCGTTTAGCATCGTCGTAACGGTCTCGCGACGACTAAACGAAGGGCGCCGCTTTTCGTTGGACCTTGTCTATCTTTTCTGTTAATCCAATCTGGTAAGATCCCTCTCAATGTATGTTGTACGTATACTGCTATCATTCTTAACAGGTAAGCATGATTTCATGATTAAGTTCAAAGTACACCATTTTCTATTATTAAAATCATTATGACTGAAGGAGAGGTTTAGCGGAATCACAGGAAATTTTTCGTTCAGATGTATGATAATACTGTAATGAATAAAAACTCTGAACTTAATACTGCAGATTCGACAGTGGTAGGGGGGGGGGGGAGGAAGGGGAGGGCACGTACCACCTCTTGCCTCCCTCGTGGACACTTATGCATTCAGCAAGAGGCTTCTAGCTGACATGTCTTATTCATGGTCTTGCAGGGAAATTCCTCAGTGCAAACTGTATTAACTGTAGGAATGGAAGATACACACAATGAACTGTTGGCTGTAAGCCGGAAACAAGGTTCACCCGAATAAATCTCTTTGATATCCGAATTGAGCGCTTGAGGGTGTTGCCATTTCCTATTAACACGTAGCAAATTAAGTCAGGTGATGTATGCTGCATGACGCACATTCATGGAACTATAACAAGCAAGAGCGTTCATCTCTCTGCATTTATAGCACTGTCACGTGGTCTTAATCTGCCCCGAAATTTCAAATCAACCCACATTCCATTGCAGGGTGAAAACTTCATTCTGGAAACAATTCCCAAGGCTCCAGCTAAGCCAATTTTCCGCTATATCCAATCTTCCGAGGTTGCTAGTCCGGCAAGTTACGAAAAAATGGCTCTGAGTACTATAGGACTTAACATATTAGGTCATCAGTCCCATAGAACCTAGAACTATTTCAACCTAACTAATGGCTCTGAGCAGTATGGGACTTAACATCCTAGGTCATCAGTCCCCTAGAACTTAGAACTACTTAACCCTAACTAACCTAAGGACATCACACACATCCATGTCCGAGGCAGGATTCGAACTGGCGACCGTAGCAGTCCCACGGTTCCGGACTGAAGCGCCTAGAACCGCACGGCGACCGCAACCGCCGTGGTCGCAGGTTCGAATCGTGCCTCGGGCATGGATGTGTGTGATGTCCTTAGGTTAGTTAGGGTTTAGTAGTTCTATGTCTAGGGGGCTGATGAACTCAGATGCTAGGTCCGTCGTGCTTAGAGCCGTTTGAACCATTCGCGTGATGGCGCCTGATAACGACCCAGGTGGGTTACATAGGATGTACATCAGGCGAATTTTGTGGCCGAGACATCAACGTGAGTTCACTATAATGTTCCTGAAACCACGGTTCTGGCTCCGAGACACGGACAATTATGCTGCTGAGAGATGACATCGCCGTTGGGGAAGACATCAAGCATGATGGCGGTGATCCGCACCCATCAGTGTGTCTGTCCCATGCAAGCGCAGGAGAATGTCGCCCATAGCATAATACTGCTCTCAACATCTTCGGTCATTGGCGCGCTGCACGTTTCGAGCCACCGTTCATCTCGATGACGGCGTTTCTGGAGACGACCATTGACCTCGTGTATCGAAAATGTTATTCACCCGAAGAGCCGAAACGCTTGCATTAGTCGATGGTCGAATCCCGATGGTCCCGTGCCCACTGCAACCGTAATTGACAATGTCGTTGCATCAAAATGTGATTACGAAGAGCCGGTCTGCTGTGCAGCTCCATGTTCCACAATTTACGAAGAGCGGTGTGCTCCGAAACACGTGTGCGTGCACCAGCATTGTGTTCTTTCTGCAGAAATGCCACATATCACGATCTATCCTACTTTACAGAGCTGATAAGCCTCAGAACACGTTATGCGTAGAGTTGAGGACATTCAACAATTTAGCGCATAGTGGTAGTTTCACTGTCCTTCTACCTCTTTCTGTAGATACTGACAACAGCATCACGTGAACATTCGACCAGCTTCGCCGTTTTCGACATACTCGTTCACACGCTCTGTGTAACAATAATATGCCTTACGTCCCAGCACCGCAACCAGGCAGCACCCAAAGTCCCAATGAGCAGTGGTCATAATGTTTTCGATGATCAGTGTATATTCAAAGATTGAAAACTTCAGTCAACTACATGGCAAGTAATAGGTTTCATTATAAAGATGAACGACAAACAGTAGCGTATTGTAACATTTCTACAGGTGTAAGTAACCATTCTTTGAAGAATACCAATGGTGCCAGCCGTTGTGGCTCAGCGGTTCTAGGCGCTTCAGTCCGAAACCGCGCGACTGTTACGGTCGCAGGTTCGAAACCTGCTCAGGCATGGCTGTGTGTGATGTCCTTAGGTTAGTTAGGTTTAAGTAGTTCTAAGTTCTAGGGGACTGATGACCTAGGATGTTAAGTCCCATAGTGCTCAGAGCCATTTGAACCATTTATTTGAACCTGCGACCGTAGCAGCAGATCGGTTCCGGACTGAAGCACCTACAACCGCTCGGCCACAGCGGCCGGCCCACGTACACGAATCAGTGGCCCGCTGTTTACGCAAGTTACATGACCTGTGCGCAGACATCTAATACTACATACCTCCAAAAACCTACCAACAAGCTGTCGGATCCCTGATACGCTGAATCAATGGTGTATTTCGTTCCAAAGACGGACAAACAAGCTACTAAGCTTGTGGTCATAATGTTTTGTCTCATCAGTGTAGATATTCCGATAATTAATAGAAACACGAACTATTACATTTTAAACTGGCTCGGATTCCCAAGTGTAGCTTTATGTTGGTTAGTTTTATATCAGAGCGCGTAAGTTCACTCGGCGGGGAAGTCTATAAAAAATTATTTTTGTGTCTTGTATTGTGATTGTGTAGATCAGAGTTCAAATGAAAACTTACCTTTATTATTAGTAACGTAAACAATTTAAGTTATCTACTGCCAAGTGAATGTAAGAATGTCCAGATCCTAAACGAGTTTTCTGCACGATTTACCAACACCAGAGACACAGTAAGCCGAACACAACTGTTCTTCGTGTTAGATGTGAAGTATTTAAGCTGTCACATTTAAGTATCCGATATCTCATTTGAAAAAAATCCTTCATTCACTTCTGTCCATAACATTCCGTCGCAGTATCGCAAAGGGGAATCAAGAATGCCGCTCTTCGTTACGGCAGTGTGTAGGTCCTGATATGAAGTTGCTGTCTCATATCATAATGTAACGTATTGTAAAGGGAATGGATTTCACATGCTGAAAACTCCTCGAGCTGATGTGCGTGTGGTAGCTACCCTAGCCGATAAAAATGAGCGGTGAGAGGTAATCATCTGGTTTTACCGCTCTGTGACGGTTCGCACAGAAAGTTATTATTTCAGAGCAATTTTGCTTTAATTGATATCATATTTTCATCAACTTTATAAACGAAATTTTGACAAACTAATGTCATCGTAAACGAACAATCCAGACACAGCGCAGGCGTGGTTTAAAATTAGGCTGGGGCATAATTGTAATTTAAATAATTCCTCCACATCTCTGCACACACACATATACATACACACACACACACACACACACACACACACACACACACACACACACACACACACACACACACACACACCAAACACGCATACATTGTAGGCACGTTCAGCAGCTTTATTGTCAACAGCTGAAGTATCCGTAGAATTTTACATAGATATGTAGAGTGTAATTATAGGAAGATATAGACTGACAAAGTGTAGATACATGCTTTTGTGGAAGGTGACCTGCATTAATATCTACACTGAAGTTTAGAAAAGTTAATAAACAAACTGAAGAATAAATAAACTTCTGATAATTTCTGCTAAATTTGCAAATCGCTGACCACTAAGCAAAGCAGTTGTATGACTGCGCTAACGAACTGAAAGATGTACCAATAGATCGGCTTCAGTCGTAAGACGTCTCAGAGTCAAGAGTAATTGTAGGTATATGTCAAGAAAGTGTGATTCACTTAGCAAACAACGCCGGTGCTACACAGACATTCGTCGCGGATTTGGCACAACAGATTGGAAAATACAACAAATGTCAACAACCCTGCAACGGAAGCCAGTATGGTATATCTCTGGAACTTGTCTCAAAGAAAAGGCACAAGCAGTTCAACGTACGTGAAGCCCAGACCAGATCCCATATTGCTTAATGAGCTACTGACACTTACGTCACTGAAGCAAACTGATACATGGGCATTACTGCACAGAGTACCCTAAGGAGAAATCAAACTGATCTAAAAATGTAACGGCTGGGCAGGTGGGACGAAGGATAGAGAAACGGAGAAGAAACACTTACACTCCCGCCGTCCGCTGCCGGGCAGCCGCACGCTGTGAACGCCAGCCACGACTGAGAGGAGGCGACGCCGGAGGTCTGAGGTGCGGAGCGGCGCAGGCGCCGACGGTGGACAAGCAGGTAAACTGACGTCATTAGTGGAGGTTAGGGAATCATGACTGACTGGGCCGAGCGCTTAGGATGCTCCATTAAAAAAAAAAAAAAAAAAAAAAAAAAAAAAATGAACGAGCTGTCGTACGCCACTAGACTAAATAACTCTCAAACATGTGACAACATAATGGTATCATATACTGTGGTAAATAAAGTGTCAAATTTATGGTATATTATAGGTTCGAGTGACGTAAAACAAAATACATAAAAAAATCATCACAAATCTAAAATGTGAGTGCAGCAATGTAAGCAGCGAAATAACAAACGAAAATGATCAGGTTGAGCGTCCTATATTATATGAAGCAATAATGACATAGAAAGATGGCAAAGAGGCGAAGCAACTAAACGAAATGAAGAAAAATAAGCCTGAGACTCGCACACCTGTAAAGATATGTGCCGTAATAGGCACAAACTATACCAACTGAGTCATCATACATGTAAGCTATGTTATGGGCTCAAGTGATGTAAAACGAAATATTTAACATAAAAACCATCATAAAAATCCAAATCGTACGTTTAGCGCTGCTATAAGCGAAATGACAAATTATTATCATCGTTCTGAGCGCCCCTTTTTAGATGAAATAATGCCAATATAGAAATATGATTAAGGCGAAACACTTAATAAAGAAGTTTTTTTTATTGTTGAATTACATCCATTAAGAATAA
The DNA here is from genome assembly GCF_023897955.1 of Schistocerca gregaria. NCBI lineage: Eukaryota > Metazoa > Arthropoda > Insecta > Orthoptera > Acrididae > Schistocerca > Schistocerca gregaria. The sequence continues at coordinate 556,933,440 of NC_064931.1, forward strand.
AACTCGTCGCGGGCGTTGCTCATAATACCAAGTTATCAATACAGTTTACGCTGATGCCGCACACACGTCTATGTTGTCAGTAGCAGTCAAGCTCCATTACACCTGTCTGTCGAAGTAAAGACAATAATGTGTTGTTCCTATTTAGTTCACATAGTTATACGGTAGTCACACGTTTAAATAGATTTTTCGGCTTCCTATCATTTATAGGTGCTCTGCGATCCATGTGATTTTAACCATGGACTACCGCCTTTAGCGTGATATCTGCTTGTATCTTGACAATGAACTATGGGACTTGGCTCTAAGCAATCACTTTGTAGCGCCATGACTGTTTATAACACCTGTGAGTACACAACTCTAATTCATATATGGCCCTTTATGGCAGAACACATCTATTTTCAAGCCATTGTAATTGTGTAATATTTTAATTTCTCGTACAGATCACCTTAAGATGCACCTCTATTGACGCGAAACTGCTAGTGACTTTTTAATAAAAGTATTTTAATAGCCAGTGCGGAAGATTTTATTCTCTATTTCAGACCGAAGATTGGTTTGGTGAATTTCTCCACTCTATTCCATAAAGTTTCGGGTGTGCAGCCGCAAGAAGTCTCCTTCTACTAATATTTCGGCTGTATAACGTTCAGCCATCTTCAGAGTGAGCCGCAAGACTGCCGCTCTAGTGCTCGCTTCGTCCCTTTATACTCGTGTACCGCGCGACTGCGCATTCGGCCACAGATGCAAATGCGCCAGAGACGTTGGTCGGCGGCAGAGACGTGCATAATGCGCGAGTTGTATCTATGACTCCGCAGTTGATCTGTGTTCGCATCTCTATATATCATTGTGAGCTGCACTGTGACGTCGTCTTTGCGAGTTTATAACAGCAAGTGCCGAATTCCATGATTTATCAAGATTGAAACCACTATCTCTATTAATTAAATCCGCCGTCAAGCGAATTTCTATTGCCTCTTTCACTATCGAGTCCCAAAAGGATAATGTAGTTGCCAAAATTTCGACGTTGTCATACAACATACTGTGGCCATTATCAATACAATGCTCTGCCACTGCCGACCTGTTAGATTGTAAAAGTCGTGTGTACCTCCGGTGTTCTGTACATCTTTCTTGGACAGTACGAGTTGTTTGTCCGATGTTAGAAAGGCCACATTCACATGGAATTTTGTAAACTCCAGATTTTCGGAGCAGCAAATCATCTTTGACGGAGCCCACGAGTGCAGCTGTCTTGGGTGGAAGACGAAAAATCACTTTTACTTTGTGTCTGCCGAGAATGCGTCCTATTTTTGATGAGAGGCTACCCACATATGGCAGGGAGAGGCCATCGATTTAAGGTTTCTTCATCTTCTTCTGCTTTCTTTGTGGCCTCTTTCGGTTTCATTTTCAGTGCCCTCTGCATTTTTTGTGGAGAGTACCCATTGTCTTTAAGCACTCCTTGTAAGTGGGAAAGTTCATCTTGCAGACTGATTCCGTCAGAAATAATATGCGCTCTGTGAGTCAAAGTTCGGAGAACACTTATTGTCTGGCCAGGATGGTGGCAACTATTTGCACGTAAATACAGATCGATGTGGGTCGACTTCCTATACACTTCATGTCCCAAAGTGCCATCCTCTCTGGCCCGAACCAAAACATCCAAGAATGGAAGGCATCCCTCCTTTCCAATTTCCATTGTGAACTTTATTTGATCGTGGAGGGAGTTCAGATGTCTTAAGAAGTCTTGCAAGTTGTCTTCACCATGGCGCCAAACTACAAAGGTGTCATCAACATACCTTCAGAATATCGTGGGTTTCAAGTCAGCAGATTCAAGCGCCTTCTCCTCGAACTCCTCCATAAATAAATTGGCCACCAGAGGGGATAAGGGACTACCCATGGAGACTTCCCCAGACGGGTTCATTTTCAATAATTTCAGTTTACTAATGAAGTCGGCCGAGTTTCTTATGTGGTGAGTACAGTTTCCCACAAAAGGCCTCAAAAATGATGCCAGATGTTTGGCAACGTCATAGGACGGAGAGCCTATGTTACTCACTATGGGGTGTAGAGGAACAGCTTTCTTGTGGACCTTTGGTAGTCCATAAAGTCTAGGAGGCACCGGACCACTTGGTTTCAATCTCCGAACAACTTCTGGTGGAAAGGGAGAATCATTCAGAAGCGAAACAGTTTTCTTCGCCACTCGATTAGTGGGGTCCCTGCTGATCTTCCGGTACATGCTATCACTCAATAAATTGTACATTTTATCATGGTATTCGTCCCGAGACAATAAAACAGTAGCTTTACCTTTATCTGCTGGGAGTACCACCGTCTGAGTATCCAGGCGAAGCTTGCGTAGAGCAGCCCTCTCTGCCACAGATATATTGCTCCTTTGTGGGCGAGCCTTCATAATTGCACCGCATGTTTCACGTCTTATTTCATCTGCTGAATCAGAGGGAAGTGGTGGAACTGCTTCTTCAAGGGCGCTGATAAACGAAGGCAATGTCAGAACCTGTGGCGCGGGTGCAAAATTCAGTCACTTAGTCAAAACCATCATCGTAGCATCGTCCAAATCTCTACCTGTCATATTAATAACAGGGCGCCGAATAACAGTTTCTCACTGCGATGACGTCTTCAGTCGACTAAATTTTGCAGTCTGTCGGGATGTGGCCACCTCACGAATCCAGTCTGATTTGGCCCAAGTTGTACCATCATTCCAATACGAAGAATCATAGGGTATCTCCACAGACATCCTCAAGTGCAGGAGATAAAGTTATTCAGAAACCAGGTCTAATTTTAGGCGAGTAAAGTAGATCCTCTCCTTAACTTTATCGCCGCCAAAACCTGAAGATTCTTCACTCTAGTCTATTCTGTACAAGGTTCTTATGTTAGTGATACTGGTCTGTAATTCTTTGCATCTGTTCCTTTATCCCATATATAAGAGTACTGAACTGCACTTTTTTCGCTTCATTAGGGAATCTCCGTAAATATCGGTTAGGAAAAGATTAATTTCGACACGTATTCTACGTAAAATATAATAAGTATTAGTCTAGCACCTGATGACCCTGTTCGCTATAAGCAGCTTTAATTGTTTTTTCGATAATGGGGTGCATAAATCAATATTTCCCATCTGTAGGGTGTTCAAACGTTTGGGTGGAGGATTCGGACATGTTTATTGACTCCTGTTGCGTGTGCACCATCAACTGTGCTGACACACTTGTCCACCAGTAAGAAAATGGCAGTCCATGGAATGGCGCGACACCACCTCTCCTCCGAGGAAAATGTTCAAAGGAGTACACCCAGCCGGTAAAGTCTCGGTGCCCAAGAGGAGCTCACAAAACTTCATTGGACTGTTCTTCCTCATGCACACTACAGACCGGATCTCGCACCTTTCGACACCCGTCTGTTTCGCTCAATGAAGGATTGTCTCCGCGAGAAGCAGTACGTGGATGAGGGGGAGTTTAACGATGCAGCAAGACGTTCGCTCCGGCGTCGACCAGTAGACTGGTACCATTCGGGCGTACTGGCTCTCACATTAACGGGGCGTAAGGCCGTCTCAAGAAACGGAGATTATATTGAAAAATAGGATTTTGCAGCCAAAGGAATGGGGAACAATATGGCGTACTAGCATCCTGAATGAAACCAACCCCCCTGCAGATAAAAAAAATTGTATTTCTTATTGATAGGATATCGCAAATTTCATTGGTACCTTTTGTCTTTTACAAATGATGTAGCAGCATTTTTTTCTGTCAATAGATAAGGAATGTATTCTAGAAAAAAGATCCATCTAATTGTAGTCAAATTTATTCTTAAAATCTCAAACATACGGGACAGAAAGTGCTCTCCCATAGTTTTTACGTCTTATTTATGGAGACTCCGAGAATAATTTACAAGAGCTGCAACTAGTGCTATAAATGCAGAAAGATGAACGTTCTTGCTTGTTATAGAATGAGCATGATGCAGCATACATCACCTGACTTAATTTGCTTCTTGTTAAAAGGATATGGAAACACCCTCATTGCGACACTGGAAGCTGCCTGGTAGCGCTAGTGGGACGTAACGTAGCAACAGAAGTATGCATGCAGAGCAGACACGGACGGGGGATTACGCTAGCGAACGAGGGCTACAAATAGAGAAATCCTTTCAGATAAGCGACTTTGCCAAAGGGCCTATTATTATTACACAGTATCTCGAAAACGGCGAAGCTGGTCCAATGTTCACGTGCATCTGTTGTCAGCATCTACAGAAAGAGGTAGAAGGACATCGAAACTACCACTATGCGCTAAATTGTTGAATGTCCACAACTCTACATAGGACGTGGGGCCAGCCGGTGTGGCCGAGCGGTTGTAGGCGCTACAGTCTGGAGCCGCGCGACCGCTACCATCGCAGGTTCGAATACTGTCTCGGGCATGGATGTGTGTGATGTCCTTAGGTTAGTTAGGTTTAAGCATTTCTAAGTTCTAGAGAACTGATGACCTCAGCAGTTAAGTCCCATAGTGCTCAGAACCATTTGAACGTGGGGTTCTGAGACTTGTCCGCTCTGCAAAGTAAGATGGTGATCTGAGGCATCTCTGCCGAAAGAACACAATGTTGGTGCACGTACCCGTCTTTCGGAGCACAACGCTCGTCGTAAATCGTAGAACATGGAGCTCCGCACCAGACTGCCTCTTCGTATTCACATGTTGACCTAAGGACATTGTCAATTACGATTGCAGTGGGCACGAGACCATCGGGATTCTACCATCGACCAATGCAAGCGTTTCGGCTCTTCGGGTGAATCACATTTTCGATACAAGAGGTCAATGGCCGTCTCCAGAAACACCCTCATCGAGATGAACGTTGGCTCGAAACGTGCAGCGCGCCAATGACCCAAGCTGGTGACAGCAGTATCATGCTACGGGAGACGTTCTCCTGCGCTTGCATGGGGCCTGTGGAAGTAATCGAAGACACACTGACGCCTCCGGACCACCTGCATCATTCTTGATGTCTTCCCCAACGGCGATGCCCTCTCTCAGCGCAGTAATTGTCCGTACCTCGGAGCCAAAGCCGTGGTTTCAGGAGCGTTATAGTGAACTTGCGTTGATATCTTGGCCACCAAATTCGCCTGATGTATATCCTATGGAACCCATCTGGGTCGTTATCGGGCCCCATCACCACGTACACGAATCAGAGTCCCGTTGTCTACACGAGTTACATGACCTGTGTCCAAACATATACTACCACATACCTCCTAAAACCTACCTACAAGCTGTCGGATCCCTGATACGCTGAATCAGTGGTGTATTTCGTTCCAAAGACGGAAAAACAAGCTATTAAGCAGGTGGTCATAATGTTTTGTTTCATCAGTGTAGTTATTCCGATAATTTATAGAAACAGTGACTGATGGATTATATTTCAAACTGGCTCAGATTCCCAACTGTTAGCTTTATATTGGAACGGAGTTTGTTGATTAGTTTTATACCAGAGCGCGTAAGTTCACTCGGCGGGGAAGTCTAGAAAACTATTATTTTTGTCTCTTGTATTGTGATTGTGTAGATCACAGTCCAAATGAAAACTTACTTTTATTATTAGTAACGTAAACCATTTAGACTCTGTACTGTGAAGTGAGTGTAAGAATGTCCAGATCCGAAACGAGGTTTCTGCAAGATTTACGAACAAGAGACACACGTTTAAGTATTTAAGGTCTCATTTGAAAAACGTCCTTCATTCACTTTTGTCCATATCATTCCGTCGCAGTACCGTAAAGGGGAATCAAAAGTGGGGGTCTTCCTTACGGCAGAGTTTAGGTCCGGATATGAAATTTCTGCCTGATGTGATAATGTACCCTATTGTAAAGGGAATGGATCTCACATGTTGAAACCTCCTCGAGGTGATGTGAGTGTGGTTGCTACCCTAGTCAAAAAAATGAGAGGTAATCAGCAGGTTTTACCGCTCTGTGACGGTTCGCAGCGAAAATTGTTATTTCAGAGCAATTTTGCTTTAATTGGTACCATATTCCCATCAACTTTATAAACAAAATGTTGCCAAACTAGTGTCATCGTAAACGAACAATCTAGACGCAGAGCTGACGTGGTCTAAGCTTACACACTACTTAACCTAAATTATCATAAGGACAAACACACACACCCATGCCCGAGGGAGGACTCGAACCTCCGCCGGGACCAGCCGCACATTCCATGACTGCAGCGTCCTACACCGCTCGGCTAATCAAGCACGGCAGTCCTCTAGAACTTAAATCTACTTAAACCTAACTAACCTAAGGACATCAGACACATCCATGCTTGGGGCAGGATTCGAACCTGCGACCGTAGCGGACGAGTAGTTCCAGACTCAAACGCCTAGAACCGCGCAGCCAGAGAGACCTGAAGTATTCGTACAATTTTAAATCCATATGTAAAGTGTAATTATAGCAAGATACAGATTGACATAGTGTAGATACATGCTATTGTGTAAGGCGTCCAACATTAATATCTACACCGAAGATTAGAAAAATTTATAAACAAACTGAAGAATAAATAAACTTCTGAGAATTTTTGCTAACTTTGCAAATCGCTGAATACTAAACAAAGAAGATGTATGACTGCGCTAAAGAACTGAAAGATGTACCAATAGATGGGATTCAGTGGTAAGACGTCTCACAGTCAAGAGTAATTGCAGGTATATATGAAGAAAGTGTGATTCACTTGGCAAACAGCGCCGATGCTACACAGACATTCGTCGAGGATTTGGCACAACAGGTAGAAAATACAACAAATTTCAACAACGCTGAAACGGAAGGCAATTTGGTATAATGTCTGGAAACTGTCTGAAAGAAAAGGCAAATGCACGTCAGGCCCAGAACAGATCCCATATTGCTTAATGAGCTACTGACACTTAAGTCACTGAAGCAAACTGATACATGGGCATTACTGCACAGAGTAGCCTAAGGAGAAATAAACACATAAATTATCTGTTGGGAAACACCAACATCGTTGTATATACTCCGAAACCTACTATGCAGTGCTTGGTGGGGAGTACCTCCGATCAAGAATAGCGATAATTAATTTAGAGACTTCCTCTTCAGATGTACTAATTATTTATTCATACCACGACTGGTTTCGAGAATTTAAAATTGTATCTTCAGCTGCATGAAACTGTAACAGACAAAGGAAAGGAAAAAAGAAATGCAATGCAACATATCTGCAAAAGGCAGAAGAGGAGACAATCGAAACAAGGCACTCACATACTGTACTTTCTAACGCATAACATGCGGTCGGGCTAATCAGTGCAAGAGCAGCAAATCTCTGCATCTTATCAGATATAGTAAAAAGGAGAGGGCATAATAATCAAACTGATCTAAAAATGTAACATATGAACAGGTGCAACGAAGGGTCCAGAGATGGAGAAAAAACACTTACACTCAGCCCGTCTGCCGCCAGGCAGCCGCACGCTGTGAACGCCAGCCACGACTGAGAGGAGGCGACGCCGGAGGTTTGAGGTGCGGAGCGGCGCAGGCGCCGACGGTGGACAAGCAGGTAAACTGACGTCATTAGTGGAGGTTAGGGAATCATGACCGACTGGGCCGAGCGCTTAGAATGCTCCATTAAAAAAATAGAATATGATCGAGCTGTGGTACGACAATTGCCTAAATAACTCTAAAATATGTAATAACATAATGGTATCATATACTGTGGTAAATAAAGTGTCCAATTTATATTATATTATAGGCTCGAGTGACGTAAAACTAAATACATAATAAAAATCATCACCAATCTAAAATGTGAGTGCAGCAATGTAAGCAGCGAAATAACAAACGAAAATGAGTAGGCTGAGCGTCCTATATTATACGATGTAATAACGACAAGGAAAGGTGGCAAAGAGGCGAAACAACTAACGAAAGGGAGAAAAATAAGCCTGAGCCTCGCACACTTGTAAAGATATGTGCCGTAATAGGCACAAACTATACCAAGTGAGTCATCATACATGTAAGATATGTTGTGGGCTCAAGTGATATAAAATGAAATATTTAACATAAAAACCATCATAAAAATGTAAATCGTAAGTTTAGCGCTGCTATAAGCGAAATGACACATTAATATCATCGTTCTGAGCGTCCCTATTTAGATGAAATAATGCCAATATAGAAAGATGATTAAGGCGAAACCATTAATAAAGAAGTATTTTTTAATGTTGAACCACATCCATTAAGAATAAAACTCGTCGCGCACGTTGCTCATAATACCAAGTTATCAGTACAGTTTACGCTGGCGCCCCACACACTTCTACGTTGTCTGTAGCATTCAAGCTCTATTATACCCGTCTGTCAAACTTAAGACAATAACGAGTTGTTGCTATTTACTTCCCATAGTTATACGGTAGTCAAAAATTTAAATAGATTTTCCAGCTTCCTATCATTGATAGGTGCTCTGCGATCCATGTCATTTTAATCATGGACTAACGCCTTTAACGTGATATCTGCTTGTATCTTGACGATGAACGATGTGACTTGGCTCTAAGCAATCACTTTTTAGCGCCATAACTGTTTATAAAATCTGTGAGTACACAACTGTCATTCATACATGGCGCTTTATGGTAGAACACAACTATTTTCAAACCATTGTAATTCTGTAATATTTTAATTTCTCGTACAGATCACCTGAAGATGCACCTCTATTGACGAGAAAGTACTAGTGTCTTTATTAAAAGTATTTTAATAGCCAGTGCGGAAGATTTTATTCACTATTTCGGACAGAAGGTTGGTATGGTGAATGTCTCCAATCTAGTCTGTCCTGTACAAGGTTCTTATGATAGTGATACTGGTCTGTAAATCTTTGCCTCCGAACTTTTATCTTATATATAGGTACAACTGAATTGCACTTTTTTCGACTAATGCGGCATATTCGCGTCATTAGGGAATCTCCGTAAATATCGGTTAGGAAAAGATTAATTTCGAAACGTATTCTATGTAAAATGTAATAAGTGTTAGTCTAGCACCTGATGACCCTGTCGCAGTGAACAGTCTTAATTGTTTTTTCGATAACGGGGTGCATAAATCAATATTTATCATCTGTAGAGTGTTCAAACGTTTGTGTGGAGCATTCGGCCATGTTTATTGACTCCTGTTGCGTGTGCACCATCAACTGTGCTGACACACTTGTCCACCAGTAAGAAAATGGCAGTCCATGGAATGGCGCGACACCACCTCTCCTTCGAGGAAAATGTTCAAAGGAGTACACCCAGCCGGTAAAGACTGGGTGCCCAAGAGGAGCTCACAAAACTTCATTGGACTGTTCTTCCTCATGCACACTACAGACCGGATCTCGCACCTTTCGACACCCGTCTGTTTCGCTCAATGAAGGATTATCTCCGCGAGAAGCAGTACGTGGATGAGGGGGAGTTTAACGATGCAGCAAGACGTTCGCTCCGGCGTCGACCAGTAGACTGGTACCATGCAGGCGTACTGGCTCTCACATTAACGGGGCGTAAGGCCGTCTCAAGAAACGGAGATTATATTGAAAAATTGGATTTTGTAGCCAAAGGAATGGGGAACAATATGGCGTACTAGCATCCTGAATGAAACCAACCCCCCTGCAGATAAAAAAAATTGTATTTCTTATTGATAGGATATCGCAAATTTCATTGGTACCTTTTGTCTTTTACAAATGATGTAGCAGCATTTTTTTCTGTCAATAGATAAGGAATGTATTCTAGAAAAAAGATCCATCTAATTGTAGTCAAATTTATTCTTAAAATCTCAGACATACGGGACAGAAAGTGCTCTCCCATAGTTTTTACGTCTTATTTATGGAGACTCCGAGAATAATTTACAAGAGCTGCAACTAGTACTATAAATGCAGAAAGATGAACGTTCTTGCTTGTTATAGAATGAGCATGATGCAGCATACATCACCTGACTTAATTTGCTTCTTGTTAAAAGGATATGGAAACACCCTCCCTCAATGTCCAACAGACTTATTCCGGTGAACCTTGTTTCCGGCTTACTACCAACAGGAAATTTTTCGTAGAACTGTACGATAATACTGTAATGCATAAAAACTCTGAACTTCGTACTGCATATTCGACAGTGGTAGTGGGGGGGGGGGTGGGGGGGGGAAGAGGAGGGTGGCGGCACGCGCCTCCTCTTGCCTCCCCTTGTGGACACTTATGCATTCAGCAAGAGGCTTCTAGCTGACATATCTTTTTCATCGTCTTGCAGGGAAATTTCTCAGTGCAAACAGTATTAACTGTAGGGATGGAAGATACACATAATTTACTGTTGGTAGTAAGCCGGAAACTAATTTCACCGCAATAAGTCTGTTTGACATCCGAATTGAGCGTTTGAGGGTGTTGACACTTCCTTTTAACACGAAGCAAAATAAGTCAAGTGTTGTATGCTGCATGAAGCACATTTATAGAACTAAAACAAGCAATAGCGTCAATCTTTCTGCATTTAAAGCACTAGTTGCATCTCTTGTAAATTCTTCTCGGAGTCTCCATAAATAAGACGTAACAATTACGAGAGAGCACTGTCTCGTGTGTACCGCGGGCTGCATAACGAGCTAAGAGGCAGTCCAGCAGCGGTATTCTTGAGGATAACCGCCCAACGTGACTGGGGCGACACAGTTAGCTCTTCTGTGCTGCCTGCACATCTGTGACGGCAGCTAATGGACAGTCATTCACATGAGTACATCGTGTTCCGTGTCAAGAAGAAGAACCTTAGTGGATGTGGAACTAGTTAAGGTATGCAATAACGAAAGGCAAGAAACCCATAGAAACTTAATCTGTATGTTGTACTAACAAAAGAGTATCATTAGCCTGAAAATTCCTAGCAGATTTAAAATGCGTGCCGTACCGGGACTTAAACCTGAGACCTTCGCATTTTGCAGGTAGTTGGTCAGCCGACTGAGATATCCAAGCACGGCACACAACGTACCCTCAGAGATTTACTTCCGCCAGTACCTCTTCTCCTACCTTCCGAAGTTCGTAGAAGTTCTCCAGAACATTTTGCGGGCTGGCATTGCATACGATAGGCAAAGGTCCCAAGTTCGAGTCCTCGCCCGTCACATGGTCTTAATATCCCCCGAAATTTTTAATCAACTCACATTCCATTGCAGAGTGAAGAATTCATTCTGGAAACAATTCCCTAGGTTCCAGCTAAGCCAATTTTTCGCTATATCCCTTCTTCCAAGGTTGTTAACCAGGCAAGTTACTCACGCGAACTTCTGAGAAGTTAGAAGAGAAAGTACTGGCGCAAGTGAGGCTGTGAGGGATTATCCGTGAGTCGTGCTTACATAGCACAGTCGGTAAAGCGCTTTGACGCGTAGGCAATGTTCCAGTTTCGACTCCCGTTCCAGCACAGGGTTTTAATTTTCCAGGAAGTCCCAAATCAGCACACATTCCCTTGCAGAGTGAAAATCCGTTTTGGTATCGTTATACTGCTTAGTGTTATTTATGCTAGCTAAATCTAATGAAGATAATTAGAAAAAACGCTAAATCTTCCGGAAAACTAGTGCTGTCGTTATATACAATGTTATTTTTCAAATAATAGTTACCTAAAACTGTTGAAATGTTACAATACGTTACTGTTTGTTATGCACCTTTATAATCAAATCTGTTACTTGCCATGTTGTTAACTGAAGTTTTCAAAATTTGAATACACACTGATCATCGAAAACATTATGAGCACTGCTCATTGCGATATTGGAAGCTGCCTGGTAGTGCTGATGGGACGTAACGTGGCAACAAAAGTATGCATGCAGAGCAGACATGGACGGGGGATTACGCTAGCGAACGTATGGGCTACAAATAGCGAAGTCCATTGAGATAAGCAACTTTAACAAACGGCATACTATTATTACACAGAGGCTTTGAACGAGTATCTCGAAAACGGCGAAGCTGGTCCAGTGTTCACGTGCTTCTGTTGTCAATATCTACAGAAAGAGGTAGAAGAACAGCGAAACTACCACTATGCGCTAAATTGTTGAATGTCCACAACTCTGCACAGGACGTGGGGCCGGCCGGAGTGGCCGAGCGGTTCTAGACACTACAGTCTGGAGCAGCGCGGTCGCTACGGTCGCTAGTTCGAATCCTGCTTAGGGAATGGATGTGTGTGATGCCCTTAGGTTAGTTAGGTTTAAGTAGTTCTAGGGGACTGATGACCTCAGCAGTATAGTCCCATAGTGCTCAGAGCCATTTGAACAATTTGAACCATTTGAACAATTTGAACCATTTGAACAATTTGAACCATTTGAACGTGGGGTTCTGAGACTTGTCAGCTCTGCAAAGTAAGATGGATGGTGATCTGTGGCATCTCTGCCGAAAGAACACAATGTTGGTGCACGTACCCGTCTTTCGGAGCACACCGCTCGTCGTAATTCGTAGAACATGTAGCTCCGCACCAGACCTCCTCTTTGTATTCACATGTTGACTCAAGGACATTGTCAATTACGATTGCAGTGAGCACGGGACCATCGGGATTCGACCACCGACCAATGCAAGCGTTTCGGCTCTTCGAGGGAATCAAATTTCGATACACTAGGTCAATGGTCGTCTCCAGAAACACCCTCATCGAGATGAATGGTGGATCGAAACGTGCAGCGCCAATGCCCCAAGCTGGGGAGAGCAGTATTATGCTACGGGAGACATTCTCCTGCGCTTGCATGAGACCTGTGGAAGTAATCGAAGACACACTGACGCCTCCGGATCACCTGCTGTTTATAAAACCTGTGAGTACACAACTCTCATTCATATATGGCGCTTTATGGCAGAACACATCTACTTTCAAACCATTGTAATTCTGTAATATTTTATTTTCTCGTACAGATCACCTGAAGATGAACCTCTATTGACGCGAAACTGCTGGTGACATTTTAATAAAAGTATTTTAATAGCCAGTGCGGACGATTTTATTCACTATTTCAAACCGAAGATTGGTATAGTGAATTTCTCCACTCTAGTCTATCCTGTACAAGGTTCTTATGTTAGTAATACTGGTCTGTAATTCTTTGCATCCTTCCTTTTATCCTATATATAAATAGTACTGAACTGCACTTTTTTCCACTAATGCGGCACATTCGCTTCATAAGGGATTCTCCGTAAATATTGGCTAGGAAAAGATTAATTTCGACACATATTCTATGTAAAATGTAATATGTATTAGTCTAGCACCTGATGACCCTGTTTGCTATGAGCAGTCTTAATTGTTTTTTCGATAATGGGGTGCATAAATCAATATTTCTCATCTGTACGTCTCTGCGGTGTTCAAACGTGGTTTGTGTGGTAGTATCCTCGCACGTGAATACATTTTTAAACGCAAAATTTTATAACAGTGACTTCACTGTGACGTAACCAGGACACACTTTGGGTGTGTGATGGATCTTTCGCCATGTCTGTTTGTAAATACTAAACGCTTCTCGTGTAACCCTTCTTACGGATATGCGTTAAGTTTTATCTGTAAATTTCCTTGCATTGTCGTTTGCAGAAGGTTGCTGTAGCACCTGTTTTTGTAGATATATCTGAGTGGTATCATAAAACCTAGACAGGGCAAAATGGCTCTGAACACTATGGGACTTAACATCTGTGGTCATCAGTCCCCTAGAACTTAGAACTACCTAAACCTAACTAACCTAAGGACATCACACACATCAATGCCCGAGGCAGGATTCGAACCTGCGACCGTAGCAATCCCACGGTTCCGGACTGAGCGCCTAGAGCCGCGAGACCACCGCGGCCGGCTCCTACATAGGGCATTGACATCTTTTAGTACTTTACTTGGTACATATTTACCTTTAATAGTGCTTTCTAAATCTTTTTAAGAAAACATAATTAATCGGTTTATAATACACTACTGGCCATTAAAATTGCTACAACACGAAGATGACGTGCTACAGACGCGAAATTTAACTGACAGGAAAAAGATGCTGTGATATGCAAATGATAAGCTTTTCAGAGCATTTTGCCGCCGGTGGCGTACCTACAACGTGCTGGCATGAGGAACGTTTCCAACCGATTTCTCATACACAAGCAGCAGTTGACCGGCATTGTCTGGTGAAACGTTGTTGTGATGCCTCGTGTAAGGAGGAGAAAAAATGCGGACCATCAAGTTCCCGACTTCAATCAAGCTCGGCTGGTAGCCTATCGCGATTGTGGTTTACCGTATCGCGACATTGCTGCTCGCGTTGGTCGAGATCCAATGACTGTTAGCAGAATATGGAATCGGTGGGTTCAGGAGGGTAATACGGAACGCCGTGCTGGATCCCAACGGCCTCGTATCACTAGCAGTCGAGATGACAGGCATCTTATCCGCATGGCTGTAACGGGTCGTGCAGCTACGTCTCGATCCCTGAGTCAACAGATGGGGACGTTTGCAAGACAACAACCATCTGCACGAACGGTTCGACGACGTTTGCAGCAGCATGGACTATCAGCTCGGAGACCATAGCTGCGGTTACCCTTGACGCTGCATCACATACAGGAGAGCTTGCGACGGTGTACGCAACGACGATCCTGGGTGCACTAATGGCAAAACGTCATTTTTTCGGATGAGTCCAGGTTCTGTTTATAGCATCATGATGGTCGCATCCGTGTTTGGCGACATCGCACATTGGAAGCATGTATTCGTCATCGCCATACTGGCGTATCATCCGACGTGATGGTATGGGGTACCATTGGTTACACGTCTCGGTCACCTCTTGTGTTCGCATTGACGGCACTTAGAACAGTGGAAGTTACATTTCAGATGTGTTACGACCCGTGGCTCTACCCTTCACTCGATCCCTGTGAAACCCTACATTTCAGCAAGATAATGCACGACCGGGGCCTTTCTGGATACAGAAAATGTTCGACTGCTGCCCTCGCCAGCACATTCTCCAGATCTCTCACCAATTGAAAACGTCTGGTCAATGGTGGCCGAGCAACTGGCTCGTCACAATACGCCAGTCACTGCTGTTGATGAACTGTGGTATCGTGTTGAAGCTGCATGGGCGGCTGTACCTGTACACGCCATCCAAGCTCTGTTTAACTCAATGCCCAGGCGTATCAAGGCCGTTATTACGGCCAGAGGTGGTTGTTCTGGGTACTGATTTCTGAGGATCTATGCACTCAAATTTCGTGTAATCACACGTCAGTTCCAGTATAATACATTTGTCCAATGAATACCCGTTTATGTGCATTTCTTCTTGGTGTAGCAATTTTAATGGCCAGTAGTGCATACTTTAATATGTTTTACGTTAGTGGGATTTGGAGAAATTGTTCGCAGTTCGTCTTTTAAGTAGATTATTTGTGACTGTTAATCAATCTGATCCAATACAAATACTCTAGTTGCTTTCTTGGTGACCTTTGTGCGTTTGGTGACGATATTTCTTGTAATAGCATCATTGTGCTCAGTGGTGATTCTCCAAAAGAAAATTCCTGTTTGTAGCCAAGTGGTCTAAATTATATGTTTCGCATGACGGCTATGGAACTATTTGCTGTTCGCAGTCGTCTGAAAACGTATTTAAATTTACTTCATAAGACTGTTTGTCCTTGCCAGCGATAACGTACGCAGAGTTTTCCAGTCTATATTGAACAAATTTGTCACTACCTACTACCACTGAGCGCCTGGTGTAACAACATGCCATACAGTTTAGCCAGTACTTGAGAGACTATATTATAAATGTGCCTTAATGTGATATCCGGCAGAAATTTCCGATTGTTTATCTAACGCCACCGTCTTCTGCTACTCTTTCCTACACTTTTCTATACGCATCCAAACTAGTATTCATTTTGGACCTCTATAGACCTAATGTTTCTGTTTGGTGCCATAGATATTCCATCTTCTGGGGAGTTCATTTTCCCGATTTACGTTCTACGCGTTGGCGAAAATTTCCTTACTCTCTCTACTCTGTACTTCGGGTTTCAACCAAATCTCAATTCCTGGTATGGTGTGGGTGGGACTACTTTCTACCACAGTCTTATGTTCGGGGACCTCGCTGCCAACGTTCCGGCAGTTAACAACTAACATTTTAAGATCCTTACTCTCTGCATTAGCTAACTGATCTAACGCAGTAATTAAATGCATGTGCTACTTTTTCGGATACTCTCGGAAACCTTTTGGAAAGTGTAACACATCTCCGAACTATGATGCTTATAAACCTCTATATGCATTTGTATCTGATTACAGTTCCTCCGTCCACGATGCTTATCGAGCATGATTCAAATGGTGCAAATGGCTCTGAGCACTGTGGGACTTAACATCTATGGTCATCAGTCCCCTAGAACTAAGCAACTACTTAAACCTAACTAACCTAAGGACATCACACAACACCCAGTCATCACGAGGCAGAGAAAATCCCTGACCCCGCCGAGAATCGAACCCGGGAACCCGGGCGCGGGAAGCGAGAACGCTACCGCACGACCACGAGCTGCGGACGGTGCATGATTAACAGAAGGTGTACTCAGGGTTCACCTAAAAGCTACGCGATTCACCAAGGGTTTGTTTGTTGAAAGAAGGAATATTACGGATATGTTTTACAACTACCAGTGGAATCACCTTAAAGCAAGGCACAGCGGATCACGAAATGTGGTTCTCTTAAAATTACAAACAAGTTACATACGTATGAATATTACACCGCCCCATACAGCAACTATATAGAGTAACAATTACGAACGTAAAGACAGAGAAATTTATAATACGAGAGAGGACTAATAATTGTACTACACCAAGCACGTACTGCCAAATTTGTCTTATGGCAGCTCGCAGAGCATACCTGCGTGTGTATGCGTGTGTACTAGCTCAGCACTGACGTGGAGGGGCAAGCGAATTTCGAAAGCCACTGTCCTGCGATGCCGTTTAGTGGACAGAAGTAAGGTAATTTCTGGTTTATCGCAAGGAAGTGTGATAAGATCGATACTGTTTACAATGTATATAAACGATCTAGTAGAACGCTTTGGAAGCTCTTTAAGGCTGCTCACAGGTGACACGGAGTCTACAAGAAGGTAGCTTCCCTAGAAGACAGTAACTGTTTTTCAGAAGGACCTACTGAGGATTGATGAAAGGTGCAGGGACTGGCAGTTGACTCTGAACGTAAATAATATAACATATTGCGCACACATAGGAAAATAAATCCGCTAATGTACAACTACACTATTGCTGACAAGTTGCTGGAAATAGTAACCACCATAAAATATCTACGACATTCTATTCGAAGCGACCTTAAGTATAATGACCACATAAAACAAATAGTAGGAAAATCAAATGCTAGACTGAGATTCACAAGAAGAATCATAAGGAGAGGTGGCTTACAAGGCGCTTGTTTGACCAATTGTTGAGTATTGTTCATCACTCTGTGACCCTCACCAGGAAGGGCTGATAGAAAGAGGTAGACAAAATTCAACGAAGAGCGGCTTGTTTCGTCACGGCATCGTTCAATAGACGCGAGACCGTTACAGAGATGCTCACCAACATCTGGTGGCAGACGCTACAAGAGAGGCTTACTATTCGTGAATATTTTACAGAAGAGTCGGACACAATATTACTCCCTCCCCTTCGATAAATTAGAGCAGATACAAAGGCTTACCAAAAGTCATTCTTCCCACGCGCCATCTGCGATTGGAATAGAGAAGAGAGACAAATTAGTTAGTGGTACCGGACCTACCCTCTTCCAAACCCTGCCACGTGGTTTGCGGAGTATTTACGTAGATGTAGAATGGACTACCCAAGAACTTACATGACGTGATGCAGGGAAATATCGGGTTCAGACACACGAAGAGTGGACGCTGATTTCGCCACATATCAGAGTGTGCAAGAAATAGAAAGATACCAAAAAAAGGCTCCTAGTGCCTTTCAAAGGAGAGACCACGGCAGTCACCATATGTTTCTGTTGAATGTGTCAGATATTAACCGGACTGTCGAGCCAAATGCAGCAAGGGCAGAACGTCAGGTTTTCTCGGCGGAAGCAGCCGCTTCAAAATCTTGGTTCCTTGTTCCTGATTTATATTTTCCATAGCTTCTCTTAATCATGAACATTTACATCCAGCAGAGTGCACATGCTATCATTCTATTTTCCGATATCTTCAGCCTGTCTGGACTGTACGGTTGAAGGCATCTCGAAAGTGTCTTAAAATGTACTTTTTTTGTAGAAAATTTACGAAAAATCGTCGCACTGCCATTTGTCTTCCTCTCTTTTTTAATTACGTAATGATGACTCCAACTGATCACTCCGAGATAGTTACACATCTCTGACTCCAAAGTTATATTCAAACAATACAAATGGCTTTTCACCTACTTTGAAATTTGTAATGTTGAGGCTGATAGGTCGCTGCGTCTTACTTGAATAAAGAAGACCGCCGGCCGTGGTGGTCTAGCAGTTCTAGGCGCGCAGTCCGGAACCGCGCGACTGCTACGGCCGCAGTTTCGAATTCTGCCTCGGGCATGGGTGTGTGTGATGTCCTTAGGTTAGTTAGGTTTAAGTAGTTCTAAGTTCTAGGGGACTGATGACCTCATATGTTAAGTCCCATAGTGCTCAGCCATTTGAACCATTTGAATAAAGAAGACCGAGGTTCGACCTCCCCTATAGCCTCGGTCATTTCCACAGCGACACAACTACAACGGGGTCAACTCAACCTGAAGATGGCAATTGACGAGCTAACTTAAGGAGAAGTAAAGACTTCAACTTCTAAAGCCGACACTAACGACGAGAGCGGCGGTCTGTTGACGGCAGATGTATCCAATACCGTCAACTAATGACTCCTTAGCCAAAAAAGTTAACATCAGCATTTTGACACACCGGTATCCTAAAGGATCACAGTGACACAAACTTACTTAACTCTTTGTTTTGTTTTGTTTTGTTTTGTTTTTTTTTACAGTTTCTTAAAATATGTTCAAATGTGTGTGAATACCTAAGGGACCACACTGCTGAGGTCATCGGCCACTAGACTTACACACTACTTAAACTAACTTATGCTAAGAACAACACAAACATCCATGCCCTAGGGCGGACTCGAACCTCCGGCGGGAGGGGCCGCGCAATCCGTTACATGGCGCCTCAAACCGCGCGGCCCCACCGCGCGTCTACAGTTTCTCACTTCTGAAAGGAGCTGCCTCTTACCGAGATTATTCCACAAACCTTACAGCAGTTTTCACAAACAAATACCTCTAAGTAAAGGACGATACCGCCCTCGACCAATCTTAGAGAGCTATAGACAGAAAATAATAATTTTTGTACATTACGTAAGTTAGCGGCCCTGAACCGCGTTCCTAAGGTATGCCCTGATGTTCCGATTACTGATTCCATAAATACATTTTTAATCAACAAGAAGCCTCGTTGCCGATCGGATGTTCAATAAGCGCGTAGTCTAATCCCTTAGCGACAGTGTAAAACTGTACCGCAACTTTTCTGAACGCGAAGAAATGAGGCATCCAGTTGATCAGCCTTAAAGCTGGATCGCGTTAAAGCAGAGTTTTACATATATTCTATTTCCGAAATCAATGACGGCAGGGACAGGAAAGCTGATTAGACTCCAGGAAACTCTTCGCTCCGTGCGAATGCCGGAACTTCTACTTCCCCCGCCTTCCGTGCCAAGTTAAGCTGGCGCTGTGTCTCCGAACGACCTGCCTGCCAGGCGGGGCGTTTTACGAGCACATGTATCACCACCACTTCACAAATGTGCCACTCTGTCCAGTGTTCCAGCTGCGCAGGCGTTAACTGTGCATACTGCACAAAGAGAGTTGCTGAAAGCTACGACAGAGTACAAAGAACAGGCATATAAAAATAGGCCCTGCAGTTATTTAGTGATGTGATGCGGAGGTAGAACTTTGCAGTCGTATTCGAGACTCATACCTAATCCCGTTTCCTTAAATCAATGCAGGCTGAAACTCGAATCGTGAAATGTATTGCACTGACTGTGTTGCATGCATTCATGTGCGAAGCAACAGGCACCTCAAGAACTACCACCATTATGAAATGCGTGAAATGAATTCGCAGTTCCGAATATGGACAACCATCAGCTGTATAATGGAATGACGACAGTGAAAATTTGTGCTGGGCCGGGAGTCAAACTCAGATTTCCCGCTTATCGCGAACGGTCGCGTTACCATTAGGCTAACCGAGCATACTTCTTGGACAGAGCCAAACTTCCGCATGTGATCAAACACGTGTCTACAGCCTGCTCTCTTACATCCATTATGTATATTCCCCTTGCAGGGGAGACACTTAAATTGAAAGTTGCTTGCCCGATGTCAGTGGACAAATACTACATTAGGGTGCCTGTGTTAATCAGAAGTACGCTGCTACGTACCTTCTGACACCGCGCAAGAGAGTGTCTATTAAAATGTTTCCCCTGTATGGAAATACACATAATTGATGTACTAGCACAGTTTGTTGACACAATGTTGACGACATGTGGAAGTTTAAGTCTGGGTGTGAAGGATGATCGGATAGTCTAATGATAAGGCGACCGCTATCGATAAGCGGGAAATTCGGGTTCCAGTATCTGTCCGGCATAAATTTTCACTGTCGTCATTCCGTTATACGGCTGATGGTTATTCATAAATGTGAATACATATCATGTACTTCATAACAGCTGTAGTTCTAGAACTACAGCTGTAGAGCACTCACCCGTGAAAGGCAAAGGTCCCGAGTTCGAGTCTCGATTCGGCACACAGTTTTAATCTGCCAGGAAGTTTCATTTAAGAGCCCACTCCTCTGTAGAGTGTAAATTTCATTCTAGAAACAACCCGCAGGCTGTGGCTAAACCATGTCTCCGCAGTGTCCTTTCTTCCAGGGGAACTAGTTCTGCAAGGTTCGCAGGAGAGCTTCTGTGAAGTTTGGAAGGTAGCAAACGAGGTACTGGCGGAATTAAAGCTGTGAGGACGGTGCGTGAGTCGTGCTTGGTGGCTCAGTTGGTAGAGCACTTGCCCGCGAAAGGCAAAGGTCCCGAGTTCGAGTCTCGGTCAGGCACACAGTTTTAATCTGTCGGGAAGTTTCATATCAGCGCACATTCCGCTGCAGAGTGAAAATTTCTCGCGGTTCCAGGCAGTAGCGCCTAGAACCGCTCGGCCACTCCGGCCGGCCGCTGTCAAGACTAAAACATATTTTCCTTATTATTAAACGCGAGACACAATTTAAAAGCGTTGCAATTTTTTATTGTCTCGAAGCAACGTATAAGAGTAAATTTCTTGGTCCCAAGACTGGTTTTCATTTTCATTTCGCACACAACATTTCGTCAACTGTCTCGTAACCGTCTTCACGTACTGCGAAACCAGATGTTAATTTTTGCCAAGATCTCGCAGATTAATTATGAAACTCGAGTCATAGTCATGGAAATGTGTGCTTGAAATACGTAATTCTTGTGACAATACACTAGTAGGGTAATTTAGACGACATTAACAAATTTTGCATGAAAACGTTTCAGCAGTATGACATGACCGCTCAGATACGATTATGACGGCACGTCAATACAAATAATAATTTTAATTCCTTTAAGTGCACACTGAATAAGAGAAGAGCAGAAGCTAACCGACAGGAATTCAATAGGAATAATTTTAGTGGAAGTAATGACTAGCTGCTAGTTATAAAAAAGCTGTGCCTAATATCGAAACTTATTCAAACTCGGCATTATATAAGATTTTGCTTCCTGGAACAGGACATCCAAAGCAATTACACTGTGTTAAATTTACCTTTTTTAGCCATCACAATATCATTTCTCACAGATTTTCTGGCATAAGATTGGCGACTGAAATAAATGAATCTCTCATTCTTGTTCTTTGGAAATACAAAACTCATGATCATGTATTTGATGTATTGAAGAACAAATTTTATAATTAGGAGAACCACGGTAGTGTATCGGAGGAATCCCCGTTCGTAGCCGTCTGTAGAAACTGCATCGAAAGAACGAATGTTGATACACATTCGTATACCCCAGGAGTGCTCTCATTTTACCGCCATGATTGTTGCGTAGAATGTATTTGTGTGGAGAGCAGGGGGCAATCATCCGAAGTATCACCAGCAGTACATCATTCGATCCTGCATCTTTCTACTCGAAAACACGACAGCTAACCCGCTTATCGATGGAGCGTCGCATAGTAAGAGAATTGGATATAGTTTGTTTACAAACCCATAAAAAATTAGTCGTATCAAAGAAAATTGTTGGATAGCATACGCTAATGCAAATAACTGTGCGTGTTCAAGACAAACAACAGTAGAATGAAGGGGGAGCCACCGTAGCGATTCCTCTGCACAATGACAGCGAAGTGGGAGACCCTGCGACACAGAGCACCGCTGTTCCTCGGAAGCACCAGTAGTACCTGCCGATACAGTGACCTTGCTTTTCAATAAAGCCGGCTGTTGTGACCGAGCGGTCCTAGGCGCTACAGTCTGGAACCGCGCGACCGCTACGGTCGCAGGTTCGAATCCTGCCTCGGGCATGGATGTGTGTGTTGTCCTTAGGTTAGTTAGGTTTAAGTAGTTCTAAGTTATAGGGGACTGATGACCTCAGAAGTTAAGTGCCATTGTGCTCAGAGCCATTTGAACCCTTTTTTTTTTCTTTCAATAAAGCGTCATACGTAAAACTCAAATTTAGCGAGAAACAATCTCAGCTTTCCCAGTGTCTCTGTTAACGTAAGAGCGGATAGTGGAAAGTTTGACGTCATACAACCTCTGTGGGTATTACGTGAGAGTTGACAGTTTACATCGATTACAGACCCGGAACAATTAGGAAAAAGGACCAACTGCTTATATATAGGTAAATGTTTAAGGAAGACTGACTACTTACATCAAGGTAAATGCACTTGGTACCAAACTCTCTGCCCTCAAATAGCAGGTCTAAGATCTAGAAACTGACGTCTTTAAAACACAGCTCACAAGATACAACGTAACTAGGTAGTATAGAAGCTAGAAGATTCTGGAAATGTGGGCCTGAAGGAATTTTGATCTTCAGGCGAGCCTCATCTTCGGTTTAAAGCTATTCCAATACAGAGAAAGTATGGGTCTTTCAGGGGAAGTGAAGTAACCAGTACCCCAAACAGAGATCTAAAACAGCGTTTGCTGCTCGCCCAGCCCTTGCCCAACGGCGCTGAATCACAAGCGGCTGCGGCGAGAATACCCGAGCAAACAATTAAAAATACAACGGCATCTCGCCTCGGTCATTCCGTTCACCGTCTGCTATTCGTTGTCGGCTCCCGACACCCGCTGACAGCCAGGAGCCGAGCAGCCTTCTAATTTTAGCGCAAACCTGAAAGGACCGTCCCTGGAATCCGAATACAGTATAATTCCGGAACAGGATAATACGCGGCACTGGTGGGGTACAGAAAGAGATATACAGAAAATTATGTGCAACGCGTAAGACAAGATAGCAGGCGATAAGTTTCAGAAACACACCACGAAATATTACAATGAAATTTTTTTGTTAACAACCTCAGTATTGCTTCCTGGCAACGTGTGGCGTTCATGAAGACTGCCTGCGGAGGAAGCTACAGAAATTTCGCGTCCTTCCGAGCTGGCATCTAAGGCTTCCTCGAGATTTATACATGCCAGTCGAACCTGCTGTCTTATCTGTAATAGATGTAAACTGTCAACTCGCTCGTAATACTCACGAAGATTGAATGATCCAAAAATGTTCGCCATCTACTCCTACCACTTTGACAGCAACAGTTAAATCACACTGTCGAAATGTTAGGCATCGTGGGTCACAACTCGAGCTCTCGTGCCAAGACAGTTTATCTTGAAAATCGAGGCACCAAAAATCACATCTGCCGTCCAGAATACTGGGAACTCTGCATTAATGGAACAGCCAGGGTCCAATGCCCCTCAGGGGCGCGTACGATGGAATGTAGCAGAGACAGTGTAGACGCGCGCGCAACTGCAGTTGCGGTCGTTTCAAGTAGGCACATATTTCAAATCTTCGTACAGAAGTATGGAAATTGTCTACAGCATGCGTAAATTTAAGAATAGGGCCACACTTACAGGAAATCAGCAAGTGAAGCGCGTTGACGAAAGAAAACGACGCGTTACAAATCCGAAGAGGCGCCGGGGGTTGTGAGGAGGGGGAGACGCGCTCACCTGGTGCGTCCGCGCGCGGCGCCCGCTGCACCACGACTGAGCGCCGCCGACCAGGCAGCGCCGCGCGCGGCCGCCCCGCGCACTAGCTGCCCCGGGGGTGGGGGGCGCCTGCCTGCGCTATTGAACACAGCCAGGTGACGCTGCCGTCGCCTCCGCCGCAGCCCGCTTTCTCCGCAAACAATTGCATTTGCGCACTTTATCCACAGAAGGAAGGAAGCAGGCAGCACGCAATCCTACTTCGCTTCCTGATTGTCTCTGGGTCCTGGAACGCCTCGTCCGAAGCCACGCCAACGCAGCGTGGTATTCCTGCGGACGCTGCTGAGAGCGAACGAGGTCATCCTCGTGCCCCGAGTTTAATGCCGACAGTGAGGTCGTAAGCTCAGTTGGGGGGTGAAGTGCCAAACATTCGGGATGGCCTTACAGGTGGAACTATCCTGATTATTTAATCCTGTGATCGATGCTTTTTTTGACCGTGTTTGCGTCCTAATATGTAATTATGGAAATACGATACTACCTCGATCAGACACGTTTCGGTGAAGTTTGATCACGGTCACTGGGTTTATTTATTTTCTGTCAAATGACAAGTAAAGAACTGTTGCTTGATAACACATAAAGTTTTGTGATTATAGTTTTACGTTTATAAAATTGACAAAAATATATACCTTAATATTCTATAATGATTTTCTTTGTAACTGTGTGGCATATGCAGTAAAGCTGACACCTTCCGCTAGTTTGTCATCTGCAACTGACCAGGGTTCCCAAAATTATGTTATTTATATTTACCAAAATGTTTGGCCAAAAACGAAACTATCGCTTTTTCTGCTTTGACAATGATAGATTATTGTACTGTAGTTACATTATATTCCCTGCGAACACTGATTTGTTGTTTCATTCTTTATCTATCGTTTGTTAGTTGTTTGATCAAGGTAGAACTGAGCTTCCGTAATTATACACCCTGATCATAATGATTTTGAAAAATCGTGACACCCTAAATTATGGTACATGTTATGGCTGTCAAATTCGGAAACGAAGTGGACTCCCATGTATTGAGAGTAATCTGCGCAACAATCGCTGCATCAAGGAGTTTTGATGTCTGAGTTTCTGACACTCTTCTAGGTAACTTCACATGCCTTACTGCAGATAGTCAATCCCGCGTTACTAGCCGGTAAACAGATTTTAAAACTGAAATTTCTGAGATTTGATTTAAATTGGAAAATCGGGCTATGCACCACCAGATGGTGGTTCCGCGCTTATTGATGTCCGCAGTACGTACGACCCAGGAAAAAAAGTCAGCGCTTCGTGCCGAGTTCAGCGAAAAGCCGATGCATAAGATATTTAAACCACCACTAAATTCTATTTTCTTGCAAGAAATATTCCACTCAGGGATTTACTGCGTAATATGCAATGAGAAACAATGACGGAACACGATTAGTTTCAGTTATTAACGTCCACTAACAATTTGCATCGACTGCTCTGTTCCAGCCGCGCCACTCTGAGAAAACACCATACGAATTAAAAAAAAAAAAAACATAGAGAAGTTAAGAGATTTAAAATATAATTGAAAGGTGGAACAATTTTTAATATGTTAAGAAAACTTATATAAGATTTTCATAGGACTCTCTAAAAGAGTGCAGCAGAATGGCTGCGGTATCTCACCAAAATAACACACGAAAGACGACTGCAACAAGGTTATTCCAAACATCAGAAGAACAAAAACAGCGGAACAACGAAATTATTACATTTATCTTGTATACATGAGGTTTTAACGATGGACACCTCAATATAAGAGAGCAAATTCAGGGGAAGTGCACAGGTGCATCGTTTACATAGTTATTGTATGAGCAATTCATAGGTCCAAATACTGGCAGAAAAAAGTAATAGAACAACAATGCCTAGCTACATGTGCCGGGGAATATACAAGCCCACTTCCAAGAATGTAGGGTACCTTTGCTTCCTGAACTGTAGTGATGTCCTTTAGTTGATTTAATTGTTAAATTCAGCTGCACGCTTGGAGCTAAACTGGGCAATAAATCATTGAACACCACCAAGAATTTAGCCATTTATTAGCTGGTTTATTGCACGAGAGTGAATCGTCTAAAAATTTAAATTTAATTGCAAATAACATCAGTCTATGCTGCTCACCTCAGAAGTGAGTATTCCACATTTAATACACGGGGATCTGTAAGATCCCAGGACGGATGAGTCATGAATGAAAGCAAATATTAAAGCACAGTAAGCTCTAAATGTGCGCTAAACCATACATAGTCATGCTCATCAGTAACTTCCCATCATCTGTTGGTAATACTCAACACTGCCACACCACAAACTATTGTCAGTAAGGGGGTAATGAGCGAGAAACAGGAGAAGCCATTCCCCCCCTTCCAGTCGGTCAAGGAAAAACCTTCAAGAAACGGAACTACCATCCAGTCCCGCCACACAGGCGTATCACTTTGAAGAAAGCCAGAAATCCAGAAAATGTACAAGATATTCAAAGTCGCGAAATCGCAAATATGTTTCGCGATATATCGCGAGAGTGAGTTCCGCACCCCCTCCCCCCATAAATCCCACCAAATCCGGCTCGCCCCCTTGACAACCGCCAACCCCCCTCCCCCTTAAGCTACCCCTCCACCCTGTCACCATTTCAAAAATTAGTAACCATAGCCAGCCAGATGACAAAACAAAAGAAGAAATAAATAATTTTTAAAAAATGATCAGACGTGACATATGAATACACAGACTCCTCAATACTGCGTATGTTCTGTAACAGCGCAGAGGTGCGATTTCCGGTATTCAAATGCAACCTGTTGTTTTATGAGGCTCTAATGTGACGGGTTGAATCACCAATACGAGCCGGCCTGTAATGGTGAAATACTACTCCTAGCAGCCTTTTTAATCATTGATAACTCCTAATCTCCCATCTTGTTGCGTCGTTTTATAATCAAATTAACAAAAGTATTTTTACATCAATCCATAAAAATGCTGATTATTGGTAAACTCAATGAAAGAGATTGTGGAGAAGAGTGGCGGACACCTAGCCTGTTTTCTCAACGTAAACTGCAACCTACAACTTGTAAACTGCGCCCACAGCAACTGACGCGCCCATCGGCACCGACCGACCGCCGTGTCATCCTCTACCAATGGTGGCATTGGGTGCGCTATGGAGGGGCGTGAGGCGGCCACACCGCTCTCCCGGCTGCAGGCAGTTTCCATAACCTGCACTCGCTACTGTTGGAAACTGATACAGCCAGTGACATTTATATCTGTGGCTGGCTTAGATGATTTCTAAGATGAGTTCTTGTGAACTCTATGGTTTTATACGTTCTGTGACAGGTAAATAAAGTGTTGTGTTAGATTTCAGACCGTAGCCTTCTAATGTCATTCACAACATAAAGTTGGTGCTGAAACTTGGGAAGATTTCTACGACTGCGGCGGAGACACCAAGACTTTTTGACCGCACCGCACGAGAGGCTAACTGCAGTGATTCGTCACGCCAAGCAACAAACTCTTCCAACGACAACCGCCCGTATACACAGCTAAGTTTAACTGAATTATCACGCCACTCATTTCTTAGTGCCATTTGTAAATCCAGTTGACTCAATTACTGTATACTGTAGTGCTATTTTCCCCAGGATGCTCACAGCTCATTCGAGAGTTGGTGCGTGACGCACGCTGTGCCCTGAGCTGTTGCGGCCCTTTTTACCTTCGCAGGCTGCATCACCTTCACCGTGCCCCTCCCTTGCTGTCCTCGCTCCTTCCCCTGTGCCCCCTCCTTCTCCTCTCTGTGTCCTTCCTTACATCGACCCGGCTGACCCCAGGTTTCTAACTATCTTGTACAGTTTTTTTCCTCTTCTCTTCTTTTTTCTTCACCTTTCCATTTCGGCGTTTTTCGACCTCCTTTGGAGTTTGACCTCCACTTCTAAATTTTCTTTCCGTAGTGAGGCCCACATGGGGAGGAACACTTTACTTAGCGTGTTTGGATTGTGGTCTTACTGCCTCTTTCATCTTTTCCTCGACGCCATTGTCCTGTAATGCTATACAGTCAGTACGACAGCCAGTTGATATGGTGGGGTCATTATGTACTGCTAGGGCACAGAATAATAAGGGATATAAATTAGAAAATTTTATTAAAACTCATTCATATTGCCACAGGAAGAAATCAAGTCATGGAAGAGACTGAGGTGGGAGCTTCCGCGAATCAGTATGTCACGATTGGGTCAGGTCATTCACATATTATACCATCTGTCGAGAGGATACGCATTCAGCGGAAAGGAGACTGTGACAGAAATCCAAAGAAAGTGAGACCAGTATATTCGTTAGCTAGAAAGACTTACTGCAAGAAACTGTTTCTTTCACAAGCGCACATAGTGAAAAACTGGCACAGCACTTAGCCTGTTAAATGAATATAGCACAATAAGGAAGACACATGTGGTAGTTACGAACAGAGCCTTAGGTCACAGCCTCACGCCAGCCACCTTTAAATACCCCAGCTCACCAGCTCACATCATGAGTTGGTCATTGGGATCGATACCATCCACAGTAATAGTATTCGATTCCATGATTACGATAATGTAGTGAATCTATGTCCTAGATGGTCCAGCACAGTCTATGAACTAGAAAAAGATGTACTCGAGGTGATAGCGTGCACCTGATGAACTCCATGCTGCTTCCATCTACCATCTGATGGAGGTTCAAACGGCTCTGAGCATTATGGCACTTAACTTCTGAGGTCATCAGTCCCCAGAACTTAGAACTGCTTAAACTTAACTAACCTAAGGACACCACACACATCCATGCCCGAGGCAGGATTCGAACCTGTGACCGTAGCGGTCGCGCGGTTCCAGACTGTAGGGCCTAGAACCGCTCGGCCAACCCGGCCGGCTCTGCTGGAGGAACTGACTGTCTCATGACAACACTATATCACAGGGTGTTGTCAGCACTGAACACCAATGCAGAAGCCAACACCACGGTCTCTTGAGGTCCACATTCCTGTTCAACACACAAATGCCTCTGGGCGCTGAAACCTACCAGGGGCAGGACTACCATCACCAGGTACATCGCAGACCGGTCATAAAGGGTCATCATAGAATTCAGAGTGAGACTGAGGATACTCCAGCAGTCAGCCTTAGACCTCTTTGCACTGCCCAATGGCCACGCCTGCGCACTGGCAACCTGCAACAGAACCGGGTCGCTAAACCTCGCCTGGGCGCGCAACTGCGGAGCTGACAGGATAGACTTCGGCTAGAATGGAACGTGTAGTTGCATGAGCAACAGCCAAGGCTGGTGTGGAAGAACGACGACATGTAAACACTGAAAATAAATGACTGAAATCTAATAATGTTTTACTAGCGTCGTTGACGCTCCACAAATTCCCAACAGTCATCCTGACTTCAGGCAGCGGTTTCTCCAATCGGCCTTTTGTAAACTGGTGCAAGAAGCGTGCACACTGATGCAGTCTTCAGAGTATTTGGCATTTGGAAGTGTTCGACTCTAATGCCTGGAATTTTGAGGCAATGGTCGGCATCTATGACGTTCATTTGTCACAGAAGTAGCTGTAATACGGTATGCACCAGAGACATTGTTATCTTTCCTTGGTTGTGATACGACAGAGCTTATGCATATTGATAATTGTGCTATGTACAGAGTACATGAGGGGAGCCTTTGCTTTTTGCCACCTGTATGCATTAACTCTCATGACCATCACTGTCTACGCTTTCTGGACTGCTGATTTATCAGAATTCAGAGGAAATTGTAAAAAGACATGTTTGCTACCACTGAGATATACTTTCTGTAATTTAGCGGGTCATAGAGATCCATGCACTAAGTTGCGTACCAGTAACTTAGTCTACTTGCAAATGGTGTGATCATGCTGCACACGAGTGCAGTGTGGGTCGCTGGGCGATGATCAGGCAAAAGATCATGCCTGAGACAGTCTAGGCGACGTCCTGGTATTCTTTACTCCCCACCAGTCTTTGAATATGGTTCAGGGTGTCGCTTTTTATGCACTACTGGCCATTAAAATTGCTAAACCAAGAAGAAAAGCAGATGATAAACGGGTATTCATTGGACAAATATATTATACTACAACTGACATATGATTGCATTTTCACGCAATTTGGGTGCATAGATCCTGAGAAATCAGTACCCACAACAACCACCTCTGGCCGTAATAAGGGTCTTGATACGCCTGGGCATTGAGTCAAACAGAGCTTGGATGGCGTGTACAGGTACAGCTGCCCATGCAGCTTCAACACGATATCACAGTTCATCAAGAGTAGTGACTGGCGTATTGTGACGAGCCAGTTGCTCGGCCACCATTGACCAGACGTTTTCAGTTGGTGAGAGATCTGGAGAATGTGCTGGCGAGGGCAGAAGTCGAAAATTTTCTGTATCCAGAAAGGCCCGCAAAGGACCTGCAACATGTGGTAGTGCATTATCCTGTTTAAAGTGCCATCAATGCGAACAAGAGGTGACCGAGACGTGTAACCAATGGCACCCCATACCATCACACCGGGTGATACACCAGTTTGGCGACGAAGAATTCACGCTTCCAATGTGATTTCACCTCGTTGTCGCCAAACAAGGATGCGACCATCATGGTGTTGTAAACAGATCCTGGATTCATCCGAAAGAATGACGTTTTGCCATTCATGCACCCAGGTTCGTCGTTGAGTACACCATAGCAGGCGTTCCTGTCTGTGATGCAGCGTCAGGAGTAACCGCAGCCATGGTCTCCGAGCTGATAGTCCATGCTGCTGCATACGTCGTCGAACTGTTCGTGCAGATGGTTGTTGTCTTGCAGACGTCCCCATCTGTTGACTCAGGGATCGAGACATGGCTACACGATCCGTTACAGCCATGTGGATAAGATACCTGTCATCTCGACTGCTAGTGATATGAGGCCGTTGGGATCCAGCACGGCGTTCCGTATTACCCTCCTGAACCCACCGATTCCATATTCTGCTAACAGTCATTGAATCTCGAACAACGCGAGCAGTAATGTCGCGATACGATAAACCGCAATCGCTATAGGCTACAATCCGACGTTTATCAAAGTCTGAAACGTGGTGGTACGCATTTCTCCTCCATACACGATGCATCCTTACACGATGCATCACAACAATGTTTTACCAGGCAACGCCGGTCAACTGCTGCTTGTATATGAGAAATCGGTTGGAAACTTCCCTCATGTCAGCACGCTGTAGGTGTCGCCACCGGCGCCGACCTTGTGTGAATGCTCTGAAAAGCTAATCATTTGCATATTACAGCATCTTCTTCCTGTCGGTTAAATTTCGCGTCTGTAGCACGTCATCTTCGTGGTGTAGCAATTTTAATGACTAGTAGTGTATGAATCTATCTCTTCCTTGAAACTGATAAGGAACTCTGGAATAACCTGGAATGTTGAGATGTTCAGCCTGTTCAGAAGGGCTGTAAGGACCATCACATCAACAGGGGCGCCTTTATTTTGGTGTATTAGGGGCACCCTGCTGGAATAGGTAAGGTTATGGTTTATCATTGTGATGTGAAACCATAGATCCTGCCATCCATGAGATGTTATCGATGTTAATGTTTCAGGCATATGTTTTCCCACTGTGCAGCAGATCCTCTATGCAGTTAATACGCACACCCAATCCGTGAGGGGAGCCTTTGCGTTTTGCCACCTGTATGCATTAACTCTCATGACCATCACTCTCACGATTGCTGGACTGCCCAATTTGTAGGAAGACTAGTCAGAAATATAACCTTCCACACCGCATATCTGTGACATCTAGCATTACCTCTGTTATATCCTTTCCCCTTCCTTCCCCCTCCTTATCCCAATTCTGCCCCTATCCTCTCCTCCTCGCCCCTTCCTCTGCAGTTCTCAAGTCCTCCCCCCTCCCCCCATGTGCTGCTTCCCTGCACAGCCAGAGAAGTGAGCCTCCTCTACAGCACCTGCCACTGATTGGTCCCCCGCCCAGGAACCCTCCCTCCAGCA
Source organism: Schistocerca gregaria (assembly GCF_023897955.1). Lineage (NCBI taxonomy): Eukaryota > Metazoa > Arthropoda > Insecta > Orthoptera > Acrididae > Schistocerca > Schistocerca gregaria. Next base: position 556,965,402 of record NC_064931.1, read on the forward strand.
TCTCCCAGACTGGAGTGGAGGTGTGCTGCCACAAGCCAACCATGAGACTCACAATCTATGCATCTCATGGTGGCCTGCTCTCTCTCAGTTCCAGATCTCACCAAAGCCTGCTCTCTTTCTAGCCCCTGCCCTTCTCAGTCTATGAAAGAGAAAAGAAGAAACAGAGGTCCAGGTACAAGTCCACTCCAGTTACCACAGAGGTACCGACTCCCCACTTGCAACCATAGTTTGACCTTTTTATTAGGATTGACATTCTGTCCTTGTTGATGACGTATGGTGAACTGGTGGTATGACAGTTTCAGCCCATTTGTCTCCCATTTGGGCCCGCATTCAATGCTTATTCAGTGAAATTGTAACAGATATTACCGCCACCTTCAAGAGATGCAATCCCTTATTTCCTTTTACAGCGTATCTTATGTTATTCTACAGGCATCTCATTTCACTGATGCTCACTCACCGACCCTTTCTGGGTTCCATGATTTCTGCCAGAACTGGATCAGCCTTTTGAGGACTTCCAGTGGCTTTTGCACATTGATCTGTATGGACGTAGTTAGTACATGGGACGCCTTTGTACCACATTGGATGCAGTTGCTGTCTCGTCCACTTGGACTCTGCAGTCATGGTTTACAAGATCTACCTCCCTCCTGACAGGCCACCTACACCCCCTGCCCTAACTGCCCTCCTTTAGCATCTCCACCCACCATTCCTCCTCCATAGGGATTTTAATACCTGTCACCCCTTGTGGGACAGTGCTTTTTTTGTCTAGTCAGGGCTGCTCATAGACGAATTTCTTGTGCACCACCGTGTGTGGCATCTTGAGGATGGTTCCCCTATCCATTTAGTGCTGCTTTTGGAACTTTCTGTGCCATTGCTCTTTCGCTCACTTCCCCTCCCCTTCTCCCTTCATTACTTGGTCGCCACACAATGACCTCTGTGAAAGGGACCACTTCCCATTGTTCTCTCGTTCTCTTCCTGCCTATCGATATCCAAGTTACCCCACTGAGCTCTCCATTAGACTGACTGGTTTCTAAACACCTCCTAGGTCGAGTGTCGCCCCCCCCCCCTTTGTCAGGTTGTACTGATTAAGTCGTCCTTGACGTGTCTGATACGTTTATTCGCGCCACTGGTATTGTCATCCCACCCTCAATGGGACCCTTTCGGCACTGGCCGGTCCTGTGGTTTAGCAAGCTGTTGCCATCACTATCCGTGATCACCATCAAGCCATCCAATGCTTTAAGTGACACCCATCCTCTACGGATCCAGGACAATGTCGTTCCACAGGATTCCATTTTAAGTGTCCTTTTCCTCATCACTATTAATGGACTCACGCCCCTGCTCTGTATATGGATAATTTCTATATCTGGGCTAGTTCCCACTTGATGTCCTCTGCAGAGCAACAGCTCCATGGTGTTGTTCAGCACACTCCTGTGTGGACTCCGTCACACTGTTTCAATTCTCCCCCCTCCCCCACCCCCCCCCACCCCCATAAATCTTGGGTAGTGCATTTCTGTCGCCATACTATGGTACACCCCGATTCAGAGCTCTACCTCAATGTCCAGTGCCTGACTATGGTCCCCCAGTTCCATTTCTTGGGTCTTCTTTTTGAATACAAGCTTACTTGGGTGCACCATATCCACCATCTGAAGATTGGCTATTTCTGTGATATTTCAGTGTCCTTCACTTCAGTGCCCACACCTCTTGCAGTGTGGATAGTTCAGATCTTCTCCATCTTTATCAGGACTTAATTCTGACTCGTCTGTACTATGTTTCTCAAGTTTTAGTCTCAGCTACACCTTCCACACTGCCCCTCTTGAACCCATTCCACCATTATGGGATCCAATTGGCCATTAGTGCCTTTCACACTAGGTCTGTTGATAGTATTCTGGTTAATGCTGGGATCTCCCCCGCCTTTCAGTTCAGTGGCCCCAGCTCAAGGTTTCCTATGCCTATCCCTGCTCAGCCCTCTTATTCTATTCTCTTCGCAACTTCAGGCCCATTGTCCACCTGCTGACCACCCATAATTTGGTTTACCAGTCGGGCTCCACCTTGCTTCTCTCCACCACAATTTCCCTCCTCCCTCTTTATCCTGCTCCCCATGTTTTCCCAAACTCCCCCCCCCTTTTTGTTAGTTCCTTGGCGCTGAATTTGGATGACTCTCTTCTGCAGTCCGAAACCCTCCATCACTCTGATGGTGTGCTATTCTTTGTTCTGCCCACTCTTACGAGATTTTTGGGAAGCTATTGTTCTTTATACCAATGGCTCTCAGTCCATCAATCATGTGAGATAAGGCTTCATGTCTTCTTCTACCACAGAACACCATCTCTTGCTTGCCACATGTGGGATGTTTACTGCAGAGCTGATGACCATTCATCAGGCCCTCAGCTTTATGAAATCGTCCTCCCTCACCCAAGTTTTGTTGTGTGTGGACTCGATGAGTGGTCTTCAGGTTATCGCCCAGAGTTCTTCCCACTGCATCTACATCTACATCCATTCTCCGAAGCCTGCTGACGGTGTGTGGCGGAGGGTACCTTGAGTACCTCTATCGGTTCTCCCTTCTATTCCAGTCTCGTATTGTTCGTGGAAAGAAGGATTGGCGGTATGCCTCTGTGTGGGCTCTAATTTCTCTGATATTATCCTCATGGTCTCTTCGCGAGATATACGTAGGAGGGAGCAATATACTGCTTGACTCCTCGGTGAAGGTATGTTCTCGAAACTTCAACAAAAGCCCGCACCGAGCTACTGAGCTTCTCTCCTGCAGAGTCTTCCACTGGAGTTTGTCTATTATGTCAGTAGCGCTTTCGCGATTACTAAATGATCTTGTAGCGAAGCGCGCTGCTCTCCGTTGGATCTTCTCTATCTCTTCTATCAACCCTATCTGATATGATCCCACACTGCTGAGCAGTATTCAAGTAGTGGGCGAACAAGCGTACTGTAACCTACTTCCTTTGTTTTCGGATTGCATTTCCTTAGGATTCTTCCAATGAATCTCAGTTTGGCATCTGCTTTACCGACGATCAACTTTATATGGTCATTCCATTTTGAATCACTCCTAATACGTACTCCCAGATAATTTATGGAATTAACTGTTTCCAGTTGCTGACCTGCTATATTGTAGCTAAATGATAAGGGATCTTTCTTTCTATGTATTCGCAGCACATTACACTTGTCTACATTGAGATTCAATTGCCATTCCCTGCACCATGTGTCAATTCGCTGAAGATCTTCCTGCATTTCACTACAATTTTCCATTGTTACAACCTCTCGATATACCACAGCATCATCCGCAAAAAGCCTCAGTGAACTTCCAATGTCATCCACACGGTAATTTATGTATATTGTGAATAGCAACGGTCCTATGACTCTCCCCTGCGGCACACCTGAAATCACTCTTACTTCGAATGACTTCTCTCCGTTGAGAATGACATGCTGCGTTCTGTTATCCAATCACACAATTGGTCTGATAGTCCATGTGCTCTTACTTTGTTCATTAAACGACTGTGGGGAACTGTATCGAACGCCTTGCGAAAGTCAAGAAACACGGCCTCTACCTGGGAACCCGTGTCTATGGACCTCTGAGTCTCGTGGACGAATAGCGCGAGCTGGATTTCACACGATCGTCTTTTTCGAAACGCATGCTGATTCCTACAGAGTAGATTTCTAGTCTCCAGAAAAGTTATTATACTCGAACATAATACGTGTTCCAAAATTCTACACCTGATCGACGTTGGAGATATAGGTCTATGGTTCTCCACATCTGTTCGACGTCGCTTCTTGAAAACGGGGATGACCTGTCCCCTTTTCCAATCCTTGTCCTCTGTCATCCACGACCATCTCACTGATCTTTATCCTGCTGCTTGTTTGATTTTCTATGGGTTCCCAGCCATGTGAGTATCCCAGGTAATGAGGTGGCAGATCGTCTGGCTGGGGAGGCAGCCGCCTATCCCCTATTCTCTGTGACTTCTTCAGGGGCGGATTTGCGTCTTCAAATCAAATCTCTTTTCTCTCAGTCATGGACCAACTCTTGTGGAGTCACCCCTTTGACTTATAAACTTGGTGCAGTTAAGGGGACTCCAACTATATGGGCCGGCCGGAGTGGCCGTGCGATTCTAGGCGCTACAGTCTGGAGCCGAGCGACCGCTACGGTCACAGGTTCGAATCCTGTCTCGGGTATGGATGTGTGTGATGTCCTTAGGTTAGCTAGGTTTAATTAGTTCTAAGTTATAGGTGACTGATGACCTCAGACGTTAAGTCGCATTGTGCTCAGAGCCATTTGAACCATTCCAACTATATGGCATTCTTCCCTCTACCTCTCCTGGTGGGAATCTACCATCGTCTGCCGCCTATCTATCGGCGATACCAGGTTGACTCACGGTTTTTTACTCCTTAATGAGCTGCTCCCTTTTTAACCGTGCAGTCCCCTCTCGATGCCTATATTCTGCTGAACGTCCCTCACCCGTTTTAGCCCTTTGATTAAATACACAGTACATCTCTCCTTGTCGTAGATGTTACCAGATGACGCACACATGCTTAAGTCTATCCTCAGTTTTTGCTTCTCAAAGGTGTTTTATCCTCCCAGATTTAAGCACCTGAATTTCCCTCCGAAAGTGGAGTCCATTGGTTAGCGTTTGCAATTGTGTGGAAGGCGCACAACCTTGCTCCACATGGGCCAGGTTTGCCCTCCCCCCCCCCCCCCCCTCCTTTCTCCTTAAGTTTTGTCTGGCGTTTCTTGCATTTTTTCTCCCCTATTTCTTGTATCTTCTTCCCCTAGTGTTGTCCCTGTTGTTTTGAGACCTTTTTGGAACCAGCCTCCACAATTAACCGGGACCGTTAGTGTTTGTCATTGGACAAGCTGCAATGTGTCATCAGGACCCACAGACCACAGCTTCAGGGTCAGCTCATCAGACTTTATGACGCAGGATAAAATCAGGAAAATGGGTTAGAAAATTGTTCCCCATCCTCCATACAGTCCGGACTGGGTTCCGTCTGATTTTTACAGCTTTGGTCCTCTGAAGGCCCACCTGCGCAGTAAAACATTTGATAGTGGAAAGACATTATTTCCTGTTTCAAGCGATGGTGTAAAAGTCAATCCCCAGAATTTTACCGAAGTGCGTTTACAGCATGGGAAGAACGTTGGACAAGATGCGTCACAGCTCATGGGGGCTACATTTAGTAGGCTCAATGTATAGCTAAATGTTCCAAGTATGTTCACAAAAAACTTCATCCTCCTCCTTCAAAAAACAAAAAATTGGAGACGACTGTGAAAATGTTTTGAACGCCCTTTGTATTGTAATTTTGACATTTATACATAGGTTGGTATGAGCATGCGAGTAGCCCGAAACCGGTCACCAACTAAACATCCATTTTATTTGCAACACTGGCTCTCTTTACATCACAATATAAAAATGAGTTGCCACGCGGAGTGGTCACGCTGTTAGAGGCGCCATGTCACGGATGGCGCGGCCCTTCCCGCCGGAGGTTCGAGTCCTCCCTCTGTCATGGGTGCGTGTGTTGTTCTTAGCATAAGTTAGTTTCAGTAGTGTGTAAGTCTAGGGACCTATGACATCAGTAGTTTGGTCCCTAAGGAATTCACACACATCTGAACATTTTTGAAAAATGAGTTTCTGTTCCACTATACCCTGCACCATGCAGTTAAGCAAAAGAAGTTAGGTCTCGTACAGAGGCATGTAGATAGACGTTTTTCCCGTGTTCTATTTGTGAGTGCAACAGGAATGGAAATGATTAGTAAAGTAAGTCTCCCTAACGCACCATACGGTGGCTTGCGGAGAATGTATGCAGATGAAGTGTCTCATCACTGCGCCATCTAGCTCGGTATATTTTGTTGGGTATTTCCAGCATTGTGGCTAGGTTTGTTGACGGCTGATAAGATGGAGTCAACCACTGGGGAAAAAGCATGCGCCCTCGAGCAAGAAGAGTAGTTTAAAATGATTACAGAGATCGTATCAGTTACCTGTCTTATCGGTGGGACCTTAGAAACCACTCAGAACTGCTATAGGATATGCTAATAAAAAGTCATTTTAGATGCATGAAACACGATGATCAGACTGCAAGTGGTTACCAACCCTTTGTTACTACGGAAATATTAATAATGACTGTACTAACGTCATATACTGAGTAAATGTTA